>NW_024609880.1:31085259-33785417 GCF_016920785.2 Ixodes scapularis | reverse complement strand
GCTCCTCTCGTCCTAACGACGAGCTAGAAAGAGAAAAATAAGAGCCTGCAGATTTTCGAGAGACGCATTTCACGCGAGATCGGCCGTCGCCATGGCAACGACACGTGCCAGCAGGGTAACGCCGGCAGCAAGCCCTCCGGGCGGCGACACTTCGTTGGCAGGAGCGAAACTTGATCCGGCGGAAAAAGCGACAGTATATAGAGCTGCCGCGACTCCAACCATCAAGGCGGACGAGAAAGGCGGTCTCGGGGTCTTTAAAAGTCTCCGACTCTCCCCGCAATACCGCGCCTCAAGTTATGGAGATGGAGTCTTCGCAGAGCACCGTAGACGACGACTTGGGAGAGGGAAACAAAAATAAGGAACACAAAAAGATATCGTTACTGGTTCATCGCGACTGAAACTCGAACAAACGCACGCGCAAGATGTCAGATCAAAGAGAGAGGCGGACGTCTCCTCAAGTTTCCGCCGCAAAGCCGCGCGCAAGTGGTGACACGCGTTCATCGCGAGTCATTAGAGAGTCATTCTGTCACTTTCAGCTACCAGTTTGTCGCTCTAAGGCACTCTACCTCGTCGCTGATAAGCCATCATCATCGTTGCGAACGGCCCCACGGACACCGCGATAACGTCGACCAGACAGACGACTACTGCACATGCATAGAAATCAGATCGCCGTCGTCCTGCCACCGGCGACAACTGGGCGCATCCCCCCTTTCCCCCCCCCCCCCCCCCCCACACACACACACAAAAAAAATAAGAAAAAAGAGCAGCAGGCACCAGACGCCATTTTTATGGCGCAGACTCCCCACAAATCGCGCATCGCGCGCCCCCAACTCCCGACGCATGACAGAACAGCGCAACTCCGCGAAAAGAGACTCGGGAAATACGATGCGCGGCCCGTGGGTCGGGGACCGAGGTTCGCGGAGGAACTCGTGCACAAAGAACGGCCCCCGACGTGAATTGAGCGCAGACGACAATGCAACAATGAGCCTCGCGGGCACCATACTCCTTTCATCGCTAAGCTGACAGTGTGGTGGATGCTACAGGTACTCCTTAGGACAAGACGCATGTCTCTCCTTCGCCACGTGATCACGACCCCCTGCTCACGCGCAGAGAGAGGGGGTCAGGTGATGGAAGGAAGTGGAAGTTGCTGATTGGTCCTGCAAACGGGTAGCTCCTACCGCGCTGTCGGCATAGGAATGAACGGAGTACAGCGACGACGACTGCGCCTTCAGCAGCAGCAGCAGGGTTCCTCGCCCGCGCGAGGGAGGGAACGGGAGAACATACATGTCCACCTTTCCAGGAAGGACCTCGAAGGGGCCTTCAATGCGGCGGGCACAAAGCCGTCGTCACCGGAGCGTGAGAGCAAGGAGTGCGTGTTCCGCCGCTGCACCCAAACACGAGAGGCGGCCCCCGGAGATGCGTGGCGGGACGTGAAGCAAACACGGTTCCTCCGCCACGACGTCCATTAATGTTGTCGCTGTGGCTGTGCTCGATGAGTCAAGAGGGCTAACCGATCACCCTTTGCACACTCAGGCTTTCCCCCAAAACGTCCCCACCCCCCACTCCTCTCCCCGCACAAAGTAGCTAAATAGCACTATTGGGTTACCCTCTACTTACTTTTTTGGTTCCACCCGCTCTTTCTCTATCTCACTTAAACGGGAGAGAAGAGGGACGTCCCTAAAATAAACCAGGGTATCGCCTGCAGTTTTTTTTTTTTTTTTTTTTAAGCCGTGTATCTTAGGAGTTTAGGCATGCGCACTTGCACGTGAAACCAAAATGATTAAATTCTCAGAGTAGGCGAACATGTAGAGTCCCTTTAGACGGCGCTCTTATTTAAGCCGACCAAAACGTCGCAGTCATCGAATACAATGATCGTGTAACGGGAGTTCGAAATGACAGGCGATCGTACTATACGAAGGATTTCAGCTTTGAGGCCAAAGCACATACCACGCAATCCTTAAACTTTTCCAAAAATATCTCGAGCGCACTGGCAGTGTATGTGAAAAATCTGATATGAGTTTTTCAATCATATATCCCGTCCTAAATAAACCCCAACATCCAAGTAGGCCTGAGCGCCGGCAGTCATATGCAGCCATTCTGTTATTTGTTACCCGCCATGATGTCTTCCTTAGCGTCCATCCAAACCCTGGCTGTAACTAAGATACAAGACACCTTTCAGAAATAACAGAAGGGAGCGACAGTGTCACAAAACCTAACTTAAAGTATTCTAGAGTTACGATGTCTAATCAAACTGGCACCGCTAAACATTTTGTAGGGCGCAGAAAACAGGACCGCCCTCAAACTGCTCACCAAGGAGACAAAATCAATTACAAAATTAAACAGAAACAAAAAAGCTCTCAACCTCAATCAAAAAGAGATGGAAAGTAAAACAAAGGCGAGCATTGCTCTTTCGCTTTCGGAGCCCCCAAACACGCCAGAAGCATTAAATAGACCAAGACAGGAAGCAAGCAACAAAAGAGAAACACCGTGTAACAGAACAGACGCCGGGGTCCAAGAGCGTTTCGAAGTAACGTGGATGAAATTAGCCTTCCCCACGCGTCCCACCACCGACGCTCCATCATGGACATGGTCGCTGAGGAGGACGGGCTTTCGGCCAGCGGCGGGGGGTCGGCGTCTAGCTAACCCTCCGACGGGGCAGGTGGTCGAAGCAGCCCTCCAAATCGATTCTACCCAAAACCGCCTTGACCAACCAATCAGACTCACCGACTGACTCCCCGCCGAGGACCCAGAGTGGACCGCGCTCTGCTCCTGCTGTCCCGACGCTGTAATGGCCCCCCTAGGCCCCCCCGAGGGACCGTGATTGTGACGCAGGCTACAGCACCGAGTGCCCTTCTGAGCTTCGGATGCGTTCGGCAAACCAGAACGGATCAGACGACCGTTATATATCGTAGAGGGCACTAAAGTGTGCCGACGACGACATAACCGGAGGAGCCTCTAGTTCTACCTCCTTCGTAGTATAATCTGCGGCTACGGTGATATAGACATCTGCAAGTACATCCTCTGGGCGCGGCCATCTTGCTCCTGGTGTGGGGAGATCGTCTGGTAGCCAAGCATTGCTGAGGCCCTGGGTACGCCTCAACAATGCTTGACTAGATCTACCCGCACCATCAACAAAATGGCGGCGCCCGGAGGCCGTAACTTGCAATCGTCTATCTCTATGCCAGAGCGCAGCTGTGATGTCCAACCATTGCGATGGCGCTGCCGTCGACGCGGCGCGCGCGCATAAGCTTTACTTCACGCGAATCTCGTTTTTCCACACGCCATCTGGTGGGAGCAAACGCGGTCTTCTTTGTAAACAGCGCGTTGGCTTTGAGGCTCTATACCTATCTTCCCGTCGGCTGACGCAGGAAATGGTATTAGAGGGAAGCTGAAGCGGTTTTGCATTAGCGTAAAAACACTGAAATCGACTGCAGTTGGTCTTCCTAAGATCACGATTATCAAAATTATTATTCTTTTTTTTCATTCGGTGCACAAAAATTGCCAAAACTCACTTGCAAAAGCAAAATGGACAATTGGGCGAGTTGGTAAGAGTTCATAATTACTTACAGCGCGACTGGGACAAGGACAGACAGAGGAGAAACATAGAAACACAGGACAAGCGCTGAACTAGCAACTGATTCTATTGAAAAAAAAAGACATGTGATGCCTGCACGAGCAGCAGCAGCAGCATCACATGTCTTTTCTTTTCAATAGAATCAGTTGCTAGTTCAGCGCTTGTCCTGTGTTTCTGTGTTTCTCCTCTGTCTGTCCTTGTCCCAGTCGCGCTGTAAGTAATTATAAAATCATTTGCAAAAAAAAAAAAAAAAAGTGTATTACCGCCGAATTCAGAAACCTCACTCAAACTACACTCAAACTGAAGGGCCCCTCCACTTCCTCGAGGAAGGCGCGAGTGCCGGCGCTGGCCAATGGCGACGGCGGATCCGTCCTCGCGATTGGCCAGCGCCGGCCCTCGCGCCTTCCTCGATTAGGTGGAGGGGCCCTTCAGTTTGAGTGAGGTTTCTGAATTCGGCGGTTAGTCAACAGACGTTGAACGCAAACATGACACAAGAAAAACAAGAATTACGCATTTCTTTTTTACCTTAAAATATAGTTATTCTATAAGTAAACTGAAAAACGCGATCGACAAGCGATATAGCGAACGACTGGTCGACTCGTGTCAACACCGCGGCGTAATAAATCTTTAATGGTTCCGAAGTGTCGTTAACCGGCAAGAAACAACACACATGCACGAAAAATATTGGATTCTAGATACATCAAATGCGAACGCCTTTCGCATCAAATGCATTTCGCTTTACGGCCCATACTCGTACCATTCCCGAAGAAAATGGGATCATACTGCGGCGTCGTTCATGCCCCATCCAAAAACAATCCAAAGGCCGCGATTCAGCGAAGGGTCTCTCTAGCATCCAAACTGGCCTTTAACGGGCACCGCGATCCTTAAAACACGCGCGGTGCATTCAACGCATTTCCATCTCCGTCCGAGGGCGGCGAAAAAACTACGACGATAACAAGCGCGACTACACCCAGGTGTACGTAGCCAAACACACCGCAAAACTCATTATTGCTCTCGTTGCAAACAAAAGCAAGCACGAGACAAAAGAACTCTCTCCAAATTAAGCGCGGCCGCACGTTCCTGCGGCAAAGAATCCCTATTCTCCATCTGCCTGCATATAGGCTTAGGAGCGAGCCGTGGAGGGGAGAGTGCTTGCGGGAGTGAGCAGCTGAGGAACCTCGAGCCTTTCTTCGGCCCACTTCCCTACATAAGCGTACGCTTTCCTTTCATCCTTCACGAAGTCTCGGCGTTCGAGTGCACCGAGCACAACTACCTGAACGCTCGCCTTGCGAGGCGCAAACACGGCAGCTTTCTCAGCGGCCCTGCACGCCGCGCGAGCGCGCGTGCCCGAAGAATCCGCGAGCGCGGGCCGACGGCGGCGAGTTTTTCAATTATAAGGAACTCGGCGGCGAAAGGAACAGTCGCTAAAGCATGCAGCCTCAGCAGCCCAGCCTTCCCCCACCCCGATTCCGAACACGCGGCGGAGGCCGCAGCACGCTCGGCTGCCTAATTATGCATTGCTTGTCGGCGCCCGCTTCCGACGCCGCAATGCTCCGTTCGCCCCTAAGCTGACAGTGCGGTGGAAGTTACGATCGCGTTGGTCCAGTCCCGTGTGTCTATCCTCCACCACGTGATCACGCAGCCGCTCACGTCCTTACGTAAAGAGCGGAAGCAGACGACGAAAGAGAGGTGGTCGATAGGTCTGGAGAGCGCCTAGCTCCCTCAGCATTGTCAGCTTAAAAGAAGAGAGGAAAAAAGTTTTCGAGGTTGTTGAGAGCGCGAGGACGACTCTATGTCGAGAAGAAGGCAGCTATGCGGCGCGGTGATTCTGCTCGAGTCAGCTGACGCTGCTGCGTTGCCCCCCTCGGGTATGCAAATAGGTTCGACACTTCCGAAAGTCCTTCCGAATATGCTCAAGTGCAGAGCGGAAACTGCAGGAGGAGTTCCGGTTTCGAGGATCTACCGGAGGGAAAAAGTCCCCTCGAGGCTCGTCTAAACTGCAATGCCGGGTCGTTTCTCCACTGGGCTTGCGCAGTCTCTCGAACGGATAGACTATTCAAAGGATCGCTTAACCCTTCCCAATATTCGGCATGAAACAAAACAAAAAAAATTGTCGGTGCATAGGTGCACTAAGCTGCATAAATTTCCGTGCGGGGGCGCAAGAAGTAAGAGGGGGGAGGAGGGGGGGGGGGGGAGGGGTTAACACTTCGCCATGTCCCGCTTAAGAGTCCCTTTAGCTGCCCGCGGCTCAGAGGAGGCGAGCTCGGCCGCTCGGCCGCTGTCCAGATCGATGAGTGGAGATTGTGGAATCACGACTGCCGGAGCGGCGTCTATCGCCTTTTCAATCAGACAGGAGCGCGTGGCGTTGAAGCGAGCAAACGAGCAAGCCAGCAGATAAGAATTTGCTGCAGAAACCGCTACGTTGGCTGTCCATGAATTGCGATAACATTCGTCTAATACAATTTCCAGGACAACGTCGAGGACGACATCAAAGACAACGTCTAGGACGACCTGTAGGGCGACCACTAGGACGACCTCAAGGAAGACGTCTAGGACAAAGTCGAGGACGACGTCTAGAAGGACCTCCAGGGCGATCTTAAGGACAACCTCAAGGACGTCCTCTAGGACTAGGATCTAGAGGACGACGTCAAGAACGACGTCTAGGACGACCTCAAATATGGCGTCGAGGACGACGTCAAGGTCGTCTGGTCCTTCGAAGAGGGGGCGAATGTGAGCTGAAATGGCCTGTTGCGCATACCTACCCGGCATTGGGAGGCCGGTGTTATCTGTGTGACGTCACTTCCGTGACCAAGTTTTCGTGACATCGATCTCCCAACTTTGCACACCCTTCCAAGCGCGGAGAAAGACGTAGCTCCACGAAAAAAAACACAGACAGCAGAATGGGCCCTGAGATCAGAATGATCACTATCCTCCAGACGCATGGAAAAACAGAAATCAAACGGAAGAATTAAAACAAAACAAAAACAATCGGCGCGTGGAACCTACAGTCACAGCGCTCGACGCGCAGTCCCCCAATCCCAACAAAAGCAGGAACATTCTCCCTCCGGCACTAACGTTCCGGCAAGCAAAAATTGTGAGAAAAAAGCAGGGCGCGCCTGCAAGAAGCAAACGCTGCACTCGGACCGCCGTCCAAATCAAAGCCGTCAGCGGATCTTCCGTTGCGAGACGTCAAAGAGGCGCAACAAAACTTTGTCCGCCCGTGCCATGGCTGCGTGCCACTGCTGCTGCTGCTGCCTCTCGCGTTGTTGTCGTTGCCGCCGTAGCCCGGGAGACGGGGAAAGCCGCCGCTCTTCCTAATCTCGAGTGGGAGACCGTGTCTTTTCAAAGTGCGTTTCTCGGTCCTCCACGCAAAGCCCAAAGAGCGGCCACCGCTAACGGCGCCCGGCGGCAGCACCACCACCACAGGCGAAACAAAGGATCTTCCCAAACAAAGGAACAGAAACGGGCTCGCGTTCTTCTTTGTTTCATTCCTGCATTGCCTTCCTCCCTTTCCCTGCCATTATTGCATCGCTTTTTCTCTTTTGTCGTAGTTTTCCCCTTTTCACTTGTAGGGGACCGGGGAGAGTGCGTGGAGAGAGAGGAGAGCACGTTACCGCAACAAGAGAACAGCATTACACAGGCCGGGCCAGGCTATCTTCTCCAAGTTCTATAGACTTTTCGAAAGTGACTTTTCGTCTGCTTAAAAGCACACAAAGAAGAAAAGAACAGTTCATTTTTCTTCTACATCCTTCTGCGTCATGAACCAACGATGGTTTCCAAGCGAACTTCTAGTACTGCTGGCCATTCAATTCTTGTCTCCATCCTCGTAAAAATGTTCACCGAGGCGTGAATCTGGTTCGAAAAGGACCAGACTGACGGAAATTGTTAGACAACTACGATCCTCCCCTAGACGTAGTGGGTTTGTTTGGCAGGAGCCAATACGAGATTCGTCAGTTTACCGTTCGTCACATGTCCATCTATTCTCCTCCAAAATTCACACGAAATGAAGGGAATTAAGAGAGTTTCATGGCCTATATCGGACTCGGTATGGGTGGTCGAAATAAGGCCCCTCTAATACAACTCCAGCTCCGTATTTTATCTCAATTGGAGGGTATCTGGACGCACGAGCGACACGTATAAAGCCCGAGCCGGCTGGATTCGTACTCTCTTTGGTTTTAACCCCCCTGCCGCCCGCAGAAGAAAGAATGCGCTCTTTTCCACGTGGGCGTGCTGCAAGCATTCCATTGTAAGTGTCCCTTGCGCAGCATCGAGGACCCACAACTATACGGAAAGCAAGTCGTTTGCTTCCTGCGCAGGAGTTGCGGTAGTGTCAGAACGACGCCGAGCTTTGATTGGCTCCGATGGAAAGGATACTTGGTAGGCCTTAAGGCTAAATGCCTTAAAGTCCACCCACAATATATATATATATATATATATATATATATATATATATATATATATATATATACATATATTAAATCCAATAAGAGTTTTGCGTTCTGACATCATCGCAACCCCTGTGCAAGAAGCAGACGAACTTGGGCTCTGCATAGGAAGTATTCACTGGCGGTCATAGCTGTGTGGTCGGCTGCACGGTGCGTGGCGACGGCGGGCTTCCACGGTAGCTTTCATCTTTTTTTTTTTTTTCAGGCGTGCATTTTTTATTATTAAGACTACCGGACTTAGCAGCCTATTATTGTGAGATCGTTCTAACTTCTGAGCGTGCGCTCTAAATATCGCCTCTAATCATGGCGTCCGGTGTACACCCTTTATAGTGTTATTCTCTCAGCAGAGGAAGCTGCACAGTGAATGCCCTCACTAGTGTTGTTCTCTCCGCAGAGAAAGCTACAAGCTGTACGTGTTGCGCATATAGACGCTTTAAACACGCGCCAGATTGAGCCACCATGCTACTCGTGTCTCACCGAGATGCCGAGCCACTGAAGCGGGTCGTTGACGAGCCTCCACAAAAGGCCTACGCTGGGGAGAAGGACACAATAGCACCTGAAGTGGCAATAACCTGTCCTGCAGTGGCAATGATGAAGTGAAGCGAACGGTATAGGAGGAAACAAAAACTGAAGGTCGGTCATAATGGCGCCCATGCACAACTGCCTGAAAGCGTCTATAGCCACACACGCTCGAGGAGTAGTCTTGTCCGGCTTGAGTGCGTTCCACGAGACCTTCCGGTTGAGCGCAGAGACGCGCCGAGTGCGGAGTCACGTGACACGCCCTCGGCGCCGGACTTGACTGGTAAGACTCGTAGCGTCCGTTGCCGCACATTATAAAGGCTGTTTCACACATTTCCGTTTGAGCGCGATCGAGTGTGTTGTCCTCGCTTGTATCGGCTTACGACGAGAGAACACGCGGCGCCATCTAACGAGTAAGCCAAGAACTTTTCCGAGTAACGAGCGCCGTCTGGAGAGTTGGCTGGGAACCACAAATGGTGGGCAGCCCAATGTTCTTCCGCCCGTCAGAAGGCATTGGCCTCGCGCTATTGTATCGGTTTGCATTGCTGCTTTCTTTTTTTTAGAGCGCAGCTCTGGTACCCGTTTCAGGCTTGAGCGGCGTCGGTGTAACCGCGCCAACGTTTCGGCATGGTGGCGTTTCGGCACCGTACCGAAACGTCCTCGCAGGGTCACGTGACCTCACGGGGGTCATGCGACCTCAGGGGGTCACAAGGGGGACACGTGACCCCCCTGAGGGGGTCCTAAGGGGGGTCATTTGACCCCCGTGGGGCACGAAGGTCACGTGACCTCACGGCGACACCGACGACGCTCGGAGGGAGGGGCAGCAGGCAGGGTGAGGAGGTGAGGAGGAGGGGTATACTTTTTCCTCCGTACCCTTACCGCCTCCTCCTCAAGAGCTGCGCTCTAATGCGACATCACAGGGAGTTGTAAACGGCTTTCATGTTTTTTTTTTATGTTTTGCATTACCGATACGCGAAAAGGAATACTCGAAAAAAACGAAGCACACGCAAAGAAATCTGCCGAATATGTAGATCCTGCGAGACGGCGTTCTTCGAAAACACCGACAGCGGGAAGCAAGGCGAGGAGAGAATGTGCACGCATGCTCGGAAACTTACTAAAAAAATTTAAAAGAAGCTGCATTTTGGCAATGTTATAAAGTAGGGTTCCGTGTTGTCTGTAAATACCGATAAGCCACGAAACCTAACCCCCGAAGCGGTTTTTATCAAAATCGTAAGAGGAGCAAAAAACCAATAAACATTGAATTAGAGCTGTCCTTGAATAAGAGAAACCCAAGCTTCGCAACAAGAAAATCTGTCTGCGGCTTTATGTTTTGTGGACCCGAACTGCAACCTCCAATGAACTGTTCTTGCTTCGGCACCTCATACTTTATCTCCTTTACTTTTTCCTATCGGTACGCGGACGTTTTCCAGGTATTCAGGTCACGCGTATGTTCCCCGGGAAGTTAAAAAATCCCATAACCGTGCCCCATTTTTTTTTCACCCTATTAACTCCAATTTTTAGTCCGACACCAAATATTTATACCGTGAAATACCGAATGTGCGTAAAAAAATTATCTAAAAAAAAAAAAGAAAACCGAATTTTAAGAAAAATAAACTCCAACGACACAGAACTCTAGAGTTATGAGAGACCACTTCTCGTAAATAGTACGTATACATTTGATCCCACAAGTACTGCAAAAAAAAAAAAAAAAAACTTTTTTTGTGTGAAGTGCAGTTCCGGGGTTAGCGCGCTTAGATGGCGTCAGCGTGGCACAAGGAGACTGCGGCGAGGCAACGCACAGTTGCAAACAGCTACGCAAGTGTGTGCAGCGGACAATAGAATGCACACACTTGCACACACGCAAGTGTGTGCAAGTGTGTGCAGCGGACAATAGAAGAGACGCGGAGCGGTCTATAGACTCCATACGTGCCGGAGACCCCCAAGCGACGACCGGGCTGAGACAGGGAAAACGGGGGCTCGAGCGTAATTACAGCGTCCAGAGGCAGCCCTCCTGCATTCCTCGGGAACGCCTTCTGGAGCTGGAGGCAGCCGCAGACATTCTCGGGCAAATAAGCCTCCTCTCTCTCTCTCTGAGCGCGCGGCGCGACTCCGGTGTGCCGGTAGGGCAGAGGTGCGGACACGGCGTATACACCTCGGACTCCTCCCGCAGCGGCACGCAAAATAACGGGGACTTTATTCGAAGCGCCGCCCCGAGGCGAATTCTGATGCCCGAGTATCGTAATTCCTGCTCCGTGCGTTTTCCTCGCAGACTGCGTCTACATATTTTTACGCGGTCGTTGCTCGTTACATAATTAGACATCTATTACATCTTATGAAATTACTTATTTAATGCTTATTACCTAGTTGCATATTTAGTAAATATTACGTAATCACACATGCATTGCACATTGTGTATTTACACTTGTATTACCTATTGCACAATTATATCTTTATTCCCTGTCAAAGGATACACATATCTATTCCGTACTACATACGTAATCACATGCTTCTTACATATTGGAGAGCAGAACTGAATATGTCTTCCGTATTACACAATTATATTTCTGGCGCATATACCACGATTACAAATTTCTTACCTGTTTCATAATTTACGGCTTAATATCCCCCTCGCTTAACCAATCATTGACGGTCCGAAATAATGATGAGGCCCGCCAGTCCAGAGTCATGGGCATCCCAAGAAAAGCAGGGCATGGTAACTCTCGAATCCCAAATCGAAAAGCGCAAACATTATTAACCACACTCTGCGTTTCTCAAGTTCTCAGTGACCTTTGACGGCGCTCTGACTTTGGTGAAACGAAGTATAACTCACAACTCCCGTACAATTGGTTTAACAACGAACGTGCAGCGTCCAGGAGAGACGCGCGCCAATAAACGCACGAATAAAGGGACGGCCACGCAGATTCAATCAATCAATCCGACAAAACAAACGGACGAGACAGACATTCACGCAAGCGAGCAGACAAACCAAACAACTGCCAGCGCCAACGTACGCAGCGAACGGCCTGTGTCCCCCGTCCGCATCGATGCACTCGTCGAGATCGCACTGCCTCCGTTGCACGTAACGAACAATCTAACACGGTCCCCCGTTCCGTCGAACAAAGAGCGGGTACTCACGGGCGCAAGGACCCCCTCAAACACGAGGGGCGACGCGTTGAAAAAAAAGAACTAAAGAAAAGTCCGCGTCGAGCAGCCGACCCGGAGCCCGCGGCACGACCACGCCCAGACGCAGCGACCAACTACCGTCGTCGTCTCGAAACGACGATCCTTTCGACGGGGGACTCCGTTCTCCACCAGGCTGAGAGTTCGGTGCAACTTGCAAGGGTGCTGTGCCCGTTACAGAAAATAGGCTACGAAGTAGCATTGCTCGCTACAGTTGGTCAAAAATTGACGCGTTACTCGGATTCGTTACCGGCCTGAAGGTGTATCGAAATACCGATAACGTTACTTCCAAAAATCCAACGAACGTTTCTCCTGCGTTACATTAAAATTCAACATTACACAGCGATAGGCCACAGTTAGGAACTTAGAGAGCAATGTAAACGCTTATATAGCACTTCACAATATTTGTATTCTTCGCTTATCAAATTTGCGGAACGCTGCGCTGTCCCTAAGGCGCTTCGGCTCTTTAAAAGGAAAATGGACGTGACAAATTTTAGTCCAAAGAAACGAGTCCCGTAACTTGATAAACAATGCCGTTAAATAGTGCCGAAATCACTTTCCTCGTTAGTATGTCGAACATAACAGAACAAAAAGCACAAGACCAGAGGAAAGGAACAGGCAAGAGACAAGCGCTGACTCGCAACTGAAATTATATTACACAAAGAAAAATGAAGATAAAAACATCACAAAGGCTCCAACTATAAAAGCACGCAATATGCACAGTTTTAAAGGCGAAGTACACGCAGCTTAAAAGGTAGGGTAGGACCAAGTACTCCAAATCAGAACAGCTTAATTTCAAGCTACAAGTTTATTCTATTACGCAAAGACCTTTCCAAAAATAAGGTTAACTCGTCGAAAGCTAGCTGACGCAGCGTTGTCCTAAACTATCGAAAATATATGTTTCTAGAATTTCGCGAATGTCTTTGACTTTATGCGGAGAGGAAGATCGTCTGCTTCTTGCGGTGAGGTTGCGGTGACGTCAAGAAGACGCCGAGTTCTGATGGGCTTTGATGGAAGGTTAGTGGATAGACCTAAACATAGATTTCTTGATGTCTACCCAAGATATGTTTCAATCAGCCAATAAGCGCTCGGCGTTCCGACGTCATCCCAACCCCTGTGCAAGAAGCAGACGAACTTGCGCCCCTTTCCGAAATTCAGTGCCATCTGGTGGTTCGTAAAGCAGTTTAGCTTTTGCCATATCAATGGCGGAAATGAACTTGTGTCGGCACCGTCACTTTTGCAAGTCGACGGCACGCGAGGAATTCTTCAGTGTGAGTTCTTTTTCGATCACTTTCAGTTCGATGGCGACCAAGAACCTGCATTCAGAACGAAGCTCCAATCCACTCAGATGCCTCGGGAAAATTCTATACATCAAAATGCTTTAAAGCCAATTGTGTGCCGACCGCAGATTGACTGAATCCGAGTTGTTAGAAATAAACGCTTACGTAGCTCTTGTGTTTCATTCCTACGTTGCGTCGTACTGACCCCGCGAATGAACAGGCCTCGCATCATCCGCTTAGAAGCATTTTCAAAGTCTTCCTTTATGAGTCGCTAGAAGGCCGCCATTGGTATATGGCACAGATGCCTTTCCACACTTGCTTTCCACAAATGATGATAGCGATCAAAGCGGCCAGACTTAATTTCGAAAAGGTTCTATTGTCGAGCCGTAAAAAAATGGTGAGCACAAACAATACCTGCAGTGTGAAGGAAAATGACTTCCGACCGTTGATTTCAGGGGTTGATCGTGTTATGCAATGTTATATTCAACGCGTCATCGTGCCAACTGGCCAAGCTCAACACGCTTCTCGCAGTGGTGATACACGAGCGCACACCGGCACGATGCTCATCCAG
This sequence comes from Ixodes scapularis, assembly GCF_016920785.2. NCBI lineage: Eukaryota > Metazoa > Arthropoda > Arachnida > Ixodida > Ixodidae > Ixodes > Ixodes scapularis. The sequence goes on along the minus strand of NW_024609880.1, from coordinate 33,771,848 downwards.
ATCGAGACGGGCAGGGCTGAGGATTGAACCCAGGATCCTGGGTTCTGCAGCGCGAGCTTTCGCTCCACGTTCGTGCGTGCTGTTATGAACGCTCGTGCGTGCTGTTATGAAGCGCATCGCTGTCACAGTGCGCTCAGAAGCGAACATGTTAGCAAGTGAGCAATATCGCTAAGTAAACCATGTTCGTGTTCCGTCTCTGATGCGCTATTTCTGGCTGCCGCTACTCAGCCTCAGCCCGAACGACTTATCCCGCGTGGCCAATTCTTCCCAGATATGCAGCAGGAGAGACTGGCCAGGAGAAGCGGGTCTATTCTAGACTCGCTTCTCCTGCACAAAAACTATTCTAGCTTTTTTTTTCATTAATATTATTTCCTATTGCAGTCGAGCGGAATTCTGTTTTTCTTATAGAATGTCCGGTGGCAGAAATATCTCCTGTACTGAAGTAGTACAGAAAGGTCTTGAAATACATTTTTTTAATGTTTTTACCCTCTAATAAAGATACCCGATATCTGTACGATGCATCCGGAAAAGAACAGCGGAGTATCCAAGTAGAGTTATCAAAATGCAAAACAAAAAAGCTGCATTTTTTTTTGTATTGCATTTGGATTCTTTGTCTGCTGAGTTATTATTTCGTTAGCCCGTCGAGTAAATTAATAGTCACGTCGTTGTCCATATACTTTTTTTTTCATTCCTTTTATAATTAAACTTCGGCGGAGATCATGCTCTGATCTTGTACTCCCTTCTGTGTGCACTCGGCTGAATTCAGATGACGGCGTGACGTCACACAATCTATATATACAGTATAGATCTATAGACACTAAACTTCCCTAATACCTCACACCGTTGCGATCCACACGAACCCGCAACCGGTATGTTCAACTTGGGTCGAGCACGGCTAATTCGATCCGGGGGGGGGTTTCGAGCCCAGGAAGCGAGCCTGCACGCCTCCCCCCGCCACGGGAACTGAGAAAGAGTGCGGGCGTCGCCCGAACCACGGCCTCCACCCTCCTCTCTATGCCCAAACAAACGCGCGGCGGCACAGGCTGGTTTCCGGCCGCTTCGGAGCCGCTGTTTACGCCGACGGCAGGATCCGCGGCCGAGTTGGCGGCCTCCGGCACGCGGGATGTTTTCACAGGGCCGACGTGGCCGCTTAGGCCTCCACGGGGCCCCCGCGGGCTACATCCAACCCCCCGTGTAAATAAAGCGGACGATGGATTTATGGGAGCCCGAGAGGACCCAGCAGCGATTGACGAGCGCGCCCAGGGAGCCACCGAAGTGTGCCGTACAAGACCCGTCCGGCTCCTGTGCTCCTTGCTACGGCCTGCCAGAGCCGCAGTGAGACTGTTCATGCGTCCTGCAAAAGACACTGTGTTTGCTGACACGATGAAATGATTAGAAGAAATGCGTCGGAGAGTGTCTACGGGCTGTATTGTGTATTTATTTATTGAAAATACGATATATATAAGCGGTGTGATTGACAGGGTTTTCTCCTTTCTGGCCTTGAAAGTCAAAGCGCAGCCGACGTTGCGAACCAATGGGACCAATCAAACAGGTTCGTAGCCAATGAGACCAATCAAACAGCCTTAATCAAACAGCGTCGGCTAAACCAATGAAGTGCAGCGAATTCTTCATCACTTGCGCTTTCAGTTTGTGTGTTCGTGGTTGTATCTGTTCGAGTCTTCGACAGCGCTACAACGAACTGTACAGTGAGTAGATACACCGCAAAATATATATCTGCACCATTTTCCTTTCCTCTCATCTTTCTAAATATTAAAATAAAAAAAATATTAAAATATTTTTTTTTCTCATTTTGCTTGGTTTATGCTTACCTCGGCGCAGCTGTGGCTAAATTCTTAGCAAAGATGGCATTCTGGCGCAAGATAGAGCAGACTTTCGTTCGTGGCGCAAATGACGCAGTAATTTCATTACTGCAAGTGTGACAGGACTGTCACACAAGAAAGACACACGCCGCAAACAGCGTCTGTAGACTGTCTTTTGTGTGATCCAGCGGCAGAGGTTATGGTATAATGCGATTACGCATTATACCATAACCGTGTGGTTATAAACAGAACGGCGAGGTCCGCATTTGCAGCGTATGGCACGCCAGCCGCGTTATCTCGAACATCTGCCGGGCAAAAAATATACGAACATAACGAATGATTGATGGGTGCTCCGCACGCATTTCTTTTACGGCGAATTAGTAGCTCTCAAGCTCACCGGTCCAGGGTTATAAATGTGCTTCTCTCTAAAGGTAGCTCACGCTCGATTGTAACAAGAAAGCCGTTTGTGTTCCTTGTCACAACTGATGTTCTTCGACATTTTGCGACACTTCCGATTGTTCATTCTTGGCAAATCCAGTCCGGATGAAAGAATGGGGATCAATTATTCACCCTCAGAGTCGATTACAGAGGGAGACGTAATAAGTAATGCTCGAGGATGCGGACCCGGTGTACGACATCGTATTCCCGGTTATCACTGTTATCTAGCGGTCTTGCAGCGCCCCCTACTTGCATTAAAATAAACCCCCGCCAGGGTGCACTGTACAATCCTAGACAGGGACACAGTTCAACATGGCTGTCCGTTTATGTCTCCCAATCTATCACTACCGATAATCACCCGACATCGAGACATAACAATCGCGATCCCCACTCGCCTCAAAGACTTCACCAAAATAGTAATTACAACAAAAAATACTAGCTAAAATTTTTCTGACATCAAGACAGCGCCAACACCCAACCTCATGTAGTATACACACACCGGTCCTGGCCTCCCACTTCCCCACAGTAACATTGTACGCAGACAGCAAACATCAGAAAGCGAGGCTTTTTTCATCAAAGAACGAAAGCTAACCCCGACATCTTAACCTTAATCTTTCGTAAAACAAAACAAAAAATAAACTCATGTCCTAGGCAAGCAACCCCCCACTGCAGTGACCATGCACGGTCCCACATCAAGGACGCGACAGGTATACAAATGCGTCTGTCCCACGACCTCCTTCCTACATTCGTGACACTCCGACATTCGCTGCCCCAAAGCGTTCACGTTCCTTCTCGCTGACCGTTGCCGAAATAAGAAAAAAAAAGAAAAGAAAAGGTAAGCAAATAATTTTCCTCGGTTCTCAACCCCCAGTTTTTTTGTTGTTGTTGTTGCTTTTTTTGTCTGTTTTTTTTTTTCCGCGGGGTTTAGTTTAGGATGCTCTAAAGCTCTGCGGAGATCCTTATAAATGGCTAGGCGCTGTGGCTTCCTGCAGAGCCTAGCGCTTCGGCTAAACCTATGAGTATATACTTCCTATTTGAGCTGGCACATAAAAGCGGACCTCGCCCGCTTCGATCGGCACGTATTTGCTGAAGAGTGCTCGCTTTCGGAGCACAGCCAGCTTTCGGCTTTTTTTCGGGTACAGGGAACAACTTGGTTTCACCTAACGCTGGACTGCAGCAGACCCTGCGACGAGCCGTCCCAGCCAATCGGGCGCTCTGAACGCGTCACGTGACTATGGACGCCCACACCTATTTGGGTCCGGGCTCCGATGGCTCGTAGCGCCCACTGCGCTGTCCATTGGGAGCACCGCCAGATGACACCGTGACCTCAGATGGCGTGACACGACGGTACGGTGTCAAGTGACGTGGAGTGACGTGAAGTCACATCATGCTAAATTCAGCCGCAGAGTTCACGTGACCCGATGTAACGCATTGCAGTCAATGAGTTCAAAATGTCATAGCGATGTCACGCCGACATCATCAATTTTCCCGCTATATTTAGCGGGAAATTGCACGGGCAGACCGAAAAATTTCTGGAATAGGGGGTTCCGCTAAAAAACTTCGGGCACTTATAAAAAAAAAAATAAAAACATTAAACAAACGCACACTCAAACAGCGTGCTGAGTGTCGTCCCTTCAAGGTCGTCGCGGACACCTGCACCACCAATTGAAAACAGCGACCTCTTCGCGCTCGTCGTCGATCTAGGCTACGGGATTTGAGTACAAAATCAAAGACAAACCAAAAACAGCGAGAAAAAAAAAAAGCGAAAAGAAAGCAATGGTGAGCCTTAGAGACCGGACGGGAGGGAGCTGCCCGCCGAGGCGCGCGAATTCAATCAAAAGCAAGGAAAAGAGTGTCCAGGAATAACGCTGAGGAGCGGCAGAGCGGAACAGGAAGCAACGCTGGGAGTCTCGGCTGCACATTGCGGTTGGTATATCGGCATCCTAGAGCCTAAAAAAAAAAAGAAGTTTTTTTTGTTTTTTGCTAGTGGTCGGAGGAGCTCGATGGGTTTAATCGAACGCCGCTGAACCTCCTCCAAGCAGAGTGTTTCTTAACTAAACCTCGTTGAGCGATTTGTTTGGTTCGCTGGATTCATTTTTCGTTTTGGTGACACTCGGTTGGATCAAACACCACTAGAATATTCATGGCCTTTGCGTTAGAATATTGACGTCATCGCGGGGAGGATCGAGCGGAGACGAAGATTGAACCTGAGTTCCGAGTCAGCGCTCGGCTGAGCCTCGCGTCCAATAGAAATCATGGTGTAAGGAGCAAAAAACAACGGACACAAGAGAGAAAAGAGACATACAGGCGCCTGTATGTCTGTCTTTTCTATTGTGTCCGTTGTATTTTACGCCTTACACCATGATTTCCAACGTTCACCAACTAGTCCCCCAACTACAGTTCTCCTCGTTTTCAATCAACGCTTTCCAATCGCATAGCTGGCGCCTTCAGACTCCATTGACGTTACACAGAGGAAGAGGAGGACATTCCGGCAGGCCCCGATTATTTTAGCTCGTGCCGGTTTTAACACGAGATCATTTTGAAAGGATGATCCTCTGAAAGTCGCTCACGGGTCAGCACGCACATATTTTAGACTTTATCATAACGTACTACACGAAATCCCGTCTCCAACTCCAGTCGTAGGCGCGAGAGCTTTTTCGGAGTTTCACTGCGAAGCGGGGACATTTTGGGACGCCATTTTAACTCCCGAGCGCTCCAGATGCCCCTAAACATCCCGTGACCACACTTGAATGTAAGAGCATCTTCGAGCTACAAACCAAGTTCTATTTCAAGGACATACCCTTACCAATTCGTCGGCGCACTTGGCGATAAGTATAAAAAATTAAAAAAAAGAGCAAAGACGCGCCGAGCCCATCCAGCTAGTGCACATACGACAGGTGTGCACCATGCCGTTCCATGACAGCAGTACATCTTCGAAGGAAAATTCCGTAAGAAAGAATTCTGCCAGGAACACACACGTTTTAGTCAACGAAGACCTCGAACGATTGGCTCGTAATAAAAAACTGAAGGCAATTTGCGACTGCAACAAAACGGGCGGCATCTATGCGGAGAGCAAGTCCGTCTGCGTCTTACTCAGGAGTTCTCATGATGTCAGAACGCCCAGCACTTATTGTCGGATTAAAAATAAATAATGGGCAGACCTCAAGGTATCTACCATTGAGGTCTACCCACCATCAATCCTTTAGCCAATAAGAACTCGGCGTCGTTCTGACGTCCCCGCAACCCCTGAGTAAGAAGCAGACGAACTTGCACTCTGTATAGCCGGAAAACACTGAACTGGGCGGAACTAAAGCCCCTCGATATGTTCGCGTTTGTCGTGCAAGTAGCGTCAAATGCGCGAGTGCACGAGACCCGCATCTCGAGCGGCCCTTGGAAGGGAATGGCGGCGCAGCACTGAAATGAGTGGTCCTAGGAAGCGAATGGCGGCGGAGCACCCGCTCGTGGCACGTGTCTCGCGCGCTTCCACAACACTGGTTGGCGGTACTTGTAAAAAACGCCTTTATCAAGGGGCTTTAGGCGGAACAGGCCCCATCGAGAGTTCTGCTCGTGTCGTTGTGGCTTCCTCGATGGCATGGCGCCTGCGGCTGGCGCGACGGCTACAGAAGTAAACCGAGGGAAGCCCTCCTCCGTCGTGTTCGCAGAAACGAAACGGAGGGGAAAACGTGACGAATAATGGCCTAACGAATTAGGTGCGCCAATGAATTGATTCTTTGTGTATAGTAACCGGGACAATTGACCCAATTACTCGGTCGTTAAGGCCCGTTCACACATGCAGCGGAGCGCTACAAGCATAGCGCTAACCTCGCGCTAAGCGCGTGCTGACGGCAGCGTTCACCAGCTTTGTACCGCACCGTCAAAACTGTTGCTCATGGCATACGATAAGTAGCTGATGGCACGTGAGGAGCGCTACATCGGCGCTTCGCTGCATGTGAGAACCGGCCTTTACTGTCGCATCACCATGTCGCCTAGGTAGCTCGGAACGCAGCCGATACCAACCGCGTAAACGAGGCATCGTGCGTTCATTGACGTTCATCGGCGCGGTGGAAGAACAGTAGGTATAGTCCTTTCCTTGCTTCCTCGAAGACGGCTAAGCATGGAAGCTCGCTTAAACCAACGTACCATCGCAGGCTTTGAACGTTTAGTGGATGAAAATCGGGGCAAACCATTTCGAGAACAGTGCTTGCCCGTTTAAACCCCGATCGGTGTGCGTCGGGCTGGCACATGGCACGGCAGCACTTGATTAGGGTCGTCATAATTGTCGAGGGTGGGGACCCCCATAGGTGGCTGGAGTAGCGGATATAAGCGCGAGATCCTAAACTTGGAAAGCGCATGGGCTGTAGAAACGTCCGTGCACAAAAAGCGCCTCGAGAAACCTCTCCCATACAGCCACCGTCGAAGTAACCCCCCCCTTGTGGGGGCGTCCACCCCCGCGCTGGCCGCTGTCCCGATCTCGCGACGGTGCTCTGTGACGGCGCTGTGCAGCGAAGCCGAACCCGCGACTCGAATCCTGAGCCCGAAGCCCCACGGCTAGAGGGGGTTCCTGTATCTCTCTTCCGATGCTTTTCAATATCGAACGTCGGAAGAGAGCCTCCGGGGATTTCTGGGCGGCCGGAGCTCTGCGTCGGCACCGTCGCTGAATAAATTGGGGGGGCCTCCTTCTCCGCCGCCAGACTCCGTCTCACCTCACGATGGACCGCGGTGGAAGGCCACGAGCCATCAGAGCCAATCCCGTAACGATTGAGTGTCATGTGACCATCGGGAGGAATGGCGGAGCACGTAGTGACGCGATGAAAGCCCAGCGCTGGATTGGCTGCGATGGCTGGTATGGGGTCCGCTACGGTCCATCCGAAGTTTGAAACGAGGTATAGCGCCGCCGCCGGCGGCACACACCGCAATCGTAACCCGCCAAATCCGGGAGAATGTCCGTCTAGGCCCTTCCGCGAAGAAACAATGATCACTCCGTGCCCGGCCCTGAAATTACGGCTCCTCCGCGGCGAGGCGCGAAGAAACAGGGGCTGGGAAAACAAAGGGAAAAGGGAAGAGAACGCTTTCTTGGACGGCGAGATGATGAAAGCACGTCCGGAACGTAAAACACGGCCGTCTCTGCCGAGAGATTACTGCGCCCGGAGTTACGGCGGGTAGTGCTTCTCTTCCCACCCGGTCTTCCTCAGGCATCGGTGCAGGCCACATGAAGCGCTGTGATGTGTCCGGACTTATTCTCCCTTACAACCAAACCACGGGAAAAGCGAAACGCAGCCCTGCTTTCTTTCGTGACTGCTAACGTTTGAAACGTTAATACTACTTCCCTGCAGACTTCCCAATTCAATGTTCCTTTTTTCAACTCTTCCTAATTTAATAAGGAAGCTACTTTAATTTCACGGGCAGTCAATGTGCATGCAACACGCGCGGCGACACCAGAAACATCCGTAGTCGGTGACAGGTTAGGACTTCAGGGGAAGCTCCTCCCACCTCTTTCCACTTTAGCAGAGCGAGCGCTGGAAAGGAGGTTGCCTCCACTTCAACGATCGCTCTGCTAAAGTGCAAAGGGGTGAGACAAGCCGTGAGCTCTCCTGACAGGCCAAAATCATTTTTTTTTATTATACGAAACGAGTGGGAACTATGTCAGGGCATTACCCTAAAAATTCGAAACATGGGAACTCAGTATTTGTGTAGTAAAAAAAAAAAAAAAAAAAAAAAAACAATTTTCAAAATCCGCGTTTTAAGTTCCCGCCCGATCCGCGCCAGTGCAGTGACGTCGAAGATTGAGTCGTCCTGCAATTCGAGTTTCTCTCATGCCTTCCAACCGACCCGGCCCGAAGAGCCGGGTTCGCCCACGTCTCGCCATCAAGCGCTCTTCTCGTTGCGTGCCGCCTATCCCTAAGAGCAGACGATCGCTTCCCTTCGAGTTTGAAGTTGTTTAGGGCCCTTTCAGTGATCTCAAACTCTTTGAAACGGTGTGAGGTCGAAGAGAACGCGCAGTGGACTTTTGTGAGAGAAGTGAGGGGCCACGTCGCGCCGGTTGGCTGATGCACAACCGAAACTACTCTACACAAAGACCAGACCCAGTTGTTTCGATCGTTTCACAATTTCCTTTCGTCTGAGAGGTCGGCGAGCACCTAAAAAAAGAGAACTTCGTCTGATTCCCCCGACTCACCGATCATCCTCAGTGCTACATGTGTCGAGCGCCGCCATGTTTTCCGAGCGAGTATAAAAACCCAGGAGGCGACATCCTTCCGAAATCCAGTTTTAGGTATTTCAAAAAGAAGGGCCGTAGTGCGTTCACAACGACGTTAAAAAAGAGGTTTTCCTAGGGCACCCTAGGTTTTCCGAATGCCATTATTAAATATTATGGAAATGTTGCTTATAAAGTTTCTAAATTTCATAATCGATTACGTCACCAACAAAAAGAAGCGAGGAGGTGAGAAGAGAGAGGAAAACAGCAAAAATAAAGACACGCGGGCGCGCGTGGGGAAATTTTTTTTTTTCGGTATTTTTTTTCCCCGTTTTTATGACTAAAACTTGCATCGATTTAGACAACACAAATAAAAACAAGCTTTGACGTGTCAGTGCCACTTTAACCTATAAAAGCGTTCAAGGGCGCGTCCACTGCTCTGCTTGTGTGTTATACAAGCGCACTTTCTGGCTGGCCGCAATGGCGAGCGAGCACTGGCTGCACTGAGATTTGGCACGTGTGTGCTGTGATGTTTGTAAACAGTCGAAGCATTTATAGAGTCAAGGAGCCCCAATATAAAGAGTGTCCTGGCCGGCCAACAGCGTGAGCGGATCCTCTCTCAGAAGTTTGTAGACCGCTCGTGTTTAAGCTTTTGTATCCCGAGTGCAATTTACTTGCGGTATATCTCAAAAGGTCTGAGAAATACCGTGTCTTCTGGAAATCTACAAATGCACAAATGTTATCTACACTGGCTGTTTCTTTTTTTTTTTTTTTTCGTAAGTGCGAGCGAAGGAAAAAGCTACAAGAGCAAACTCAACACTTTAAAAATTGGCGTGCCACGCAGGCACATTAGTGAAATGTACGCGTTGTCTAAGACACTCGTGCTTCCAGCAACGGCTTCGCTCGCACATAAAGAAAGTAGATTATTCCCGAAACGGGATTCTGGCCTGCGCCCTTTTAAGCGTTCGTGCGCATGGCGCGTGCTTTGCTCGCTTTCCGAAGCGATGAACATGCGCGTGCACCGTCTGCGGACATCGCTCGCTAGACCGTGATTTTGTAAACATTGAAACGGCATTCAGCATTGTATGCTTACAGCGCAAACCACCATGTCCAATGTTTCGCACGCGTCCTGTTTTAGAGCGCAGCTCTTAGGCGCCCGTTTCCGGCTTAAGCCGCGTCGGCGTAACCGAGCGTTGCATTATGGGAGGTTTCCATTATGACGTCACACGTGTCGTCACATGTGACGTCCCCATCGCGACGTCACACGGCACCTACATTTGGTAGAAAACTTTCCGCTAAATTCTTCGGGAAAATTTGCCCGAAAAATATATTGAGGAAATATTCCCGCTAAATTTTGCGGGGAAATTTCCCGCTAAATATAAATGTGGAATTTACCGCCACATTTATGGGGAAATTTTTCCGCCACATTTAGCGGGGAAATCGTCCCACAATTTCCCGGTAAATTCTCCGTACGGTTCCCTCCTCCTCTTCCTCAAGAGCTGCGCTCTAACCCGGCGTTACAAATAATTCTATACGTCTTTCCTCTTCTTTCTTAATCTTCCCTCCGCTTCCGCTGAAACTCGGGAAGCAAAGACCAGCGGATCCTCGATGGACTGTATTATCGCCGTAGGTGTATACTCTCACCACTCGAATGTGAAAAAAACAAAATATTAATTGCGACAACCGAAAGTACCGACACGCGCCTCATAGAAATGCTTTGTACCGCGCGGGCCAGCCACGCCGATGCCAGCGACAAATAAGTAACCGAAGCACAAAGAGGAGCAGGTTTCCTCTCCGCATCATTATCGTCCGAGGGTCATCGGGGCTCCCTCCCGCTTTCGCTCGCTCTATCAACTCCCCTCAGTCCACTCCCAAGCTGACAGTGCGGTGGAAGCTACGCGTTCGCCGGACCAATCAACGGCCTCCTTTTCGTCACCTGACCCCGCTCTCTCTGCGCCTGGATACGAGGCGGGAGCGTGATCACGTGGCGCAAGAAAGACGTATATATGATTGGTCCAACGAGCGTCTAGCTTCCACCGCACTGTCTACCTAAAACAAAACGGTAAAAAAAGAAAAAAAGGCGAGGGCTTGTTTTCTGATTCCTCCGCATCCTCCTCGTCTACGGTCATTCGGAAAGCAGCGCACGGTCGAGTCTCCGCCGAAAAACAAACGCTCAGAATGCCGCCGGAGAAACAGTCGGCCACCCTTCGGACAGTTCTCGTCGCTGCCCGCATCGGTAGGCAGCCGAGAAACACCGCCACCATGCTTTTCGTATTTGTTTGCTTCTTTGTATGGATTTCAAATACGGTTCGGCGATTTGCCGACACGGGACGGCAGAAACGAGGTTTGAGAGGTGCTCTCGAATACAACGCCACGCCGGTCTACTCCTGCGAGGAGGGGTGCTTGCGTATCCATGCTGCACATTAGCCCCGCTGTCACCCTTCTAATACATCGAACAAAAGGCAGTCCGCAGTCCCTGTCTGACGCGTGTTTGATTATTGCATATGACGGTCCCGCCACGTCGGTTACATACAAAAACTGTCGGCAGACATGCTCGAAGCGAACATGCCCGAACACGCTTGAGGTTCGCCCGCCCATAATTCTGCCATCGTGTGTCATGCAGCAAACACCGAGTCTTTTGCGTTATGTATGACTATGAGCGGTGTGACTACGGTTTCGGAAACTGTCCATGTACACAAGCAAACTTCACGCGTGGCGCCATTACTTGCGGTTTTTTTAAAGCGTGAAATGCTTTTTTAACGCTACCCCCCAATTCCAACATTTTGCCCGTCCGTCCGTCCGTGCGTGCATTTTCTGCGACATTTAGCGGGGAAAAGTGACCTCGCGTGACGTCACACGACCGATACACCTTGGGGAAATTGACGGCACGCGACCTTTACGTCGAAGCAGTCTCCCCGCTAAGTTTACCAAGAAAATTCGCGTCTTGCGGCCAAAACCATCAATTCAATTTCCCAGCTAAATTTAGCGGCAAACTGACGTCACGCAACCTATACGCTGATTCAGTTCCCCGCTAAATTTAGCGGAAATATTCGCGTCTTCCGACCCTGACACCAGTCCACAGTTTCCCCGCTAAATTTAGCGGGGAAAAAGACGTCACGTGACGTGACGTCAGGTTATCTACACAAGCGTTTAGTTTCCCCGCTAAAATTAGCGGAAAAAGATACGTCATGTGACACACCAATCCCCTCACCGATTCCCTCATCAATTTCCCGTAATGCATTGCGTGCATTATGAGACTTTGAAGGGAAAGGTCGCCGCCAATTTGTTTAGTCTTGTTTCTTTAGTAGCACGTAGTGTCAGACTTGGCTGGGTCGAGGCACAGCAGTCAGTCCGCGGGAGAATATCAGAAAACTCGCTACCATCAAGGCGTAAATGCAAAGCCGTATATAAGATTTTCTGTTAGGTGATGAAGCAGACACTATAAACACATGTGTATGATGACGTTTTTACGTGCAGAGTACAGGCAACAGGTGCCGACTCTAGTCCAGAAAATACCAATTTCCGAAGTGTGTCCCGACAAAATTATACAAATCCTAACCGGCGGTTAAAAGGGCCTGTGTGGTACCAGCGAGGTCGAAATAGCGCGAGATATCGACACTAAAGTAAGTCTTCGAAGGCCTCGGAAGCAGAAGAACTTGCAGATCGGTCACATGCTGCGATACCCAGGAAAGATATCTATGGACACGGATTCCTTTTCGTGCAAAATTACAGGTCATACTCATACCTTGCAGGCCCGGCTTCCCCAGTCGACCCACGCCACGCAAGCAAATCCCCTCCACGTAAACCACGCGGCATGGGCCCAAGAGCAGTAATCTCCTTACCTGAAAGGAAAAAAAAAAAAAGGCAAAATAGGTTACACGCTGCACTGGATTATGTCGTCTATATAAAACACGAAAAGTCGTCGACTGTAAACTGCCGCACACCGAAACAGCGTGACTTGGTACTGCACGCGTTCATGAAACCGCACGCCAACAGCAGAGCATGCGCAAGCTTCAATCGTTGCCCATGGCAAGATCAGCTCGTACATATATGATGTCCTTGCGCAGTCTTTATTATTTTTCGGGCCCTGTGACAATGATATACGTTCGAGCGTGTATTAGCGTTTACTGCCATAGAGTGCGCGGGCGTGGCGCGCACTGAAAAAAGTGCACTCAAATGTAGTTTTCTTTTCTTTTTTTTTTTCTTTTTTTTTTTTTTTTGCAGTAGCTTGTTTTTGATGGCATATTGTTCGGTGGGCTTTGGTGAATAAAGATGGCCAGTTTTATATGGCTAGACGCCCCACCAAACTATCATTAATATAGATGCACGGGCACTATTTGCTCCTGGGGGGGGGGGGGGGGGGGGGGGGGGGGGAAGTTAATTGCGTAGAGATTCCGAACACTACCATTATTGATATTTTTAGGCGCCTTAAGCGTCATATTTAAACGTCAAATATTTGGGTGTAGGCGACGTAATTAAAACAGCATATATTGTTTGAAAACGCCGTCCGACGGCACCCCCTGATGTCTGCTCCAAAGCACAGAAAGAGGGGTGTGTCACAATCGTTGATTAGATTTTTATCTCATTTTATTTTATTTTATTAGGATGCTTAGAGCCCGTACACTGAGTCATCACCATAAATAGACGATTTAAAAATTCACTCGAGTGCTCCTTTAAGTAGCTTTAAAATTCGCTGCACGAGTCTCTAGGTCAGAGGGTCTTTCCCCGATTGCAACAACATAACGAGCGGAGTTCACATAACCAAACCAATCGTCCAAGGCTTATTATCTCGAAGAATGCACCACTTTGCATAACGAGACGTCAACAATCTCTTCTTTTTTTTTCAATTAGCTTTTAGCTGTCATACACCGTTCTCCAAAATACTACAGAAACCACGTAATGCACGTTAAAGACCCCAGGCTATAGCAGTCATGCTGCTCCGGCTAAATTACCCATAATCAGTGTCGCCCCATGTCAAAGACAAACCAGACCAACCTCACGCTTTCAACGCTGTCCAGTCAGCCAAGGCTTTAACTCTTCCTTTTGCACAGCGAGGTCGAGATTACGGGCGCGAAGTTAACGCGTTAAAATGCACTGGCCCCGTGGCTTGTGCGTTCGGTACATCATCTCGGTCAAGATCGGGGAGTTAGTTGCGCAAAAACGTCAATAAACATTTTCCAGCTGGCTGTAGCACGTGCAATGCAAGCCGCTTGCAGTCCCAAAATTTCCCACAGAAGAAATCCCTTGTAGTACTTCATTTCAACTTTCCGGCTAGTAACCTCGCTAATAACTTACAGATATTTATTTATTTATTTATTTATTTATTTATTTATTTATTTTACCCTCAGGGCATGAGCATTACAGAGGGGGAAGTGGTTGCATGAGTTAAAAAAAAAAAACACAGACACAGATACACAGGAAAATACAATCAGTGAAGATCAGAAAAAAATGCGTTCCAAGGCTTTTTTAAAAAGAACATGATCTATGATGGAGACTACGGGTGCAGCCAGGTGGTTCCAGTCAAAGGATGTAGACGGTATGAAGGAATGGTGAAAGACGTTGGTGCGAGCATATGGGATGCCAACTTTGTGTTGATGGTCAAGTCTAGGTGAAACGTAAAGAGGAGGTATAATTAAATTATTACGCAGCGTGTCATTAGTGAAATAAATTTTATGAAACAAACTGAGACGGGCTACTTTTCTACGGGTTGATAATTCAGGGAGAGAAAGATTAGATTTCATAGTGCTTACGCTGGCAGTCCGATGGTAATTTGAAAATATAAATCTAACTGAACGATTTTGGACGGCTTCAATCAGATCAATTAGTACAGACTGACCAGGGTCCCAAACAAAACATGCATATTCAAGCTTTGATCGTACGAGGGTTTTATAAAGAATTAGCTTCAAAGACTGGGGTGCTAAAAAAAATTCCTTTTAAGAAAACCTAGCATGCGATTAGCGTTGTTAATGATGTAGTTAATATGAGTCCTCCATGATAAATCAGATGTAATATGAACTCCTAAATACTTATAGACCGTAACTAATTCAAGGGGATGGTTATTTAGCGTATAATGGGGCTGAGATGAAGTACAACGGGACACTCTCATAACCTTACATTTGCTGGAATTTAGTACCACAGACCATGAGTCGCACCAGTTTGTAACAGAGTTAATATCGTTTTGTAGTATGTTAGAGTCAGAATCATTAGTAATTTCTCGATAAATAACGCAATCATCAGCAAATAAAGACATTTTTGAGGATACATGAGAGGGTAGATCGTTAATGTATGTAAGGAATAATAACGGACCGAGCACAGAACCTTGAGGAACACCTGATGTTACTGATACCATAGCAGAGCTTCTGTTATTTACGCTGACAATTTCTTTACGATTCGTTAGAAATAATTGTATCCACGTGAGAACCGCCTGATCAATATTTAGTTTACTAAGCTTGGACAAGAGCAAGGTATGAGGCACTTTATCAAAGGCCTTAGAGAAGTCTAGAAATACGCAATCTACTTTGGAGCAAACGTCAACGATAGAATGAAGGTCGTGCGTGAATGATACAAGTTGTGTTTCGCATGAGAATGTCTTTCGAAAGCCGTGCTGGAAGGGGCAAAAAAACTTATTTGATTCTAGAAAATTGACTATGTTAGAATAAATGATATACTCTAAAATTTTGCTTGGGACACTGGTCAATGAAATCGGGCGAAAGTTTCGAGGGTTGAATTTATCACCTCCTTTGTGAACTGGGACCACCTTGGCTACCCTCCAGTCGTCTGGCAAAATACCTTGCTCTAAAGACTGGGAAAATATGCTCGCAAGAAGAATGGAGGAGTACATTCTAGTATTCTTCAAAAACTTGGAGTTTATACAGTCTATACCACATGATGAGGATAGTTTAAGGGAATCGATTATGTTCACAATGCCTTCAGGACTAATTGATATGGGGTACATTGGGAGGTAGTCATAGGACATGTATGTTTGATCATTATTTATAGGGAGGTCAGAAAAACAGCTGATAAAAATAGCATTGAGTTCATTGGCACGCTCTTCACAAGAAATAGGGCTACCATCATCGGCTCTGAGCTCTACAACTGTACTACTTTTCTCTTTCGTGGTGTTCCAGAATTGACGGGGGTTATTAATTAGCATAGACGGTAATGTAGAATTAAAGTAAGTACTTTTCGCACTACACACAGCTGCCCTGTACAAATCAGCAGAGGCATGGTATGCGTCCCATCGGTCAGCTGTGGGTTTGCGCTGAGCGGCGCGGAAAAAACGCTTTTTCTTGTTTCCAAGTCTCCCGATTGTTCTAGTGAACCATGGTGCATTTGAGTTCGAGTAAATTCTTTTGAGTGGGATGTGCGACTCAAGGAGCTCATTTACTTTTAGTTTGAATATATTCCAATTTTCGTTAACAGAACGCCTGAAAAAACCACTTAGAAAAGTGTCTAAAAACAATGCCAATTCACAGTTAATAGCATTGAAGTTTGCTTTACTATAATCCCGTATTGTTTTAATAGTATTGGAAGTAGCTTGTAAAGGTATATTTAAATCAATATGTAGCAAGCAGTGGTCGCTCAAACCAGGCAGGTACAAAATAGATGATACTAAGTCTGGACATGTTGTCAACACAAGATCTAAAATATTTGCGGAGGTAGAAGTAATTCGTGTAGGTTGATCAACTAGTTGAGAAAAATTGAACTCGGAACATAAGTTAATGAAATCATTCCCTTCTGATGAAAATGGGTGGACAGTAGGTGGCGTAGTAGACCACTTAATGCTAGGATAATTAAAATCACCGAGGAGAATAATTTGTGACGTAGGAAACCGACTAACGATTGCATTAACCGAATCATGTAATTGTTCACAAAAGGAAGACGAAGCGTTGGGTGGTCGATAGCACACACCCAAAATTAATTGCTTGTAGTTTACAGTTACGCTGACCCAAAGCATTTCCAAGTCAGTTAAAACATCGACAACGGTATGTTACCGTTGTCGATAAAAGGTATGTTACGACAGTTTTCGAATATAAAAGGTATGTTACGACAGTTTTCGAAAGCGCCGTCTAGATCCACACTAAGTTCGAAGAACCTCACACTCTATAGCCAAATGAGAGGAAATAAAATTCAGTGCAAGCATACGTGTAATTCCGCTCCTTTCAAACGCGGGAGACAAAAACAAAAGGAAAGCACCCAAAAATATTTATTTTTACATCTACCTGCTGAAAACTGAAACAACACAGGACGGGTCCCCCCCATTCGTATCCAATAACAAGAGCGTCGACAAGCCGGAGCAAAACAGCTCCGACGTTCGCGGATGGTTGCGCGTTTCCCGGTACAGCAGTCACGGAACCAGGAAGGCTTAGCGCCGCTCGACGCACCGTCCGAGTCCCCACCCCGGGCACAAAAGTCCCGATGCAGGCACCGCGCTGACGACCGCGGGTACCGCCGCCCAGGAAAGGGAAGCCGCCCCTACACCACCGCGCTAACGCGAATCTGATGAGCTGGCCTATTCTCCCGCCTCCTAAAAGCCCCGGCATGAAGGCCTTACGGCGAGCAAGGAATGCAGGGTGCAGGCAACGGAGCTGCCACCGCAATCTCCGACTGGAACGAACACAAACGCGGACGAACGTGGGGTTCGTGCGCATGCAAGTGGCCTACCAGGATAGTCTAGCAAACCTCCCCCCCCCCCCTTTTCCACACACACACACACACATACAAGCAAACACTTCTGGGGTTCAACGGCCTCCTCTGTTTGCGTCTGTGCGGTATGTTCATTCATTCCATCTACAACTAAGGCTCGCGCCGACTGATCCATAAAGCGCAAGAGAATCAGGTGTTGACTGAGCTGCAGCACCAGTCCGTCTCGCGTATATTGCGTATATAGTAGAAACCGGTCCTTCGTGTCTTTTTATTTGTTGTACATCACTGCAATATGAACGTGTTCTCGTTTGTTTATGTATGTGCATAAACTTTATATATATATATATATATATGTATATACGGACAGGCTCTTTTCATAAAAGCTATCTGCTGTAGCACCTCGTTCAAACATGACAAAAATGATGGCGCTGCACGAATTTTATAGACGTTTGCAGTAACCAATTGTAACTCATAAGCTTACCATATGTATATCCAGGTAAAAAAAGTACCACAGTTCATGACTTAGGGCAAATAATACGAATAAAATTAGCTCATTATTCTGACTTATAAACAGTGGTGTTTTCGGTGCCACTGTGTAAACACAAACGTATTGTATAACACTACTAACTTTGATCATCTATTGCTGAAGACATGACATAACTCCCCATACACTCTCAGAAAAAAAAGGTATGTTTTTACACCCCTCGTCTCACATACGACACCCCAAAACTTCAGTTCAACTTACAGCGAGCTGACATCGAACCGACGGTACCAACTTTCACGAGAGGTTTGATAGCCGAATGATACAACTTATTTAAATAGCTAATGTGCGTGTTACTGTCTAAACAAAAGTGATCGGGGTTTTCTCGGCCCTACTCCAAAACGTCAATGTTTTTTTATTTATTTTATTTTTTTATTCTTTGATACGTAGTTTAGCTGTTTAATGAGGTATATATCCCCATTCTCAAGCCCATTGTATAAAGGTTGAGGCTGTTTTTTTCGACGTCAGAGAGCTGTACGTAGAACTGAAGTTTTGCGTGTCGTATGTGGGACAAGGGGTGTAAGAACAAACCCTCTTTTTTTTCTGAGGATGTACTCCGTTTCACATTTAAGCCTGATCGCGTCCAACGCTCCGTTGTAGCCAATCAAGCAGGTGCCAAAAGTGATCCGCGGCCTGCGAGAAGAGTCCGGCCGTTTGAGCAATCTTCACTCTACCGACCGGTGGATTTCGTTTGAGCAACCAAATATGTGGCAGACCAAGCGCCGAATAAACCAATCTTAAATGACAGCTTAGCTATATATACGCCGCCGCTGCCGCGGGATGCATCGAGGGAACTTCTAAGCCGCGCTCAAACTACCATTTTGTTTGTCATCCGAATGTGTACCACCGTTCTATGGGCCTCTGGCTGTTGGTGGATCCTGCAAATAAATAGATAAATAAATAAATACAAATGCGCGGAGTTCGCTTCAGACATCATGACAGATCTCTCCGGGGAGACGCCTCAATCATGTTCTAAGCGCTTCACGATACATTTGTATAGTTCCAAAATGTCTGCAGACAGAATTTGTACGTCCAATGCGACACGGACCATTACTACAAGCAAGAAAAACGCCCCAGACAGTGTCTTCAGAGAGTTTATTGTATGTTATGTACTACCGATGTCGGGCCGCGGCCTTCTGCAGAAAGACTGCCAGATAAGCAGTCTTTCTGCCCATGTGGCAACCTTGGTGTTTTTTTCAGGAGCGCAGAGCGCAAGGCGACACGAGCACTGCCGCCCGTCTTCTGTGCATCAAAAACTTGGTGCCGTCGCGTCTGCACCCAACGATTGTGAGATCGGTCTGTCAATAGGGAGTTTTAGTAGACCGTGTTTCCCGCTCCGCTAGCCCTCCGCTACGAAGAAACCGCCACTGCGCCTGCGCGCCGATGGGCCTTGGCTGTAGAGTTCCGGGTAGCGGAGGGGCCTAGCGGAGCGGGAAACACGGTCTACTAAAACTCGCTAATGACGCGCCACTTTGACATCCCTTCCCTCCCTCCCTCTCCCCCTCCCCCTCCCCTCCCCTCCCCCACCTCCCCTCCCCTCCCCTCCCCTCCCCTCCCCTCCCCTCCCCTCACCTCCCCCCCCGCCCCCCCGGTGACATGTAGCTCCAAAGACGCGTCTCAGTTTTTCGCCACTTGTATAAAGGCACGAAAAATGAAAGGCTATTTCAGGTTTTCTCTTTGGTAATAATATCCGAGCATGCTGGCACTGTTCCCCGAACCCACAACCGCGGTGACGACGAAGGATAGAAAAGTATACAAGAAAAGAGAACTTCTGTACCTCTGCCGTCAACTCCAAATGCATAATTCCCAGTATTTAAAGAAAAACTATTCTGCTCAGGAAGACGAGTTCTCGCAAGCATGTGCACGAAAGACAGATGTATAGTTTGCCCGAACACGCGATTTCTGAAACCCCTCCGGTAGTCTGTCGATGATTTCCAAACTATTTCTCCAAGAGAAAATAAAAGAATCGTTTGAAACCGCCAGCGTCAATTCCCCTATTCATTGAGTGCCTACTGTTCGCGTTATTGAACGTATTCAATATGAAGTTTTAAAACTTTTTTTCTAAAAAAGAAAAGCCGTGAATGCTACACTCTTGTGCGTCTGTGCAAGTTGTCATGTACGGCCAGGGGGGCATAGTCGATAAGTCGGATAATTAGTGAGTCAATTACTAATTAGTTAACTAATTAGTCACCAATTAGTTAGGTAAGTAGCAAATTATTCCGTTAGTTAATTACCCATTCGACCAATTAATCGGTCAATTTTCGAAACACTTAAAGAAGGCTGATAGCCCGGGCGCGATTCCCACGTGTTGAAGTGTTCCTCTAAAATTGACCGATTGAGTAGCTTTCGATGCCGCTTATCTAGTTTCTGATTTTAACCCTATGGCTTATTTTCACTAATTAAAGAGCTATACAGAACGTTTGTGTTCATCATCCAACTTATCGTGACGATTAGCCCCCATATATTATGTTCCCCTGGTTTCTCTTGCACAGAAGGAAATACTTTATTTGCCGCTGCGGTGGCGCTGCTGTCGGCATGACGCATGCGCAGACGTTTCACCTCACGTGAATGCGGTTTCCGCGCGAGCGCAGTGCCCACAACTGGCGTCGAAAACGCGACCTTGTTTCTAAACAGCGGATAGAATTCTTGCATCCACACAGTACACAAAAGGGTCGAAGATTTAGATGCACAGACCAGACTATGCGTTCTTTGCTGCTCCGGCGTTGACCCGCCGTCTTGAACCCGAATAGCCGAGGCCACGTCTTGGGGAGGGACGTGATTACAGCGCCGAGTTAGTCAAGGACGGGATTAGTTCCTTCTTGGGCACAGGGGAAATCTCTCTCGGGCGTCTCGAGATTCTGCTAACGTCCCGCTCGCAATGCTGCGTGTCATTGCAAAACAATTCCCCCAAAACGTTTTTTTCCCCATTGATATGTAAAAACGAGAAGAGAGGACAGTAGCGAGGGCTCGGTGCACACTCCGACGAGCCGTTAATTGTCAACGAAAGGGCAACAAGACCAATGAAATTTCGTATCATTCGACAAGACGCGGGCTCCAGATAATATTTTGTTCGAACGCAATCAGTTCTTTTATAGCGTCTGCCACAACTTTATCAGTGCAGTCACTCACTGCTGTAGGAGACAGAAAGCATATAGCACCTTCATCCCGTCCAGGATGACTTTATTGCCACTACTCCGTGAGTTCGCTGAATAAGCACCCTCAGTTCAGCATAAGCTCGCTCTTTGCCGGCTAGAAGTGTCGGAGGACAATCCAGTCCCCTTCTCGTTCGATGGAAGTGCGCCACAATGAGGGCCCGAAGCTGTAAAATACTCCGCGTGCAGCGAATTGCATGTTAGGTAAGTACATTGCGCGCATATTCCAAAATCTCCAAATAATCGATTTGAAAACGGATTCGAGTACGCTACCGGAAGTATTTCTCTCGGTGCCCATGATTACTCACAAGGACTCTATGCCATATAAAAATAAACACGGTGGGCTAAGACGCTTGATCAGAGCCATATGCGAGAGGAGAACGTAAATCAAGTCGATGCAAAGGACATGGAAATTAGGTAACCGCCCCATTTGTCCACTTGTGGTACAGGAACGGCAACTCGCCGATTTTTGTTTCTCTACGAAATGTTGTAAACGCTTTTACTCGATATGTGAGGCACTTCACAAAAATCTAAAAAGGTCACAAACAGTATTATTATCAAGGTACTGCGTGATTCAAGTTAAAGACCCTAAACTAACAGTGGTACTGTACTGGCACCATTTTTCATCGATAGCGTGAACCACTGTCGCCATATCTCAACGGTAGACCGATCTTACACCGTCTAAACACAAACTTCAAATACCTGTTTACAGCGGTAGCTGTTAGTGCACCTTCACGGCGAAAAATTGTCATGCAGGAACGCAAAACCCCATTCTACAGCAGATGCACCGCTCTCCCTCTCCCAGTTCTTCATCACACGCGGCAAGTTTCTCTCTCGCTGCCCCCCCCCCCCCCCCCCTCCCTTCCCTCCTGTAGGCCGACGCCGTCCTTGCTTCGGCGATGCTCTCTCTCCCTTCCTTCCTCCCCCTCCTTTCCTTCCAGAAGCCGCTATCGCGAAATATCCACGTGGTCGAGCTTCGCGGACACGCTCCCTCGCCTCCCCACTGCCGCCGCCCAGGTTTCGTTCTCGTGTACTCTCCGCGCCTCTACAGAACCGCGGCAGCTCGCGCACGTCTTCCACCGCAGGCGCGGTTAAAAGCCTGCGTTCTCAAAGAGCGTGTCAGCCAAAAGAAAACCACGTCTGTGCCGTTCTCCAACACATGCAACGTCTCGCACAATCGTTCCACCGAAGCACACATCTTTTCACAAACGTCTCCTGCATCAAGTTCCACTGGAAGCAAAGATCCCATTGCAAACACTGAATAGCACACTGGTTGAAGGCAAATATCTTTTAACATTCCTTTCCACAACATAGCGGCTACACTGTAAATCACAGCATTTTTTGTGCGATCGTTTGCATCTTTTCATTAAGGAACTATTTTGCTTATTTGTTAGCCTTCAAAACACTCGGTTTGTATGTTTTTCTTTTCTTTTAACCAGAGAAATTTCTACGGAAAGTTACATCCAACCGCTTCAATTTAAACTGTTGCATTAGTTATGACCTCACTTACGTGAGTGGCAACCGACTATAACGACAGGTCCCGGGAACCGTCAACGCAACGCGGTTTGCTGCTGTTATCAATTCTGAACTCGTCACTCGAGGAACTCGGGGTAATCGCTCCCAAACGCTGTCACCAAACGCGGTAACGGTCACTTTTCGAAGTAACAGCCCATTATTCTTCTTCTCAAGTAATCGAGTAATCCAATTTATACTTTTTTGAACAAAGAGTAATTTGGTTCACTAAAGTCCCTTGCAACTCAAGAAGGTAGGACGAGGGCGAGGAAGGCCGCGGAGGAGAAAGCGGACGGGACGCTGGAGAGGGGAGGGGGAAACCTCCTCCTCTCTCCAGCGTTCCGTCTGCTTCCTCCCAAAGTTCCTCCTCCCCTACCTTCCTTTCCTCGTTCTAGCTTCTTGAGTTGCAACGGACTACAGTTCCGACGCGTCTGCTGAGGCGTTCGACTAATTTTTAGGGCAAATCGGCGACTATCAAACATTTTGCCGAAGCTTCCTTTTTAACTTGGAGGCGACGTTCCAAGTTTAAAAAACACGAGAACAATGACGGCAAGTGAGACGATGACATCGGGCGGCGACAAAGAGCGCGCGCCTCGGCGCAACTCCGCATCGACCGCGAGTAGCCAACTCCGCAACGAGCTGCGAACTTGCGAACTGGGCTCCCTCCTCGTTCCCTTCCGGGGGGCGGCCGTTCTGCGGCTTCGCGAGCCGAGCGTTCAGCCGGAAATCCATTAGTTGCGAGGCCTTCCTCGCTCCGGTGCAATCGGGAAAGGCTCAGGGAAACCAACTCTGATCACCGACGCCGCGGCGCCAGACTGCCGCATTCGCGCGGGGGGGACCGGTGTCGAAGAGCGCTCATCTCCCACCTCCAAGGAGCAAAATGACGTGCCGTCAAAACGGTTCTAGCCGCGGTCATATATCGTACAGGAGACAAGCTCTTGGCAGCAGATCTGATGACCTATGTAACTGCAGAACCCCCCCCCCTTAAAAAAAAAAACAGAATTTTTTTTTGCTAGGCGATTTAATATGGCGTCGGAAGACTACCCAATGAATATCTTGCTACGCAGTCACGTATATTTTTTATGAAGCCAAGAAACGCAACTGATCGAAACCGAAACCTGCACACGGATGTTGGAAAAGTATAGAGGAGGAGAGTGTGCCGGAAGCCACGTGGCTAAACCCAACCGCGCTTTTTTTCCAATATTGTTTTTCGGGGGAAAGGGGGGGGGGGGGGGTTGCGTTGTGAGCAGACGACACATCTACAGCGTTGAGGTGCAGTTTGCCGTGCGATTGCTTAGCAGTTATGTTTCTTCTGCTCGTTCTGCACTTCAGGATGAGTTCTTTTGTATATTGAAGAGTTGGAAATTAGTAGTGAATACCGTGATCGGCTCCGAAAAGAATGCCCCCAAGACGTTGCGTGAAGAGCTGCCTCACAGGTTCCGCAGCCCAAAGTGGCTTTGTGCGGCAGTCTGCAGAAGTTTCCGAACGATCAACGGGATCGGGACCAATGGCTGGCTGCAATCCCTGCAGAACAGTTACGGGCACCTCGGAAAGCGGACGCTACCCAATTTATATGCTCCTTGCATTTTGTGGAAAGGGATCGCACTGAGTTCGCAGAGGTCAAAAAGGGAGTCCCATACCATTTAGTTCAGCAACTTTTCGCCCACATCGTTTTAGTGATAATTGTCAAAAGGAATTGTGTAGATATCGCGAAATGTTTAATAAAAAAAAAAAAAACAGTATTCCCATACTCTGGAACGAACCAGGGACCGCTGTGCGTGAAGCGGAAACCTTTCCAGTGAGCTACGCCAGTGCTTTAAATATTCGTTTTATACGAGACCTAATAGTGGACAACTGGCGGTTTTGTAGCGTGAGCTACACTGGCCGAGGTTGAGCAGTTTCGAGTGGCCCGCATAATAAGCCGTGCTCCGTGCTGCGCATGCGCGAGGAGCAGTGACGTCACACGGCGCACACCTGGCGCGCCGGAGCCGCCGCCGCCACGCGCTCCACTGCAGGTTTACGCATGCGCGAGGAGCAGTGACGTCATACGGCGCACAGCTGGCGCACCGGAGCCGCCGCCGCCGCGCGCTCCGCCGCCACAGCGCGCGCCTCGCCGGTCTGCACATTCCAGAGGAGTGAAGTCATAGCCGCGGCAGACGCACTGCCGCCGCCGCCTGCCGAGCTGTGCGCCTCCGTTGCGCAGTAGCCAAGTCTGACGCTTGACCGGAGCCGTTTGATAGCGCCTATAATTTTGTCCGTATATAACCTCACGCTACGTATATCCTGGCATAGCCAAGCTAAGCAACCGCAATTTTTTTTCCCCGAGTTGTGCCGGCAAAATATCGACTTCCTAACAACATAAACTTGTGGGTGTCCTTGGGCATCGGCAGCTTCATTTCGTGGAACTCGCAGTACGATAGTTTTAACATCGTAATGCTCAGGCAGACGAGAAGGAACTCCTCGTTCGTAGTAATGCAGCCGGTCGACTGTAGGTCGGAAGGTTTGCTGCCAATTTCCCAGCAGAAAGGCACCCCCAGGCTCAAAGTCTGGCAGCACCACGCAATGGCCACATCGCACCTAGTAAAGAAACCGCGTACGCATGCACATTCAACTCGAAGTACGCACTTAGTGCTTGACGTTTGCGCGTTTTTCAAGCTCTTACCACTTTGTGTTCGTAAGACCAGCGATGTCTTCAGCCACGAGAAGGGGCGACGACTCGACGGCGTCTTCGTGCAAATCGGCTTGGTGGTGGTGCGTGTCGTACGGAATGAATCCTAATTGTTTTGATCGGTCCAAAAGTTCTCTTCCGAAGGAAGACAAATTTGCCGGTACTGTGAACGACAGTTCTGAAGTAGAGGTCCCACGCCCGTCGTCCGCCGCCATCGCCATTTAGGCCGCGAGCCCCTTGATAAGCAATAGGACGCCATGTTGAGAATTACGCAGTGAACGCACAGATTGCTCCCGGTTCTCTGTGCAACTTTTTTTTTTTTTTTTCGATCAACGCATTTGCAGTTTTTTAGAAGCCACAAATATGGGTCTCACCTGCTCGCTTCTTTTTATTTGTGACGTAATGAATTATGAGAATTAGAAGCTTTCTGAGTGACATTTCTTTAAAGGGGTAGTGAAACGAAATTTTAGCGCCGATCTTGTTGCATAAATATGGGCTAGGGACAGGCACCACCTCGGAAATATAAATATTGCGCTGTAAAACACAGGAGAACTAATTTTAAACATAATTAAACGATTTCAAATTCTCATCTGGTGGATGGGGGGAAGTTCTCGTGACATCACTTGTGCCAAAATAGCAGCGCCGTTCTGCGGCAATACGGCGTGCCGGCAGAATTCGCCTAGGCCTGAACGCGTTCGCAAAGCCTTGGCGGAGAAAGCCAAAGCGTAGTTGGCCACAGTGAGCTCGTTCTCGTTGCGGCTCTTTGCACGACACGGCCCGAGCATGCTTCTGGCACGGCCGTTATTAGTTGCTGCGAGTCGCGAGCTGCAAGCCGACGTTAAAAAGGATATGTTTGAACTACGAGGGTGTCAGCAAGAGCCACGCAAATGCCAAATACCTGTTCACACTCGGAGCGGACACGCGCGTTTGATCGAAGTGGTGGATTCGCTCTGTTAGACCGCGTTTCGGTAAGCGCTTCTGGACCGATCTTTTACGATTGCAACTCGGTACTTACATGACACTCGGCAAAGAAAGGTTAGACCGACATCGCGTAGCTCCCACGAACTGCTATAGCTCGACACTGACGTAGCGTCGAGTCAGAATAAAAATGGCATACTAATAACAGAGTGTACATACCGAGTTGCCAAGGTAATCCGTATGGCGTTCATTTGAGCTCTATATCACACAAAACAAGGAGATATAATCAATGAGAGTCCCTTTTCGACGACAGCGTTCGTCACCGCTGTCTCGGAAAACAAGGAGATCGAGATGACAAGGGGGAAATATTGACCTCTGAAATTTAGTTCAGGGATCAAACTACTCATCCGGTAAGGGTCCACAAGGGTCGCGCGGGCATATTACATTCAGCAGGCCAGCCGGTCATGGACCAAGGACCGCCGGAGCAACGGTGCGCCGAGTCGATGTTGCTGCTAGGCCTACTATATTCTGCCGAGCTCGCTCGGTCGGCAGAATCGTGGCTGTTGTAGCTCTTCTCGTGTGTTTGTGGATCCTGCGTTCTTGATCGTGGTCTGTTTTAAGTACTCCTTCCTTTTTTCTTGCTGGTTGAAGTCGGGACGCGCGAGAAGAGCACGAAGAAAAATAAATGTCCGTTAGTGGCCGATACCAAGTAACTGAGCGACGCTGTCGGCCTTGTTGATTTGATCGTAAAAAGTGCGTAAGACAGCTTCGGAGCTGTCGTAGGATTCTGTCATAACCTGCGCAAAGGTTACGACAATTTCGTTTCGAGAGCACGGGTTTTCTCTCAAATTTGTCGTACGCACTTTTTTCGTCGTGAATTCGCTTTGAGAATCCGGCCTCAGAGCTGGTTTTGTGAGTGCTGCCGTGGTTGCCGACTTGCCGTGGTCCCGTGGTGCAGCGTGCGAGCAGCCCTTGCACATCTCAAACGGCCACGTTGTCACAGTCGTAAATCGTCGACGCGCCACCAAGTGGCAACGCCCGTAACCACAACATTCACGCCGTAGCCTTTCCCGACCGGCACAAGTGACGTCACGAATGCGCCCAATATCCCAAGACGCATCGCGCTCTCCGATGGCCGATTTTTGAGCGCGCGCCCAATCGGGCCCATCAGGGTGAAAAATATAGCCATCCGTTCAAAATACAAACGCGCGATTATGATTTATGATTATCATTGACCATATTGAACCTATTTCTGACCATAATAGGTGTATTTCAAGTTTCGCTTCAGTATCCCTTTAATAACGGCATTCCAAAACGCGTTTTTTAACACAATGGCGAACGCACTGCGGCACTTCTTTTTGGAGTACCGAAAATCGGAGTCCGGAGTGGTGTCGCTTTCTGGCTTTTTATCCACCCTCGAAAAACATGGCGGCGCTGTCGGCGCTGGGCACATGTAGCACTGAGGACGATCGGTGAGTAAGCGAATCGGATGAAATTCTCCCGTTTAGCCAGGTGCCCGACGACCTCTCAGACTTCAACAAGGAAATCGTTAAACGGGAAAACAACTGGCTTCGGTGTCTGTGTACCGTAGTTTCGGTTGTGACTCCGTCGGGGGTAGCCTTTCACGCAGAACCGGCGCGACGTGGCCTCTCACGTCGCTCACAAAAGTCTACCGCGCGTTCTCTTTCAACCTCACACATAGAGAGTTTTAGAATAGCGCACGCTAAAGTTTTGCTTACGCAAAAAATAGCGTCGTCGCCACTGCGCATGCGCCGAACCCTAACCACGTTTTGCGCTTTGCGTGCGCTATCTTAGCGCGCGCTATTTCTCAGAAATTGCGTGCGCACGCAAAGAGTCTTGTCCCTCCTTCAAGGTGGATTCGTAATGAGAAGTTGGCTAAAGCCAAGACGAGCAGGGTAAAAAAATGGCGGATGGCGGCTCCGAGACCCATGGCTGCGGCCGCTTTGGCGGCGTCGTGAGCGCGACGTTGGCGGCATCTTCGTGACGGCGATTTTCAATATGGGACGACATTGCACTCGATTTGGGAAAACCTAGTGGGCAACGATCACCGGCAACTTGATGCTTGCGACGCGCGAACGTTTCTGGGCACGACCGGTCGACCGCATGCGTCGCGCTCTCATATGTTTAAACAAATCTAGTTCTTTGGACCAAAAAAAAAACATTTTTTTTTCTCAGGTTACAGCATTTCGTGTGTGAAAACAATAGTATGTCCATCCAGAAAGAGAACATAATTACCTCATCTTTTTTTTCACGGTTCCACCTAAAGGCCCGTTCACACTCTTGCGACCGAGTACGACTGAGAGCGACTTCTTAGGACCGGATGCGAGGCAGCGGAGCTGGTTCTAAGAGATCGCAAGAGGCTTAAAAACCGGTTTGGTCTCTCTCGGTCGCACTCGGTCGCAAGAGTGTGAACGGGCCTTAAAGGCCCGTTCACGCTCTTGCGACCGAGTACGACCGAGTACGACTGAGAGAGACGAGGATCTCTTACAACTTCTTAAATGTTTCTAGAATGAGGGGACACACTGACATTGTGGCGCCATCTATGCGGTGACCCTAGAACTGCATTTCACAAAAGCGAAGGTTTTGCGGGATTTCCGAGGTCAAATCTGCGTAATACCCATAGAAAGGCTCGTTTATAACATTGACAAAAGTTTTTCGAGCCAAAAAAGAAAGGATATTGCGCGATAAATAAAAAAAAAATATGCCGGACCGCCGAGTTTACACTGCTTCCCAATAGATGGCGCCAGTGTGTTCTCTGGTTTAAGAAGTTTTAAGGAACCCAGGTTTAAGAGGTCGCAAGCAGTCGCAAGAGTGTGAACGGGCCTTAAGAAGAAACGCTAAAGGCCCGTTCACACTCTTGCGACCGAGTACGACTGAGAGCGACTCCTTAGGACCGGATGCGAGGCAGCGGAGCTGGTCCTAAGAGATCGCAGGAGGCTTAAAAACCGGTCTGGTCTCTCTCGGTCGTACTCGGTTGCAAGAGTGTGAACGGGCCTTAAGAAAAACACAAACACTCAACATTTTATACAACTTGACGGCTAAACCGCTAAAATAAACCCGTCAATCATCACCCGCGACATCGATAGATCACACACCTGACCGCCACCTCGGACAAGCGAGAACTTCCACTCCTCCACCAACGCGGTTATCCCGACAGCCAATCTTAACACACTCCGAAATACCGGCCCGGCTAAGGCTCTTCAACCGAGGTACGCCCGAGGCCGTTAGCTAACACAGCTGAGAACCGCCGAGCACCTCCTCACTCGCGCGTGGCGTGTCCACCTGAGCGAAGAGGGACCGCGCAGCGAGATGTGCTCCGAGAAACGGCCTGAGGAACGCACAAAAACACCCCGGGAGTGAGGAAGACGAGGTCCGGAGCCGAGCGGGATTAGCGACGGACAGGACAAACACGCATCCTCCAGAAAGCCCACCCGAGCGTCGTCGAATGGAAGGAGCGCTAATCTTCGTCCACAAGCAAAGTGACAGCGTTCCTCCGGAGGCCACTCACACGCAGCACCGGCGCGCAGTCTTGGACGTCCTCTTGAGAACGACAAAAAAGCCGTTCAGATGACGAAGCCGTTTCTTGACTCCGTTGCAAGTTGCGATGGCCCGAAGAGGACGCTATAGGGCCATCGGAGCCAATCCAATAAGGCGGGGCGGGTGTCACATTACCCACGGGAAGCGCGCAGCGACGCCAGGGACGCGCAGTCACGTGATCCGGTCGCAGCACTTATTGGCTGCAGGTTGACTCGTAGCGTCTGCTATGGTTCATCGTAAGGTGAAGCGGAGCATGGCTGTTCGCGCCGACTGGGCACCACTCCGGAGAGGAAGACAGACATTGGGTATGCGCAAACAAACCTAAAATTAACGTCCTCCCAGGAAGAAGAAAGCAAGAAAAAAACGAGCAAATACTTCATCTTCTGTTTTTGGTCTTCGTCGGTTTTCATTTCTTAAACGGCTAAACCAAATATAATCAGGTCCCCCGCTCCCGTGTACCGCGGTGCCCTCCTCTTCCTGATTTGATGCTCGGATGGTTCGCTGAAAGATTGCTCTCTCTTGTGTGTGCTGGTTTCTTTCTCTTCCTTCCTTTCTTTGTTCTCTCGTTTAAGCCCGCCCTTGTTTGCATTCCTCTCCGGAGGAGCGCGGGGACGTGGCGAGCCCTTGTCTGGAAAACCGCTTCTGTCTCTCGCCGCCGAGTATAATCCAAGAAAAAACAACTAAAGAGAGACCGCGAACGAGGAGGGAGGGCACAGGTAAGTAGTAAGTGGAACGACGGGGCTGGTCGGCGGGCCCGAGGATCCACCAAGAGGCGTCGACGTCGGCCTTTGACCGCCGACCTGGAACAAGTTCCCCTTGTTTCGCGGGCCCCGTTGCCCTTCCCTCCATAAATAAGCTCCGATTCACCTCACGAGATGGACCGCAGCGGGCGCTGCGAGCCATCACAGCCGATCCGGCGCTGTGAACGTGTCAAGTGACTGTGCTCGCCGCGCGTTTTTGCACGAATCTCTAAGGTCACATGACACTAAGGAGGCATTGGATTGGCTTAGATTGCACGTGGTGTCCCTCTGCGGTTCAGCGTAAGGCGGGTGTGTGTGTGGTCGCCCTCTGTCCGCACCTGCCGGGCCTCGGGCAATGCGTCCCGGTATTAGAACTTTGAATTGTTATTTCTTTTTTTTTTTTTTTTTATGCGTGTGTATGTAGTTCTTTTATGCTCTACGGCCAGAGAGAAACGTTTCAATGAAAAAACACAAAGAAGTCAGGGTAGAGACACTCCGAAGCCGCTATGTGTTGGTTGAGCCAGGCGAGATTGGGTTTGCGAGTTGATATTCGCAAGAGATAACCGCAGCAGGTTACCAGTGAACTGCTACGAATCCGGTCACCTGCCCCAACGGTTGCAAGTACTGTCGTGTTTGGAATAAGGAACGGACAGAAGTGCTCTTATGGATCGGCTTTGCTTGAGTTGCGACATGATAGCTTGGCCGGAACCTCAAGCGATGCTTTAAAGCCGGGGTCACCCTGCTCAAACTTCGTAGAGAGCTTGCAACACGATTCATCGCAATATCCGTGGTTCGGATGCTGCGTGCCAAAGTTTCTTGAATTCATTGCCATGCGGTACTCGAAGCACGGATCTCGCAGGGCGTTCAAAGCTGTTGGCAGACTGTCTTTTGTTTGATATATAAGCAGTGTGACCCCGACTATAGTGATCGCACGTACGCGTCGGCACAAGACGGACCACATTTTCTTTAGGCAGCCCGAATAGAGATTCTCGTCATAAATGAGGTTGAACAATGACCGACCTCCATGCATGGCCCTCTGGATCGGCGTGCCCACGTGGGTATATTCAAAACGCTGCAATCTTTTTTTTTTTTTTATGTCTAAAAACTTTTTGCGAGACTGTCACCCCGTACGGGGGCGAGGGGATAAGCTTCTTCGACAAGAAGTTTCGCTTGCTAAACCTATACAGGCCATGGCGTTTCTGTAGCCACCACTAGATACAACTATAGAGTATAACTTATATCACGAACTTAACCACGATACCGATCTGCACCAGTCGTTTGTAAAGCTCGCCGTTTTGGTAGGCACAACCACACCTCTATAAAGGCTGTGAATGTTAGCAAATAGTCACTGATGGAGTGAGAATGGCAGGGTGCCTTTAGAACGCTCGGCTTCCAGCACGTACTTCATGCCTTCCGCCGCACGTGCTTTCGCTGCGCGCGAACTCTCGAGATGAACTGGACGCCGAAGTGTTATCAAAGCTATAGGAGGCTCGCGCTGAAGGCGGGACGATTCGGAGAGCAAGTTGTCTGCTTCTTGCGCAGGTGTTGTGGTGTGGGAATCTGAGCTACCGAGCTCTGATTGGCTTTGACAGAAGAATTGGGGGTAGACCTCAAAGCAAGCTGCCTTGACGTCTATCCACTATTCTTCAAAATAATTCAATCAGAACCAATCAGAATTCGGCGTTCTGACGTCACCACAACTCCTGCAAAAGAAGCAGACGAACTTGCGCTCAGTCAGCATAGACCTCTGCCAGAATCGAGGCGATCATAGTGTCGGGCATAGCATGTTGGGGAAAGCTCAGCCACTCAGTTCCGACTTCGATTGATCAACCTGAATTCAGGACATCGCATCAAGACCAAACACATGAATTACATTTGCAAATATGCGACTTCCCTTAAATTTAGAATGCGGAACCTACCGATAAAGAGAGAATACTAAGCAGCATGCTTTTTAATTATTTTTTTTTCGAACTTCCGACGTGTCCGAGTTTGTGCGCAGGTAAACGCGGGACGATGATGGCCCATGAAAGAATAAGTACACTGTGCCGGACATCCTATTCCATCGTCTCCTCAATGTCCAAGGCTTTTTGTGAATTACCCGTGACCAGGGAGGGTCATCCTGCGCTTTGGAGTGGTATAGCCAGGACGCCAGAAAGATATGGGACGCGGCAGGCCGTCCTCCTGATCCTTGCTAAACTTAACCAAGCGAGCGCTGGCTTTATTGTCACGCAGTGGTGATATGCACTGGTTCGTCGACGGGGCGATCGAGACAAAAACCATGCCTTCCATCGCAGACAGCTTAATCTGGTGGCAACGTTTTGCAATGTGTGAATCTCTACGAAACATGGAGAAATTTCAGTTACACAGATTCTCAGTTCAGTCGCACTAATGGAACAGATCCCGAGAGAAAACATGCCTATCCGATCCGACTCGCTGGAAAGCGCGATTCGGCGCCGAAGACTCCTCGCGTTGGCATTAACGAGATAACGCCTACAAATTATTTCTCAAAAAAGGACGGAGAAGGGGGGGGGGGGGGGGGGGGGCGAAGTACGGTGGGGTTCATAAAACGCCATTTCAGCAATCCCTGTCATCTTAGACAATTTCATCAGATTGATACGACTCTAACGTGCTTCAAGATTTTATCCAGAAGCTTACTGTTATGAAAAGCCTGCAATCATGTCATGTTTAGGCCATGACTGCAAAGAAACTGGCACATAAACAAGAAAATGGAGCTTCTTATCGAAATTCAAAACGCGAAACACAGCGTATCATGCATTTTACAGCCAAAGAGAGGCCTGTAATTATGCTATCGCAGACAGAAATCACACGAAACATTTTAAAATGAAGGATGCCGTGTCGATGTATAAACTAACATAGCTCGGGCTGCGCTTCCAGCATATCACCTTAATAAAAAAAATTAACAAAACACGCGAAAGAAAAGAACTTCGCAAGTCGGCCCAATACGACCGAAGGAGGGCCTTAAAAAGAAGACTCAAAGCGAAAACCGCACACACAAGTTTCAGGAACGTTTCGAAACGCCCCAAGTTTCTCGAGTAAACACTGATCAAAGAAGCGAATTAGAGCACAAACCGACCCCCACGATCACTCAACTATACAGCAAGACTTCAATCGCCATTCAAGTGAACGCCACAAAGCCTCAGCGCCGTTTTATACTACACACACAGACACACACGTCGACACTCCAACCCCTCCTTCGTAGTTTTGAGTCCCGGCTCCTTCCCAGAAGAAGTCTCTTCCCCAGTTTCCCGTAGCAGCGTAAGGGACCGTCTTCGGACCTCTCGGCGCCAGTCCGGCAGTAGCGTCTGGGCTCCGGTCCCGTCGGCAGCCAAGCAGAACTGTTTCTGTTCTTTCTTTCCGCGCACGACGACAGCGGCGGGTCCCATCCGGTTTGTCCGGGATCCATCTCGGGAGAGCACTCCAAACATTAGCGCGCTGCTGAAGGGCCAAACACCAGACCGGACCACCGGCTCCCTCCCAGCGCCGCAAGAAGAAAAAAGAGGAGACGACGAGAGCGCGAGGGAGGGGGGGCTCTAACCCCGACGCGGGTCTCGTCGGCGTCGAGCCCCCGCGCTATCGCCGGATGCGACCGCGCGATGGGTCGCGATCAATCCGACCTCAGGCGCGTCCGGCTCCGGCCCTCGGAAAATGTCCGGCTTCGGCCGCTCCAGGCCCGAGAAGCCCGGGGAACAAAGTAGAGTGGACGTAGCGGCGCTGGGCGCCGTTGTTCGTCGGGGGACACGCACACACAGGCGCACGCGTCTGCAAGCCGAAGCTTTTAGCGGAATGCGCGGTGTGAACGGCGGTGTCAGCCTCCAACGCACGCTCTCGAGAGCTATCGCCCCGGGCTCCGCTGAGTAAGGGTTTCTGTCGGCTCGCCCGCGACAGTGATTTCACGTGAGCTTTCGGCGGGCTTTCGGCATGGCATTGGCGTAGTCCACTGGCGTGTAAACAGGGGACAGAGGGAGGGCGGTGGGAGGGGGGACGGGGAGGGCTTTCTTTACACATTACGGATACTTCTATTAAACAATGGAGGGAACAGGACGGCAGATTCCCATTCCCTTCCCGTCGCCCTCCTAGCTCCCATCTACCGAACACTTCCATCGTTCATCGCATAGTCACAACAAGGTTCAAGCTCGAAACCCCCATCACAAACAAACAAAAAAGAACAGACACACACAAGCATGCACGCGCACACGCACATCAATACTTTTTTTCTAGGCTGTCAAACGCTTAGTATACGCGCTGGAAAATGAGGCAATTATTGATTGACTGATTTCGCGTGGCGTCACTAGGATACTAAAAACAAAGAGTGACTATCTCCGGACGGCAGCCACCTCTACCTAGAAATGCAAATCGATAGACGCAGCAGCACACCTTCGACTACTGGAAACGGTGGCGTTCGCACGCACCATTCATTTACATCGCTACAGTCTCCGCAGAAGCCACGGCACAAGCCCGACCTGTCCGCAAGGAAGAGCGAGTTCCCCCGAAATTGGCAGCGCGTTCTTGGTCAGTCGGGCAATTAAAGGCACCGCGTGTCCAGAATTCGTGGCCGAATTGTTGGCAGTTCAGCCGCTCGTCGCCCGCGTTCCCCAACGATGGCCTTCTCCCGATGAACGTCCCGTGGGCATCCCTGCCGCGTGGCTCATCTCCGGAGCCGCCCCAGCCCTCATGCCGCAGCCGCCGTACGAAGCCAGGCAGCCGAGTTCGGCAAAGGGTAATGCGGCTTATATACCGATGCAACGTTCATAAAGAACCCCCACCCCCTTTTTTTTCCCCCAAAAAATGTCATTATTTATTAGTTTTTTCTTTTAGAAAAAGAGTGTTACAAGTTATTTTGCGGTTAATATAATTACCGACGCGAAATCAAATTCTTTCAAGATCAGGCACCTTCCGTGGTCGTTCTGTAAGGACATTCGAAACAATGCAAACACAAAAGCAAAGAATGGTCTAGGCAGAGATGTACACGTTACTGAAATAAACTATACGGTTACTCGACACTCATTCAAAAAGTAAACAAGTAGTTTACTCATTACTGCGATTTAAAAGAAACACGTTACATCAGCTTTGAAAGTAACGGAGTTTTTTTCTCGCTACTCCAAATGTAGAGTATTTTTCACGAAGCGGTAGCCGCCGTCAATAGCTGTCGTTGTTAATATGTTGCCGCTTTTTTTTTTTTTTAACGCGTTCATCCAGAGATAATTGTATTGACATAACTTGGGCATATCTTTTTAAAGTCGATCAAGCGTTTTCTGGCCGCGCAAATTACAGGCGTGAGAACGATGTTCGGCACTTGTGTTGTACGCGTTCCTCTATAGAAGCAAGTATATACCCTCAGTCGTTACTTCAGCAAAATCTAACAATAACGCGCTGCACGTTCGTTCTCTTTTAAAGTATTTAGGTCGTTACGTTCATTTCCGAAAAAAAGTAACTAGGCCCGACTAACGTCTTACTGATAACGCGTTACGCACAAGTCTGGATCGAAGTGCGCCACACAACGGTGATTACACGTCCATTGGAACTATGCAAAGTTTAGTATTTATAAAGCGCATATCCACATCCGTTATTTTTTTTTATATTTTGTTTCTTTGTAATAAACGTTTCTTCGTTGGCTCATTCATTCACTTCGCCTGTTTGGACATGTATAAATTGCAAAGATGTAAAATTAATTAAACCTTCGAGGTGAAAGAAACTCAAATAAGTATTGATATTCAGCGACATGCCAGACACGATAGCGCCATCCCCATATGATTGACTCTGATTAGCGCTGTGACCGACCGTCTTGTGTAAACCTCCGTCGTCGACACGGCTGTTAGGCGTGCCTCCTCAATAGCTCCGGTTTTTCTTTTTCACCATCACGGTGCTGAGAAAATCGTAAAATGAGACTCCCCAAAACAGGGACTATACTTCGTTTCGCTATAAGTAAAAGCGCAACAGACGCTATGAGCTGATGGAACCAAACAATCGGCGCCAAAACTTCAATCAACGTCACCGCATTCGTCGTCTTTCTGCGCGCGGGTTATCGCCGGCCGAAACTGAACCAATCGATCGAAGTGAACGTGCCGTGACGTTGCGATTTTGGTCTGCGTGTCTATGGCTCCGTAGTACACCTTGTATAGCCTTCGACTGTACTCCAAGTTATTGTGAAACGGAGTATATTTGTTTCCTTAAGAAGGGTGGCAAACCAGTGCTTCGAAAGTCAGTCGTTGAGAAACTAAACTGGTTACAGACGTTTGCAAGCGAGCGCGGCCTCTCCTCGCCGCCATCTTGCCTCCGACGTGTGAAGACAACGCCATCCAGAATAATGAAGGCCTCCGCGAACGGCACACTCTTTCTCCTTGAAACGTCATCACAATCGGATGGCGCGAGGCTGAATGCAAACGTTGCAGTTTTGAAGCCTGCAAACGTTAATGTTTTACAGATTTGTTTAAAAAAAGCCGTGAAAGCTACACGTATGCGGCTTAATTCTGGAGGTTAAGTGTACGGCCAGGGGGACAGGATGATGGTGGCTAATCTTGGCGATAAGTCGGCTAATTATTTGAAATTTGTTAATTAACTTTTTAAGTGGGGAAATAGACTTATGGTTTCAATTAGAAACTTGCTGAGCGTCATCAAAAATCACTAAATCAGTAATTTTCAAAAATACTTTCAGCGCGAGAGAAGCGTAGTAGTGCACTAAAGTTACCATTCGTGGAGTAAGTACGAGGCTAGTGGTTGCGGAACGTCGATGATTAGATTACCATCGCGTTCCGCCACTGCTAGCTTTGCGCCTGGTGCAAGGGTGGTGACTGGTGCGCCCCCGAGTTTCAATTCGTTCTAAAAAAAAGTTGATTTAGTTGTTTTTTTTTTCAAAGACGCTCAACAAGTTTTTAATTGGAACCATATGTCTATTTTCACTAATTCAAAAATTAATTAACGAATTCTAATTAATTGGCCGACTTATCGCACAGAGAAGCCACGCACATAATGTACCCTGGCCGTATAACTCACCTGCACAAACCGCTTAAGTTTTCTATGGCATTTTTAAAAAAAGAAATATGTAAAGCTAAAAAAAAAAAAAAAAGTCCCACCGCAGCCGCGATCCAATACGCCTCTCAAGCAGCCCTAAAAGTGCGTCGTCACGGCGCTCGTCGTCTTTGTGCCTTATCTCTCACCGGTTACACCAATCCCGCGTAGTGAATGCCCCATCACCCTGCGGTTTCTTTACTTCCTTTTTTTTTTCTTCTGAGTGTTTTAGGGAAACGTTTTTGCACGTCCGATACGGTACGATGGACCCTCCGGTACGAATTGCGCACGCGTGACCGCATAAGACTCCCACACGCGCAGTACGTATCGGAGGGCCCATCGTATCAAATCGGACGAGCAAAAACGGTTCCCTAAAACTCCCTATTGTAGAACGAAGTAGAGCTACCGATTCCTTTCGAACTCACGCAAGAACATGGGCCTGTTCGGAGGCACCGACGTATTCGCCGAGGAGATCCGCCGATAACTCATGACCTGTAGACGTTCGTCTCATCATGAACCGACGGAGAAACCGAGACGCTCCTAAGCCTCATCACTCACGACGCCACGGCAGCGACGAGTGTGCACGCGGAAGGGGCCGTGCGTTCCACGCGGTCGCGGCAGGTTGACCCCGGGGTCTCCCCGATTCGTGCCACGGAGGAACCCTTGGCCGGCGCGCCCCGCGGACGTGCACGACGTGAGAGAACAGGGACGTTCCGGCGGGGGCCTGTTACCGGTCCGTACGCGGGTGCAACGAACGGCCGCGGGTCGAGGGTCGATAGGCAAGCCAAGACCCGAGAGGCTACCCCGTTAGCGTGCTTTGAAGAAAGGCTGTGTCGCGTTTGAATTTCTTGGCGACTGCTTCGAATCCAAGTTATGCGACGATAACGGGGCAGCCGGACAAGGCCGGAACAGAGGTGCAGAAAAGCAACCGAAAAACGCACAAAAAAACGAAACTTCACAAAATAGTGCTACATATTTTGCTTTCGTAAAATGAGGCACACAAGGATATTCGCACTGAAAAAATCGCTAATATTCTTCTTTTTCTTTTCCTTTTACGAGGTCTTATGTGCGTTTGGTGGGCAATATTTGAGATTGTTTCTCGAAATAGCGTGAAAGGATTTTTACATGTTCCAATTTCCGTTCGATTTTCGAATGGTTTTTCGTGCACATTGCTGAGCACTTAAAGGAGGAAAAACTGCGTAAAAAACCGTACGGAAATGGAACAAATATTACAACATAAAAATAAGTTCCAGATCATTGCTATTGAATTTATATTTAGATGCATTAAGTAAACTGGTGTTTTTTGTTTTGTTTTTTTATGAGAGCGAGAAACAACCTTTCCCCCTGAAAGCAAAAATGCACTGCCAACCTAAAAAAAAAAGTAATGTATCGATGTTGTACGACTCAAGCTGCATGGAACCGACTCGTGTCCTTTAAAGCGTGTTTACACACGTGACGGTGACACAGTCCATAAATTAATCAATAAATCAATCGATCTTTGCTTCATAAAACACCAGGAAGAGCTTTGTTTATAATCCACAAAAACTTCCGAGAAGCAACTCCTCAGTCCCCCCTCCCTCCCTTTTCAGTACGACTCTCTTTCTCTTCCTCCCACACCACCCTCCACCAAGCGTACAAATAAACGAGAGCGTCCCCTTTCATCCGAGGCGGCAAAACTTTCCCAAGCAGATTCTTGGACGCATCGACGCGAGCCCTGCCGAAATCCGATACCGCACCGACGGGACGCCAACGGCCAGCCTCTCCGGCGCAGCCCAGAACTCCGGGAAGGGACGTGTACCTGGCCTCCTGGACGATCGGGTGGCTCGGCTCGCCGGGTCGGGTTACGCGAGGCGCCGTCACTGTCGCCGCTATGACTCATCCCGACGCTGCTGCATCACGAGTGAATACCAGAGCGCACGTAGACTTCGGAGAGAACTATCGGCGCCTGGAACACGTCTCGGCTGGTGTGTTTACTACCGCGCCCCCCCAAAAAAGTGGTCCCTCGATTTCCGCCTGGTGATGTTAGAGAAGTGTCACGCTGTCGCCGGCCGCGACCCTGGCGGTGTGACAGAAACAATGGTGGACGTGGCAGACGCCTGTTCCGTTGGCAGGACACTATTCTGCTTGATAGTCCAGGGAAGCTTCGGCAGTCGCAGTTGGGACGCCAAGACGACCGCGACACTCACGTCCGTCTGGTTGTGCTTTTGTTTTGCCGGAACTTTTACGACCAACCGCAGGGACCGCGATATCGGAAAGCGAGACACACCCGCCTTTTGTAAGGTCACTTAAGTTGCTGCAACTTCGGAACCGCATTGTCTTTATAGGCGGAATGGGACGCTAAACATCGCCAGTCAAAGAAGCTGTTCCAGGCGCCGTAGTAGGACTGAATGGACATTTTGCGGTAACGACCGCCGGCTGGGGGAGGGGGAGATATCTGCGAATTACAAGTGAAGGGCAACCCGAGGGGCCCCCACCCGTCAAAAAACAACATGGGCATCGTGTCGCTGCATTGGCTTTCATTGCTTCCTATGCTCCATACTAATTAATAGCAATGCTGAAAAAAAAGTAATAAAAAATACGAACTACTCGCTAATACAGACCGTTTTATCGTAGGTATCGCCATTTTGAATACTGTAGCGACATCTAGCTAGCGTCAGATTTAGCGGCCATGCTGAGTGGTTGGAAACGTTGGCGAAAGTACCTCTCTTGGGGCGC
Source organism: Ixodes scapularis (assembly GCF_016920785.2). Lineage (NCBI taxonomy): Eukaryota > Metazoa > Arthropoda > Arachnida > Ixodida > Ixodidae > Ixodes > Ixodes scapularis. The sequence goes on along the minus strand of NW_024609880.1, from coordinate 33,731,921 downwards.
CCCTCCTGCGTTGGGTGTGCCGCTCGGCTGCTCTGAAATGTTGGGTATCCGACTTAGAGCGCGGCTTGTGTTCTGGGTACCGCAATTGGCGTTTTTCAACACACTGGAACGTTTCTTGCTCCGCATTATGGCATACCCCAGCTAGGCGACGCCGAGAAGAGTGGTACTGAACGCGCCACCGATGAAATCAGAGGTGAGTACCCAAAATATTGGATCAATCAACAACGAATGAATTTTCCTTCGGCGCTCCTGTGGTTCTAGATTAAGCACACCGATAATATATTTTCGCGTTTCTCGTCGTTCACAACAATGAAATATTATGTGAACGAGGACGCGTAAAATAAAAGAATTGCAGGAAACGATTAAAGGCAGCTCCCTCCGGCTTGCAGATGTTTATAGATGTTTCAATTGAGGATCCCGCGTCGACGAGTGTCTCCTTTGTTGAGAACTAAAAGCAGCGGAGTCGAGATGGGCTCATTGCCGAAGCGACTCCATGAATGATTCATCGATTAGAGATCAATGCATGAGCGTGTTTCGGCAATAGTAATTGAAATGTTCTTTCCAGCTACGTTATGTACTAATTTGTAAAATAAGAAGAACCCAGTCGCGTTGTGACGGTCAACGTAATTTCACGGCTCTCTGCCATCGCGCAGAAGATCGCGATTCTAAGGAAAACCGATAGAACTCATTTTTCGACAACTTCCAGCCCCACCCGGCGGCGAATATGATCCTTCAACAAGGTGTTGCACATGATGAAATCAGGACAATGTTACTATTGCAAAATTTCACCGTGAGGACCAATTAAGTTACGAAAACTTACAAGCTGAAACAGAAATTCTCGCGAGAAAACTTGCACCCTCCTTGCTTGCGTAGCCCATGTTCATCGACGGTTCAGCGGTAAGTTCGGAGCGCGTTCCATTCACGAAATGTTCCAAGCACACTCGAGAGGATGGCGTAGAGAAAAAGTCTTTCCGGTTTACGGACGCAATCTACTGACGCCGGAGGTCTTTGTCATTTGGAAAGCGATAGAGTTTGAGGACATTGCAGGTGCAAGCCGACCCCCTTCGGCTGTGGAGTCTTCCGCCCAATAGCTTGCAAACTTGAGACCTCTTATGGCTGTGGAGGAATTCGGCTCACCCGCCTTCGCGTCGAGCTCAGCTGTGGTCGGGGCACCCGCTCAAGGTGCGGTCAAGGAGGACGGCAGGAGAAGACGCCAGAGATCGGAGTATTTCTCCCCAAACGTTTATTGACGAAATGACATACCTGTTGCAAAAGAGTAACTTGTCAATATTCCCTAAATAAACAGTTGTTCTTGAATATTAGAGTCTTCATCAACCGATCGAGAGCCTATTTTCTTCGCGACAATATTGAGGAAGCCAACACGAATTACAGGTGAACACCAGAGACTCTTAATCTGGACACTTGGCGAAAATGTCGCCAAGGAATTCGACCGCCCTGATTGGCCGCCGGCACCAAGGTCAAGCGCGGCGTCGGCCAATCACGGCCGCCGAAATCCTCGCCGACATTTTTCGCCAAGTGTCCACAGCAGAGCCACAGTACCGCGTCAGCGTTCGGCAAAGGCGACTCGCGTTCCACGAGTAAAAAAAGAAAAAAACAGGAGCTTCAGCGGAACGCTGATGTCGCACTCGTGTATGATTCCTGCCCCGCGCTGGCCTCCGGCACGTGACGTAGAAATCTAGTGGAAGAGGCCTTGTTATTGGAGCCTGTTGGTTAGAGTGACTCCCGAGAGATGTGTCCAAGGGGAAGGGTACGAGTCTTCCATCTGGCTTTCCCGGCAGCTGCACATTGACTTAGCCGAGTCATAGTTGTTTAGGTTTAGGCAGCGAGAAGTTTGTCTGAGCTTTGAAATCAAATATGGTGTCAGTTGTCTGTTGCTGGGCTCTACAAAGGCCCACGGAGTCCAATATCCGGCAGTGCGTGAGAAGGACCGGGAACGGTCGTTCCTGCGACGCTACAGACGTAAACATTCGCTGTCTGCTTCGTGTGTAACCCGAGTGCCCCAGAGCGCAGGCGTCTCTTTCTTTAATTTTTTTTTATTTCATTTAGCGTTACATTGAATCACGAGCTGAACGAGGCTTTCTGGTCTTCAGCCAGACTCAACTGAAGCACACAAGGGGTAGGTCCGTGCGTTCCTCGCGCTAAATGAGCAAAGCTTAAAACGTGTCTCCAATCGCGATGGGAAATTCGGATAAAGTAGAGGAACCGCTATAGGCTAGAGCCATTAACGCAAATGAAGCAGTAGTCGTTATGTAATCATTAACTACTCAACTGCTCGGCGGTACGATGCTCATCAATAGTGAAACGGGCTTGGCGGAGATGAAACCCAGGATTCCGGGTGTATTGTAGTAGCATCTCGGTAGTTGTTTAACATCCCCTACAGGGGCGGATTTAGGCGTCAGGCTTGGAGGGAGGGAGAGGGGAAGAAGGGGGGGGGGGTGCTGACATACGACGTTACGGCCGAAACGTTGCCCAGATGTACTTGTTGACGCAACCTTTGCTAAGTCACCGAAAACGTAACTTTTCGCTGGTGTATATCGATTTCTTCATTAAAAAACGGCTGACTTTGGGGGGAGGGGGACAGAGGGGGGGGGGGGGGGGGGGGTTCTTAGGTGGAAGAGGTTTTTCCTCCCCTAAATCCGCCTGGGGTCCCCTATAGCCATTCTTTCGGGACAACTTTTCTTTGCAATGCGGTCCAAGGAACCCGCCTCCCGTTTCGAGCGCTGGTTAAAGTCGCGCTTGCGCAAAACCTAGAATGGCGTGAGGCGAAGGATCCGCGCATGCGCAGTGCCAACCGCAGCGCCACCGCAGTGGTACGACGTCAGAGAGCCGAGTTGGTTTATACAGACCACGTTTATCTAATAGCGAGTTCGTTTCACGGCACTCGTGTCCACGCGTGCCCACTCGCGGCGTAAAGCGAGTTCGTTTCGGAAGGCACTCCACGAGTGGTTGCACTCCCCGAGTTCGTTTCAGCGGCGGCACCCCACGCGTGCATGCACTCGCTTCACCGAGAAAATCGGGCGTGCGCCAAAATGCAAACCCGTCATGCCTCGCTCCGGCGAGGCCGGCGAGGAGCGGAAGCAGACGACGAAGGTTCGTCTGCTACGATGTGTCGCGGAATCGAAAGGGAAAAAAGTAGATTTTCTGATAGAAATAGCGCCTCGCGGGCAACATAATCAAACACGAGCTTGAATTGTAAGCGTCTGCTATCTCATGATGGAAGCAATTGACAACCCGTGCTTTATTTGCAGGTTTTAATTCGCTCTGTTGCCGTACAGACGGTGAACTATACAGTGTGTCAAGAAAAGCTCAGAACAAACGCACCAGCGGCCCCCAAGATGTTTATCAATATCCGTGTGCGGATGAAAAATTTAACATTTGTCGACAAAACTCCCTCAGCAGAAACCTCTGACTGCCAAATAAGCACCAGAGAAAGCTAAACATTGTGACTTTACCCGATGCTTGGACAACATCATCATGTTTAACATTTACCTACGTCAGCTAACTTGCCCCATCATATTTTGTTCGAGAAAGCTCTCGTTCTCGACGTCCTCACCAAGGCTAATATCTGATCCACTTATAATGACGATCGAAATCGAAAGTCCCAGGAAAAGTTTTGCTGGATATTCCAACAAACTAGTTTTAAGCCGTACCCTTTCAGTGGCTCACGCATAATACCAGTCTCAAACGGATCAAGCTTCTGCTCGGACAGCATCATCAGTTTTCTTCAGCGTAAACGGTTATAAGAATTGAAAAAATCGCAACCAGCTGCTTTGTAGACAGCTGGGTGCGGAAATTTACGCCGTCTGTAACTATCTCTACGACAGCCGAGTTGCTTGAAGTCATCGAAACTATAAACTACAGGTTGCAGCGTTCAACGTTTGTAGATAAACGTTGGTAGTGACTGCGCTCTCGAATTCCCACCTATCACTGCTGTCACTCCGAACAGAAAGGCGCTAGTTTCGGTTTGAGGTCGGCACCTTTTCTACAACATAAACGGCGGCAGCATCAGTCTTCTGCACTCGGTGCATTTGGCGAGTTCGTTTGAGTCCCGTTCTCCGTGCAACACTCTGCGAGTGCGATGCATTCTGGGAGAGAACTCGAACGGTGCCAGTGCGAGTGAAACAAACTCGCTATTATGGTCCCTCACAGGCCGAGACAGCCAGGGCGTGGCGTATTATATATATCCCTACTTTCTGCTCTCTGATTGGTCCTTCGGCGTTCTTGTCTTCTATAATGCCGTCATCTCCTTGGCTGCTGAGCGATAATGAAATGCTCGGTACTCCTCACGCCGTGCGTTTCTTAGCTCCCAGAGACTATCCGGTGCGAAAGCGCAAGCTAGTCCGCTTCTTGCATAGGAGTTGAGGTGACCTCAGAACACCATACTCTCTTCCACGAACGCCTTTTAGCTGCCGCGCTCGCGTTGCTTAGACATCATGTAAAAAAGGCATGGTGTTCGCTGCAGAGACGATGAGCTAAGTATCTGCGAAAAAGCGTTGAAGGCCGACGACCAATTCGCGCTTTTTACTTTTCCCTCGCTTCCTCCTCTCCCCCCTTCTACCCCGTCCAGCGCTGCCTGTTTCCCTCCTCCCCCATGGTGAGGAGGATCTTCTGCCTTGCAGAATTTCAAGTCTAGTGGTCGGCCTTTAAGCATGTTTGCTTCTTACGTTCGTGTGCTTCGATCGTGTCTGCCGACAGTTTGTACAGGACCAATGAGTGACAGGGCCGTTATTCGAGAAAGAAACACCACGGTGTCTGCAGCCTGTTCGGCGCGCTAACATCTGTGCGTCTCTGTGAAACGCTCTGTTCCGCGGAATAGCGGACGCCACGCATACGTCCCCGGCGAACTGACTCCGCATTGTTTCACCGGTGATAAGCGCTGTAAGAGTGTGCACGACGCAAGGAAACGTCCCACTATCTCAAATTAAAAAAAAAAAAAAAAGTTAATAAAATCTACGTCATGGTGTTTGAGCACTCAACGTCTATACTCGTTGCCACATCGGGAAAGAAGGAGGTTTGGCGCCCGTTATTCGTGCGCCGTGCGAAGTAGTTCTTACAATGTTTGGTTGTCGAAGGAGAAAACGACGCTTTTGGCGTTTGAAACACGCGCGTCGTGTTAGAACAGCGTAAAGCTAAAGGCCCGTTCACACTCTTGCAACCGAGTACGACCGAGAGAGACCAAACCGGTTTTTAAGCCTCTTGCGATCTCTTAGGACCAGCTCCGCTCAGCGCATCCGGTCTCAAGAAGTCTTTCTCGGTCGTACTCGGTTGCAAGAGTGTGAACGCGCCTTAATGTAACATGCACCTACGCTAATCTTAACGCAACATATCAAAGGGGAAACCCCCCTAAAATCCTTCCACAAAAACCCGGACCCTTATTTTTTTTTTTTTATTATTTATTTTAAAATGCTGTCATTCCCATTGGGATTTTTGCAGGTATTGGGGGAAAAGAAATATACATCGAGAAGCAAACATCAATAAAAACTGAACAGCACACTTTTTAGGGTAAATACAATTTGTTTTTTTTTTTCATCACGTGAAAGAATTTTGAAATCGGTCCTTTCTCGCACATTTCTGAAACAAACAAACCAACGCGCCGAGCACAAGCAGCACAAGCCGTGACAGTCCACACAAAAGCAGAAGCACCAAGAATTTCCGGGCGGCTCTATCCGAACACCATTTGGCCACCGTGAGCGAACTCACACCGAGGTCTCGAAGAATTCGCGAAAGAACAAAACGCCCTCGCCCAGGGAACGCTCACCCTTAGACCCGGCCGGCGACGGCCACAAGCGAGCGGAGACCCGGCGCCGCCCTTGTTCTCCAATTACAAACTAATTGGCAGGACGAGAACAGCATGACAGTCCCCGCGCGGCGGCAGTCGTCGCGCGGAGAGAAGAAAGAGACCGACCAAAAGCGGCGAAAAGCCTCCCGTCTCCATTTTTTACGTGACGATTAGGCTTGCCGCTGCGCATCATCTCGGTCGCGCCGGGTATACGATTGACGGGCTAATCAATGATGACGTCGAGCTGGAATCCTTTCTTACGCTCCACGTACGCGACTGTTGGCGAAGACGTCCGCCCATCGACCGTGCACACCTGATATGGGTATATTTGTTTTTCGAAGCTACTGGCAACGTGCGCGACAAAAACCGCCGCTCTACGATTTGTCAAACGCTCGCTATGACGGATAGAGTACGATGAATTCTTCTTTAATTACTCGAGATAAGGAGAATGTCAGACTGTCGACTTTGACGGTGTTGGTTGGAGGAAGCGATGACTCCAAGCTTTCACCGTGCTTTTTCCACACATCGTCGAAATTGTCGCTTCCAATTCATAATCCATAGGATTATGAATTGCAAGCAACCATAGGAAGCGCCGAAACATCTCATCGTCAACACTCGGCGCAAACTATCTTGTCACACGTTGCCAAATCTAGCGCGGCGTCCGCAGTCGAGAGCCCGTGGCCGTATATTGAGTTTCATTCGCACTTACTCTAGCGCGAAGGGGGATCGGTGGCCGAGCGGGCTATAGCCCACACTAACGTAACTGGATCGTGGGAAAGTAGCGCCAGCTCCCCGTACGGTCGCCATTTTGACTCATGAAATGAGCGAATTTCTCCTTGACCTCTCCATTCTTGGTGAGCCGATCTAAGTTCGATGGTGACGGGTATCTATATACGGATGTTTCTTGTTTACCGGGATTTTTCTATCCACACACAGGCAAAACAAGCGCACATGTTCGCATACCACCACCACATGGATGGGATGTCGGTGTTTGGGGGCATAAAAAAAAAATAATTTTCCCGTTTTGAAATACGCAAGAAGAATGAACAGAAAGTCAGGGCGAAAACGATCGATTGATGATTAAACGTCATGAACTGTAACCCCGAGACTAGGGAGAAAGACGACGACGAAGGAGAGGAAGAACAGGTGTTTCAAATGCAGCTTTGAGCTGCGTTTGAAATTGACCTCGTTGTAACTAGTGCCACTAAATAAGCTACGCTTCAGAGTAACGACACTTGGCCATATTGTGCCTTAAAATCGTGGTTGCCAGTTATCTGAAGCTTTATCTGAAATCACAGGAAATGTTTTTCCGCCCTCCACAAATGTTTAAACCGTTCGCGACACAGCAAAGCAATATTACATGAGCTTTCTAACACCGAATCTAATGCTGAGGAAGTCACACTTTTGAATCATGACGATCGGCAGTTGCGTCTGGTCTGCATACGAGCCAAAATGGTGGCGCCCACAACAATGTCAGGGAACGGAGTGCCGATACTCTAAGCGCAGCTTATTTAGTGGCTCTAGTTGTAACCATTTGCAACCGACTACGACGACAGAATACACTGGCGCCATCTATCTGGTAGCGCTGGAATGTATCCGATCCGCGTATATTTTACGCATCATTCTTGTTTCACCGTGTACTTAATGATTCTTACAATGCTAAGAGAGACCATTTCTCATACCCAGTGTGTGAATTTGATCTCCTAAATACTGCAGAACCTCCAGTAGTCTACAGTCAGGTACAAGCAAAGAGCGCGCCAGACCCTCCCACGCCCTCATTACCGCCAGCCAGTGCCCTCCGCAGTACGCAAACAGTTCGCTACCAGGCGCACATCGCGCGGACGCCTGTGATAATCAATGCACACTACTCGCCCGCAAAAAAAAAAAGAAGAAAAAAAAAGAAGATTTGAAAAGATTTAGCAATCGAGCGCGTACCTCTAGCGTACCCTGGGCTGCGCCAGTGTCTTTTCCTTCCACAAGCCTAAACGTCTCGCACAACTCGTCACGATCACTGCCTTTCCTGGTTGACCTGACGAGCGATTCGATGGCGTGACTGGTACATGGTGGGGTTTATGTGGCAGATTCTTAACCAGTATCCGACTATAGTTATAGATGCTTCGCAGCCGCTGTGCGTGGGCGCCGCCATAAAACCGACGTTCGGTTTTTGTTTCCCCTTATTCGGTTTAACTACACTTCATCATTAGCACACCAGGACAGCTTATTGCCCCTTTCAGACTCAACTGTGCCCTTCTCACCGGCATTGGACCTTCTGGAGGCTCGTCAACCCCGCTTCGGTTGCTCGGCATCTCGTTAAGACAAGGGCAGCAATGCGGCTGTAACCTGGCGCGAGTGTAAACCGTTCCATTAGGGTCATAGCAGAGAGGGTAAAAGAGAAAAAAAAATGCCCTCCCCCTCTCACCCCGTACATCGTCTGCTCCGCCGAGTGGGCTGTAGCTAGCGTCCGGCTGGCGTGCAAACTCTGTTTAAAATCGCGTCATTTTGGAACTTTCAAGCGCAGATGCGCCGATCTTGGTATGCCAGTTGTCGTGTAATATTATGCTAGATAAAAAGACTAACAGGCTCCAATTGCGCTGTTTCCTGCGTGCGAATAAAAAAAATAGGGAAAACTGTGTCAGATTGGCCGGTCTCTTCGGCGAAAAGTAAATCCGATTGCTGTACTTTTTTTACAATAAAAAGTTCGTACTGGTGTAGGCCTTTAGCGACCATGAGTGGAAGTCTGAAACAATAAATAAAACGTGCTCTACTGCCGCAATACACGCAGTAGTTGAGGGTAGTACTGCCGGCTGACTCAACTGCTATTTAAGTAACGGAAAAAAGATATGCTAGTTGATCACATAGAAAAATAGAACAACAGAGAGCTATAGGCTGATTTTGGAGTAGCCACAACTATTCTAAGAGCGCGAACCACTTCACAACGGCAGCCACGAGCGAGAGTTCGATGTTCGGTAGAGCCCGCCGATACAGCCCAAAGATGGAGATCGGCAACCTCCCGGTTTGTCGTCTGCTAGCGGAGTCGGGCGCGTGCCGTATCTCTCGTTTTACCCCGCCGAACCCGCTGAACTTCCCGGATGTGTGGAGGGGGCGCTGCGGTCGAACAAAATGGTGCCGCCCAGAGAGCGCTAAATGGAATGGTCTACACGTGGATCGGAATTGTTCCAGGGCTACCGGATACCCGGAGCCGGTGTGTAACAGTGTTTTCTCGTCGTAAACGCCTACGAGGGTTTGCAACACAGCCCATCACACTCAAACGCAAATGTGTGAACCAGCCTTCGCTCCCATAAAACAGTGATATAACGCAAACAAGCTGGCGTTTTTTTTTGTGTGTGTGTGTTTTTTTTAACTGCGTTAGCGTTTATTTGTTTTGGTGCACGCACCCGTCTTTCGTATATGAAAGGTCGTGGTTTGGACTGACTGGTTTCGTAAGGGCGAGGTTTTGCCGTGCTCTTTCGCTCCGTCCTCTCGCTCGTTACGTCCAACTTCCCTCGACCTTTGCAGGAGACGCGACGGGGGCGAAGACGTGAGGCGCAGTTCACCGCGCATGCGCCGTCGTGCACCTCCCAGATCACTCGGAGGCGCGCACATGAGGGCCTGGTCGTCGTGGCTGTCGTGTCGTCCGCCAGGTCACGGCCTTTTTTAAACTACGCTCTGACATATCTAACTGGCGCACAGAATGTCCGAGGGTTCAGGAAGCTTCCTCCTTAACTGTAAGATCTAGATTTCGCGAACGCAGAGCCACTGAACTGTGGGAGTACCGTGAGCGGCGATCGAGGGAAGCTGTGGTGGCTGCATCCGAAACTGCCGACGCCCGGGAGAGCAGACTGGCTTTCCGAAGACAACAGCGTTTGCGGACGGTGGCGGGGCTGGAATTCCCAACCTTCACTGAGTCGGAACCCTAGAAATAAATGCTAATGAATATCGTCGAGAATCAGCGTAGCGACAAAAACAAATGCGGCATTTGTTTTGTTTTTGTGTGTGTGGTGGATGACTGGCTACCTTGAGAATGTCTTAATTGAAGAGGGTTCAGGATAAAGGAGTCAGATGAGTTTCAGACGTTGGCTCCTGTCGTTATTTCCTTGTTCCTTTCACTTCGGCTTTCTCGCGTTCTTCGTACAGTCTTGGGCGTGTAAACAAGATGGCTTAACGCCCGGTCGTAGAAACACAACTGGAGAAGATGGCCCAGTTGACCGAAAGCCGACAGCCACCATAGAGAAGAACGACATTCCCCTGGAGCCCTTCAAGTTGAAGCCGGCTACGTCAGAGCCCGGCCGAAGGCGGCGACGACCCCGGAGGGCCCCGGTCAGGCGACCCGGGGAAGCGCATAACGACATTAGCCGGACGACACAGAAATGCGAGGGGTCCCCAGAGTGTAGTTGCGGTCCTGCAGAGAGAGACCCAAAGAAACAAGCGGGCGGCAGAGCCGCCGCGACAGCAGACGTCTGACCCCGAGATGAACCGAAGCAAAGGGTACGAACCAGCTGGACCAGAAGGAGCGTCGCGTACGCGTGACGTCACTGGTTCCGCTTCCACACAAACCAATCGAAGGCCGACATGGGGACGAGTCATTGAGGTCTTCAGTGCGGGTAATGAATCGAAGAGAGGAAGGCAGCGCGGTTCTTGAGCCGGACGTGATCGCGCGTGCGCGCCTCGGTGGCGGTTCATCTGGGCTTGATGCGGAGTGTACCCGTCCGTCGGTCCCTGCCCCCGAAGAAAGGGACGCACGCCGCGAGGGGGTACGGGGTGAGAACGAAGACGCAGGAAGATGGCCGCCGGGAAGAAGTAATACGGCGGCGGAGAAAGAAGGAAGTGGCGACTGAAAGGGAGAGGCCATCGTCGGGGAGAAGAAGCAAAAAAGCCATCGGGCGAAAGGTCATTAGTTGATCGGCGAAAGATTGACCGGCCGCAGGAGCCGGCCGGAGACAGGGAGGGAACAGCTCATCGGACGCCATTCCATCGCGGACGGCTGCAGCGCCGCTGACAAGCGCCAACGAGGCACTCCCGTCCTCCCGCTCGTCACTTGGGCCCTCTCCAAGGCTCTCTAATTTCATCGACGAAGGCATCTGGGAGCTCCCGCAAACTGCGCGGCAGCTCACGCCACGTAACCTAATCTCTAATGCAACTTTTGGAGAACCAATTAGAGACTTCTGCGGAAACGACCTAGTTGGAACAGAAAGCTGTCACGGTAGGTTCGCTTAACAGCCTTTTCGAGAGATTCACATCTTCATAACGCCTACGTTCTAAAGACAAAACCGTAAGATTAGGTAAAAATAAATAAATAAACGCGATGAAAATTGTTAAATTTCGATGTTGGTTATTTTGTGCCGCACTGTCAGGGGGGCTAGCGTGGCAACGTGGCTCCGTCTAAAATCTCATTCGCATAATACGATCGCGCCACTATCTTCGACAGAGCTCGAGCATTGTTCAAAGCACGTTTGATTCATACGCACTTCGAAGTCGCTGTATGACCAACGTGACGTAATACAAGCACGGCTGATACAGCGTACGTAGACTCTGTGCAGCATGATTCATTAGCGATGTGATCATGTCTAAATTACGCGCAGGCATTTCACCTCTAATTCTGAAGCGTTTCAACGTCCTCATCTCTTTATCTATTTATCTTAAAAAGCAGAAAACAGAAATCAGATGTAGAAAGAGAGAAAGGAAGGAAGAGAAAGATGATTTGAAGAGAAGACAACGAATTTCGGATGAAATCAATCTTTCGAGGCAACAAAACTATTTTTTTTTTTTTTTCGATCAGTTCGCAGTTTATAATAAGCGGCGCTGGCGCACGTACGACTGGGCATTTTCAGTACGCGTACGGGCAGCGTTTCAGCCCATCTCCTTCCACTCTCCCAAAAAAGGAACAAAAACGATTTGTACACGCTGGCGACGTTCGAGCGAATGCAGGGAATGCCGCTTGAAAGTGAGGGAGTACAGGGAGTGAAACCCTTTCGGTAAGAATAGGGGAGCGCTGACAAAGAGAGAGGAGGAACAAGCGACGGTGCAGCGAAGCTCAAGAGTGATCAAGTGCCGTATTAAGAGCGCTCACGAGCGACGCACGGCCGAGACGGTTGTGTGAGCGGCGTCGGAGGGAGGGCCGAGCTCGAGCCCCATCGGGCGCCATTAAGGCCCCATTCGTCGCATTAAAAGACAGCGCGCACTCTCGCCGCGGGACCGACGAGAAGAACGGCCGCTTAAATGCTCCCCTCCGGAACGGGCAGGCATAAAACCGCGGCCGCCCAACGGGGGAGCAATAACACGTGGAGGCAGCAGCGAGCAATCCGACGGGGGAGAACGACAAGACAAATCAATCCCCTCGACTTGCTAGAGTACCTAGCGAGGATGCAGGTATGCAGCGAGTTCGTCGTACATTTGTTTCAGTTACTGCAGCACGTTCGCTTCCAACATAAGCTTGCTCGTCTGCTTTCCCCAAAATGAACTCCAAGGCCAATCCTTGAAGGAATCTAGATCATCGATATAAATATCCGTTCATTAGGTTCTTCTGAATAACATTTTTCGCACCCGGATAGGAGGCAAGAGCTACAGGCTGTCGCGGGTTTATGTGGAAAATAAAAAAAAAACAAGTGCGAGATTGACAACAGACACAGTGCTAAGAATATCAAGTCTATGACATCCAACGAAATAAGCCATGTCACTTTCTTGTATATATGTATAGATATCTTTCTCGTGCTTTAAGAACACAGCTATGGAAAAATGATAACAACTGGTGTGCTACTCGTAAATTACTAAGCTTCATATTAAAAAAAAAAAAAAATTGTGCCGCAAAAACTTTTTTTTTTATTTTTTGGTGGAGGTGAAAAAAAGTGTGTGTGTGTGTGGGGGGGGGGGGGGGGGGGGTTTACGAGGTTCGCAAAGACTCCAGTGATAGGTTCTACGGCGTCGATGACAGGAATTAATCGTACGGGGATTTTTAACGATGGACTATGCACAAACCGACATTCAATCGGCACATCCTGCCGCTGTACATCCAAGCCGACAATTAAAAGAAACATTACCATCATCGATTCAATTAACCATAAATAATCGTCGGAATAAGTGGGGGGGAGAGTAAAAATTCGACTGTTTCCCTTTAAGTTCGATCCATTTAATCCATCGAAAACCATACACCAACTTTGAAAAACAAAACAGAGAAGGCCAAAAAATGAAAAATGGGGTTGCAAAACTTAACAGCGCCAACACAAACAAGCAGTAAGACGAGCAGACAAATCAATCGCGCCTCTGTAAAACAGCCAAAAAAAGAGTCGACGACTACGAACCCAAACCGAGCGAGTCGTGCCTTTCATTTTCATCTACACGGGCGCAGCAGCGTTGCTCGCGTTTCCGGCGAAAAGTCCACGCTCTCGCTCGGCTGGCTGCGCATCTCCTCGGTCGACGTTTACGACGACAGCGGTGAATTTATCAAGCGCCATTTAAGATAAGAGGGCAATGATTTACCGTGGCGGCAGTAGCTCGCGCCGGCACTTCCCGACTGGGAACGCGAACGCAGCGCGCTAACTCCGTTCCGTGCCACGGCAGCAGCGACGGCGTCCGCGGTGGAAATTTTTTCTGCTGCCCGCGCCTTCCGCAAGATCAATGCGCGGGAGGAGGGAAGGCTCCTCCGCACGACCAGGTAGAGGCGTCTATACCGACATCATACTCAAATAATACACAAAAAAAAATACGGACGGTCTATAGACAGTATTGGCAGCCTCCACTTTACGTATCAAAATGAAATAAATGGGAGCACAAAGTTGCCACTTTTCCTTTCTTCGGAAGAATTAAATCAATACATTATAGTCGAATGCACCAGAAAAAAAAATATATTAATGGCTTTAGAGAAGCTGCGACCAACCACTTGTGTTGCTTCCACGATAATTATGGATTGCAGTCCTCCTATGCTTCGGGTACGAAGGAAATTTAAAGTTGAAGAAAATTTTGGATGCAAATACTATGATAATGATCGCAACATGAAGACAGCTTCTCGTCTCTGAATGGCAGTGTACTGTGCGCTTGGCTGAGAAACTGAGCAGCGCTAAAGAACCGAAGTCGGCTTGCCGACACCTCGGGCTCTAACAAATCAAACAGCGCCGAAAGTCTATCGTCATAGTGCTTGTCGTCTTTGTGCCTTGGCCATCACCAGCGAAATCCGTCACGCACACTACAAAAAAAAAAAAAAAAAAAAAAAAAAAAAAAAAAAAAAAAAACGCGAGTTTCTGTTGTTTTTATAGACCAGTGTCTGCTCCGTTCCATGGGCGCCGCCATTTCCGTTTATGCTGACGTCATGACACAGAAGGGGGGCTGCGTTTTTGAAAGGCTCCGTTTCTTTTAGAAGCCTTTGCCCATAACGTATACTTCGTTTCAGCCTAGGCCCGAGCGCGGCCGATGTTATGAGCCGAAGGGCCAATCAAACAACGAAAAAGGCACAACGTCATGGTGTGCTCTCTGCAGTTGATAGGAATAGCCGGTATTCGCCGTCCCTCTTTGCGTGCTCCTCTGCCGGCTAGTCCTATCAAGCGCAGGGAGCACGCCATGACGTTGCGCTTTTTGCGCTGTTTGATTGGCCCTTCGGCTCATAACATCGTCCGCGCTCGGACATAAGGTGAAACGAAGTATAGTGCAAGAAGGTAAGAAATGCACAGTCACGAAGCTCCAAGAACCGCACCGACGCCAAGAGCGTTGTAAAAAGCAAAAATATTGTTTTATGCGCAGCCCCCCTCTTTACAAGAGCCTGCGTTTGAGATTATTATTTCCCATTTTTATCGCTGGGGGCTAGGATATCGGACACTGGTCTATAGTGCGGAGATTATTAGCCCTTTTTTATCTTTTTTTTTTTATTTTTTTTTTTGGGGGGGGGAAGTGGTATTGATTGGTTAGTTTTGTGGAATGTTGGGTTTCCCGCATCCAAAGCGGTTCTGAATGTGATAGAAATACACTTAAATCGTCTTCCTTTGGCCTCCAAGGCCAAGAAGATAAAAATAATGTTTCGGATGATTTAATTGCGCCAAGTATAGCCACAACGTCACTTCTGGATAGCGCCGAAGCCCCTCCTTCCCGGTGCAGTCTGCGAGAAGAGGGAATCGTGACGTATTTACACGGGGACCTCTCTCGACACTTGTGCGCCTTCCGCGAGCATTGGCCGAGCGGTCAAAAACGCTGCGCACGTTCCCTCACAATGGGCAAGTGCAAGCCAGTTGGAACCTCTTGGTAAGTACATGTAACACCCAGAGGTTGTTTTCTTTTTTTTTTCGGTTTTTCTCGCGTTCATTGGTACGTTCTGGTGGATTGCTCATGACATTCAAATTCACGGGAGAAAGAAAAGCAAAAACGCTAGAATTCCCCTCGAACTCGACTTTTCCGAGAACCTCCTGAGCTTCCGTTTAACACGAACCTCGTCAGATATTTAGGCGCAGCATATATAGCACACCATCCCTCTAAATCTGACCTCTCTTCGCACATACGCGTTGAACGCACAATTCCCAAATATCAACGCAAAAACTAAAACATACCGCACGCAGTTCAAAAATCTGCACAGAAAAAAAAGCCTACTTCCGCAGCCCCTAAAATCAAGGAGTTTCCGGCCCTTCTTCGGAATATCGTCCGAGACTCTCCGAACCCGATAATCACTCGTCATTCCGGCAACAAGGAAGAGCCATTACCCGCGATAACCGGGTCGGCCGGCTGGCAGCCACTCAAAGCGAAACGCCGCGGCCTCGTTCCAGGAACCCTTGTCCCCCCCCACTTCTTCGTCCTTTATTATTTTGCTTTTTCATCCGGTCTTCCTGCCTTATTCGGCCCAAGAAAATGGAGGCACACCCGGTGCCGGTGGTCCCCTAGTCTACCCCTCGGCGTCCCCTTCTTCAAAGACCCTTCCCGATCCCATTCATGCGCCCCTTCATGCACACCGTATAACTTCGTTTCACTTGCCATGGACCGCCGCCGGCGCTACGAGTTATCCCAGCCCATCCAGTGCTTCGAAAGCATCGCGTGACTTCTCACTCCTTCCGTAGATCACGTGACACCCACACGGCATTGGATTGGCTCGGATGGCTGGTAGCGTCCTCCACGGTCCACCGCTTCGTCCACCCCTAAACTCGCAGTGCGGTGGAAGCTACGTGCTTGCCGGACCAATCAACCACCGCCCTTTCATCACCTGACCCCACTCTGTCTGGGCATCCGTATGGGCGGGGGCGTGATCGCGTGGTGAAAGACAGATGTATGGTTGGTGCAACGAGGGCGTAGCTTCCACTGCACTGTCTGCTTAAGAGGGATCGCGGTACAGTCGAGAGACCATAGACGCCGACGTCTTCCGCGGAAAACCAACACGGGTACCTTTTTTTTCTTTTTTTTTTCTTCTTTCTTTCTTGCCGCAGCAAAAAACTGAGACGAAAAAGAAGCCAACGCGTGTAAGAACCTCCTCGACACTGCCCTAATGAGCTCGTTCCGCGAGATGATCCTCGCGCTCGGTGTCGTCCACGTTGAGCCGAACAACACCGACAACAACGTCGGTTTCCCCGTGACAAGTCGCACGACGCAGGCGGAAACACGGTCAGGTACGGGCGCGGACAAGAGGACGGACGCACGTGCGGAGGGGGGAAACGTGTCTTTGCGAGGTTCGACCGTGCGGGACGTCGTCTTCGACTCAATTAGCGTGCATCGCGCTAGGGATACACCACCCGTGAATGGAGTGCCTCGACGAGGCCGGGCTCAACCTGGCCGCTCGGCGGGAGAGCTTAGCACGGCGCGTTTCGCGGCGTGGCCCCCGGGATGGCGACGGCATCCGAGTATTGAGTTCGGGAGCAAAGAAAGGCGCACGCGTGATCTGTGCCAACTGGAAAGTTTTCTTTGTTTCCGTGCATTTACAATGGCGAGCAAGACGTGACGCTTGTGAGGCATTCTCTTAATTCAATCCTTCCTTCTTGCACCTGTATTACCTTTCTCTCTCTCCCTCTTTCTGCCCTTTCTCTATGAGGTTATCTGGTGTATGTCGCTTTCGGCGTTTATTGAGTTGCGCTTAAGACAAAACGTAGTCCATCCCCACCAGAATACGAGGCAAGACGCCAAGCACCCTGGAACAAGGCTTCAAAATATGAAAATACAGTCTCCACATTGCGGTATACTGTAAACCGTTGTGATGTAAAGACCGTAAGGTGCACACCTCGAAAGCGAGTCATACCTTATCTACAAAACAATATGCATGCACGCAAAATAAAAAAAAATAAAAAAATAAAAAATTAAAAAAAGAAAATTGGGTTGTGAGTGCATAAAAGGCAGGGCAGACTACCTTGAAGGTAGTCTGCCCTGCCTTACGCGAGCGACTTGTCTCCCAGCTGTGGATGAGAAATTTAGCCAGTGAAGTACAACCGCTAGACTTGGGTCTTTAACGTGCACCACGGAGTAGTGACACACGACCGCACGCCGGTACGATACTCATCCGAATCGAAACGGACAGGGGTGGGGATTGAAGCCGGGATCCTGGGTTCTACAGCGCGAGCTTTCGCTCCAAGTGCTCCGAGCTGGTGTGCGCTAGACCACTCGGACACCGATCCCCCCGCTCGCAAGTTCACAATACGAACGAATAGCGCGTTGAATACACTGATTTCGGCATGTTTTTTTCCAATATTCAGGTCGGAGCACGTGGAGCGAAAGCTCGCGCTGCAGAACCCAGGGATCCTGGGTTCGAGCCCCAGCCCTGCCCGTTTCGATCTGGATGAGCATCGTACCGGCGTGCGGTCGTGTATCACTACTGCGTGGTGCACGTTAAAGACCCCAGTCTAGCGGTTGTACTGCACTGGCTAAATTGCTC
Organism: Ixodes scapularis; assembly: GCF_016920785.2. Lineage (NCBI taxonomy): Eukaryota > Metazoa > Arthropoda > Arachnida > Ixodida > Ixodidae > Ixodes > Ixodes scapularis. The sequence goes on along the minus strand of NW_024609880.1, from coordinate 33,714,300 downwards.
ATCTACAGCTGTGAGACTCGTCGCTCCTGTGAGGCAGACCAAGTTCTAGGCTGCTTAAACATACCACAAAACCCAATTTTTGTCTTCCAATATTTAGCTGCTTTTAATCTACGATATTTTTATCACACGTTTCTTTACTTTTAGGGTCAAAACCTATAAATTGTAACAAACCTGCGCAATAAAAAAAAACACACTAATTAACTGGTATTACGCCTAAGCACGTGTGGTTCCAAAGTACCCTGTTCCTAGCCTACACCTCCACTACCCGTTTCATTCCTTCCTTTACTTAAAATAAATCCACACTCCAAAGTTTCTCCAACTTTCGAGTGAATAGTCATTCAATCTCTTCAAATGAACTTTTCTTTTTCGTTTTTTTTTCTTTATAAATACAAGTTCAGCTACGGCCAGAGCGCAAGCTTAAGAGCATACATAAAAATTAGATATAAAAAAAAAGAAAACTTTTCGCCGGGCCGAAACCTAAGCCGGCCGCCCCACTCAGAAATTCCACTCAGGTTCAGTTGAACGTGAGCGTTTGGCGACACGCTTGCGCTCGAAACGATAGCGAGAAATAATAGAACCGCTGGGAACAGAGCCAACTGGGCTGGGATACGCCGCTTGGTTCCCTTCGCAAGGCAGCGGGTAATCCTCCCAACTCAGCCCGCATTATTCAGAAACCTCGACCGAGTCGGCATGCAGAACGTTCCTCCCGACACCAAGATTTCAACAAAAGGTGGATCGGAATACGTCTGTAAGCGCTCTACTACTATGCACACTGGAAAGTCTTAAAAACTGCTTTTTCTTTTCTTTTCTTATGCGGGTAATCCCACTATTCCGCCTAATGGCTAGACAGTCGTTAGAGTCTGCAAATCCACCACAGCTCAACAAACACGGCTACTGAATAACCGGATGATGAAATTTCTGCACTCCGGGGGATTCTTACAATCCCGCGGCGAGACGATCCCAGACATCTCATTAGCTGCGGAACCATACATAGCATGCGGCGACGGCGGAGTATTGTAGAAAACTGCGTCTTTAAAAGCATTGCGTTCTTTTTTTCTTTTTTTTTTTTTTTTACGTGTTCTTTACGTGTTGTACGTGTGCATCGCCACCGACTTCGTTCCTTTTTTTTTTCTTTTAACTTTACTTATTTACATGTTTGTGTTGTCGAACACTACACATTTTATATAAAAGTTATGATCGTTAACAGAGACGAGAAAATAAAAAAACGAACGCCAAAAACGCTCGAGCCTAAAGTGGCTCCACGCAAATTCACTATCCAACACTGATATAGCTATGGCGCTTGTTTATATTTTTGATTTCTCCAAGGAAAAAAAATACTTTGATTTCAAATTCAAATTAATTGATTTCTCTTCACACAAGAAGAGAGCGAGGAGGTGAAAAAAGCAGTACAAAACTGCTTGACAGATTCCACTCCTCCCCCAGCAGCAACAGCAGCGGAACTTATTTACAGCAACATCAAGAACAACAGCAATATTATAACAATATTTCGCGCACAAAATTAATCTATTAAAATTTACCTCGGGGAGACGAAGAGATAACGTATGAATTTATTGGACATTCTCAAGTTTTATACCCAATGACACCATACAATTTAATACTTCGTGGTGCTGGAATTTTAGAGTGGTTCCTGTAGTTTGGGCCTGGGGCGCGGGAGAGTCCGGGCAACGGCATGACGGATAGCATATATGGAGTGTAAAGAAGAAAGAGCAAGGAGAAGGCTTTATGGGTTGTTTATTTCGGTTTTCTATGCAAGTGCAAGTCTATACTCAAAATCTTGTGATTTGGACAATTTTTCACTTTTCCAAGAGAGGTGCTGTGTGGCTGCCATATCTTTGGTGAGAATACGAGTTACCCACTCCTGTAATGCATAAAGACAATAAATGTCTGTAACAGTTGTATTGCCCCACATAATTAAGAAAACAGTAATTAAAAGTAGCATAAAACAGAGTTATAAAGAAATCGCAGCACAGAGACGGAAATGTTTTATACTTATAAATTATGCCTAAAACTTCTGACAATCTTTTTGCTAATAAACGTCTTGACATTTTGTACAATTTCAATACCATATGAGCCTAGCGTGAGAGGTTGATTATCGATAACCTTTACTTCCTTCGATGTAAAAACTACATTATTTGTTTTATTACTGCTTATAATTAACGAATTTAAAGTTGTCCACACATTACATTTTTCAAGAAATAAATTACGTATTCCTATAATATCATAAATGACGGATCCTGAAAAAATTAAAGTGTCATCTGCATAAATTGTCATGCATGCTTTACTACCAACATTTGTTATGTCATTTATAAAGATATTTTAAAAAAAAAATGGGTCCTAAACTAATGCGTTGTGGAACGCCTGCATTGTGCTTACTAAAGCCAGTGCGATATTCTTCTATGTTGACACTTTGATGACCGAATTTCAGGTAGCTCTCAAATATGTTTAGGGCACTTCCCCTGCCCATACAAAAATGGTCTATGCTCGTCTATAGAAAGTTCTATGGCATGCTATCACCCCCTATGGTCTTCTATGGTCGGCCACAGAATTTGATAAATACAGCTACAGCCAGCTACTGAAAAATCTATGTTCCTGTGTCTAAAGACAGGGAACCAATAAATTTTCTTTACCCGCTTATAAAACATTCTATGGCCACTAGTCTAAAGACTGAGGATTAATAAATTGTCTTTACTCGCCTACAGAAAATTCTATGTCCCTTAGTCTAAAGACAGGGAAGCAATAAATCTTCTATACCCGCCTATAGAAAATTTTATGGCCCCGAATCTAAAGACTGGCAACCAATAAATTTTCTTTACTGGTTCATTGAAACTTTTATGGCAGCGAGTCTGAAAATTCCTCCTCCATGCTCGCGGCGGCAGCGGCGGTTTGCTAAACGATCTACTAAAACTCTCGACACGGGCTTTTGAACTTTCTGACTTGGGCAACTTGATGTTTTCAAGCGGTCGCATTATATCCCCGAAGACAGTCTCATTTTAGTCGTCTGCTGTGATACCCAAGTCATGGTTCGTGGGTCTTTATCACTTGCGGCACCTACTTTTTAGAGGAAAAACGCTCCAGGTTAGAAAATTAAAGCAATACTAAATTTCTATAATACCGGTGACAAAGCATGACCCAAGTTATGTTCTCTGCCGTTGCAACGAGTCTTGAAAACCAGTAATATTGTTTACTTGAAAAATCCATTGAAATACTAGTGCAGCAATTAAAACTAATTACCCCACCAAAACTGAAAATAGATTACACCGCAATCAAGCAATAGCTTGATTGCAATGTTCACCACCAGTGTACTGCATTTCAACACTTCATTGTAAACACAATTCATCAAACTTATTACAAATATAATTAAAATCAAATCAAATCAAATTTATTTGACACCACATCGTACAAGGATGGTGATGTCGTTAGCACAGACAAAAAGCCACTGGAGTGTGGCTTGACAAGGTCTGTGCCCCCGATTGATCTAATTAGCGACAGCGGCTATTATACAATAGTTAATAAGGATCAAGTAACAATCTATACAGCAGTTTGCAAAACAGAACTTTGCATATGTCAGGCCAATAATGCAGTGAAAACAAAAACCGGAAAAACAAGGTTGTATAAAACGAAACATTATAACATCAAAAACACATTTACTTTCTAATGAGAGTGGGAATTGAGTAATGATGGCAGTGTATAAAGAATTGATTGAGTACCGTAATTTGTACGTGCAAAGGGTATATTCCACACTTCACTGTGACGTGTGTTATAGCTGCTAGTGTTTCTTTTTAATTTCTTTTTTTTTTTTAATAATACTATTTTGTTTTTTCCCCGCATAGTATCACTTGAGCAGCAAGTCATTATATAAAAACTGTACAACACAAACATTAAGACACTTAAAAGTGGTTCTGTGTGAGCATCGTAGGCTGAACCAGAGATATCGCGAACGGCTTTTTTCTGTAGTAAGAATATGTTTGAAGTGTTGGTCACGGTTGTGTTCCCCCAAACTAAATGAGAGTAGGTGATGTTCGAGAGAAAAAGTGAGTTGTAAATAATCAATTTTATACTAGTTGGTAGAAAATATCGCAGCCTTGTCAGAACTCCAACAACGCGGGCAAGTTTATTAGCAACCATCTCAATATGTTTATTCCAAACTAAGTTTTCCTCAAAGAACACTCCGAGGTTTTTTACTGAAGGAACAATATCCACATTTGAGGTACCAATCATAAGATTGGTTTCCACATTTACTTTCTGGTTTCTAGGCCTAAAAATAACAGCCTTTGTTTTAGATGTGTTTATGGTTAAGGAATCGTATATGCTCCATTTGTCTAGCTTGTTTAGCACATTATTTGCATGATCAATTAATTCTTTAGTTAGGTAATTAGCCTAATGATCTACATTTCCTTTGATCAGAGTGTTGAATTAAGAGATGGGGGCTATTCCAAAAGACAAATCAAATATGTAAAGTACGAGCAATATTTGCTCCGCCTCTCCGTGTTTTTGCGACAAATGAATACGAAAACAGTTCCAAGGCACTCCCACTCACGTGTTATTTATGTCAGCTACATAAGGTAAACAGGTTCGTTGTTATTATCCGGCAAGAGCGACCTCCTTTGATTGTTCACACTATAGTCTTTGCTGCGCTAAACGGACACTAGAGCGGCATTGAAGTGCACGCGTCTAACCTTCTGCACTTCTCGGGAGTTACAAATCGTACCCCTACAGTCACTAAAATGTGACCTAAAGTTTGCCCATTCATACAGGTGTAGTCGCCAACGTCTGCGTGACGAAACCGTTATTTTTTTACTTTATTTTGGTTCGTCAAAATATTACCGATTAAAAAGTTAAAAAAAATTAATCGTGATTAAAGCATTAATCGATTAATCGGTGGGTTAATTGATCAATTGCCCAGCCCTAGTGTAGACATCTAAAAAGTCATGAGAACACGGCTGAATAGTGCACTCGTCAAGTGGCTCGTTATCTTAAATAATATAAAACCTTCTTTTTTTTTTTTCTTGCGTGGAAGGCATATTTTAGCAAGGCTATCGAGTTATCTTTTTCTCTCCGTCTCGGTTCCCACGAAAGAGCTCTTTGTACTATCTCAATCTCAGAGGACGTACTGCATTCGTGAATTTTCGAACCTCCAGTGCTTTGATGCAAGCATTCAAAGGCCCCCTCGTTCATTATTTTGTGTGTTATGGGTCCCTTTATAATCGCATCGCAACAACTCTTAAATCCCTCGTCCGTTATACGGTGCTATTCTTTTATTTGCGGTTATTGCTGCCGAGCGAATATTAGTCGCCTTTGAGTTGTGTTATATGGTTGTGAATATTTTTCTTCGTACGATTATTGTTTGTCCTGTTAGAATTTGATGATAACGGTTTACTTCGAAATTTCAAATTACATCTTGTAGTGTAGAATTGACTGTTTGGCTGCGTTATTGTTTTTTTTTTTTCTAGAAATGTGTGCCTTATTTGTGATATTTAGTAACGTCCATTATCTTCTATGTTGCTACTTTGCAAGTTTTTGTATAGCCATCAGTCCCGTAACAATCCACATTTTCGAAACTGGAGATGCCAACCTCGTTTAACAAGAATTGTTTTTTCCTCGGCATTTAATATAATACAAAAAAAAATATAAACGCAGATGCTCCTGACCACTTTCAGGGGACTACGGCGCAATGCCGAGAATCTCTCCCACGGAAAATTGAACCCCCGCAATACAAGGCCGTGGCACTCTTTCATCAACGTCACTCTAAGGAGCCAAACGCGGGCCGCTGATTAGGCACAATCGCTGCATCATTGTTCGGCCGAGACTCGAGTCCTTGTTGATTGGAGACGAGCATCAGCCGAACACTGACGCAACCCTCGTGACCAATTAGTGCTCCGGGTTTGCACCCTTAGAGTGATGTCAAAACTAAAGTACGGCTCCTCGCGGAACGTTACCAGTTACTCCCTTCATGCGTTCAATTAAGATATGTGTAGGTACCATACCTCGGCATTCTCACTCATGAGTGCGATCACTCACGATCACTCACGCTCACCATCAGATTTGAGGTGATCGTGAGTGAGGCCGCGAGTCTCTAAAAATTGTGAGTGTGAGTGTGAGTGTGATCGTGAGTTACGTGAACTTATGAGTGTGAGTGTGAGTGTGAGTCCTGAGAACTGATGAGCGTGAGTCTGATCGCGAGTGTGATCGCGAGTTCTGAGAACTAATGAGTGTGAGTGCGAGTGTGTGCCCTGCGAACTCATGAGCGTGAGTTTGATCGTGAGTGTGATTGTGAGTTCTTAAAACTCTTTGAGTGTGAGTGCGAGTGTGAGCCCTACGAACTCATGAACGTGAGTTTGACCGTGAGTGTGATTGTTAGTTCTTAAAACTCTTGAGTGTGAGTGTGAGCTTGAGCGCTAAGTGAAGTACTCATGAGTGTGATTGTGAGTTTCGAGGCTCATGAGCATGAGCCTGAATCAAGACGTGAGTCTTTGGGTGGATATGAGTCCGGTGATCGCATTAGTCTGCGTGATGGCGTGAGCCTGAGGACCATGGCCATGATGAGTCGCGGTGAGCGCTGGTATATTCATAGCTGGGTTGGTCACGTGAGCTCCCAGGCCGTCTTAGTGGTCGAGGAGACTCTCGCTTCGCAACTACTGCGTGAGGTTCGGGCCTTCAGGGTTGGTTTGGGTGTCGCTCGCCTGCTCCTTCGCCATGTGAACGCGCCGGTTCCTGTCGAGGGCGGAGGAGGGAAGGGGGGGGGGGGTGCTTGTTCTTGCAGGCTCCTCCTTGCCAGCGCCCTCCGCAATGTCTCAACCAACTGTAGAGGGCAGAGGGGTATGAGGAAAGGGGGGGGGGGGGGGGGGTCGCTTTCGTTTCTCTTCGGCGTTCGCTCTTCGCTTCACGGTAGACTGCGAGACGCCAACGGACTGACGGCGCCTCGAGGCGGCGCGGTAACGTCGGAGTTGGGGAAGCGCTCCAAACGGCTAGCGCTCCTCTCTCTGTGGCATAGAAAGGTTCGTGTGTATTTCGGTTCCTGTTGTCAAGTTGGTGTCAGTGGGCACAGAATTTTACGATTGCGTCAACTATAACGTTCGCACAGCTGCAATAAAATTAAATGACTCGCATGATCCTCATCAGCACCCGGAATTTTATTTCTCCGCGCACCTCAACGTACCTTTCGCAATGAGTCATCACTCAGGAAGTGCGACAAAGGCGGTGTCATGATCGATCGAAGCTTCGAGTGAGGTCTTTCACATTGTGCGATATCATGCTTTTAAGTGTCGTTTGGGGCAAGATGGGCCAAGTGCATGACAGCCAGCCGGCAATGGACAGGCGGCGCCACGAGAGTGCTGCCGCCACGGCCCGACGGGCTAGCCTGCCCGTCGGGCCGTGGCGAGCGGCGACGAACCCAATTTCAGCAGTCCCCGTGTGCACGTGCGCGCCATGTCCCTTTTTATTTTATGCGGTTTTTTAAGACCATCGGGAGCCTTGACAGGTCCAATTGTTGAGAGCATAATCTGGAGCTGTCATTTGGACACCTGTTTGAACTGTCTTCGTGCGCTTGCGGCGTCGCTCTATAATAATCGCCGCCCGATCGGTCTGTGCTTCGCTCGTCTCCCAGGAAGTGACACAACGCAACGAGAAGGTAGCGAATGGGTTTACTGTACTTCCCGGTTGCCCGTCTTCGAGAGCCGGCAGTCCGGACCCGCCGACCCTATAGTTGTCGCCCGTCGTTCATAGCTGGTAGTCGGAGTCCGTGTCCACGCCTGCGGATCGTCCTTCCCACGCACTGCGTACGCTAGCTGTTCCGGGCTATCACAGCCAGAGTTTCGCTGCAGAACCACTCCTGCATCGCAATGGACTAGGCCGATAAGGCCAGGCTCGCCGTTTCCGCCGGTCCTGATCCGAAGCTCGCTGGTGGAACGCTCCGGGGACCGACATGGGCCGGACCAGCCAGAACGGCTCTATCGTTCCTGCCCGGCCCCAGCCTCGTGCAGCACGCTCTTCCTCTTTCCTCGCCGGCTGGCCCCCGCTCGCGCTTTGCTCGACCGTCTTCTTCTTCTCCCGGCGCCCCCACGACACTAGAATAAAATGTGGGTAATTAGAACCAAACTCTCCATGCTAGAGAACAGTGCACAAGTCTGGCGACAGGCAAAAAAGTGTGCGTGCGAGAAGGATATTTACGATTCGCATGAGCTTTTTCTAGAAAAAAAAATAATTGCATACTGTTTTCTGCACGCCGTCACATTTGTTACCAGACTCAGCATTAAATTTGGTAGCCGAAACAAAAATTTGTTCTACGAAAATCCACTATTTAAAAACTTGCATGCTTAAAAGGTTTTGGTTGCGACCGCGCGTGCCGAACGGCGCGCGCGGTCGCAACCAAATGCACGCCTACAACTACGAGTGCCGGAACAGGTCGAAGGGCATCTCGCTTGAAGACCTGATCGCCTGATTCTCGACGTCAAAGCGAAGCAACAATAGGCCCAATTTTTCCTTCTGTATTTCTCTAAATGGTTTGTCTCAGAGACTCGTAAAAAAACTAGTATAAATACGTTATAACTTATTTTGCAAAAGGAGTCTGTCAGGGTCCCTATCATTTCGTCGAAACTCGTTTCGTGGAATTACGTTTCGTGGACAACTTTTCGTGGACACACGTTTCATGGACACACGTTTCGTCGACACTGTGACGTTTCGTCGACAATCGTTTCGCCGACAGCACCACCGTAAAACGTTTCGTCGACAAACTTTTTTTTTTTTTTTTTTGCTGTTCCGAAAGGAATGCCGGAAACTTAAGGTACAAGCGGTTGTAACAGATGACAAAGACGATGCCTAGCGCCCCTAGCGCAGTTGCTCTCCAAGGTGAGCAACTGCTATCCTCTTGCTCTCATCCGTGTCACATGGAATAAGCAAGAGCGCGCAGGACTTCGCGCGCGGCCTATTCGGATATTTGCAAGTTCCGATGCCCGTTTATGGAACCGAAAGTTACTGGAAGAAGAAAAGTGGTGGAGAAAAATATGCGTAGGCGCAAAACGAAACTTCAATCCAATGGTGGGTTGCGGAAAAGGGCGTAAACACAGATTTTTTCTTCATATTGGTCATTTTGAAACAAAAATGCAGCTTGCAGTCTTTTATTGAAACATTACAACCCTAATATTTCACTTGAAATTAAGCATGCTCATTACCCTCAATTATTCAAAAGGAAAAGTGATGCAGTGTTTTACTGGCTACTGCGACTTATACGCGAAAAAACTGTTTAGTCGCACTCGTTTTATCGTCATTTATCCTTAAGGGCCGTTAAAAAAGGGCATTACATAAGGAGGCCGTAAATAATGTCAGATAAAAATTAATAAATAAAAGCACGAAAACCAATAACACTCGCACTACCGCGAGCACGTTGCCCGCGAGTAAACGTAAAAAAAAAAAAAGCTACATTACAATGCAAAAACAGAAAAACACGAGAATTGGTAACATATAAATAAAACATTACATCAAGTTTAGTCTTATTACACAAAGTAAACCATAGTTGATATCAAATGTGCAACTTAATGCATTATATAGCTTCTCTCGAGCAGCCGCCACATGCAAGGCCTTGGAGGTGGTAGTACCACTAGACGAGATCTGTCGGCAGCAGCCGACTGGTCCCTGCACGCAACATTCAATTGTTCTTTTATCGATGCCAGCAGACAGATACCTGGGGCAAGTTCGTGACCCAGCTCTTTGCATAAAGGAGCGGCTTCCAAATCCCATGTTCTTTGGTCACATATTGATTTATGTGCATGCAAAATTTTATTGCAGACATAACATATGCAGAACTATAGTGTTATTTAATATCCAGAAGCTAAATATGCTAAAGTCTAAAAATCGTATGCGGTCTGGTAAGTACAGTACGTTGAATACCCGGTGTTTTGAGGAGAAAATAACCGTGTTTTATCACCGTAAAGTAAACTACGCGTAGCCGAATGCTCAGTTTCTTTCAAAGTTTATTGCTTGCGGCTAAGACCAGATGCCAATTAGCTTAAAAACCGATTTTATGCAATTTTCAACGGTAGAAAGGCTGTGTGCACCGCAAACAGGCCTCGTTTTTTCATTCAATCTTTTTTAAGAGCTTCAGTGTTTTGACATGTGGACTATCTATGCTATGTTAATAATAATTAATAATAATAATTTTATTTGCACATACTGGAATGGGCACATGTGGTGGTGTGCGGGGCTAGGCAGATAGGTGAAAAACCCTTACGCAGAGCGCCTGCCAGCCCGCCACCACATGTGAAAAAACATAACAGACATATATATGTACAGAATATACACAATACAGAAAGTACATGCAAAGGAAAGAAAAGAAGGTGGGAAACAAGTAAGGCATTATGACGAGGATGCCAGCTGCATCCCATACATCCTGGCCAGCTCTCGCGACTCTGCCCCGTTTGACGGCAGGGGGCTGCGCACACAAAGGGGAAGTTTCAAAAAGTATCTTATAGCAGCAGGGAGCAGTGAGGAACTGTGGCGCAATGTCCTCCCCCTCAGCTCGTCAGGTTGTCCACTTCTTTTGCCAATTCGAGCTACTGTCGAGAGGTAGGTGCCTGACAGGGAACCGTCCAACACCCGGCAGGCAAGACGCACACGAAACACTTGGCGCCTATGTTGGAGCGGGCGCCACCCAAGCGCCTTCAGCCGGTCACAGTAGCTGGTGTCCTGTCCAGAGACATATCCAAGTGCCCTGCAGCATATTGTTCTAGACGCCCTCCGCTGGACGCTTTCGATTCGCTCAATAAGGTGCTGCTGGGTTGGTGACCAGATGGAGCAACAATACTCGAGAGATGGGAGTACCATCGCCGTATACAATGTACGCAGTGAAGCCGGCTCACAGGGCCTCGTCACCCGTGCAACGAAGCCCAGCATACGCCGAGCCTTAGCAACCACACAGGCGACATGAGCGGAAAAATCCATCGTAGAGGTGAACATCACGCCAAGGATGGAGAGTGATTTGCAAGGCATCAAGCTTGCTCCCATGCTTGCTCTCTCAGGTAGCTCTTGAGGATTCTACCAAAATACGCGACGCGCGGAAAGATACACTTGCTCTGGAAACGATCCTGCCACTTTTTTTTCGAAACAGTCGGAGTGCCGGCGGCCAGCCCGCGAAGGGTTGCATGCGATGACGTGAAGACACCCCGATCACGTATGCTGCCAAAAGCGTAACCCTCAAGAGCAGCGCATAATGTTGAATGTTTTAAGAATCTAATTTGAGAAAAAAGAGAGTGGTCGAGAACAAAACTTCCCGGCTTTGACAACGCTTCCCCAAAGGTTCGGGCAAAGACACGAGCGAAACCATACAAATCGTAAGTTCCGAAACCAGTGCGATCGGTGCCCCCCCCCCCCCCCCCCCCCAAAAAAAAAAAAAAAAAAAAAAAGAAAAAAATTGCGATAGTGTAAGTCGGTGAGGCAAGATGGCTGCGCACTGGTTCACCATACTTGGCCCAGTCGGCCATCTTTCATCCATCCATCCATCCAACACAAGGCCGCGCGCCGCGCAGGCGCAGAGGTCGCAAGGAGGTGCAGCTGGCGGAGCCAGGAGCTGGGAGAGCGTGCTGTCGACGAAACGTCGCAACATCTGTCGATGAAACGAGCGGGTGCTCGTTTCCACGAAACGATCTGTCGATGAAACATCGCAGTGTCGACGAAACGATTTGTCCATGAAACGTCGTTCGACGAACTGATTGCCACCGAGTCTGTCAGACCACTTTTCAAGCCTGCACATCTATTTTCGTTCACTTCAACAATTAATGTAAAATTCACTTACTTGATGCATCGCACTCCAGTAATCCACTTTGTCGCCGTGTCGCTTCCCAAGGTCTTAAAAGGAAGCGGTAAAGTCTGACGCTTGGGTCACCTGCACGACCGTGGCAGTCTTTCACGCAGCAATAGCGGCGTTTATTTTTGGGGAAGCTCAAGGCTTAGGAGAGACGTCACAGGAACCCGGAAAGGTCATAGAGACGTGAAGTTGAGACTTAATTTTATGAAAAAACAGTCCTAAAAAGGCTCACGCCGATCCAAAATGCCACGTTCACACGTGGTTTCTAAATGCGCCCGCCCACAGTCCTCGCGACCCAGGCCATCCTGGACTATCCAATTTGTTTTATTTTTCAGTCGCTAGATGGCACAACGTGTCGTGCCAACTTCCAAGCTGCATTGCTGGTTGGGCTGGTTGCCTAAGGGCACACTTAGCAAACTGTGGAAGCTACGACTCAGTGGGCCAATTAGAGCGTCGCATAGAGACAAGTGGCATCCAGAATGGACGCCTGTGAGACGCTGCCACGCTGCCATGTGTCTTACTCCAATAAATCTACTGGCTCATCGGGATTCGCAGAATTCGCCGTGTGCCGTGTGCCTTCGGTGACGGAGGCGCGCAGTGGCCGCAACGTCGCGGCGCCTGCCCCACGGCCACGGCCGGGTTGCCGGCGCGCCGGCTGGACGCGACTCCGAGGCGCCAATTGCCCGGGCTTCTCGGGCTTCGTGCGTGAAGCTGTGCTCCCCTTGGCCGTTGTTTATTCATGTTTCTTTTTTACGCTGTTATGGTCGAATGCATAGGTGCTCAGAGCGAGGCAAGAATTTCTTGTAAAACAAAAATAATATATCTGATAACCAACTTTTTACAATTCAATTCTGAAACACTTATCGTTGGAAGGCATATGACACATATCGCGATGATTCAAGCCCGTAATGAATTTTTACAATGGTGTAGCGGACGGCAAGATTGATCAGCGGGTCGTTGAAGTGCGCTACTGCGTTGAATGAACACTTGTTAACCGAGCGACAGAGAATCTGTCTCGAACCGATGGTTACAGAAAGGCCGCGGGTTTGATAATTATGCAGCATAAATTATAATATATCTTGTGAATGTGCAACTAAATGTCCGGAGAAACCGTTTGTTATCATTTCCGCGAGTTATGGAAAAAAAAAACAAAAAAAAAAACACTCAACTTCAACTTTCCGAATGTGCTGCTAATTTCCGGGAACTTAATGCGCGAAATAATGCTAAATATTGTATTTAAAAAAACCGCCAAGTTCGATTTTGATATAGGCGGACATTGTGCCCGGGAAGACACCTTCGATATTTTATTTTACAATTAGAACAGGATTCAGGCAATGTTGACAGAGTCATAACCTGTAGTGAAGCTTGTGTGCCGAACAAATCACTTAATACTCCGCCAGTATTTCTACCCGTGGCGACACCTCGAAAAGGCGAGGAGACCGATTTTCCGTGACGTTCAAGCGTACCATCAGAGTAGGCTCGTAAAGGCCGGTTCACACATCTGCGTTCCGAGCTACAGGAACGACAGAAACGACACGAACGACATGACACCGGGACAACCGTGACACATGATTGCTTGACAAAGCTGCTCATTGCATTATCTGTCACGCTCTGCAATACGAACATAATCGTCCCCTTTGTCATGTCGTTCGTGTTGTTTCTGTCGTTTCTGTCGCTCGAAACGCAGATTTGTGAACCGGGCTTGGGATAATAGACCGACCTCATCGCCAATTTCGCAATGCCTCCTCTGTCGCAATGAATTGCGGGAACTGTGGTCTTTCCGCACGAGGGTAAACGCCACGGTAGTGCACGAGACGAGATCGACCTCATCGCCAGTTTCGCAATGCCTCCTCTGTCGCAATGAATTGCGGGAACTGTGGTCTTTCCGCACGAGGGTAAACGCCACGGTAGTGCACGAGACGAGCCGTCTCGTGCACTACCGCTGCCTCCTGTGAAGTACAACTATGGCTGCGTCACGCACGCTCTAGACGATTGGTGAGATCGGTCTATTGGTCAAAGCCAACGTTGGTCAAAGCGAACGGCGAGCTCTCGTTTTCTTTCTTTGTCGGGGGGTGTTTACAGATATTGCGTTTTCCTGGTTGGTAACAATAAACTATTGATATGTTGGGCCTGAAATATTTGCTACAGTACACACGGATGAGCACTATATAAATAGGATTACGCTTCCAGCGAGAGCTCGCGCACGTAGAATCGGTCAGCTGCCCTATGGCAAAGAAGACGACGTAGACGATTGAGGAGTTTCAGCGACGATGTCACCGCCCTGGCGGCCGGTCGCCGAAAGAGAAAGAGGGGGATAGGTTAGCTGGGCGTTGGCTTTGTGTAAATGCGTTGGCCACGAACGTAGGCTTATAAACTTCGGCAGCAAGAATATTACGCGGCTCTAGTGTTCCGGTACGAGCAACAGAGCTGACACGATCTGCTACGACTAGCTACGACCACCCGCCGCAGCGATGCAGACGTCGAAGGAGCGCAACCGCAGTCAGTCGCCGTCGCCCGACGCAGATCGTTTGGCATTCACGGCTTTCCTCCCCGGATTCTTCGCTTGTACTTGGAACCGAGTTTTATTTCCTGTGCTTGTGTATGTGCTCAGTGGTTGGATATGGACCCCATAGAGCAGTTCTTCAGACTCAACAGTGACTCAAAGTTGACGGCGAAGGGGCTTGCAGCAACGCTTTCGTTTGGTGCACGGGTGTGACGACTACACGGGTAAAATTTAAGATAGCTGCTAGCATGGCGGGCCATAGTCGCTTTATGTTGACACGATTTTAAGTTTAAGTACTCCGTGTGAAGGCGAATGTATCGCGTTTGTAATCCACCTTTGTTTTTGCTGTTGTTTTTATCACGCATGACCGACTACTGAGCAAATGCTTCTGTACCGATCACGGAGTGACTGTCTTCGGCCTTACATTGCGGAACGCCCAATAAAAAGTAATGTTCGTTCGGCGAGAAAGCTTCCCTTTCGAGGGTCCTTCTTTGATTGATTGATAATTTCTCCCGTATCTAGGTGCTTTAATCAACACGATCGATTAGGTTTGCTTCCCTAGTTAGGACATTTTGCTGCCACACGCGGCACTAATGCTTGGCACGATGTATGCCACTGGTGGTATTGTGAACTGGTTTACTTCCAAAGCTAAAAGTGTAACAGGTGGGACCACTCAGTTTGCTAAAAATGTGATGATACGAGAATTTCGTCTACAGCATAAGCTTTCCAGATCTAGAATGGGTGTGCTGCTGGCTACAGCCTCAAGGTTTTTAATGGACCAAATGGGTGATTACACGGCAATAATGCGGTGGAAAACTGCCCATTGACTCGGTGAGTTTTGATTGTGACCATTGGTGTGCTGTTGGCAAATTTGGTAATGGCACACCTTTTCCCTGACCATCTGGCTTTAAAGAACATCGTGTCTAGATGTGCTTAAATATGTTTATTTCAAGGTTCAGTTGACCCTTCTGCATCATTACAGGAAGGCAGTCTCAAGCCGCAACAAACAGTGGTGAATATACAATGCATGATAACAGGCAGTGTCCAGGCGTTTAGTCCGCAGAAGCCAATTTGAGCCTAAAAATGTTTTTTTTTTTTTTTTTTAGATAGTTTGCATTTGTTGTATACTCCGCAGGGCCTGGTTTCCGCGACCAGTGCATAGTCCACCAACCTGGTGCGTTGTGTCTTCGTGCTTTTTTTCCTGGGTGGCATTTTCTTCGCAAGTTCTTCGGCGAATGCTATTGAGCCTGAAGAACTGCTCTTGAGGCCCATATTCAGCCACTGAGCACAGACACAAGCGCAGAAAATAACACTTGGTTCCAAGTACAAACGAAGCACCTGGGCGGAAAGCTGTGAATGCCAAACGAGCTGCGTCGGGTGACGGCGACTGACTGCGTTGCGCCCCTTCGACCCCTGCATCGCTGCGGCGTGTGGTCGTAGCTAGTCGTAGCGAGATGATCTTCACTTCAAGCAAGAAATCTTGCCATACCCTAGTCATGATATGGGTGCAAGTGTTCGACAACGTGGGCTCTCTCACGTTGGTGCAGTTGTCATCAAGAAAGGTACATATCAACAATGTTTGGCGTTTGAGGCTGAAACTATGACGCATACTTTATCTAAACCTAAATTTATCGGTCTGCGGCTACAAACATTTTCGTTGACGTTGCTTAGATGATGTAACCATTCAGGCCTCGCATTAAATGGTGTTGCGAACTCTTCGGTTGTGTATGAAAACCTATTTTTGCCCTAATAAAATACATTTTCAAAAGGACAGTGCCTTCTGCTGATACATATCTTTCAATTTACAATGCAGGGGCAAAAGAAAATTAACTGTGTACATCTACCACTTAGCATAAGCACCTTTTGCCATTCATTCTTGAGCACACTCAAATATCAGCTTAGGTTGCTCTTGTTTCAGAAGCTTTGCCCTCTTTTGTAAAAAGAAAAAAAAAAAGTAAAAAAAGCTTTACCTTTGTTCTTTTTCTGGCATTTAATACAGACTTGTTTATTTTGCAGGTCACTCACAGCAGATATCACCGTGGTACATACAACTCGAACGGCCGATGAGACTATTGCTATTACAATAAAGCTTTCCACAAGAGCCAAAAGGAGGCTTGTAGGGGTGCACAAGCACATCGAAATGAGATTGGCGCTTCCGGGGCTTGTTTACATTATGCATAAAAACAGGACGATCGGCAACCAGCTGATCGCAATATAACACCAAGGATACCGATGTTTCCATACATAGAACGCAGGATAAAGACCCCAGTCGTCCCTTGTATGCTGTAGCTGTCATACTTTCCATCCAACCGCTTTTTAGCACAATTAACTAGAACAACCGAAGAGTTCGCAACACCGTTTAATGCGAGGCCTGAATGGTTACTTCATCTAAGCAACGTCAACGAAAATGTTTGTAGCCGCAGACCGATAAGTTTAGTTTTAGATAAAGTACGCGTCAAAGTTTCAACGCGCCAACATTGTTGATGTGCACCTTTCTTTGAACCCAAGTGCATTCGGTTCAACTTGACAACAGCTGCACCAGCGTGAGAGCTCACGTTGAACACTTGCACAGATATCTTGACTATGGCAAGATTGCTTACCTTCGACTGGCTTGAGCACTTCATTTGTATTATCACGGTAGGTCTTGGTTGAAGCGATGATCGTCTTGCACACGTAAACAAACAGAGAACAGCACGCTTTGTTTAATTTATACGCTACCGATCTACGGGCGTCGCAAATCTATCCCCCTCTTTTCCGCCATGTTGGATCGATCGGAGCGCCCCCTATATTCGCTCAAACTCCTTATGCTCCGACTCTATAACAATGCAAATACCTCGTTCATTGGACTTTTAAAGACTACCGAAACCGACAGATTAACGTCTACGTCACTACCTATTTCGCAACACTTGCAAAACGTCAGTTTTGGAATTTCGCGTGCATTACTGGACACAAAATAAGCCTCACATGTCGCTACAAAAAATGAGCGGTATACAAAGCCACCACTGCGTCGAGAAAAACTCCTTTTAGAAAAAGTTTGGAATGATTCAGCATCTCGCGAGCGTCAAGTGTGCACGCGGCCAAAAGCACGACAGAAAGCAACAATTACGTCCGACCGTCTGGCTGCCGAGCGCCAAGCCTCAGCTTCCCCCCCCCCCCCCCCCCCCCCCCCCCCATAGGGCACTCTCCTTTAGTAAACAAATATCCGCTAGACAGGCCGAGCACGCGGCCAAACGGCCATACGTGAGCAAAAGGCCGCCGCGCCGCACGCACCACTCCAGCAACGTATGCGACGAAAGCGCACAGCCAACACCACGCACAACACGCTGCACTGCATGCGTACAAAGAGTGAGGAGCATTTGCGCTTGCGCCACTTGCGCCCTGTCCGAGCGGACACCGTAGTGCGCTGCGAACACGCGAAGAACGCATGACGTCAAGGAGCCAACGCCGCGTCGATGAAAGAGAGAGAAAGAGAAATGTCGTTAGACGTACGAGTAAAACAAAACGAACAAAAAAAAGTGTCGACGAAATGTAGTAATATGGTGGCTGAGTAATAAGCTCTGTCGAGCATTGAATGTCGAAGAAACGATCTTCGGATGACACATCGATGAAACAAATGTCGAAGAAATGATCTGCCGATGAAACATCGCAGTGTCGATGAAACAATCTGTCTATGAAACCTTGTTCGACGAACTGATTGCCCATTATAAAACTGCGCGTCAAGAACGACGCGGTTTGCCGCATGAAAAGTGGCGCGCCCTACATGATCGAGAGCGCGACAAAGAACCACATGGGGACGGCCGCAAACCCCCAAACCACTCCAAACCAAACCAAGCAAAGTCATGCCAAAGTCAAACCAATCCAAACGAAATCAATTCAAGGACGGCTGCATGTATCAAGATAATGAATGCTGACAGTATTTTATAAAGGCCGAGATGACTGAAAAACAATGCCAGCCGATGATTCTCCTTAAAGCGCAGCCTACTCCGGCAAGCACGGTCGATCAACAAAATCAGAAGCAACTCAAGTGAGAAGAAAACTCGGCCACCGCGGCCTCTGTTCATAGAATAGCATACCACTAACAGACACCACTGTCAACAGGGATTATGGTGAGATTTCAAACCGTCGTCACGTGCAACCACCCTACCTAATATAACCGTTCTCTCTCTCCCCCCCCCCCCCACACACACAAACACACACAAAAAAAAATGGGTCGATGCCCATATGTTTACTATATATAAATTCTGCATAAACTTCCGTAGAAGTACCTGTGGGTGGCACAAGAAAAGAAACGGAGGTGATATATGTAGTAATTGTTTATCTGTGTACAAATGAGCGAGGTATGCACAGCGAGGCGATGTTCTAATCACTGCGACATTGTCTGTGTAACCTGTTGGAAGGCGCGTTTCTGTTTTCCCGCCGCCCTTGTCAGCAGGCGAAAGTTAAACGCACCCACTTTAGTCAGCTTGCATTTAGTTTCTTTCGTAATTCATCCAGGTTTACGAAATTTGGTAGAAATGTGCGGAGCATAAACATTAACATAGTACATTCCTTTCAAATTGGATTAGTGGCTCAGAAGTTTCCCGCCGCACGACTCACGCGAAGACAAACCAAAGGCTTGAGAGAAACAAAAGAAAAGCACAAAGAAAGCAACCGGCAAGCGTGATGACCTGTGAGTGTGAGGACCTGTGAGTGTGATGAGCGTGAAGACCTGTGTGAGGACCGTGAGGACCTGTGTGAGTGTGAGGACCGCGAGGACCTGCGAGTGTGAGGACCGTGAGGAGCTGTGAGTGTGAGGACCTGTGAGTGTGATGAGCATGATGACCTGTAACAGTGAGGACCGTGAGGAGCTGAGAGTGTGAGTGCCGTGAGGACCGTGATGACCTGTGAGTATGAGGACCGTGAGGATCTGTGAGTGTGATGACCTGTGAGTGTGAGGACCGTGAGGAACTGTGAGTGTGATGACCTGTGAGTCTGATGATTCGTGATGACCTGTGAGCGTGATGACCGTGATGATCTGTGAGCGTGACGACCGTGATGATGGCGGCGAGTGAGTTTTGGTTTTGCGTTGAGCCGTGAGGGTGAGTCCGGGTGATGATCCTATTTTGAATAAATCGTGATCGTGAGTGGGCGTGAGTTCTGACTGAGGAAAAAATAGTGATCGTGAGTTTGAGTGAGGACAGCTTAAAATGCCGACCTATGGTAGGTACATCTTAGATTATATTCATGTTATTTTATCGAAACGTACATGTTTAAAACGCCAAACGCTTCGTTTCTTCTTTCAACAATCAAATACTGTAAGAACTACATAGCGCAGCGCACGAACAATGCGCAAAACTTCCTTTCTCAAGATGTGACATCGAGTTTAGGTGGTGTTGACCTCGCGGCCATATGGCGCAAGTTTCGCCGCGCCGAACCTTGCCGAAAAGCTATCAGTCATCGAGCGTTAATTAAGAAGCAACGTTACACCGACTTCGAAGCGCTCCTGCTGGGACCTCACAATTCGAGGGTATACATGGTGCAATCCTCGGCTCGTATATGAGCCGAGACGCGGTATTTCCGGTGATAGATGATGTATTAATGTGCTCGAGTGACGAAATGTATCGAGGCACCAAACCTGGTGCCGTCATCCCGGGATGATGGAGCCTCTGATCGAGCCGAACCCTCATATCGGAGCCTATAGTTTGGCCACCAGCAATATCGGCTATTCGCCGCTGCTGTCGTTGGTAGTAAGTTAAAGATCAATTCGCTCTCGCTCGCAGCCAACCTCAGCTTTTGTATAGACGCACTAAATAGGCTACAGTTAGGAGTATGGATACTCAGTTCCCCGATTTTCTCGTAGGCGCCGCCATTTTGTTGCCTAGTGAAGAGCGGACGCCATTGGCTGCAGTTAAGAATGAAAAAGGCCATTTCCCGAGCTTTGGATACGATCAGAAAGTTCAGTTGATGCCGTCGGACTGTTTTCAGATTTCTGGGGGACGGAAAGGGTTTCCTGCTGTTTTAGATAATGCACCAGACAACTGACAACAATGGTTATTAGCCGCAAGATGACTAACGTGTCGTTACCATGAGGCGTGTCATATTTAATAGCCCTGGGCTGGCGGAATCTAACGGGATCTAACCAAGAGTTGAGCGAAGCTCGGGGCCAGCGCGCTGTCGTTGCTGGCTATGATGGACTGCCGCTCGCTCATCTCGCAACAGGCGCCATCTGTACCGTGACGGAGTGGCCTCGGGCGCAAGCGGGAACACTCAGTATGTGCTCTATGAGCGGGGCCGCCTTGATTCCGAATTTGTATCTCTGTATACTCCGTTCGAGCTCAACAGGGCAACGGTCCAAAGCTGCGGCCTCCGCGAGCCAAACAGAGCGACGGACCGAAGCACGTGCCTGTTCTCCCTAAATGGGATGCACTTCGATGGTATTCGCAGTCAGGTGCCTCACTTGGACGCTGCCAGAGGATTGCGGGGGACGCAGCTTTTACCGTTTGCCAAGTTGTCTCCCTACTTTTCTCCTCGGCATCTTTTCCGCCGGGTGGCGTCTCCTATACACTGGAAAGTTGCCTAGATAACCCTTATTTAAGAGCGGCGAGGACTCGGACCACAGAGAGCGTTTACAATCTTGTGTAATGCGTTGTCGCGAGGCAACGAAAAAAGCGGGCGAAGCAGACGCTGGCAGACTTGTGTTGCAAAACGCGGTTCATAAACCACGTGACCCCGATCTAGATAGCTGGAAACACTTCGAAATCGAGGCACACAAGAGGTACCGATCCCGTGGCACAGCACTATCTGATTATCCCTCCGAGCGGACTTTCCGTCCGCGCAACTGATGTCAATAAAGAAAAAAAAAGGACGCGCTTGGAACTTTGAGGTTGCGACTTGCTCCGCCAAACGCACATTCCTATCGGGAGCGCTCAGCTGGGTATTGGAAGGGGGGGGGGGGGGGGGGGGGGGGGGGGGGTGAAGGTGGGGCGACGCGGGTTAATGCCTCGCTCACTCCCCCACACACAGCTCATACATGATACAAAAGACAGTCTGCAAACACGAATCACCGCACTATCTGTGGTTCGAATGGTCGGGTGCCAAGTTTTCTCCTTAACTCACTGCCATGCGGAATCCGAAGCGCGCATCTCGCGGTGATTCGCGCTCAAATCTGTACGCAGACTGTCTTTTGTATGATCTATTATAAGCAGTTTGACCCCAGCTTTAGGCTGATTGCTTCGACGACCCAACCAGGCCACGTACGCTGAAAAGACGGGCCAATTTCGACACTCTGACCGGTGCGAAGAGGCACTTATCAACGTGCCCGTATTTTTCAGTTGACAAAGATCACAAGCTTTATACGTAATTACGCTCGAATACCGACCAGCTGGAACGTAAGCAAAACGTATCCAAGCATCGCCCCCAACAATCAATATCTACAATTGGAAGATAAGAATCCAAAGCGAGTACTTAAGCTACTCGGTGTAAGGTTGGACGCCGAGGCAAGGAGCCGCTAGTCAATCGCGAGTGATAAGAAGCAGAAGGCCATACTGTACAAAGATATGGTCACACCGCTATAATAAAAAAATACAAATAAAAAGACACAAGACACAAGGCGGTTCACTACAGCCCTTATGACGGCCAAGGTCGCGGATAAATATGCGCCCGCACAAGTCGGTGCGCAGAAGGCGCGTTTCAATGTATCCTTATTCATGTATTCACGGAGGAAGACACATACACACACACACACCCGCACACAGGCACAGAAGCACGCACGAACGCACGCACTCGAGATTCAGTGTTTACACAGGAATTACACAAACTGAAAATTAAAACGGTGCGCAGAAATTTCTGCCTGCTGCGGCGCAGGCGCCAGATTGTCAAACATGATGCATGCCGGATCATTAATAAAGTAAATAGTAGCGTCCGACGTATCGCCACACTTAAGAAAGTTTGCGTTATCTCATGCGCTTATACTTAGTTTCCCCTTAAGTCCAGAACCAGCCAACGCCACAAGCTGACGGGACCAATTAGACGGCGCCAAAACTGCAACATCATGGTGTTCGTCATGTGTCCGTAAATGTTCTATCGTCGCTGAACCAATCACAAACGATAAAGGCCTAAGGACTTACCGTCCTATACATATCATAAACCGTCGGCTAGCTGCGTCTAAACTCAAGCTGAAACGAAGTAGAGTATACGACATCGTGAGGAATGCGCTTGGATGGGATAGCCAAGTTTGCACGGCCGACCCCTTTTCCTCGTAATAGATCTAATAGGCATTGCATCTATTAATCGATGTAATAGATGTAATAGGCGTTACAAACGACAGACGAACTTGCACAGCGCATTCTCCTGAAACGAGCACGGTGGACTTCCCGGTCGGTGCTTCTTTTTTATTTATCCGTCAAAGGAAACTAAGGGGATTCCCCGAAAACGAGCAGAATATTCCCCTCGCAAGGATGATCACTTTTCCCGCTCTGTAATGTAAGCGAGCCTTTCGAGGCGGGTCCGGTCTCTCACGGAAGGAGACGGATCCCGTCAGGTCCTTCTTCAACGCGTGAGAATTTCAAGCCCGGGTTCTCAAGTGGCCGAAGCGCAAGAAGGGTCCTTTTAGCACATTTTCATGCGAGAATTCTCCCAAGTGATCGCCTAACCTTGGAAAGCGGAGACTTCCCGTTCATGTTGTATTATAGTTAGGGTTCCGTGTTTTCGAAGCTTTTTTTTTTTTTTTTTTTTTTTTTTGAAATTTCGAGAGTGTTCTTTTGAGCAATAATTTCTCGCTGGAAATTCGGGGTTTATCGGAGTTTATTTTTGTCAGGTTTCAAATTCTACGAAATCCAGAGGTTAATTATGTTGTTCAAGTTTTTCCAAATTAAATATTAAAATACCCGTTCGGACAAAACCGTTCCCTAAATTTACAAAAACTCACCGGTATCGAAATATATTTCTGCTACTGCATTTGGCATTGGTGCCCTTGCGATTCCCACTACTCAATGCCCCATGACAAGTCTTGCAAACAAGTGTTGCTTCAATATACGTCGGAACTTTAAAATAGTCAAAATCCTGGCCGGTTTTGAAGCATAAACGCCTTCAGCTTCCCTACCCCACCTATAAAACCTACAGGTCTGTACGTTTTGATCCCTGTTATAAGAACAGAAGCCCTCTTCTATCAAAAAGCACAATGTTGCGGTCTAAACACTCTAAACTGGAAACTGTGCTTTTGTCGTCGCCCGGAAGTGACTCGTTGTACTGAAGGAACATTGACAAGGAAAACGGGAAACCCCTTTTATAAATAATCCTAGACAAAAAAAAAGTACTGGTGTGATATACACTAGTGTCTGCTGTGTTGCATGGGCGCCGCCATGATTGTTTATGCTGACGCCATGAAACAGTAAAAAAAAAAAAAAGGGGCGGGAGGCAGCGCTTTTTCCAAGACTCCGTTTTTCTTTTTCTAGAAACCTCCGCACATACTCTTGGACGACTATGTCACAAGTGCATAGTCACGAAGCTCCAAGAACAACGCCGATGCCAAAAGTAATGTAAAAGGCAAAAATCCTGTTTTATGCGCAGCTTCTTTCTTCACCAGAGCCTGCGTTTAAGATTATTATTTCCAATTTTTATCGTTGGAGGCTTGGATTTCGGACACTGGACTGTACCTTCAAGACTACTAGACCCGTGCTAGTAGTCTTCTTATATGCGCAAGCCAATATTTCGTCTTTCTAAAAGACATCGCAATGACAGTATGAAACAACACTAAAACAGGGGGTCTTGCAACGGATCATTTGCGGGCTTGACAGGAAGCCGCTCCAACAAGAATTGTTTTCGCAGCTTACCTCGCAATCCTCTTGACGGAAAGAAGCCGGGGAAAAGCTTTTATTCGGCGCATCCAAATTGGGCCGTCTGACATGACGCGCCTTTTGCGAATCCTCCGGAATCGTGCTTCACGCTGGCGTACAGTACCGAATGCATAACGCATATAATCCGAACTTTGCCCAAAGCATTTTCGAGCCAAAGTCGTGGCATCGAGAAAGTCGGCAAAATGCAAGAGCATCTCAAGATTCGCGACACGCACTTTGCGCGCCTTTTCAAAGCGGCACTCGAAGGAACCTCGCTTACAACCGCCACCCGGTTTAGGGGGAGGGAAGGGAATGTTGTCCGGGTGTGTTAGCGCACTACAGCTCGGCGCACGTGGACTCCCGCTGCAGAACCAGAGCCCAAGGATCCTGGGCTCAATCCCCACCGCTGCCCCGTTTCGATCTGAATGAGAACGTACCGGAGTTCGATCGTGTGTCACATACTCCGTGAGGCTAGGAAAAAGTACCACACCGGTTAACATTCTCATCTACAGCGAAGGCGCCACACGCCCACTGGTGCTAATTAACTTCCCCCACTGACTAAACAAACAGACAACATACTTTCAGTTCCACCGCAAGTCGCGAAGTCGCTCAATAATTTAGAGACCGCTGTCCGTCCCCCCTTTCTGTGTACCTTCCTCGTGTTTAATTACTGTAACCAACACGCTCGTTTTCTACTTAATGTCCTATTTTGCCTTCCTGTTTGCTATGACTGACCCCTACCCCTCTCTGCTCTGAAACGAACGAACAATAATTCCGGGCGTCATCGCCTACCACGGGAGGTTCCTGGTCGACATTCCATATAAATCCTCGGTCCTTCCACGATCGAAGCCCCAATTCCGGCCGACGCAGACACTCAAACGGAACATAGGTAATCCTTTGAAATCACCAAAGACTGTTGCTTCGATTGTTCGCGTCGTAGTGTACCGCACACGCCAGATAACACAATCTAAATAAAAGCGAGTATTAAGTAAAAAAAAAAAACTTTTACTTAAGATGTATGACAAAACACACTGCCGCGAGTCCGGCACTTGAGGCGAACAGTTCATTCGGACGATTACCAATACACCACAGTAAATGCAAGTAATGTCACATTGCTCGTACGAAACACACGGTGTGCGCAGAAAACGTAATGACAGAATTCGCTTTGTACACGCCTTAAACGCGTGTTCGCACACATCTGCTTCGTACATATGCGTGCTTCGAATACGTTTGCAGATGGTTCTTGTACGATCAATGTAACCGTAACACTATAGGAAGACCCCAGGTAGTGTCTGTTGTAGGATGTATTATCATTGCGACGTCTGCGAGATCGTATGTACGGTACAGCTGCTGAAAACTTGCAGGTTGAAGATGTCCTCTGAGAAAAGTAGCTGAGATCTTGGAGTCCTACCCTGGCAGCTGAGGAAAGTGGTAAGGGGAGGGGTGTGTAAGCAGTGCTGCCAAGATCCGATCTCCTGGGTCCTTCGTTTCCACAGCTCTTGTCTACGGACGGCTACAACGAGCACGGAAAGAAAAGTGTCCCACCGTTCCCGCACTATTCAATATTCAGAGCACACGCGTCTCGCCGGCGGGAGACTCTCTTCTGGCAAACGAAGTTTGCGACGCTGCGCGCCAGGCTCGGTCCAAAGCCTCGGATGGACTCTGGAAGGGCATTTTCTAGCCCGCGCGCAAATACGGAAACCGACGTAAAGACATCACGAGGGCCTCACACGACAAAGACGAGTGTACGCGAAGAGGTGAGAGGGACACGCGAGATATACCGACCTCCAGCGCCGACATGGCACATTAAACGGCAAGGATACTCTGTACATTTCATCGCAGAGTTGCCGAAGGGTGGCCGGAAGACACGGACATCACCTGCCTCTATTTTCTTTACAGGAGCGTGTTTGACAGGGTGGAGAATAAAGATCGAGATGATTTAAATCGAGATATAAATCGGACCAGATTTATTGTGCTGATTCAAATCGAATCTTTCACATACAATATTTCAGAAATCAGTTTTTATTTACTGTTCGTCTATCATTTGATGCTTTTTATGTTCATTCGATTCGTATTTAAATCAAATAATCATTCAGCAAGAAATATCTTTATCAGGCTCAACATGAGCAAAAAAAAAAAAAAAAAGCTGCTTTTCCGTTTGAATCGCATCATCGAGCTTTTTTTCAACCAAAAGAAGAATACGCGCACCTCGAAGACAGGGACAAAGAACAAGACGACACCGAGCGCTACTCACAACTTCAATGTTTATTGAAAGACACACATTATACATACATATCGCTATCTCTGAGGTGCTCAGTTCCTGCTTTTGAGGCGCGTATTCTTCTTTCAGTGTACCAACTAGCCCAACTTTGCATTTTGCTATCTTTCTACCTTCCACGTCCTTTGTCAGTTAGATAACAACCTATACATAGCTCGCATGTGACGCCATTCGCGACCGTACCACTCTTTTCTGCGCCGCGTGCGTTCGGCTCGCTGTTTCAGTTCCACACCGCAGTTGTCGTAGTTAGAAGAAACCAGAAAGTAGGAAAAACCGCCATTACCCAGCAATGGGGAAACTTGCGAGCTATATATTGAAAGCAAATCAGAACGTAAAAGAAAACAAAAAAACTAGAAGGATTATGCCTTACCGCTTGCAAATCAGATCGTGAACGAAAAAAAAAAAAAAAATCAAATAGGGATTTTTAGCTAACTGGAAAACTGCACCTCTTTTGTACATGTAAGACTGGGTTTACATCAATAATTAGTTGTTAATCAAACTCTACTTTAAATGTACAGTAATTCTTGCGTCCGCAGTGATCCGACGGATTGATCTATCAATCCACCATGTTTAAAATACATGCTCTGAAAAAGGGTCACTAATATTTAGCTACAGTGATTGAAATTAAGAAATCTAATTTGCCTAATATAAAATATTTTTTTATCCTATTTTTTTTTTTTTTTTTTTTTTTTACTTTGGTGCTCGATTAAACTCTCGGAGGGAACCACCTTGACCTCTGATAAATGGTGAACGAGTCACCACGCCGGGCCCTCCGGCCTGGCAAATACGAGCTGGTGGCGCTCTTTACTCATCTGTGAACGTTGCTGAAGAGATTATCAATTTCCGAGTTTAGATTGGTGGATACGCTCCGACTAAGCTTTATTTTATTTTTTTTTTATTTTTTTTTTTGAGGTTGTAGCCGAGGGATTACGAACAACAAATAATGCGAACGGAGTTGAAATATCGAGTTCGCGTTTGTTTAACGGCAAGTCTGATAGAGTGGTTTATTCCTGGAGAGCACGGGGAGCAATCGGTAACAGAATGAAGACAACGGATAAAGACGAAATGCTGTCACTCACCTTTCGTTTATTACTTTTTCTTTTTTCGACACGGGTGCATCTCATTGTACCGGATCTGTACTGTGAAGTGCATCTTATTGTACTGGATCGGCGCTCAATCTTTAAACCAACTGTCACCGTACTAAGGCGCGCAATGCCAACTATCAGAATGGGAAACAGGACAGGAATTCCGGAAGACATTCTGCGCTTCGTATACAGACTGCAGCCGCTGTCACCCAGAATAATAATGACCTTCCGAAGGGGAAAGAGCGGCTTGTCGGTGCTCTCATTGCACGGCACAGTATATCACTGTCAACCGCCACACTCTTCGCGAGCGCACTGATTCGGTTATCTATCTGAAAAACGCGCTCGGTCAGCGGATGAGCTTAACGTCTGCCGTCAGGTTGTGTCCTCGCGCGCTGCCTCAGCTGATGAGATTAGTAGAGCGACCGGTTAAGGCCAGGAGCTTCGACATCTCCGGTCCTTGAACGTGTGATGCGCTCGTTCAAGCCTCGAGACGCACGCACGGCATACAAATCCTTCGTCTCATATTGAAACACGTACGAAACGTCGGTTCATAAATCTGGCGGGCAATAAATGAACTATACTGAGGAAACAATGAACTAATGCAAAAGAAAAAAAAATTCTAACATGAGTGGTTACCCCTCTGTGACAAATCAGCGCCATTTGTTTCCCACTTAAATAATAAAGCAACATTTCCGCAACAAAATAAGTTACCGATCAACTATTATATGATCACGCACGCAATCTACTCGTGAGTGGCTCTATTCACTGCACTAAAAGAAAACCTGAAGCGTTCACTCTCCCGCAAAGCACTTGGGACAGGAAGTCGCTGCAACCAACGGTAGAAGCTCGGCAAAATCCGAGGCCGAAAGATTTACAAAAAAAGAAAAAAATAAGAATCGGCCCTGTGACATGAGCACGACGTTCCATCATACTCAATATCGCGGCGTAGATCGTGTATTAATGTCTAATAATATTATAAACATCGTCATTCGCCTAGTTTTCTGCATATATCGATTAATTCAGCGATTGGCTCAGTGATTAATCCCATGTGCGTTGCAGGAAAGCAGACGTTCCGCATTTTCTTTGAGTGTAATGCGTCTAATGGCTTCGTAAAACTGTGCAGATGACGCTAAAGGGTTGTACGTGCTCAGTACCGTCGCAAAGCGAATGGCTGATAACAGACTGTATGCTTGCCAATCACACGGTCATTTAGTTCGAGAGATAACAGGCATCCGACGATATCCGACTACGTGTGTCCGCGAAACCCCGACCCAAAGAAGGAGCGCGGCCGAGCGCAATTTAGATTAGGACGGCACCCGGCGAAACACACACAACCCGCAACTTGAGACCGCCGGACGCGTCCAGAGGGTGTAATCGCCGAGAAACTGAATCCTGTAGCGCGGAACGAAAACGAAACCATTGTCCGCGCGAGAAAAGCGTCATCGCGGAGAGAGCGCATTCTTGCAGCGGCTCTAAACCGCTTCCGGAAATGGTCCTTTTTATGACGTTTTCCGGGTCGTTGGATGTGGTGACGACGAGCAAGTTGCCGTTTGACGAACCGCGAACCCCCCGCCAGGAATTGTAACAGAGACCCAGCTGGCCATCTTATCTCCGAGTTCAAGAGGAAGAGAAAAACAAGAGACGAACAGACAACCTTGCAGGGAGCGCAAAAACAGGCGTCAGGAATTCGCGGGGACCGAAAGCGTACGAGGGGGGAGAAGTTGGCCTGCTGCCACGCGCACGAAGACAAGCGCCGCGTACGGAGTACGGAGACGACCTTTTAACAGCTGACGAACATAACAGGCGGCCAGCAGCGGCTCCAAGGACCCGGCTTGCGGAGCGTCGTCTTGACGGGAAAAGCAAACGATTCATTGTTCAGAAGTGTTGAACAGCGTCACGCTGTTTTCAGACGGCACGGCAGGCTACAGCAACTGGCTGCCGCTACACGCAGCGCGAGATTCTGCTACGATGTACGGGCTACAAGCGCAGGACGTAAACACTCGAAGAAAGGATTCAGCAACACATAGATTGCAGGTGACGTCTTTCGCAGCCACGTCAGTATTTTATGCGCCGTGAGCGCTCGGTTCTCAATGTTAGTTTCACGCCGCAGAAGTTGTATATAGTTAGAAAAAAAAAAAAAAAGAACTCAAAGTAGAAATAATCGTTAGTCAGTACCCAGCAATGAAAACACTTGCAAGCTAGACTGTAAAAGAAAGCACAGCGAAATGTAGCGCGCAAGCGGAGTTGCATGTAAAGCCGGACTCGTCTCAAACACTCGCGCGCCCCAGACTTAGCAGCCTTTATTTCACACTGTCTTCGTTAATTCGTTACTTCTAGAAAGCTCGCCCTGGTGTTCGACGTGCCGAATTCGTCCTCTTCGTATCAACCCTGCCATAAAGATTAAGGTTGCCACGTGGGTCTGAAAAACAACAAAGTTCTCCGACTCGCGCGAGACGAACTACCTAGAGCGCCAACTCAGAAACCAGTTTACGCATCAGAGTTTTCGAACGATACGTCCTAGATCGGTGTACACACACGGGAACTCGTTCTCGTCGATAGAACAGGCAGGACAAGCCGGCCAGCGTACCCAAGGCAGCACAGTGCACCGACACCTACCGCCAGTCGCCGGGCGACAACAAAAACTCCGACCTTCGGACCGGCCAACAACAGCTCGGGAAGCCGTTCACGCGAGCGTGCTGCCTCACCTTTTATTGTTTCGTGTTGTTCCTCCTTCCGGCTGATTTTGTTGGGGTTGTACGGGAGCCCGAACGGCTCGCGGGGGGACGCCACACAATGTCTCGCACTCCAAAGAAATCCAAAGGAGGGATACGTCAGCGTCGAACAAGTACGACCGCGGAATGCACACAACGGCGTTGCGTGCCAAGCATGGCACGTGAGGCCGATCACCGAGCACACACCACTTTGTCGGATTCACTTCACACGTCCGAGGACAAAGTTGGGTGCAGGCGGGACTGCCGACAAACTTTCCGCGCCGACTACTGCTGGACAGCGAGGCGTCGCCGGCGCGGCGGCGGTAGCGAGCGAGGTCGTCGGTGTACGCGAGAGAACAGCGGGAGCCGCACGGAACGAACGCGATGCTGGAGGCCGTCGCCGGAAAACGTCACGGGCGGAAGTTGTTCCGGGCTTGTCCACTACGCGGAGTAGGGGGGGGGACGGGGAGGCCGTCGGACTCTGCGACCTGGCGGAGCGTGCGCGAGGCGTGCGCGGAGGAGAAGCGAAACAGCAGGAGAGGTCTCCGTGAGCGGGCGCGTTGAGTTGCACTTTCAGCCGTTACTGCCGTTACTCAGAAATATAATAAGTTTCGATTACAAATTGATGCTCGTGAAGTTCAACAGTGTGGTGTTCGAGGCTGGTAGCAAGAAGTCAAAACTTGGACAGGAGTCTTCGGCGAGCCTCGGAGCAGAGTGTCGAACCGAAATGTTTATCGGTTCGGTTCAGGTTCGGCCTTCGGTTCAGTTCCGGTTCAGCTCCGAAATGCAAAAAATAACGGTTCAAACGCTAAAATTGAACACATTTCCAGCAAAGTTTCGCAATATTCACTACCTCCGCAATAAAAACAAAGCTCGGATTTTTTTTCTTTTTATTGTATGTACACTGCATCTTTATTTTCAATTTAAAAAAAAGGGAAAAATCACGTTTTTCTACTCAGACTCTTGTCTAAAAACTAGGTTAAAATTTGTAATTGTTTACCCAGCTCCCATGTTTTATCTCAATCCAAGAAATGTTACAAAGCGACGTAAGCCAACTGAAATATAAGTAATTGTTGCAGCTTAGTGCCACTGTCTTGAAAGATAAGTTGTGGTTGAGTATTTAACATAGATTATATATTATGGTTCGTAATATTATAAAATGCGCACTTCCTCGGCGTATATATTGCAAATTCTATTTCACGGAATATACTTCACGATATGTACGCAAGCAAAATTATACTTTCTAAATGCCATCGCAGCTTTGAGACAAATCTTTTTGAGTAAATGTTTTTTTTTTTTTTTTAGATAAAGACACTCATCCCCAATCAGAACTCCTATTTCCTAACGAACATAGTTTACATTAAGCACCTTGATGTAGTCGACAATCTTGCAAAAAGGAGTGATCATACTTCATCATTCTAATTAATACAGACGTGTCTTCCTTTCCTACTCATGTCGAAGGTGTCGAGAACCCTCGTAACCAGGTGAATACTTTCTACACGGCTAAATTGGCCGAGCCTTGTTGAGGTAAGTTGACCAGTATTTTGTTTTTGACAAGATAGTGGTAAAAATACTTCGCAATTAGAAAACACCCTTGCTAATTACTGTATTTTTATATAAAAAAAATTATTTGATGCTGAATCCGATATAGAAACAGCGTAGTAATTTCCTTCGATATAAGACCAAGAGCTCGCCATAGTTCCATAACGCGTCCTTCTGTATTTTGTTTTCGCTGAGCCCAGAGACACGTAAGATTTCTGTGAATCACATAAAAGAAGGAATAACAGGCTTCTATGTTTGAAATCTGCTTGATGTGCCAGGAAAACCCATTTGGTTTAAATAAACTTCCAAAATAAATTATTCTATATATGATACTGCAAATCACTGGTAAACTTGCCAATATATATATATATATATATATATATATATATATATATATATATATATATATATATATATATATATATATATATATATATATATATATATATATATATATATTGTCACGGGTGGTGACCAATAAACAAGAAATAAACAGGAAGAAATAAAGGTTTAATGTGGCGAACTTGTGCCAAAAATAAAAGGGTACAAAAGATAATAACAGAGCGTCGCGGGCGTCGCAGTCGGCGTAGCAGCACAGTCGAACGCTGGGACGAAACTGACTCCTGCTTGCCAGGCGGAGCCGCTTTTGTACACGCGTTGGCTTCTGGAGCATTCGATGTAGAAGGTTCGAAGCGTAGAACATTCTAACTTCGAATCAGCTAGACTGTTCTCGAATTCACCAGAACATCACATTACAGTGTAAACAAAAATGCGTAGCCGCGGCCAGGAATCGAACCCTGGCCATTCGCGCGGGAGGCAAGCGCGATAAGCGTTAGGCTACGGCCGCGCTGCCTACTTCGCGCGCGGCAATATATATATATATATATATATATATATATATATATATATATATATATATATATATATATATATATATATATATATATATATATATATATATATATATATATATATATATATATATATATATATATATATATATTGCATATTTAGTTGTCAAGTTTCCGGCCAGGTATTCAATAAATGTTAGCCGTTATAAAAAAATTCAACTGTACAAAGTTCACATCACCGCTTCCGACCGACAGGGGAGGACGGAATGGCCGCTTTTGAGGCAGGTCTGCGGAAACGTGTTTCTTCGTTTCTAATTTGGCCATGTGAAACTCCATGTCACAGGAAACGTAAAGCCGAATCATGTGCTCACAAAATGAATATGAAGGCAAATACACGAAATATCTATTTGAAAAAATCCAATAGTGCTAGTTAATTTAAAGGAGCTGTGCAACGATATTCAATTGGAATGTTTTTCACTCTACACGAGCTTACTGGCAGACCTGGGACTCAAGGATACGCACACGCAACGCCACTGGCCAAGAAACTCCTTTGTTGCGGGGTAATTTCAAGGACAAATGCGATCATTTTCATTCAATCTCTCCTTTGCAAAATTTGATGACGTAACGTGGGGATCGGAGTACACCCAAGTGACGATATTTGAATACGGTTCATAGATTGGACCCGAGCATTGCGTGGGCACTCGACTTCGGCTCGTGATAATTGCCAGCTCGAGAAGCATTCGGGTAGTGACCCGTGTCCAATCGCTGCAACGACGACAACAGCCGAGCCATAACAATGTTTGGAACTCAGCGCGTGTCCTGCGCTTTGCCAACCCCAGCGCGTGGCTATGATCAACACTGGCGGCATATAATGGGCTCCAGATCGCGTGGCCGCTTGTTCTGGCTGCGAGTTGAGGGGTGAACGCTGCTAGTTTTTCTTATTTTTCTCTGGGACTTCTATTGCGCGGGGTGAAGAACGAACGCGTGTTTCATAGGTCATTAACGTTAGGGATCCGTTTTAAGTGGTATTTGCGCAAAGTACAAAAATTGTTGCATCGCTCCTAGGGGTATTCACACGAGGGAGAAATCCCGGGGATTTCTCCCCGACACGCGCGCATCACGAGATGAAAACGCGAGGCCTTTGCACATCGCAAAGCCTGACGTTTTCGTCGTGGGATGCACGTGCTGGGGAGAAATCCCCGGGATTTCTCCCTCGTGTGAATACCCCTTTAAGGTCACACTGCTCAACATCATAAAAAAAAAAAACGTCTGCGAACACGAGTCACCGCAATATCCGTGCTCCGCATGCCGCGTGCCATGTTTTCTCCTTGAACTCATTGCCATGCGGCATTCGAAGCACGAATCTCGCGGTGCCTCGCGTCGGAATCTGTATACAGTCTGTATTTTGTATGATAATAAGCACTGTGGCCTCGGCTTTACTGAAAACAGGACATGGAGATGCCATAATGTTCCTAACAGGGATGGACAGTATTTCAAATACAAGTATTTAAAATACGTATTTCAAATGCTTTGTGTATCTTGCATTTGTATTTAATTACAAATTGGGTGATGTATTTGACGTGTTTATTTAAATACTAAAACTTGGGTATTTCAAATACAATTGTAATTAAATACAATTTTGTGGGCGAAAATACATCCCTCAAATTGATTGTCACTGTCCAGAGCAGGAAGAAAATTACGTTCTGCACCGATTGCAGTGTCTCCCAATCAAGCACAAGCGTTTAGTGACTTTGTGATTACGGTGCTTATCCAAGGCAAGAATAGTGACGTAATCGACGTTCACAGGCATCCTGGCTAAATAAGTGCCTGTGATAACTTGTGATGCTTTCCAGCCTGATTTTCATCCATATTCTTGCCTGGAACATTATAAATGCGCGGGTCCTCCAGATTTTTGTAACTGGTGCGAGTTGCAACAATAAAAAATTCTCTAGCTGGTGCTGCGCGTTTTGGTCGCTCAGTTCTTTGTTGGTCTATACCAAAATGTAATCGACAAAAAAAGCTGCTTGAAGCTCTGTACTTTTTTCACCTATTACGTCCAAGCTGATTGCATTTTTTTTTTGTGATTATATTTCTATTACGTTAGTAGAGCCTCGCACACTAATTCCCGAGTGTGCGATGCAAAATTAAAATGAGATACCCAGAAACCTGTTGCAGGTGCCCTGAAGTCGCTGACACAAATTTTGAGGAATGTATTTGGAAAAGTATTTGAAGGCGACCAAATGCATTTGGTTGTATTTGTATCTTGTACTTAAATGCTTTTTTGGAAATGTAATTAGATTTGTAATTAAATACGGTTGACGAAGTATTTTGTATTCGTATTTTGATACATATTTGCATGTATTTTGCCCATCCCTGGTTCCTAATATTGACCACACATGAGCATGAGCATGACCTAGACACTTTGCGAAATGCTGTCGTCGGGAGGACAATGGTATATTCGATTTTACGTGCCCGTGCATCTGCCCCTCACTTTACAGCTCTGTGCCTCATCAGGCATGCGGAATAGCATTTTCTTAGCCACAGATCCATTGAGACTGACTGAAAAACTCCATAACTTGCATGGAAGGTTAGCGCCGTCTTCTTGCAGATATATTGCGAATACTGCATTTCATTATGAAACAACTGTTTCTACGAATAAATGGCTTTCACGTGACGTCATCGCATTAAGCTGGTGGTCATTGCCACTTTATTTTTTCCTAGAGCGCAGCTCTTAGGCGCCCGTTTCCGGCTTGAGCGGCGTCGCCGTCGCCGTCGTTGTCGGCGTAACCGCGCTGTGCATTATGGGTAAATTTCCCCGCTAAATTTAGCGGAAAAATTTCCCCGTTATATAAAGCGGAAAAAATGTCCCCGCTAAATTTAGCGGAAAAAGTTTTCCCGCTAAATTTAGTAGAAAACATTTTAGCAGAAATATTTCCCCACTAAATTTAGCGGAAAGAATTTCCCGCTATATTTAGCGAAAAAAATTTCCCGCTAAATTTAGCGAAAAGTTTTCCCGCTAAATTTAGCGAAAAGTTTTCCCGCTATATTTGCCTCGAAAATTTTCCCGCTAAATTTAGCGGAAATATTTCCCCGCTAAATTTAGCGGAAAGAATTCCCCGTCAAATTTAGCGAAACAATTGCCCGCTAAATTTGGCAGGAAAGTTTTCCCCTAAATGGGAAGAAAGGAGGAGGGGCATAGCCTCCTCTCCGTGCCTTCCCCTCCTCCTCCTCAAGAGCTGCGCTCTAATTCGGCGTTATAGGGAATCGTAAACGCTTTCATTTCTTTTTTTTTTTCTGAGGAAAAAGAAAAATTGTTGGCGAAAAATGTATGCTACAGAAAGTACGCGATCACCAGCACGGCCATAAAAAGAACTCTTGATATAAAGTCAATGTAAGCCATGTATTTCAGAGAAACAGTATCCTTGCTTGGAGCGGTGTTGCGATGAACGGCGCTAGCGTCTGGCACAATAAAAACACGATTTCTGGCACAAGTGGTTTTGCAAACAAAGTGTTTGCCGTGTCCGCGCCCTTGGGCTCTTTATGGAGCTTGTCGTGAAAAAAACAACTATGTCTTCTTTCACCGCAAAAATAAACTACGCATTTCCGAACTCTCATTCTTCGCCCAAATGTAGCGCTAGCGGTACAAAAAAAAATTCTGCATTTTCAACACTAACCGCTCTCTCATTAAGAAAAGAAAAGTTGTTTGTGATTTTTTGAAGATTTCAATGGCAAAATGGTGACCGTTCTCTGTAACGGGCACCATTCAGATTACTTGAGGGCTTCAACGGCCGAGAAAGTTTCCACTAAAATTTTTAGGAAATCACAACTTTTGAGCAAGGTGTAATACCCGTGCCAAACGGGCAACTCGAATTCCATTTATAACGACTGACATTCGTGTAGTCGACGAATCGACTCGCGATCTGTCGCGCGTGGAACGCCCACGCTCGGAGTGTGGCGCGCTGATTGGCCGATCGTTCAAATCTCAGTCGTTGTAAATGGCATTCGAGTTGACCGTGTTGCACGGGTATTAGATCCAAAGCTGTCACACCTAGCTGGGACCGATAGTGCTACGTCTACGTAAAGAAGGACAGTTCGTCGATGCATACTTTATTTTGGCGTTAAAACAAACACTACTTTTTTTTTAAGGGGGGGGGGGGGGGGGGTCATTATGGCGCTGAAAAAACTTTACAACACACTATGTTTATGAAACTACCCTTCCCCCTATTAATTTGTTAATTCGATCGTAATATTTGACTAATGTTAGCACTCAAAAGACTTCGAAGTTTAAGCAAAATACGGAGGTGGTGAAAGCTGGAAGGAAGACTTTTAGACCTAACCTCCCGTGAGACTGAGAGCGCCTGCCAACATCTGGCTATTGGGTTTAGCTTCTGAGTTCGAAGTCTGTTAGCTGAACGCTGGCTGTCCCTCTGAGGCCACCGTAATCTCTCGTTTTGTGTATCCCCCCCGCCCTACCCCGTAATTAAGGCTTGAAGTTGTACTTATAATTAGAGTTCCGTGTTTTCGGTATTTATTTTTCTTCCACTTCGGGGGTTATTTATCGGCGTTTATTTTTCCCCTTCAAATCGTTTTTTTTTTCAGTGTCTAATTTCAATGCCAGATATAAATCGGTGTTTATCGGCCTTGTGTTGTAAAGCGACTGTATACTTACTGGAAAAAATATTATAATTTATGTTATAAATTATAATAATATTTTTCAGTAATGCTGGTAAAGAGAAAGGAAGGGAGAACGAGCCAAGGAATGGGGTTTCGATAGAAAGGAACAACCCCAATGACAGTTCAGTGCGGCTGTGTTCCAGGTCAACGAGAATAAGATAGAGCAGGCAGGACGATTTCTCCCCGTAAAGCATTCGTTTTTTCTTATTTTTTTTTTTCCTCCGAGAAAAAACTTAAATTTGTGGTGGTTGTGGTTTTGCAGTTTTCACCGATTCAAAAGAAACCGCCTCGGGGGTTAATTTTCGGCATTTATGGGTATATACCGAAAACAGTGAACCCTACTTATAATGTCCGGTCCGGTCAATGAGTTCAATTTAGTCATTTTAATACTTCTATACTCGAAGGCAGCATTTTGTAGCAATTCAGAAGAAAATAAAAATAATATTTAGGTGCCTCGGGGCTACCTATATATTAAATGGATCGTGCAGCGGTTTTTGTACTTCCAATATTGTTAATATTATTTTTACAAATTTACACAATACTGCAGTTTTTAGATGAAAGCGTTATCAGCAGTGGAAGTTTTCATGGGAGCTACACATTGAATAAACACCCAAAAGCGACCTAAACATATCTCTGAGGAAAGCGTTATCAAAACTGGTGATTGTCAAAAGCTTGGCAATTTCATTTGACAGTGAATTCTAATCTTGAAATGCCCGAGGGAAAATTGATATTTAAAAACATTGAGTTTAAATTTGTATTGCGGAATCGATCTGGTATGGTTGCTCTTGCCGATTCGGTCGATAAAAAAGTGATGTATTTTTCAATGTGAATTTTAAACATACCGCAGATTAAAAAAATGTATATATATGTTTTAATCTTTTAATCATTTTCCTAGTTTTCAACGTCTTCATATATTCCTTGACGTTGGAAACTTCAGAAATACGCAAAAACATTCAGTTTTACAAACCGCAAAAAAAAAAAAAAAAAAAGGTTAGTTTTTTTACGGTTCAATTCCGGTTCAGTTTCAAGATGGAGGGGACGATTTCTGTTTTGTACGGTTCCAGTTCGACTAAAAATAACGGTTTGTTTCCGGTTTTCGGTTCGACACTCTGCATCAGAGTACCAGCCTTAGTTTCGGTTAAGCTTGGCTTCTTCACAGTTTTAGGTCACGGGCCCCGAAGAAGATGTCTACGTGCACACAAAAGCTACAAAAGTATGCTCTTGAAATAATAGACCGATCCCACAGCTAGTTTGAGTACGCCACCGCTGCCGATGTGCATCGTGGGAGCTGTAGTCTTTCTGCACGCGCGACAACCCTGCTGGAGGTCTGCGCGAGCAGACACGAGGCAGCATGAGCTGTCGCGTAAACTGGCGTCTGCCTCCCACGAACTACAGTTATGGCGGCGTCACGCATGCGTGGAACGCTTGGTGAGATCGGTCTATTCAGGAATCATAGTTAGTACACCAATCTCTCAACACCGTGTTAACGACCATAACTTGAAAAGGTGATTCGGCAACATATTATAACAATGTGAGAACTAAAAATATCATGTTTATTATCGTAGTTTTAGAAAAAGATTGGTACAGCTAAACGTTATCGTTTACTTCCGGTACTGAAACGACATTTTAGCTCTTATTTCTTCGTTTAGCCAGAAATTACACCGTGTCAGCACCTTATAAACACTCGTATTATGGTAGTTAACGCACGAAAACTAAGTTTAAAAATATTAAAAATAAAGCCCCTTTATGTTTTACAAGTAGCGCAAGGCGCGTTGATGCACGAGGTACGTGCAGCGTGCAGCCCTTGGGAAGATGATGGCGGCACAGCGCACATGTGAGCTACATTTCAGAAGCCATGTTCTTCCCAGAAGTGACGCGAGTAACTCCAGCATTTCCACAAGAATAAGCGGCGCCACTTTTCCCAGGATAGAGGGGCTTTAAATGTAACAATTTCTCAATACCACGTGGTAGTTGGGGCTCGGGAGGCCGATGTAATTAGACGTTGATGCAACCCGCCCCAGCGCCACTCCCGGAAGTGCAGCTCAAATTTATAGACAACTCTGACTTGAATGGAATCGAGTAGAATCGAGAAGCTTGGCGAAAAAATACACAGTGCCTCCAAGACGTGAATTCCACACCATCAATATCGCAGTTTTAGCAGATGTTAGGTAAGGGGTATTCACACAAGGGAGAAATCCTGGGGATTTCTCCACGGCACGCGCATCCCGCGACGAAAATGTCAGGCTTTGAGATGTGCAAAAGTCTGGCGTTTTCGTCTCGTGATGGGCGCGCGCTGGGGAGAAATCCCCGGAAATTCTCCCTCGCACGAATACCCCTGCATTCGCGACTCCAGCAAAACGAACGGCACCTAGCAGGAAAACACTGAACTGGCCGGAACAGGTCCCTTCGCGATTTCTGCTCGTCTCTTGTGGCTTCCGTGTTTAAATGCTGTCGGTGGTTTGCGCGAGAGAGCAGTTCTACCGGTGACTGTGTCGTAACCGTAGTATCGCCTCGTGACCCAGGTTGCTCTGCACGCGACCTACGTAACCGCGTGAGTCAGGCATTCTGCGTTTCTCACCGTTCCTCAGCACCGCGGAAGGAGAGCTGTCAGTCCTTTCCTCGAAGAAAGTCAAGCCTCTGGAAGTTCGCTTACCCCACCACATCGCCGCAGGTTCGAAACGTGGAAGATAAAACGTGGGGGAACCAATTTTGAGTCCATTGCTTACTTGCTGGTGCCCCAGCGTTGTGCGTTGAGCTGGCACATGGCACAGCACGACGTGGATTCGACCGCCATATTTTCCCGATAGTGGCGTCCCCTATAGGTCGCTGGAGTCGCGAGTAGGAGCTTGATCTTAGGATGCGGGGACCTCTGCCAGGCCAACCATGCACCCCCCCCCCCCCCCCCCCCCCTTGGAATGCGCTGTGAGCAACGCTCAAATATAGCACCCAGTGAATACCTCGCATGGACGTTTGCAAGTATGGGTTTCCGGCTGGTGCCCCATGCATGCAAGCGTGTGCAACATGCGCGTGAGGGTAACTTTAGCAGGCTTGCACTTGCACGTGCTTTCTCAAACAAGCAAGAACGTGGTGGCGGCCAGATGCCTTGTTTGCACTCATTAGCTTGCAGGTATCGCCATTGCTAGGTACTGACGGTTATTTCTACTTACTGGTTCCCTCGAGTTCCTACTTTTGCAATGTGGAAGAGGTAGAGAGCTTGTGGTCGCGTCTTTTTGTTTCCGTGCCCCTTTAAAGCCCTTACCTTTAGAGTCCTTACCTTTGAAGTCATTAGCACGGTGAACCGAATGCTCCCGGCATATATAATACCGGCCGGGTAGCGAATGACTTTAGGGGCAAGCTATGTGTAGGCCATGTGGCGTACAGCCCTCAGATATTACCAACCCCGTTTCACCTTACGTCCGGACGCACCGGACGCCCTCCGAGCTATCCCAGCCAATCCCGCTCGGTGGACGCAGCCCGTGATATGCTTTCCGCGCGTCGCTGTGTCCCCTCTCTAAGGTCACGTGACACTCACACGGCCTTGGATTGGCTCCGATGACTCGTAACATCCGCTTCGCTCGGACGTAAGGTGAAACGGAGTATAAGCGAGAGTGGTCACGCCTTTACGCCACCAAGCGGCAATGCTCGCGCGCTTCTCTCTGACAGCAATAGTCCAGCACTATACAGTATTGCAACTGGTAAGCTCCATAGCAACTGCATTTTTTGGAGGACATGGCTCAAAGGGGTACTCCGGCGTTTTTTTTTTTTTCATAGTCCCCTATATGCCTAAACATTCGCTACACACACCAACAAACCTTTCTAAAAGAGTAACCCAAATATTGGGCCAAAACACTTTTTTGTTTCTCGCGAAGTTATTGAATTTAGAAGTTTGGACCTCACCGGCGTTTTTCAAAGTGAAGGTCTCTGCTGACAATAAACACATGACGTCTTAGGCAGGGGTTCACTCCTTGGACTGTAGACTTTGTTCCTAACTGATTACAAGCAGTTTTATGGTTTTAAATTAATGCTTTGGAAGCTCGCTCCAGCACCCGCGCAGCTGCACGAAACAAATGCTCGCAGTTAAGTTGTTGGTCCTCCCGGTGGTGTGGGAGACAGGTTCCGTTCCGATGGTCTGGAGCGTGGGGGCACGAACCTCGCTGAGTGACGGGTCGACTCACTGCTTGTGGAGAGCTGTGTGCATTTATTTACACTCTAGTTACAAGTCCGTACTTGGGAGACCATTCTGCCTCATCTAGAGGTTCGACACCCCTCCCAAGTTTATCTCAATTGAATCCCAAGTCCAAATCTCCATCTCCCCGAGAATCCTCTCGGCACTCCTTTTGTAGGCTCGTATGGGCCTCCTTTCCTTACAGGGACCGACCAATCCCTTCAAATTCCACCACTACCACGTGGTACACTTTTACCCAATGGACAACGAGCTGTCAAACTGGCGCTCTAAGGCCAAACCCAACCCAAGCAGCACCAGAAAGTGAAGTTCGATCGGCCGACGGTTGGCCAGTGTCTGGACAGCTTGGCCACTTTAAGTGCTTGGCCACCGGAGGCATAAACAAGGCCGGCAAGGGTCCGGCCACAAACTAGTT
The DNA here is from genome assembly GCF_016920785.2 of Ixodes scapularis. Lineage (NCBI taxonomy): Eukaryota > Metazoa > Arthropoda > Arachnida > Ixodida > Ixodidae > Ixodes > Ixodes scapularis. The sequence continues at coordinate 33,672,431 of NW_024609880.1, read as the reverse complement.
GTTTTTAGATGGTCCGCCGGAGACATAAACACTGCCGGCAAGCGCCTGGCCAAAAGTGCTAATTTTCAGCTTGGCCGTCAGAGACATAAACACGGCCGGCAAGTGTTTGGCCAGCAGTGGTGATTTTCAGCTTGGCCGCCGGGGACATAAACACGGCCGGCAAGTGTTTGGCCACAGGTGCTGATTTTTGAGCTTGGCCGCCGGAGGCATAAACAGGGCCGGCAAGTGTTTGGCCAGCAGTGCTGATTTTCAGCTTGGCCGCCGGAAACATAAACACGGCCGGCGAGTGTTTGGCCAGAAGTGCTGATTTTCAGCTTGGCCGCCGGAGACATAAACACGCCCGGCAAGTGTTTGGCCACAGGTGCTGATTTTCAGCTTGGCCGCCGGAGGCATAACACGGCCGGCAAGTGTTTGGCCAGCAGTGCTGATTTTCAGCTTGGCCGCCGGAGACATAAACAGGGCCGGCAAGTGTTTGGCCACAGGTGCTGATTTTCAGCTTGGCCGCCGGAGGCATAACACGGCCGGCAAGTGTTTGGCCAGCAGTGCTGATTTTCAGCTTGGCCGCCGGAGACATAAACAGGGCCGGCAAGTGTTTGACCAGCAGTGCTGATTTTCAGCTTGGCCGCCGGAAACATAAACACGCCCGGCAAGTGTTTGGCCAGTAGTGCTTATTTTCAGCTTGGCCGCCGGAGACATAAACACGCCCGGCAAGTGTTTGGCCACAGGTGCTGATTTTCAGCTTGGCCGCCGGAGGCATAACACGGCCGGCAAGTGTTTGGCCAGCAGTGCTGATTTTCAGCTTGGCCGCCGGAGACATAAACAGGGCCGGCAAGTGTTTGGCCAGCAGTGCTGATTTTCAGCTTGGCCGCTGGAAACATAAACACGGCCGGCGAGTGTTTGGCCAGAAGTGCTGATTCTCAGCTTGGCCGCAGGGACACCCAAATCTAAACTTTCATCGCGTTGACGAAACTTTGGCATAACGACGGGCAGCGAGAGAAGCATCATGAGCGAGTGGTTGGCAGGATATTAGTGCGTGCATCGCGCGAACACTGTTAGCGCAACCAAACGATCCCCGTTTTATTCAGCTTTTTTTTCGTTAGACTTGAAAGGCTATTGTCTTAACTAGCACTGTCGTGCGATATGTTCATTTGGAACATTACTAGAAGTGGGAAAATATTGTGCCCGTCGTTGTTCTATGAAAATAAAATACGAAAGCAGCGCCGACGTCATCTTCGCGCTAACAATACCGCTCTGTCGCTGCGCGGCACTCTTAGCGCGAATACCACATCCGCGATTTTTCGGTTAGCGCTCCACATATATACTTCCCAACTGCACTCGAAGAAAAAAAAAGTTGTAGTCGGGTGCATCGGGCGCACATGCTCCCCTTTCCTGGAAGACGCACCCTCCGTTACCCAGCCAGTGTACCTGTATACCGACCATAAGCCCCCTTCTCTACCTTAAAAACCTAGATGTATCAATGCACTCAGCTTAGTAAACCGCCACGCTAGCCACGCACCCCGATCAGCTTGTGCTTGAATCGGATAAGATTGGATATTTCAGGCCTTGTGTTTTGGAAGAGCCTAAACAAGACGTCCCTCATATATTGATTAAACTTAAGCTAGTCTCAGTAATGTTTTAATTAGGTGCTGGGATACTGATTTTCTGATTTAAGGCAAGCTAACAGCTTCGGTTAAAACTACAACGGAAACGTTCAAAATCGAACCACACGTAAAAGAAAAAGAAAATGAACATCTCGACCTAGATGTGCAGGACGCTGGCTTTGTTGTTAACAACGTGGTTGTTGGCGAATGGTGGGCAACGCCGTGACGCTATCGACGCTATCGTGGTGACTGACGCCAGTGATGCTCGGCCGTACTACACAGTAAAAGTTTTTACACCTTTAAGGCTGTAACAGAGGTGTTTTAGCAACTTACACCCTCGGCTACACCCTTTTAACACCCTAAAAACTAGGAATACAACCTCATATTTTACCGAAAATTTGCTGTTTCGTGTTACACCCTACATTTAGTGAAGCATGTGAGAAGGGTGTAGAGGAGGGTGCTAAATAAATAATGTGAAACGGTTTTGAAAAGCTTATACATGGCTCTGTACATAATGTACAGGTAAGATTTCTGCTTGAAAAGCAACAGTTGTTAGCAGTCTAGTTTCTTATAATGTCAGTTGTAATTCATACAAATAGCTGATAATAAAGTGCCTCTTTTGCATACAATTTTTATGTTTGCAAACAAAATTTTATATATGAGCTTATATTTAATTTTCTTACAAATCACTCCATGCTCAGAAATCGGAAAGTAGGGTGAAATGCTCTATACTAGCATTTTTCACAAATATTTTTGTTGATGGAAGTGTACAGTAAGAAAATCAGTTAGTCTCGAGTTTATATCTGGCAACATGAAATCAAAATATTGTGAAAATGTTTGACAAATATTCATGACATGCTGCTAGAACCTGTCCCATGACCATGTCAACCCCAGTAAAATATTCATTTGAGAATATGGTGACATGCACAAAAACTCAAACACATAAAGAGGCAAATCCCATAATAAACCAGTCCGAGACATCCCATAAAAAATGGCCTATGGTCGTCTATGGGAAATTCAATGGGAGGCTATCACCCCCTGTAGCTTTGCATGGTCGGCCTTAAAAATTTATAGATAAAGCTACAGCCAGCTATAGAAAAGTTTAGGGCCTTGTGTCTAAAGTCTCAGGGCTATGTTTCAATAACAACAACAACAACAATAATAGTAATAATAATAATCAATAAGTTGGTGTTTTAACAGTGTCCAGGGACATCCAATTATTCTTCTTGCGGGCGCAGTGCAATAGAACGCATAAACAGACGCTTGCGCGCTCGCAGTCGCACACATACACGCGTGCACGCACGTACACAGGCATGCACACGCGCAATCCCACGCCCGCGCGCAGAGGCACACGCACGCACAACCAGAAACGCACACGCGCATGCACGGGGACGTATCCACACGCGCGCGCAGCAACACACGCACGGGCATGCACACACACACACACACACACACACACACACACACACACACACACACACACGCAAACAATTACGACGAAGGAAACGTTGCTTAAGTTAGTTTCGGTTTCGGTTTACACAAAAAAAGAAACAACCTGAAGTTTAAATAAAACCTAAGATTTACTCACTTTTTGTAATATTTTACATTATTATTTTAGTGACATTCTTATTGTTACTAATATAATAATATTTTGCTTAGTATCGTTCTAAAAAAAATTAACAATAAATAAAAAGGAAAAGAGACTCTTAAAGGCTGCGCAAGACCATCGCTATCGCAATCAGCTTCCGTTGGGCTCGGTTGAATGATTGTTGAAGTTCCAGAGGCTTCGGAAATTTCCTTTTTTTTTACGTTTTAGCCGTTTTAGTGGGTATTTTAAATATCTTCCTTACGAATACCGTGTTCAAGAATAACAATCGGTGACTGAGAGCTGAGAGACGCTGCCTTGCCAACGCCCGTAAGTTCAGAAGCGCCCATGCACGACTCGTGCAAACGCCGGTTAGCAACTTTCTTTTGTTTCTGCGAAGTGGGCTGCTGTTTCAAACTTTGTCGTGTACCGTGCGCTTGCTAAGCTATGCTTGATTCTAACTATGCTTCTGCCCTGTGTTATTTCGTTATTTGAAAAGAGCGTATCTTCTTCAAAATGTGTGGCTCGCTCCGCAGTGTGAGAAAGATTCCCGCGCGGCGGAACCGTGGCCATGTTCTGGGCGCCGTCGTGCGGCGCTCGTCCGACGACGCTTCTGCGGAGCGTTCAAGTGCCGTTTGACGGCAGTTGAAGCATTTAGTCGCCGTCCCAAAGTGTTAATCACAGGTCACGCTAGTTCTGACGTCTTGTACTAACAGCCGCTCGCCACCGATTTGTTTCATAAAGCGGGAGCGAGAAAAACGTTACAAGAGCGAGCATGCAGCATGATTTTTTGCATATGCTAATGCCTGTGCGTTGAGACGCGCGGTCTCTTCGTCATATTTCCGAGGGTAAAAGCGCTAAAAACAAAGGACAAACAACGCCGTGTGTTGTTTGTTTCTTTTACTTGTCCGTTGTTTTTAGAGGTTTCACCCTCGGAAATTAGGTCTCTTCGCGTTTACCGAACCGGCATACTTTTTAAGTTTACGATTGTGTGATGCAAAAAATAAAAGGAGTTTAGATGTCACGTTTTTTAGTAGTGGCGAAAGCCCTTACAAAAATCAGAGCAGCTAGAAAAAGCAAAAACATGAAAAAAGGCGGAAAAAATTAACTAATGTCAAACCTGAATATTTGATGGCGTTCAAAGACTACCACCGCACCAACTCGCCCGGTTATTCTTTCTGTCAAAGAATAATAGCCAATAGTAATAAACAAATAAATGCCAACTATTAATTGGTTACAAAGTCGTAATTGGTGCAGTGCAGCCCTACGCTTCTCTACTCTTTTGATGATATCAGGTAATGTGTAAACGTATAGGGCAGTTCATAGCAATCATTTATGCCCGAGCTATTATATTGAGTTTTTTCTTTATATAAAAGTTATATGAAAAAAAGTGCTCTTCCTAAATTAAGCCGCACCACTGAATGTACAATAGCGTATAACGTTTATGTATGTTCTCAGCAAAAGAAAAGGAGGCATTAAAAAAAGGCCAATCATTTTGTTTCCTCTCTGTTGGAGCTTCTTTCGCGTACACGCAAAATGTGGGTGTCTACGTCTAAAAGAGTGGAATTGACATTTCCTGCAGGGCTGGAAGGCCTGACTCAGTTTGGCTAGCAGCTTGAAACCTATGGGAACCTGGGGAACTGAACCACAAGAGTGAGAGTGACACCCGCCTTGCACTTCCTGAACGATGGCACCATGAGGAAGGGGGAGCTGCCCTAAAATGAATGCCATAGCACATGGGTCGTTCCAGCGAACCCCTATGCAGATGATACCAAGCAGAAAATTATTAATAAATGTGTTATTAAAAACATGGATTGTGAATGGCACGGACAAGAAGGAGGAGATCAACTCAGCGCTGTGTTGTGTTCATATCCTCTGTTCCCATATTCTTCATGATTTCTTTTCAATAATTGGCTACTAACTAGTCTAATCATCAGCACTAGTCAATAAAAGTATGCTGCTATTTATTAGTATGCATTAACACGGTGCTTGAATCCTACAGTCATCCTACAGTTGAATCCTACAGTCATTAATAAACAAAAATGAGGGTGCAAGCTAGCCAAACAGGCAAACAAATAATTTATTAAAGACCGGTTCTCTGAAGGATGACACAAACGCAGAGAAGTATCAAACACAGATGAGTATTAATGGGCAAAAAATGAATAGGCGACCCAAAAAAGAAAACGTAGGGGAAGACATGAAGTCAGTCTTTACAATTTCTCTTCTGCTTGCCACCACTTTACAAAGGGAATTCCTTCCTGTGCCTTACAGCGTTTTACTGTTCACAACCCCTGACATACCCAAGGACAGGAATCATAAAAAAGCAACCTACTAACATTTGGGTAAATGTGATTGAACAAACAACAAGGAATGCCTTGAGCTTTCAACCTAGGAAATAAAAAATATGCACAACATCAAGATTTAAAAAGACGGACGCATCACACCTGTTTCTAACAAAAATATAGGCCAAGAAGCTTCTTCCACTCAATGGCAAAACACAGGGAAGGCACTAATAGATTTCTAGGTTTCATCATTGTTAGTGATTCTTTCAGTATACCCTTGTGGTCACTCTCTTTAGTCAAAATTATTTCATCATCATCATTCATTAAATCATCATCACAGTTGTGTTCTTTAAACGGGTACGGAAACAAAAATTGAAATATTCAAATTTCGCTCGGAAGTGAATCAAGTATGAGGGATAATAACCGTAAATGATAATCGCACGTTTGTATTTTGAACGACTGGTTATATTTTTCGTTTCAAACGGTGCGCTCGAAGAGAAGCGAACGGAGAGCGCGATGCGTCATGGGATATCCGGCGCAAACAAAACCAGAAAGAAAAGATTCCCCGCGTTCGTGGAGTAGCAAGGCAGGCGTGGTTATCAGCTTTGCCCTTGGTGGCGCTGGCAGCGTTGTGGTGGTGTCAATAGCGTCAGCGCGTTACAACCGAGCCGTTCGAAGTACCCGTGGCGTGACAAGCGTGTGGCTGGCCCACGTGGGCTGGCCCAAGGAGCACGTAGCTTCCACAACATTGTCAGCTTAGGGCTGAACGGGGTGGGGAAAGCAACTTTTGTTCGAGTTTTGAGCGACGGGCTAATCTTCTAGGGGGAGAATGACTGTTTCCGGTTGCACGAACGAGGGTCCGAGAATGAGGGGAGTCCTTCCTTTCCGTCTTCTTGGACCGTTTGGTACAATGCGCGATTTGTGTGTTGAGCCATGCGCGTAGGAGACAAGTGATAAGCGAAGCGTGGGTTGCCTGCGATCCTCTGAGACAAATAAAACATGTCACTTGATCTCCAAACAGGAAAGCTTTACATGCTTCGTTTGTGGCAGACCATGATGTTCACAATGGTTCAGCCATGCAGTGCGATGCTTGGGGCTAGGGAGCCTTCATGTGCGCTTTGCTAGGGTGATGCCACCCTTTGTAATACCACTCGCCGACAAACCAGCAGCCATTTTGTTCCTCGGCGATAATTCGTGGGGCTTATAACCCTCCCGGAAACAAGCACCGTATCTCAGAAGTTCGGAGCAGCGTTGTGGAACCCACGGAGGGAGGATTAGCATTTTCCCCCTCGGATGGGATTACCGATGAACACAAAGGCCACTTTCCGGCGCACGGGGAAACAATGAGAGAAACAAAATGGCGCTGGAAGAGGGTGTGGGAAAGGGAAACAGGCAGTTGGCATCACTCTATGCGAAGCGCACATGAAGGCGCTCTACTTGGGGCCATTGCTTGCTCACTTAGAGTTCGAGAAAGGGGGGTGCCGTAGCACTTCCCAATTGCCCACGGGGTTATGATGTGGCTTGCAAGGAGCTCTTTTGTATTACTTCATGAAGTGAGTTGTGTTTAGTGTGACTCAATATTTCTTTATCACATGCCTCGTATGTGGTGATGTGGCAATCCCTCTAAGTGAAAAAAGTGTAAATGTGTTCAGTAAACATGATAAGCTGTAAATCACGTAATAATAATATAAGAATATGCAATACCATATATGATTTTTGTACAATTTACAAGTTCTGACATGTGTATTGGACACATTCCAATGAAATGTTCACTGGGGTCTATACTTCATTTCACCCTTCGTCCGAGCGCGGCGGACGCTACCAGCCAATCCAGCGTCGAGAGAGCGTCATGTGACCTTGTACTCCACATAACCAAAACGTCGCATGACACCCTCCCGGCGCCAGATTGGCTGGGGTGGCCCAGCATCCACTGGGCCACGCCAGCAGGTGCTCATTTCATGCCAAGCACCCTTTACCAAGGGTGTTAGCCCAGGGACAAACTGATTTACACCCTTAAGTGTGTAAAAACCTTTACTGTGTACTCAAGGCTTCTCTTTCCCATTAGTGCCAGTAAGCTTATGTAAAGTGAAAAGTATTGTAACCGAACAGTAGAGACTTTTAGTAGATCGCTCCCATGACTCCGATAACGATACCCGATACTGCGCTACCGCCTCCCTTGCGCATTCCTAGTACCGTTATCGGGGCTATCGGAGGTATCGGAACGATCTACTAAAACTCTCTATTGTTGCACTGTCCCTTCGCCTAAAGTTACTTTTTTTTTTTTACTGCTGCACTATTGGGGGATCTTAATGATGGGACAACATACCATCCCTGAACCCACGACGACTGGAATGGTGGTCGCAACCAGCGTCGTAAGACTTAGTACTCAAAAAGTCCAATAAATATTGAGCAGCCTTGCATCAGCTTCGCGTGTCATTACTATGTAAAAGTTTCTGGGGACTTGACCTCCCGAAACTCTTTACAGTCTTCTGAGCAACACCCAAATTTTCTGGCGGTCTGTGATAAATTATGTATTATGTGTATAACTACAGCCACTTTCGGCCAGTAACTGGCCGGAAGTCAATGGCTAGTGGCTGGCCAGACGTGAATGGCCAGTGGCTGGCCGAAAGTGACTGGCCTTAGGTGAATGGCAAGTCACTGGCCTAAAGTGAATGGCCAGTCATGGCCAAAGGTGAATGGCCAGTCTCTGGCCTAAAGTGAATGGCCAGCCACTGGACAAAGGTGAATTGCCAGTCACTGGCCTAAAGTGAATGGCCAGTCACTGGCCTAAAGTGAATGGCCAGCGACTGGCATAAAGTGAATGGCAAGTCACCAGACGAGGACGAAAACACTGCTATTGCCGAGCACTTTGGCCAAGCTTGGGCCATCGAAAATCTGGTTGGCCATAGTACACTTGCCAGCGATGGCCCATTCACAACGTGCTGCTTGGGGAGTTCCTTGTTATCCTCTGCATTTTGCCCAGTCTGCCTGGCGCCAACAGCTGAATTATTACACCGGACAAAAAGCGACAATTTGACCCTAAGCGGCGATACCCTCTATATACAGGCACACTCGGTTAACAGCCACAAGCAGCTCCAAGAACGAGCCGTCCCAGGAATCTGTTTGAGCAGACTACCGAAACCCGAGACGTTTCCTAACGACCGCAGGGGAAGCGCTCCCACCTCACGGCCGCTCTGCCTTCGCAAATGCTTCCTTCAAAACGCCGACACCAACACAGAAAGCTAAAAACAAAAACAAAAACAATATCGACGCAACTCTGGAAAGATAAACTTGTCTAACAAAAGAAAACACCTCAATTAATAAGCATGATTTCTATATACTTAACTATCGCCATAGTCCATACTTAGACTCCCCACTGAACCTGCAAGCCTGCCCTCTTCTGACATCACGGCAGGAAAAACCACGGGAATATTTGAATGTTGGTTTTGGCATCATTTTCACTTGCCGATTTCAGAATAACTATTCTGAATTTCGCGATACTAAGCTTACCGGAGAGTGTAAAGGCCCGTGATTCCTAAAACATAGTAAGTTGGGGTACCTAAAAAAATCGCCCGAGTACCTCTTTATCCTTTGTAATCTTTTACCCTCTCTGGCACAGCGGTAGCTGTTAGTGCCCCTTTCCGGCAAAATACCCCAACGCTCGTACACACACAAAAAAAAAAAAAAAAACACGCGAGTGCTGACAGTTTTAAAAACCCAGGGCGTGCCTTATTGTGTTCACGCTTATTGCTTGATGATTCGCTCTCCTCTTCCGACGTAAAATGTTCCTTGTCTCGTCAGGGAGGAAAGGGAGAGGGGGGGGTCGCGAGATTTAGTAATTCCCCTGAAAAATCGACCGTCAAAGTCGACGCCGATTGACTAGTGGAAAAGGTCACGTGATCAACGCTGACTGACTGATTCCGGTGGGTATGGGAGGTTCTGGAAAGCCGCCAGGTTTTAAAGCACAACTAGTGCCAGCATCATAATTCCAAGAGCTGCTATCAAGTGTTATCAAATGAAGAGCGCCGTGAGCATAGGCGCAGGGACTCGGTGAAGTTCAGGAGTATTACTGGAACGTTCACCATGTAACACATTTGCCCTGACAATTAACTACAGAATTTTTCTGTGGCAGAATACACTTAAGCTCATTGGATGAATAAGATTGCTTTTCTTTATATTGGTAACTATTATTTCGCTTAAGTTTTGCCTCGAAGGGGTATGCCCCACTCTCAGAGAATGCGTGTGCAGACAAATAAACGTGAATGAAAGAGTGAACAAAACACAGCAGTGGAGCGAACATAACTCGTGAGATTCCATTATTCGTTGCTTACGATTCCGGTTGAGTTATCAGCACCTCTTTCTGCTTGAAATGACGGTACACAACAACGCCGCCGAAGCGGCAAATTATTCCCGAGTGTGAAGCCAACCGTCTACCTTCCGACGCATTGATTGAACACGAGTCCCATGCTTAAGACTAACTCGGCACTAAAGCTGAGATTACCGGGACAAAGATATTACCGAAATCTGAAGAAAAATTATTTGAACAAAAAATGCCCCCCAAAAAATTGGGACACTTTCTGTGACAACGTGTGCTTCTGTGAATACGCTCGAAGTGTTTTATTATCGTTGAAATATTTATTCTGCCTTTTTTTATCACTAAAACACACTTTGCATTTTCTCACATTGAAGGAAATGGACATTCACATCTCAGGTGCTAGTTTGCTTAAGCTATGCCCTTTCAACAGAATGCCGAAGTCGGAACACAATTCCTTCACATCTACTGAGACGACGGGCAAAAACCTGAGTGCTCGTTTTGCATCCAAGTCATAAGCGCCATTTAGAATTTCAGTGAAGGAACACACTCTATGCCAGGGTTACACTCGAGCGACTTATGAAGTTTGTCTTTCGCAGGACTGCACAGCTTCTCTGCCACAGAACAAAATGACGTAAAATTTCCATCTATCAATCCCCGCTGTTTGCAGCCTTGGAATCATGTCCGCAGTAATTCCGTATCTTTGGATATACTATGGAATGACCGTCATCTGGGTAAAATGTCTTGCAGCAGCTTTGTCGCAGCTTTGTCGCAGCAGTCGCTAGTTTTTATATATCTGCCACCGTTTCCCTGCGTTTCCTTTTTTATATACATATATATATATATATATAGATATATATAGATATATATTTAGTACATCGCTTCTCTGCAAAATATAGCAGCGTTGACGCAAGATGCCACACTCGCTCTATGCCGGTGAAAAAAGCAAATTATTGTTAACGGGAGAAACACACGTTCTGCACAAGCGTGTCAATTAAACAACGACCCACTTAGTTTTAAATACAGAGAACCGGGGAAATTTCTAATCGATCGGGACATTCAACGTAATTTCGGGGAAATTCGGCAACACACACCTGCTGAAAGCGAGATGGTCACCGCTTGGTGGATGTCTACTGGTTGCTGACAATCCCCGGAAATCTCAGCCTCAGCACTTGTGCCCAATGCCTGCCGCACTCAGTCGAATTACGGAGTAGTCGGAATTCGTCGGCGGGGGTCTTCTCCTCTAATCGTTGGTTACCGACAGTTTAAGAAACGGAGGGTGGGGCGAGATTCTTGCTTCTTATTATCTGCACTTCGCAGCTACAAAGTCGAAGAGCGAATCGGTATGTAAAGTGCGCGTAAATACAATAAGCGACGCCCAGCTTTTATTAAGCTGGCATCGAGTATAATATGTGTGTAGTGAGTTCAGTCTTTTATAGTCTCTGAATAACTAGTCTTAAAAATCGATCGGCATTTGTCGTCATTATGAAATTAGATATAGTTTTCATACATACAAAACTAAGGAAAGCCCGTAACAGGCCCTTCCCAAAGTTGATTGGCGGTAGCCATTTCTTGGGCACCAAGCGTGCGATTGAATCCGACTCCTTGCGGAACGCATGACTTAGCACAAAGGGATGAGCCGAGTTCACGCCGAGCGCTTAGGCAACCATCGACTCCATCCAATACATTCTCAAAAAGTGTCACTCCCAACCAATGGCGAATGGGGATAATTAATGCGGCAGCTTCTAGATGACACACGCTTTTGTAAAATGTCTAGATCAACCCACGTACCCATAATGCAAACACGATATTGGTTAGATTTTAATTACTCTAACCCACCCACCCCTCCCTTTCCCCGATGTTTCAACAGCTTCGCGGATGATCCGTTTGGGTAAGTATAAGGGAACTGCATCATCTTCAGATTAATTGGACTTTCCGCCTGCTCTTTAAGACCTCCCTCGAAATAACGCACCTTATAGAAACCTCCGGAGGGTTCGTTTCGTCCCATTGGCAATATCAGATGCTGCCAAAATAGGGATTCACAGCATCGGCAAGTTTATGGCACGAGAGAGTTGCGCTACGGTCGAGGTGGTTACGATTACGCCATTTGAACTTTTCTCGCCGATATTAGCCTCACTTTGCGTCAGGATTTCGTTACGGTAGATTCACGTTAGTATATACCCAAATGCTCAAAACCTTCAGCCTGTTTTGTTTTAATATTTTTATGGTATATTTTATTGCGAGTATATAGTAGGTGTTAATGCGAAGACGGAAAAATCTCTTAAAGGGGTCATGAAACGAGTTCTCTACGTTAGCTGAATAATACTTATAATACCTCCGTAACGTTATTAACTCAATAAACTTCCCCGAGATTTTTTTGTTTTTTTTTTTGTTTTTAGGCAATGGCAGTCACTACAAAAATTTGAGAAATATGCGCATCGCTGATCCTCCCAACTGGGAGCCAGAACAAGCGGCCGCGCGCGCTGGTTCCTATCGTAGGCCACCAACCTTAATCATAGCCACCCCAGGCAGCACAAGAAAGTGAATTTCGATCGGCCGACGGTTGGCCAGTGTCTGGACAGCTTGGTCACTTTAAGTGCTTGGCCACCGGAGACATAAACAAGGCCGGCAAGAGTCCGGTCACAAACTAGTTGTTTTTAGCTTGTCCGCCGGAGACATAAACACTGCCGGCAAGCGCCTGGCCAGAAGTGCTGATTTTCAGCCTGGCCGCCGGAGACATAAACACGGCCGGCAAGTGTTTGGCCAGCAGTGCTGATTTTCAGCGCGGCCGCCGGGGACATAAACACGGCCGGCAAGTGTTTGGCCACAAGTGCTGATTTTCAGTTTGGCCGCCGGAGACGTAAACACGGCCGGCAAGTGTTTGGCCAGTAGTGCTGATTTTCAGCTTGGCCGCCGGAAACATAAACATGGCCGGCGAGTGTTTGGCCAGCAGTGCTGATTTTCAGCTTGGCTACCGGAGACATAAACACGGCCGGCAAGTGTTTGGCCAGCAGTGCTGATTTTCAGCTTGGCCGCCGGAAACATAAACACGGCCGGCGAGTGTTTGGCCAGAAGTGCTGATTTTCAACTTGGCCGCCGGGGACATAAACACGGCCAGCAAGTGTTTGGCCAAAAGTGCTGATTTTCAGTTTCGCCGCAGGGACACCCATAATCTAAACTTTCATCGCGTTGACGAAACTTTGGCATAACGATGGGCAGCGAGAGAAGCATCGTGAGCGAGTGGTTGGCAGGATATTAGTGCGTGCATCGCGCGAACACTGTTAGCGCAAGCAAACGATCACCGTTTTATTTAGTTTTTTTCGTTAGACTATACTTCGTTTCAGCTTCCGTCCGAGCGCAGCCAAAGGCTGAGGGACGGTTCGCAACTTCGGGAAGAGCATTCCTACGCACCACAAAGTAGTCCGCCAATGTATTTTTTTATATATAACTGTTTTGTGCGTAAACATTACACAATATTCCAGATGTGTACTGCTAAGAATGATTTGCTACTAAAGAAATTAAATATATGAAGTTTATGTTTTCAAAAATATATGTAATTGCATATGGTTTAGTGAAAACACGTACATCCGCTGGCAACACTGCTGCAGCGCTCCGTTTTTCTGTGTGATTTCGTCCCGTAATGGTCGAATCGTGTGTTTCTTTGCTTTACTCACCGAGTCGCTTCAAAACGTCCTTTCGCAAAGGCACGTTTGGGCGTCAGGCGCGAGAGGTCGTGATGAATGCCTACTTTCAAAAATTCGAAGTCGGCAGGAGACTCCGGTCACGTCGCACCGCGAATGCGTTGTAAACAAGAAAGCGTCCGGCCCACTACAATTCACTGATACGCGGCGAAATCAGGGCACCCCTTTACCTGCCAATCACATTAAACGCCGAGAAGCTGGTGGAAAGAACCGCGTCTCGAGCCCTGGTATATCCAGAAAATACAACGAAACATCAACGGCCGGGTCATCGGGCACCTTGCAATGTGTACTTACATCTCAAAACTATGTCGAAATGGTGGAAAGCTCGGACACGAACGCCAGCGACCAGCCTACGTACTGACATCCCCTGTGACTAAGTTTCAGAACTTGAAAGGGCACTTTTTAAATTTGTAGCCGACGATACCGTTGATACAGCCGTGGCAGACGAAATACTCGGCAAGCGCGGGCGGCGCGGACTACCAGCGGCGCAGCGGAGTGATACAAAAGTGCAGCCAAGATCGCGTGACCGATTGCCGGCGTGTGATTGGCCCCGGCCACACGTAGCTCTGGCTGCGCTCGGACGGAAGCTGAAACGAAGTATAGCACTGTCGTGCGATATGTTCATTTGGAACATTACCAGAAGTGGAAAGATATTGTGCCCGTCGTTGTTCTATGAAAATAAAATACGAAAACAGCGCCCACGTCATTTTCGCGCTAACAATACCTCTGTGTCGCTGCGCGGCACTTTTAGCGCGAATACCACATCCGCAATTTTTCGGTTAGTGCTCCACATATTTACTTCCCAACTGCACTCGAAGAAAAAAAAGTTGTAGTCGGGTGCATCGGGCGCACATGCTCCCCTTTCCTGGAAGACGCGCCCTCCGTTACCCAGCCAATGTATACTTGTACACCGACCATAAGCCCCCTTTTCTACCTTAAAAACCTATAGGTGTATCAATGCACTCAGCTTAGTAAACTGCCACGCTAGCCACGCTTCCCAATCAGCTTGTGCTTGAATCGGATAAGATTGGATATTTCAGGCTTTGTGTTTTGGAAGAGCCTAAACAAGACGTCTCTCATATATTGATTAAACTTAAGCTAGTCTCAGTAATGTTTTATATAGGTGCTAGGATACCGATTTCCTGAGCCAACGAAAGCTAACAGCTTCGGCTAAAACCGCAACGGAAACGTTCAAAATTGAACCACACGTAAAAGAAAAAGAAAATGAACATCTCGACCTAGATGTGCAGAACGCTGGTTTTGTTGTTAACAACGTGGTTGTTGGCGGGTGGTGGGCAACGCCGTGACGCTATTGACGCTATTGTGGCGATTGACGCCAGTAATGCTCGGCCGTACTACACAGTAAATTTGTTTACATCTTTAAGGGTGTAAAAGGGGTGTCGTAGCAAGTTACATCCTCGGCTACACCCTTTTAACACCCTAAAAACTAGGAATACAACATCATAATTTTAACGAAAAGGGTGCTGTTTCGTGTTACACCCTACATTTAGTGAAGAATGTGAGAAGGGTGTAGAAGAGGGTGCTAAATAAATAGTGTGAAATGGTTTTGGAAAGCTTATATATGGCTCTATCCATAATACACATGTAAGATTTCTGCTTGAAAAGCAACAGTTATTAGCAGTCTAGTTTTTTATAATGTCAGTTGTAATTCATGCAAATAGCTGATAATAAAGTGCCTCTTTTGCATACAATTTTTATCTTTGCAGTCAAAATTTTATATATCAGTTCATATATCATTTTCTTACAAATCACTCCATGCTCAGAAATTGCAAAGTAGGGTGAAATGCTCTATGCTAGCATTTTTTACAAATATTTATTGATGGAAGTGTACAGTAAAAAAATCAGTTAGTCTCGAGTTTATATCTGGCAACATGAAATCAAAATATAGTGAAAATGTGTGACAAATATTCATGACATGCTGCTAGAACCTGTCACATGACCATGTCAACCTGAGTAAAATATTCATTTGAGAATATGGTGACATGCAAAAAACTCACACACATAAAGAGGCAAATCCCATAATAAATCAGTCCGAGACATCCCATACAAAAATGGTCTATCGTCGTCTATGGGAAATTCAATGGCAGGCTATCACCCCTTGTAGCTTTGCATGCTCGGCCTTAGAAATATATAGATACAGCTACAGCCAGCTGTAGAAAAGTTTAGGGCCCTGTGTCTAAAGACTCAGGGCTATGTTTCAATAACAAAAACAACAACAACAATAATAATAATAATAATAATAATAAGTTAGTGTTTTAACAGCGTCCAGGGACATCCAATTGTTCTTGCGGGCGTAGTGCAATAGAACTCACAAACAGACGCTTGCGCGCTCGCAGTCGCACTCATATACGCGCGCACGCACGTACACACGCATGCACACGCGCAAACCCACGCCCGCGCGCAGACGCACACGCACGCACAACCAGAGACGCACACACGCATGCACGCGGACGCATCCACACGCGCGCGCACAAACACGCGCGCGCCATACACGCACACGCACGCAAACAATTACGACGAAGGAAACGTTCCTTAAGTTAGTTTCGGTTTCGTTTTACACAAAAAAGAAACAACCTAAAGTTTAAACAAAACCTCAGATTTACTCAATTTTTGTAATGTTTTACATTATTATTCTAAGGACATTCTTATTGTTAGTAATATAATAATAATTTGCTTAGCATCGTTCTAGAAAAATTGCAATAAATAAAAAGGAAAAGAGACTCTTGAAGACTGCGCAACGCAATCGCTATTGCAATCAGCTTCCGTTGGTCGTTGAAGTTAAGAGGTTTCGGAAATCTCCTTTTTTTTACGTTTTAGCCGTTTTAGTGGGTTTTTTAGATATCTTCCTTACGAATACCGTGTTCAAGAATAGCAATCGACGACTGAGAGCTGGGAGACGCTGCGTCTTGCCAACGCCCGTAAGTTCAGAACCGCCCATGCACGACTCCTGCAAACGCCGGTAAGCAACTTTCTTTTGTTTCTGCGGAGTGGGCTGCTGTTTCAAACTTTGTCGTGTACCGTGTGCTTGCTAAGCTATGCTTGTGTTATTTCATTATTTGAAAAGAGCGTAACCTCTTCAAAACCTGTGGCTCGCTCCGCAGTGTGAGAAAGATTCCCGTGCGGCGGAACCGTGGGCATGATCGCGCTCGTCCGACGACGCTTGTGCGGAGCGTTCAGGTGCCGTCTGACGGCAGTTCAAGCATTCAGTCGCCGTCCCAAAGTGTTAATCACAGGTCATGCTGGTTCTGACGTCTTGTCCTAACAGCCGCTCGCCACCGATTTGTTTCATAAAGCGGGAGCGAGAAAAACGTTACAAGAGCGAGCATGCGGCATGATTTTTTGCATAAGCTAATGCCTGTGACGTAGAGACGCGCGGTCTCTTCGTCATATTTTCGAGGGTAAAAGCGCTGAAAACAACAGACAAACAACGCCCTGTGTTGTTTGTTTCTTTTACTTGTCCGTTGTTTTTAGAGCTTTTACCCTCGGAAATTAGGTCTCTTCGCATTTACCGAACCGGCACACTTTTTACGTTTACGATTGTGTGATGCAAAAAAATAAAAGGAGTTTAGATGTCACGTTTTTTAGTAGTGGCGAAAGCCCTTACAAAAATCAGAGCAGCTAAAAAAAGCAAAAACATGAAAAAAGGCGGATAAAATTAACTAATGTCAAACCTGAATATTTGATGGAGTTCTAAGACTACCACCGGACCAACTCGCCCGGTTATTCTTCCTGTCAAAGAATAATAGCCAATAGTAATAAACAAATAAATGCCAACTATTAATTGGTTACAAAGTCGTAACTAGTGCAGTGCAGCCCTACGCTTCTTTACTCTTTTGATGATATCAGGTAATGTGTAAACGTATAGGGCAGTTCATAGCAACCATTTATGCCCGAGCTATTATATTGAGTTTTTTCTTTATATAAAAGTTATATGAAAAAAAGTGCTCTGCCTAAATTAAGCCGCACCACTGTATGTACAATAGCGTGTAACTTTTATGTATGTTCTCAGCAAAAGAAAAGGATGCATTAAAAAAAGGCCCATCATTTTGTTTCTTCTCTGTTGGAGCTTCTTTCACGTACATTCAAAATGTGGGTGTCTACGTCTAAAAGAGTGGAATTGACATTTCCAGCAGGGCTGGAAAGCCTGACTCAGTTTGGCTAGCAGCTTGAAACCCATGGGAACCTGGGGAACTGAACCACAAGAGTGAGAGTGACACCCGCCTTGCACTTCCTGAACGAGGCACCATGAGGAAGGGGCAGCTGCCCTAAAGTGAATGCAATAGCAGGTGGGTCGTTCCAGTAAACCCAAATACAGATGATACCAAGCAGAAAATTATTAATAAATGTGTTATTAAAAAAATGGAATGTGAATGGCACGGACAAGAAGGAGGAGATCAACACAGCGCTGTGTTGTGTTCATATCCTCCGTTCCCATATTCTTCATGATTTCTTTTCAATAATTGGCTACTAACTAGTCCAATCATCAGCACTAGTCAATAAAAGTATGCTGCTATTTATTCGTATGAATCAACACCGTGCTTGCAGTTGAATCCTAGTCATTTATTAATAAACAAAAACGAGGGTGTAAGCTAGCGAAACAGGCTGAACACATAATTTATTAAAGACGGATTCTCTGAAGGCTGACACAAACGCAGAGAAGTATCAAACACAGCTGAATATTAATGGGCAAAAAATGAATAGGCGACCCAAAAAACAAAACGTAGGGGAAGACATGAAGTCAGTCTTTACAATTTCTCTTCTGCTTGCCACCGCTTTACAAAGGAAATTCCTTCCTGGCCCTTACAGCGTTTTACTGTTCACAACCCCTGACATACCCAAGGACAGTAAACATAAAAAAGCAACCTACTAACATTTGGGTAAATGTGATTGAACAAACAACAGGGAATGCCTTGAGCTTTCAACCTAGGAAATAAAAAATATGCGCAACATCAATATTTAAAAAAACAGACGGACGCATCACACCTGTTTCGAACAAAAATATAGGCCAAGAAACTTCTTCCACTCGATGGCAAAACACAGGGAAGACACTAATATATTTCTAGGTTTCATCATTGTTAGTGATTCTTTCAGTATACACTTGTGGTCACTCTCTTTCGTCAAAATTATTTCATCATCATCATTCATTAATTCATCAACACAGTTGTGTTCTTTAAAGAGGTACGGAAACAAAAATTTAAATATTCAAATTTCGTTCGGAAGTAAGTTAAGCATGACGGATAATAACCGCAAATGATAATCGCACGTTTGTATTTTGAACGATTGGCTATATTTTTCGTTCCAAACGGTGCACTCGAGCAAGCGCTCGAAGAGAAGCGAACGGAGAGCGCGATGCGTCATGGAATATCCGGCGCAAACAAAAACAGAAAGAAAAGATTTTCCGCGTTCGTGGAGTAGCAATGCAGGCGTGGTTATGAGCTTTGCCCTTGGTGGCGTTGTCAACGTTGTGGTGGTGTCAATAGCATCAGCGTGTTACAACCGAGCCGTTCGAAGTACGTTTGGCGTTACGAGCGTGTGGCTGGCACACGTGGGCTGGCCCAAGGAGCACGTAGCTTCCTCGACACTGTCAGCTTAGAGCTGAACGGGTTGGGGAAAGCAACTTTTGTTCGAGTTTTGAGCGACGGGCTAATCTTCTAGGGGGAGAATGGCTGTTTCCGGTTGCACGAACGAGGGTCCGAGAATGAGGGGAGTGCTTCTTTTCCGTCTTCTTGCACCGTTTGGTACAATGCGCGATTTGTGAGTTGAGCCAGGAGGAAAGCTAAGAAAGAAAATGTTGAAATTCCAAAGGGCGGCGCTGCTCCGAAGGAATCTGCTACGTCACGACTACGTTGCAAGTTCCTCAGTGTTGCTAGATTACCTCCCAAATAGACTCCGCATGCTTCCACCAGGTGCACATTGAGAGATCGTTTATTTAGCTTTAAAATTAGTTTTCTGGTGCTTTTCAACGGAAGACTGGTGATTTTGAGGTTAGGGGGTAGGGAAACGAAATTTCAGCGCTCATTTTCTAGCTTTAATGTGTTGCATGTTGCACCCTAACCTCAAAATCACCAGTCTTCCGTTGAAAAGCACCAGAAAACTAATTTTAAAGCTAAATAAACGATCTCTCAATGTGCACCTGGTGGAAGCATGCGGAGCCTATTTGGGAGGTAGTCTAGCAACGTTGTGGAAACTGCTACGTAGTCGTGACGTAGCAGATTCCTTCGGAGCAGCGCCGCCCTTTGGCATTTCAACGTTTTCCTTCTTAGCTTTCCTCCTGAACTCACAAATCGCGCATTGTACCAAACGGTCCAAGAAGACGGAGAGGAAGGACTCCCTTCTTTCTCGGAGCCTCGTTCGTGCGACCGGAAACAGCCATTTTCGCCCTAGAAGATTAGCCCGTCGCTCAAAACTCAAACAAAAGTTGCTTTCCCCACTCCGTTCAGCCCTAAGCTGACAGTGTTGTGGAAGCTACGTGCTCCTTGGGCCAGCCACACGCTCGTCACCCCACGGGTACTTCGAGCGGCTCGGTTGTAACGCGCTGACGCTATTGACACCACCACAACGCTGACAACGCCACCAAGGGCAAAGCTCATAACCACGCTTGCCTTGCTACTCCACGAACGCGGGAAACCTTTTCTTTCTGTTTTTGTTTGCGCCGGACATCCCATGACGCATCGCGCTCTCCGCTCGCTTCTCTTCGAGCGGTGGCTCGAGTGCACCCTTTGGAACGAAAAATATAGCCAATCGTTCAAAATACAAACGTGCGATTATGATTTACGGTTATTAGCCTTATTATGCGTCATGCTTCACTCATTTCCGAACGAAATTTGAATATTTCAATTTATGTTTCCGTACCCCTTTAAGGCCACACAATTATTACATTAGATCACGTGTTTTGACACAACTGAATACATATCCTTATTTTTCTGCAACATTTATACTAAGTTCAATCGGTCCTTAACGCATGGTTTTGTCGCGTGAAGTGTTCTATGAGTCGAACGAGAATTTCTAGCGGTCCTTGGGACATGTCGAGCTGTAGACTTATGTATTACTGGATTTTCTTTGTTACTTTGTGGGATATGGCAAGCGGTATTGAATTTATTGCAGGTCCCAGCTGCACCAAGCGAGTAGACTCACCGTCCAAGACCGCAAGCCGCTATCTTCAAGCCGCGCAGAGTGTTCTATGAGGTGAGCAATCATGTTTGGCAGTCATTGGTACATGCAGTGCTGGGGGTTTATGTAAAACTGGCCTTGTCCGTTTGAACCAGTTTTACTTCAGAAAAAAGTGGACCTCTATAGTGCGATGGTGCTCGGCTGCATGCACATGCACCCGGTATTTATTATATTTATATATACATAAATACAAAGCTTTCTATTTTGATTCAAACAAAGTAAAAAAAAACGGCGTGAGTGTTACTTGGATGTTGACTTCAATGTGTGTTTGTGGGGCTCAGAGGACATTACATAAGGGGAAAACCCTTAGCAGTATGTTATTTAAAACTAATTAACAACATTTTTAATAATGGTTTTATGGGGTATGTTTCAATTCTAGTTTCAAAGGCAGTGAATATTAAAGACTAACACAATTGACACAATTTGCGAATGGCAACAAGTTTCGAAATATTCAGGGATAAAAATCTGCCTTTTCGTCGCCCAATTCCAAAATCTTGCGCTCAGAAAGCCTCAGGATGTCGTGCGGACCTGGTTGCTTCGGACGCACCTTCACTATCCTGGAAGTATGACGCCGATGCTTCCGCCAAGGACACACTGTCGAGATAGTGACGACGTACCCGGTATGACTAGGGGACTCTACTGCCCATTATTAACAGCACGAAATCTTGAGCTCAAGCTGAGCACGGTTTTTGCATCCGACAATGAAAACGGAAAAGTTGGACAATGAATACCTTCAAGCCGCTTGGCGTTTTGTGAATGGTTTAAATAGGGATAGCCTTTAATATTGACTGGCTTTTAACACTGCAGTTGCAACATGGTCCATAAAGCCATGAATTGCAAAGCTAACAGATTTTGGTCAATTAGTCAACGTACTGTGACAGTTATCCCTTTACTAATGTCCGCCGAGTCCCACGAACACGCAGTGAAGACATCGACATAACTCTCATGGCCTTTTTTTTTTTAAATTTTGTTAGCTTTCAAATAGAATGCTGTGCAGAGTGTATACACGTAAAACGACTTGTAGAATGTAATCATGCACATAATTGTTACAAAACTTTGCTTTTCACATAATTAAGTATTGCATTTGTCATTGCAACCTTCCAAACATAAGCAAAGCATCCAGTTTGGTACTCAAAGTGTATTCTATTCGGCAATAAATCAACGGATTGCTACTTGGTTCGCCTTTGGCTTCATTGTGAAAATAATAGGCATGTGCGAATCATGGATTTTGGCTTAAAATGGATAATAATTTGAGCTTATTAACTTTTCAGTTGAATGTCACATAGTTTCTGCACCTCTCACCAAGCCCGTGAATTCTGGGTCCGTTTACATAAAGTCATCCAGCAGCCGGAGGTTACCTTTTGGGCCACCGAGATTGCTCTTCTCTTGACGCAGACAGCTCATTGTAGATTTTGTCAGAACACTTCTGTCTGTCACGGATTCGAGGGGTGCATTGAGGTGCCAACGCAACAATGTATCATAGATAGCTGTAGAAATATATTATCACGAGCACTTTTTAATGTGTAATCACCCCCTCCACCGTTGAAAACCGCAGCCGTCAACCTCGACACGCTGCATGCTGGATTTTTGCTGCACCGGTTGGTGTTTGGACGGGGGAGTTCATTTGGCCGGCGACTGTACTTAAAATGTAGCTCTTGAAAATTAATTTCTACAGCTACATGCGAAACATTTTTATGTTGGCTGTTTTCTGTAACCTTTATCTTTGGGTTTTTTCAGTGTAGAGGAGGAGGCAAAAAAAAATTAATATTGGCCAAGGGACAAATATTAGCATCTACCGTTATGGTCAGTCGGCAGCTCTCTACGGGTCATAAATGCAGGGTGGCGAGGTGAGAAGGGTGCGTCTGTGGCAAACATAGATTGTAGCACCTAAGCTCCCCGCCTTCTGTCGGTGTTTGTCCTTTTTTTTTTTGGCAACTTGACTTCCCTTGGCTATGTTCGCTGATACCGAAAAGAACCCATTATCGCACCCAATGAACGCGGGCGACCGATGACACCGCCTGACAAAACGTGTCTGCCCAAACGTCCCTGCTTTTTGTCTTCTTCTTTTAGACATATTGTTTCTCATCTGTGCATTTGTTGGTGGCCTCTTACCCATACAATAACCTCAAATGCACACAGGAAGACTGCTGTCAGCAGAAAAAAAAACGGCCGCTGTAGAAGTTAAAAGTGAGAGCAAAGCAAAAAATCACTCATTGCCAAAATAAACCAGTGATGCGTCGGATTTTTCAGTGGCTTTTTTTTTTATCTCCAAACCTGTCAGCTCATTTCTAACAATAAATGTAACAAGATACATAAGTCTAGCAGCGTATCATAATACATCGCAAAAGTATTTCACTACTAAAACAGAAATAGATTTCGGAAATGCATTTCGGTACAGAAATAGAGATACTCACAAGTGCCCCTAAGATTACATCGCAATGCTTGCATGTTGTGATGTTGCCCCGATTGTAATTCTTTATTCGTTTTACATTGCTGCAGACGCCGGTTACTTGTTCCAACATAAGCACTGTATGCCTGTGTGGAGGCTGATGCTCATGGCCTTAACTGCAGTGAATAATAGCAGTTGACAAGAGCAAACATGTTTTGACCTTCTACATTAAAATATGTTTTGCTTTATCCTTTTACCTAACGCAAGACGAGAACACCCCACCGGCACCATGTGTCCTCTACAACAAGCAAGAGCTGGACGATGCAGACTTTCTTCACCTTGTTGATGATCGTGAGCGCTTGTTCTCCGTTTTTAATGAAGAAAAGGGGCTGTGCATGTTGTTGGCAGCATATTGGCTTTTCAGCATTCAGTATGAATGCAAGGCCTCCAACACACTGGTTGCTCTGGAGAGGATTTTCCTTGGCTTGAGCGACACCAATCCAAGGACAGTCGTAATTAAATTTTTTAACAAAGTTTGCAGAAAGGTATGTGGTTGAAGAGATGTTTTGTGAGCCGTTTTAAAAGTGTATAATCCACTTTTCTCGCCAGTATTATCAGGTTAAATTTTATTTTGCTTCCAGAACGAATGATAGAAGGTTTTATGGAGGCATGTTTTCTTTTTATTTATTTAAATGTTGGGCACTTTCTGTGATAACTAATGCTGACCTCCTGTAGACGAGGTGCTTAGAATTTAGCTGTACGAGTTCCTTATCCATAGTCGTCTTCCAGAACTTTATCATTTTCTTTGTACGTGAGCAAGAGGATAGCATCTTATATGGAACGTTTGCTTTTTTGCCCTAGAGTGCAAGTTCATTCTGTAATATTTTTCATTACATGTTTGCAGATAGCATTCTTTATTTCATGGAATGGCATACATGGTATTTTCCATTTCTCAAGAGTAAAGGTTCGTCCCTTGGTTGAATAGATGACGACTGCCCGGCGGTGTCTTGCGGGGCCAATCGTTTGATGAGCCTTGTTCAGTGGGTGATCAGAAGAGTGTGACAGATGCGGGAGGACTTCGTCTAAACTGTTTATTTAGACGTGACGAGCTATTGTACAGAGTATATACAAAGCAAAGGGAATTCGCCGTCCTCCAAATTAGTCCAAGTCCAAGCCAGAAAGGGGCTTCTCTCTCCCCCGTCACGGACTTTTGAAGACGCTGACCCCCTCACTCTCGGGCGAGGATCAACCAATCATTTCAAAGCTCCGCTGGAGCCACGTGATATCCACCGTCCAATAGTTGGCAAGGGCGTCGATACACATTCGTTAACTTGCCAACGGACTACAGCCGACAGCTCCGTAACTTCGTCCGTGCATCCCGTTGCAGACATAGCGGCGCCTCTCCGGAACCCCCAGGTTGAAACCCAAGAAGCCCCGTAGAATGCGAAAGCCTCCAGATTCAAAATAAAGAACAACATCTCTTCCCGAGGGGTCATCCCGATGGGGGAGACACAGGAAGACGCTCTCTAGGGGGGCCGCGACGGCAGAAAGGCCCACGCGGTCTCCCGCTAGAAAAATAAAACTACACAAAACGACCGGGGAGGGAGCATCATACACGCCGCCGGACAAGACGACCGTCGCCCGGCCGATCGAGAAACCAGCCGTCTTTCCCAGAACCCTTACACCTTCCCCCCAAGACTGTTTCTGGTCCTCCTTGGACCTGCTAAACAGTTAATCTAAACCCACGCAAAAGAAATAAAACTAGATAACACTAACGTGAAGTTCTTGAGAACCGACTCAAAGCGTGCAAACATAATCGTAAGCTGACAATAAAACAAAACACATAAAGACAACAGATTCTACTTTAACAAACCGGAATGTCCCAGTGCAAACATAGAAAGGGGCCAAAATGCGTGCGTGACATCCCAAAGGCTGAAAAATAACACACACACAAAGAGGAAAACAGCGTAACATTCGCATTGAACGTATTCGCAACAGCAACGAGAAAAACGTCATTTTGGGTCCCCAAGTTCGACTCGCCAATTCACTTCACAGCCCCACAGCGCCCTGCGGCACGGGTGAGGGGAACATTCACGTCTAACCGAGGCGGCATGGCATGATCGCTCAGTCGACTCCCAACATAAATTGTTGAGCCCACACTACGCGTCAGTATTTCCGTTACTGGTTCCCTTCCCATGCTGGACTGTTACATTGTAACGCTGAAGGGCCGAGGCCTACCTAGCCAACCCCACAAGTCAGTGCTTCGCTGTCTTCATCTCTTCCTACGTTCTGTTCTTCAACTTCACAAGGATAGGCCGCTGTACCTCCCTGTTGCACCTGGACCTTACCGCTCCTAGCTTTCAACAGTTCCCAATCTTCCCATGCAAGCAAACAGTTCACCCCTTCCGCCAGCTGATTGGTGAGCGCGCACACTAAGTCGGCTTTAGTTGGATTTTCTACCGCCCCTGGACAGCTCAACCTTATTGGAAGTGTTGCAAGATTGGCATCAATGGCGTGGCCAAAAGCGGACACTAGCTTCACTGTGCCCGACGGTTCCCTCAAGCCTTGAGGTAGCAGGCTCTCCCGTACTACCGTCATTTCGGTACCCGTGTCGAGCACTGCTTCGGTGTGTACGTCGCCGCACTCCAGTTGAACCAATTGTAGCTTCGAGCGGCCCGTCTCCGAAATCGACCGCCTCACCTCAACCCGAGCGGTTAAAACTCTGTCTGTCTGCCCTTTCGGTTCAGGAACATTTGCCAGCCCCTGTGGCACCTCACTACCCGAAGCGCGAGGGCAGTGCTTGGCAATGTGTCCCTGCTCATGACATACATGACACCTTACAGCTGCTCGACCCGAGTTCACGGGACCTTTGAACCCTGGCGAGCGCCCCGTCCCTGACTGTTCTGTTGGAACGTACACCTGTTTTGTGGCGCTCCCTTTCCCTTTTGCCTGCTCATAAGTCTGTAACACCCTCGCCACCTCGACCGGTTTTAACCAAGTCTCTCCCTCGCGAAGGCGAACATACTCCAGACCATCGGTACTCAGGCTCGCCTTAATCCGATCAGCAACCATGAGCTCCGTTACTGTCTCCTGCGTGTCCGCACCTCTCACCTGAAGGTAATACGTGAAGTAGGTTCGGACACGGGAGGCGAACTGAGCCCATGTTTCATCTTTTCTTTTGGCTGCACTGTCGAACCTGTCTAGGTACTCAGCTGGCGTGAGCTTCAGTTCGCTCAGCACCGCCCGTTTTACCGACTCGTAATCTAAACAATCATCTTGCCCTAGACCGCGCAGCAGGTAGCGGACACGCTCCGTTAGCACCGGCATAATCAAATGTACTCGACCACTATCCGGCACCTGGTACGTGGTAAACAATTTTTCCACCTCATCAAACCATAGAGGAACGTCCGCGTCACATGGCAGGCTGTACCCTTTCAAAACTTTCGCGCATTGCGCAACCGGGTCTAAGCCTGCATGCCGTTGGTCGTCTGTTTCCGACCCAGAGGACGAAGGTCGACCACTTTCTTTTCCTAGCTGTGCCATGCGCAACGCGATCCGCTTTTCGGACTCAATCTGAAGTTGCGCTTTCCGCAACTCAAATTCTAGTTCGAGCCTTCGAATTGTGACCGCCTCCGATTCCTTTTCTGTCGCACCCTGTGGCGCCTCCTGCCCCTGACCAGAGGCTCCTGTCCCCTGCGAGTTCTCTCCATTTAACCCGTTCTTCATGTCGGCCAGCATCTGACGCGTCAAAACCATAAGTCCCACCAACTACCAGCCATGCCAACCTCGACCCGACGGAAGAAATCCCACTCACCCGGCGCAAACGTTGCTGCAGTTTGACGCCCAGAGCCCGGATACTGCGTCCTCAGTAGTCGTCCTTGGCCTCGGCGTCGGAACTCCTGAGCCTTGAGGTCCCTGGTTTCAGCCACCGGTCGTTCAGCGTTGCTGTCCGATGACCCAGGTGGTTTTCTCTCCGTCGATGTGCCACATGCGCCGCTTTCCACCGGAGAAGGCCGCTTCGGCAGTACCGCTCCCTGACGCTCAGCGCTGCTTGTCGACGGATTCCGTAGGTCGCTCCGTTCAAGCACCTGGCCAGCCAGGAAGCTTCAGTTGGACCACCTCTGTCACTTTCTTGATCCTCCGATCGTCACCGAGGCTCGCTCATCGCTGTCGAGCTGCGCCAGTAAAGGTTCGTCCCTTGGTTGAATAGATGACGACTGCCCGGTGGTGTCTTGCGGGGCCAATCGTTTGATGAGCCTTGTTCAGTGGGTGATCAGAAGAGTGTGACAGATGCCAGAGGACTTCGTCTAAACTGTTTATTTAGACGTGACGAGCTATTGTACACAGTATATACAAAGCAAAGGGAATTCGCCGTCCTCCAAATTAGTCCAAGTCCAAGCCAGAAAGGGGCTTCTCTCTCCCCCGTCACGGACTTTTGAAGACGCTGACCCCCTCACTCTCGGGCGAGGATCAACCAATCATTTCAAAGCTCCGCTGGAGCCACGTGATATCCACCGTCCAATAGTTGGCAAGGGCGTCGATACACATTCGTTAACTTGCCAACGGACTACAGCCGACAGCTCCGTAACTTCGTCCGTGCATCCCGTTGCAGACATAGCGGCGCCTCTCCGGAACCCCCAGGTTGAAACCCAAGAAGCCCCGTAGAATGCGAAAGCCTCCAGATTCAAAATAAAGAACAACATCTCTTCCCGAGGGGTCATCCCGATGGGGGAGACACAGGAAGACGCTCTCTCGGGGGGCCGCGACGGCAGAAAGGCCCACGCGGTCTCCCGCTAGAAAAATAAAACTACACAAAACGACCGGGGAGGGAGCATCATACACGCCGCCGGACAAGACGACCGTCGCCCGGCCGATCGAGAAACCAGCCGTCTTTCCCAGAACCCTTACATCAAGGTTCAATAAATGTTCAATTTAACACATTCTAATTGATGTCATAATGAAATACTGCTGTGGTTCAGTCAAGGGCTAAACCACCCCCCTCTACCCTGCTTTCAATGAGTAAACATATGCGCGTAGGAGACAAGTGATAAGCGAAGCGTGTTGCCTGCAATCCTCTGAGACAAACAAAACATGTCACTTGATCTCCAAACAGGAAAGCTTTACATGCTTCGCTTGTGGCAGACAGAGATGTTCACAATGGTTCAGCCGTGCAGTGCGGTGCTTGGGGCCACTGCTTGCTCACTTAGAGTTCGAGAAAGGGGGGTGCCGTAACACTTCCCAAGTGCCCACGGGGTTATGATGTGGCTTGCAAGGAGGTCTTTTGTATTACTTCTTCATGAAGTGAGTTGTGTTTAGTGTGACTCATTATTTCTTTATCACGTGCCTCGTATGTGGTGATGTGGCAATCCCTCTAAGTGAAAAAAGTTTAAATGTGTTCAGTAAACATGATAAGCAATAAATCATATAATAATAATATAAGAATATGCAATAGCATATATGATTTTCGTACAATTTACAAGTTCTGATATGTGTATTGGACACATTCCAATGAAATGTATACTGGGGTCTATACTTCATTTCACCCTTCGTCCGAGCGCGGCGGACGCTACCAGCCAATCCAGCGTCGAGAGAGCGTCGTGTGACCTTGAACTCCACATAACCAAAACGTAGCATGATACTCTCCCGGCGCCAGATTGGCTGGGGTGGCCCAGCATCCACTGGGCCACCCCAGCAGGTGCCCATTTCATGCCAAGCACCCTTCACCAAGGGTGTTAGCAAGCACCCTTTGTGAAGGGTGCTTGCCTGAACGCCATGAGGGTGTTAGCCCAGGGACAAACTGATTTACACCCAAAAGTGTGTAAAAACCTTTACTGTGTACTCAAGGCTTCTCTTTCCCATTAGTGCCAGTAAGCGTGTGTAAAGTGAAAAATATTGTAACTGAACATTAGAGAGTTTTAGTAGATCGCTCTCATGACTCCGATAACGATACCCGATACTCCGCCACCGCCTCCCTTGCGCATGCATGGTATCGTTATCGGGACTATCGGAGGTATCGGAACGATCTAATAAAACTCTTTATTGTTGCACTGTCCCTTCACCTAAAGTTACTTCTTTTTATTCTTTTTTTACTGCTGCACTACCGGGGGATCTTAATGGTGGGACAACATACCATCCCTGAACCTACGACGACTGGAATGGTGGTCGCAACCAGCGTCGTAAGACTTAGTACTCAAAAAAAGTCCAATACATATTGAGCAGCCTTGCAGCAGCTTCGCGTGTCATTACTATGTAAGAGTTTCTGGGGTTGAGTTATAAAACATGACCTCCCGAAACTCTTGACAGTCTTCTGAGGAACACTGAGGCAGTCTGTGATAAATTATGTATTAAGTGTATAACTACAGCCACTTTCGGCCAGTGACTGGCCGGAAGTCAGTGGCCAGTGGCTGGCCGAAAGTGACTGCCAAAGGTGAATGGCCAGTCTCTGACCTAAAGTGAATGGCCAGCCACTGGACAAAGGTGAATGGCCAGTCACTGGCCTAAAGTGAATGGCCAGTCACTGGCCTAAAGTGAATGGCCAGCGACTGGTATAAAGTGAATGGCAAGTCACCAGACGAGGACGAAAACACTTCTATTGCCGAGCACTTTGGCCAAGCTTGGGCCATCGAAAATCTGGTTGGCCATAGTACACTTGCCAGCGATGGCCCATTCACAACGTGCTGCTTGGGCACGCTCTGGGGTTGGAAAAGTAGGAAACGAGTGCTCAGCTCGGGCATTCTTTGTGTTCGGCTATTCTCATCACCGCAATGGTTGGACACGAGTCACTACCCGAGTGTCCGCCGAGGCATTGATTGTTACGAGCCGCAGTCGAATGCTTACGCAGTTCTTGCGTCCAATCCCTGAGCCGCGCTCGACTCTCCTTCGACATGTGGTTTCGATCCTACAATTACGTCATCAAGCTTTGCGAAGGCAAGACTGAAAAGAATAGTCCCCTTTTATCCTCGCATTTTCACAGCGACTAATACCCGTGCCACACGGGCAACTCGAATGCCATTTACAACGAATGACATTTGTGTGATCGGCGAATCAGTTCGCAATCTGTCGCGCGTGGAATGCGCTACGCCCGGAGGGTCGCGCGCTGATTGGCTGTCCGCTCAAATGTCATTCGTTGTAAGCGGCATTCGAGTTGCCCGAGTGGCACGGGTAATAGAAGCTTCTGAATCAGTACAGGCCTGTGCGAGTATACTTAAGCCAGACTAGGACCAGTGCGTCTCCGCAAAATCATGAACGTTCTAAGCCGATATCGTTTCTTGACCCCTTTAATATAGAGTGCATAAGAACACAAAAAAAAGAAAGAAAAAAAGAAGAAAGAAACATGTTTCCGGGAACGAACTGCAAGCCACTGCAGATGTCAGGCCTTACAAAAATACTAATTAGCGAAATATTTAACTAAACTTTCCTGTTTTACTTTTTAAATAGGGGAAGATTAACACATGGTTCGAATCTGA
Source organism: Ixodes scapularis (assembly GCF_016920785.2). Lineage (NCBI taxonomy): Eukaryota > Metazoa > Arthropoda > Arachnida > Ixodida > Ixodidae > Ixodes > Ixodes scapularis. The sequence goes on along the minus strand of NW_024609880.1, from coordinate 33,641,904 downwards.
AACCTTGTGAGCATCATGGAAACGCACTAAATCCATCTCAAAAAAAAAAAAAAAAGATATAAGCCACGTACAGCATTTTACAAAGTTGCAAAATAAAAGAAAAAGCTAAATTTGAAGGTGTTTTTTTTTTTAAACGCATTCAAGTTGAGCGTTTCTATTAACGCCGTAATATACTGTACCTGCTTTAAATCTATAATGAGTGGATTCGGTGGTTTTTAATGCAGCTAAAAATAGTCAATTATTGCGATCTTTTTTTTTAATATTTAACGTTTGCTATGGGTGGCAGTTTGTTCCCGGAAAAAGCTTTTTTTTTTTCAACCGGGTGTAATCCGGGTGTTTCAGCAAATTTCAAAAATCGCTGAAAATAGGGTTATTTTCAGCGATTTTTTACATTTGCTGAAACACGCTGTATACTGTGACATTACTGCATGCGGTTAAAGCGCCCAGCAGCATTCCGTGGCATCCGATGATCTCTATGACAGTATTCCTCTTGAATCACTCCAGCAAAGCAGTCGTGTTTAGGCGGTCACTGCGTTGTCCACAAACCTCGCTTTATCAATAATGCTCTCCGCCGATATGTTGGCCCAAGCTCTATTATCTTTGCTTACATGAACAACTCTCTTAGGCACGTCTTTTGCTTGTACACAGGTTCTGTGTAAAGACAGAGAACCTGCGTAAACTGAGATACTTGCGACCTCAGAAATGTTAACTGAATTATCCACGAGGGGGAATCGGTGGCCGAGAGGCCTAGCTCCCACCAGCTCGGAACACGTGGAGCGAAAGCTCCCGCTGCAGAACCCAGGGATCCTGGGCTGAATCCCCACCCCTGCCCGATTCGATCTGGATCAGCATCGTACCCGCGTGCGGTCGCGTATCAATACTGCGTGATGCACGTCAAGGACCCCGGGCTACACGGTAAAAAAAGAAACCCCGTAAGTTAACAGCCTTATTCAAAAATGGAAAGCGCTGTGTGCGGTGCGTGCGGGAAAAACGCCGTAGAGGCGACGTGAAGGTCCCAGTCAGTAAATTTACGACTTCACATAGTTCTCGGTTCAGGTCTGTGTTCCCTCCTCTTTCAAATAAAAACGCATAACACACGCCACGTTTGCTCTACACTCTAAGAAATACCTGAGTGTCTAGTTTCCCGCAAGACACCCAAAGAGCCAATCTCTGCGATCTACGAAATCAGCTCAGCGAATGATGAGGCTGAACACCCGTTTAGACCTAAAAATGAAGCCTGCGCTGTGGCATTGCGCAATGCAAAACGTCAAGCTTGCATTGCGTAATGCCACAGCGCAGACTGAATTTTGAGGTCTAAAGAGATGTTCCGCTTCATCATTTGCTGAGCTGATTTCGTAGATCAATGAAATCGGCTTTTCAAGTGTGTTGCGGGTAAGTAGACGCGCAGGCATTTTTAAGAGAGTAGGTATAGTTTTCGTATTGGCAGATGTATCATGCTACGTGCCATTGGGGCGAATGCAGGACAACTCTTTTCTTTGGCCATTTTCCCACAGTGTTGTACGGAACGGCGTTCCTGGAACCCGTTCCTTTTAGGAGGAACGGAGGAACCCCGTCGTTCCATTTTGTGTCGGAGGAACTGGAATCGGAACTCGTTACATTTTTACGGGAGCGAAAAAAAAAAGAATTCGGCTTTCCTTTTATTTTTTATCCAGTGGGTTAATTTTTATATTGTTTCTAAGGGAAATCTAAAAAGTATCAAAATAATATATTTACGAAGAGAAGGATCTGCATAACTTTTTGGTTACTTATTCTAGGGTTTATTTTCTGGGGTCCTCGCTCGGCAACAGTCGGGCGCAGGCGAAGGTCATATATATATTCGTTTTCATCTCAAGAGCCGTAGTAAAAAAAGTCTGGCTCCTTGCGGAGCATTACTAATTTTCCTCTTTATGTGGATAATTAAGATATATGCAGGTAAATCTTAGATTAAATATACGTTTTTTTTTTTTTTTTTTTTTTTGTTACGACACACACGTTCCAAACGCCAAACACCTCCGCTTTTTCCTCCGACACCAAATCTCGTAGGAACTACTTCGCGCAGCGTATGAACACTGCGCAAAACTTGCTTTCTCTTGAGGTGGAAACGGGAGGCGGCACCTGTGCGCGCTCAGAGGCGCGCATTTAACCATGCCGCGAGCCCCCTCTCCTCTGTCTACCGCCTAAACCAGAGGGACCGTGTGTTAGTCAGAAAAGAAGCCGCCGCATGGCATGTCTAGCTGTCGGCGGGGCGCGTATTTTTTATATGCCTCAAAAAAGGCCAACCGCGTTCACGCCGTTTCGAGGCGACAGACTCAGGCGGCTCATTACAAGGCGACACGAGCGGTGCGGCGGACGATATTTGGCGGTGAACAACAGTGAGGTTTGGCGGCGAATACAAACCGCAACACCGCGCTATAGAAGAAGAAGTAGAATACAACTTTATTGTCCCAGCACTGTCAGTGGGGTGACGGGTGCAGCCGTCTCATCCACCGCAGTCCTAGAAGACGGCCGAGATCTCCTGGACCTCGGCGGCTTCTTCGGCTAGCCGGGTGGCCCAGACCTGATCTTGTGGGTCTGAGCTGAGTAGTAGGGCCTCCCAATGCTCGCGGTCTTGGATTTTGCGGCCATCAATGGTCGGTGCCGCCTGAGAGCATGCCCATAAGATATGTGGCAGATCCGCCTTATTCTTACAGAATTTACACGTATTTTTAAACTGTCCCGGGTAGAACCGGCTACAGGCCACTGGGTTCGGGTACATGTTGGTTTGGAGAAGGCGCCAGGCCACTGCCTGCTTCTTAGTTAGTTCAGGTTGAGCCGGTGGGTACCGGGCCCGTCCCAGTCGATAGTGATTCGTAATTTCTCGATAGGTAAACATGCGGTCTCCTCGCGTTCCCGGTTGGGCGGGCTCACTGGCTCGGCGTGTAAGACCTCGAGCTACTGTGTGAGCCGCCTCGTTGCCTGGAAGCGAGGAGTGCGCGGGTGCCCAAATAATTTGGATCGTCCCGCGTTGCCGCTGTTGGTGATGGTCACCGTACGTTCTTAAAATTTTGAGCGCCTCTGACGAGACGCGCCCCTTCGCGAAATTTTGAATGGCGATCTTCGAGTCGCTTATAATAATTCTAGCTTTGGTGGAGGCCACCGCTAGTGCGATGGCCGCCTCCTCCGCTGTCTCGGGGTTGTCCGTCGCCACGGTCCCGCTTACGAGGGGCTCCCCGTCCGCGCCCACCGCTACGACGGACATGCCCTTGAAATTTCGATATTCTGCGGCATCTACATAAACAACGTCCTCGGCGTCTTGGTATATTCGTTCCATGTTGCGAGCCCTTGCCTCCCGTCTCTCCTTATGGTATTCCGGGTGCATGTTCTTGGGCAGCGGAGGGATTTTGAGGTCCCTCCTGATACTCTTTGGTATGTCTCCCTTAGCTCCGTTTTGTGATTCGTAGTGGATGTCAAGTTTCTTCAGAATGTGCCGCCCCGTGGGGCTCTGCGTTAGTCTGTCATATTGTGCAATGGTGTGCGCTTCTACAAGTTCATCTAAAGTGTTATGTAGCCCTAACTCTAAGAGCTTGTTGTTGGGTGTTGTGATGGGGACGCCAATTGCTTGCTTGTAAGCCCTTCGTATCAGTCCTTCCATTTTGCGCTTTTCGGCGACCCCGAATACTAGATACGGCGCCACATAGACGACTCGGCTAATGATGAAGGCCTGCACTAAGCGAATTAGGCCGGCCTCCCTCATGCCGTAACGCCTATTGGCAATTCTTTTGATCAGCCTAATTGTTTGTTGTGTGCTATTTTCCAGCGCCTTTAGTGTTTCGTTGTTTCTGCCCTCCGCATGCACCCGGAGTCCTAGCACCTTGATTTGATCCACGATGGGGATCGCATCCCCGTTCGCTTTTATAGTAATGCTTGGTGCCCCTCCGTACTGTTTTCTAGTGGTGGGATACACCAACAGGAGCTCTGATTTCTGCGGCGAGCAACTGAGCCCCCTTTCCGTCGCGTAGTGATCGACTGCCTCCGCTGCTCGCTGTAGCGTTTCTTCTATTTGAGCCTCACTGCCGCTTGTCACCCATAGGGTAACATCGTCAGCGTAGAGACTGTGGTTGAGGCCCTTGATCTTATCTAGGATTTTCGGCAAGCCGATCATTGCTACGTTGAACAGAAAGGGAGACAGGACCGAACCCTGCGGTGTACCCCTGCTGCCTAGCTCTATTTCTTCGGATTTTATGTCTCCTATCGAGAGTTTGGCCGTGCGGTTCGAGAGAAAGTCCCGAACGTAGGTGTAGGCTTTGCAACCTACCCCCAGGTCCCGAAGGTTCTCCAGAACCGCCTTGTGTGTAACGTTGTCGAAGGCCTTGGTGAGGTCCAAGCCCAGGATGGCTTTCAGCCCTGCTGTCCTGCCCCGGGCGTCGAGTATTTGGTGTTTGATTTGGAGCATTACGTCCTGCGTCGAGAGATGCGGTCTGAACCCAGTCATTGTGTGTGGATACAGTCCCCGGTCTTCCATGTGGTTGTTTAGTCTCGTGAGAACGACGTCTCCATCAGTTTCCCCACGCAGGAAGTCAGGGAAATGGGCCGGAGGTTCTCGATCTGTAGTTTCTTGCCGGGTTTGGGGATCATGACCACTTGCGCAGTCTTCCACAGCAGCGGTATTTCACCCCGCTCCCAGCACTCGTTCATGTATCTCGTAATTGCTTCAATCGACTCGTCGTTCAGGTTTCTGAGTGTCTTGTTGGTGATGCCATCTGGGCCCGGCGCGGACTTTGTGCGTAGTCGGAGTATCTCAGCCCTCACCTCGGCCTCCGTGATCTCCTCGTCTAGCGTGGGGTTGTCTTTACCCGTGTAGTCTTCTTGAGTTTCCCTCGTTGTAGTGCCTATGTACCTCTTCTGCTTCTCGTGTAAGAGTTCCTCGTCTGTACCGTTGTACGTGTGCGTGATCTTGTTGAGATTCTGCCTCTGTAACGCCTTGCTACTGTCGGGGTCTAAGAGACAGCGAAGTAGGTTCCACGCCTTGCGCAGCCCCAGTTGGCCCTCCATGCTGCTGCATGTGGACTCCCATTGTTGACGGGCCAGGCGGTTGGCGTGGTTCTCGATGTCTCTGTCGAGCCTTGCTATTCTTCTCCGCAGGTTTCGATTCAGCCTCTGGCCTCTCCACTTTTCCTGTAGGCTGTCACGAGCCTCCCACAGATGGAGGAGTTTGCTGTCGGCTGTTTCTAGTCCAGCTTCCTCAGGGATCTCTTTCGTGGCCTGTTTGACAGCTCTGTGTAGCTGCGCTGTCCATCGCTCTATGTCTGTAATTGTAGTAGCGTATGTGATACTGTTTCGTGCTTCTTCGTGTTCGTCTTCGTGATCGCTTTCGCGCTCGCTCCCTTGTATCTGTCTGAAAGTGTCCCATTCTACCATCGTGAGTTTTCTGCCCCGTTTCTTTGTTGGTCCCGTATTGAGTGTCGTAGCAATAATAAAGTGATCGCTGCCCAGGTCCTTCTGCGTGTTGACCCACTTAGGGTCCGGTGCGTTCTTTGTGAAAGTGAGGTCCGGTGTCGTGTCTATGCTCACGCTGTTACCCGTGCGCGTGGGCTGTTGGGGATCGGTGACAAGGGTTAGTCCAACGTGCTGCGCGTCCGCCCAAAGGCTCCGTCCTTTAACGGAGCCCCTTCGGTAGCCCCATGCGGGGTGCGGCGCGTTAAAGTCCCCAACGACCACCACCGTGTTTCTCTTGGCAATATCTAGTGTTTTGCGAAGTAGGGGCCCGAACCGCTGTCGCTGTTTTAGAGAGCTGTATAGATTTAGGACAAAGAGGCTGCCTTCCTTTTTACTTGATGGTATTATTTCTAAGAGGACGTGCTCAACGTTTGTTACCGTGGTTTCGTGCTGTATCACCGCTAACTTTCTCCTTACCAGGGTTACAACTAGCGTTTCGCTTTTGCCTCCGTCAGAGGCTGCGGCATATGATTTGTACCCTGTTAATTTTGCAAGTCCCATCGTCTCCTGCAAGGCGATGACATCTGGCGCCTCCTCCTTTTTATCGTTACTGTAAGAATTTTGGAGGAACTGCTGAAGGTTTCCCCGTTTCCGGCGAAACCCGCGGCAGTTCCACTGCCAAATTGTGTACTCTGTATTTTTGCTGTTCGGGGCCATATCTAGTTGCTATGTGCTGGTCCTCCTGTGGCCTTGCTGTTGTCACTGCTACTCTCCGCGGCAACGGGCCTTTGGTAAGGTTTTGTGCTCTTAATTGGTCCCGCCGCTGCGGGACGGCTCTCCGCGAGTGTACTTTCGATGGCTGTAGTTCTAAGTTCAATTCTGTCCATGCGCTGTCCGAGTAGCTCTATCTTTGAGTTAAGTGCATCGAATTGCGCTTTTACGAGCTCCGTTAGACTTTCTAGTAGTTCGTCTCTTGGTTGCGGGTTTTCCTCGGCTTTCCGCTTTTGCGGCGGTGCCGTCACCACCGGGCCTTCCGCAGCAACCGAGGCTATTTGCGCATGTGGGAGGGGGGGCGGTGTTGGTGTCCTCCCGCTGGTAATTCACGGTGTGCGGCTCCTGCCTTTTACTTTCTCTGTCTTTAATTGAGCGATTTCTGCTTTAAGATTCCTGTTCTCTCTTAACACCTGATTCAACACGGACTGAATTTGGGCTAGCTGTAGTTCTAGGGCGGATCTGCCACTGTCCTTATGTTGAGGCTTAGGGGGCAGGGAGACCCTATCTGCCCAGCTCACCTGTTGTTGTTGGTCTGGCTGCGGGCCTGGTCCCGGCTGCCGTTGTTGGTGGTTCTGTCGTGGCTGTGGTGGCGGCAGTCGCTTTTCCGAAGTTTGTCGGACTCTTGGGGTCGACCTAGATCTTGACCGGGAACGGTCTGCTCTGGGTTGGGAGCGGGAGCGGTGGTTGGTGTCTATGGGCGGGAAATCACCTGGTTGAGGGAGTGATTGCTGTGCCATGCGTTGTTCCCAGAGGCGTTTCCGGATGACGTATGGCGTTTTGTATTTGGCCGTGCACCCTTTGTCCGCCGTGGGGTGGGGTCCACCGCACAGCGTGCACTTGGGGGTGCACTGATGATCTTGTTCAGGATTGCGGGCGCCGCAGCCCCTGCAGATCTTGTTGTTGGGGAATGGACAAACGTCCATGCGGTGCCCGAGACGGCCACAGTGGTAACATATGTCGATTTGCTTTCGGTACAAGCAGCAGGGGATCAGTGTTGCGCCGTATCGGACCAAGTGCGGAACACTGGGTCCGTCGAAGGCGATTACGATGGTCGTGGTGGAACCGATGCGCTTGGCGGCCAGGGCTAATGGATTGCGGGCATTTATGATGTTCGCGTCGATTTCCTGGGCGCTATCGGTGAGGGGAATACCTCGGATAACTCCCTTGGTAGTGTTGTCCGGGGCTGCCTCGTATGCGTTGACTTCGTGGGTGACACCATTGACGTGGATAGATTTCATGCGCACGTACCTGTCAGCATTGTGCGGTCGGGGCGTGCTGATCACGACGATGTTTTGTTGAACGTTCGGGCAGATCGTGTCGTCTTGGCTTTCTTCCGGGCTAAGTTGTGTTGCTTGGAAAATAGCTGCCGTCACTGTGGGGCTGCCGACTTTGGGGATATTTAGCGCCCCTTTAGGTCTCACAATGATCTTAATTTCGTTCTTGGGTAATTGGGGCATACGTCCGGCCTTGAGGACTTGAGATTTAACGTTCTTCCTGGTTTTAGAGCGAGAGCGGGAGTCTTGCGATTGGGGCGGGTCGTCGTGAGATGAGTTTTGGCCAGGTTTCTTGTCGGGACGGCGGGAACGGGCGGTGCGCCAGCCCATTTCGGCGGTCACCTCTTCTGGTGTGATGTCCTCACCGATTACTTGAACTTCCATTTTCCGCTGGTTGAGTTAGGAGCCTGCACGTCGATGAGGAGCGCGCGCAGAAACGCGCCACTTGGCCGTCCACAGTACCGAGAAAATCCGGACCTGGTGAGGTTCTCGGAGTTTTCAAGCTTCTCGGCGAGGCAAAATCGGGGACCAGGGCGTGCCTCGCGCCAAGCCGGGAGGTCGGCCGGCTGCGCCGAGCGCCGGCTCGATGTTTACGCTTGGATCACGTTCTCGTTCTTGCGGAGTTCTCGGAGCCCGGGGAAAGTCGACTGCTCGGCTCGGAGGTTGGAACAAGACTCCGCGCGATAGAGCGCTAAAAACGTCGGGCCCCGTGAACAATAATCCCTGTGTAGAAGCACAACGAGAAACAGTGGCGTCGGTTCCCGATAGAGAACCGTAACCGGCAAGCCAGCAAGAAATCTCTCGAGGCGGCATCTCTCTACCGTGTAAACCAGAGGGATACGTGTGTTACTTGGCAAAGGAGGCGCCTCCGTGGCATGGCGCCCGGTAACGTGGCGAGGACGCGCATTCTTGGGAAGGCATCACCAGAACTGATCGGAGCCTCCAAAACGTCTTCAACCAACTTAAAAAAAAAAGATGCCTAGGTAAGGTTTCACCTATTTTTATTTCATGCTCGGCAACTCTATGCAGTTCTCCATTCCGTGTATAGCTTAATGGATTGTTATTTTACATTCATGTTACGTACCGTTTTCGCCAGTCTTAGCTTTTCAAACGCAAGTGCATTTTTAAAGTTGTCCTTGCGGAAGTGGTGTTGCCATAGGCTGTGCAGACTTTCTATTCACTTTTATAGAAGTTTCTTCTCGATAACATGATTACGTCACCGATTCATGAATTTATTTATTACCAAATCTATATAAATATGGGGGATACGAGGCGTGACGAAAATAATCCCTGGAGAAGGGGAACAAGAGCGACAAAGGACAAACACAAATCTCCGAACACAGCTACGTCACTGGTGCGCGACTGAAAAAATCAGCCATGGTCCGGCTATCGAACATGGGACCTCTCCATTACAGGTGGAGCGCTCTACCAACTGAGCTAACCAGGGGTTAGAGGTCAGTAGAGCAAATGGGTTTTATCATGCAGCCGCCACCAGTCTAACACCAACGAGGGTGAAGCTTCCAATTTAAGGTTATGATTATAATGCAATTAAATGCAAAGGTGCAAGCGAGCTGGACAAGAATGACGAAAATAATCCCTGGAGAAGGGGAACGAGAGGGACAAAGGGCAGACACAAAACTCCAAACACAGCTAGGCGACTGGTGCGCGACCGAAAAAATCCGCCTGGTCCGGGTATCGAACCCGAGACCTCACCATTACAGGTGAGGTCCCGGGTTCGGGACCTCACCTGTAGTGGTCAGTACGCACTGAAATTTAAGAGAGTACGTCGTGTTTTCGTTAGTTTATATAAAACAATTGTGAGCCATTCTACTCTTTGAAGGTGGTTTCCGAGCGAAGCTGTAGAGCACCACCACAAATGATTCACCTAGAGACACATAAAAGCACTTCACCAAATGTTTATTTACAGTATTTATACATCATTTTGAAACGGTAGTGATGATTGCATTGGTGAACACTATGATATACACGAATGGGTTTCATTACAACTTTTGTGATATTCTCTGCTAAAGTTAAATCTATATATATAATGCTTTACATATGTAAAAGTTGCTGCTTTTGTGTATGTAAAGCAGTGACGTCACCCGGTTCGAGCGGGAAAGGAACCATTGTTTTTGGATGTATCTCCATTATCACGCGTTTCGACGCCTTTCATTACCAAAATGCGTATCGAGGTGACGGGGTCACTGGCGTATATTCATTCCCATTCAATGGAGCGCTCTTACATGCAAGTTCGGACTTTTGTTTTTGCACACGAATATCAGAAATGCATGAAACTCTAGCGATATACAGCTTCGCTGTAAAAGTTGCCGCCTATGGCGAATTCCAGACAAAAGCTCACCGGACAGAAGCTCACCGGACGAAAACTCACCGGACAAAAGTTCACCCATTTTTTCGCAGACGCAGACAAAAGCTCACCAGGAGAAAATTTCATGTTCGTCTTAACACTTGCGCGGACAACTTAGGTGCATGCGTACGACACTAAAATACAAGGATAAATTAAATTAAAGAAAACCCACGCATTCGTAATAAAGAGACATTAGGGAGTTTTAGAATAGCGCACGCTAAAGCTTTGCATACGCAAAGAATAGCGTCGTCGCCACTGCGCATGCTCCGAACGCAAACCAGGTTTTGCGCTTTGCGTGCGCTATTTTAGCGTGCGCTATTTCTCGGAAATAGTGTGCGTACGGAAAGGGTGTTTGCGCTTCTCCAAGGAGGATTCGTGATGAGAAGTTGGCTAAAGCCAAGACGAGCAGAGTTAAAAAATGGCGGCTTCCAGGATTATGTCGGCGGCTGCTTTGGAAGCGTCGTGAGTGCGACGTCGGCGGCATCCTCGCGACCACGATTTTCAATACGGGACGACATTGTACTCGGTTTGGCAACGATTACCGGCAACTTGATGCTTGCGACGCACGAACATTTCTCGACGAAGGTACGATGTGCGAAGGTCAGTACACGAGACCTCTCTTGCCGAGACGACGCAAGCGGACACGACCGGTCAACCGCTCGCGTCGCATTCTCATGTGTAAACAAATCTAAAACAGTACTCTGAACAAAAAAAACTTGTTTGTTTCTAAAGTTACAGCATTTCATGTGTGAAATAAAAATTGTGATTGTATCTTGGTGGCGTCGCAGGCGCGAGCTGCTTGGGCTTTTGCGTCGCGACGTAGAAACGCTATTCTAAAACTCTCTTGCGTCGCGTGCGCTAATACAAGCGCTAAATTTAGCGCTAGCGTGCGCTAAAATTGCGTACGTTATTCTAAAACTCCCTATTGTGCCTAATCTTTATGCGCGCGTTTAGCGTGACATAAGCGTAATGAAAAAGCGAGGTCAAGAAAGGATGACTTCGTTTCTTCGGTCACTCTTCGGGTTCAAAAATTTCGGTTCACGAAGTTTCTTGGGCGTGGCACACGGGTGCTCCGACATACCTTAAGTCAAGCAAGCTTGATCTTATCAGCTCCATTCAGTTTCAGTTACCTAAATGTTGGTCCCAAAGCGTTGCTTCTCTGCCTGTAATGGCTTATCTGTCGACACCTTTGCATCGGATGGGATGCCAGTTCTCATAAAAATGGTGGAATGTCCATCGCGTCCGTACTTCATCCCAGCCCGTGTTTCACCCGGGGTAGCAAAAAAAAATGAGGTGAGCTTTTGTCCGGGTCAGGGAAAAAACGGGTGAGCTTTTGTCTGGTGAGCTTTTGTTCGGTGAGCTTCTGTCCGGTGAGCTTTTGTCCGGTGAGCTTTTGTCCGGTTACCGCCTATGACAGTTTGTTCGTTTGTTTCGAGGTAGGCCTACCCGGCGAACGACGTCCGTGCTTTCATAACGTACCGCGCTATGGCGCTACCGACGTCACAATAGATACTGGCTGCAAGCAGAAAACACATGCGACTTGCTTTCACCGCTCTCATTTTTAAATACTTTCAGCAGAAATTATGTTTTACCTCTCGATAAAGAACAGGACTGAAGTACACGAACCACTTCCGTCTCACGGTGAACTGAGCAAGCACTCTGCCATAGACAAAAACAATAGTTCTTTCATGAAATTGAAGATCCCCGTGTGGCTCGCTTACATCTCCCTACGTAAAAGTGACCATTAAAATTTGTGCTTAAGCGAAAAGTGGCCACTTACCCCGAAGAGTGTTCATCCGTTAGGTTCCCTTTATATGAGCTTCCCATTGGCTCGAACGATTATTGATGCTTTGAATGGGAGGAAGAGAGGTGCCAATCATTGTTCCGGTGACACCGATTACTTGAGGAACACTGAAATGAGTCTCCCTCTCATTATTATTTCAAGCAAAAATAATTGTTATGGCATGTGGTTTATTCAGTTTCTTAATAATAGGTTTGTTGCTTTGCAGTCGGCGAAGATATGACTGATTTAGTAAGGGCATGGAGATTTAAAGGCTATGATGTGCTTCCAAAACTGTTTTGTTTTTATTTTCTATCCATTTTTATTATACCACTTCCAACAACAGTAGCTTAGCTGTAAATAATTGTCTGTGTTATAATCACAGTTAAAAAAGTTTTATAGCACTTTGAGGAACTTAAGGGTTTTCTTTATTATTTGCATCACGGTTAACAAGGAGATAGACCGGAATCACCTGTTCTAAAAGCTCAAATGTGGGCTACAAAACCCCCATGTTTTTGCTACGAAAGCTGCTACAAGCAGTTTTTTGTAAGTTTCACCACTGATGATTTAATTTAGCCTGTTAAAACACGGAAACATTATCCACATGTGCTTCTCCTGGAAACATTATCAAATAATGATATGATTTGAAGTTGAACTGCATCACTGTCTACTTTTAGAATACAACACACACCATCAATATTGCACTCGGACAAGCTTCCCGCAAAGCCCATCATCATCGACCGGTGTAAGAAGGAGTGTCTACTTTTGTAGACACTCCTGCTTACTCAACTTTTCTCAATCTTATATGTTCACAAATTTGGTTCCCTCCATTTTCAGTTACATATGAGTGGCTCATATAAAAAGATTGTAAAAAATGTAATTTTCACAAAGGAAAAAAAAAGAAAACGACGGAAGTGAAATTTTATTTCGAAGTTCACAGTTCCCCATCAGCCTCTCTGGTTTATTTCTATGGTACGTACTACACAACAAGTAAACAAGTAGTCACCTGGCCCCACCTATAGGTTATGGGAATCATAAGGATGCTTGCCATTGTTTATTGGTTGAACGTAATCAAGATCATTTGTTTAACAAAGAAATGGAACGCATGTGGAAGCAGTTGTCGTTGTCACGAGCCAGAATTTTACCATCTTCCAGATATCCTCGTAATTCTATCATAACAATGACATGCAACTGCAACAGGTAAATGTACTGCCAAGTGCTCACACGACACCGAAGGCTATCGTTTATATACTTCCTTGTTTGACCTGAACGTGTCTCCGCTCCCACTGTTCTTTTTTTTTTCTTTTTCGCTCCCCATCTTTAGTCAAAACACAAACTGAAATGCATGTGGGGTTAGGTGGTGCCATATGATTTAAGCTGTCTGCTATGTTTTGTGTTTCAATTTCGATTCCTGGTAGCAACCCTCCACTGAGAGATATATTTTTGTTTGTCAAGTCAGTTCTGTCCATACCTCAGTTTTTTTGTGTTTCCTTTGCGACGTATCAACAAGCCAAACTTCAATTTTAGTCATCATAGATTTTTGTCCCAATTATATTGACGAGGGATATCACTTGGGGTTCTATTTTGGATGTTGGAGCACCATAAGAATCCACACTATGTTTCACGGGAGTTACTTTAGCTGTATAAATATCTTTAGAATTCAACTGGTTCTAGAGTTTTCAGGAGTGAAAAAAAAAAATCTAAGGTAACTATGCCCCTGAAGCCCATTATACATTACTACATAGCTGCCAAGTTTGTTTTTAAACAACGCATTAGTTGCACACACATTTTTTATTTAGTATCGGGACCCTCGGATCCGCTTATTCAGCCAGCCAGCCATGTTTGCAAGCACCGGTGATGATATCTGCCTCGTACCTTTAGGGTCCCTAGTCACCAAGTGGCGAGGTGGTGCCGCTAGTAGTTCCCTTGTATGTACTTCCAGACGTGGATCAGTAGGCTCCCAGGCGTTCTTCCCCCCAGCATGCTCTTTACCGCACGTTTCCCTGTCAAGTTCGGGCAGCTGGAAAATATGGCACGTCTTGCTCCTTCGATTTTTTTTAAAAATTGTCCAAGGGCTAATTAACATTTAAAGAATGTTAGTCCTTAGGACCTGTTTAAGGGGTACGGAAACGAAATGTTTGCACTTATTTCCTTGCTTAGATATTGCCTATGTTGTGACGGCAGCCCAGAAACATTAGACTACTGTTTCTTGTCTGCCGGCAGAAAAATGAAGAAAACTAATTTTCAAACGAATGAACAGATTTTAAGATTGCCCCTGGTGGCGGTTTATGAAGCTCCGTTGGAATTCCACCACGTCATCGGCCTCCAAGAAGCATCGGCAGTTCGCGGCAGTATGGCTCTTTCATGGAATTACTTAGTCGTGAATATGACTTGGCGGAGAACGCTAACGGGTCTACTACGTTGTATATGTTAAAGCTCCTGTTGTGCTTCCGCAACATGCATTCCACACCATCAAGATCGCCGTTCTTTGGAGACCTTAGGTAGGAGCTTGATCTGGGGTTGTGAGTAAAGGTACGTTTATGCTCCAACGTAAGGTCGACGAGCGCGGCGTAGCGCAGCGCGCACAGATACTGATTGGTCGCAGGTATCGAGTTCCTGTTTGCTGACCAATGAAAGGCGCGCGTTCTGCGTTACGCTGCTTGCACTCCGCTCAATGTTGGAGTATAAACAGCTCTTAACTCTGCCAGGTATGTTTGCCAGTGAATACTCCCTATAGATCAGTCTACCACATTCAGCTATCCGTTGTTCTGTGGATGGAAAAATAAACAATTGCTACTTGTTAGCTATCGCTGACTTGTGTATGGCATGTTTATCTCCTTATTCCAACATCGTATATCCCAGTTGCATCCCAGTTCAATAAACTTAAGTATAACGAGTTTTCACTTCTCACTTACCACTCACTTATACGTGGCATGTTTTTCTCCTATAGTGTCAATGTCATGAAATATTCAAATTTTTGCAGCCGAGTTCACTCAAATGGAGATTCGTCGGGTCTTGGGGCCTGGTCAGGGCTTTGGATCTGGGCCTCAGTTCGGGAAGATTTTTCTCTATCTGTTGCACCCGAAATATAAGAAAGCAGTCCAACGCCAATCGTATATACACGTGTCGGAGGCGGTAACTATAATTACTAAGACGAATTTTGATTGCCACATAAAATGACCAGTACCAAGAGCTCCAACGTGGCACCCCTATACAAAACAATCAAACAAAAGTACTGATTGCTCCCTAAAGTAATGATCGCCTATTTGCTTCTTTTCAAAATAACACGCGAGTTGTCTATCCAACTGACAAATACATCTGCTCCGCGGCGGGCCTCCAAACGTTACGCACTGGAACAACCAGCATGGGGCAAGGTGGGAAAAAAAGCGCGGCTCCTTCCTTGAGCGGCTATTAGCACCCCGCAGAGAGACGCTAATGTTTTTGCGGCGCCACACAAAAGAACGCGCGCGCCGACGTCAAAGTGATTTGCAAATAAAAAACGCGCGCTCGCTCGCGCCTCCTCTTCTCTCCTCCTCTGTCGTCCGTCCCTGTCGCGAGTTTAGAAAAGGGCGGGCGGGGCGTACTGGTGAGCGCATCGTTAAAAAGTCGTTAAGGGAAGAACCCCGGGGGCCAAGCGCCGTCCCTTTCATTAGGCAACGCGAGCGCGTAATTCGCAGCCCCGGGGGGTGGCCATCTTCCGTTGGCGACTTGTCCACAGTCCGTTTTCAAGCTCCAAAGCGCGGTGGGTATTAAATCCTCTCCTCTGACCAATCAGTCGCCTTCCTTTAGTCAGCTGACACGTCCCTCTAAGTGTAAGAATGCGTGGGAGAGCTCGATCGCGAGGCCGTAGATAGACACGCGATTAGTTGATCGAGCACGTAGCTTCCGCCCCACTTTCACATCTGCGGCGAACGGGCGAATACACGGTAGCTCTCTCGCACCTCTCAGCGCCCCGGTGACGCCTCTCTGGGAGCGAAAGCGGGCTTACAGGCTCGGACTCGGGTTAGGACCTGGGGTTCGGCTCGTCTCCGTACGTGTCTCCGGTCCGTATAGTAACGACGTCGTCAGCCTTTGTTTCGTCAGGTCCTTCTTTCCTGTTTGCGGAAAGGGCCACGGAAGTGCGAGCGCGTTCTGCGTCGGAGACATCGGTACTTGATGTCGCGTACGTTGTTGACGCAGGAAAACTCGCAGAATTAGGTAACAAACAGTAAAGTAGCAAGAATTTTTTTTTAGGGGACGTGTGGTGTCAGATCTGAAACCCCATGGACGCGAACACCTCTTGATGGCCCGACGACGAGATGATATTCGATAAAAACAATCTACCACGACCACACCTCTCCCATTGCGCTGATGCCTGCACGCATTTGAGAAGCATATCGACTACTACTTATACTTATTTAACCGGCCGCGATAAACATCCGTCATCCATGTACCGACTTCGAGCGGACCTTGGCCGCGAAGACTCGTTATCGGTCTTTGCCCGATAGAGCTCGCCTGTCAGTGCACTTCTGTGAAGCGTAACGATATTTAGCTACTCTCTTTTTTTTCACTACACTGTTAGCAAAAATAACACGCCCAGACGTGTAAACCGTTGTCCCATAGCGGACACGTCGAAACGTGTTCGTTTTACACGAGGCCATCTGTGTTTTTCGTCTACACATGAGTTGCTGTGTAAACTTAACACGCTACACCGTGTCTGCCTTCCGCAAAACCGTTTCGAGCGTGTTCCTTATGAAACATGGCGGCCAGCGGCCGAGAACAGGCGAGAGACGAGCCCAGCGAGCCGCGCGCCTTTCAGCCGAATTGAAAGCACACAGGGCGCGTTAGTTCTCGTTCGATGTCTTTTATACACAGTAAAGTCTCCAAGCGGCGGACGTAGCTACTTGCAAAGGTACGTACGTGTGTTGTCGGCGGCGTCAATAGCTTCAACGAGCCGCTAGACAAAAAAAAAAAAAGAAAAAAAAACGAAGGCCGAACTTACATGGATAAATAACTTGAGCAAACTATTTAGAATCGGGCGGTAACTTGCGCCACCTATCGAGATTTCTAGCAACCTGTTTAAAAAAAAAAAAAGACGAGTCTGTTAACACTGTGAACGACCACGGCCTCACAGCAGCCCTACATACAACGCAGGCAACACAGCACACAGCTACACGGCACCGACATATTCCTACTCGATATCCATTTCTCCCCGCGGCGCATATAAGCTTGACATGTGCGGGTGAGCTCCTTGGTCACTGACCATTACAGATTTATAGAAGAATACATAAAACGCGGCGCAATGGACAGCCGTGTGTTAGAACTGTTTGCATTTAAAAAGTATGGAGGCAAAATCTATAATGTTAGTCCGTTGCAATAAATAATGATATGTTAACAATAAATCTTAAACCGGTCATGAAAAAGTTCGAATTTTTGTTATTTTCTTGCTTGACCAGTGTCATGAGCAGTCCGACTAGCATGAATCAGATAGAAAAACAGATTATTGGGATTTTGTCATTACGTATATAATAATAAATGAAAATGATCCTTGCGCAAAGCATTTTTTATATATTTTTGTGAAGGACATCCGGACATCCGCCCAACACTTCACTTCCGCTAGTTGCAGCAGTTGCAGTACGGGAGCAGACGCCTTCACTTTTGGGGCGTTTTGATGCAGTTTGTTGTCGTATGTCGTGTCGGTGTCGAGAAGAGCGGTGGGGCTTGGGAGTTTGTGACCGATGTTATTCGTGAACACTGGTGTGGGGCGCTGATGCGTCTTTTTTTTATACTGCCACCACCCCGAACTTTGAAGATACACGGGCCCGTAGCAGTGCATTATGCTGAATCGCGAGCTTCTTCTCTGTTGACGTCGCTTTCCTGGTACCACTCGTGGAAACTGCAAGCGTTTAAACAGTGTGCATTATCTCGCCTACATCCCCGGTGACGTACTGGACCTGTTGAAACTTATTGCTTCCGTCATTTTAGAGTAGGCAAGGCAGTTATCTCGTTGGTCTGGTTTCGGTTATAAAAGCAAGGCAAAACGCTCGTAGTTCCCGCCCTCAGTACACGTTGGACATCTTCCACACTTTGACACCGGATAACTGAATGAACGAGGATTTACATTCACTTCCGAGGTTACTCTCGCCGCTTCCTCACCGTTGAGCAGCAGGATGAGCTGGCGACAAGCCGCGGATGAAAGGCTGGAGCATCAACAGCCCAAGCGTATCGGTGCCGATGCGGGCGACGCGGGTTTCTGTCAACCGGGAGGCCAGCACAAACCGTGACCATTCCAGCTCTTCGTCATGACACGGTGTTGCAGAGAGCAGGGTAAAATACAGCTACACGGATTACCGAAGCAAACGACTGCTATCTTAAATCTTGGCTTGTGATTGCGCCTTTGTAGTAGATCATCTTATTCGTTTTGCTGGAGAGACGCAAACGACGGGCATAACAAAATCGCTTGCATATTCCGCATATCTCACAAAAGCATTTACCCTGTCACCTTGCGAAAAGCGCGAAACACGGAGTCCTCACCGTCCTAAGCTTCCCGTTTTTTACCTGCTTTAGAGCAGTTTGTACCTGCTAGTAGATATGCTTACTGAAACTGAAACAGGGCAGTGCCAGAAAGAAAGAGACAAAGTTGAGAAAGCTTGCTCGCTCTCTAATTTCTCAACTCTCAAGTGATTGTACCATAATAAATGCACCAACGCGTCTTCCAAAATAAAGAAAGAGCACCACGTTCACAACATAAAAAAATGGTCTCAGTACATTCATCTGTGGGCAGGTAGGAAACTTTGCCCTTATTTATTCACGCCGCATGATTGCCGCAACAAACTCGTTGCAGGACCGAATCATACTCGAGCGGTGTGCGTCGCTATGCAAACGCAGTCCAACACGAAGCATAAAAAACGGCAGATTTAAGACGACAATCCGGAGTCCATTATTCAATTAAAACAACGTAATTTTGTTGAAAACGCCCGCTGCTTCTTACTCACGGTATGTGTCGGGATACTTCCACAGTTTGAAACGGAACGAGGGAAGATTTACTTTTAAAAACGCTCGCTGCGTCCTCCCGGACCAGCTGGACTGGATCAGCTGACGACGACGGGACTGTACCCGTTGAACCTCCACCACGCAACAAACAATTTGCGCTCCGTGTTAAAAGCGTGGTTCAAACAGACCCGGAATACAAAGCACCGCACCACACACGACGAATATTTCAGCTCTTTTTCGCATCGCCGGGTTGCACCAAACAGAACGAGATCGCCGAAGTCAACACCGCGCTGTCGTGAACCTTGGCTTGTGGTTGCGAACTCGTGGACCCTGTGACTCCCTCCGCTTTCAAAGCACACACGGCGATTACGAATGCTACTTTCCGTCTTCCAGGAACATCACAGGGGCACTTCTCCGGTCATGTCTTCACTATGTGCTCGCAAACTCCGAAGCTCTATGCGAAGCTTCTCGCGTCCCGTCAAACCAAAACAGTAGCGGTGCCATGCGTACTTGACAGATTTTCTCCGGTCAAACCAAAACAACGAAAGCCAACCGGCGCTTGCTTCCAGCGTACATCGGCGTTGCGCTTGCGCCGTGGCCAGATCGCCAGATCGCTTGCAGTTGAAGGTTGAAGCAAAAACGAAACCAACTGCAATGTCACGTGTTCACATCGAGGACACGCTTTTTATATCCATTTTAACTGTCTGGAACGAATAATTAGAACCATAACTTTATTTGTGGTGTCTAAGAAACTGTTATCAGGACCCCTAAACTAAATACAAACATGGGCGACATGAAGCAAGCCGCACTGCCATCGACCAGAAGATGGCGGCGAGCCCGGTAAGCGTGGGTTTCGCCAACGTCCTGCGACATGGTGCAATTGCTTTTGGTGCATATCTGTCTCCGAGACATGTTTCTTTCCGCGGCATTTGTCTCGACGGTCCTTTCTAAGTGTGTCCCCAAGCATTCCGGTGCTTCGATAGCCGGCAATGCCGCTGTCGTCGCCGGGGGCGATGCGTGTTTTCGAGGTCGGCTACACGGTTATGCGTGTATGACCGAACCAAAACACGTTTTTTAGAACCTCGCATGATTTCTGAACGAATTATCCGTTACTCATCGTGTAAATTTATGGTAATTTGTGTAAAAGGCGTGTTTTTCACCCCAGATATTCGCCAAATACACGGGACTTGCTAACAGTGTACGTATAGACCCCTTAAAAAGTATGCCCTCTTACGGTCGATCTGAAAATACTGCAAAGTAGCGTTCTTGAAAAAAAGAAAGAAAAAAACAACACTATAAAACTGTCAAATCTATCAACTGTATAGTCTCTTGGAAGTGAGTATTACAGCCTTGCCAGCTGCCAGTTGGTGTTTTTTTTGCGCACGCTACTTCGCAGTTTTTTTAGATCGACCGCAAGAAAGCGTAGTTTTTGGAGGGGTCTATAGTGAATTTTCGTCAAAAAGTGAGCAGACAAACGAAACATATGAAACACAACAAAGACATCATCATAATGTAAGCGAGAAAACTCCGCAGCTTTCACTACAGTGTGTGAGGAAGTGAAAGTAATACTTGTTTTGCAAGTATAGTATACACCCACGTCTGTGCATAGTTTCTATTTATTTATTCGATCAGACATAACACAGTCTTGTGGTCGCTGAAGTATATCGGAAAGGAAACATACGGCACCCATGAATCCCCGTCCCAGCCTTCTCAATCGATGCAGCTATACCGTAGCGGGTGGTGGCTTCCTTTGGATCTGATAGTATATATCGAGTATTTAAAGCAATTAGTCATTAGTTGTTTATACAGCGGGATTTTAGACTGCTAGAACATGGCGACATTCTAACTCACTGAAGATACACATTTAGCCAGTGCAGTGCGACTGCTGGTCTGGGGTCTTTAACCTGCATTACGCAGGAGTGATACACGACCGCGCCGGTACGATGCTCATCCATATCTAAACGGGCAGACTCGGCAGAGGTGGGGATTGAATCCAGGATCCCTGGGTTCTCAAGTTAGAGCTAAAAAACGATTTCTACGTCGAGAAACGTGTAGAGGTATCCCCCGCCAAACGTGGAAGTAGAAGGCACTGCATTGGATTGGATTAGATTTCATCCCGTGGAGGGGCAAGTACCACCTATTTGGCCAACACCAGTCTGTTTCCCGCGTTGTTTTGATCTGGTATACGCGTGAGACTGATGGATCGGCTTGTGCACATGACAATTAGAACAATATGGAGTTTTAGCAAACCTTCACCTTGTTCCGCGTACCTCATTACCGGAGCTTTTTAAGCATAATTCACACGAGAGAAATATCCCGGGGATTTCTCCACGGCACGCGCATCCCGCGACAAAAATATCAGGCTCCGCGAAATGCAAAAGCCTCGCGTTTCCGTCTCGTGATGCGCGCGCGCCGGGGAGAAATCCCCGGGATTGCTCCCTCCTGTGAATACCCCTCAAAGCGCGCGCCCTGCGGTCGCATGGCTTGCTGGGGTGTTTGGGTTGAACGACATAGTGAAAAACAGCGCATAAACGACGGGACACAAAGTAGAAGACGGACACAGGAAACAGCGTATGTCCTGTGCCCGTCTTCTATTTTCTGTCCCGTCTTTACTGAGCATTTTTTCACTGTGTCACGCTATCACCCGGGAGCGTGTTTAAAAGCACGCTACAAAGGCTCCGATAGCGCAGTACGCGGAACACGGTAACAGTGTGCTAAAAATCCCCAATGGTGAATTAGCAAATACCGTAGCCGCTAATCTTATGCTAACTGATTCCAAGAAGCGGGTTCTTTGAATCGGAGCTGAAATGAAGCTAATAATGTTTCTGTAGATCAACGTGTTTGTTTGCATTGTCCTGAACGATGTGTTTGCTTCTATTTTCCCCCTCCCCCGACTCCTACTTGTTACCCTACTATTTTTAGCGCCAATTTTAGTCCTGTTTCCTCTATGCACTGATTTATTTGGTGTAGACTGCTTAATTCCGAATCTTAAAATTTCCGCCTTTGCTGGGATTGACGGCATGACGTTAAATCAAAGTTCCCGAGGATGACTGCGACATATTCATCCTTAAATCTTTCCGATTTTTTTTCACTCTCTTTACAATGTCCCACTATGCCCAACGATTGGAAGATAGAGAAGGTGATTGTCCTGCATAAATCAGGTAATGCTCACTCCTCATTGAACAACAGACCCATATCACTGACCAGCGTGCCATGTAAATCACTTGAACATGTTATTTACTCTCCCCTTGTTGCCTTTCTCAAGTCCAAGTTTCTGGAACGCCGCTCTTAGGTGCACGTTTCCGGCTTCAGCGGCGTCGCCGTCGGCGTAACCGCGTGCGTTGCATTATGGGAAGTTTCCCCAAGAAAGTTAGCAGGGAAATTTTTTCGTTAAACTTAGTGGGGAAATGTTTCCGCTAAACTTAGCGGGAAAACTTTTCCGCTATATTTAATGGTGACATTTCGCCGTTAAATTTAACAGGGGGAAGTTTCTCGCTAAATTTAGCGGAAACATTTCCCACAAAATGTTTTGCGGAATTTCCCGCTAAATGGGAAGAGAACAAGAGGGGAGGAGAGGAGGATACGGAGGGGGAGGAAGCGCATACCCTCCCCTTCTCCTCCTCAAGAACTGGGCTCTAATTCGGCATTACAGAGAATTGTAAACGTCTTTCATTGTTTTTTTCTTTGCTAATTATTAACACGGGTTCAGAAAGTTATTTTCTTATGAAACACCGCTCGCATCCCAGGTAGCACACTTGCCTGGTTTAGCTGGGGCCCGAATTGGCATTTAGTTGTCATAGCTTGGCCACGACTGCCCAGCCATTTACGTCTGTATGCCAGCCTGGCGTTTCACAGTCTTTCCTTGCACCAGAAAGCCACGGAACTGCCAGGGAACGTCTTCCCTGTTTGACCAGTCAATTTCCTTGGTCATTGATGGCCAGTGCAAACAGGCCGCTGCCATTATTTATGTACACCGGCTGCCTATTGATTTTCCTCGGTCAGAGATGGCCAAGGTAGCAATGCCTCTGCCAAGCTTTCAGGTTCCATGGTGGTTCGTTGGAATTCTCTGGTCCACTCAATACAAGCAACAGTCAGTATTCGGGCATGTTGCCAGATCGAAGATAGGGTGAGCCAAGGAATGGCAGGGAATTGCCGCTATGCAATGTTCCGTGGCTCAAGCTCGTATTTTAGTGGACCCAGAATGCTCGCTGAAAGCCACTGTTACTCTATAGTTCGTTTAACTTTTTTCACTTTCTCTTTTTAATTCGCATGAGCGTTCTCTTAACATAGTTTTGGTGCTTTGTGGCACGAGCCCTTGCAGTAGAAAGTGACGTTTCAGTGCAAGATGTCTGTTTTAGTTGGAGACGTAAAAAAAAACACGTGTTCCTCATTGAAAAAAAAAAAATTTGAAAACAGTTTGCATATGAACAGGCCAAACCCGAAATGAACTGGTTGTAGTGGAATTGTACCGGACAAATTGGAAATCAAACTGTATAAATTGGTCGAACTCGAACTTTATAATTTTGCCGCTTTTTACCGCGGCCTTTATCTACCCTGGCTTGCACGGATAAACCGCTTCCAGCGCAAGTGCCCGAGGCGGGGAGCCTCCCACGTGATGTTGGAAAAGCGCGGGAAGACTCCTTCACCCCCAAGTGAATCACGCGCCTGGAATGTGCCAGTGCCCCGGGACCGGAGATGATGCAGTGTCCTTGAAAGAGGAGAGCTGCTCACGTGCCAGGACAGGGAGCGCGCGTGCCAATCAGCGCGGCCTTCGTGTCCGCTCGAAGCGCCAGTTTGAGTCGGCGGCGGCGCAGTACCAAAAAAAAAAAAAAGCGGATTTGACGTGGCGCGAACTTTGGTCTTTGTTCCCGCCAGTGCCCGCTGCTGTTCTGCTTGGGGAGGTTAGAAGCTGCTGTGTTTGTGATAGTTTGGCGGTGCCTTGAGTGCTCCCTCTGCCGATGGTTCCTGTGGCTGATGACGTCCTCCGCCTGAGTTCCACTCGCTCGAGGGCGAAAGGGCTGCATCCCAGAACGGCGTGTTCGGAATTCGCTCCGTCCTGATTGCAGCGCGGGCAATGGCTGTCTCTTGTCTCCTCGCCAGCAAGCCAGGTAAGTAGGCTCGACCATTTGGATTCATTTTCGTAATCAGGTGCATGTGAAACTGAACCTGTTTGCAACCCAATTTGGAACAGGCATGCTAGTAATGCAACCTCCAGTGTATACATTCAGCTTCAGAGATCTTGTAGCACAGTGGTTAACCACTGTGGTAGAGCATCCGGCTGTTGTTACCCCCTTCCTGCCTTCCTTTCGTCCGCTATGCAACTAGCGATTGCGAGTTGCATGGCGGACGACGGACTGCGGAGGCAGGAGAGGGGTAACAACAGCAGCTTCTTTTCATTCCTAGGCGTTGTTTTGCGTAAAAGCTGAACCGCATGTAAGCGATTAAGCGAGCGACGAGAGTCAGCGACGAGCGGCGGAGATTCCCCGCAATCGCTCGTCGCGTCGCTCGGATTTTGGTTTTCTAAAAATCGTCGCTCATCGCCTTGGTCGCTTGCTCCCGTCGCTTTCACGCGGTTTGCCGCGTCGCGCGAGTGACCGAACGACAGCGAAGCGGATCGTCATCGCTCGTCAAATCGCTTAGATGCGGTTTACACTTAATGCCGCGAGACAGGCACCACATGTACGATTGGCACACGCTTCCGTATTCTCTCATACTGTTTATGGTAGTGCATATTTTTTATTCTCGGCATTAGTTACATACCGTTTTAGTACAGACGGGTGAAAATAAATCTGCCACGGTTCTAATTACTGAAGTTTATTATTATTTCAGATGCCTTGGGGTACTACGTTAGCCACCACCGGAACCCCGACACTCCAGAAGATGTGGAGAATCTCGCCAACCGCCTGGGACACATGAATAATATCATGACAATTTTTTTTTTGCACTGTACATATGTCTTTATGCTTAGTTTCGCGGCCTGCAGTATGTGTGTTTTTTTTTTGTGAAAATAAATTTTATTTTATTAATTTACTACGTTTGTTGTCAATATGAGAAGTTAAACTGGTTTAACTGCATGGTGAATTTCTATTGTCTAGCCAAGCTTGGCTGACCACCCGGCCACTAACCTGGCCCATGCTGTATATACAATGAAGAGCCAAGCTTGGGGTACCACTGAGCTTCCCGCCTGGCCCATGCCGTAATTCCAGCGGTGAGCCAGTCCATGGCTACACAGGGAACTGCCGGTGGTCGCCAGACTGGCATACCAGGATGGGGCTGCCTAGCGCCATGGGGCAAAACAATCTAGGCCCAGTGAAACTTCCCCGGCTACCCAGTCTGGCTCAAGCTTGAGCCGGTCTAATGTGCTGCTTGGGATCATTTACTAATGACCTGTTTAGTGCTATTGATGCTACACTTGTAGTTGACTGCATTTTCTTAGATTTTGCTAAAGATTTGGACTCTGTCCGCACGGCCTACTTCTCTTTTAACTGGGTATACTTAATATCGATCCTAACATTTTGGGTTCGATTAAATGTTTCTTTTCTAACCGCTCACAATATGTTTCTATCAATGGCTATAATTCTTCTACTACTCCTGCAACGTCTGGGGTACCACAGGGATCTGTCCATGGGGCCTCTCTTGTTTCTAACCTACATCAAAGACCTCCCGTTGGAAAATATGTCGTCTAATAAATTGTTCGCAGATGACTGTGCACTGAATACCGTAATAACTAGTCTCCCTTATTGTGCGATACTACAGTCCGACCTTGATGTAGTACTTCCTAGTGCACTGATTTGCTTAAAAAAATTCGGGTGTGTGTCTACTTATACAGCCTAGGACTTGGTCTGCCTCAACGGGATACGAGTCTCCCAGCTGTAGATGAGAAATTCAGCCAGTGCACTACAACCGCTAGCCTAAAGTCTTTAACATGCATCACGCAATAGTGATACACGACCGCACGCCGGTATGATGCTGATCCAGATCGAAACAGGCAGGGGTGGAGATTAAACCTAGGATTTAACGTTGCTAAATGTAAAAGCATGCGTGTTTCCCGTCTTTCTGAAAACACTGACCCTGTCATTTACACCATTAACAATTTATTGTTAGCTTTTGTTGCTTCCTACAAGTATCTTGATATTTACATAAATCATAACCTTTCCTGGAACATGCAAGTAGACTGCTTATTTAACAAAGCTAATCATATGCCTGTGTGTTCGCACCGCCAGTTGCGGTCCTCGAATCTTCCGGTCAAGATCTATCTATGTAGAACCTTAATCAGGCCAAAATTTAATATGCCTGCTCCGTTTGGGATTCGGGACATGTAACACTATGAAACATTCTCGAATGTGTCCAGAGTATAGCAGCTCGTTTTCTTATTTATTCCCGTACCGCTATTGTTTCATCAATGAAAACAACCCTGGATTTACCTAACCACGATTTACGCCGTTTTTTAGGGGCGAAGCTCCTTAGGGGCTAGCCATGTCCGTATGTCTGTTCGCCGTCGGGTGCACGTGCTCCTGCTCGTGAACTCACGCGCTCACGTGCTCACGAGCACGTGAGCACGTGCTCCCGTGCTCGTGTAGGGCAAAACGAAAAACAATCGCATCTCCACGTGGAGAATGATGTTGATTGGGGCGAAGCTCTGGTGGTGCTTGTCTGCGTAGACGGTGAGCCGCAACATGCCGAGCCTTTCGTTCGTTTTCATCCATGTCAGAAAGAGAATGTGTGGTATGGAACGTGGTTATATACGCATTTCAGCATTTGACCGCAGCGTGACATGGATGAAAACGAACGAAAGGCTCGGCATGCTGCGGCTCAGCGTCTACGTAGACAAGCCCCACCAGAGCTTCGCCCCAATCAACATCATTCACCACGTGGAGATGCGTTTTTTTTTTCTTTTAAGAAGAAAAAAAAAACGGAAATCACCGATATTAGCCTGGAGATACTCTCCTGACTGGCTGCTCTGGTGGGGATAGGGTAAGAATATAACAAATATAAAAAGAATAAAAAATACATTTGCGGATCAAGCATACACAAAATACACGCAAGACAGAGTCCAGTGCAACATATCAGAGTCCCTTGTCGTGGTATGTTGGTCTAAAAAATTGGGTTGTGTGTGTGTTTATACAGCCTAGAACTTGGTCTGCCTCACAGGGGCGACGAGTCTCCCAGCTGTAGATGAGAAATTTAGCCAGTGCGGTACAAACCGCTAGCCTGGGGTCTTTAACGTGCGTCACGCAGTAGTGATACACGACCGCACGCCGGTACGATGCTCATCCAGATCGAAACGGGCAGGGGTGGGGCTCGAACCCAGGATCCCTGGGTTCCGCAGCGCGAGCTTTCGCTCCACGTGCTCCGAGCTGGTGTGCGCTAGACCACTCGGCCACCGATCCCCCTGTATGTTGGTCTAAGGAAGCGTAGAAGGGCGTTCGTAGTTGTCGAAGCACAGGCTTCATTATACCAGGGGCCCAGGAGAATTTGAATCCTAAGGTTTGTTCCTGATGGCTGCTTAATGTCCCTTAGAAATTTCTGGTGGTGCTCTTCATAATTTCAACATTTAATTAAAATATGTGTGATGTCTTCAATAGTTTCACATTCAGAGCAGTTAGGGCTTTTCTTTTTTTACTCTTCTGGCAAAGCCGTATATGTAGAAAGTTTGGCCATTCGCTGGGAAGTATAGGAGACAAATGAGGAGGCGCCATTGGCCGAAAGCGGGCTGGGCGTGTTCCAGGGCGTCTTCAGAAATTTGAATATGACCAACCAGAAGCCGGAAATATTACCCTGGCGGTGGTCGCGAGAAACAAACCTGATAACTGCATTGGAGTAACTCTCAATGGCTGAAAATATGGTACACGTGATGTTTCAATCATGCTCATCCAAAATGATGGTGGAGGAGTGCGACTAGCGGAACGATCGACATAATCCGTACGCCAAACGCCGAGGGCCGGGAATCTGCCGTCCGAGCGGTTACACTCCGTCCGCGCAAAACAGAGTTGCGCGGCGCATTCGTTTCTTACATCTTTCTGTATGATCATGATCAAAACAATACGTGCACCCTATTTTCAACCCCGAAGAGTTACTCCATTTCACTCTTACGCGCTTATTAAAACCATTTACGAACATATACCTTTGCTCAGAACTGTTTCTTGCTATCACCGCTAGGGGATTCTTTTCGATTAGTGGTTGGCCGAGAGAGCGTGTCAAGCCCTCTTTCCGAGTCTACTGCACGCCCTGGCTCTGCCCGCGCCTCCCATTGACCAAACTCTCTACATATACGGCTCTGTCTTCTGGTAATGTTCCCAGCGTTTTGATGTCTTCGGGACGTGAAACCCTGGTAGTTTCAGAAAGGCCGAGACACCACTGGATTCGTTAGGCTCAGATGAGCGAAGAGCCGAACATCCGCGCAAGCTTGCGCGGGTTGCATCGTGCGCATATCATTTTGCAACAACCTTGTAAGCGTTACCAAAAAAAAAAAAAAAAAAAAAAAAAACTAACGAAATTTGTAGTCTGCAAATAACAGGAACACGATACTGATCTGGGTACACCAAAATAAAAGAAACGCTTTACCGTTACTATTTCCGTAAAAACGTAACGCACGCAACTTTTGAATTGCTTTCCCACATTATGAATTAACACTTTTTACATTTTTTTTTACGTTACAAGTGTGCATAAGCGGCATATTTTAAGAAACATTATGTCCATCCACAAACTAAACATAATTACATCATCTTTCTTCCGGCCCCGCATAAATACTCACAAAAAAAACAAACAAAAAAAACGCAAAGGAAACTTAAAAATGTATATACCTTGTCTCCTTAAAACGCAAACAAAAATTGTCATTTTTTTAAGTTTTGGGAAGAATATGTAGAAAGTAACGTAACTACATTACAAGCTATTCGAAATAAGTAACTTAAGTACGTTACCCGTTACTATTATGAAAATGTAGCGAGTACGTTACAACGTTACAAAAAGTAACGCGTTACCGGTAACACCGTTACTTGTAACGCGTTACCGCCGACACTGTTTGTAGCCACGACAGCCACGGAAACGAAATGGCGCTTCGGAAACAGGCTGTACGGAGAAGCACCGGTGGTAGTGCAGGGGCCGTCGATTGACAGGCATAAAATCTTATAGAGGAGGCTCTGCCTTAGCGGTTGCTAACTTTTGCGGTTGCATACACTCTGTCGGGGGGCAATAAAAAATGCACAGGGTCGAGGGTGCATTAGTTGGGTGCTAGTATGAGGTCATGCGAAAAGGGTATAAGCTGCTGTACAGCCGCCGGGCGAGTGCCAGGTGCACGCGCGTCACCTGGCCTCACGCAGACTCGTATATGTAGAGAGTTTCGCCATTCACTGGGAAGTACTGGAAACAAATGAGGAGGCGCCATTGGCCGAAAACGTGCTGGGCGTGTTCCAGGGCGTCTTCACAAATTCGAATGTGGCCAGCCAGGAGCCGGAAATAATACCCTGGCAATTAATAAGTACGCCGGAGTAACTCTTGGCGACTGAAAATATGGTGCACGTGATGTGTCAATCACGACCATTCAAAATCATTCTGGAAGAGTGCGACTAGAGGAAAGATCGACATGATCCGTACGTCAGGCGCCGAGGGCCGGGAATCTGCCGTCCGAGCGGTCACACCCTGTATGAGCAATCAGAGGTCGAGCAGCACATTCGTTTCATAAAATTTTCTGGATGATCAGGATCGAAACATCACGTCCACCCTATTTTCAATTATGAAGGGTTACTAAATTTAACTCTTACGCGCCTATTAAAACTATATACCTATGATTGAAACTGTTTCTGGCTACCACCGCTAGGGGATTGTTTTCGGCTTCTGGTTGGCCAAGGCCCAAGAGAGCATGCCAGGCCTTCTTTCTGTACCTGATGCACGCCCTGGATCTGCCAGCGCCGCCCATTGGCCAAACTCTCTGTATGCACGGCTCCGGCCTCACGGTGCGGTGGACGTGCAAGCGCACTTCAAACGGTATTTTCTAACTAGACACCTAAATTTCTACCTAGATTTTCTTCCTAATTTCTACGGAGATGGTGGGAAGGCAACTGAGGAGTCCCTAAAGCAACTATTGCTGTAGAAGAAAACAAAAAAGTCAAAAAAAGAAAAAGAAAAAGAAAAAAGACGGCCTACTCGCGGGAACCATTATTCGACAAATCGGAGCTAAAGGGAGTTTCCAGGTCCGTTGAAATGACCGGCACGTCATCTAGAAAGTTAGAATTACGGAAACCCGCCTAACCGCTCATACACACTGGAAGCGGATCCGCGTTCACAAAGCGGTTGCGAACGCGGTTGTATAAAGATCCAGTTCAATTGCACGCGCACTTGCATCGAGTGCGCGTGCAATTGTACTGGATCTTAATACAACCGCGTTCGCAACCGCTTTGCGAACGCGGATCCGCTTCCAGTGTGTATGAGCGGTAACACCAGACTTCCACGCAACGAGTTACAAGTAACTGATTACCTGTAATCAATTACATTTTATTTTACCTTTTTAACGCTTCAATTACCTTTTTTTGTGGTAACATTTGATGTAATTCAATTACCATTTTTTGTACAAGTAAACAATTATGTTTCCAAAAGAGCTAAAACTATTAAGTTGAGTTTTTTACGTGACAAATTGCCCTGTCTGCCTGTGCACCACTCGTCTACGTTGCACCAACGTTGAACACAACTCTTGCCCCTAAACAACTAAAAAAACGCTTTCAACAGGCGGTCGTAAGAGCGAGACGCTTCGCTTCCTACAGTACTCGAAAGCGTCCGTCGAAGCACTGCGCAACCGCGAAGTGGTACGCAAAGCGTTTGAGCGCTACAACACCGCTCTTCCCTAAACCTCATCTATCGAGAGGATCACCAGCGTTGCAGCAGATGTCCAACTCGCCACGAAACGTGGGAAGACAAGGTGTGAATGACAAAAATGAACAAAATATAACCACTACGAACATATTTATAAATTTTTAATTTCGTAATAAAAAGATAAAAAAGTACTGTAAGAAGTAATGAATTCCTTTCTGGCAATTTTTCAATTAATTTCGTGATACAGTAATTCATTACTGTAATAACTTACGTTTTTCAATAACTCAATTATAATTGCAACCGGTTACATTTTTTTCAGTAACGCGTACAAGACTGCCTGCTACTGATGGTTAATGCGTGGTGAAATAGTATAAAACGGTGAAGTCGAAAGTCTGGTTTCAGCATGAGTTAGCGTAAAATATCTCACGGAAAAGAGATAATCGAGCAGTTTTACGTCGGAAATCGAGGATAGACAGGTATAAAGCGGCTTTGAAGGATGTTACGCTTGCGATCCGATAGTAACAAATAGAACGCGCGTGCCCGCAAAGAAACGGTCAATCGGTTGACTGAATGGGAGGCTTTTCCGCAGACTCGCACTTGAATCGCCGAGTCCGGCGAAGCCTCAAAGCTACGCGGTTCTGCCGGGGAAACCTTGTGGTGTGATGGCTTCCCCGGAGGAGGTCCGTCCCGCCGGCAACACTCGACGAGTCGGTGTCTCTGACAGATAAGCTTGCGGCCAAGGTGCAAGCAGTCGTCACGGGGCCCCGATACCCGTCAGTTCTCTGCAACGCATCGTCAGCCGATAACCCCGCTGCGACAGGGTTATCCACAAGTTGTCCAGAGCGGGCTCAAGAGCGTTTCCCGAACTGCTTTCAAAGTTCCTTCGTTCGGCTCTGGCCACTGCAATCAGTTTGGTCTCACGGTCGCGACACTTCAATTTGTCCAGTCATGCACACGTTATCGGACCAGAACTCTGTTAAAATCGGCAGTCACTATAGGCAGCCGGCAACGGCCAGGCGGCGCCAGCAGGGTGAGAGCGCACGGTTATACCCTATCTCGTTGTAGCTTGGCAAACGGCGAACGATAAGCCCCACATTGCGTACTGAAGGCTTCGAAATGCGCGACGTATACGAGCGCAACGCACACATATTGGAGCATGACGCAGCGAAAAGCCTGATACTTCTTCGGAGTTGAGGTGCGCTCCGGTGATACGCAGTCACGTTTCGATTGGCCCGCCAGGACCGTAGCTTCCGCTCTACTGGCACGTTACGCGATCACGGCTTCCTGGGATACCCAGTATTTCTTGCTTCGGACACTAGGCTCAGCGGCGCCACCAGAGTAATAGCTCACGTTTGAACAATGCAGCCGCCACTCCCAGGGGTACCCAATAGTTCTTGCTTCAGTCGCTAGATGGCGCCAAACCAAACAGCATTGCAGGTTGCCTATTGCTGAAGAAAGTACTGAGACATATTTAGCACCCTTTTTAAAGGACTCGGCGTTCCTGAGAAAAGAAAATCGTGTTTTTAGGCCCGCGTATGTAAGCTACGCATTGTAGAAAGCTCAAACTCCATCAGAATGGACGCACTCGGTTAGGGTAAAATGCGAAAATTTCGGAGCGTAACAATATCTGGATCAAATGATAATCGAGGAAGACGAAATTTCTTTACGAGCCGACGTCCACTTAAGCCTAATATAGTCAAAATACGAACTGACATTGTGGACGCATGCAGGTTTTATATAGTTGAAAAACACTTGACAGCAAGAAAGACAGCATTGCTTTCTCTCTCGCTGACACATTTTTTTCTCCGTAAAATAGATGTTACAGGCGCTCACAATATCATATCTTGTTTTGACGATATATGGCTTAGGTGAACGACGTTCCGAAGGTGAATATTGTCTTTCTCAAGAATATATTGATACAGGTGGTGTCATATCCTCAAACATTTGCGCTCTACATCCCAATCGATGGTGTCACATTCTTACAAAGTTCGAACGTTCTGCGATGCAATGCATATTTACCCGGGCCGGAAAACACCGTTCTCTTTTCTCGGGAGCGCTTTGTACTTTTCAGAGTTTCATGAAGCGCGGATCAAGGTTTCATTCTAAGGCGAAAGACCTTATATGTCCCATTACGCGAAAAGGCGGCGTCGGCGTTGCGCCAGGGAGATTGCCATAAAAATACGTCATCAAGCACTCGTCGCTCAAGGTCAAAGCGGACGCGCCTCAGAAATAAAACACAAAGAAGAGCACGGCAACGCAAATGCTCCGTCACGTAAGCCGTGAAGCCGACGGGAAGGCTCAAGGTCGAAGCGGATTAAAGCCCCTTTATAAGGACAAGTAGCGACATGCTTTGAAGAATAAAGCCTGCTATCTTGGCCCGATCCACGCGGTGCTACAGTCGACGCGCGAGTGTAAAAAAGCAAAACATGAAAATAAAAGGAGTGCGCGCCAGAGGAGGAGGGAGAAGATGTCGCTACCTTTTCATACAGAGCATCTAAGCGAACGCGCCTCAGAAATAAAACGCAAAGAAAAGCACAGCAACGCATATGCTTCGTCACGGAAGCCGTCGAGCCGGCGGGGTTCACCGCGCCTGCGCAGTGGAGGAGCGTGATGTCATCGCCGGTGCGCCGTGTGTAAAAGGAAGACGTGGCGCGTTGCTTGTAGGAATGCGCTGCGTGTAGGACTGCCTTATGGTGAATTCCACTCGTAGATCTGGAGCGCTTTCCAAAATCCGCGAAGGAGGCAAAATTCCGCTCCGTGGGACCCGCTCCGAATCGACGAGGGGAAGATAAACTTGCATTTTTGGAGCGACCTCCCCCACACCCCTTCTCTCTCCGCCGTACAAAATGGCCGCTGCTTGAACTTGACCAGCCCACCAACGTCTCAGCGGGCTGATCTTTCCAACGACCAGTGACGACTGTCACTGGTTAGCTGCAGAAGTAACACGCGACACAGGCCGGGCGAAATTATATGTACCGCGGCGCCCATGTCACAAATAACGAAGACGTCCGCGTTCGGCACCGTCACATACCTTTCGGCCGCCTCGAAGCGGCGGGGCACGGACAGCGATTGCCAGCGTGGAGTTCAGAATTGTAGTACGACATTAATAAACACAGAGATAACAAACCATCACTTGCGCGGTCGTTGCCTAACCACTTCTTGTTTTATTTCACGGGAAAACGCCGACGGAATGGAGTGTAAAAAGGTAAACAATCACTGGCTGCAGAATGAATAGGTCTAACCTTGCGTCTGTTTCCGGCTTTTCTGTCGTTCTTTTTCTCGTTCTTCCTCTCACGATCACAGACGTCAGCGCTTACGATTTGCCACGCTCCACATTCCCGGCTTTTTATCCCTGATCTACGCGAGGTAGAAGCGTTCGAGCCGTCAAAATCCAGAGTAAACAACCGACGCACCCGAACAGATCCAACTCCACGACCCGACCGGCCCGCCGATCTCTCCAACCTCGCCGCGCATGCGCACCGCCGATTTAGACGGAAGTCACGTGGGCCGCTCTGTCAGCTTCCGGAGAGATCCGTGAAATCCCGCAGAGCAAGTTCGGCGGAGTTTGGGGCGCTCCGTGGAGCGGGCGCTGCCAGAGATCTACGAGCGGAAGATGACCAACTCGAGCCAGATGTGCGAGTGGAATATGCGCGCTCCAAATGGAGCGCTTTTGGAGCGCTCGAGATCTGCGAGCCGAATTCACCATTACCATTCCTACACGTGAGCAGTCGTAAGTGCGTTCGGCGTGTTTTTTAAACTCCCGAGATGGAAAGCTGAATTACCAACACAGTGCACTCGAGGTCCTCTCACCCGCCGTGACAGTGGCACAAACAATATGCCACGATCTATTCCTTAGCAGAAAAAGGACGGCGATATATGGTGCAACCATAGGCCTTTTACAATAAGCGCATTCTGGGTGCTACGATGCTTGTCTGCTGGGCTGTGGAACGCGTTCTGAGCGTGCGCAGTAGCTCTCTTCCACTAAATACGAGTCGCCGCACATGTGTCCACAGCCGAGTGGCTCAGCATTTCTCGCCCGAGGGATAAGCGCAGGAAAGGTGTATACTCCGCTTTAACAGGAGTCCGACCGCAGTGCATCGTGACGGTGTTCGTCGTCCTATTCGTGCCTTTGCCGACTAGACCGATCACGCATAGAAGAAAAAGAAAAGCGCAGGATCATAGCGCATTCAGGGTGCGTGATTGGTTTAGCCAGTGATAGTAAACTCATCAAGACAAACGCCATGACGATGCACTTTCGAGGCGGCTCGATTGGTTTCATCGAATCGTTGTGCTGGCTGAAGTCGGACTTCATAGGAAAATAAAGTATAAGAATGTATGTACAAACGGCTTCTTTTTTAAGCGATTGTCTTAAGGAGTGGAGTTCGTGTTGGAGAAAAGCCGGCGTCGGTGGGACGGAAAATATTGATTGCTAAATTGAGTCCCGATGTCAGAGCCGCACGACCTTGCGCGGGAATTTCAAACAACCCACAACGCCCACGTGAAACGCGACGCGAAACTTGGAATGAAAGTGATTAAAACATGACATGTAATCCGTGTTGGAACTAACGCGTTACAAGTAACGACGTTACTTGTAACGCGTTGGTTTTTTATAGTAACGTACTAAAGTAATTGTTAGAATCCCAAATGAGTAACGAGTAAAATAATATCGTTATTATTTTACGGTATCTTCCACCAAATTACGTTACCCGTTACTCGCTACTTTTGATTAAAAATGGTCGCATGATAATTTGAAAGCAAAATCGTTTTTATTCTGCGCACTACAAAAAGTGGCGAAGGAACCCCAACATTGTTTCTGTGTGGATTTTCCCTGCTATTTTTATAGCGTGTACAAATGTATAATTGATGTTTTTTTTTTTTTCACTTCGTGCGGTGTTTTGTATTTTCGATTTTATATTCCTTGTCACCCTTATGTAATGCCCATTGGGCCTTTAATGGTCGAATAAATGAAGGCTATGTATAAACGGCGTCCTTTCAAACTCACTTGGAAAACATCTTCAACGTTCCCACGACCGGACCCAAAAGAGACGAGATTATCGCTTTGCGGAATTCCTAAGCGTCCTCGGTGCAGTCTTCGTATCGAAGCTACTAAGACCGCCGTCGCCGTGCCCTGAAGGAGCAGCCGTCTTGCTGGAAAGAGACATCCGCTCAGAAGGCAGCAGTTTGCCGCCACTCGAAGGATTCTGCGTAATCGTTTCAAGCTGCTCCAGCGGGTCAATCCCTTCTCTTCAAAATAAATAAATCCTCGTTCTGTCAACAACAGAAAGGATAAATCCTAAATTTTTAAGCGTTGACGTTACCATGTTCCAAATTGGCAAGGTTATCGTGGGGTTGAAAGGTGTCTGTCACCAGGACATCACTACTTTTACAATCTCTGCCGCCGTGGTACAAAAGTGCGGTTTCTCTCTAAATAACGAACCCCGTTCAGAAGGTCACCTCCCGCTAAATCCTCCGGGCATCTTTTCTCCCATATCGCCTCAAAAATCAAACAAAAGACTGCGTAACCACCACGGACAGCACCTTCTTTGTATCGCAGTAGCCCCTAACTCCATGGCATTCAAATACCGAATTATCTATTGCTGAACGCTGCGCCCGCGTAATCCTTCTCGCAGGTCCTGGTTGTGTGTGAAGGCTACAGTACCAATCTTTAGAGAGACACATTCGTAGCAGTAATAGTGGTGGCCTTCGGCTGCTTTGGCCTTACTTTGCTGCTGTCGGCGTGAAAAGAAAAAAAGAAAAAGGTTTTTGAACCTGAAAGAGAAACCTGGGGTAAATGCTCATATAAATGCTCTTTGCTATTCCACCATTCCATTTAGCGCTCTCAGGGCGGCACCATTTTGTTAGACCGCAGCGCCCTCTCCACACATCCGGGAAGTTCAGCAGGTTTGGCGGGGTAAAACGAGAGACAGGGCACGCTCCCGACTCTGCTAGCAGACGACAAACCGGGAGGTTGCCGTTCTTCATCTTTGGGCTGTACCGGTGGGCTGTACCGAACATCGAACTCTCGCTCGCGGCTTCCGTTATGAAGTGGTTCGCGTTCTTAGAATATTTATGGCTACTCCAAAATCAGCCTTTAGCGCTGTTCTTATATTTCAGTAAATGGTCAACTAGCGTATCTTTGTTCCGTTACTTCAATAGCAGTGAAGTCAGCCGGCCACTCAACCACTGCGTCTATTGCGCCAGGACAGCACGTTTTTATTTATCATTAGAGACTTCCACTCATTGTCGCTAAAGGCCTACACCAGTACAAACTTCGTACAGTGAAATAGCTGCAGCTACCGGATTCACTTTTCGCCGGAGCGACCGGCCAGTCTGACAGTTTTCCTTTTTTTTTCACACGCAGGTAACATCGCAATTAAACTCGGTTAGTATTTTTATCGAGCATAGCATTACACGATAACTCCATATCAAAATCCGCGCATCTGCGCTTCAAATTTCCAAAATGACGCGATTTTGATGAATGATGAATGCTTGGGAGAAGAGCGTGTTGGTTCAAGTGATGAATCAAGAAAGAACAAAACAAATAAAACTTGGACGACACAACCACATCTTTCAACTAGCAACAGACGATTAAAATTTCCAATACGAGCAGCCAATTATACCGAGGAGGGAGAGGAGGAGAAGGGGAGAGAATAGGAGATAAAAAGGCGAAGTGCAAGCCAGAGAGGTGGGTTTATCTTGGATTTTAGAAATTCAACCTTAGTTTTCGTCAGCAGGAGGGAAGAGTGTGACACGTTGTTGTTTGCTGTGGTCATGGCGAATGACTCCATGATCTCCCTGCCGCATCTGTTGTCATAGCCCCCAGGATTTTTGTTTCATCAAAGAGGGAATGACAAAGCGAAAACGAAGGGGCATGTAGGACTATAGGATGACAGGAATCTGGAGAGGCCTTAGAAACTTTGTTGTGATGTTCCCGGAGTCTGTGATTGGTGCATCTGCCGGTCTGACCTATGTATTGATGGCCGCAGCTGAAGGGGATAGAGTAAACTCTCTTCTCTTTGCATGGAATGAATTTCGTTTCGTGTTTAACAGTGCAGCTGATCAGATCCGGTTGTTGCTCACTTGTTGACAGAGTTGCTTAAGACGGATGCGGCACGAGGAGGCAATTCGTGTCGAACTTTCAGGCGATGGATTTTATCCGGTGGGCTGAATTGTGCACGTAAGGAATGACGGCGGATCGGGCTTTCTTTTTTGAGGATGGTGACTGGCGATCAGGCCCGTGAATCAGCCTTTCCATTACTGATCGTAAAAGGTCGACGGGAAACCCTGTCCTTACGAGCCTCATGTGCTGGAATTTGAAGCTGTCTTCTGCAAGATGACAGCAAGACTTCGTGAAGGATGAAGAAAACAACAATTTGATGATACCGTGTTTTACCGACTTAGAATAGGTGCTAGAAAACGGTACGTAGGACGCGATTTTAAACCGAGTTTGAACGCCAGCCGGATGTTAGGTGCGGCCCACTCGGCGTAGCAGACGACGAGCGGGGTGAGAGCGGGAGGACATTTTTTCTCTTTCCGGTCTTTCTAATGGAACGGTCTATACTTCGTTTATAATCACCAATAATCTTCTTTGGTTATAATTAGTGGTTATAATAAGCGATCGGTGTCCTCTTTTCGTTGGTCTGTAGCCTAAACCGGACTGTGACTAAACCCGGTGTGGTTACGAAATCTGTTGTTTGTGAGCAGTCCATGTACTGTACAATTGCCTCTGCCATATAACGTCTGCCTCTAATTAACAAGGCCGGTTTGGAACGTTTGTTATAAAAGCACCTTTTACTGCCATTTCACACTTACTTTTTGTGCAAGATGGCAGCGGCCACCGAAACTCCGTTATTATGGCCCGGGCCAAGTGCTATATTTAAACTGAGAGAAACGAAGTCGGACAATTTTCTGTTTAAATGTCTGCTCTGTATGCCGAAACTCAAGCTGCTGAGCACATCCATGACGTCGAACTCTATTTTAAAAAAGCACGTTGAGGTCAGTTATTCTTAAATGTCCCTTTCTTCTGTTAAAATGTCGTCGTTAAGCTTCCTTAGCTAAAATGACGCACATTTCTTTCAAAATAATTTTGTTAGTCGCAGTTTTTCAGCTATATCCCAGAATGCTCATTCATGTACGCGAGCGAAAAGTCTTCTAAAATGTCTTGGTTTAGTTTACTTCTATATTTCAGAAAAAGGGAAAATCAATCATGGCAGTTATATAGAAACACGCCTATTTTATGTTCGTTTAAGTTTTCGATTTATTTAGAGTTCTTTTTGTATACTAATTCGTGATGCAGTTTATTTAGTTA
Organism: Ixodes scapularis; assembly: GCF_016920785.2. Lineage (NCBI taxonomy): Eukaryota > Metazoa > Arthropoda > Arachnida > Ixodida > Ixodidae > Ixodes > Ixodes scapularis. The sequence goes on along the minus strand of NW_024609880.1, from coordinate 33,603,211 downwards.
ATATTTTGTTGTTCCACACCACTGATAATTAGAAATTATCAGTGGCGTGGAACAACACGCCCTTGCGACACGCCCTTGCTGAAGCAGAGGAAGATCGACCGTATGCCTCAAGTTCCCTTTTTTCAAGAAAAGTTCGACAACGATGTGGACACGTTTGTGGTTGAGACGCGACAGTAATATACAAACAGCTGCCATATATTAACAGTGAAACACAAAGTAACGACAAACTAACGTAAAAGTAACGTCCGTTAGTCATGGGAAGTAACGACGCCGGTATTTTGTTACATTCGCAAAATGGCAACAGAGCTTTGTAACGCGTTTGCTTTTTTCGAAACTAACGAGCACCGCTATTTCTTTACTTATTTTCGGGCCCGGGCACAACACTGCATGTAATGCGAAGTGTGGGTCGCCGCATTTCGCAAACGATTTCATTCTATCAAGTGATTGTTTTGCCTTACAGAAAACAAAATCAACAACTTTAGGCGGAGAAGGGATTCCAGGACACGACCCTTCGGTTGTGAGCCAGACGCGCTGCAGACCATACTTCGTTTCATCCAGACGCAGCCGATGTTACAAGCGTGAGCTCCGGGCTTTTAGTGTCCCTGCCAAGCATGCGCACTCGTGTAGTGCGAGCATTGTTCAGGGCCAGATGCTCGCGCTTGTAGCATCGTCTGCGTCTAGACTTATGCCGAGACGAAGTATAGGCCACGCGGAGCCTTTTTTTCTCTCTCTTTATTACATGAAAGGTTAACAAATAACACAGCACACATACATTCTACATGTACAAAGAGTAAAACATGCACTGCTAAAGCATATTTACATGACAATGTTATGCACAACACCCACATTCGGCGTCTTATACGTATGGCCGCTGGGTGCAATATTTATATACATTAGAGTCTGGCCGCTACGCGTAGATCTTTGATTCTAGTAAAATATACGCGTCGAGCTCGCTTCTTTTAGAAATCTCGGAGCCCTAGACATGCGTCAAACAACGGAAACAAATCGGGTTGACTGAATGGGGAAACATATACGGTTTTCAGTGCGCCACTTGTTCCATAAAACGAGACTTCGTAAAACGCGGCTATTCTGCATTACTATCTGTCATCCGGCATTTCCATTAACTATGAAGTCCTAATAGTGCGAAAATGTCGTGCGAGATAATTTATATCTTCTGAAAACGGAAGAAAGCGAAGGCTGTAATTTTTAAAATCATATTTTTTTTTTAAGTGTGCGTTGCAGCACGTCGAATAAAAATGCATCGGTGGAATATATGAAACAATGTTCTATTGTCTCCGGCTTGTTGCATAGTCGACAGTTTACTGCCCTAGGTACAAATATTCCTTTTTCATTTAGGTATGTTTTTGCAGGTAAAGTAAATGTTTGTAATTAAAAAAAAAGACGTTTTGGTTGAGGAAGATACGCCCAACCTCTCAAATCGTTTAAATACATCGCTGACAGGTTCTTGAGTAACGAGGTACGGTAAAGTGGTAGCGGGGAAATTCTTTCTGTAGTGTTTCTGCACGATGCTTTTCTTGCTACATTAAACAAATATTTCAATGAAAACTGAGCACTGAGAAAATTAAAAGCATAATTACTTCATAAAAAAAAGAAAAAGCGAGGTTCATCCTGAAATGTTTTGCCCGTTGAAACGACATGATAGATTAAACTTTCTGCAAGACGTAGTTGGAGCATGACTTTGAGAAAATTGTGAGTGGCATTTTGATGAAAAGGAAGCGGTACACAAATTGGCAAAAACAAATATGTGACATAACTCCTGACCACCATATGAATGTCGCAAATATACTGTGAATTTTCTGTAGGTTAGTTCTAGCACAATGAAGCACTTGAAGCATGTACATAAGCTTCGACGCAATACATATATTGCAGACACTGGCTTTTGTGATAATTGACACCTGTCCCCCTTTCCATGCTTCTTTTTTTTAATTTTTTTAAAGGTGGTTGTCATCGAGGTTTAGTAAGATGCACTACTACGAATTTGTGAGAATAATATACTCCAAGATATCTAAGAGTCCCAATTTCACGCCCTCCTAGCAAAAAAAGGAGGTCGTGTGGCCCAGGAACCATACGAGTAGCCGTTGTCTTTGGATGGACTTACCGAAGCTCCCGTGACTGCACTAATGTGCTGTAAGGTCAAGTGCTTCTTCGACACCCAATTTATCAGTACAAAGAAATGCGATATCATCTGCTTATGCAAGGACGTTTCTCTCAGCATTGATCAGGAAATATCCATGGATGCTTTCTTTTTAAGTATGTTAAACATAACGTCTCAAGTGCAAAGCAAAAAGAAGCGATGGTAGGGGGTAGCCTTGGCTAACGGAGGATCTTATTTTAATTTTCTTAGATAGTATAAAATTAATTATCATTCTTGCTGAATGATTCACGTAGAAAAGTTGGACATCATCTAAAAGTGTCTTTCCCACATGGACATTGAAGAGCAAATAAAAATTAGTGGCTTACACGGTCAAGAGCTTTTGCAAGACCTTTTAGTACAAACGCCACTTGTGCGTTGTTGTCTGATACACACTCTAACACTGAACAAGCCACATGTACGTTTGTTTCAATAGTTCTGCCACGTATTCTGCAGCAAAAATCTGACCTAACAGCTTTTTGATTACCGACTGTGGTCTTTGATTTAGTCCCATTTACAAAATTTTATAGTCACCAATACAGAAAGATATTGGTATATAACTTTCCATCTGTTTGAATATTTTAGGATCTTCGGTTTTTGGTAATAATACCGTTTGTCCACAGTAGAACGAAGGCCGCAGAGTTTTTCCCTTCTAAGCTTCCAGGAATACAGCGAATAGGACGGGAACTAGGATGTCCTGGTACTTTTTATAAAATTCTCCACTTAAAGCATCAGGCCCAGGTGTTTTGCCATTTGGCAGATATTTAATGGCGGCTTTTATTTCATTCAGGGTTATTGGACCATCACGCAACTTTAGATCCGTCTCGTCCAGTGTTGGCATCAGCGCCAGCAGTTGCTCAACCTCTACCTTTACTCTGGTTGGTATCGTTTTCCCAAAATTGCTCAACTTCTACCTTTACTCTGGTTGGTATCGTTTTCCCAAAATTGTTCTCGTAAAAATCTTGAAAATATTTTAGAATTTTGGGTGACTTAGTGAGAGTCGATTGATTATTGTTAATTTACACGATTTCTTTGGAAAGTACCTAACGCCTTCCGTCCTCCAGAAGTCGTTTTGTAGTGTGTTTGGTTCGCTCAAGAGGAAGCGTTTCTTTCGTGAGCGAATTAAAATTCCTCGGTGTGTTTCGGTTTCGTGTTTTCGAAGTTGATCCCGCAATGTATTGACATCGTCACTATATGTACCTGGCTCTTCACATTCGAGTTCACGTAACGTTGTTAAAGATTTTAAAATATCACGTTATTCTTGCGTGTTAAAATATGGTTGATTGCTGAGCGGTCGGTTACGAAAGGTTTTGCTTCTTTTTTGAAACTGTCCCATTGAGCAAAAACGGTCATGTCAGTACTTTGGGTTGCATCTTACAAAACCTAGGGAATCTATTTTTGAAAGCTTATCTACTCTTAGAAGCTTTAAATTGAGTTTCGAGTTGCTGGCTAACACCTCGCTGACTTTGTTGACCAAAACGAACTAATACCCAACAGTGATCAGTAAGGAACGCCGGCTTAACACAGTACTAGCTCGCAGAATCAATTACATTTCCTGAGATATAAATCCGATATAAACGTGCGTGCGAGATTCCCTGGTAATTTGTGTAGCGTATCGGTTCACCTCTTCTGTAAGCTACATAAACAAGGTTGTGTTCTGAAGCATGCTTTGAACAGCATCTGCACTCCCATCATACCTCGTTTGTGATGTAGATGTCGCGTCTGCGCTACAACCAGAGTTAAAATCGCTTATGGTAACTAATGTTCTCTTTCTGTTGAAACGCGGTCTTCGAAGTTCGTAGAAAGATATTCTAACCTTAAGAGAATCATGGGCGTATATGCACATGAAGCGCCAATTCATCTACCTAAAGGTAAGGTCACAGGAAATGAGCCGCCCTTCCACGCCAGTAGGCACGGAAATTAACGTCCTATCAGGTTGTTTAAAAAAAAAAAAAAGAAGCAACCAGAGGAAGCACCGATGGCTTGACTAACTTGTATTCCTTCAAGAAGGGCTCCAACGCCTCTGCGAGGCGTTCATTTGTTGATAACTTTGTTTCTTGCACCGCCGCGATGTCAACTTTCTCCTGTTTAAAAAGGCGCAAGAACTGATATTGTTTCCTTTTAGACTATAAACCTCTGACATTTAGGGCAACTAGATGTAAATGAAGGGCGGAGGACACTGGGAAATTTAGAGCGTACTCAAGTCTTCACCTCTGCTGTCCTAGATCCCCCCGAGGTCTGCCGCTGTCTTCGAGTATGGCTCGATTTAGGTTAAGCCAGCTTCCGGCCTTTTTTGGATCTTGCCGAAGATACCCTTTCGGCTAGGGAAGCCTTCGTGGGGAAGACAGTGGCAGCAGCCTGTGGCACTCAAGATGGTAGCGCCGTCTCTGTGGCTAACCCGATGACTTCTGGTTCTACCTTCACATCGCTGTTTTCTTTCTCTTGATCTGAAGTACCTTCCTAGCCGCCTCGGTGGCTCCGAGGCGACAGCGCTTTCCTACGGATCCCCATGTGGTGGGTTCGAATCCCGGCCGAGGTGCCCGCAATCTGCCGGAGGCTTATTGCGGAGAAGGCGCCGTGTAACCGATGTTTCGGTTGCACGTCAAAAGATCCCCAGGTGGTCCAAATTAATCCTCAGTCCTCCGCTGGGGGCGTGCCAGGTGCACGTCGTTGGTTTGGCATGTAAAACCCCAAATTTGACTTGGCTCGAAGTACCTTCCTCAACGATTGTTTACTCCGATGATGGGGACGACGTGTCGTCTTCATCAGATGGTGGAGTTTGTTCGGATCGTCCTTTAGTGTCATCTTTCACTTCGGTGACGGCTGTTGGAAAGCACTGGCTCCATGTATTTTGAGAGAACTGTTGTTTGTGGTTTGTGTCCTGAGACATCGACAACCTCTGTGACACCTATGGGCAGTTCAGTGTGCTGGTCAGAGTCTTGGGTTTTTTGTCCAGGGAGTCTGCTTGCATACGTTGTGACGCAAGCATCCCCAGTATGCCCGTACCGTCTATATGCTGAACAATGAGGAGTCTTGCACTGGCGGCGTACCTGTCCAACTCTGTTACAGCTGAGGCACAGAGGCGAGTGACTGGGCACGATAAGGAGGCATTGACATCCATACATTTTTGGAAGATGTTACTCCTTCTCAACAGCGATGTCTTCGTGAAGTGTGATTTTCAATTCTCTGTTCAAAGTGTCCTTATGCTCCGCTACGTGCTTGAGTTGAGCTAGTTGATGTATTACTAAGATAGGGTGAGCTTAAACTTGGGAGACAAAGAAACGTCAAACAAACAAAAATAGAAGAAAAAGACAGAGATAAAGATACTGACCAGAAGTATCTATCTTTGTCTCTTTCCTCTCTCTATATATTTTTTTTTTACTTTTTTGCTTCCCATATTTAAACTGGCCCTATCCTAGTCCACATACTCCATGCCGGGGCATCTTCTCCGAGATGGTCAGGCAGCTATAAGGTTTTCATCTTAATGCCTCGACTGTCAGGGTCTAAATCGAGACATCGTCGACCTTTAACAATAAACTTTCCTTGTTTGCACAGTCTCGCTTTCGCAAGGACGTTTGGGACGGTCACCATCGAAACGTGGCTCATTTGGAACTGGTTTCTTTGATGCTTCGAAGGGCTTCTGAGTTCTTGATGGCATCACGAAAGTCCGGAGCCGTGTAAGGCCTTACACTGATCTCGGCATAAAGAAATACCAACTTCAGAATAAGGTTGCCAGTTGGAAAATTGGTAGGATTACCTTGTATTCATATATATTTTTGTCAGATGGGACGGCAATTACTCGGCCAGTGGAGGATAGGATGTTGCCACCGGAGATCATATTTCTTGCTGCCGTTCCAGACGGCTTCTTCTTCTTCCACCAGGCCACGCAGACACACTTGCACGGCTTAGGAAGGAGCGGGGGCTTAAAGCTTAAATGGACCGCGAAGGCAATTTTGAACTTTTATTTGACGATTGAAATGGGCGGCAGTCACGTCTCAGACACTGCTGACCAAGTTCCAGCCCGAACGTAAGTTTGGGTGCCGAACCAATCAAATAAACAGTTGGGGTGATAATCACGCCCGGAACGATGCCTGAGACCCCTCCGAGATGGCAGCAGAAACGTGAAGTGCGCCGTAGAAGCGTGACGACAATGGGCTCCTCGACAGCCGATTAGCTCAAACAGGTCAAACGAGTGACTTGTTCTTCAAAGTCGGTGGTGAGATGTGCTGAAAAAAAAAAAAAGTAATTTGAACGTTGGAAAATTTTTTAACGTTGTAGTTCGGAAATAATAGGTATCATAGCGTGTATAATGTAGGTTTCATTGCGTGTATAGCGTGTATAGGAATAGATTTCAAGCGCGTATAGTGTGTAGGATGACAAAGAAGAAGGAATATATTTAGGAGACACCAGCTGAACAACCCAAGCACACAAATGTAAGAAGGACGAGAGAGACGCATTCAACCGTCTCTCTCGTCCTTCTTACATTTGTGTGCTTGGGTTGTTCAGCTGGTGTCTCCTAAATATGTGTAACCAAAGTGCTCAACTCTTTCCGGAAGAAGGAAGACTTGTGGAAGCAAATGACAGGCTGCCTGCTGTACTGGTCTTGAGACAAAGGTGTGTATGCCCCTTTTTGTTTTCTTTTCTTGAGGTTTTATTTCGCAGTTATGATTGTTCACCAGCTTACCTGCGATTTGACTCTTATTTCGCTTTGCGAGCTGGTGTCTCCTCAATCATGCCGCGTTTATGTGCTGTAGTAGGCTGCGCATTGCGTGTCCGTAACAGCGTTGCGGCGGCGTCGGCGAGTAGGGCGGAGGTTCGCTCTGAGTAACAGACTCAATTCGCTCTGATGCGGCGGCCGACGGGTCGGTGGCAGGTCTGGGGTGCCCTCGTCAAGCGCCAATCCAGAGTTCTCTGTCCTGAGCAGCATCTCCCTTTCAGTCGGTGTAAGGTCGCTGAACGGAGCTCAAACTCGTTTGCAAGCGTAGCGTTGTCGTCCATTTCTTCCAGGTTTCCTTCACAGAAAGTCATACACTATAACCAACAGCGGGAACAGCTCTTAGTGGCCACTGAATACTGTCGATGCCAACAGTGGTCCTCGACGTCACTTCCCTTTCCAGAGGCGAAAAAAGAAGGAAATCTGAATGTTCGTTTCGGTTTCGCAAATTTGTTTGCAAGCACAAAAAAAAAAGAGTCACAAAGTTCTAAAACAAAAAGAATTGAGTGGTATGCCAGGACACCAATGCGTCCATAAACACCTTCTTTAAAAACTAAGTAAATTGCCTTCATGGTCCCTTTAAATATTCTTCTGTAATTTTGTGCGTGTGTACGCGTAGCAAAAAACATTACACTTTTAACATGATTTCTTTTAAATTTATTTAACTCTTACAAACTAGCAACATATTATGGTTCACTATTGACAACTTAAGGCTATGCTATTCAGTTATATGGTGTACAACACAAACACGTTTTAACTCCAACACCTACTCTGTGTGTCGCAGGAACCAGAATAGATCTCTTGCCAAATTACCCAAGCATCAAGGAGCCTGCTGCGAGTGTATTTAACGCGCTGCACTTGCTGGCGTCTGCAGCAGCGTAGTCTCCTCTATACTAAAAAAAAAGCCTGGCAGACCGTCACAAGACGCGGCCGCCCAAAATGAAAAGGTAGAACCGCAGAAAAGGTAGAACCGCAGAAAACGGATGAGTGGAGAGTCTAGAGTGCCTTCACGCACGCGCGGTTTTGCTTGAGTGGTGCCATCTCAGTCATTTTTCTGCCCAATCGTTTTTAGAACGCAGCTCTTAGGGGCCCGTTCCCGACTTGAGCGGCGTCGGCGTAACCAAGGTCACCCCAAGGTCACGCGACCCCCAAGGTCATCCCAAGGCCACGTGGCCCCAAGGTCACCCAAGGTCACGTGACCCCCAGAGGTCACGTGACCCCCCCAGGGTCACGTGACCCCCAAGGTCACGTGACACCCGAAGTCACGTGACCCCCGAGGTCACGTGACGACCCCCAGGGTCACGTGACCCCCCGCCGAAGTCACGTGACCTCCCCGATGACCTCATAGTCATTGATGACGTTACCGGCATCTGCATCGTCATTGTCATCATCACTGATGACGTCATCAGTGACGTCACTGATGACCTCACCGGCATCCGCATCGTCATCGTCATCATCACTGATGACGTCATCAGTTACGTCACTGATGACGTCACCGGCATCCGCATCGTCATCGTCATCATCACGGATGACGTCATCAGTGACGTCACTGATGACATCATCGGCATCGTCACATGACCCCCAAGGTCACGTGACCCCCCCAGGTCACTTCACCCCCCAGTACCCTTCCCTCCTCCTCCTCAAGAGCTGCGCTCTAATTCGGTGTTACAGGGAGTTGTAAACGGCTTTCACTTTTAGAGCGCAGCTCTTAGGGGCCCGTTCCCGGCTTGAGCGGCGTCGCCGTCGCCGTCGCCGTCGGCGTAACCAAGGTCATCCCAAGGTCACTTGACCCCCAAGGTCATCCCAAGGTCGCGTGACCCCAAGGTCACCCCAAGGTCACGTGACCCCTTCCCCAGGGTCACGTGACACCCAAAGTCACGTGGCTCCCCAAGTCACGTGACCCCCGGGGTCACGTGACCCCCGATGACGTCATCAGTGACGTAACTGATAACGTCACCGGCATCCGCATCGTCATCGTCATCATCACTGATGACGTCACCGGCATCCACATCGTCATTGTCATCATCACTGATGACGTCATCAGTGACGTCACTGATGACGTCACCGGCGTCCGCATCGTCATCGTCATCATCACTGATGACGTCACCGGCATCCGCATCGTCATCGTCATCATCACTGATGACGTCACCGGCATCCGCATCGTCATCGTCATCATCGCTGATGACGTCATCAGTGACGTCACTGATGACGTCACCGGCATCCGCATTGTCATCGTCATCGTCATCATCGCTGATGACGTCATCAGTGAAGTCACTGATGACGTCACCGGCATCCGCATCGTCATCGTCATCATCACGGATGACGTCATCAGTGACGTCACTGATGACATCATCGGCATCGTCACATGACCCCCAAGGTCACGTGACCCCCCCAGGTCACTTCACCCCCCAGTACCCTTCCCTCCTCCTCCTCAAGAGCTGCGCTCTAATTCGGTGTTACAGGGAGTTGTAAACGGCTTTCACTTTTAGAGCGCAGCTCTTAGGGGCCCGTTCCCGGCTTGAGCGGCGTCGCCGTCGCCGTCGCCGTCGGCGTAACCAAGGTCATCCCAAGGTCACTTGACCCCCAAGGTCATCCCAAGGTCACGTGACCCCAAGGTCACCCCAAGGTCACGTGACCCCTCCCCAAGGGTCATCGGGGGTCACGTGACCCCCAAGGTCACCCCAAGGTCACGTGACCCCTTCCCCAGGGTCACGTGACACCCAAAGTCACGTGGCTCCCCAAGTCACGTGACCCCCGGGGTCACGTGACCCCCGATGACGTCATCAGTGACGTAACTGATAACGTCACCGGCATCCGCATCGTCATCGTCATCATCACTGATGACGTCACCGGCATCCACATCGTCATTGTCATAATCACTGTTGACGTCACCACTGACGTCACTAATGACGTCACCGGCGTCCGCATCGTCATCGTCATCATCACTGATGACGTCACCGGCATCCGCATCGTCATCGTCATCATCACTGATGACGTCACCGGCATCCGCATCGTCATCGTCATCATCGCTGATGACGTCATCAGTGACGTCACTGATGACGTCGGCGGCATCCGCATCGTCATCGTCATCATCACTGATAACGTCACCGGCATCCGCATCGTCATTGTCATCATCACTGATGACGTCATCGGTATCCGCATCGTCATCGTTACTGATGACGTCATCGGCATCGTCATCGTCACGTGACCCCCCTAGGCCACGTGACCCCCACCCAAGGTCACTTGACCCCCCCCAGTACCCTTCCCTCCTCCTCCTCAAGAGCTGCGCTCCAATTCGGCGTTACAGGGAGTTGTAAACGGCTTTCACTTTTTTTTTATGCGTTTTGAAGTGTGCGCAATCCAGTGTCACTCAGCTCGAGCGCGTAGCTTTGGCTAACGCATAGACGCCATTTTACCACCCAAGTCACGCACCGAGTGCGCGAGAGCGTCACGCACTGGCACCATTTAAAGCAACAATGGATATCTTTACCCACAGACATATAGGCACCATAGGAGAGTCTGGTGCCTGCATGTCTGTCTGTCTGAGGGTGAAGACATCCGTTGTTGCCCTGAATGTGCACGCGCGTGACGCTCTCGCGCACTTGGTGCGTGACATGGGCGGTAAAATGGCGTCTATGCATCATCTAAAGCTACGCGCTCGAGCTGAGTAACACCGGTTGGCGCGCACTTCAAAATGCATTAAAAAAAAGTGAAAGCCGTTCACAACTCCCTCTAACACCGAATTGGAGCGCAGCTCTTGAGGAGGAGGAGAGTAGGGTACTGGGGAGGGGTCACGTGACCTTGGGTGGTTACGTGACGATGCCGATGATGTCATCAGTGACGATGACGATGCGGACTCCGATGATGTCATCAGCGATGATGACAATGACGATGCGGATGTCGGTGACGTCATCAGTGACGTCACTGATGACGTCACCGGCATCCGCATCGTCATCGTCATCTTCACGGATGCGGATGACGTCACCGCCATCCGCATCGTCATCGTCATCAGTGATGATGACGATGACGATGCGGATGCCGGTGAGGTCATCAGTGACGTCACTGATGACGTCATCAGTGATAATGATGATGACGATGCGGATGCCGGTGACGCCATCAGCGATGGTGACGTCATCGGGGAGGTCACGTGACCTCGGCGGGGGGTCACGTTACCCCGGGGGTGGTCACGTGACCCTGGGGGAGGGGTTACGTGACCTCTGGGCGTCATGTGACCTTGGGATGACTTTGGGGCCGCGTGACCTTGGGGTGACCTTGGTTACGCCGACGCCGACGCCACTCAAGCCGGAAACGGGCCCCTAAGAGCTGCGCTCTAAAAAAAAAAAACGTTGGGCGGAAAAATGGCTGAGATGTCGCCACTCAAGCAAAAGCGCGCGTGTGTATGAAGGCACTCTAGAAGAGTCATATAATGGGCTCTCCGCTGTGGCGAGACGCCGGAACACACTTCTCCCGAGCGATGGAATGTCCGCTCGTGCATATCGCGTTCCTCGCGCTACCGCTTCTTTTCTCGTCGGGTTTGAAAATCATGTTTCGGGTCCTCGCCACTGCAAGAGCTGTGCCCTGAATACCAGGTTCTCCAAGAAATGCTCTCTGCTACCAGACCCTCGCGCTCCAAATCAGCGACCGGGCACTCTATGGCTCCATCGTCGAATTGCCAGGCTTTGTGAGTTATTAGGTTCCGGAGGGAGGGACGAGAACGCAGGAACGTCAAGTCAGGGTAGGCTTTTAGATGATATAATTAAAATTATGAGGGGATGAATGGTCGCTCTCGGTTCAACCAGGCCGAGCGTTCCTCTGGTCGCGCGCCCCCTTGGTCCCGCGCTCCCCATTTTATATCCAGTCCCCTGATGCACGTCACGGCTTGCGCAGCCTTCGCTCCCGTTGATTGGTAGAACGGGAGGGGGTAGCGACAGTAATTTGGCTACAGCCGGTTGTTCAGGATGGCGCGAGTCTTTCAATGGAAATTGATGAAGGTTTCACGCCGTGGCATGCTTGCGGATGGTAAGTGCCTAGGAGCTGTGGTCTGGAGTGCAGGTCAGTGGTTCCAATCCTTAACACAATATAGACGAGCCTCTATCAACAGTAAGCGGTATAAAAATGCCCTAAACAAGTGGCATCTTGCTCGAGCGTCCGTCAACGCCTTATTTTGGCTATTTACTACGAATCTTTTATACCGGAAAGCCGAGTGCTTGCGGTGGGGTACTTACATTCCCAGCAGTCTCCTTGATGCCTGGGAAATTTAGCAATAGGTGTATTGCCAAAAGGGTAAAAAAGAATAGATTCATCTCACTTAACGTTCCGCGCATGCATGACGCCGCCATAACTGTAGTCATAGCCTCCTCTATACTCACGAAGCCTGGCTGTTCGACGACGAAACCATGGAGTGCCCGGTCGCAGATGTGGAGCGCGAGGATCCGGTAGCACGGAGCATTTCTAGGGGAACCTGTACGTCAACGCACAGCTTTTGCAGCGGCGAAGACCCGAAACATGGTTTTCAAGCCGGACGAGAAAACAAGCGGTAGCGCGAGGAGCGCGATGAGCACGAGCGGGCATTATATCGCTCGGGAGAACTTTGTTTCGGCGTCTCGCCGCGGCGGGGCGCCCGTCACGTGGCTCTCCTATCATACGTTGTCTGCCGCTCCACCTTTTCAATTTCGGCGGCCGCTTCTCGTGGCGATCTGTCAGGATTTGTCAGTATAGAGAGTGCTATGCTGTAGTTCATAGAAGGCAGGCAACACTTCAAGGGGCAAGTCGTGCGGCTACGTGCTCTGCTGGCGCAGACCCTCCATGTGGGGTTGTAGCGAGTGCAGAAAGACACAAGCTGCGCTCGATTTACCTACACCTCCTGCACTGGTGCAGAAAAATGTTGGGTGGTGTACTTCCGGTGGTATCTGAATACACACACCGGAATTGCATTGCCCTTCACCTTTCTTCACCTGTGCAGGAGTTGTAGGTAAGTCGAACGCAGCTAATGTTCCCATGATGCATGGCGGCAGCGGTGGCGTAATGAAAATGTCTGTGAGATAGAACTATTCGCGACGAGACATTTCGGTGGCGTCCTCTTATGGTTTCTATCCATGACGTCACTACCTGGATTCTTAGCAGCCAGAGACAAGTTTGATGATGCATAAAAAGTGAGGTGGAAGCCTAGTGATCACGTTCCTAAATCAATGCCGTGACTGTTAAGAACCTGGCCTCTTATTTATGTCGATGAGAACAGAAATAATCCTACTCAAGACGTCGTCATGTTACGAATGACAAGCAGAGAGACAATTAATGCAGTAGAAAACTGTAGCGTTTAATAGGGCGAACTTGTTCCCAAAACAAAACCAGAGGTAGAGACGTCGAAGGCGGCGTCACAGCTGGATCGAGCGCTACAGCGCACCTCGACAGCTTGTTTACCCTCCAAATGAGTCCACACGATTTTGTTTTCTCCTAACCTCAACCAATGACCGCGCGCGCTTGGCTGCCTCGTCATCGGTCGCTCCCTACGGGTCCTGAATGTTGCTTTTTGATTGGCGTGCGCCTACTTGCGTTCCGAAGCACCAGAGACGCCCCAATGGCACCCGCTGTGGCATCTGCTTTTAATAAAAGGACCAATGCAACACTATTTGTACTTTGCGCAAATACCGCTTAAAACGGATCCCTAACGTTAATGACCTATGAAACACGCGTTCGTTTTTAACCCCACGCAATAGAAGTTCCAGAAAAAAATTTAAGAAAAACGAGCAGCGTTCACCCCCTCAACTCGCAGCCAGAACAAGCGGCCACGTGATCTGGAGCCGATTATATGCCGCCAGTGTTGATCATAGCCACGCGCTGGGGTTGGCAAAGCGCAGGACACGCGCTGAGTTCCAGGCATTGTTATGGCTCGGCTGTTGTCGTCGTTGCAGCGATTGGACACGGGTCAAAACCCGAATGCTTCTCGAGCTAGCAATTGTCACGAGCCCAAGTCGAGTGCCCACGCAATGCTCGGGTCCAATCTATGAACCGCATTCAAATATCGTCACTTGGGTGTACTGGGACCCCCGAGTTACGTCATCAAATTTTGCAAAGGAGAGATTGAATGAAAAGGATCGCTTTTGTCCTTGAAATTACACCGCAACAAAGGAGTTTCTTGGCCAATGGCGTTGCGTGTGAGTATCCTTGAGTCCCAGGTGTGCCAGTAAGCTCGTGTATAGAGAGATACATTCCAATTGAATATCGTTGCACAGCTCCTTTAAGCCAATAATTTGTTTGTGTGAATGCAAGTACTTCAAAGAGCTACTTGCATCAAGTTGAAACATGAATGCTGCGAATTAAATCATCATGTGTATTCACACAGAACATTCACGACACAAAGACACACCACTTGCTCGACACGTCAATTTGGTGTTGAAGCACAAACATAACAGTTAGAAGACGGTACAAATGTTGCGACTGAAATGTACTACATGCCACGGCGCGTGTACACTCGTGTGTCTAAATTCACTATCGACGAGAACTCATTGTTAACGAAGAGATACACGCTAAGAACTGCGTTGAAAGGTGTCCTCGAACAAAATGATTGCACTAAAAAATAACATATTTTATAGCTCAGGTCGGCCTTCCATCTCCGTTAACTTTGAAAACCTACCCGCAAGCGCTGAGGCCTTCCTAGTCTAGGAGGTGTTGGTTGTGATGGCGCTGCGGGAAAGGTGCGCCAAAAACGGTCTTGCCATACCGAATTTGTCACCCGAAGGCAGTCAGAAGAGGTGTGGTGTTGTCAATTATATGGAAGAGATGACGCCCTGGATGAGTCATGCGGCCATTTCTTAAGTGATGTGTCATTTTTCTACCAGCTTTCTCGGTTAGTTCGTTCGGGTTATACCGCGAAAGTTCTGGTGAGCGCAACAAGGAAGCTCTCGGTTAGCTTGGGCATGAAATAAGAAAAGAATGAGGCAGAAAATGGGTATGCCAACAATTTTTTCACGCGTTTTTTCTCAATTTGAAGGGCTTGGCAGTGAAATAGGGCGTCAGAGTAGTTTCTAAAAATTTCTTTAGGCTCAGCCGTCTGGCTCCTTTATCGGGAGTAAACGAGGAGTGTAAGAAAAAGCACAAGTGGCGCCATGGATTGCAAAAAAAGGCGTCGGTGCTGACATTACCCTGGCTTGTGGGTTTTAGTACCTTGGGCAGTCTGGCCGTTGTGTCAAGGAGAGAATATTAGAACACAGAAGGGTGGTGTTGTCAAAGGCGGCTAACTTGAGAATAGTGAAGCATGTGGAATTGAATTCATCAACTGTTTTCCTGTGTGGACCTACAGAGTGATTGTTTCCGTCCAATCGCATAGTGAAGTACGCGATTTGAATCACATATGCAGACAATTTTGTTAGTGATCCCTCCGGGTGAGTTGGACAAACACATGCAAACGTTTTTGCCATTCTAATTTGTGTTTTTTTAGTGTGTTGTGCTTTTCTTGGAGATTCTTTACTTGTGAGTTGGAAATGGACGTGCTTGTTTGGTTTGACTGAACTTGGGTTCCCTTAATTCGTCATTGTGTATCTTGAGAACTTGTCCTGTCGTTTGTTGGAGAACTTGACCCTGTTTTTCCTTCTTGGAGGGAAAGTATGGTTTTAGCGGAATTGACTCTTTTCTTGAAAAAGTTAACTCTGTAAGGCTGATGTAGGTGCAGAGGGTCGGGTATTTAGGGGGTATTCACTGCACACCATTTTGGAGGGCGCTGTTTAGAGTGCATGCTCAGAACGAGCTACATTATTAGGCTGATAAGACCGGCAAGGTTGATAGTGTGGAGAGCACGTAGCAAAATAACTGTGGAAGCTCGTCGTCAGCACGCGCTCAGCATTCGCGCATACCTTAGCTATTGACTCATGCGGGCTGTCGCCACGACCGAAAACTCTTTTTATATCTTTTCCACAGGGGAGCAGCCATCTCGAATTTCGTCGCTTCTGGTATGCTGTAGAACATTGTTTTGATCTCTCCACGCCGTTGGAAGGTGTTTACGAAAAATGCGTTATTGTCACAGATTCTTGTTTTGTCTCACCTATATTTTCTCGCATATTCCAGGTTGAAATGTTTTTTTAATTTTTTTGTCCCGCACAGCAGATATAAAACTCACGCCACTGAGAACGACAGAAACAGAAAACGTCCATAGAGGGGCTGATGTGAATAAATCTTTTAGCTGTGTCAAAGACAGCGTTGTGTATGTCCTTTCTGCTTCCATGTCTCCTGTTGATTACGTTGCTTAGTATCCACCTGCTCAACTGTGTCCTCAACCGCCTTTCAGTTATTGGGTTCATTTAATCGGTTTCTGGTGCAATAAGCTATCATTCGTTCCTTGTGCTGAAAGTCAAACTCTAACAGTAGCTCTTCTAATTACTTCTTCAGAAACTTCAGAACTGAAAAGTCACAGAATATTCACGTAAAAAAAAATATATATATATATATATATATATATATATATATTGTTATGGCAGAAGGCAATTCGAAGGCTTTGTTTCGTCAGGTTCGCCGTCAGCCTTTAATGGCGTCCATTCTCTCACTGGCACACTCTAATCTTCTTCTTCCTTCCTGTATTTGCAAGTCTTCGTCTTGCACAACACTCTTTATGGTGTGATATTCTTCGTCTTGCACAACACTCTTTACCGTGTGAGTCGTCGTCTTCCACAACACTGCACCCCTCCCTGTAGAGGCTCTCGTCCCGAGGCCCGCATAAGTGTTCACTTAGTGTGGTATGGTGCGAGACGATCGAAATGAACTGTCTGAGGTTTATGGTTGTTAACATGGCGGATCCGGTAGACAACATCGTTCAGTTTCTTGATGATCTCGTAGGGGCCATCCCAGTTTCGTTGTAGTTTTGGACTACGACCTTTGGTTCTAGTTGGTCTGTATAGCCACACCAAATCTCCAGGTTCCAGTTGGTGGCTGGATGCGCTTCGATTGTAGCGAGTCTCTGCATGGCTGCTGCTGAGTTGTAAATGCCTTCGTGCGAAATCATGAACAGATTCCAATTTCTTGCGTAAATGGAGAGCGTGATCTAAGTGAACATTTTCACGCGTTGCCTCCCGTGGTGGTGGCGCCGGAGTACCGAACATAATGTCCGCAGGTATTCTTAGCTCTCTCCCCATGAGCAACATTGATGGTGTGTACTCTGTTGCTGCGTGGACAGCTGAACGGTAGGCAAGTAAAAAGAGGGGAACCAGTTTGTCCCAGTTGCCCTGGTGCTCGTTGACGAAGAGAGATAGGTCCGGTTGAGCCTCTCCACCATACCGTTCGACTGTGGATGTAATGGTGTTGTTCTAGTTTTCTTTATGCCTAAGTGCTGTGCACAAAATCTTGAAGGTCTGCGACTCAAAAGTGCGTCCCAGATCAGAATGGATTTCTAGGGGCACTCCGTATCTCGATACGATGTCTGTAAGCAAGATTCGAGGGATGGTTGCTGCGTCGTACTTACGAACAGGGAAAGCTTCTGGCCACTTTGTGCAGTAGTCTGCAATTACTATTAGATACCGATTTCCTTCTCTTGTTTCTGGTAGTGGCCCTACGACGTCAATGGCTACTCGCTCAAACGGCACGCCAACGTTGTATGTTCTCATCTGTCCTCGGCAACCAGAGGGAGGTCCTTTGCGCGATATGCAGTGGTCACGGCCTCTGCACCATTCGCGCACGTCACCGCTGGCGCCAACCCAGTAGAATCTGTCACGCACTCCCTGTAGAGTTTTGTGTACCCCAAAATGTCCGCCCGTAGGACTGTCATGGAGTTCCTGCAGCACAGTTTTGACTCGCACTTGAGGCAGGACAAGTTGAAGGGAAAAGTTAACTCCATCGTTGTTTTCCCAGCAGCGAAACATGAGGCCGTTTTGCATGAGGAGAGAATCCCATTGAGCCCAGTAGGCTTTGACGACATGGTTGTGCGGTGCAATCCGGTACCAATCCGGCCTTTCGCCTTCTTGCTTCCACTGTATAAGAAGCCGAATATTGTCGTCCTCTCTTTGAAGCGTACGCAAGGTTTCGTCACTCCAGTCAGTGGGATCATCATCGGTTGATGGACGCGTGATCACCGCCTGTCGCGTGACCGTTGACTGAGACGGTGGATCCGTGCTGTTGAGGTCGGAGTGCTCTTCAGCATCAAGGCACGGGTAGAAATCTTTTCGTGAGCAAGGCCTTCGCGAGAGTGCATCGGCGTTCATGTGTTTCCTACCAGCTCGGTGTTGGACATTAAATTGGTACTGTTGTAAACGCTCCAACCACCTTGCAACTTGTCCTTCAGGGTTCTTAAAATTCAAAAGCCAGGTGAGGGACGCGTGATCGGTCCTTAAGAGGAAGCGCTTGCCGTAGAGATAATGGTGAAAATGTCCTACAGCTTTAACTACGGCCAGCAGTTCCTTTCTTGTGACGCAGTAGTTTAGTTCTGCTTTCTTTAATACCTGACTGTAGTACGCAATTACCCGTTCTGTTCCATCCTCTAACTGTGACAAGACTGCACCCACACCAACGTTACTTGCATCCGTGTCCAGGACGAACTGACGATTCGGATGGGGAAATCCGAGGATAGGAGGTGAAGTAAGGGTATTCTTGAGTTGAAGAAAAGCCTCCTCAGCTTGCATGTTCCAGTGAAATTTCGTGTTCTGTTCTGTCAACGTATAGAGTGGTTTGGCCACGGTAGCAAAGTTCTTGACAAAACGTCGGAGTAGGTACATAGGCCTAAGAAACTCTTGAGTTCACGATGACTGTGTGGTTGGGGCCAGTTTCGAATACAGTCCGTCTTGTCGGGGTCTGTCTCCATCCCATTCTCAGAGACAATGTGGCCTAAGTACCGAACTCTTTTCTGGAATAGCGAGCATTTTTTGGGATTCAATTTTAGGTTCGCTTGTCTTAGGCGCTCAAAGACGTCTGACAGATGATGAAGAGCACCTTCAAAAGTCTCTCCGTGCACCAATATGTCATCAAGGTATACGAGACACACATTGGGGGGCAAACCTTCAAGAACCTTGTCCATGAGGCGCTCGAAAGTCGCTGGCGCGTTGCAAAGGCCAAAGGGCATTACCTTGAATTGCCACAAACCATCGCCTGTGGTAAACGCTGTCTTCTCACGGTCTGAGGGTTTTACCTCAACTTGCCCATAGCCGCTCCTGAGATCAAGCGTAGAAAACCAGGAGGCACCGGCCATTGCATCAAATGTGTCGTCGATCCTAGGAAGAGGGTAGGAGTCCTTTTTCGTGACGTTGTTCAGTCTACGATAATCCACACAAAACCTCGTGCTCCCATCTTTCTTCTTTACCAATACTACAGGTGAGACCCATGGTGCTGATTCCCCTGGGCGGTGCTTCGGGTTTCCATGATCCCACTTCTGACACCAATTGTTATGGCAGAAGGCAATTCGAAGGCTTTGTTTCGTCAGGTTCGCCGTCAGCCTTTAATGGCGTCCATTCTCTCACTGGCACACTCTAATCTTCTCCTTCCTTCCTGTATTTGCAAGTCTTCGTTTTGCACAACACTCTTTACGGTGTGAGTGTTCGTCTTCCACAACAATATATATATATATATATATATATATATATATATATATATATATATATATATATATATATATATATATATATATATATATATATATTTATATATATATATATATATATATATATATATATATATATTTATATATATATATATCAGAGTGTCGAACCGGAACCGAACCGAACCGAAAACCGGAACCGAACCGGTATTTTTTCCGGAACAGAACCCGAACCCGAACCGTTATATTGTTATCCCGATGAACCCGAACCGGCACTGAACCGGAAAAAAAATAACGGTTACCGGCTCATGTCAAAACGGTTCGGCCACGCGCTGTTGACAATGAGTGTGCTATCAATGCCATTTGTTTTTTAAGTGCCGTCAACTGACACACACCTCGCTTACATATTTTTCTTCTCCACTCAGTCTTAGGAATATAAACGCTGCATCCATGAATCTTGACAAACGCTGCATCCATGAATCTTGATATAGGAACCAGTATTGCGCTGGTCGCGGCTTGCACGGAAAAAAAAGAATTGGAAGGCTGTGCAAAAAAAAAAAAAAAAAAGAAAATCGCGTCACAGGATTTCATTTTCCTACAATCTCGTAAATCCTAAATGCTGCTGTGTGCTCATTTCATAACACGTTTCTAGAACGCGCGAGTTCTTGAAGCTTGCTTCCATCGGACTGAGAAAAGAAAAGGCTGTGGAGTTTGATTATAATGCATCCGGTTTCGTATAGGCACTTAGAAGCTAACATATTTGTGAGACAGCGAACTCTTCTATTTTAATATTTATCCTATTACGTCCTTCTGGCGTTGCGTTCGGTGAAGTGCTTTTCCTATTCCGTATCTTGTTTAATGAAAACTCCTTTAAGGGTCTAATTTGAGTTACCGAAGGCTAGTTCAAATAAAGAAAGCTGTATTTTCTCCCCACTGTTCCTTCAATTGACCTTTTTCAGAGTTCGTTGAAGCGACCGTGGCGCACCCTCGTGGAGATAATTGAAAACGTTTGCGGGCTCAGTCCGTCCTCCCGTCACCCCGTTCGCTTCCTCGACGCGATCGTTTTGGTGCGTTCGTTGTGGAAAGTTTTTCTGGCTGTTTTCCGGTTGTCGTTCCCTACAAATGGCTGATAACGAGTAAAGCAACCGTCTTCGACACTTCGGACTTTATCCGTCTGTACGCTTTTCAAGACGGATGGAGTGCCGGTGCTGCATCGGTACCGGTCGTCAACACAGCGTGCGTCGATCGGTACTTGGCGAAGGACTGCAGACAACTCCGGAAAGGATGGGCCTTCAAAGAAGCCTACCTCAAGAAGGTCATGGTGAACAACTTTGATCCCGACCACACCGTTCACCTTGTAAAGAGCACGTGTGCACCGTCTATGAAGCCGGGACATTACAGGCAACTGATATCGCTTTCCAAGAGTGCCGATGTCGTTCAAGCGTCTTGCGACTGCGTTGCAGTGTGAGCTTATTTCTTCGGTAAAACCCGTGGCATTGTAATAATGTGTCTTAAGGATTACAAGATGTGTCAATATTTGTAAGGCGTGATCCCCATAGTCGCTATCCTTTCGGCAGATTTGTATCAAGATCCGTGTGTGCAAGTCCTTTGATCATATTTTATGCGTGACGCGATCAGTTATCTAAAAAAACAAAACAAAAAACAAGATCTGTCGTCTTCTTCTTTTTTGTGGTACTTCAGCATGCAACTGAAAAGGGCCAAGCTATGTCATCGATCTACTTATCGAACTAGATGACGTGTTGATATAAAATTCTGTAGAGGACATTTTTTTATTCATTATTTTAATGTGTTTCAAGCGTAAATATAAACTTTGCAGGTTGAGCGGAACATGCCAGCACATAGCTGGCCTGCTCTTTACACTATGCGACAGTGTAAAGATCTGTTTTCCGTGACAACGGCTTGGCGTCCCGCCTCTTCGCTGCCCTGCTGTACCGTGCAAGCAAACTCGGTGCGGAGGCAGGTGTCGGCTTCTATGTAAACAAGGAGGGAGCGAAGTCCGGGTGATTCTGGCCTCGTGAAGATACCCCTGCGTCGTAAAAATCAGGAACAAAAACCTTGCTATGAATGGCTAGCCTGCACGGAGTATGGCCTGTATCTCCTGAGCTCAAACAAATATGAATGAACTAACCTCCAATGAAGTGGACGCTGCGAACACGCGAGTTCGCAGATGGCTGCCGAGGCGTCCCGTCGGAGTTCTGGCGTCGCAGCGCTTGAATGCATTTTTCTCTCTTCTTGAGGTGCGCGGTAGCTTTCGGGAATCTAAAGAAGCTCACGTTCGGCGTGTTTTTCTTGCTGTTTCTACATCCAACAGCCGAGCAGCGGTGAGGCATCGCGACAGTGCCGGACAGACGCGCCTAGCAAGGCGAGCGAAGCCAGGCAGCGTACGACGAGAGCCCGCAAAGATGGCGCCTTTCCCTTTCCTACTCTCTCCTGAAGTTCGGGCATGCGCACAAAATTCTCCGAAAAAGGTCAATTGCTTACACGCCGAGGTGGCGGGATAGTTAGCGAGTTCTACTTGTAAGTGGGTTTGTAAGGAGGTTGCGGATTTTACAGCTACTGCGTCGGACCCAATCAGATGAAGTCCGAATGCGTAAACGTCGGTGAGGTAACCTTTGAGTGCACATAAAGAAACCATTCCTTGTAGAAATCACTGAGCCTTACACTACTATGTATTCCGTTTCGTATGTGCTGATTTAAGATGTTTTATTTGTAATTTATTTTGATGTTGCAATTTGTCATTTATAATTTCCGAACCGGTTCAGCGCCCCGAACCGGTTCGCGAACCGGTTCGCGGATCGAATTAATCGAACCGGAACTGAACCGGAACAAAATAAATTTACCTGAACCTGAACCGTAACCGAACTCATATTTTTTTCGGTTCGACACACTGATATATATATATATATATATATATATATTAATGAGTTGTTGGTAAAGGAGCTTTAATAAAAGATGAGAAGAAAATGCAGCCAATATTAATGGCGGTACAGCATTCAAGAAACGCCAGTGCCGAGCGCGCGCTTGGTAAAACCCCTGCCTGTCTGTCGTGCCACTTTTTCCTTAGAATATATATATGCATATATATATGTGATACCTCAGTGTACACAAAAATACACACTCATACCCAACTGATTCTCGTGCTTTCATCCCAATTGCCGCACTTTCTCCATTTTAGCTGTAGAAAATTGCGCGACTCCCCCATTTTAAGCATCAAAATATAATTTTATTAACCGTTCCCGCGTCCCTTCTAATGCACCTCAATATAATCGAGAACGGTGTCGCAAACATTTAGATTCCTTGTCATTTCTCCGAACCTGGAATGTGTGCAGCCGTCTGAGATCCCGCTTTTACCGCGCCCGTTTTAAGCAAGCAAACTGACGATGATGGCTGTATAATAATACCTTTCGCTTACGCGAGAATCGCATCTACTCGAATCATCGGTAAAGTCGCACATCTCACAAGGGATAGAATGGCGCTGTTTGCGATGTTAAAAGCGGTCGCAATATAGTCACTCAGCCTTTTTCTCTTATTTGTGAAGAGTCTGAAAAAGTAGTTGCCACAATTTAGTGTATGGTATACATCAACTTAAAAGCGTTTTTATACAGCCGCTGACAATGTAAACAAAGAGAGGGAGGGGTCGGAAATGCAACAGCCGCCATAACGAACGAAAAAAGAAATTGATGGAGCATAGTTCTTTTCAGTAATCGCCTTCTTCGGGTTATCATTTCGTCTGCTGCCTCCTGCAACGATTTCTGAATATGCGAAAAACACTCTCCTTCCCAGACTCGGCATTTTTTCGTGTGAATGATAAGAACCGGGAAGGTGCATAGCTGAAGTAGACACAGTGCGGTTAAAATAGTAACATTGAATTTGACACGAATTTACATACCAAAGAAAAGAAAATGAGACTTCATAGCTTAGAAAGAGTGAATTTTTTTTTTGTTACATTATGCACCCCTACTCGCTGTAGTTGAACAATTTTGGCCGGCGCAGCACGATTGCTGGCCTGGGCTTTTTAACGCGCAATACACAGTAGCGATTACGCGACAGCCCACATGAATACTATGCTCTTCCAGGGTTTAGACGGGCGGGAGCGGATATATAATGGAGTATCTCTGGGTTCTACAACGTGCTTCGTGGTCAGTTCTTTCAAATTCTCAAGCTGGTTTGTCAGCGAACAAACTGCCGGTATTTGTAGCGCCGGTAGGGATGAGCTGTAGCCGGTGAATTGCGAACAGAGCGATAGGGCTTCGCGACCGATAGCGTGTCACTAAGCAGATTGTTTATTTAACATTATTACTGGGTAGATCTAAGTCATATTATGAATAAAACCGGATGCTTCTAGAGATTGCGCCAAGCTGTCTGTTGAATATCCTGCGTACACCTTGGTTCGAACTCGCGGGAGAATAGACCCGAAATCATCAAAGAATTCAGCGTAAAAGAGTTGTCGGCGCACACTGATTTTAAAGTGGGCCCTGCGGGTTTCTAAGGAATAACTTGGTATCGACAAGCCCCTGCTAATTTTCACGATATTTTTGGAAGTGGCGCCGATCTAGTACAAAAACTAAGAAATTATGATATATCGCATTGCGGGGTGATGGAAATGAATTGAAAGCGTTGAATAGGTAAATATTGGAAGGGTGACATGACGCAAATTGCAGAGTATCAAGCGGCTGAAAAAGAAATAGAGTTTTGAAACTGAAGTCCCTTTATATTTCTCAGAATACCCTCACTGATATACCGACATTGTGAGGGAAAAAAATATAATCCATGAGCCGCAGCAAGTTGAAACTCAATAAGAATGTGACGCTTCTGGTGGTGGTACGAAATTCGTTGGAGCTCATGATGTTACCTAGATCAAACGATAAAGCACAAAAACAATATCTCTCTGCAAGCCGATGTTAACTTAGGCCTAATATTCGTGAAACCAAGAAATGATTTTGTTGGCGCACCTGTTTTTTTTTATGAAACAAAGTATATCAAACAAAAATGGATGTTGCCAGCAAAAAAGAAAACAATATTAGTCGTGCTGAGCTCTTTTTTTTATGTCACTGCAATGAATACTATTACCATTATTACTATTATAATGAATACGTTATATCATTTCTTGGTTTGACAAATATAGGTCTTAGGTAGACGTCGGCTCAAAAAAGAGAAAAACAGTTTTTCTGAATTATTTTTTGAACTAGATGACGTGCATGATCTTAAATTGCAATAATGTATCACCAGCACATGCGTCCCGTTCTTACCGAGTTTAAGCTACACTCTCAGAAAGACAGCGTATATTCTTACACCCCTTGTTCCATATACGACACCCCAAAACTTCAGATCGGCGTTCAGCTGACTGGCGTAGATCAGACGGTAGCAAGTTTTACGAGAATTTTGAGAATGGGGATATATACCTACTTAGACAGCTAAAGTGCGTACTAAAGACTACAAAAAAAAAAAAAAAAAACACACACACACACACAGTAGCGCCAAGAAAACTCCGATCGCTTTTTTGTAGTCAGTAACTCGTAGATGAGCTATTTTAATAAATTGTACCACTCGGTTATCAAGCCGCCCATGAAAGTTGGTACAGTCGGTTAGACGTCAGTGCGCAGTATACGTCGAGCTGAAGTTTTGGGGTTTCGTATATGGGACAAGGTGTGTAAGAATAAACCCTTTTTTTTCTGAGAGTGTACCTGCGACGCTTAGTTTCTTTATGCGAAACAAAAAACCGGGTTTCATTATTTTTCACTGATGTACAACTTTCGCTGCTGATCCTCGCGCAGTTAGGGCTCGGGCAGCGCCTTGACCAAGGCCCTACCAAAGCCCAAAGCCCCCTTTCTTTCACTAAGAAGAGGGGAAGTTCGTGGGCACCCGCGGTCAGGTGTGCACACGCCATCGCCGCTCGGCTTGCCTTGTACTTCCCGCTCAGCAGACAGAGCTGAGCAGTTTCGGCGTACTTCGGCGTGTCCAGAGCCCGCGGTCCAGGGACGCTCGGTTCTGGCTCGGCTGTTTTCTCTGTTCGTGTCGTTTAAAACTTTGAACAACTTGTGAGACTTCTGGTTGTTGTTCTCTATGATGTGGTGTTGTTTTTGTCATGCCTAACAAATGCTGTGCTCTCCAGTGTAGTGGTAACTACAAAACGGGCCCAAAGTGCGTTTGTTCCGTTCCCCTAATGACGAAGCGCTGCGGAATTCTTAGATGAGCGCCATCCTTCGAGAAAACCTCACTGCTTCCAAGAGGAGGAATGTAAGAGATTCTCATTTGCAATTGTTTATCATGTATTCCTAGGGGCGGCCATGATTTTGTTGGGGGGGGGGGGGGGGGGGGAGGGGCGCCCATTACAAAATGCCGTATCAGGGGGAGGGGGAGAGGAGGTCCCGGCAAAATGGAAGATTTCGGAGGGGGTGGGAGGGGGAGGGGCCCAGCCCCATTGCCCCCCCCCCCCCCCCCCCCCCCCCTGTCTACTTGCGTGCCTAGGGGTATTGCACCGTTTGAACAGGACGACGATACAAGGGGTTGTGTGAGCAGCCGATAATGGCGATGTGTAGCGCTTAATTGCGAGTTGCTGTTATTTATACGAAGGTCATTTATTTTTTGTGGGTGAGCGAGCGTCAGATCACCGTCGAGGACGTTGTTCGGGAGGCATCTGACGCCGACGCAGCCACCGGGAGTACGGAGACTGTGCCGCTGTCTATACTCCGTTCACCCTTACACTGAGACTTGAAGCTCCTCATCCAGCGAGAGCTTTCTACCCTTGCTAACACAAGTGTGAACGCGCAGACACGCGCAATCAAAGCACTGCGGAAGCGAGCGAGCTCGCGCTGAAGACGGCGCTTCTAGTGTCAGCTTAAGGGTAACCTTGAGTATAGGGTGCGCATTAACCATGACCAACGCCATGTTAAGCTTATTTGTTTGTTTCGTGTGTCCCCGCAGCGCCAAGAGGCAATATTGCAAGGGGGGGGGGGGGGGAGGGAAAGGAGAAGGATAATTGGTATAAGAAATACACTCATTAAAAATCACTTAAAAGAAAGCCAGTTCGCATATCAAAATCGTGCTACAAATTCACAACACTTTGACAAATGGGATTCGCATTGGTATTAAAACCACCAAAAAAGTATGAATTTCGGTACAAACAAGAATATCAAGACAGGCAGTTACTTTATTGCGCAATTGTAAAAATAAATAAGTGCTTGTTTTTATGCCGATCTTACTGATTATGACATCTGCATTTATCTTGAAAATGAGAGCTAAAAAAAAAACACACACAAAAAAAAAAAAGAACAGAACAGAAAACAGATTAGGGTGGATCCTGGACGAGGATCACATAACACCGTTTTTCACTAGGAGGGAACATTGGCGGTGTGGCACTCGATTCCCGACTTCCCCGAAGCCGCGAATAGTCCGTTCGTGATTAAGGTGAAAAACACCAAGTGCTCATTTAAAGGACAAGTCCCGTGAATTCCAAAAATTCAGAGATAATGAGTTATTTCGCATTAAAACGCACTAATAAAAGACACTAGGTCATTCGCTTCGCGAAGAAATGGAATATACATTGTTAAATCTTACTTAAACATGAACTGCAATCGAAACCTTCTGGGACCGATCGAGACAGTCGAGGCTTAAATATTCTCCGTTTCTTTTTACAATGGACAGCAGCGGACTCTACGAGCCATTCCGAGGCCGTGTGAGCGCCACGTGAACTTCGCAAGAGACGCAGCAATGCGCGGGTTCGTAGTCACGTGATTTGTAGGCAGTGCTCGCTTGGCAGGGACGTATCCGGTCGCCCGCTGCGGTTGATCGTGATTAAATGACTTAGGGAAAAAAGTAACCTCACGTAAAATCTTCTGATATACACGCTTTAGTCGAATACAGCATAAATATTTTGTTTGTTTTAAAGCCAGAAAACCCGCGATGGGCGATGGGAGGAATACCATTTTGGGCTTCTAGGCTAGGTGGCGCAAGCTACCGCCCGTTATAAATAGAGCCGCTAGCGTGCATCCGATAGAGGGATACCCGAAATTCGGCGGAGCTGAACAGAGCGATGCGTCGTAAGAATGTGTCTTTGGGGCCCTAATCCAAACACTTGGCGAAGAAGTCAGCGAGAAATTTGGCGGCCGTGATTGGCCAACAGCGCACTTGACCTTGGCGCCGGCCACTCAGAGTCGCCGGATTTCTCGCAGACTTTTTCGCCAAGTGTTTGGATTAGGGCCCCTGAACTGTCGTGTGCGGAGAGACAGAGCAGCCGTTTCTTCGATGATTCGCACGTCGGAGAGGATAAGGTCTCGCTTGGACGAGTCAAGCATAGCTGCTGGACCGCTAGGCTGGCTGTTGCGCGGCCTTAACTGGTTACGTGGCCTTGACTGGTTCGGAGCAACAGTTCGGGTACAAGCAGATCTTTAGCACCTAGGCCCCTACTTACAGGGGCAATGACAGTCGGCGCAGAAGCGATGAAGCAGCGCTGAACCTGGCCTGAGGAAGCGGCGTGGTACGAAGACGAGGAAGTGGCAGTTCGGCTGACACGGAGTGCAGGCTCGGGATTGGAGGTGGTCGCAGGGTCAGCTGCCTACAGACTGGGAAATCCTCCAGCTTTTTGTGCCTCGTTTGTGGGAAACCCTGGCAGACATCCAGTTCGAGACTCGGGAGCAGCAGGATGGGCCGTGTGTATCAGCTTTACCGCGCTTCGTCTCAAGCGCTCTCGAGTGTCATTTCTAAGGGTTTACTTGTGACAGCGGTATGCGACACCTGCATTTGGAGATCGCTGTTTGGATCGTAAGAACGCCGTCAAGTTTTATTTACGTATCACGTTCGTTCGCGCGTTGCGTGATCCAAATTCGTGCGATATGTCGCGCCTCGAACCAATTTCTGGAAATTTAATTGACTTCTTAGTTTTGCCTGGTGGTAGTAATGGCAGCTGCAAATCAATATTTTTTCTCTGATAATTTTCCGTTTTTATTTTCGACACTATGTCGGCATGCGTGGCTGCTTCTCTGATGCGCCGTACTGAAGGGGTAGGGTATCTTTGGAATTCGCGATATTATCAAAAGTGAATAATTCTAACCCGTAGCCAAAAAGAGGCTCTAGGTTCGCATCCCTATCAGCATGTTGTTCTACATTAGCTTCTTGCTTGAACGCTTTACCTAATAATGTCGTCTTATTTGTGGAACGTTAAAGAAATGAACGCATAAAAACACACTAGACGCAGGGTTGCCAATATATTCTTAGAAATACACGATGCGGCCGTGAAGACTAACACAATTGGCACGCCTTGAAAAATTTGAATTTGAAACGTACATAACTGAAATTGGGCACGCAAACGTGGTTTGGCCAGACGTTTTATGCCTATTTTTCAGAGCCCAATTTTGAGCTTGTGAGGTATTAAAGATAAAGCATAATCTTAGGCCATGTGTTTCCTAAGACCTATGCCGGCCTGATTGTTGTGTGCACACTGGTTTATGAGCTCGCTTCAGGGTGGCTTGCGGAGCGCAAAGACTCTGAAAGCCAATTGCAGAGGCCGGCGATCAGCGAGGTCATCGCGATAATGAATATTTTCAAAGAAATATATGAACAATGACCTCCTGTGAAAAAGCTCACAAATCAGTGTGAAGGCGACGAACATCCGGTATAGGGCCTAGGAAATGCACAGCCGTCTTTTTTGCTTTATTTTTAATATTTTAACACCTCTGATTTGAGCTTTGAAAAAAAAAATACAAATAAAAGTTCTGGCGAAACTACGTTTGCGTGCCCAATTCAGGTATGTATGATTAAAATTCGAAATTCGTAAGGCGTACCAGAGGTGGTAATCCCTACTGTCGCACCCTGCACGTTACAAACTCATCAGGAAACTACTTAAGAAGTCTAAGGAAGGTTAACTGATTCCGTGTGATTTATTTGTGATATTTCATAAAAAAAACTGATTAAAAAAGTAAAAAAATTCGCATAAAAAAGTTTATACAATATGTTGCCATATGTTTTAAACAGATATCAGAAACTCATTAAAAGTTTATCGATATATTGCAAAAAAGTTAAATAAAAGAAGGTTTCTTTTTTTTTTTTTGTAAGGGTTAATATAATATAGCGTAAGAACTTGCGCAATCGGAACGGCTCGTAAAACAAACGTTTTCGACTTTTTTTTTTATCTTCAGCAGTGTTGTGAAACCATTGGATGCAAGTATGTGGTTATGAAAAATATATTCTTTACGTCCCAGTACAAGGGCATCCTGACGTAGGGTGACGCCCCCTCGCATTCTTTAACGACGGCGCGCTCCACACATATTAGGGCGGGATAGACAGACCCGCGCATTGCATGTATGCGCGTGCTTGCAGCGAGAGCAATGCATTATTTTCGACTCTTTACATACTTCCCGACTCCCGTGACAACAAAGATTGCTAAGTATAAAACAACGCAAGCTATAAATGGTGGAAGAAAGTTCTTATCGGCTTTATTGACGCTTCTTTTTTTTAAATATTTAATTAAAGTGGGGAGGTTATATTCGATCTTTGAGGCGTAAGGCGCTCATTTCTGCGAAAATATCGATGTTCCGTTATTGTTTATTTTTCTCCCAGTTAAAGCTAACGCTTGTGAAGTTCAGCCAATTTGAATATTCAAAGATATTTTAGATTTTCTAGTTGTTATTTTAGTCTGCAGTCTATTAAAATTTATCGATAATCGCTTTGTGAAATTGCACCTGCTTCCGTAGATACGCTATATTGTTACACGGCTAGCAAGCATTAGAGACTGCTCCTTCCTGCGCAACGGAACGAAATGAGGAGCCTGCCAATCAAAAGGCAACGCAGAGAGCGCCCAGGGAACGAACGACGACGACGTAGCGGTTGGTTGAGGTCGGGGGGTGGGGGGGTGTCAGAGGCATGTGGGCGTGTTTGGGGCGTAAACAAACGCCCAAGGTGCGCCAGGAGCCGGTGAACTTACACGCCATATATGGTCCCAGACACCCTAACAATCGCATGGCGTGACGATTCCCGATCACCTGATTACGATCATTGCACAATGAATGGGACGTCGGCACTGACCAATAAGAGCGCCGAAGCATTAACCGTGAGCAAGAAGTGATAATCAATCAATCAATGTTTTTATTGAAGTCCCCAGGAAAAACCTTGAGGTCTTGGTACGGGTGCACTCAGGAAACATGAAAAATGGAACACTACACACAACAAACAAACAGTAAACAATAAAAACACTTAAAACAGTTCACATATGTCACATAAACTCTCTACGGTATACCACCACGGTAGCGAAAGAAAAGGGAAGCGAGAGTAAAAAATTAGGTTCTGAGCAAACTTAATCAAGTGCAAAAAATGGTAAGCAAAATTTAGATGAGGACGTTTAGCGCTCTGATGAACTCCGGTGTGTTATTGTTAAATATATCAATAGTCTCTGCAAAAGAGACATTGTAGGTGT
Source organism: Ixodes scapularis (assembly GCF_016920785.2). NCBI lineage: Eukaryota > Metazoa > Arthropoda > Arachnida > Ixodida > Ixodidae > Ixodes > Ixodes scapularis. The sequence continues at coordinate 33,572,409 of NW_024609880.1, read as the reverse complement.
GCCCAATTTTTGACACGGAGTCGTGAAGATTGATTATGCGAGCGTTGTAGAAGGATGCATTTTGCCATGTAATTTTTACGAAAATTTTTAAACGAACATTTGAGATCAATGATGTGCAGTCAGTGATGCCATGAATAAGTTTGCACAGAAATAGGATATCGGCATGTTCTCTCCTACGCCGCAGGATGGGCAATGCCAAGCTATGTTGGACTGGGACTGTTGGATCATCGTTTGAGGTAGACGCATTGCACGACGACAAACGATGCCTGTAGATGCATAAAAGCTTATTGTGAACACGTTCGATCCTAGCCGAGTTTGTCGCGAAGATTCCATTCCGTACAACAGAGGCATACTCGACGTGTGGTCGACATAAAGCACTGTACAGTGTGACAAAAGTACCAGGGTTAATAAACACTTTAGTAAGGCGGCACGTAATACCAAGCTTGCGTAAAGCGGAGCTCACAGTATGGTCAACATGACTTGAAAAGCGTAATGTACTATCAAATACAACTCCAAGGTCTTTGATTTCATTCACACGTGCCAAAAGAACTGCATGAATGTCTTAAGAGAATATAATATTATGTGTTTTTCGAGTGTGGGACATGACTTTAATTTTAGAACTATTTAGTCTTAGGGGATACTGATTGCACCAGTTTTCAAAAGCATACCCCATTGAAAAACTTCCTAGGACATTCAGTGGAAATTGGTTAATTTCCACTCATTTTCACCAGAAGCCAGCGTAGTTTACCAGTCTTTGGCGGAAATATTACCGGCAGCCGCTTTCGCTGGAAGTTTTACCAGAAACACTTCCGATTACTCGTCGCTGGAAACCTACCGGAAGCCACTCTGGTTTGACGGGCACCGAACTTCACTGGAAGCCGACGCAAGGGGAACGGCCAAAGGCAAGGAAGCAAAGACGAGAAGGACTGAGTTTGTAATGGTGGCCGCCAATGCAGTGGCATTCTCGTGAGTGCGTGTTCTAGCTCGAGACGACGTTGCAATCCTGCAAGAAGTGCGTGCAGCGAACTGTTTTGACGATTCAAAAAGGTGGGCAGCAATCACCGGCAACTTGCTATTTGCCACAGGCAAAAAAAAAGTCCGGGCCAGAGCGGGTACGAGACCACTTGGGCGGCATTCTCGTGAGTGCGAGTTTTAAATTGGGATGACGTTGAAATCCTCAAAAAGTGCGTGTAGCGAACTGTTTTGACGATTCAAAAAGGTGGGCACCCGTTTTCACCAGTTTTCATCCGAAACCAGTTTACCAGACTTTGCTAGATTATTTGCCGGCAAAAACAGATTTCGTTCGAATTTCACTGGCATCGGGTTTCCAGATTTCGCTGGAATGTCACCGGCAGCCAGTTTCGTTTACCAGACGACCTGGTTTTGCTAGAAGTCTTACCCTAAACGTGTGACTCGCTTCCCTGTTTACCGAACTTATCTCGAAGCCGACGCGAGGGGAAGGGAAGCCGAGACGAGCCGGGGACGGGGTGTGTAATTATGGTGCCTCGAACAAAGGACGAGTCCCTACGCACCCTCTCTCCCTCGTATTGGGCGCGTTAAGTCCGTGCTCCGGAGCGCGAGAGTTTGGTGCTCCTTTCACTAAACGGACACGAGTGCCACCGGAGACTGACACTCGAGCGCGCTCTTCGTGCACCGAGAATTTTTCGGAGCGCGAGTGACTTCTTCGCGCTCCGTGACGTCACGTAAACAAACAAAATGGCTGCGCTGCTGTTGCGACCGCCGAGACGGAAAGGAGTAGCCGGACCGCTGCCCCTTTTCAGCTGATTAGTGCTTACTCCAGCGGATAAAAACAATTTGATTTGAAAGTAAAGACAGCAATTAGCGTTCCGAAAAAGGTTTGTTCGTGCATCTCGCCTGAAAAAGGAATTCATCTATCAAAGGGTAGCGTGCCGATTGCACAGCGACAGAAAAGTTATCAAGGTGCGGAGACATTCGGACCGCTCTGTCCTTTTTATAATGCTCTGCCCAGCGAATAAAGATACTTCGATTTGAAAGCCGAAACACCAGTCAGCGTCGAGGAAAAGGTTTGTTCGTGCGTCTTGCCTGAAAACGAATTGATCTATCGAACGAGCGTGCCGATAGCTCGGCGACAGAAAAGTTGTGATGAAAAGACAGCCAGACCGGTGACCTGCTTAAAATGCTTAGCCCAGTATCAGCGAATAAAGATACTTAGATTGGAAAGCCGAAACACCAGTTAGCGTTGCGGGCAAGGTTTTTTCATGTATACGGCTTAAAAACGAATTGACGTGCAATCGAACGACGGTATGCCGGTATCGGCGTAGCTTTCGTCTCGCTGGGAGACGGAACCGACGGAACCAGGGAATCTCTGACAAATTTGAGGATTTCCTGCGTCGACGAGCGGGTTCAAGAATGTTGTGTTTAATTTAAATCGGAACAGCATGCATGGTCAATAAACAGATCGGCCAGGTAACCTTCCACATTTGTGCACGAAGCGAGTCTTCAAACCTTCCTGGAAATTTTAAAATGTTCGTAGAGACTTCATAACGTCGCCGTCTCTTTTGCTTTAGACTCTGCCGCTCCACACGGGCCTAATTATTTATCTTGAAATATTTTCGGCTTCTGCCACCCGTATCTACGGTAGGAAGGAGTTTGTGTGGCCCGTCTGTAGCCCGTCGATAGTTTCTGGCCGTGTTTCAAAACTTACTCGATCTAACTCTAGGGTAAAGGTGGTTATCGAAAACCTACCCGCGTCCAGCGTTTCTCCATTTTTGTTGTCACGTGACAAAATCTGCCAGGGTAACTCGGATCCATTTGAGTAGGTTTGGAACGGAGCCTCGGTGTGTCGCGCTCCTGTACGCTATGCGCCGTTTAGTTGCTGCTGTCGGAGTATGAAACTCGGAGCGTCAGACTAGAAGTAAAGGAGCGCCGACTTAACGCGCCCATTGGGTTCGTGGGGAAAATGCAAAAGAGTCGTTTTGCTGACATTTTTTTTTTATTAGGAAAACCGGTTTCTTTGTTTGTCGACGAGCAACGGCCGGCCAGGAACGAACGCTCAGTCTCGGCTTCTCGTTCCATGTGTGCGACCTGTATCTTCCAAAGAAGCTGGGGTGTGCAGACGAAAAAATATTTTTCAGTGACCTGTTTCTTACGCCTTTTTGTCCGTCCGGCTTCAGAGGCATCCAGCGAGCGAAAAAGACTGCCCAAGATTTCTCAACGTCGGCGGATGTTCGTTTCGCGCGCATATATCATTTTGTAGCAAAACACAATGGCGTTCGTCTTGTAACTCTATAAATATCCTAATTTCATCTGCATAATGTAGAAAGGAGGAGTGACGGATCACAGCCGAGACGACATTCACAAAAACTGAAAGGGGGCCGAGAACGGAACCTAGAGGTACACCCGTCGTAGCCCGATTAGCAGCAGATGAATTACCATTCGAGCTGACAAAACATATTCTATCACGCAAGTACTTTTGAGCAATAAAAGTAACAAACTGTGGACATCAAGCTTTGACAGCTTTGATAGCAACATGTAGTGATTTACAAGATAAAACGCTTTGCTTAAGTCAAGGTAAATTACATCAAGTTGGCCTCCATTAGAGACGACCTGAGCAGCAGTTGACATAAAACAAGTGAGGTTAGTAGTGGTTGAGCGACCCGCCATAAATAATAATATAATAATAATAATAATAATTATAATGCGATGTTATGCCGGCAGCTTACTGTAACTGCAAAAATGTGCTATCAACTCCGCTGTTTGTTTAGACGGACATCGGACAATAGCCTTCGTGACTTTCAACGGCAGGCAATGAGCAGGCAGGCAGGGGTGCCCTGCCGAAATAGCCTCAGACTTCGAAGCCGTATTCTGAGAGACGCGAATGTTGGAGGAAGTCCCATTTCGGGCCGCTTGGGGTTCTCGTTAGTGAACTGTGCATGCGAGAAGTTAGACCGAAACTTTAGGGAAAGGAAAGCGGCGAATAAGCAGTGGCTGACATGCGCACTCGAGTTGAGACAGGACACAACGGCTGTAAACGTGTGAAAGATGTGAGCGCATGTTGATTACAGATGATGATACTTTTGGATAATTTCGTGACTGGATACACCATTCAGCCATGTCTTTGTGCATTAATACTTCAATTTGGTCAGAAAAAAGAAAGAGCTCATGGGGCCAGTTTATCTTTAAGCGGCAGCCTTCAAACCTATCCAAATGCAAGTTGAGCATTTTGTTACAACTACTATACCGTTAAAATTAGCAAAAAATTGCCTTTTAGCAACACGAAGCAGCCATTGCGAGCATGTGGGAGCAGTGTTTTGCAGTTCGTCAATGCTGAACTACGATTATTTCGAGTAATATGTCTGCCTCAACTAGCGTTAGTCAGGAAAATGCCCAAATGCAAACAAGAATGAACGGCTTGCCTTTTAACATTATGATGATAATGCAAATAATGCAAAGGTGGAAGCGATCTGGACAAAGATAACGATAATAATTACTGGAGAAAAGGAACAAAAGGAACAAAGGAAAACACACAACTCCAAACAGAGCTATACTCTGTCTCAGGAGTTGTGTACAGGTAAGGCAAATGCATAGGCGCGGGCACATGGCTTTTAGATTTGCTTTCCTTTCGCGAGTGCTCGTGAAAGGAAGTTAAATCTGAAAGGCAAGCGCTCGCGCATGTGCTTTTGCCTTTGCTGCACGCAACTTATGAATTGGAGTATAGGAGTCTGATGATCCCTGCTGGTGTTAGACTGGTGGCGGCTGTTAAAACCCGTTTTTTCTACGGATGTCTAACTTCTGGCTAGCTCAGTTCAGATTCCATTTCCGGCCGCCGAAGCGTACGCACGTGCAATGTCTAGCTCCGAAGGAGCGGTGTCAGCGGCCCACGCCGGCCGCGGTATCAGGGCTAACGATAACGGAGATTATCAAGTCATTCTGCCTGCTCTGCCTACAGGACCCGTTGTTTTAAACACCTTTTTTTTTTCACGCTGACATGAAGGGGTGGCCGTACCGTGTCGACGACTTCCGCGACGCGTTGGCTCCCCTTGGTTTCCTCCCCGAGGTCGCCGCCCTCGGGGCTTACCGCATGAACCATGTGTGGGCAACGACGTTCAAGACCACCGAGGGCAAAACGAAGATGCTCGCCACGCCGGAGCTGACCGTCAAGGGCCGCCGATGCCTCGTCGTCGGCCCGTGCCACCAGGACGTTCGAGTGAAGCTCCATTGGCTCCTTTTCAACGTCACCGACGACGACGTGAGAGCGGCCCTGGCGCCGTACGACAAGGTCCTCGAGGTGGCCAGGGAAAAGTGGCGTGTCGACGGCTGCCAGACCGTGGGCACCATGACACGCACGGCGGTGCTCAGGCTCAAGGCGGGCGTCACGCTCGACGACATCCCGCACCAGCTGCTGGTGAGCGGTGAGTTGGCTCTCATCGTCGTGCCTGGCAGGACCCCGCTCTGCCTCCGTTGCTAGCGGACGGGGCACATCCGCAAGGAGTGTCGCGTCCCGAGATGTAACGTCTGCCGTCGCTTCGGCCACGAAGGCTCCCAGTGCGTCCGGTCTTACGCGGCGGCTGCTGCGCCTGAGGGTGGCTTGGAGAAATCTGAGCTCCTAGTGGACGAGGCCGAAGCCGAGGAGACCAGTGCGGGTTCAACTGGCAAGGAGAGTCCTGTGGCAAACGAACCCCCTGCACCTGCAAGCGGTGCGGCCCCGAACACCAGAGGCACAACACCATATGCGGTCCAGGCAGGGCGGGCGGGGCAGCGGGATAGACCTGCGGTGGAGACGTCTGCACCGCCCAGTGAGGCAGCAGTCGCCCCCAACGTCGCGAACGAGGATCCAGCCGCCGATGTCACCATGACCGACCCGGATGCCTCTGCGGGCGGTGCGGCCGCGAAAAGGACACGGGAGGACGACGCCTCGGACCCTACGGCGGTGAAGCAAGAGGAGCCGCCCCCTAAAGTGACACCCACGTGGAGACGTCGCGCAGTCAAGCCCAACATCCCTGCGGATGGCACAAGGGGGCTAAGCCTCCCCCGTGAGCGTGTGCGCCGGAGGTCGAACGGGGCGTCGGAGTCTGCAAGGCTACAGTACAGTCGACAGACCATCGTAGAGACGTGTCAGGCAGCCGTTTCCAGCCGAGGTAAGCTCCGTGCGGTCCGTGGCTCCTCCTCCTGAATGGCGGTGATATTAGAGGCACCTCTAAGAGTGGCAACGATTAATGTCCGCGGGCTTGCAGCCCGGCACCGGCAATACCAGCTGAGCCGACTGTTTTCTGACTGTTCGCTGTTCAGGAGACAAAGGTCGAAAGCCAAGAGCGGACGGATCGCATGGTGCAACCTTTTTGAACTCTTTTTAACGTTTGTGTGGCGCACGCCGATGGAACTTCGGGCGGCTGTTTGTTTATTCGCCGGTCACTAGGTGTGATTGAGAGGCTATGTTTGCGTGTGCTTTCGGCCGCTTTGTTATCTGCGATTTTTCATTTTCTAACATCGAATGGCGTGTCATTTGTGTTTACGCACCGACTCGCGAGCGCGAGCACAAAGTATGTTATTTTGCTTGGCGATTTTAATTGTGTGTGCACGCCTGAGGATCGCTCCAATCAGGCCCGCGTCAGCGACCACAGCGCTATTTTATTAAACGATATTGTCGAAGAAAATTTATTAGAGGACGTAGCATCTGTTTCCTCCAAACGCAGCGTACCTTTCACCCATTTTCAAGGCCAGAGCCACGCCCGACTCGACAGAGCATACATATCCCTGGATTTAGTTCCTTTGTGCTCCGATTACCTGGTTCAGCCTGTGTCCTTCAGTGATCACGCTCTAGTTACGTTTAATTTTGGGAGGAAAGTCAAAGTGCCTCAGTGGAACTGGTCATTATGGAAGTTGAACGGTTGCCCCCTGAAGGATGAAGTTTTTAAATCAAAAGTAGATGCTCTATTCAAGGAACTCTACGAGGATAAACAGACAGTATGGGGGGCGAGGTGGGAATTTTTTAAAGAGGGAGTTAAAATGGCTGCTATTGAAGGGAGTGCTATTCTCAGTAAACAGAGGAAGCAGAAGGAGAAGGAGCTGCGGCGCCAGCTGAACATCCTCCTGATCGAAGCAAGCGCGAAGCCAGGCGAGTTTGTCGATAAAATAAGAAGTATCAAAAATCAACTGGAGGTCATTGACTGCGAAAGGTACCGCGGGACAGTTGTGTGGGCGCGATCTGAAAGGTTGGTGTTAAGTGAAAAGCCGACGAAGCGGGCGCTTAGTGATGAAAAACGGCAGGCGCAGCGAAACGAGATTAAAGAAATACGATATAATAACACGATAACTCGCGTTTAAGATATAATTGAGAAAGCATTTGTTGAGCATTTCCGGGGTCTCTTTGCGTGTAGTGCTATTGCTGACGACAGCTTTAATGATAAATGTTGGCCCCTAATGCCGAAATTACAAGATGACGTTCGCGAAAAATTAGAAGCGCCGATTACAGTTGGCGAGATTGAGACGGCCATTGATGAACTAACTTCTGGCAAAACACCCGGCCCGGACGGCCTCGGTGCGGAATTTTATAAGGTGTATAAAAGGGAGGCAGCCGACGCCTTGTATCAGGAGATAACGGAGGCGTATTGTAAGCGTGTTTTGCCGCCCTCTTTTTTGAGGACACACACTGTCCTCATCCCAAAGGTCGACGACCCCGTAAGGCTTTTGTCAGTCGACTCCTACAGGCCAATAAGTCTAACAAATGTTGACTATAAAATTTTTATGAAAGTCTTCGCCAGGCGTTTACAGAATGTCATAACTAGTCTTGTGGGACCGCATCAGACATGCGGTATTAAAGGGCTACACGAATATTCATGTAGCAAGAAGGATTCTGGAATGTTGTGATGTCCTCGGTTGCCGTGTGGCCATGTTGCAGTTAGACCTGGAGAAGGCGTTCGACCGGGTGTCGCACAAGGTTCTTTTTCGTGTTTTAAAGCACGCGAATGTCGGGTCCGCAATATTAGACGGTATAAAAATGGGGTATGCGAATCGTACAACGTCTATTACTGTAAATAAGAAAGCTAGTGAAAGTGTACCTGTCCTTTCGTCTGTAAGGCAAGGCTGGCCACTGTCCCCCTTGCTATTTGCAATATACTTAGAGCCTTTTTGTTTAAAACTTATTCACAATGTAAACATACGTGGGTTCAGGCTGGAGTCTTGCGAGGTAAAAGTTCTGTCCTACGCGGACGACGTTGCGGTCTTCTGCGTCGATCAGGACAGCGTGCGTGAGGCGGTCCGTGTTGCTTCTTCGTTTTGCAAGAATACGGGGAGTGTTATTAACTGGGGGAAATGCGCCGGTTTCTGGCACGGAAACTGGGACTCCAAGCCGGAGGTTTTTTTAAACGTTCAGTGGCCAGCCATGCCCGCAAAGTATCTTGGTGTGCCGCTCGAGCACTACCGGGACTGCACGCTAATGTGAAGTAAAGAAACGGAAAGAGTGAAGGCCAAAGTGGAGGGTTGGAAGGGTAGAGACTTGTCTTTGTTTGCGGGCACTACAGTTTGCAATTTATTTTTGATCGCGAAAATTTGGTATATGTTGCAAGGGCTGTCAATGTCGCGCCTTAACGTGCAGAGGCTGCACGGAGTATTCGCCGTTTTTATTTGGAGTTCGTGCTGGGAGCGTTCGGCACGCACGAATTTGTTCCGCTCTTTTCTCAATGGAGGTCTGGGATTGTCGCACCTGTTTATGCGGCAAATAGTGTCTCGTTTTGTGTTTTTCCGTGACGAGCAAGACCCCTTTTTGCGCGCAGTCATGCAGGTGCGACTGCGAAATGCACTACCTGAGTACGTATAGTGTCAACCGGTGACGGTCAGTGCGCTAGTATTCAAGGTTTTCTCCGTGAACAGGTACTTTCGGTTCGTTTTGAAGCGGTACGCTTTTTATGGAGTATCTGAGTTCCGTGCCTCAAAAACGACTGTACAAAGATCTAGCAGACGTTTTGATGCCCATCCCTCTCTACAGGTCATTGTACGGGTGGGGCCCAGGGCAGGATGTTCTTAAAAAGGTAAAAAGTATGCCGGTCAAACCATCGACGAAAACTTTTTTCTTTAAACTACACTGCGACGCGCTCCCAGTCAAACCGTGGCTCAAAGCGAAAGGTATTTTTGTGCCGTGGTCTGTAACTTATTTTCTTTGTAAGGCTCCCGAGTCTATAGACCGACACGCTGTTTACAAACAAGCCCGCGTCTGCCCACACTAGGTGTGGGCACTGCACGTGCGCAGAAACCGAATTCGCGTGAAGTGAAGCGTCTGCGCGTGCGCAGTGCCGTCGACAGCGCCACCGCAGCTGCGAGACGTCAGGGCCGCGTGTTGGTTTATAGAGCACGTGTTTATCGACTGCTCGGACGCTGTGTTCCTGTGGGATGTTCTTCAGCGCACGTTGAAGAAAGACATGCCTCTAACTGCATATGGGATTCGTTTCTTTCCGCTAGAGAACGAAGGTGGCATCCCGTACGACATGTTTATGCTCCTCGGCCTCCACAGCCTGTGGAGGGCTAGGACGGGTGTGCATAACGCTGATGTAAATGTGCGCCCTGCGAGAGATTATTTCATTGAAAACGTTTCCTATATTCGCGAGGTATTCCGTGCGCTGCCTGAACCACCTGAATGGTTGCGAATACTTGATGATTTGGTCTCGTTGAAACGCTTTTAAATGTACTCGCGGCAGCTGCGCTTGGCTGGCGCGTTTTAACTTTTTGTGTATGTGTATGTGGTTGCGTCCCTTGTGTTGCTTATGTCAAAACAGGCAATAAAGAAAAAAAAATTCTGGCTAGCTCAGTTGGTAGAGAGTTCCACTTGAAATGCAGAGGTCTCTGGTTCGATACCAGGACCAGGCGGATTCGTTATCAGTCGTGCACCGGTCACCTAGCTGCATTTGGAGATTTGTGTCTCTCCTGAATTTTTATCGTTATTCGCGGTACGCCTCAATAATGCTCTGGATAGACAAATGCTTTAAGAACTGAAAGCTGGATACCAATTTGAATGCACAGTGAAACCTATGACTTTTCCGTGACGATGTCGGGGCACGGCAAGGTGCTGTTGTTTTGTTTAGTATTCTCCAGCGTGAAACTGAAAACGATTCACGGACTGAAAGTTCCCCCCCCGAAAGCCCGTCGCAAGGAGTGCTTCGCCGTCGTCATAGCCACAACCTGGAGAAGCCGACTTTACGGTTTCTAGGGGCCGGGTTGGTCGATTTTGAATTGTAGGCGCTGTCAGCGCTGGGCGACCAAGTCCTGAACACTGTATCATCGCTTCTCAACCAATGAGGTCGCCGCGTAAGCCAATGAGAAACGCAAAAGAACGAATTGCGAAGCAAGACGCGTGTACGTCTTAAGCCAAGTCCTGCGTTCTTTAACCTGCCATGGACTATAGAGTCCAGCCCACGGTAGAAAAAGAAAGAGGTGCCTAAAAGGCGCTGCTTTTCCATTTCTTTGCCTTCGTTTTTTTTTTTTTTTGGGGGGGGGGGGGGGCGGAGAGGGGAAGTAATCAAGGAACTTATGGTGGAGCAGCACCGTTCATTATTAAATAAGCGCGGAGAATGTTCGCTCGCGTTTTTGACAAACGGTCCAGAACGATGCAACATATCGGTATTAGTAGGAGGCCGATGAGAGCCACTTTAAGAACTGCCCTTATTCGCACACACGTTTACAGGGACCCCATTTGGCGAGCGCCGAGCGTGGCCTTGTACGGAGGCTTCTAAGAAAACAGTGCCTATACCAGGAGATTCGAGATGCTAGAGCAAATGTTTTCCGACTTGGCTGTACTACTTCAAACACGTCTTTCTCCCTGCACCGTGGAACAGCCTGCTAATAAGTGCGGGATCAGTGTTACAAAACGTTTAAATATGTAGGAACCAAAACCAAACCGTGCATACAAAACCACTTTGTCCCAGACGCGTTCGTTTCTCTTAGCATGTCAGAGTTATTTCGCAATCTCAGGTAATAAGGCGTTTGTCATGCAGACAGTGGACTCCCGTAGTAATGAGGGCGACGGCGCGGTACTCTTTATATCTTAATACGTCCGAACATACGAAACATTTGTGAGAGCAAGCCAGCTTTATATGGGCTCTCGTGCGACTCGAAACTCTTGGTCTAAGGTTTTTATGAAGATAAATGTATAGATTAACGTCTTTTATTAAGGTTATTCGAAGTCTAAGGCACAGAGAGAAACAATAATTTTGCGTGTCATTTAAATGACATCACTGTATTCAAAGGAAAAAAATTGGGTTTGGATATTTTTACAGCCTGTAGTTGGTCAGCCATTAAAGTTGCGACGAGTCACACGCTGTGTACTCAAAGGATTGGACAGGGAGGTCGTTAAGTGTACAGCCTCCAGTGAGAGCTTGCTGCCTTCGATAACTCTTGGACGTATTGTGAGCCGCTAGCGCGCATGCGCAGTCAGAGTCCAACGTAACGTTACGAGCTCGTACCGGAGGTGGTGCATCCAAAAGATACGTTTTTCAGGTCTAATACCATGCCGGTGCCCGTAGAAGATATTGTGCAGTCGCTACACTCTGACGGCATTATCGAATTATTATGTAGTCATGGCGAGGTCATACACGCACCGAGGTCTATGATCTCGAGCGTGGCAGCTCGGCTGAGGCCCCATGCACAGATGAACGCAAAAGGTGCACGTGAACGCAGCTTTAGTGGTCGTGCAAGGAAGGTTAATCCTAAATTATTTTAAAGTCCCATAGACAGAGTTGCCCTTGAGTGCGTTTGGCTGCGATGCGTCGGAAATGGGCGGGAGTTGCCGGAACATCCGTGCTTCATATAAACTCTGGCAAACAATTCAATGGGTGGTTTGGCACACAGAAAAAGCACTTTGCATGTCATTATTCCTAATCACCTTATTTTAGCAACTCCTTTGAAATATTTCATAGAGACGGGGCAAACAGCAGGTGTGGTGGGCGCTACAAGCCAGACATGATACTTTGGGTTCTAATAATGTAGCGAAGGATTCAATGCTAGGCTTGTTCATACATGCAGAGGCGTAGTGGTGGGTATAAACCAGAGGCCAGATTCCCGAAATTTTCTGACGAAAAAATGTTTGTAAATTCATCTTAAGACAAAGTTATAAACTTTCGGGTATTCCTGAACCAAAATGTTCGTAAGTTTTGCGTAGGTTACGGATTTCGCTGTAACTTACGCAAAACTTACGAACATTTGGCTTCGGGAATACGCAAAAGTTCGTAACTTTGACGTAATATAAATTTACAAACTTTTCGTCGTAAGAAAGTTTTGGGAATCTGTCCTCCGGTACGCAACACTCTTCCGAGAAGAACACAACATTGAAATAAAAAGAAACTTTGACAAGGAAAATTACTAAAAAAACATAAGTTTGTTAAAACAAATGACTAGATTAGTGTCATTTGAAAAGTGCGTTCACAGTTCCAAATGCAAAAACAAAAAACACAAAAAAACACACACACACACTATAATTTGCGTAGTGTATTTATTTAGGGGAATCGGTGGCCAAGTGTATTAACGCAGGTGCAGCTCGAGACGCGGCAAGCGTGAGCTCACGCTGCAGAATCCAGGGATTCTGGCTTTAATCCCCACCCTGCTGTTTCAATAAGGATGAGCATCGTAAGGCGTCAAGTCATGTGTATCACCAATGCGCGGCGCATTTAACAACCCCCCCCCAGGCTAGCAATTATAATGAACTAACTAAAATTCTCATCTGCAGCTGAGTGTCACGTTACGCGGTGAAAAAAAAGAAGAAGAGGAAAGAAGAGGTGCCAGGCTAGGCGGTGGAAAGTGAAGAAAAAGAAAAGAAAAAAAAAAGGAGAAGCTCGAGAGAGTGGGGCTCGAGCAGAGGGACAGATTCGACGGTGCCCCGAGAACGCTGCCTACCTCGGCCGCGAACCGCAGAGGCAGATGAATTCGACGGTGACCTGAGAAAGCTGCAGTCCTCGGCCGTGAACCGCAGACGCAGGCCGGCTCCACCCAAACTCGGACCCGCAGCCCTCTACAGAGATCCAAACAATCAAGGCGACGAACCCTGATACCCAGGCGGGAAATTTCTCGGAGAAAAACCTGGGCCACCTCCAACAGAGCCCGGAATTACCTCGGCAGCGACCCCTGGTAAAAGCAACCGGCTCCGGCGAGAACCCATCATCAAGTTTCAACAGACACTGGTGACCCCAACGCGGGAGGTCATCAACCTGAACGGGGACGTGAGAGTTCAAGACATTTCTAACTGTACATGTGTAAATACTTAGGCAATAGGCATCTTTTCTATTTACGTATGTCGCTGTGTTATATAAATTGATTTATACCGTCCGACCGTGCACTCTCCTATCTTACTCAGACGGTTGACCTGAACCACGACACTGAGACACAAGACGCCCATTAGAGCTGACTAACTCCCAGGATGTCCCCCAATACATACATATAACACACTTCCTTTGGCTTCTTTATAACTCTTCGAGAAATTTGGCAGTTTCTCGGCGGTGATCTTTGTAGAAAGTTATCGGGCATCGGAAATGACTTGCCAGCCACTGTAAAAGTTGCTAGTCGCTGAATGCTTAAGAAATTGACTTGGCAGCAGCAACGGAACGGAGAAGCTGTGTTTGAGACTTGTTGTTTTGTCAGATTTTTAATTTTGCCGTGTCTCCGGTTTGCGATGGAAGTTCTTCCCCAACTCGGCTGTGCTTTTTCCCTTTTTTCGTTGATTCTCCCTGACGCAGGCCTAGAAGTGTGTTCGTCGCTATTTTTATTGTCACTGCCCTCGTCATCTGTGGAAGTATGCAGCCTCCTAGTACTCTGCAAGTTGGGAGAGCGGATGGCAGAGCTTGAGGCGGATCGGTGCTTTCTGGGCTTCTGCTCAAGAAAAAGGTACATCGAAGAATCAAGATGGCCCTAATTCTCTTCATTGGCTTGTGATTGGAAGACAAAGAAGAAAGTTCTGACGGCCAATAGGAACTCTTTACAGGACCAACTGAAGCATGCTTGGAAGGTGACTGACAGTATTTGGACATTAACACGTGGGAAACGTTATGGCAATACTATTGAATATTCTACCTGACTGCAATTATTATCGTCAAAAAGGGAGGCGCTATGGAGTGGGAGCGGAAGGAAAGCTATAATTTCCGTGTCAAAGCGAACTGCTTTTGAGGCAACGATTGTTAGAATTAATCGCCTTTCAACTTGTCGGGAAAGCAGCTAGATAAAAAAAAAAAAAAAAAAAAAAAAGAAAAAACAGAAGCATGTCTGGGGTGGGACCGAAGTTCTCGTTAATGTGAAGCCATCTAGAGTGGACATTGTATCTAAAATGCTTGAAATCACCAGAAAAAATCTTTGACCAGGACAAGAAAAAAGTTTTCATTGATGAATCAATAAGGAAAGTGTCAAGGATAGTGGATCAGACTTTTTCGAGGGACAGGGTATAATGTAAGGTGTTCAGGGATGTAAAGAAGAACCTTGAACAGAAGGAGCTTTCTTTGCTTCAGATGGACGAATCAGGGAGGTTTGCTGTCCTAGGGAATTACATGTTTGGAGCAAAGGCTGCTTAAGCGGTTGATAAACTTTTTAAGCCGTATGTTGGGGACCTAAAGAAAGCAAAAAGGAATTTGGTAGCTGTATTTAAGGAGTGTGACTTTCAGACGGTGGTAAAGAGATTAGGGGAGGTTTCACAGGCTACCTTAAAACTGAAATTTTTGTTGAAGGACCACAAGGCTGACTTTCCGCTGAGAGTAGTTGTGAACAAAAAAGGTGCTTGGCAGAGGGTGTTGTCGGTTTTCATCTAAAAGTGTCTAACTGGAGTGGAGGTCGATAATCCGTTATCACTGAGAAACTCTGAGCAATTACTAGACATACTGAACCCCCATCACGGGAGAAGCTGGGAACTGATAACTTTAGATATCAACGATCTTTACTAATCTATGAATAAGTCAGAGCTTTTGATGAGGGTCAGGAGGTGGTGTGATGGCCATCTAGTAAAGTTTCAGTCTTCCTCTAAAATTGATGGAGAGAGCTTTATGAGAATTCTGGAGTTTTATTTAGGGTCCACTGTTATAGACTTTGAAGGTGCTCTTTTTATTCAAAGAGAGAGTGTGTATCCGGTCTTCAATTGCACCAGGGATATCAGGGATTCTTTTAAAATGAGGTGGATGTTCACGTTGACGTGTTTGTGCGGTCTTTGCTGAGTGAAGCTGTTGTGGTCCGTCGCTATGTAGACGACATTTTGATTTGTGCTTTCGAAGAAGGGTTAGCAGGGAAAGTTAAGAAGTGTATAATAAAAAGTGCCACGATTTGACGTTCACGGAGGAAAATACTCTTCAGGGCAAGATTCAGAACTTAGACCTCCTACTACACACAGAAAATGGCTTGTGCTGGAGGTACGAAAAGGAATCGGCAAAACCATTTTTGGTGGCTGACAGCTGTCACCAGATGTTAGTCAAAAGGGGTGTGATTGCGTCTCTGGTAGATAACGCGTGCAAAAAGTCATGTGTACATTGCGTTGGAGAGGCAATAGAGTTGAAAATGTTGCGTCTTTTGGAAGCGGGCCATCACCAGGATTTAATTGCTAGCGTTATGCTCAAAGTGTTACAAAAGTTCAGTTCGGCTCCTGTGAAAAAAACCGGTTGTGAAAAATGTGGTCTGTGTGCCTTATTCTTCACAACCGTGCCCACTATCATGGAATATCTCATAACTTAAATCTTACACCGTGGTCAAGAGCGAGAGGACGTCAGCCCCTCTTCGCTACAAAATACGCGCGAAACTCGTCTTCCTGTCACTTGGCAGCAGCAATGGCACAGAGCTAGCACGCTTACAACCCGTCATTTTGGAGACCGCGCTCTCAACATATCCAAGAACGCGTCATCATCGTTGTGTCGCGGTGGCCTGCCAGAGTGCAAATCTGTTGTGCTGCCATCTACTCAGCGCTGATCATCTACGGGCCCACTTGACATTGGTCAAGAGCGACAGGACGTCAGCACCTCTTCGCTACAAAAGATGCACAAATCTCGTCTTTCTATCTTTTGGCAGCAGCAACGGCACGGAGCTAGCACGCTTACAATCCGTCATTTTGCAGATCGTGCTCTCAACACATCCAAGAACGCATCGTAATCCTAGTGTCGCGGCGGCCTGCCAGAGTGCAAATCTGTTGTGCTGCCATCTACCCAGCGCTGATCATCCACGGGTCCACTTGTCATTGGTCAAGAGCGAGAGGACGTCATCCCCTCTTCGCCTACAAAAGACGCACGAAACTCGCCTTCCTGTCACTTGGCAGCAGCAACGGCACGGAGCTAGCACGCTTACAACCCGTCATTTTGCAGATCGTGCTCTCCATACATCCAAGAACGCATCATCATCCTTGTGTCGCGGCGGCCCTCCAGAGTGCAAATCTGTTGTGCTGCCCTCTACCCAGCGCTGATCTTCGACGGGACCACTTGACATTGGTCAAGAGCGAGAGGACGTCAGACCCTCTTCGCTACAAAAGACGCATAAATCTCGTCTTTCTACCACTTGGCAGCAGCAACGGCACGGAGCTAGCACGCTTACAACCCGTCATTTTGCAGATCGTGCTCTCAACACATCCAAGAACGCATCATCATCGTTGTGTCGCGGCGGCCTGCCAGAGTGCAAATCTGTTGTGCTGCCATCTACCCAGCGCTAATCTTCGACGGGACCACTTGACATTGGTCAAGAGCGAGAGGACGTCAGACCCTCTTTGCTACAAAAGACGCATAAATCTCGTCTTTCTACCACTTGGCAGCAGCAACGGCACGGAGCTAGCACACTTACAACCCGTCATTTTGCAGATCGTGCTCTCAACACATCCAAGAACGCATCATCATCCTTGTGTCGCGGCGGCCTGCCAGAGTGCAAATCTGTTGTGCTGCCATCTACCCAGCGCTGATCACCCACGGGCCCATTTGACATGGGTCAAGAGCGAGAGGACGTTAGCCCCTCTTCGCTACAAAAGACGCATAAGTCTCGTCTTCCTGTCACTTGGCAGCAGCAACGGCATGGAGCTAGCACGCTTACAACCCGTCATTTTGCAGATCGTGCTCTCAACACATCCAAGAACGCATCATCATCGTTGTGTCGCGGCGGCCTGCCAGAGTGCAAATCTGTTGTGCTGCCATCTACCCAGCGCTGATCATCCACGGGTCCACCTGCCATTGGTCAAGAGCGAGAGGACGTCAGACCCTCTTCGCTACAAAAGACGCATAAATCTCGTCTTTCTACCACTTGGCAGCAGCAACGGCACGGAGCTAGCACTCTTACAACCCGTCATTTTGCAGATCGTGCTCTCAACACATCCAAGAACGCATCATCATCCTTGTGTCGCGGCGGCCTGCCAGAGTGTATATCTGTTGTGCTGCCATCTACCCAGCGCTGATCACCCACGGGCCCACTTGGCATGGGTCAAGAGCGAGAGGACGTCAGCCCCTTTTCGCTACAAAAGACGCATAAGTCTCGTCTTCCTGTCACTTGGCAGCAGCAACGGCACGGAGCTAGCACTCTTACAACCCGTCATTTTGCAGATCGTGCTCTCAACACATCCAAGAGCGCATCATCATCCTTGTGTCTCGGCGGCCTGACAGAGTGCATATCTGTTGTGCTGCCATCTACTCCGCGCTGATCATCTACGTGCCCACTTGACATTGGTCAAGAGCGAGAGGACGTCAGCCCTTCTTCGCTACAAAAGATGCACAAATCTTGTCTTTCTATCATTTGGCAGCAGCAACGGCACGGAGCTAGCACGCTTACAACCCGTCATTTTGCAGATCGTGCTCTCAACACATCCAAGAACGCATCATCATCCTTGTGTCGCGGCGGCCTGCCAGAGTGCAAATCTGTTATGCTGCCATCTACCCAGCGCTGATCATCCACGGATCCACTTGACATTGGTGAAGAGCGAGAGGATCTCAGCCCTTCTTCGTTACAAAAGACGCACGCATCTCGTCTTCCTGTCACTTGGCAGCAGCAACGGCGCAAAACTAGCGCGCTTACAACCCATCATTTTGCAGGTTTGTTCCAATTTCTTAAGTTAAATACCTCAAGCGTTGTCACCATTGCTGCTACCACAGCTGTTAAAAATGACGCTTGTCTGCTTTGTTTGTTCGTTTGTTCTTGAGTGATCCCCTCTGACGAAGGAAATCTCCAAAATACTAAATGTACTTAAAGGGGCCCTCCGGAGCTTTCTGAGATCATATGTTTATGTTGTTATATTGCGTAGGAGGTGCATGTTAATATGTATACAAAGTTTTAGATTAAAAAACCGTTTATTAAGCAGATGGCAGTAGAAATATATGGGGACTATTTTCTCTTGGAAGACAATCCCCCATTCCCTGCCCATCGCTACAACTTGACCAATGGAATTGCTGCATCTCTTGGGGAATGCGAACGTTATTATTGCAACACTTTTTAAGCTTGTTGCAAAGTAGAGTTTGAGAAAAACGTAAACTGATTGTGGGGCGGGAAACATAGTCCGCAATTATCGTTCCAAAACCAGCGAACTATGTTTTCTCCCCGCAAGCTTGTTGCTAGGGGGTGATGCGTCGGCGCGTCGGCTCGTCTGCTTCTTGGGGCGTTTGCAGGCGTGCGTTTGCGGGACAGGTGTTCCTTCTTCCCGTGGATCCCAACTCCAAAGCCAGCTTTGCGATCCTTCCACGTCAGCCAGTCAAACTTTTCCTTGTCATCTGTGGAATGCGACTGCGTATTGCAGTAGCAGCGCGACGGTGCGGTGCGACGAACGACGACTGCCGAGCACGAGGTCCGGGCCCCTTGACGACGGCCCGCGCGTGTTCGAGAGAATCCTCCGCGGGTTGGCGGTCCGCCGCGTTGGCGACGCGCAGTGACTCCGGAATCCTTCGCTTGCTATTGGCTGACGCGTAAAGAGATGCCCCTCCCGTTTTCCGGGGTCATATGAGAAAGGGGGGCGTGCCGGGGACTTTGATAGCAATTTTAATAGTGAAATCCGCCGCGCATGACCGTAATTTTGTGATCTTTAGGATCCTTAGGGCCTGCAGATTGAGCTACCGCCATAAATAGACCATCGCAGAAAGCTCCGGAGGGCCCCTTTAAAGATTAACTTCGCCAGGAATGGAAGGCGTTTAGGGAGACACTGGAACGAGATATTAGAAGTGACCTACGTTACTTGAGGAATGATGTTAAAGAGGCAAAGTATAGTATAGATTTTATGAACAGCGAGTCTGAGGGAATGAAGAAAAAGTTTGAGACAGTACTTAAAGCCGTGGCGCTTTAAGTACGACATCTACCAGAACAAACACACGACGAGGCTGTTCCAGTGACCAGAATAACCCCACGAACCCACGCCCACATTCGTGGGTTCGTACCCCACTTCTGACGCCATGTATCGGCGCGAGAAGAAGGTTCGCACAGCGGGAGGTCAACTAGGGCTAGCCTTTTTTTTATGGCGCCTCTGCGATCTATCCGGGCACGAGCTTGCTCGGCACAAGCTTGGTTCACTGATGGAGCACGCTCTTGTTACACGCTAAGTTAAGAGAAAAGGACGGAAATCTCTCGCAAAAGTGCGCTGAACTGGAAACGTGCTTGAGGAACTGCCAGGATCGGCTTACGAACGCTGGGCAGTACTCAAGGAACACCAATCTGGAAATCATAGGAGTCCTCATGCGTGATGCCGAAGTGCTTCAAGATGTGGTTCGAAAACTGATAGAATCAATTGGTGAACCAATTACTTGAGCGGATATTGCCATCTTTCATCATGTACCGACGTGGACACTGAAGCGCCAAACTTAATCCTACAGCTTGTAAACCACAGCAAGCACGACACTATACTTCAAAAAAGCAAAAAAAAAAAGAAAAAGGATGTAGGCTTTGACACAAAGACGCCGATATTTGTGAACGAGCATCTTTGCCCGTTTTTAAAACGTATTTTTGGCAAAGCAATTGAAGCGGCTCTCTAACTGGAAACATGTCTGGGTGAGCAATAGGAAAATATTTGCTCGTCAAGCCGACGGTTCCCCACTTGTCCCAATCAAAAATGAAGCTGACATCGAGAAGATTTGTTAGCTTATCTACTCGGTCTCCTTGTGTTTTTTTTTTTTGCAATAAAATACAGGGAGTTAGTTTTGCCTGTAGACCCTGGTCTATGCTTGTCATTGAAGGATAACACTCTAATGTATCACCTAAATGCCCGTTCTGTAACGAATAAACATGACAGTATCATATCACATTTAGATCAGTGCTCTGTTTCCTTTGACATAATAATGTTTACGGAAACCTGGTATAAGCATGGAGCTGACATGCTCATTTTACCCAGTTATAATCACTTCTATTTGAACCGAACAGATAAACATGGTACCACCACCATGTTTATCCTGTTCGGTTCAAATAGTCTCGTAAAATGTTTTACTGAATGTGAGTTTCTACATGCGTTCTCTGAAATATCAGGCGGTTATGAGATAGTCTTTTAAAATGTTTCACTGAATACCAGTTTGTACATGCGTTCTCTCAAATATGAAGCGATTACAAAAGACTAAGTCAAAAATGCGGTAACACTATTTTTACTGTTCTGTATTACCCCCTTTCGGCAGAGTTTGGAAATTCCATTTCTTTTCTTGAGCGCTTCTTAGACTATGTCTCAGTAAATAACTATCGTCTTGTTCTAGGCGGCGATTTGAATGTTAACATATGAGATAACTCTTTCAATTCAAATTTTCTCAATAGTACGCTCAACTCTAACCGCTTTGTAAAAGTAATTACGACTGCTACTAGAATCACCCAAACCACGTCAAGCGCAATTGATCTTTTGATTAGGAACGTTACAACCACAGTTAAGGTGTCTGGCACTATAAAAGTCTGTTCACACGATGCCTCTTTCAGGCGCGCAAGAGTTTCGCGACACTCAAGTTTTGCGAAATGTGCTCGTTCACACGTACCGCTTCACGTGCAACAACAACACACACCGATGCAACGTTTTGAGTGAGCTCCGAATCAGATCGATATTTATCTGGGGACCTGCTTTGCGCATTTTATGCAGTCAATTCAGTTTAATTTTGTTTTCTCACATACGGCACTACTTGGGGCGATCTTGCGCGTGCGCTAAAGCCGATTGAGGCGGCAACCTGTACGTGCAGGCCATGTGCCGGCGCCGAGCCCGTACGCAGCCAATTCATTGCCAAAGCTCCTATCAATGCACATGGTATTCATAGAAACGCTACGTGCCCAATCTGGTTACTTCTCGGCGCCCCTGTCTGCCCCGAGTTTACTGTACCAACTGTTTCAGAGAGCGCACATGGTTTCACGTTCACTTGTAAACAAAGCAAACTTGTTTTCAGTTTACTCGATGGTCTCTTATCCAGCGGTATCGTCTCGACAACAACGCTATGAGCACTATTCTAACCTCGCCAACTCCCGCTAATTGTCTTCGTCCATCGCTGGATTTTTTTCCGATATGCTACTCACTTTTCCTTCCTTCCTGACGTGCTTGCGGAAGCGCCGGCAGTATCCATCGTTCGTGGTTTCGAATTTTTTTTCGGATTTGGCTGCGCTACAACACCGGCAGTGAAGTGGTCTTCTCAACTAGCTCGCTCCCCCCTCAAAGGCCACGTGAGATCGTTTCTGAGCGGCCATTGGCGGTGCCCTCAGAGTGATTGACAGGACTCGGCTAAGTTTCAGCAAAAGCTCGCTCCAGAAGCGAGGTGTGCGCGCAACTTTTTTTAAGATGCGCGCGTCCTTTTCGGACTCGTTCAGACGGCGCAACCATTTCGCGAAACTACATTTCGCGACAGTAGATGCGCGAGAAAATGCATCGCGTGAACGGGTCTTAAGCTGTAGTATCAGTGACCACATTCCCATTTTCTTGTCAATACAAAATTATGAAACACCTAAAAATTTTGCAAAAACTACCGCCACCTTCCGCAAAATGTCCGATGACTGCCTTCTGGTATTTAGAAATGCAATATTAACTGTGACTGGAGTTTTTTTTTTATTTTAGGTTAAACGTCAATGACTCTTGTAATACTTTCTTGGACGTTTTTAAAGAACTTTATCATTTGAATTTTCCGTTAAAAACCGTAACCGTAAGTAAAAAGATAAGGAAACCGTGGTGACCGCCGTACCCATTAAAATAAAGCATAAGAAAGACCGCCTATACACAGTTCTCCTAAAAACGAGGGACCCAAACAAACCCTCATCTTTTAAGAAATTTCGGAATAATTTAACTTATGAACTTAGAAAAGCAAAATCTTCATATTCTAATCAAATGTTCCATAATGTCACTAGACAGCTCCCCGATGTGGTACGATGTGGTTTGGAAAATAATAAATGAAGTCATAAATCCTACAAAGATGTCCCCCTCTATTGGTGAATTTAAATATAGACGGTAAAGGTGTATCCGATGAAACTCTGGAGGAATGCTTTAACATTCACTTTTCTGTTGAACAACCCACTGCTTATGCGGAGGGCAAGTTCGTCTGCTTCTTGCGCAGGGGGTAGCGGTGACGTCAGAACGCCGAGTCCTGATTGGCTGATCGCGACCCCCTATCTGAGCGTCGTCTGCTCCTTTGCAACGTCGTCTGCTCGCAACGTCGTCTGCGTCTGTCTCACCTTTCCTGCGACTTTCGGAAGTGCAGAGGCCAGATTCACGAAACGATCTTACGCCAAAAATGTGCGTAAGACAAAACTTGAGAACAAATTCGTATTCACGTAACGAAATTTTCGTAAGTTTTGCGCAGGTTACGACGAAATCCTACGACAGCTCCGAAGCTGTCTTACGCACTTCCTACGAACAAATCAGCATGGCCGACAGCGTCGCGGTCGCGACCACCCACGGACGTTTATTTTTCTACGTGCGCTTCTCACGGACGACTTCAAGCAGCAAGAAAAAAGTAAAAAGTACTTGAAACAGACCATGACGAACAAGAACGCAGGATCCACAAACACCCGGGAAAAGCTCCAACGGCTACGATTCCACCCAACACGACCAAGCGAGTACGGCAGTTAGGCCTAGCAATCACTCCGCGACTCGGCGACCGTCTGCCCACGACCGGGTGGCGTGCTGAATAGAATATGCCCGCGCGACCCTTGTGAAACCTTCCAGTATTATACTTTGATCGCTGACCTCAATTTTAGATTAAGAGGTCAATTTCTTCCTCTTGTTATCTCCTTGTTTCCCGAGGCAACGGTAACTCTCGCCGGTGAAAAAGCGGTGAATCTCCGACAGACGCAGGAAGGGTAAAGCAGCCATCGCTTTGACTAGCAGACGTAAAGCAGACGACGTTAACTGCGCCAACCCGCTGACGCCGTTAAAGAATGAGGGGTCTCGCCGCAGACGAAAGGAGGGAAAAAGTATTTGGGAGGGAACTTGTGGGCACTAACACGCTCACTCTCGGTTCTTAGCAAACAAACCTCGGCGCCTCGGGACACCTCGCCAGTGACTCCTTTGACTTCTCTTCTTGATGCGCGTCTGCTAGTTGTTAGACAAAAACAACGTACCGCTCGAGTTATTTCGTCTGCCCTCTCTGAAAGGCGAAGTCGAGCTCGCTCGTAAAGACCTGCATTTTCGAAAGTCGCAGGAAAGGTAAGACAGACGCAGACGACGTTGCGAGCAGACGGCGTTGGAAAGGAGCAGACGGCGCTCAGATAGGGGGTCGCGATCAGCCAATCAGGGCTCGGCGTTCTGACGTCACCGCTACTTCCTTTCTCATGCGCAGAAGACGAAAATGAGCCCACTTGCGAGGCGTATAATCCCGGTGCCCTTTCATTTGTAAGGCATAATAACTATGCTTTTTTCTCCAAATCCAACTACCGAAATTGTGATGCGTAATATAATCTCACAACTAAAAACCAGCGAATGTATTGGCGTTGGATCAATTACAAATAAAGTCGGTTAAATATGTAATAGATATGATCGCCCCCCCCATGCTTAGCACACATATATATAGTTTGGCATTATCATCTCGCCAATTTCCAGCGAACATGAAGTTGGCTAAAGTTTCTGCTACCTATAAAGAAGGCAATAAGAGCATCCCAAATAATTACAGGCCTATATCAGTATTACCTATCTGCTCTAAGGCACTTGGAAAATTTATACTCGCACGCCTAATTTTGTTTTTCCGAAAACATTATATGCTAACGGACTCTCAATTTGGTTTTTGACAAGGTAAATTCACTAAAGCCGCTTTATTACTTCAAAAAGAAATTATATTGTACAATATTGAAAAAGGCTTCTTCCGTTAGATGTATTTATAGACTTCAGTAAAACGTTCGATATTATAAAACACCACATTCTTCTTGCAAAACTAGGCAATTATGGTGTCCGCGGAGTACCCCTTGCTCTACATAAAACATATCTACAATGTAGGAAACAGTGCGTAGTAATTGACGGTCATTACTCTTCCTTTCATAATGTTATTGCTGGTGTACCACAAGGAAGCATACTTGGGCCTCTTTTGTTCAATCTTTTCATAAATGATATTGTGAACATCTATCACCAAGTTCAGTTTGTGATTTATGCTGATGATACGAGCCACTTTAAGTCTGGTACTGCTGCTGATGTACTGATATGTAAAGCGAACCATATCCTAAGTAAATTTGCCATGTGGTCCAAGGTTAATGGTCTTAAAGTAGACACACAACAATCCAAAGCCATTTTACTGAGATCTATCAATAACCCACTTCGGGTTAAAAATGAAATGAAACTTGATTTTCAAATTGAGTTAGTCAGCCAACATAAAATTTTAGGAGTGCCTTTTTCCGAGTATATGACGTGGAATTGCCATGTGAACTATCTAATTGCTAAACGTTCCACAGTGGCTGGCATTATTGCCCATTGTTGTAATGTTTTACCAATCAGTATTAGGTAAAAACTTTACTACTCACAGTTTGAGTCCAATTTAAATTATTGTCATCTTGCATGGGCTTTGACGACTAAGATAGACCTTCAAAATCTGCTATTATTGCAAAAAACGTTTTACGTCATATTCCGGGTGTCTCATGTAGAGACCTTACAGAACCATTATTTCTTTATCTGTAAAATACTTCCCATAGAATGTGTATACAATTATCGTTTACTCTGTACCCTTCGTTTCTTATCACCTACATTCATAGATTTTTCTGTTTTATTTCTGAACTTGAGAAACGTGAAAGTAATATAAACACACCCCTCGTAGACACTTGGCTCCTCCTTCGGTGCCGCGCAATTTACAACTTACAGTGATTGCATTACAAAACACCGTGCGTGTTAAATAAATGTTTAACGAACAACATAGACATCTGCACGATTGGCAAAAAAAAAAAAAAAAACCTACGTATAGAGCGCGACACTGTTAGCGCGAACAAGCGATCGGCGGTTTTTCCAGTTTTTCTCTTTGAAACCAAGGAATGTCATCCAAGTTATTATTGCCATGAAAAGAGTTCATTTAGTTCTATAATGTAAGCGATAAAATTTCGTGCTCGCTAATACTATTTAGAAGTAAAATGCGAAAATGCGCCAATGTCGTGTTCGCGCTACCAGTGTCGCGATGTGTACCTACTGCTTTAACTATCGATAACTGATTTTGGTTTTTCTGCTACTCCAGTGTTGTGACATTGATTTATTTTTGATATCATCTTAATAAAGCGTTTTATATGTTTGCTGTCCGAGCTGCTGCCATGTATAAGGGAAACCCAGACCCAGTCAAGCTGCCCTTCGAAGCTTTTTGCCTCGAAACCCCTCCAGTACTTCTGGAAAAAGAAAGTTTATTGTATTCTATTGTAAATTCAAGGCCGTGTGGAGTTCGGATCACTCTATAATTGCGAAAGAACCAATTAGCTTGTTCATATGCCGATAATTGTCTAAGAAAGAATCCCGAAGCAAGGAGACTGCCTTAAGCTCTCAGATCTGTCTCTGATGCTGTCAGGGACCATGTATCTCGTGCCGCCATAGTTGATCCTTCTCGCTGTCCTCCCATTTTGACAGTATCGCAACGACTTTTCTTCCTTTCACCTTCTCGAGTGCAGGCGCATCGCGCACTGTATAAACTTTCCCAACGTCCGATTCTCCCTCAATTTGTGTACTACTTTAGGGAACCTCGTGTTACCGGCCGCATATTTACGGGGCCCGTTTAATTGGTTTCTGCTTCTGTGACACATCTCCTGGATGTCTATAGCGCTGACCTTTGGCCGTAAAACTAGCCGTAAAAATCGGCACTTGCGCGTACAAAACTCGAAAGTTCACCGACTGTGCACCAAGCAGGTAGGTCTTAACGTGTAAAATTTCAAGGCGAAGTTCCCTTTTTGTAAAACATGAGAGCTGAAAACGCTTGCCAGAGTTGGCCGTGTTCGTAGACAACCGAGTTGATGACGCTATTTACTCGTGGCGCCATCTTCCGGTAGGCGTAGAGCACTGACGACACAATCTGTTGTCTGCTCACAGCGCCTATGGGGCGATGGCGCTTACAAGTAATTAGCATAGCCAACTCAATCGTCCGAAAACGTGACCAACCTTGACCTTGTCAAGATTTACAGCAATAGCTGCATTGAGCTCTTCCCGTTACTGGAACTGATGTCCGTTGTTGATGTTGTAATAGTTTAGTAGTTGTTTGGTTGTTGTTGTTGTTTATGCTGCTAATGTTGCAGTTGGCGATGTAGGGCGTCGGTAGTCGATGTTGACAAATCCTTGGAAAAGATTGCCAAGCGGCCGCGGGAATCGAACTTGGATCGGCTGCGTGCGACGCTGATTCCCAACAACTTCGCCGTGACGTGTCGCAGCTATCACATTGACTGTAATGTGAATAGGCACAGAACTGCTCAGTTTCTTTTTTTTTGTTGTCGTGTTTCACAGGATGAGGGCTACGGCTTGAAATTTCACACGGTAAAACTGACGGGAGAGATACTGGAACCAACCTCTTCTGCGCAATCATCGCGCGACGCAGCAGAGGCTGGTTGCACTATCTTTCCACGGGGCGCGGTGCCGCCGGGGCTGAGATGCGCTCCGATAGCAAACCGAAACTTAAAAACCCGTCGATTTTGTGCGGTTTTTCAAAAAGCCGTAAAATGCTTCGCGTGCCTTCTATCGTTCTAAAATTTGTTGATCTAGTGTTTTTTGATGATGCTGAGCAATTTTCTAATTTAAACCATCCCCTTAAACACAATATAAAAAAATTAATTAAGCAAAAATAATTAACAATTTAATTACCTCGGACTTTAATAAATTTCCTAAACAGGCCCTTCGCCCAGGACCAAAACGTTACAAGCCTTCTTTTGTGGCGATGAGTAGTTTTCCGAGGAGCGATTTGGCCTGCGTTCTCTGAAACACCCTGTATATATATTCAGGTGTGCGTGCACTGAGCACGATAAATTTCCTTTGGTTCTCTCAAACTCCCGTAAGCAGTTCCTAATCTTCGCCGACTGAAAACAGAAAAGTATATAATCGGCGCACTAATGTTTCGGTCGGGTACGCAGGTACTTCATATTTCAT
This sequence comes from Ixodes scapularis, assembly GCF_016920785.2. Lineage (NCBI taxonomy): Eukaryota > Metazoa > Arthropoda > Arachnida > Ixodida > Ixodidae > Ixodes > Ixodes scapularis. The sequence goes on along the minus strand of NW_024609880.1, from coordinate 33,545,009 downwards.
AGAATGTGAAAGGCGTTAATAGTTTTTATCTTTAAGGCGGAGGAAATAATATGTGTGGAAATATTAGAGTTTAGTTACCGCTTTTTTCTTAAAAAAGTTATGCCTGTAGAGTTTAACCAGTCTGCTCACGCAATAAATCACTTACTATTGTTTTTTCTTTCTTTTCGGCTAGTTTTTGCGTTTCTGCAAATAATCAATCTGGATGAGCATCGTACCGGCGTGTGGTCCTGTATCAATTCTGCGTGATGCACGTTGAAGATCCCAAGCTAGCGGTTGTACTGCACTGGTTAAATTTCTCACATACGGCTGAGAGACAAGTCTCCAGTTTAGGCAGAATAAGTTCGGGCTGCATAGACATACCCACACCCCATTTTTTTTTAGATAAAGTCTTGCGTTACATCGAAAATAATTTATGCCATTTATTTTGTTTTTGGAGAGAAATATTTCGAAACTCAGAGACAAGTGTATTTTGCAGTTCACAACTCGAGATTGCATGGACGTATATTCGATAGATTCTCAGGTTGCGTGAGCCAACGTTGTTCGCTCGTGAACTTTGACAGGTGGTTTAGTTTGTTTACCACTGACCAGTAGCCCGTTTTTATTATATAATATCATAAATAAAACGGTAATAACGTATTACGGTCGTAAAATATTTCTAGTCACATGTACGTATTCTTTCCACACTTCACGGTACGCGTTACAAAGTTACAAAGTTTTGAATCACCAAGCACAATGTAAAAAATGACAATGAGTATTCATGCCGATGATCTCTCTACAGATATGTTGAAATGCAACGCTGTCCTGCCGTTTTAATTTTTATTTTTTATTTTCTCTGCAAAGCCGTAAACGATAAAAGACGGCAAGCTTCTCGGAAACTGTTGCGAGAGGGGCTTCTCTACCGAAGCCTTTCTAAGAAGGAAAAGCCGACTTCTCGGTCTTTTTTGTCCGTCTTTGGATAGCCACCATTATTAGCCCGGTTCAATTAGAGTGCAGTGTGCGAGTAACGACCGGCTCAAGTTACAAAAATTTTATACATACTGCAAAAAACAAAACAAGAAAAAACGGCAAGTTTGAAAGAGGTATGTCGAGAGTTGTGCGCTTTCTTTATTTATCGAAGTTATTTGCGTGATTCTAGGTACTTATGCGCACTCGAGCAGACCGCAGGCGCCTTCTGTAATGCGGGTAACAGCGATGTATATTTTATTTCGTAATGCGTCCAAACTAATGCAACTCTTGCGAGAGCAAGTGCGGTTTATATGGGCTGTCATGCGGCTAGTTTCTGCGTAAACTCAATCCTCTACGGGTATCTGAACCCGCAAAAATTTGCGCAATAGTTGGTGGCGATAAAAAAAAAAATGAAACTAAAAAAAACAAAAACAACCGTGTTACCGCTTGCGGAACAATCTGGTAGTTTTATCAGTGGAACGTTTCTCTGGTATTAAGGGGTTGGGAGGAGAGATGTACAATTCAACTCTCTGCGTGATCCAGAATATGTTCAAGTTTAGTTTCCCGCTCTGGCGCCTGGGCTATTTGTCAATGTTAACCTCCTATATGAATAAATATACTAAACATTCGTGCAACGTGAGAAATGAGAATATATGGCGTCTCGGCATTTAATGAATACATTTTCACTTAGAGTTGTGCATTACAGAGACGCACGCCGGCATAGGGACACGTTTCCAAAGATCATCTGTTAAGCTTGGCACCTTTGCGCCCTCGACGCTTCCGGCATTTGTGGGCGGATATATAACGCGAGCACGGTTATGACGCCGCCGTAGAATGCCACGGCAGACTGCCTGCATCAATTTTTTTTTGAACGAGTTAATTTTATATTTTTATATTTTAACTCCAGGATTCCGCCAAATACTCTCGCCAGAAACAAATTTTGCAAACCAAGCAAGTTAGATTCAAACGATAGCGTACATCCTGCCTGAAAACAACAACAAAAAAAGATTTATATCGATGCTTTCGTAACAAAACATGCTGCTTAAAGGGGTCATGAAACGATATAGGGTTGAAATGTTCATGAATTTAAAGAGGCGCACTGGTCGTAGTCTGGCCCATGTAAATTCGCACGGAGCGCCACTGATTAAAAAGTGCCATGGTCCCGGTAAAATTTCGAGAATAAAAGGGAACAATTTTTTTCAGTATTACCTTCGCAAAGCTACAAGACGTAATTGTGGGATGGAAAAAACCGACCTGACAACAGTCGAGCGCGGCTCACGGATGGGACACGAGAACTGCGGGATTGCTTGACTTCGGCTCGTAACAATCCATGCCTCCGCGGACACTCGCGTAGTAGTGGCTCGTGTCCAAGCACTGCGGTGATAAAAATAATTGACCTTTTACGATGCCTGAAGCTCGGCAGAGGTTTTCTACTTTGCCATTCTCAGCGCGCGGCTATGATTAACGTTGTTGTCATAGAATAGGCACCAGACCACGTGGACGCTTGTTCTGTCTCCGAATTCAGGGGATGAACGAAGCTGATATTTCTCGAATTTATTTGCCGACTGCCATTATTTAGAAGGAAAAACTAAGACAAGTTTATTAGGTTATCAACGTTCGGGAGTGATCCGGAGTAGTATTTAGCGAATATAGAAAAATTGTTTGTTGGCTCATTTAGTTTAGTATATAGAATAATGCAACGCCTATTTAATTCATCGTTCTAGAGAAAAGTCAAAACGCTTGTATTGCCATCTTAATCCCCCTCTTTTTCATTAGATTTGGCGCTACTTTATATTTTTTTTTTATTTTTACCGTTCTTCACTTTCTCTCGCTTGCGAATTCACTCCTCCTGGACTTATATTGACAGGCGTTGATGATGGGTGCCACTTCTAGTGTGTTGTTGGGTCCAATGTTCCACTTTATTTTGAGAAGCCCTTGCTGCACTACCGTTTTGATGACTTAGTAAGACACCTTAAACTATGAAGCAGATCCTTACAGGCCTTTCCGTGCCAAGAAGAAGCCACCCAAGGGCAGCCTTGGAAGCTCATTTTTGTGACGCGTTTTCATCTGACGTCGATATTTTTCTTGTATTTCTCTTGGTGAGCTTCAATCTTTATGCATTTGTTGATAGCAATTTGTTGTGTAATCCCGAGCAGGGCAGCGCAGCTTTTCCCGAGATCACAAAGAAAGGACTGCATCTTAACCTCGCTTCGTAGGAATGAGTATGATGGGCTACAGAAGCCTTAAGCGAGTATTTCCAGCCACCAGGGACGTGGAGGTGCATGTTCATATATTGTTTCACGTCTCGAATGACACGCTGTGATAGGCCTTTGGCGAAGGAGGATATGATGCTGTTAATCGGAGGGTTATCCCGCGGTCTTCTGCCCAACCTGTAGATCGCGGCTATGAAAAGTTCTTCCATTTCTCAAATGTGACAATCTTAGCGTTTCTACACGTGTCTCTGCTGAGCTAAGGTATCAAACTGTTAGTCTCTCTCCTACCTGGTTTTGCTGCCACCATTCGGATGCACTCATTACTTCCCAGTGGAAATGCACGGGTTTTCTTCACTCGTTCGCTCTTTCTCTTTATATTCGCAAAATCAAAGTGAAATTGTTTGGACGGTGTCTTGGAGTTGTCAGGCAGCCTTATTTGGTCCTTAAGTTGTTTGTACATTGTACATCTGGCACTCGTGACAGGACTTGATGCATTGTATTGTGTGGTCTTTCATGTAAGGGCACATAAAGCGCTTTCCTGACCAGCTGTTTCGGGCTTATGCGATACAATTCTAGAAAATGAGGAACCGTTGTGGACGTAAAGTGAAACATAACATTTGTCCCAAGTTCTAGGTGTTCTGTCCCCTCCCGGAGTTTGGATGAACAAACAATATGAAAGATAACAGCGCCCCTAGCGGTTCAGATGCACTCTTGGAGCAGAAGATTATGAATGGGTAGTTTCGGTTCCGGTTTCACCGGGCTGTGCATCTGTCGTCTGCTATCGTCTCCGCACCGCCATTGCTCACATCGTTGTGGGTTGCTCCACATTTACGTGCGATGCATTAAGTACCCTTTTCTTCTCGTCGCTGCATATGAGACACAGCTCATAACGAAACACTTACGATTTTGTTGGCACGGGGAACGAGCGAAAACGCCGCCACGGGAAAGTCAAGGGAACACAGATCGACGTACTCCGAACTCCATGACAGATCACTGCGTGCATTTGTTTGCTACTTCGAGAACAACCAGTGACACTCGTACTTCAGTTTTAAAACACTCTTGCTTCGCCGATTGCTATTTTCAACTAGGCTAACGCGGTACATGACGAACATCGCTGTAAGAAAATGCGTTCAACGCAACCATGCACCTTTTGCAGCGTCTCTGTGAGGACGTTGGTCACGGGAATGACCAAAACACAGTGCTGGTGTTGGTGTGCCCCTATCGTTGAATGTGAATGATCTTGCATACATATTCTAGCCCCAACACTTCGTGTTTCATGAAGTTTGCGATTATTAAACAGTTTATTGCGATGTACGGGCATTCCAGCGGGCCGTACATCGCGGCTAAAACTTCATTATTCTTGCCAGGAAAAAACTCGTGCCTGACCACTTACCACGTACGAGAGGAAGCCGATCAAGTGTGCAAAAACAACGCGATACAGTTGTCATGGTGGCAAGGCCCATTTCCACGTGACCGACATCTACAGCATCTGCTGACAATCAAGGGGGTCATAAGCAGATATATAGTTGCGGAACGTCGCAGTCCAGCGGCCCGTACATAGCGGCTAACATTGAATTGTTTTTGTCAGGTATGTGTACCGAAAGTGTTACATGTGTGTTTACCTTCACTGTGTAACCGCTGGACTGGCGAACTACAGCAAATTGTGTTATTATTGTCTATTTTTTTTTCATTGAACGTTTAGGCATTTTTGTGATATCCAGTTCCCGCCTACACTACAGGCAAACACTAAATATGGGTACGCGTCCTGTTCACTTTGATATTGAAGAGCTATAAAAAAGGCAAAAACTGATATTGCAGATTTTAAAGAAAATTCTACTTTTTGCCTATAGTCAGTAGGTTAATTTATAATATGACCCTCAAACAATTGAAAAGATTAAAGACACAGATATGCCAGCTGAACGCCGCAATCGAGCAGTTGCGAGCTGATTACCAACAACTGCGAAACAGTTTAAAATATTCCGTGGAGCGAATCGCTGACCTGGAGCAATACGGCAGGCTAATGAACTTAGCGTCAATAAACAGTGTTCCTCAATAAACAGACGAGAAGTTCTGCAATGTAATAAAAAAAATGTCTGAAACACTGTCGGTCCCTGTTGAAATTCAAGACAGACGTTTGTAATAAAGTCCCAACTAAACAGCCTGTTCAGCAGCACATTGTCGTGCAGTTCACAACCCACAGAAAGAAAGATGAAGTCTTGTACATTGCTAAGAAGAAGCGACTAACCGCTCAAATGATTGGCATTCCCGGGCAAACGTCTTCTATATTTGTTAATAATCTTACCACCATGACGAACACGAGGCTCCTAAGTGAGGCAATCAAGCCAAAATGAACAAGTGCTGGAAGTCGGTATGGACGCAAAACGAAAATCTGTACTCTAGGAAAACCGAAAACTACGATTTTGGATATAAAAGGTATGTCAGACACTGGAAACTCGCATAATGACAGAAGTAGATTTTACTATGTTTGACCCACAGGTTCTAAGCAAGGCCAACCACCTGGGCAACGTTCCCCACCGCGCCCCTACCTACAGTCACCCGTGACGAAGGGACCGAGCGGGTCCGGAAACGTCGGGTTTATGTGTTTTTAAATAAAACTTTGGTTTGAGTCCGCAAAAACTATGTCAACTATATTATGACGCAAACACTTTTAACAAACTTAATGTGATTATTAAAAATTATTTTGTGTGTGTGTGTTTTATATCAACGCAAGAAGCTTTTAACATAAAAAATGATGAAATCAAGATGTTCCTTATAATCCTTAAATTCTCAGTTTGATATCGTAATGTTTACAGAAACATGGTACTCAGCCAACGTGTCACTAGTACTATTCGCTAATTGCACATGCCTGCATATTGATAGAGCTACAAATTACGAGGGCGGCGTCGCCATATATAACAAGTCAGCACTTCCAATGACTGTCATCAAAAATTGCTCTGTAATAACGCTTGAAGCTTAATGTCTCGCTGTTCACCACCATGACACTTACTTTGTGGTGTTATACCGCCACTTATTTAAAACATGCCGACTTGGATGGATGTTCTGGCGCCGATGGACGACCTGATTCTACAAATGTTTTGACTCCCTGGATGGTTTGAAACGGATGAATGTTTTGACTCGGTGGTCGTTTCCCATAGAAAAATGTCCTATGGTCGGCTATAGAAATTTTTTTTGTATGGTCGGCTTTAGCTATTTGACCCAATTAGCTAAAGCATTTTCTACGGCTGTCTTTAGAATTTTTTTATTGTCGTTTTTATAGGCTTCTTTAGCTTTGTCTATGGCCCTATCACTCTCCAGCCATAGCGCTCTTTAGCGTTTCTAATGGTTGGCTCGCTATAGCCAGCATGCATAGCCGCCTATGACTTTTCCTTTGGTTTCTTTATCCATTAATATGGTCGCTAAAGATGGCTTTATGTGTTTTCCTATGACTCTCTTCAGCCAGCACACTCTTAAAAACGTTCTTTTCAACTCAGTGATGTATATGCATCTACCATAGCGACTTCTGAACGCTATGGTAGATACATATACATCACTGAACACACAAAATGCACAGAACGCAAGCAGAACAGCCCCCGACACAACATCAACAACTCACCCGACACCGGACCCCCACCCCTCTCTATGTATGCTTACTTCGCACTACCTCTATATATGGCAGTCTTTCTTTTTTTTTTTTTGAATCCGCCTTGGCCGGTGACTGCCGTCATTTGTCGCATAAACACGGAGAGGCAGAGCAAATATTACTCGTACTGAATACATTATTGAATTGTCTTTTGGAATAGCCCCATCGCTTAGTTCAAGACCCTGAAAAAAGCAAATGTATATCATTAGGCTAATTACATAAAATTTAAAAAATATATTGTTATACTTCGTTTCAGCTTCGGTCCGAGCGCGGCCGATGTTATGAGCCGAAGGGCCAATCAAACAGCGAACGAGGCACAACGTCATGGCGTTCTCTCTGCAGTTGATAGGACCAGCCGGTATTCGCCGTCTCTCTGTGATTGCTCCTCCGCCGGCTAGTCCTATCAAGCGCACAGAGCACACCATGACGCTGCGCTTTTTGCACTGTTTGATTGGCCCTTCGGCTCATAACATCGGCCGCGCTCGGACCGAAGCTGAAACGAAGCATAATACGTTTCATGAATCATGTTGACAATGCAGTGATGAAACGCAGTACACTTTTGCTAAAAATTGCAATCCAGCTATTGCTTGGTTGCAGTGTTCGGTGCCAGTATAATCTATTTTCACTTTTGGGGGTAATAATTAATTTTAATTGTTGCACAAGTATTTCAATGAATTTTTCAAACAAACAGTACTACTAATCTTCGTGACTTGTTGCAACAGCAGCGAACGTATCTTGGTGTCATGCTTTGTCACCGCTATTACAGAAATTTAGTATTGCGTTAATTTTCTAACCTGGAGCGTTTTTCCCAAAAAGAAAGTCCCGTACTGATTTTCTATAGGCGTGTTAAAAAAATGTATTGGTTCCTAGTATTTAGACTTGGGGCTATAAATGTTTCTATAGACGGGTAAAGAAATGCTTTGTCACCAGTCTTTAGAGTCGGGGCCATAGAATGTTCTCTAGGCGAATAAAGAACGTTTATTGGTTCCCAGTCCTCAGACACGTGGCCATATAATTTTCTATAAGCGGGTAAAGAAAATGTATTGGTTCCCAGTCTTTAGAAGTAGGGTCATAGATTTTTCTTTAGCTGGCTGTAGCTGCATTTATGAATTTATATAGCCGACCATAGAGGGCTATAGAGGGTGATAGCCTGCCATATACTTTTTCATAGACGACCATGGAGCATTTTTGTATGGGTTTGACTCAATGAATATTGTGACTCGGATGGATGTTTTTACACGATGAATGTTCTGACTCTTGTGTCATGTGATCTGGTTAGGATAGATAACTGGGCAAGTTGATAAGAGTTCATGTTGAAAAACAGCGTGACAGGGACAAGGACAAAAAGACGAAGAGAACACAAGAGAAGCGCAAAAACCCGCAAAAACCTGTTCGCCATTGCTCGCTCACATACTCTGAGCAGGTACTGAGAACGAGTGTGGCGTCCGCGTTCGGCGAGGACTCGGATCCAAACACGCGTTTCATGTCCAATGAAAGGATGGATGTTAAAGACTATACTCTTTGTAACGGGCGGTAGCTTGCGCCACCTAGCGCCACCTAGCCTAATTCTAAAAAGACCAACATCTGATTCCTCCCGCCCTTCCAAGACCAATTTTCTTCCCCAAGAAATGGCGACCGCCGAGGTTGCTCGGTGGACTTTTGGAAGCAGTCTATTGCGTCCGCTTTGCACTAAGCACCAATATGGCGGCGCCCATTAGAAAATAAAGGAATGAGGTTCCAGTACTCTAGGGTAGCAGATATCTAGATGCTCTAGGGATGCTCAGATGATACCCACGTTTCTTGAAAGTCATAAATTTCTTCAAATTTTATTGCTAAACTTTCGAATAGCCATATTTAGGTTTTTCTTATCATTTTCGCGTGGTATTGGTTACATACCTTCAGAGATATATTGAAAACTAAGAGCAAGCGAGTCTTATTTGATGTTGAATCTCGGTCTAAGAGTAAGTAAAGGTTTTAACCGTTTAATTTTTGCGTTTTTAATTTCACGTTGTATTCCGCGGCCCCGGAATACTTTTCATAGCAGACCGGGCCAAACAAATATGATTTCGTATTTTCTCACGCACCACTGTCGATGTCACGAGACAAGGAGAAAGACAAAATTATGTTGGGTAAAGCGGTCGGTCGTCAAAGGGCTTGAAGTTTCTCAGCTCGCCCGTCTCGTACAAACGAGTCCAACGGCCATGTGGGCGGTGGCGTTTTGACATAAACTTGAGCTCCTGCTAAGCCTCACTAGACGCGAGCAGTTGCTGGGCAATTTGGAAGGTAAAACGAGGAGGACATTATTTCCACACGTTCAGAGCTTAAATTGCATTCCTCTCCTTCTTTCCGCATGCACGATCCACGTCCTTTAGGCGTCATAAGCGTGGGCGGCGTCCTTTCTATTCATCCATAATGCTAAAAAAAGAAGAAAAAAGAGGTTAGGAGGTGCTCGAACTTTCGTAAAAAACAGGACAGCTCTCCAGAAACCTTTCTTTCTTTCGCGTCTCGTGCTTGAGTAATCCGTAGGAATTATGTTTAACGGGGCTCCCGAGAGACAAAAGAGAACCGCACACTCGATGTCGAGCCCGTATGGCACCGGGAAATTAAAGTCGCGCGGGGAGATATTTAATTCGCTCGAGTGCCGGGATCAGGGTGCGGGCGCTCCTTAGAAAGAAGAGACACGCTGAAGGGAGATGCTCCACTGGCGTTTAGGTAAAAAGGTAAAAATAATCATACACATCTCACCTTCACAAATAACCTCATTTTTTAGCTCACAAAGAAAATTGTATTATACATCAATCGTCATTAACGTGTACTGTACTCCACAAAACACGTACCGGCTCGCGATAATGAGCGATCTTGTAAACGAACAAACGCATTATTGTATAGTCCACACCTCCAAATAATACGAACCGCGCAAATTAAAGAAATAAAAAAAAAATTCGTGCATGCATAGTCTGCGGACTGTAGTCAGGAAAATGCAGTATTGCACATGGTCCCGGTTCCGTAGAGGCAAGGATATCTACGGCATATATAGGAGACGCTTAAACTTTCATGCGCTGGAAACGCAAAAAGGATTGCGTCACTTGCCGCATAGACGACGCTAGATCCACTATCGTTCCCCAATTTTCTTGTAGACCCCGCCATTTTGGTGTTTCAGGAAAAACACACCAGACGTTTAAAAAAAAATGTCAGGAGATATTGGGCCGAGGGGAATTGTGGGCGTTGTTCAGACGTACGCTTCTGTCGATTCGAACACTTCGTATATCATGGTTAGCCAGTGCTCACGCGGTTTTGGAATCAGTCTGTGACCGCTATCGCGGGTGCGCGCGTGCCCTTCTTGAGTCTCGTCTTCGTCTTGCTTGACACGATATATATCAAGCGCAGTTCAATCTTCCTAATGGTTAGTTGCCTAGAACGGACAGAAAACAAGGCGAACACAAAAGCAGGTCATGGCAGGCTCTCGTTTGCTTTTCTTCTGCCTTCCCTGCGTTCAGAAATAATAAATTGTTAAACCAAGGTCAACTTCGTCTTCAATTCCTGGATAACTTCACCTGCTATGCATCGGAATGTCACAATGTGCCCAGCAGACGGTGGGGCTGCCACACATTTCCGGAAAGGTCTATTGGCCATCGCTAAGCCCGGGTCACACTGCTCATACCATCATGCAAAAAACAATCTGCAAACATGAGTCACCGCCAGATCCGTGGTTCGAGTGCCACGCGCCAAGTGTCTCCTTGAGCACAATGCCGTGCGGCATTCGAAGCACGGATCTCGTGGCGACTTCCGTTCGGACCTTCCAGCGGCGTGGAGAGATCAGAACGGTGTTTTAACGCTTACAAGAAGTGACGACATTCAAAATGGCTGCGCACTTGCGGAAAAGGCGTATAGTCCGAGGGCTGTAGTCGGGAAGATACAGCATTGCATTCAAATGATCCCGGTTCCATAGACGCAGAGATATCTAAGGCGTATATAAAAGACGTTTAAATTTTCATGTGCTGGAAACGCAAAAAGGATCGCGTCAATCGCCGGTCAAAAATTCGACTTTCTGAAATTTTTAGACGCGGTATCAACAAGCTAGTGCAATGCTATTTTGCTCTGTCGCGAATTGTTTGATCAAGTCTGGGATACGGAAAAGCGTTTCCTACGATTTCACAGGAAGCTTCAAATATCGCGCAGGATTCAATTTAAGAGGCAAGGTAGCAGAGGCGTCATATATCCGAAGCGTAGCTTATCATGTTGAGGGGCTTTAGGTAGGTAATGGTTATTAGCTATGCCGCGACTGATATAGAGCGCTGCTGTGACGTGTTGTTCCCGTCTGTAGGTGGCTACCATGGCTTTAATATCAGCGTCCGCCCATTTGTGATTGATCGTCCGTCTGGCTTCTAATTCGTGTTGGGTCATATTAGTGTCTCCTACATTTATTCACCTTTGGAAACAACATAATGTTATGCACCAACTCATGTTTACAAACAAACCTGAGCGCACCTAGCGGACGCCATCGGTGCCGCGCATACGCGATTTCGTGTGGGCAAAAAGCTCGCCGTCGCCCGTGAACGAACCATTAGAACGCGATCTTGTCGGCGTCGGTGTGAGTCAACGTGCTCTTTTTAGAGTTGGAATGGCCGATTCTACGTCTTCCTGGCAATGGTGTGACTACTGTGGCGGCCTCAACGAAATTAACGAGGCTCGTTACACTGCGGAACTTCACGTGAAGAATGTGACATGTGGCGATTCATTCCGCGTGGACGCCGCAGAATGGACGCTAAAGCCTGATTCGCACGCTGAGATTCTGTTCGCTATTTTCAGTCATGACGCCGCTCGGGCTGCAAAAGCGTGAACCGTAGCTGAGATGGCGACGTCGATAGTCAAACTCGCAAGAAGAATCAAACCAAGTGAATCAGGCATAAGTAGTCGGTGATGGCCACTGGTAACAATTATCAACATATGTTACACTGAGCCTATTTATACCAACCAGACTTCAAACTTAAAAGTGTTTTGAGTCCTGCACTTACTTCTTATCGCAATGACCGGACATTTGGTCTACTGGCCGCTGTCGTTTGAACGAGCAGACGACAACAAGCAGAAACGTTTGAGAGCAGACAACAGTTCGACCGATCAGGCGGCCGTTCGAACTGAAGACGCACTGGACGTAGTCCGCAGATGTTCCGTACAACTTTGCGTTTTTTCTGCGTTCATGTTGGAACAAAGCAAATAAATCTGGCAACCACAAGTATCCGTGAATTCAACCCAAAGCGCTCCCCGCAAATGCAATCGCGTGGTCCGACGGCGTCCTGTTTTCCTTTTTCATAGCCCTATCCACGTTCTCGGACAAACCGAGAAGGCAGAACACACATTAAAACTGACCTTCAGACCTTCCCCGACTCTTTTCGCACAGTCTTAGTCGCGGTGTTTTGACGAGAGGGCAGGTTTTTGTCTGGTTTCTTCAAAATCAACGCAGAAATGCACATCTCGCATGGTGACATCCGCCCACAGCCTCAGACCGGAAGTGCGCTCGACGCACCACCACCGCGCTGTGACGTAACAGAGCTGAGTTTGTGAATAGCAGAAGGTAATTCGAAGACCAGGTGTCGTCAGGTTCTGTCGTCAAGCTCTAATGGCGTTCATTCCTTCACACGTCACACAATTCGTATCCCCTCAAATAGGTTATACTACATGTTTTCGCTTGTCTCACTATTCTTGCAAATGATTTAGGTTGTATCGATGTGGTCCCCGCGCGAAACAAAATTATATACCTTTTTCACAAGGGCGGAGCCATCTTCCAAAAGTAGACAGCCTATCCGAAAACGGTGCCAACAACGACGTTTAGCGGCTTAGCACTCTTTTTGCTCATTTGTGTGGCTCTGGGTATGGGGACTGCTTCTATATATAGACCTTTTCATTTCAGTAGTTGCCTGACCGGCGGGTAGAGGGCGCTGACGCACTTGCCGCCATTAGGTTGCTTCAATTCGGTCGGTTTCGGTTTCAACGTGCACGGGATTGTGATGCTGTTTCATGCCACTTTCGATTAATTTTGCGATATAAATTTCTTTCTTGTAGCACACAGCTAATGAAACAATAGTATTGAGCCACTTGGGAAACCACGAAGTGGTTTCGTGCGATCTTTTTTTACGAACACTAAATGCGTCTGATTCCGTTCATCGTTAATTTCGGCCAGGTTCGGCGGTGAAACAACTGCTCTGATGCAGAGGGAGGGGTACCATTGTCTACGGCCGTACCCGCGGACACTAATTTCCAGAAGAAAAAAAAAATAAAGAGCAGGACAAGCTCCGCCTGCCGCGTGCGCTCGTTGCCTGCCGCCGTGCTTTGGCTGTGCGCGCATCGAGCTGTACGGAAGGTAGATAGCTCGCGCTCAAGGCAGAGCTGCTACTGCTAACCTTATATTCCAATAGACTATATTGCATGAATGCTTAGTGAAAAATCAGGTCGACAGGCATGATTAACAATCTGCTCAATCACCAAGAACAGCTGAACTGACAAGTTTACTGTCCGATGTTTGGTTTCCGTACACCAACCTTTTCTAACTTCGAGACTGGAAACGTCTTTTATAATGACTAGAAAAGTTTTATATAATCACGAAGATAATATAAAAAGTGATATTGTCTCGGCCTGTTTTATTTAAAGAAATTAAGCGCTCGAGAAATATTTTGATAGTTCAGCCTAGGCTGACTAGAAAATGTCCTTAACTAAAGTACTCATTAACAGCATTTTAAAATATTGGCCTTATGAAATAAACTTTTTGTTATATGGACATTTGCTTACGACGTTTTCAAGGTGTGAGAATGGTGAGATAAATGAATGCCAGACTTCAAATAAAGTCTGATATTCATCTTCCGTAAAATTTGCCGAATAAAATTGAAGAGCGCAAAAGAAATGATCTCCGATAAGTTTGGCTGAAGTCGAATGCCAGGCGCCACCCAATGGACCTGTGTAGAAAGCTGTTCACTGATTTGAAACGATGCGCTTTGCACATTTTGACGACGCCAGCTACTGAAAGTAACTCCCTATACGCCGTCGACAACCGGCTGCACTCGGGTGATTTTTATGCTGAAGGATTCTTTTCGGCGTCACATTTTGTGAATCATAGGCACTATCAAACTGTCTGTCACAGTTTTTTACGTGGGGAGTCCAAATATTTGTGTTGAAATAAATTAATTAAATCTGCATGGTTATATTAAAAAAATGACTTAAGCAACTGAAAGACTATGAACATGGTACCAAGCACGATATACAATTCCGTGAAATTCATAAATAAATCTGTAAAGCGAATGCTTATATCGCACACGCGATGAAGAACGTGTAACAGATATAGGTGTGATATTGCGAACAAACAAGTTGCCGAATATTAAGGTACCATTATTTCTAGCATAAAAAATAATTCAAACTAAACGTTTGTTTCCGCGTCTTGTCCACAAGTTCCCTAGTGTAATCAAAAGAAACTGTTTTCGATCTGTTGTAGCTACAAAACACCGTGCTTTCAGGAAAAACACGTGGCTAATTACGCGGAGTGTTTTGTTTCCTTCATTGACACCAATGCGCACTCATATATATAATAACATTGGACTTCCTATTGCAAATGTTCCGCTCTTATTAGTAACCAAATCTCAGTTCTCATAAGTTATTGGTATTGGAACCCTCTAGGCTCTCTTCAAGTCATATATGTATTCAATGTGCGCAACAGCTAACGCTTATTCCTGTTCCTATAAAGCCTTCTCACACGTATCTCGCACGCCGAAGGTAAAAAAAAAAATATTCAAAACGTGTTACAGAATTAACTACAGAACTTGCGCGCATAATGATGTAATGCAATTGCATGGTAAGTATAAGTATCGGACGACACTTTGCGGAGCAAGGCAAGAGACGCGGTGAAACGCGACGAAAAACACGAATTCAACGCATCCGCCAAGGCGCGGAAGGGACAGCGGAGCAGCAAGTTGAAGCAACCTAATGGCGGCCGCATCACGTGATTCCAAGATGGCGGCGCCCATGCGGCGGAGGGTGAAAAGGTCTATAGTCCGTTTCACATTGAATCCGACTGCAGCGCCAAAAGCCCTTCGGTTGTACTTAAAGAATATCTGCAAAGAAATAAAGGATTTCTTAAACAGCCTAATTGGAACAAGCATGTCCAAAACAAATCTTCCGCGAAAATAAGTTTTTGTTTAGCAATACTTACGTTACAGGACGTAATTTAGTCGGAGTCACAGCCTCTCCCTATTTGAAACTCGCGTTCTTTCGCCCCGCGCGGAGAATTATGCCCCACTCTTCGCTCTTGGATTGACTTGGCTGCGGAGTTGAAGGACATGCTCAGTGTCTCGACTTCCGGTGCATGTTGTGTGCGCACCATAGCCTTTTGTAGCGTCTGTGTTCTGTGAGAACAGCGCGCAAAATGGACCTTGAATTGAAGCGCCAGCTTCTTTGCCGCTGTGAGCAACTAGGTCTTCGAACATAAGAAGATACGCCGCGCAAGACGGCTGCTATAGTCGGTTGCAAGCTAAGAAAAAACCGGAAATTCCTCTCAGAGGAAAATGTAATCCTACGCAGAGAAACGCCAGTCAATCGTTTTCATGACGTCACGATTCCGTAAACCAATCGCAAACCTTTTGAAAAAAAAAAAAAAAGCTCGACATGGCTGTTGGCCTTAGCAACGCGACGCTAGTTTCTCGTGACAATTATTATGCTTTTTTGCACCGTGTTTTACGTGCCCGAGGTTACGCCACGAATTCTTAATGGTATCGGCTTGCGCTTGCAGCAGGTTTTGCGCGACAACGTGAGATTCCAGCGACGCTATCGCAAACGAAAATTTCGAAGCGGGCGCGAGGCTTAGCACTGCTGGGAGGTGAGAAGCTTCGCCGAACGTCGTCTGCTTCCTTGGATTTCTGTCGCCTCTGCCCCACGTTGCTACTCAACATAGTACCGGCACCACTGCTTCAATTCGCTGTGGTTTCCGCGGGGTGAGCTGAGATTGCCGTGCTTATCAGTCGCAGGTGAGATCTGTATACCGGGAGTCCCAGCGCGCTGTTCCGTCGTAGAATGGACCGCATAAATCAGTCGGCGAACAGAGCGCGATAAAACTTTCCACGGAGGTGTATTTAGACAGTGCGTTTATCATACGAAATTTTAATGAGCCTAGGTTTCCTAAACGAAAAGCGAGAAAAGAAATGCCGTAAATCCACGCAGACTGGGACGCGGTCCGGGTCCCAGTCTGTCTGCCCATAGAGATTTACGGCTTTTCTTTTCTCGCTTTTCGTTGAGGAAACCTAGGCATGAAATTTTAGTATGATAAATGTCCACGAAGGTGCATCCAAATACACCTTCGTGGAAAGTTTCATCAGGCTCCGTTCAGCGACCGATCTATGCGGTCCATTCTACGACGGAACAGAGCGCTGGGACACGCTGTATATATACCTTGCTTGAGATGAGCATAAAAACTTCCAGCGCTGAGTTGCTTCACCAGATGTCGTCCGCACTATTGGTGGTGCTACAGCAAACAAAAAAACATTTCGAAAATGGGTTTGTCAGCGGTATTCATTTATATGACAAGCCTGCCGTTTTCAGTTTTTGTCGTGATCAGTCGTAAAGTAACATGATTGCCAAAGCACCTCCGTCGGAATAGCGACCTGATAAAGCCAGTGGTATTTGAGACTCATACCTTTCCCTGGTGTCATTTTGGTTATCACCGTGCAGGAGACGTTGGTCAGCGTGCGAGATATTTCAAACCCTGACTTGCACCCCTAAATCATGGGCCCCTGGGGTCAACCAACTTGAGACACTGCAACACTACCAAAAAGAGAAACAACACTGCTGCTATGCCCTCGACTGTGAAAACCAGAGCACCTTAAAACCAAAGAATACCGTTCATTCCAAGCAAAAACAGTTCCAGAAGCAAGTCAGGCACCGTATTTACACGAAAATAAGTCAACCTTTATATATTGAACCCCCATAAAAAAAGAGAAGCTAAAACGAATATAGGTGGACGTGTATAATAAGGCAATAGTACAGGAGCAGCAGCAACTGGAGAACGACACGGCCAGAGAAACAGCTTAAAAATAATGATAGCAGGTCGAAGAAGGTTCGCAAAAGAAGAACAAAATGTGACGGAACTTACGAATCGACCTTCGCAGTCATGATAATGTTTTGTACATCGCTTCTCTTTTTTGTGCAAGGTGGAGTCACTGTGCATGCCACTGCTGTTAGCTCTTTTCAGTTTCATGTTAACCGAATTCCATTATTTTGATCTGTTTCAAGATGATCGGTATGAATTGAACACACTTGAAACATGTTTACAAACATACAGCGCAGATGTAGTGATGGGCGCAAGGGCAGCCCATGATCTTTGATGACGATTACAAGTCGACATGCTTTGGTCACGTTGATCTGGGTCCCCCTCAGTCTTCGGTTGAAGTTGTTGAAGGTGTTGTTGTTGAAGGTGTAGGCTTCACACTTCCTCGAGCGGCTCCACACCAGACAGGTCGCCCTCAGATGTGTCGTCTTCACTCAGTTCGACGACGATCGGCTCTATATGGGCACTTGTAGCACCGCCTCGTCTGTAGCCTTCCTCCACTCCAACGACATGCCTCACAGCATTGCGCCAGTTGTCAGCCGTGACCTTTTCGGCTTCTTCCTTGAGCAGCCTTTCAACGTCGCTGATCTTGAACGTTGTGTTCCTGGCTGCAACGCCGTTCTTGATCTGTGCCAAGATGAGTTCAATGGGGTTGAACTCTCAGTGGTAGGGTGGAAGTTTCACTACCGTACAACCAGCCTTCTCTGCAGCAGTATCGACGCGAAGTTCAAATACAGTGACTTGACCGACGCCACGACGTCAAGGAGCTGCTTCTTCTGCCTCTAGGCTTCCCACGAGATGTCCTTTGACGTGAGCCACTGCTGGATCACCTCCTTCCGGGAACCCGTCGCTGGCACTGCTTCCAACCGCCGAGAATGGTAGGAAGCATTGTCCATTATGATGACACTCCCTGGCGGCAGCATCGGAAGAACAGCTTTGAACCACGTCTCAAATCGTGTGCCGTTCATCTCCTCGTGGTAGTCGCCGGTCTTTACTCCGCGGAAGACGTCCAGGCACCCAGCGACGAAGCCGTCCTCGCTGCCGATGTGCGCGACGATGAGGCGCTGGCCCTTCCCCGACGGCTGCTTCAGGCCCGTCGTCAGACCCCTCATGAAGGCGTCGTGGGACGAGGTCACGGTGCAGTCCACTCATACCGTCGAGACAGTGTGCCCTGCCGTCACCCACGTTTCGTCGAGGTAAAAGATCTGCCGACCCTCTTGCCTGTGACGTGCAATGTCCCGCAAGTACCTCTCTTGCCACGTGATGATCTCGACTCGCTCGATCATGCGCGAGTTTCGACCAGTCTTCTTTCGCTCGAAGCCAATGTCATGCAGAAGACGGCTCACCGCCTGAGGCTCCCTAGCCTTCGGCGCGCTTGGACGACACCCGTTGGTAATCGAACTCCAACGGTAGGAAATGCATCCGGAGCGCCCCCTGCCTCAGTCGCGGACGTTTGGTGCACCAGGTGCGAATCTCGAAGGCATCCGGAGCGAAATGACGAGAATATACCTGGACACATTTATCGCTAAGCGAACACCCGATTGCCTCCAGCCATATAGCATTCAGCTTGTATTTTTTCGGGGCGACATGGCTGCTGGATGACTCGCTGTCGCGATGACTAATCTGGCAGCATTTCACAGAGCAACGGCACCTCTTTACAGGAGCTGACATCTAAAAAAAACATTTGCTCGCGCAAGAAAAAAAAAATTAACGCGCTAAGAAAGCAAAGAAAACGCGCTACCAAAGCGAAGAGAACACGCCAGGAAAACGAAAGTAACAAACTACGCAATGATAGCCAAAACACCGCTTCGTTGTTTATCACTAACAGCTGCAAAACCTGCTAAACACACACTACTTCAGGAAGTCTCACTCAAGCATCTGGGTCAACAGGAAACACTCATCCCTTAGGCGAAACAACTAGTCGAGGCAGGCGAGACCACCACCTACTGTAATCCTGGGCGAGACAGGTGAGAGCAGAGACAGCAGCGGCCATGGAAAGAATGGCGAAGCTTTTGTTGGTATGATATGAATTCAAACGGAAGTGCCCGTCTTGTAAACCTTTTGTAAAGAACAATAATAACTCTCATGACATGGGTTATTTTTTAAGCCTAAAAATATGGCGCTCAAAGGGAAATTACACCATATCAAAGAGGGTTAACAACCACGATTCCAAGCAGCTTCATCATTCCAAACGAATGCTATTGAAGCTCACTCCAGTACCCGCGCGCACCAGCACGAAACAAATGATTTGGCATAGTCTATTTTTCCTCGACTGGTAAGGCTGCCTGTTACGGCACTGAACAGTGCGGGAATATTTTGGAATTATGATTTTTTCATCTTTTTCATTCGCTAATTTCGGAATATTTATTTTGCATTTTATACAGGAAAAGGCAAAGGCCGCGGATCCAGAAAATAATTGTTAATTGCTGTAGCTACAGAAAGCAGTATCGTCGGAGTATTTATTTAATGTGAAACGTTAATTGGCGTCATCGGTCCCATCGGATCGATACAAATTTATGGAGCCAATGATGATGATGCCCGTGCCCTTGCGCCTCTTTCCGTGCGTAATTGGCTCAGCCCGTGCCAATCAAACGCAGGAAAACCACGAGCGCAGTGGCGATGATTTTATGGTGCTGCTTGATTGCCGCCATCGAGATCTATCTTTAGTTGTGGTCGTACTTAATGCGAAACAAAATATATGTTGACCGGACAGTCGGCGGGCCGAGCCAAGCAGAGCCGATCTGGCTTAAGCCGAGCCATCATCTTGTCTCCTCAAAATAACTATTGGTGGCCAGATGTTTTAGTGACGCCCTCCTATGGTTCCCTCGAGTGACGTCATTACCTTTCGAGAAGTTCGATGGTGTTGTAATGAGCATAATGGAAGCTTGAAGTCATTGCGTTCTGAAACCAACAACAGAGCCAAAATTGAAGCTCTTTTTACATTAGTCTTATTACCATCGATGGGAAGTCCTTGAGCTGACGTCATAGTAGGCATTCGGGCAATCTTGGAACACTGACCACAGCGACGCTTTCGATCGCGTACGTTGCCAGTAGCCGATGACTGGTGAAGAATCCAGTAGATTAACCACTCTCAGCGCCAGCTTGTTGAACAATCTCGCGAGCGTTAACTCCGCGTGCGCCGAAATGCTATCCAAAGTAGAAAACTCGCGCTGGAGGTGCGAGCTTTTTACTACTGATTCGACTAAAATGTTAACCTCTCACCGCCACTACCAAATATAACCTTTTCAGAAGTCCGCGCTAACCCCTGTCCGCCATTTCTTGCTCACATACCCTGAGCATGCATTGGGTACGAGCGCTGAGTCAGCCTTCGGAGAGGAGTTGGATCCAATCACATGCTTCGTGTCCAAGCAATGGAGACCGCCAATGTTCCTTGATGAAGTTTGAAAAAGCGTCTATTCGTAACCTCTCACCCACTATAGGACGTGGGGAATTTTTTGTGGTATTTTCACAACTAACAACCTTATGATCAGTTCAACCATAGCCCCTTTTATACTGATAATGCCTGCCCAATCACAAGTTTTCCAATCACAAGGCCGGTTTTCTCGAAGCTATGGTAAACTTATTTTGGTAAACCACGGTGCCTAGGAAGGAAAAAGTACCTAGGTACTGTAGTAAACGGCTGGATATATAACAACAATAATTATTTTTGATTGGGCAGTAAGATGCGCCATCTATCGGTGAAACAAGCCCGTCATTTTGTTTATCCTCTTTTTTCGCTGGTTGTTATCGATCTAGTATGGTGTTTTAAGTCAAAATTTAGTAATGTTGTACTTGAAGACCAATTTATTTGCTTCAGATGGTACGAAGAAATTTTAGCTACTATGCTAGACTTTGTCGACGAATATTCGAAAACGTAAGAAACATTTCCTTCAATAGGTTCCGCCATAAACAACGAATAACTTTCCCGTGTGCCTTCCAGTCTGGCAACGCCGGTGCGGTAGTCTCGGTTTTGTTCCTTGCGACGCACGTTTGTACGATTCCTGCTGATCTCAACTGTTTGTCCTTTCTTCCGTTTGCCCAACCGATCCACCGGTGACAAGAAGCTCGTCACCCCTTGAATTGCTGGCCATCGGGGATGTGTAGAAACCTCGATGCTGTCGACATACTGTCGGCGCACTGCGAACAAAAAAACAGTACAATGTCCCAGCTTTTCACCAGGAATGAAGACTTTATAGGCCCGTAGCTCTCAAGTTTTGAGCAGCGCTCCAGGCGAGCGAAATAGAATATTTGGCTCGCGTTTCGAACGTGCGTCCAATACGCTTCCCCACTACAGTTTTTTTATACTCCGTTCCATTCTAAGTGTCAGCGTAGCAGAGGCTACAAGAGCGTGCTCCGAGTTTTCAGTGTCCCTGCCAAGCACGCGCGCTCGTGCAGTGCGAGCATCGTTGAGGGGAACATGCTTTAGCAACTAGCTTCGGCTTCGCTATCAAGTAAAGTGAAACACACGGGCTCACGGAAGCTATGAAAAAGAGCAGTAAGCTTGAAGGAATATTTAATGGGACGCTGAGGCCGCGAGCTGCGTATTTTTTTTTTATATTTTAGTTCTTTTTTAGACGTTTTGTTATCGCGCGTCTACAGATGCTGACAGATGCTTGCATTCGAACGTGGCACGTGCAAAATCGAACGTTACAGCGCCACCTAAATGGTGCTGCCAGCATAACATGGTCGTGTCCCTGCGGACACGCTCGCGCCTCCTGCCCGAGAGCAACGGGTCTATCGAGGAAAACCCCCTTTCTCCGCAAAGTAATTACTCACCATAAAAACACTTGCAAGGCTTATGTACCGTCATATGTCTTGGATCTCGGACTGCTGAAGAGTGATGCGTTCGTGGAATGCAGCTATTTGTTAGTTTAGTAGTCCCTCTGAATCACCGCTTTGCTTGACGTGCTAATAGGTTGATGGTGCGTCATTAATATAACAGCCGGATCGAAATTAATGTTCAGCAGAACCAAGCAGAACTATTAGCCCTCATTAAGCGACGTCGCGGCCATTTTGCTTGTAGGCACTGCTCCTCCCTCGGCCCCCTCATCTCCCAGTCACGTGACCTAGAATCGCCCCTTCTAGGGAGAATAGTTAACTTTAACCCACGGTTCGCGTTCGAGAAAACGGGCCAGGAAGGTGCGCCGCTTCCCCATACAAGAAAGAAAACGCAAACGACGTGAACGAAGTGACTAAACCTCTCTCGTCGGTTCTTGCATTCTTGGTGCTATTTTAGCACCAAGAATTTTAGAGATTTGGTGTGGTAGCTGTTGGTCGCATTTAGGCTCTTTTTCCCACACTTTTTTCCGTTTTTTTATTTTTACAGACTCGCCAAAGGAGGTTTCGGGACTGCCATATCCCGTGACCCCAAGCAACACCTGGAAACCATGAAGAGTGACTGAAGCCCACTTCGAGAGAAGACTGCGTCCCAAATTCTACCTTCTGATACTCCAAAGTATGAAGTAAGCACCCTTTTGCAACGGACATTAAGGAATGCCTTTCTAGGAATGGCTTCCTTAAGACTCGTTTCAGTGAAGCCTCAGCACCCTGCTGAAGCTTCACGTAAAGCCCAGCTTGGTCCGGGCCTCGCTGTCGTCGAAGCTGTATCAGAGCATATACCCTTCCACGGCATCTTTCGGCGCTCTTTGGGTGGCTGACCTCCCCAGGGCTCTCTCAAAGCTCGATGCAGTGACGGGTGCCTGGCGACAGGCAAAGTACGTCACTACGAAACGTGAGCCCTTACACGGCTAACACATTCACACTGCTGAGGGGACTTGGTAGCGAGTGTTACCCCTGCGGATCCTGGCCGATGCAATTGCTTTTCACCCGCTTTTCACCGGGTACTTGACCTAAGCTACACAAACTTGAAGTGCTCGCTCCTTCGACAGTGTGAAAGTTTAACACCTGCTCGTCCGTCTGGCTTGTAATTTGTGTTAGGTCATACCTACTGTCTCCTACACATATTCACTTTTGGAAACAACATAATGTTATGCAGAAGGTCACTCGAAGGCCAGGTTTCGTAAGGTTCCGTCGGCAAGCTCTAATGGCGTCCACAGATTCATACGCCTACTGTTTGCACGACACTCTTTGCGGTGGGAACCTTCATCTTGTAGAACACTTTGCGGTGCGGGCGTTACTGTTTTATAACAATACGTTGCTGCTCACCTGCTATAAAGGAGGCTAGGGTTTAATATAGCTTGGAATGTATGCAGGTTAAGCTCTTAGCACTTGGCATTTGCATTTCGAGCGGTTGTAAGTACGCATGCTTCTTCGGGCCACCTTTATTTGTTGTGAAATGAGGGCATATATACCCTGTGGTGATAACTTAATGGAAGCCTTAACACTGAGTTGGTATACAAAAGCATCGTGACTGACGCTCGTAATCCACCGATGTCGTAAATCTGAATCTGCGGGGTGTTGTGTCGCACCGAAGCGCCAAAGAACAGAAGCTCCCACTCAGAGGAACAGCACACAAAAAACAATTTTAATATGGCGAAGACACACTTTACAGGGCAATGACCAGCGCCCCCTGGTGGTGCGAGTGGGTACCTGTTACATTGCTTTATACATACACAACACTCCTCCACACTTACATAAAGAATACTAGTACACCAGTCTATTTGGAGGATGTCGAGCTCTGCTCAACCGTCAAACTTCTTGAGCAGCTATGCTACTATCAGCATGCGGTGGCATAGGCATCTCACATTCGCCCGGTTCGCAAACACTCTCACTGTCACGAGAAATAAACGAGGAAGGAGTTTTGAACCTTTAACTTAATATCAATACAAAAAAGAGCCCCGGGCCCGACGGAATTCCAATTGAGTTTTTGAAAAGGTACGCAGTTTGGGTTTCCAAATATCTATCCATGATTTTCCAGTCATCCATCAATAATTGTTCTTTTCCTAGTACTTGGAAACGCGCGAAAGTGCTTCCTATCCACAAAGGTGGCAGTGTGTCTGACGTAAGCACCTATCGGCCCATTTCGCTTGTTAGTACATGTTTGAAGCTGCTCGAACATATCGTATCTAAACATTTAATGGATTATCTCGAAGATTATGAATTATTGTTCCGATCCCAGCATGGCTTTCGGAAGGGACTTTCCACCACAACCCAACTTATCGAAACTGTACATGACCTTTCTTATACGATTAATTGTCGCGGTCAAACTGACGTAGTGTTTTTGGACTTCGCAAAAGCGTTTGATAAAGTGTCGCACTCTAAGCTATTATTGAAAATTGACGTCATTTAAAAAAATTCAGCCGTCACACAGTGGTTTTCATCGTATCTTTCTTCTAGAGAACAGTTTGTAGAAGTTACGGGACATAAGTCTAGCCTTTCACCTGTATCTTCAGGGGTTCCCCAGGGGAGTGTTTTGGGTCCCCTTTTGTTTTTAATATTCATAAATGATATGCATAAACACATAACCGTTCCAATCAGACTATTTGCGGATGACTGTGTGATATACCATAAAATAGAAACTCCAGATGACCAGGACGAACTAAATCGTAATCTACAAAAAATTCACCAATGGTGTGATAATTGGCAGATGGTGTTAAATCTTGAAAAATCGGTCTTCATGTCAGTATCTAGAACAAAAACTATTTTAGCATACAAATATCACATTGACGGTGTCGGACTCAAAAGAGTAAAATAGCATAAGTACCTAGGTCTAGTATTTACACCAGACCTACGTTGGAATACCCATATTGATAAAGTCTTTCTTAAGGCCAACAAAGCACTATGGTGCCTCAGGCGAAACCTTACTAGTGCAACTCCGGAAATAAGAAACCTGACTTATACAGCTCTGGTAAGACCGATTATTGAGTACGCGAAAATTGTGTGGGATCCACATACTGTAACAAATTGCCATAAATTGGAAAAAATTCAGCGACTTGCTTCCAGGTTCATCTTTAATAAATTCGGCCAAGCATTTTCTCCTACAAAACTATGTGAACTCGCAAATCTCCCAACTTTGGAATAGAGTACCAAGTACGAAAGGTTAAATTCCTTTTCCCAATTATACATAACTTTATAAAAATCAACAAATCGGATTACTTCGAAATCAGCACTAACGAATCCTCAAGGCATCGCCATAGCATGTTCATTCGTAATCCATCTGTACGAAATGATTGTTTTAAATTCAGTTTTTTCCCTAGAACCATAAAAGAGTGGAATATGCTGCCCGATTCTGCTGTTTCGTCAACATCCCTTAATGCCTTTTTAGAAAGTATACATAATATTGTTGAATGTGACAGTCGTGAAAAGCCGTAATCGTGCAAATACGGACCAAGTTTCTGCTTTCTTGTGAAATGTTAATACCTGTGCTGCTTTCAGTTTTGTAACTTTTTCTTGTGCGCGTTTAAGTGTATGAAGCGGTCTTGTGCAATCCATTGTCTTGTTTAATTACTCTTTGTGTAGGGGTTACTTTCATCTTTTATTTTTGTATACCCACTCCTGTAATAGCCCAACGGGCTGACAGTATCAATAAATGAATGAAATGAATGAATGAGTACACTCTCCGAAGAGGCTGATCGGGCGAGCCCTCACTTCGAAAGCACAAGTGATCAGCATGCGCATAACGAATCTGCTTAGCCACCCGCACCAGGTATTTAACCGGACTCATTACTTTCTTTAAAATTCCTTTAGTCCAGTTTAGTGTCTCCCCTCTCACATTTCCGACCCAAACCCTGTCGCCCACTTGAAAAAGTTTCGTTGGACCTCTGCGCTTGTCTGCCAGCTCCTTTATCTTGTTCTGCTTCTCTCGTCGTGGAAGGGACGTTGCACCTGGCTTGAGCAGTGACAGTCGGGTCCGCGGAAGCCGTCCCAGGAACAGTTCTGCAGGAGCCTATCCAGTACTTGTGTGTGGTGTCGTCCTGTAGGTAAGTAGAAAACACGGCAACCTCTCCTGGATATTCCGTCTCTTCCCTCGGAGGTCGTCTTCAAGTACTTGCTTGGGCAGCGCTCGCTTGGCTGTTTGCACAGCCTTCTGCGCGGCGCCATTCGAAGCCGGGTGGTAGGGTGGCGTCATGGTGCGCACCACTCCTTGATGCTTCAAGAAGTTCTTGAACTCCTCACTTCGAAACTGGGGGCCTCCATCAGTCACCACTTCTTCCGTTAGTCCAAACTGTGTGAAGACAGCCATACGTTTTTCTACTGTCTGGGGTGCGGTTGTGGAAGACATGGGCAGGACCTCAACCCATTTAGAAAAACTGTCAACCAAAACAAACAGATTGGTGTCCGACTTGGTTGCAAAGTCCAAATGAATACGTTCGAAAACCCGCGAGGTCATCTTCCATGGCTGGAGTGGTACTGGAAGAACGTCGTTTTGGCCGCTTGGCAGATCTCGCACGACTGCACTTTGTTCTCGATCATGGCGTCGATTCCGGGCCAACACACATGCCCTCTCGGAAGTTGTTTCATACGCACCATTCCTGGATGTTCTTCATGCAGGCTCTTGGGGACCACAGCCGTAGTGCCCGTGGAATCACGACTCTAATTCCCCACAGCAGGCAATCCTGGTCCGTTGACAGCGTTTCCCGCCTCTGCCAGAAGAGTTGCAACCCTAGATCTTGCACGGATGTTGGCCAACCTCTCTTGGTGTGGAACTTGAAAGAAGCGGTTGCTCTGTGGGTGAAAAATATTTCAACATATTTTCCTCTCCCACAGTTGTCTTCGGAGGAAGTCTCGATGGGGCATCGGCATCCTGGAGTTCCCCGCCCTTGCGGTACAGGATCTTGAAGCTGTACTCTGCAAGTAACAAGCGCCACCTCTGGATCCTCGCAGCAGCTATGGCTGTTGTAGAATACTTAGGTCCCAGGATCGACGTTAGCGGGTAGTGGTCTGTTACCAGGGTGAACGAACGCCCAAAGAAATACCTGTGGAATTTCTTGACCGCAAATATGAGTGCCAAGGCTTCTCTTTCCACTTGTGCGTAGTTCTGTTCCTCCACAGTAAGCGTCCTGGACGCAAACTCCACTAGTCTGTAGTCCCCGTTTCCCATGTCTTGTGTTAAGACTGCTCCGAGGCCATAGCTGGATGCGTCGGCCGTCACTCGAAGTGGTAGACTAGTGTCGTAGAGGACAATCACCCCAGCACTGCACAATTGATCTTTGCTTCTTTCTACAGCCTGTTTGCCTTCTTGCGACCAATCCCACTTCTTGTCTGTCATCAACAGTTCATACAATGGTCCCAGTGTGGCAGCTAAGTCTGGGAGGAAACAAGCATAAAAAGCTAGCAGCCCCACAAATGCCTTAACCTCCATCACGTTACTCGGTGCGGGTGCCTTTTTGATAGCCTCTACCTTTTCAGGGCATGGCTTCAAACCCTGGTCACTCAACAAGTATCCCAAGTAACGCACTTCGCGATCAAAAAATTTACATTTGTCCTGATTCACACAAAGTCCGTGTTCCTGAAAACGTTTCAACACTTCCAAGACTCTCTGGTTTCAGTCATTTTGGTCTACGCCACCCACCAGTACATCAGCAAGATAGCACGCCACCTTGGTTAGGCCCAACAAAATCTTATCCATTACACTATGGAAAATTGCTAGTGTGCTTGAGACTCCGTAAGGCATACGTAAAAACTCAAACAATCCTAGGTGAGTGGTCACTGTGAGCAGTTTTCGCGACGCTTCGTTAAGGGCTAACTGCAAGTAGGCAATCTTTAGATCCAAAATAGCGAAGATGCCCCCCCCCCCCCCCCCCGAAAGTTGTTGAATGCCTCATCTACCCTCGGTAATGGGTAGTGATCCACCGTCACCTGTGGGTTTACGGGCACACTGCAGTCGCCACAGATGCGAACGTTACCACCTTGCTTGGGAACCACAACAAGAGGTGTTGCCCATTCACTACTCTTTACAGGCCTCAGAATGCCCTGCGCCACCATTTTCTCAAGATCACTCTCTACTTGCTCTCTCAATGGGTATGGCACCACTCTGTGTCTACAAAACACAGGTTGAGAGTTCTCTTTCAGCACAATCCTTGCCTGAAAACCCTTTATCGGCCCCACTGGACCTTCAAAGACGCTAGGGAACGACCTTTTCGGTGAGTCTGTCATCCTATCGTTTTCGATACGACCCACGCCCGACCAGTTAATTTGTAACTGCTCGATCCAGTCTCTTCCTAGAAGAGCAGGCAGCTGGGTATTCGCGGATTTTACCACAATCAAAGCTAACTTTTCGCTTCGTAGCTCCCCGTTTTTTACATTAACGCTCGCTACACCCTTGAATGGCACTAGAGCCCCGGTCTACGTTCGGAGACGCATGTCACTCGGCTCGAGGGGCATGTGAGGAAACAAATTCATATGCATTCTTTCTGGCATCAAATAACTGCGGAACCAGTGTCGATTTCCATCGTCACCGGTTTTCCTTCCATTTCCAATACCTTCTGGAATGCCGCAGATGCGTCATTCTTTTGCCTACAGGTTACGCTCCAAGGTCCGCGCTTGGTGTTCGAAGTAGGCGTAGGCTTGGCCCTACACACCGCCTTAGTGTGCTCCTGCTTCCCGCATTCGAAACACTTTGCTTTCAAAAATGACACTTCTCGGAAACATGCACGGTACTAGCGCATCTAAAACAAGATCCTACCGTACGCTGATACTGGACCTGTGGCGATGCAGTGGCGAAAGGTGGACACCGAGAGTGTCCTTCACCATCACCTTGAACGCGGTGCACGTCCATTCAGTCCGGTACGCCGGGCTGTCGTATCTCGTCCGTTTTGCGCAGAGAAAGTTCTTTGGCCAGGCCCCCCTTCAGAACTTCGTCGAAGTAATCGTCATCGAGCTGGATGAGTGTCCACTGTACCTCAGGGTCGCGACACCCAGCCACGAGCCGGTCCCGAAGAGCCTGGCCGAAATAGTCCTTGAACCCGCACGTCTGCGCGAGCTCTTTGATAGCCAAGGAGAAGTCCGCTAGGCTCTCGCCGACCTCTTGATTTCTCCAACGAAACTTCGTGCGCTCTGCAATCACTAAGCGCTTGGGCTGGTAGTGGCGTTTCAGCAGCTCGGAAAGTACGTCGTACGATTTCGATACCGGCGAGTCTGGGACGAGCAAGGTTTTCACAACCTGGTACGACGCTTTCCCGATGTAGTTCACTAGCGTCACGGCCTTGTCTTCCGTCTTGACAGCGTTCACTCGAAGGAACATCTCGAAGCGTTTGAGATACTCGTCAACGTCGTCCTCGTCCGGCATTGTGCTGTTTGCCACGCTGCCCTTGGTTCGTTCGATCTTCTATCCTATCCTCGTCACCATTGTTGTGTCGCGCCGAAGCGCCAAAGAACAGAAGCTCCCACTCAGAAAAACATCACAAAAAAAAAAAAAAATTGATATGGCGAAGACACACTTTACAGGGCAATGACCAGTGCCCCTGGTGGTGCGAGTGGGTACCTGTTACATTGCTTTATACATACACAACACGGGGAAGGTCTATATATTAGCCGTCAGATTAAAGAGCGCAGAGCGTGCCAGGTCCTGAACATCTCATTTTCGTTAGGGAGCCAATGAGAACGCGGCATTGGCCTACGAGAACGCGAAACAACCAACCAGGAAGCAAGAAGCCTGATTATAATAATAGGCCTCTCACCGCGTTTCCAAAGCTCTCGGCGACTAGAGCGGATAAAACATTGCGGCTATACACTCGCGCTACGGCCTCTTGCACTCATCGCGTCACTGTCCGGGATTGTGCTGTCGCTGGATAAAACTATTTGTGGATCCGTAGACAACAGAGCGACTGCCCGACGACCGTACACTGTCGGACGCATTCGCACGATTGGAAAAGAAAACGACTCGCGACTAGCTCATGCACGTGGCATTTGCGGAACATCGTCTGCGTGTTGGCCCATACCCTTGGCGGTTGCGTACCTTGCTTCAGCGTGCAATTCAAAATGCACCTCGTCTAGGGCTTGTCAGTTAAGCAGTAGACTGAGGTTACACACACAAAGAAATTAAATAACTTCATTGGTAAAAAAAATAAATTAGCACGGATAATATTAACGATTTTCATCGCTTGTTTTTAGCCTCTGTACTTCCAAGACATTTCTTTTTGACCCCAAGCGCTGTGAATATTTGATTCGCTATTTGGGGCTGGAGAGCGAACCTGACGCCACAGCTTTCTGTGCTAGCCGCTAGGTGCCGTCGATTTCGCCGAAGTCGCCAGTACCTAAGTTGGAAGCGGTCGACTTTCTGAAGTAGTGCCGTCAAGGCTATGCACCTGCCTGCACTCGCACGACCGATGTCGCGTACGAACGCTAATCGCTTTTGAATTGCTGCAGCAAATTGGCTCTTAAATATAGAAAAAAGAAACAATAACAACAAATAATCATGAAGTGTCGCTTTCCATCTTCCCAACGGAGAATTTAGAGCACCCGCGAACTTGTCTTCAGGGGAAAGAAATGCGGGCAGCTGACTTTGTTTCCAGTCATTTATATAACCCCTTCCCCCCTCTCCCGTGTACTTTGCAGTCTTTCTTTTATAACGACCGGAGAGATATCAGTCACCCGTACACACTGAGCACCGATACGCTATTCCCGAAATAAACTGCGTGCCCCTATGAACACAAACCTACACAGACACGTAAACATACACACATACGCGTGCACGCACACGCACTCACACCACAGGCACGCACACACAAACCCATTCTCATGCACACAAACACACGCACTTACACACACACACATAAGGGCTGACAAAAACACAAGCAAGCTGCAGCGAACGAAAAGCATCGTTCCTGTTTTCCAGCGTCTCGGCGGGGTGTCAGCTCGTCGCTCTTGCCAGAAGGTGGGGCCGTTTCCCGGAGCCTCTGAGACCCCTCTTCCGCGGCCCAAATTCAATTGTCGCTGGGCCACCGAAAAAAAAGAAAAGAAAGAAAAGAAGCGACCGCCAATTCCCGGGGTTGAGGAGCAACCCTAGTCTGCTCGCAGTGTGCCTAGATTTCAGAGTTTTTCCAGCTGCTACGTCGGGATCAGGTCGTTTATGAGCCGAGTTTGCATGAATCCCCAGTCACACTGCTTGTCAGGGCTAGACTTAATCCAAGATACATGTATCATCGATTATCGATACTATATTTCCTTACAGCTGAGTATCTTCGTTTAAGTATCGGTTCCAAGCATGGAGGTAGGAAGCTTCTGGATGTGACATAAATCTACCAGAGGTGAAGTCAGAAGTGTGGAGGGACACGCCCCCTATGATGACCAATACCAAGAGGCTGTATTGGAAGAAAAGGAGAGGTGACTTGGAGCCAACAGCTGTTTTGGTCACCCCCGGGGCCCCGAGGTGGCGAGGGATACTAAATAAACTGTTGCCGTACATAAAAAAAAAAAAAAAGTGTGTGTGCCGGTCGATTTTTTTATGTCCTATCGTGAAAGACTGTGGAAAATTCCTACCGCAGAGAACAATAAGACAGATATCTCATAACTGTCATAAATAAATTACGGTAAAACAAAGTTATCAGCTGTGTAAAAGGTAATTAAGAAAAACAAACTTGCCTGCTATGCTCATTTTATCGCTAAGTGACAGCCCACTATTACACAATTCTTTAATTGCTTCGCTTTTTTCTATTAAATGCGACCAAACCTTTCTTGTTTTATTTTTTCAGGAAGTTGCAGATTGCAATAATAAAGTAACGATATTTAGACGTACACAGAAGGTCTTGACGGAGAG
Organism: Ixodes scapularis; assembly: GCF_016920785.2. NCBI lineage: Eukaryota > Metazoa > Arthropoda > Arachnida > Ixodida > Ixodidae > Ixodes > Ixodes scapularis. The sequence goes on along the minus strand of NW_024609880.1, from coordinate 33,513,474 downwards.
GAGGAAGCGTACACTTTAAGCTTGGTTGAAACCTTTCATCTCGATGTATCTTGCGTTGTGTGTAGTTTTGTAAATATCACGGCTAAAAATTTGACTATGGGCATCTACGGCAAAACCGAAAATATCTGCTATAGAGGGATGGAAACGCTGATCACCAGCTGCAGGGCGATTGATTGAAAACACGCTTTAATTCACGTTTATTCACCTGTGGCGTGACGTGACATCACCGTGGCGCCCCGGTACGCGGTACAACCTGCGGTATCAACAGGAGCACCACCGCGAAGTGACGTCACGGGGGTGCAACGTGACGTCACGGGGGCGGCATGGGACGTCACGGGGCACACACACACACAGAAGAAAAAGAAAACTGATTTAGGGCATTTCTTAAGAAGTCAAGAATTTCAATATCACTTGCCCGGGTGAAATCAGAGCGAGGTTTCGTTTCAGTTTCCGTAAACTCGGGTGTATTGCTCTCTTAAATCTAGGCTCTTTTAGTCCTTGCAGCAGCAGGAGCAGCGGCGGTGGCGACGTGCGGTCCGTCTCCCGTTTCCCTGGCAAGAGGACTCCCGGGGGACGTACTACCCGTCTTGTGTTTCGCCGCCTTTCGTCCTTTTGTCTCGCGCCTGTTTCGCAGGTCGTAACTTGTCGAGAGAGCGTTTTACGGCTAAGGCGACAGGGGGCACCGCGTCGGCCGGCAGGCGAACGGGGAGCCGAACGACGAGGAAGGGACCCAGAAAGTATGTACGATGATGAGGTATTAAAACAAAGGGAGACCCGTATTACGTAATAAATGAGGAAAGCTTGTCTGAAACGTCGACACTTCGTGTTACCAAAAGTAAGAGCGCAGTAAAAGCTTACGCACTTCATTCCGTTCCACTTAAGTTTCAGTTAGAAACGCAATTAAAAAAAAGAAAAAGTTCCGCTTTACCAGGAGGAATTATATGCCTCCTGCGTTGCCTAGGAGGCACTGCGAAAGGGAATTTCTTAGAACTTGTTTTATATAGTAGAAAATTGAGCATCTCAAACTGCCACACATGTAGAAGTGTGCCTGCTCTAGTACATTACGCAATGACAAGAAAAATTCAAAGAAAACAAAATCTAACGCCGTCGAACCACAGGGTTAAGCTAAGACTTTAAAACAATATGGAGTACTCCAAGGAAGCATATTGGGACAGTTGTTTTTTAATATTTACACTAGCGACATTTTTAACATGAAAAAAGAGTCAAAGTACAGGCTAGCTGGTGGAAGTCAACCATTTCGTCGTTTACCCTGAGACTGGGGTTTTTTTTGAAGAGCAGAAAAACGTCTTCAAAAACGCCGTCTTCAATAAAAACCCCAGTCTCAGGGTAAACGACGAAATGGTCGATTTTTAACATCGCGGCGCGATTTAAAATTTTCATTTATACTGACGACACCAGTATCTTTTTTTTTTTGGCACACAATTGTAGTGGTATTTCACGTAATGAAACGGGTTTGCCGCAGTTGATAGAATGCCATTTCATCGAAGCACCTTTTAGAGAATGGGCACGTTTTATCGAAGCACGGTTTAGAGAAAGGAGAGTCTCAGTTTAGAGAAACGCCGTTTATCGAAAAGGGGACGCTTTTTTTAAAAAAAGGCTTTCCTACTTCTCGCGTGTATCACTGGTGCGCGTGTTAACCCAAGCCCCCCGCTGCGCTCCCGCCGCTTCGCGGCAGCAGTCTGCGGCAGTTCATTACAAAAACGTTAACTCATCTGACTTATCCGCACACGACGCTTCGCGGCGGCCGAATTCGCTAAAAGAAGGCTCATCGCCATTTCCTCTAAACTGTGTTTCTCTATAAAGGAATTCGATAAACTGGGGTCGGTAAAACGGCGTTCGCTAAAACGAGCTTCTCTAAACCGCATGACTCCGAAATGAAACTATAAGACGCTTAAAAACGGGCTAATTCAACTAATCTGCTAATAATAAAAAAAAAAAGAAAAACCAAAGCTACTGTTGTAGTCCCAAGAATTAACATCCTGACCTGCCAAATAATTATTCTAGACACCTCCCCTTTCGAAGTGGTCACCAGGTTCAAAACTTTGTGAGTTATATTTTCGAAGCACATCTCATAGACTGACCATGTTAGCTACATTTCTTCATAACTCGCTTATATTATTTTAACTGCTACACAAATATCGCCTTATTTTTTCATCAGTGTAAAATTGCTTTTGTATAACTGATTATTTGATATAATTTGAATGATTGTCACTTAGTCTGGGGAACAACTACACAAGATAATCTACAATGAATATTTTTATTGCAGAAAAGAGTGCTAAGGATCGTGAGTAACATGCCCTATGATTTTTATACTGACGAACGTTTTGAGCAACTAGAGGTATTAAATATATGTGAACTTTACGATTAGAGACTTTATGATTATAGACTGCAAAAGGGCTGAGGACCCGTGAAGCTCTTATAACAGCTTCTCTCCTCAACTCCCACCATACGTATATGGTAAGTAAAGCTTAATATTATTATTGGAGCGTGAATAAAAAAAAAAAGAAAAAAGCCGTATCACGCGTTTCGAAGAAAAAAGGAAGGAAAAACAAACCGTCGAGATGCCAGATGTTCGCACGCCATAACCCAGTGATAAGAGGCGCGTACACTAGCCGTGTTGGCATGAATCTGAATCTTTCAATTGTCTTGCGGCGTCGAATTTAGCCGATTTCAGACGTCATAGGGTGTTATCTCGTTCACCAATGCTACAACGCAAAAAAAAAAAAAAAGAAGAAGAGAGGAAAGGTGATTGAAGGCGCTACAAGTAGTGCGAGACCCAATCAGGTGAGTTTGTTCTACCCAAAAGGAGGGCGGCACAGTTTGTTCAAAGCTTCAGCGGAGGAGGCCTACATTCCACATACTTCGTAGTTCATAGAAAAACAGTGTTTCAGATAAGTGATAATTGTAAACAATAAATGTAAAAAAAAAAAAAAAAGCACCAACAGAAAGTTTTAACTGGGCGGACTGGTGCTCGAGGGAAACAGGGTAAGCAGACGGAATGTAAGTTGAACTACAATGCACGTATTTTAATACTGAATATATAAAAAAAGCAAGATTAAGTTGAAGAGTACCGGCGTTTCACATATAATCCACAATCCGCATAAAAATGCAACTTGCTCCAAAAATAATACGTGAAACATTGATTAAATCAGGACCCTATGCGGAGTCAGAGTAGAACTGTAGAAATCATACAAACGAATAGATACAAGCTAAAAGAGCGAGGTAAGGGTGCATTCAGCCAACTTAATCGGTTTACCTGGAACGACACCCGTACTGAAAGACGACGGATGTTGTGACCGAGCACATGTTGCGCAGCTTGATTTGGCTATCGGCTCGTAGCGTCAACTGCTCTCTGACCTAATGGGAAACGAAATATAGGCAGCAATCTTAAGAATCTTTGCACCTCTCCACTTTAGACTGCCCAGGCAAAAAAAAAGTTGAATAACTGGGTTTGGGGAAGAAGTTACTGCGCATGTCAAAACTCTTTTCACATTAAACGAAAAAGGCGGCGAGCAGAGGGAGATTGTCGGAAAGGTCCGTACGACTTGCAAGTTCGCCTGCTCCTTGAGGACCTTGTGGGTTTGTGGCCGCCCAAACGCGGCCACCTACTTTTGCCTCCCCTCCGACCCCAACCAACGACGGCGCGGGCTTGCCTGTCTCGTCGTCGTGCGTTCTATGGGCGTTATCTATGCTGTCCTTTGATTGGCCTGCTCCTCCTTGCATTCCGATGCACCAAGGACGTATTTTGGAACACTTGCTCGCAGTAAAGACCAACTCTACTCAATGCTGTCACTCCCCAGCGGTGGCGCTGCTGTTGGTTGTTCGCGTGCGCAGATGCTGCACTCCGCACAAATTTGGTTTCTGCGCACATTCAATGCCCACATCTGGTGTATATAAGCAAAGCGGGCTTGTGTGTACACACTGTGTTGGTGTACAGAGAATGACCGGACTGAGTGAAACCGGTATCGGCGCCCAGTTGAAGTAAATGTCCGAGCCCAGACAACGCCGCCTATAATAATCGAAGCCTGTGCAATAGGGTTTCGACGTCATCAAAGCGAGATGGAGCGGAGACCCGGTTTGGACGCGAGCCCTGGCTCGGCGTACGGCTCTGCTTCGTGTCCGATTAACGTGTAGAAGGACGCTCGGCATCGGGCTCGTGAACACTTGCGGAGTTGGCGCCATGTGACGGTGATGACGTTCCATGGAAGGTGAGTGGGTCGTTCGCAGGCCTCGATTATTCGAGGTGGTGTTATTTCACGGCACTTGGGAATGACCCCAACCCCTCAAAGATTTCTTGTCCCGACTTTAGTTTCTTCCTTGTTGCCTTGTAAGTAGAATCAAAAAGTGCAATCATTTGGTGGATCCGACCATCAGGTATTTACTCAGTAAACATTATCTTGCAATGTAAAGACGCTAAGAGTTTGAGGGAAACAAAATGATCAGTTGGGCCAGATGGTACATGACTGGCTGGAAGCGCCGAAGGACAGACTTGTAGTTACCTTCTCCACTTTGTCCCTGTCCTTCGGTGCTCCTATCCAGTATTAATAATTTAGAAATTCTGGAAAGTCGAATTGGCATGCAGGGTAGCTCGAGTGGCCACCACCACCGTGGCCACCGCATTATCCTCCTCGTGACGCTGGCTCCTCTTTATGCAATGTCTGTTGCATCTCCAGTGTTCTCGTGCTTCCAGACGGCATGTATAGACTGTACACTGCGTGACACTGTTACACAAACATTCTTCGGCAGTTTTTGGCATTTTGCAACTGAAGGGTAAAAGCGGGCACCAATATTTACCACTTAGGCCAGCACCAAGAGCACGGTGTAATATATACAGGGTGTTTTTTTTTAGCTCCACCAAATTTTCAAAGAAAGGGAACTTAAGATAGAGTAACTTGAGCCCTGGGGAAGTGTTAGTGGCCATGGCTGCCTCTAGAAAAAGGGTGAAATTAGGTAACTGGTTTTCTAATTAACTAAAATGTTTTAACTAACTATATTAATTTTTCACTTGAGGGCACATCATGTATTTAGAGGATTCAAGATCAACCACAGTATGGTTTAGCCGTGTCGTCAAATTTGGATAAAAAATTCCTAGTAGGCACTAGAGGGTCGAGAAATATCACATTATTAGAGAGTTTTAGTAGACCGTTTTCATCTTCCGCTCCACTCTGAGGGTGCCAAACTGCGCATGCGCGGCCCGCTTCGCCGGAATGGAAAGCGGAGGTCCAAAAACGCGTTTTAGTAGAGCGTTTTTCTTCAGCGTAATGGCGCATTCACACTGGAAGCGGATCCGCGTTCGCGAAGCGGTCGCGGATGCGGTTCGCGATCGACCCCGTTCAGACACCGAGAGGCGGTTGGCGGTTTCTCGGCGATCACGCGTGATCTTTTGAGACTTGCGTTTGGCAACCCTGTTTTACAATCCAAAATCCACTTCAATTCAAGATCCAAAGCCAAAGTTTTGCTATTTTGGCACTCGGAATATTTTTCTCCGGGATGTTCGCGCGCATCACGAGTTCAGGCAGGGAAAAAAGAAGCATGGACCCGCCAAACTCGCCTGTGATTCCCTCGACTTCGCCCACAAGCAAAGCCCAGCTAGGCGCCCCTTGCTGACTCAGAACAGGATGCCCCCGACCTTTTCTTCGAAGTGGACCCTTCCCGCATGAATAGCTGACCTTGTTTTCGGGATAGAAGGCCAGTTTTCCCCCTTCGTTGTTCGCTCTTATCATTTTCAAAGTTGTGAGCGGTGGGGTGGACCGTGGTGCGGGGGAATGTGTTCGGTGCTAGCCGGTCGTTGCTTCGTTGGTGGCGGACTCTCCTCTCGCCACTCGCTCGTCGATCGAGTCTACTGTTTGGGATTAAGCTCAAATAAACGCCGTATGGATTACCCCTACATTGTTTGGTACGTACACTTTATTCCTTGAGTAGGTTTCCTTTATTTATTTTATTAGTAAACGTTACAGGTCGAGCTAGCGCAGGTACCCTGCCCCCTCCGCGGTAATGCGTTGGCTACGCAATCAAGCTCACGACGTCTTTATCGGTCTTCGTGGTGGTCATGCACGGTGTCAAAAGCTTTCAATAGTTCACGCGACTATCCTAGTTGGTAGAAAAGCTGACATTTCGGTCGATCAGGGGCGGGTTCCGACGTTCTACAGCCAGAGATTAACAAGGCAGCGAGCTTGGGCTGTGGCACCCGGAATAATTAACAAACTCTTACCCGAACCAAAGCACCGGTGCGAAGCCCGCTAAAATTACGAGTCAATTCTTTCCGCGGCGGATTCAAGTGACGGACGTGAGCATCAAGTTTCTCCGTTGGTTTGTCGAAAGCTAAGACTACAGCGCTAGGACTACAGCGTCTTGGACGCCCCACCAGCGACAGGTGCCATCTTGTTTCGAAAGTCGCTGACGTCACGTCAGCGTCGCGTTACGAGTGGTTGCCGCTTTGCGGTTGGGAGAAATCGGTCCCGAAGCGGTTGGCGAAAACGCGCTCCAACCGCTCGATCCTAGCCGCTTTGCGGTTGAGAACGCGCGGATCCGCTTCGCGAACGCGGATCCGCTTTCAGTGTGAACGCGCCATAAGGGCTCATTCACACTGGAAGCGGATCCGCGTTCGCAAAGCGGTTGCGAACGCGGTTGTATAAGGATTCAGCACAATTGCACGCGCACACGATGACATCAAATGCGCGTGCAATTGCACTGGATCTTTATACAACCGCTTTCGCAACCGCTTCGCGAACGCGGATCCGCTTCCAGTGTGAATGGGGGGTAAGAGCGTTTTGAGCGGGTTCGAAAAATTTGCTTGCGTAGCCCCACAAGTGGACGTTTATAGTACTAGTGAGACCAAAAAACCTAAGCGTTAACACCAAGAGAGTAAAACGGAGCGTGATTGTAGAGGTAGTAAAAACGAAGGCGACAATAATAAACACAGAAGAGTAGGCACACACCAGAAAATATATTAAGCTATAAAATATAAATACAATCGTTCCACCTTGTGTGCGAGTGAAGCCGAAGGTATAAGCATGAACATGTTGCTCTAAGCGGTACTACAGTGTACTAGAATATTCTAGTACACTGTAACGGTACTTGCACTGCTCGAGCGCGCGTGCTTATCAAGGACGCTGAAAGGCCGGCACTCGCTCTTGTAGCTTCTGCTCCACTCGAATTAAAACAAACAGATTTACTTATTTGAAGTAGGAAAATAAGAGAAAAGGACGAAGTTTGCGCATTGCGATTACATTCTTTTGCGTAGTACGAATACAGTGTTGCTCAAGGCTAGCAAGGCATCTGCACGATGAATCCCGCTGTTCTCAAGGAAGGAGACTTCTACTAACGAGATTAAGCTGGCGAGACATCGAATCTATGATTCGTATCCCTCGTACCATCAAGCGCCGAAGCTTCCTTTCCGAACGCGGTTTGCTGGATATTTCCAACGTAGAAAAGAAACCCTTTAGGGAAGCTATCCTGCTTAAAGAAGGACCTGGCTGTTCTGCATGCGGTCCTCCAAATACCAGCACCCGACAGATCGGCGCAGGGTGTTGCCAATCTGGCGAGACGCTTTGCATGGTTTTTCCTCGAATGGCCTATCCCAACCGTCTGTTCGTACTTGGATGAGCGTTCGGACGGACCTTGTCGGTGTTCTTCAGTTTTGTGAACCTCATCGTGGGTCACATCAACGAGAGGTTCGGCCACCTGCTCGCTGACATGAACAAACATAGCTGGTTGACCCTGGCGAAACTACACTGTTAGCAAGTCCCGTGTATTTGGCGAATATTTGGGGTGAAAAACACGCTATTTACACAAATTACCATAAATTTACACGATGAGTAACGGATAATTCATTCAGAAATCATGCGAGGTTGTAAAAAACGTGTTTTGGTTCGGTCATTCACGCATAACCGTGTAGCCGACCTCGATAACACGCATCGCCCCCGGCGACGACCGCGGCATTGCCGGCTATCGAAGCGCCGGAATGCTTAGGGACACACATAGAAAGGACCGTCGAGACAAATGCCGCGGAAAGAAACATGTCTCGGAGACAGATATGCTCCAAAAGCAATTGCGCCATGTCGCAGGACGTTGGCGAAACCCGCGCTTACCGTGCTCGCCGCCATCTTCTGGTCGATGGCAATGCGGCTTCCCTCATGTCGCCCATGTTTGTATTTAGTTTAGGGGTCCTGATAACAGTTTCTTAGACACCACAAATAAAGTCATGGGTCTAATTATTCGTTCCAAACAGTTAAAATGGATATAAAAAGCGTGTCCTCGATGTGAACACGTGACATTGCAGTTGGTTTCGTTTTTGCTTCAACCTTCAACTGCAAGCGATCTGGCCACGGCGCAAGCGCAACGCCGATGTACGCTGGAAGTCAGTCAGTCAGAAAACGTTTAATGCCATAAAAGAAAAAAAAAAGTAAAAAAAAAAGGAAGAAAAGAGGGAAGGGGGTATGAGGGAGTGCGCCGGTGATATCAAGATCTGGACGCTGGCACTAAGGAAAGGTAACTAAATCTAAATGAATATGTCCAGCTTGGCCTCATAGATAAAATCCAGGAGACCTTTCAAGACTCTTCGTCTGTCACTCTCGGAGCCTGGTGGATGTGTCCACCCCTCCATAGATGCGATGTCTGTTGGTCGATGTCTTGCCCTTATGTCTTTGTACTCTGGACACTCCCACACCAAGTGAAAAATGTCTGCCTTCACGCCCATATTGCACTTGGAGCAAGTTCCGGATCGTTTTCCTTGGCTCCAAGATGCGATGCGCGCTGGTGTTAGTGCGGTGTCCCTCCTCACTCGAGTCAGGAGAACTCTCGCCCGTCTTCCAAAACCCGTGCAAGGGAGCGGATCTGGGTTTTCGGGGAGCTTCTCTTCGAGTTTTGCTAGATAGTCTTCTCTGATCTTGGCCCGAACCTCGCCTGGATCATATTCTTGTGGTTCCCAGTTGGCCTGTGCCCGATCGCGAGCGTGGCCGTACCCGTGGTCATGTTGTGATGCAGGTATGTCGTCTGAACCGCGGGGAAGAATAAGCGACGCGCGGGCCAGGCGATGTACCTGTTCGTTGCCGGGTATGCCCGCGTGACCGGGAACCCATGCAATTCTTGTGGAGGTGCCTCTTGAAGCTAGTTGAGAAGCAAGTTTTTTTATCGAGCGGACTATCCGGCTTGGACTGTTCCTTATTCTACATTCCTTCACCGCCTCTTGCGAATCTGTAAATATCCGGAGATTCGTTGTTAGCGGGTCGGGGAGTGCGAGGACCGTCTCGAGGGCGAGGCGGATTGCTGTGAGTTCTCCTCCTTTGGTCGAGGCGCCTTCGGGAAGCTGCTTGGTAGCGCTGATTTGTAGGGCAGGGATGGCTGCAGCTGCCGTCTTCAGGGTGACGGGGCCGTCTAGCGATGCGGTATCCGTGTAGGCAGCCATGATGCAACTCTGATCCCATGCTTCTACCATCTTAGTGTGCGCCTTGGCTTTACGTGTTAGCTGCTTGGTGTCCCCCTTGCGTGCACTAGGCTTGTTGTCGGTGATCTCCACGAGGTCTTCCCATGGTGGAAGTTGCTCGGGTAGTTCTGGAAGGTTCTCCGTGGGTCTGTGGAGAAGCTTCATAATCTCTCTGCCTGGTCCAGTAAGCTTGAGGCGCTCACTGTGGGCAACCGTGCGGGCCGACACTACGTCATGGAGTTTGTTGATACCGGCTTGTTCCCGCAGTTTGCCGAGGGGGGTAAACTTAGGAAGGCCGGTAATTACACGCATTGCTTGATTGTTTAAGGTTTCTAGTTTCTGCCACTGTCCCTTGTTGAGCCAGTAGTGGCGGGCTCCGTAGACTACGCGCGAGACTACGAGGGCTTTGACCATCCGTTTGGCTACGTTTTCAGTCGCGCCTCCTCTTGCGCTGCATATACGCCTGATTGCGTTGAGCGCGGAGTTGCAGTACTTGATTGTGTCTTGTACCCAGATGTCTCCCTTGCCCGTTTCTTCGATCGTAATCCCTAGGATCCTGACTGAAGGGGAGGGTTTGATTCTTTTACCCGTGAGTACGAGATTAAATCGTTCTGCAATCTTGGCATTTCTGTGTTTTCTTGGTGCCACCACGGTGTAGTGGGTCTTTTCTGCAGAGGCTTGCATTCCTACCCTGGCTAGGTGAGCGTCGACTGTGTCGAGGCCTGCTTGAAGTGTGTCTTGCTGCTTTGCAATGTCTTCTCCTTTCGTCCACATTGTGATGTCATCCGCATACACGGTAAAACCGAGTCCAGGTATTTTGGCGAGCTCATGCGGCAGGGCTGCCATTGCGAGGTTAAATAGTGTTGGTGAGAGGACGGAACCCTGAGGGACCCCAACTCGGTTCATCTTCGGTTCACTGTCGTGCGTGCCGCAGAGGACCGAAAATGTCCTTCCTTCTAGAAAGCTCTTAATGAAGTTCAGCGGCCTTCCAACTATGCCAAATTGTCTGGCTTCGCTGATGATGGAGGTGTGGGGTACAGAGTCGAACGCTTTTTTGATGTCAACCGCCACGACTGTTCTTATCGCCGCGCGGTTGGGTCCAATATTTCTTATGACTTCTGCCGAGATGAGGGCGAGGCTTTCCTGTGTTCCGAGGCAGGATCGGAAACCAGTCTGGGAGGGATGGAAGGTGCCAGAGGATTCTAGGTGCCAGTCAATTTGTGCTAATACCATCCGCTCCATGACCTTACAGGTACATGAAGTTAGCGAGATGGGTCTGTAGTTACTGAGTGATCCCTTGTCTTTTCCGGGTTTTGGAATGGGAACGACAAGTGAATTCTTCCACTGCTCAGGGAGCTTTCCGGTGACCCAGATGTGGTTCACCCATTCGAGGAGCTGTTCTTTTGTGTTTTCTGGAAGGTTCTTAAGCATGGTCATGGTGATTTTATCCGGCCCGGGCGACGATCGGGATTTTCCTTTGTGTAGCGCCCACTCGAGTTCTCCCCTCGTAAACGGTCGGTCCATGCCGTCGTCCGGGGCCAAGATTTCTACGTCGTACAGAGAGGGGCAGTCGTTCACGTCTGGCTGTGGGAAAAAGAGATCCCCCGCCATTCCTGCGAGCTGTTCTTCCGTCTTATTCATCTTGAGAGCGAGCGTGAGCGTCGCTCCTTTTACCTTCTTCTTTCCAAGCAGAGCCCGATTTGTAGCCCATAGCTTTGTAATCGAGGTTTTGTTGGAGAGCGAAGAGCTGTAGTCTAGCCATCGGCGTGTATCTAATTGTTGGGCGTATTCCTTGGCCTCTACCGTAGCTCTTGTTATGGCGTGTCTGCCTTGCGGAGTTTTGCGACCCTTTCGGTACTTTTGTACCACCTGCAGCCGTTTAGCCCAGAGCCGTAATAGGTGGAGGTCGGGATTTGGAGCGTCTTCATCGACGTTCGTAGTAATCGTAGCTCCTTGCAGGGCGCTGTTTAGGAGGCTCTCGAAACTGGACCCTTCAAGGTTACCTTCTTCCAGCGTTGCCCTGAACTTGTCCCAGTGAATGGTTTTAGCCACTCTCCGCTTGGATTTGTCTTTGATCTTCTTTGTAGGCGAGAATTCAAAGAAGATTGGGAAGTGGTCGCTGCCCCAAGAGTCCGGAAGGCACTTCCACTTGTGGTGATATGTGTAGATGTTTGAGGTCCATGTAAGGTCTGGGGTTGTGTCCTTCTGCCTGGCGTCTCCCAGCCTTGTCTTGGTCCCGTGGTTATTGACTAGGTTGAGTCTGAAGATCTGCATCTCACCAAGCAGCTCTTCCGCTCCTGTCGATACGTGGTTGTATCCCCAAGCATGATGTTGGAGGTTGAAGTCTCCACAATAGAGCTTTTGTTCTCTTGGGTACAGATTGTGCAGATGAGCGATCCAACCGTGGTTTCTTTTTGGTGTCTTGCTTTTAAGAGGCCTGTAGTATGCGGATGTAAATACGATGTTTTGCTGCCGGACCGTGGCTCTCACTGCAACGATTTCTTGATTTTCATTACAATAGGGGGTTAGATCTACTTGGTGCTGGGGCCAGTCGCACCTTACATAGACTAGCGCTTTCCCTGGCGGGGAGGCAGATTGCCCCGGCCGTTTACTAGTTATGGACGGGCTTGAGTAGGTAGTGTAACCATTGAAGTTGATGCTTGTAGTATTAGTCTCCTGAAGCAGTAATACATCAGGACGCTCGTCAGGCTTGTCCAACAGACGTACTCGGAGCTCGGCCGCCCGCTTGCGGAGCGCCTGGCAGTTCCATTGGAGCACCCTTATCATTAGCGTTAAAAAATATTCGCTGTAAGTGCCCTCATCTGACTGAGGGTAGACTTGTGGTGGTTGTTCTCTTCTTGCTGGGCTTGGACAATGGCCTTGAGCCTGTCTAGCTCGGCTTTGAAGTAGTTGCAGGTGTTGCGTAGTTCTTGGATCTCCGCCTGTGACGACGGTGATGGTGGTGGAGCGACGATGCCGTGTTTGACTCTGTCAGCCCACGAAGTGCCGCTGGGAGGGACCGGGGTCTTGACATCCCCGGTCGCAGTCTGCTCCTGCTGCTGCTGTTGTTGTTGCTTATGTTGCTCTCGGAATTTTTTTACGTCTTCCCGCATTCGCTTGTTGGTCTCTTGCCATGTGGGGCATTTGCGGTCCGTTCCCAGGTGGCCCTTCTTTCTGCACCCTTGGCAGTAGGGTGTGGAGTCGGGGCATCCGGGTCCCTGGGTAGGATCCGTAGAGGCTAAATGTTGAGTTCCGCAGATGGGGCACACGACACGGCAGCATTTGGGCAGATGTCCGGTTTGTGTCCCAATCGGTGGCAGTTACCGCACGTCACCGCTTTCGGCTTGAACGGGAAGACCCGCATATATCTATTGCCGTACAAAACGGACCTCGGCGTCTTTTCTCCATCAAATGTGAGCATTGCCGTGTTAGACTTTCCCAGTCTACGAGCAGCGACCACCTGGATCTTCTCAGATTCCAATTCAAGGTTCAAGACGTTGTCTTGGGGATCCTCTTCTTTTGAGTAAATGTCGTAGATGACCCATTTGCAATAGGCGGTTCCGTACGTTCTAAAGACTTGCACAGAAACTGCTTGTCCGCCAATGTCGACCTCGGTTATCTTCTCGAGGGTTTCGGCCAGCTGTTTCGAGACCGTGCGGACTGAAATAGTGTTGGCCTTGTCTAGTAGATGCATTGTGAATGCTGTTGAAACGCTCGAGAGGTGCGTTTTCAGTCTTGGTAGTAGTGGCTTTATCGAGACTTGGGATCGTGTTAGGCGGATCTTGTACTCGAATTGCCAACGCCGGGAGGGCTTGGCCTTCTCATTATTTTGTTGTGTCGGGTCCTCGCGAGCCCGTTTCCTTTTCTTCCTGCTCGTGACGGTGGTGAAGCCGTCCTCTTCTTCCGTTTGTTCTGTAGTAGGTGGCGCGGCGGCCGCAGGCTTCGGTGCCGGTAGTGTCTTAGCAGGCACTGAGCTGTCGCCCTGGCTCCCTGCTGGTTGTGGCGTCTTGCCAGATATAGGTGCAGCGCCGGCTGGCGCTGGCAGAATTGTTGTTGTGCTGCTTTTCAAGGCTTTCTTAGAAGTCGCAGACTTGTTCTTCTTCTTCCCCTTGGTAGTTGGCACGATTTCGTGAGATTCTCCAATGACACTTTTGAAAATATCGATAAGGCTCTCTTTCGATATGCTCGAAAGGAGAGCCCTTAAGACTAGCTCAACAGATTGGGCTGTGCTTGGGACTGTGGAGGGCTCACCAAATTGGAAGACTGTTGAGCACCCCATCGTCGATTTGTTTAGTATCGAGGCTGGAGCAGGTCCTGCTCCCGTCGTGGTAGTGGCGGGACCGGCGTTACTCGCATTCCTCGTGTCCATGGCCTCTGGTTGACCGTGGCTGGTCGATGCGTTGCTCGAAGTCCTGGCCGCATCTTCCGGTTTTACCGAGGGACAATCCCCCGAAGATCCAAAAGGGGGGCCCGAACTTGGCAGCTCAGGGCTGGGCTTAGCGCCGAGCATTTTCGAAAAAGTCGAGAGCTTGAGAAAACACGTCCGATCACATCGGTGGCTTCTTCTTTCTCTCCTACGCTGGAAGCAATGGCCGGTTGGCTTTCGTTGTTTTTGTTTGACCGGTGAAAATCTGGCAAGTACGCATGGCGCCGCTACTGTTTTGGTTTGACGGGACGCGAGAAGCTTCGCATAGAGCTTCGGAGTTTGCGAGCACATAGTGAAGACGCGACCGGAGAAGTGCCCCTCTGATGTTCCTGGAAGACTGAAAGTAGCTATCGTAATCGTCGTGTGTGCTTTGAAAGCGAAGGGAGTCACAGGGTCCACGAGTTCGCAACCACAAGCCAAGGTTCACGACAGCGCGGCGTTGACTTCGGCGATCTCGTTCTGTTTGGTGCAACCCGGCGATGCGAAAAAGAGCTGAAACATTCGTCGTGTGTGGTGCGGTGCTTTGTATTCCGGGTCTGTTTGAACCACGCTTTTAACACGGAGCGCAAATTGTTTGTTGCGTGGTGGAGGTTCAACGGGTACAGTCCCGTCGTCGTCAGCTGATCCGGTCCAGCTGGTCCGGGAGGACGCAGCAAGCGTTTTTAAAAGTAAATCTTCCTTCGTTCCGTTTCAAACTGTGGAAGTATCCCGACACATACCGTGAGTAAGAAGAAGCGGGCGTTTTCAACGAAATTACGTTGTTTTAATTGAATAATGGACTCCGGATTGTTGTCTTAAATCTCTCGTTTTTTATGCTTCGTGTTGGACTGCGTTTGCACTGCGACGCACACCGCTCGAGTAGATGATTCGGTCCTGCAACGAGTTTGTTGCGCCAATCATGCGGCGTGAATAAATTAGGGCAAGGTTTCCTACCTGCTCACAGATGCATGTACTGAGACCATCTTTTATGTTGTGAACGTAGTGCTCTTTCTTTATTTTGGAAGACGCGTTGGTGCATTTGTTATGGTACAATCACTTGAGAGCTGAGAAATTGGAGAGCGAGCAAGCTTTCTCAACTTTGTCTCTTTCTCTCTGGCACTGCCCTGTTTCAGTTTCAGTAGGCATATCTACTAGCAGGTACAAACTGCTCTAAAGCAGGTAAAAAACGGAAAGCTTAGGACGGTGCGGACTCCGTGTTTCGCGCTTTTCGCAAGGTGACAGGGTAAATGCTTTTGTGAGATATGCGGAATATGCAAGCGATTTTGTTCTGCCCGTCGTTTGCGTCTCTCCAGCAAAACGAATAAGATTATCTACTACAAAGGCGCAATCACAAGCCAAGATTTAAGATAGCAGTCGTTTGCTTCGGTGATCCGTGTAGCTGTATTTTACCCTGCTCTCTGCAACACCTTGTCATGACGAAGAGCTGGAACGGTCACGGTTTGTGCTGGCCTCCCGGTTGACAGAAACCCGCGTCGCCCGCTTCGGCACCGAGTGCGCTTGGGCTGTTGATGCTCAAGCCTTTCATCCGCGGCTTGTCGCCAGCTCATCCTGCTGCTCAACGATGAGGAAGAGGCGAGAGTAACCTTGGAAGTGAATGTAAATCCTCGTTCATTCAGTTATCCGGTGTCAAAGTGTGGAAGATGTCCAACGAGTACTGAGGGCGGGAACTACGAGCGTTTTGCCTTGCTTTTATAACCGAAACCAGACCAACGAGATAACTGCCTTGCGTACTCTAAAATGACGGAAGCAATAAGTTTCAACAGGTCGAGTACGTAGGCGAGACGGTGCACACTGTTTAAACGCTTGCAGTATCCACGAGTGGTACCAGGAAAGCGACGTCAACAGAGAAGGAGCTCGCGATTCAGCATAATGCACTGCTACGGGCCTGTGTATTTTCAAAGTTCGGGTTGGTGGCAGTATAAAAAAAAGACGAATCAGCGCCCGACACCAGTGTTCACGAATAACACCAGTGAAAAACTCCCAAGCCCCACCGCTCTTCTCGACACCGACACGACGTACGACAACAAACTGCATCAAAACGCCCCAAAAGTGAAGGCGTCTGCTCCCGTACTGCAACTGCTGCAACTAGCGGAAGTGAAGTGTTGGGCGGATGTCCGGATGTCCTTCACAAAAATATATAAAAAATGCTTTGCGCAAGAATCATTTTCATTTATTATTGTATACGTAATGACAAAATCCCAATAATTTGTTTTCCTATCTGATTCAAGCTAGACGGACTGCTCATAACACTGGTCAAGCAAGAAAATAACAAAAATTTGAACTTTTTCATGACCGGTTTAAGCTTTATTGTTAACATATCGTTATTTATTGCAACAGACTAACATTATAGATTTTGCCTCCATACTTTTTAAATGCAAACAGTTCTAACACACGGCTGTCCATTGCGCCGTGTTTTGTGTATTCTTCTACAAATCTGTAATGGTCAGCGACCAAAGAGCTCACCCGCACATGTCAAGCTTATATGCGCCGCGGGGAGAACTGGATATCGAGTAGGAAGTGTCGGGCGTAGTGTCGGTTGTTGTGATTGTGTACAGTCGGCATCAAACCGGAGCGCAGGAACGGTGCGCTCCGGGCTGCGCGTGCGACATCTGCCGACGGACACTGGGGCCGAGATAGCGCTCCTCTGAGCATCCGCCGCCATTATGCAGCGCTGGGCAGAGGCTGATGTCTGTGCTGACCTATCGGCAGACTCCACCGACCGCGAGAGGAGCGCTCGGCTCCTCCAGTCTACGAAATCAAGGCGCTCGGTGTGGCGGCCCCCGCGCCGCCGGCTCTGCATTATCGTGCGTTTTTCTGAGAGGAGTTCAGCCGCTGAACTCACGCGCTTGCTTCCGTAGTAGCGCGAAACCAATCACGGTGTGCGCGGGAAGCTACGCATTTTCTTGTTTGCGTGTAATGCTTCCTCACCGCTACCAATTCAAGTGCTGGTTATCTCTTTAGCATTTTTTCTTTAAAACCTACAGTGCGATCATCTCTGTCCCATCTCTTTTGTGCAAACGACTACGAGACTCATAAATGACCAACCTACATTTTTTTATGTAATCAAAGCAAGCAAAACCTACCCACCTCCTAAGCAATTGGACTCTGAAGAACGGCTGTTTCATGAATATGTTGTTTTGACGCCAGAAAGTGTAAACTCTGTAGCCTAAATTAAAGCCTAATCATTAAGAATAAATCACCAGCATTCCAGTCGAGTGCCTAAAATGAGCCGCATGAAAGAGCTGTAAAATATGAGCGCCTTTTATTTTTCGTATAGATTGAAGTGAAAGTCGCACAAATTACACTGGGAATTGCCGAAAACCTTTGAAGAATTTGCAAGACACTATACCCGTGGAAAACTTTATGCTGCAATGCAGTCGATGGTAAAGGAGAAAGTGTGCCATTCACTTTGCGCCCACTTTAATCATATTTTTGTTTCACCACAGCAAGTTGTCCCCGAGTATAGAGACATTAAAATTTGAATTTTCCTTTTCAGTAATAAGCGTTCCTTTTATCAATCACTGCCCGCTTCCTCCTTATTTATGTGCTAAAATTTTGTAGCGCTTCAAAGGCACTTCACAGGACCATATACTGTATATCGCCCTACGCTGTACTGAGGGCCAAAGTTACAGGCAGGCAGGTCAAATGGCGCGTCAGTTAGAATCCACGTGGTAGATTCCTCCGACAAACGTATCTTGTGAGGAACATACCACGTGATTTATAACTAGCCCATGATTGGACCTTACATCTGCTAGCTTTGGCGTCTATCGAAGGGTAAGGCGGAATATAGTTGTCTTCATCTTGTCCTCATCGCGATGGCCTGTTGTGTTATCGAACAACTGTTGATGTGATACGCAGTTCGGCGTTCACTTTGTAATGCTTGCTGTGCTATCGTCAGAAAATAAAGGCAATATGTTGTCCAATTGATGACATTGGCGGCGAAAGAGGCGAAGACGACGCTGATATCTTTTCTTCTAACACTTAAAAAAAAACGCATAGAGGTGTGTGTTACAACTTCCTGATATAATCAAACAGAACCAGGGCCGCAGCAGATTCGTAGCATAATCCGGAGCATAAAGGTTATTACACGATGGCTTCCCGTTTGACACACGATGAGCGAAGAGCTATTGCTTTAATGGGGCGTACGGTACCATGTCTCACAGAGCAATATGTCAGTCCACAGGGCGCCCTATGGCTACAGTTAGCAGAGTTCTGCAAGCCTATTACCGAGAGGGCCACATAGCTGACCGTCCGCGTGGCGGGCGAGAGAGAGCGACATCGACGGAAGAGGACAAGTTGATTTTAGCAGCGTGCGTCGTAGACCCTCTCTTGAGCGCTCGAGATATTAAGGACGAACTTAAGCTGGAAAATGTCAGCGTCTCTACCATTCGAAGAAGGCTCCACGAAGCAGGGATCCACAGCAGGATTGCTGCGCAAAAGACTCTCCTAGACGACAGGCACCCCAAACAGCACATGGAGTTTGCGTCTGTCGTCGAGTCATGGTGCCCGCAGAAGTGGCGCAGTGTGGTGTTTACAAACGAAGCATCATTCTGCACGCGCTGGGACCAGCAGCAGAGGGTGTGGCTCCCATACGCATGTCGGCAAGTTTCCGTAATTGCCCCAAAATTGCGTAGATGTTTGCTATACACTTTTGAAATATGGGTTCCTGCTTCAGGACACTTTTTTTAATATATATGTATTGATTGTTGGAATGTTCTTCACGCAGATACGATGATGGCTATTTATGGGACGTGCGTTCAAGCGGGCGCACGTGCGTTCACGTGTGGGGAGCCATCAGCCACGACGGCCTCGGTCCCCTGCACAGAATATGTGGACGAATGACGGCAGAAACCTATTCGGATATCGTGGAGCAAGTCATGCTACCATATGTCTTGGATGGGCCTTTCACAGATGGCGTGTTTCTACTCCAGCAGGACGGTGCACCTATCCACACCGCGAGATCCGTCACCAACCTCCTCGACAGCTTGGGAATCATGAGCCTCGACTGGCCAGTGAGGTCTCCTAACCTTAATATAATTGAAAATGTCTGGGGTAAGATGAAAAAAACTCTGTCTAAGAAGCGAGGGCTTGCAACGGCGACCTCAGAACAACTATGGGAAGCCTTGAAGCTCGAATGGGAAAACTTGCGCCAAGATCGACACTTCGTTGACGCATTGTTTGACTCGCTTCCTACGAGGATCGCCAGCCTGAAAGCGGCTCAAGGCGGCCCTATCCGCTACTGAGAAACGTGCCACATCCATGCTTCAGCATGAACACGTGAAATTATTTTCTTTCGAGATCTGTTTCTTTCTTTTCCTTCATCACGTTTTTTTTTTTTTTTGCTTTAAATCAAAGCCAAATGAATTAAAATATTTGCGTGAAACCCCAAGCGTCTTGTGACATGCTAAATATTGGAAGGTTCATTCAGACATCAAGTATTTCAATTGGTATAGCTTCATAAGGAGCTTGGTGCAGCTTGCAGAAGTGGCAGGAAGATTTAAGGAAGGAATAATTTTTGTGTCCGACCAACATTTATTACCACGGAATCACAAGCCGCTGTTGTGTTTTTATTGTGAACGTAATCTATCGAAAGTGCAGAGATAACCAGCACTTGAATTGGTAGCGGTGAGGAAGCATTACACGCAAACAAGAAAATGCGTAGCTTCCCGCGCACACCGTGATTGGTTTCGCGCTACTACGGAAGCAAGCGCGTGAGTTCAGCGGCTGAACTCCTCTCAGAAAAACGCACGATAATGCGGAGCCGGCGGCGCGGGGGCCGCCACACCGAGCGCCTTGATTTCGTAGACTGGAGGCGCCGAGCGCTCCTCTAGCGGTCGGTGGAGTCTGTCGATGGGTCAGCACAGACATCAGCCTCTGCCCAGCGCTGCATAATGGCGGCGCATGCTCAGAGGAGCGCCATCTCGGCCCCAGTGTCCGTCGGCAGATGTCGCACGAGCAGTCCGGAGCGCACCGTTCCCGCGCTCTAGACAGGTTTCATGCCGACTGTACATGTCGGTGCTGTGTGCTGTGTTGCCTGCGTTGTATCTAGGGTTGCTGTGTAGTCGTGGTTGTTCGCAGTGTTAACAGACTCGCCTTTTTTTTTTTAAACAGGCTGCTAGGAATCTCGATAGGTGGCGCAAGTTACCGCCCGATTCTAAATAGTTTGCTCAGGTGATTTATCCATGTGAGTTCAGCATTCGATTTTTTTTCTTTTTTTGTCTAGCGGCTTGTTGAAGCTACCGACGCCGCCGACCGCCGACAACGCACGTACGTACACATCGCGACACTGTTAGCGCGAACAGTCGACAGGCGTCAGATTCGTACCGGTGGCGCCACCTAGCGGCCTCTGATGGCGAACCTCGCGCATGCGCAGAAACGTCATAGGGTTCGAGAGTATAACGACCTACTCCAAAACAATCTTCAGACCGGCTCATTTGAGGAACTCGAGTTTGTTTTTCTCGTGATTTTGTATTTTTAGAGCGGCGCGCCGTCTGCATTCTAATAGACGGTCTCGTCTGCTTTCCCGTTCTTCGTCCGCGCGCCCACCACGTCTGCGTTGTCGGTGTTTCCGTTCTGCCAACGTCTGCTTCGGGTTCCGCCGCACTACTCCGAGGTGAATTTCGTCGAGGTGCCCGCGTCGGCTAGCGGGCGTAGGGGTTCTTTTGGCGTCCGCATTGCCATTTTCGGCTTGTCGGCGCAGTTTCTTGACGTCGCGTCTCTCCGAAGGGAACGTCGTCGAAGTGCTCGCGTCGGCCAGCGGTCGTTGGGGGTTTTTTGGCGTCCGCATCGGCGTTTTCGGCTTGTCGGCGCAGTTTCTTGACGTCGCGTCTCTTCGAAGGGGATGTCGTATAAGTGCTCGCGTCGGCCAGCGGTCGTGGGGGGTTTTTTGGCGTCCGCATCGGCATTTTCGGCTTGTCGGCGCAGTTTCTTGACGTCGCGTCTCTCCGAAGGGGATGTCGTCGAAGTGCTCGCGTCGGCCAGCGGTCGTGGGGTTTTTTTTTGGCGTCCGCATCGGCATTTTCGGCTTGTCGGCGCAGTTTCTTGACGTCGCGTATCTTCGACGGGGATGTCGTCGAAGTGCTCGCGTCGGCCAGCGGTCGTGGGGGGTTTTTTGGCGTCCGCATCGGCATTTTCGGCTTGTCGGCGCAGTTTGACGTCGCGTCTCTCCGAAGGGAATGTCGTCGAAGTGCTCGCGTCGGCCAGCGGTCGTGGGGTTTTTTTTGGCGTCCGCATCGGCATTTTCGGCTTGTCGGCGCAGTTTCTTGACGTCGCGTCTCTTCGACGGGGATGTCGTCGAAGTGCTCGCGTCGGCCAGCGGTCGTGGGGGGTTTTTTGGCCTCCGCATCGGCATTTTCGGCTTGTCGGCGCAGTTTCTTGACGTCGCGTCTCTCCGAAGGGGATGTCGTCGAAGTGCTCGCGTCGGCCAGCGGTCGTGGGGTTTTTTTTGGCCTCCGCATCGGCATTTTCGGCTTGTCGGCGCAGTTTCTTGACGTCGCGTATCTTCGACGGGGATGTCGTCGAAGTGCTCGCGTCGGCCAGCGGTCGTGGGGGGTTTTTTGGCGTCCGCATCGGCATTTTCGGCTTGTCGGCGCAGTTTGACGTCGCGTCTCTCCGAAGGGAATGTCGTCGAAGTGCTCGCGTCGGCCAGCGGTCGTTGGGGGTTTTTTGGCGTCCGCATCGGCGTTTTCGGCTTGTCGGCGCAGTTTCTTGACGTCGCGTCTCTTCGAAGGGGATGTCGTATAAGTGCTCGCGTCGGCCAGCGGTCGTGGGGGGTTTTTTGGCGTCCGCATCGGCATTTTCGGCTTGTCGGCGCAGTTTGACGTCGCGTCTCTCCGAAGGGAACGTCGTCGAAGTGCTCGCGTCGGCCAGCGGTCGTTGGGGGTTTTTTGGCGTCCGCATCGGCGTTTTCGGCTTGTCGGCGCAGTTTCTTGACGTCGCGTCTCTTCGAAGGGGATGTCGTATAAGTGCTCGCGTCGGCCAGCGGTCGTGGGGGGTTTTTTGGCGTCCGCATCGGCATTTTCGGCTTGTCGGCGCAGTTTCTTGACGTCGCGTCTCTCCGAAGGGGATGTCGTCGAAGTGCTCGCGTCGGCCAGCGGTCGTGGGGTTTTTTTTTGGCGTCCGCATCGGCATTTTCGGCTTGTCGGCGCAGTTTCTTGACGTCGCGTATCTTCGACGGGGATGTCGTCGAAGTGCTCGCGTCGGCCAGCGGTCGTGGGGGGTTTTTTGGCGTCCGCATCGGCATTTTCGGCTTGTCGGCGCAGTTTGACGTCGCGTCTCTCCGAAGGGAATGTCGTCGAAGTGCTCGCGTCGGCCAGCGGTCGTGGGGTTTTTTTTGGCGTCCGCATCGGCATTTTCGGCTTGTCGGCGCAGTTTCTTGACGTCGCGTCTCTTCGACGGGGATGTCGTCGAAGTGCTCGCGTCGGCCAGCGGTCGTGGGGGGTTTTTTTGGCCTCCGCATCGGCATTTTCGGCTTGTCGGCGCAGTTTCTTGACGTCGCGTCTCTCCGAAGGGGATGTCGTCGAAGTGCTCGCGTCGGCCAGCGGTCGTGGGGTTTTTTTTTGGCGTCCGCATCGGCATTTTCGGCTTGTCGGCGCAGTTTCTTGACGTCGCGTATCTTCGACGGGGATGTCGTCGAAGTGCTCGCGTCGGCCAGCGGTCGTGGGGGGTTTTTTGGCGTCCGCATCGGCATTTTCGGCTTGTCGGCGCAGTTTGACGTCGCGTCTCTCCGAAGGGAATGTCGTCGAAGTGCTCCCGTCGGCCAGCGGTCGTGGGGTTTTTTTTGGCGTCCGCATCGGCATTTTCGGCTTGTCGGCGCAGTTTCTTGACGTCGCGTCTCTTCGACGGGGATGTCGTCGAAGTGCTCGCGTCGGCCAGCGGTCGTGGGGGGTTTTTTGGCCTCCGCATCGGCATTTTCGGCTTGTCGGCGCAGTTTGACGTCGCGTCTCTCCGAAGGGGATGTCGTCGAAGTGCTCGCGTCGGCCAGCGGTCGTGGGGTTCTTTTTTGGCGTCCGCATCGGCATTTTCGGCTTGTCGGCGCAGTTTCTTGACGTCGCGTCTCTTCGACGGGGATGTCGTCGAAGTGCTCGCGTCGGCCAGCGGTCGTAGGGGGCTTTTTGGCGTCCGCATCGGCGTGTTCGGTTCATCGGCGCAGTTTCTTGACGTCGCGTCTTTCCGAAGGGATTGTCGTCGAAGTGCTCGCGTCGGCCAGCGGTCGTGGGGTTCTTTTTTGGCGTCCGCATCGGCGTTTTCGGCTTGTCGGCGCAGTTTCTTGACGTCGCGTCTCTTCGACGGGGATGTCGTCGAAGTGCTCGCGTCGGCCAGCGGTCGTAGGGGGCTTTTTGGCGTCCGCATCGGCGTGTTCGGTTCATCGGCGCAGTTTCTTGACGTCGCGTCTTTCCGAAGGGATTGTCGTCGAAGTGCTCGCGTCGGCCAGCGGTCGTAGGGGGCTTTTTGGCGTCCGCATCGGCGTGTTCGGTTCATCGGCGCAGTTTCTTGACGTCGCGTCTTTCCGAAGGGATTGTCGTCGAAGTGCTCGCGTCGGCCAGCGGTCGTAGGGGGCTTTTTGGCGTCCGCATCGGCGTGTTCGGTTCATCGGCGCAGTTTCTTGACGTCGCGTCTTTCCGAAGGGATTGTCGTCGAAGTGCTCGCGTCGGCCAGCGGTCGTAGGGGGCTTTTTGGCGTCCGCATCGGCGTGTTCGGTTCATCGGCGCAGTTTCTTGACGTCGCATCTTTCCGAAGGGATTGTCGTCGAAGTGCTCGCGTCGGCCAGCGGTCGTGGGGTTCTTTTTTGGCGTCCGCATCGGCGTTTTCGGCTTCTCGGCGCAGTTTCTTCACGTCGCGTCTCTCTGAGGGGAATGTCGTCGAAGTGCTCACGACGGCTAGCGGTCGCGGCCCTTTGGCGTCCGCTTCGGCGTTTTCGGCTCGTCGGTGCTATGTTTGTTTACGTCGCGCCTCTCCGAGTGGAATGCCATCGAAGTGCTCGCGACGGCTAGAGGTCATAGCGGTCTTCGTCACGTCTGCTTAGGCGTTTTCGGCTCGTCGGTATGTTTCTTGACGTCGCTTCCCTCCGAAGGGAATGTCGTCGAAGTGCTCGCATCGCCTAGCGGTCGAAGTGGTCTTCGTGAAGTCCCCTTCGGCGTCTTCGGGTTGCTGGCGCTGCATATCTTGACGTCTTTTCCTCCGCGGCGAATTTCGTCATCGTGCTCGTGCTGTCTTTGTTCCCCGCCATTGTGTTTGCGTTCGGCTGGCAGCTTTGTCCCTCCAGACAATACATGTGAAATGTAAGAACTCAAAGAAATTGCGAGACAGGTTTAGAACTGCTCGTCGAATTTATTCAATAAACGTGAAAAGTAAAATGCACGGGTAGATCGACACCTGGTTCTTTTATGTAATATACATACACGTGAAACTGCATGTTTCGCTCACGCTGTAGTTAACAGCGTCATTAAATACACTAGATACTAAGCGGATCCCGTATAAACGCATGGTGCGTGGCTAAATACAAATACATAACTGTTTCAACTAAGGTGCTCTTTATTTTGATCGAACTCAGAAGTTGCGTGCACCGCCGTGGAAGCTACAAATGTCCTAAAGCGATAAGGAGGGCGTCCCCTATATTAAAAAAAAAAAAACAATAATAAAAAACAGCGCGCAGACACTTTTTGCGTTATTTTTCGTGTTGACGTTGCATTATCTACGTTCGATGATCGCACAAATTAACTTTAGGTGTATGTCAGCGCCGTTGTTCGTCTACCTTCTCGTTATTGTCCGTGTCTTTGAGCAGTTTTTAAGTCTTTAACCATGAAATACCAATTGTCCCAGACGTCAAGGTTAGTCAACTTCAATTTACCAGATTGCTTTCCTCCGCGCGTTGTCGTCTGCTTGCGCAACCCGCACACACAGTCTTGGCAGCGTCTACGCAGAAGCGGATCCAGAACTCCGTTTTAAGGGGGGGGGGGGGGGGAGGGGGACGGACAAATTGCAAGGATACTATTCTCCCATTCTTTCTTATGCACTGGGAGGTTCACCCATTCCAAATCGCCCTCCAAGAAGGAGGGAGGGGGAGGGGGCAGTCGCCCCCCCCCCCCTTGGATCTGCCCCTGGTGTACGCACACCATTTAGCTCTACCGTATTTTGAATGACGCTCCTCGTGCCCCAGGCGAAGGCTAGAGTGTGTAAACAGGCTACCTCTTACACAGCAAGAAAAATTTCTAAAAACAAAAAGCCGTTTGTGTTGATATGCTACAACAGCACACATTTCATATATCTGTACTTTTCCGATCGATTTCCCCTGAAAGGACATTTATTGGATTAATTTATACTGTAGGCGTTTCTGCTGGATTCTCTGGTCTCGCTAGACTCGAACGGCTAAAGCCAGGCCAAGCCGCATTCGAAAACAGCGCAGCGGCGTCCTCGCGGCTGCGAGTTCTAGTACAGTACGATCGACATTACATTTATACCAGAGGTGATTTCCACAAACTATAATGAACACACATTAAGGCGGGCAGTGATCACCGGCAACTTAGTGCTTGCGATAGGCAAAATCTTCTCGATGAGAGTAGATGATCGACCGCTCGGGCGGAAACGATGTGAACGGACATGACGTGAGATCGTCGTGGTAGCCGATTGAGAGGGAGTGAAAAATGTTATTTTCGACAAAACGTTTTTTTCTTGAGTCAAGACACTCCGCATATACAATAAATGCAGAAACTATATTTTTGTGGTGCTCGTTTGCCTTTTGTGTTGCGCCGGAAAGACGCTATTCTAAGACTAGCCTTTTTTTTTTCCCCAAGCTTATAGTTTGTAGTTATTTTTCCCCCCACTTTAAAAGTTTGTTTTCCTCTTTTTTGTGAGTGAAGAGCGTATCCTCTTTACTTGCCATTCTTCCTTGGACTCACCCTCACAATCCGACGATGGCTACCGCCGCATCACCAGTGCCGTGCACCTCCAAACCATCGTATTATCCTCAAAAGGCGAAACAAATTTCTATGCATGTGTTAGGAGCTTTGATGAAGGAGTCGGGAAAATCTGGGGCACGTGGAGCGTCATTCAAAATACGGTAGAGCTAACAGGTGTGCGTAGACCAGGGGCGGATCCAAGGGGGGGGGGGGGAGGGGGGTCGACGAGGGCGGCTGCCCCCCCTCCCCCTCCCTCCTCCGCTTCTGCGTAGACGCTGCCAAGACTGTGTGTGCGGGTTGCGCAAGCAGACGACAACGCGCGGAGAAAAACAATCTCGAAAACTGAAGTTGACTAACCTTGACGTCTGGGACAATTGGTATTTCATGGTTAAAGACTTAAAAACTGCTCAAAGACACGGACAATAACGAGAAGGTAGACGAACAACGGCGCTGACATACACCTAAAGTTAATTTGTGCGATCATCGAACGTAGATAATGCAACGTCAACACGAAAAATAACGCAAAAAGTGTCTGCGCGCTGTTTTTTATTATTATTATTTTTTTTTAATATAGGGGACGCCCTCCTTATCGCTTTAGGACATTTGTAGCTTCCACGACGGTGCACGCAACTTCTGAGTTCGATCAAAATAAAGAGCACCTTAGTTGAAACAGTTATGTATTTGTATTTAGCCACGCACCATGCGTTTATACGGGATCCGCTTAGTATCTAGTGTATTTAATGACGCTGTTAACTACAGCGTGAGCGAAACATGCAGTTTCACGTGTATGTATATTACATAAAGGAACCAGGTGTCGATCTACCCGTGCATTTTACTTTTCACGTTTATTGAATAAATTCGACGAGCAGTTCTAAACCTGTCTCGCAATTTCTTTGAGTTCTTACATTTCACATGTATTGTCTGGAGGGACAAAGCTGCCAGCCGAACGCAAACACAATGGCGGGGAACAAAGACAGCACGAGCACGATGACGACATTCGCCGCGGAGGAAAAGACGTCAAGATATGCAGCGCCAGCAACCCGAAGACGCCGAAGGGGACTTCACGAAGACCACTTCGACCGCTAGGCGATGCGAGCACTTCGACGACATTCCCTTCGGAGGGAAGCGACGTCAAGAAACATACCGACGAGCCGAAAACGCCTAAGCAGACGTGACGAAGACCGCTATGACCTCTAGCCGTCGCGAGCACTTCGATGGCATTCCACTCGGAGAGGCGCGACGTAAACAAACATAGCACCGACGAGCCGAAAACGCCGAAGCGGACGCCAAAGGGCCGCGACCGCTAGCCGTCGTGAGCACTTCGACGACATTCCCCTCAGAGAGACGCGACGTGAAGAAACTGCGCCGAGAAGCCGAAAACGCCGAACAGGACGCCAAAAAGCCCCCTACGACCGCTAGCCGTCGTGAGCACTTCGACGACATTCCCCTCAGAGAGACGCGACGTGAAGAAACTGCGCCGAGAAGCCGAAAACGCCGATGCGGACGCCAAAAAAGAACCCCACGACCGCTGGCCGACGCGAGCACTTCGACGACAATCCCTTCGGAAAGACGCGACGTCAAGAAACTGCGCCGATGAACCGAACACGCCGATGCGGACGCCAAAAAGCCCCCTACGACCGCTGGCCGACGCGAGCACTTCGACGACAATCCCTTCGGAAAGACGCGACGTCAAGAAACTGCGCCGATGAACCGAACACGCCGATGCGGACGCCAAAAAGCCCCCTACGACCGCTGGCCGACGCGAGCACTTCGACGACATCCCCGTCGAAGAGACGCGACGTCAAGAAACTGCGCCGACAAGCCGAAAACGCCGATGCGGACGCCAAAAAAGAACCCCACGACCGCTGGCCGACGCGAGCACTTCGACGACAATCCCTTCGGAAAGACGCGACGTCAAGAAACTGCGCCGATGAACCGAACACGCCGATGCGGACGCCAAAAAGCCCCCTACGACCGCTGGCCGACGCGAGCACTTCGACGACAATCCCTTCGGAAAGACGCGACGTCAAGAAACTGCGCCGATGAACCGAACACGCCGATGCGGACGCCAAAAAGCCCCCTACGACCGCTGGCCGACGCGAGCACTTCGACGACAATCCCTTCGGAAAGACGCGACGTCAAGAAACTGCGCCGATGAACCGAACACGCCGATGCGGACGCCAAAAAGCCCCCTACGACCGCTGGCCGACGCGAGCACTTCGACGACATCCCCGTCGAAGAGACGCGACGTCAAGAAACTGCGCCGACAAGCCGAAAATGCCGATGCGGACGCCAAAAAAGAACCCCACGACCGCTGGCCGACGCGAGCACTTCGACGACATCCCCTTCGGAGAGACGCGACGTCAAACTGCGCCGACAAGCCGAAAATGCCGATGCGGAGGCCAAAAAACCCCCCACGACCGCTGGCCGACGCGAGCACTTCGACGACATCCCCGTCGAAGAGACGCGACGTCAAGAAACTGCGCCGACAAGCCGAAAATGCCGATGCGGACGCCAAAAAAAACCCCACGACCGCTGGCCGACGCGAGCACTTCGACGACATTCCCTTCGGAGAGACGCGACGTCAAACTGCGCCGACAAGCCGAAAATGCCGATGCGGACGCCAAAAAACCCCCCACGACCGCTGGCCGACGCGAGCACTTCGACGACATCCCCGTCGAAGATACGCGACGTCAAGAAACTGCGCCGACAAGCCGAAAATGCCGATGCGGACGCCAAAAAAAAACCCCACGACCGCTGGCCGACGCGAGCACTTCGACGACATCCCCTTCGGAGAGACGCGACGTCAAGAAACTGCGCCGACAAGCCGAAAATGCCGATGCGGACGCCAAAAAACCCCCCACGACCGCTGGCCGACGCGAGCACTTATACGACATCCCCTTCGAAGAGACGCGACGTCAAGAAACTGCGCCGACAAGCCGAAAACGCCGATGCGGACGCCAAAAAACCCCCAACGACCGCTGGCCGACGCGAGCACTTCGACGACGTTCCCTTCGGAGAGACGCGACGTTAAGAAACTGCGCCGACAAGCCGAAAATGGCAATGCGGACGCCAAAAGAACCCCTACGCCCGCTAGCCGACGCGGGCACCTCGACGAAATTCACCTCGGAGTAGTGCGGCGGAACCCGAAGCAGACGTTGGCAGAACGGAAACACCGACAACGCAGACGTGGTGGGCGCGCGGACGAAGAACGGGAAAGCAGACGAGACCGTCTATTAGAATGCAGACGGCGCGCCGCTCTAAAAATACAAAATCACGAGAAAAACAAACTCGAGTTCCTCAAATGAGCCGGTCTGAAGATTGTTTTGGAGTAGGTCGTTATACTCTCGAACCCTATGACGTTTCTGCGCATGCGCGAGGTTCGCCATCAGAGGCCGCTAGGTGGCGCCACCGGTACGAATCTGACGCCTGTCGACTGTTCGCGCTAACAGTGTCGCGATGTGTACCTTTGCAAGTAACTACGTCCACCGCTTGGAGACTTTACTGTGTATAAAAGACATCGAACGAGAACTAACGCGCCCTGTGTGCTTTCAATTCGGCTGAAAGGCGCGCGGCTCGCTGGGCTCGTCTCTCGCCTGTTCTCGGCCGCTGGCCGCCATGTTTCATAAGGAACGCGCTCGAAACGGTTTTGCGGAAGGCAGACACGGTGTAGCGTGTTAAGTTTACACAGCACCTCATGTGTAGACGAAAAACACAGATGGCCTCGTGTAAAACGAACACGTTTCGACGTGTCCGCTATGGGACAACGGTTTACACGTCTGGGCATGTTATTTTTGCTAACAGTGTAGAGCTGTGCTCACAGGTGAGACCTTGCATGGTTTGTGTAAATTTCGCGTTTCCATTGTTTCTAGAACAGCTGCTCTGTCTGGTGAAAAGTTACCTTTTTCTATACGCCAAAGGTGTACATGGGCAGTGTCAGGACAAGTCACGACGAGCACGTTCGTAATCTATGAGTATTAGTAGGCCACTTTTATGAGCCCTCTTTGCTCTACTTTACGCTCTGCAGAAGCTTCGTCCCCACCGCGCATGGATGGCCCGCTCTGAGTTGGAGCGTATAGTTAGCGGAGTGAGCGTGCGCTCCGCTTCACAAGTTGTAGAGCAGACTGCCCTCAGCGTCCTTAGCGTGATCGCTTAGATCTCAAGATGGCTGCACTTACTCAATACGCGTCGATGTTTTTGACCGTGACCTCAGCTTGAAAGAGGTCGAATCAAGAAAAAAAGCGTACGCCCCGCGCGTAAAAAGTAAACCATTCGATTTGAGTTCTATGTAACACAAAACAGCATAATCAAACGAAGTGAACGAGTATCACTTTGCAACCAGCACGGCGTCGCGTTTTGTGGACGTCCTATGGCTATGCAGTCAGATGTACGGGTGCGCGTGCTTGAACGCCGATTATATCTGTGCATGCGCCCTCCTGTCGAAAATGCCACTGAAAGCTGACCACAAGCATAGCGCTCGCAAGCTGCACCAAAGAAACCATTCCCCCTCTCAGCTTTATTTATTCACACTCGCTCGCAACTTTTGAATTGTTTAACTTTCCTCAAGAAATGTTTGCATTGGATTTCTTTGGTAGATTTAGAAAATAATAGAAACTTGAATGCAGCCTTTTTAAAAGTGCAACCCATGGTGCCGCTAGTCTTCGAGGCCGCCTTATTTTGGCCAAGTGTCTAGGGAGCAAGAGAGCTGCGTCATTGTTTGTCGCGGATGCGAGTCTAAATGTATTAGACACGAATGCTGCGTCAATACTGGATATGAAATGGGTTCTAATCACAAGTCTCGCACTAAAAGCGATGCCCAAAATATGGCGGCCGAATATGTTACCCGGTGTTGTTTTGAAAAGAGTTACCAATAACGGTGAAAAGAATATTCCACGTCAATTTTTTGTCTGGTGAAAACCAGACAGGCATAAACAATGCAAAATTTAGCAAACAGAACCCTGGACTTCTAAGCAATAGTGGTAGATTAGAACAGTTTTCAGAAGTTTCGTTTTGAATTCCGGCGTAGCGGGCCGTCAAACTGCCGGACAGTTTGACGGCCTCAAAGCTTAGAAGAATTAAGGAACAACTATATATATATATATATATATATATATATGTGGAAACCGCGTGTGTCGCAGCCGTCAGATAAACTATGCTCCTCACCTTGGTTGCAAACGGTGCCGACAAATGGTTCCACGATATTTGGCTGATGGGGTTCATATGAGATGAGCGAATGACGTTTTTGCGAACCGTGCCATTTCAGCGAATCCAAGTTTTAGCGAATAACGGCGCTCCTTCCCCCTTATCAAAGCTGAATGCTGGGCTAGTTGGTATTGGTCTTGGGTTGTCAAAGGCATGGTAGCGCGTTTTTGGACGAGGACAAAAGAAAGAAAGACAAGACAGACAAGAGCGCAGCGCTCTTGTCTGTCTTGTCTTTCTTTCTTTTGTCCTCCCCTACTGAAAAAACCTGTACAAATGTATACCTGCCTATAACGGTTCACACCGGAGTCCTGTATTCTCATATCGGTAACCGGTAGCTCTGTACCGGTGACCTGTAACCACATTCTGGCGAAGCCGATACGCTGTACCGGCTGCCCATACCATGTACAGGTGGCCGGTAAACACGTACGGGCACCGCCGGTAGGCCACACCGGTGACCGGTAACCACGTACCGGCGAAGCCGATATGCCGTACCGGTTGCCCATATCATGTACAGGCGGCGAGTGAACACGTACAGGCGACGCCGGTACGCCACACAGGTGGGCCGTAATAACGTACCGGTGGCCAGTAATCGATGCGCGGCTAACAGCAACCACGTATCGGAGCGATCGGTAACGCCTTACCGGCGCCGGCACTTAAACCGGCGGTTGGTAACCTTGTACAGGCTCTACCGGTATACACAATAGACCGATCTCACTAAGCGTTGGCCGCAAGCGTAAAGCCGCCATAACTTTAGTTCACAGGAGGCAGACGGCCGTGCACGCGAGGGCTCGTGCCTTCTCGTGCTCTACACGCGAAAGTCTGGTTCACACTTGCGAATCGGCGAGCGAATCTGCAAGAATTCGGCCGTCGGGCGTAGCGTCCACTGTGCATTGCCGCGGCCGATTCCGCTTCGGCGGCAGCAGAGTAGCTGTAAGTGTGAACCAGGCCGAAGAGCTCCAGCGAGGTTGTCGCACGTGCCCAAAGACTAAAGTTCCCTCGCTGCATTGCGGCAGCGGTGGCGTAGTCAAACTGGCCGGTGAGATCGGTCTATTTAACGCGACCAGAAATTATCAGACCTCGACGGGAACGCGTGCACCGCGAAACTAAACTGTGATATTTTTGTCACTAAAGCATTTTAATCAGAAAATCACATATTAGGTCATTTCAATTTAACAGTTTCAGCTATCAAACTCGACCATTTTATGGCATGCATTATTAAAGTCATAAAATGCGAAAACCAAATCCATGGGAAGCGAGGCCGAGATAAACGAGCTTGCTTCATAGCTTTGAGCCCTGTACCGCTGTAGTTTCGGTTTCTGTTAAAGGAGCTGTGCAACGATATTCAATTGGAATGTTTTTCTCTCTACACGAGCTTAGTCGCACACCTGGGACTCAAGGATACACACACGCAACGCCATTGGCCAAGAAACTCCTTTGTTGCGTTGTAATTTCAAGGACAAAAGCGATCATTTTCATTCAATCTCTCCTTTGCAAAATTTGATGACGTAACTCGGGGATCGTAATACACCCAAGTGACGATATTTGAATGCGGTTCATAGACTGGACCCGAGCATTGCGTGGGCACTCGACTTGGGCTCGTGACAATTGCTAGCTCGAGAAGCATTCGGGTTGTGACCCGTATCCAATCGCTGCAACGACGACAACAGCCGAGCACTAACAATGTCTGGAACTCAGCGCGTGTCCTGTGCTTTGCCAACCCCAGCGCGTGGCTATGATCAACACTGGCGGCATATAATCGGCTCTAGATCACGTGGCCGCTTGTTCTGGCTGCGAGTTGAGGGGGTGAACGCTGCTCGTTTTTCTTTAATTTTTTTTCTGGGACTTCTATTGCGTGGGGTGAAAAACGAACGCGTGTTTCATAGGTCATTAACGTTAGGGATCCGTTTTAAGCGGTATTTGCGCAAAGTACAAAAATTGTTGCATAGCTCCTTTAATTGACGACGGATTGGATTGGATTTTGTTGCTGCAAGCCAGACTGCAGAAAAACAACCAACGACGGACAAACAATGTTTTTATTAGCAAGAAATAAACTTAACATGGTAATTTTTTATGCTTATAAATGTTTTAAAACTATTTTGAGTAATAATAGTACTAATATAGACTGAGGCAGATTATTTCTTCAATCCAATCCAATCCTTATGTATCCGCGCCGCTGGCCAGCTGGTCAGTTCTCTGAACCAAAGTCGCATTGACGTTAGGGCTATCTCGATCGGTGTGTATCGGTGTCGATATTTACTAAGCGTACGTGATTTATGTTGATGGCGCGAAGGCAATAGTCAGTGTGAACCGGAGGGAAGACGACGACGACACCGTTCAGGGTAACCCCGTTTTGGTTCTTCCATAATTATACTTCAATAATGTGATGTAATGTTTTATTTGCTCAGGAGAGCCGCGGCACCGCAGAAAGGCAAGAGCCCGTACCAAGGAGGTCCGCGGTGCCGTGTCTAGTGATGGTGATTATGTGATGATGTAATGTACAGGTGAGAGTTATGGTGTGTTAGGCCTAGCAGCAATCTTCGCGGTGATGGTCTTCGCCGTGCTGCCATGGGCTGCTTACTTCTGGTAGGCCGGTCTCAAGCGCCTGGAGAGGGCTCTTCGCGTGCCATACTTGCATACGAGCCGGCCGAATTACCGGCGGCGCAGGGAGTCCAGCACTCCCGCAGGGGTTGGAGCCGGTGTTGGCCAGGCGCCAACACCGGCGCCTGGCCAACACCTGTAAATTGTGCTCCTCAGATGAAATTATCACGATCCCCTACGATCCCCTACCACCAGAGAAGCATACGATCCATATGCACAAGGGCCTCCATCGAGGAGGCGAGAACATCCGCAGAAATGTCCGCCGCGGAACCGAAGACACAGATTGCCCTTGAACCAGACAAAGAGCAAGCAAGTCCATGCACGTTTCTGAAAGATGATGAGGAAATTCGGCTAATGGAAACCAACTCTGAAGCAATCAACAGCTCCTCATTGACGATTCTGTCCATTCACAATGATGACGGCATAGAATCTGAGGACGGTGAATATGAGGTCGTACAAGGAAAGAAACGACGAAAGACGAGCAAGAGCGAAGCATCATCTTCCAAGGATGGCACCAACCTGCAAGTAGGATGCACAGTACTGTTTACCCCTACTGAGAATCACAAAGTAGAGTCACTCAGCAAGTTAAAGCTCACAGACTACCTGTACAACGCTGCACCAACCATGGTCACTGTTGTTCGGATTAACAAAGCCCGAAACATCGTTGCAGTTGATGTGAAACGACCAGCATTCAAAGCCAAGCTTCTCAAACTAAACAAGCTCTACACAGTGCCCGTCAAAGCTTTTATACCGAACGACCGCTCAAACTGTTTTGGAGTCGTACGTGACATTGATCTAGATTGCACAGAGCAAGACGTAAAGGCCCAACTTCAGTCTTCTATCGGCATAGTAGAAGTTAAGCGACTTGGCAAAACATCGCCTGTCGTACGGGTAGCATTTGCAGGAAAACAGGCACCTCAGCACGTCAAGGTGGGCCTTGTAAGAACCGAGGTCATTCCCTACAGAGCACGCCCCCTGCAATGCTATAAGTGCCACAAGTTCGGCCACATAGCAGCTGCGTGCTCATCAGAATCACAAGTATGCGTTCGATGTGGAGAATGCCATAATGGCATGTGTGAATCCAAACTCTGTTGTGTGAACTGCCAAGGAGACCATGCCTCTAACGCAGCAGAATGTCCGATCAAGGCAAGAGAGACAGAGGTGACAAGATATAAGCTAGAACACAATACGACATTTCGCGAGGCAAAAGAGGCGATACATGCTAGGAAACAAACAAGCAAGCAATCGTCCCCGAAAGAAAAACGTCAACAGAACACCAGCATCAAGGCTGTGCCACCAGCAACTGCTGAAGAGTTCCCTCCGCTTGAAAACCGGAACACAACCACTACTCTTGATGATGCCGCAACAGTCACACAAGAAGGTCCCCAAACATCATCATTTTGGGAGAAGCAAAACATCAAAGCCATTACTTCACGCACACCTTCAGGTTCAAGTGCGTCTGTATCAACCGAAGCAAGCAGTGGAATAGAGCCAACCTTTCCGTTTAAAGTCACGCTAGTGTTTACCACTCTCCGCAAAATATTGGCTTGAATATCATCATCATCTATGCTTCATCAGCTGATCACAGCAATCCTTTCATTAGAGTCTCTTATCTCTATGGTATTCTAAACCATGATAGCGGACACTAATAGAGTAACTACAGTTCAACTTCAACTCCTTGCCTGTTTTTCCCTCCAATGCAATTGTAACGGATTGAACACACGACGTCTAGGGTTCTACGACGACATCATGGCTCAGGCAGTCAATGCTATGGCTAAGCAGGGACTCAGATTGTCAGACATCTTACTCATAGTGGGTTACGCCTTCTACTACAACAGGCTTCTACATCCCCAACATGCGCGTTACAGCCGAAAAGTCATGCCCGACCCGGTAGCTTGCAGTCAACGTCCACACACACCCGATGGCAGCCACCAATAAGAAAACTACAAGAAGCAACCAACGCCAAACGCCACTGTCCATCCTTCAGTGGAACTGCAATAAAATTCGGCAACGTTTACCGGAGCTAAGAAAACACTTGCAAGATAACACCTACGACGCACTCGCTATTCAGGAACCAAGAATACAACCGAACCTTCTCCGATTATCCGATTACATTTATTACCACGCACCCCATCAAATGGAAGCGATGTACCAAAAACGGCCCTGTTTGTCCATACTTCGCGTGCACCGGTTGAACTCGATCTCAGTGACTTCAACACGGATAATTCTGAATTCGTAGCAGTAGAGATGGAGATCGCCAAAACCAAGTTAACCTTGGTCTGCTGCTACATACATCCCTCAGGGCATTGGGATCCTACTGTTCTCGTCGCGATACGTGCCTGCACAAAACATGCGATCGTATTCGCGGGGGACTTCAATGCGCATTCGGAAACATGGGGAGGCTCTAAAACGGATCAGAGAGGGCAAAACCTGCAACAGACCATCGACAATATGGGACTCAGAAACACGACGACCGGAACACTGACATTCATTCGCGCCGGGGTACACGGGAGTATGATCGACCTCACCCTGACATCACCCAGCTTGCGACTTCCCACCAAACCTGAACTGGACAGCTGGGGGAGTGACCACGTTCCACTCATCATAGGAAAACTTCCGAAGTCCAAGCTCAAAACATGCCACGTTGTTCACTGGGACAAATACCGGGCACTACTCGATGAGCGACTCATGTCAGGGATCGATCTCACTGAGCACATCATCTCGAACGCACTTGAAGCGGCAACACAGATTGTACAAGTGCCCAGCTCGAGACCTAACCCGGACCTCAAGTGGCTCGAACTAAGAGCTCAGATAAGAAGGGCCCAGAGGAGATCCTGGCGCACGGGCCGCCCCGAGGACGTCCTGAAGTACCGACGGTTATACGCAAAGTTTAGGAGACACGGGAAGAAGCTAGCCCGACGCCAATGGAGGCTCCTCTGCGGTTCACTTCACAAGAGCGCCGGCGGGAGCGAAGCCTGGAAAATGGCAAACGCACTCGCGAGGCGACCATCTCCAAGAACACCAGTGCTCAGCATTGGGCTAGCGCGAAACCTCACACCTCTCAACATCGCAGAGCTATTGGCGGACGCTGTTACCACCGTTCCTACCACACCAATAACAGACCAGGCTCCGCAAAATTGGAGTAGTTTCTGCCAGCCTACGGCATCTCCCATGCAAAACCCAGACGCTGACTTCAAGCTACATGAGCTGCGAATCGCGCTGCGCTCATCTCCACGGCACCGTTCGTCACCAGGATTGGATGGCATAACCAATCAAGCATTGAAAAAATGAAAGCCGCTTACAACTCCCTGTAACGCCGAATTAGAGCGCAGCTCTTGAGGAGGAGGAGGGAAGGGCACTGGGGGGGGTTCAACTAACCAGGGGGGTCACGTGACCTTGGGGGTCACGTGACTCCCAAATACCGATGATGTCATCACTGACGTCACTGATGACGTCATCAGCGACGATGACGATGCGGATACCGATGACGTCATTAGTGACGTCACTGATGACTTCACCAGTGATGATGACGATGACGATGCGAATGTCGGCTACGTCATCAGTGACGTCACTGATGACGTAATCAGTGATGATGACGATGACGATACGGATGCCGGTGACATCAGTGACGTCACTGATGACGTCATCAGTGATGATGTCGATGACGATGCGGATGTCGGTAACGTCATCAGTGATGATTACGATGAGGATGCGGATGCCGGTGACGTCATCAGTGATGATGACGATGACGATGTGGATGCCGGTGACGACATCAGTGATGATGACGATGACGATGCGGATGCCAGTGACGTCATCAGTGATGATGACGATGACGATGCGGATGCCGGTGACGTCATCAGTGATGATGACGATGACGATGTGGATGCCGGTGACGTCATCAGTGATGATGACGATGACGATGCGGATGCCGGTGACGTCATCAGTGATGATGACGATGACGATGTGGATGCCGGTGACGTCATCAGTAATGATGACGGTGACGATGCGGATGCCGGTGACGTCATCAGTGATGATGACGATGACGATGCGGATGCCCGTGACGACATCAGTGACGTCACTGATGACGTCATCAGTGATGATGACGATGACAATGCGGATGTTGGTAACGTCATCAGTGACGATGACGATGCGGATGCCGGTGACGTCATCAGTGATGATGACGATGACAATGTGGATGCCGGTGACGTCATCAGTGATGATGACGATGACGATGCGGATGCCGGTTACGTCATCAGTGATGATGACGATGACGATGCGGATGCCGGTGACGACATCAGTGACGTCACTGATGACGTCATCAGTGATGATGACGATGACGATGCGGATGTCGGTAACGTCATCAGTGATGATGACGATGACGATGCGGATGCCGGTGACGTCATCAGTGATGATGACGATGACGATGTGGATGCCGGTGACGTCATCAGTGATGATGACGATGACGATGTGGATGCCGGTGACGTCATCAGT
This sequence comes from Ixodes scapularis, assembly GCF_016920785.2. NCBI lineage: Eukaryota > Metazoa > Arthropoda > Arachnida > Ixodida > Ixodidae > Ixodes > Ixodes scapularis. Next base: position 33,475,415 of record NW_024609880.1, on the reverse strand, counting down.
GACGATGACATCATCGGGGGTCACGCGACATCGGCGGGGGTCACGTGACCCCTCCCCGAGGTCACGTGACCTCGCGGAGGGGGTCACGTGACCTCGGGGGGGGGGGGCCACGTGTCCCCCCACGAGGTCACGTGACCCCGGTGGGGGGCTCGCGCGGTGCATTATGGGAAATTTCCCATGATGCACCGCGCGGTTACGCCGACGGCGACGGCGACGCCGCTCAAGCCGGAAACGGGCCCCTAAGAGCTGCGCTCTAAGACATGGATGAAATGCACCACCCTGCTCTGCTAGAATACATCAACACTATCTGGCGCACAGCACAGCTGCCCGATTCCTGGAAGGAAGCCGTCACAGTACCACTTCTCAAGCAAAACAAGCCTGCCAGGCAGATAACATCCTACAGGCCCATCTCTCTCACATCTTGCTTTGGCAAGCTGATGGAGAGAATGGTCCTGCGTCGCCTCGTTTACCACCCAGAGGCGACGCGAGCGCTTCCCGACTGCTTTGCGGGATTCCGACACCATCGATGTACCGCTGACGCCCTCGGGGACCTGATCAGCGCGCTCGAACAGGCGAAGGCACAAAAATGGTCCGCGGTGATGGTCTTCCTTGACGTAAGTAAGGCGTTTGACGCCGTTCAGCACACAACTATCTTCTCAGCCCTAAGAACACTTGGCGTAAGAGGAAGGCCATTCCAGTATGTATGTGCCTTCCTGAGTGGGAGAACAATGCGTGTCCGTGTCGGAAGCCTCCTCAGCGAACCAAGAAAGATCGTCAGGGGAGTCCCACAGGGCAGTGTTATAAGTCCTTTGCTCTTCTCTCTAGCCATATCCTCCCTACCCACAGCAGCCAAAGTAGGCGAAAAACCCAACTACCCAATCAACATGGCGGTATACGCGGATGATGTTGCGCTATGGGCGACGTCGTCAAGTCACCGAAGACAGACAATGGTGCGGGAAGTGCAGCGCGCAATCACGAACACCATCTACAGACTTGCACAACTTGGGCTTAACACATATGGCGAAAAATCTGTCGCTATCTGTTATGCCCCAAGAAGAATCAACAAGTTCAGGCCAAAGCTATTCATTGGCACGAAGCAGATCAATATCGAAACAACAGCAACGTATCTCGGGCTGAAAATTGACCAAAGGCTCACCTGGGGGCCAGCAGTGCAAGATGTAATCCTAGCAATGAAAAAACACAAACATCCTCCGATCACTAGGAGGCAACACCTGGGGCACGTCACAGGCAATGATGCTCCAGATGTATAGAGGACTAATTTTAGCCCGGCCTCTCTACGCATTGCCTTTTGTTACACCCTGCCAAACCCAACTCGAAAACATTGAAAGAGTGCAACGGGTGGCACTCCGTGTATGCTTTGGTGTCCCCCGCAGCGCGTCATCCCAACGTACACTAGTAGAGGCCAACATCAACACCGTCGCCAATGCACTACAGCAACAAGCCTTGACACATCTGGTACGAATGAACAATTGGTTCTCGACCACCGTATTGGCGAGAAGAATCGCGGCACGGGAAGATTCGGAAATTGGCAGACAAGCAGCCACACTTGTGGACATCGCGGGCCCACCACCTATCATCCCCAAGCTCCCAACAGGACACGAAGAACCTGACCCGCTCCTCGTCGATCTCCACATCGAGGACCTGCGAAGCAAGAAAACTGCAGTGACTACCACTGCACGGCAGCTCGCCGAACACCACCTTGAGCGGCATTACGACGGCTGGACGCGCATCTTCACCGATGGCTCTGTACACCCTACCGACAAGACGGCCACCGCGGCCGCGTACTTCCAAACAGAAGCGACCTGGCTCACGGAGAAACTCTTGTTTCACGCCTCATCGACGACCGCTGAGCTAGCCGCGATTGGCCTGGCTGTGCGCGGCATTATCGCAAAGAACACCGCAACAAGAAGGTGGGTCATCCTCAGCGACTCCCAGGCTGCACTTGCGCTGCTCGGGAGCCTTCACCGCGCTCCTCCACTTGCGCTGGTCGTGGCGAATAATGCCATAAGACTTAAACAACTAGGACACACACTGGCATTCCAGTGGCTACCTAGTCACTGCGGCATCTCTGGAAACGAAATTGCCGACCAGCTTGCATCAGAAGCACACAAGGACCTCACATGCCCGACATCCGCGGTTACTCGCTTTGCAGACGCCAAGCTCCTTATACGGAGGAAGATAACCAGCTTGCACCCAGACCCAGGCATCGCGTCGGGGGAACGCCCAACCAGGATCCTATGTGGCTTAGACAGGGCGACGGTCGCCGTGCTGCACCGTCTCAGGACGGGAAGCGCATTCACCCCGGTTTGGCTGCACCGCCTCAGGAGGCACATCGACCCCAACTGTGAAGAATGCAGTGTACCGGCGGACGCAGCACACCTCCTGGCGCACTGCACGAGGCTGGATGACCAAAGAACAGAGCTCCGTGCAAGGTACACCGCCCTCGGATTACCTTGCAACACTGAGGAAGAAATTCTACGGCCAAGAGGACCCAGAGCAAACAACGAGAGGGCTCTGAGGCACTTTATTACTTTCTTAGGGGTCACTGGCTTACTAAACCTCCTGTAGTGCTACTAAACCCCCTGTAGTGAGACGAAAGGCCGAACAGAAACGAAAGCACAGCACCATATAAACACAGGATTCTCAGCACACGACTAAGTCATTGTCGCACCCTCCTGCCGGATTTCCGAACCTCCAGAAAACTGCGTTGCCACAGGACACCTAGAGGGCACACGCCACGGCATCGGCACAGCTGACCTCTTCCTCTAGGATGAAGATAAATCACGATCATACCACCTTTCCAGCGGCTTGACGTTGAAGTGTTGGCGGTTCTATTGTTTTATTACGTATGGACATTGCACTTCTGAAAAATATTTTACCTCTCACATCCTCTACTATACTATCTCTTTCTTACCCCTTTCCCTTCCCTTTGCAGGACGGTGACAAGAATGCGCACACTAGCGTCCTACCAACTGTCCTGCATCCTTTCCAAGAGTAATTAAAATACATTGCCAAACAGCGTGAACCGTATCAAGATGTTCAAACCGGCGAGCGTTGGCGACTTCGACCCCGACGTGCCGGAAAGGCGTCTACTGGGAGGCTGTTGGAGCGGGCGCCGGGGAATGGTAAGTTGTTTTCTACGCATCAGGGGCTCGAAGCACAACGTTTACTGCAAACCGTTATAGGGAGTTTTCGTAGATCGTTTTCGCCGTCCCGCAACGCCCTCCGCAACTCGCCATATACCTGGAACTCCACAGTCAAGGCTATCGGCGTGCAGGCGCAGTAGTAACTTCTTCGTTGCGGAAAGATTAGCGGAGGGGGAAACGCGGTTTACGAAAGCTCCCTAATGTTCGCGAGCCCCTAATTTTTGGCAAATTCTACACGTCCAAAAATCAGCGAAATTTAAGGACACGTGGAAAGCGGAAATTTGGTGGGCCCCCGTTCCGGCGTCCCCCGTTCCGGCGTCTAGAATTCGCGAAATGTGGTGGGCACGAATATGTCCTTGCGCCGGATTTGTAAAGAACTGGGCGGCAAAAGCAAAGGGTTTTACATTGTTAAACTACAGGGCGCTCCAGATGGCAGCCACGACATTTAAAATAAATCACAACAAATCGGCTTTGTAAGCTACGACAACTTTACCACATAAGTTCGACTAGGTGCTGCATTTAATTTGTATAAAATATAGAAGAAAAGACTTGTTGAAACAAAGGTTATAGCGCAGGCTAGCTGGTGAACGGTCATATTTATAAACTTGGATACAAGGGGGGGGGGGGGAAAGGGGTACAAACACGACTTTGAGACGTAGCTCAATGTGCATGTTTTGTCTTACAGAGTCACGAGGTGAGCTGGTTGCTGCTTTGAAAAAGAAGCAGCTGGCCATCCCTATGATATTGGACTCAAGGTTCGAGGTATATGTGTGCCTTTAAACGGTTTTTCTTACCTCATTCTTAGACTCTGTTCAGAACCAGCGACCTTAAGTTCATCTTTTGTGACCCTTTTTCAAATCGGCACCATACTTCACTTCTGTAATCAGTGGGCAGTTATTGTGAGTAAAATTGCACGGTTAGGCTAAGGAATTTCTTGCATTTTGTTCGCCTCATGAGTAATCGGGTCCATTCATTATGGCTGGTCAGGACCATTTGTATAGACTTTTTTTTTTAATTGCTTGCTATTCTGTTACACAGACCCGGTAGGTAGATGCGCTCTATGAAAGTGGACCACAAGCCGCACTTTAAGACACAAAGAGCCGCTGCTTGGCCACTCCTGGTCTCGATTGTGGTGTAGCCGGAGTTGTCCGTCTTCAATTTTAAGAGATACACTCCTGCTTGTTTATCGACCGCATTATAACGGAATTTGACCCTCTTCAGTCTTACGAGGCGTCCTCACCTGCTCTAAGTCTCAATCTCGTTATACTCGAAGGTGCATCTCTTCACTATCGCAAGACGTCCTCGTTCGTTTGGCGTCCTGCTTGCGTTGCAGCCAAAGTTTTTTCTTTTAAATCTTTTCATCCGCTTCGATGGTCCTCTTGTCGCTACTTCCTCTCTAGCTTTCAGCAAACATGTTGTTCCGAAGGGCCTAGGGCACTTCGGAACAACATGTTTCATGTTGTTCCGAAGTGCCCTAGGCCCTTTGCTGTCGCTGTGCCTCAGCACGCTTGCGTGTATGTTCCTCTGGTAAGACTTGCTTTCGCATACCGACAACGATAGATGATGCTCAAGTTTGGTTCACAGAGCTCTCCTCAGATGTGACTATGCGCGACTGCGACCAGATGTGACACTCATTGCTATGGCAACAACGGCGTTGAGTCACTGGCACGTGCATCAACACAGCTCTTGCCTGCACCCAGTAACCCTTTCGCAAATGCTTGCCCATGTGTGCTCGTAGTGAAGCGGATACGATTGTCGGCTTAGACCCCAACAGTTGTGGGTTTGAGGCACAGTGCCGGCGGCATGTTTTTCTTTTCTGAATTATAATGTGCCGGCGCATGCTGTTTTCAAAAGCAGTTACAAATCCTTGGACCAATGGAGGCCTAAATGCATAAGGTTTGCTTATAAATGCTGTCGTATTTAAAAGTACTGGATTGCAAGTACAAAGTAACTGAGAGTTTACGTACCTCAGAAAAAGTACACTGGGTACAAAGCAGTATAATCATAATTTACTTTCTAACTGAAAAGTACCTTTTAACACAATATTTTATCATACTATCTCGTTTACCGATACAGTGTTTTCTGCCAACACATACACGTAGCGCAAACAGATACACATATCGTCCTTCACACTAGAGTGTGTATGCTGCTGTTCCAGCAGCGGTTCTTGTAGCAGGCCCACCGGAGGCACCTCCCGAGTGTATGCCAGTGCTTGCAGAGGTCGATGATGAGGTCAGTTCAGAATTTTATTGAATATTCATTTCAGATATTGGGCAAGTGACTACATTTTATGGTTTCCACAGCTCCTTGAATGATGTAATTTGTATGTATCCTTAGATTGAACCATCGTCCTGCTTCAAAATGCTAATGAATGTAAAGAGTAGAACCGGGCATTGATAAGATATTTCTTCCCAATTAATTGGCGCTTTTCTGAAACGTTTTCTATCTAGTGTCCTCGTTTTATTTCGAGCGTTTTTATAAATCGCGTACCACGAGCCCAGATTAAAATTCTGTTATAATTAGTACCCTTCTTTCCCTCTTTCTCTTTACTCAGAACTCACTTAAACGGACACTTACACCCCCCCCCCCCCCCCAAAGTTTAATTTTTCGCCAGGCGATTTATTATGGTGTCTATAGACTACATAATTAATATTTTGCAACAGAGTCAGATATATTTTTCTTAAAGCCAGAAAACGCAACTGCTCAGAACCGAAACTGAAACCTGTGCACGGAGGTCGGAGAAGTGGAGAGGAGATAGCGAGTGGGAGAGGTCACGTGGCTACACCCGACTGTGAGCTTTTAGAGCGCAGCTCTTAGGCGCCCGTTTCCGGCTTAAGCGTCGTCGGCGTCGTCGTCGCCGTCGGCGTAACCGCGCGGTGCATTATGGGTAAATTTTACCGAAGGAACCCGAGGTCCTCCCGAGGTCCTCCCGAAAGAACCCGAGGTCCTTCGGGAGGACCTCGGAAGGACCTCGGGTTCCTTCGGGAGGGCCTCGGGAGGACCTCGGGCTCCTTCGGGAGGACCTCGGGTTCCTTCGGGAGGACCTAGGGGGGGGGTCACGTGACGATGACGTCATCAGCGATGATGACGATGACGATGCGGATGCCGATGACGTCATCAGTGACGTCACTGATGACGTCATCAGTGACGATGACGATGGCGATGCGGATGCCAATGACTTCATCGGCATCCGCATCGTCATCGTCATCATCACTGATGACGTCATCGTCACGTGACCCCCCCAGGACCTCGGGTTCCTTCGGGAGGACCTCGGAAGCACCTCGGGTTTCTTCGGGAGGACCTCGGAAGGACCTCGGGTTCCTTCGGGAGGACCTCGGAAGGACCTCGGGTTCCTTCGGGAGGACCTCGGGAGGACCTCGGGCTCCTTCGGGAGGACCTCGGGAGGACCTCGGGTTCCTTCGGGAGGACCTAGGGGGGGGTCACATGACCTGGGGGGTCACGTGACGATGACGTCATCAGTGATGTCACTGACGACGTCATCAGTCATGACGATGGCGATGCGAATGCCAATGACGTAATCGGCATCCGCATCGTCATCGTCATCATCCCTGATGACGTCGTCGTCACGTGACCCCTCCCCCCCCCGAGGTCACGTGATCTCCCAGGTCACGTGACCCCCCCTTCCGAGGTCAACTGATCCCCCCATTACCCTTCCCTCCTCCTCCTCCGCAAGAGCTGCGCTCAAATTCGGCGTTACAGGGAGTTGTAAACGGCTTTCATTTTTTTTTCCCTTTCGTGTCCTTTTTTTGTGTGTACAGCAGACGACATGCGTGGCTGGAACTGTTTGCTATGCGATTTCTTTGCAGTTATGTTCCGCTCTGTTCTGCACGTCAAGATGAGTTGTTCTGTACATTGAGAAGTTGGAGATGAGTAGTGAGTGCCCGTGGTGAATTTCCGCGATCATCTCCGAAAAAAAAACCACCAAGATGTTGCGTGAAGAGCTGCCTCGCATGTCCTGCGTCCGAAAAAAGTGTCATTGTGCGGCAGACGTCTTCACGAGTTTCCGGAAGGTCGAGATTGGGACCAATGGCTGGCTGCATTTTCTGTAGAGCATTTCTATCTATTTCAAGGTTCACCTTGGCCACGGTGTATTTGTGCAAAAGTACAAACTGTCCTACGTCAGGGGAGCCCGGCGAGACTCCATCTTCGTTAAAGAGGCCACGAAGCTGATCTTCGGCAGAGAGGACCTGCATGGGCCGAGTGTGAGGGGTGCCATGACGGCGCTTCAAGGGCGCCGTGGCCAAGAGGGCCCTGACTCCAGTCAAGTCGGCAGCAGTCAGCAGTAAGTGCCCACTTCTCACAGATGTCTCATACTTGGTGAGACATTCAAACCTTATGGTTTCCGAAGTTGCAATCTGCTACGGCAAAATGAATGGGATAAAATATTCCAAGGCTTTCAGAACTTTCAGTGTTATAGGCTGTTGAAGGGTCACAGTTCGACTAGCTCGAGCTTTAGGAACGTGAAGCTCCGAGCGCAAAACCGAAATGAAGAAGCCCTATCTCCTTCTTTGTTTTTAATATATGAAGAAAAATAAAGTGACCTTGTCACGGTCATCTAGGTCGCTTGGCGCTTTTTGAAGCATTCACACTGGAGGTTTTACAGCAACATGCTCCGCGTCGCAAATATATGCTAATCCCTGCAAGTTTTGGGGAAGGTCCATGATATCAGTGGCCTGCTCGGAGGACCTTCTGCTGGCTCCCCGGCGGGGCTGTGAGGCACTTAGTTTTTCTTTTGAACGAAAAGCTGGCACTAGCAAAGTTGTGAAACGAGTCTGTTTGTCCACTAGAGCTGCTGCAACCGAACTATGTTTGGCTCTGTCCTTTGAGTACTGCCCATTTTTTCTAAACTACCTTCTCATCGCGAGTATTCCTCCTATCACGTATAAATGGACCATTGAAGGGTCGTGACTCGGATATTAAATTTGTTAAATGATTCTTGATGTCAAATCTGTGTTGTTAATTTATATACATGCCCAGAACAACAATTGCGGCTCAAAATCTTTCTTTCGCACAAAAACCGCCGGCCGAGAATTGTGTGTTCAATGTTCCCTTCAATCGTTTCCATGGTGACATTGTTCGGCATGAAATGTGTTCGAGGCTCTAGGCAATTGGAGGCCCATGTTCAGAATTGAAAATACATATTTGGATTCATACAACATACTTTCATTTTAGTTAAGAGGCAGGCGAGCTGGTTAAGGATAGACGTAGTAACCCGGGAGCGTGGGCACAAAAAGGTACAGACAGACGTAAAGCTCCCGAGTTTCGTGTCTTTCCGTTCCTTTTTGTCCCCCTGCTCCAGGGTCTATAATTTTTATAGACACTGAAACGCAACACACTGTTGCTAGCAAACTTTAAGTGCATAGTTGTGGGAAGTCACACTAGGTCTTTTCGATTTGCTTGAACCAGCCTATATAGTTCAAATAGTGTAAGAACTGATGCATTAGATTCAATCGGAAGTTGCTTGGACGCTGAACTGGCCTGTTCGATTTATCCCAGTGCTGCACGAGTTCAGTCTCAGTTCCACAGAATCTTGCGCTGGCTGAAGTCAGTTCAGCGTTCATGCAGTAACAGGTGGCAACCCCTCGGTCTTTCGGAAACCAATTACAGGGTCGTTTGTAACGCGGCAGCTTAACTACACGCAGCCGGAGCCCGACTTGCGCACTGCTTCTGCACTTGTCCGAACTCGGTCTGAACTGGTTCAAAACTTTCTGGCCGAATCATGCATACCTGCTGTTTTCAGCAGACTGCGCAATCGTAAGAAGTTGCCCTTGGAGTCTACATGGTATCACAAGATATTAACAAAGCACAAATTGTAGTGGAAATTGCTTGCTTATAATTGCAGGAAGTAAAATATTAAATTTTTCGAGAAACTGTAGATATACATGACTTATTGTTGTATTATTTTCCCCTGCAGATGCCTTCAACGAGTACATATGGAGGCATCCTCGAGAGGCCTCTATAGGGAAGAGGACAGCTCGGGTCAACCTACTGCAGTATGCCAATTTGGTAATATCCTACTGCAGGATATTAACAAGAATCTTGACTTCTAAGCTTGCTTAGAGGTTAAGCTTCTTGTTGATGTTCTGCAGTATGCCAATTTGCCTTCACTAAATACACATATAACCTGGAATGACCTGGCTCATGCTCATTCTTTGCATGACAAATGCATGTGAATTGTTAAACCTGCAAAGATCCGTACGTCCGTATACAAACGTTCAACACCATGTTGATTCCTATTACTGTGTCAGAACGGGTAAACCTGTAAAGATATAGGTTTCTCTATCTGAACAGGTGAATCTGTATAAATATTGGTTCCTATATATGAATGGGTCAGCCTGTAAGGTACGGGCTCCTATATCTAAACGGGTCAACCAGTACAGGCACGGTTTCCCTTACCTTAACGGGTCAACCCGTACAGGTACGGGTCCCGTATCTGAACGGGTCAGCCCATACAGGTACGGCTTCCTGTATCTAAATCGGTCAACCTGTACAGATACGGGTTCCCAGCAGCATACGGGAGACCCGTATCCCATAACACCGTATGAGATATACGGGTCAACCAGTATGAATTTTTATACGTTTTTTTTTTCAGTAGGGTCGTCCAAAAACGTGCTACCGTGCCTTTGGCAACCCAAGTCCTTCCCCCCTTTCCGCGCTGCGCTTACGCCGCTTGGCGGCGGCAGGCTGCGGCGGCTCATAACAAAAATGTTGAGCCACTCGGCCCAGAAGTAAACGCTTCTTCACGGCGGCCGACTACTGTATTTGCTGAAAGGTCTTTCGATGGAAATTCGGTGTTCTCTAAAACGTCGTTCGATCAAGTGACCTGGTTACTGGCAACCTTTCGCGGGCCGGGTTTGCCATGCAGCTCTATGGGAGACATGATTGTTTTTAAAGTCTCTTTGTGGGTGCGACACAAAGAACTTGGAACCTGCGCTACGCTTGTTGCTGAGACACTCCTTCGTCATTGACCATAGTTTGGTGCCTTAATTGCAAAAATAACAGGTTGGGGCGCACACATTAGGGCGACCCCTCCCCCCCCCCCCCCCATTGCAGGTTGGGGGAGGGAGGGGGGAGGGTAAGGTGGACGAGGTCAATGCTTAGACGAACCGACTCAAAGAAAAGAATGACGCAACGACAAGCAGACGCTGACCCCTTCTCTTTTATACTGAAAGGATGTAATTTACCCTTTATTAGGTTTTTATTCCTTAAGTCCTTTTTTTGTTTATTCCAACCAAGCCGCGTCCTTATGTTACTCATTATTAGTAGAAGTGGCTTACTATATTAGAAAAATGGACAAATGCAGGAATGAACAATTGTCACAAAATGAAGTTTCTACCGAAACCAAACACCCTTCTTTCATCCTTTCTTCTTTCTCTTTCAAGATTATGCGCCGCCATCGTCATGTTATCTCAGAAACTCATTGGAGTTCAGTGTTCAGTACACGCAGCTCTCTTCCTTCTTTGCTTCTTTTTGTTTTGTGTTTTCCTTTCAACATTTCACAGCTACACAAGAAACACCGACCGGTGACACCGCGTCGAAGTGGTCAAGTTCAATCGCAGCGGCTCGCTGTTTAGTACTTGACGCGAAGTCCCGTTTCGCCTGAGTTTTGCAACCCTAGCTGGTCAGCTGGGCCACCTCTCTTCTGCATGGGGCAGTAGTGCGATACGCCGCTTTTGTTCTTTGTCGCGTGTGGGTTCGTGCTGCCCGATACGGGCCACAACTATGCGATAATCTTTTGAGACTGTGCCCCTCTTTCTTTGTTCACGTACCCTCAGAGTAGAAGGTGGTCGGAGTCAATAAAGAGATCACGGAGACAACTGTTATTGAGACAAGCGTGACAGACACTCGTAGTTCCGCTTGAAGGAGCAAGTTCTTTGTCATCAACCGCGTGTATGCTCTTTCCTGTTTATTTTTGGCGAGGCAGTTAGTTTTACAGACAAGGCACGCACAGTCCTGCTTTCTTCGTACCCTGTGGTCAAGGTTAATGCGCTCGCTTGGTAGGTGTCGGCGCCACTCAAGTCCCTCTGCGAAATTGGCCTCCTCCCGAAATATGCCGTCCTCTTCTGTCCTGTAATACTCCATTGAAGCTTCAGCTGCGAACCATGACTGCGAAGCGTGAAGGCGGCTCGAACATTTCCACACAGAAGTTGTGTATCCCCGTGCCTACACATCTGTACGATCTCGAGAAGCGTACATATTGGACGACACCCACAGCCATAGCCGTAATATGGCAACGAGAAGGAGAGTGGCTGTTGAAAACGAAAATACACGGGAAACCTCGGAAAACATCGCGAGTGCAGCACTAGAGAATTTTTAATTAGAAAATGCCTAGAAACTCAACAAATCTGGTAGGCGCTGGTTTGTATATATACCGTAAAAATGAAAATGACTTCCTTTTTGTGAATATCAGGTTCGATGTTTTCCATTTATCATTCTAAAACTGGTGTGACCAAATTTTTTAAAGGGCTACAAAAAATTATTTTGCATCGTTCAGGCGATTTTTTTTTAATTAAAAAATTTCGTGTTCACTGAATATTAGTTTGGTTTCCCCAAGGAGAGTCCACAAAACGCTCTTTGTTATCTCGAAGATAAGTAATAATAATAAATATAAAGCAAAAACAGTTGACACTGGGATTTTTATTTACTTTACCAAGGCTTTCAATTATCCTAACCATACAAAATTCATTGATAAACTTTCCTATTATAGTGTACGGGGCACGACTTAAGGTCTTATGTTTTATACCTAGAACATCGCAAGCAGTGTGTCTTAAAAATAGTTATATTTCGTTGTTGCAACTGTTGAAGTCTGGTGTTCCACAGGGCAGTATAATTTGCCCCCTTCTGCTCAATGTGTACCGTATTTACTCGAGTAATAGCCGCACTATTTATGAACAAGGCTTTTGCGTCTCCTTTGCCGCAGACCCCATATATAGCCAATCATGGCGTTGCGCATAAATAACATAGCGAATAGCTAGATCGAGAACACAATCTTTCCTAAAAATTCCATATTCACACATGGTATATTCACGTCAAGATGTTTTCTCTGTCCTGTAAACCGCTGGAATCATGCTGCCTATCGCGATGATTGGCAATCCGCGTGCTCCGTGGAAAAACGAACCCTAAGGATTTCTTCATAAACAGTGCAGCTATTACTCGAGTAAATACGGTATATTAATGACATATGTCAACACTCACGTTTCATAATGCATGCAGATGATTTTAGTAGCTTCATTACTGCGACGAATATTGATGAACTGATAATTAAAGGTAATGCTAATGCTGTCGTGGAGAAGTTTCTTTAATGGTAAGGACAAAATGGCCTTGATATAAATACTGCTTGAACGAAAGCTATTGAATATAGACCAAAATATAAAAAAATAGTTATACTGATTATGCGCTTAAAATTGGTAGTAGCCAGATTGAAATAGTAAGCCATCATGCAACTCTAGGTTTCCTCTTTGCAGAGAATATACAATGGATCATGATATAAAACTTCTAACTCACAAACTGTGCAAGGTAGCTGGCGTTATCGGTCCATGTCGCTCTCATCTGCCCATAAAAGTTAAGATTCAAATTTAGCGTGCTTTATTTTGCTTACAGATTAACCACTGCCATTTAGTCTGGGGCACAACAACAACAAAAAAAAAGTAATGCCAACAAAATGATTATTATTGGGAAAAGAAAATGCTTTGTTTTTTTTGCAAATGTGCCGTCCGACACACATGCCGAACCACTATCTTTTAGCGTACTAAATTCTCAAAATTTCCTGTGTTTATGAATATAATTTGTTATTTGCTAACGCCTTTTGAACTTTGGAGTTTATTGTATTTTTTTTGGCGGATCTAGCAAACCTGATTAAACGTGAATCAGTCATCAATGTCCGTCCCAGGGAATTTTGGAATGCTCCTCATTTCCGTATAAATTATGAACTGTAGTCTCTTTCTCATAACCTACCTGCACTGCTTCGCAACAATTGCATGAACCGTAATAATATTCATTGTATTACAAAAAAAAAAAGAATGCGCACTTTTTTTGTTTTGTTAAGGTAAATAGAATTTTTTTTGCAGGAATTTTATATCAATGCTTTTAATTGTTTTGATACGAATTTTTATGAAAGGTGTTTTTTTGTGAGTTGTTTTATATAATTTTTAGAAATGGTTAAGTGGGATTGTTTCTAGATCATACATTTACTGGGTACGTGCAAGGGAATACCGGACCCACTCAAGCTAGTTCTTGGTTGCTTCTTGTCCGGTGTTATCGGCAAGATGTTGCTGAAAAGTAAAGTTGAATTCAAAGTTAATTCAACTCCGAATGTTAAATTAATAATTTAAAAATTCTGGCCAAAACAATTTAGTGCTGTTTTGGGGGGGGGGGGGGGGGGAGGTCAACTATATTTTGGAAACTCTTCGAAAGGAAAACCTGCGTGCGCCGCTAATAACAGGCGTTAAAGGTAAGAAGTCTCTGGAGTGCTGTTCAAGTCATCGTCCGTCTAGACTAGAGCAGACGTTCCGATTGGAAGGTGGGCGCGCCCGGGTGCCACAAAAACAAAACACTTTTCTTGTTGTTGCTTCTTATTCAGTAGCGCCATCTAGACGGTGGAGAGGCTGTCGGCTGGGGCTAATCAGGCGCGCACCAATAGGCCTTTATCTGGTCGGTCGCGTAGCAGCGTTCGCCGTGCTGTGTGTCCTTCCCTCATGTATATTTCTTACACCATGACCCCGGGACAGCTCGAGGTCAGCTGTTATTGCTGACCCAGAGCACTTTCCACCAATATTGTAGTTTTTGATAGATAAATGGATAGTTTATTCAGAGCCTGTCAACAGCTGTGAGGCATACTGGATGACTGGACAGCAGACTTGGTCATCTCACTAATCTCTATGACAATTGCTGGATCGCGTTTGCCCGCTCCGCGAATGCGGCCACTGGTGGCCATCTTTTTTGTAGAGTTATATTACCTCTAGCCAAGGTGCAGCTGCTGCAGCCACTATCAGAAGGCTGCTTTGACCACGGCAGGTGTCCATTTTTATTTTTCCGAAAAAAAGATTTTGTTGATTCAATGCCCGTCAGCACGAAACCAAATCTTCCTTTTTCACACCGCGCGCCGGCGGTGACATCACGCTCCCCCACTGCGCAGGCGTGGTGCCCCCACCGGCTTCACGATGGCTTCCGTGGCGAAGCATCTGCGTTGCTGTGTTCTTCTTTGAGATTTATTCCTGAGGCGAGTCCGCTTTGATCTTGAGCGCTCCCGCCACCTTCCATGACGCAGCATCTGCGTTCCTGTGCTTTTCTTTGTGTTTTATTTCTGAGGCGCGTCCGCTTTGACCTTGAACGGCGTGTGCTTGATGACGTATTTTTATGTCCATCTTTCGGGCACAACGCCGACGCTTTTTCGCGTAACCGGACAAGTAAGGCTTTCGCGTGAAAACATAAATTAGAAGCACACTCCAAGAGCGAAGCACTTTCTGCAAATTGTGCGAAGTTGGCATTTCGGGTACGTCTTTCTCTAACACCACCTCCCCCCCCCCCCCCCTTATGTGACCCTGAGCAGGAGTCTACAGCCACATTGGCAGGACAATAGCACGCGCACAGAACAGCATTTGTGAGGGCCCACCGCAAAAGTACGCATGTTAGTTCCAGTGAGGTAGCAATATCTACATGATCGTATTCAAGATTATTGTTTATTGCGATTAAAACCCCACCATTACGTCTATCAACACCATCAGAACGATAATTTCTATAACTCTCAGAAAAATAAAAAAATTTTATAGCAGCGCACCACACTCAGAAGCCATGTTTACGTTAACTTTACAGGATGACGCGTCGATAACTGATGCCTGTTCATCGCGATTCCGGATAACACTTATTATATTAGTAAAAAGAAGTGAAGGGATGTAAGTGTTCATTTAATAATTATCTTCTTAAACATAAAAGTTGCAGGCTCATCGGTAATATATCTGGCTAGCATTGCGGTAGCGTTATAGACCTGGCAAGTTTCATAGAGCCCGTTTCAGACGGAGCAATTTCAGCCAGCAACTTGACGTCGCAACGCCAGCAACACGGGCCGCCTGCGTTCACACGCAGCAGCCGAATTGCTACGACTTGCCATTATCATCATTCAATTTGATTTTTCTTTGCACTATTTAGACACACAGCTAAGCGCTAAAAACGTGTTTTAATGTCTTTGAGTGGTGTTGAAAATACTAACTCATCTTTCTTTTATTTCTACAAACAATTCATTTCAAACCAGAACCAAGTCTTTAGCCGTCAACATCATCACGACCGGGCTGTCACGTAAAAATATCGTGCCCCTGATTGGCTGCGGCCGCTTCAAACGTCTCCGTGTTGTTCGAGTTGCTGGTCCGTTTCTAGCCGAACCCGATCTCAGCAATTCGTGTCGATCTAGGGAAAGCTAGGGAACAAACTGCCAGCAACCTCAAAATTGCTAGAAAAGTTGTCTCGTCTTAAGGGATTTTTATCAGATAAAAGATTTTTATCACGTGCGAAGAGCTTGTCACCACGAAGTCTGTAAGGAGTTACCTGTGTACTGGGTAAAATCCTGAAGCTTCCTCCTTGCAAGCTGCACGTTTTTCGGGTAATCCTCACCAACGGAAATGTTCGTATCTTTTAGTTTGTTGCATGTTCGCAGCACAGCCTCTTTGCGCTTAAAGAATGGAAACTTTACAATAAAAGGTATTTCATTATCTGTGTTGAACTTGAGAATCCGATGAGCCCTGTCCATTGTATCGGGGTTAATCTGTATGTCTAGTTTAGCGCGGCACACGCCTAAAACAATTTTCTTTGATCCAGCCCATGTTTCCCTGACCGCGTAATCTAGCAGGAAAAAAAGTAGGTTGTATCTGCGGGCACGGCTTTCGGCATCATCGGAACGATGCTAAAGAAGCGCCATTTCCGAGAGAACGGATTTTACCCTTGCCTCAATTTCCGTCGTCGCGTTCATTGTTTATTTACGAATGACAAGATCTCCTTCTATAACCCCGACACGTGTTGTTAGAGTGGATATCGTGTAATTTGTATGCTTCTGTTCATCTATATTTTTTTACTCCACTTAAAGCACTTGCCTTATTGGCATGCCACTGTTTAACAATTTCTTCCATCTTCGACAACGACTGTGCCTCCTGCTTCGACACGGGGCCAGGGTTACGTTCCGCGTCACCACTGAAAAGCAACAGGAAGTCTATAAGACGTTTTAAACATGACCGTGGGTACGGTAACACTATGATACAAACGCCAATACTTCTAATTAACAGGAAAGTTCTTCCTTTCTCACCTGCGCAGTGAATAGTACTGATATGTCAGCTGTTTTGCTGCGTTGCCGTGGCCACTGGTAGCGAATTCCCCCACAGCTGCTTTTGTAGGCGGAACTGGTGCACTTGATGTCGATGCCCGTAGCGCTGTCGTGCGTGGCCGAAGTCGTCAGCATCGAACACGTATGCCAGAAAAATCATCGGGGTCACCTCCGCTGCCACAGATGAAGCGATGGCTTCCGTCGTGTTGGTGGGAGTAACACAACCTTCGTAAACCAGGTACAGGAGCTGCACAGTAAATAATAGTGGTATGTTAGCCGTCATTAATGAAACTGTGTTGCCGTGCCCACTCTAGTTATCACGAACTATTTCACACAAGATTTGCAAATTAAATTTAGCCGTAATCTGGTACATATTTATTTTACTAAAAAAAATGATCATCAATGGTCATATTTTCTAATGTTTTTCATAACATAATCATTAAGTATGATTTCTTTCGACTTTGTTTTATCTCCTGTAGAAGCGGTCAAACACATCCAGTTATTAAAATCGCAAACATATTGGTTCTAGCAGGGTTCCTTCAATTATTGACAATGAAACTAACTGAAGTCAATAGCTCGGGTATAGGACAATAGGCGAATAGAGTTCAGCAAGCGACATTGATGATATCGCGTTGCGGGTTAGCCAACCAGCGGAAACTACGTTTAATTCCCGCAGATTCGGGCGACTCGGTTTGTATTTGACCGCTTTTACAAGAGCTGCAACGGAAAGGGAGAAAATCTCACTCGGCCAGTGGGAAGGCAATAATAGGGAATAACTAGAAAAATTATAGAGGAGATTAAAAAGGTTTTTTTTTTTAGAAAAAGAGGCTAAAATCATTGTTAACTTTCACCTTTCTTGATATTTATAACTTCTTTAATATATTTTGCTACTCCGAATTTAATAGAAACTATACCAGTTTGTGGACCATGCAGATAACATTTGGTAGGCGTTCTTGGTGATGCATATTGAGGCATACGGCTCCGACTGACATATGTCGCCGGTTGTGTAAAGTACGATGCTAGACATTTTTATTATGGCTAATGCATATGTTGAAATACATATCTTTACTGGTAAAAATAGGTTGTGTACCATAGATCGACACACAAAAAAACAGCAAACGTTTTAGGTTTTTTCGTATTATTGGTTTTGTTTTGTTTAAAATTGTACTACTGATTGACCAATTGATAGGTACACGGCTAACGAGGCTTTAAGCTGTTGGTGGGTCACTCAAAATAAGAATAAATAAATAAATAAAGAAGAGCCAAGAGAACTACGTGCAATAACCGCGAGCACGAAATTCGATTTTCACCTTGTTTCACAATGTTCTTGCGTTTTGTAAAGCAAACTATATAAGAAAAAATAGTAGTCTTATTTTGTTTCATACACACATGAGTCTATTAATGTTATATTTAGTTGCAGGACATCAAAATATACGCCCCGACACGCGTGTTTGATTAAAAAAAAGAAAACACCCTGAAGTATTTATTTCTGAAAGTTTCCAGCAGAGCGGAATGGGAAAAACGAAAAAGGGAGAAAAAGATATACTTACACAGCTGGTTTTTACCTCTACCTTTTCCCCTCTACATTCAACTGGAAAGTCGCAGAAGCGTGTCAAACCCGCCAGCTGAGCTCCAAGCAGTCACAATTTTATTTACTCCAGAAAACCACCTTCATTGGCGCGGTTCATATGGAAGTCAGACGTGCTCAGTCGAATTTCAAGCAGTGCCTCTGTTTCGCGGATACTAAAATTGTCAAGTAAATCGTTGCTACCTGCGCCCACACCACAACTCAAAAACGGGATGAAATATGTGCCTCACTTGAGATGTATGCTTTCTGCGCTCCGATGCTTCTACGTAACGATGGGATTCGGTATTATTATATACATCGATGTACAGGTTGCCACAGCGATCCTTTTCAAGTTGCATAACTTGCGAGAATGAATCAAACATAAAATTGCCAAATCCATTAGCTCATTCTTTAGTTGAATGCTTAAAGGAACTGCCTGCTCAGCAGTTGAATTCGTCGCTTCACTCTTTCAAAAACAACACCGATAATTTTGCATCTTGTCAAGAGACTTACGAAAACAAGGAACGGGAAGTTCTCATCCTGGTATTCTGCGAAAGCACAAAATTTTCCTGTAGAATCCCTCAAATCCACGCCTTCCGCGGTAATTCTTCTTTCGGAAACTTAAAGATTGGGACTTTAACCTCCCCTACACCAGTTGCGCTGTCGTAATTTCCGCGGCAGCGAGGAACACAACATTTTTACGGCATGCTCGCACCCAACCTCAACTGCAACGAACCGTTAGAACTTTTTGAAGTTCTAAGGGTTCGCGGCAGCGAGAAGACATGAGGAGACAGCTGTTGTGTGTTCCCAAACGAACTCCATCTCACCGAAGTGTTACTGACCTTGGCGTTTGAAAACGTACTTGTACCCAACTTCGTTCTTGTTGGTTACTCCTTCTTTGTTGAAATGTGATGTCACTTGCAGGAGTAGCTAGGACCCTGTCGAGTAACATCTTGACTACAGCCTTGGATGAAACGGACGCAATGGACGGTCGATGACAAAACTTCCGGGGCGATGGGGGGTTAGGGGGGAGGTTAAGAAACTTCACAAACACAAAGTACACAAAAAAAAAATAGAAAGCTCCACCGTGCCGTTCTTGCCGCCACCCGCCACCTCCGTCATCAGCGGAGGGCAAAAGGAGAGGGAAAGTAAATGAGAACACGCGTGCAGACGACGGGTCACTTCTCAGCCCCCCCCCCCCCCCCCCCTCCCTTTTTTTAGCAGTGCTGGTCGGTCTAAAACCATTTTTAGGAAGGCAAGAATAGAAAGTTCAGCCGACCTTGGTGACTGACGTCAGCAGTGATGTGATTGGCCTAAGCCGTTTTGGAGCACCTTTCGGAGCAGCCAAAACAGTGTTTTGGAGCAGCAAAAGTTGCCTTTGGCGCAGCCAAAACAATGTTTTGGAGCAGCAAAAGTAGCTTTTGGAGCAGCCAAAACAGTGTATCGGAGCAGAAAAAACGGCTTTCGGAGCAGATATTCTTATAAAAATAAAAAATATTCGTTTTAAGTGCTGGACCACCCTGTGCTGGACAAAGGAAGGGCACTTTGCTCGCCGAAATAAACGAATTGTGGTCAAGTTCGACAACCTAGGAGTCTTCCAAGGTGTAACTGAAATGTCAATGACATG
Source organism: Ixodes scapularis (assembly GCF_016920785.2). NCBI lineage: Eukaryota > Metazoa > Arthropoda > Arachnida > Ixodida > Ixodidae > Ixodes > Ixodes scapularis. The sequence goes on along the minus strand of NW_024609880.1, from coordinate 33,455,727 downwards.
CTACAGCTTGCAATGCTTCAGTTAAATTATACATATATATCTACCCACTACAGATAGATAAGAACGAAACGTCACATATTAAAATTTATTTGAAAACCAAACTGCACATATTAAAATTTATTTGAAAATTACCAGCTTAGTAGTAAATATCACAGCATTAGGTTGACTAGTGATATAATAAAATAAATGGAAGCAGTCTCCGACTGATGAAACGCAGAGCTACTGCAGTGCAATGCGAAAATGCACACAACAAAAAGGTGCATTATAACTAGCGGGTACTTTTTGCTTTTTGAAACTTTCTGCAAAACTGCTGCAAGCTTCGCTTTAACTTAGGCTAGTAATGAATGTCCACTTTCAATGTCTCTCAAAGAGACATTGAGACATCCCATAAGTGTACAGTGCTGTACGCGTGCCGAGCAATCCCGAAAAACCGCTTGCCACCGTTTCACTGATTCCCGACGTGCCAGATTTTTGTCAAAAGTAAACGTAAAACAGTGGATTGCAAGCGTCCCGGCTGGTTGCTCTGTCGTGAAATCATGTTTGCAAGCACGTGAGGGCAACTTCGGCAGGCTTGCAGCTGCACGTACTTCGTCGCGCGAGCGGAGGCGGCCGTTCGATCGAAACCGTGCCCCTTCGCTCTGTCGCCAAATAATTTCCAAAAATGTATGCAAAATGTAACTCCCCAGCATGCGACAATAACCAGGCCAGCGGCGCGTGCTTGCAAGGCCGGCGGTGAGGTACAAGCTAAACATACGGGAAAAAAAAGAACCTGAGCACATCGATGCAGGACATCGCGAGTCAGGGTCAAAACGTTCTTGGAGCGCTTTGTGGAACGACTGAACTCGAGACAAACAAGCCCGCTGTGCGGGTTCAGCGTGCATACATTGCCTTCTTCGCTTTAGCTCACTTCTCTTCACGAACTTTCTTTCGCGACAGATTTTTCATGTACCGGGGTCCCTCTCGAAAGAAAGCCAACCAAGGGAAACCTAGGTAATCAATACTTCCACACAGCAGTCGTCGAGTTAAAAAGGATTTTCGTAGTATCGCATCTTTTAAACAAGAACAGGAATGTTGATGAACATGCGGCGGTCCCAGTGTTTCAGTTTAGAAAGCTCCATATCTGTAGCGACGTGCGGACTGGCCGGCAGGGACCAAATAGTTTTCCCACGGCCATTGCTTTCAGAAGCGAGTGCTTCAGCTCAAGACGTAACTCCCGCCGCGCAAAAAAAAAGTAATTTTGTTTCACAGCGTGACGGCATGGCTAGTACCCAGCACGTTAGCGTCGGAGCGTCCGCACACGCCCGCATCTCTCGTTGAAAAATTAAAAACGCGTGACGAGATTGCCGAGGCGACGAGAGCGCGAAAGAAGAGACGGCGGGAAAAACCATGCGAGACCGGACGGACGATTGATGTAACTAAAGCAAGGGTGCAGGCGAGCTGGTTCAATACTGGCATAAGAGTTTTGTGCCTGTCCTACGTCCCTTCTATTCCCCGGGTCCAGGGTTACAATGCCACGATTGATGCAGGGTACTTTCTGTCGGGTGGCCGCTTGCGCCACCATGCTCACGCATGCTCAATTACGGTACTCACTTTAGTCTTGGTTTTGAAAGGCGACCAAAACTGGCCCTTTGGCGCAGGCTTGGCGCAGATTACCCATATTTTGGCAAAATGTAGCAGGATGTAGCAGGGTTAGCCCCTTGGCGCAGTTTGGCGCAATTGGCGCAGCAATCACATCACTGCGTGAGAGACGATGTCGCAAAGGGGCTGCGTGAAGCTCTAGGAACTTTACGCAGCACCTTTGCGACACTTTTGGATCCACTTCACGGCACTTTTAGATTTGGTAGTACTACCAAATCTAAAAGCGTTGTGTTACACAAATGTTTCAAAGAAATGTCTACAGAAGACAGCGCCTGTCCTCTGTACAACCTTCTATTTCGTCTTCGCTTATTTGTGCTCTGTGTCGATTTTACTAAATATCAACCAACCAGCCGCATCGCCACCCCGCCACCCCAATCCTAAAGATGAAGCACAGAATAATGCGCGGTTGGGTGCAGCCCTCGAAGAACTGCGGCAGGGGCCAGTGTCATCCCCCCTGATCTATTCTTGCCCCTTTGTTGACAATGTCTATGAGAAGAACCTTATTGTATCCAAATCGTTGGTAGTTGGAATACGGCTTCGATTAAAACCTTTCCAACAAAATTCTTTTCAACAAATCACATTGAGAGTGACAAGAAAAGAAAAAAAGGACCTAGGAGATGGATGCTATTTCGTTATTAAAACTTCTGGTCTCTGATTTTTATTCTTAGAATTCAGCAGTTTGATGCCTGTACAGTCGTCGTAAAAAATGTATTTTAGGAATGACAATAATAATTATTACAGACCTAAATCTCGCAACACCTCTTAATGTTTTCGAAAATGCCTTTTTTAACTACGTGGCAAAAAAAAAAAAAGAAGTGCGGAGGAGCTTAAATTGGGGGAGGTGGGCACACGCTTTACCTAACTCTTTCACGCGCCAGATTTTTTTTCTTTCTTAACTCACTCGGATTTAATTATGCTAAAGGCGTCAGAATAAATTTTTGATCACTCGTGGAAAACCGACCACATCGATGGTGTTGGTCGCACACAGAGCCATTAACGTCTTCGTGCAGTGCCAACGTGTGCAACAAAAAATAGTCCGCGCTGAGCGAAAACATATGTGGCGACGTTTTGCGCAGCCCTACAAGGAAGAAACGCGGCACCGCGAGAAATATTTCGCGGAAACAAGCTCCGCCGAGCAAGAACAAAAAGACGCGTCGGAAGCAAGTAGCGTCGGCGAAAGGCGAGTCACAACAACGAAGGACCGAAGGTGTCTGGGGAGAATGCGTGTTTGCGAAATATGGGAGCGAGCCAGCAAAAAGACAAAAGAAGATGAAAGAGCAGTCATTGAGAGGAATACACCTGTAGACGAGGAAGTCCATAAATCAGACGCCGCGCAAGCGCGTTAAATACTTTCTCTTTCGGAGCGACGTCCATTCGTTGTTCGGAACAAGCGTTGCTGCGCTCTGCGTACTTCGTCCACCCATTTAGCTAACAGCGGGCTGGAAGCCACGCACCCGCCGGACCAATCAAATGCCTCTCTTTCGTGACATGACCCGCCACTTTCTGCGCTTGGGTGCGGGAAGGAGCGTGATCACACGGCGAAAGACACGCGCGGGACTGGCTGGACGAGCACGTTGCTTCCACCGCACTGTCAGCTTACGGGTGAACGAATTATATATTTGTGCGCCGTCTTCGCTCTTTTTTTTTTGAGTATGTAATCTTTCGGGCGTGCCTTTGGGAATATATTTGGTTTAACTTCCGAGAAATTTCGAGTTGCGCTACATTCCGCTCACCCCGGAACTGAGAGTGCGGAGGAAGCTACGTTCTCGTTTGGCCAGCTGCACGTCTACCTTTCACGACGTAAACACGCTCCAGCCCATACGCTGAGAGCGGGGTCAAGTGACGAAAGGGAGGAGGTTGATTGGTGCAGCGAGCTCGTAGCTTCCACCGCACTGTCAGCTTAAAGGGGTAATTCCGCTCGATTACAGAGAACACGTAAAGAAATATAAAAAAGCTCGAAGAATTGGACGAGCGTGTTGACGTAGATATTAGTGAAGTGAAAGCTAAACAAGAGGGAGGGACGAAGACAGGTATGTACGGGCCTGCAGATGTACAGTGTACTCAACTGTTAAACATAACGTGGGAGCGGTGGCCGGAGAGACTGCATGCGCCATCTACCAGCTCACTCTGGAAGCTCATGCCGCTGTTGTTTTCTGGAGTTACACTCCCAGCTCCGAAACAATCACCGATGCGTGACTCGGCGATAAAAAAAAAAATCGCTTTTTGATTTTTTGTAGTTGTTGTTTAAAGGTGGCCTTTACTAGAGAAACTGCAAGATCACCGAGATATGGTAGCCCGGCATGGTAAATGCGTAGATGTGACTAAACAGACTGGAAAAAACGACAAAACAAACAAGTAAAAATTTAAAGCGTGGGTGATAAAGAAAGGAACGAGGAGGTCGTGCGATGTTTCTATCGGGTAGTGGCGACAATCCCAAAAAGAGCCGGCTTATTCTTAGCCGCATCATTGATTTAATCGCTAGACAGCTCTGGTATCAGTTTGGGCCACCGCTCCCGCGTTATGTTTGACAGTTTAGCACACTGTACAAGCCTATACATGTCTGTGTCTTCGTCCCTTCCTTTTGTTTAGCTTTCATTATATTTGTACAAAAAGTTTGTTTCCACAAAATCTGACAGACAAAACTGTCGTCGTTACCGGATAAGAAAACCAAATGCAGTGCCAAGGTATGCTCATTGAACATAAAAATATTTTTTTCAATAAATGCAACAACGGGAAAAAACAAAGAACCGTTAAACATTTGTAAAAACTCTCGAAGAAGAAATTTGAACTATGCAACTTTTTATTGTTAAACATACAATAAATTGTGCACATCCTGAATATACTAGACTGCTTTATTTGTTTTGATTGCGTTGTGGATAAAACAACTACAACAATTTCAATACAATAATAGTATTTATACGATTGACAAGTATTTTAATAAACTAGGGCCTGCTTGGTCGGTAGCTTGGTCTTTACATTTTAAACATTAAGGAAATCCTGCGACAATCTCATGGAAAGTTTATACGCGAAGAGAATTCAGGCGTATGTTATATTGTGACTTAATTAATTCTTTTTATTACGTTCTTAACAATCTGTGTTAGTACACTCAGGATGCTTTGCTTTGCTCACTTACGAGGTATCATTTGTTTTCTGACGGAAAGTGTTCGTAATCAAAAGTTCAACCTTTTTCGGATTCGTAATCCTGTTCCACTCAAACATGAACCTATAGTGCTCGTCCGGAGGAGAGCATTGAGCCGGGGTCAAACTGCTTATACATAATAAAAAAGGCAGTCTGCCAACAGGTTCGAACACGAGTCGTCGCGAGATCCGTGGTTCGAATGCCTCATGGCAATGAGTTCAACGAGAACACTCGGGTTCGCGGCATTCGAACCACGGATATTGCGGTGATTCGTGTTGGCAGACTGTCTCGCCAGGGAGATTGTTTAGTACAACCCAGTTCCCAGCAAAAGGCGGAATATAAAATGTAGTGCCCTGAGGCCTATCCTGGTACTTTGGCAAATAGTTGAGAACCAACACTTTTTTTTTTTTTTAAAGCCGATATAAGATTGGGGATGGTTCGGCGGTTTTTTCGCATTCGATCATCATTTTTTGGAATTTGGGGAGGCGCGCCTCACCAGGGAATTTTTTTAGGACAACCCAGTTCTCAGCAAAAGACAGAATATAAAATTTAGAGCCCTCGAGCTCATCCTGGCACTATGGCATATATAGAAAAAAAAAAGAAAAACGATATTACTTTTTTGAGAAAACCGGTCGCAAAGTGGGGATGGTTCGACTGTTTTTACAGATTTGTTAATCTCTTGCAAATTTGACACCCGTGCCGCACCAGGGAAGTTTTTTTAGAGCAACCCAGTTCCCAGTTAGAGAAAAAAAAAATTAGAGCCCTCGTGCCAATCTTGGTACTATGACAAATACTCAAGAACGATTTTCTTTTTTTAGAAAACCGGTCTCAAAGGGGGGAGGACTCGGATGTTCATACGCCCTTGTTCATCTTATGCAATTTGGGCACCCGCGCCTTATTCAGGAACTTTATGAGGTCGGTCGAGAACTTAACTGATGATGAAATACAAATTTTATATCTTATGACAATAATTTACCATGGCGTATCCTCTAAAATGAGCCATATCTGTGGAAACTTGTCTCAAAGTGGATGTGATTCGACTATTTTGAGGCATTCGTTCATAATTCCAAATTCGGGCTCCCACGCCTAATCCAAGAACTTTTTTGAGATGGGTCGAGTTCTTAAATGTTGATGTAATGCACAAATAAGGGATCTTGACTACAAGCTGCTGCTATGGCAAATTTTCTACTAAAATGAGCTATCTTTGAAAAAGCTCGTCTCAAAGTGGACATTGTTCGACTCTTGTAGGCATTCTTTTGTCATTTCAAATTTAGGCACCCGCGCATCACCAGAAACGTTTTGAAATCGGCCGAATTTTTAACTGATGACAAAATAAAAACTTTAAGGCCGCCGAAGAGAAGCATCTGCGATTGCAGAATCTTAGCTTCAACCCTTTTCGAAGGATGTGATATAAAGTCAGTATTTTAATACTCTCTTTTTATATTTTTTTGCTCCTTGTATTCAGGGAGATTGGGATATTTAATTTCATTTAAACATTTAGTGCGTTCCTAAATCTTACATTTGACATCGAAATGTTAAGTTAACCAGAACGATCATCGTCTCATTTACTGTTTATTCACCGCAGTGCTTCCATTCATTTCTATGTTAAAGTCTTATAGAAAAGTATGCCACTGTTATAATCACATGACAATAATAGCAAGAAAACATATTTTCAAAGAGTTTTTTGTTTATTATTTTATGTTATTGTAATACGAACAGTTGTTTTTGTTTTCTATCTTATTTATGTCAGTTGCACAATACTGGAAATGATAGCAATTGGCTAAGAGAGAATGAATATTCCTTATTTGCAAGTTGGTCTCAGGGACACAAGAAAGTAGCCTGAAAAAAAGAAGGAAAAAGAAATGTACCCAGCATATTATCGAATCTTGTGGTTTACTGTAGTCAAAAGGGAAATCTTGTATATTTATTTATCTTTAAGTTGTGCTCGTTGGAACTTCGTTGTTTCTAAAAAATTGGTGTGAGTTGCCTCCGAAATATATTTTCTTTTTATGTAATACACATTTTAGACACTACAGATTTGGCCGCATTATTGGGGAGGGTCCTATTTATTTTATACAATTATAACGATTTTTTTAATACTTAAGAATAAACTTTAGACTTTTACTAACTTGGATACAATGAGTAGTGGCCAAACATCAAAACGTTTATTCGACTGAGGAACCAGCAGTTTACACGTCATCATAATGAAATTTTTGCACAAGAATAGCGGCATATGAAGGAATAAAGTAGTCGCATGGCAAATTGTTCAAAGCGTACCGTTTCGGCGTTGTGGCCATATTTGTATATGAAATACATGAACTTCTATGGGAGCTCTGCCGTGACCCCCCAAGAGATGGCGCAAGCATACGATGGCATGAATTTCTGAAGATGGTCGGCCTGGCAGCCAATCTGTTCCACTTCTTGACTCGTATGTACTGTGACGCGGTAGCACGAGCGAGTGCATGGCGATGTAGTGATTGTGCTTCTTTGTACGGTTCCAAAGGACCCAGGTCAAGATAACGAGTCTTTTTTCTTATGGCAACGACGACGCGTGTGTAGGTGTGAGACAACGAAAATGAGAAGGCAGCGAAATGGGATACCCAAGTTATAGCGCGCGGAGGACGGAATCGACGGCAGTTCCCGGTAGCTTTCGAGGAGCGACTCATCGGTAGCGAGTCGCATCTACAGTCGCGAGAGCGACCAACGACATGCGACAATCGACCACCGACGTTCACTCTGCGGGCCATCGGCGAGTCGCTTCTCAAGAGCCGCCACAGCCGCCATCGATTCCGTCCTTCCTGCTACAGTTCCGGCTCGCCTTTCGCTGCTTCCCTATTTTTGTCATTCACGTGCGTCGTTCACGCCACAAAATAAATAGTTATGGTATTGCCTGGGACCTTCGGAACCGTACAATTAAAGCAGAACTGCTACATTAACCTGCTCTCATTCCAGCGTCCTCGGTGCTGTCGAGCCATATACCACGGATTTGCTGCCAGGCCGAGTTCTTCCTCTTCTTTTTCGAATCGGGGTGCTGCGTTTATAAAGCAATGGGTATTCTTTAATAGCGCTGACTGGAGCCGCCGAAGGGACCTCCGTGGCGCTGTATCCATGGCCGCTACCGCGAACCGAAGAGTTGAACGGAGATATTGGGTGCTTCTCCCGCAGAAGTTCGGCGTGCCGGGAGTAAACAAAAGCGAGGCGCAACTCGCGTCACTTCAGAGGCGTCGCTGATTGGTTCAGCCGCCGGGCGAATAAGCGGTGACGTCATGCGTCACGTGACACATGTCGCAAAGCTAAACCAACTAAACAAGCAGTGACGTCATGCGTCACATGCCACATGTCACGTGACTTTGTGTCATCAGTGCTCCGCCCCCTGTACACAATCCCAACTTCGAAAAGCCCGACCCCAATCTGGTTCTCTTTACCCCTGCCACGTCGTCTCCTCACGCAAGTCACGTGGTTTGTTCATGCGTATTTATCCGGCCTTAATATACGTTTTAAAGGCGCAGTATTGTATAATTTATTATATATACAACATAAACGTAACATACAACTCGTTGCCATGGATTAAAGTTTTATTTATGTTAAATCTCCATCCTTGTGGAGTCTCGCGGCTCCCCGCGCTTTTCGAATGAAACGGCTACCGCGGCAACTTTTTGTTCCATCATACGGGCTCCGATTCTGTTAAATTTACGTTCTGTGTAAGCTGCTGACTGTCTGAAAAGGAACGCCAAGACATTTCAGAAGCGGAGGGAAACGATAAAAATCCAGTCAGCGTCGCAGGGAGCGCACACGAGAGAGAGAGGGCCGACGACGCCTTTCGTCCCACGCTTCTGCCTCTGGTCTTCTGTGCTGTTCTCCTCTTGATAGTACGACATTTATGTAGATTCGCGGAACAAAGCCTTCTTCGGTGTGAGTGACGTGTGGCAACTAGACAACGATGACATTGGTCGATTATTGATAGACCCCACTCCCTTCACAGGGAGTAAGCGCTCTGGGAGTTTGTGTTCAAATATTTTCGTGACGGATATGGCGGGACGTAGGGATACGATTGACAGGTGAGAATTAAATTATTTACGAGCTTTATTGGTCATGCAGAACATGAAAAGTAGGGTGCTGCAGTCGGTTGCTTTAAATTGAAGATAGGAGGGAATCTCACTCTTCGTAGTTTTCCGTGTGCAATTGCGTCGACATTTGTAAAAATGAATTGTAACATTCAAGGTTTCACTGGAGGGTGAATGACAACCTTATGTGCAATTAATGAGAGTACGTTTTATTGTGCTTATGTGTTATTTACATTATTGTTATTTTGTCGCCTTTACCGCGTTCATGCTACAGGGGGCGGCCATTAACACTTTCACGTTTGGCACGCATAGCAAAAATCGGAATTGAAACGAACATACATGTAATTGGGCAAACAACCGTCGTTTATTCCAAAGCTTTTTGCCTATTTTTTCAGACGTCAAATCGGGAGTATAGAATTATTAGAAAGATAACAAAGATGACAGACGTGCATTTCCTATGGTCTATACCCGCCCGGTCGTCTGCAATCTGGTTCGCGACGGCGCTCCCTGGTGGTGCACTGAACGCAAAAACGCGGGAATTAAAAATATATTCTAATGCAGACGAACGTGTTTCTTCCTTTGTCGTCTGCTTATCTGTTGATGGGTCCGTCCCGGTGAAAGCTCAACAACATTGGAATCAAGAATGCCGCTGCTGGGGCATCTTGATTGCTCCCATTTATTGTTTTTGTTGCACTATCTGCTGCAGTTATTATCAAAATATTTTCCGCGCCGCCTGCGATGCCGCCATACTCGGCAAATGAGTGTGCCCAGGCAGTGAAGTGGTACGTGGAGCGCAACTCGGCGGTCCCAGTACAACCAAAAATTTCGCACTGCATTTCATAAACGCCCGCCTTCACGCCCAAAAATTTTGACTTGGGCGGATCGTTTCGCGAGCGGAGGAGACTTTAAAAAGAAGAATCCAGTCAGCGAACGCGAAAGCCTGCTGAAAAACGAGAAGCTCATTGAAGCAGTGCTTGCTGTCTTCGAGAGCGACCCGCAATTTTCAACAAGATGAGCAGCCAGGTTGTTTGGAATTTCAGAAAAAGGCGTACAACGGATTCTGCGGAAAAAATAAGTTGCGCCCGTACATGATGCAAGTTGTCCAATCCCTGCACGACGGCGACAACGTCCAACGTTTAGAATTTTGCAAGGCGGAGTTGTTGTGAACTAAGAGCAAATCGGGGTACCTGCAACTTCTTTTATTTAGTGAGGAAGCAGACTTTCACCTTGATGGGCGTGTGAATCGCCAGACCAGCAGGATACGGGCTCGCAATAACTCTCATGCCGTGGACGAACGGCATCTTCATTCATTGAAGGTGACAGTGTGGAGTGGGATTTAGCGTGAAGGCATAGTGCCCCCCCCCCCCCCCCCCCCTTTTTTTTTTCGATGGCACCGTTGACGCAGATGCCTAATTGAACATGCTAAAAACGGAAATTCTCCCTGAGCTTGAAAGGTATTAAGTGACAAATAAAAACTGTATATTCATGCAGAATAGGGAGGCTCTCCATTACGGAAAAAGTGTGAGGGCATGGCCTAATAACACGTTCCCTCGGCAGTGGATGGGTCGTTGATCAGACTATATGGACTGGCCTCCATGATCCACCGACTTAAATATGTGCGACTCTTTCGTATGGGGATTTATAAAGGAGCTTGTTTACAAGAAGAGGATCCCCAGCATGGAAGAGCTGAAAGAAAAAATTGAGGGCGCGTTCCTCGAGATCGACGATGGGATGCGCGAAAGGGCTTTCCTGGAGTACGAAGCTCGACATCGACTTTGCGTGTCTGTGAACGGCAGGCACATCGAACTGGCCGAACCCTAGTCGTTTAAAGGGCCGCTGCAGCATCCGAGTGTGTAGTGGCACTGCAGATCAGAGCACGTGGAGAAATGCTCGAGCGCGAGCTCCGTTCAAAGCACGGAGCTCACGCTGCGGAACCCCACGGTGGCGGAACCTGTAGGGACTAAATCCCCTCGATGTGTTTGCGTTGGTCTTTCAAATAACCTCAAAGGTGCCAGTGCACGAGGCCCGTGTCTCAAGCGGCCCTTGGAGGCAAATGGCGGCGCAGCACTAAAAGGACTGGCCCTTGAAAGCGAATGGCGCCGGAGCACCCGCTCGTGGAACGTGTCTTGCGCGTTTCTTCAACAATGGTTGGCGGTACTTGTAAAAAACGCCTTTATCAAGGGGCTTTAGCAGAGACCATTATTTCAAATCGCCGTGAAAAAAGAGGCGTATCAGAAGATGCATTTTTCAAGAATAAACCATTGAATGAATGCACCACTTGCACTCCTTGACGGAATTTAAACTATTAGTTTCCCTCTTACTTTTGTCTCTCGTGCTCCTTGCGGCAAGCGGAGAGCAAAGTAGAGGCTGCTGATAGAGGTACCAATGGGAAACCAGCAAAAAGACGACTATCTCTCTCAAATACCAGCCACTTTATCACCGGCCCGCCGAAACGACTCTAGTGCCGTAAATGTTGCTCCAATTAATATGATTTTTTTACAGATATGTTTCCGACATGTGTGTTAGTTATACCAAAGCTGTATGAAACAAAAAAAAATATCACTTTATGAGTTACAGCGGCCCTGTAAAAATCACAATGAAATGATAACTAAAAACTAACTTGTCTGCAACGGTAGCAGCACCGCTTGCTATTCCAGGCTGTTAATAAATGACCTCACATCACACATCATGGTGTCTTCTTGCTTGCATGACGATCTGTCAAAACTTGACTTGAAACAGGTAATTTCAACAATCGTTCATGTATTCGGTTAAAACCACTTTTCATCGCGATTATCTTGCCCAACGCCAGCCTTTCGTGCGGCATTTCCAGCGTTTTTCAGTTCAGCGTGCCACCTCGGAGCGGCGTCGCGAACCAGATTGCAGACAGCGAACGGGTGGGTATAGGCCATAGGAAATGCACGTCTGCTATCTTTGTTATCTTTGTAATAATTCGCTACCCCCGAGTTGACGACCGAAAAAATAGGCAAAAAACTTTGGAGTAAACAACGTTCGTGTGCCCAATTTCAGGTATGCACTTTTGAAATTCGATGTTTGCTAGGTGTGCAAAATGTGAAAGTTTTTACGGCCGCACACTGTATAATCCTAGCTGTAATAAATTAATTGTATTAATGTATAAAATAAATTATATTTCGTTGCAAGCAGCTCGGGCCCGTAGGGAGGAGTGTATTTGTAGATTGTGAATTGTAGATAAGTTTAGTACCCCTGCCACGCGGAAAAGTTTATATCTTTTCCTAAATGAACTTATGGGATTGAATCAGCTCGTGATTCTGAGAGACCATACGAGGGTCGTGAGTTGATTTGCGACCCTCAACCCTCCAAGATCGATTGAAGATTTCAATCGATCTTGGAAACTCCTGGTGTAAATGACCAGGTCATTATTTTCATGCGAACTATTCGGAAGGCCATGGATACCCTTATTACCAGGAGACAATTACTAAATATCGCTTTTCTAGCTGGTTTTTCAGTAAGCTGAAACCACTATTTAAGAAAAAGGACTTTTTTCACTGCAAGTTTAAGAAAATCGCCCTCCAAAAGTGGTAGGTCAAATACAAGGATTGCAGAAAGCAATGTAAAACAGTCACCAATCGCGACCGCCAGGCTCATCGTTGCTCAGTGGAATCAGATCTTGTCAATAATCGAAAGCAACTCTGGAGGTATATTAAATCACTTTCTGAGAGGCATATCGAGTCTAAAATTGTCCTTGATAATCATGGAAGCCATTCGAAGTTCGTGCCTGAGTTTTTTTGCTGAGCACTTTGAGTCAGTCTGCAGCGTTAGTACAGAGTGTTTCTCATCTGCGCTGCCTCACTTAATGGGTTTGCTGACTCTTTCAGTTGCATTAATGTCAATGAGGAGTGCGTACTGCAGTACATTCAGAAAATGACAGCAGCATTATCAGTAGGGCCCGACGGCGTTCCCTCCGCGATCCTCAAAACTTGTTACGACATATTCACGCCGCTTTTGTACTCAGTATTTTGCAACTTCTTAAGGTTGGGAAACTTTCCTGAAATATTGAAAGTCGCTGCTGTGGTTCCGGCTCTAAAGTCGAGAAAAAAGGTGATGTTTGTAATAATTAATTGATTTCTTTTCTCTCTCCATTTACCAAGCTCTGAAATGGTTGTCCACCAATTCCTGTCTTTCAAATTTCGAAACTTAGCAATTCCCAATCAGCATGATTTTATGAGCGGCAGATCAGCAGCTACTAATCTTGTTAGCTTTATGTCTACCGCACCTCGTGTGATATGTAACATATGTCAGTTGGACGTTGTCTACTTTGAGTTAAGCATGACATGTGACGTAGTGAATCACACGATTCTTTTATCAAAACTTTCCCCCTTCGGGGTATGTGGCTCAGTACATGTCTGGTTGAAAAGCTGCTTGTCAGAGAGAGGGGCGCACGTCCAAGTCAACATGAGCTCACCGTTGTAGGGGGCACGCTATGGTGTCCTTCAGAGGTCTGTCTTAGAACCCCTTTTGTTCACAATTTTTGTAACTGAAATCTCTATTGCTGTTTTAATTTCTTTATTTCTGCAGTATGCTGTTGATATAAAATGTATAAAGAAACAGTTACTGAAAATGATTGGGCTAAGCTGCAGGAAGATGCATGTTCTTTCTACCTATGGTGCTCTGACAACGATTTGCTTTTGAACCCGTACAAAACCAAGGTTATGGCACTCTGTCGGAAAACTCACAATATCTCTTTTGCATATAATATTGGTGGGGAGTCTTTGTCTTAAGTAAGTGTAATGAAAGATCTCGGAGTCATGGTAGATTCTGGCTTCCGTTTCTCTGATCACGTTGGTAAGCTGGTTAACTCGTTATTGCGTATGTTGGGTGTTGCCTCTCGCTTAACTAGGGAGTTTAAAAAAAACCGACTGCTTTTATCACGTTGTACTGTTCGTTATCCAGGTCGAAGTTAGAATTTGCCTCAGTTGTTTTGGAATGGAATCTCTGAAACTCACACCTTGGAAATCAAACATAGGCATAAAAAGTTTGTTTCTATCTGTAAAGATTGCTACATTAAGGAGGATGTTCACTGTTTAACATATAATGCTGCGTTAGAGCGTGTTGGCTTGCCTAGCCTCCACCAGCGTCGGAAGAACGCGAACTTGCTATTTTTGTTTAAGAGGCTGCATGAGGCTATTAATTCTCCTAGCTTATTATCTGAACTGTGCCTTAGGGTTCCACATGTGCCTACTCGGCTTCAGCCATCTTTTTTATGTTTCCGGCACTTTTAGTCCGGTAAACCCAATTGTTAGAATGGCGGTGCGTTTGAATCATTACTCTGACAAACTTTATATTTTTCACCCGAGCTATAGGACGTTCATACTTCCTCTTAAAATTTTGCTCGCGCAGGTTGAGCAGTGTTGAATAACTCTTGTATGTCTGAATTTCGTCATCTACATGCCGTGCATTCTGGTGGTGCATTCGTAGTCCTACAGTATTGTGTTCAGTGTTTGCTGTTACTGGCTGGCATTTTTTATATTTATTACTCTTGTACTGTCTAGTAGAACGCTAAAATTCATGTTCTTTTTTTTTATTCTTACGAAACAGATCATGTCTCAATTTTCGAGCCATATATAGTGTGTAGTGCATCGTCTTACTGTATTTTTGTGTATAATGCATTTTTTATATGTAGCAGCACCAAGACCTGAGGGTTGTTCCTGGAGACTGTACAGTAAAAATGATTGAATGATTGAGTATTGTTATTATTAACAGAACGCGTGATGACTGAACCTGCTATCGTGAGCATACGTTTCTCGCCAGCGTATTCCATCACGGTTGTGTACAGAATTATACCAAGAATTGCAGCATAGAAACAATAAATGTTTTATAACGCGTTCAACAACATAAATTTATATATCTGTCATTCCTTATTTCGAATTCATGGGTCCGAGTCTGCTCCCTGTAGCTGTAAAGGGAGGTTGGCAAGCTCTCTTTAATGTAGGGCCTCCCTTAGTCAATGGGACATTTATGTGCTGTACGAGTACGATCGCCAGCTCCCTTTACTAAAAGGACCTTAGCTAAAGCCTCAAGGTACCTTTACCCTCCCGTGCAAATGGGGTATAAGTTGAGCGCAAAAATTGCGTCGCTAAACTTAGAGGTTAAACTATTCACGCGACACGACTTAACGTAACGTCGTATGACGTCACACTAATATTTTTGTATTTAGTGCGGCAGCAACATACACCGTACACGAGACGCACCGCGAGATCCGCTGCGAAACCTTGTAAATACCGGTTGTTACTGCGAAATTTTGGCTTAATTTTGTTCTTGCAAATATTCTGTCTCAAACAAATACGCAGACCTCACTATCAAATGCATCGCAAACCCCTTCCCCCATGTCTTCTTTTTCGAAAAACTCGAAATGTATCACTATAAAGAGAGTTAAATAATGCCCATCGACTTTTCTTCGTGTTCCAAACTATAAAACCACAAATACAAACGGTTCTGGGCCACACTTCGTAATACGGAGGTAAACCGAACGTTGTCAGAATTGTTTGAGGCCAAATCTCGAAATCGACACCGTTTTATTGGTATTTAAATAGCTCGATGTCAGCATCGATAATGTAATTGATGGGCTCTAATTCGTTCGCTTTCGAAACCTTGAAATGTTTAACCGTTAGCGACACGAACGCAACTTTTTTGTACCATAAAAAAGGAAAACGTCTATTTTTTTTTTCTTTTAGCGCCGTGTTCTTTTTGAAGGATTTGATTTTAAAACCAGCTCTTTCATGTTCCTTTTATCGGGGATAGGAGAGGATGGAGGGGTAATTTTCTCCGTCGCTTTCCAAATCTTCCTTTTTCCCCAGAGCCCCGGTGTGGGAAAGTCTTTTGGCATGAGTGACGTGTTGCAATTTCTGACTTTAACAAGGTTTGGAGACTTATAATTTAAGCCGAAAAAGTTAATGTTTCTGCTTAAAATTGGTACTTTTTACATTTTATACTTAGAAGCCTCTCTTCTGTGTTTAGTTTATTAGGAGTTTTGTTTTTTCCTGCACTTTGCTTCGGTTGTAAGTACCATGATGTTCGCGTCCGAGCTACATTGCTCGACAAATGTCTGGATCTTATGACAGAACCTTGCAACATATCGAAACGCGAAACCAGAAAAAGAGGGAAGAAGATTATAGTAGTTTTGAAAGCGAAGCTTATTTCGTAGAGGGGCTCGGACCGTCCAAATCGTAGACAGGGGATGTAAATTGAATGATGTATTTACGCAAATGGAAGAAAAAAAAACATATCTAAAATGTGGGGAGGGAACAGTTGACCCAGACTAGACAACCTCCGTCTCGTTTTGCAGCTCTTTTCCATTACAGGGCGTGTTTTTATTTATTTTTTTTTGGTCGGACCAGAATTTCTAAAAGGCGGGGACTTGGGTTCGGCTTCTTCTAGCCCTGGACCAGGTTGGTTGCCGTGGCGGCCACTAAAAGCAAAAAAAGGCGAAATGTGTTGATAGCTACTAGAATATAAACTCACGCGAACTTTTCAACGCGAATTTTTAATATCTAGAAGTTCTTCAAAATGTTCATTTTTGATGTCATGATGTATTTGTAGATGTGACACTCGAGCACAATAGCAGCAGTAGCACGAAATAGTGATGAAACAATTCGTAGCGGGAGTTTCGAGGATATAAATGTCAATCTTGCACACGGCGTTAAACCGAAACTAAGCGGGCAAATAGCGCCAGTAATGTAGATCCCTGCGTGCCAACGCGGCTGGCTCTGCTTGCGAAGTTTGTGGAACGCTGCCCACTCAAGTCGGAAATTGCATTTTAAAAAATCTATACATTGCTCGCGTGTGACTACAACACGCCGTACTGGCGCTTGTTTTAAATTATTATTGGGCAGTTCATGCTTCGTCTACAGCACGCGCCTACCGGCCTGTTCGGCTGCAGGCGCGCAGAAGTGGTATGAAAAGTAGAACGTCCCCGCTCATCTTATGTGTGAAAGAAACTAAAGGAAGATCCATTGGTGGATACTTACCTCCGAATTCAAGAAGCCTACTTTCTTTAGATCAGCACGTTTCCCTTCGTGAGTGGGCGCACTTACGAATCATCAATCGACCTTACTGTATTTTGGTTCCTCTAATGTAAGGTTTTCTTACTTGTTCCCTTACAAATCAAAGGAAGCGACGTAGCTACCTTAGATGCTTCCCTTCCTTTCCGCTTTTAAGATGGTGACGGTATGGGTTATTTGCGATTTTTCCCACTTCGTTGATTACTGGAACAGTGTGCAGGAATAGGGGCAGTAGAGTTAGCGGAGCGGGCGCTTGACGGTTGTCACCACCAGCAGCGAAAGAAGCTACCCTGTTGCTCGCGTTTACCCATCAAAGCGTCCGTTAAGGGTATGGTTGCCACCGACAACGCAAGTGCTCGGAATGGGCGACATTGCTGAGGAGGAAACTTAAGGCCTCGAGCTATTTTCCAAATTTCGGAGAGTGGCTTTCCTGGATCAATATTTTCACAAAATCTCTTGTGTTTACGCTGACCGAGCTTGTCAAAATGGCGGCTTATTTTTTCCGTAGATTTCTTGCCACGCGAATATCGTCTTTTTGTTTAGTTTGTCAAGCACGCCTCTCCACCTGTCGACGTATTGCCCGAAGACGTTCGTACTCCGCATCAATAGCTGTTCGTTTAAGTGGATGGCTATGACTATGGGTCGAGGAGTTTGCAGAGTCAATGATAGCCTTTTCAAACTCAGGAAGGTCATTCAGCGTATTGCATTCACCTCTCATTGACTGCTCAAACTTTCACCAATCCACTCGTTTGCAGCATGATTGTTCTTGCCTGTGATAAATCCTTGTATAATTGTGTATGTAGGGATATAATCACTGCCACATGTTTCAATATTTGTGAACCAAATAGCTTGAGACGCAAGAGCGAACGAGACAAATGTAAAATCCAGGCAACTGCTGCTCTCTGCGTCCCGGAAGTATGTAGGACTCTCATCATTTAATAGGGATAAATGATGCGTATGTACAATGTCAGCAAGGCACCTTCCCTGAGGATTTGTGCGAAGGCTGCCCCATATATAGTGGTGTGCGTTAAAATCTGTAATTATATTCTGTCTTTCTGTCTTTAAATAAAAAAAAAATTCACGCAAAGTTTGTAATGTCCACAAGATGTTCCTCAACAAGGAGATGATCGACATGCTGGCCCAAATTGTCATCAGCTACCTTCAGCGTGTAGGCAAAGTTTTTCGCTGCCCTAACCAAACACATTCAATGAGATACAATTGTCTTCGCTAAAACACGAAGCACATGTCCCTCTCAGATTCGTGAAGACGTTCACTGACGCCGACGAGGCATTGCTTTGAGGCAAGTTGCTTCGGCAGAAAAAATGTTCGCAACCAACGGTCGCAGGAAGGAATCGTTCCAAGCTAAGAGTACCAACTTTGATCCCGACAAGAGAGAATAGCGAGCCTTGCTCCTGAAAATGCTCCAACCGGGTAGCTATATCAGTGCAGACTCGCTGAATCGGACTGCTGATATGACCGTCCAGAAATGTGGTTTGGACCTGACCATGAAAGAAAAAAAACAAAAAAAACTGCACAGTCACATCAATGGCGTCGTCAGGAAGGAGACGCCCCAGCTCGACAGTGAGTTTCACAAATATCTCAGCACGTTTGACATATGCTCTGCATGCTGCCCCCCCCAAAAAAAAAGGAGGGCCGGTTGTACGCCTCTGTATCTCTTACGTATAAGTGTAACTCGTACTGAGCCACATAATTACGAAGAGCGCACAAACTTTCGTAAAGCGGAATGCATGGCGAGAGAGTCACATAGTGAACCAAGGCTAGGTGAACTTGCGGCGGGTCTGCACTGTAATAATGCTGTCGGTCGTCGGGAGAGCACATGTTTTACGAGTAACCATGATGGGTACGAAGCAGCTAAAGGATATTCTCAGGTATTCGACGATCAAGTGACGAATTTTCTAGGTATCGGTGAGCTTTTCAGATATCGAAGCAAAAAAAGTTCTATTAGCCAGGAGAACGCTAGGATATTAGACCTTGCTGTGCAAGAACGGTGTGACGCCGGACCGAGGTGATATTTCTCCCTCTTGATGACCACATTCTGAAACAAAATGTCTTATTAGCAAGGAAAACGCGATTTTGATTAACCAGCTAAACAAGACAGTGGTTGGAAAGAAGTAAAAAAAAACAGTTAAACCGCTTCAAGGTCGCTATTTCGAGATATACCGCGCGCCCGCTTCCTCGATGGGCGCTTGTTGCAGACGTGTGAGACGTTAACAATCTTCATGCGATGTTAAATTTGTTTGCTCTTGCGTCTCAAGCTATTTGGTTCACAAATATTGAAACATGTGGCAGTGATTATATCCCTACATACACAATTATACAAGGATTTATCACAGGCAAGAACAATCATGCTGCAAACGAGTTGATTGGTGAAAGTTCGAGCAGTCAATGAGAGGTGAATGCAATACGCTGAATGACCTTCCTGAGTTTTAAAAGGCTATCATTGACTCTGCAAACTCCTCGACCCATAGTCATAGCCTTCCACTTAAACGAACAGCTATTGATGCGGAGTACGAACGTCTTCGAGCAATACGTCGACAGGTGGAGAGGCGTGCTTGACAAGCTAAACAAAAAGACGATATTCGCGTGGCAAGAAATCTACGGAAAAAATAAGCCGCCATTTTGACAAGCTCGGTCAGCGCAAACACAAGAGATTTTGTGAAAATATTGATCCAGGAAAGCCACTCTCCGAAATTTGGAAAATAGCTCGAGGCCTTAAGTTTTCTCCTCAACAATGTCACCCATTCCGAGCACTTGCGTTGTCGGTCGCATGTTCTCAAAAGGGTCTTGCGAACGAGTTCTGCGCATCTCGAACGTCGAGTGTTTCCATGACGAAAGTCGTCCTCTCAGCACCGCTGCAGCATTATCAGCTGTTAATGGCTGTATGGATGATGTCTTCACTCGTGACCAGCCAGATGCTGCGCTTGTATTTATAAAAGCAAACCCATGTCCCGGTCCTTAGGGGTTCAAATATGCTTTCTTAACACATATGGGGACTGATGCCCACATTCGGGTGCTGGAATATTTGGAAAAAGTTTGGACAAAAACGGAAGTACCAAGTGCA
Source organism: Ixodes scapularis (assembly GCF_016920785.2). NCBI lineage: Eukaryota > Metazoa > Arthropoda > Arachnida > Ixodida > Ixodidae > Ixodes > Ixodes scapularis. The sequence continues at coordinate 33,435,768 of NW_024609880.1, read as the reverse complement.
TGGAAACGGGCAAAAATAGTTCCATAACTGATGCCTGGCCAGTCACCCCTACTTCTATCACCGTTCCGTCCGGTTTCTTAGGCAAGTTGTGTAGGTAAGTTGATAAGGATAATGATTAAGCGTCGTTTAGAATGGTATCTGGAGAAAGGAAAACGTTATCCAAAAATATGCATGGTTTTCGTCGAGGAAGGAGCTCCATGGATTCTGTCCTTGATCTCGTCCGGAGCTTCATGGATCCTGTCCTTGAGCTCCGTTCCGATCTGGACTTCAGCCGAGCCTGGTCCATCCTGGGGGCTCACGTCGGCCTCGACAAGTGGTGGCAGTGGTGGGATGGACTTGAGCAACGTCGGCTGTGGGGAGTGGTGAGTGCTCGACTTGGTTCGTAGGGACGCCAGATTTCTAGCCAGGGTAGTCTAGGACTGGTGGCGGAACTGTACTCGAGCAGGGTTTTGCTGGGCAGCCTTAGAGCATGTTCAAGTCACGATATGAATCTTCAGCAGCTACGTAAGTTGGACTTGCTGTTAATGAGTGAGGAGTTGGGGATCGAGGGCAGAAACATTCAACAAAATCCACTCCTCGTGAAGGCAATCCAGGTCACAGGTGCTGATGATAAAGAGTTAAACGAGTGCTGGGAATTAATCAAAAAGAGGCGCGAAGCATCGGAACAGAAAGCCAAAGAGGAGCGTGAGGCGGAAGAGAAGAGGCGCAAAGCGGCTGAGCAGTTAGAGATGAAACGCTTGGAACTGGAAATGAAACGTCTCGAGGTGAATCAGGCAGTGAAAGGCGTCTCAGATCCCGGCGAAGTGAAGAACATTAAAAACCTAATGCAGCCCTTCAAGGTGGGCGAAGATATTGTTCTTTTTCTGGTAAATTTTGAAAGGACGTGCAACGAGATCGGGTGGTCACGTGGCACATGGCCTCAGCTCTTGCTCCCGTTGTTGGCTTGTGAACCGGCACAGGTTGTCGTCAGACTTAGCCCGGAGGAAATAGAAGACTTTGACGCGGTCAAGGTCGGCCTTCCAAAAAATATCGCTTATCGACGGAGGCTTTCCGGCAGCGTTTTCGTGGTACCAGAAAAGGAGCGGAGAGTCATAATTGAGTTCGCCTACAATCTTAGGTACAACTTGGTGGAATGGCTTAAACGTGTGAAGGTCTATGGTAACCACTACGGCGTTGTCGAGTGCTTTGGGCTCGAGCAACTCTACAAGGGCGTGCCGGAGGCAATGCGATATTTGGTTCAGGATAAAAATGACACGACACAGAAGGCTGCCGAGCTGGCCGAAGAGTTTGTGGCACGCCGCAGTAGCTAAAACGAGAGAGAGTGAAAAAAAAAAATTTTTAACATGCCTAGTCCGGCGCTCTAATATATCTCTACCACACTTCCCCAAGTACGTTGTGGACGTGCTGGATCAGAAGTGGCAGTAGGAGGAGTTGGTGATCTTTAGATAAAATGACCCAGCCCTCCCAGGAGTTCGGGTGTAGGTCGGGGGGCAGTTGGCGTAAAGTGGCAGATTTGAGGGGTTTCGTGTGCGGACAATTTCACATCATCTGTATGTTGGAAGGGTGGCTTCCGCAATGGGGACAATAGGGGCGTCCAGGGAGCCCTCGTATGTAGTGTTTGTAATGAGGTGTCATTAGAGTGTGAGTATGAGCACGGTGTAAGACGGCACCCTCTTCGCAAGTGAAGTGTGGAGGCGAATGGGGGAGAGCCGAGGCGGTCATACGCAGTTCTGTGAGGATAGCCGTCCGAGCTTTGTGGAATTGCTGGCGGTGTTCACTTGGGTCGTAGGACTCAGGCTAGAGGGTAAAAGGCCCAGGGTTTCCTTCAGCGCGGGACGGCGCATGCACTCTTCAATTTCCTCCCATGCCCTGATGGCCTAGCATCCATTGGATAGTGACATTCATATGAGGTTGAGTAAGAAATGCTAAGAGAGGTCCCGTGCGCCCGTGCTTCTTTCTTTCGGTGATTGATCGGTTGTAAACGATGTTGTCATACCGCGTACTTCTTTAGTCGGTTGTAAAGCGTTCACGACCTGTGTTATATGTTGTCTCTAAAACGGTAAAGATTTCAGAAATTACGTCGAGAAGTTTGGGTATCACCGCCTGGTGGAATTTCCTCACAACCCAGTTTGAGGATATTTCAACTTCCTCTGCTGGTGCAAGCACTTGCAATGCCTAGCTTCTATGCACTATGCAAATTAAAAAAAAAAAAAAAAATAACTGTGTGGGTAGCACGTGCACTACGCCATACTGAGGAGAACAGACGCGCCCCTAGCGAGCTTCTTACCGCGAATAGTCACTGACAGAGTGAGAATGACAGGGTGGGTCTTTTGAACTCTCGGCCTCCAGCACGGGTTCCATGCTTTCCGCCGTGCTTTGACAGATCTTGCGCAGTCGAAGTACAGGGTGTCCCAGAAAACAATTTACAGTTTTTTTTTTTTTTTTTTTTTCACCTAAAAAATATAGCCCCCATCGCCGAACGCTCATTCTCCGCCCGAACGTAGCCCGAGGTCCGAATTAGATGCCAAAGTTTCAGTGCGAACCTATATCTTATTCAAAAGTTATTGACGATTTTCTGAATATAGTAATAGAAAAATGGTTTCCGATGGAGCTCTCGAATATGCATGGTGCTCTATGGTGCCAAAAACGGAAAACGGGGAAAAATGGGCCCCCTTATCCCATTGAACTTTTCAAAAAAATCACTTATAGCTTTTGAATTAAATATCGGTTCGTGCCGAAACTTTGGCCTCTGGTTCAAACCTTTAGCGCTACCTTTCAGCGGATAATGATCATTCGACCATGCATACATTGATTTTGAAATAATAAAAAAAAAACATTGTTAATTTTTTTTTAACACTTTGTACACGAGACGCTGAAGCGTTGTTCGAGGTACCAAGCTCGCGCTGGAGGCGAAACAACTAAAGATGCTCTCAACTTTCGAGTTTGAGGTTCCCGTGTGTAGCTTCGATGTGCGCTATGTATGCGCGAGTGCGCGTGTGGGCTTTGATTGCATAGCCACATAAAGTTGTCCTCGAGTTTGAGCGGAAGCTACAAGAACGGGCTGGGGTTTTGAGCAGCCAATACACAGCACGAATATGCAAGCACGGGAGCGGGATCATAGGGAGACGCTATGGCGCACGTACAGTAGTGTTCCCTCAGACCTAAAATAAAACGGAAGTTTATTCAGTCAAAAATGAACACTAAATTCCAAACGGTGATAAAACATCACGAGACTTCTCTGTTCAACAAACGACACCCCTAATATTGAAGGGTGACGTGATGTACAAAGCGTCGCCAAACACCGGTTTTCGCTCTGGATGCCCTATCTTGGGATTACATCTATACAATTGGAATGAAGCTTCTTCAACCCATATGAGTTCTCTGTCGCCACTAGATCTACGAAATAAACTGCGCTGATACCCTTGTTACAGGGCAATCTCCAAGGGAGATTGAGGCGGCTCTGTATTTGAGGCAAACCACTTCAATCGTCTTCATTTGGTCTCCAGGACCACGAATATCGTGAATATTAATAAATTTAGTGTACGGAAGCTGTACATTTTCAAAGTACCGCTGAAGTACCTGATATGACGTCACGCTCCGGGAAGGAGCGTGACGTCACATAAGGAGTTTTAGAGCGCAGCTCTTGGGCGCTCCTTCTCGTGTTTCGTGGCGTCGCCGTCGGCGTAGCCGCGCGCGTTGCAATATGGGACGTCACGAACCTATGCACCGATTCAATTTCCCGCTAAATTTAGCTGGAAAATTGACGCCACGTGACTTCAACACGAACTCGGGTTTCCCCCAAATTTAGCGGGGAAAATTACGACTTCCTGTCACGTCAACAATGAACAAATTAAGTTTCCCCGCTATATTTAGCGGTAAAACTGATGTCATATGACTTGAACACCAATTCAGTTTTCCGGTTAAATTTAGCCGGGAAATGAATTGGTGTGGAGGTGACGTGACGTGAACTTTACCGCTAAATCTAGCGGATAAACTGTATTCATTCAAAGGTGACGTGACACAAGGTCTTGTGACGTTATTTCCCCCGCTAAATCTAACGGAAACATTGTGGGAGGATGGGAGGTTATGGAGGAGGAGGAGGGTAAGAAGGGGGAGGAGGGGAGAAAAAGGAGGGAACAGGAGGAGTAGTAGTAGGGGGAGGAGAAGGAGGCGAGAAAGAGGAGGAGGGCGTCCTCCGTATTCTCCCCTCTCCGTCCTCCCGTACACTTTCGCTCCTCCTTCTTTATACCCTCCCATTCTCCTCCTCCGTACCCTCCCCTCCTCCCACTCCATGCTCTCCCCTCTTCGTCCTGCGCACCCTCCCGTCAAGGTATATTAAAAAATGAAAATACCTCAAGAGCTGCGCTCTAATTTCGCATTACAGAGATTTGTAAACGTCTTTCAATTTTTTGAAATTTCCGCTATCGCGCATTTTTAGAGCCTATTGTCGCGGTTGACGTGAGTCCCCAGGATAGACCGGGCGCGGCTGGGGTCCAGTTCCGGATGGAGCTCCGGGCAGGAATCTGAGCAGGCGATGATGACGATAATTAAACTCTCCTTTGTTTACATGTCAAAGCAGTGAGCTGTGGCTATACAGCAGCTAGTCGTAGCTATGAGCCTTGATCTCGGTGAGCTTTCCGATTTAGGTGAGCTCAGTGCTTTTGAAGTATTTCGGTTGACATGCAGTCGGGCGGCAACCAATCGCGGTGGTGCACCAGTTTCGTCACCCACGCCTTCTCGGAAAGACCCTCTGTCCAAGTTACGTCACAGGCCCGCACACACCGCACAGAAGAGGTCGTCTAACTCGATGGCGCCATACGTCAACGCACCAGTCTTTTTGAAGGCGTCGTCCTTGCAGGTGCCTTAGGGCAGGCTAGGTGAGAGCTTGGCGTAATGTTCGTGTCCGAGGTCCGCCTGGTTGACCTTGCCCGGGTATCTCACTTGGCTTCCAAGAAGGGCAGACATTCGGCCGGCTCGACGCCTCGGAGACAGGTTATTTTGGCGGTGAGTTATGTGACGACGACGGGCACCGCCCGTAAGCGAATCATGAGACGACAAACCAGGGCCGCCGACGTCCATCGCCGCCGCCGATGCCAATTGGAACAGCCATCGGCGCTGCCGTTGTCGATTGCAACACTATCAAAGCTGTGCTCGCACACTCTTGCTATTTTCAAATGGTCAGAAAAGGACATCCCGACTGGTGTCAGTACGGCGGAATATACCTGGCAAACTTGCATGCACGCGCTGCCCACACGAGCGACACGCGCTCTGTAGTTACGCCAAGCCACATTTATCACACAATATTTGCGGACAACATTCTGCGGCTCTGCAATCAAAGCTATGGGCGCACGTGCGCGTCAGAATCTTAAGCATCCATAAAAGCCGTGCACGCGCACTCTTAACTTCTTCTGAAACAACTATCCGAGAGTACAGTGTGGTAACTGTGGTGACGCGTAACAGTAGCTAAAGGTGAATTAACTGAGGTTAAGGGAGCCCGTGTAACACCGGCATTATACGTGGAGGCGTTTTTGGCAGCGCCCTCCTATGTTTCCATCTCGTGACGTCACTACCTTGCGAACAACAGGTTCGATGGTGTTTATAATGAGCATGGTGGAAGATTGAAAACATTGCGCACTGGAACCAACACTGCAAACACCGTCAAAATTGTAGCTCTTATATTACTCTCATCTCCGTCAATGAGAAAGACTTTGCTGACTCATTCGGCCAATCGTAGAAGTTCGACCACAACGACCCTTTAAAGCGCGCACGTCGCCAGTGGTTGGTTCTTTTCAAAAACCTCTTCAGCATTTTTTTTAACTGCAGTTACGCGTAACCGTTTTTAACCCACATACTCCAACACAAAGTTTTGTCAAAGCCATGGGATCACGTGCGCTTGAGCATCTTGAGCGCCCACTAAAGCTGGACACGTGCACTCTGCACTTATTCTGAAGCATTTACGCGAGAGTTTAGAGCGATAACTGCGGTGACGCTTATCATCATTTAAAGGTGACTATCGGCACTCAGTTCCCCGATATTGTTGTGGGCACTGCAATCTTGGTGCTTAGTAAAACGCAGACACAACTGCCGATTGTTATGATTCGAAAATGCGATACCCTTAGCATTAAATTCGGTGTTAGGAAGCTCACGTAATACTGTCATGGGTGGTGGCCAAAAAACAGGAAATAAACAGGAATGAATAAACGTTTAATGTGGCGAACTTTTGCCAAAACATAAAAGGGTATAAAGATAATAACAGAGCATCGCGGACGTCGAAGTCGGCGTAGCAGCACAGTCGAGCGCTGGGGCGAAACTGACTCCGCTCGCCTTGCGGAATTCCTTATGTACCCTCGTGGGTTTCTGGATCGTTCGGCGTAGAAGGTTCGACGCGTAGAACATTCTGACCTCGAACCAGTGTTGGACAAAATACTCGCTAAAAGTATTTAAGTTAAGTTACTAAATGCCTGCTTCTTAAAGTATTTAAAATACTACTCTAGTTACTTTCACTGTAAAGTATCTTGAGTAGAGTACAAACATCTAGAAATGTAATTCAATTACTTTTGAAGATACTTCCGCATTGCGTAATTTGTGTCGACGTCATTGACAACGACAATTATACAGCTCCGCAAATCTGGGTCACCAGAATGGTTTACTAGCACGCAACAACAAAAAACGAAAAAAAAGTATCGTAGGGCTATTTTATGCAGTCCGACTATAAGGAGCAAAATATTGTCCCGAATGAAAAATGATGAGGCGGCGAATAGCTGAACAAACTAAAAGTTTAATGGGGCGGACTTGTGCCTAAAACAAAATAGACAAAAGATACCATTGCAGGCGCCAATGTCGGCGAAACAGAAGTTCGAGCGCTGGGGCGAGAGTGACTTCGGACCGCCAGTCGGAGCAGCTTTTGTACCCGCATGTGTTTCTGGAACATTCGGCGTAGAAAGTTCGGCGCGTAGAACATTCGTAGCTCGATCAGACGACAATGTTCTCGAACTTACGAGAATGTCAAGTTGAAAGAATAAAAAAACAGGAGTCTTCCCCTGGCATTGAACCCGGAGGCTCCACGCGAGAGCCGAGCGCGGTGACCATTCGGCCACGCGCTCGCTGAGCAACGGACGTGGCAATATCACTAATAGATGTTACAAAACATTTCTGGGACAACAAGAAAGAGGTCGCTTTAGCTATTGGGGAAGAGATCAGACCGTGACGCCCCAAGTGGTTAACTTTAGACCTAGATGGATGGGGAGAACAAATACAATGGCTCAGCGCTCGGTTGACTTAACCGAACGCGGCGTCAGCGTTCGGCTGGAGTTTGTGCTCTCCGGTGAGGGGGAGGAGGGGCTCTTTTGTTACCACTCCGGCCTGCATGAACAATGCAGCATGTACTCTGCCCAGCTCAGCACTAAAGCCCAAGTGGGTCAAGTTCGCATCCTCTGGCGACTGCTTTCGGGGGAGATCCGACACTTCACTTCACTTGACTAATTGTTGGTATTTGTTCATTACACTATGCACCGCCCTCTATGAAAAAGATGACACGAACATGCCCACAAGGCCTGTGGGCATGTGCAGAAGCCTTGTGTTGGGTGAACACCGAGGTGTGGGGGTAACAAACGGCTTAGAGCGCTTCGCCAATAGTGACATCGCTGAATATTACAGCCTGTGGCGGACCATAGACGCATCGTTTAACTACAATTCATATTCCCTATATGAGGAGTTCACTATAAACGAACTTGGGACACAAATATGAGTGAATGGATAACAACGAGAACCCACTAAATAACCACGGCAGTGATCACACATTCTTCAAGTAGGTTGCGTTCAGAAGGGCACTCAACGTTGGGGGACATTTTGTTGGCGTTTTGAGAGGTCATCCAGCTCGTAGTTCATTTCCTGTACTGTTTTCAGCTTATCAATGTTCGCTTACACACAGTGTTCGCGTGAGCAATAAGTACCGGACTGACAACAAAAAGAAAAAAAACCTTGACGTTTTGCTTTAGCGGGGTCAAATATACAAAAGGCAAAACAAAAATGACTACTTTTTGTGTGTGTCTACTTGTCATTTTCTTTTATTTGTTATTTTCTTGACACTCAAGTCGGCATTGTTGTCGTAGGTTGTTTCTCGGTCTGCCTTAGGGTGGCATCTTTATTTCTGTAAAACCTCACCTTTTGTTGGAGAATTTTTTGGGGGGAAACTCTATAGAAAAAAAAGGCGCCAGGGGAGAACCTTCATTGTACAAACTTTGGGCTGAAATATGAGTCACAATCGGCAAAAAAGCGATATTTTCTTTCACGAGCTCATTCAAAGTCACCATAGCTAATCGGAGCTAGAAACTGGATTTGGTTGCTCGAAAGAATGTTCACGTTTGCTCGTGCCACGCCCGCGCCACTTCATACCAAAAAACTCAGAAAATTGCGGAATGTCAAAAATGTATTTAAGATAATGAGTACAAGATACTCTGAAGGGTAATTACAATAGAGTATCAAAAACTCCCGATCAAAGGTATTTGTAAGATACCAAGATGCTTCAAAAAGTAGTTGAGATCAGTATCTTGAGTAGAGTATTTGAGATAGGCACAAATCTGCCTCGAACAAGCCCCCAACATGGTTCTGGAATTTACCAGAACATTACTTTACACAGTCAACAAAAATGCGCCTCCGCGGCCAGGAATCGAACCCTGGCTTTCAGTGTGGAAAGCACGCGCGATAACCGTTAGCACAATACACAATGCACGATAACCGGAAGCACGATGACGCCGACTGCGATAACCGCAGTCGGCGTCATTGCGCTTCCGGCCGGACTTGTACACCACGGTCATGTCGAACTCCTGCAGTCGTAGGCTCCACCGAGCGAGGCGTCCGGAGGGGTCCTTCAGAATCGCCAGCCAGCAGAGCGAGTGGTGGTCTGTGACCACGCGAAAAGAACTTCCATACAAATATGGGCGAAGCTTTGTTATTGCCCATACGGCAGCGAGGCACTCCTTTTCAGTCGTTAAATAGTTCCTCTCCGCGTTAGACAGCGTCCGACTTGCGTATGCGATAACTCGCTCTGCTCCGTCCTGCACTTGGACTAGTACCGCACCTAGTCCGGTGTTACTGGCGTCGGTGTGGATCTCGGTTTCAGCAAACTGGTCGAAATGGCCAAGAATCGGGGGCGTGTGGAGTCTTCGTTTGAGCTCGTGAAATGACCTCTGGTGTTCTTCTGTCCACTCGAACTTTACGGCGTCCTTCGTGAGGTGTTCGAGCGGTGCGGATAGCTTGGCGGAGTCTCGAACAAAGCGCCTGTAGTAGGCACAGAGTCCGAGAAATCTTCTCACGGCCTTCTTGTCAGACGGCGGCATAAATGCAGCTACGGCGCGGGTCTTCTCGGGGTCAGGTAGAACACCCTTGTTGTTCACGACGTGGCCAAGGAACTTTAGTTCCCCATAGGCGAACCGACACTCTGTTGGCTTGAGTGACAGGCCGGCGGTCTTGACGGCTTGAAGCACGGCTTGAAGTCGTCTGAGGTGTTCGTCGAAATCTCGTGAGAATACCACGACATCGTCCAGGTAGACGAGGCAGCTCTGTCATTTCAGACCTGCCAGCACGGTGTCCACGACGCGCTGGAAGGTGGCTGGTGCTGTACAAAGTCCGAACGGCATCATTTTGAATTCGTACAGTCCGTCGGGAGTGACGAAGGCAGTTTTCTCCCGGTCACGTTCGTCGACTTCATCTGCCAGTAACCACTCTTCAGGTCCATCGACGAAAAATATCGGGAGTGGCGCAGTCGGTCTAGCGTATCGTCGATGAGGGGGAGCGGATAGACGTCCTTCTTCGTCACAGCGTTCAGTCGACGATAGTTCACGCAGAACCGCAGGGTTCCGTCTTTCTTCTTTACAATGACGACTGGGGACGCCCATGGGCTTCTTGAGGGTTGAATGATGTCGTCGTCGAGCATCTTCTGGGCTTGATCTTGAATCACTTTCCTTTCCTTTACGGAGACTCGATACGGCGACTGGTGGACAGGAAGTGCGTCGTCGTCGGTAACAATGCGATGTTTCGCCATTGGCGTTTGGCAAATCTTCGATGTCGTGGCAAAACAGTCACTGTATTCGGCAAGGATATCAACCAGTTGCCGGCGCTTCGTAGCTGGGAGCTCGGGGTCGATGTTGAGCGGCGGCGGCGTCGTGCTTTTCTGCTGTGGCGACGAGGATTCCTCGGAGATTGCGGTGACCACGGCTGGCGCCTGAAGCTCCTCGACGTGGTCCACAGTGGTACCCTTCGTTAGGTGCTGCGGCTCCTCTCGAAGGTTCGTCACAAGAACAGTTGTACGTCTTTCTTGGAGATCCGTTACGCCTCTTGCGACACCAATTCCTTTTTCGAGGAGCAGTTGGACGCTACCTTCCAGAAGAGCTTCACCGTGCATGGCTGTGTCGGTTATAACGGTGACGAAAACACTCGACCGCGGCGGTAGGTTCAGATGGTCGGCGATAACTCGGATTGCGGTTGACATCGTGTTGGTCTCCACCGGCGGTAAAACAGGTTTTCGCAGCGTCAACTGGTTTGCCCCGAGGTCGATGACGGCGCCATACTCGCAGAGAAAGTCCATTCCGAGGATAACGTCTCTCGAACAGTCTTGCAGAACGACGAACTTCACAGGGCACGTTTCACCGTGGATCTCGACGCGAGCAGTCCATCTCCCGACTGGCGTGATGAGATGTCCTCCGGCGGTTCGTATTTGGAGTCCATCCCACGGCGTCATGACTTTTCGCAGGCGGTGAGAGAGCCTCCCACTCAAGACTGAGTAGTCTGCTCCGGTGTCCACAAGTGCCGATGCGTCGTGGTCGTCGATTATAACGTTTAGGTTGTTGAACACAGATGTGGGGACGTCGTTGTGATCCGTAGCATCGAGAGAGTGGGAGCGCTCCGTCGTTCTTGGAGGCTCTTTACGTCGGTCGTCTACGGCAACTACACCTCCAGGGGTTGCCGCGCCTAGTTTCCCCGCGAGGAGCGAGGGGCGACAGGCTTTCACGTCGGGGTCGGTGCATCGGCAAAGCTGGACGTCGCGGTGACGGCGACCGGAACTCTCGGCGGGACGCAGGCTCGGGGGACTGGGGTCGTCGCAGGTACTCGTCGATCTCCCGAGGGCGTTCACCATACCGGGGGCGCGGGTCGTTTGGGTGGATTCCGCGCAGCCCGAGTCGTCGGTATGGGCATCGGCGGTACACATGGTCAGCTTCTCCACAGTGGTAACACAGCGGGCGTCGGTCAGCCATTCTCCAGACGTCTGTCTTCCTCGGCGCAGGTCGCTCTGGGAGAACGTGCGCCTGATCTTCCTGTCGTCGGGGGTACTGCGGCGTTGGGGCGTCTCTTCGGGGCGGCGCCGTGGCTTGGCGCGAAGCTTGCGGCGGTCGTCAGGCCATTGCGGCGTAGCTCAACATCGGTTCCTCCGGTGCCACCGTGGTGACGGGAAACTCTGGTTGGAGCGCCCGATGCACTTCTTCTCGGACAGCCTCGGCGATGGAAATGGCTGGCGGACGGCTGGTGGTTGGCAGCAACCTTCGCAGTTCCTCACGGACAACCTCCCGGATAATTTCGCGGATGTCCGTACCAGGCGCGTTTTCGCCGCTAAGCAGCGCGGTTGCAGTGGCGCTTGGCTGCCGCTGGTAGTGGGAAACGCGCGCTTGGAGGGCGCGCTCGATGTTTGTCGCCTCGCTGACGAAGGCGTCGACGGTTGCCGGCGGGTTGCGGACGAGGCCTCCGAAGATGTCGTCCTTCACGCCCCGCATCAAAATGCGCAGTTTCTTTCCCTCGATGGCCTGAGGGTCAGCGCGGGAGCTCAGGCGGAGCACCTCTTCCACAAAGCTCGTGACGCTTTCATTGGGGCCCTGGGTTATGGTTCGCAGTAGGTCCTCGGCTCTCTCTGGGCGGTGGTGGTTGACGAACGTAGCCTTCAGATCGGTCTTGAAAATGTCCCACGACGTCAAAGAGGACTCATGGTTCTCGTACCAGTGCTTGGCGGTCCCGTCAAGCGAAAATTAGACGTTGTGCAGGCGCTGCTCGTCGGTCCAGCCATTGTGGCGGGCAACGCGTTCATACTGGTCAATCCAGTCTTCGACGTCTTCGTAGAGTTCACCGCGGAAGGGCGCAGCCGTCAGCGGTGCGACGGGCATGTAGATGACGGGAAAAACGGCGAGGGCTTGTGAGTGGTTGGCCATCGTCGTCTTTTTCGGCTTGGGCTTGTCCAGCAACAAACCGTACTCAGGATCCTTTCCCTTGGTGCGGCGGCTGGTCCGAGTTTCAGGTTCTGCGGTGAGTGCACTCTTAGAAAAAAGGGTCAGTATAGTCCTCCCTAAAGGGAGGAACGCTCTTGACACATATGTTCCTTCAGAAAGGGAGAAAGTTTCGTCCCTTAAGCAGGGGAGCAAAAGTTCCTCCGTCGACTGCATCTCAATATGGCGGCCACGAATCGAGCAAATCGAGCTCGATAAGGCTTAACGAGAACACTAAGTCTATTGCACGAAGCGAGAGGAGCAGCAAATAAAAACGTAACACGAGCTTTCTGCGAACTGTATTTATTTCCGAAGTTGCTTTACTCATGCAGGTAAAGAAACCTACGTCTCGAAAGCATGCAGTCACTCAGTCTTCTCGTCGTCAGCACTGCGATGTTCAACGGAGACAACCGCCACCCAGTTCGCGCACTTTATGTCTTACCTTTGCTATTCCTCGAGCCAAAATTCCTTCTTCAACCGTTGCGTCAACCGCACATCACAGAGGGGTGAAAATCATTCGCCCGCAAAACCAAAAGCCGCTCTCAAAAAAAAGCAAATCCGAAGCAACCTCTTGGCTTGCCTCAGCACGGTAACACGAAATTATGGCGTAGCCGCGTAGCGTAGAAGGATGTTAAATCGCTTGCCACCAGATGGCAGGGTCAAGCAACGTGACATCGGAAACCAAGATCGAAGATTGTCTGTGCTAGTTATGGGGGCTTTAATGGCCATCTGGTTGAGATTGACGGGCGTGAGGACGACAATGGCCGAACGCTGAGACAGCTGTCGGAGGAGTTCGACCTGGAGATTCTAAACCTCAGAGAGGAATGTGAGGGGCAGCACACATGGATGGCCCGGGACCGACGAACATGTATCGAGTATGCCCTGGCATCAAAGAGGCTCGCACGTCGCCTTCAAAAAATAACTGTAGATGAAGATGGGGAGTGGAGTATTGGCAGCGATCCTAACAGCATCATACTTCATTTTGGTGCAATCCAAGGACAACGCAGCCGGCCGAAACGTAAAATGATGTTCCAATTACGTGAATGTGATATTGAGGCAGTATGTCAGGAGTTCGAAGAAAGTGATAAGCGCATAAATGCCCTCATCTATGATGACTATGCCAATGCACTTCGGAAAGCAATCACCACACAGTCGATTATGAGAGGCTTAAGCGGGAAAAGGCGGCTTGTATCGTGGTGAAATGCTGAAATCCGGAGATCCATCCAACTCAGGCAAGACGCAAACCGAGACCATCGCCGGGCTCTGCGGACGCTAGGAAAAGCACCGGAGACTCTACGACTCTGGGAGGAATACCAGAAGCTCAAGGCAATAACACAATCTATCGTCGAGGAGAAAAAACAGATACATGATTGCAAGGTGATGAAAGATATCAGAAAGGGTGGAAAAAGAGCCGGAGAGAAGTTCTGGCGTTATATTGGAACACGGGATGGAAGAGATAATTCTCCCCAACTGATCGACGCCAAAAATGGAGGTGTAGTGCGCAACGTTAGAGCTCTCTTGGATGAACACCTTCACAATCTTTTTGGGACGACACAGGATTTCCACGGTAATGAGAGCGTGTCAGCAAGAGGCCCTGATATCAAAGATCCACCGCTACTTAATTTGACGAGTGACAACACCACCATCGTGGGAAGAGTACTGGTCGCACGCGCTCGCGCGCGGTTGAACGGCGGCACTGCGCAGGGCCTGGACGGAATCCCGGCTAAGGTACTGAAAGGCCTGGGACCCGACGCTCAAGAGCAGTTGGCCCACTTGTTCAGTTGCATATGCTGCGGAGATGACCCGATCCCCACTGACTGGAGGCGCGGTCGAGTAAACTTCATCTCGAAAAAAGGTGGAAACAAGCAGCTGTTGCATGACTACCGACCGCTCACCGTCACGGCAGTTGTATACGGAGTATTCACGACTATCATCAATTGGCGAATCACATCATGGGCTGAGGGAGCCGTCGTGTTTACAGAACTGCAGAACGGGTTTCGAGTTGGGCGGCGGTTGGACGATAACCTGTTTACATTGACCCAATGCATCGAGATAGCGCGAGCGGAGAGGCGGCCTCTGATATGCTGCTTTCTAGACATTGCTAAAGCGCATGATTGTGTCCCTCACCTAATGCTGTTGGAAAGGCTAAGACACCTCAATATGCCCCATACATGGGTGAGGTTGATCCGTCGGTTATACGACGGCAATGTGGTGATGACATCCTTCAATGGTGTGACATCAGGCGAGGTCACAGTTGGAAAAGGTTTACGACAAGGCTGTCCGTTGTCGCCGACGCTATATATGCTATATGCCTCTAGCATGGAAAAGGCCATTGAAGACACTGGCATTGGTTTCACTTTGGAACACCGCCAGCATGGTGATATTGTAGCGTGGCGACTCCCTGGCCTTGTCTATGCTGATGACCTCGTGCTGATGGCCGACAGTGTGGAAAACATGAGGAGGTTGCTCGTCGCCTGTGAAACTGCAGCGGAACACCTCCGACTACGCTTCAATGCTGGCAAGTCAGCGACAGTCATCTTTTCTGGCGAGGGGTGCAATCTCGGGTCGCTCATCCTGCAAGGCTCAGCCATACCTCTTCACACCGAATACAGGTACCTCGGAATAACACTGTCGGCTAGAGAGGACTACTTGATTGAGCACCATGTGGGCCTCAGGAAGTCCTCAGTTAGCAAGCGGAACATACTGCGAAGGAGGAGCCTATGGAGCTGTGACCGGTACCTTGTCACCCGAGAACTTTGGAAGGCTGTGGCTGTGCCCGGGCTGACTTTTGGAAACTCAGTCATATGTGTTCCTAGTGAGCTACGCACATATCTTGAGCGGCGCCAAAGGGAGGTCGGACGACAGGCACTAGGGTGTCATGGACAAGTAGCCAATGAACTGATAGAGGGCGATGTCGGCTGGTCTTCCTTTGAAGCGCGGGAGGCAAACAGCAAGCTTCAGTACTACACACGTCTCCGGTACATGAACGGAGACCGGTGGGCCAGGCGAGTTTTTATGTACATTCACCTGAAGCATATCAACTCGACGTGGAGGAAGCGAGTCACTCGTTTTGGGACAAAGTTTAAGATCTTCAGCTTGCCCACTGAACCTCAAACAGAAAAGGAGTGGATGAACACAGTGCGGGAGGAAGTGAAGAGGGTTGAGAGGGACCTTTGGATGAGCGGCATGCTACAACACCCTTCCATGCACATGTACGCGTCTCTGAAGACGGAGATTGCCCCAGTGACTTTCTGCGGGAACACACTGGGCAGTCGACTACTTATAGAGGCCCGTGGTGGTGCCCTACGTACCCGCCTATACCGAAGCAAGTACGATAGCAGCGTCACTGACACGGTATGTAGTGCGCGTGGAGCGGGCGAAGAGACAATCGACCACTTGCTGCTTGCGTGCAGGGCGCTACACCCAACGCCTGTCGTGGGTGCCCGCTTGGAGCAGGCACTTGGTTTCACCAACGAACAGACCCATGTAGTATGCTCCAAGCGGAGGCTCGAGGCATGGTGGCAGACTCGACTGAAAAATCGGGGTCGTGACCAAGACGACCGAGGTAACCAAGATGGCCAATAGCCGCTGCTTTACTTTTGGCTGGAGGGGCAAGCGTTCACTTAAAACGACGGTGTCATGTGAACTGATTAACTTTGACTGTGCGAAAGTGACGGTTGGCGAACTTTGGACACACGTGCTAACCAGTTCTCTTTCGTTGTTGTCCTTTTTTATTTAGTTTTTATTTTTTGCTTTTATTGGCATGTCTTACAAGACTCTCGTTACAAAGAGATTGTGCCTCAAATATACATACATACATACATACATCGCAAGTAGCTAGGCTAGGTGGCGCTAGGTACCGCCCAATTCATGTTTTACAAAAAAAAATTTTCATTTTTCTTACGCTACAATTGCGTTTCCTTTTCTTCGGGAATCTCTAACACATGTAAACACGCTACGCACACTACAAGGTGAACATATATTGAGCACATACACAGCCATTGCACATACAAACATCAATACAACAGCACACTACCCCGATCACTACTCCCGAGCCCTGCGTTTCCGTCTTTTATAGTGGTCGTTTTGAACGTACGGAATTTTTCGGTGACACTCTAAGCAATAAAAAAATATTCCGAACATGTTTATTTTTTTCCAGCAATGTCATACATCTGAGACTATTTTTAATGGCTCAGGGGGTGAATCTCTTATTAAAAAGAAAACGCTCTATCATGCCGTAATTATTTGAAAGCCAATAAATCGAGCCGCTCCGATGTGGTTCCAAGCCATGAGTTTGTTTTCCCGCACGGCCCTTCCTAGCCAGTATTTATATTGTAGTGTTTGTTTTTCCATTTGTGCTGTTCGCGCACGGCTGCAATTGCCGTCTTGAATTAATCTTTGTAGAGCGGATATTCACTCAGCTGTAAGTGATGCTTCAGGGGCAGAGAAATCGCTTTTCGATCAACTTGAATGCAGTCAAAGCCGCGACTTCCGGCAACTGTTAAGTGTACGGAGCTACGCCGTTGCGAGCTCGAAAACTTCTATCGCTCATCCCAGCGCGCCACTTGGAGGGCAGTTTCTACAGGAACCGTAATATATTTACACAGCAAAATAAAGGATAGCGTGTTTTTTTTTTCTCGATTTTACCTGTTTTTTTTTTATGCTAAACTTCCATTGTAATTATACGTACTTTCCGTCATACTTTCGTACTGTTCAGTCTTTTCCCCAGAGCGCAATCGCTCTCGGTGACCGACAGTCACATTGGCCACTGTACGATAGGAGCTTACCGTTCAGACCAGCGTTCCAACATCACTATCCACACGTCGATCGACTGCACCTAATCCCTCAAGTGGTAACTTTTTAATGTAAAGCGGAATGTCATCCTGCGACACCCCGCCCCCTCCGATCACGGCCCGACCAGCGGCATCAATGCCCGACAGTTTACGTCATCTCATCTTGTTGTTACACCACTGATACGCGAACACACGGTCACATCGGCGATAATTCCAGTCTTCTGTTCACAACCCACAACACTGCCATCACGATGTCGCTGACACGCAGAAATACAGAACCACGTTGACGATGTTGCTGACACGCAGAAATACAGAATCATGTTGCACGCCGGTTGGCACTCGGCACGGGACAACAGAACCAAACTCAACACGGAAGGCACCCAGACAGCCGGCAGGAAAACCTGCCTGCCTTGGACGCAGTTCCCGCGACTTCCATAACGTCGAAGACGTCGACACAGTTCCTCATGGTTTCGCTACTGTAGTTCCGCGTGTGTCCCGCAAATCGGAGACGACCGCCTTACCCAGTGTATGTAGCGCTGCTGGCACTTCTCCGGAACTTCGCTGTTTCTAGCGGCTTCGTTAGCTCGTTTAATAAAAGTAGTGGTAAAAACGTCAATGCAACCGAAATGTTCTGCACGTTTGGACTAGAAGTCGGAATTACAGGCGGCCTTCGCTGCCGTGGAAGCTCAATCTACTCAACATCAATTCATTAAACATCGTGCGCGATGTGCTCAAAAAACGAAACCGAAAGAAGATGAGTCGGAAGGGCGAAAGCTTTTTCCGGTCTGCCTGGAGAAGGAGGAAAACGTCTCGGTGAATAATAAGGACTTTAATTTTCCTTTCATCGGTCTGGGTATGTTTAGGTGTGTATTGGTAACTAAAACAAAAAAAAAATACATTACGGAAAAAAAACAAAACAAAAAAACAACCTCCTCTGGGGATTGAGCCTTTGACCACGTGGTCAGTAGCGCGATGTTTTACCCCTGCGCCAACTGAACAAGGAGGAACTTCCCCACCTCCTCTCATCTGAACTGCCGTTCCTCCCTTCTCTGGGCAACTTGTCCGCAACACGGAGGAACAGTCGCTGTTGCTACCTTTCTCCTCCTTTTTTTTTATTAGAGTGTGGTCTTCTCACCAAGCCGGGAATCGGACTTGCACTGCGGGCCCTTGGAGGGGAACGATGCACGGGCATGCGGTACCCCGCACCTTCACCAAAATGTCACGGGTGGTGACCAAAACACAGGAACTAAACAGGAAACAATAAACGTTTAATGAGGCGAACTTGTGCCAAAAAAAAAGGGGTACAAAGATAATAAGAGAGCGTCACGGGCGTCGAAGTCGGCATAGCAGCACAGTCAAACGCTAGGGCGAAACTGACTCCGCTCGCCTTGCGGAATCCCTTATGTACCCTCGTGGGTTTCTGGATCGTTCGGCGTAGAAGGTTCGGCGCGTAGAACATTCTGACCTCGAACAAGCCCAACATGGTTCTCGAATTTACCAGAACATTACTTTACAGAGTCAACAAAAATGCGCCTCCTCGGCCAGGAATCGAACCCTGGCTTTCAGCGTGGAAAGCACGCGCGATAACCCTTAGACCACGAGCGCGCTGCCTTCTTGGTCAGCTGCGCTCGCGGCAATATTGCTTTCTTCTGCCGCGAACTGTTTAAACATTTGTGGAGGAAGGAAAAGAGTTTGCTTTGATTACAGCTAAAGCTTTAGATAACTCCCAACCATGACTGTAAGCACCAAGATCGGTAAGTGTCGTTACTCCGAAGCGTAGCTTATTTATACACTAGTTACACTAGAGCTGCGAACTTCATTAAAATGCGATCAAATGCAAAGGTGCAAGCGAGCTGGACAAGAATGGCGAAAGTAATCCTTGGGGAAGAAGAACAAGGGCGACAGAGGAAAAGCACAAATCTCCAAACACAGCTGGTGCGCGACCGAAAAAATCCTCTTGGTCCGGGTATCGAACCCGGGAGCTCTCCATTTCCAGTGGAGCGCTCTACCAACTGAGCTAACCAGGGCTTAGGCGTCACTAGAGCAGACAGGTTTTATCAGCTGCCACCAGTCTAACACCAATAAGGGTGAAAGGCTTGCATTTTAAGGTTATGATTATAATGCAATTAAATGCAAAGGTGCAAGCGAGCTCGACAAGAATGGCGAAAGTAATCCCTGGAGAAGGGGGACAAGGGTTACAAAGGACAAACACAAATCTCCAAACACAGCTAGGTGAATGGTGCGCGACTGAAAAAAATCTGCCTGGTCCGGATATCGAGCCCCGGACCCGGCAGCTGATAAAACCTGTCTGCTCTACTGACGTCTAACCCCTGGTTAGCTCAGTTGGTAGAGCGCTCTACTCCCGGGTTCGATACCCGGACCAGGCGGATTTTTTCGGTCGCGCACCAGTCAGCTAGCTGTGTTTGGAGATTTGTGTTTTTCCTTTGTCCCCCCTTTTCCCCTTCTCCAGGGATTACTTTCGCCGCGCGTCCTTGTCTACGGCAGCATCCCTGACATTTAGGTGGGACCGCCATCCTGGCGTGTGGCGCTGCGTAAGGGTACGGTCGCGGCGGGCCCTGAACCGGGCGACATGCGTTGCCTTAAAGACTTTCACCTGTCGGAAAGTCAGAACGGAAGGTTGGAAGAAGCCAGCATCTCTCCATCCGACGATGTCCCCTCCGAGCTCGGCTCAGACTCCAACTCTGACTTTTCAGGGTCGAAATCTGACTTCGGTTATGGGTCGCTCGATTCAAGTTAGACGTTTTGTAGCACTGCACGTGCCGTTATAATTGTGGTGGCGGCAATTTATGGATGGTAATACAAAGTCCGCTGCCTTTGCAGACACCAGAACCTGTTTTTTTACAGCCTACTGCAGCGCTCTACAACGAAGCTGACCAAGGAATGCGCCCTAATATACCTGGAGCCACTTAATGAGCTGCGCTTAGGTATGGGCACTCCGTACCCCGACATTATTGTTGGCGCCGCCATTTTGGTTCGTACGCAGAGCAGACCGAATTTCCGGTCGTCATGACTCAAAAGTGCGACTTCCTGTGTATTAGATTCGGTGTTAGGAAGGTAGTGTAATATTGCTTTGCTCTGTCGCGAACTGTTTAAACATTTGTGGAGGGCGGAAAAGTGTTTCCTGTGATTTCAAATGAAGCTTGAGATAACTGGCAACCATGATCTTAAGACGCAATATGGCCAAGCGTCGTCACTCTGAAACGTAGCTTATTTAGTAGCACTAATTATACCCTAGGTACATTCGCGCGTTTAACTGTAATGAAGCCAACCACAGTTGATTTAATCGCGATCGAACGGAGTTACACGGCAGCGCCAACTGTCATTAAAGGGGTACATCGCCGATTTCTTCATGGTCCCCGATTTGCTTGAAATTTTGCTAAACTCGCCAAACAATATCGCCAAAATAGTATCCCAAATATTAGGTCAACATATTTTTTTTTCACGAAGTTATTGAATTTACAATTTTGGTCCTCACCGTGTTTTTCAAGCTGAAAGTCTCTACTGGCAACAGCGAAAAAGTGACGTCAGTGGAAGGCAAGGGTTCACTCCCTTGCCTTCCACTGACAAATTCTGCGGTCCGTTCGACTGCAGAATTTGTTCCCAACTGATTCGAAGCAGTTTCATGGTGGGAAATGAATGCTTCGGAAGCTTGCTCCAGTCCCCGCGCTCCAGCACGGAAAAAATGATTGGCATATTCTATTTTTTAGACTGTTCGCCCGACTGGCAAGCTTGCCTTCCACTGACGTCACATCACTGAAAAGGGCGGGTATATTTGAATGTTTGGTTTTTGCATCATTTTCATTTGCCGATTTCGCAATAACTATTATGAATTTCACGATACTAAATAGCATACCAGAAAAGGTAAAGGCCGGGAGTCAGAAAATATAGTTAGTTGAGGTAGCTCAAAAATCGCCGGAGTACCCCTTTAAGCCTCTAACGATCATTCAGTTCAACTGAGCTGGCCTACCTCAGTTAACTGGAGGTTCGTCCCAATAGAGCTAAAGATGGCGTCATCTACCGCAACGCCGCCCATGGCCATCGCCAGCGAAACACTTACTATTACGGAAGATTGGGGGAGGTATCTAGAAAGTATCGCAGTAGCAAATATCGTCGGAAGACGAATAATTCGTGACCAGAGCTTCTGCCAGAACGATCAGTGCACGTCGCCGAAGCCAAAGCTCGCTAAGGGCGGCCATTGTGATGTCGGTGCCAATACGATTTTCGTTATGTCTTTCGCGCTTGAATTCGTGTGAAATGTTCCGGTTCTCGTTGCTTTACTCTAAAAAAAAAATAAGCAAATTATTTATCGTTTATAATGAATGAATCTTGTGCATACACTTGCATCACCTTAAAAAAAATAATATGACATTATATTTGGTTTGGTTTCGGTTTCAACCTTGTCCCATGAAGCGCATCTGAACTGGGTTTGTTAGGCCTATGTACCGTGTAAAGCGTGTTTCACATGCAGCGGTTTGGCCCTAGAGCGGCGCGATTTCTGCCGTCGCGGCGCTCGTGCCGCTCAACCGCAGGTGCTGGCCAGAGCGCCGCGACGGCAGAAATCGCGCTGCTCTAGAGCCAAAACCGCTGCATGTGAAACACGCTTAACACCGGACAACCTTGTTGAGCGACAGTTTGGAGATGCCAATGATCATTGTCTTAATGACAGTTGAGAGCGCTAGTGTAACTATAGCTAGGGTATTAGTGGCTAGGGTGAACACCCGTCCCGCGACTCGCGGGACTGTCCCGCATTGAGGGCTCCTGTCCTGCGTCCCGCAAGAAATACTGAAATCTTGAAAATGTCCCGTATTTCAAACTGGCGTAAACTTCACTATGCAACTCATGACGCTGCTGAACAACGGGGCACGGGGGTGTGCGAAGCTCGCTGGCAATCGTGTGAATCGCAGTGGTATGCCATATTCTATCCAAGCATTGCGGGAAGCGACCGTCGTTCTCGCATTATATCTGACGCGCATGAGCCGTTGTGCCTCTCTTTCCTTGGTGGCAATATATTGGAGAGAAAATTGCTCGCCAAAAGTTTAAAATAGATTATTGTAATTATTTTCATATCGAGCTGTGTCAATGCAAAAAAGTTGCTGTCAATTGTTTTTTTTTGTGTGTGTGTGCGTGTGTGTGTGTGTGTGCGTGTGCGTGCGTGTGCGTGTGCGTGTGCGTACGCGTGTGTGTGCATGTGCGTGTGCGCGCGTGTGTTCGTGTGTGTCCGTGTGTGTGCGTGTGTGTGCGCGTGTGTGCGTGCGTGCGTGTGCGTGTGCGCGTGCGTGTGCGCGCGCGCGTGTGTGTATATATAGATAGAGACGGTTACACAAGACAAAACGACTGCAACTCACAACGCTTAAAAAACAAAAAGACTGAATTTCTGTTCGAGCATGTTGGTAAAAATGAGAATCAACAGAAAACAAGAAGCCGTAAAATATTTACTGTTTATTCTTTCCTTCTGATCCATTGAGTTCTGCTGCAGTCGATTTTATGTTTTCAACCTAGGAACATTTATGAACAAATGTGCCATTAAAACTCAAAATATATCACTAAGTGAGCCTAATTGCGGCAATACAATTTGCAGCTGTATAATATGTTTTGAGACAGGACAGGATGTTAAATGTACTAGCAGACTCACATTTCGTGGCGTCTGTTGATAAATTTTCTCGAATATTTATTTTTTCTATGATTCTATTTCCCTCCTTGCGCCCCATTCTCAGGTAAAACAAAAAAAAAACAAAAAAAACCTGAGAGTGGGGCACAAGGAGGGAAAAATATGCTTCCTGCTTCTACTCCAGTCTGAAGTTAAAAAGCATCATGGTAAACTTCCCCCAGCTCGACTGCGCATTAAGTTAAGTTTTGCAGTTGCCACAGTCTAAGTATAATCCCCTAACCCCCCCCCCCCCCCCCCCCCCCCCCCCGGGGGTCAGCGTGTCCCGCACTTTGCTAGCAGGAAGGTGGTCACCCTATTAGTGGCTCCAGTCGCCACTATACTGCGTTTCACTTTATGTTGTACCAAAGTTATGGTGGGCTAGAAGGGGAGCTGTGACAAGCGCTCACTTCGTCGCGCGGAAGGAAATGGCAAGGCGTTCAGCATGCAGTGTGAGCAAACGCTGCTGTTAGCATCGATATGCTCGCAGCAGCGCCACAACGGCACTCCGCCGTACTGTGAACCTTAATAAAGAAGAAAATTTGGTCACCTTTGATCACAGTCGTGAAACCTCGCATAATAAATCTTTTCTTGTTAGCCATAACGAAATAGAACACGGATTATTGAGCTCGATTCAATGAAGGAAGGCAGCTATGGTGGGCGTGTGAAGCCCCTCGGTGTTCTTCTTGTACCTTCTCTGTAGTGCAGAGTGGCGCTGATATACAGTTATCGATAAAGCCTCTTTGCGTTTGTCTTGCAAGTAGCGTCAAATGCGCCGGTGCACGAGGCCCGTGTCTCGAGCGGCCCAGCACTGAAATGAGCGGCCTTTGGAAGCGAATGGCGGCGGAGCACCCGCTTGAGGCACGTGCCTGGCCCGTTTCCACAACAATAGTTGACGGTACTTGAAATACTTAATTTTATCCAGGGACTTTACTTATTGATGACCCTCTGATCGTAAAAGCTCCCCCTTCTAGCCCAGCATACCGCAACGAAGGCTAGAAGCGCGAGCTCATAACGTTGGCAGCTGCTCTGAATGCATGAGAGCTTGTGCCGCCGAGATGTGCCCTAGAACAAGGAGATCCCGATTGTAGACTTCCCTGCGGTACATTATAATGTAAAACAGCTTATAGTCTGGATTGGCTGCGTGTGATTGACAAATGTGATTATCGCCCCAAACACCGTCTCCCCTGGCGCACCGGAAAGGCAAATGGGCGATGGAGAACTCTTTCGATATAAAAGGTGCTTCGTAGACTGTTTTCGCTTTGCAGCGGTATTTATTTAGATATTTTACCGTTGTAAACACTCAGTTTGTACTTGTCTTTAAAATGTAAAACTATAAATTGGAAATTATCATGACTGTAACATGTTTACGTAACATCTTTTGTAGTACACTCCTATTCAACTTGAATTATTTCACAGAAGCGCCACGTTTGTTCCTCTGTCTTCACATACTAACTTAGAAAAAAAAAAAAGTTATGATAGGTTTTGCGGTATGGACAGCATACAGGACAGGCAGGGAGAGAGACAGTGATGTACAAAACACTTTGTTTGCAGAAGGCGAGCACCAGGAATTAAATCATTTCCGTCCCAAAGGAGCAGTTAGTCAAACAAGTCATGGCAAAGTACACGAGTATGTTTGGAATAAAAACCGCTGTACAGCATATCCATACGCGGCGTCGTCAACCAACTAAATGTTTCGCAGCCGCGCCTTGGGACACGTATGAACAGAGGCCCGAAAGAACCTAACTGCTCGCAGTTAGCAGGGCCAATGAGCACCACAGCACTGCGAATAAAGGATGAGTGACTGCGAGCTCTCGTTCCTTTATTTTAACCGAGCGCTAAAAACACAGGTCGACCAGTTGAGTTTCCCCGAAACACGCTCTAAAGTGTCAAAGCACGGCGGACGTCGTGAACCCGCCGAACCGTTACCACCGTTGGCCTTCGTAACGCGCCCAAAGAGGAGGACCGAGCAACTGAGCACCGAGGGAGGCAGCGACAAAGCGTTCGAGAGCCTGAGATGTTCGCGAGATGTGACTTCTCATAGGAATAGGATGATGTCATTGGGAAGCATTATGAGATTGAAAGAATTCAAGCGAAGAAGTACGTTCGAAGTGGATGTGGTTCAAGCCTTGAAACCAATGTAGCTTGATCGCTTGGCCACCCCTGCTCTAAGCGGTCGAAAACTTGTCAAATCGGCTGGCAGACGATAACCTTGGAGGCTTCTTCCAGAGGCTCAAAGATAAAGGGTACATTGTGGTGATCGGTTTCATAAAAAAGAGCAGATAAAAACTTCGAAAACGTTTCAAAATCCGCGAATCATTCTTGTGGAAACGGCCAAGACACGTGCCACCAGCGGGTGTTCCGCCGCCATTCGCTTCCAAGGGCCGGTAGAGACACGGGCCTCGTGCACTGGCGCATACAACGAGGTAGAGGGGCTTAGAGTGATATACCGGAAGTTCCGAAGTGACACCCCCCCGGTTGCCGCCATGTTTTACGCAAATGTGACCACTTGTCACGTGACCTAACAAGGGCCGTGACGTCACAGGTAAGATGGCAGCGCCCAGAGCTGGCGGATGCGACTTTGTTCGGTGCGGCGGCAGCCGTGATGTGCAGCGGCTTTCCGACGATTTCGGGCTTTTTCGTGCTCGCTGACGCAGGTATAATGTGAAAATGTGAAGGAATGAGACTTTATACCTTTTCTGCGCAAGATCGCTCTGGATCATCTGGATATTAACACCTGTGAGACAGCATCAGTCGTATCGCCGTACCGGTGCTCGGATTCGGGATCTGTTCGAGGATCGATAGAACTTTAAGTGGTTTTAGCATAAAATTTTCGCATTCTCTTAGCTTTGTTTGAACGTTGGAATGTCTGAGAATCGACGCGAAAGGTATACGTCGCGTTAGGGCCTAGGAGTTTTTTCAGGCCTGCGTCACCGAATAACCATAGCAACTTTTAGCGAGGAAGCTCCTGCGATCTTTAACCCTTTGTGCTAATCGACGATTCTACATTCGATCGCTTTTCTTCCTTTTTTGGTGAGTGCGAAGTGCAGAATTATTTTCAGCTTCGAGGATGGCGTTTTATTGAGTGTGGGGATGAATATGTCGTTGCAGGCACCGGCTTCAAAGCTATTCGACTTGCAATAAGAACAACTGTTTTGGTGTATGCATAGATTAACTGCACCTTTTTTCTCTTTCGTAGGATTTATTGCAGCAATACTTTTTTCATCAAAGATTGCATTGTATTAGTCGGTCAATTATTTACTTGTTCTAATTACCTGGATAAAATGATTCATATTTGTGTTCATCCCTTGCCTGAAGAGCAGTCTTGTTGAAAAATGTTGACCGTTCCTTTCGGTCTCTTCAATAGCCTTTTTTGAAAAGTGTGGGTTGCCTATAGACGCTTTACACACGCGCCAGATTACAGACGCCATTGCCGACCTTCTACTGTCTTACCGAGATATCCAACCACTAAAGCGGGCTTTGGCAAGTCTCAACAAAGGCAAATGCTGGGGGAAGACACCGTCGTATCTAAAATGCCAGTAACCTGTCCTCCTGTGGTAATGATGGAGCAGAGTGAAAAATATAAGCGAAAATAAAAACTGAAGGGCGGTTATGGCGGCGCCCATGCACAGCTGCTGTAAAGCGTCTATACTTCGTATCATTGTAACCTGAAAAAGGGCAACCGCCACAGCCCCCACGAGCCAATCAGAGAGACAGAACGAAGGTGTGTGACAAATCTGTGCAGACGAGCACTCTGAATGGCATGTTGTCATGTGCCTCTCTCCAACGTGCATATTGGCTCACCGAGACTGTAGCCTTTGCTGTTTGCCAAATTGTAATGGAACGAATTACAGTAGCTACTACTATAATTACCCCAGGCTTTCATACTTTGGTCATTTGTTCGACAAGGATGTTACGTCCGCCATCACTGTGAACTCGACTCAGCGCCTATTGGACTAGAATGCTGCATTAGCATTCGACGTGAACTGGGGCCCATTTGTGTGCTTTACGCAGAAAAAAAAATGGTAACAGTTCTGTTGCTTGATGGGATTCCGCAAAGGGTCTATTGTGTCATACGTATAGGAAGTGTCCTGCTATATAACAATGCATCAACACATATGATTAAAGTATATGCTCAGAGGTGTGTTCAGGAGAAGTGGAATGAGTGCAGCCCAATGCAACAAGTCTGCCAGTCTGGTATGTCCGTTTAATTAATATTGAAGGGTCAGAGATGTGAGTTTCCTCAAAAGGACCTGCGCGTGTGGTGAACACAATTCTTGGTGTATAAACTCTCAAGGCGTAAAGGCAAGCGGAAATAGGTTTATCTGGTTAGTGCATCAAATATGTTTATTTCCACAGGATTACATAATTATTGATTCTTAGTTAATGGTTCCAGAACGAGTTCTTTCTCCGACAGTCTCCTGTCAGGCGTTCAGTCGTAATACCTGTGGACCTTGTTGTGGGATGACGCTCCTGGCGCGTCGGTGTTCAGTTTGGTCGAGTAGCAACTTTGACCGACTGATGCCGTCTTGAAATCATACGTCGTGTTCGCCCACTGACATTTGACGCACTGAAGCTGCAAGGCTGGCTTCTAATCCGCAAAATTTTCCTGGTAGTTTTCTCCATCAATGCAGCAAGCTCGGGCATGTATTGGTTATGTGGCTGTGCCTTTTGCTGTACCGTTGACTTGATAGCTGGCAACAATGTTTGTTTGCTATCCTAGTTATTTCACTTCCATTTCGTAATGGAGACTTATTCTGCATCCCACGACCACTACAACTTGTGCAAGTCTTGTGGGGCAAAGTGAAGTCTCGTGATGCTTACAGTCCACTTTTGAGAGCAACCAACTATTCTATTTCTTAAGGTCGCTGAGCGGTATTCTCCCTCAAAGTTGGAAATTGTGTGCTTCGTGGCGTGGACACAGATAATTAGTGTCAACTAATTATTAGGTATTGTCCTTGGATGACAACCGACACCAGATCAACTCTCCTTGCATTGCCGCTCACCTGCTCTGTCGTGCTTACCTCCCGTCCAGATGAAGTAGATCACAAGCTTCGGGGTCATGTCGGTACCAGGGACAAAGACCGCCGAAGATAATCCCCAATCTTCCCCGGACGCTCGTCGAGACGTGGTCGAGGGTCGTACGGCACGAACCCTTGCAGGCCAATTCATTGGTGCGGGCACCTCCAGTAGACATGGTCGGTCACATGCAGTGGTAGCAGAGTGGTTTTCGGTCGGCCATTCGCAGTACTTCCGTTTTCCTCGGTGTACTCTGTTCAGCGCGGACCTACACTGGTTCTTCCCAATGTTGGGAACGCTTCGGCGATGGGGTGTCTTGTTGAATCGGCATTGAATAGTAACAGGTAGCCGGTGATGGTCGTTGTGACTTTGTTGCATAAGTCGCCCTCGTTTTGTCAGATGCCGCTTCGCTCGAAGAAGTGTTCAGTTGAAACGCCTGTCGAACTTCTTCTGAAGCAATCTCGGCGATCAAAATAAAAGCCGGGCAACTGATGGCAGGAACTAGCTTCCTTATCTCCTCCCGGACACCGTTGCGAATGATGTCACGGATGCCTGGACGACTCGAGTGTCGCGACGTTGGGGAGTTGTTGATAGTGACATGCTCGGACCTGCAGTGTACATTCAATGCTGGAAGCTTCATTGATATGAACCCTTCGACTGTTCTGTGGGGTTGCGCACAAGGCTGCTGAAGGTGTTGTCCCTCACATGAGGAACATGGGATTCTTAGCTTCTTGTCTTCTGTAGCATCAGGGTTGGCGTGGGTGCTCGATCAGAAGCAAAACATCCTCCACGAAGGTGGTGACGCTCTCGTTGGGGCCGCGTCCTGGACAGAATCAGGTATTCGGCTCTCTCTCGTCAATGTTGGCTGATGAACATGCACTTCAGCTCGATCTTGCAAACTTCCCACGACGTTAAGGAGGATTCGTGGTTCTCAAACCAGTGCCTCGCAGTTTCTTCCACGAGAAGTATAGGTTCTGCAGGAGCTGGTTCTCCATCTACCCACGTGGCGGGCGACACGGTCATATTATTCAATCCAGCCCTCGACGTCTTATGCACCTTGCGTGAAAGGGCATCAGAGTGCGAGGTGCGACGGGCATGCAAACGATTGTGGGAGCGGACGTTGTTTGCTGCTACAGGTTTGTCATTGTTGGCTTAGTCAGCTTCGGTTTGTTCTGGAAAAAGACCTAATTCCGGCGGTTCTTGCTGGTAGCGGCGACCGGCTTGGATTTCAAGTTCTTCGTGGTGTATTTCCGAGTTTCGTCCTTGTGGTACCCGCTCGTCTTGCGGTATTTCTGCCGGGCTCGGGATAGGACTTGGTTCACGGCTCGCTGGGGGTTTAAGACTCGGGATAACGTGCCACCCGTGTCTTGTATTTGGGCAACTCGGCTGAGGAGCTGCCAGGGTATACAGAGTGAAGGGCTATGGGTAAAGTGCGCAGCACCTCCACCAGAACATGCAATGACAGCTGAGCATGGCCTGGAACTTTCCAGAATAGTAAATATTGAGAGAAAATAGGACTGGAGCAAGCATCCGTGGCAATATAACAAAACAGACAGAAAAGAGTCTATCCTGACCACTAAAGAAGCTGCACTGCTTTAGTGGCATTCTGTTCGAACAAATCCTCTCCTTCGGGGTTTGGTGACTGCCGTGGACGAGTTGAACTGAAATCGATGTGGGACAACTTTTCTGGTAACGAGCCGCTGCAGACTGCCGTCGCAAAGCGGCGTGAATGGGTGGACTGGGTAGGTAACACGCGCGATGAAATGTCCATACAGCTTGCAATTCACGTGACGAGTGTTGATGAAACTTTGGTGTCGACAAAACGTGCGACAGACCAGCGGAATCAATACCAACTGCAACACCTATGCTCCGTGAAGGTGCACGTCTACGGCAGAACAATTTAGTAGGCAGCACAGCATCACCTAAAGCACGGCACAGGAACTACCAGCTTGAGGGCAGCTCTTCGGCGCGCCGCACACCTGTCCTCCGTGAAAGTGCACGTCTACGCCGGAACAATCTGGGAAGCAGCACAGTATCATTTAGCACGGCACGGGAACTACAAGCGGCAAGGCATTTCTCCGGTGCACCGCAAAACCAAAGTGAGCCTTCGGGCATTAAAACAAAGCGACACCACGATTGCACAATGCCAAGCACGACTCACGCAATCTCCGTCGTTAAACTGTGTATCCAAATGTATTGCACACGCTTTACTGCAGATCTCGAAGGTTCCGATGGTCAATGAGAGCACAGAAACGTCGCCTTAAATTTTATGCTAGCGGTATCCGAATCAATCCGAGGTGCGAGCAGCGTAGGGCAGATTGTCTCTTCCGTGGCAATATTGCCGTCGGTCACCAGCGAAATGCACACCGTTCTTTCGTATTTTCTCCTTGTACCTACGTCAGACATCACGTTGAACTCTGAAGTCACTGTCGACCGGCCTCATATGACGGCTTCTGCGTCTGAAATCGACTCGCCGAGACGAACGAGAACCAACAAAGCACCCGACAAGCTCCGGCCCATTTGGGGCCAGCCGCTGCATGGGCGCTGCCATCTTTCCTGCGACGTCACGCATTTAGTTCGGTCATGTGACGAGTGGTCAACTTTGCGTACAATGGCAGCCGCCTTATGGGGGTCACTTTCGAGTGCAGACCGGAACCCCGGTTTATCGCTCTAAGCCCCTCTACCTCGTTGGGCGCATATGACGCTTCTTGCGAGACAAGCGCAAACATCTCGAGGGGCTTTTGAGAGGAGGAAGGGGGGGCATGTAGCGGCCCCTGGCGAGCCATGAGAAAAGAAAGGCCGCGAAAAAGGCACGCAGAGCCAGACACGAACAGAGCCAGCATTCCGACACCAGTGAGCCCAGCTTCGGACCCAAGGAGGTTATAAGTACTAGGAGGAGGCACGTTGCAATATTGGTGAAGCCTAGTCATAAAAAGTTTAAACGATGTTGTGCCCAACGTGACCGTAGATCTCCCTGGCAATTGGTGCGCGTGACTTGTCACGTGTGAGACGGGTGGTTGATTGTAGAAGGATTCCTTGCAGGCTTGCGCGCACTCCGTCCGGTAGGTTTTATCATATTGAAGGCTACACGAAGGCTAGCTACGGTCACGTGATGTGGTCACGTTGGTCTGATAAGTGAGGAGGGCATGGAGGAAAATGAGAAAGAGGCGAGGCGTCAAGGAAGCATGACTTGTGGAGGCGACGCGGCTGACGTCATGCCCTGTCCTACCCTTCAATCCTCATCGTTCGATCCCGACCTCAAGTGCCGTCATGTCAAATTCTTGTAAATGGTGATTTAAATTAGTTAAAGGTTCATGACGCCCTCAACTACCACCGAATGTTATCAGAGACGAAGCTGCTGAAGAATGGAGGCCTGCATCGTCTGCATCCCGAGTTTGGGACTCCGTGCTGCGCGTCGGCCTCCAGTTGTCATATGTACAGAAATAAAAACAATTCAGACCGGATGTCTCTTCACCCTTGCGAAATGGTAACGGTAATGTCGTTTCTCCATTGAACTTAAACGTATGTACTTTCATAGAATATGTACTGCTACCAAAAGCAGTGTAATGACTAAAAAAAAAAACATTTCACTCTTTGTCGAGGACGCCTCACACCGCTGAGGTTCCATTCGCGTGCAATATTTTTTGACTCCAAAATACACTGGAGGCCAGCAGAACATGTCTCGTATCCTGAACTCACTAGTATTTTTAGAGGAAGTGTGTTTGATGAGAGCTGGGGGTTACACGGGTTCCATCTTCGCCATCTGAGTGTCAGGCTCGGCGGACATTGTATGAGGTAATAACCGTCATGGAAAGCCCTTTTGATAAACAAATTGTTGAATAATTATTAATTAATGGTTTTATGGCTGATGTTGCAATTGCAGTATTGACGCCAACTACTATCAAAGGGTTCACCAATTAATAGAGTTTGTATAAAGGGTATTGTTTCTTTGATGCTATTTATTGACGTGTTTTCGCGTCTTTATTCCCAATGTCAATATTGCGCGCAAGAACATTGCCACACTGACTCTTAAATGAATGGCGTAGTCGTTTCCATGACGTTGTCACTATCTCGGCAGCGCGTGCTTAGGGGATTCGACAAAGAACGTCAATAGGTCTCAGTCTTACAAAATATATTTAAGTTCAATGGGGAAGCGACGCCACCGTTATCCTTTTTCATCGGTGACGAGCTACCCGGTCTAGTTTTTATATAGTATATATATATATATATATATATATTCTCGGATTCAGACATTATACAACAGCATTGCTCCTAAGCACCTCGATTTCTGTACATCCATTTCATTGTACCGCCATCAGTTGAATAACCTTGTAATTTACTGATAACATTTTGTTTGTTTATTTGTTTTTGGGTGATGGTAATATACCAACGTGTTTCTAGGATCGAACAGGTGCACCAAAGTGAAGACCGCTGTGGTTGTTTTTGGGCACTGAAAATAAAGTCATTATTATTATTATTATTATTATAATATATATATATATATATATATATATATATATATATATATATATATATATATATATATATATATATATATATATATATATATATATATATATATATATATATATATATATATATATATATATATATATATATATATATATATATATATATATATATATATATATATATATATATATATATATATATATATATATATATATATATATATATATATATATGCGTGCGTGGCCGAGTGGTTACCGTGCCTGACTGTCGCGCGGAATGTCTGAGTTCGATTCCAGTCAGTGGAATGCTCTTTTATTTGTTCTTTGGACATTGCGTTCTCGTGTGTTCGAGAACGTTCTCGTATGATCGAGTTCCGAATGTTCCAGTGGCTGAACAATCTATGCCGATTGTTCCAGAACCCAACGCGCGTACATAAGGGACTCCGCGTGCTGATCTGCAGTCAGTTTCGCCCCAGCGATCGACTCTGCTGTTTCGCCGACTTCGACGCCCGCGACGCTCTGCTGTTATTTTCTGTTTCCTTTTTATTTTTGGGCACAAGTTCGCCCCCATTAAACGTTTAGTTTCTTCAGTTATTATCGCCTCATAACTTGTCATTCGTGACAATATATACCTGTACACAGACCATCCCGACGCGCAGTGTGCATTCCCAAACTCGGGAAGCAGACGATGCAGGCTTGCATTTGACGGCAATTACCTGGGCATAAGTAGACTAAAATTAAGACGACAGTATAATTATGTAACGTTAAAAGGATACAGATGCATGGAAGTCAGGATAACGTCCGCTTCAACTGATTAAAACGTGTCTTCAAGAGAGCATCGGATAAATTGCGGCGGCATCACACACTGTTGACGCCCCACCGGCGAATCCCTGTGATACGTCTCTCCGACCGTGCCTCAAGACGGGCGCCTGGAGGCATGGTCGAAAAAGCTCTTACTTAAAAAAAAATATTATTACGAACAAAAAGTTGTTTATGGCTCTCAACATGGCCCTTTCTGCATAAACTGGAGATTGTGTCGTTTAATTAAGACGCAACAAAGCGAAAATTTGAAAACATTATGGCAAGCAATTAAATTTTTAGTTTTAAGAAAACAAAGAACAAAAGTATTGTAGCAAACACCGAGATCCAAGTTGACTAAAAGAAATAAAGATATCTTATGAAGTTCCTTTGGAGTTCCTATATGGACCCAAAATGGCTTCTTTCAATATTTGTATCTTAAGGTAAGATAGGGCATAATATTAAGTAATAAGGCGTCCACCCAAATGTTTGTTGTCAGCAATAGTTCTGTTTACAATGTTTTTCTACATTAGTTTCATGCAGATTCGCAAAATTTACAGCCTGATATCAGCAAAAATAAAAGTTACCTTTTCACGCAATTTTTTTTTCTTTGTGTTTGAAGGTTTCTTTATATAAATTAATTTTTCTTACATATCCCAGGCCTGACAAAATTGCCGCGTCTCCTGTGGCATGGAATGACCCAGCTGAGAAAGTTCTGGCACTCACCCGCAGCAAAATTGCACCCCTTGCGCATTCTGTGAATGTTTTTTGGAGGGGGCACGATTATAGCAACTTTCAATCAATATTTACACGCCAATATCTTCATGTTCCTGGATTTACATTCTGATAACGCCGAAATCTGCTCGTCCTATCTAGCTCACCGGAAAGAAAAAAAAAATATGGAGACAAACCGGAAGATAGAGGATTTGGGGAAAAGGCCTGGCCGCTGTTACGCGTCGCTGCCACGTACATCTTCATTGAGAGACGGAACGCGCAGAGGAACAGAGAATCTTATTCCCTGTCTTTAACCCCTGACCGAACATCAGGAAGGACAGCGCGAAACATGCGCAGCAAGGGAGTGGGGAAGCAGCAGGCACACAGAAACACATTGGCACGCGCAACGCAGGCGCAACTCCTTCCCTAAATGGGGAGAAAATGAGCGTATTTGCATACCGAGATTACCGACAGCGGGTTTTGGGCCGCCCCCCTCTCGCTTCCGCTTTAATCTTCGTTCCCCACGAAGATGGCCGTGGAGTGGGAGCTCCGCTCTCGCACGACCAATCATCCACGTCCATTTTCTTCGCCTGACACCACTCTCTCAGCGTGGATATGGGCGGCAGCGGGACCGCATGGACAAAGAAAGACGCATGATTGGTGCAGCGAGCACGTAGCTTCCACCGCACTGTCAGCTTAGGGATGAAGGGAGTGGAGCCCTCGTCCTTCAGCCCGCAGACCTCGAAGAGGCCGCCGCTCCGCTTGGGAAGAATTTGCATACATTATTTCGTGGCTGGTGGTGTTGTCCCGCTCTTTTTGTTCCTTCCCTTTTTTCCGAGCGCCTGCGTTATAGCTTGGTTGTGTGCTTTTCGTGTGTACGTTGTATCGACGTTCCGGTCCCGAAGACATTGTGGACTAGTATGTCTACAAATGTTTCAGGAAGAGCGCTGCCTTGACCGCATACGCATAGCTCTGATATTGTTTGAGTGTGTGTTTCACTGGGAAGTTCCTTGACGGGGTCACGGAGTTTTCTCAGTTTCTGACGTGGTCTAACAACGGTTGAGTAAACGCGTCTTCAGTTAACGTTGTTTGTTTTTTGGTTGATAACATGATGATCTCGCCTTCCTCGCCGTCGTTAGTCGATGCAAGGTCATCTCGCGTTGACACTATATATTATACATCACTTGAATGCCGACGTCAAGTGGTATATGTTTTATTTTGTGCAGTACATTACGAGGTCCTTGGTGCGTACGCCATTGCTACCTTTGTTAATAGATGTTCGCAACGCACTTCCGCAACACTTTTACACAGAAGAAGCGGTACTTCTGTAAACGCAGACAACTTTCTGTATGCAATTAAAGCTGTGGACGCACGGGCGTCTGCGCACCTTGAGCGACGATCAAAGCTGTGCACGCGCACTACTCATCCAAATGCCAAAGGAAGTTGCCCGCGTGTACAACAAACCGAGAGCAAGAATAGTTGACTGTGTCTCAGAATGAGGTCCCTTTCGAAGGTGCACACTACCCGAGCGCTCCTTCAGGCACGTTCTGATCACCGGATTCAGCTAGAAGATGTCATTCAACCGGAGTTAAAAACCAACGCTGGGGTGCTATTCTGGTCGCAAGCACAAGCGTAACGTAACTAGAACGTTGGGACGGAGCGACAAACCAAAAAGATTAGTGTTTGAGGCTCCGCTTCAACGTTGGGGTTTACACGCAGGGCCAGGTAGAATCTGACGAGCCCCTTATATCTGTATGACGTGGCCACGTAGAGTTGGTGCTCACAAATCCCATAATTTTTCCCTGTTCATGTGAAAGCATTAACTGTTCCATGGACCGAAGCCGGTGTTGCCAAATGTCTGTAGCAGTGAGAAACGGCACCTAAATACCCACTGGCTGAGCGAAACGGCAGCTAAATTCCCTTTTTGGCTGAACGAAACAGCACGTAATTCCCATTGGCTCTGCAAAACGGCACGTGAATTCCCATTGGCTAAGCGAAACGGCATATAAATTCCCATTAGCTGCAAAGTTGACGCGCTTCAGAAAAAAATAAAACACAAAGAAAAGCACAGCAACGCTGATGCGTCGTCACAGAAGCTCTGGAGCCGGAGGGGGTGCCGCGCCCACGCGTTGGGGGAGCGTGATGTCACGGCCGGAGCGCCGTGTGAAAAGGAAGACATGGCGCGCTGCTTATAGGAATGCGCTGCATATAGGAATGCTTTGGCATTCCTACACGTGAGCAGTCTTAAGTGGCTTCGTTTAATTTTTTTTTTCTTTTTGCTCTCTTCTTTCTTTTCTCCGCCTCTTGTAACGAGCGAATGACGGAGACAAGGCTAGCTTCCGGATGATGCAAGGAAACTTAGAAAAATAATATTATTCTTGCATAAAATACGAAACATTATTTCAAGGATTACACCGTAAAGTAAATTTAGCTAAGATATCTCAACTTGTTTTCTCGAAGTTTTTGCTATGGACTTCCGAAACAAACATAACGGAAACAGCGGTAACGACCTGTGGTGTTGGCGCCTCGTTTTGGTCGTTGTTTCCCCTGTTTCTGCACAATACAGATGACATTACGGGAAGAAAATATTATGTCAAGGTACGTCGTGACACCAATCATCATCTGTGAATCCGCCGTGAACAGAAGCTGCAATTGAGTACCCTGTTTGCCTGTGTAGGAGACTCCGAAAGGATAGCGCTCTGATGAAGACTCTGTGATAGTAAATGACAGGTAATGACATCGACGCAGAATGCACCGGTTGTAAACGCTCTGTGGATGATGCAAAAAAGTTTCTTCGGGCAGTTTTAATAATGCGTTGCTCCCCTTGCTCACTACAGTGATTAGGACAGTAGTCCCCATAAGCCATGCTCTTTTCTTTCGTCGTTGAAGAACTGGGCGCGGCCGCGTTATCTCGGGCAGTCTTTTTGTCTTACTTTTTATTTGCAGAAAAGCCCGTGCAAAAAACAACAAAAACGACATCCACGTCCTTACACGCCAGCTAACGCTACATGCCAGCCAGCGCTCGTAATGAACGCGCGTTTTCTGGCCAAACACCTCGAACAGGTAATTTCGAAAATAAATGTGAATGACTTCGAAATTTATCGGTCTGCGGAATCCTAAGAATACCTGGTGTACTCAGCCTAGGGGATGTTGGTGTGGGCATGTGTGCGTTTGGCAGGGAGGGGGGGGGGGGGGTTAAATTACTGATTACAGCTGCACAGTATGACCGCCAACTTTTAGGTGTATACTATATGCAACATTTGCTGCGTTCTCCAAATTCATGACGATCCCGACGTAAGGCAGACGCAGGTATGAAACCCACCACGAACTTTATAAAAAGAAAACTGTCCTTAAAGGGATTGTCCGGTCGAAACCGGAAGTACTTAAGTTCTTGCGCTCGTTACGTCGAGGGAGCCTTCATGTAGACAAACAGCATTTTTATTTTGGTATATTATCTCCCGTTATTAACTAAACCTTTCATGGGCGTATGTACGAAGCTGCACCCCAAATTTCGCCAGTGTCAATGGCTGACATCCGTAGTTGCTGCGTGACGTCACAAAACGCAAAGTTTTGTCGGATGGTCGGGATAACAAGCGCTGGTCGATGGATGTCTTGTATTTTGTTTCGAATTATGTAGTCTCCTCGGCCAGTGGTTCTCAAATGGGGGTCTGCGAAGGCCTTCTAGGGGTCCACGAAGCCCTGCCTAATCAGTCGAGCCCGGCAATAAAAGTTTTTTTTTTTTTTTTTTTTTTCAGGCTTAAAAGAAATGTTTAAGTTTTCGGGCGAGTTTTTTCGTGTGAACGTCAATAAGAGAGGTCTACTTCACACTAGCCCTTAGTTTTATCCATTTATTAAATGATTATTATATTTAACCTATACCTTTTCTCTCCTATCCCCACGAACGGGGCCTCCATCATCTCCGCCGATCCACAAGAGGTCCGCGAAACATCGATGGTTGAGAACCGCTATCCTAGGCTGTACCCTACTGAAATAACGTTCTTTTATTGCAGTTCCCAAGCGTGTGCAAAAAAAGTCACGCCTTTTAGCAAGATATTACTCGAAAGCAGCCATAAGTTTCTAGCAAACGTATGCCGTTTAACGCAAACACAACTGCGACGGCTACCGATCTAATCAGGAGCGCTTGCAAAGCAAAGGATGCAGATTTCGCCTCTGAAGCGGCAACTAGGTACAGGAAGCGGTATCTGGGTACACATATTGGCGGATCCACTGGATTGGTGATGAGGCTGCGGGTCTTTCCCTCAGAGGCGATGACCGCGGGTGGAAGGCAACCGGCGAATCGTTCAAATGCATGTCGTCACTTGACTTGGACGAGCTCGGTGAATCGTAGCTACGCTCTATTTGCACATGCGGATCAAACAGGATTTGGCTGCACGCCTGCTAAATACAACTTCTGGTATTGTTTCCAGGTGGTCTAGCTGTTGGTGTCGGTTTCGCTGCATAAACAAATTGATTGATCCGATCTGGGCGAGGAGTGGATAGACGTAGTTTAATATCGTTGGCACAGCATCCCACCTCAGCTTACGAGCCTTCTGTCTGCTGAACTCAGCTCGTAGCTCTTTTCTGTGAGATGATTCCTGCATAAGCGGGATCTCGATCTTGACGGGAGCCCAGTCCCTATGCACGGCGACGATCCATTTGCTCGTCACTGCACGTCTCGCGGAAAAGTGTGGAACGTCATGTCTTGGCTCGCATGGGCTGCCCGGTGGTTGTGGCAGCCAGCCGCGCAACAAAAATGTCACCCAACCACGAAACAAGTCGAGCACAACAACAAAAACGAAGCACGCTGAGGCGTTCACTTACAGGTAAACGACGAGGCAGAAATGCTCGCCTTGTGTTGTGTGACGTCAGAGCTCCAATGTTGCCACCGAAAACAGCGTTTACGCTACAGTGCGATTGGACCAGTATAAATTTAATTACTCATGCAGAGGGGCATATAAAATTCAGATATTGCACGTACGATGCGTCTCGAGGCAATAACAATGATATTCAATTGTATTCTCGAATACAAAATTAAACCGGACAATCCCTTTAAGCTTTCGCCGCAAAAAATAAGCTACGCGCTAGCAGATGGAACCAAATGCTAATTCGAAACTCACATTTGTTTGATTTTCAAGTTATAAGCGAGTTTGTGACATTCTCAATTATGAAAATTAGGGCTCGTTCCCGGTAGCAGACGCCTCACAGCCATGTATGCGTGGACTCGGTTGGCCGCCAATTCCTCGTGAAAAATATACGACAAGTGCTTATAACTTTTGGATAATACAGCAACTTCTCAAACACTGCCGTCTGCTCCCAACGGGAGAAGGAGCGTTCTGCCATGCGTATAGTATTTTTACAGTATGGAAACCACGGTTGATTTTTCTCCCTTGTACACGATATATTTACAATAAGTGCCGTGGTCGGAGGATGTACGTGCTTTAACAGTACTAAAGCAACACGCGACTTCATGAAACGAAGGCAAACGCGGAAGAGAATGCAGCATACGATGTGTGTATAAGGTATCCGAAGAGCGTACAACAGCCCACGACAGCAGCGGGAGAGGCAGCTGAGATGCACCGTACCGCCATCTCTCGGGCGGAGTGCAGAGCAGGGCGCGATCTAAGTGGGCGCAGTGGCACTCGCGGGGCAAGTGGTCGTGGTCGTGGCCGTTTCGTTGGCAAAATAAACTCCGAAGAAAATGGCAGCAATACTCGAAGGAACGTGGCCGCGATGCTCGTCGGTTCGACCGCAGCTGCGCTTTGACTTACGATCGGTAACTCGACCAGCCCGCGCGCGAATGCTTTCGTGATGCAGGATGAGTCCATTCGGCTGCAGGACCTGGTCGAAGAGCACGGTGAGCTGGCGTTCAACATCGCCAATATAACCCTTGGCGTGATGCGAGACTCGGCTTCTATTTGTGCCGGTGTTATGAAGCTTCAAATTGGTGGTCTTTTTTCGTGGCTCGTAACGACGGCGTAGCTGAAATTATGAAGGCAGGAAGAGGCCTTCATTCAGCCGTTGCCGTGCGTCAAGATTCAAAACCTCACCTTGACACCAAGCGACCAACGCTACCTCAACTACGAAGGCAGCAGCCAACGGTCTGAGAAAGATTTGTGTTGCAGCCACCACAGCCAGCGATCACCCCAATGACAAGCTCATTGAGGCTTGTGTGACACTGATTGCTGATTCATCGGGCGACAAAGGCGAATATGCCAAACGCAGTATAAGTTCGCCAGCGTTTTGCATAACGAACGACTTTTGTTTTAGTGCGTTGAACTTGCCAGCGTCGGGAAAATTTAACGGGGACTTCATCGTGAATGCAGCTTTCGGACAAGTGTGTTTTAGGGTGGTTTGGCCTGCTTGATTGCACAACAGTTTCACATAAAGTTCATTCCGTGATACCGCCTATAAATAAAATAATACTGGAATACTGCCTTTAGATAAAAATAATCTGGCTTATTACTATATTGTTGACCAACTGTTGATAGTAGATAAAAAATATCTTATAGTAGATCCGTTTTCAGTACACATGCTTGTTTTTCGTACCACATCTCCGAGGAGAGATTATGGAGATGACTTACTCTATCAAACCGTTCAGATATGTGCTTTTCAACTGTAATAACACTGTATGTAGCCATTTATTTTTCTTAGTATGCTGCCGCTTGTCGTTTACACTAATTGTTGACATTGTTATTACAGCTGCGCCTTTTCAAGATTTCCTCAAATGCACAACGTATCTTTAAACCCAGGCACGTAGCGAGGATCTTGTTTCGGGTGAGGCCCGCCCATGACAAAATGCTGTATGAGCGGGAGGGGGGAGAGGAGGTCCCAGCAATATGGAAGATTTCGGTGGGGGGGGGAAGGGCGGGCCCCATGGCTTCCCCCCCTCCCTCCCCTAGCTATGTGCCTGTTTAGACCCCTTACTATAGAACCGTCCGTACGTCTGCCAAGTGTATATAACCGCGATGGAGGCCGTCCGAATATCAGATAAGCAATGAATGCCTCATCCATACCACATTACCCATTAAGGCATCGTGGGACTGGGTTATAAATAATTGCCTCTCGTCGTCACCTCCGACGACACGAGATAGAAAACCTTCTGGACCTGTGTGTGGACTTGAAGGTACCTTTTTTCGACTCACGACAACGCCGCCCCGCTCAAGGAGCCGGGAGCTCGGGTCCGTTCCGAGCGTGGCTGAAAGCCTAGCCGCCGTCGCCGCTTCGTGGAGCGGACGCTATATCGCCGACAGTGGTGGGGCAGGGAGCGAGCGCATTATGCGTGTGGGCAAACCTTCCACCGAGTTTGTAGCATGCAGTCACTTTCTGTAGACGAAGAATATTTGTGAAGGACCTAGTGACGAAAATACGTCCTGATCACGTCCGAGATCTTCGCTGATCAAGATCTCATACGTGTCTCGCAAATGCACGCCATGCTCCGCTTCGCACAAAGACAGAGCACCGTCGGAGCCCCGATTTGATAGAGACAATAGAAGCCAGTGCCAAAATTGAGCCTTCATGGCACTCGACGTCTGCGCGTATTTGCTCTCATCGGCTAAACTAATTACACAAACAAAAAAAGCGTAGAATCACAGCGCTCGCCCTCCGCGTGATTGCCTTTGAGTGGTTATATAGGAAGCTGTCAAAGACGACGAACGTCCAGAAGAGGAACTTCTGGTGCTGCTGGACCGGCCCTATCGAATTGTATTGTAGGTTGCGCGTGAACTTTCTGTGAAACGCACTGTAGTTTGCTTTTTCCATATAAAACGACTAGATGACAACCTTTTTTTAATTAAAGTATAAAGGCAATTTGAATTGCTCTGACGCCGGTAATCTGATTGCTCACACCTGATCGTTCAATCTAGATGGAAATGTGTGTCGCCTCGATTTCTCCAGACAATCATCACCGAACAAATCATAGCCTAAGAGGGGAACGACAGAGTTTAGTTTCGAATGAAGCAAATGTAGGTTTTTGTTTAGGTGGAGATCTAAAGCTTCTAACTGAGCTCTTCTGAGTGACGATTTAGTCATCAAACAAGTCAGCGAGCAGGGTGGTTTCTGCTACTAGGCTGCACTAACTAGTGAAGAAAGAGGAAAGATAAATTGCCACCCGTTGCCCTTTTCAATCTGAATGAGAACCATACCAAATCTGCGATCGTGTATCACTCCTGCGTGAAGCACGTCAATGATTCCAGGCTGGCAGAGGTAGTGCACTGGGAAAGTTTCTCATGAACAACAGCAGAGAACACCAGATTCGCAATATAGGCTGACTAACTTTCCTCAATATAAACGTAAACAAACAAACTTACTTACAAACCAAAGCAATGTGGGCAAGCTGTCCTTTGTCAGAGTCTGTCCAGTCCTGGCAGACAAAGAAAGTTCCGAGTCTGATTGCAAAGCTCATTGCGGCGGGCGCTGGTCTTCATTCGTCGCTGGACGGCATGCAAGGCTCGCTTTCAATGGCGCCGAATATCCATTCATATCCGTTAGCCACGCACTCGGTCGACTTGGACCAGGATGCTTTCTGAGGAAAACAACTTGGCAAAGCTGTACTATGATTCCTCTTACTTTTCGTATGTCTTTAAGCTTTGCAGACGTTGTCCCGACCACTTTGTGCTTTCAGTTGGACTCTGCTCTTCAAAGAAAAAGAAATGAATGCGTGACTGCCTCCGAAAACGAGGAATCGCCCCATTTATGCAAGCTAGAGGAGCGGCATTTCTATAGTTGCATTTAGTTTCAAAGGAAGCAATATACTTTTAGTCATTCTTCTAGACATCGCTACATTCGCTAATGCGGCAATTCGGAACTACATATTCCTTCTAGAAATAGTTTAGTGTATTTAGTCAGTACTGAAATTGAAGAGCGTGATTAAGCCTCGAAGGAAGAGAAGCTTATGCCGGCGCACATATAGTATCACGAGTACTACTTGTTACGGAGCGAAACATGGTAATTGGACTAAATAGAACACGTTCTACCCCGTCTCCAAAAAAAAAAGAAAAAAGGAAAATGGTTTATTGTTTATTTGCACGTTCATCTTTGACGCTGAACTTTTTAACCTCGAATCTTATTTCTCTGGGTACAAAAAAAGCGGTTGCTAATCAAAAGCGTCCAGGCCACTGAAAAAGTAACTCGATACCACTACA
The DNA here is from genome assembly GCF_016920785.2 of Ixodes scapularis. NCBI lineage: Eukaryota > Metazoa > Arthropoda > Arachnida > Ixodida > Ixodidae > Ixodes > Ixodes scapularis. The sequence goes on along the minus strand of NW_024609880.1, from coordinate 33,392,919 downwards.
ACAGGTACATGCTCGAAAAGAAACGAAGTACGTTACTGTATACCAAGGTTCCATGCAAACGCGTTAATGTATCTCACTAGTAACGAGTTAATTTTTTCAGTACCGAAAAATAACCCCTGACTGGCATAATGGTTTCAGTATGATAAAAAAAAAAAAAAACGAAAGATAAGACATTAGGTTTAGACTACGTTGCTCCTGTTTTTCACTGCATTTTTCATAGTAATGTGTGAAAATAATTTTAAGTTGAATAATAAGCTAAGCCGGCACATAGTCAACCGAAAATGCATCTAACTTTGAAAGGAACCAGAACTAGCTCAACGCAGTAATGTTAAGGACTTTAATAATTGTTCTAGGGTCACTCCTTCGAGCGGTGACTTGAACCTCAATTCCTTATTGGGAACTTCTACACACTTGTTCTTAAATTAATGTCCGCTCGAGCGACTCGGGATTGTCATTCTATATTCTTTGTTTCCAGGGACACAAATCATTTTCCAGAAAGACAGAAGTGTTAATTACATAACATTTTAACGGGTATAGTTTTCTTCTAAGCATGACCCATGTTTTCAAGTTGTCTCCTAGCGGCACTGCATCCGACGATTTTTTGTAAACACACACACACACACACACACACACACACACACACACACACACACACACACACACACAAACGGTGCTATAAAAATAAACGCGGAAAATTTGCCATGTTTGTTTTGTGAAAATCATCCAAACACGCCCATGATTTTACCAATGGTCTCAAGTGCAGGTCAATTATCGGGTGTTCGAAATTCAAGAAAATTATGCTTTTCTCACCACAAAAATGAACTAACGTCGCGCGCTCAGTCTCCACTAAAACATAGCCTTAGCGGGCCAGACCAGATACCAATAGTTTAGAACTAACCCTAAACTAACTAAAAAATATTCAACGAGTTTTATGAGCATATATATTTTTAACAAAACGAGTTTTCATTTTGGTCGCGTTCAACATTCACCTTCTTGCGTTCGCAGGCTTTTTTGCCTGCCATTTTCTTGTTACGAAGTTTCTAAAATCGCTAATCAGTTTTGACTTAGATATCGGTAAGTTTTGAAACTTTAACATTTCTTCCCAATCTTTAGCGCTATATTTGTGCAAAGACGGAGAGTACAGCAATGTGTACCTTTACTTTGCGAGAAAGAAAAAAAAAAGAAAGAACATATGGGAAGTTCAAGTATTTTTTCCAAAGGTCGAAGTGTATGTTAAAGTATTTCGCCAAATAATCTATGTGCCGGTAAAGTACTTTGGAATAGGATCTATATGTACAGATATAGTATTCGATTTATTTTATTTTATTTATTTATTTAGCAATACTGCTAATCTCACTAGGAGAGTTTCGCATGTTCTTTGTTGACTGTCTCTAAAGGAAACCCGTTGCACTCCTCCATTGTGCGTGGAAAAAAAGAAAGAAAACTTAAAGATTTCATTTCGAGTCTTAAATGGGACAATGCAGTTACTTGTAAATGACTTTGTCTAGTGGAGCAGCCCTGTGAAAACAATTCTGTAATAATTTAGCTTATTATAATATCTGTATTCCCGATCCCTTTCCGTCAGCGATTGAAGGTCAGTTTTCTGCACACGGTAATGTCCTGATGTCCTTTCATGCCCGCTAAAAATAAACCATGCAGCTTTAATTTCAACCTTATATCTAATTTTGCTACGTTTACTTTTGTAAACATATTCCAGGGCCTGTTTGCTAGAACAACGTCTAAGCTGAGACTGAGTGAAAGAGAGCACTGCCATAGCCTCCTATATACTGACAAAGCCTGGCAGATCGCCACGAGAGGCGGCCGCCGAAATAGAAAAGGTGGAACGGCGGACAACGGGTAAGAGGAGAGCCACGTGACTGGGGCCCCGCTGAGGCGAGACGCCGAAACACATTTCTCCTGAGCGAGCAAGTGTATTTCGGGTCCACGCCGCTGCAAAAGCTGTGCGCTGACGTCCAGGCTCCCCGAGAAATGGCTCTTTGATGCTCTGTGCTACCAGACCCTCGCAATCCAAATCTGCGACCGGGCACTCTATGTCTCCGTCGTCAAACTGCCCGGCTTTGTGAGTATTAGCCCCGTGCGCGACCGAAAGCGTCGCTGTGGTCGGCCTTCCACGATTGGCCGAACGCTGACTATGACGTAGGAAAGGGGATTTATCATCGACGGAAATAAGAGGAATGAACGAACTTTAATTTTGACGGTGTTGGCAGTGTTCCTTTAAGAGCGCGATGATTTCGAGGTTCCACCATGCTAATAACAAACACCATCGAACTTGTTGTTTGCAAGGTAATGACGTCACAAGGGGGAACCGTAGGAGGGCGCCACCAAAACATCTCGCCGCTAATAGAGGAGGCAGTGCAAAGGCTGGGGTGCGCTAACCTCTTGAGACGCGGCTTGAGTTCCGCTCAGCTCGTGCACTGGTTTTGGCAGTGCTTTCTTTCCCCCTGTCTCAGCTGAGACGCTGTTTCTAGGAAGCCCACCCAGATCGCGTTGGCGTATTCCAGCATCGGCCGAATAATAGTTTCATTTTATAACTATGACACTATAATAGATATAGTGTCATAGTTGGAATATTTTAAACTTCCTTTTGAATAAAATAATTTAGAAAGACGATTTGACGAAACGTAATTAATGTGCTTCCGGTATGTTCCACGAAAAGGTAAAGCACTTCACTGAAAGATATAAAAGCTGGTGAAGCTCTTCACAAAATGATCTGGGCACTGGTGGAGTCCCAGATATCCCGTACAAATCTTTGGGCCAAAATGTGCGTTTTGTCTCGGAATTTAGGTCCTTAAAAAGCCCTAAGGAGCCAAGGAGGAGCTTAACTCCCTACTTTGACCAGAGAGTTGCTATATTGGCTCCTCCGTTACTCCGTTCCTTTTCGGAGGAACGGAGGAACGCCGACGTTTCATTTTGCATTGGTGGAGCTGGAGTGGGAGCTCGTTACATTTCTACAGGAACGGAAAAAGGAACGGCGTTCCTTTCTTTTTTTCGTCCAGTGTGGTAATTTTTATGCTGTTCCTAAGGGGGAAGCTACAAAGTATAAATATAATATATTTACAAAGAAAAGGATCTCGATACCGTTTTAGTTAGTTGTTCTGGGGTCTACTTTGTGGGGTCCTCACATGGTAACAGTCGGATGCAGGCGAGCTGCAACAAACAGCGAGCGCCAAAGGATCATCTAAGAGGCGGCCTCTGTGCGCGCTCGAAACACGGGCGCGCGTTTACCCATGCCCCGCGAGCCCCCTCGCCTCTCTCTGCCATCTAAACCGGGGGGATCGTCTGTTAGTCACAAAGGAAGCCACTGCCGTGACATGCCCAGCTGTTGGCAGGGTGCGCATTTCTGATGTACTTCAAAAAAGGCCAAAGGTGTTCACGCCGCTTTGCGGCGACAGTCTGCGGCGGCGGCACATTACAAGGCGACACGCGCTGTGCGGCTGGCGATATTTGGCTATAAAAAACAGTTAAGTTTGACGGCGAATACAAACCCAAGCACCGAGTGATGCAGCTCTAAGAGTGTCGGGCCACGTGAACAATTATCTGCGTGTTGAAGCGCAAGAAGACAATGTAGAATGCCATCGGTTTCCTATAGAGGGCTGTAAGCAGCCAGCCACCAAGCAAATCTCTCGAGGCGGCATCTCCATCTCGGAGGCAGCGTCTGTGTATACGCACGAAACACGCGTGTTTACCCATGGCACGAACCCCCCCTTCGCCTACCTGCCCCTTCTTCCCTTCCCTCCCTCCCCACTCTACCCGCTTAAACCAGAAGGAATCTGTGTTATTCAGCAAAGAAGCCGCCCCTGTATCATGGCGCCCGGTAGACGTGGAGAGGACGCGCATTCTTGGAAGGACATCACCGGACCTCCTCTTGTCTCCTATGTTAAAGTGCCACAATGATTGTGGACGCCCAAATGGACTGTCCGTGCCGTGAAGAAAGACCATCGGAGCATCAAAAACATTTTACAGCCAAATTAAAAAAAAAAGTCTAGATAAGGTTTATTTATTTTTGTTTCATGCTGGGCAACTCTAGGGAGTTCTGCCTCCCGTGTCTAGGTTAATGGTTTGCTATTTTACATTCATGTTACGTACCGTTTTCTCCATTTCTAGCTTTTCAAACGCCTAAGTGCATTTCTAAAGTTTTCCTTGCGGAGATGGTGTTGCCTGGGCTGTGCAAATTTTCTTTTCACTTCTAAAGCAGCAGGTTCTTCTCGAGAACGTCAGCTGTTACCAATTCATGAATTTATTAACTTCCAAATTTATTTCAATATGGAGGATCCGAAGCGTGGAGCAAAACATACTTGCACCAAAAAGCATGCACGAAATGACGAGCTTAACATGAAGTGTACTTGCCTTTTTCGATGGTTTCCAAGATGTGTCTATTTGAAACTTGCTGATCCTGAGCGCTGTTTACTTTTCCGAATACTTCAAATTTCGCAGGGAACGATGCATCATTAACTTGTTTTTGTGTGTGCAGTGCGTTATATTGGCCGGGTTCGAAGAATAAATAGCCTGTATAATTACAGCAGTCATCCTGCAGCATTACTCCTTACTTTTCTTTCATAGAGCTCATCCTCACAAGCTTGGGGGTAGATGGGATAAATAAAAAACTGATTTAACTAAATATGATATTTATCATAAAACAAATGTAACGTGTAAGTAGCGATACGTTAAATTTTTTTAACTGTAACGGGATCGAGTTCTTTTCTCTCAGATGGAACTTGTTACGGGAACGCGTTCCAAGAATCAGAATGAAGGAGGAACCAGCTTTCGTTCCTCTTCTTGAGGTATGTTTAGAACACTGATCGGCCCTGATTCGTCAAAGAAACAAGTGCCAAAGTTAGGCTTCACTGCCGGTAATTCGACTCTCATCTGACATTTTTAGGCCTAAATCGCCGAACAAGTGCCAGAGTTGGTCTTCACTTTTGGTTGTTCGATTTTTACGTGGGAACTTTGGTCCTAAATGTCCGAAAAAGTGCCAGATTTATAAGGATAGATAACTGGGCAGGTTGGTAAACCTTCATGTTGAGAAACAGCGCGACTGGGATGAGGACAAAAGACGGCGCTTGTCTTCTGCCTCTTCGTCTTTTGTCCTCCCCCCAGTCGCACTGTTTTTCAACATACCAGATTCAGGCTCTACCGGAGGTTTTTCGGCTTACGCGTGGTATCTTTGGCTCAAGTCTGGCTCTTTGGCAATTATGTGGCGAGTCAAAGTAAAGGCATAAAAATGCCAAAGAAAAATACACTGGCGCTAACTAACACCTTGGAGAAAATCGATATTAGGCCAAAGTTAGGCCCCGAGAATTGCCAAGCTTGTGCCAAATTAGGCGTTTCACTGGTCTGCTATCTGGGACAATTTATGTGAAGATAAAGTGCTTTACCAACCCATTTGTTTGCAAGAGTGATCGTTGGCAGGGTGTGTTAGGGAACCCCTGCAAAGAAAAAACAATTTTTTTTAGGAGTCTAGTTGGGACACACGTGTCAAAAAATAAATTTTAGGCGAAAAAGTCAAATTTTTAGAACAATATTGACGGCGACAGATTTATTTGAAATTCGGCGCGCAAAGACCATGACGTCACGGAATGATCATTCCCTCAACGAGATGGTCATTCGGACTTTCCACCTCAACTTAAAGGCGAAGTCGATCCACCTCTCCCCCAGGTGCCCAAAATGCCGAGAGAGAAACCAAGTGGAAAGGAGGTGACTATCGACTAAATGCTCGCGCTGCAGAACACACGGATCCTGGGTTCAATCCTTACCCCTCCCTGTTTTTATCTGGATGAGCATCGTGCCGGCGTGTTATCATTTATCACTACTGCGTGGTGCACGTTAAAAACCCCAGGGTGGCGGTTTTACGCCACTGGCTAAATTTCTCTTCTACAGCTCAGGCACCCGGTGGCTATAGAGGCTGACCAACTTCCTGCTGTCTGGACATACACAAAACACAATTAGTGTATATATGAAAATAAATTAATTTTACCAAAAAATCTATGTGCAAGTATTAAAAGTACTCCACCAAAGGTTCAAGCAGGTAAAGTTCTACAAAAATTCTAAGGTACTTTACCGAAGGATTTATCACCACATTAAGTACTATTGAGCAAATATTCTAAGCGAAGAAGTTATTCCTCAAGGGATCTACTTCCAGATAAGGTACTTCAGCAAAGCATTCAAGTGCGGTTAAAGTACTTTGCCACAATATTTAAGAGAAGGTGAAGTCCTTTACCGAAAAATGAGTGTGTCGGTGATGTGACGTACAAAAAAAGCTAAGTGCAGATGAAGTCTTTGGCCAACACCAAAGGAACGTGGATTGCGCGTAGGTGTCCGCCCCCGCCGTACTTCGACCAGGGCACCGGCAGACTAATCTCCCTAAGCACGGGCAAATGAGTCTAGTCTAGGGTCCGCGGACAAAGCAATCAGCGTCAGGTTCCGTAGTCCCACTGACGTGAAGAATCCCATTGGCTTCAGGTACGACCTTAAGGCCAAGTCGTCCACCATGAACTCCACATACAGAAACAGGCAAGCGTTGGCAGGGGAGAAGCTTAGCCGGCATTTTGCCTGGAAAAACATACCTTGACAAGCGCTAACAGTGCGACTTAAACCCGGTGTCGCTCACAGCTGGAGTCTCGCACCTTCCCGCACTAGGACGGTTCTCATTAAGGAACAATGAAACATTTTTTTCTGCATTCATTAAATATTTTTCAGAATTAATTCATGCCATTTATATTCTAAAAAAAATCCACATTACTCTTTATCTTTCAACACGCGAGCAGTCACAGAAAAAAAAATACACAGGAGAAAGTAGTCACATTAAATCCCTATACTTGCGGCCAGAACATGCGCCCTAGTATTCTGGTGGCGATTATTATGCTCTCCATGTTTGTCACATCCACGCGCTCGGGTTGGCAATACGGAGTTTCAGCAGAGCGCTACTACCGTCTACTGTGCGCACGGCAGAGGTCGGGGCGCGGATTTGGAAGCGTGCTGGGGTATCACAGCATGTGCTTTCAATCAAAATTCGAAAAAAAAAAGACGACGGCATTTTTTGGGAAAAAAAACACTGAACTGGGCGGAACAGGTCCTTTCCCGATTTCTGTTCATGTGTTGTGGCTTCCGTGACTGCATACTGTCGGAGGTTGGCGAGCCGGCTACCGACGTAAGGCGACCGGTGTTACGTTGGTTATGTCCCCTGCAGCAACGAACACGGCTGCAAAGACAGGGCCGCGGAAATAACCATGATTCTTAATGGCCTAACGAATAAGGTGTGCTTTGAATTTCTTCTTATATTGCGTAAGGCAAGCATTTCTTTTCTGGTAACTCTTTCGTTACAGTCGTATCAGCGTGTTGCCTAGGTCAGGTCGCTCTGAAAGCGAACTACGCAACCGGGGAAGCCAGACAGCGCGCTTTTATCAACGTTCACCAGCACTGTAGAGGGACAGCAGGTAATCCTTCCATCGCTTCCCCGAAAAAGCCCAAGCCTCTGAGAGCTCGTTGATTACGCCAACACACCGCCGCAGGTTTTGAATGTAGCGGTTGATAATCGGAGCGAACTATATTAAAGCCATTAATGCTTGCCTGCCTAAACCCGACCATTGTGCATTAAGCTGGTGCACATGGCACGGCACGACTTCTATTCGACCGCCATATTTGCCCACAGCGGCGACCTCTATAGGTCGCTGAAGTCATGATTACCGCTCTAAGCAGTAGTGCTACGCCAAAATCTCTCTCTACTTTAAAGAGTACATGATGTACTTTGAACGTGGTAAGCGTTCTGTTATTCTCGTCAAATATACGATGGGACGCGAGGCTCAAATGCACTTTTCACTAATGCACTGACATTAAAAAATCATAATAAAGTTTTCGAACTTTTTTTTTTTTTTTAAGTGTAGCCCAACCCTTTGGAGACCTGGCAACGTGATCTATTATTTTATAAACTGATAAGAAGTTATTATTTTGTATAAAATAAATCAACGAAAGCGAAACTGAAGTTCTGCTTTCTCGCTATACAACCTCTCATACAGCGAAGGTGACGTCAACAGTGCACCCTTGTTTTCTGTAGAATTTATTAGGTCATGAGCAGTAGTTGGCGCGGTGATCTGTAGCGGTGCTTTGCGGTTTGAGAGGTCGTACCGCGTTTTGAGTGCGAGGAACCAGGACATTCGTGCTTCGTATGTCGCTTGCCAAGCTTCACACAAAGCACTCATGACCCGTTGGCTCGCGGTCGTTTATCGACGCAACGTAATCAAACGCATTCGAACGCTACTGTTTGTACGAACATTTTTTTTTTGTGGACATGGTGTACTGTTAATTGCACTGCAAGAGGCGCTATCGCATGAAGGCCCATACCAAGAGTTGCGTTTGATCCCTACCCCTGCCCGTTTCGATCTGCGTGAGCGTCGTACCGCCGTGCGGTCGTGTATCCCTACTTCGTGGTACACGTTAAAGACCCAAGGCTAGCGGATGTACCGCACTGGCTAAATTTCTCACCTGCAGCGAGTGACTCGTCGCAACCTTGAAATGGCTGATCTGTATGAACATCCACACAATCCCCATTTATGAGTTGCGTTTGGGTGCGTTTGACTGGGTTGCGTCAAAAAATGAAAGCAAGTTACCGGCACGTCGATGCCTTGTGCCTGGTAGAGGAAAGCAAGGGGCCGCCGGCATCGTCGCCAGTACAACATTTTTCCCCCCGGTACCGCTGCTATACTAGGGTCAACCTAAATCGCCGCCACCGCTGCTGCCGTACGGCTACGCTGAAATACGGTGGCCGAGAACATTGCTGTTCTCGGCATTAATGTTTCCTTAAATTCAGTGGTGTCGGCAAGAAATCGCGGCTTGCGGTGTGTTATGTTGAAACAAATGAAAAAAGTGAAAGCCGTTTACAACTCCCTGTAACACCGAATTAGAGCGGAGCTCTTGAGGAGGAGGAGGAAACGGTACTGGGGGGGGGGGTGAAGTGACCTGGGGGGGTCACGTGACCTTGGGGGGTCACGTGACAATGCCGATGATGTCATCAGTGACGTCACTGATAACGTCATCAGTGACGATGACGATGCGGACTCCGATGACGTCATCAGCGATGATGACGATGACGATGCGGATGTCGGTGACGTCATCAGTAACGTAACTGATGACGTCATCAGTGGTGATGACGATGACGATGCGGATGCCGGTGACGTCATCAGTGACGATGACGTCATAGGGGAGGTGACGTGACCTCGGGGGGGGGGGGGTGTCACGTTATTTCGGGGGGGGGGGTCACGTGACCTCGGGGGGTTACGTGACTTTGGGTGTCACGTGACCTTGGGGGAGGGGTCACCTGACCTTGGGGGTCACGTGACCTTGAGATGACCTTGGGGTGACCTTGGTTACGCCGACGCCGACGGCGACGCCGCTCAAGCCGGGAACGGGCCCCTAAGAGCTGCGCTCTAAAACAAAACAGGACACGGTCCGTAAGATTCCTGCAAATACAGTGAATAATCACGTCACCCAGTCCCTGTATACAGCACAGGCACATGCGGCGAACCACCAAGCACGAGTTCTGGCGCCAATTTCGAAAGCTACACCAGCTACGTGCTCAGCTGTCTAATCCTGTACCCTGCCCTAGGTGAGCAGACCACCTTCCTCACCTTCTAGCTAGAAGTTAATTAAAGATACCTCTACAGGCCTCTTCTTTTCGTTCGATCTGCATCGGGGCGCACGACAGTACGCCATTTCAACGAATTTTCGCGGCGAAGCGAACGCAGACCACACCGAACGCCGAGTACAAACCGCACAAACCGCGCCAAAGCAGACGACGCTAATCCCGTCGAATAATTATGACGACGTTGAATCTCGTTAACACAGCTCACTCAAGCGGTCGCCACAAACGGTGCGCTGACGGCTCCCCGAGGGCGTTCTGCCAGGCGTGGCAACATGTGCTTCGAATGAAGTGTGGAATCAATTCAAAGAATAGCTTAACACGCGACGTACGAAGCATGGTTGTCCTGGTTTCTCGCAGCTGCAACGCAATTGAACGTGCTCTAACGCAACCGTCCGTATAGACAATTGCAAGCATGGCGCCACAAGTGGTGCCCCATGGGTGCAAGCGCGTGCAACGCGCGGGTGAACGTAGCTTTGGCAAGCTCGTAATCGCACGGGCGTGCCTGCTCGAGCAGAGACATGGCGGCGGCCAGTCGCCCAGCTTGCAATCGTCTATAGGCTTTTGCGAGGAAAAAGAATAGACCTTACCGGAAAATCCCAGGGAACCGTGCAACGAGGGGAATTGTGGGGCTCCTCGGATGTACGCTCGGTGTCGGCTCGAACGCTTCATTTGCGCCGAGACACTCAAGGAGAGGAGAAGACGAGAGCTGGCGGGGACGACAGAACGCCGAGCTTTGATTGGAGGGATTAGAGGGTAGGCCTAAAGCTAACCGGCCTTTGACTCCACTGCACTCGTCGAACGCGTTAGCACACGGTACCCCGGCATCCGGCGTTTTGCTTTCGCACTAGAATGCGTTCGACAAGTGCACTGGAGACAAGTGCAGCCTTTGCCTCCACCGCACTCGTCGAACGCATTAGAAGGCGTATCGTCGGCGTCCGACATTTGTCTGTAGCATTCAATCCTGTTCGACGAGTGAAGTGGAGGCAAAGGCAACTAGCTTTAGGTCTAACCACTAATCATTCCAACCAGTGCTCGGCGTTCTGACGTCACTGCTTGCTCTCGTGTCCTCCTCTCCTTCAGTTTCTTGTCGAAGATTCTAGTGTCGGCACGATTCTTCTACCTTGTCTTTAGCAGACGTAAAAATTAAGCGAACGGAAACAAAGGTCATCGAATGCCCTGTTTTGCTTTCCTTCAGCCTTCTCTGCGTTCTAAAATCACGAACTGTTAAAGCAACGACAACTAGGTCTTCGCTTCTTGGATAATTTGACGCGCCGTACAGTCTCCGGCGATATGAAAGACCCACTGGGAGCGCGTGGCCGAGGCAGTGGCTGGCGGGGGCGCTACGAGCGCTCCGGGCAGTTCAGTTCTGCTTCGAGGGGAGGACGCTCACTCGGGGCTCAGCACAAACTGATAAGCGCGCGCTTTAGCTGAGCCCCGAGTGAGCGTCCTCCCCTCGAAGCAGAACGGAACTGCCCGGAGCGCTCGCAGCGCCCCCGCCAGCCACCGCCTCGGCCACGCGCTCCCAGTGGGTCCTTCATATCGCCGGAGACTGTACATCTGAACTTCACAATGCGTAAAGCAGACGCTGGGGGCACCGCGTATTTTCTTTTCGAAAATGTGTATTTTTGCGCGTCGCTGTTGCGTACAAAGCGATACCGAACACCGTGACAGGCTTAACGCGGACGCGCTCAGCTTTACTACCATAAGACATGACACAAGTCTGGTCCTGCTGGAGGAGGCTTGGCGCAAAAGCGACGGAGTCTTGGACTCGCACAGGGGTCTTTAACAATGTGCTCGTTCCTGCATATTGGCGCCGAGCACTTTAGTACCCCACAAGCGCAGAGAGGTCTCGTTGGATGAATGGCTGCATGGATGTCCAGGAAAGATTGGGGCGTGCTAGACGAGGTTTGACAAAGTCTTTCTGACATGGACCCGGAGGAGTTCCGGAAATGGCAGCGCGTCAGCCTAGAACAGTTTCCGCAGCTTCCTTCACACGGGGAAACAGGAATCGCTCGACAAAACTAACAAAGCAGAATAATGCGCCATTTTATTTTTTAAATGGTATTTGTTGGCACACTACAAGCTTCGCAATTCAGTACCCGCTCGTTACTGGCGAGTGAAAGGCGCTCGACTTTTCAATTTTTTCAGCCCACGCGCCCGCGGACTGAGATAGTGTTTTATTTCTATTGTAGTAATTCTTGCTAACAAATGCATGTAATTTTCATTGTAGCAAAAACAACAAGTAAGAAAAAAAAAAAGAAACGAAAGTTTTTGAACAATTTTTAACGAAGGCGAGCGGACCGCGTTCACTTCTACCGATCGCCTGACAAACCCATATTGACGTCACTGTCCACGTGATTCAAAAGCTGGCCTTTCTTCGCAGTCTAGGGTGTCGCTGGGATCGGTACCGACGTGATTTTTTGTTGATTTATTAAATCAATCTCTGCGGCGCGCAAGCGCAACTTCCGGCTCAAGCTTTGTGAACATTACTTTGAAGACACCTTCCATCTATTCGTACTTGTACGTAACAAGTTACAAGTAACCGAATACGTTTAATAAATTACACCTGATAGCAACTTTTGAACGTTTCAATTATTTTTTATCGGCTGTAACGTTCGCCGTAATTCAATTACCATTTTTGTAATGAATTACAATGATGACTGAGTTGAGACCTTTACGTAAACAAATCTGTCCGTCTGCTTGTGCGTCGCTCGTCTATGTTGCACCTACATTAGACACTTTCACCCCTATACAACTAAAAAAAAGGTACCAAGATGACAGAAAATTTAGAATGCCAACGCGCCTCGGCGACATTTCGATTGTCGAGCTGTCGAGAGTGCCTCGTTTCCTGTGTACAGGACGAGAATTTCGAACGACAAGTGCTGTTGAAGTTAAACAAGGTGCGAATGACACAAAGAAAAAAAGTGTAACAACTTTGAACGTATGCCTGAATTTTTTATTTCGTAATAAAAATTAAAAAAAAAAGTAACGTGAAAATTGATAACTTACTTTCTGGTAATTTTTCAATTAATTTTTGTAGGGCAGTAATTGATTACTATAACCAGTTAAATTTTTCAATAAACAATTGTAATTGTAATTGGTCCCTTCTTTCGTTAATGCGTACGAGATATATTTATTACAATCGTAAGACTGAACTCCATATCGCCTTCGTGGTTCCTTGAGCAAGTATACAAGTCGCGGAATCACGATGTGCCCGTGTATAATTAATCACTAACGTTCAAAAAGAAGACAGTATAGTGCCGAATTGTTTACGAGAACCGAAGACTGACAAGGTGTGAGAGGCGAGATCATGGCCGCTTATCCTGTGCCCCGGAAGGGCAGACCAAAAACGCTTCAAAGCAGTACCTGAGAAGCGCGAAAGAAGCAAAACATTTAGTGTTACCAATTTAGGCATATTACATAGACATTGGTATAAAAAAAAAAAACCATCACCGAATGTTCTGTTACTTGGGTTATGCGGATCACGAGTCAAGATTTGGTAATGCCATCTCAAGGACGTGGAGAAGATGAACGTCGAAGAAGGCATTTGGAACGCTCATTCAGATCACTTTTAGGTACCCGGAGCATGCAACCGGCGATTGATATTTGAGCGAGGACTTTTTTTAAAATTTCTACCATATCGGATGGACGTTATTTTTGCAGTTCAAATTAACTACGTTTCTTTTTTTTTGTCGCGAGTCATCTTTTCCCTCCTCACTTTATTAACACTGACAATTATCAATGGCAGAGTGAGAAATATAGGTCGTCTCTCTCTGAGCTCGGTCTCTACGACACTCTCGTTGCGTCCTATCCGGCTTTGGTTACGCATGCACGCTGGGAGCTCAGGGGACGCCGATGTGTTCATACGCGAGTCCCACTAGAGCGACAAATAGAACTAACCGACGATGTTCATGTAGGCGGCTTGTCGGTGTCGGCTATTTCTGTCTGTCGCTCTCGTGGGACTGGGGCATAACGAAGTTAGGAAGCTCGCACTGGAGCTGGGACAATTGAAAGACCTCCCTGTCGTTCTACAGTTTTTTTCCCTCCCTCTCTAATCATCTCAGGCACTATAAGGACGTTATCTGAATACACCAATCCGCGACTCTGACCTCATGCGCTGGTGTCGGCGCGGTGATTCTGCCTACGTTCCCCTTCGCGCAGATCTGGTTTCTGCGTGAGCACGTATTTGCTGTTTGTCTATTCGAAGTTTCTGCGTGCGAACAAACGTGTAACTCGACTGAGCCCCTCAGAAGTGCTCGCTCGAGTCGCCGATGACTTCGGAGGGCTCCTTGTATCCTCCAGAACGAGCCAACTTGGCAACTCCGAAAGACCGGACTCAGCTGTCAGTGGCGTTCTGTTTGCATAATCCCGTCGCCGCTGCCGGGCTCGCTTGCCCGCCGCTCGCAAATGAAGCTTGGCACGCGCAGCTCGCCGGCTCGTTCTTCGCGTATAGGGCACGCAGAGGCTCCCTCCGCAGGCTTGCGCGCCCGATAACATCTGCAGCGGCATGGACTCGTTAACTGGCAGCCATGAAGAGGCACGCTCTCGTGCCCCCGTTCGCTCCGCCTGGAAAGTCGTTAATTCCGGCTAAATGGCGGCAGCGTGTAAATTTGTACGCCCGACGGTCCTTTCCCCCCAGTTTGCCCCGCGCCACTCGGCTACCGAGGATGGAAAACGCGAAGAAATTCCAATCGCCGTGGTGTGGCAATAACCCCTAGAAGACAAGGCCTGCGCATGACGTCATCATTCGTGGATCTCCAACCCGCCCTTAGATGAGAACACGCCGAACTTCGACGAGAGTCGCCGCGAAGCGGAAGACACAACGGCCTTGGCGTCACCGCGCGTCGCGCTCGTTGTGAGACGCAGCGATACGCGCTGGGGGTGACGATGACGCAATCTAAGTTCGTCTGCTTTTTGCACAGGGGTTGCGGTGTTGTCAGAATGCCGAGTTCTTATTGGCTGATTGTCTTCATATTGGCTGTTCAACCCACTATCCTTTCAATCAAAGCCAATCAGAGTACGGCGTCGTTGTGACCTCACAACAGCCACTGGGCAAAAAGCAGACGAACTTGCCCTCCGCATAGGCGGCGCCGCGTCGTTTCACTTGTGACGACTTCTAGGGTTGGGAGGCAAGACTCAAGCCTTGAGTTCTAGGAGCCATGGGATGCGGACACTATGTTCGAGAAGAAAAGAAGAGAAATGTTGTTCCGAATATTCAAGGTAGCTTTAGCAGGACGCCGTAATGACGCCGTGACTCAGTGTGCGCTTGGCGTATGCAACAGTTTCTCTGAGCTCGCATTGTTTGCGAGATGCTCGTTACTGTGCCAAAAGGGCGCTACAGAAGCAGTACGAAAAACGTCCGGCACTTTTACGCATTCTAAATATAAGGGGAAAAAAATTGGCACCGTTCGTGCGGGCACGGGCCAAAGGAACGGCCGTCAGCTAATTTTGTAATTTGAATGAATATGCACCTTATCCGCTACAAGCCTGATTTTGACAAAGCTTTTAATTAACGAAATATAACAAGTGCACACAAACTAGATAATCTCACTTCTGATATGTGAACTTATATGGCTTGTTTACACATCCCAGGTTTATTAAGCCGAAGTCGCACTCCTTAAGGCCACGGTCCCACTGAATGTGGCAGTTTATGTACTTTTTGGCAGGTCATTACTCATCTCCTTTTAAGTACTGTTTTGTGGGATTGATGTCATTCGAAAGGCAATGCAATCCTCTTTCATTTGATATTATGTATGTGTTGGTTTTTACCGTACATGCGCATTTGTAGCGTTGGGAATATGATGGCGCGGACCGTCACTTGCTCCGCTAGTTCATGTTTTATGAACGATCCATCAAAGGTAACACGGTTTCAATATAGCAGTTTTGTTAAGATGATGTCGGAGCAGAATCTAACGGTACACTTTTTTGGTATTTGCACTACTTTGTTTTTTTCCTCCCTCCAAATAGTGCCTTAAAATTGACATTTTGCAGCTCAAATATGTTTTTAATGACAAGCGCTAGGGTAATGAAATTAGCTACAGATGTAGTGCTTATAATTGGTAATATGCAAAAAAAAAAATATTTAATGTTGCGTAAATTTTTTGTTGAAATATTTTATATCAAACGTAGCACTTTTTAGTGCTTCGAGTCATGGTACTTCAAATGCCGCTGAGGAAATAATTAAGCTATGATAAAATCTTTTATAACATTTAGAGCTACAATAGTTGCCCAAGAGGTGGACGACGGATTTTTTTCACTTTCGAAGTCATAACGCTCCAGGAGCCCTTCAAACTTACCTGTTTTTGACACATATCTTTTTTGGACATCAAACAGATTTATTGGCATCTAATAACATTCATTGGTTGGAATAGATATACATTGCGATGTATTACATTTTCACAATGATCTTGCTTCGGTTTCTTAATAGGTGTAGAGCGTAGCTAATTTTAAAAACAATTAAAAACGGTTTGGGTGTTTTGTTGCGCTACCTGGCGGATGGCAGACAAACTGCTGATTTCTAATGTTCAAAAAAATTCCGAGGGCGGCGTTGGCGTCTGCGTCATCATCAATCTCCGTGTCTTTTTACCTTCATATTTAAAAAAATATATTGAAAGATTTACTATCGATAATTGAATGGTTTAAGTACTGGGTCAGGTTAATAAATCTAAAATAAATAAATACACAGGCGTAGCGTGATATAATGTGTTCATTATTCGATATGGTTGAAATCAATAAACAATAAAGACAAAGAGGAAGAGAATACACCCGAGTTCACTTCATGCCTAGAGCCAATAAATGAGCTTTAAAGTATCGGCACTCCGTTCCCCAAAATTGTTTTGGGCGCCGCCATTTTGGGCCTTGTTCAGAGCAAACGCAACTAGCGATTGTCATGATCCAGAAGTACGACTTCCTCAGCATTAGATGCGGTGCTAGGAAGCTGATGCAATATTGCATTGCTATGTCGCGAATTGTTTAAACATTTGTGAGGGACGGAAAAGCGTTTCCTGCCCAG
Source organism: Ixodes scapularis (assembly GCF_016920785.2). Classification (NCBI taxonomy): domain Eukaryota; kingdom Metazoa; phylum Arthropoda; class Arachnida; order Ixodida; family Ixodidae; genus Ixodes; species Ixodes scapularis. The sequence goes on along the minus strand of NW_024609880.1, from coordinate 33,376,252 downwards.
GTAGCACACTTTCTTGGGCCAGCTTGGGCCAATATTGGTGCTTGATTGTAGTAAGCTGGCCCAGCATCGCCCAGGGAATACGATTGTCCGCCAGTCCGGCACTTCATAGTATTTTCTGGCCCAAGGTTTCCATGCTACAGCCAGGGAAGGGCTTCCTTGGCTGGAGCTCGCATTTTCCCGGCCAGCGCCGGCCGATATAGACAGACCACTGCCAGGAAGTGCGTTTCCTTGGCTGGAGCTCGCATTTTCCCGGCCAGGGCCGACCGATATAGACAGACCACTGCCAAGAAGTGCGTTTCCTTGGCTGGAGCTCGCATGTTCCCGGCCAGGGCCGGCCGATATAGACAGACCACTTCCAGGAAGTGCGTTTCCTTGGCTGGAGCTCGCATTTTCCCGGCCAGGGCCGGCCGATATAGACAGACCACTGCCAGGAAGTGCGTTTCCTTGGCTGGAGCTCGCATTTTACTGGCCAGGGCCGACTGAGATAGACAGGCCACTGCCAGGATGTGGGCTTCCCTGGGGATTCACTGAGATTCCCTGGCCCAACCAATACCAGAAACAGCCAGCGTTCGGCCATGTTGCCAGACCACAGAAAGCAATGAAGGTGAATTGAAGTGATCAGCTGTACCCTGACTGGAGCTCGCATTTCATAGGGCCAGAAATACCAGTGATATGCCGCTGTTACTCGGGCCGGCTGAAAGGATGGCCAAGAAGCTCCACGCCCAGGCTGTCCAATCAGCCCAGCCAGAGATGCCCGACGACACGCCTGCTAATACATTTTGATTAATTAGCCTAATAATCTACATTTGTTTTTTCAGGGTTTTGAATTAAGAGATGGGGGCTATTCTAACAGACAATTCAAATAATGTATTAAGTGCGAGTAATATTTTTCCGCCTCTCCGTGTTTTTGCGACAAATGATGGGTCACCGGCAAAGTCGGATTCAAAAATTAGACTGCCATATATACAGCGAGTGCGAACATAGCGTTTGTAGATCTGCGTTGTAGCTGCTGTGTGGGGTTCTGCTTGTGTTGTGTGTTCTGCTTGTGTTGTGTGTGTTCAGAGATGTATGTGTGGGGTTCTGCTTCTGTTGTGTGTTCTGCTTGTGTTGCATGTGTTCAGAGATGTACGTATATCTATACATAGATTTACACATATATCTATACATTGATTCACATACACCAAGTGGTGTTCGCAAGTCGGGGGAACCTGAAATAAACATTTTTTTAGGGTTTGCTGGCTAAAGGGAGCCGCAGGGAAAGCCATTAGAAAGTCTTTATACAGCCATTAGAAAAGCTAAAGAGCGCTATGGTAGAAAAGCTAAAGAGCGCTATGGCTGGACAGCGATATGGCTGGACAGTGATAGACAAAGCTAAAGAAAAGTAGAAAAAGATATACTGCAATATTATCATCCCCAAGACTGGATCGCCCGTGAAGAGCCACCCTGGGGTGCTATTCTGGTCACAAACGGTCACGTTCGTGTTTCTCGAAAACTCCTCCCCCCTACGAACCGCGCGCTCCTATTGGCCACAGCCCGCGTGATAATTCCACGCGGTTCCCATGGGAACGTTCGCGAAACACGAAAGCAACCGTTTGCCGTAGAGTTTTAGTAGATCGTTCCGATACCTCCGATAGCTCCCATAACGATACTATGTATGCGCAAGGGAGGCGGTGGCGGAGTATCGGGTACCGTTATCGGAGTCATGGGAACGATCTACTAAAACTCTCTAATGTCTCTCTTCGAGTTCGGACCGTGACGACAAAGTGACGTATGACCACGTCCGACCTACGTAGCACATAGCGGAAGTCGCGTCTCTAGATTAACTGCGGTATTACTCGACACACCCTACTCTCTGTTTCACTATGAGTGCGAGCTAGTGCGGGTGTAGGAGCTACAAGAACGTGCTCCGGGCTTTCAACGTCCCTGTCGAGCAGGCGCGCTTGCGCAGTGCAAGCCAACGTTCGTGCAAGATCGTTCGGGGTGATGCGCTCGTGCTTTTAACCTCTCTTTCTATTGCACGAAGCGGAACAAGCTTTGGGCAGGATTCTAGAGCGTAGAAAATGGCGGCGATGCTTGTTGCTCAACGATGGCTACGCGTACAATGACGGGTTTTCCGCGAGCACCCGGTTGCCTTCGCGATGCACGACGACTGTTTCTGACGACAATACCGCTTGTCGAAAAGCACCGTGTGATCGCAGTGTGACAACGAGAGACCGCGACGATGAGAGATGATGACGGTCGAGCAGCAGCTACTAATTGAATCTCACTGAGATTTTTCGCAACGGGGAACTACAAGGGCGCGGTTGCCCCCGATGATCACATAGCTAATGCCCAGTGGATGGTGATCAGAGCCTTGACGGCCGTCGTGAGTGTCGCTGTCAACCGGCTGGGAAGAGACGGTTGGGTCGACAAAACCCCGGACCGAGGCAGCTGAGGCATGTGCGAAAGAAGGCTTTCGTCGCCACCATGACAAGCACACCGACGTCGTCGGGTGCGTTGACTAAACTTAGACTCTAACTAAACCTTTGTCACCGTCATCATCGGTCTGAAGGAGACCGTCACCATTCTGAAGGACTCCAACACTTTGCCGCAATCACCATTTTGCCATTAACAACATGGTGATAAGTTGACGTTTAAACTTCAGGGTTTCTACCGCTTCGAAGTTAGTGCACGCTTAGTACCTAAGTCCTTAGTTGACAATTTGTTGCGGTCTGTAGCTACTGTCAATTACGCAATAAAATCTGGATGGGTTGCTGATGGCATTTTGTTGTATCAATTAGATGTTTTACCTTTTCACGCCAAGCTGCTGGAATTGCAAGTCAGTCATCGGAAAGTTATAAGAACACTTTTCAATGTCCTGCAATAAACTACGAACAGGTCTGTCCTAAAATTAATCGTTACTTGTCTATACAGCAGCAGTTTAGTCTGACAGAGTATGGTAACATTGTTACCCACTGTAGACGAGAAATTTAGCCAGTGTCTTATGGATGGTTGTCATCTTCGTGACCAAGAAAAACAATAAAAATAGAATTGTCCTACAGTCAACATACGTGTTATGATAGCGGTTCAATAGATTGTCGTTTCAAAAGTGACAGTAACTCATTGAAATTAAAGAGTAGTGTGAGCTGGATTTTTGAAATTTGCCTGTGATGCAGAGCAAATACGCGCTGTTGACCTATCACCATCAAGCATAAACGACAAGCGGAGGCAGAGTAGATGTGTGAAGGAAAAGCGAGCATATGTACAAAAAAGAAAGAACTGCTACGTAACGTGAAGAATGTCAGCAACTATCTTGCCATTGTGGTACGAGCTCAGTGGCTATGCACATGCTTATAGCAGCCTGTGAATGTAGGATGCTCCCCTTATGTGGCAAAGCCGGGGATGGGGGGGGGGGGGGGGGGCGAGGGGGGGGGGGTTTATAGGGCTTCGCTCCTTCCCTCCCCAAATCGGCGGGCCCTAGAATATACACACAAATTCCGAAACCATCCCCCTCGCACCCCAAGTCATGAACATCCCAGCCACCTCAACCCCCCTCCATCCTCACCCCTTAGAAGTTCCTGGCTACGCCACTACTATCAACAGCACTCAATAGATAGTCAGCATTATCAAGATAAACGAAATATCTTTTATTTTATGCACCATATAGGCAGTGTTTTTGTCTTTATATGCATGCAGCCAAAGCGCACACTGTAGAAAACACTTGTGTGAAGCCTGCGTTCACAATGCGGTCCCCGTCAAACTTTCAAGGCGTTAACGAATTCCACAAATTAAATTTTCAACGAAACGAATTCGTTTTGCAAAACGCTGGCAAACTTACGTTGCGTTTTACATCATTCACCTTTGTCGTCCGATGAATCAGTAGTCAGCACTACACAAACCTCAATGAGCTTGTCGTTTGTTTTCTTGCCGTTGGGGCGATCGCTGGCGGTCGTGGCGGCGGCACAATTCTTTCTCAGACCGTTGGCTGCTGCCTCCGTGCTCGCGGAAACGTCGTTCCCTTTGTGCCAAGGTGAGGTTTTGAATTTTAATGCACGGCAACGCTGAATAAAGGGCCGCCCACACTAGCGAGAAAACGCGCCCGGCGCGCCGATAAATCGGTTAAGCGGGAAGATAAAGGACGTGTCTCTGCACGCGCTCGTGGCGCTGACTGTGCTTCGGCGACATTTTGTTACTTGCCGCGATCGGCGTGCCACGCGCGTTTTCTCGCTAGTGTGGGCGGCCCTTAAAGGTCTATTACCGTCTTCATAATCTCAGCAACGGTACCGTACGAGCCACAACAACACCACCACTTTCAAGCTTCATAACACCGGCACAAATAGAAGCCAAGTCTTGCATCTCTTCAAGCGTAACATCGGAGACGTTAAACGCCAGCTCACTGTGCTCTTCGACCCGGTCCTGTCGCCGAATGGGCTCATCCAACAGCACGAAAGTATTTGTGTGCGCGTTGATCAAGTGACCGATCGCATGTCAAACCCCAGCCGCGGTCGATCCGACGAGCATCGCGGCCATGTTCTTTCGAGTTTAACTCGCCAAGGGTACGGTTGTCGAGTTAAAACAATGCAAATAGTCCCGTGCATTCTTGTTCTTACGTCATTTTGTCGTCACAACCCGAACTCGAAAAATGACTGTTAGCGGCAAACAGAGGCTTTCTAGTTTCACGAACGTTTCCATGGCAAATGACGTTGAATCGTCACGCGCAATGAAGCCAATGGGAAAGCGAGGTACCTTGGGTGCCTTCTAGAGGTACCTATGTAGGGACGTGTAAAAACATAAAAGCCGTTCTTTTTTGCACGAGCTCTTCTGCAAATAAAAATAAGTAAAAAAGACTGCCCGAGGTTATGCCGTCGCGTGCGTTTCTTCAGCGCCGAAAGAGAAGAGCATGGCTTATGGAGACTATACCGGCATAATCACTGCAGTGAGCAAAGGAGCAAAGCATTATTAAAACTGCCCGAAGAAACTTTCCTGCATCATCCAGAGAATGCTCACAACCGTTGCACTCTGCGTCGATCTCATGACTTGTCATATACTACCACAGAGTCGTCGTCAGCTCTGTATCCACTTGGAGTCTCCTTCACAGGCGAACAGGAAATTTCATTTGCAGCTTATGTTCACGACGGCTTCACAAAGGATAACGGTGTCGCAGCGTACCTTCACATTATATTTTCTTATCGTAATGCCATCCGTATCGTGCAGAAACAGGGAAAGCAACCACGCAAGCGAGACACAAACACCACAAGGTCGTTACCGTGGTTTTCGCCATGTTTGTTTTCAAAGACCGTAGCGAAAGACTTCTAGAAAAAAAAGCTGAGATATCTTAGCTAAATTTACTTTACGTCATAATTATTGAAATAATCATTCGTATTTTATAAAAGGATAATATTATTTTTCTCTGTTTCCTTCCATTTTCCGGAAGGTAGCCTTTTCTCCGTTATTCGCTCGTTCTAAGTCCCGGAAGAAAGGAAGAAGATAACAAAAAAGTGAAAGCCGTTTACAAATCCCTGTAACGCCGAATTGGAGCGCAGCTCTTGAGGAGGAGGAGTGAAGGGTACTGAGGGGAGGGTAGACCCCTCCCCCTTCTCCTCCTCCTCCCCTCATTCTTTAATATGCTCCGGGGGGGTGTCACGTGACTTCGGGGAGGGGGTCACGTGACCTCGGGGAGGCGTGACCTGGGGGTGACCTCAAGGCCACGTGACCCCAAAGGTGACCCCCACATGACCTTGGGGTCACGTGACCTGGAGGGGTCACGTGACCTCGGGGGGTCACGTGACCTGGGGGTCACGTGGGGTCACGTGACCTTGATATGACCTTGGAAGGGGTCACGTGACCTTGGGGAGGCGACCACGTGACCTAGGGGGTCACGTGACCTCAGAGGGGTCACGTGACTTGGGGGTCACGTGACCTTCAAAGGGTCACGTGGGGTCATCTTGGGGTCACGTGACCTTGAGATGACCTTGGAAGGGGTCACGTGACCTCGAGGGGTCACGTGACCTTCAGGGGATCACGTGGGGTCACGTGACCTTGAGATGACCTTCGGAGGGGTCACGTGACCTTGGGATGACCTTGGTTACGCCGACGCCGACGCCGACGCCGACGCCGACGCCAACGCCGACGGCGACGCCGCTCAAGCCGGGAACGGGCCCCTAAGAGCTGCGCTCTAAAAGAACAGGGGGAAATGCAGGGATTTCTTCGCCCCAACTGGGTAGACACGTCACCGCGACGTAGGGCATCGTCAGATTCTAGCTGACCGCGTGCGTGAACCCGAACGTTGGGGCGGAGCCTCAAACAAGAATCATTCTAGTTTGAGGCTCCGCCCCTTCTTTCTCGATACGTCACAACTCGAAAGGTACCCGTTTGCGACCAGAATAGCACCCCTGGTCCGAGTTCTTTTTACCCATAAAGCCAGGATTGGCTGACCTGGAAACAGCCACCCTGGCCCAGGCTGTATTTGCAGGATGGAGCCCAGATTGGCTAGACGGGGAATTGCAGCTTACTGCTAATCTTGGCGTGCCAGATTGGCACTAGCTGAAGCCTTGGTGCAAAACAAGCATGGCCCAAGGAAAGCTTTCTTGGCTGCCCAACCTGGCGCGAGCTAGAGCCAGGGTATTGTGCTACTTGGGTGTGATTTTAGATAATGCCTCAGATAACTGGCAACCATGATTTTAAGCCACAATATGGCCAAGTGTCGTTACTCTGAACCGTAGCTAATTTACTGGCACAAGCGGGAACAATGAGGAAGAGGCAGGTGTCAAAAGGTAGTGGCTTGTGGAACCCGCGGGGCTTACCTCATGGCCCCTACAGGTATTACAAGCCTCTTAAACAAGAACATGAATAGGGTCATTATATAAGCTACACTTCAGAGTAGCGACACTTGGCCATATTGTGGCTTGAAATTATGGTTGCCAGTTATTTGAAGCTTTATCTGAAATCACAAGAAACGCTTTTCCGTCCTCCACTTTAAACAGTTTGCGACAAAGCAAAGCAACATTACATGAGCTTCCTAACACCGAATCTAAGGCTGAGGATGCCGCGCTTTTGAAACATGACGATCGGCAGTTGCGCCTGCTCTGCACAAGCACCAAACTGTCAGGGAAGAGAATGCCGATACTCTAAGCGCAGCTCATTTATTGGCCCTAGTTCCCGCGAAACTCCTTTTCCCTGTCTGAAACTGAAAGTAAATATGAATAATACACCATTATTATAGCTAATTTAGTTATAACCAACTACACATAATGAGAGGAGGAAGCGGCCGGGTAGAAAAAACGCGGGTCTTATGTACGACCGTTCTAACCGTCACAAAAGAGAAAACGCGCGAGCTTGCGCTGGTTTAAAAAAAAGGCATCCAAAGAAAAGAGGCGGCACGCTGTGTTCTTTGTTATTATGTGTCTAATTGCAAATTGTTGTGTCTATGTTTATACAGCCGGAAGTTAGTTTGCCTTAGTGGTCGTCTGGTGTCTCAGCTGTAGATGAGCAATTTAGCCAGTGCGGTACAACCGCAAACCTGGGGTCTTTAACGTGCACCACGCAGTAGTGATCCACGACCGCACGCCGGTACAATGCTCTTCCAGATCGAAACGGGCAGGGGCGGGGTGGGTTCTGCAGCGCGAGCTTTCGCTCCACGTGCTCCAAGCTGGTGTGCGCTAGACCATGCACTTGGCCACCAACCCCCCCCCGCCCCCTTGTGCGCCTAATTAGGGAGTTTTAGAATAGCGCACGCTACAGCTTTGCGCACGCAAAGAATAGCGTCGTCGCCACTGCGCATGCTCCGAACGCAAAGCAGGTTTTGCGCTTTGCGTGCGCAATTTTAGCGTGCGCTATTTCTCGGAAATAGCGTGCGTACGCAAGGAGCCTTTGCGCTTCTCCAAGGAGGATTCATGATGAGAAGTTGGCTAAAGCCAAGACGAGCAGAGTTAAGCAAAAATGGCGGCTTCCAGGATTATGTCGGCAGCTGCTTTGGCGGCATCGTGAGTGCGACGTCGGCGGCATCCTCGCGACTGCGATCTTCAATGCGAGACGAAATTGTACTCGGTTTGGCAACGATCACCGGCAACATGAGGCTTGCGACGCGCGAACACTTCTCAGCGAAGCTGCGATGTGCGAAGGTCAGTACACGACCTCTCTCGCCGAGGCGACGCAAGTGGGCGCGACCGGTCAACCTCTCGCGTCACATTCTCGTGTTTAAACCAATCTAAAATAATACAATAATACTCTGGACCAAAAAGCTTGTTTCTTTCTAAAGTTACAGCATTTCGTGCGTGAAATAAAAATTAAAAAAAAAATCTTGGAGGCGTCGCAAGCGCGAGATGCTTGGGCTTTTGCGTCGCGACGGAGAAACGCTATTCTAAAACTCTCTTGCGCCGCGGGCGCTAATACAAGCGCTAAATTTAGCGCTAGCGTGCGCTAAAATTGCGTACGTTATTCTAAAACTCTTATAGACGCTTTGCAGCAGCTGTGCATGGACGCCGCCATAACTGACCTTCAGTTTTTGTTTCCTGTTATTTAGTTTATTTCACTTCATCATTACCAGAGCAGGCCAGATTATTGCCACATTAGACTCAACTGTGTCCTTTTCTAAAGCATCGGCCCTTGTAGAGGATCGTCAACTAGTTGCTCGGCATCTCGGTATTACAAGAGAAGGTCAGCAATGGCGGCTGTAATTTGGCGCGTATGTAAAGCGTCTATACACAGGTATAAGTACTTAAAGATCGACGACGGACGTCGTTCGTCTCGAGGTTATGTAACGTAATACCATTATATAAATAATAAACTTGTTGAAGAACTGAACGACTCAATTTTTCAATTCTTGGATTGTAATGTGGCGGTTGCCTATTGTACTTACTGTTGATGAAGAGCAATATGAGGTGACGAGGTAATGATTAAATTATGAGGCTCTATAAAGACGACAACATTAGTGGGTGTCGAACCACAGCGTACAGTGCCATTCTTGTTTCAACTATCGTGTACCCAAAGGCTTTCTTCACCCGCAACAGTATATGGTAAAATCAATGAGGATGCTGCTTTACAACTGTACGTGGAACAGGAAAACTGTACTGTGCAGAAGTGCGGCTTATTCGTTAATATGAGGGACGGATTTCTAGCAGCATTCCCTGATTGACTACTTGGGACAAATGGCCTCGTTGACGTAAAGTGTCTCCGTTCCAAAAGATTCTTGAAGCATACTTAAACCGGAAAGGAGTAAGAGGCGAATAAGAAAAAGGAGCCTGATGTGAAAGGTCCAAATCACCACTATAGCTTCTACTATCAAATACAAGGGAAGATACACAATACACAAAGAGAGTTTTGTGATTTAGTTATATTTACACTCAAGGGCATTGATATCCAACGTATTCAGAGGGATGACACCTTCTGGTCAATCAACATAAAGCCTTTTCTCCTGAAGTTTTACATGGAAGGCCCGACTTCCGCTGAAATTCCTCACGTAGACGAGTTGTTCGACCAATCAAACTGCCATTACTCTCGATCTGGGAATCTCTCGATCTTCGTTCGTAGGCCATAGTTTCATGAGATCGAGTGGCGTGGCTCTTCGTCCGCCGAATATTGCTTCGGCGGGTGTTTTTACCGTCCGTGTAAGATGAGACCGTCGCGTGCTGCTGGAACAAGAATCTGGCGATACTTCACTGAACTGCTCCTTCCGTAAGCTTCAAAAGGGCCTTTTTTCGTGTCGCACACCATCCGTTCTGCTTGCCCGTTAGTTGCAGGATGGTATGGTGCACTAATGTGATGCCTGATGCCGTTTTTTTCTTTTTTTTCTTCAAAAACTTGTTTATTTTATTTGAAGCAAGATTGGGCGCGTTTTCAGAGAAAAGTATTTTTGGTAGGGCAAAAGTAGGTAAAAGGGACCAAAGAACGTCAATGACGTGTTTGGACGTCGTGGCAGGCATCGTGTAAACTTCCAGCCGCTGAGAGTACGCATCGACCAGATATGGATACGTTTCGCTACCCACCGACTGAATAGCGAATCGTTTTCAGTTACTGTTCATGATGGCGTTGGGCTCAAGGAAGACTTTGACTTTTTCCAGAAAGTTAGCCCAGGTGCCAGAACTTTTGTCGAAAGCGGTAAGTGTTCGAAACGTCGACAACGTCGGTAGCCATGTGTTGTGCTTGACACTGGACACTTACCATTCGCTGAGAAGAAACTTGCTTGTTCGTCTGCCGCGAGTCGTCCGATATCAGGTCATCACCGCAACACCATCTCCCGACAGAACTGGTCTTCATTGTCCGCATGTCCATAGTTAGCAATCACGTGAACTTATAAATTTCCGAACGCTCATAACTTGCCGTCGCTAAACGCCGTTCATTCATAGCGTCTTCATTGCAAATAAACGTCTTCCTATTTCTTCTGATGGTTTTCATCATATTCCTCCTAAGCTGTACTTACAACATTATGTGTGTCGGTACTTTCAAAAATATTGCAACGGCGTTTGTTTTCTGGCAACTACAATGTAACAACTTTTAAACATCTTCCGGACACCGTGAAACACAATATTTCGTGACGTTATTTTAGTCGTCAATAAAATGGTGAGGCAAGTACCGTAAATCGCGAAGCAGTTTACTTGACGTCCGCTTCCACTTGTGTCTTGGAAGATTGAGTCTACTGAGCGTGCATTCCTGCAGAAGGAATTTTTATTGATAGAATATTGACACGTCAATCAACATTTGATTCCTTCTTGGCAAGATTTATTGCGAAAGCCCGTTACAACCTCGGAACCGCCTCTCCCTATATCAGAAACAATTTATACCCAGCCTGACATTCTCGCACACATCCGTTTGCTGGGCCACGCTACTTGAGCTAGCTGAGCACAGCTGGCAGCGGCGCGAGCAAGGCCACGAGGGGAACGTGATGGTGCTCGAGCCATCCCACTGTGAACCAATGTTTCGGCCACCCCACGGGTGCGTGTCGCCATCTATTGGTTGAACTAACGCCTTGTTCAAGATGGCTGCCGTGGGACCGCAGCATCATCCAAAAGACAGTCTGCATACAAATTCTAACGCGAGTCACCGTGACATCTGTGCTTCGAATGCAGCATGCCAATGAGTTCGAGGATAAACTTGGCACGCGCACATTCGAACCACAGATGTTGCGGTGACTCGTGTTTGTATACTGTCTTTTGTATGATGGGGGCCTGAGCAGCATGACCCCGTCTTTATGTTACGTTATGTTACGGAAGCTCACGTCTGCTGTCGAGCGTAAACGGGAGATCCATGCTTCGCATGAGGCGTAGTAACCAATTGAAGGAATAGCTTTCCACAATAGGAAGGAAGCACGGGTGTCTTGGTGACTCATAACATACCGTAAGAAAACGGAAGCAAGCGCCTCTCTGTAAATGCGTAAATAATGGAATGTTAATTCCATTATTTGTTTCCTTTTCGGAACTAAACTTCTGAGAGTCAACGCCAAACACCTTAAATTGCCGCTAAATCCAGCAATCTTTAGCGGAAAATTTCTCCGCTAAATTGAGCGGAAATCTGTCCCCGCTAAATCGAGCGGAAAAATTGTTCCGCTAAATTTGCGGAAAAATTCAGCAGGGAAAATTTCCCGTTAAATTTAGCTAAAAAAATTTCCCTCTAGATTTAGCGGGAAAAATTCCCCGCTAAATGTAGAGGAAAAGTTTCCCTGCTAAATTCAGCCGGAAATTTCTTCCGCTAAATTTAGCGGGAAAAATTTCCCGCTAAATTTAGCAGGAGAATTGTCCCGCTATACTTAGCCGGGGATTTTTCCGCTAAGTCTAGAGGGGAATTTAGCAAAAACTTCCCTCTAAATGGGAGAGGAGCACAAGACGAAGAGGGGAGGGTACGTATTAGAAGGAGGGGCATACTGTCCTCTCCGTACGTTCCCCTCCTCCTCCTCAAGAGCTGCGCTCTAATTCGTCGTTACAGAGGATTGTAAACGTCTTTCATTTTTTTGTAGCCACGCAAATAATATATGCCTACCAGTGGACTGATCTAGTGTGGCTACTTTTCGCGACAAGAAAGTTTAAAAACGAAAGCCTCTTGATGAGTTCTGAAAGTCAGTCATTAAAGTGAAAAACGATTAGCAACAAAACGGATTACCTCGCACGAGGAAGAAACTCGACTGCGTACTCGTTTTCAAGCTGTTTAACCGGAATATACTTTTGAAGCTGAAATCCGACATACACGTTCAGCGCAGCGTCATAATGGTCATAGCTGCGCAAGAAGGAATTATCCAGCCTTATTTATCACAAGAATTCCGTGAACTACGTTGCATCATACGTGCATCTAGAGAACTTTCATAATGGAGGTTGTGGTGCCGTTAATATTAACCTCCGCTCTCTTAAAATGTACAGAAAAATTCTGATGTTACATGCTGTGGCGCGTGATGTCATACATTATTTTTAAAAAAACGCACACACTTATGATACACAAAAAAGAAACACGCACAAAAGAACACGAAACAGTACTTTGTGCGCTCATTCCTTAGGCGCTTTGGGCCTCTTATAAGCAGACAACTTATAGTAACTGATAAGGTGACAAGGGTAGACAGGAGCTTCAGTTGTCACACCTCCACTGCGAGCTTGCTACCTTTGACAACGCAATACGGCATGTTGTGCACCTGGAGTGAGCGTGCACAGGCAAAGCACGGCGAGAGGCATGGTGCGTGTTGAGGCCGGGTTTCGATAGATACGCCGTGACGTTTTCATACTGCGAGTGTTCATGTGAAGTGCGCACTCAAAGCCAACATCTCGGGAATGCTCCGCAGTTAAGGGCTTCATTTGCTTATCAATTAGCCTGTCACGTGGTACGAATAGCAAACGGTCTTCGGACTCTCTGGTGTGCATCTCGAATTCCAGCAATCCCGGAAGGATACCGAAACCTCGGCCCAGCGAAACCGGAGAATGTGTGTGACAACCGCTGCCGGGTCATTTCCATCACAAAAGAAGGACCGACCCGGCTGTCGGAGTACGGACACGGGCCCGGGATTTAATTCAGACCCTGTCGGACATCCGTCTTAATCCATCATAATCAGTTTCGCGGCCAGCAGAGCCGATCGAAGGGCCACCGTATTGAACGAAGCACTAAATCGATAGTTAGTTCGGCGGCTGTTGTTTTCTCAAGGCCCTCAGAAGGCGACCTTATCGCTCATGTTGGGGGTGGCCTGCCTCGATGCCGCCCCCACAAAACCTTCCTGACGGGCCTCCAAGCTCGATTGCTCCCGTTCCCGAGGAAGAAGGCTAGTATCGCCAGTGGCAGTTGTCGTTTTTTTGTGTTTTTTGAAGGGAAGCCCGCGTTGATGATCGATGTCAATGATTCTCTAATGATCTCGCTGAGATTTTGTTAGTACCGTGATAGTACGGTGACTGTAATTCGTCTTCGCCTGATGTGTTTACCAACCTGTCCCGCCCACGTATCGAACGCGGTCTTGAAGCGGCAACTTATCACATCACAGCGGCCGGCGTTTCATGCTATGAGATGCCGCGTTCTTTGCCGTTGGTCATAGAAATGCTTGCTGAAAAGGCCAGCGGGCGCTAGGGTCGCTATAACCATCGCGGCGTCAAATGTCAATGTCTGCTTTGGCTTTTGTCTGGCCAACTAGCGATCTACAGCAGAAAAGGCTTTGGCAGCATTCATCTCCGCAGTAATGGCAACGCCAAGATGGGAGCGCGCAACAGCATGGAACTTCTATGACATATTAAAAGCGGAAAATCGAGGGGCATGATTTGAGGACCACGGCGAATATAGACGCTTTACACACGCGCCAGAATACAGCCGCCATTGCTGACCTTCTCTTGTTTTACCTGGAAACCGAGCCACTGAAATTGGTGTGGACGAGCCTTCACAAAGGCCAATGTTGGGGAGAAAGACAGAATAAAATCTAGAATGGCAATGACCTAGCCTGCTATGGTAATAATGAAGTGAAGTAAACGTAGTAAGAGGAAACAAAAACTGAAGGTCAGTTATGGCGGCGCCCATGCACAGCTGCTGCAAAGCGTCTATACGACTATACTTCGTTTCAGCTTCGGTTCGAGCGCGGCCGATGTTATGAACCGAAGGGCCAATCAAACAGCGAAACAGGTACAACGTCATGGCGTGCTCTCTGCAGTTGATAGGACCAGCCGATATTCGCCGTGTCTCCGTGCGTGCTCCTCCGCCGGCTAGTTTTATCAGGCACAGAGAGCACGCCATGACGCTGCGCTTTTTGCGCTGTTTGATTGGCCTTCGGCTCATAACATCGGCCGCGCTCGAACCGAAGCTGAAACGAAGTATAGTTGGAGACGTGCTGCAAGCACATGGCGATAGCCATGACTACGGGAACAGAACGATTGCCCCTTTTCACAACGGCAGTTCCACCGCTGTTTTCTTTAGCTGTTCTTTCCCATGGTGGTTGCCAATAGTCCTTCCGCGAATATGTGATCCCAAACAAGCACAGAAACGGTTATATTACTGTTATTAGGTACCCCCAACAAATTAACTTCTCGAAAGCTTTTTTTTTTTTTTTTTCTAGAGCACAGTGCCCGTTTTTGGCTTGAGCGCCGTCGCCGTCGGCGTAAATGCGTGTTGCATGGAACACGCGTTGCATATGTGCTGCACGCAACGCGCATGCAAAGCTTGCATGCAGCACTTTGCATGCAAACGACGTAATTGTGCGTTCATCCGCTTTGCATGCAACCCGCATGCTGCATGCAGCCCTTACGTTGCATGCAACGCGTTGCATGCTAGCGGCGTAACCGCGCGTTGCATTACGGGTAGTTTCTCATAATGACGTCACGAGGCTACCCTCGTGAGGGTTATGAGAGTTACCCTCACGAGGGTTACCCTCACGAGGGTCACGAGGGTTAAGGCCCGTTCACACTCTTGCGACCGACTTCGACGGAGAGGGACCAGACCGGTTTTTAAGCCTTTTGCGACTTCTTAGGACCGGATGCGATGCAGCGGAGCTGGTCCTAAGAAGTCGCAAGAGGCTTAAAAACCGGTCTGGTCTCTCTCGGTCTAACTCGGTCGTAAGAGTGTGAACGGGCCTTTAGCCTCACAAAACTTACCCTCACGAGGGTCATGAGCGTTACCCTCATGAGGGTTGCGAGGATTAGTTGCCCTCAAAAGGGTTACCCCCACGAGGGTCACGACGGTTACTCTCGCCAGGGTCACAAGGGTTACCGTCACGAGGGTCACGAGGGTTATGAGAGTTACCCTCCCATAACCCCCTGATGTCACGTGACCTCAGGGAGTCACCTATCCCTCAGTACCTTTCCACCCTCCTCCTCAAGAGCTGCGCTCCAATCCGGCGTTACAGAGAGTTATAAACGGCTTTCATTTTTTTTTAAATAATGTTATTACAAATGTAGCTAGGATCGCCCGAGCACTCATTGAGTAGGCTTCAAATCACATAAAGTGGTTTGCTTTTTTATTGTATGATGAATCTACGAAAAAAAAAAAAGACGTTTAACTCCTCATAATGCCAAATTAGAGCACAGCTCTTGCGGAGGAGGGGAAAGTATTCCCCCCTCCTCATTCGTACCCTCTCCTCCTTTCCTCTTCCTCCTCTCCTCCTCCCGTGCTTCCCCCTTGTCCTCTGCTCCTCCTCCTCCTGCTCTTCTAGTACGGTATCTCGATTTTGCGACATACCGTGCTAAACAATTAGAGAAAGATATATATATCTATATACATATACCACGGTAAATCGAAAATTCAAAATACCTCAAGGGAGGAACAGGAGGAAGATGAGAAAAGGAGGGGAAGAGGAGGACCAGAGGACGAGGGGAGGAGCACGGGAGGAGGAGAGGAGGAATATATATATCCGGGTATTCTCGCTCATGGATTGTCTGGAGAAAGGAAATGTTCTCACAGCTGGAAGCTCCACTCTGCCTAAGTCCTTCCGGTGCCAGGAAACAGGACTGCAGGATAAAGGCAGCAGAACAAGACAGCGTTAAGTTCAACACTTTGACGAAGCACGTCATACTCTCCATGTCATCCTACTTGCTGTCGACTCTGTCGAAGACTGCTCGGCGTTTTTGATTTCCTCAGCATTCGTCTTAAGCGTGCTCCCCCGAGATGGCATGGCAGAAAAGCGAGACCACGTCTCTCGAGGCCAATGGGATGTTTTCCTGCGTGACTGGTATGAAGTTCTTTGTCTTGCACGACATATTTGGTGAGTGCCGTAGGCGAGAGATACAGAGCTACCACAAGCAAGCTGTTGTCGACCTTGGCGGCACACAATTTAGCAACTCCGTCTGACGTGCCACAGAGATCGATGGGTACAGCACAGACCTGTTCCCATGTAGATAGCCACTTGGCTAACGAGTACACCACGTTTTCATACGTGCCTCTCTGCGATTTACGAACGGTGATATCACTTGAATCCACAACGGGTAGCTGGCGTCTCCCCTCCTCCTCCTCACTCCGATTCCTTTCCCTCCTCCCTCCTCTCGGGAGGGGGAGGATCGGGAGGGAAAGGAGGAGGAAGAGGAGGAGGAGGAGGAAGAGGAGGAGGGGGAGGATGAAGAAAAAGGAGGGAGGAGGAATATGAGGGGGAGGAGAAAAAGGAGGAGTGCGGGGAGGAGGAGGGAGGAGGGGGAGAGGAGGAGGGAGGAGCAGGAGGAGGAGAGAAGAGGAGGAGGAGATGCAACGCGCGGGTCACTCGTGACCTGTGCGTTTCATCATGGGACGTTTCCCATAATGACGTCACCGTGACGTCACGAGATTCTTGCGCGTTGCATTATAGGAAATAGTGCAACGCGTGAGTGACGAGTAAGACCTGCGCGTTGCAACATGAACGTTTCCCATAATGCAACGCGTTAAGTCACGAGTGACGTTACGAGTTACGTCACGTGTGCCGTTATTATGAGAAACGTCCCATAATGCAACGCGCAAATCACGAGTGAGACCCGCGCGTTTATGCCGACGGCGACGGTGGTGCCGCTCAAGCCTAAGAGCTGCCTGAGAGCTTCACTCCAAAACTAAAGCTGGTTCCTCAGTTTTCCAGTGATAGCTATTTTCCAGGATAACATCTGCTAACGCGGGGAGATACTTTTCTCACGAAGTAAGGACATGCTTTCTCTCTCCCACTCACTGAGTTTCCCGATGCTCTACCTATAAAAAGGTGGCTTACTGAGTGCACGTACCGTGTACAACATCCATGGTGTCCTGGGTCTTTTAGTAAAAAAAAGCTTCATAAAGCATATGTCATAAAGCATATGTCAACTAAAATCGTCAAAAGTATTCTTAAACCATACTGTCAAATATTTTATAACTACGAAAAGAAAAATGAACTGCGCGGGTCATCAACCTCGGCGACCGATCCTTGTTAGCAAAAAGTCGGGGCGCCTGTCCCTTGCTCGGAGCACCGGATAGGAGACCCAGCTCCCTGACTCCACGCGGCGCTCCGCAGATGCAAATAAAACCGGGAACCCAAAGACCAACAACGAGCATTGAAACAAAGAAGGGGAGATGAAGGCCGTTAACCCTCGCTAACCCAACATGCAGTTGGCCGCTCGCAAATCTCGTTAATTATTCGCGACAAGGCGTGACAAAGCAGCAAAGTCTGGCTCCAATTAATCTGGGTTAGGACAGCAGCGCGCCTTTTGCGCGAGCTTCGCATCCGGAACCCTCCTTCCCTCCCTCGTCTCCCCTCCTTTGCCCCAGCCCCCTCTCACAAATCAGAGGCCGCCGTTGAATATTAAGTATCGCGCGTGGCACTGAAGGGCCGCGCTACCCTCGCTGCTGCCTGCGCCGCTCGGCAGATGGCGCGGAAGGCAAAGTGGGCGCCCGACGCTGTTGCTGCCAGCGTCAAGTGCTCAATCGAATGGGACGCTAATTGGAGATTGATAATTATGCTAACGATGTGTTTGTCGCTCCTCGAGGGTCCTCGAGCACTCGTGTTCGGTGTGGGCCTGCCGCAACTTTCCTCAGCACACACTCCTTTCAGGAAATGCTTGCATAAACAGTGCGGCGTTTGGTGGCAACGCACTGACGTGTACTAAGCGGCTTCGTTATGGCTCACCTGTTTTTTCTTTTTACCGTGATGTTTAAAAACAAGGAAACACAAAGTTTTATCACAACACTATACATTATTTTATGCCTCCCGTTGAAAAATTATGAGTTCCTTGATAAAACTCCCGCTTCGAATTTCTCACCCCTAACGACATTTGTCGTTGTGAAAAAAAAATGCTAGAAAAGTGTTCAAAACGCAAAAAAAAAAAAAACTTAAATGTTGTTACTTTATTTTAGTGCTGCGACGCCACGTTCTTTTTTAGTGCTGCGGCGCACGTTATTTTAGTGCTGTGGCGCCACACACACGCACACCCCCACGCCCACACAGACACACGCACACGCGCGCACACACACAGACACACACACACGCATAGACAGACACGCGCGTAGACAGATACACGCACGCACGCGCACATACACGCACACACACACAGAGTTTCCTTCACGTAAAATGTCGTGTTACTTGTAACCTGAAAGGACATGGCTTTCAACGAATTTGATTCAGGGCTTTTAAGAGGATAGTTGAATAGGTAGAAAAGAAAAGAGAAAAAGCTTCTGTTCACCTTTCTTGCGTCCTACCTTTCTTCATCAGAGACACCGCCAAATCTTTTTACACGTTATTTGCTATTTTTTAAAAGACGTTAATTAATAAGGTTCTGTATACGCGAGGTATCGTTTTTCTGTTTGTTACTGTACGGCTTTACGAAAAAAAAAAAAAGTAGGTAGTTTTAACTAATTGAACAATTTGTCTTGCGGCTTTTCGCTCATGCCGAGGAGGTTGTTGGAATGACCCCAGTCGCCGGGCAACTTAATAAAAACGCAGAGCGCATGTTGGTCCCTCGGCTTCCACCTGATGACGTCATAGAAGTTTCATGCTGTCGCCGGTCGCGATCCTGCCGGTGTCCCAGCAGTGAGGACGGGTGTGGCAGACGCCTGTTCTGCTGCAGATCGCTCTTCACTGTGACAGTCCATGGAAGCTTCGGCAGCCAGAAGTTGGGAGGCCGCGACAACATCGACACTCGCTTCTCTTTAATCTAGCTCTCTTCAAACCTCTCCAAAGCCTCTCTTTAATCTAGCTAGGCTCTTTCGCTCGACACTCCGGCTCCTGTGACGTCATTCGATGCCACTTCGGAGCCACTTTTGATGCACGGGCGGAATAGGACGCTAAACACACCAGTCGGAGGCTCGCTCCAGGCGCCATACTCCACCAGCCATACTCGGCTGGTGTGTTTAGCCGTCCTCCTATCCCGCCCGGACATCAAAGAGTGGTCCTGAAGTGGCGAAAAATGACGCCACAGAAGGTGGCGTGTCATGCTATGTCATGTTGCCGAATGTCGCGATCCTGGTGGTAAGGCGTAAAAGTCCGAGGGAAAAGTACGATCGAACGAGAGTGTTGCTGTCGTCGTGGCGTCCCAATTCCTGGCTCTCGAAGTTTCCATGGCTTCTCAAGCTGGAAAACGACCTGTAGCAGAAAATGTGTCTGCCATACCCAGCACCGCGCCTGTGCCACCAGCACGATAGCGGCCGGTGACAAAATCGCACTCCTATGAAATCATAGGGACCAAATCGTGGAAGCGCTTTTCAGGACGCAGTAAACATACCAGTCGCGGACATCTTCAATGGGTCGTTTTTTTACCTCAGTAAAGAAAAGAGTGGAATGTACGCGGCCGAAGGACCACACAGAGGACAAGCGTATGTGAGTGTCTGTTTTCGTCCGTGCACGTTCGCAGCTTTGATTTCCTGAGTCCTACGTTGACGCGCTTCTTAAAACAGCTTCCCCCATTCGGGCAACTGAAATAATTCGCACGACCAGGGTCGAATTAAAAAGAATCGTAAGAGAAAACTCGACGAGAGCCGGCCTCTCTCCGACTTTTTTCTGAACAATGAAGGGCCGACGTCATTTCGCGCTTTACACCTTTGCCTTTCTCTCCCTTTCCAATATCCTCTTATCTATCTTTTTACCTTGCTTCAACTTGTCCCCCTTCACAGGTTAGAAGGGGGTAGCGTGTATTCGACTATCTTCACTGCAGAAAACTGAGGTTGTACGTCGCCCTTTAAGAAATGTTTTACACACCAACCACCGGTTTTATTTTCTCATTTCGTGAAATTGTACCGATTTCTTTTAAGGCATCTAATGCCGAGTAGTGGTAGTGGGTCTCCTCAGCAGCGGGGGCTGCTAATTCTTGGGCCGTGTGCAGGGTTGTAAAAGTTACTTCAAAAATGTACCTAAGATACAGTTACAGTTGCTTATACGAAAATGTACCTATGTACGTACCTAGATACTCGCTTAAAAATGTACCTATGTACAGGTACAGTTACTTCAGAAGTACTTTATTCATTTTCCCCACATTTCCGATATATATTGGAAGCAAAGATGTTTATACTAAGGATGCACACAAAAACGAGTTCGACAAATGTGTTACTTTGGTGTCAATGCGATGTCCACATCGAAGTTGAGTCCTCACGTGCCTTTTCCTCACGCTCCAATTGGTTAACTGAGGCCACAGCTTCCACTGTTCATCATGTCACGCCATAACCGCTGAAACTCGCTTGTCGGCGTTCTTGCCCTCAGAGCCGGTGCTGACATCGACGGGCCCAGAAGACATCGGCTGCATGAAGAAACGCATGAGTCGAGTGCATATGCACCTAACCTTTGCGACAACGAGAAAGGGGCTTCAAGCTTCCTCGTTTTTTTTTTCTTTCGTTAGCCGGAAGAAAAAAAAAGTTTTTTCTTCTAGAAATTTTTAGTTTTGATAACTACAAAATTTGAGCTGGATTTATTTATTGGAAACTGTTTTATATAAGCGATAATGCATTGGTTTACGATTGTAATTATAATTTATTTTCAATTGTATTTTACGTTGCATTTATGGCAGAAAAGAGTCACCATCAGGACAAGATGCAGGCAACAGAAACTGCGCACATCTTTCAAATTATGTCCTCCCTTGTATAGCTTCCGGAGGAGCTTCAAACACCCAATGAAATCGATTTCGGTTGGAGATGAAGGAAGCAGGTCGCTATTTTCCCTAAACGGAGTTCCGAAGCGATTCGTTAAATTGCTGTCGCTAGAACGGCGTCGGTACTCCACCATTCGCTCAAATGAACACCGCCATTCGCTAAAGTGTCGTTCAATGAAACGTCATCGGCAGGGCTTCGTTGGCTAAAGCATCATTCGATGAAGTCAGTGCCTCCCAGGTCGCACCCAACTCATCTTTAATCACGGCACGTGGTATTGTGTTAATACGTCAGGATTTATAGTTTCTACTGTTTTGACGAAGTGAATAGAAAAGTACCTGTAAAAAGTAACTTCATTTAGTTACAAGTTAATGAAAAATGTACCTAAGATACATATACAGATACCGAGAATTGAAAGTACCTAGGGTTGGGCCTCAGGAACAACAAAAGTACCTAGATAGTGGGTTCCAGTTACTTGTACCAAGGTACTTTACAACCCTGGCCTTATGTTCTCTGTTTTATTATAAGGACGAGCGAAGCAGAAGATACACGAGCGAACGGACCTTTCTGGAAATATGTGGCGCCCCAAGCGTCTGGTTGACGCATGTTGACGCTCCGATGTACGGCCTGTGAGATTATTCAATTGCAGAAAAAGAAGTGAATGTCGGTTTAGAAATTTATAATCTCGGTGCGCAGAGAAGGCACGATAAATAAAGATTGAACGGACGGACGGACGGACGGACGGACGGACGGGGTTTATTTGCGTGCCTGCAAACAGCCAAGTGGCCTGAGCAGCAGTGCACTGTCCTGAACACAGATACATAAAAGTATGAGATAAAAACAAAATCAGGCGAGAATGTCTGTTTCACCAAAAAAGGCATCGTGCGTCCGTTGCAGACGTATCATTGGGCAAGTGGCCCGTACATCGGGATAAAATGTGTCTCTGCATTTTGATTTCCTCCCTGACGGAACCCGGAACCTCAGCGACACCAGCAGCTCGGCACAATCAAGAGAACCATGCACGATTTGACGCAGGAAATGCATGACTCTTGCAATTCGTCTATCGCGCAGTGGCACTAGACCGAGGTCAGTGAGCAGGGAATGGTAATTGTAGAAACGGCGGCGGCCGATATATCGGTCGTATGAGATTCTTATTAGCTTACGCTGGACGTTTTCAATAAGATTACTATGTAACATCGCTAAAGAGTTCCAAACCACAGACGCGAACTCGAGGCGTGATCTAGCCAATGCACAGCACAGACATAAAAGACACTCAGAGCGACGAAATTTTTTTGTCATTCGCGAATTTACACCCCGTTGGCGAAGTCCTTGACCGACAATGCGAGAGACGTGGAGGCGAAAATCCAATCTCGAGTCCACAAAGACACCAAGATCCTGTACGTAGACAACCCGCAGCACTTGCTCTTCAAAAATAGTGTAGTCGAAGACTATGCTCCCCTTCTTCCTAATAAGGGACATTACTACAGTCTTTTTTGGATTCGATTGAAGCCTATTTTTTAAGCACCAATGTTCAACGGAAAGGATGTCATTTTGTGTCTGAATACAGTCATACATTGTCAACAACACGGAAAAGTTTAAAGTCATCGGCGAACATTAAAGCATTCGATTTCCTGATGGACGACGGTAGATCGTTAACAAATATCAAAAACAGGAGTGGTCCAAGGTTAGAACCTTGGGGTACGGCAGATAAAGATGCAGACGTCTCCGACACTCAATTTAAAAATCTAACATAATTTTGGCGATTTGAATGGTAACTTTCAAACCATGCGCAATGCAAAGTGCATAGTCCGTATTCTTTTAATTTTAACAAAAGTATCTGGTGGTCAACCTTATCAAAGGCCTTGGTCATGTCAAAGTAGACTGTGTCCACCTGACCACGGTTGCATACTGCAGGACCACTATGACCGAGGAAAGTAGCTAAGTTCGTCTCCACTGATCTGCCCCTGGGGAATCCGTGTCGCAAAGGTGACATTTTTTGTTTAAAATATGAGTACAAGCGTTCATACATCACCATCTCAAAAACCTTTGAGAAGCCACAAAGAAGAGACACAGGGCGGAAATTATTGATATTACAAGGATTTCATGACTTGAAAACTGGTATTGCGACTGAAACTTTCCACCGAGAAGGGTAAACCCCATACTGTCAGGACAGATTAAATATATGTGTCAAGATAGGTATAAATATTTCAGCACATCCTTTGATAATAAAATTAGGAATGTCATCACAGCCAGTTG
This sequence comes from Ixodes scapularis, assembly GCF_016920785.2. NCBI lineage: Eukaryota > Metazoa > Arthropoda > Arachnida > Ixodida > Ixodidae > Ixodes > Ixodes scapularis. The sequence goes on along the minus strand of NW_024609880.1, from coordinate 33,353,080 downwards.
AGTTTTGGTTTGAGCTTCCGTATCAAGCACATCACCACATCCTCGGTTACACTGTGGTAGGCTAAGTAGTCAGCAAAACCCTCAAATTAAAAATCATTAGGCACACTGTCACGTTCCGAAAAGCAATAACTAAAGTGATTACCAAATGCTTGGCTCACTTCTTGTGGCTTGCATAAAAACTTATCGTCAATTTTCAACACACAAGTGCTGACACTATCCTTACTTTTTGGCCCGAGCATAATTCCAAAAGCAAAAGCAACTATTGCTCTGCAGACTGAAAACCTCTGATACCTATATTCACAATTTGACTTTTTATAGAGTTTGTGGTAATGCTGCTTTTTACACATATAATATTACAAGACAGATAAAACCCACTTAGGAAATCTTGATTTCCTTGGACACTGTTTAGGTGTGAATTCTTGTATAGCCCGCTGGACAGTTGATGTTACCAATTCGACACAAGAATGAACGTCTGTTAGGTGAAAGAGGCAAGAACAATCATAGCCACGAAGACGATTGTATATACCGAGATAATCGCCACGCGTATAGATAAACTTGGGTAGTGACTGCTCACGTAGTTTTTGAAATGATAAAAAGAAACATAGTGTAAACGGAGGGTGAAAATAATCGACTGGGACAAGGGTCTCGCGTGTCTCTTTCACGTCGAAGACGGGTACATTCGATATGATCAAATCTAAAACATTTCCAGCACAGTTTCTTATCGTATTGTGCTGATGCAACCCGTTAAAATAGATAAAATTGGTCAGGCACTGTACTTTATCTTGTATTACAGCGCAGTCACTCTGGGCAAAGCCGGTTAACCAGTCGACCTTTGGAAGGTTAAAATCGCCGTAAACGTGTACTTTGTACTTAGAAAAATCTATTCGGTTCTCTACGTCTGCAAAATGGTCTACAAAAACACAAACGTCGGAATTCGGCGGAAAATAATAACAGCCAACGAGGTAGTTTAAGCCATCCGATGCCGGTATTTCCACCCAGACACATTCCCTATACGTCTCAAGGTCTGTACGCCTAATCAGATAGAAATCAGACTTGCAGGCTATTAGAACACCACAACCGTATTTAACAAGTTCAGTGCAGTTTCTGTCTGTTCTAAACACTGAGAATTGACTTGGAAAATAAGAGCTGCTAGTGCAAGATTCATTTAGCCACGTTTCCGTCAGACAAATGATGTCATAGTCACAGGAAAGGGCATTACACAAAAATTCCTCACTTTTGGTTCTGAGACCTCTTGTATTTTGATAGTACAAGTTAGTTTTCCGCGCTATCATTGGGGTAGCTTGGACCATATTAGAGTCTTCAAAGTGCCGTGAAGGCGACAATTTACCATAAAATGGACGGAAGACGCAACCAACAGGCAACACCTCAGGCTTGTTCAAGAGTTCAAACAAGTCCTTGTCCAAAGAGACAGGAAAAGAGCTGTACGTCGGATACCTGGTTCTCAGTTTGGTGCACACGACAGTCTTATCCCCAACGAGCCCTGCCAGAAGTCCTTGCACATCCGATGCTTCGGTGCTCGCAGCCGAAAGCATCGGATGAAAGCCGAAAAGAGTATGTGATGACCACCTATTGTATTATATTTATTTTTTTGTGCGGTAGGAGTTTCTATTGACATAATACAATGAATTGTGCCGCTTTCAGGATATTCGAAGTGTTGGAGTCGACACGAGCGTACACCTGAACAGCCTTATAATAACCCTCGCTGCGAGGTCTCCTGGGACTTTCCTGAAAAGTCTATTCCAGGCTACGTGCCGTCGCCATGCGTGCGGCAGGAACCTTGTGTTTTGAGATGATGTGGTGTTTGTCACCTTTTTTGATCCTTGTCTTACGTGGCCCGGATAAGAGTGACTAGGAATGGACACACTTCCAACTGTGTCGTAAATTTCATATTGGCTCAAAATGTGTTTTCTCCGCCGCATGTTACGAGAAAACCGTCATGTAGCACCAACACGAAGAATTGCCACGAAGGAGCGCGAGAAAGGACCGTCATGCCAATTTTCCCCATAAATTTGATGTCGCGTGACATGACCTCGTCAAGCGTCCTCAAGTCACGTCATGCCGATTTCTGCGAGGTGGTAGTTCTCGCTCAACGTAAGTTTGCCTCCCCTGTCTTTGTCAGCAAGATCGAGCTTGTGTACTAAAGCATGAGATGACTTTTGCGAAAAACGCCCATTCCAATAATTTTCTCCGTCCGTCCGGGCATTTACTGCTAAATCTAGTGGGAAAATGGACGTCACGTAAACTATACGCCAATTCAGTTTACCAGCTAAATGCAATGGGAGAATTTAAAGCTACGTAACCTATACACCAGTTCAGTTTTCCCGCTAAATATAGCGGTAAAATTGATGTAACGTGACCTGACACAGTGAGACCTACCCATACCATTTCAATTTCCCCGCTAACTTCAGTGGGAAAGTGAAAGTCACGTGACCCAAACACCAGTTCAGTTTGTCCGCTAAATGCGGCGGAGAAATCATGTCACATGACCTGTAATCACGTGACTTATACGCCAATTCAGTTTCTCCGCTGAATTTAGAGCGAGAATCAATGTCACGCTTGACTCGACGTCCCCCGACATGTGGCACCATTTTAAGTTCAAGTTACATTTCGCGGAAATACTGACGTCACGTGATCTTCGTACCAAGCCAGTTTACCGGTTCAATTTAGCCGGGAAACCAATAAAAATATAGGTTCTTCACTCTGCGAACTGATAGTTTAATGCTTTCTGAGCAAATGTAAACGATCGCTCCTCGGACACTGCATTTTATGCAGTAGAATTTTGAAGAAAAAGGTCGCTTTGGGTAAATTTTGTACACAGTGCTCTTCCGAATTGCAGCTTTCCGAACGAATACGATTTGACACAATTCTGTGTATTTTGTGATCAAAGAAGAAAGGCGTGGCGTGGCGCAGGGCGAGCGTTCTCTTATTACCATGCAGCCAATGAGACTGCTGCATTATCCAACAGGTCGAAGAACCAATCAGAAAGCAAGAAGCGTGAATAAGCTCCGCCTTGCGTGTCTTGAGCTATACAGGACAATAGTATATGTTCAGCAAAGTTGTACCGCCCATGTAAGTACGTGGCGCGAGAGCGGAGTAAGAAACTTTAGAAATTAAACCTGATTTCAGTTGAACCCACAGCGTACCACATTCCAGCATGCACGCACAGCGTAAGCCACCCGAGTTTCGCGAGTTAAGTTTAGGGCCTGGCAAAAAGTGCGTGGCTCGCAGTGCGCTCCAGAGTTTCCGTCCGTCACCAGAAACGGACAAACTCCGCCAGGATTGCGCCCCCCGCAGGGCCGCTAATAGGAGCACGAGGTTCCCGTCAGCCGGCGACAGTTCGTGCCGACACGCACCCTGGAGCCTGCCAAGGAGCGGCCGTGTCAACACGAGAGACACGGCGGACAGCCTCCCGCGGCAGAGCTGTTTGGACAACACAGGCCTGTGTCCACGCTGTTCCCGCCGAAGGAGCTCTCAGAGTCCGCAGCTCCCAACGAGGAATTACAAGGCGACGCCTCGTACGGAGACAAGGCTTCCCTGTCTTCGACGATGAGAGGGGATTGGGTATTCGCCTAACTGCACGCGTTGTCGGCACATCCCGAACGAGCAATATTCGGAGAACATTACGGATCCCTAACACGGGCAGATTACCGCTTCAGGTATTTATACATGGAAAGTTTAAACACAAGGTGGACAAACCTAACCCGAGAAGTTCTCCGGGGGGGGGGGGGGGGGGGGGGGGCGGGGGGGGGGGAAGGGGGGGGGGTGTGTGCTGCGCGTTACATTTTCGCCAGAACTGGAGAACTTCAGTGTGTTACCCCCCCCAACGAAAACACGCTGGGATTCCATTTCCCATGTATTCTGTCAATTAAGGCCACGTGGGCGTTATTTTGTTTACATGCTACTACTAGAAGCTCGTTACATGGCACGTAAACACCGTCTCGGTAAAGATCATGGCACGGGGGGAGGGGGGGGGCTCTGCCCCCCCCCCCTCCCTGGGTTGTAGTAGGGGCCGCACAAGCCCCCCGAAGTCTACGCCTATAGGAAGTTCTTGATACTATGCGTTTTAGAGGGCAGCTCTTAGGCGCCCGTCTCCGGCCTGAGTAGCGTCGGCGCCGCCGTCGGCGTAACCGCGCGGTGCATTATGGGACGCGTGACGTCACTGATGGCGTCATCGGTATCCGCACCGTAATCGTCACTGATGACGTCATAAGTGACGTCACTAATGACGTCATTGGCATCCACATCGTCAATGTCATCGTCACTGATGACGGCATCGGCATTCGCATCGTCATCGTCATCGTCACTGATGACGTCCCTAGTGATGATGATGACATCAGTCACGATGATGATGATAATGACGTCATCACGATGACATCACACGTGACGTCATCGTGATGACGTCATGACGTCTCACAAGGGTCACGTGATCCCGGTGACGTCACATGACCCCCGTGAGGCGGCGGCGACGCCGCTCGGAGGGAGGAATAGCAGACAGGATGGGGGGGGGGGGGGCGTGAGGAGGAGGGAGGGGGAGTATACCTTCCCCTAGTACCCTTCCCTCCTCCTCCTCAAGAGCTGCGCTTTCATTCGATGTTGCAAGGAGTTGTAAATGACCTTCATTTTTTTTCTTTTAGCATACTTAGACTCTCCACAATGTGGTATACTTCTAGCTAAATGACTTTGTCTTGCGTAATCAGAATAATTTTTCTATACTACGAAATGCTACAAGAGCGGGAGGCGTTTCAATGCTTATGGAATCATCTAAGAATTGTTGCATTATTCCGGATTTTACGGAAATGAATTCTCTTTTGAATTATTGTCAGTACTTTGTAGCAACTACTTTTTTAGTGTGCTATATCGACCTCCCTCTGGAAATGTTAACATCCTGCTTTCTGTACTTGATAGACAGCTCAGAGTTTGGTAATGACAATTATTAACCCTTTTCTTGGGACGTGATTTTAATATTGATATTTTAAAACATTAACTATGCATGTTGAACTATATTTTATAGTCGAATCAAACGGTTTTGAAAGTGTTACAATGAATGCAGCAAGAATAACAAAAAAGGCTGTGCCTTACTTGATTACTTCATTACAAACTGCAATCAGGAAGATATTTATGCGTCAGGTTTAATTAAGTGCAGCATTAGTAATCATTTACCCATTTTTATTCTGGTTAACTCGCACTTCTCAACTTGAAAACACAAATCATATGGATTTAGAACACGTATAATTACGTCGAAAAGAATGCTGTCATTTTGGAACTTCATTTGTCCCGTTAATTGGGGCCCTGTTTACGCGAAAGACTCACCTGATGCGGCAATACGAAATATTTTTGGAAACTTTCTAAGACATTTAAAACAAATGATTTCTTTATAAGTTCATAAATCCTAGTAAGAGAGCAATTAACATCGAGTCTTAAGTGATCTATTAAAAATACCATAAAAATAGTTCACATCATAAATATTTAAAGTCAAAAGACAATCATGATCTTGTAAAATTTAAGACTTTAAGAAACAAACTAAAGACGTTGATGAAAAAAGCTAAGCAAGAATATTGCTGCAATCTATATGGTAACATTAGAAAAAAAAAGAGCCCGGATAAACTTAGGAAAACTATTAACTGCGTATTAAAGCCTTATCATCACAAGGACGCGTTAAAAGAAATTGAACACTTTGGGCAAAAGCTATTTGAAATGTGACTCGCAAATACTTTTAATGATTACACGGTAAAAGTAGCCACCAGGACTCCAAATATAACAAATAGTCAAGACCCAGGCGGTTATATCAAGGAATTATTTTTTCTTAAGCCCAACTGATGAAAATGAGATAATGTTGGCATTTCGAAGCATAAAAAAATAGCAAAGGAGATGTTTTAAATGACTTCAATATTCAACCAATCAAATTTTTTATAATTATGAGCTACAACACTCACGTTTATATTTTATATTTTAGTATCTTCAGGTGCATTTTTTTACTTATCCAAAATTGCCAAGGTTGTTTTGTTATTTAAGGGTGGCGATATTAACTTGTCAGAGAATTATATCTAAATATCATTACTTTCTCATTTTTCCAAGGGATTGGAAAAAAATACAGCGTAGTAAACTGTCGGCATGTTTGGAGCATTTCTCCTTGTCAACAAACAGTCAGCACGGCTTCAGAAAAGGAAGGTCTACTGAATTCACTCTATTGACCCAAAAAGAAGTAATAATACATAATATAGAAGATATACTAGTGAAATTAGCCATATATATTGACGTTTCTAAGGCATTTGAGTTAGTTAACCACAGCATACGTCAACAAAAGTTACAATGCTATGGTGTTCGGAATCATGTACTCAATTTATTTAAGTCGTATCTGGCTGAACGGCGACAAGTCTTTCAAATGATTAATTCGAATCCCCTGTTATTTTAAAATTTTCTAATGACATTGAACAGTGCTCTAGATCGCACAGTCATAGCTGACGCCAATGTCAGTACATTATTTTTGAAAGGCGCTACATGTGATAATGCTGAAACCGGACAAATCGTATGTTCTCGCAGCAACTTAGTTGAAATAAATAAATAGATTACATATCAACATAAACAAAACTAAGTGCACGCTGTTCCGAGTTTAAAACGCGACTGCTCATTCTAACCCAAATATCACCATAACTTGGGAAACAATCGAGATCGCCAAAACGTTCAAGATGCTGGATGTATTCTTTTCTGACAATTTCTCATGGCATGAGCATATAAACTACATATATATAAAAAGAAAGCCAGCAAAGCTGCTGGTACCTTATTCCGATATCGTACGTTTTCGCCCCATTTGTTAACCTAATAATTTTCCCCGGCCTCGCGATGTCATGTGTTCAAAATTGTCACCTCGTATGGGGTAGGTACCACTACCATCCGAAATATAAGCAAACTTCTAACTCTGCCAAGAAAAGTTTTTAGAGGGGTTGCAAATGTGTCCTATTTTTACCGAACAGATGCTCTTTTTGCCCGATTTGGTGTTGTCAGATTAAAGCACCTACATCACTACCGACCTCGGCTATCTTATAAAACAGCAGAAAAAATAAACATAGTTGTTTTCTACAAAGAGCCAATTTAAAAAAAAAATTCTAGCTTTTTAACATACGGTGGAGTGAAGAGGGGAATGTACCCACCCCCGGACAAACTATCGACTGACATCGATTACATACATACTGCCATCTCTTTTGAACGAGCTGAATGCCAAACAGATTTTAGCCATAGCTTACCATCTGAAGCTTTAATGATGATACTGCCGACGTCGTGAACTTCAGGCTTCGTGTTTGATATGTACTGTTTCAAGTGATGTTTTATGTTATATCGAAGGCTTGTGAGTGTTTCCTTTTTTCGCCCTTGTGAACTTGAAGAATATTTTAGATTTGATTTTGTAAACAGTGCCCTGTACGCACGCTGTTGTCTTGTAGTTGGGGCGTTGTCATGCTGCACGTGTTGAAGCTTCTTGCCCCAGCTACCACCTCTCCTGGTGAATGAAAAATAGATAGATTGATTGATTGATTGATATAAATCGTAGTCATAGTTTGTTGCAATCAATGTCGTTACCGCTAAATTGAAAAAGTGCCTTGAAAAAAACTAAGTTACTATGACGAAGTAAATGTACCTTTAACGCGTTACTTTTACTTTTAAGTAGCTCTAGCTGTAACTTAATTACATTTCGGACATCCTATTTGTAACTATAACTAATTACTTTCTAAAAGTAACTTTCCCAAGAGTGCACAGTTGTCGCCTGTGGGCCACTTCGTTGGTACACAGAGCCAGACTTATTCAAGTTACTAAAAGGGTTTGGAATTACATTTACAATTGCCCATGACTAAATGTAACTAATCACAGTTACAATTACACTTCTATAAAAGTAAGTTACCTTTACTTCAAAATGTAATTCGTCAGTTTTGCGGTGTAACCTTCAACGTCACAGCCCTAGGTAAGAAACGAAACATAAGTGTTATGGAAGAGTTTATTGTTGCCGCAACTCACACTTGTGTGACCTTGAACAACGTCTGGCTCTCGGAAAGTCTCACTCGACATCTTTCCTCTTTTCTATGCGAAGATGACGTTCACCGCGCTAAACACCTTTTCAATCCACCTTTTTCCAAATAGGTGCTGCCACCTAAACACGCGATTGAGTGGCTAGAAAAAAATAAAAAATAAACGCGTTCGCAGGGCCTCTCCTACCTGCTCGACACCTAAAACGTCTGCTGGACCCTGATGGCCCATTGAGACGCTTTGTACTAACACGGCTCCACCAAACTTCGCTTTTCTTCCCAGTGTAGATTATCTTGGTCCCTGAAGTTGACACACAGAAGTCATCTTCTGTCTCTCTCTCTCTCTCTCGGCCAGAAGGAAGCACAGACAGAGTGAAGATACAAATAGAAAAGACTCGCACAGATCCCCTACACCAGCTCGCGAGCACTTTAACGTTGTTTTCTTTTTTCTTTGTTTTTTGGTCGAAGGGAACATTTTGAAATTGGGAGTTTGCCTAATATTGCTTGCACAGAGAGTCCGTTTCTTTGTATCAGTGTGTTTCCCACTTCGTTGTGGGCGAGCAAGCTGTCGAGTTACAATTTGCAAACAAGCAACCCCACCCCCCCTCCTGGAAAAAAGAAAAAAAGAATGTAAGCCGAGGTCTCAGGTGACGTGAAGAAAGGCTTTGAGCATTTAAAGAATGCCAGGCCTTGCGTTTTGTAAATGCTGGCGACAGTGTGATTCGGTACAGTTTACCTTTACAGAAAAAAAAAAAATTACGATTTCGTTTTTAATACTTAAAGTTCCCGCATTTTTCCTCGGCGAATGAAAACAAACAGGTAACGGATTACAAAACATTCCCTTATGTAAAAAAAATGCAAGGAAATTACTTTATAATTACTTTCATAACTACGTAATTCTTTTTTTACAAAACTACTGATAAATGTAAGGCGTCACAAGTAATTTCGCAACTTGTAAAGGATTGCGTACAAGTCTGCACACAGCTCGAGGGCAAGAACCTTCCGAGTACGTGTAGTCTGCTTTTGCTGTCGCCGGGCGTACACTGAGGGAAGGTTCCGCTGGAGGAGCAATCGCCGATGGCGAGCAGAGCACTGCACGCTCTATCGAGGCTGCATCCGAGGCTCGAGCACAAAAGACCTCCTTATAAATATGCTATGCATTTAAAATGACTTTATTCCTTTTCACCGTAAAAAAAAAAAAAGGTACGGGCTGCATGGCTCGGGATGAAACCACCGCTCCAGATCCGCGTGATTTTGTCCTCAAACGGCGGCCTCGTCAGGCTATAACAAAATCAAGCGCTCCTCTTTTCACAACTTACCATCGCGACACAGCAAAGCGGGAAACGGCCCGGGAAAGGGGGGGGGGGGGGGGCGTGAGCGGCCATCAATTATGCAAAATGGTCGTCTCGTTGGAGGCTCCTTTTCTCTTCGGACCACCCGCCTCGGCTATACAAACGAAGTTTAATACCTCGTATCATTTCGTCGGAGAGTGTTTGCCTGGCGTCGGTGTATACGGTCGTATTATATTGCTAACGAAGTCTTATTAATTGTCCGCTGCTCAAATTACTTCAGCGAGCAAACAGACGGAATATGAGAGCAGGGTGCTCTCGCCTGACAGAATCTATTTTTGGGGCGTTCCGGCGATATGGGTAGGGCCAATCAGACGCCATTTCGCAACGTCTGCTAATGAATCTCGTGCAAACAGATCGCAAAACTGAAAGTTCGGACAAATTTACTCCATACCGGCAGACGTATATTTCGTGCTGGCGTACGCATGTTTTTTACTGCATATAAGTATGAATTATATATATAAAAAAAAATTGGTGCAAATAATTGAAAGTGAAGATGGGATGACATGTTCATTACGAAGGAATAGCAGCAAAAATTTTATTCTTGGGCTAACGCATCTATGCTTCATTTGTATAGTACTAATTGTCAGTCGAGTTGGCGCTGAATTTAAGACGGTATGGTAGCGCTCGAAGACACAGCCCTAAAGTAGGAGGTCTGGACATAATTATGCTAACTTTCAATTTTCTACTCACGGGAAAAGACGAAACTAAAACTGCGCACACATTGTGTCATCGCGCCACGCTCAGCGAATCCGCTGCTCAGTTCTCCTCCTTTTGTCATTTGTTTTCGAGTGCTTACATGTATTTTCTCATTTGTGCGTTCCATTTTATTGCGGATTATTTTATGAAGAAAGAGAAAGATAGAGCTGACGGTTACGACTCATACGCGCCTCCCTCTTTGTTTATTGGGCTGTGCAACGTGCTCTGAACACGCGCAGTAGCTCTCCTCTGCGTAATCTAAGACGCCGCTTATGCGTTCACAGATAAGTGATTCAGTGTTTTCTGCCTTGGTGATAAGCGTTGGGAAGGTGTATACGCTCGCGAAACTGGTTTTTCACTTAGTTGAAAAGCAAGAAATCGAAAAGGAGAGATACGAGAGAAATATATAAATAGATAAAGAAAGGAAGTGAGGAAAGTTAGAGCCGACGGGCTACCTGTTTGGCCGGGTCGGCGGCAGAATATTCGTTCAAAAGTACTCTTCGTCCAAAAGGAAATACACTTTCGACAAAACATCAGCAAATGATCTTTCTCCAGGTTCACCTACAGAATCCTTGTTACGACCTTTACTTCCTCTAAATTATCAAGTTCGATCATCTTTTCAACACACAGCAGCAACCAAAAGACCTCTCCGGGTATCCGTCTGAAGACCTCACTAAAACATTCAAACGGTAGTATAGGGACGGGCGGCGTGTAGGAAGAAGAAGAAGAAGATCAGGGCAGGAGGAGAAAACAGAGAGGTTGACCCAGGCGGCCTGCCCCGGTTGGCTACTCTGGGTTGGAGAAGGGGACGAGGATATGAAAGAAGGAGGAAAGAAAAAGTAGAGGAGATAAAGGTAGCATAGTAGCACTTACGTTAACACTGTGAGGGCAGAACCAATAATCAAGAGAATGCCGCAGTTTCCAATATGGCACTACAACTAAAATAAAATACTGAACGTGTGTGCTGGATTTTCACCAATGTTCACCAAAACACTCGAGTTTTTGTACGCTCCAGCGCCAAGTTCAGTTGCGCACATGTACACTTAAAGGAATTATAAAACGGATAGTCCTCTATACGACAACAAATAATGAACACTAGATCACTTTTTACAAATAGAACTCGAGGCAAGTTTCTGATAAAAATCGCAGAAGGGCGTTTGCGGCCTTCTCCTCTTTAAGTGGAGAGTCCCTGGCCCCTAGTCTTTTAGATGTTGTAAATGGCCGGTCGTCCAGACGTGAAAGAATGCTCTTTAGGAGTTCTATTTCTCCATCGTAAAGTGCACAATCACACAATAAATGAGATATAGCTTCCACACAATCACATCCCGGACAGTTCGGATTGTGTGTTTTTCCGATTCGGTGCAGAAATTCATGCGTGTAGGAAATGCTCAGACCTAATCGGTGCATAACAGCTTCAGCTCGTTTGGGTAGGTTACGTGACATACGGTTTGTTAGGTCACGGCCCAGTACATATAGAGGAGGGTAATAGTGTGCAGAGCTCTTCCGAAGACTTTGCGTTGCGTTTCGGGCGCGGAGATTTATCAATGAAGGTACGTTGTTTCTGGAGTAGGGTATTTTGACATTGGTGAATAAGGTATGGGCGGAAGTCGCAGCACCATCCGCCGCTTCATTTCCAGGTATCTTGCAGTGTCCAGGAATTCACTGGCACACAAAGAGTGTCTCCTATCAATACATATCTGAAGATAGCATAAACGTTCGAAAATAATTTGTCCATTTTCACTTCGTCGTAGGTAGGTGCAGATGCTTTGGAGTGCAGGTTTAGAATCTGTAAACAACGTCCGCGCCTTAGGTGGCTTTGTCAATATAAATCGAAGGGCTTGATGAAGTCCTACAAGTTCAGCCACTGTTGAAGATGTTTTGTGGCTAAGTTGGAAGTTTCTCGTTGTGACATAGGATGGAATCACAATGCTTGCGGTAGAAGTATTTTTGACACATGATCCGTTCGTATATATGTGAGTTTTTGACGCGTGTATGCAGGCAATTGTGAATAAAGTGAGTTGCTTACGCACTAGCATTGGTGTATTCGATTTCTTCTTGATGCCCTGAATGTCAAGTTCCATAACGGGGAGAGAGAGCCTTCATGTAGGCATCGTTGGATGATTAAACGAGCCTATATCATCAGGGATGTATTGCTCCATTTTTGACAGTGCCCTTGAATACTCTGCGTAAGGTCGTTTAAATGTAAGATCAGCAATTAAGTGATGACTATGATTAGTATAATATGTCTTAGATAAACTCTCAATGTTTCCTGCATCATTAGTACCTCTACAGGTGTGGCGCGTGCCTCGGCAACTGTGCCCAGAGTCGAGGCACAAGCTGGCAGGCCCCAAGAGCCCAGGAGGCCACGTGCTTGAACTGCTCTGTGAGTTTTGATGTTGGTTTGACACATGCCATGTAGAATGGGAACGCTATATCGAAGTAAACCGACAAATAAGGCCACATTTATCTGTAATAGGAATCTTGCTGTCGCGCCCCGCGATGTTTCACTGATGAAGCGAGCAAGAACACTAAAACTGGCAAGCTTTTTGCGTAAGTACAAAATATGAGGTGACCAGGTCAGACCCCTGTCGATGGTGACTCCAAGGAATATGTGGCATTCAACGTATGGTGTTGTTCGTTTGCCTATCTTAAGTGCATATATGTCCATTCTTCGGCGGGTGAGCGCTATAGCTGCTAATCTGTCAATGGAAATTTGAGTCCACGGGTATTAAGATAGTTTGCCATTTTCTTTAGTGCAGACTGAAAATCCTTGCCTTTGCTTGAACTCGTGTAGATCTAGAGGCTCATATACAGATATAATCGGCGTAGAAAGATGCCTGTATGGTTGGGGGCAGTATTCCGGCGAGACGGATGAGTGTGGTATTAAATAATATAGGACTGAGGACGCCCTCCTGAGGGACACCAGGTTTCACCGGGTAAGAAAGCGTGTTTCCTTCTTTTGTAAACATAAAAATTGATCTTCCTGTGAGGTAGCTTCTTATCCACATTTGTAAGTGTCCCCCAATCCCAATTTCGCTGAGAGCTTGAAATATCGCTTTATAAGTGACATTATGAAATGCGTCTTTGATATCTAAGAAAGCCGCTATTGTGATTTTACGATATGCTCGCTCCCGTTGTAACTAAGTTACGAGGTTAATGACTCCATCAATGGAGCTCTTTCCTAGACGGAAGCCTTGCATGATTTCTGGATATATGCGTCGCTGTGCACGGTACTAATATAGACAGCGGTGAATCACTTTTTCCATTGTTTCTCTTTGTTTTCGTGGCGGCTGTGACTGGTTTGACATTGGGTATATTGCTGGTGTTCCGGCGGGAGGCGCTTGAGTATTCCGAGATCGACGAGGTGCTGGTATGGGTGCTGGCATTGTCGACCGCTCTGGGCGCTCCTCCAAGGTAAAAAAGTCGTCCTCTTGTGTATTTCTTTGATCTTTTTGAACCTTGCGAGGACGCCTCAGGATCTCACTGTAAGTTTTCTTTGTAGGTGCTCTGTTGGGAGGCTCTGGTCGTGAAGTAAGTAGGCAGGCGAGCTGGTTGATGTTACATATTTTTGAAAACCGGAGACGACGGACTAATCTTCGTCCGTCGTCTCTGGTCGTGGTTGGCGGCGAAAAACTTGTTGATTCGATGACAGAGCTCGGCGCCTTGTTTGCCTTCTGTTAGTGGTAGAAAGTTGTTTTGCAGCAGTGGCGGCATTTTTTCGCGGACATCCGAAATACCTGGATGAATGGTTGCCGCTGCAATTGGCGCATTTTGGTTCTTTTTTGGAGCTACACTCCTTGTGGCTGTGTGGTCCTGCAGACACATTGCAACGACGCTCTCCTCTGCAGTTCCTGGCGAGATGTCCGTATCTTTGGCAGTTGAAGCGCTGAGCTGCCTGTCCAAAGTTTTCTTCAATGGAATAGCTTGCGAATCCGAGGCAGATGCGCTCAGGCATGGCACGGTCCGTCCGAAAACTGAGGACAACTGTAGTTGAAGGGTGTTCCACAATTCCGTCGTCCTGGCGCCGGTAGGCCACTTGACGTTGAACGGACACGAGTCGAAAATTCTTTTAAATAGTCCAAGTGCTTGTCGTTGCTGAATTCAAGTGGCACATGTTTTACTTTTCCATAGTTCCTAGAATATGCTTTCGGAATATGGGCAGTTACCTGGATCTCTCCGAGAGAGGTGACTGCGAAAAGCTTGTTTGCTGAGTCCAGGGATGCCACATTTACGGAGAGATTGCCTTCGTTATTGATCTCGTGCGAGACAATCTTTTCTTGTATGACCGCTATGATCTCATGGGCAAGAACATTTGGGTTTATGAGCCAAAAGGACGTGTTTCGTTTCGTGGGCTTGAAGACTACAAGAATTCCTGTTGCCCGTTTTTTTTGTTTTTGTTTTTTTACATGTCACGAGAGAGTATGGTACGTCAGTGTCGGTCTCATTGGTTATGTGTCTCAATGAATATGCTGAGGTGTTATCCTCGCCTTGGTTCCTCTCGGAATCGGCGGTACAGATTCGCTTAGATAGGATGGTTTCGTCCGATACTGTTCCACTTATTTCTTGCAGAGCCAATTGAGGAGGGTGAAGCAGTGGGCGTCCATCCTCCTGTTGGCCATTGGAATTTATATGGTCGCTTAGGGTGTCCATCTTGGCAGGAAGATTGGGCGTCAAACTCTTTCTGCTGGTCACAGAAGATTGGCCCTCCATTTGTGGTCGGCAGGCTGTCTCCGAGCGGAATTGCTGATTGTAGATCGTTTCCGTTCGAGACGAAAATTGAATTAACTGGCCTAAGGCGTTTTGTTCCAGAAGGAGCGAAAAATCGAGCTTTTTGCTCTGAACACTTCTTCTTCCCGGCGTGTACAAAGGGCAAGGACGTAATCAACGCGAGTTGATGACTTACGCTTACTGAGAATTTCTCGTTCATTGTGATCACGAAGGTGCTTCCTGGGTTACCCTGTCTATACAGAAAACGATAAAAACACGCTGCTTGCTGCAGTATTGCGCGCGTGCGGCACCGGACATCTAGGGGTATTACATACCTGGTATTGCTCTGTTTCGTGTGCCGCTTATCCCTCTAAAATGGGTGCAAATTGGAGAGAACCACACCCCTCTTTAATAAGCTCAAGTCTCTTACGTTATCGAAATTAATCAGACAAATCGCTCCACCAACTAAGAGTCGCCCTGCACCACCATCCACCGAATCAAGAAAAAGCTCTCAATATGTCAATCCTTCCAGCATCCGGGCCGAATAAGTTTTCCCGTGTTGAGTCAAATCAAGACGCAGGCTACACTTCTCGCGGTAGCTTTGCGTCAATTCTTTTAGCTTTCAGATTTGCAATCCTACTTCTACCGGAACCTAAATACTTCGGTTTCCCGGAGTCTTCCCGTCGAGTCATAAGAGTAACTCAGGCGCATACCTGGTCTTAGACGCATGTCATGCACCATGCGTCGTCGGCGAGTGATCCAGTCGAGCATGCTATGTTTTCTGTCGGTATATCTTTTACCCTAGCTACACAAACGTTTGTTAAAGAACCATCAAATGTAGTCACAATGTATTACGGAGTCTTCGCACTCCAATCACGATGCTTCTTCATCAAGATTGCTTTCTAAAAGTTTCTGAACGACAAATATGTTTAGCAACTACCGTGTTCTAAGAAATATAGACGATGGGCTATGTTTGACCGGTCTTTATTTATATTTTCAACCCTTAAGAATGTCACTCTTGTTACTTCTTAGACAAAGTGAGGCTATGCACCTCAAGAGATAAGACCAACATCTGTAACTATTGTGCCTACACTCAAGGTAAAGTTAAGCTTAATGGACTTAGCCACTGAATTTCATAAATGACTTGCAGGAACGTTCACATCAGCGGCCATAGTTACAGCCCTGCTGCTGAACGCGAACCTTCTGCAGCATATATTTAGCGTCATCAAGATTTGTTTTTGAACTAGTAGGAGTAACGCCATGCACAATGCGATGACGTCACGTGCAAACCATACATATATAAAAGAATAGGTTAGGTGGCGCCAGCTACGACCAGTTATAAAGGGCACAGCCGTTAGCCTCTATCAATCTATCAATTTATCCAATCTTTTGAGGCGTGCTTCGCGACAACGTCCTGCTCATCAGACAGGACGATACGCTTTCCCGGGGGTACGCAAAATAAACGAAGGTACACACAGTTCTCCCTCAGACAAACGAAGCCATTCGTCCAATCTCTTCCCTGACTGATTGACTGACGAGGAACAGTCGATGAGTAATTCAGTCAAAGCTGCGCTTCCCATCAAGCTCCGCAGGGGGAATAACGAAGCGGCGGTCAATCGGCTCACACAACGGCGTTGGGGGGGGGGGGGGGGGGGGGGCAGGCACACACCGCCAAACAAACGGGCCAGAGTAAACACGACGCAACAAAAGCACGCGGGGGGGAAGGTGCCTGATGCGGAACACGCTAGGGGGACATCCCCACAGCCCAGCTGCACAGAAGGGGCCCGTGATTCGCTTCTCTAACAAAGGTGCCTCGGCGGCCGACGGGCTGGCAGAGGGGGCCCAACTAATAAAGCTTGTCTGACCACCAAGTGGTCTCTTCTGTTATTGATTGCGTGGAACGGCGTTCCCCCTTCGCAGCTAATATTTGTGCTGTTCTCTCCTCTTCCTCGTTTCCATCACTCTGCTTCACCCCACGATGGACCACAGTAGACGCTACCAGCCATCCAAGCCAACACAGCGCTGGAGCGCACCACGTAACCACACATCCCTCATGTCGCTGCGTCCCTCTAAAAAATTACACTCAACTCACAATAAAAAATAAAAAAATACGCTTGTGTTTAGATACCGTAAGTTCGACCTGCCTTTAAGGTATGGCGACATTGGTCTAGGCTGTAGAATAGAACTTTAGCCAGGGCAATCGGACTGCTAACCTAGGGTCTTTCACGTACCTCACGCAGCAGCAGTGAAACCTGAACGCACGCCGGTACGATGCGCATTCATATGGAACCGGGAAGGGGCGATAATTGAACCCAGGATCCCTGGGTTCTGCAGCACAAGCATCTGAAACACGTGCTACGAGAGATCTGTCGTATACCTCAGTTACCAATATACGAGCTCACCAAAGCTTGCTGCAGCGATCTCTACGAACGTGTTTAAGGCTGTTTCGCTCTGCTCCACGCCAATAGACCGATCTGACAACCAACTTCATTACGCCACCGCTGCCGCCATGCGCCGTGGGAACTGTAGTCTTTCTGCATGCGCGACAACACCCCTGAGGGTCTCTCTGCACGAGCAGAGCTTGATGCGGCAGGAGCTGTCTCGCGAACTGGCACCAGCCCCTTATGGACTACAGTCCGCTAAAGTTACGGCAGCATCACGCATGCGTGGAGCGCTTCATGAGATTGGTATATTGAAGCGTACATGATACAATAGGCACTTAGGTTACACTTGAAGTGCCTCACAAGACATCCTCAGCATCACTTAGCAACTTTACCTACAAACAAACAAGTCCACATTCGCCAAGGTGACAGCAAAGTAAAGTATTACTCTGAATGGTTGTGTTCGTTCACCTATTCAGAATACACCGGCGTGGACATTCCTGACTCTGGAACTGGTGCTGTGCATCAAAGGTAGCCATCAGAAGTCATCAACTCCAGTACCAGTCCTTAAACAACTGGCATTAAGGGTCATAAACCAAACATACCGCTCGATGATACATGTATATGCCGACGGGCCCTGTTCTGAGGGACGACCTGGAGCTGGGACTGCAATAGTCGCCCACAGTTTATGGGAACCCATCGTGTTCCCTGCACCGCATCGTGCGTTGCTGATGCCATGTGGCAATAATACCGAAATGCCGTCGCTGAAGTGGACAATCTCGTGGTCACAGCAGCATTGCTGGAGGATGTCAAGCTACAAAAGTGACGGACAGACGGCAGTTAAACAAAGTTGTAAAACTGGCCCGCAAAAAACAAAAAGACGGAACCAGTTTTTTTCTTTTTTTTATAATTTTCATTTGTTGTTTTAGCCCTGAAGCGTGCGGGAGTGCATCGACGAGAAGCGCGCCGGACGTCTTAGACGGAAAGGTTGAGAGGGAAAGAAAAGATGCACATCATGGGCCGGAGAGGGGCAAAAGGCACCCTTTGTGGGATTTTTGAGTAGTTTCGAAGGAGAAAAGGGGTAAAGACTTCTGTGGTTTCGAGGCACAAAAGGGGTAACAGATTTCTGTGGTTGCGAGGGACACAAGGGGTAACAGATTTGGTCGGGGCCCTGGGTTTGGCTGGCGACGATTTGAAGACGGGAGAGAAAAGGATTAGTCACAAAGAGACGATTAGAAGGTAGGTGAAAATTGTCTAAGGAAGTCTGAATGATGCAGAACTAACTAGCTCAGCTGGGGACAGGCGGGACTAGGAAAATTGGGGTTCCCTTCCGCGTGGTTCCGGCCCAAAGTCTCATCCCTGTCCCCAAGTGGGTCCGGTTCTGGGTTAACACCGACAAGGTTTGACCAAAGAATATTTGGCGGCTCCCTCGTCGGGGGGAAGCGGGGATGGGGGTGATGTTTTTTTAGTTTTTCGACAGATCCCCAAAGGTCATCCTGGTGATATTCCACACTGCCTGGTGATATTTAGACGGAGAAAATTGGCTTAGAAGGGCGGGAGGAATCATATGTTTGGCTTTTAGACTTAGGCTAGGTGGCGCAAGCTACCGCCCATGATAAAAAGGTATAGCCGTTAACATCCATCCAGCAACTGCTTCTTTAGCCTCCCTTCGGCCATTTGTTGGACTCCCGAGAACCGATTAGCGCACCCCCCTCCCCCAGGCTCAAGGTGTGCGAGAAGGGCGAGGAGGATGAGCTCTCCAGCTCTCTCCGGGGCCGAAAAAAGTTCAATATATTCAACTGTTGACCCGCAAAGCGCTGCTAGGTTCACGCAAGCGTCACGTCAAAACGCTACGCTCACGTAACCGTTTTATGTAACTCCTCTCCCTCTAGATTTCTCCGGGAGCTATTTTTGCTAATTTTGAGGGTTGGTATGGACGGCGCTCCAGGGCTATCGGCTGCATGGGACGAACAAGAACAGCTGACTGGCTTTTGATTGCGGGGCTTTTATTGCCGCCGCCAGCCGGCGACGTGCAAGGAGCTTTAGCCTCCTATGGACAACAGCGGCCCATCGGGAACCTGCCCGGAGCTGCAGCCTCCTAAGGACGATAGCGGCCCGTTGGGATTAACGCGGCTACTTGCCCGGTGCTGCAGCCTTTCAGCGAAATTTGAATTTCGCAAAATAAGGCAGCAGAAGTTTGGATCTGGACGCTACAAAGTCCAAAACAGCACTCATGCATCGATATCTCAAACGGGTGGCCTTACTTTTGAAAAAGAAGGGTGCGATCAAGCGAGGTCTATGACGTCATTGTCCTCCTGGCGAATTTTGGAAGCTTCGGTTCACCAGCTGTACGGGACGTAGCGAGGAGGAGAGAGAATGAGATTCGTGATGTGACTTGTGCCATCATCCTCGTCGGCCCGTGTTCAATCGCGCAGTTCTTTTCAAAAAAAAAAAAAAATCGGCAATCTGTTGGAGATATCGCTGTATGAGTGATGTTTTTGAGTTTTGCAGCGTCCGGCCTATCCGACCAGCCTTGTTTTGTGAGTTTGAAATTTAGGTGCAGTATCCCTTTAACGTGCAAGGCAGCCACCAACAGCTCGCTCGTGAAAGGTGGATGCTCTGTTACGGCGGCCACCGATGTGACCCTCAGGAGGAAAACGTTTGAGCGGCGCCTGCCGGCTGCTTGAAACATTGACCTGAGGCTTGCCGCCGAAACGGTATGTTATGTTAATAGACCGTTAACCTAGAGCGTGTGTTGTCTCCACCCAAGGAATGGGCGTTAAAGAAACACCCACAAGTTACTCATTTAGTTTCGAGATAGGCTACAAAACGACGTCAACGACATCTGAGTTAGTGGCTATACGAGAGTCAATAAGGTACGTCGTGTGTCAAACTACTAAGCACTGGATCATCTTCAGTGTCTCAAGACCAGCACTACAAATCCTTCAGTCATCTATTATACATAATGCGTGCAATTTACTGGCCTACCAGATCTGTTCCCCCTTCCCCCAGGCCCATTAGCACGGTCATCACATATCTCCATAGTAAATACCAGGTCATTGCGGTGTAGTCCGAAATTAAGGCAGTTAGTCACCAATCCTTCGATCGGTGACCAAGTACAGGACATTCACACTGCATTGGGTTGGCTTGAATGACTCGCAGGGAGTTTTGCGGTTCATCGTAAAGTGAAACAGAGTGTATATATGCACGTGATTTCCTGCATTACCGACATAATTTATCTCTCTCTCTCTTTCTATTTTTCTCTCTGTTTTTATCGTTAGGGTTTTGCTGTATCTTCGCCAGGAGGGTGTTTTTTTTTTCTTCAAGACAAGTTGCCATGATGATGCCATTTTGTCAGAATGCTATT
Organism: Ixodes scapularis; assembly: GCF_016920785.2. Lineage (NCBI taxonomy): Eukaryota > Metazoa > Arthropoda > Arachnida > Ixodida > Ixodidae > Ixodes > Ixodes scapularis. The sequence continues at coordinate 33,332,544 of NW_024609880.1, read as the reverse complement.
GTCAGTTACAGGTTAAGAAAGGTTTTCGAGGGAAAGGAGGGCAGGGGAGGAGGAAGCACGCGAAATGGTAGAGAGGAGGAAACGTCCTCCTCCCCAGCCAGAAAACTTTCCTTAAACTGTCGCTCACTATAGTTGTCATGATGGGTTAAAAAAGCTCGGAGCTATCGTAGTTGGCCAAACTTTGAAGACAAATTTTGTGTAAGGAACATCGAATTATGCATTTTATCTATTCGAGATATTCGGCGCCATCAAGGGCGCACTACAACCGCGCGAACTTGAATATTCCCGCTCTCGAATCTTACTCTATTCAAATATTCGCGGACAAATTGTTTTTTTACCGCGCACAAACCGATTGGTGACGGGTGCTCGGGATCAATATGTACTCGGCTTTAATCAGTTGGCTGTGATGCCACTGGTAACGTTTCACTGTCGGGAACGTTACTATAATATTAGCAAAATCTTTTTTAAGCACTGCACAATATAATAGTGCTTTAATTTTCAAATTTGTTTAGCAAATATTTTATAGTTTCACTTCCAAGATCGCTGTCGTCATGTGGTAGTTCTCTTTTGTCCCTCTTACGTGGTATGCAGTTGTTAAAATGTGAAGAATATAATTTCTTGGTTCCTTTTAAACTTCCCATGTGGTTTAAACTGAACGACATATACTCTAGTTCACGCAGAAATATTAAAACACTGATATGAACGAAGGACAGACACTCATAGTTTTTTCAAGCTCTCCTTCCTTATCCGGCTTTCGTGCATTCTGTTTTTTTTAATTTGTATGTGAATATAGTTTATCTAACGCGCTTTCCTACGTGCACATACACCCTGTTGCAACATGAGATTTACAAGACAAGAATCCCCTCCGCACGCGCTCCTTGCCTTCCGCCGTGCTTTGACTGCGTGCGCCGAAGTGTTATGGAAGGCATAGAGAACTAAATAGGAGGAAAGCGTTTAACGTAGATGGGGGATCGGTGGCCGAATATGTTAGCGCACCCCGTCTCGGAGCACATGGAGCGAAAGCACGAGCTGCACCACCCAGGGATCTTGGGCTCGATCCCCGCCCCTGCCCGGTTTATTCCGTATGAACATCGTACCTTCGCCCGGTCATTTATCGCTATTGCGTGCTGCACGTTAACGACCCCAGACCAGCAGTGCTACTGCCAAGGCTAAATATCTAATCTACAGCGTAAATCAGTGCCGCCATACCTCAAAGGCGGCCAAACATTGCGCTGTCAAGAACACGAACGTCAAACATTTCATTTCTCTAATGCAGTTGTTACGTAGCAGCAAACGTTACTATCGTCCACTACGTTGCCAAACGCAAAGTATCATTCTCTGAACCATTGATGATATCGCCCAAATGAAGCTCTTTTCCGCCCTATTTTCTAGTTTAGAGTAAAGCGTGGAGCCCTACGCTTGGGCGCTTGTCGTACGACGATTAATTTTTGTGCAGAGATTACGAGTTTTTTTGTTTTTTTTCAGGAACTCTACTAAAAAACGCCAAACGACGGCGTTTTCCGTCCAGTTAGTTCGGCTCCAGCAAACCTCTTTAGTTGACATCGGGACACACTTTCGATTACGACATTATTTGAGCGAGGAAAGCTGCGGCCGACGCTGGCCGGCAAGACAATATTGTGCTGGGGAAAAGAGGCCGGCGAAGCAGCCAGTTCAAGGGCTTTCCGGCTAAACACGAAATAAACTGAGTGGTCTCGTTTCAATGAGCACTCCACTAGTTTTACAAAAAAACAATTTTTTTTTTCATGTCTTTTTGCGGGCTTTACATGCATTTTGAAAGATCTAAAAGAGAGAAGATAAGGTTACTTGAAGATTTTATCTTCTACGCCTTTTATCTCTTCACCCCCTTCCTCAACTCGGAGTAGTCAACCGAGGCAGGCCACGTTGGTGTAAAGGGTCATGCAATGGTGTTTCGTTGGAACGTTTCTCACTTTACACAAGCTTACTCTCAAGGCTAGTTCACACAGAAGACTCGTTCACACAGACTCGTTTTCTTACGTTACGTTACGAAACGTCACCGGAAAGTCTGTGCTTCGTATTAAACGCGGCCTACAATTCAAGGAGATAGCCTGGCACGCAACATTCGAGCGACGAATGTTTCGGTGACGACAAGCTAGGACGGTGAGTTACCGTGGTAACCAAGGACCGAAGGCTCGTCGTAACGTAACGTAAGGAGTTGAGCTCGGTTCAACTTTCCACTCAGCACCGTTTTCTTACGTTACGTCTAAGGCACCGAAACATTCGCGTCTCGAGTGTCGTGTGCCAGGCTATCTCCTTGAATTGGTAGTCACGCCTAATAAAAAGCACAGATTTCCCGGTGTCTTTTCGTAACGTAACGTAAGAAAACGGGTATGTGTGAACCCACCTTCACTGGGAAAATTTATGCAAACTCGCAAGCAATGCCACTGAACATGAAGCTTCTTGGCCGTTGTATAATTTCAAGAATAAAGGTAAAGGGCCACACCAGCGGTGAAACGCGCGAGTCAAGCCGGTGGTTTCATTCCCGCAAGGCCTGCTCCGCGGCTGGATTTTTCCCACCGCGAAACGAACGGGCTTCGACGCTATTTTCCGGGGCGTGCCGCGGCCCGCGAGCATGATGCATGGGCCAATCAGAGGCACCACACGGATTCACGGCTGATGGCATGTCAACGCTTTTCCCGCCGCACAAGTGCTTGTTTCCGTTAACTCTGAGACCATGAGCGATTATCACGGAGATTCTCGCAGGCGCTCGTTACCTACACTCTAAAAAAAAGGTGTAGCCTTTACACCCCTTGTCACATATTTGACACCCCAAAACTTCACTTCGACATACAGCGCATTGAAGTTGAACCGAAGGTACCAACTTTCACGAGCGGCTTGATAGCCGAGTTGTGCAACTTATTAAAATATCTAGTGCACGTATGACTCAATGCAAAAAAAGTTATCCGGGTTTTCTTGGCCCTACTCCAAAAACCTCAGTGATTTTCTTTTCAAGTCTTTGATAAGTACTTTAGCTGTCGAATATGTTATATCCAACCGTCATCAAGCCTCTCGTAAAAGTTGCTGCCATCATTTCGATGCTATTGCGCTGTACGTCGAACTGAAGTTTTGGGGTGTCAAATTTGTGACAAGGGGTGTAAAAGCTACACCTTTTCTTTTTTAGAGTGTATGAGAGAGCACGAGATCTTGTGTGATGCCACGAAACCGCCGCGGAGGAAAAACGCAGGTTGGTGCATGCGGCCTTCCTAAAGTGAGGGGTCTGCATGCCCCTCGCAACTCTCCGCCACATTAAAAAAAAAATATATATATATATATATTGTTACAGGCTCACTGGAGTCAACTTCAGTTCCGGCTGACGGAATGCCACTTAACGTTCTCTAGGGCACCATTCTACTCCTCGTCCTCTTCTTCGTCGGCCTCTAACACTCTCCCCCGCCCCCGTAAAAGTTATCACAGCACAAAAAGCAATTAATCGGCCCTTTGGTTCCCACAATTCACTGACCCGGAGAAGAAGGAGGCGCACTTGTGCGTGGGATGTACATTTTCAGGTGATGCACATGCGCTGAAAATGTCTTGGTCTTCCGTGAAGTTCCCCAATCTCGAACTTCATAGGTTAGTGGTCCAATTTTCTTAGTGACTTCACAGGGACCCCTATACCTAGGCAGAAGCTTCTGTGCTCGACCTTTCTTTCGCTGTTCCCTCCGAACCAGGACCAAGTCACCCGGAGATAGACATGGCGTTGAGCCAGGAGCGCTGTATCGAGATGCCGCACGCTGTTGGGAATGTAATATAGCCATTCTTGCTCGTTTTCGTGCGTCATCTAGGCGGTGCTGAAAGTTATTGTCAGCAAAATCGTCTCCCCTATTCCGCCACGCTACAGATGATGAGCATTCTTGAGGAAGCACCGCCGTTCTACCATGAACAAGTTGAAATGGTGTATAAGTGGTGCTTGACTGCTTCACGGTATTCATCGCGAACGCGGCAAAAGGAACAAAAGTGTCCCAATCAGTGTGTTTGACATTTACGTACGAATAAAGAATTCCAGCAATTGTTCTGTTAGCTCGCTCAACCAACTCGTTCGTCTGCGGTCGGTAGGGAGCTGCTTTAGCATGAGTTATGCCTTGAGAGGCTAGCTCTTCTGAAAACACGGCAGAGGTAAAAGCTGTACCTCGATCAGTTATGATCATCCGTGGCACTCCGTGTCGCAGGAGGAGCTGGGTTCTAAGGAACCGCACGACTTCTTCGGTTGATGTACTGGCCACGGGGCATAACTCTACCCATTTGGTAAGATGATCTACCGCCACTAGAATGTAGCGGTTGCCGTCTGATGTACGTGGAAAAGGCCCGAGATGGTCGATCCCCCACACCTCGAATGGAGCCTCAGGTGGTGGTATGGGGTGAAGTTCACATGGCTTGCTTGTATTTGGTGACTTGCGTTGCTGACATTGTGAGCAAGAGGCTACGTAGCTTGCCACGTCCTTTCGAAGCCCAGACCACCAGTACCTTTCTAATATCTTCTGGAAAGTTTTGTCACGGCCTAGATGCCCCGCCGTAGGGTCATCGTGACAAAGATGCAGTACCGCTCCGCGTAGTGAAGAAGGGACAATTGGCACCCAATGTTTAGTGCTGGAACTGCGATGGCAAAGTAACCCGGCACGAACCTGGTACGCTTTACGTAGGCGATTAGTCGTGGGTGGTACGTCAGTCGTTTGAAGTCGAGACACGATGTCCTGGATTTCACAATCTTGTTCCTGGCCTGCGTTCAAATTAAATGTAGACGCACAAAAGCAAGCATCGTGGTCAGGAGAATCCGGCATGTCCTTCATCGGATGACGAGATAGAAAGTCTGCATCTTGGTGTTCTTTGCCACTCCGATGAACAATTGTGAAGTTATGTTCTTGAAGTAAAATCGACCAACGAGCTAGTTTGACCGTTAGATCTTTCTTGCTTTGGAGCCATGTCAAGGCTGAGTTATCGGTCACAACAGTGAAGTGTCGCCCGTAGAGATATGGCCGGAAGTGTTGCACTGACCAGACTAGTGCAAGACACTCAAGTTCTGAAGAATGATACCGCTGTTCTGCGTCCGTCAGACGGCGACTTGCGTATGAAACAACACGTTGCGTGTCGTCGCCATCTTGTTGCAACAAAACAGCACCGAGTCCCTCTCCACTGGCATCTGTGTGGAGATAGGTCGCCTTAGCAGGGTCAAAGTGGGCGAGAATTGGAGCACTCAACAAGGCACTCTTCAGGTCTTCAAAGGAAGCTTGTTCCTCTGCTGTCCATCGCCAGGGTACATTCTTGCGTAGCAGACGGGTCATTGGAGCCGCACGGCGCGCATAGTCAGAAATGAATCGGCGGAAATATGATGCGAATCCCTGGAAACTTTTTACTTCCTTTAAGGATGTTGGAACAGGATACTCTGCGAAGGCTTGAAGCTTGACAGGATCTGGTGTAATCCCTCTTTTCGATACAACGTGTCCAAGGTAGGTTACCTCTTTATACCCAAAGTAACACTTTTCCGGTTTCAGGCGCAGATTGGCAGAGGAGAGCGCATCCAATACTGATGTGAGTCTTTGGAGGTGTTCATCAAATGTGCTTCCATAGACAATTACGTCATCTGGATATACGAGTGCCATGGTCCACTTCAGGTGGCCTAGCACCCTGTCCATTAATCTCTGAAATGTTGCAGGTGCATTACACAGCCCAAAAGGCATTCTTGTAAACTGGTAGAGTCCATCAGGTGTTACAAACGCAGATTTTTCTGCATCCTTGGGGTCCAGCGCAACCTGCCAGTATCCTGACAGGAGATCCAAGGTGGTGAAATATTCTGATCCCTGTAGTCGATCCAGGGCATCATCCAAGCGAGGTAGGGGGTACACATCCTGTTTCGTAAGGCTGTTGATTTTTCTATAGTCAACACAAAACCGGATTGCACCATCTTTTTTTCGGACGAGCACCACTGGAGAGGACCATGGGCTTGATGAAGGAACGACCACCCCTTGTTGAATCATGTCCTTAACTTGCGTTTGAATAACACTTCGTTCGGATGGAGCAAACCTACGCTGTGACTGGTGAATAGGTCGACTGTCCCCAGTGTCGATGGAATGCTCGACTAAAGACGTGCAGCCGAGTTCATTTGGAGAAAGTGCGATGCAGCTACGATGCCGTTGAAGAAGCTGTCGAAGTGCTGTCATCTGTTCTGCGTCAAGGTCAGGATTAACATTAAATTTTTCCCATGGAAGACTGGGTATGTCTGCCTGTGAGTTGAATTCAAGTGCGACTGTATTCACCTGCACTTCAGGGCAGGAGGGCTGGGCGGTTCCGACTTGTTCCCCAGGTTTTAGCGTGATGTCGTTCAATCCAATATTTACAGCCAAGATGACGAAGTTTCCCCGCAGAGAAGATGCCAAAGTGTGGGGGGAGACAAACTCGTGTCCAGGTTTAGCTTGAAGGAGAGGTTCGTAAATGACGTCGCCGCTGAAGCTCTGGTCGGGCGTATTCACCGGAACCCACGCAGCAGAGCTCGGGGGTACGGTGACCGTTTTGCATACGTAGACGTTGCTTGTCACAGGTGCGATACTTGCTGTGTCGGTGCCAAGCAAAGCTCGAAGCACTTTCTGGACGTGGTCTAGCGAATCTCTCAGAAGTGCAGTGGTGACATTCCATACGTTGAAGATAACTCGAGCGGCACCAAGATGTAGCTTGTGCCTTGATAAGAACTTACTGCGGTCAATTGTCGATGTTGCGATTCTGTTGCCTCTTGAAGCCGGAAACTCATTATTGAGAAAGTTATTCTTACGGCACCACTCGTAGCCAAGCACTACCGGGCAAACAGAGTTCTCGAGCACCACGAACTCCACTGGTGATGTACTCCCAACTGTTTTCACTTGCAAAGTGAGAATACCCAGGGTGTGAATTGCAGTACCGTTCACAGTGAACAATCCAAGTGACGTCGGACGAAGACGTGCGTCTGCTGGAACCAGGGATGATGCCAGAACGTTCACTGCTGCTCCAGTGTCAAGAAGAGCATCTTGGTATCCAATACATTCGATCCAAACAGTAAATTTTGGAACCGACGATTGGTTACTTGCCACTGATGTCAGAGGAAGTTTTAGGGGAGTTACTGAAGAAAGCACCGTGCTCGCTCCACCGTTAACCCTGGAAGCTTGATCAGTGGCCTCAGACCGGGCTGGTTTTTGTGTAGGATTGTATTTCCTACTACCATGCCGCCTTTTGGGCGCCGAAGATAAGGCGGAAAGTGGTGATGGCGGCTCTTGTAGATGCCTAGCCCTCTGCACAAACTCTGTGGCCCTTTGAGCAGTTGCCGCGTTTAGCGCTTGATCCAGGGCATCTTTGACGTTTGTAGGTCGTGAAAGACGTACAAATACTTGAATCTCTGGATCAGCTATTGCGTCTACAAAAGCGGAGGTGCCAATCTTATCCTTTGCGTCTGTTGGGGCTCCAGGGTGTGCCTTGACAATCAAGCGCTGGATGTCGGCTGCCAGCTCCTGGAGGGTTTCGTGAGAGCGCTGACGGCGTAAACTTAACTCCGAGCTGTGCACTTGTTGGAGATGGCTATCTCCAAAACGTCGCTCCAGTGCTTCACGTAGGGCCGGGAATGATAGGGGAATACCATCAAATTGGTAAAGCACGTCTAGAGCTGGTCCTTGCAACTGGGAGACGAGCGCGTGAACTTTGTCGTCTTCCGTCCAGCCGTTGGCTTGTGCAATAATTTCAGCCTGGTACAGATAAAGGTGAACTGGTACGCTGCCGTCGAAGGGTTTTAACTTCAGTGACGGATTAGTCCTTGCACGGGTACCTCGGTTCACATTCGTCAAGGGGCTAACTGTTGAAACGATCTCACCTTCATCCAGGGTCGATGGACAGGCGTTGAGGTCATCTACAGAAATCCCCAAAGCGTCCCTTTGTGGCCCATTGATGTCACTCGGAAGAACATTCAAGCCAGTTTGAAGGCGTTGTAGCTGCGTTGGAACGCTCATGGAGAAGCCATTTTCAGCTGCTCGCTGCGAAGTGTTGCCGGAGTGGGACGTAACGTGCAGTGGATTCGCCATCGAAGTTTAGAAGTGATCCCACCGCTGCCACCAAAATGTTACAGGCTCACTGGAGTCAACTTCAGTTCCGGCTGACGGAATGCCACTTAACGTTCTCTAGGGCACCATTCTACTCCTCGTCCTCCTCTTCGTCGGCCTCTAACAATATGTATATATATATATATATATATATATATATATATATATATATATATATATATATATATATATATATATATATATATATATATATATATATATATATATATTTAACACTTTTTTTGTTTGTTTGTTTTTTGTTATGAACGAGGTTCCGTGTTTTCCGAGTTAATTTTTTGTAAAATTAGAAGGGCGTTTTTCGGAGTTTCCTTTTCGCCTAAAAGTCAGAGTTTATCGAAGTTTATTTTTGTTTGATCCGCAATTCTACGAAATTTTGAGATTTAATTTCGCAGTGTTTCTTAATAAAAATAACTACATAATATTTAAGTGTAAACGTATGCTGGGCAAAAAAAAAAACGCGATTGTATCATTTAATATTTGCTTCAGTTGTTTTTGGCTTTGGTGCCATTAGTACTGGAAATACTCCTTTGTCCTCTGAAAAAAGTCTCACACAAGTGCTGCTTTAATAAATGTCGATACCTTAAAATCGGTACACTCTTGGAGGTAGTCGTCGGGAACCCTGTATTGGTTCCATACTATTCCATCAACCTACCGCGCGGCCGCGCGAGGTAGAGTGGTAAAGGATCTAATAGAGTAGTTTCAACTCTCCCTCTTCCTCACTTTATGCAAACCGTATGGTTCATAGCTTTCACTTTTACAAAAACACAACCTCTCCTTCCTCTAAAGCACAAATAGTACGACCCCAAACTGGAAACATAAACAGTTAATTTTGTCGTGAACCGAAAGTACAATGACTTGTTGTGCTGACAAAAATTTGGAACGAACGTGTGGCGGCATTTTCCCAGGACCATGTACTCTACGCGCTAATCAAACCATTAATTGTAAAATACTTTGTGTGTGTGTGTGTGCGTGTGTGTGTGCGTGCGCGCGTGTGTGGAAAGGGGAGTGATTGCCACATCAGAATTCGGAATTTTCGAGTAAATCCAAATATACCAAAATTTTATCGGCGGGTCTTTTTCGGACTTCTTCGGATTTATTCGAAAACACGGAAATGAACAAAATAGAATAAATTCTAAACGGTTCGTGAAAGTACAAAAGTCGTTGCTCCATTGCGTTATCCTCCCTATTTATTTTTTCTCGCTCTTTTCACCTTATAAAGTAAATCGGTTTTTGAACTCAAAGTTGTATGAATCTGACTTGGTCTACTTTATGTAACCATAATATCTACAACATATACGTATATGAGTACCGCATCTATATTAGTCTCACACATCCTTTTTATTTTGCATGGTGGAAAAAGGCAAGGTAAAGAATTTTTTTTTTTTTAGATTTCCTCTTGGAGGAAAAGGAAAAAGGGTTGCTTTGATCGTGCGTGTTATTAGAAGCAGGACTTTTATGCAAGGAATTCGTAAAGTTTCGAAGCTTAGCAAAGTTTGTGAGTCATGTTAGACTCATCAGAAGACGAAGGCCATTTACCTAAAAAAGCAACTCGGAGTTTCTTTTTTATTCTCTTTTAGCTCCATTGCAGTAACTATAGGGTCAAAGCTCTTGCTTTCAGGCAGCCTTTTTTAGCCACAAGCTTCCCAGGGAATGTGATCTCTGTTGAATAACGTGACTCAGCCAACTCCTGCATTTATAGATGTCAACAAACACCCTTTAGAAAAACAGGATAAAAAGCGCCAATCTGAATTCAAATCTATATCTTCGCCAATGGACCTTTCTGAAAACACCAGCGCTGCGAGTGAGCACTCCTGGGGAGTATGGGAGCTGTGAGGGTGTCGCGCCTTTTAGCCAAGACAGGTTTAGCCTGGTCGATCTTTTGCCTGCTATGTGGCGCACTCTACCGCCCGAACTGCAGCAACATTCTTAAACCATTCATGCATCCAAGCGAGTTAGCGGTATTCGTAATGTCGTTAAAACAAGCTGTTTTTTTTTATTGGCAAAGGAATATAAAATGTACCAACTAGCTCAGCTAATTCTTATAACAAAATTAAAAAAAAGGACGTTGGATACTTGAGTCATACCTCGCTCTTTAGGCGCGTGGTCTTTGCCCGATGGTCCTTTAATAAAAAAACGGTGGCCCATCAGGAACGATGCCCGATTAAAAAAAGGGCAGTGGACAGAGGTGCTGGGATTGAGGATTTCTACCTTATGCAGGCAACGCAGCGCAGCACAGGACGCTGCAAAGATTGCCGTCTACCACACGCAGGGATCCAGCGCGAACGTAGGCAACGGGGTTCTCGCAGGCGGTACGGCGGTAGCAGCAGACGACGGAGGAGCCGACCCTCACTGTTCCCGGAATGCTTCGCGTGCGCCGCTTGAGGGGCGAGCTACTTTCGAGAAACGGCCATTGCCTCAATTTTGACCCCAGGCTAGAGTTAGAAGCCATACTTCAATGGCTCAACTTTTCATTTGCTACAGAGACATCAGACACCCCTTTGGGGCAGAATAACGGCACAGTCTTCAAAGATCTTTAAAACAAATGATTAAACTCCTTATATTTGGGAAACACAAAATCGCGCCAGGCGCCTTGCAGTCGTATTACGTTTCGCAAACTTTTTTTTTTTTTTTAAGTCTACGTTTGTGAGTTTCACTTCCTTTCCTGCACAGTGTACAACGTTGTGGATGCTGCTGGCGCGAAATTTTGTTTTGATCTAAAGGCCCATAAACACAGTTGAGTTCGAACGCGTTCGATTGCCAAACGGCGTCCTTGCGGTAAGAAGCATAGCGTAACGCAAGACAGTAGAACCAGCCTTCATTTTCCATTGAGGCTTGATGCGATCAGTCTCTTCTGCAGGTTACTAAAAGAAAAAAGCGATTGATTACTATTACAGCTACCTTTGGTTAAAACTATATTCAATTAGATTACTTGATTACTTGAGATGAAAAGTAATTGACGAAAAAGTAACCGTTATTTTTTTTTATTACCTCACATTTTCAAAACATTTTTCTTGGTAACCGGCATTTCGTACCGTCCATAACTGGATCAGAATGACCGAACTACAAGCTAGTTATCAATCCACAAACTTTGGTTGACCATATCCCTGTCGGAGGAGGCTTGGAGAAAAAAAAACGCAATTAGAAAGGAATAAAAAAAGTAACGAACACAGGTAATTGTAGTACATCCAAAAGATCAGATTAGTCACGGAATTACTGTGCAATAAAAGGAATCGAATTACTATAAAATTTCAACCCAAAAGTATTTGAATAAAAGAAAGGTGATCACTTGGAATGAGTAGCGCACATATCTGGCTTGCGGTAAACCAATAAGAAGTCGGAAAAAAGAAAGAATGTCAGGTGTCCGCCCGCACCCGACAGCGACACGCATCCGGTTCCGTGGTCAGAGTCATGATCATGGGTGTGCTTGCTGGGGAGCGGATGGGGACAAGGGAGCTGCAGGTTTTTCGGAGGCAGCGACGGTTTAAAGGAACATTGGCAGGGTGGTTACGCTCGCCAAGGTTTTTATTCGTACATGACATATGGGATCCCAACTACCCAGAACACAATTTGCGGCTCAAAATCCGTTTCCTTAGCGCCGGAAAACCGCTGATAAAGAACTGGCCGGTTTGAGTCGCGCTCACTCCCTTCTTCGTGGCCACGTGTCGTTGTTCTCCATGCTTCAGTAGACACACACTCCAAATATAATTAAAGTTGTGAGCCATTGAAGATACGCACTCAATATTCAATATAAAGAAAAAAATATGGTAGCCATTTCTTCTGGCTTCTAAAAAACTGGAAGTCCGTTGATTAAAAGAAAAAGAGTTGCACGGAGGACCTCTTCCTGCATAATTCTCAACATGGCGTCGTATTGCGGGAGTCGTGGGCTAGACGGCTGAAGGAAGCGGGCAAAGCGATGGCGGCGGATGACGGGCATGGAATCTCCACCTCACTCGGAACTGTTGTTCACGGTACCGCAAAATCTGTTAGCTTCGAAAGCGAAATCGTTTATCGATCAAAACAATTAAGATTTATTCCGTTAAACGCGCCCGACCACCAAGCTGATTTGCACGAAGACGTCGCCGAGTCGTCGACCCTACTCCCGGCTGAAGACATCGCTCGTCTTACGAACACAAACTGGTAAGAGCTTGAAAAATCCGCAGACGTCAAGAACAAAGTGGCTGACTTTTGCGTTTTTCGCGCGACGTGCGACGCGCACGTTTTTCGTCTGTTTCGCACAACCGGAGAAACGATGAAAAATAAAAAAGAAAGACAAGAAAAGAAAACGCGGACGGGTGTAGCCACGTGACTGGCTGCCAGTAACTCTCTCCTCCTCGAAATTTCTTCTTTCTCCCCAGTGCGGTTTCAATCGCGGTTTCGAGCAGTTGTGTTATTTAGCTTTATCAAAATTATACACGGTTATAGCAAAATATTGATTAAGCAGTCTTCCCACACCTCATTACACCGCATGGCAAAAAAAAAAAAAAAAATTGTGTGTGTGCGTGTGTGTGGGGGGGGGGGGGAGGGAGCGTGTTAGTCATTGTTTCAGCTGGACAGAAGTCTCTGGAAGCCGAAGGGATCGTCCGAAGATTGAGCATCTCGATGCGGTCGCCGGGCGCCGGCAAGGCTGCGCGATGGTGAGCCGCAAGCGACGATAGCGCGTCCTTATTGGCTTTTGGCTTCCGTCGACTGTGTTTCAACGCAACCCCGTGCATAAGCTTTGCGCGAACGCGTTTTGTAATGTTATGCAGCCGCGTGCTGCAACCGAACACAACCGACTCAAACACAAATGTGTCTATGGGCTTTAACGTTTCATTTGCGCGCGACTATATTGTTTAGCTTTGTATAGCTTGGCATAGCTTGTAGCTATATTGTAGAGCAACAAGTGAGATGCGAAATAGAGGACGTGCGCGCGGCTATATTGTATAGCTTTGATAGCGTCATACAAAATGTATGAAATTACGTATAGGCTGAAAGCAATACTTTATGGAAGTCTTCGATGCACTGCTTGACAAAAAAAAAACACCATAATATAAAAAAAAGCATTTATATTGAGAATTTTTATTAATATGTGTCGCAGTCTCAGTACAAGAAAGCACCGACTCTCCGAAACGCTTGCTGTGACTACGAGGTAATTGCCCTTAGCTTATTTTGTTCTTAGCTATTCTTGTATTTCATTTAGGTTTACATGCTGGGACCTCAATATAAAACGTGAGATATATAAAAACTTTGTTTTTAAATTTCAGTTTGTCAAAATACCATAAAAATAATTACGCATTTGATCAACCGGAACGAGCAACATTGCATTTCCGAATAGAATGGTCAGCGTGGTGAGTCTCCTGCTCTCCAATATGGACATGGACATGGAGTATCCGTGCGAAGGTAACTTTGTTACCATTCGTTTAAACCACCTGAGACTGGATGGAGAACGTAGACGAACCAAAAGTGCAAGGGACAAGAACAGAAAGACAGAAGGCGTCGTCTCAAACTTTGTTATGCCTGCATGCCCTCCCGTCTTGCACACATTACATAAAGAAGTAATCGATTACGATTACGGTCACTCTTGGTTAAAAAGTGTTTATTAGGTTGCTCGATTACTGGAAAGAAAGAGAAACTGCGAGTTACCTAAGAAAAGTAACCGTTACCTTTCCGATTACTTCAGATTTTCAAAACTACAAAAGTTTCTGCCGACATGGACATGTTTTTTCTTATTTTCTTATTTTTGTGCTGTCCAATTATCGTATAAGTATCACCAAGTTATACACTACTTGTCTTTGCAACTCACAAATTTTGGTAAACCTTAGTCCCGTCGGAGACGTGGTTTGAGGATTCCTCCGGGGGAAACTTGTATAAACAAAGGGTGCCATTAGAAAGAGCAGGAACAATTATTAACGGTTACAGGTAATATTAGTACATTCAAATGCAATCAGATTACTCTTGCGATTACTTTTTAATTAAATGTATCAAACTGAATACAATATTTCCCCCAAAAGTAATGGATTGCAAGTAATCTGATTGTTTTATATGAGTAACGTACAAGTCTGATGCTTTCGCGTGTGTTTGCCCTCCCATCAAGAGTGATGGCAGCCAGAAGGACGTTCTACTTGCAACGTGTCTTTTACAGGCTCGTCTGCAAGCATGCGTTGTAGCACACGCGGCCGTTCTTGATTTCTGATAGCGCCTATCTCAAGGTATCGGCGCTTGGTAGCGAGCGTTGAAACCGGAGGTATTCAGGATTCCAATCGTGATACGCCGTAATTTTACTCTACCTTAGTATGCGAAAGCAATACGCGCGAAACAGTCGGTGAAGCGTTGCGGCAAGTCATGAAAAATGTTACCTGGTATGCCGATAGTGTGTGCCGGAAATTTTAGGCCAAAGACCTATTGTGTATATAGGCGACGCGCTGCCTCTCGGAACCCGTTCAAGACGGTCCGGGGATCACCCAATCTATATTTGCGAACGCCCTGCAGGGACTTCTAATTGGGTCTCGGGTTTAGGGTTGCGCGCCCCCACGTCGAGATCGATACAGCGCTCGATGGATGCCGGTTTCCCGCTCCCACTCCGCTTGCGTGCGTGCGTGTTTTGAGAGCCGGGGGTCCGGCGAGCTGTTGTCTTCTCACACTCGCGAGCTTTCCGGGCCCCCTTGTCTCTGGCAATTAACGCCCCACCCTAATGAGCGCCAGCTTGAACGAACCAACGGTTCAATCGAGCGTTCCTCACCCATTGTTGTTCTTGGCCTCGCAGTTCCTTTCCGTTCCCGCTTTCGTTTTTCCTGCCCCCGCCCTCTTCCTCCTCCTTTTCACCACCACTTCTTCCTTCCACTTGATGTTTGTTGGGTTAGCACGGTCTCCCGAAGGGGACTGTACTCCCTTTTAGCTTACCGCGAACCGCGAAGGATACCACAGTCCATCTTATCCAATCTAATGACGTGTGTTCATCACGTGACCTTGGAAGCGCGCAACCACACTAAAGGCAGAAAAAAACAAAAAAAGAAAACTCACGTGATAGTTTTTACGAAGTGGGATAGCTTGTAGCGTACTCATCGGTCCATCTCGTAGAATGAAACGCAGCAGAGCCGGCTAAGAATCGAGCTCATCGCAGCTGCCTCTCCGGCGCTTAACGAAGTGGCGCTGTCCGAGGTCCGAAACTTCTGGCCGAAGTTTCTTTAATTATTGCTAGGCTAAATTTACCTGTCCTAAGTTTTGTTTATTTTTCTTTTTGCTTCCTAACGGATATAAAATATAAAAGCGGAGATTTTGTGCGGATTTATTCTCCGCACAATATAGCGTAAGCGTACCCTACTGGAACTCAGTAGTCAATAGCTGCAAGTGTGTTCGAAATGTGTTTTGAGTGAGCGCATGCACAAGGCAGACACGTGTAGGGTGATATCCCAAGAGAATCGATTGTGAACGTTTCGGTCTAGAACAGTCTACCGAAACACGCAAGAAGTAAAGACGAGACAGCTCACAGCGCTAAGTTAGCAATTGAAAGTTTATTTTGCTCGCACCCTACTTGTAAACACGAGGGCGAAAGCCAAATAAGCAAAGTGCGAAGAAAGAAATAAACAAAAAGGCATAATACAATCTCAGCATCATTTTGAATAAATAATGCCCTGCAGACAGGAAGCCCTACCGAAAAATCCGGTATAACTTTCCCTATCCGGAATATGGAACCAGAAATTTGTTACTGGAAAGCCGAAATCCAGATTGTAGACAAAGGAATAATTTCTGAAAACCTAAATTCCAGATAGAGTCCAGATAGAATCCAGATAGATTGCCGGTTCCATAATTTGGATAGCGAAAAGTTATACCGGATTTTTCGGTAGGGAGTGGATTTTTTTTATCGGAATGCCCTCCGTCGGTAGGGAGTCTTCGCCGGGTGCCCGCAGACAGACGCCGATAAGTGTAAAGCCTATCACGGATGCTGCGCTTACCAGTCGTTGTGGGACATGATCGAGCTTGTATAACTTTTAAAACAAAATCTGATATATTGCTGGCGCCGAACCGTTTCCGGTATGAAGCCAGGGACGGGAATCGATAATCCAAATACCGGCCTAACAATGAAAGAGCGCTCACCTACTCACTGACTGGGCACCAGTGCCAGCCGAATGTCTTCCTCACGTGAATCAGTGATACTTCCGGAGGATGGAAAACATGAAGTGTTCAGCAATAGCGTGCTCCGGTCTTCCACAAGGAAAAAGCGCAAAAAAAAAACAGAGAAAAAAAGAGCGAGGATGCTTTATTAGACACGTTTACTTTGCCGCAGCGGTAGCAATGCACTCTAAGAAAAAAATGGAGGAAAAAGGTAGCAACGGCGCGTCTTCCTCCCTTCTACTGACGCGCCCCCGAGCGGACACAAGAAGAAGGGAAGAACGAGACGTTTTTCTTCTTCTCCAGGCAGACGGGAGAGAGCTTTCACCCTCCCGTCTCATCTTCTTTCGGTTTCGTTTTTCGAGCACGTCGTGCACGTTGTTTAATCAATGTTGTTGAGTTGGTTGAGCTTCAGTGGCAGCGAAGACCGCCTGTAATGCCGTCTTCTAGTACAAATGTGCAGAACATTTCGGTTGCATTGACGTTTTTACCACTAATTTTATCAAACGAGCGAACAAAACCGCTTGAAACAGTGAAGTTCTGGAGCAGTGCCAGCAGCGCTACATACACTGTGTAAGATGGCCATCTCCGGTTTGCGGGACCCACGCGGAACTACAGTAGTAAAACCACGCGGAACTGTGTCGACTTTTTCGACGTTATGGAAATCGCAGGAATTGCATCCAAGACAGGCAGGTTTTGCTGCCGGCTGTCTGGGTGCCTTCCGTGCTGAGTTCGGTTCTCTTTTCCCGTGCCGAGTGCCAACCGGCAATCAACGTGGTTCTCTATTTCTGCGTGTCAGCAACATAGCAGCAACATCGTGGTGCGTTGTGCGTTGTGAACTGAAGACTGGAATTATCGCCGATGTGACCCTGTGTTCGCGTATCAGTGGTGTAACAAGATGAGATGACGTAAGCTGGTCGGTCATTGATGCCGCTAATCGGGCCGTGATCGGAGGGGGCGGGGTGTCGCAGGTTGACATTCCGCTTTACATTACATTAAAGTGTTAAAAACCATTGAGGGGTTACGTGCAATCGATCGACGTGCGGATAGTCATGTTGGAACGCCGGTCTGAACGGTAAGCTCCGTTCAGACCGGCGCTCTGGGGAAAGGACTGAACAGTACGAAATTATGACGGAGAGTACGTATATTTAGGGTGGAATTTTATCATTAAAAAGAATAGTAGGTAAAATGGGGAAAAATAAAAAGCTATCCTTTATTTATTTTGCTGTTTAAATATACTACGGTTTCTGGAGAAACTGGCTTCCAGGTGGCGCGATGGGATGAGCGCTAGAAGTTTTCGAGCTCGCCACGGCGTAGCTTCGCACACTTAACACCTGCCGGAAGTCGCGGCTTTGACTTCATTCAAGTTGATCGAAAGTCGATTTCTGTGCCCGTGAAGCATCACTTCCAGCTGAGTGAATATCCGCTGTACAGAGATTAAATCAAGACGGCATTTGCAGCCGTGCGCGAACAGCACAAATAGGAAAACAAACACTACAGTAGAAATATTGGCTACGAAGTGCTGTGCGGGGAAACAAACTTATAACTTCGAACCGTATTGGAGCGGCCCGATTTATTGGCTTTCAAATAATTACGGCATGATCGAGCATTTTCGTTTTATTAAAAGATTCATCCCCTGAGCCATCAAAAATACTCTCAGAGGTATGACATTGCTAGAAAAAAATCATCATGCTGGGAATATTTTTAATTGCTTAGGCTAGTCACCGAGATATTGCGTACGTTCAAGAAGACCAGTATAAAATACGGAAACGCAAGGATCGGGGGTAGTGATTTTGTTAGTGTGCTGTTGTTTGTATGTTTGTACGTGCGATGCATGTGTATGCGCTCAATGCATGTTCAGCTGATGCTTGTAGTATGCGTAATGTGTCTATATTTGTATACAATAGAGGTTCCCGGAGTGATATGGCGGCGTGAGATTTTTTTGTAGAACATCAATTGGGCGGTACCTAGCGCCACCTAGCCTAGCTACTTGCTGTTACTCTGCTTGACCCTGCCATCTGGTGGCAAGCTATTTAACCTCCTTTTACGTTACGCGACTACGCCATAATTTCTTGTTACCGTCCTGAAATGAGCCAAGAGGCTGCTTTGGGTTTGCTGTTTTTGAGAGCGGCTTTTGGTTTCGCGGGCGAATAGTTTCCCGGGTTTCCCACTCCTCCGTGAAGTGCGGTTGACGAAGGAATTATGGCTCAAGGAATAGCAGAGGTAAGACATAAAGTGCGCGAAGTAACTGGTGCCGGTTGTCTCCGTTTAAAATTGCAGTGCTGACGATGAGAACACTGAGCGACTGCATACTTTCGAAACGTAAGTTTCTTTACTTGCAGCGGCAGCCGGCTTCGGAAATACATACAGTTCGCAGAAAGCTCGTGTTAAGTTTTTTTTTTCTTTTTTTTTGCTGCTTCTCTCGCCCCGTACAGTAAACTTCGTGTTCCCGTAAAGCCTTATTGAGCTCGATTTGCTCGATTCGTGGCCGTCATAATGAGATGAAGGCGACGGAGGAACTTTTTTCCCCTGCTTTCAGGACGAAAGTTTCTCCCTTTCTGAAGGAACGTATGTGTCAAAAGCGTTCCTCCCTTTGGGGAGGACTGTACTGACCCTTTTTTCTAATTGTGTGGGTTCAGGTATGTTCAAGTATTTGCTTCTCTTTTGACGTGAGCTGGTGCCCGAGCTCTGTTCGTCAGTGCCGGCCGCTTTTGTTATCTTTTCCTCGCGCTCCGTCTACTGCGTCTCACGCTCCAATAGGCTCTGAGAAAGTCGCATTTACATTGCCAGCGCACAAGATGGCACGCAGCCGCCATTCGCACCAGCCAGTCTCTCCATGCGTACATAGTTTCTCCGCACTAACATATTCCGGCTTCTGTCACCCCTGCCCTTGCCGCGCGCTAAGACGGCAGGGGGCGACTTTTCTTTTTTCTTCTTTTTATGTCTTCCGAAGAGTTGATTCGAGGTTTTCGAATACTCGCTGTAGGTGTTTCGTGAAGCTTTATATTATATTTGTTTGATTCGCCCTCCTTCTGAAGACGAGCTTCCAAAGCACGCTTTAAAAGCATAATAAAATTGAAAAGGTTGACCTCCTATTTGAACTAGCATATATAAAATCCGTGTCTAAGTTTCAGTCTGCTCTGGTCCTGTACGACCTTGGGGTTCATTACGTTCGTCCAATAACCAGTTCTTGCCTTTTTGTGACTAACCTTAACCGCACTTTTTGAAGCGCCATCTTAAAACAATATCAAAGCAGTAATGTAACATTTTTGCCTCGATCTTCGATGTGTGTACGGTTCAAACCGTCGAAAGAAACTGTCTCCTTGGTTGTACACTTCCTCTACACTATGGGAATAAACTTGCCTCTTTGGCAGCTGAAGTCTTCGGAGTTTTATTAAGTGATGATTTTACAAACCTGTGTTTTAAGGAACTTCTAAGTACTATGTGTTTAAAACATGAAAACCTTATACCGACGTTGAAAAGACTTGCTACGTTGTATTTTTCTTAACAGTTGCCAGCAGTTTCAAGTAGTTGGCGCCAATAATGCCATCTTTATTTCTTTCTACCTCCAATACTTCAGATCACCGAAAATCTAAATAGTTGTTTGGTGTGTGTGTGTGTGTGAGTCTGTAAGGCAGACAGATTCAGAAATTCAGTTAACAGTAATTGCGACTGACGTTCTTTAACTTTTTGGCAACAAAACCTGACGCCAATAGGGCGCAGCAATGCGAACAGATACAGTTAGCTAAGATATCTGTAAACGTAGATGTATCTTGATGGTGCTAGAACATATTTTTTAAATTTCTTGGAGAGTATATCTCCCCTGTTGTAGGGTTTACCGAAAAAAAGTAACGAAATACGTTACTCATTACTCGCAAATAAAAAGAACGCGTTACCGCCCTACGTAACCTAAAAAAAAGAAAGAATTTACCGTTACCATTACCAATAAAAAAGTAACGCACCTTACTTTTTTTATATAGGAATCAGACCTTCTGCTATTTTGACGTTTCATGTATGCATAAGCGCATATTCAAGAGACATTATATGCATAAACTTGACATTTTTACCTCATCTCTTCTACGGTTCCACATAAATCTATAAGAAAAGAAAAACACGAAAAAACTTGAAAAACGCTAGGACTTGGCGAATAAAAATACTAAAAATATGGAAGTGTAATTTTTTAAATCCTGAGAAGAAGATAAAACGAGTAGGTATCTGCGTTACCCTTTACCCGAAATAAGTAATGTAAGCACGTTATTCGTTACTGCTTTGAAAAGGTAACAACAACGTTACTATAGTTTCCGAAAAACAAAACGCTACGCGTTACTAGTAATACCGTTTCGGTCTACACTGATATCGCGAGAATGTACAAGGTACCGGAGAACCTGCTTGATAGTCGACCGACTCTTGACGGCATTCCGGATGTGAGGAAACACGTACAGTCGGGGACAAAAGTCTCCAGGACACGCGAGCTGCGACTGAAACGCATCCTCTGCCATCTGCCGGCGAGTCGCCTGGTTTCGAGATCACAGGAAAGCGCATGCGCGTCCTACTGTGTCTGTAAGCATGTATGTTTTCCCGCTTTCCTGCGTCGCCGCGCCTAACTCGGAATCGGCGCGTGGTACCGCCTCGGAGATAGCGCTTACTGACATGGCACCTTTAACTGAACTGAGCGATGAGCTGAACTGGTTAAAAAGCAAGGTGCGCTGACACGGCAAAATGCGGCGCAATGACCCAGGCGGTATCTCGAGTTTTGAAATGTGTAGCAGACGCTCGTCAGCCGCCAGCGCTATCTCCGAGGCGGTGCCACGCGCCCGATTCCGAGTTAGGCGCTGTGCCGCAGAAGAGCGGGAAAACACACATGTTTGCAGGCAGAGTAGGACGCGCATGCGCTTTTGTGTGATCTCGAAACCAGGCGACCCGCCGGCAGATGGCAGAGCAATGCGTTTCAGCGGCAGCTCGCGTGTCCTGGAGACTTTTGTCCCTGACTGTACATCAGGTGTATACTAGGAGGAGGAGGTGGGCGGAGTCGGCCACACGCAAACCGTCAATGCCGATGTGCGCCACATCGAAGTTAACCATCGAGCGGGAACAGCTGTTCGACGTCTCTCGAGGCAGCGGCCTTCTTTTCGAGGCACGCACGGGAACTTTGAACACAAGGGTGTGGAAATCACGCTTTTACACCAGATCGCCGCCCACCGGCGTTGTCTGCGGAGCGGCTGACGAGATGACTGAACAACTGCATGGATTACTGGAGTGCAAGGCTTTCAGCCCGTGCTCCCGTGCAGGCGGGTTGCCGGATGCGTTGGGTTTTTGGACGGCGGTGGTTGAGGGCGACAACAAGGGACAGGTGAAGTACGTATAAATCACTGAACGCAGACTGGATCAGTAGGGGGTTAAGGGGGGGGGGGGGGAAAGGGGGCTGTTCCTGAGGGTCATGGAAGGCGCAAACCGGCCCGGACGAACTCCATGGGCGCTTCAGGCACAAGCCGGACTCCCCACCCATGCCGACCCAACGAATCCAACCGATCCGACAGATAAAGTACTTGGTTATACTTGGCTGGGCACTTGGCGGGTACAGCCTTCATCTTTTTGCGGGCCCTTAATGGAACTGTCGGCGAACGGCCCCTCGTTACAAATGGGTCGCCATAGGCAACCTGCAGTGCTGTTTCATTTGGCGCTATCTAGCGAATGAAGCAAGAAGCATTGGGGATGTTTGGGAGTGACGGCTGCATTGTTCAATCTTGAGCTATTATTCTGGTGGCGCCGCTTAGACTAGGGCCTGAAACAAAATTACTGGGTAGGCCCGAAAGCCATGATCGCATAATATGCCAGTACGGCTGAAGCGGTCCTGGCGGGCCAATTGGAACGTGACTGCGTATCACCACAGTACGCTTTTACTCGAAGAAGTATAAGGCTTTTCGCTGCGTCATGCCCCAATATGTGTGCATTGCCCTCGTATACGAAGCGCATATCGAAGCCGTCGGCACTCAGTGAGGGGCTTATCTTTAATCATTTGCCAGTTGCAACGAGACACGGTAAAACCGTGGGCTCTCACTCTGCCATCACCGCCTGTCTCTTGCCTGCTGGCTATCACATCGAATCCAATCCAATCCAATCCAACCCAGTCCAATCGTATCCAATCGAATCCAGTCCAATTCAAACCAAACAACTCAAGAACACTTAACAATGCTTGTCAGGCAATACAGTGATTACCTATACGCACAAATCTTCAAAGGCGTAGTCATACTTTTGTTTTGTTTTGTTTTTCAGTCGGAGATGTTTGTTTTCTCCAAGGCTTGGAAAGCGCAAGGCTGTACGTGCGTGTGAAAAGGGGGAGGGGCGAGAAATTGAAACAAAGCGGTAAAAAAAGGAGAAAAGTAATGTATCTTATTCAATTTTTCTTCAAGTGGTTCGAAAAAAGGAAAACAGTAAACGCTACTGGCAACTTGACTGTCATTAGGAAACTAAAGCCACCGCTAGATAGTAGTGAACACCTGCATAAGCGTTTTCTAGGTAGGTAAAAACTCACAATTTAGTGTAACCGTTCAAATAATCTTTGCACAATAAAAAAATATCGTTATTATTTGATCTTAAAAGCTTAAAGAGAAAGGTCTCAGACTTTACGTTCATATTCACGCTGTCAAAAGTTAAAGAAACAGCCGCCGGGCGACACACCGAAGTTTTACACGTCGCACCTGCTTCATTTGATAAAAAAATAATCCAAATAAAACCAACACAAATAAAACATTGAAGTGAAAACACCTGCTCACTCACGGATAAACAGACGTGCAGGTAGGCTATAAAATGTCAACATTTTTATCCTACATATCCTAACTTCCGCCAGTTCTCTTTTTTTTCTGTATTTAAGAACAAGGTTTTAGCTCTTATAGAGGTTATAAAAATGCTTCCATCTACCACAAACCCAATTTTTTTTAAAACTCATGTTAGATGTAAAAGCGTAGATATTCCCGTTAAAGAAAAAAAAGAAAGAAACAACAGAAAGGCGACAACGATTGGTTGATTGAGATAAATAACACATTAAATGAACGGCAAAAAGTTCAACCTAGGAAGCAAAAAAAGTTGTTGATACGAAAAAAAAAGCAAGCTAAGCAGTCTCTTTGTATAGGTGTTGGCGCGGCAGGTATGCTACGACGCAGTTCGCCGCTCGGTAACAGCCAGCCAACTAGTCTCCCGTGTTTTATTTCCCGCCGAGAGGTAGTAATAACCGAGGATGTTCGAGAGAGTTGGCCAACTTTCCCGGGAGGGCCGGACGGGCCCGGTAGCGCGCCCAGGGCTCGTCGATGATTCAGGGTGCAGGACATAAACACGGCTCTTCCAGTCGTAAACGAGGCGTCCGCCGTCAACATTGCAACGCCGGCCGTTGTTGGGAGGCCCACTTTACGAGCTGCCCATCCGCGCCCGCCTCCCCGCAGTGCAGCTTTTGATGGGGCGAGCATTCCGAAGTCGACCCGGTGGCCTCGGCCTGCCTCCATGCAACGGTGGCGCTGTCGGTATGGCCTGAGAGTTTGCTGCGCGAGTGCCCGCGCACGCAGATAATCCCTTGCGTAACTTTCATCAATCTTCTAATGAAACTTAAATTTCGACCCCTGAGTGTGAACAACGCCTTATGACGTCATGAATGGGTAAGTGGTGAATTTGTTCAAATTTCAGTTCCATCAACATCTTGCTTTCACGTCTAGATAACGGACAATTCTTAGTAATACTTGATTTGCGCCTGCCCATCTAGAACATTTTAAATCGCACTCGGAACTAAAATAAACCAGACATTCGTCGCAAGACTGGCTTTTCCGATCATACATTTAACGAGTTTGAGATCTGACTAGGTGCTGCTGGAGTCAAGATTAAGAGGCTACTTTACCTACCGGCAACCACATGGAGAAGTAGAATAGGTGATGCATATATACTTCGATGACGCCTCTATCATAAAAAAAAAGGTTTTGGTTACAAAAGTCTCGCTATCTAGCGTGACATTTAGCAATACCAGAATGTCTTACATTCACAGTAAGTGAATCTTATCATGATTGCCTGAGTAATTTAAGATCGCCATCTTCGCGGCATTATGACTCAACAAGTATCAATATAGCCTATTAATATCGAGCTGCGCAGAATCCAGTGAACGAGCGATCACCGCTACGAGGCACGAAACGGGGCACAAGAGCAGTTCCAGTCACCACGGCGATTTATTTCAACGCTTTGCACAACTCGTTCCACCACTGCGAAGATTCACACGCTCGCAATAAAATATGCGCGAAGCGTGGGCCTTACACGCTGCAGCTAAAAAGAAAAAGGAAAAAGGTGCATCCTGAACAGACTCCACGAAACGCCATTTGTCACAATTTGGCCTATCTCCACTCCACCGGGGGCACAGAACAAAAGAAAATCAGCGATGCCCCCCCCCCCCCCCCCCCCTCCTTTCTCTCGTGAAGGCTACATGGGCCGGATTCAACACTTTGACGCAAAGATGGGAGAATCCGCTAGCCCTTTTGAGAACAAAACGCAGATATCAATCATAGCTTACGTAGCGTGTAAATTTAAACAGATTTTCGGGGGGATGGCAGCACTCTTGGGGAAGGCGACTTTCAGTGTACTTACTGCTCCCGTCTCCAAACGATGACTAAGCATTCTGATCTCCGCACCGACCCCACGCAAGCCCCCCTACCCATGCGATCTCGTGAGAGATGACGAGAATCAGCCCCGAAACAACACGTTCTCCGCATCCGGGAAGGGAACAATCGCGTAAGCATATTTATGAGAGAATCAGGTGGGGCTTTCCCGCCTCACGCCGAAGCGGTGCGGGGTTGCGCTCTTTACACCCCACGGTCCCCAAGGATGATTTCGAAAACACGGGAGCACGCTGCACGTGACAGTTTGGAATCGCCTGCACACCCCTCCCCCTCTCCTCTTCGTCCCCCAACTTTGACGACACCGTCAGGGAAGGGAAACTCAAAGGCGATCCCGAGAGCAAATAAAGGAAGAGAAATTAATGGACGAGCGCGGTTATACCATCGTCCTCCCTTCGTTCGGGTAAAAAAGAAAAAAAAAGAAAAAAAAGACAACACAATTGGTTTGGTCCAGTCGCAGAAATCGCACATATACGAGACGTCCATAAACTACATCGGATGCAGCGTCGTCCACCGAGCACATCTTTATTTATTTTTCATTTCTTCCGCTATCATTCTCCCTTTCTACGGTTCTTTTTAAACACACAATAGACTCAGAAATGAAATGTGAGAGCCCACATTGAGTGCAGATTATATGTCTCCCCCTTTCCCCCCCCCCCCCCCTCCCCCCCTTCTCTCCTTCTATCCAGCGCCGTCGCCGCCGCTTGATTTCATTGACGTTTTGTTATTTCCTTCTTTTTTTCCCCGATTTTGTTCCCGCCGAGTATAGTGGCGGCCGGGCGCCGTGTGCGGAGGGGCCACACTGAAGGGGTGAGCGCGTAATGAGTTCTGGCCCCGGAGTGCCGGCTGCCGCTGCCTCCGCCACCGGGGCTGGAGAGACCTTCTCAACCCTTTTCAATACGACGAGGTAAGCGCACATTTTTATGACAGGCGGGCTCCGCCGGCTTCCCAAGCACAGCAGCCCAGTATCGGGTTACAGCGCATTACTTCAACCTTAAACCTTTTCAACTTTTTTTTTAAGCAAAGGGCGAGGGGGGGGGGGGGGGGGTGCTCAAATGAGTTCTCGGGATGCGCTTGCTCAGATAAGGAAAACGCACAAGCTGCAAAAAAAAAAAAAAAAAAAATTTCTATGTGTTTGTGTGCGTGTGCATTTGTGTGTTTCTGTCTTAAATCGATTGCCCCAAGGAATAAGCGGAGAGAGACCAATAAGGCAGTTTTCTTCGGGGGTTGAAATGGAGGGAGCAGATGCTTCTTGCGGCTGCGCAGGTGCACTTCGATTGGCCGCCGACGACGCCGGTGCACCCGAGACTAATCTTCGGAAAGGGAATCATTAAATCGAATCTGGTTCTAAGCGTTTCGACATTCGGAAGAACGGTCGGGAATTGTCCGTTTCATTCTGTGCAACCCGGGGGATTAAACGCGCGGAATACGAAAATGAGGACTTTCTCGAGGTCTGGTTGCTGCAATCATGGTTACCCTGGAGGTGGGTTACGCTATACACGTATAGTATTGTTAGGCTAAGCAGGCACAGTCGCCTTCACAGCGTATGATGCAACGTGGTTTGAGGCATGTAGACATATGTGGGGCTTGCGTAATAACAGCATTACCCTAATTTTGCAATCTGAGAGCGACTCTTTCTATGCCCAACATTTTGATTGCATTTCTCCTGATGTACTACTTTCGGGAAATGAGTCCGCACAGACAAATTACACAGTCCGCACCTGGTGCATAGGCAGTAGTAAGCGTTAGCGTCGCCCACATTTTATTACTATCAGATGTGCGTCAATTTAGCTCCTTAGAATGAATGCTTGGGCAAGTTGGATATTCATATTGTAGGAGAAGCGCAAAAGTAAACTCACTGACGCTGAAAATGCACGCACACCAGAAATACGGTCACTCACGTCGCTCTGACTAAAGGTCTGTTCACACGATGCATCTTTTAGGCGCGCAACAGTTTCGCGACACTCAAGTTTCGCGAAATATGCTCGTCCACACGTACTGCTTCACGTGCAACAACGATGACGTTTGGACTCGCGAAAATAGTTTGGGTGTTGACCATAAAGTGGCGCTTCAGTTGAAAGCCAACATCATCATCATCACCATTAGCCATTCAGCGTCGTGTTCTCCATCTTCCGCCACATTCTAAGAGTCAAAACGCAGGCGAGCTGGTGAACAATCATAATTAAGAAATAAAACCTTAAGACAAGGAAACAAAGAGGGACATAAACACCACCGTCTTAATACCAGCACAGCATACAGCTGTCATTTACTTCCATTTACTTAATTTACTCTTAAATTGTCATTTACTAGCTGTTGAATTGTCATTTACTGCCATTTACTTTATTTACTGTTGAATATGTATAGTTTGGATGGAGGTTGACAAAGAAGAAGACTGTTGTGGAAGTAATTGAGAGTTGTACGCTGTGGTTTTGAGACGGTACTGCGTACGCCCCTTTTTGTTTCCTTGTCTCAAGGTTTCATTTCTTAATTATGACTAAAATAGACGCCAATTATCATCATCACCAATTACGTCTTCGGCCATCGCTGGATGTTTTTCCGATATGCTACTCACTTTCCCTTCAGTGGTGCTTGACGTGCTTGCGGAAGCGCCGGCAGTATCCATCGTTCGTGGTTTCGATATTTTTCGGATTTGGCTCGGCTACAACACCGGCAGTGAAGTGGTCTTCTCAAACAGCTCGCTCCCCCCTCAAAGGCCACGTGAGAGCGTTTCTGAGCGGTCATTGTCGGCGCTCTCAGAGTGAATGACAGGACTCGGGAAAGTTTCAGCAAAAGCTCGCTCCAAAAGTGAGGTGTCCGCGCAACTTTTTTTAGATGCGCGCGTCCTTTTCGGACTCGTTCAGACGGCGAAACCATTTCGCGAAACTATGTTTCGCGACACTAGATGCGCGAGAAAAATGCATCGTGTGAACGGGCCTTTACAACTCAAATTGTATTTTCGTCTTCTTTCTCTTTCTTTTACCCGTATTAAACTTGTCATGTCTCACTTCCTTCTCTTTTGTACGAAGAAATAGCAAGGTCTATCGCACATTATTTTCGAAAGTCAAGATATAACAATCCTTTTTTCAGTAAGCGTTATGGATGGACTGCTAACACAAGTATCACTCCTTTTTAAGATGTTAGCTCCTCTATTATTTCACGTGTTAGTTGGTGATGGTTCTTTCCAATTACGGTTCTATTTTTTAACTCCGCAGTGCACCCACAGTCATGGCAGTGAGTGCCGAAAAGTTCTGAGTTTGCTAATCGGGTGTTGTTGTTATGTTCCCTTAATCTGTCATTTATACATCTTCCAGTTTGTCCTATGCACTGTCTGCCGCATGAAAGGGGAAAAAAATAAATCACTCCTTTTAAGAAGGTACGTATTGGGTTCTATGCTTTTTAGTGCAGACGGTATTAGTTTTTGGTATGGCGTTAACTTTTTTACATTGGCCTGAGAGTTTGATGGGGGCGGAAAAGACTACATCGATATTTGCGCGTTTCCCAATCTTCTTCAGGTTATGAGAAATGTTATGAATGTAGGGGATGACTACCGGTTTTTGGTTACTGTATCTGTCGCGTGGCTTGCGGGATGTCATTTGACTTTTTTTAATCTGTTTAGGGAGACTTTCGGCGACTGAAGTTAAAAGATGAGAAAGACATCCCTCACTTAGTATCTTAGATACTTGTCCTGCAAAGCTTGTTAGGCCTGAATGCGGGAAGGACTTGAAAATAGAGTTTTTTAAGCACTGATTGACTATGCCTCAATTTAGAATGCGCCGAATTATAATTTAGGAGTGTTTTTTTCCCCCTCGGCTCATACGACCAACAGGCATGACGGGGCTGAAGATACAATTTTAGGTCCAGAAATCTTAAGGATCGTAGCTCTGGCAGATCGTGTGTAATCTCCAAAGGGTTCAAACAAGTTTTAAACTTGGCGATCACAATGGGCACATGAATCGGGAAGTCTTTTTCGTTGGCGTCCAGGAGTAGCAAATAGTCATCAACATAGCGAAACACCTTTACCACAGTCGAGGAATCTAAGCTCTTTTGAAGCTGTCTGTCGGGGTATGCTAGCAATAAATCACTGAGAAGGGGCGCAACGCAGGATCCGATGCAGACTTACTTTTTTTGAAGGTAGGTGTTACCGTTCCAAGATGCAAAGGTACACCGGAGGTAAAACCTTGGCAAATCAAGAAAGTTGCTTTGGGAAAGTCCTGAGGTATTCTGGAAAGCTATGGCACCATACGAGTCAATGCTGTCTTCAATGCACTCTAAGAGGCGTACCTGAGGCAAAGCATAGTATAGGTCCTTGACGTCAATCGAGAAAGCCTGGTATTGGTTGGCACTGTGTTCTTGTAGAAAGCTCAACCTCATGTGAGGGTTTTACCAAAAAGGGTCATCAACTGCTAATTAATTAGGTCTTTCTTGTAAAAATATAGCCAAAGATTTTTGCCAGGTGTCTCTTTCTGATACAATAAATCGCAAGGGACACTCATCCTTGTGGGTTTTGGCACTCAAAAAAAATTTCTAAGCTAAGTTGTTTTCTTTTTTCAAAAGAGGGGCAAGGCTCTTTCATATTCGGGTCCTCAAGGAGCCTTTTAGCTTCACATTTTACTTTTGCTAATGAGATGTCGTCGTGACGTTGGAAACAGATTCGATAGCTAAGAGGGTTTTTACCCCGAACTCCTCTTTGGATATGACAACGAAACCACCTTATTTGTCTGCTGGTATTATGTTTAAAGAATTATCCTTCAATTAATTTTCAACCTTTTTGATTGGCAGATGACTTACGGACGGACGCTTACTGAAAAAGAATTGTTATATCTTGACTCTCGAAGGTAAAGTGCGATAGACATGGCTATTTGTTTGTATAAAAGAGAACGAAGTGAGACATGACAAGTTTAATATGGGTAAAAGAAAGAGAAAGAAGACGAAAATGCCATTCAAGTTGTAAGTCAGAGCGACGTGAGTGACCGTTTTTCTGGTGTGCGTGCACTTTCAGCGTGAGTGAGTTTACTTTTGCGCTTCTCCTATAATAATTTAGCTCGTTGACAAGATGCATTATTTGCCCGCTAATAAAGCAATTCACGTGTAAATTTTTATTGTTTCCAGAGTCTTCATCATTTCTACAATACATATTTTATAATTTTAGAGGTTATAACTGCGAAAGCCCTTTTTACATAGGTTGTAAATATTTTTATTCAGTGATGTAATTGAAAGACATTATATTCAAATGAAAGTTTGAAAGGTCCTCCTTTGCAAGGGACACATAACTTTTCAATATAGTCCCCACCAACAGCGATATGCTTTAGCTACCGGTGGACTAGTTTATGCGTTTATGTATGCTGTCGTAGAAGAACGAAGGCGGCTGTTGACGACACCAACTGCAACGGTAACTTCGTCGTTAGACGAAAACCATGTACCCTGAAGATGTTCCTTTATCTCGAAAACAGCCACAAGTCTGATGGCTCGAGACCCCTGCTGTAAGGTGGTGGAGGAGGCAAACGATCGTGCAACTGCAGCTCTTCCAGCGCGGGGTCGATGTCGTAAACAACCACCCTCGTTCTTCCACGACGGCATTTAGAGACTAGTTAACCAGTAACGGAAGTGCATCGCCACTGGTGGGGACTATGTCGTTTTTAATGCGCTTTTCCTGAACGAGGAATTTCCAAACTTTCACACGAATGCAACATATTTCATTTCCATCACCGAATACAAAAATGCAAAACAAATTGACCACCACTCGCAAGTTTAGATACATAGGGGACATGCTTCCCAAAAGATTCTGCCGCGGCCTAATTATCTGTAGTAATAAATTTACAACTGCAGGCAGTTTCTCTTTGTACCATCTAGATGAAGCTCGATCAACATTGTCCGCCTCGAAGCAACTACTTTGCACATCGCCGGCAGAGGCACTGGAGCAAAAGAAACAGTCTGATGGTACGACCTTTTGTGTGGATTAATACTGGGCGTGAAACAACATGATCCATGCAATTTATTGAGCTTGCCTGGGGAGGAAGAGTAGAATTGCGAAACCTATCTAGTTCGCAACAGTGGATGATCCGTACGTGATACAAGACCAACTTTTAAACATAAACCATCCGCGGACCACGGTCAGGAAATAACGGTAATGGTCTTGTTTGTTAGCAAGAGTGTAAATCAGTACAACCCCCTTATAACTGGACAGGCCTATATATTCCGTGAACTACATGCCAAAACTATTCTGCAACATATCTTTAATTTTATAATGAGCATTCGTCAAACCCCACTGATTTTTAACCAAACGAAACAGTAATACACCTGTTTATACACGTCATGGCCGATATTAGAGACTTCTAGCAAACCGTTACCATGTTTCGTGTACCGTATTACTGGAGCCTTTGAAGTATGCTTCTGAGCGCGTGCCCGGGTGAAATCGTGACCGCGGGGCGGGCGCTTAAAAGCGTCTTCGAAGACTCCGGTAGTGCGCTGCACACAACAGGGTAACGGCTTGCCTAGAGGTTCCCATTATTCTTAATTTAATGATAGTGGCTAATAAACAAAATGGGGGTGCAAAAATACTGAACGTTTTTAGGAATTTTAGTTGATAATTAATTAAACTTTTATGGCCAAGCGATATGGCGACAGAGAAAGAAGCTTGCGGCAGAAGTTGTTTTCTGCTTGCAGTCACTTTTCACCGAAGACATGCGTTAGAAGAAATTGCATCTCAATTATTCACCTTCGGCGAACTTCAATGATTAAATTCGCAGACATTGCACAAAGGTTGTATTACTGACCAGTCTATCTATGCTGGAACGCTAACTAAATGATGTAGAAAACTGCATCGGGCACTGATTGGCTATTCTCTTGGGTCATATGACATGATGTTGAAATATAGTTTTTCTCTATGCAGTTCAAGCTATGCTCGTAAAAGGATGCAGTTGGCGGTGACGTCAAGAGGTCATCCGATGCATTTTGACGATGCAGTTAACTGAGTGGTCGAGACGAAGCCGGAGATCGTTCTGCATTGTAAAAGATGGCGACCCTAACATGTGCATCTATCTCTACTGTTGGGTTCGCCAGCGGATCGAGCTTTTAGAAATCACCGGGATGCTTTCGCGACGAGCGATGCGAGCTTTGTGTGCAAATACCGGCGGACCAAAGGGGTGACTCGCTGACTGTGCGACCAGCTTCGCGGAATGCTGCGGCGGCGTCGCGAAGGGCTTCGTGTGTTTGAAGGTCAAACGAGTCCTCGCAGCTCTACGCTTCTCCGCCGCTGGCGGCTTCCAGGGAACCGTCGGGAGCGACGAAAACGTTGGTGTTCACCAGTGCTCTGTGAGTCGCCTACTTAGTGATGTTGCCAACGCTGTCATCGATTGCCTCGGATCGAAGTGGCTGTTTCCAGCAAACTCAAGCAGAGAAGGCGCTCACAAAAGGGAAGTTCTTCCAGTGATGCAAGTTTAGCGGCGTGATTGATAAATATTCTAAATACTCTTACACGATTCAACACGATTGTGTTTTCATTTGAATGCACCCCATATGAGCGATTTGACTGAGCGAAAAGCCGAGCAACGGTAACAGAATATTTACAGAATGTATAATTGAGAGCTAAAAGAAAAGAAATAAACCTATCACTCTCAACCTGCACCACCAAATGACATAAAAGGTTTAAACCAATCAAAATAAATGAATAGGGTCAAATGACCAAAATTAATTTTTTTTGTAAAAGCCAATTTGCAAAAAAAAAAAAAAAAAAAATGGGGAGCATCGAAACCATAGTTTTAGGAACGGGCTTGGAATTTAGTACGGGCATTTACTTTTGGATATAGGATTATTCCTTTTCTAAAAACTCTATTGCTTTAAATGTAAATTTGTTTTTCTTGGTTTCTGCTCCATCGATCTTCTGGAAGAAGACGACGACGATCCAACTTCTTCATGAAGATGTCCTATATGAGAATAAGAATATGAATAATATTTCAGTGTTTAATGTTCTTTTTTGTTTTTCCTTTTTCTCTTCCCTCTCCTTCTTCCTTTTTCCCTTTTTATGATGATTATTTCTATTTATTTAGTTATGCATTTCCTATGTTGAATATAGATTTTAACCTATATCGCTTATG
Organism: Ixodes scapularis; assembly: GCF_016920785.2. Taxonomy (NCBI): domain Eukaryota; kingdom Metazoa; phylum Arthropoda; class Arachnida; order Ixodida; family Ixodidae; genus Ixodes; species Ixodes scapularis. The sequence goes on along the minus strand of NW_024609880.1, from coordinate 33,299,610 downwards.
GAACCATAAGCAACGGCAACAGGCTTAAGTTGAGCTAGTTGGTTCATACTTCAGGTGGAGAGGGAGATATGTATACTTTGTTTTAAAGCAACCACTTCAGGTAAGGCCAGCTGAACTAGGATAAACATATACATGAAGAAAATACCATACACACCGAGGGACTAACAACGGATTTTGTTTTTCTTCCTTTTCTACTGCGAACCGCACTTGAGGGAAATATTGTCTCCTTTTTTGCTTTCTACTTCACCGAAAATTTAACCCCCGAAGTAACTTTTTTTTTCTCGTGCAGCACGACAGATGTTGCACTAAAGCAGTCAAACAAAATAAAAAAGTCTAATTTGTCGTTAGTTGTTTATACAGCAGGAGGTCAGTCTGCCTGAACATGGCGTCATTGTTACCCACTGTGGATAAGCAATTTAGCCAATGCAGTACGACTGCTAGCCTGGGGTTTTTAACGTGCACCACGCAGTGGTGATACACGGCCGAGCAGCACACGCTATATCCAAATCTCGTGCTCGGGCGTGGCACCCACGAGTATTCCAGTGGCCCTTCCATTCTGCTCGCGTTTTGATGGACAAGTCCTGGGCGTTCAGCTCGTCCACAATTCTGTCCCACAACTCGTCCCGCTCAGGCTTGCTCAGAGGACTGTCAGTCGCGGCCCTCACTAAAACTTGGCTTTCTGTCAAAATGTCGTTCAGAAGAATAATCTGGTGGACCGACAAGCGAGGGCTTTACTTCCGCTTCTTCGTGTTGTCGGCCATGACCGCCTGCCTGCGCAGCGTAAAGGGCTGCAGCTAATGCTAATAGTTTTTGTGTAACTTAAGCAAGCTAAATATTTCATGCGACCAATTTCAACAAACAATAGTTTAATTATATTGCTCTGCGCTATACCTTTCAGATACTTAAGAGTATTGCTTTCTGGAACCCTCCACTGTCGAGTGTTGTGGTTCTCCGAAATTCCCTGTAGGGAGAAAAAAAAAAACGATGTAGTTTCAACTCAATCGCCACAGTTCGACGACGTCACTGGACACGTCATGGTGCAGTTCTCTTCCGATGTAGTTTGTTGGCGATGGAGATTAGGCTCCTCCCACAGGGCGACGTCACGATGCAGTTTCTGCATCGTGACGTCGCCTTGTGGTACTGTCTGTCTATGGTTTTCCAGCATAGACAGACAGTACTCACGTGTTCTATATTAATTTCACCGTGACCGTAGTGCAAGTGCGTGGCCGTTTTTTATTTATCGGTATTTTCGTGCGCGTCATTTTTCCTCTGATTGCCTTGTGTCTTTAGGTTTTATGTTACACCACTCTGTAATCGTAGTTGCCTTGGCCTCTGTATAAACGGCCATCGAGTCGAGTGAGAAATGAATAAATAAAATAACTTCTGAGACTTTTGTGTTTCCTTGTGGTGGAAAGCTACCTCTTGCTGAACGCTAAACACTATATATATGATGTCATAATGTATGATAGATTAAAATGCATTAAAGCAAACACCTCGGCGTACCATTGAGTAATTTTTTATTAATCGTCAATCGACTCACTGCTCCTTGCTTTCCGTGAATGCCAATGCTTATATGTTACGTCTAATCGGCAGTGCTGTAATCGATTTCTTTTCTGAAAGCAATTATCCACAAAATAGCCAATAAAGAACAATCAACCACACTTTCGACGTGCTAATGAACTGACACGAATACCCCGATGTTACAGGTTTAGGGTGCCTCCTCTTCAGGTGCAGATTTGATATCTAGGACATCTGCTACAAAGCTTTGCTTACGCCGTTCTTCCGGGGCTATAGAACAGGACGAGTAACATCCGACAGAGCGCTGCGTGTATAGCACAAAGTCAGCTAAAATGCGGGCGGGGCAGGTCTCAGCTCGAAGGGAAAAACAACTCATTAATGACTTCGTGTCCTTCCAAGAAACGTAGTTTCATGCCGGCGTCAACCCTAGACATCCGGACATGCTGTTCCTCGGAACTGCGCTCGTAGCAGCAGGCGCTACCATTAACAAAAAAAAAAAGAGGATTTAAGCGCACTTGATAACTGAACGAAGTCTCTTAACGAGCGTCACCGAATCAGGGATGTAAACTCCGATTTTACGTGTGCGAACAGTTTTTGAGACTCCGCGAGCAAAAGCGCGCTTGTTAAATTCGAAAAAAAAAAGAAAGATACATACACATTTTTCGGTAGCGAGCAGTTGGCCAGATCGTTAACCGCTGCTAACAACGTCGTTGACGCTTGTCGACATTCGTGCGCGTCCCCCTTGGCGGGGAGCTGTTTTAAGCAGCTTTTAACGAGGCCCGTGCAGATTCCCTCCAGGCTGTGCCCCAATTAAGCGACCGTTTTAATGATCGCCCTACAGTCGACCTGTTGAGCCACTCGCTTTAGTATACCCTCTCTCCCTTCCCCTGTTAAACTCAACCTGAAGCTACGAACTCGTGGCAGAGTTGATGTTCGGCCATCGGGGATAAACGCTGGACGTCGCTTGTATAAAGGCTTGCTGACAGACTTGCGTTTGACTGGGACCGATTATGCTACAAACAGATTTTAAACCTCTTGTGGTGACTGCGCACGACCAACAGTGGCAATAGGCTTAAAACTGGTTTCAGGCTTTCAGGTTCTAAGCAATCGCCAACGTATGCACGCAGCCTTCATTGAGAATCAAGGAGGAGCTGCAAGTCCTCGTAGATTCCCTCTCACAGTCACAAACATCAGGCGGATTTCGTTTGGTGCCACTAAAAACGAAATACTTGGCCGAGGTTGCATAATATGTGTTAATTTTGTTTTTTTAAAAGCGAAAGCTTTGTTCGGTAACCCTGAACAAAGTTTGCTTGTTTGTGTTTGGTCGCACCGTGGCAAGGTCAAGGTGGAGAAATTCAGCAGTGGAGCGCTGATGTTGGTTTGAAGTCATAGCGTGCTTGACAAATGGCGTAGCGCCAAGCGGAGTAAGAAAGGGCGACGCAACCATTTCCCTCTCCTCCTTCCATCTTTTACATAGTAAAGTAGGACTTACGTATAGTAGTAGAATTACCTCGTGGGCATGAGGACAATTCCCTGTCAGATTGTAGGTGTGACCGTAGTTCAGAGAAAACGATGGAATATGCCCAAACAAGAAGTGCATGGATCATGCAAAAAAATTATATATTCAAAATTAGTTTGTCACATGTCACATTGCGTATCATTGTGGTAGAAAAGGCTGCTCTTTAAAAAAAAACATAAAAGGCTAACGCGCCTTTCTAGCATTAGAAATGTCTACCGTCAAGCGATTTTCTTTTTTTTTTATTCTAAGTACTCTACCATTAGTACTACACGTGAATGGTGTAACGAATATTGCACCATTCACACGGCCAGCATAAAGGTATCTTTGCCATACCCTTTAACCCCTGCAGTCGGCGAATCATCCGGCACTCTAGGGTATCGATCACATACCACGTTCGCGGAGGATCGCGAACTGATTCGCCGCCGACCATAAAGGTCCTTTAGCTATAAATAGACCGTTATGATTGTGTGGATGGAGTATAAGTCTGTGTGGCTGTGTACTATGGCACTCTCTTTGAAAGTTGGCTTAATATTCCGATATTACAAACAAGCCGTGACCACAGGGATCACACAGACTACAGTCGTTAGGGGGAGTAGAACGGCAGGGAGGACTTTCAATTGTCCAGCCGCCAGTGCGTTGTTCTTACACGCGGTAGTACTTCGGCGGATCGTGAGCATTGAGCGTTTCCGGGAAGCCAAAGCATGACGAAAGGTAAAGAGCGCGTTCTAGATGCCGGGTGTTCAAACGAGACGCCATTCCGTCCTGTTCTGGTCAGGGACAGTACACCCAAACAGAAGCATGTGAGTTTTTTTTCTTTCTTTCCTGCATAACACTGAAACAATCGATCACAGCGAAAAATAAAATAATCACAGCAGATGATGAAACTTGTAATACAACATTTTGTAAACAAATGCGATGTGGACATTAACGCTGAGCAAGTGAAAAACGTCCTGGCTATTGTATGTAGCACATAAGTTTTTTAAATGTAATCGTGTAATGAGTTAGACATTCGCTGATGTCCTTTACATTTACGCCGTGATTGGTCTTCTTGCGTTATTCGTGAAAATGAACTCACGGATTAGTTTCAGAATGTTAAGATGACTTGCACGCAATCTAATTGATCTTTTCCTTTAAAAAAATTAGGAATAAAACATGAGTTTAACATCTGAAGTCAAAGAGTTAAAGGTAACAGATGACGAACCTCGCAGACAAGTCGCTCAAGCGTTTGGTCAAGTGCAATGCAAGAACGAAGCGTAAAAAATACTAAATAGAGCGGACCGGAAGAGTTCCAGGGCTGCCCGATCGATAGCGCCACCGAGAATGTTGCCAAGCAAAACAGGGGCGAATACGTATACTCGCACGCTGTTAGTGTGAACAAGCCATCGCCTTTTTGTCTTCTTCTGTTTTCCCCTCAGCGTTGAAGGACTGTCTTCAAAATATACTTTAAGGGTGGAAAGTTCTCTGGGGAATACTAACCTAAATGGTAAAATTTGATGCCCGACACTACACTTTCAAAGTGAAATTAAAAAAAGAAGCGTCGAAGTCGTGTTCGCGCTAACAGTGTCGCGCAGTGCACGTGTTTCACGACTACGTAAGGCCCGTTAAATATTCAATGCTAGCAGTCGTACCGCACTGGATGAATATCTTGTATATAGCGTGAATGAGTTTTGATATATACTGGTAGAACAATCCCACGTTTTCTAAATACTCCCGCCTAATTCACTTTGTTTATCTAGATAAGCATGGTATCGGCGCGCGTTTCCACATCGCTAATGCGCGGTGAACGTTACAGACTCTATGGCAACTTGTTTCACTGAACTGGCCAAACTTATCGTCCATAGCGGATGCATCAGACGCCTTTTAGGACAGGCTAGTCACCCACTGTCGAAACATTCGTAGAACAAATTACTTCATAGTTCGTCGTAGTTGAAGGGTCAGAGGTGCATGGAGCAAATGAGAACTGCAGGTCTTGAGCTTACCTTCGTGACTCCTGAAAGAAATTTAAAGCGGTACTCCGGCGATTTTTCGAGCTACCTAAACTACTCATATTTTTTTTAGTCCCCGGCTTTTACGATTTTCAATGTTCTATTTAGTAGCGCGAAATTCCGAATAGTTACTGTAAAATCGACAAATAAAAATGATGCAATGACCAACATTCAAGTATACCCGCCAGTTTCAGTGCCTTGACTACACTGGAAGGCAGTTTCGCCAATCAAGCAGGCAGTTTAAAAAGTGAACTGCCAAGCATTTGTTACGTGAGGCTGTGCGGGTGCTGGAGAAAGTTTTTGATTGTTTCATTTCACGCCACGAATCTGCTTGCACTCAATTGGTAAAAAATTCTACAGTCCATGGAGTGAACCCCTGCTTGCCGCTGGCGCCAATTTTTCATTCTTGCCAAATTAATCTCTCAGTTTGAGAAAAAAAAAATTGAGGTTTAAGGTTGTAAACTAAATAACTCCGCGAAAACATATATTTTGGCTTTATATCTTGGATACTATCTGAGCGATGTGTGCTGGTCTGTATAGAATATTTTCATGCAAATCGGGGACCGTGAAGAAAATGCAGGATCACTCTGTTACAGCTTGGTTCACAGATGCCCTTTTTATTGCGTTAAGTTACGTTACGTTAGATTAGGATGGACCAACGGTGGCTATCTTGAAGAAACCTAAAATTTTACCCTTAGATGGTATGGCTGGTGACACCGATGTTCCGGCTAGTCCTTTGTGCACGCTGCGCAATCACCCCGTGCTCTAGCCCGTGTCACGCGGTGCCAGCTCTGTCCAGTTGGCTCCGCTAGTCCAGCGAGCTCGTCTATGGGGGATGATAAGGTGAGTAGCTTTTATTCTCTGATACGGGCTTCTGATCCTCAGTGCAGTACTTTCTACATGCTCTAATGAGTAGTGAGAAAAAGATATTGAGGTATAACTTGGTACTTTTTCGTAAGAAAGACGAAAACAAAACGCGCTTTTTCACAAGCCGTGAAAGCGTCTGCGCGTGGTCTTCGTTTCACCTTCCGTCCGAGCGCAGCCGAAGGCTGAGGGACGGTTCGCAATTTCGAGGAGAGCATTCTTACGCACCACAAAATAGTCCGGGATTTTTTTTTTTTTTAAAGAACTGTTTTGTGCGTAAACATTACACAATATTCCAGATCTGTATTGCTGATAATTATTTGCACTAAAGGAATTACATCTCTGAACTTTATGTTTTATTAATATATGTAAATGCATGTGGTTTGGTGGAAACACGAACATCCACTGGCAACCGGCTGCAGCACTTGGTTTCTCTGTGTGATTTCGTTCCCGTAATGGCCGAATCATGTGCTTCGCTGCTTTCCTCACCGAGTCGTTTCAGAACGTCCTATCGCAAAAGCGCGTTTGGGTGTCAGGCGCGAAAGGTCGTAATGTATGTCTACTTTCAAATTTGGCCGGAGACTCCGCTTGCGTCGTACCGCGAATGCGTTGTTAACAAGAAAAGCGTCCGGGCCACTACATTTCACTGATACGTGGCGAAATCGGGGCACTCCTTTACCTGCCGATCACATTGAACGCCGAGAAACTGGTGGAAAGGACTGCGCCTTGAGCCCTGGTATATCCAGACATTACAAGGAAACATTAACGACCCGTTCATCGGGCACCTTGCAATGTGTAATTACATCTCGAAACTTTGCCGAAATGCCGAATAGGCGTAAAGCTCGGACATGGACGCCAGCGGTCAGCCTTTGTACTGACATCCCCTACGACTAAATTTCAAAACGTGAAAGGGCACTTCTTAAACTTATAGCAGTCGATACCGTTGGTACACTCGTAGAAGACGAAATACTCGGCGAGCGCGGGCGGCGCAGTGGAGTGATACAAAAGTGCAGGCGAGATCGCGTGACCTATTGCCGGCGTGTGATTGGCTCGGGCCACACGTAGCTTTGGCTGCGCTCGGACGGAAGCTGAAACGAAGTACAGTCGGTGGCGTCACTTGTGACGTGACCTCACATGACGTCACGTGTGACCTCATTCCCCGTGACGCGTGACGTCCCACGTGACAGCGACGCCATGACCCTAAATTTGGAGGTTTTACGCGCCAAACCAACGACGGGCATCTGGCACGCCCTAGTGGAGGACAGAGGATTAATTTGGACCACCTGGGAATCTTTTGACGTGCAACCGAAAGCTCGGTTACACGGCGTCTTCTCCGCAATAAGCCTCCGTCAGATTGCGGGCACCTCGGCCGTCATGACCCTATCGACCCGCTAAATGTGGCGAAACATTTTCCACTAAATTTAGCAAAAAAAATTTCAGCGAAACGTAGCGCGTCGATGCGGTCGTGACCTCACGGCCATGTGTGACGTCATACCCATGACGTCACACGCGGCTAGGCGCGGTGCATTTTGAAATGTTTTGGTCCCACCGGCGCAAGATTTTCCGCAGCGCGAGCTCCTAAACGCTATCGCGTTAAAATTCCTCGGCATAGACGTTTATCATGCCCTGTATTCCAAGACACAGGCTGACAAGGACGTCTGCTAGAAAGGTGGCGATGCTTGGCGATTGACCTCTCTGATCAAAATGGTAACAATTGAAAAGCGGCAGGTAGTCACAGAATACTGCTTGAATGAACAAAAAATCAAGGCTCAAAAAAGCTGGGGATACGTGAGCATATTTTAAAACGAAACCGAGACTGGAGAAAAACAAAACAAAAAACGAAGAACTATTCAGTGCTGTAGGGGTTAGCAACAAAAGTAACGAAATGAGTTACTTGCAAAATAGAGGAACGCGTTACCGACCTAGGTTACCTCAAAATAAAAGGAACGCGCTACTGTTATCGACAAAAAGTAATGCGCGGCTTTACTGTTTTTTAATTATTAATTAACACATTTTACTGTTTTGACGTTACAGATATGCATAAGCGCCAGATTTCAATTAACCTTCATGTCTATCCAGAAATTGAACATAATTACCATATATTTTTTAGTGTTCAAGCGAAATGCCTACAAAAACAAACGCCAAACACGAGAAAAAAAAAATAGAAAAAAATGCCGACCCTTTACAGCCCCGAAACACGCACAAAAAAAAATTGAAATGTAATCTTTTTAAGTTTTGGGTATAATAAGTAACTAGTAATGTAGCTACCCGCTACCCCTTACTTGAAATAAGTAACGCAAGAACGTTACACGTTATTGTTGTGAAAATATGACGACTGCGTGAGTACGTTACACGCCACTGTTTTGAAAATCTAACGAGTATGTTAGCGCGTAACCAAAAAAGTAACGCTTTACCGTTAACGCCGGTACTATATAGTATTCCTGCCATTACCGCCAACACTAGACTTGTGTCGTCCTTGGTTTTTTTCCCCAGGCTTGAGGTTTTGTCTTAAAATAATGTTTCGCAGGAAGGGGATGCAAACTGGTTAAATCAAAGTGCCTAGATTAAAGCTTCGCCTACATACGACTGCACTCCTTGAGGTGCCGAACAAGTCAGGCAGTTTAATAATGATAATAATAGTAATAATAATATATCTTTACTTCCTGTGCCCAGAAGCTTTTCAGTCTTTACCGTGGTACACAAAATACTAAAATACAAATACCGCAAAGTAGATTGTTCCGCTATCTCTGATAACCACCCTTACAAAAAATGAACTGAGTTTCAATTGAAAGTGTAAAGGACTCACTCAATAGACCGCATTCAGTCTCAATCGAAACTCAATTTACTTTTCCTAATGAGTCCCTATTGAACCGTACCAGGGTATTGGCCACCGAGTCTTAATTTAACTTTTAGCAATTGCATTTCAATTGAATTTTGGCAATAGTGTTTCAAAAGAACTTTTGCTATTGAGTTTCAATAAAAATATTGCAATTGAGTTTCAATTAAATTTTCGCAACGTGTCTCAATAGAATTTATTATAACTGCGTTTAAAAAAATTGCAACTGGTTGAGTACTTTTTTGTATAATTCCTTAAAGCACGCAACATGAAGGAGACAAAGCACATGGAGGAAACGAACACAAACATCATAACTAAGCACTCACAACCCACTATTCGTACTCCCCTTGACTACCCCACGCCTTCTATACCCTACATAAGAAAGGTATTAATTTGGCCGGTGATCACCCCAGCATTTATTAAGGTTCCCAGTTTGCTATTTCTTCCTTGGAAGTCTCATAAATGATAAATAGTGTTTCGACGTCATTGGACTCTATCCCTTCATAGAATAATAGAAAACCATTGGTACAAGCAATAACCGTTCGGTGCAGACGACCAAACTCAATCGCATTCCTATTGAGTAAATTCAATAGAATTCATATGGAGTTTCTAATGAACAAACTCAATTGCATTCCTAGTGAGTAAAGTCAATAGAATCGATATTGAGTTTCTTATGAGCAGTCTCAATTGCATTCCTAATGAGTAAATTCAATAGTATCGAAATTGAGTTTCTTATGACCAAACTCAATCGCATTCCTATTGAGTAAATTCAATAGAATTCATATGGAGTTTCTAATGAACAAACTCAATTGAATTCCTAGTGAGTAAAGTCAATAGAATCGATATTGAGTTTTTTATGAGCAGTCTCAATTGCATTCCTAATGAGTAAATTCAATAGTATCGAAATTGAGTTTCTTATGACCAAACTCAATCGCATTCCTATTGAGTAAATTCAATAGAATTCATATGGAGTTTCTAATGAACAAACTCAATTGCATTCCTAGTGAGTAAAGTCAATAGAATCGATATTGAGTTTCTTATGAGCAGTCTCAATTGCATTCCTAATGAGTAAATTCAATAGTATCGAAATTGAGTTTCTTCTAACCAAACTCAATCGCATTCCTATTGAGTAAATTCAATAGAATTCATATGGAGTTTCTAATGAACAAACTCAATTGCATTCCTAGTGAGTAAAGTTAATAGAATCGATATTGAGTTTCTTATGAGCAGTCTCAATTGCATTCCTAATGAGTAAATTCAATAGTATCGAAATTGAGTTTCTTATGACCAAACTCAATCGCATTCCTATTGAGTAAATTCAATCGAATTCATATGGAGTTTCTAATGAACAAACTCAATTGCATTCCTAGTGAGTAAAGTCAATAGAATCGATATTGAGTTTCTTATGAGCAGTCTCAATTGCATTCCTAATGAGTAAATTCAATAGTATCAAAATTGAGTTTCTTATGACCAAACTCAATCGCATTCCTGCTGAGTAAATTCAATAGAATTGATATTGAGTTTTTAATGATTAAACTCAATTGCATTCCTAGTGAGTGAAGTCAATAAATCGATATTGAGTTTCTTACGATCAGTCTCAATTGCATTCCTAACAAGTAAATTCAATAGAATCAAGTTGAGTTTCTAATGGTCAAACTCATTAGACGTTGAGTTTATATCGAGTTTCAATTGACTCTAGAGGAACACAATAGAAAGTCAATTGAAACTCATTGATAATTTTTGTAAGGGATGTACTCGATAGCTCAAGGCGCTTTGGCGCATGCATACAATATTTCTATCAAAGTATATAAAAAAGTATCTCGATGTTTTCATATCAATTCAAGCACCGTTTTGGGGTCGACATTTTAAGTATTTCAAAAATATATAATTTTTGTGCCACTTCTTGAAATTAATAAACAAAAGAAAAAAAAAGCAAGCTTGGCGTTTTTTTATTTTTTTATTTTTTTACATGCTATGTATTACTAATGCGGCCCAGGCCAGGGCTGACGTTTCTTTCACCGTTCGAGAACCTCAAGTTTACTGCTCGCCATTCTGTCAATTCTCGAGCAAGTGAACCAGGACTCTTCTCTGGCATTTCTAATATAGGTTTCATTATGTCAAATAAAATATAAGGAGATATTGTATTTTACAATACTAGAACGAAATGTCTAACAATCTCCCGTTTGTGATAGCTTGGCAAATCTTTCCATGTTATTACGTGAGGACTACCGTAGACGTTTTAATTTCCTTGATATCACAAGAAAGCTCAAATGTAGCTATTTTATTTCATATGATTTCAATATTATTCGTACAAATAAAAATGTGTTATATACATTTGCGTCAATAATACCAACGTATTATTGCGATCTATCATGAATGTAAGTAAAATACAGTATTTTGTTTATATAAACAAAAAATAAATCTTGAATCTTGTGAAATGAGCGTTGAGAACGGCAAGATTTATTGCTGATTTATATAACTTTTACTTCGCATTGCGCACAAATTTCACGTATTCTTAGGCATACGCGTTAAGTGTTATTTCGAGGTAATTAAACTCATTAATGTAACAACATTGTCCAGATTATCACCTATGCGAGAACGCCGTCATAATGAACTACTGATTTGTTTCGACTTTTAATTGCAGTCATGGAAACGAAATATTATATTTTTTTACTTATATTTCAGGAGAAAACACAATCATATGTTATTACTAGTAAAACACGAAGGAATTTTTTTTTTAAGAAATTAGGTTGTAAATTTTAACAAGGTTTTGAAACATTTTTTTCATTCCGGAATATACAACGTGTACCCCGCAAATATTTACTTACTTTCACTTCAAAAATGAACTACAGATTGCCGAATGTGTATTTTCCGCCAAACTGTAGCGTTAGCGCACCGTACGAAATGCCAACGTTTCAGCACTAACCGGTGTGTTATTCACACGTTTTCTGATTTTCTGAAAATTCCTCTGCCCATTTTCGGCTAATGGCGGCATAGGATGTATTCGATAGCTCTTTCGGTAGGCAATTTTTCATTAAACATTTAAGAAAATCACGCGAAACTAGAAAATAATGTGACAGTTACTGCTAAAACTTTGGTACCTGCTTCGCACCGCTTACACGGTTTGAGAGAAAATAAGAACTCAAAAATGCGTAATTTATTTTTGCAAAAAAAAAAAAAAATAATCTTGGGTATCGTCTTGGAGGACTTTCTGTGTAAAACGGATTTTATTTTGTACATTGTTATTGAATATTTTATGGACTAAAAGAGCGAGGCGCGAGGTTTTTGGGAAAATCAAGTATCTTAAAATACCTTATGCAGGTCACATATAAGAACTTGCCAAACTTGGCCGAAATTTATCGAAAAAACAAAGTTCAACTTTTCTCTTTTTAAAATTATTCTAAAATAGTAGCTTTTTAAATTTATTTTAATGCAGATTGTTATTAATTCTGAGTCAGGTCCCACATGCCCCTGCTTACTTTGAGCTGGCTCGATAATCAACTAGAGATAGGTGCATTTGTGAAAAATTTATTATTCTTATTATTAGTTTGCTTTCACAATCCACTTAAGACTATCGTTTTAGACATTCCTCTTCTGCTTCACACATCACAATGCGTCACCTGCCACTGTGCTCCTATTCCTTATTCGAACACCGTAAAATACTTAGGTATTCTTTTCGACCCAGACCTTTCGTGGAACTCACATTTCATAAAACTATGCTCGAAATTAAGGAGTTTTTCCTGCTTATTATACAACATCAAGCCCTTCCTGCCAGTTGGTATCTGAAAATGTATAGCTAACTCGTTAGCACGTATAGCATACTCCGCTATGGCATAACAGTTTTTTGCAACTGCTCCGGGCTATGGCACAAAAATGTCAACAGTATCTTAAAAGGAATCCTGCGTCATGTACTTTACAAACCCACTACATCTTGTCCCAATCCTTTTCAAGCCCTCTTCATGCCTAATTTCAGCCTCTCTTGTTTGAAAAGATCGTGCTTACTCATTACTGGAATGACGAATTCAAAACACCCCGTCCAACAACCCGTCAACTACGACTAGACACTCGGTTTTATTTTCCCACGTGTTATACACGTTACACATGCGATGTTACTATGTTTCTCAAATTTTTAACTCGTTGCCATCCAACTTTGAAGACCTGACTTCAAAAAAGAAACTAAGGAAAGCTCTACGTCATTATACTTCCTCAAACGAAACCCCGTAAAAGCCCTGTTTTTTTGTTGTTGTTTTTTTGTTCTTTTGCGGTTTTTCTCGTGTTTGAAAGACCAAACGTCCCGGCTTTTCTTTTGGAAATTTTTTCTAACATTTAAAAATTTTTATTTATGGTGCACATTGTATTTTTTTTACTCTTTACTTTTTTCTAACTTTGTAAAGTTATTGTGATTTAAAAGGACCGAAGACTGATAGATATGCATACACCAGAGCTAATTGATCATACTGATTGGTGCTCCAGAGTACATACTGTTCGTATGTAAAACATTTGGCATTCTGTGTCGCAGTACCAAACTCTGAAACTTCACGAACTTTTCTCAAGACTGTGACAAAGCTGACTTTTTTTTTTCATTTGCACACTTACTGTTACTGCGACGCTCAATCTTTTTATGTTCTTTTCTTCACTTGATACCGATACAATGCTCCAGCTTTTTTTTTCTAATACTTTTCTTGATACTACTGTGATACTTAACATTTCTGTTCATAATACTTCACTCCATGTCACTTCAACTTAGGTTCTGTCCCACAAGCCCTCGATGGCTTTGACGAACCTGCATTAATTTCGACTTGTCTCACAGACAAGCAATAAACTTTATTATTATTATTATTATTATTGATCATCATAAAATTTATTATAAAGGTGTCACAGAAGATCCTAGTGCACGAGTGTGAGAAGTGAATGCACAACGAGCTGTCGAACATGTGATTTCCGACAGGGGGAAGAAACGTCAGTTTTCTCTCTGGTTGCTTCAATAAATGATAACTTGAAAACAAAAGACAAGAATTCGTCAAGCTTTTTTTCTGCGCTGGCGTTCATTTATAAGTTACCCTCAAATACCGTAATAGGCACAGTGTGCAGAGAAAAAAATCCTGAGGGTTCGCTTTTCCGCAGAGCACGCGGATTGCCAATCACCGCGATCGGCAGCATGATTCCAGTGGTTTACAAGACAGAGATAACGTCTTCACGCAAATATACCATCTGTGAGGATTCCATTTACATGGAAAATCGTATTCTCGGTCTAATTATTCACTATGTTATATATGCACAACGCGATGTTTGGTTGTATATGTGCTTGGTGGGGAAAGCGGACGCAAGGGCCTTGTTCATAAATACTGCCGCAATTATTCGAGTAAATACGGTATGTATTTTTTTAAATTAATTAAAAATTGGACTGTCATCCTGGGCCTGCATTAAGATAAAATATAAAACACAAACATTTTCTTGTGATGATAAAAAAGCTTATAAGTATTAATTACCCTTTGAAAACCTTATGCCGGATACCAGGGCAGTTAGGGCAAAGCAGTCATTATCGATCCGCAAAGAAGCCTAGCTTACAAATTCGCACTTTTTCAACTGCCCATACTATATGCACGCTAAAACTAATGGCTCGTTTTAAGGCTTGCTATCTTTGTTTCATCTTCGTGCAAATAAAACTTGAATACATCCTGGGAAAGTCCCGTGCTCCTTCAATTTAACGAAGGCATCAGATGGTTCGTTTTTGGCACTTTTTGTGCTAACCCTGGGCCTACTGATAGAATTGTGTGGCGAAGTATTGACTCCCTGATCACAACCCAGCCTGCCGTGTTATCTACATAACGTCCCCGAATGAAAGCCAACTTTTTTCTTAACAATTTCGGCGATAAATATGGTAGTTCTGTGGAAATGTCAAGCTAAATCTTCGCAAGATCGACGCGAGTGTCATGTCGCACTGAATGCGATAACAGGCTTCCAAAAGCCTCGATATTTCTTGTATGATGAAGCTTCTAATGGTGAATTCACATGACGAAGATTTCTTCTACAAAGATAACAAAACGTCATTGCGTGTCGAGGTCACGTGCGTCACATCACTTATGCTTGCTCATCCCCGTACTCCGCCGAGAGGCGAGGATTTCGCCATAGTTCCGGCAAGAAAAGAAGATGGCGTAGAAAGACAAGTTCGATGGATGCAAAACAGCATGTGCAAAGATTGAAGTCGTTGCGTTCTTACACCCGTGTCGTCAAAATTGACATTGCCATACTGCTTTTGTGGTGTACTCGCACAAGGAAAACTATATATATATATATAGTCTTCCTGCGACGCGGCGCCGGAGTGAGACACTCCGGCGCCGCAGTATCCTCGACGCCCGGAAGGACAAGTCCAGTGCGTTCGCCCGGAACGACCCTCGCCGAGGAAGAAAGACGTGTGGAGGACGGCCGATCGACGCCCGTCCTGCTACCACTGAGGCGAACCATGGCTACCACCGTTGTTTTTACCGGCAAATAGGGCTGCGCGTGCAAATGTTCAACGAGATCAGCGTGACAGGAGGGGGTCAGTTTGGGAACTCGCTACACGGCGTGGCGCCATTTCGTTAAGAGCGCGACAGGTAGCGTTGTGATCGGCCTAAGAGCCTAACAGCGGTATCTCGTCGTCGTTCTTCCTCGTGTTTTCGCTCGTCTCATCGTAGCCTCGTCTCACTAGAGCGACAAACACCGATTTTTGTCCGACGACACCACAAAGTTCTGTGTCGCTGATGCTGTCCCACTGCAACGACCAAAAGAAGCGACAAGCGCCGACAAGAGCCGACAAACGATCGACGACGGACGAGTCCTTGTCTGTCGTTGAACTTGAAGCGCAGCAAGCAGTCCCACCGAGGAACATCTCTCGGACACTAACTTATCCTCCTCGCTCGCTTGTGCCGTCTGCTTCCTTCCTTCCCACCCTTCTACCCTTCCTCCCCTTCCTCCCGTGGCTCGCTCCGCCGCTCGACCTCCAGAGAAGTCCTCAGCGGCCACTCCTCGTTCCCGCAGTTCCAGTCCCTCGATTGCTCGTAGTGGTCGCAGGCGCGGCTTGCTTGCTGGCGCTAGAGTTCCTGTATAGGCTCCCGGGAGCCAGAGTTGCGCGTTTGGTTCCACGTGCCGCGTGCCACCCTTGTCGCCATTCGCCGAGATCCGATCACGTGAAGAGCCGTGTCAAGTGTCATGCAGCAAACTAGACTTTGCACGAATAGCAGCGCCGCGCGTTCGAGGCGCACGGCGCGCTCAAAAGCCGGGGAACGTCCACCGGGGGTTCGAGGCGCACGGCGCGCTCAAAAGCCGGGGAACGTCCACCGGGGCGGTGGACGTTCCCCGGCTCTGTCACTCTAGTGGGACGCAGCTATCAGTGGCTCGTCATAGGCTGGTAAGGTTTTTCCTTTTTCTCTAGAGCCGGGAATTTTGAAAAGTCCTCCAATCAAAGAGAAAGCATGCCGACCTGCTGCGCTCCCGGCTGTCGCAGCGGGTACGCCTCACAGGCGTCAAAAAGTGACCAGAAGAACAACATCTCTGAAGGTTCAAGGTATGGCAGAACGCGAACCCTAACAAAATGTTCCGCTCACAAAAAAAAAAAAAAAAAAAAGAATGAAAGCCGGTTTAAATTTTCTGTAAAGCCGAATTATAGCGCAGCTCTTGAGAAAGAGGAGGAGAAGGTACGGAGAGGGGGCTATGACCCTCCTCCCCTCCTGCTCGCCTTCTCCTTTAGCGCGGAACTTTTTCCGCTAAATTTAGCAGGGAAAATTTTTCCGCTTAACTTAGCGGGGAATTTTTCCCGGCAGATATAGACCTTTTTCGCAAGGGCGCCGCCATCTTGAATTGTCGTCGCTTCCAGTATGGGCGAAAACATTGTTTTGCCAGCGCCACGCCAACAGAAGATATTTAAGATAAATGCGTGACCGTCACCCATTCTCGTTTTGCCTCCCCTCTATTATTTTACTATTTCCAGGCTGAAACGTTCTGATATTTTTTCATTGCCCATACCGGAAATGCCTACTTGGCGGTCGGGGGCGAGAGTAAGCGGAAAAGGCCTATAGCAAGGAAAATTTTCCGCTAGAATTAACGGGGAAATTTTTCTGCTAAATTTAGCGGAGAAATTTTTCGCTAAATTTAACGGGGAAATTTTTCAATCATGCACCGCGCGGTTACGGCGACGGCGACGCCTACGCCAACGCCGCTCAAGCCGGAAACGGGCGCCTAAAAGCTGCGCTCTAAAAAAGCAATAATTGATTTGCATTATTAGCTCAGGGACATTAATCGTCATTATTCCACGTCATCAATGGTCATCAATCGCACGTCATCATTCATGCTGGCCAACAACCCTAGTGGAGTAGAGTCTCTAAATGAGCTTTCTTAGTGGCAATATAGCGGAGGATTCGCAGCTGCGCCGAGAGAACCGATTTTATGGCGACGTCAGCACCACTGTTTGGCGAGCTACCTCAGCGGTCCGCGCTCGTCCGTTTAATGCCTCTCAAGTTTCCGAACTGACCCCCCTCCAGTAACATTAACGAGATGAAGCCCTATGCTCGCGCCAGCAACTTTGACCGCGCTGTATATAAAAGGAGCTATGAAATGATTTTTCAGTTTTTTCCAAATGAAGACCCCAATAGAACTTTCCGGAAAAATATGGCGCCCCCACCGTGTCCTGGATGCTTTGTTACGTTCCGATGTACGACACGTGAAATTGTCCACCAATCGAAGACCAAGCTGACGTTGTTTTAAGATTCTGTGATTTCAAAATGCAGTTAAGGGGCAGAACAAAATGAATCGTGCACGGGATTTTACATCTGAACAGCCCCACAATTCCTCTCTCCGCGATATTGTCTGAAATTTTCCGGAAAGGTCTATTCACATCCAATGTTCAGAGAACCCGCAGCAGGAATCTTTTTTTCGTTTTATTGCCTCCAGGTTTGCACAGAAAAATGTCAGCCTTTCCACTCTGGTGAAGAAGGAAGCGCAGCGGAGCTGCACTATGTGCCGCCATCTATGAACGACGGCCCGTACCAGACAACCAGTTTGCCGCCATCTCTCATAGATGGCGGTAGCTGCCCAGAGGGTTGTGTCGAGATTTATTTGTCCACGGACACGAAACTGTGAATACTAGCCCTTAACAGCTCCGCTGTAAAAAAAGATAACTGACGTCTGCTCTCTCCTCGACACGACCGGACTTGGCCACCAACACCAACAGTGAAATCACGTGGCCGTGACATAAAGCATACCTTGGTTCCGGAAACGAAAGTTCTCCCAGCCAAGCGAGGGAGTTGCTTGTTGGACACGAGTACTTCCTCAAACGGACGTATGCGCTTGTCAACAATCAATCTGTGAAAAAAATATTAGAATTCGCGTTCGTGACCAGTGAGTGCCTTGACGGCACTTTTCATCACTTGCGAATGACAAGTACCATGGTTTGCTCAAGAAGGACGGTGTAAGCTTGGAGTCATCGTACCGCCACCCAAGCACTTCACGACCGCGTGATTTCTCAATTCGCTTTTCAGCTGAGGAGGAAAGCTAAATAGGAAAATGCTGAAAAGCATTTTATGTTCCCTTTAAAGGGGCGATGCAACGATCTTTGTACTTTGCGCAAATACCGCTTAGAACGGATCCCTGACGCTAATCACCTGTGAAATACCCGTTCGTTTTTTTACCACAAGCCATCGAAGTCGCGTAAAAAAATTAAAGAAAAGCGAGCACCGTTCACCCTCCGAACTCGCAGCCAGAACAAGCGGCCGCGAGCCGATTATATGCCGCCGATGTTGATCTTAGCCACGGGCTGTTGGCAAGGCACGGCACACGCGCTGAGTTTCAGATATTGTTAAGGTTCGGCTATTGTCGTCGTTGCAGCGATTGCACACGGTCTTCTACCCCAATGCTTGTGGAGCTCTTGATTATCACTAGGCCAAATCGAGTGCCCACAAAATACTCGGGTCCAATCTATAAGCCGCATTCAAATATTGTCACTGAGCGGTATTGCGACCGCCCAGCTACGTCATCAAGTTTTGCGAAACAGAGACTGAATGAAAACGCTCGCTTTTGTCTTTGAAATTAAACCGCAACAAAGGAGTTTATTAGTCAGTGACGTTGTGTGCGAGTATCCTTGACTCATACTAGTGCCAGTAAGCTCATTTAAAGTGAAAAGTATATCAACTGTATATCGTTGCACCACCCCTTTAAGTACGAAACGAAGTATAGATTACCTCAGTTGTGGAACTCGCCAAAGACAGCGATACCCCCCTGACTCACTTCAGTTGGCCTCCTGTTATTTGAAGTGTCATCTAGATTTTCGCTTGCAAACTGTGTTTCATAGAGTACAGTGGAATGTAATCTAGACACTGTGCATTCAAACGTGCGTATTCCACTGTAGTTTCCATAGCAACCGTCCGGCGTGTCAAATGACGGGAGGCGAGCCGTGGTGAGAAAGTAGGTGTGGGGTACTGCTTGTTGAAAGCAGCGTCTATGAGCAGTTCCGCAACTGAGCTAATCTAATAACGTTGGCAGATCCCCCGTGGAGAAAGTTGGAATGCGGCTTATAAATTGAACCCGAGCATTCACAAATTCCACAGACTATTGGGGCCACTCTAGCTCCTATCAAAATGGCTGTCATCTGTATGATCGTCGTAGAATTGCCGATTGAGGTTCGGTCTGTGGCGAGTAAGTAATTCTAATGTCCAAAAATCCGAGCGCAATGAGAGCCTTTCGTCCTATTTACTGGACAGGAATGTGCAAGCAACCTTCTTTATTTTGAAGACGATCATCCAGGAGCTGGGGAGCGCGATGGTCACATCGAAGTACCACCATCGCTGAAAGTTGCGAATTGCGTGGGCTCTGAATTGGGCTCGAGCAATCAATAGCTCGACACGCATTCGGGTAGTGGGCCGTGTCCAATCGCTGCAATGACGACAATAGCCGAACCACAACAATGCCTGAAACACAGCGCGCGTCCTGTGCTTTGCCAACCCCAGCGCGTGGCTATCAACATTGGCGGGATATAATCGGCTTCAGATCACGTGGCCGCTTGCTCTGGCTGTGAATAGACCCTTTAAGAAATTCAGTGACATTTGGTGGCTATAATGGCAGTTTAACTTTTGCCGTACTAATGGCGGCAAGGAAAATGGAGTCTGCCGTATTTTATCGGGCACCGTCACTTTGACAGGTCAATGGCAAACGACAGTGTGCGCTTCACGGTTCATTTCCTTCTCAATCTCTTTCAGTGACGACAGAAAAAAAGATGCAACCAGTCAGAACGAAGCGTCAACTCACGTACAAGGCTTGATAAAGTTCTACAAATCAAGGGGCTTTGGAGAACCTTGATGCCACCAACAAATTGGCTGGGCCCGAGCTACAAATGAACGCTTACGCAAATATTGCTTTCAAATCCTCCTTCACAACGTGCAAACGTCATGAGTGTATAAGCCTCGAATTATCTGCTAAGGAGCATCTTCAACTTCTTCTTTCATCAGTAAACAGAAGGTCACCATTAGTACGGCACATATCCCATTTTTCCGATGATGATGGTGATCAAAGTGGCCAAACTGAATTTCGGAAAGGGTCTATTGAGGAGGTGTGAACGCTGCCCGTTTTTCTTTAAATTATTTTACGGGCGAAGATCTTTAGGGGCTAGCACGGTGGGGGCTATACTCCGTTTCACCTTATGTTGTACCGCAGACGAAGATAGAAGCGCGATCTCATAGCGTCGGGAGCTATTCTTAACGCACGAGAGCTTGTGCCGCCGAGATGTGCCCTAGAGCAAGGAGCTCGCGCTTGTAGCCTTTCCTGCGGTACATCATAAGGTGAAACAGTGTATAGCCATGTCCGTATGTCCGTCCACCGTCGGGTGCACGTGCTCCTGCTCGTGAGTTCACGCGTTCACGTGCTCGTGTAGGGCAAAAAAAAAAACAAAAAAAAACCGCATCTTTACGTGGTGAATGATGTTGATTGAGGCGAAGCTCTGGTGGTGCTTGTCTGGGTGGTTCCCGTTTCGACCCATTCCCAATACAACCTTCCCGTTTGTACCATCCCGTTTCGACCCGGGTCAAAACGACCTTCCCGTTTCATCCGTTCCCATTTCGCCCTTTCTCGGAACAGGCCTCCCGTTTCGGCCACCATTCGGTTCGTTTGTATTGCTCGTGAACAGTTGATTAGGTACAAGTGCCCAGTGTCTGTTCTCCTTGCTCCACATCACATCTCCCTCTCCCGAAACCACCTGTGTCAGGGAGAACTCAGCCGAACATTTACAACTTCATCAGGGGATGAGTCCTTGACAAGGATATCGCTGCAGCAGGTTGCAAATGGTGGTGCCGTGCGGGCCAGGTGACCGCCGCGAACTATCACAATTGGAGTGTCGCCTTTCTGATGGCGCGATTTTCCTGCTCGACTTCTTCAACCAAGGCGATAGCATTTTGTAGTTTATGATTTTTGCCTGCGTACGTGACGGTTCTGTGTTTGAACTTGTAAGAACATGAAGTCGCGATCATATGCCTGTCAGCCTCTCTGATTTATCACTTTTAAAAATATCCCGTTCACTATAAGGAAGTTCTAAAATAACGTACGCAAGCGCTTTGGGAGCTTAATAATAGCGTCGCGATATAAAAACTTAGGCAACGCTAATTTTTGCTGACTCAAAATGCTTGCCTGCGTTACTCTAAGACTTTATTAGGGAATTTTAGTAGACCGCGTTTCCCCTTTCGCTAAACCCTCCTCAACAAAGAAGCCGCTACTGCGCCTGCGCGCCGATGGCCTTGATTGTAGAGTTCTGGATATCGTAGCGGATTGCGGAGCAGCGTCGCGTGACGACAAAAACGGTCTACAAAAGCTCCTTGTTATTGTACAGAGCGCGAAACAGTTAGCGCGAAGAAGCGATTGTTGGTTTTAGCTGTTTGTCTAAAAAAAAATCAGAAGACCGCCATTAATATTATTAGTGTATTTGAAAGTGCTCATCTGGTCCACTAACCCAACGGTAAAATGTGGTACCTTCTGATACCATTTCGAAGTAAAATTCGAAAAATTGCCAACATCGTGTTCGTGGTAACGTTGTCGCGCAGTGTATAAAGTCCATTTCGTAGTTACACATACTGGGGACCATCTTGAGAAAACATTTTAAGTGGTTTAAGTAGAAATATATTTCGTTGAAGCTAGCTTGTCTGAAAGCATTGCATATTTTAAGAATACGTTTACAAGCAAAAATATTTCCCAACATAAGTGAATTGCTCGCCTGCACCTTTGCATTAATTGCATTAACATGATTTCGGGACATATTCTTAAGCAGAAATACGGCGCAAACCAGGATTAGAACGATGGACGCTTTTCGCGGAAAGGTTGAGATGTGCGTAGCTTTTTACCAACGGGTTCAAACAGGACGAATTCAAACGAAAAATGTGTCTTGGCTACGGGTTTAAATATGAAGGGCGCTCCGGGAATGGGTTGAAACGAGACAGGTTCAAACGGGAAGGTCGTTCCGCGAATGGGTCAAAACGGGACGGGTTCAAACGGGAAGGTCGTTTCGGGAATGGGTCAAAACGGGACGGGCTCAAACGGGAATGGGTTGTTTTGGGGTACACCCGCTTGTCTGAGTAGACGGTGAGCCGCAGCATGCCGAGCCTTTCGTTCGTTTTCATCCAGGTCAGAAAGAGAATGTGTGGTATCGAGCGTGGTTATATACGCATTTGAGCATTTGACTGCAGCGTGACATGGATGAAAACGAACGAAAGGCTCGGCATGCTGCGGCTCAGCGTCTACGCAGACAAGCACCACCAGAGCTTCGCCCCAATCAACACCATTCACCACGTATAGATGTGTATTTTTTTTTCCACGTCTACTGCATGTGGTGAAAAAACAAACGCAACGCGTGTTTCATAGGAAATTAACGTCATGGATGCGTTCTAAGCAGTATTTGCGCAAAGCAAAAAAAAAAAGAAAAAAAGAAAGAAAGAAATTCTTGTATTGGGGCGGGGGGGGGGGGGGGGGGGGTGTTCAAGCAGTGCAATGCCTCTTTTATGCACTGAAAAAAATTATTGGTGCGCTTTTTTCACTCAAGTTGGGGCCTCATTTCATTTTCTCATGACATCCGATAACTGTCACTCGGAGGCTGAGCCTGGGGCTCTTACTTTAATGCAGGCCTTATAGTCACCGATAACTTCAGCAACCAAGGCGTGGCCAGTCCCCGAGCATCTTAATATTCTTCTATCTTAATATTTTAAAATCTAGTGTAGGAGGGCGTAGCATTAGCCAATCAAATCGCCGACGAAATAATCAGAAGGCAAGAAGCGCAAACATCCTGTCCCTCTGTTTCTTAAACAGGCGGTGGTAATATATTGACAAACACGTCAAACATTCTTTGCGAAGTGGTGACTAGTGGTGACAAGCTACAAGAGAAAGATCTCCTCCCCCTCCCCTCCCCCCATATTAGCCAATAATACTTCGGCTCTCACCGATCCCCTTCCAGTGGAAACCGTTCAATATGATCCACGCTTTCCATTTCACGGCGGGCGCGCGCTTCATCTGCCACCCATTGATCCCCCGAGAAACTCGGAGCCTGGAATTGGCTACGAAAGGGGTTTCTATTTACATATGCGCGTATCGACAATGCGCTTATTTCGACAGAGGGAAAGAGAAAGAGAGAGAGGCAGCAGGGGATGGACAGGTGCCCAGTCTAACCTGGGTTTTGGGGTTCTAATTAGCCGCTCTCGATCTCATTGGGAGCGGCCTGCATAATCCCCCGGGCGCAGACCCGGGCGCTGAACTCCGACCTCGCGCGGCCTCGTTCGCACTGCGGGACATTGGCTAGATAACCTGCCCAAAGCGGATCAAGTCAGCGGCAGCGCTCGTCCCTGTGGATTATGCGCAGATAAGGGGGACGCGCGGGGATGCGTCGGCCGAGACGAATAATCGGGATAATCTCCACGGGCTCGGCAAATCGATCGCACCGTGGCAACCCGTTAGTCTCGTCGATGACGTGGAAACTGTTTAGAATTCACCGGGCGGCCGGTCACTCCGAAACAGACTTGTCATGTTACTCAAAAAAATGTAATTAATTACAATTACAATTACTTGGCCTAAAAAGCAACGAATTACCGCTACGAATTACACCGTGTAAAATGTAACCGATTAATTACTTCGATACTTCACTCAATTTCTTTTGCTTTACTTTAAAGAAACACGCAAAATACCTGCAATACCTACTGCGTGTTTGAGGCGGGAATTTCGGGCCCCATCAACAATAAAACACATTCAGTACTTTATCTATCCATTATTTTAGGATAGTAAATATAGAAGGATGAATCTATAAAGGTTTAAAGGATTTGAAAAGGTGTTCGATTTAAACGAGTCTAGCGCTGTCCGCTCGGGAGAGAACTGAATTACATGAATATGCGACGAATGCTCTTGGGTGGGGGTGGCACGCTCACCATTCGAAATATGGCATCGGCAAACATTAAAACACGACTCTACTGAAGATGTGTCTTTTCAATGGTTGCTGAATGTCGCCTAAATGGCGGCTGGTTAACCCTCTAATGCCAAACGGTTGTGAGACGCAGATGCTGTACTTGCGTTTGGGTAGATTTCAAAAATGCCTGCTTGTTGAAGGTTGTTATCCGGCCGTGACCCAGCTGATCTTCTTGCTTGATCACCAAACTACACACTGATTTACCTTATGATGTACCGCAGGAAAGGCTACAAGCGCAAGCTCCTTGCTCTGGGGCACATCTCGGCGGCGCAAGCTCTCGTGGCATAAGAGCAGCTGCCAACGCTATGAACCCGCGCTTCAAGCCTTCGCTGCGGTACATCATAAGGTGAAACGAAGCATAATCAAAACCAAAGCTCCACAATAAATATTAATGCGCAATCTTTCAGCTAAACTGATGTTGCCGATTAGAAATTATTAAAAAAAAGCACGATTGTCAGTGAACAGAAAGCTTCGACGTCCCTCGCGCGTTTACAGTCGTCTTACGCTGTCTCAACTCCTGTGTCCAAGTCAGCCAAGTCTCAGAAAACTCGGGCTGTGTTCCCTTTTTCTAAAATGTCGGAGTAAGCTCCCGTAGGCACAATCCGCCGACGAGAACCCCAACGTTCTCGTTCCTACGAATATTGGTTCAGCTTCGAATTCCGAAGCGGTTTTGGCTGTGCTCCTCGGCAAGCTTATCGCCTGTTGTCGAAAGTTGCTACTTAAAGGAGCTGTGCAACAATTTCAGGGTTTTGCTTAAATAATTGTGGAAATTGATGCCTGACACTTCTGCAGTGAACTACAGAAAACAGATTTTGCCTGGATACCCTAGTTTTTATTTAAAAAAATGAAAAAGATCCAGGTTTTTGCCGCCTCTCAACTCGTACATCGTCCTCCGGGTCACGTGTACAGTGACGTCAATTGAGTAGGCGCGGAGTTCCGGAAAAGTTCTCTCTTTAGAGCCATCAGCGAGCAGCGAGAACTCATCCGCTCGCGACCGCGTGACCACCCGTCCTTGCCCGTCCGGAGCTGTCCCCCTCCCCCTCTGGCTTCTGGCGGCTGTTCGCGGTTCTGGGACCTAGGATAGATGGCGCCACTAAAACTCCGTATAATAAAAGTTTTGTCGATGATACCAGGGTTTTGACGCATTTATATATATGTTGGAACGACAAGATTTATAAAAAATTACCTTTTATCGAGCAGGTATTCGCGCAACTTGCTATCTTTCTTACAACTACCCAAGTGACATCACGCCGCTTGTTTCTCATGGCCGCCGCTCGTGGCTGCACGTCGGGAAATATTCCAAGTTTTGCCTCGCTATTACGCATCGAAATCGCAACATTTCGATGAAAGGAGGTGTGTTTTCTGCCATTTGTGACACAGTGAACAATATCAAAAGCAGAAGATGCCAATTCTTTCAACGTTAAAATCGTTGCACAGCTCCTTTAAACTGACAGTAGTGAAAATGCTACATTTCTTTTTGTTCCAATGAGCTGCTGTCATCGCTGCCCTTATGTTTCTGCCTTACGCATCCGCTAGTGCGAAGTTATGTGCCAGAAAGGCACGTAGCTGGTTGGTCCAGCCAGAAAATAGCCTTCACAGCGCTGTCACGAATGAGCAGGGTCGAGGTCTCATCAGAGCTTCCTCTCTCTTTGCGGGGTGAGCGTGTGTAGGCAGAAATATCGACAAGCAAAATACAACTTCGTGTGACAAAAAAAAAATGCTGCTTGGTTTTTGCAGTACAAAACGCAGGGTATGGAGAGAAAAGGAAGAGAAAGACGAAGGGTGGGGGCCGAGCGGACATAGGCACTACAGTCACAGTGTCCACGTTTCCTACTCCTCACGAACCCCACGCAAAGGTGTTACGGGCCACTGCTTTGGTGCTCTTTTGTGCGCTCGAAGCTGTTAGTTCGTTTTCATAGAAGTTTAAGCCTTTTGCCCTTATATGGAGAGTCGAATCCTCCCAGCCTGGCTGACCGTACGAACGAGTTCAGAAACCGGCTCTGGTCAGACTCTCCTGCTTTCCGTGAATTTTTTTTTCTTTTCCCTCGCCAGCACTCTCTTCGCGAGCGGACCCCCCGCGGCCGTCTTGTGTTACTATGCTAAAAGCGCGAAGGCCGTTGCATCGCCCTTCTTACACTGTATTTCCGCCTTTGACGGGATGGCAGAATTGTAACGTGTAATTTGAGTAACACGTTACTGAAAAAGTAATGAAATTACGTCACGATTAGCATTTTAAAAAAAGCAACATATTAATTACAAAATTACAAGAAAAATATTTAATTACAAGTAATCCCGTTACTTGTAACGGATTACTTCCAAGTCTGCTCCGAGAAAACAGTTGCAATCGGTGCTGCGCCGATTGCTGACGCCCGGTGAGACTCTTAGCGGTTCTGCACGGTGCAGGACGTTGCAATCGTATGGGAGAGAAGAGATAAACTATACAGTGTCCGCGTCTTTTTCTGAAAGAACAATGCGCATTTTTAAACGCAGTATGTGTTTCACCAGTCGATTTTTATGTTAAAACAGATCACGAAGTCCTGCCATGAAGCCCCGTCACGAAGACCCGTCACGAAGTCCAGTCACAAAGTGTTGTTACAAAAGGCTGCGACGTCACGCGATACCATGACGTCATTATGACGTTCTTATAACGTCACAGTCACATCATTATGTGATCAAGACGACACAATAACCTCATGACGGCAAACGTCCCCATGCAGACATCACGATGGCGTCACGTGCCGTCATGACGCAACTGTAGCTTCATGATGACATCACTAAACGTCATGACGTCACATGACGGCATGTGGACGTAATTATGACGTCGCCGTCCCCTCATTACTTCGCATGAAATCACAATACCTTCATATTGACGTCCACATGACGTCACAGTAATTTCTTGACGTAATCATGACGCCACGGTTGCGTCATAATGACGTCGTGTTGTCATGGGACGTAACAGTCTTTTGCGACATCATCTTGCCGTCGTTACATGCGCAATGACGTCACTTAACGTCATGGTGCCATGTGACATCGTGAGAGTGCATGAAACCATAACGTCGTATGACGTCACAGTCATGTGAATCATGACGTAACGTGACACGGTGACGTTACGGGACATCACGTGTCCCTGGGATGTCAGGGTGTCACGTGACGCCATCATGTCATATGTACCCTGTTGGAAAAATCTCGATGTTGGAAAGATGGAAAAGGCTCATACAAGCGCAACCGTAATATGGGACATCCTATACCAGTGAATAGGCGATACCAGCATGGTGGAGCCATATGGCTCCAGCATGCTGGTATCGCCTTTGCACGGTTGTACAGGGCGATTTACTTTTAAGCTTTAGATATATGTTTAGAAAGGTCGTGAAAGCTAAATTAATGCTGTTTGTGCAGGCGAGTTGTACGGCCAGGCGTACGTAGTATACACTCCGTGCGACGCGACTGGCGCGCCGCCGCGCGGCCGGTACCGCAGGTAGGCAGTGAGAACCCCAGAGAAAACGAAACCGAAACCACGCCGCGTACGTTGGTACGCATTGGGGTCGGAGCGGTGCGGTTGCGCTGGGTTCGCAGCATGAAGTGCTGCCTGTGCTGCGTCATTTAGTGCTTCAATAGTTATGCGTCGTATCTCGTGGTGACAAAGTTTCACAGTTTTTCACCTCGCCGATGTCTTGTGGGACTGCGACAACGATGGACCGTGCCGTACAACGCGAGAAATTTGGTCGCCCGATCATGTCTGACACTGTGTCGGCATGGCTGACATATTCTACACTGCCGCTTTGCGCTCTGCGTTTGTTTTCATAACAGTAACGCCTACATGTGTTAGCGCCGATGGGACGAGCTGTAATGCCATCCCACACTCGCGGGTATGCAGTGCCAATTTTACTGGAGGAATGCCTCCAAAGAAGTTTCGTCCCGATCGTACGTGTAACGTGTCGATATTTCCATACAAGTGTGGCACGCACTCTATACTTCATAAAGAAAGATTCGAACGGTAAAAAGAGTGACAAATATGAATCTAAAGAAAACGACAATGAAACTCGGAATGACTGGAGAATCGACGTTTGAGTATGGAAGTCTATGTGGTGTGCTTTCTTTCTTGATCAGCCTCCTTCTGGATGTGGAAACGCTGACACCAGGAGTTCTGTAGACAACAATTTTTTTCTTTTCGGCTTTAGAGCCACCTATCGCAAAGTGGTTC
Organism: Ixodes scapularis; assembly: GCF_016920785.2. Classification (NCBI taxonomy): domain Eukaryota; kingdom Metazoa; phylum Arthropoda; class Arachnida; order Ixodida; family Ixodidae; genus Ixodes; species Ixodes scapularis. Next base: position 33,271,230 of record NW_024609880.1, on the reverse strand, counting down.
GACCTGGAAGTACCGTCCACTGGTCTCTTCCTACGTGTAAAGTGCGCGCCTCCCACGATGAGTGGTATTATCTTGACAGCCTTTGACGGTCAAAACCAGTTCCCATTTAGTTACGCCGCTCAAACTAAATTTCCACCTGGTTTCGCCATGCCAACTCTTTTTCGTATAATAAGTGTTGTGTCAAGTTACGGTCATGTCAAAGTACCTGTGCGCCGAAAATCAGCACCTCGGACAACAGGTTATTACACAACAGCTGACCGCAAAAGCCCTTGACGGCCAAACCGCGTGTTGGCCGACAACCTTGTTTTCTCGGCTTTGGAACCACCTTTCGTAAAGTTGTTCGAAGCACAGTCCACCAGTCCCTTCCTACCTGTAAAGTCTCCACCTCCCACAACCAGCGGTATTCTCTTGACAGCCCTTTCATGGTCAAAACCGGTTCCCATTGAGTTACGCCGCCCAAACCAAATTTCCACCTGGTTTCCCTATGCCACCTCTTTTTGGTATAATAAGTGCGGTGTCATGTTACCGTCAAGTCCGAGCACCTATGTGCCCAAATCTGCACTTTGCACAGCCCCCTATAACACAACATTTTGGGTCCAATATTGGATATCGCGTACAGCTTTATTTCTTTATTCGTTAGAAACATATCTTTCACACTGGCTGTCCTAATGAAACTTGGCACATTTCGTGCACAAACTTCATGAACATCTCACTCGCCTCCAAATATCATTGTTCCAGCAGTCCTACATTTACAGCGACGAGGGGAATTAATTTCCTACTCAGAGCAATTATGGTGACGGCCGTCTTGCTTTTCGGAAAATTGCTCCAACTCCTTTTTCGGCCGCAACTAGAGAAGCCACCCTTAATAACGACTCAAACTCAATATATAAGAAGTGGAGAACAGCTAAATGTCCTTCTGCCCCAGCACTCATACAACGTCACCCTGAACGTATCGGCTCAAAAAGCAAAAGTTTCGTCCGTGCGCACTTCCGCCGCCACAGCTTGTCATGTGAAAAGGCGCCGCAGACTGCTGAACGCGCCTCACTGTCGAACGCCAGCTCCTCCGCTAGTGGCGCTGCGCGCGCTTTTCAATGCGCCCCCTATAGTTCTCGCACGGAGCGTATAGGGACCTAATCGTAACGATCAGTCGGATGATCAAATACAATTTGTTAATCGACTTTTTATTTAGTGAAAATGAACATATGGTTTCAATTAGCAACTTCCTGAGTCATTGAAAACCACCAAATCAACTATTTTTAGAAGGATATAATGCAAGGGTAGCATTTTACACGTTCTATAAAAACGCTTCATTTGGATGAGTTTCTAGGTTTCAGTTTCTTATCGGACGCCGTAAAATGCTGCTCTTACCTTATATCTATCTTCACACAGAAAGTTGATTTTGTGTGTTTTTATGATACTTAGCAAGTTTCTAATTGAAACCATGGATATATTTTCACAAGTTAAAATTTTAAGAAACATATTATACTTAAAGGGAACGTGAACCGGTTTTGCATTTGAGGAAACATGTTAAAATATTCCTTTTGACCTCCAGGATATCAAATATCAAAATTATTTCTCAATTTGGTTAATCGAGGCTGCACAGATTCATTTTTAAAGTACTGCTGGAGGCACTTCCCTGGAGAGCGATGTCACAAAAGCAGCTTTCAAAATCTTTGCTCACGCATCTTCAGCGCCCATCAAAGCTATGCATGCACATGATATTTTTTTTAAAAGGGCAGAAAAATATGTTACGACTGGTGCCAGTGCGGAAGAATATACCTAGAAAAATTGAGATTAGACGCGCGGCCCTTAAGCGACACATGCTTGGCGGCCGAAAGGTCTTCTTACGATGTCACTATTGGTAGGATGTTTTTCTGTGTTTTCTTACGTTTAGTTATATCTTTGTGGAAAACGAACGGGATATTCAGATTCGCTGGATAAAACTATGCTAGAACAAACCTCCATCTAGTTTTCAGAAAGAGGTCGGGCACTGCTCTGTAATAAGTCGACTGATCATTACGAATTAGCCTTTTATACTATGCCGCCCTGGCCATATACCTCACGTGCAAAGACTGCGTAAATGTATCTTTTACGGATTTTTTAAAAAAAAATCTGTAAATCATACAAAAAACACCCTGTAGAATGTCCCGCAATACGGTACGATTGTATGGTTCCTTCCCCGCTTGTATCATTCAAGAAAGACTTGCGGACATCCAGCCTTTCATTGGAATGCTGCATGTCAGCGAGTCTCTACACCAGTGAGTGGTTTCAAACAAGCATGATGTTTGCACACCAGTAAGCTCTTATCCGAGGCCCTCCAAGAGCACTAAGAGCAGAGGCGAAATGTAGTGACCTGGTAAATTTGGTTGCAGGTATTTATGTTTAGAAGAATCGCATGCTGCAAAGTTTAACTTTGCTCAAGAGAAGATAATTATAAATTCAATACTGAACAATGGTGTCCCTTGAGCTGTCAGACCGAACTCCCACTCTTGCCACCCAGGAGTTCCTAGCTTGTGCGTAAAGGATCAGCACAACCCAGATTTGTGCTGCGAGCGCACCTGCAATATAAAAGTTGAATAAACATGAGATGAAAAATGAGACGTTTACGATTCTCTGTAAGTGAAATTAGAGCAGAGATCTTGAAAAGGAGGATGGGAGGGTATGCCCCTCCTCCCTCTCCCCTCCTCCTCTTCTGCTTCCTCCCATTTAGCGGGAAATTTCCCTTTAATTTAGCGGGAAACTTTCCCCACTAAATTTAGCGGGTTAAGTTTCCCACTAAATTTAGCGCGGAAATTGATGTCACGTGACCTGGACACCAATGCAGTTTTCCCGCTAAAAGTAGCGGGGAAAATGATGTCGCATGACCGTGTAACGTCATCCATAAAAAAATTCATTTTCTCAGCTAGACTTAGCGGACATATTAACATCACATGAGCTCAACATGAATTCAATTTCCTGCCAAGTTTAGTGGGGCGGTTGCACCGACAGCGACGCCGCGAAATACGGAAACATGTGCATAAGAGATGCGCTCAAAAAACTAAATGCCTCAGGTGAAATAAAGTGGAAATTAGAGATAAGACGAAGAAAAGAGAATCTAAGATGCCGTTCTCAGATCCTTCTTTTTGTCCGTTCTCAGATGTTTTGATTTCAAGAAATGTTTATCTCTTTATTCATACCCAGGGAACCCCTCCCAGTTTCAGCATGAATGCAATAAATCAATGCAGACTAGACCTTGTGAACTATAATGCACATAAAAATGAATGTTTGCCACATAGTCATGTATGAGTCGGTGGCCCAGATATCTAAATACATTTGTAGTGAGGAACATTCTTCAATAAAACTTCTAGCCTTCGAATTCAACAGTTTCAACTTCCATAAAGAACACTCTATGGCAGATTTTTTTGACACATCAGAAATGGTACAGCACTCTCATCCTAGCATACCTAACAAGAATTTGCATTTTTTTAGCATGGAATGTGCTATTCTAACGCCCATACAGCTCCCTTTAAAAAAATCCCTTGTAGAGCTTTTTATTGGTTCTTACTTAACTCGCACGACAGATTCGGTACCTTGAATTCTTAGTCGGCGTCAACAGTTTTATATATTGATTTAATAGCGAAAGACAAGATGTATGAGCTTAAGTACGGCTGAACAAGCACAGATGTTTTAAAAAAGTACTGTCGAAAACTCAAATGTCAAAATAAAAATTAGGAAGGATATGGATACAATTATGGATATGGTCATGAATACAGTTAGCAGATTCAATATGAAGAATATGTGTTAGGCGCACGCTCAAAAAAACCTGCTGCATCTATATTCATTCAAATTACTTTGCAGAACCCAGCGCTGCAGTCTCAGGTGGGAGTTCGCTGAATGATTCTACAGAAAATGTGCAGACAGAAAAAGCAGTTTGATCTGCGACAATGAGCATTACATAAGTGACATGTTATTATTACTGTTACAGTGCCGAATATTTCAAACTGTCAATCGCGTCATTCTGTGAGTTCCCTCTGTAAATTACAGGGTTTGGCTCTCCCGAACGCTTTGCGAGAAAAATGATGAACTGGAAATATCTAGCGTAGTTCTAGAAAAACTATTTCCAGAATCTTACCTCAGCACTGTAAATAATATAAAAAGTTTCTAAGAGACAAGGTTAGCGCAGGAGTTGAATAAACGAAATACTTCGTTTTGCGAAACCATCTTGCCGTAGTAAACATATAAAGTTCCCTTAGGTAGAGCAAGTCGTTACGGATGATTGTGCCTATTGCGTACCATAAAAATTTAATTTGCAACCTACAATATTTACAGACTCAACCAACTCTGAATAAGTGGACCACTTGGCATTAAAGATTGGTCTCACCATGACTGTCTGCGAACATCTACGTAATAATTTCCATGGACCTATGTATTTCAAGAAAACATTTGGTGCGAGCTGCTTAAAACAAATAGCACTTTTTAACACTAATAGAAAGCCTGTAGTGGGCCACAACTTAAAGGAGCTGTGCAACGATATTCAGTTGGAATGTTTTTCACTATACACGAGCTTACTGGCACTAGCGGGGGTCAAAGATACTCGCACGCAACTCCGCTGGCCAAGAAAATCGTTTGTTGCGGTGTAATTTCGAGGAGAAAAGCGATTATTTTCATTCAATCTCTCCTTTGCAAATTTTGATGACGTAACGTGGGGATCGCAGTACACCCAAGTGATGATATTTGAATGCGGTTCATAGATTGGACCCGAGCATTGCGTGGGAACTCGATTTGGGCTCGTAATAATTACTAGCTCGAGAAGCATTCGGGTAGTGGCCCGTGTCCAATCGCTGCAACGACGACAATAGCCGAGCCATAACAATGTCTGGAACTCAGCGCGTGCCCTGTGCTTTGCCAACACCAGCGCGTGGTTATGATCAACATTGGCGGCATATAATCGGCTCCAGATCACGTGGCCGCTTGTTCTGGCTGCGAGTTGAGGCGGTGAACGCTGCTCGTTTATCTTTAATTTTTTTCTGGGACTTCTATTGCGTGGGGTGAAAAACGAACGCGTGGTTCATAGGTCATTAATGTCAGGGATCCGTTCTAAGCGGTATTTGCGCAAAGTACGAAAATTGTTGCATCGCCCCTTTAAGCAGTTTTCACTTCATTAATAACGAAGAGCAATTACACATATGTGAACCAGGCATATAGGCCTGCACTGAATTGTTTTCTTAAATTGAACGTGCTATGCTCTGTTTACTATACAAATCTTTGCAGAATTGACTATGTGCAAGTTCCTGCTTTTTTATATTTCACATCTCCTGACTGCTAGGTGTGGTAGGTATATAAGATTGATGACACCAATTATTTTAAGAATTTGTTAGGGTATAGCACGAGCAAAGCGATCTGCGAAAAGGTATTTCTGTGACACCGTCGAACCTACATCTGCGGGCTTTAAGTTCACATGTTAATCCTGTCTGCAGACTCTTTTTTGTAAATGGAACTCCATCCAACCCAAGATTTGAATATATTTTTTTTGCATTTTAGGCTTAGTAGTGCTTTTGCTGTTCTATTAATAGGTAAGAAGAATGCTTATTTCAAGTGGCATACCTAACACCTGGTGGCACGAAGACTCCCGTGCGTGACGCTGATCGAAAGTCACAGGCAGGGAGATACTGCGACGCTCTTGTTGCTGGGATAACTTCAAAATGGTCCTGGCCAGACCACAGAAGAAGATTGAGTCCAAGCTTGTGGCCACTAGGATCTCGAGATCTTGAGGCACCTAAGTAGCTCAAAATGAAAACAAATCACAATCAAGTACTTGGCAGAGCTACATTAGAATGGCTAGCATATTCTTTCGTGATCAGCACATAGATCCTTTTGTTTTAGTCATAGTCACACACCAGGACAAGGCCACACAGGCCTTAAAATGATGGGTACCGAATTAAGGCGAATGATCAAATGCATTCATTTTACCCCCTTTCGCCCCAACCTGAGAGGTCTCTGTCAAATATTCACATTCAACTGTAAAGTCTATAAAAAAAAGCCGTTTACAATTCCCTGTAACGCCGGTTAGAGCGCAGCTCTTGCGGAGGAAGATGGAAGCGTACTGAAAGATAGGTGACTCCTTGAGGTCACATGACCACGAGGGGGTCACGTGACTTCAGGGGGTCACGTGACCTCAGAGGGTCACGTGACCTAAGGGGTCACGTGCCCTCAGGGGGTCAACTGACTTCTGGGGGTCACGTGACCTCGGGGGGTCACGTGACCAGGGGGTCACGTGACCGCCTTAGGTCGCGTGACCCCCAGAAGTCACGTGACTTCTGAGGGTCACGTGACCTCGGAGGGTCACGTGACCTAGGGTTGTCACGTGACCTGGGTGGGTCACGTGACGCGAGGTCACGTGACCTAGGGTTGTCACGTGACCTCGCGGTTACGCCGACGCCGACGGCGACGGCGACGCCGCTCAAGCCGGAAACGGGCCCCTAAGAGCTGCGCTCTAAAAAACTACTACTGCAGTGCAGAGCCGTATAGTGGGAGAGTTTAGCCACTGGGTGTGGCGACGAAGGCGCCGGAGAGGAGGAAAGGGAGGAGAATGCCGAAGGAGGGAGAGAGAAGGCAGCAAAGAGGAGACAACCGCCATTTTGACGCAAAGCTGTCGGCACGGAGCACTGTTGAGGCTACGCGTCGTCTGCTACGGGCTTATTTTTTCTTTTTTGCCTGAATAAAAATTTGCGTTGAAACATGGAGAAACTCCTTTCTTTAGGTTTTTAAGCCACCGAGGAATAACACTATATCATTTTATTTCCAGAGCCTGCCAAATAAAAGGAACAGTGATGTGAATGGCCAAAGCAATTTTGGAGCAGCTTTTGGAGCAGCAAAAACAGTGTTTTGGAGCAGCAAATGTGGCCTTTGGAGCAACCAAAACAGTGTTTTTGAGCAGAAAAGGTGTTTTTTTTTTGAGCAGCAAAGGTGTTTTTTTTTTGAGCAGCCAAGACAGTGTTTCGGAGCAGCAAAAGTAGCTTTTTGAGCAGATATTGTCAGAATAAAAATATTCGTTTGAAGTGCTGTACAAACGAAGGGCACTTTGTGTTTTGTTGTGTTTTGGCGTGACGTGTGTGGGATTCGACTTGCCTTACTGCATCACGAAGTCGACCCCACTCCGTAGCTCGATGTTGAGGACTCCTACGGCCGGGTCCGTCCGGAGGCTGCCGTGGACCCCGAGGAGAGGATTCACTCCAAAACACAAAGATACTGAAGAAGCGGGTTTATTTAGCTCCTGTGCCACCACGCTGTGCCCGTCGGCAAAACTAATAAAAGAAAAGAACGGAAAAATGTCGGCGCTGTCGCATTAGACAGATGCACCTGAAGGGGGCCCACGCTGCCGTAATAGGCAGATTCGTGGAAAGGGGAAAGCTCCAAAAAAGAACGAGGCTCCGTGGCCCAGAGCCTTCCCCGGACGAGAGCCACGGCCGCCGTTCGCGGGCCGCTTATCTAGCTAGCGGAAAGTGGACGCGCCCGGGGCAGGTAGTGTGGCTTATCCCGCAGATGGGCCGCGTCCACAATCATTTCCGAAGGGTGCGCCAGAGGCACTTCCACCCGAAAGGGCAAGGGAAGACACGCCCTCTTCGAGGAATGCGGCCTTACCCCCGTATCCGGGATGCCGTCGCCATAAAGCTCCCACGGCCTGCGCGTGCTAGGCCTAGATAGGGACACGGGGAACACGTGGTTCCCACACGTGTTTTCACGGAACTCGCTGCTTTTTTACTGCTGAGAGATCCCAGAAGTGTACAGTGCTTTAGGCATTGCCGAGGAATTCCGAAAAACAGCTTGCCACCGTTTTACTGGTTCCCAACGTGTTAGATTTTCGTCAAAAGTAAGCAAACGTAAAACAATGAATTGCAAGCGTCCCGGCTGGTTCTTTTTTTGTGTAACCATGTTCGCATGCACGTAAGGGCAACTTCGGCAGGCTTGCAGTTGCGCGTGCTTCGTCGCGCAAGCGGAGACAACAGCTGTTCGATCGAAACCGAAACCATGCCACTCCGCTCCGTCGCCAACTGATTCCCAAAATTGTATACAAAAAAGAACTGTGGAGCATACAAAAAAAAATGAAAGCCGCTTACAACTCCCTGTAACGCTGAATTAGAGCGCAGCTCTTGAGGAGGAGGAGGCAAGGGCACTGGGGGGGGCTTAAACTAACCAGGGGGGGGGGTCACGTGACCTTGAAGGTCACGTGACCCCCAATGCCGATGTCATCACTGACGTCACTGATGACGTCATCAGTGACGATGACGATGCGGGTACCGATGACGTCATTAGTGACGTCACTGATGACTTCACCAGTAATGATGACGATGACGATGCGAATGTCGGTGACGTCATCAGTGACGTCGCTGATGACGTCATCAGTGATGATGACGATGACGATGCGGATGCCGGTGACATCAGTGATGTCACTGATGACGTCATCAGTGATGATGACGATGACAATGCGGATGTCGGTAACGTCATCAGTGATGATGACGATGACGATGCGGATGCCGGTGACGTCATCAGTGATGATGACGATGATGATGTGGATGCCGGTGACGTCATCAGTGATGATGACGATGACGATGTGGATGCCGGTGACGTCATCAGTGATGATGACGATGACGATGTGGATGCCGGTGACGTCATCAGTGATGATGACGATGACGATGCGGATGCCGGTGACGTCATCAGTGATGATGACGATGACGATGCGGATGCCGGTGACGTCATCAGTGATGATGACGATGACGATGTGGATGCCGGTGACGTCATCAGTGATGATGACGATGACGATGTGGATGCCGGTGACGTCATCAGTGATGATGACGATGACGATGCGGATGCCGGTGACGTCATCAGTGATGATGACGATGACGATGTGGATGCCGGTGACGTCATCAGTGATGATGACGATGACGATGTGGATGCCGGTGACGTCATCAGTGACGATGACGTCATCGGGGGTCACGCGACATCGGCGGGGGTCACGTGACCTCGAGGAGGGGCTCACGTGACCTCAGGGGAATCACGTGACCGGGGGGTCACGTGACCTCGGGGGGTCACGTGACCCCCATGAGGTCACGTGACCCCGGTGGGGGGCTCGCGCGGTGCATTATGGGACATTTCCCATGATGCACCGCGCGGTTACGCCGACGGCGACGCCGACGGCGACGCCGACGGCGACGGCGACGGCGACGCCGCTCAAGCCGGAAACGGGCCCCTAAGAGCTGCGCTCTAAAATTAGAGCGCAGCTCTTAGGGGCCCGTTCCCGGCTTGAGCGGCGTCGGCGTCGCCGTCGGCGTCGGCGTCGGCGTAACCAAGGTCATCCCAAGGTCACGTGACCCCTCCCAAGGTCATCTCAAGGTCACGTGACCCCCAAGGCCACGTGACCCCTCGAGGTCACGTGACCCTCCCAAGGTCATCTCAATGTCACGTGACCCCAAGATGACCCACGTGACCCTTTGAAGGTCACGTGACTCCCAAGGCACGTGACCCCCTGAGGTCACTGACCCCTCTGAGGTCACGTGGTCTCCTCCCCAAGGTCACGTGACCCCTCGAGGTCACGTGACCCCCAAGGTCATGTGACCCCTTCCAAGGTCATCTCAAGGTCACGTGACCTTGAGATGACCTTGGGAGGGGTCGCGTGACCTCGAGGGTCACGTGACCTTGGGGGTCACGTGATCCCAAGATTACCCCACGTGACCCCCAAGGTCACGTGACCTTCAGGGGGTCACGTGGGGTCACGTGACCTTGAGATGACCTTGGGAGGGGTCACGTGACCTTGGGATGACGTTGGTTACGCCGACGCCGACGCCGACGGCGACGGCGACGCCGACGCCGCTCAAGCCGGGAACGGGCCCGTAAGAGCTGCGCTGTAAAAAAACAGTCCATCAGCACGCTTGCCAGGCCAGCAAACAAGGTACACGTTAAAAAAAAGTGAAAGCCGTTTACAAATCCCTGTAACGCCGAATTGGAGCGCAGCTCTTGAGGAGGAGGAGTGAAGGGTACTGAGGGGAGGGTAGACCCCTCCCTTACAAAAACTTTATATCTGGCCAGATCTGAAGATTTCAGATATGGCCATATCAAAAATTGGCCACATATAACCTGATATGGTATATCTGCCAGATATAGCCTCATAACGCCAGATATAGACCGACACGCGGGCTTGACGTCACGGTGCTGCGGCGGCGCTGCGATCGCGCCGGAGCCGGGGGGTGTGGGCAAAAGCGCGCACGTTTCGCATGGGCGTCGTAGCATTTCAGCATGCCGCGAAGCTGTGTTGCCGTTAATTGCACCGAAATGTACAATAAAAGCAGCGGAGTGAGTTTCCACAAGTTCCCGGCAGACTCTGAAAGGCATAGAAGGTGGATAATATCCGTGGATCGAAAAGAATGGTCGCCTCGCGCGGACGACCTTTTGTGCGGCAAACGCTTTCTTGAAGGCAAGTGCGGCTTCCATTTCAATCTCCGTCCCGAGGCTTGCGTATGTGCAGGAAAACTGTTGTCTAATTGAGACCACCCGGATTTTGTTCCCATGGAGTTCGCGCACAAAGCACCGGCCAAGCGCTCGTCGGGGGTTCGCTACGCCCGTGCTACCCAGCAGAAGCGGATCGGCGACAGAACGGCAGTGTTGTAGGCGTTACCGAAAAAAAGTAACGAAATACGTTACTGGTTACTTGCAAATAAAAGGTACGCGTTACTAAGCTACGTTACCTAAAAATTAAAGAAACGCGTTACCGCTACCGATAAAAAGTAACGCACGTTACTTCTGCGTTACTTTTTTTAAATTATGATTTAACACATTTTATGGTTTTGACGATACAGGTCAAACATCAAGAAACATTATGTTCATGCAGAAACTGAACATAATTACTCTTTTTACGGTTTCACCTAAATACTCACGTAAAAAACGCAAAGAAAAACAATTGACGCCTAAAACACAGAAAAAATTGAAGTAATTTCTTTAAGACTTGGGATGTAGTAACGAGTAACGTAACTACGTTACTTGAAATAATAACGTAAGTACGTTACCCGTTACTGTGTAGAAAACGCAACGAGTAGGTTACTACGTTACTGAAAAAAGTAACGCGTTACCAACAACGCCGTTACTTGTAACCTCTTACCGCCAAGACTGCAGAACGGACAAAGCGTTACTGCTTGTCATGCCTGGTGGTCATAAGGGTAGGAAAAATATCATACCTTGACTTGAAGACGCTGTGTGTATTTAATCAATTAATGAATACACTTCTGCAGACCCACAGTCTGCTGATCCCGCCGGTAGTGCGGAAACCGACTCGAAGTAATAGTAGGCCTCGAAAGACTTCTACTCCTGCACCGTGTCGGTCGTGAGCTGGCTTGGCGAAAAAATTCAATAAACGACGACGTGAGCCGTCAACTTCGGTGGCAGCAACTTTACGTGGGAAGTCCAGCAGGCCTTGTTTACGGCGCACGGATCCTCGTAGGCAACGCCGTCCACGCACAGTTTGTTTCGATACCGCTGCCGTTCAGTCTCAGCTAGCGAGCTCAAATAGTCGGACATAGCATGCGACATACGTTTTGAGGAAATACGACGCACAAATAAAGATACAAGCGTCCCTACAATGTCAAAAACGAGCGCACGCCATAGAACGCAATGGCGAAAACACGGAGAGCCGGGCTGCTTTTGCCCACATAGCTACCGCGCATGCGCCGCTTTCCGGCCGTGTCGGTCTATAGCCTGGTACCCCTGGCCAGATATGGAAATCCCAGATCTGGCTAAGTAAGGAAATTCCAGATCAGGCCAGGCATTTCAAAAGTACAAAAGCCTGAAATGAGCACTTCATATCTTTTTATTGTCTACAATTCTCCCAAGTACCCCGGCCCGCACTCGAGGAGTTATGGAAACGGTGGTCCTTCATCTCCTTAGTAATCGCTACTTTCGACCAATCCCACGATTACACAGTTTCGAGTGTAATTCGTAGTCACCGTGAACAAGCCTCCCATAGGGCTCAAGTACCTATCATATCACTTCTAAGTTTTTCGTCAATGGCAGCGTTCAGGATATAGTGGATTCTGTCCAAACTTCAACCAGGCTGAGCCGCCGAAATCTCTTACCATATTATCATTCTCGTGATTGTTGTTTTAGCAGGAATTACTTAAAAGCTGAGAAATCACAACAACCAAAATCGGGATTTAGCTCGGATTCCGCGGAGCTCTTTATGACATTTTTAGCGTTTGTAACTTAATATCAGCGTCTTTGAAGCTCTACGAGAATGATAATAATGTAAGAGATATGTCTGCGGCTCACCCAGGTTGAAGGTTGGACGGAATGCACAGTACTGACACTGGCAGGACATTTTAAAAGTGGTATGGCAGCTATTTGGGTTCTGTACGGAACGTGTTCAGGGTGACTCCAAATCACACTCAAATCTGTGTAACCATAGAATCGCTCAAAAGTTTCGATCACTAGGCAGCTGAAGAAACACCGTCCCAATGATTCCTCGAGTACGGGCCGAGGCACTTATGGGATTTAGCAAATTGTCTATTCGGGCGTAATGTTAACACTTTGAAATAATTAAGCTACATTGAAATCCTAGCGAAAACTAGCACAAATAATCTTAAACTTAAGCTTGTCGAAACTGAAGTTTGGAATTATTTGTGCTAACATTTAGGTCGCGAACAATAAGTCATTCAGAGTTTTCTAACAAAGAATTGTTTTACTTGTTTTAACTTTTTAATATATTGAAAACCGGCCGCCAGATAAGTCTGTATATACGCCAGATAAGTCTGTATATACGCCATATCAGGCTGTATATATGCCAGAGAAGACTGTATATACGCCAGATAAAACTGTATATACGCCATATCAGGCTGTATAAACGCCAGATATGTCTGCATATACGCCAGATAAGAATGTATATAGGCCGTATATAATCATATAATGTTTGATATGGCAAGATATGGCCCAGATATAAGATTTCCATACGGGCTCCTCCTCCCCTCATTCTTTAATATGCTCCGGGGGGACGGCCACGTGACCTCGGGGGGGGGGGGTGTCACGTGACTTCGGGGAGGGGGGGTCACGTGACCTCGGGGGGTCACGTGACCTCAGAGGGGTCACGTGACCTCAGAGGGGTCACGTGACCTGGGGGTCACGTGGGGGTCACCTTGGGGTCACGTGACCTTGAGGTGACCTTGGGGAGGAGACCACGTGACCTCGGGGGTCACGTGACCTCAGAGGGGTCACGTGACTTGGGGGTCACGTGACCTTCAAAGGGTCACGTGGGGTCTTGGGGTCACGTGACCTTGAGATGACCTTGGGAGGGGTCACGTGACCTCGAGGGGTCACGTGACCTTGGGAGACGTGGGGTCACGTGACCTTGAGATGACCTTGGGAGGGGTCACGTGACCTGGAGGGGTCACGTGACCTTGGGGGTCACGTGACCTTGGGATGACCTTGGTTACGCCGACGGCGACGCCGACGGCGACGGCGACGCCGCTCAAGCCGGGAACGGGCCCCTAAGAGCTGCGCTCTAAAACACGCACGCACGCACGCACGCACGCCGCACGCACGCACGCACGCGCACGCGCGCGCACACACACACACACACACACACACACACACACACACAAGAACCAGAGCGCATCGATACAAGACATAGCGAGCCAGGGTCGAGAAGTTCTTGGAGAGCTTTGAGCAACGACTGAACCCGGGACAAGCAAGCGCGCTGTGCGGGTTCAGCGTGCAGACATTGCCTTCTTTGCTTTAGCTCACTTTTCTTCAACTTTCTTCTGAGACAGATTTTTCACGTAACGGGGTCCCTCCAAAGAAACCCCACCGAGAAAAACCTAGGTAATCAATACTTCTACACAGCTGTATTTGAGTTAAAGAGGAATTTGTATGATTTAAACAAGAACAGGAATGTTGATGAACATATGGCGATACTGAGTTTAATTTTAGAAAGCGCCATATCTGCAGCTACGATGGCAACACCCGACGTCGCGGGACCAGGGTGACCGGACCAAATATAGTTTTCCCACGCCCGTACACTCAGCTCATACACTCACTGAACATGAGGGTAGAGCGTGCCAGCAGAGGGCAGGTGTCTGGATAGAAAGAGTTTAGTTGGCGCACCAAGAGGCTAACGAATAAAAATGGGTACTACCCTCAGCAATATGCCAAAAAAGCGTGGATCTCGGCTTGACACTAACAGCGGCACACAGTATCTATTTTACTGATTAAGGAGTACTAAACCCTTATTTTTCAGCTACCTAATCAAACTAAATATTCTTCCCGGCTTGCCTTTTAGGAAAATCTCTAAATTTACAAAAAAACTATTAAGACAACGGCTTAAAAAAAACGCAATGGCAAAGCCAACAATCGAATTCGCCTGCTCTCCAGCAGCACGACATCTATGGCAGGTAGACCTGCAGAATGAGCAAGCAGTCTAAAAAACAGAGTATGTCCGATGTATAATTTCTTTTCATGCTGCAAAGCAAGCGCTGGCAGGTTTCACGACATTAACGGAATTTCTTGCAATCAGTTGAGAACAAGTTAAAGCAGTGAACTTGTCCTTGCCCCTGGCATAACGTTTTAGTGTTGCCTATGGAAACTCACATAAATTTGTACATAAAAATAAAAAAGACTAACCTTCATTAAAAAAATCTGTAACTTTGGCAAAAAAAAGTTACCTTGAACAAAACATGTGAGATACAGTTGTACAGCGTCCATTTTTGTGCTTAACCAATTTTGAGGCAAATCGGCCACAATGAAAAGAAGACGTTTGAGTACAATTAAGGGAAAGACAGAAAGGATGCACACCTACAACAAAAAAAGTTAGAACGACCACAGGCAGGAAACTCTGGTGAGGCTCTCGGAGCGACTCCCTGCAATGGGCCTGCGCAGACCACAGAACAAGATAGGTCAGAGCTTGCAGCCATAAGGTGCTTCATACCATGAAGTTACAGAAGCGGGTGCAATTGGAAGCAAAGTGCATTTCACTTCTCTCCAGAACGAAGAGTTTAATAGATAGTATGCATTCATAAGGTGATACAGACATGAATGCACACTTTTCAATGCAGCACTATATCACCAAACTGTTAACCATGCCGGGCAACACTAAAAACCGAGAGCATTATTCCAAACTATCTCAGTTTAAAGTTAACCACGACAGAAGCTTCAAGCCATCCTTGCAAATTCAGTGCACAAAGCAAGCCATGTGACCTTCTAGTTGGACGCCATGGTACGTCAAGCTTATAATCATGTGTCATGCTGTTTTTGCTGCAATGGCTTGTAGTGTTAAAAGTGGTCCAGCTTAAAAAAGAGACGCAAAGTATACACGTTTGTGAGTGGGGCCCTCACCTAGTCTGCAGCTACATTGCGAAATTGGACGTTCCAACCGGGATGTTTGCTGCCTGTAACCACACGACCAGCCTGTGCCCAGCGATTGTTCCAGCTGAGTACATGTCCTCGACAGTGCCGTTATTTGACAAGCATTTTTATGGATGTTAAACATGACTGACTTACAGAGAGTCTGCACCTCAACGACTAATGACTTGGGAGACATAACTGAATACTGATATATTAACTAAATGCAAAACAAGTACCTGGCAGGAATTAAATTTTTCAAGAGGCTGGGTCGACTCCGCATTAAGTTGAAGGAGTTGATGCGTAATAAAACAATACAAACAAAAATATGCCTTAGAATTCCTTTTGCACCGCCAAAATGATGTGTTTTTGAACGTAAGATACACAATGTTCTTGATTCAGAAAGTGTCTCAGCTGTACAAATGCATATGTAGTAAGGGCACTTGGCAAGCCTATTCTACTCAGCTCTGAGCAGGTTAAGCTAAGTTAGAGCATAGAAGTACACGCTCACTGACACCACGAGAAAGGCAGGGAGAAAGAAGTCTCCGTTGTTCCACCACCAGCCCGTCTGCTGCCTTCGATGACGTTTCAGCGCCTTATGAGCCTGGAGCGAGCACATCTGTCCAAAGCGAGGTGAAAAGCACAAGCACATGCTGGAGGACGCCCAGCCATTCTCTTTTTGTCATCGGCTATACTACATATTTTTAGTATGACATGTTTTTAAGTGAGAAAAAGTAGTGCAAATATGCAGTCCACCTTTGACCATAATGGAGAATTCTGATAAAGATAAGAACAGTTGCCATTCACCATTTTCCAAATAAGTGCTCCAACATATCGGGACATCTACACATGTGGTGCGTGAGCAGGTTCAGGACTGAGAGGCTAGAAAATGAAGCGCTCACAAGGCTTGTCTGGCCCTTCCAACCATGCGGGTACATTCGTCGCAAGTTCCCGATTTCCAGACAAAATGATTTAGAATGAGCAAATTTTGTTAACGCCCGAGGTAGAACATTGATTTGCGATTCCCCCATATTGTGTGAACCATCCTTCAAACTGCGGTACAACCTGCAAATGAACTATGTTGTGCTGCGGCACGCTTCCATGCTCCCTGCTTCAGAGGAAAACCACTGCTCGTGTTGAAGACGACATCCCACAGTGTACAGGCAACAATGTTTAACGAACTAAAACAAAATTTATATCATTCAATAGACACAGGTAGGCTCACAAATTGTCGACACCATGATTGTTGTTGTTGGTTTTACTCTTGCACACAAACAAAAGTGACTTTATCTTTCCTCCGATGTACAGTAAAACCCCCTTATCTTGGTGGCCCCTATTTCTTCTCGAATCGGTCACAGAGGACATAATCGCAGCCACTGAATTCCACAAAATTAAAGGCCGTGAAAATTAAAGGTTCGCCAACATTAAGGGGTTTACTGTTCTTCCGTGTGTCACATGATGTTAACACTTCAAGAAGGCTGAAGGTATTGGTTTAAAAAAAAAATTGACCTATGAAAAAAAAAAAGCCCTTCCCCAGGTTATGCACGCGAGGTTCTTTTTCACTACCTATAAGGTGGCAAGTTTATTTCGGCAGAGCTTTTGGTAAAACCGAGTCACAAAAGTAGCTATACTTGGCGTCAACTATTTTATGCTGCATTATAAAGCCAGAGTAGATTCCACAGTGCTTCAGCAGAGCACTGTTTGTTGCGAGAGCATATGTGGTTTAGTATTGCATCCCATTTGCATGATCTAGAGAAACTAACGCTGACAGAGTTGGAGCACTCCAAATAATAACAGCCGACTGTAGAAGCATTGAGAGATGCCCACATGCGAACTGTGCATTTCCTAAAGGTGGATTCGAGCAAAGGTAAAAACAATATGTATACTTACGGCGGCCATACTTGCCTTTCTCAAGCACGACCACTTTTCCCTCAGTAGTACCAGCCAGTAAGAAGCACCAGCAACACGCCCATGAGACACCGCCAACTCCTGGATTGAATGACGACCCGCCTGAGTTCTTGGAAGGAGATCCGGAACACTGCTTTAGGCCAGATGTTGTATCTGGTGGGGCAGGGACTAAAAGTAAAAATTAACAAATGTATCTGAAGCGCTACATTCCTATAGGATGGCAGTATTTTTTTAGGCCAGTGATGCGCTTCAATTAAACACAAATGATTGGTTTATATGATGAACCAGCAGCCCCTATTTTGCTTAAGTGTAACGCAGTGTCTAACGTTACGTCCGACGGAACCCGAAATAAAAATTAAAGTTACGCCCAACGTAACTGTCAAACATTCGAGTTACGTCCGACGTAACACAAAATAAAAATTAAAGCTACCGTATTTACTCGAAAATAGGTCGAACCCTATTTGTTGGAACCACCGAGAATAAAAAAAATAATTCAAATATAAGTCGACCTTTTTTTTTATTTTTACGAACAGGGGAAATTTTGGGCAAAAGAAACAAACCTTTTTTTACAACACTCTCAGCTAAATCACGGGGCGATGCCAAAAACTTTATCACCGTCAGAACTTCTGGACATGTCATCGTCGTCCGAAGCTTCGTCAACTTGGTCGACATCCTCGCAAATTCGCAACAATACTTCACTGACACCGTTGTAAAATGACGGCAAGAAGAAACGAAAGGTGCGAAGCGACGAAAGACAAACTACAAAGACGCAAGCAAAGCCGCCGTGTCGCCATGAGCAACACGCGAGCCGAACGTTGGCCAAGCCGCCTCAAGCAACAAACAAAAATAACCTCCGTATTTTTTTATTTTTTTTGTGCGCGTTTGCGAGGGTGGGGGGCGAAATGCATGGTGCATCGCGTTCCTCTCCTTCCCCGTTGTCCAGCAAGGGGAACGCTAGTGGCTGGAGGCGCGATGGCGAAACCCCACGCCCGAGATGCGCGTGACAGCTGCACCGGCCACCGCGCTCGCGGGCCGTTTCAATTGGTTTTGTGCACGAAAAGCTTTTTGAAACAAGAAGCGGCGCGGCTCCACGGCAACGCCGGCCCGGTGACTCGATAGCTCCATGCCTCCGGTAGGGTCGCAAAATTTGGTCGCGAATGTAGGTCGAAATTCTTTGGTCACGATTTCCGAAAAAAAAAAAGGTCGACTTATACTTATATTCGAATAAACACGGTAGTCAGCCGCGTGACGAGACACAAATTATGAAAGCGACTGGTGCGAGCGACCAGGGCGATGAGCGACGTTTTCTAGAAGCCCAAGAACCGAGCGGCGCAAGCAGCGAGAGTGAGAAATCTTCGTCGCTCGGCGACGGCACTCGTAGCGTCTCGCCGTCGCTCGTTTCGTTGATCACTATATTGCTTACAAGCCGTTCAGAAAGGCGCTCTAAGTGCTTACCATTGCATTGGGACTAGCCTCGCATTTAACCGTAACCTGTCTTGACTTTTTGTAAAGCCGCCCAGGTAGAAGTTAACATCGTACGTACTGTACATACATCGTTTTCAAGCATGGCTCCTCGTTCATTGCTCGATTTATATTTTCGGTAAATGACAAACCGCAATGAAGCACAATTATTCTAGTTCAAAATTGTCACGAACACTTAGCACGCATGCTTACACTGTAGCGCACCTAAAGTAATTTAAAAGTAGAACGAAAACGGGACGGAGATTCGCTTACCGCTTCACGGAGACAGACGCCTTCGGATCCTAGGCCTAACGGCCGAACTTGGAAGTCGCCGGCGGTCCGGCAATCGGACGAGGCGAGCCGGCCGCGCTGACCCAGGCCGACCACACCTGGTTGAACTATGAGAGGCGCCGTCGCGTTTAGAACCAGAGACGCAGTAGAAACGGACCACAAAACATCTGTCTGTAATCGTAAACGAGCCAACGACCCCCCACACCGCTCTTTCTTCGCCATTATTCGCCATCTTCGCGACGACCGGAAGTGGAACCCGCGAAGTTAGAAAAGCCGCGGCAGCGGAAGCCACTGGGCGGAAGCTTTACGTTTCGGTTTCGCTTTTCTCCAACGCCGGCTACGGTCGCTACGGTTGCGGGCTGGTGGGTTTGTGGCTGGTTGCGACGACGCGAGGGACCACGAAAACACGCCGAGTTTGCCGAGTACGAGTCACGGCCCACGATACGAGCAACGGGCCGTTTGCCGCTGTCGACCGGCGGTGCGGTATCCGCGGCTTGGTGTAACGATCGGTTTGTTGCCGTGCACGTTGACTCAAAGCTCGAAGTTACGCAGTTCGGTTCCGGCACCAGCCGCACCACGTTTTCCGGTGCATCGCACATGGAGGTCTTTTGACACATTCAGTGAAAGTAAAGATCGTGCCCGCTGTCTTCGGTGCTGTGGAAGAAGTTGCGAGACGGAAGAAGCATCAAAACCAAGGCGTTTAGGACTCCAGGCCGCGCCGCCGGTTCACTCTGAACGAGAGGCGACGCGTGTGCGCACACTTTGAGGAAACCTCCGCGTTTTGCCGCGCCAGACCTCCGCAATCGCGACCGGACCAATTGGACCCCGAGTCCGAGAGGCTCCTGCGCAGCCAGGAACGCCACCGAGGTAAGAGCTGCTCGTTCTGCGCTACCATGCTGTGCTCTACAGTGCTCGGAGCTCTTGGTGTCGTTCGTGCTTGCACCGAAGCCTTTGTGACCCCTTCGGACGCGGAAGTCGTACTTCGCAAAGGTTTGGACGGGGCCGCCCTCACTGAGCAGCTCCGCTATATTCCGCTTACTTATGATCGCAATAAAAGCTTGCGTTTCTTCTCGGGAACAAAAAATTGTGGGACCGCTCTCTGCGCCACCGACGAGGTTGGCCGCCGCCATGTTCTCAGCTGTTCACTCGTTCCCGCAGCGAGCGCCTTCCGATAATCCTGCCCGTTCCAAAATGCGATGCGACCTCCGTTTACGTGGGCTGAATGAATGCGCACTCGCTATCCCGATCCACCTCTGTCTAGCGACTTGAATGCGATGCGCTTTCTTTGCGCATTATGCCGTTTACATGACCGCATATTGAATGCGGCAACTGGATTCAATGCGACTAAGTCGCATTCATGTAAACGCGACTTATGTTCTTTTTCGACATGTATGGTGTATGTAACGATAACGGTGGTAAACGATGGACATTTTGTTGGAAGACGCCGGTCGTCTTTCTGCATGTACGATTTGGTTATACCGGTGGTCCTGTTGTATAAGCGTTTTCGTTGGAAAGATGGCGGTCGCCTACGTCATCGGACGCAAAATCATACCAACCACACCAAATCATATCGGCAAGCAAACTGGCTGCCAGTATAGACGGACCAGGAGCCATAGCGGTGCCGGTATCTCCAGTTATGCAGAACGCCAAACCAAACTAGCGGCATTCATAATAACAAGAAAATTATGTTGGTGTCATACCAGAACTATAGAAGCAGCAGGTTTGTTTCTTGTACGTTTTTCCAATATGGTATCATGACGTCATGTAACACTCTGATGTCATATGTCACCATGCACTCTGAGAAATGCCTGCGGGTCTGCTTACCCGCTAAACACTTAAAAAGCCAATGTCTGTGATCTACGAAATAGTCTCAGCGAATGATGAGGTGGAAAATCTGTTTAGACCTCAAAAATTAAGTCTACGCTGCGGCATTACACAATGCAATAATGACGCTTTGCATTGCGTAATGCCACAGCACAGACTCCATTTTTAGGTTGTGGGGACCCTCTCCCTGGCTCCTCCGCGCTCCGTGACCTTGCCGGTCCCCGCCGCCGTATTGTCGGGCGCTCCTTCGTTCCCTGTGACCTTCCCGTTTCCAGTCGCCGGCCTGTCGCGGAATGTCCGAGCTCTCCGGGAGGAACGGGGCAAGCGCCCCCCTCACCCAGCGCTGACGTCGGAGGATCGGCTCGCCGCAGGTTCCCGATTGGACGGTCGGCGGGACAAGGACTTGGGAAGGTCTTAAGAAGGGGAACGGAGACAAAGGAAGAGGTCTTGGGCTTGGGCTTGGGCGGCCGACTAGACAAGGGACCGGTCATGGAGGCGAGCTCGGACGGCGCTGGACGCTGGCGCAGGGAGTGCGGGCACTACGTCGAGTGGCGGACTCGACGAGCGGACCGGATAGCGACCCTGGACGACGACGTCCCCATGACGCGGTGTGGACGACCACCGCTGGGACTCGGAGAAGCTGCTCGGGCAGCGGACTCTCCCCCGGCCTCGCTGATGACCGTCCCCCGATCCCGAAACCCCCCAAGGCAATGAGTGAGTGAATAAACCCTTTTGCCGAGAGCGAAGTATTGCAGTGTCATATTCATCCGGAGACAGGGTTTGTGGGAATCGGAGTAGAAGATGCCCGCATAAACTGGCGCCGCAACGTGGGGCCTGATTTTTGATCAGGCAGGCATTCCGATTCCTAACCTGGTTCCGGTTGAGTTGGGGCACTGTTTCGCGCTCTTTTTGGGGGTCATCTTTGTCGCGGGAGCGCCGCACGAAGTTTCGTTGCGGGAGCGCCGCACGGAGGTCCTGACATTATCGCCTGCCTGACGAGGAGGCGCGGACCTTGACCATTGTCTTTAGGGATTAACCCTTTTTCGCAGCATGTCCGGAATTCACTTATCCCCCGTTCCGAGGCGCTTTGAGTATTAGCTGTTCAGCGCACCGTTGGATGCTGGCAGGTTGATCCTGCTGAGCAAGAGCGCTCTGTGCGTCGAAATTACCGCACCCCTCGAGGCCTGTAGCGTCGGGCGTTCCCCACCTACGCCTCCGGCCGTCCGCGTCCGCTGGGAAAGATGCCGGCTCACGCTTTCGGGGATGTGACGCGCCTAACCGCCTTTGTTCGCGTATCGATGTAATGGTTTGTAACGCTTGTTACGGATCGGACGCGTTAAAAAGGCATCGCTTTGGGTGGAGAACGCTCCCATTGCGGATGGCGGTTGCATGGACTGTGTTTGGAAATTATTCCCGCATTGCACTTTGTCCGGGAGCAGACTAGCGTCTCGGTTTGACCGCATGCTAGCTCCCAGTTGGCCTTGCTTGAGCTGTCAGCGCGGTTTTTAGCTTCGTTAGTTGACAGCGTTTTAAGGTACGGGATGCGCTCTTGTGGTTCCGGCCAAGATCGCTTTGAACGAGTACCTTGTGGCCAGAGGCTACATTTAGGGGCTGGGCCCACTAAATTGTGCCGGATACGCGATGTCTGGTGCGCAGACATTGGAATGCAGAAAACCACAGAGTTTCCGTGTTCACTTATCAGGGGCTTCGTGTAATGCTCCGTGGAGTCCAGTCTGACGCGATGGGCATGTCCCGTGTGTTTCTGGTTGTAGAGTCGTGAGGTTGATCCCGTTTAATTGTGCGCACAGTTGGTTCCGGATCCTCACACCGCCATATCGAAGGTTGAGCCTCGCGGCGGGAGTTACTCTTTAATTTCGTTTTCTCCGTCTCCGGAGGAGCGGCGGCCAGCGCGCGCTTTGCGCTGCCGCCGGATACGGCTCTCGGCCGCGGTTGGGTTCGCGTTGGGACGCGAGGGCGTAGAGAGCGTAATTGGTCGTGCAGAGACCTGGGTTAGAGATCAATTATAAATTTAGGGGAGAAAAGACAGCTAGGTGAGGAAACAGCTGGGCTCGTGCAGTGAAAACCTGCACGAGGGGAGTGGCGGTCTTGCGATGATGTGACGAGTTGTTCATAGTTTTATCCTGTACAGATGCGCGGTTGGCCCGGGAAAACGTACGGTTCACGTCGGCGGGTACGTGCCCGGGAAGCCTAGAAATTATGGCAGCGGCATGGCCGTCGGCGGCCTATAACTGTTGTGCGTTGGGTCAGCCCGTCGCTGTACTAACTGCAGCCTTTGCATGAATGGGTAGCGGGTGTTGGAATGCGGCGGTAAATGCTGTAGACACTTCGACGCTGCGGAAACTGTTTATGCAGAGCAAATATAGTTTATTAGCTCGTCCATCTCCAAGACCGGCCGGTTAGATTATTTGGCATTTTGGTATCGCGCTCGTTGCGCGGAAGTTGAAAGGTGCGCGTGTGGGATACTTACATTGTTCGAACCCTGCCTGTCTGTACAGTCGCAGGAAGACTTTTCAGTCATGCGGCGTGTTGACTTGGCTGGGGGCGAGCTTTGTGCGTAGCCTACTGCGTTTGTGTGTGGACACGTTGCTCGATTCGAGAACGTCGAAGAGTCGCGAGACGCGTTGACGGCGTACTTTCATTGCTTGATCCCGGCCGGCCTTTTCATCAGCTGGAAGACTTTTTAGTTATGCGGTGTCGAGGTTTGGCCGGGGGAGAACTCGAACGTGCGTCGATGCGCTTGTCGCGGTTATCGAGCCCGTGCGGGGTTCGGTGCGGACCGCCGTTACGCGCTCGTCGCTCCTGTTGGGTGGTCACCTCCGAGCGGTGAAGCGGTAACGTCTGGTACATGCCCAGACGTTACGGACATAGCTTTGTAAATAGGCTGTCCAATGAGATCTGCTGTTCGCACGATCCAGGTACTGTTCCCTTTGTACTGGTGTAAGTGGCCGGTACCACGGAACAATGGCCTCTCAGTAAGGTGATTACCCCTTCTGATGAAGGCGTGCTGCGTAGCTTGGCTGTAGCGTGTTTGTAGCCCGGGTAGCGTGAACGCCGAGTGCATGAGTGCCCGTCATGGGTTGTTGGCAGCGTGTTTTTTCGAGTCGCACCTCGCGAACGGGACTGGATTTGTGACCGTTTCTGTTTTACGGAGGGTTATTGTTAGCTCTTGAGGTTTTGTACGTTCTTCGCGAATGTGTTGGAGATTAATAGTGTTGTCAGAGGTGTGCGGCTCTGACGCTCTGGTAAATTGCTTACTGTTTTAAAAGAATGCGGTTGAGTTTGATAGGAGCAAATGTTGTATAGTGGGCGTATGTACGATTTGAGTATACAATGAGTGCTCATACTTTTTAGTTAAGGAATGGTTTTCCTCTTATGTACCTCTTGAACGTGTAGCTTGACGTTCTTGATGATTGCCTGCCCGTTAGTATTGAAATGAAAAGTTTTATTTTTATTTCGTGGCATGTCCAACGATAGAAAGATTTTGGTTTCGTCGCTCTGTCTGATATAGCGTGCCGCTATTCGTTTTTGCGCGATTCGCTGTCTGTTACATTGGGGACGGAAGCGAACTTTAAGAGCCGGCGTGTTGTGTGTGCCTGAGTGCCCGTCCGTGTTGTGAGCTGTGGTGCTCCGGACCAGTTCGTGGACCGTGCTCCGTCGGTCACGAGCTTCCCAGTAAATCAACGTTCACCGCTGACCTGCCTGGTTTGATGCCATCATCATCATCGAGGGTGCTCGTCATCATCGGCGACACTCAGCTGAACGAGCCACCTGCCCAGGGTCCTGGGGACCACGCAACCTCAAGCCCCCCGGGGTCCGAGCCTTGAGGGAGGGGAGGTGTGGGGACCCTCTCCCTGGCTCCTCCGCGCTCCGTGACCTTGCCGGTCCCCGCCGCCGTATTGTCGGGCGCTCCTTCGTTCCCTGTGACCTTCCCGTTTCCAGTCGCCGGCCTGTCGCGGAATGTCCGAGCTCTCCGGGAGGAACGGGGCAAGCGCCCCCCTCACCCAGCGCTGACGTCGGAGGATCGGCTCGCCGCAGGTTCCCGATTGGACGGTCGGCGGGACAAGGACTTGGGAAGGTCTTAAGAAGGGGAACGGAGACAAAGGAAGAGGTCTTGGGCTTGGGCTTGGGCGGCCGACTAGACAAGGGACCGGTCATGGAGGCGAGCTCGGACGGCGCTGGACGCTGGCGCAGGGAGTGCGGGCACTACGTCGAGTGGCGGACTCGACGAGCGGACCGGATAGCGACCCTGGACGACGACGTCCCCATGACGCGGTGTGGACGACCACCGCTGGGACTCGGAGAAGCTGCTCGGGCAGCGGACTCTCCCCCGGCCTCGCTGATGACCGTCCCCCGATCCCGAAACCCCCCAAGGCAATGAGTGAGTGAATAAACCCTTTTGCCGAGAGCGAAGTATTGCAGTGTCATATTCATCCGGAGACAGGGTTTGTGGGAATCGGAGTAGAAGATGCCCGCATAAACTGTCGTCGTCCAGGGTCGCTATCCGGTCCGCTCGTCGAGTCCGCCACTCGACGTAGTGCCCGCACTCCCTGCGCCAGCGTCCAGCGCCGTCCGAGCTCGCCTCCATGACCGGTCCCTTGTCTAGTCGGTCGCCCAAGCCCAAGCCCAAGACCTCTTCCTTTGTCTCCGTTCCCCTTCTTAAAGGGCCCATGAAACGATTTTTGGGTTGGGATAAATCATTTTGGATTGGGATTTTACTAATAGCACATCGTTCAGTGGACCAAAAGAAAAAAGGTAGAAAGTCAAAAGCCTGACTTTCAGTGCGAAAATTTGAAAACAGAGCGGACTATTTCGTACCTCCTCCCCTTCGCAACCTCTCTGCCTTTTCACTGTGATACATCCGCGGTCCCAAAAGCGCGTTATCGGGTCCAAACTGACGTCACACGCAACCGGACCTCACTTATTCCCTTCACCCCTAAGCTGACATTGTGGTGGAAGCTACGCAGTTGCCGGACCAATCAGCCGCCTCCCTTTCATCACCTGACTTCATTCTCTGCAGCCACATTTGCCACGCTCACGTGGCAAGTGCGGCTGGCCCAACGAGCACGTAGCTTCAACAGCACTGTCAGCTTCGGAATGAACGGGGTGGGGAAAGCAACTTTTGTCTGAATTTTGAGCGACGGGCTAATCTTCTAGGGGGAGAATGGATGTGTCCGGGATTACAGAAACGAGAGTGCGAGCAAGAGGGGACTCCCCCTTTTCGTCTTCTTTAACTGTTTGGTGGAATGCGTGATTTATGAGTTGAGGAGGAAAGCGAAACAGGAAAAAGTTGGAAAAGCGTTTCATGACCCCTTTAAGACCTTCCCAAGTCCTTGTCCCGCCGACCGTCCAATCGGGAACCTGCGGCGAGCCGATCCTCCGACGTCAGCGCTGGGTGAGGGGGGCGCTTGCCCCGTTCCTCCCGGAGAGCTCGGACATTCCGCGACAGGCCGGCGACTGGAAACGGGAAGGTCACAGGGAACGAAGGAGCGCCCGACAATACGGCGGCGGGGACCGGCAAGGTCACGGAGCGCGGAGGAGCCAGGGAGAGGGTCCCCACAAGGTCTGAACGAATGTTCCGCCTCATCGTTCGCTTAGCTGACTTCGTAGATTGCAGAGATTGGCTCTTTGAGGATTTTGCGGGTAAGTAGACGAGCAGGCAATTCTTAGAGTGTGACGTCATGTGAAGCCAGTCAGATGACCTCATGACGTGACGTGTCATTATGATGCCACAGACCATGATGTCACGTAACACCATGACATCACGTGACGTCACAGTAACACGTGACTCTGCGACGGCTCTATATTTTCCCAAAGCTTTCTCAATACGCCCCTGAGTGACTTCCCGACACTATAAGAAAAAAGGGGAGCTGTGTTTGTACCTTCCGTGGACCGAATGCCTGCGATCACCATTAGTCGACTGAGGAATTAGCGGCGAGTGAAGAAACTTTTGGAGCCTTGCATTTAGGCCACTGGGTCGAAATGTCGCGCCCTTGCATTTAGACCACTGGGACAAAAAGTTAATACCTTACATTTGGTGCCGAGCGACTGAATTTTTCATCCCTGGTTTTAGTCCTCCTGAACTAAAAGTTGTACCTCACAAATCGCGCCCCACTGAGGAAATCTGTCACATAGGTAGGCTGATTGCTCAGTGTGCTGCAATCTCAGAAACAAGACGTTGCTGTTCAAAGCAAATGTAAACGCTAGTAGTATTTACTAGGTAAAAGGTAGTAACCGCTTGTCACGTATGTTACTAGGCACCTAGTAACCGTAGGTAGTTACTGTCATGCTAGTAGAGGTTGCGGGCGGTGCCAGGGGCGGATCCAGAACTCCGTCTTGGGGGAGGGGAAGGGGAGGGGTCAGAAAAGTTTGTAGGGATACTATTCTCTTATTCGACGGAGTGGTTCGGAGTACAAGTGTGCCTGATGGGGTGCGACCTACCCTATTTTGAACCCTCGTCTTTGAGTACCCAGCCTTCTACTACCTGGCAGGCCGGTAATGGGTTTTATTTGGGGGGGGGGGGGGAGGGGGGGGAAGTCGAGGTCTACCCATGTCAAATTGCCTTCCGAGAAATAGGGAGCAGGGGTCGACTTAGTTTGGGGGAGGGGGCGGCCGCCCCCGTCGCACCTCCCCCCCTTGGATCCGCCCCTGGGCGGTGCCCACACGGTTACTAGGTCAGGAAGCTCGTAACGTTTCCTAACCAACTTAGTACCTTCTCTACATCTATCTAGTTACTGTCACTAACTCTCACAAGACCCAGGTGGAGTTAGTCAACGTCCAACTCAAAATTGCAAAAATTAGTATCGCTGGGATAGATCTTCTCCACGCTGATATCACCAGTCGCGCGTCGCGCGGACCGTGCAGTCTGTGAACCGCGTTTGGATCGCAGGAAAGCCTTCACCTAGCGCTAATAATGACAAAGCGACGCACTTCATCGGCGACAGCGCCTTCCATATGGTTTCATTCTGTGGGAAGGTCAGGATTAGAGTAGATCGTGACTAAAAAATACAAATGCGCCCTGTCAAAGGAGGGCTGCTCTTGCTCCCACACGCCTTTCGGTTAGTCCAGTTTCATGAAGCTTCTCCTCAGCATTTGCGCACGGTACCTAGCTCGAAGCAGATGGTCTTTTCGCGGAGCAAATGGGAGTTCAAATGACCAAATTCTGCCGTTATTCTTTGGAGACCACATTTCTCTCTTAAAGTGTATACGTAGGCCCGTTATCTACGCTTCACCATGGCGAACTTGGTAGCGCGTTCAACATAATAGGCATGATCATATAAGTCTATCAGATGCCAAGTCATTGCGTTTATTTCTGTATGCCTGATGTGAGATTAACCCGCAGGATAGCTACGTCTGGTATCGGCGACTAAAGCGCAAGTTTTTAGGATCTATTTTCTACACTGGATGATTGAACTATAAAACACTTCGACATTTTTTTGGATTTCATGAATGCATTGCTGTATCATGGATGGCACAAGCGATAAAAAATGAAAAAGAAAATGGTTAAAGTGCAGGCGAGCTGGTGTAACTTATACATGATGATTTAAAACCTGAGACTCTGGTTCGAAAATGGAAACTCCTGAAGTAGGAAGGAAAAAGGGACAGGCAACGTCTCAAGCTCAGGTAAAAACTTTATTGCATCTACGCCTTATATACACCTCCGCCGAACGTCACGACAATCACAACGGTTGATCACTGAAGTGACTGAACTACAAACAATACACCAGAATCACAATACACCGAACCGCAAACAATACATAAAGAAAAGGAGCGTGATACAAACAGAAACACAAGGTCGTCACCACCGCATCCGGAAGGACTTCGACGTGGACAATGTAACACAACCACTTGGAACACACAAAGACCGTCTCTAGCTTACCCCCCTTTCCCCTGAACTGCACCATGAATCGCACACAGTCGCCAACAATGCCCTCATTACAATCCCGAACCCAACAAAGCAAACAACTCTGCGAAGCAGCCCCCTCCTTTCTTAATTTCACCTCCCAATAGGTCTTTACAGTCAAAGACACTTTTTTGATTCACTTCCAATTTGCAGTGAGGCTTGGCTAATGCAATTTCCCGGTGTTTTTATGCAAACAGTTCTCGCACAACACGTCTCATCTCCTCACGCTCTTTCTGAACGATTTCTGTCTCTGACCAGTTCGCTGTACATGCATTTCGCGCTTAGTGAGTTGTGATCTTGGCAACCTGAACTGGATGCAATGGTCTGTAGCACAACGAAGATTTTACATATAACAAGAGTCCCATCTTCGGTATAAACAGTGCAGTGGAGCATGCCAGCCACTTCGGCAAGTGAGACAAGCCTAAATAAAAAATTAAAACGCGCGAACAAACGGGGACAATAATGCAACATGGACGACAGGACAGGCGCTTCACTGTCAACTGTTTTTTATTATCACCATCAGCACACACACACACGCGCACACACACAGATATATATATATATATATATATATATATATATATATATGTTCATTTTTAATTCGAACACATTTATTTCAAAAAATACCGTGAAAGTTACACTTATGCTGCTTGTGGAGGTGAGTTATACGCTCAGGGGGACATATTATAGGGGGCTAATCGTAACAATCAGTTGGCTAATTAACTAAAATTTGATAATTAACTTTTTAATTAATGAAAATAGACATATGGTTCCAATCAGAAACTTGCTCAGCGTCGTCGAAAAGCACTAAATCCGTTATTTTCAGAAAGACTTTGAGCGCGTGAGAAGCGTAGTAGTGCACTAAAGTTACCACTCGTGAAGCAGGTACAAAGCTAGCGGTTGCGGTAAGGCGCCCGCGCGATTTTTCCGTCTCTTATCTAGCCGCAGCCTTGTACCTGCTTTACGAGTGGTAACTTTAGTGCACTACTACGCTTCTCACGCGCTCAAAGTCTTTCTTAAAATGACTGATTTAGTGGTTTTCGGTGACGCTGTGCAAGTTTCTAATTGGAACCATATGTCTATTTTCATTAATTAAAAAGTTAATTAATGAACTTTATTAATTAGCCAACTGATCGCAACGATTAGCCCCCTACAATATGTCCCCCTGGCCGTATAACTCACCTGCATAAACCGTATCAGTGGATCATTTACGGATTTTTTTAAAATAAATCTGTTCGAATTAAAAATAAACATCCGGTATACATATATATATATATATATAAATTTCACGGGTTCTTAAAAGCAGCTACAACCGTTTACACTGAGCAACAAACGTGGCTTTTAGCACACAGCGGCTCAGCCTCAGCAATGCCTCACCATATATACGTATTATAATGTACGCTAGAGGTTACACTGGCGCTAGTGTATATGAGACTCCCGTGATGCAAGTTGAAGCACACAGCAACCAGTCTACTTTTGAGGTGCTCAAGTGCATTACTATGCGAAAACGCGCCTGAATTTTGTCTCTTCTCCGGAAAATAAAATGAAGCGTTGTTGTTACTTGGGTCGTAGCGAATAGTATGTGCCTTTATTAACATTGTAAAAGTGTCTTTCCTTTAGTTAGCGCGTTTTTCTTCATCAATGAACGATGTTTAACTTCGCTCTATTTCAGGCCCAAACGCGTGTTTCACCCCAGGTGTGTAAAAGCAAGCGACGATTCTAAGCAAAACAGCAATCAAAGGGAATATAGAGTGTGTTCAAGGTTCGCCAGCATTCCAGTGACGTTTATATAATGCTAATATGACATTCCTGTCACTATAGGAAAATGACCCCGTCTTGCATTTTTGCGAACGGTTAAGTACATTCAAAACGTAAAGAATAAAGTACCTGGGAGTATGAAGGGTGTCTCTTTTTATTATTTTCTAGGCCAGCAAATGTTATCAGGCACTTGTTCCTAAAGATTTCGAGCGTGCGGGTGATGTTTTGAAAGTACATCAAGCATCTTCGCACAAACCAGAAATAGTGAAGCAATAATTACTTACTGATAATCAAACTATATTACGTGGCCCTCAATTTCTTTTGATCTACATACACAGGGAGTTACTGATACAGTGTTTCTTCGTAGTTCTTGCCGTCTCTCTTGGTTTTCAAGGTATCCTTCGTTCGTTTGGCCACGCATATCCCCCATGCTCAAAAGCGCCGACGAGGTCTTCGCACTAACAGTGTCTGGCAGGGCACATAAATACAAGTATGAAGACGTTTTAGCACTGTTTTTAATGCAATGAATTCGAAAGGAAAACGCCGTAACTGACAAATTATTTTATCTGCCTGACTGAGATATGTTCGACGCTACCTATACTCTGTTTCATACTTAGCGTGCAACGTTGTCAAAGCTACTGGCACGAGCGTGGTGCTACTGGCACGAGCGATCATTTGCACGCGTCCGCGCGCAAACAAAACCATAGAGGAAGCCACGCGCTCGCGCCAGTAACTTTGACAGCGTTGCACGCTAAGTATGAAACAGAGTATATTACGTACGAATTGGTTGCGACATTTTCTCCTACAATCGAGCGCCGGGAAAAAATGCATTCACTTTTTCAAAAAAGAATGCAGTACCGGAAGTAAATTTTCGACTGGTTTCTGTCTGCTTCAATATGCGATAGCACACCAGCGCCAGATGAACCTATACTGTACATTATAATAAATCTATGTGCTTCACCCCGGCCATAGCCTCCTCCATACTGACAAAGCCTGGCAGATCGCCCCGAGACGCGGCCGCCGAAAGTGAAAAGGTACAGCGGCAGACCACGGATGAGAGGTGAGTCACGTAACGAGCGCCCCGCTGCAGCGAGACGACGAAACAAACTCCTCCCGAGCGATGGAATGTCCGCCCGTGCTCCTCGCGTTCCTCGCGCTACCACTTCTTCTCTCGTCGGGTTTGAAAACCATGTTTCGGGCCCTCGCCGCTGCAAAAGCTGTGCGCTGAATAACAGATTCCCACAGAAGTGCTCTCTGCTACCAACTGCGCGAGCTCTAAACCTGCGAACGGGCACTCTACGGCTCCGTCGTCGAACTGCCAGGCTTTTTGAGCAGAGAGGAGGCTATATCCCGGCATATTTTACACACACGCTCGCACCGAACGCGTTCGGCATGTGCCATAGAGAGAATAGGCTGCCTTTGTCTCTACTGCAGTCGTCGAAGCGTTTGAATGTGAAATCAAAACGCCGGACGCCGGCGTTCCGCGTTCTAACGCGTTTCACGGGCGTAGTCAAGACAAAGGAAGCTGGCTTTAGGTCAACTCATTCCAACCAGAGATCGGCGTTGTGATGTCTCCGCGCGCTGTCTCCTTCTCTCCCTCAGTTGCTCCTCGCATAGACGCTTCACGCAGGCCAGATGATAGCCGCCATTGCTAACCTTCTCTTGTCTTACCCAGATGACCAGCAAATGAAGCAGGCATTGATTATCCTAGGGAGAAGGATACACCAGAATCTAAGAGGTAAATGAACTGTCTTGCTTTGGTAATTATGAAGTGAAATGAACGGAATAAGATTAAACAAAAGTTGAAGGTCGGCTATGGCGGCCCCCATGCAGCCGCTAAGCATCTACAACATCATGCTCTCATTCTTTTTTTCTTTAGAACCCAAATTATTGCTAGTGAGAAAGGAAAGGTAAATGCGTGAATGCTGAGTTTTGGAGCCGTATATTGTACGCAGGGTGCTGCAGCGAGTTTTGCCGCAAGAGGTACACTTCCACGCGGCTTCCGTGGCTCTGCTCTGCAGGAACAAAACTCAATTCGTGAGCCAGAAAGGCCGCTACGCCCTCCATTATGTTCCCGTGCTCTCGAGCGGGCGGGAAACACTGTAGGGTCTCTGGTCGCCTTGCAGGTCGAGACGTGAACTGCGTGAGAAATAAATGACCGACACGCACGTCCTGCCTTCGGTGTCCGCCTCCGCCTTGTCTGCCTTGGCGTGCCTTCGGTCATTAACGCGGGGAGCTCGGAAGGCGTTCACCTCGAAACTAACGCGGGGACAGGAGATGGTTCATTAGCTCCCCACTAGGGAAGAAGCATCTACCGAAGGAGGGTAGCGCACTCGCCTACCTTATTTTCGCCATAAGCAAAAGAAGACCTGCTGCAGGAATCCCCTGAAGAAGCGAACCATTTGTGCCGCTTCAGATTATACGGTGCGCCAAGAACGGGAAAGTCCGTATAAAAATATAGAACCGTTCAAGGGGATGTAATGTGCTTGGGACTGAACTAAGCCAAAGTGCTGGGGGCTGGGCTACAAAAAAAATAAACAACAAAATAAAGTGCTTAGTAATTTTCGCGAATGTAGCCAATGGGCGATTCATTTGTAAGAAATACGGGCTTTTCACCCTGGCATAACGACACTTACTAGACGTAAAAAAATAACAATAGAAATTGAAGTTTCAGATTGCTAGCCAAAGGTTTTTCCCACGACACTTTGTGGCTAGTTTATCAGAGTGTGAGTGGTTACAACCGTGAGGTAGGAGCGACGAGGTGGTTCTGACCGTTTCAACTTAAAGATCAGATTGTTTGACGGGTACAGAAATAGGTTGTTTCTGTACACGTCGTTGATAGCTTAAGAACGTAGTAGAAGATGCGCCTCCAGGACATCCTTTCTATGTGCGATTACACGTTGGCGTCTTTGAATCACACAGTCAAAGCATCATAGAAGGCAACGGCTGTGCGCTGGAGGCAGAGTATCTACACCGTTTTTAACCTGTAGCCGACTATTTGCAACTTTTAACGACGTGCATTTAGTACACGTTCCTCTGTTATATATTTTGGCTTCCAAGCCGCGCCAGTTTTTGCTGCACACTTCTCTCCTTCACCTGGAGACCAACAGCAACTTCTCCAGAGTTGCGAATAGTCGCCAGGGATATAACGTTTCATAGCAGCGCATGTGCGCCAGGTTTGGGCTCGCAAACAAGTGTAGTCATTCAAGAATTTGTTTCCGATATCGCAGTTGCTCCACTTCATAGCTATACACTGTTAAAGACCACTGCCAGGCTATTTATGCTCGCCGAGATTTTTAGTTGTACGTGACATATGAGAGCCTAACTACCCAGAATATAATTTGCGGCTCGAAATTCGGTTTCTTTCCACCCGAAAAACGCTGATCGAGAACTGGACGGTTTGGGTCGCGCTAACACTCTTGTTCGTGGTCACGGGCCGTTTTCTAAGGTTTAGATACAACCACCGAATTCAACCAAAGTCACGGGTCATTGAAAGCCCACACTGACTATTAAAAATAGGAAGAAATATGAAACCCATTTTTTGTGGTTTCTAAAAAGCTGCAATTGCGTTGACTGAAGAAAAAAGTTGCACACAGAACCGGAAGCATTCTATGCGTTCACTGCGTAATTCTCAACATGCGTCCTTTCGCGTGTGTCGTGTGACTCGCAGCGCGGGCTGGAAAGCGATGGCAGCGGACGACGGGCGTGGTACCTCTACTTCAAAGTGTCGATCACGGTACCGGCGAATTCTGTCTTCCTTTGAAAGAAAAATTTTGGACCGATCAAAAGAATTGGTATTCATTGCGTACAACACGCCCGGCCACCAGGCCGATTTGCACGAAGACGTCGCTGTCCCGTCGCCACCTTGTCTTGGCAGAAGACAACGCTCGCGCAAACGTCAAGCACGAAGTGCGTACTTCGAGTTCAATATGCATGCGTGCGATTTCTTTACTAGGTGCGAACGTGGCCAATGCGTGGTGCTGCCCGACATCAAGCCGCGACTGCATGTTCTAACGAGAAATCGGCAGCAAACTTTCCAACCTACAGTCGCCCGGCTGCAATACTACAAAAAGTTCTCTCAGTTGCTCAGAGGAAAGATGTCCGCTTCACACACAGCGAACCCAGGTTCCATCCCGCGTGTAAACGTTAGGATATTTTTTTTTTGTTAAATGTTTTGCGATTTTTTTTTTTTACAATTATTATCTAAAAAAACAAATGTTGTGGACGAAACCTCGGTGAACTAAATGGTATGCGATTTCGTTTTTGACGCCTGCGAACTCTATGAAGTCACTTTCCACAAAATGTAAGGAGCATTAAAATCAGATAGTGTCCGCTTTCCGAGGTGCCCGTAAATGTTCTACAGGAATTGCAGCCAGCCATTGGTCCCAATCCCGTTGATCTTTCGGAAACTGGTGCAGATTTTACCGCACAATGCCACTTTCGGATGCAGGACATGTGAGGCAGCTCTTCACGCACCATCTTGGGGATATTCTTTTCGGAGCCGATCACGAGAATTCACAACGAACACTCACTACTCATTTCCGACTCTTCAATGTATAAGACAACTCAACTTGAACTGCAGAACAGCGAGCGGAACGAGCATAACTGCAAAGGAATCGCATAGCAAGTAGTTCCCGCAACACCCTGTCGCCTGCTGCGCACGCCAAAAAAATAAAAAAGAACGGAGGGGAAAAAAAAACGCGCACAGTCGGGTGTACCCACGTGACTTCCGCCACTTACTCTCTTCTCTATCCTCCTCCGACCTCCGTGCGCAGGTTTGAACTTGAACTTTGAACTTTATTTCAGCAACATTATGCCGAGGACACCGGACAAAAAGCTAACAGAAGCTAGCTTGACTGGGTCCGGTGCCCTTGCATGTACAGGAAACACAATCATATTTAAACAATCCTAAATATTTCTTACAATATTCAAATCAAACAATTTAAAATGTTCCAATAAAAATTTTAAAATCACCGACATTAGAGAACATTTTTTTTTCTTAATTTAAGAACACAAAAAGGTACGCAATGTTTTCTTAGTTATACAATGAATATCGATGCGGTTCATTACAATGTTGTTAAGCAATGTTGGTAGATTATGAGCAAGCGACTGCACTGCATAATTTGTACGGAAATGGGGAACCTTCCAGAATTCTCTACGACGAACATCGAAGACTGATTCACGCTCAGTCAGGTTTGCTAGCTGTGACAAAAAAGCAATAAACTCCAAAGTTGAAAAGGCGTAAGAAAATAGCAAACGATAGTCATAAATACAAGAAACTTTCATGATATTGTAGCTCAAATATAATGGTTCAGCATGTGTGTCGTACGGAACATAAGCAATGAAACGAATAATTTTTTTTCTGAAGAGTTATTAGTTTGTTTACGTTACTTTTGGTTGTTGTGCCCCAAACTAAATGGCAGTAGTTGATTTGTGAGCCGAACAGAGCATGATAAATTTGAATCTTAACTTTTGCAGGCAAAAGAGAGCGACAGTGACCGATGATGCCAGCTACCTTTGACAGTTTGTGAGTTAGAAATTCTATATGATGATCCCATTGCATAAGCTCTGAAAAAATTATGCCTATCGTTTTATGATGACTTACTATTTCAATTTCCTTATTTCCAATCTTAAGAGCATAACTAGCATCAATATGTTTATTTACAGGTCTAAAAACAATCGCTTTTGTTTTGGTAGTATTTATTTCGAGGCCATTTTTATTCTGACCATAAGAGAAACTTTTCTAAGATAACATTACCTTTCATAATCAGTTCATCGATATTCGTCGCAGAAATAAAAATACTAGAATCATCTGCACACATTATAAAACGTGAGTGTTGACAAATGTTGATGATGTCATTTATGTACACATTGAACAGAAGTGGGCCAAGTATGCTGCCCTGCGGAACACCAGACTTCAATAGTTGCAAAGATGAGGTATAACGATTTATTGAGACACACTGTTTGCGATGTTGTAGATATGACTGAATGAGTGCCAAAGACGTGCCCCGTACACCATAACAGGAAACTTTATCAAGAAGCGTTGCATGGTTAAGAGAGTCGAAAGCTTTGCTAAAGACAATAAAAAGTCCCATTGTCATCTGTCGTTGCTCTATATTTTTTTAATATTAGTTCCTTCTGCGTTAACAAGGCGCATTCCGTAGACTTTCCCTTACGGAAGCCAAACTGGAAGTCAGTCAGCACTGAATGTTTATAAAAAAAGTTATCTAAACGACGCAAAATAATTTTTTCTAGCCCTTTGGAAAATATGGGTAAAACAGATATTGGCCTATAATTTGTAATTACATTTTTATCGCCTCCCTTATGTAAAACGGAAACTTTCGCGAGTTTCATCTTATCTGGGAACTTGCCAGTTGACAAGGCCAAGTTAAATATATATACTAACATTGGGGCAATTATATCAATCACAAATTTGACGGGCTTTATTTGTATGTCATCAATGTCGTGACTTCTGCTATTATTAAGTTTCATAAATACATTAAACACTTCTGACTCGTCAGCAGGGGCCACGAAAACAGGTTCGTCTGCTCGACTCGAGATAGACGAGGAAGCACACGCATTGTGAGTGCGGGTAGGTAAGTTTGTAAAATGGCGATTAAAATAATCAGAGAGCGGTATTCCCGATACGTTTTCACCAGATATCGAAAGCGTATCTATTGATTTTTTTTATTGTTACGTTGAAGTACTGTGTTTATGGACTGCCATACAATGGCGGGGCTCTTTTTGTGCGCGGCATGAAAGAGACGTTTGTGATAATCTGACTTTGCCTTTTTTAGTGTAGATGTAAGTTGATTGCGATATTTCTTGAACGCTGTATTATCATCGTTATCTCTTGACGAGAGGTAGGTCTGATACAATCGATTTTTTTTCCGTATCATTGCTTAAATAAACGGGGTAACCCATGGTTTTCTTATTCGCTTTTTAGTCGTGACAGTCTTGTATGGAAAAGATGCGACATAAATTGACGTGAATGTACTTATGAACTCATCATACGCGCTGTTCACGCACCTTCTCAAGAATACAGGGCTCCAGTTAGTTTCCATGACTGTGCTTCGAAAACACCGCAGTTGGCGGTCTGTAACAGGTTGAAAGGTAAAATGTTTACTAGCGCCGCTGGATAATTGGTGAGTTTTAAAACATAAAAATATAGGTAAATGATCGCTTAGATCACTACTTATCGTACCTGCGCTGGCAACAACAGTGTTTATATTTGTAACAAAAACATCAATAGCAGTTGATGTAGAATCGGTAATTCTAGTAGGAGACGAAATGACATTGTAAAACCCGCTACTACTGAGAGTGTCCTTAAGTCGCGACGAAACAGGCGAGTTCACCAAAATATTCACATTTAAATCACCACCAAGAACAAGCAAATAGTTATTAGCAATAACAAAATACAAATACTTTTCAAGAAAATGCAAGCAATTATTCAGATTGCGGAGGTTTCGGTTTCGGTTTCCAGCAATCGAGTTTTTTTGGCTTTATTAAAAGTATACGCGACTTTGTAGCAAAATATTAATTGGGTAGTCTTCCGAGAACCATAATAAAACGCCTGACAATTAATGAAAAAAAAAGTTGGAAGGTGTCAGTGTCACTTTAATGGGATGCTGAACCGAAATCTGGATTCCACAAAACACGGCGGAGAAAGCGTGCCACGGGATGCTACGAACACCAAAACATCAGTCATACAGCGATATTTTGAACGGATGACCGTA
Organism: Ixodes scapularis; assembly: GCF_016920785.2. Taxonomy (NCBI): domain Eukaryota; kingdom Metazoa; phylum Arthropoda; class Arachnida; order Ixodida; family Ixodidae; genus Ixodes; species Ixodes scapularis. The sequence continues at coordinate 33,232,980 of NW_024609880.1, read as the reverse complement.
TTTTTTTTTTTTTTATAAAAAGGAGGCGCATCTGACAGAGATGTTTACGTCTTGTTTCTCCGAGAAGGAGAGGGAACGGCCTCGCGTCTTCTCCGCCTCGCCGCCTTGAGGGGGCGAAGCAAGGAGAGGAGGAAACGAGATATCTTCACGTCACGCGCCTCGTCGGCCTCGTTCAATCACGACCTCTTTTTCCCAAAATACGGCCGCCGATTCTAGATATCGCCTTACGAGTAGTGTTGTAGGCGTTGTAACGCCCCGCCTACATCTTCTGCATTTTTTTCTTTTTTTAAATAAAAATTTCGGTCTACCATCCCTTTAAATCTCGTTCAGACTGCACCATTTTGTTGCGTTACGTTGTGCTACGGGAGGTTACGTCTGCTACCGTCGAATTACTACCTCGAGTCACCGGGACACGCGTGCTTCCTGCACGAAGAGCGGCAACAAGCCAAAAAATAACTACGCTTCATTTTTGTTCAAAAAAAAAAAAAAATTAAAGACGTTTACAATTTTTTTTAATGGCGAATTAGAGCGCAGCTTTTGAGGAAGAGGAGAAGAGGGTATGGGGGGGGGGGGGGGGGGTCCTGGTCCCCCTCCGTACCGTGGACCGCTAAATTTAACGGGGCAATTTTTACGCTAAATTTTGCGGGGAAAGGTCACCACTAAATAAGCGTAAATTTTTCCCGCTAAACTTAAAGGAAAAGTTTCTCCAATAGATTTGGCGGAACGATTTCCGCGCCAAATTTAGCAGGGAAATTAAGCGAAAATTAGGGAGTTTTCGTAGACCGCGTTTCCCCCTCCGCTAAGCCCGCCGTAACGGAGAAGCTGTACTGCGCATGCGCGCCGATGTCCTTGGCTGTAGAGTCCCGGGTATTCTAGCGGGTTGCGGAGGCCGTTGCGGGACGGCGAAAACGGTGTACAAAAACTCCCTATTTTCCCTCTAAATTTAGCGAACATTTTCACATAATTCAACCCGCGGTTACGCCGACGCCGACGGCGAAGCAGCTGAAGCCGGAAACGGGCACCTAAGAGCTGCGCTCTAAAACAATGCAGTTCTCTTTAGTATCAGCTAGGAAGACCACACGTCAAATATTACAACCTCATTCCGTCGGAGTATATCTATAATGGTCCGGCAAACTTTGCAACGCGCAAAGTTGCCGAAATCGGCTGACTCTAGCGGGCGAACTGAGGTGCAACGAACAGCGCAGTCAGGGCTACGGCGTCGTCGTAGCCAAGATTGGGATAAACGTTATCACCATTACCCCCTTTTTTTCGATTTCTCCGGGCAAGCGTGGCGGGCGACGTCAGCAACGTTTCCTGTCGGCCCTTATTGGTGTCCACGTGATTGGCGTAACGCGCCTCCGCAGCGCGCTTCTTGGAAGCCGTTCGGCCGTCTGGTAGTTACCGCCGTCCCCAGCGTCACAACCGCCGTCGTCGTCCCACCATTTGTGATTATTGTCTCTCGGAGTTTCGTTCACACTATACGTGAGTAAACTGATGCTGCGGCTGTGCAGACGTCGCCGAACGTCGTAGACAAAAACGTGGTGAAGAGTGGTGCAGACAACACTTGCGCCTGTCACACGCTCGCCCCAACGGTAGCCCGCAGGCAGACGCAATCCCGGCTAGGACGAGGCGACATCTCGTACCACGTGATAGCCATGTGTTTTGGCGGCCCGGGGCCAATGTTGCCAGACGGAGCCGAACTTTCGGTTTCGATTTCTGATCGTGTTGAAAGTAAGATTTAACAATATATACATATATATATATATATCCCATGTTCCGCGAAGCAAATCATGTAGTGTCTTTTATTAGTGCTTTTGAATGTGAAATCACTCATTATCCCGAAATTTTCCAGATTGAACAGAGTTGCCCTTTAAAGGTGCAGCTTTGCACGCGACACACGAAGCATGGATGTCGCGGCGATTCGCGGTAGTATCCTAAAGTAATGCTACGTAACAAACTGTGTGCATGGGCCTTCAAATTGGCCGACAAGAAACGCCACTCGGGCGTTCTCCCCACTGCGCGGAGAAGCAGAGCGCCACTCGTGCCAACGGTCAATCAGAGCCGGCAGCCGATATTTTTCGGCGTGGCGATTTTCCGGCCCGATGCGGCCGGCCACGCGCGGCGCCGACTCCGATGTTGCTCGGCGAGAGTCCAAAGTGAGCGCTTGGGCGTGTTGTGTCCTCTCCGCGTGTGGATCGTTAAAAGCCAATCAGGGGCGTCTGGCATGCCGTCTGGAACGTGTGGGGGAGCTTCCGGAACCCTTCGCTTGGAGAGGCAGATCGCCACTGGGGCGAGCGAGGAATGCGGGGCTGTTTGTGGCTAACGGACGCTCTCTCTCTCTCTCACACCTTCTTCTTTCCTTCTACTTTCGGAGGAGGAGGAGATTCGGATAGCGTGCCGACGCATGCAAATAGGCATTGCGCGCAAAGCAGCCCTCGAATTTCTCACCAACTGTTTGGTTCCCTGCCCTTACGCGTTTCTCCGGCGTAGAACTTTCGTCGCGGTTTCGATTTTTTTTTCCAAGTTTTGATTAGTTTTTTTTTTCACTTTTGTTTTTGCGAGCGATGCCTGAGAAAGTTTTATTTTTTAGTTTGCCCAACTCGGAGAATGACTTTCATTTTCTCGCGCATTGTTCTCCGGTCTTGCTCAAGATGATTTGGTGTGCGGACTCATTTTTGAAGCTTTCAAAACCGATTTGAGGATTGTTTTCTAGTAGGTGCTTTCAAAGTGAGAGCACTGGCTAGCTCGACAGATGGGAGGCCGAATGTACATCTTAAACGACGAAGATGCGCACCTTAATATCGCTGAAAAAGGGAGGATTTGAGCCTGGTTTTATTTTCAGGTCTGCTTTACCGGACTGGATTATTCGACTTTTTTTTTTTTTTTTTTTAAGGTAACGAGAAATAAAAGCCTGTTTGTTTCAACGATCCCATCATGAAGCCAAACTATTGGCATCGATATTATATAGTGTGCCCAGTATTACGGGAGAACAAGATTAAATTGCTTAATGTTTATGTGCATACTTCGCACTCAATGGCTGAAGGGGTACTGCAAGATAATAAAAAAAAAATCAATGGCTATAGCCCCCTTTCAAGATTACGCCGTCTTACGGTGGATCTAAAAATACTGCGAAGTGTCATGCGCAAAAGACACCAACAAGTAGGCACGTATATAACTGATATAATGCTCACTTACAAGCAGACATGTACGTAACACGTTGCTAGTGACAGCGAATTCACACAATGGATCGAATCGCGAATTTCGTTCCCGGACTGTGTACCAAGTGATCGGCACGTCACCGATTCCTTTGATCCGCACCTCGTCCGCTGACGCGGGGACGGGTAAAGTCGAATGCCTCTTCACTCGCGGATTTTTGGCGGGACTTTGACTCCAAACCCGTTTAGTCTGGCAACGGTACAATGTTTTTCTTGTTTGTTCTTTTGAACGATTTAAACAAAAATGGCGCATCGTTGTGTATTGTGCGTTCGCTGGTTCATTTTCTGGGGCGACTTTCGGTTCCATGCGTGAAAGAAACTGCAGAATGTCTGTCCTTCTGACGCGACGCAAGTTTCGGTACTCCTCCGAGCCTGTCTCAAGAAGCGCCTGTCAAAATTCGTCTAGCACGGCTCGATAATCCTTGCGCGTCCAATCAGGCTTTAACCACACTCTAAAAAAAAGTTTGTGTGTCTACTTTCACGCACAGCACTCGGAGAGTCAATCACCGCAACATACGGAAGCAGCTCAGCGAATGACAATGCCGAAACATATGTTTAGACCAAAAAAACGCAGTCTGAGTTATGACATTAACCAATGCAAAACGCCACGCTTGCATTGCTTAATGTCACAACTCAGACTGCGTTTTTTGGTCTAAACATATGTTTCGGCATTGTCATTCGCTGAGCTGTCTCCGTAAGTTTCGGTGATTGGCTCTCCGAGTGTTGTGCGGGAAAGCAAACTCACCGGCTTTTTTTAGAGTGGAAGCAAGTCCTTTCTTGTGGCTGTGATGTAAGTACTTCAGTGTTGTGCAGGAGCGCGGAGTGCGTGAAGGAATCTCGAAACGCACCTGCGCGAGCCCAGAATTTTTTTTGCTTTAATGCCGCGATCTTTTTTAGAGCAGGACATTGTCTGTGTCACTGTCATGGCTTGGGTTAGCGAAGCTAGTGGTCCTTCGCGCGAAGCCTATCAAGGTGTTTTGTCTCGATACGGTCGTAACAACGGCGTAGAATTCTCTATCGCGGTAGCAAACGTCGATTTCTCTCTCGAACAACGGTGCCACGGTACGATGTTGGAGTTTCGCGGCACTGCGGTGTGGCAAACAGGTTCGGTCGGTCCTCGCAGGCATCTGCTCGTCGTCTCTTGGCGACGCGCAGATGCGCTTGGGAGACGGACGAACCGCGGACATGTCGTCACGTGATCAATTTGTCCACGTGTTAGCGCCCTCGACAAAGAAGACGACTGACCCCAAGCTCGCGCCACCACCCTTGTGGCGCACCGTTCTTTTTGCTGGGCAGGCGTACCCGCCCGACGTGCATTAAACGCTCCCTTTTAAGCCTTCACTGGCCCCCGTTTCCCATGCCGAGGCTCTAACATATCAGAAGTGAGATGGACCAAGGCTGATCCAGCGGCCACGACCGAGTGCAAGTCGACTTCTGTGGCCACGAATCGTCACAGCAGCGGCACCGACCAGCACCTCGACATGGACGAGGAAGGGCGGCGGCGGAGCGAGCGGAACCGAATACGGCAGACTGCGGCGGCGAGCCCTCCCGACTTCCAGCAACCGTTGCGACTGGAACAAGGAGCACGAGCCTTGGCGGTAGCGACGACGCAACCACGAGCCAAGATGGCTTGGCAGGTGAAAATTCGGAACGCTTCGACACCGATACCGTGGGGCAGCGAATACCGCTGGCAAGCCCAGCAAACGTTCCACCAACAATCCAGACTTGGTTGTATGGACCGACAGGTGATCTGTCTGGGCTTCAGACTATTGTATAAGAGGCTATACAAGCCGCCGTGCGAGGAGCGGTCGCAGGCATGGCTGACCTGCTTCGTGCCGCAACCCAGCACACGCACGACCCAAGACCACCTGCAGAATCCGGTAAGCTGGTACCAGTGTTCAACCCCATCACTAATCCGGTGCAGACAGTTGAACTTTGGATACGGAAAGTTGACGAACTATCGGCGATATACTCGTGGACCGAGATACAGACGGCTTGTTTTGCGCTAACGAAGCTAGAAGGAATCGCCAAAACATGGTACAAAGGCCTTGTCAGCGTCCAGCGTTCGTGGCTTCAATGGAAGCTGGAGCTGAAAAAGGCTTTTCCACCGGTGGTAAACCTGGAGCGCCAACACCAGGAGATGGAAGCGAGGCGAAAACTGCCCATTGAAACCGTCGAACAGTATTTCCATGAGAAGCTCAGCCTGGCGCGTTTTTGTCAACTCCCGGAAGATCAGATTGTGGACTATGTTATTACAGGCATCAGTGACGGAGCGCTCGTTCGGAGCCTGAGCGTTGTCAAGTTTTCTACTCCGGAGGATCTGCTGGATTGCCTCGAACGTTTGGACGACCGACTCACCACCGTCGGGGAAGCGTCCCACCGATACGACGCGTCAACCGGTTCAAGGGCAGGAAAGAACAGTTCACCCAGTGACCAAAATGGCCACAGTAGCCCGAAACGAAAACCGCCATTCAACCCTGATGGTGAACCACGATGTTTCAAGTGTGACGAATACGGACATATGTCAGTAAACTGCTGTAAACCAAAGAATAGAGAACACTGTAGCAAATGTCACCGAACAGGGCATAAAACAGCTGACTGCAGATCAAGCGACAGAGGAAGTGTGTCCGTAAAAAATCATCACGTCGAAAACAAACAACAAGTAAGTGCCCAAAACGAAAAGTATTTTCAAGACGCTCTCGTAGACGGGAAGCTTGTCCGAGCTTATATTGACCTTGGAAGCCAGTGCGTTACGCTGCGCAAGGTTGATGCCGATAATCTGGGCATCAATTATAACCAGCCGCCCCGAGGATGCAAGATTGGAGGCTACGGTTTTGGTCAGGTCCTACCGTGCGGCATCACGGTAGCAAGTGTCACCGTAGAACAAGTGACAGCCCCCGTTCCAATCTACGTTGCTCCCAGTGGAGCACAAGCGATTCCTCTTCTTGTTGGACAACCGTTTACAGAGCAACCGCATGTTACCATCGTGCGAAGAAGGAACACGCTTCGCATTTTTGAGGAATAAGGCAGTTCTAGTGATGATGATGAACGGCTCCAAAACATTCAGGTCCCTGATCTTCCACCACGCTCCCTGGTGTTATGGGCCAAGGAGTCCGCTGTGATTCCACCGAACTACGTGTGTCTCGTTCATCTGACGACCAAGGAGTCTGCGGCAGGACACGTCTTTGTTGACGCACAGTTGCGGATGCAAGAAGGCAAGGAACGCTGTTTGTCTGCTTGTGTAATCAATGTCACAAAAGATGGCGATACGGTTTTGCCTATTTTGAATATATCCAGTTCTAACGTCAATATTGCGATAGGCAATGTAGCAGCCAGAGGCTCCTGGTGTTCAGAAACGTCTGAAACCGCCGTCAAGCGAAGGATGAGGGATCTCCTGAACCCGATCAAAGCGGAAGATGGACGAACAGGACCTCCGGTTTGCCCTGATATGTGGATGAGACACCATCTTACAACAGAGGACGGTCCTATCGTGCGAGCGCCTTTCAAAACGCGGCCAGTTAAGGAATGCTACTGCTGCAACTGCGCAGGCCTAGGCCAATTTGTTCACCAATGCAACATGAAGAAGGGGGGCAATCGGGTTACGCCCTGCATCATTTTCTACGACGACCCTCATGAGTCTCAACATCAGAGTAGACAGTCAGAAGGAAATTGGCGAGCACTACCGAACAAGCAGAAAGGAGACAAGGGCAGCCGCAAGCGGGTGCACAGCGAAAACGCGTCGGCAAGAAGACAACCAAGGAAGCGACCTCACCGCAATACAAATTACCAGCACCGAAACAACGACGGCAGCTACGACAAGAAACTTTCCGTGAGCAACGGCGGAGGCTCGAGAAAGAAAAAAAAAGAACAAGACGTCGCACTTGCATCGGAAAATCGATGCGACTCTCTAATGACACCTCATTGAAGATACACCTGGCCACAAGCGGACTCAACGTTTTTGCGCGTCAACAGCTCCCGTCGACAAGCTGAAACGCTTTGGTGTTGACATTGAAGAAACACCAAGTGAGGACACTTGAATTTCAGGATGGCCGAGTGTTAGCGCCTTCGACAAAGAAGACGACTGACCCCAAGCTCGCGCCACCACCCGCGTGGTGCACCGTTCTTTTTGCTGGGCAGGCGTACCCGCCAGACGTGCATTAAACGCTCCCTTTTAAGCCTTCACTGGTTCCCCGTTTCCCATGTCGAGGCTCTAAGACACGGATTACTCCGTCTTGTGAAATGGCCAAAACCGAGTTGCGTGTAACTCGTTAATTTTTTCGGTAACGAGTAACCTATTTAGTTACATTGTTTTAGAAAAAAAACATATAACCCACTTTGTTACTTTTAAGGCAAAATAACGAGTAATAGTATTCAGTTACTCATAAAAAGTAACGTGTACAACACCGTTTAAACCGCTTTGTTTTAGTTCTAACCTGAGTATACGTCTAGTACGGCAAAGGCAGACGGGCAAGCCAAGAAACAACTGAACAGTATGACAGTAAAGCCACGTTTAAAGGTGAACGCGTCAATCGAACTGTACAGCTGAGAATGTTTCTCACCCAGCGAACACACTAAGTGTCGTTGGTTGAACCCTCTAAAATCATGTACAGACCGAATCAAAGCTCGGAGGTTCCCAACACGGGAAGGCACAGAACCCATTGCAGGAATGGCTAGTAACGACATTACTGTAATGGAATTACAGTAATTAAATGAGTTTTTGAAGTAATGAGTAATGTAATGAATTACTTCTCAAGGCTAGTAATTCAGTTATGTAATGAACCACTTTCAGGCAGTAATTTCGAGAAAATTACTCGTTACCTTTGAAATTACTTTTGTCCTAATTTAGAATGTTAGTTTGCAAGCTTTAAAAAAAAAGATAAATTATTTCGCATGGTGAAATGTTGTAAAAGAGCATCAGAGGAAATAAACGACAGCCATCTCAGCGCAAAGCCTCGTACGAGGAACTATACAGACGCACAAAGGAGGGCTGGAAAGACGGAAAAAAGCTTACGTGTAGACATCGCTGAAAGACAACGGCTTACAAACTCCAGGCACGACAGATTCACGGCGTCGCGTCATAACGGCGATACTATACTTTGTTCCTCCCTAAGATGACAGTGCGGTGGGAGCTGTAAGCTAACCGACCCAATGAAAACCCATCCTTTCATAATCTCGCCCGTCCCTTTCTCTGCGCGTAGGTATAAACAAGAGCGTGGTGACGTGGCGAACGATAGACGGGTGACTGCTCCAACTAACACGTAGCTTTTACCGTCCATCCCTAAGCTGACAGTGCGTCAGCATAGGGGTGAACGGCTCGTAGGCTACAAGGCGACGGGCACATCACCAGTGAGTTAAACATAATTTAAAACCTGAGAGGACAGAACAAACAGATCCCCAGCCTTGTATTTTCGTCAAGCAAGGTCAAACCGTAAGCTTCGACCATTGTGAACACCGAACGACCGGAATACATAAGCAATTCCAAATGCCTTGTCAAAGCCCCAGAACGTTTCGTGCGTCCTCGAGCAAAGCAGGTGCCGCTCGTGGTAGGCCTCGCTGCCCTCCCTTGGGAAGTTTATTCGGGAATAAGCCTGCAAGCAGATATCGCCCCCTGTTGGTTGGGAAAGTACACAATTTAGAAAGCTCGCGCCCTTCCTCAACTGCCGACGCTTCTGCTTAGCAATTATCCAATCCCTTTGTGGGACAATGCGCCAAAACTTGGGCTCTTCGGGTATTTGGGAAAAACGCTCCTTGAATGGAAAGACCGAGAATAGGTCCATTACACTTGGCGACAAACCTTCTGGTAACGCAGTGGAGGGTACAGGCACGCGTTTCCTTTCCCATTTTGAATGCTAAATAAAGCTGTGAGCTCTACACTGCATTGCCAAGAAACGTTGTCGCAGAATATAGGGCTCCTCGGAGAATAGAATTAGATAGCGTCCGGGAGGAAGAAGGGACACGTTTCACATGACGACTCCTTGCAAGAACGAGCTTCCATCGCAACTTCTAAATCAGGAAGACGGAAATACATCACCCTTTTAGTAAGGACCTCCTCCGTTGATTGAACAGAGAAACCGGTGAGTTGACTGTGTTTCTGAGTGACATCTAAAGAAGCTATTCACCATGTTTAACATCGTGTGCCTGCAAAACCACTGTTCAGTATGGTTCATTTTGAGGCACATAAGGTTGTTGTGGTGTAAACAGAAAGATATGAGTTTTGGCACATATAGATCAATTAAGCTCTTTGACGTCACATCAATGCGGTGGCGCTGCTGTTGGCACTGCGCATGCGCAGCGCCTCGCTTTTCCCAGATCTGGTTCCTGCACAGGCGCTGTGTGAGGAAACGAAGGCTTGTTTAGTAAACACTGTGATGGTGTATAGGGTAAATAAAATGAGCACGAATTACTGCCTCACGGTATTGAAAAGTAACGTCAAAGTAATTTCAATACTTTTCGAAAGTAATTGTAATGCAATGTCGTTAACTTTAGTCCGCAGTAATTTGCAATGTAACTTAATTAAATTTTTGCAATTTTCAGAAAAGTAATTAGTAATGTAATTTAATTAGTTTTTGAAAGTAATTTTGGCATCTCTGACAGAGTACATAAGAGAGAAGGGAATCCAAGACTCGGGCATACTGCAGGGGATGTCGAGGGGGCGAAACCAAAGAACAACTGCTTGTTATTTGTGATTTCTCGTTTTCTCTTTGTGCAGGTAGGATACCCGCTGTCCACAATGAAGGTTCAGTTCCTGAAGATTCACCAGCTATTTCTGAAGCACAACACTGCCTTTCCTTTCAGCGCGTCAGAAGAACGACTGGTTAGCGTCGCGGAGGTGTACGCATTCCCAAGGAAGTGGGGAAGCATAACTGATGAAAATGTCGAGAGGCAGCCACTGCTTAAATGCAATGACTGCTTAAAAGAAAACACTGAAGTATGAAACAAAAGCAGTTGTGTATTTCGTCGTCAAACTAAAAAGAAAGGTACTTTGTTACAGTTGAAGTAATGTAACGCGTTCCTTTTGAGAATCGGTAACGAGTAATGTATTTAGTTACTTTCTGAGCGAAAAAGGAGTAACGGTATTTATTTACTTTTTTGGGTAACGTGTACACGTCTGCTTACAACAGACTGTATACAATTGATAGACTTGTCATTTTTATGGTGTTCTTTTGCGCACGCCACTTTGCAGTATTTTGAGATCTACAGTAATATGCCGTAATTTTCTGAGGGAATCTATTAACACAAAGTGTGTAGTAAACGTATAGGGCTATATAGGGTCCGTATAGGGCAATATATATAGCCCCATACGGGCTATATTGCTTAGGTGACCTTGACATCCTGAGCGTGTCAAATGACAACCTGAAGGTGTCACGTGATGTAATGTCATGTGATACCGTGGCGTGTCATGATGTCAGGTGGCGCCACGATGTCACGGTACGCCCTGACGTCACGTGACGCCTGACGTAATCTGGCTCTGTGACGTCGCATGATACCATGACATCATGTGACCCCATGACTGCGTTACGTCGAAAAGTCACATGACCTCGCGACGTGCAGTGACGTCACACAGATGGCGTGTGCCCAGCTCAGTCCCAAGTTATTCTGTGCGTCTCTGGGGTTACCCGATATCATTAAGACATGCTTATTATTATTTTTTTTAATGGAGCACCGAAGGGCGAAGAGTAGGGTTTTGTGGCGTGATGCTTATGTTGTTGTTAGAGCGACGTCATTGCCATCTAGAGGCAGGACTTGCTGAAGAAGCTGACTGCGCGACACTGGTAGCCCACACACGACTTCGGCGCCTTTTCGAGTTATTTTCAGGGGGTACTGGCGGGCGCCAAACTTCACCACTGAGGTTAGTACCACAACTGAGCTATTTCCACCACTCTTGTAGTTTTTATAATAGTCTTTCAAGATTGAGCGAGAAACAGAGATGACCGGCGATGGCTTGATCGAACTAGCAGGCACGCGGAGTGCAGACGTCAGTACTTCTTACGCTATGTCATGCGCGAGGCGTGTAGTCACCGCAGCGCTCGTGACCGCACACCTTTGTCGTTTTTGGTCTCTGTTGGTTACTTCTGAGAGCCTTATGAACATAAAGAAATGGCAGTCAAAATTCTTAATTTATTTTACGTATTAATTAGGACTCACCTGCGATTTGTTTGTAGCCTTTTCCTCATAGTTGGCGCTCTTTTTTTTTTTTTTTATCAGACGATTTGCTTGTAGCTGCGCATGCAGCTCTTGCGCATGGGGTTGGCACGGGCCACAGGCTGTTCGCGCCGGTCTAGGCGAGCCAGGTTTTGTTGGCCCTGCGTCCGCCGCTACCGGCAGTACTTCGCCCGGTTTTCATTTCCGACTGGCTCCGAAGTAGTAAGCTCGTTCGAACCATTCAGACGTATTCTATAAACACCGTATTGGCGGAAGGTGTTGTGCGTTGGTAGTGCACTCGGGTCTTTAAGGTCTTTCTTTCAGGTCGAAACAGAAGCATCACCCCTTCGTAGGGCTGCAGCTGTTGGAGGGACACTAAAGGTAACAAAATATGTAGTTCCTTATACTCTGCCTGTTTCTTGTTAATTTTGGTTTATCTGACATCAAATTACTAGATAACCCATATATGTTGTTCTGGTCCATATCACATGAGCCCATGACGGTCTAGCGAACAATATTTAAGCGATTCGACGTTTTAGCGAATAACGGGGCCCAAGCTTCTTACCCCCCCCCCCCCCCCCCCCCCGCCTCACGATCGTCCACCCCCTCCCCCCCCGCGCTGCGCTTACGCTGCTTCGCGGCGACACTCTGTGCCGGCTCATTACAAAAATGTGAACCCACTTGGCCACCCGCAAACGCCGCTTCGCGGTGGCCGACTATTCACTAAAGTGTCATGCGGTGAAACGTGGGCGTTCGCTAAAACGTCATTCGGTCAGGTGAGTGCCTTCCCTTCTCTTCCTTTCAGGTAGCGACACAAAGATGCAGGCGGTTGTAGCCTTCCTTCATCTTGTATCATCCACAGCTGTATCCTCTATTCACATGACTCTGAGGCCTTTGTGCAGTGCAGTCACACGCCTGCACCGCAGAAAGAGACATCCGAAAGGAGTATCGGAACCCTAAATGTGGACCACTTCCAGCCCTGACGGCTACGAGTCTGTATCATCCCACGATGAGCACAGTGAAATCCTCAAAGATCTGACGCAGAAGCGTGTTAAGACGAAATACTTTTTGTTCCGTTTTCAGTTTCGGTCCATACAAAAAAGAATCTCTATACCTTTTCTGCTCCGGAAGGAAAATATAATGGTCCGCAACGATTTATAACAATTTGTGTTTCAATAAGAAAAGAAAAAAAAAGAAAAGCAGAAGAAAATTTAAAAGTTGCATAATGTTTACTTTTACAGAGTGTAGACCATCAAAAGGTCTGAAGGAATCCGCGTGTACGACACTGAGTCTGAGATCATGTTCATTGCCTTGAGCATGATCTCAGAAGCAGCACGTCATCAAGTGTGCTCAGTGAAACGCGAGACCTCTGATTCGATAAAAGAAAATTTCAGCGCCGAGAAGGCCAGCTCCACGCTGACCTGTGTGTCTGGAACACATAGGGATACCTGAGCTAAAGTATGCAGCTCCGGTTGTCGTTCTCTTCGCTCTTCCAAGTATATCAGTACATTTTGGTTCTTGAAAGGCGTGGTTCCTTGCCAAGCATTATTAATAAGCATGCAATGTCCAATGGGCCCAGCCCACTTGTTAGATCAGGGTGCGGGCCTGCCTTAGCGTCTTTTCTATTGGGCTACGCCTCGAGTGCATCTTCCGGCTCCTCTGGAACTGCTGCCGCACTTGCTTGGATGGAGCTGCTATCGTGCTTCTGTTGAAGGCCTGTAATTCGTTTCCGGGTCTTGCTTAGGTGCAGCCTTGCTTGGCATGTTTGCTCGGTGGTAAGAACAAGGCTGTAGCGAGGGTCCATGTACAGTGCAGCGCAAAAAAACATTTGTGTCACTAAGATATATCTCCCTCTTCTCTATAGACTGAACAGTGCCTTTGGGAGTAGCGACTTTATCTTGTAGGCGTTTATGACACACGTCAACCCTGCATCGTAAAAGCCCCCAATTGTCAGCTGCTCTCTCTGAAGCGTCTTTGTGGCCACGTGCGCTGGCTCAAGGGATATTGTGAGCATTTCGACGCGTGCCCACACGCTTTAGATCCAGCAGGTGCGTTCTTCCTCGGATCGAATTCTCCGACGAAGCCCTTTAATTCAGTCAACCTGACCAACATATCGAATATCGACATCCATGGTGTCGGGCAAAGGATACAAGCTTCTTTAGCCCTAGCTTCCTAATCAAGCTCATAGCACTGTACGCGGAGTCTCTTTACAAGTGCACGACACTTTGCGACGATGATTCAGGAACCAGACACTTTGAGGGCATCACTAACGGCCAGCTGAAGTGTGTGCGCGGCACACCTGGCGCCGAACACCAAGTCTGCATAGTCGAGACCCGGGAGCTGAGTATCCTCTTGGTCGTCCAGCAAAAAGATTGAGCCGTAGGTTCCAAATGCCTGGTTGCCGCTATCGGCGTCTGAGCTGCAGTCATCACTTTCATCATCAGCTTCAGCGTGAAGACGAACAGCCTTAAACATGTTAGCTCTGTCATTGGTTGTGACGCTGGACACCTGGCTCATGCAGAGGTCGTAGCGAGACAGTGTTCTTCTAACTTGAAACCTCAGGTGTTCACCAGTGTTTCTGTCAAAAATCTTCTCCATGGCCAGATGCTGAAGAAGTAGCCTTACATTTCCCGACTACAGTGCATTGATTCCTTGCAATGCCCGGTTAAGTCGCGACGCGCAGTAAATTTTGAGAGAAAACATCCGTCCTCTAAGCGACAAAGAAATCTCCTCTCGCTTGCTCTTGGCATCTTCTTAGACTGTATTTAACATACGCCGCTGTTACAGCACACCTTGAGCAGGAAAAAACGTGCTGGTAGTTCTCAATCTGGCACGTCGATTTGTTTGAGCAGCTTTCGTTGCTGGAAAATTTTCCAGCACGATTTATGCTCTCGCACCTCATAGAGATGAGCAGGTATACTTCTGCAACAGGGTCTCAGAGCGCCGTGCCCGTACAAAACAAAATATGAACTTTAACAGCGCCGGGTCGGGTGCAAACTCCCTGTGCTTACCGTGATCTGTTTTCTTTCTCTGTCGTTCGAAGAAAACGTGGAGGGAGATGGCGCAAGAGGAGAACATCGGGAGAGTGTGGAGGCGCTGTACAATGAAAGGTGGCGGAAAGCAATGCTGCCTCGTGCCATTTTTTTTTATTTGTCGTTTTTTGTCTTTATGTTTGCTGTGCTTGTTCGTCCAGAGCTTAGACGGGGGGGGGGGGGGGGGGGGGCGATACGCAGCGATATTTGTGTATCCAAGACACATGCACGCAAGAGCCCGCCGCGCCACGCACATAGTTGCTGGCCACCATTGGCACCGAACATAGAGCGACTAACAGTACTTCACTTTAAAACTCAGTATCTATGCTCAAAACGCAAATTAAAGTACTCAGATTAAAAATGAAACAAATAAAACCGGCGCATACGTTTTTTTGCCACGATTATATTACTATTAAAGCAATAATGTCGAAGAAAACATTACCGCAAAACGCATGTTCACTACACTAGCAACGCCGTTTGCTTTTCTTTTCTGCCCAATCAAGCTGAAATTTAAAAAAATATCGAAATCGTTTCAATGAATAGTTATGTAGACTGTATAAACATTCATTTTAAAATTGATATGCAACGTGTCCAACTTCGCCGAGACAACTGGAGGCGCACGACGGGTCTGTCCTGAAGAAAGTATACCACAGAGCGTATACGGACCCCAAAACGCCACTAAGAAAGCATTCAAGGTTCCGTAGAGGCCCAGAATGAACACAAAAGGCTAGCGCAAATCACTTCTGTAAAACGCGAGCAGTTTTCATGACAGACTTGGCGCTTTTGTTCGAAAGTACAAGGAGATGCTTTATTAAATTTATGCCAAGGGATTCACACCGAATCAAATAATTATCAAGTGTTCTTACCGTGATACTGAAATGAGCAGTGACAAAGCGTTTTCCCCGAGCATCATAAAAACATTATGCATGAGAGCAAATACCTACTGATGCAGTCCATAATACTAATCCAGCAAAGGATTTCCCAAACAAACAAGTTTCTTCGTGTCCCAGCTGCATTGACTGGCTGGCTCGACAAACCCGACGACGCCAAAGGTCTCTCCTCTACAAAGTTCCCCGTCTCCGCATCTACACCCCTCGTGTTAAACCCTTCATCGGCTACTGTTGCAGTAACATTCTGGCAAACAGATTCCCCACCTTGAAATCAAACCACTAACACCAAACCAATCTCGCTCGAAGTCATTGCGCCGCTTTTCGGCACCGCGTCGTTGTTGCTCGTGAAGACTCGCCTGTTGATAGTTGAGATGGTGATTTCACAACACCTTCCATGTCACCCCTATGGCTCGAAACTCATCAAACACAAAGTTGGGGCCGAATTTAACATAGGGCACCAATTGGATTATCCCTACGATGACTTCGCGCTTTTTTTTGCCGGCGTCCAATCTGCGCGCTCGGAGAACTTTCGGCTCCATCTGTGTGTTTGACGACTTTAGGGCCCCCTGGGAGTTCAAATAACTTCGCAGACGACTAGAACGTTCTCACGAGAACGTTTGAGACGCA
Organism: Ixodes scapularis; assembly: GCF_016920785.2. Lineage (NCBI taxonomy): Eukaryota > Metazoa > Arthropoda > Arachnida > Ixodida > Ixodidae > Ixodes > Ixodes scapularis. The sequence goes on along the minus strand of NW_024609880.1, from coordinate 33,217,074 downwards.
CGCAGCAGCGAACCCCAACTTAACCGATCAAGCAAACTGTCGTAATATGTGCATCTCAAACGCTCGCCGCTAGGCGCACCGCGCACAAATATCTGGTAGGGTGCCTACATGTCTGTCTGTCTCAGGGTGAAGACATCCATTGTTGCCCTGAATGTGCCAGTGCGTGACGCTCTCGCGCACTCGGTGCGTGACTTGGGCGGTAAAATGGCGCCTATGCATTAGCCACAGCTAGGCGCTCGAGCTGAGTGACACCGGATTGCGCGCACTTCAATATGCATAAAAAAACGAATGGGCGGAAAAATGGCTGAGATGTCACCACTCAAGCAAAAGCGCGCGTGTGTATGAAGGCACTCTAATATCTGGCCGATCGGATCGGAGCGGCGCCGCGCTGCGAGGCGCGTACGTCACAGTGACGTAGGGGCACTAGCACCAGTGGCCATGGATACTGGCGCGCGTTGCCGCGGGGCGCCCGTTTTCATTGCTCATGTGTCTCCTACTTTACTTGGCTGCGTGAAACAAATACTGAAATACCTGAAGTTCTCACTTGAACCGAAAATTGCTAAGAAAAGTTTGCGGTTTCACTTCGGAAAAAAAAAAATAAATAACGTTATGATTACGTTTTTGTTTCGGCCAAAAATATTGTTTATTGTTAATTTTTTTTAGTTCTTTTTTTTTTTTTTTTTTGCGACTTCTTGCTTGGGATTCTTGGTTGCCTGCTCTGCAGCTCGTCTTAAGCGTGATCCAAACCAACGCGTCTTTGTGCGCGCGGAAGTCGTGCGCGTCCCGGAAATTGCGTATTTCGAGTCGTTTTGCTGCTTCCGGTGCGCTTTCTAAGTCACAAGCGTGCGCGTTGGTCAGGACGGTGCGCTTTCGGCCGAGTGGAGAGCATCTGCGCCCGAAGACGAAGAAACGCGGAGCCGGAACTTGTGCCTTCACTCGATTGGCCGGGAGAGGATATGAAAGAGGAGCGCTCTACCACGTCACAGCGCGTCTTTGTGCGCGTTCGGAAAAAGTTGAAGTCATCCAACTTTTTTATATGCCCCTGGAAAGCGCAAGGAACCAACACGATGTCACGAAATATGCAATTTCCGGGAAGCGCACTACCTACGCGCGCACAAAAACGCGTTGTTTTGGACCGCGCTTCAAGGCGGCGGTCCCACGGCCGCAGCCATAATACCGGTGGCCGCTCTGCTAACGCTCCTGTTTGCGGCGAAAATATGGCGTCTGTGCGCGCGACACGTATTTTTTTAGAATAAATTGCCAATTCATCATAACGTTTTAGTGCATAATATGATCTTAATTTGTCAAGACTTAACGCACAACATGAAAACAAAAAGTGCAAGTTTTGTCATTTTCAAAGACATAGTTCTATGCATTCCACGTTTCTAGACTTGTAATGCAACCAAGACGCGTTTTGAGTTTTTTACTGAATAGATGAAGGACTCGTTTGTTTCCGTGTATACGTGATTTTTTTTTTAATAAGCACATCACGATTTTTAATGTTTATTCATTTGTTTGTTTAAGACGTATTTTAACGATTTTTTCACCACCTTGACCTTACGTCATTTGTGGGGAAGATGAGGGGTGAGAGATGGGGAATACGATGAGGATGAAATGTTTAAAAATAGTGCCGGATACCGGCTTCTCGAATGAACTTAAGCAGAGAGTCCAGCACAATCTTTCTGTGCTGTATGTCGCCCCCTGGTCGCGTCCACTCTACGAAAGTTTTGGGTCGATGACAAGCGGGGAGGTTGTATATGGTGGCCCGCCTTGAGCGTACAGTCGCTCTGCATTCCCAGAGAAGATGTATTATAGTTGCTGGACTCTTGCTCCCGCATCGAGTGCAGTCACCGTCGATAACCGGCCCGGGGTCATCGGGATGTCGGGCTCGTCTGGCCCTGTCCAGTTTAGCTTGCAGGGCAGGCGTTATTGCCGTGTTGGTGCGGATCCGGCGCAGAATAACGCGGTCGCTCCGGCTGTATTCGGCAGGTAATTCGCCATCCGGATCTTGAGGGACCAGATCTTTCAGTGTCTTGCGCCTCTTCGTCCTTCCCAGGGACAGAAACTCGTCGGGGTCGAAGGGGAGGACATTAATTTCACCTTCTTGACATTGTTCCTGTTGCTCCTGGTCTGGTCTCGCAGGCGCAGCTTCAAGCGCCGTTCTGGCAGCATTGTCGGCCTCTTCGTTACCATATATGCCGGAGTGTCCCGGTACCCATCCAATTCGAAGGACGCGTCCTTCATCTGCAAATTGCTGGCCTAATTCTCGCAGCTGTTGGACGGTGTTGCTACAGGTGTCAACCTTGTCGCATTCTGCGTGTGCCTCCCTACTATCAGTGAATACCCATACGTGTTTGTAAAGGGCTTCTGTCTTGTTGCAGTGTGTGGCCGCTTGTTTGGCTCCTGCCAGTATAGCTTGTAGCTCGGCTTCCTTGAGGCTACATTCACTCTTAAGTACTTGGCTGCATGTCATCTGGGAGTTTAACATGAACCATCCAATGGCTCCTTGTCCGTCTCCTCGTAGTGCAGCATCTGTGTATACGTATAGGTTGGTAAAATCTCTGCTGTACTCTCGAACAAAGTCGATGTGATCCATGACTCTTTGGAACCGCCGCTTTTCGTGGTCCTTCCCCATGTTGCGAGCCAGTGGGGCAAATGTAGTAAGCTGCATGGTTTTATCTTCGAGGCTTCGGTTTGGGAGCGTCGGAAGGTGATCCGTTGCGTAACCAATATGTCGCAATATGGCTCTTCCCGCTTCTGTGGTCTTGAGTCGGTCCAGTTGCGCGTCCTTGAGTGCGTCTGCCCGCTCCTTGAGAGTATTGAGCTTAGAGTGAACGTGCAGGTCTTCGATTTTTACGAATTTTGGAAGTCCGCTAATTGCTCTCATAGCTTCCCTGTTGAGCCTTTCAAGTTTTAGGACTTGTGTTTGCGTAAGTCTATTGTAATTATATGCATAGAGCGCTTTCGAAGTCAGAAGCGCCAGGGCTAGGGTACGTGTTACCCTTTCTGTGGCTCCCCATTTCTTCGTGGCCACTCTTCTGATTAAGTGCAGCGTGCTCTTCCAGGTTTTCGTTACCCTCTTCATCCAGGTATGGGGCCTTCCGTCTTGATCGAGGAATAGTCCGAGAATCCTCAAGCTTTCAACTCTCTCTATTTCATCTCCCTTCATGGTAAGGCGTATGTTCTGTGTTTCTGTCTGGGATTGAATGTGTCGGTTGCCCACCACTATGTATGAGGTCTTATTGGGTGCTGCAGACAGGCCTACGGAATCCAGAAACTCTACGATGGTGTCCAGTGCCTCCTGTAGTACCTCTTCTTGTCTTCCAACCGCTGCGCCTTTGGTCCAGATTGTGATATCATCTGCATAGATAGTGAAGCAGAGGTCTTCGATCCGGGCCAGGCGAGGCGGGAGATCGGCCATGACTAGGTTGAACAGCGTAGGTGAAAGGACTGCGCCTTGAGGGACTCCGACCCCATTCGATGTTTCTGGACCTGCGGTGTTTCCCACTTTGACTGTAAATTTCCGTCCCTCCAAGAAGGATTTTATGAAGTTGAGTGGTGCTCCTTGGATACCATGGGCCACTGCGCTGTCGATTATTGACTTGTGTGGTACGGAGTCAAACGCTTTTTTGACGTCTATTGCTACAACGATGCGTGGATCAACTTTGGAAGGTGTTTCCAGCACATCCGTGTAAATCATCAAAAGACTATCTTGAGTTCCGAGGTGTCTTCGGAAGCCTGTTTGCGTGTAGTGAAATGTGCCATTGTTCTCTAGAATGTGCTGAATCCTGTATAATGCCATTCTTTCTGCGAGCTTGCATAAATTCGAGGTGAGTGAAATGGGCCTCATGTTAGCAAGCGACGTTGTGGGCTTGCCTGGTTTAGGAATCGGGATGACCCAGGACGTCTTCCACTCTTCTGGAACTTGACCTGTGGTCCAGATTTGGTTGATCCATATTAAGAGCTCCTCTGAATGTTCGTCTGGCAGGTTCCTAAGGAGAGCATAGGTAATGCCGTCTGGGCCTGGTGTGCTCTTGGTTTTGCAATGCCTTAGGGCCGAGATCAGCTCCCCCATAGTAAAGGGGGCGCTGGCAGGATCCCCTGGAGCATAGTAATGACACTTGTAAGTCTCTTGTGGGGCGGGTGTTGCGGGTTGTGGGAAGAAGAGTTGTAAGGCTTCTGCTGCAACTTGCTCTTCTGAAACTCGCAGTGCCAGCGCTATGTTTTGTGCTGCAGTCCTGCTTTTTTTTCTGCCTTGCATAGCTTGGAACGTCCTCCACACCTTGTCAAGGCCCGTTCTACTGTTGAAGGAGTCACAGTGGTCTTGCCATTCCTGCCTAGCAAGTTGGTTGGCGTACCTCTTCGCTGTCGCCGTCGCCAGATTGAGCTTTGCCCTCAATGCTGGTGGTTTGCCCTCATTTTTATATCTTTCCAGGGCTTCAATTCGGGAGGCCCATAGGTTGAGAAGGTGCGAATCCGGTGTCGGGTCGCCTTCCTTGACCTTTATGTGTTGTGTGGCTTCCTTGAGTGCTGCCTGTAATCTTTCTGTGAACCCGCTCTCGGTCAGCCCTTGAGTTAAAGCTTCCCTGAATTTGTCCCATTTCACTCGTTTGTGTACCCGCTTTTTTACGCCGGTTGAGAAATGGGTCAATCTTACGGTGATTGGTAGATGGTCACTGCCCATACAGTCTTTTGAAAGTTGCCACTCGAGTTCGATGTTCCGAGTTGCCCAGGTGAGGTCGGGTGTGGTGTCCTTCTGCTTTGCGTGCATACCTATTCGCGTAGGCATATCTACGTCGTTCGCGAGTCTAAAACAGTTCAGTGTCATTGCTTCAGCTATTTCCTCGCCTTTGGGTGAGTCACGGGAGTAGCCCCACATGGTGTGCGTTGCATTGAAGTCTCCACCCACGATGATTGGTACCTTCCCTGCTGCAAGTTTCAGGTGGGGGATCCAAGCGGTCGCGTTACTGCGTACGTTATATCCCGGGCGCTCATAAACCGACACCACCACCAACCAACGAGCACCGATTTTCACCAGCACTGCCACAATTTCGTGATATTCGTTGCACCATTGCGACATGTCGATCTGGTCTTGTGGTAGTTTATCATCTACGAACACTGCTGCTTGTCCTTTAGCTACCGGCACGTTCGGCGTATCAGACCCCCTGCGCGGTCTTCCCCGTTTCTTGTACCGTATGGTCGGAGTCATATATACATTATACCCCGCTATTGTTTTTTCTACACCCCCTACCTCCTGCAGCAGGAAGGCTACTGGTTTCTCTATAGTTAAGACACGTTTGTTCAGTTCACTCACTTTTCCCGCAAGTCCATGACAGTTCCATTGAACAACACATGGCGGCCTCGGGGCTTGGCCCCGATTTGAAGCCCTGTTATTAGTTGAAGCCATCTTGACTGTCGTGGCTCATCGTGTTGGTGCTTGACGAGTTTAGTTTGCTACTATTTTCTTGTCCTTGGAGCAATGAGCGGACAGCCTCATGCAGAACTGGTGTTATCATGGCTTTAAGCTCATTTTGAACGATCTCTCTGACCACGCTCATGATGGTGTTCTGGAGATCTGCCTTGATGCTGGCGATCATTCCCTCCATAGAGGTCTTGAATTCCGCCCGTGTTACCAATGCTTGGTCTCTCTCTGAGCTTGCCTGGGATATGTTTGTCGCCGTGTATGTGGCTTGGTGTTGTAGCGGCTCGGAATGCCATTGGGTTGTTGTTTCCATCTGCCCTCGAGTCGGTACTCGTGACCTGGACCCCTTGAGAGCTGCTTTCATGGCTTGAACCATGCGTGGAATATCTTCGTCCTCTCTCTCTTCTATTGTACTTGTTGCGGGCGCTATCGCCGTCTTTGGAAGCGCTGGGAAGTGTCCCTCCGTCTTTGGCGGCGGGGTTGGCGTGGGAATCTCTTCTCCCTTGGGTAGTTTCGCAGCACGGTCCCGTGGCGTGCTTTCATCCCTCGGCCCAGGGTCCGAAGACCGTCTTGATGGAGGTGCCTGACGTCTGTCGCGTCTGGGTTTCGCCCCCGTTTTTCCCTTCTGTTGAAGCTGTTCGTTGGCCTCCCTCCATTTGGGGCAGGAAGAATCCGTGGCCAGGTGGGCCCCCTTGCAGTTCTTACACTGCGGGGAGGTGTCCATGCACCCATCTTCTCCGTGCATGTGTTCCCTTCCGCAGTCCGGGCATCTCTGCTCTTCTTCGTTAGGGCAGATGTCCGCTTTGTGTCCGATAGCATGACAATGCGTGCACACAACCGCGCGGGGTCTGTATGCACATACTTGCCTCATGCAATCGTAGTATGTGACATATCTTGGGGTTCTCCTACCCTCGAATGTGATTAGGGCTGTCTTACTGTTCTTGCCCATCGGTCTTGCTTCCAGGATCCAGTGTGTAGTGCTGACCAGGTTCGGTAGCAGGTTTTCTGGGTCGTCGGTTGGGTCGATTCCGTAAATTACCCCTCTGACCTGGTTTCCATTCAGGGCGAGGTATGTGGAAACTGGAATTTCCTTGTCTGGTGTTCGTATCGTCTTCAGCTTTAAGAAGTGTTCCGCAAGGTGTGGCAACCAGGTGTCCACCGCAATGGTATTAGTGACCTCTTGGATCCTAATTCGATAGCACCTTTCGTACTTGGAATGGTTGTCAATAGATTTTGCTAGGGCAGTCTTCAGATCTTTTGGCGACAACTCTGTCACACGCACTCGCTCACGCGGTCGTAAAATGACTGTGTCGTGTTTGTCACCATCACCTCCCGGCTGTTTCTTCATGGGTGTCGGCGCTATCGCTTTCTTCCGGGCGCCTCTAGAGACGACGGCTGACCATGCAGCTTGGTCCATCTCGTCATCACCTGATGGGTCACGTGAGCTCCACGAAGCTTGGTGACAATTCATATCGGCAGCGCTCGGAGGCTCCGAATTTTGGAGTGCCGGGTGTCCCGACGCATCAAGTTGAATGTGGTGATCGTCGGCTTTCGCCGCCTCACCGAGCGTCGGCATCGCCTTCACCAGGCATAACTGATGTTGCTCGGCGTCATTGGTTGTCGGGTCGCTTGGAGCCCTTGTGGTGTTATGATCGTCTTCCCGGGATTTCTGGTCCAGGGTGAGTGCAGTCTTCGTCAGCGAAAGGCCTTTTCTCAACGTGTAGAGTGGATTCACCCCTGTCGCTGCATTGGTCGCGTCAGCTGGGGTGCTATGTTGCGCTTTTTGGACTCCCAGGAGACTAGGGAGAGGGAAGTGACGTCAACGACACAGCAAACGCAGATTGGGTGTTGATTTCGTTTTCTTCTGTCAACATCCAATCTGCGTTTGCCCTAGTCGTTGACGTCACTTCCCTCTTCCAAGTCTCCTGGGAGTCCAAAAAGCGCAACATAGCCCCCCTGCTGCCATTAGGCTTAGCTTGGCTGTCGGTGCGGTTGCGTTTGGCAAGGCCTTCTTTCCGGTTCTCTGCCTTGCTGCTCTGGTCCCAACCACCAGAAGATGCTTGGCTCCGGTGCCGGGAGGGTTCCCATGCTCCGTCGTCGTCCTTTGGGGGGCCATAAGCCCCCGAAACAGGCAAAATTGGGCAAAAACTCTGGAGTTCAAAGATTAAGTGCTCCTACCTTAAGAAACTTCGTCGTCTTCCTCTAATGTTTATTCAAAAAGAGCCTTCTTTATGCATATTCGAAGTGTCGTAACTCAGTTTCAAATGATAACGTAGCAACGACATTTAAAGGCATGCTCCTGGTAAACATAAGAACTCAGCATAAAAAAATAGTATCTGTGCAATGCAGGCAGTTTTCTTATTAACACAACTTTATCGTGAAAAAATTTCAAAGCATTTCCTTTCGCGTTCTTGGTTTTTCTCAGATAGCGTTCTCGCATCTGATCTCATTTTTCTTAATTGTACGCTAGAGGAACGTGGTCCTCTGTAAAGCTGATTTGGTTGTATTCGTATTCAGATTTGTTTAAAATAAGTTTAAATCATGGGACTATTTTGAAGCTCGACTCTGTATACAAGAAACCGGTTTCAGAGGAGACGACAGCTAGTCAAATAACAATTCTTTAATTAGAGCTTTGTCTTTAAAAGCTCGTTCACACAGACCTGTTTTTTTACGGTACGTTACGAAAAGTCACCGGGAAATGTGTGTTTCGTATTAAGCGTGGCTACCAATTCAAGGAAATAGCCTGGCACGCGCCATTCGAGACACGAATGTTTCGGTGACTGCGACGTTACGCAAGAAAACGGTGCTGTGCGAAAAGTTGAACCGAGCTCAACTCCTTACGTTACGTTACGACGAGACTTGTGTCCTTGCTTGCCACGGTAACTCACCGTCCCAGCTCGTCGCCACCGAAACATTCGTGTTTAGAATGTCGCGTGCCAGGCTATCTCCTTGAATTGGTAGCCACGCTTAATACGAAGCACAGATTTCCCGGTGATTTTTCGTAACTTAACGTAAGAAAACGGGTCTGTGTGAACGAGCCTTAAAGCGTACTAATTATCCTAAATTAAAAGAAAGGGCGTATGTTCTAGCAGACGACGCGCACTTGCGCCATCGCTTGAAAGGTGGATGAAATTCGAGATTGAGAAGTTCAAGAAAAGTGCCGCTGATTCTGTCCCTGACCTATGAAGGCACTCTACCCTGACGCAGAGGATTCCTGTCTCAAATATTTCCTCGCTCTTCATCCTCGTTCCTGCAGTAAGTGGCAGTTAATCATGCGAGAGAAAAACAACAAGACGCGCGTCACAAGGGTCACGAGTAAGTTCTTGAAAACACCTTGTGCCTATATACAAGCTATTCAACGCTGCCCGCCATGTTCCGACACCACGAAGGGTGCAAATATTAAAGTACAAATGATAGCGGCGACGAAGGGGAATTTTTTTCTCTTCACCCCAAGATAAACAAACACACATTTCTTTAATTTTCCAACTTTCCAACCGCGCCGGTTTTGTTTTGTTCGCCATCGTGCAAAGATTTTAGATTTTCAGTTTTAGCGCTACTCTGCTCGGTAGACAACTTAAGGAAAGTACTATGTCGAAACCGCAGTGACTGGGCCTCACGGTAAGTCAACAAACAGTCAGTCATCGTGGCTCAAATCTGAGGCTTAGGAAAAGGATCTAATTAACCTCTTTCTCATGAAGTGCGCTATCAAAAGCGTTGCATATGGGCGAAATTTCAGACGAAATGTCAGACAATAAACTTTCATGATGTTGGTTTAATAATGCAACGACTCCAAGCTTCCACTTTGCGCTTTTCACCAACCATCACCCTTTTCCGTTTGCAACTAATGATAAGCAGCCAGGGCCGACTTGCTAGAAACAGCGTCTTAGCTGAGACTGCGGGAAAGAAAGCTGTGCCAAAGCAAGCGCACGAGCTGAGCGGGACTCAAGCCGCGTCTCAAGACGCTCGCGCGCCCCACCTTTTGCACTGCTTTCTTTCACCCATTCTCAGCTGAGAGGCAGTTCTAGCAAGCCGGCCCAGGATCAATACTCGTGAAGTTTTCTCGCGCTTCTCTCTCTTTTTTTGGGAGTTCCCGGAATCAGTGTTGCGAAATAAAATCAAGCGAGATGCTGAGTGCTGCCCTGCCGCGTTCTTCCAAGACGAGGCAAGAGAGCGGTTTTCCTTCAGGCCTTCACTCTCGAATAGGAGCAATGGGACTTTAGCGGCTTGGGGGTGCGACCACACTGCCATACCCAACGCCGCAGAGGCATCCAAAAAAACGCTTCCCCGACTACTGCATCTAGAAATGTGGGCAATTATACATGCTTAAAGTAACTGTAGTGAGCCGATTGAAATACGTTTCGACTTACGATCATTAAATTCTTGTCAATACGAACTCGTTTCTTGAGGAGGTGAAGAGAAAGAGGTGCTCCCCATAAGTCCCTGCAGGCTGCCAGCCTCATGACTTGTGGGTCTAATTACTCTAGAAACTTGTCCTACTCAACCCCGGAGCAAAGAGGACAACACTGTGAGAAGGAGGTGCCTCTCAGAAAGAATTAAAGCTCTGTGGGAGCGGTATAGTTACAGCGATCGACCCCTTCGAGCTGCCGCCTCAGGGAGCAACTACTCCCCGTACAAAAGCCGTAAGAGATCGCGTCTGTTCACTCTAGCCCGACCATTGTTTTTCCAACTGCTGAACAAGACAAGCGCATGTTTATTAGCACATTTGGATTGAAACCCAAACAGTTCAAGAGAATGAAGGGGAAGGAAAACCTGCGCTGCAGAACCCAGGAATCATCGACTCCAACCACGCCACCGCTCGTTTCTATCTGGATGAGCATCGTACCGGCATGCTAAATTTTTCAACTAAGTCGGAAATACTAGGCGCCTCTTAGGGCAGTTTAACTTTTCCCTGCCTACCGCTACAAATTACTTACTGTGCATTTGCACAAAGGTTTTCCACACAGATAGTAGCAGACGTTATCGCGTTTCAAAGTCACGTTCGCCAAGTCACGAACGCTTGCTAATCCCCGTACCACGCCATGCGCTTAGCCAAGAGCTGCGGATTGTCCCATCGTTCTGGCGAGAAAATATTATGCCATCGAACGAAAACTTGATGTTGTGTGTGAAAAATATGGCGGAAGTTTAAAGTTGTCGCTTCTTAAACCAACAGCGACAAGGTTGACAGTCTGATATTGGTATTAAGTTTTCTTTTATCGACTTAAATAGAAGCACCGTCGGACTGTCAACTTTGACGTTGTTTGTTGAGAATGTAGCGACTTCAAGCCTCCACCATGCTTTTACAAACAACAACAAACTAATCGAACGCATCGTTCAACGCCATCTTTCTTTACATGCCGCCGCCATGTTTAGGAACATGCTGCCGCCATGTTCCGAAACCGCAAAAGATGCAAACCTTGAACTACATATGATAGCAAGAACGAAGCAGGATTTGTTTCTGTTCACCCAAAAATAAAGAAACATTTTTTGAAGATGTTCGGCCTTTCCGGCCTTTTTAGTGGCGCCGTTTCTGTTCTGTTAGCCATCGTGCAGAAATTCTTCAGCTTTCAACTTTATTCTACCCGTAGACAACTCGTAGGGAGTGTTATGTCTAAAGCGCAGTGACTGGGCGTCACGGTGAGGCAAAAAAGCATCATCGTTGCTCATGTCTGGCAATCAGGAAAATTATGAGTTAAATGGAGCGCCCCTCTGAACACCCATCTTGAAAAAAGAGTGATATTGCTTGTTTCATCAGAAATCAAGATGCAGTCAAACAGTACACAGTACAAAAGCACCAACACGCATTCTAAAAGCGCAAGGCAATGGTGCATCGTTTGCGTTTGATGGTTTTCACAGGTGACAAAAACGCACTTAAAGACGTTGATGTCCGTGAAGTAGTGTTTTTTGGCTCTGTTTTGATTTACCTCATTCACTTGTTATGTCGGTTTCGCTCTGACTTAAAGCGATAAAGAATTTAAACGCTTATATTATGCAAGAGCTCCTTCATTCATGAAATACTTACAAGTTACGTCCTATAGGCCCATTGCCAGGGGTGGGGGGAGGGGTGGTCCCTAGGTGCCCCCCCCCCCCCCCCCATTTTCCGAATTTAAGCTGAAAGGGCGGGGGGGGGGGGGGAGCTTCAGGATTGCCTGGCAGATGTCAAACGAAAGGCTCTTTTTTCTCTTGCTTTTTACAAACACGTCGGTTCGAGCTAAGCACATGTAGACGCTGGCCCACCGGTTTACAAACGCTGCCTCAAAATTTGATGCATATGTAGTTTTTACATGCGAATCGAGGCTGCTGTATATGACGATTTGATCAATGCGTAGAAATATAGGTTCCAATTTTTTATTTACAAATATTCATGTTCTTAATACTAAAAAAATATAAAAAAGATACCATAAACCGTTTTGAACCGGTAACCTTTACATCTTTTTCCGTTGAGTTCCGGTTCAGTTCCAAGATGGCGGCACAGATTTCGGTTCGGTTCAGTTCCGGTTCGGTTCCAATTTTTTATTCGGTTCGGTTCCGGTCTGACAGCCTGTTAAAAATACGCGACACAAAAATAATCAATAAATACAAGCAGTGGCAGCAGCTGCTGCGATGTCGATTTACTGGGGAAAAGACAATATAAAGTGGAAATGACTCCGACCTGCGGTTTCAAAAGCGCTGATTAGGCTTTGGTTCATTCGTCACCACTGTTGCTGCCGAAGGAGGGAACCTCGCTGAATGATCCGTGTTATACAGCGTGTGGTCGATGACGTAGTGATCACGTGATGGTCATGATGATGGTGGTTGAATGACGATGCTTCCGGTGATGGACACACGCAAGTCCCAGGCTTGTTCACTGTGGACGGTGACGCTGCCGAGCTTCGCTACTCTGAGCGACCTTAGCCTCGATGTTGCCACGCACACTGCTGACTGTGGATGGCTGTAAAAGTGGACCAGTGGCGTTTAAATTTCTGATTAGGCGTCGGTTCAATCGTCGCCAATGTTGCTGGCGATTTCATGCATTATAGTCCTTTGGACGTAAAGGATCCTGCCAATTTTACTTAAAACAACACTAAAGTCGCTTCATCCCCCCAATTCCTCCCTCAACCCTCCCCTGTTCAAACACACACACTCTTTATCTCTTTTTTGCATAGCCTACGTTTGTCACAAAATAAGCTTTCTCCGGAAATATATACTTACGCCACGAGACTTTACGAAGCAGTTGTGAAGTAGGATCTTATTTTGGATTCGACGTCGAAAGTTATTAATACATGTTTCTGAATCGCTCAGTTCTCGCAACGTAAAGAATGCGCCTATTTTTTTAAAATTAAATGTTATTGTGCTGCACGTGTGCCTCGTCACCAAAACATTTTTTTTTTTTTTGGGGGGGGGGGGGGGGGGGAGGTTAAACTTTTGTTTGACTCTCAACACAACTAAACTACTCGGTCGCGTGATTGTACATAAACTAGTTTTCTTCAAAAATATTTTGAACTAGACTCGCATTTTGAAACGAAGCGTCTAACTTGCTTAGTGAAATGCAAAATGAAAGAATTCGAGCAAACATAGAGGTATCCTTTTCAAATATGTCTACGTGCGTAACACCGCCCCAAGCTTCGGTAATTCTACTGCCACTAGGCTAACGAATATCCCGTACTTGTTTTATTGCTGCACCAATGGGAAATCGGCGGCAGGCTGTAGATAGTTTAAAAAAAATCTTAAACATACGTTCCGGCGGTTTCATTGCAAGAAAAACTTCTCGTTACGTTAAGTGCCCTTTCTCCATATGCTCCGGTTATTTTTACTGCAGATCCAGCATAATTATTTGAACCCTCAAAAAAGCAAAGGACTGAAATTGCTTTCATACTAATCTTCCGCTTCAGCTAGCTTAGCTCTACGTGGCTTCATAAAATCTCTAACACACTGGCCTTCGAAGTTTGATATCGTTGTTGCATTTTGATTAAGTACCACGAAAGGACAAAATATATTACTTATATAATATTATTTTTATTATTCAATCCTACCTTCTTTCACAAATAATAAAGAGCAATATTAGAGCAAAAGTACTTAATTTTTTTTTTTCGAGTGAAGTAAAAATGTTTCTTTCAAAATCCAACCAAGTTATATATATATTTATTTTTATCCAGATTTCTGAAAACTCGCCGCTGTGTCCATTTCTTGAATCTTCATTAAAAGTTTTTTTATTATTCTCTTTTTTTCTTTTAGGCTTTGTCGCTTTAATCCTCTCGCTGAGTCAGCTCTGATTGATTATTTTACCGGTTCAAGAATAAAGAGCACCTTTATTGTCCTTCGTCCGACGAACGAAATTACCTGGGCAATCCGACCGTGTCGTAACTCTCCACAAAAGGACACTTTTAGATTGTAATTAGCTTCATCCATCAGCCAGACACAAAATGGACAAATACAGAATGGGTAACGACTCAACCAACACATCCGAAATAATCCTATAATCACCCCAAACGAAAAAGAAAAATCGATCTCGAAGAGCACGCTCAGCCGAAAATAATACGCGGCTAAATGAGAATCAGTGCGAGACAAACGCAACAAAAGAAATGCTCATCGTGCGCTCGTGCATATCGAAAGTTCCTCTTATTATTCCATCACCAGTAATGCGTTTTCCGAATCGAACGTTTAATAACGCCTTCGTGATAGAATAATAATAATGTCAGTTCCCTCAGCTCCAGGTGAGGTAACTTACCGAACTCAGGGACCCGCACACGAATCCTCGAGGACGGCGGCGGCCATCGATTGAAGCCAATGATCTTTCCTCGGCGTTGGGATCCGAGCATTCTCTATTGGAAAGCGATCAGCTTCGACGCAGGCGAGCCTTCGTCCTCCCTTACCTTCCCAAGAGCGCCTTACTTCCTTCCTTCCGGGTTGAAGAAAATGAGTTTGCTCGTTGAGTCCCCCCGATAATGAGCCGCTGGAGTCGCAACGTCAGCACGACGTTGGCACGTTCGCGAGGAGAAGTACAGACTCGTACGCATTTGGTTTCGACGTCTTGCTCGAGTCGCCTGCGTTTCGAATTACGAGTGCGCCGGTGGACCACAGAACGCAAGGCCGCAAGTGAGCTGGTTGCATACTGAACATTTTAAGGTAACTCAAGACTAAAGAACAGGAAAGGTGATTACTTTCGTATTCCTCATTCTCGAGTTGCTTCCAAATTGTTCAGGAGGACCACATTTAGATTTAATAATTACTTCTCGTTTTCCCTCTCGAAAGGTTTGCGAACTATACACAACTTACTCGCGATTTCAAGAAGGTAAGGAGAGGTTGAGATATGCATTCTCTAACTTCGGAATAAAAAAAAGAATAGTAAAAAAAATACATTTTCAAATTTCTGTAATGCGAAATTAGAGGGCAGCTCTTGAGGAGGGGGAAGGGAGGGTACGTGGGGGGGGGGGGGGGGGATGCACAGTATACCCCTCTTCCTCTTCCCACCTCCTCTCCCATCCTCCTCCTTTTTCCTTCCCCCTCTCCTCCTCCACCCTCCTCTCCTCCACCTCCACCTACTCCTCTCCCTTCCTCTTCCTTCTGCGTACCCTCCCATGCTCCTCCTCTGTACTCTCCTCTCCTCCTCCTCCATACCCTCCATTCTCCCACAGTTTCCCCGCTAAATTTAGCTCGAAAATTAACGCCACGCGATCTCAACAGCAAGTCATTTTCCCCGCTAAATTTAGCTGGAAAATTAACGCCACACGATCTCAACAGCAAGTAATTTTGTCCGCTAAATTTAGCGGGCGAAATCACGTCACATGGCTTCGTGTCACATCACCTATGAACAAATTTATTTTCTCCGCTAGATTTAGCGGGAAAATTGACGTCACGTGACCTCAACACCAAATCAATTTCCCGCTAACTTTAGCGGGGGCCGACGACACCAACGGCGACGCCTCGAAACGCTGAAACCGGCGCCTACGAGCTGGGCTATAAAAGGAATATTACAAAGCCGGTGTTTGGGAAAGTCTTGCTCTATCATCTGAGGCGTCAAAAAGCCTGCCCGCCAATATTTCTTTAAGACTGGACCACCCAAGGTTAGAGCGGCCCGAGTCGGAGTGCACAGTACACCAGCATTCACTTCTAGTTGAAACTCTCATCTGTTGGAATATTTCCTTCCCGGTGATACCGTAGCCATCACTAAAAATGCCAAAGTCCGCCTTTACCGTACTCCCCGCTTTAATGCTCCGATAGGGTTAGGTACCTGAAAATAAAGAAACAATAAAACTATATATATATATATATATATATATATAAATAAACAAAGCGATTAGTAGATAAAATGACAGCAATCCAGTGACTTCGTTACACCAAGACACACGACGCTGACGTCACGTCGATGCGGTGGTTTTGCTATTGTCAGGGCGCATGTGCAGAACGCTCTACTTGACGCGAATCTGGTCTCTGCGCACGCGCACTGCCCACACCTCGTGCGGAAACTCCACGTGTCCCACACCCTCGTGGGGGTTTGTTTGGAAACAGTGAGTTAATCCTATAGACCCTTTTTATGGCAAGCGCCACCAGGTGATGCTCCAGTCTTCGACGTCCCAGAGAACTTCCGGTTTATTAACGAATGAACAAAGGACACCTAAAGAGCCCATAAAAGAAAAGTTATTTTTTAACAGTCTGGAAGGGACACGCGTGCTAAAAAAATCAATTTTACGCGAAAAAAAAAAATACAGCATTATTGACGGCGCGAGACGCGATTTAGCGACACAACCCAGATCTAAAGCCGTAGCACTTCCCTCTCTCCATTCAAGGAGCGTCGGCATGAGTAGGCTGAACTGGTAGTGCGCTTCTTCGCAAGATTCCCCTTGACAGTTGGCTTCTTTGCGATGCACGTTCACTTTTACTTTCCCTCTCCCTCTAGGCTTGGCGCGGTGCAAACAAAAACAAACGGTAAACAAAAAGAAAAAAGAAAAAGCCACAGCGTTGAGCCTAACCAACCTGCATTTCGCCACAGTTTTATTTTTATTGGTGATGCATCACATGCGCTGAATTCTTTCTTCTCTATTGTTCGTGACACCGCAAGTATATATTGCGATTTGCGTTCAATAAACTCAGTTGTAAGTCAGCGCTACGTCCGTGTCACTTCCTTGTCTGGTCCTCGTCTTTCCGCGCTGTTTTTGATTCCGAAGATAGTTTATTGATAGAAATATCGATAGTTTTCGACATTAACGATAGTTTTGGAAAAACTATCGCCAGCTTTGATAGCCAATCTTTTTATATAGTGTCCCTGAAAGAACTTAAATTCACCGAGAAGAAACTCGGGGAATGTACTTTGGAGTCGAGAGTTGTACCGTTCTCGTAATGTAGTAGAAAAAAAAAAAAAAAGAACTTTAAGTAAAGTACAAGAACATTCTCATATAATGTACATAAAATAAAAAAAAAAAAAAGTTTTCTAAATAAACTTGAAGTAGCACTTTAAGTATAATGTACTTAGAGTTCTTCCCAAAAATGCCATTATCCAGCTTTGATATCACACAGAGTAACCTACAGTCGAAAATAAAATGAAACGTGAAAAACGCTACGTAGCATCCATTGTTGCGCAAACGGTTTGCGGTAAGGCCGCAAAGAGACAAAGAGTCGTACCGACGTATCGGTTCGTTGGGTACAATCGGCAACATGCGAGGAGCCCTCGGGCGTCAGCGTCCTTTTCACAGAGCCCACGAGGGAAGATGAACGAGGCAGGGCACGGGAAAAATAAGAGGACAGCCCATTCGTCAGCGGAGCAGAATGCGAAACCAAGGCGTCGGGCTGGACGGATCGTCTTTCTCGCAGCGTGTACCGGGCCACAGCGGCGCGGATGCCATGGGGCTAATGAATGCGAGCGCGCGAAATCCGCGCGCTCGTTTGTTACCCTGCGCCCGAGCCAAAGGCAAGAGAATCCCACTGTTGCGTTCCGCCAGTTTGTTTCACGCGCGATGTCGCGCACGATGAATGAGTAGCTGGCGAGATTGCTCCCCAACACCAACTGGCGAGCCCGTTTGAGGTGCATACCAGACGTTGAATCGGGATAGAGCGTAAATTAACTTGAAGCGAGCTCGTTCGGAGATGCTGTAGCCCTGAGTGATATCATTAATGCCTTGACCTAGATTGAGTTGCTCAATCTTGATCTAGTCCACACGGTCACTCGGCGGCCGTTTGGGATGGCGCAAACCAGATCGCAGCGCGAGGAGTGAAAGCTCGCGTTGCGGGACCCAAGGATCCTGGGTTCAATACCCACCCTGCCCGTTTCGATCTGGATAAGAATCGTACCGGCGTGCGGTCGTGTGTCACTACTGCGTGAAGCACGTTAAAGACCGTGCTGTCTCAATTTCTCATGGGCAGCGTAAACCAGTTTCGCCGCACATCGAAGGGAGACCGACCTTACGCTAAATAAGCATGAACGTAATTATTTTTTTTTTGGTTTGCGACTTATGAAATTGATCTGTACTTAAATGGGAGGAATGTTTCTAACGACACACGCAAATAAATTTCCACCGGTGTTATTTGAGGCAAGTTCAGACTTTTCTCATTTTGTCCTGATGGGCACCTGGACATATCCGATTAGCTCCGGGAAATCCAGTATAGGCGAGACCATTTGCCGGAGCACTGAAACAGCAAAACGTTCTTTTATTAATCGTGAGTACCCTGGCACATGCGCTGACCTCGGGCGATCTGAAGTATTGAAACTTTGCAGCGTCGCCACTGGATGGCGCTGTACAGCCCCACTGGCTAGAGTGCGTTCATACCAGGGTGTCGAACCGAAATTTTTATCGGTTCGGTTCCGGTTCAGGTTCACGGCTTTCGGTTCGGTTCCGGTTCAGTTCCGGGGAGCAAAAAATAACGGTTCAAACCGGTTCAAACCGGTTCGAACCGGTTTGAACCGCTAAATTGAGAATATATTTTCCGCGTTGTTCTGGCAATATACACTATTTACGCCGTGAAACGATTAACTAAATAGTTTCTTCGATCGTCTGTGCAATTTACTTTTGTTCTTAGGTACCAAAAATATTAAATTCCGTTATTTAATTTCGACGCAAGAGTAGAAGAAAATCGACATTAACATACATTACGTCGTGTTCATTAGACTCAACATCCCTTTGTTTACCAGTAAAATATATTTTACCTGAATTAAAATGTTTAAGTACAAGAGTAAAGAGTTGAGCTTGTTGGTACATACCTGTAAATAGATCAGCTTCTAATTTAGAACTCTGCTGTATTTTCTTGTCCTTTCTCCGTGTTTAAATAAAACTCTAAAGTTCAAGCGGATCTATTTACGCGGTATAAAATGTTGTCGTGAAGTGTGGTTGGTCGTCTAAAATACCCGTGATTGGTACAACTTTGTGTCGCAGCATTAAAAGTGAAATCGTGTCCTTGAACTAAGGAAATAATTACATCACATAAAATTATGAAATGAGCACCTCGGTGGCCATATATATCATCTTAATAGGTGGGAACAGCGCAGGAAAAACCGACGAAGGACGAGTAGAAGAAGTGCACAGACACAGCACTGACTAACAACTGAATGTTTATTTTCAAGCGAACCAGAAAGTAAACACTGGGTGTGGAGAGGAAAAAACACAGAAGCCAAAAAAAGGAGGGAACCCGATAAAACAAGACACTACCACGCCAATCTCTTTCACACACGTCTGCCACAGTTCTTGATAAAAAACACTTCGTCAGCCCCCAAGTTTCATATATATCATGAAATAATGTTTACGAAATACACTTCACAATATATATGTACATGATGACGACCCAACTGAGCTAAAAGCAATTAAATTTTCAAAATGTAACAACAATATTAGGATAATTCTTTTCAGTCTATTTTTTATAGAAACACCGAGCGGCAATCTAAATGCCTGTTGTTCTAACCAAACATTGTTTACACTCAGCACCGCATGCATGCGACTAATCATGCAGCAAGAAGACATCGCAATTGTTCACTCTAATATATACGCACCTTCGCACTCAGATCGAATCTGGCCCAAAATGGCGCTTGCCCAACTGAACATTTTCTTATACAGAAAAAGCTGGCATAGCCTGGCTGTTGAGGTTTGTTCTTGACAAGATGCCGGACAATTTAATTTACAAATGAGCATCGCCCTTGCTAATTGATGATTTTGACACGATTGCGTTAAGGAGCTCATGTCGCAGAAAAGCCGATGTCGGTGGCGTGACCGAAAAATCCTGATTGGTCGATAGGTTCATGACGTCAGAGCTACATACTCTCGCGCAAGAATTTTCAACCCACAATGCTTACGTGAAACGAGACAACACGCGTGGAATGAGAGATTAAAACATGACATGGAATGCGAATTAAAGATGACCGTATGTTTCAAATGATTTCACTTTTAAAAGTGCCTTAAAAAAAATAAAGAGTGGGATTCGAACCCACGACCCTTTAGTTGCGAGTAAGACGCTTTTCACTAGGCCACGTGAGGCACGCTAGCGAGGCAAATGAGAATACGATGCAAACGAGTCCCGTTGACGCTGTCGCGTTCCACTTTTAAAGGCGTAGCTTAAGCGTCCTTCAAGATTCTTTTTTGTTAAGTAAAACAAAGTAGTATTTCACGTTCTACTCGACATGGCAACTACTTAATTGGACACTTTCTAACGGTTTGCTTGCGTATGTCATTGTTCCGCCGCGCGCCCCTGTTTACTTTGTTTTTGTCCAGCCCACAGACACATAAAAGTCATGTTCACCACATAAAAGAGGCAATAGCAGACTTCTATATGTTTGAGAAGTTATATGTGTGAGGAACACATAGTTATTTAAATTAGCTTCAAAATCATAAATGTATGAAAGGCCGTCCAATATCACTGACAACCTGCCTGCCTGTCGAGGATAAAAACGCCAGAAAAGATTGGCAGAACACCTTTCAAATAATTTGGGGGTGCCGTGTTTTAGGGTGATCGGCCCTCAATTTATGTTGTCAAATATTCAGTTTGTAATTAAATATCTTTTATATTGATCAATAAATTTTACTTTATAAAGTTCGGATAACCGCTTGAGACCGACGCTGAAGGACAATACTCGAAACTACGCGAGCTCTGGAGTCTGCTTAAAAGTGTTTTTCTGTTTGCTGATTGGCAGTGTGATACATCGGTTTGCAGGGTACGCTAAAAAAGACTCTGTGCTCACACGATGGATTGGAAGTCAAATACACGAAATGTTCAAGAAGAGAGAGATAATTAATGTTATTTGTTTAAAATAATCCCTTGCAGAACGCCTTACTGCAAAAAGAGATGTGTAAAGAAAGATGCACGCAATGAAATTCATGATTTCACATAAATAGCGCGAAGGACAGACAAAGATTCTTAAAAACTTAGTATAAATTACATTTTATCAGCATGCATGAGCTCTAAACTTCGCGAAATACTGCCTCGGAGGCTAAGGTTATGTTCGGTTTTACCTGCACTTGTTTTGGACCCTCACTTTACAACACTATATGCTAGAATAGTCATGCGCTATAACATTGCTCTAGGCTGCCATTTCTCAACGCGAAACTACTATAAATACTGGACAACTTTATAATTAGGACATCTATTGCTAGTGTTGCGAACATCACATTTCACCAGAAAGCTGAACTATTTACTATTTAGCATGGTGTGTACGTGACGCCATCACACTGTAGGCTGGTGGTCATTCTGATTTCTTCTTGCTGAGAAAATCGAATTCGGCGGTGCAAAAGGCAGGCTGCAGGAGGTTCAAGCTCAGTTAAAACCAAGTATTTGAAAGGCATGTATTATTATTCTTTGTGAACAACGGCGCGAGCGTCTGGCACGACAAAAACGTGTTTTTTGGCAAGAGCGTTTTTGCAAACAAAGTAGTTTCCGGGGTCACGCTTTTTGGTCTGCGGCGATGATGCGGGGAAGAGGAACCTTTACAGCACAGCATGTTTTTAAAACTCCTTCCCCCCCCCCCCCCCCACACACACACACACAGACACACTTCTTTAAACAGCGGTGCTGTTAAGGGCTAGTTTCTCCAGTGTCGTGTCCGTCAGCAAACAAATGATGACACTAAACTCTGGAGAGCTACCGCCATCTATAAATGACGACGGCGACCAGACAACCGGCTTTCCAGTTTTCTGATTGCCGCCGTCACTCATAGATGGCGGCAACCCCTCCAGCCTTTCCAGTCTGGCTTGCCGACTTCCGGCCGGCCATTACTTCATTCCGACCATAGTACAGCTTCGCTGGTCTTCCTTCTTCCCCGGAGTGGAAAGGCTGAAAGTATTCCTGAGGAGTTGACTCCTCCGTTTGTGTTTGTTAATTCGACAATTTTATTTGACACTTGTTAACCGCAACCTTTCATTGCTTTTATTTTGCACCCTTTAAACGGGTCATAAAACAATATGGGGTAGGAATGTTTATGACTTTTCCGAGGCGTATTGGTCCCCTGGTCCAAGTGTACTCGCACAGGCCGCCACTGATTCAGAAGCTTCTTTGTCGCGGTGAAATTGCTAGGATTAAACGTGACTATTTCTTTTAGTCTTGCCTTCCCAAAGATTGATGTCGTAATTGTGGGATCAAAACCACCCGCCTGTTGACAGTCGAGCGTGGCTCGTGGATTGAACAGGAGCACTGCGTGAGCACCGTACATCGGCTCGTAACAATCAATGCCTCGGCGGACACTAGGGTAGTTGCTCGTGTCCAACCACTGCGGTTATGAGAATATTCGAACTCTAACAATGCGTGGAGCTCCTCAGCACGCGTTTTCTTCCTTTAAAACCCCAGCGCGGCGGTATGATTAACGTTGGCGGCATAAGATAGGCAACAGGCCACGTGGCCGCTTCTGGCTCCGAGTTGAGGGGATGAACGATGCTCATATTTCTCTATTTTTTGGCGACTGCCATTGCCTATAAGAAAGAGCAAAGCCAAGTTCAATCAGTTATTAACGTTAGGGAGTTATCCTGAGTAGTATTTAGTAATGTAATACAGAAATATGTTTATAGCTCATTTAAGCAAAATGCAGAAGGGGTCGAAACTTGGGCAATAACTTGAGAACGACGCTCATGTGAGACTCACAGCGACTGCCAACGTTCGGATGTTCTTCATAGGTCACTAAAATATCTTCTTTTTTTAGGTATTCCTTCCGCAAGCACATGTAGTTCTATGTAGCGTCATATTAATAAGTCGCAATTAGTCATTTCAGAACTTCTATTCGGAGGGACATCTTCCGGATGCAGTTCAGCAACAACGAAAAAATGTTTCGGTGCCTCAATAATGTAAAATTGGTCTCGCAACATTTTTTTTTGTACTTTCAATAAATAGTGTTAAGAAATTACCCCTGACGTTGATAGCTTCCGTAAACATCCATTAATTTTCCCCTAATAACAGATGCAGAAAAAATAAATGACAGAGGCAGCTGTCGATATCTGCTCAACTCGCAATTTGAACAAGCGGCCACGTGATCTGACGCTAATTATATACCGCCAGTGTTTATCACAGTCATGCCCTAGGCGGCTAGGGTTTCGAAAGCGAAAGCTTGGGCTGAGCTTCAGATATTGTTAGAGTTGGGCTAATAATTATCATATTTATTTGACATGAGCCGTTATGGAACCGAGTGTTCGGAGATGCTGAGTCATGAATCCGAGCACTCGACTAGGGGTTATGAAAATCGTTTACGTCATGGTGTCACGTGACTCTCGGTGCGAAATCGTGATGTCATGTTACGTCATGCTGTCAACAAGGTTAATACATCTAGTGACTTCCTCAAATTAAAGCGAGTTGACGCAGTGAGTCACGTGACGTCACGAGGCCACGTGACATTACTTGACAACATGTATTGACACTATGACGTCACGTGACAACGTGACAGATGGTTAATCATAGTGCCAATACAAAGGTGCCACGAAAACCCATAATTTATCTAACATTGCAATTCTGTATATGATGATTTGATCGATAGATAGAAATACAGCCGTCATTTTTTTATTCCCACATGTTCATTTTGTGATACTAACAAAAAAGAAAACAAATATTACCTTGAACCGTTTTGAACCGGTTACCGTTATATTTTTTTCGGTTCGCTTCCGGTTCAGTTCCAAGATGGCGGCGAAGATTTTGGTTCGGTTCAGTTCCGGTTCGGCTAAAAATAACGGTTCTGTTCCGGTTTTCGGTTCGGTTCGGTTCCGGTTCGACACCCTGGTTCATACACACGCGCGCTTTTGCTTGAGTGGTGACATCTCAGCCATTTTTCCGCCATATCCTTTTTTTATGCATTTTGAAGTGCGCGCAATCCGGTGTCACTCAGCTCGAGCGCGTAGCTTTGGCTAACGCATAGACGCCATTTTACCGCCCAAGTCACGCACCGAGTGCGCGAGAGTGTCACGCACTGGCATATTCAGGGCAGCAATGGACGTCTTCACCCTGAGACAGACAGACATGTAAGCACACTACCACTGGCTCTGGAGGCTGGCTAGTAAATACCTTCTGCAAGCACCGACAGGAGGCGGCGGGTGCATATTTCGAGACGCTGGACGATTGGACGCATAGCAAGGGAGGGTGCGCTGGATTGCCTGTTTATAGAAAGTCACGCTGTGAGGCAACACCTATTAAAGATCGCCGGTGAATCACCCGCGACGTCACCTTTCGCCAAGTTTGGCGCCGCGCAGTGGGGGACAGTAGTTGTATAACTGGGCCCCCCCTCTCCCCCCTCCCCCCCCCCCCCTCCCTAAGACGTCTTCACTGCTGGATCCTTGAATCGCCTTCTCGCTCGCTTAATCATCGACGCTAGCGCGTCTTGCTGCGAGAGCGACACTATAAAACGCAGCGACGCCATGAAATGGACGCGGCCGTCGCTTTACGGCGATTCTCGTGAATCTTCTGCGTGTTTGCCGCTTTGGGGTGGATCGAGGATCCACACAGAGGGACGTCGTGCGCGTGCTTCTCCTTCTAGAAGGCACTGGAGTAACCTCTAACACTCTGTCAGACCATCGCGTTGTTGCCAGGACCCTCCATTCCGCCGAGAATCGACTCGGAATAAGGGCACTCAGGGGAAGACCCGCGTTACGGACAGCTTGCCGCCTTCGGCCAAACAACCCCGCTTTCCGCTTGTCCGCGCTTCCCCGTAACACGCATTACCTCCGCTCGGCGGAACGCCAACCCGTCCACTCCCTACCCTCCCTTCAACCCCTGAGCTGGCACTCTACGTGCTCGTACGACCAGCCAGGCGTCTATCTTGCGCAACGTGATCACGCTCCCGCGAAAACTCACGCGTAGAAAACAGGTTCAAGGAAATGAAGGAAAGCAGCTCATTGGTCCGGCGAACGCGTTGCACCCACCGCACTGTCAGCTCGGGGGTGAGTGGAGCATAGGAAGCGTGGCGCGTGCGAGAAAGTGTTCCCTACCCCTGTTCCCGTCCTTCCCACCCGATGAAACATTGGAAAAAAGAAGAATAAAATCACGAAACTAAACTCCGAAAGTCACCAATTTGTCGAAGCTATAAGCCCCCCCCCCCCTTCCCCCCCCCCAAAAAAAAAAAAAAAAGAAAAGAAGCAGAAAGCCTGAAACGGGGGTTTTAGTCAGCCTGGGAAAACTAGTCGAGCGGCTGGCGTCGAAGCTATGTTTTCTACCCTCGCCTAGAACGCCCACTCCGGTTATTAAAGTCCCCAAGTACACTTTAACTCGTTCACGCTTAGGGGGTGGGCAGGTTATACGAACTGGCTGATCTGTCCTCAATGTCACGTGAATCCTTTACCCTATTTTGCCAGGACAACAAACCAAACGACAGGTCTTCATAGTTCACATTCACTCATAGCCTCGTCAATAGGGGCAATGATTTAGCTATATATGGGAAATTACTATCACAACTGAATAGAAGTTCTCCTGATGCAGAATGAAGCTAACGAGGTTGCCACATTAGCAGCACCAGGAGACGCCACCGAAGCTAATTTGCGAGCTACAGTGCACGACAGTGTTAGTGGAAACACAAATACGGCGATTTTTTTTTAAAATTTTAGTTGGAAAGTGTACGGGCGGGCGTAAAAATGTATCACTTGGGTTCGTACTCTAAACTGAGCACTTTTCAGCACTAAAACGGTCTTGATGACAGTTCTTCAGTACTGAGGAAAACGCTGAGAACAAATGGCGATGGTTTGTTCGATCTTACAGTGGCGCGAAGTGTGCACTCCCACGGATTTTAATGTGATAACATCACGCTGCACTTCGGTACTACGAAGAAAGCTGCTTAAAAGCCTCGTCTCACACATAGCGTAGAATCTTAAAACTATTCATAAAATAAAATATAAATTTTGCGGCAGCCAAGCGACGAAAGAAATCCTTAACAAACCATTCTTTTTTCTTCTTTTGTTGCGCATGCCTGCTAGGTTTGAGGTTAGGCCATCATCGAGCAAAACAGAGTATCATCCATACGAATATTAATCTTGGTAATAACATTGTCCAAAAACTAGCATAATTTTTATTTTTGTACGCCCACAAAAACCATCTAGCCTAAAAAGTGGCACACTGTTTGTTGCACTGAGGTAAATAAATAAGGCTCCAAGGAGATAGGCAAAGAATAGATGAAGCGAACTAAATAGAAATTTGCTCTCCAAACTGCAATTGAGCTAGGGCACGCTTGAGGGGCCTCGATTTCTGTCTGTTACCGGAGTGTGACACTCTGCGACATGTGTCTTTCGCCGGCGTGTGGCAGTATCCGACCTGTGACACACTCTGACGCAGGCACTTTCCTCTTGCTGTCGCACGAACGCGCACATTATCGCTCGTGTGCACAGCCATCGCGGAAGCATACAGTCAGAGCAAGCAGGGTGCGAGGGGCGACGCGAGAGCACGCACAGCCGAACACGGATGCCCGAATACGCAAAGCTCGTTCTGGAGAAGGTTTATTGGGGGGAGGAGTTTTGTCGTCCTGATTTGAGTTGTCTGCATCCCAACTCAGTTCGCGGCGCTAACGGCGTCCTCAATTGCCCAGTGATTGGTGACGGTCCCGGCCGAGCGAGTGCCTGGACTCAGGTTGGTCGCGTTCAAACATCGATTGGGCCGTCGTTCACGCAAGAGGACGTTGCGACAACATCGTTACGGCCTAGAATTCTTAAGTAGAGTGCCGCTCAAAAAGAGTGCTTCTACAAAAAAAGAAAGCGAAGGAATATGCTTTGCGTCACCTTGGTCGAAGAAAAATAAAACACCACAAGAAAGACACAGGTACAAATAGAAGGAATACACACAGATACAGCGCTCCTACTTCACCCCGTGTCTCTTTTGCGCAATTTCATTCTACTTGGAACATATGCTCACTCTCCCACTTACAAGCTTTGCTGAAAGTTATATATTTTTGCCAGCTATACACGTTTGCAAGTGTCATTGTAATATCGCTAGCGATACACGAAGGAAAAAAAAAAAACGACCCAAGAGATTTCGTTTTCAAAAAAAAGATGATAGGGAGAGTTTTCTATTTGTTTTTCGCTTGCAACAACAAAAAAAGCAGTTTTCTGAAAAATTCGACTTTCTTGTTTTTATCTTTTTGTCTATTAGTGGGGCGTTACAAATTCCGCAAAATGTCTAAGTAGAAGGTTTATGTAAAAACACGTTTTTTATGTGCTAAATCTTTAGTGACGTGAACCACGCTTCATGGTACTGAGGCATTAAAAAAAGACTATTTTTGATTGCGACATTTAGCCAAAACAAACAGAAATGATTGATTGAGGTTGATTATTATTAGGTATGTCTGTTTCTGACAAGGCGATTCTATCTTCGTCAGAGTCGGAGGCAGAGGCTGGATCATTGTGTGCTGACGTTGAGGAATATTACAAGAAGCGAAAGTATAAAGACGAGCTGGCTAGAAAACATCATATTCTAAACTCTGAGACATGGGCACAATAAATAGCTGAGAACATAGCACAAATCCTCAAGCGCAGCTGGGTTTATTCGCAGGAAAATATAAGCATTTTTTTTTCGCTTTTTCTATTATATTATTTATTCGTGTCTCGGGGTTTGGATTTTGAATAGGTATTAGTTTTGTCAGTTTAGCGAAACAAATCAGCCGGCTTGAAACGTAATTTCTTTCTGAAGCAAATAAATAGGTTAATAAACGCAAATAAATCTTTCTAGCTAACTAGAAAGAATAAAGCTATTATTGTTCTAGAATGCCGGGGTTTACACCGACGAATACTTGTTAAACAAGCTGTACTCTAAATTTACAGTAAGTTTTTTGAATTGTCTAGCAATAATGGTTTAAATCAAAATATTCTGATTTCAATTTAAGAAAAAAATTATTTAAAACGAATCCACTTGATTTATTTAATCATTTTGGAAAGAAGACCACATTTTTTTTCTGCTTTGCTAGCAAGGCACAGATATGAGAATGCTACGGGGGTAATCTCATGGATCGATAAGGGCGGCCTAGTGAAAAACCTTGTGGTCCGCCAGGGTATATGCTTCCCGAACGGCAACCCCATCGGCTGCTGCAGATGCGATGACGGAATTCTTTCCCGAGTTTCCTTTTACACATATGTGTGCTTTGAACATGTGTGTAGAGGGTTTTGTTTATGACCCATGTTACGGTACCGCCATACAAGAAAGAAACACGCCTCAGCCAGTCTCTGCAGACTGTCTTTTGTACGACGTATTAGATGGTTGACCGTGGCCTTAAGGCTACCCCTTTTCAATCTCAGGAGAGATGGATGTCTCTTTAAATAAGGAACGTTCACAAATGGCTAGAAAACGCTTCGAGTGCACACAACCTCGCGTATTGGGAACGTGCGATACCTATAGGGGGCGCCCCGCTCCGCCTTTGCAGCTGGTTGGCAGCGCCATGCAGTGGCAGCGTCCACGTTACGTTGCTTAGTCAAGCGCTGCTAGTGATGCCCGCTCCCACCTATGCGGAACGCAAGTTTGTCTCCTTCTTGCACGGGTTCCGATGATGTCAGAACGCTGAGCTGTAATTGGCTGATTAAAAAAAAATAGTGGGTAGACTTCAAGGCATGTAGCATTGAGGTCTACCCACTATCCTTTCAATCAAAGCCAATCAGAGCTCAGCGTCGCTCTGACGTCACTGCAACTCCTGTGGAAGTAGCACACGACTTGCTCTCGGCAGTCTAATGCACCCTCCGCGTTATATGACTGCACCTGCGCCTTCCCACGGCCGGCCGTGTTTCTCGATCTCACTCGGAGTAAAGCTTTTGCCACCTTGGCAGGAAACCTGCCCACGACCAGCGTTTCTTTCGATGTGTTTTTTCCGTCATTCAGCCAACAGGAGTTGCTCGGAGCTACGGTTGAATCGTACGTCCCGCAGTTGTAAGCGGCAGCGACGGCAATGAAACCGCCATGTGGAACACATGGCGGTTTGAGCCGAAGATGCCCCTAAGTTTCCGGTCCGGAAATCACTCCAGGACGACATTCACTAGCGCCAATAATTGATAAAAATTATATAAGAAGAATTTTTCTTTCCTCTTGTTATCAGACTGCTCTTCGCTCGCTGTCGGATCGAGTCGGAGTACTGGGACTGAGATGATCGCGGCGATTTTCTGCTGTGCATGGAGGGGATCTGTGTTATAAATTACCGTGTCTTGTGTAAAAAAAAGAAATGATACTACCGATTGTTGCCGTTCAAAATTTGTATCGCGATGCGCTCAGGTAAGCTGACATTCATTAGAGACAAAGGTTGCCTGCTACACCGGACATATGTGCCAGTCGGTCCGTGTTCAATGCGAAATGCTTCTGCTAGAAGCCGCACCGTGGCGCCCCTTTCTTGTCG
Source organism: Ixodes scapularis (assembly GCF_016920785.2). Lineage (NCBI taxonomy): Eukaryota > Metazoa > Arthropoda > Arachnida > Ixodida > Ixodidae > Ixodes > Ixodes scapularis. The sequence continues at coordinate 33,187,942 of NW_024609880.1, read as the reverse complement.
CAACACACTTCCGATCATGAGAATGAAAGTAATCTTCGAGACTGGTCTGGAAAAGAGCAAAAATCAATAAAAAAGGCAAAACAAAATGTTTCGAATTCAGCTACAAGGATTATTTCCACCACGCCGTAAGTACCATCGTTCTAATGTACTTATGACTACATTGAAGAAAAAAAAAACATAATGTGTCAACAAAATAAGCCTTGTAGCTGCCTGCGTGTCTGCTCCCCCTTTTTCGTCTGCCTTACTGCTTTTTTTATCTCCCACCCCAGTCTCAAGGTTTAGCGTTATGTTCACAGATGCCCATGCTTTTGTGAACCCTTATTGTCACATTGATTACAAAGAAAAAATCTAATCCAAGACATTGAGACATTGCGCACGAATTAAGTAAAGTACATCACCTCTGACATGCACGCATTTTCAATACTTGCTAAATTGTTGTTCGAATTTAATGTCCGTGTTAGACTTTAAAATGTCGAAAGTTGAATGACAACGAGAAAGAGGCTATTTAATTGCCCCTGTACACACGTTAAAAGTTCATGTTCAATTCCATCAACTATCTTTACGAGAAGTTTTGCTTTCGTGGGCCAGCACACTTATAAATGTATTCTTAATGTCCAATAAAAATAATTATATTAAAAGTTATTATTATCAGTATTATGTGAATACTGATAATAATGCATGCCAAAGCAGGCGCAGCTCGGTGCACTCCCCATGCTCGTATAGTTATTACCGCGAGATTATTCACCGATCACTAAATTTCATTCGATGTAATTGACATTATACTTTACCGCGTAGCAGAGGTATACGGCGTGGAGGTTCACTGCCAATTACGCATCTCGCGCGTTTGTTTACCACCCAATGGCGCTCACGCTCTTTAGTTCCCCACCGACATAGGCCGATGATGGTTCGTGCTCGAATACCAGGCCGCCGTATAAACCACATAAAAACAAAGTGCCGTCTAGTGTATTTATGATCAATTATCCAGTTTCCGCCATATTGGGGGGTTCCCGCACAAATAGTTTCGCCAGAAAAACAAACAAAAAACATTGGTCCCGGCTCAGTGTGAGCCGTAGAATTAAAATCCGATCACGGACTGTCAGTCCAGTCCGAACCCTTCTCGCAGCCTATGATAAAGACATTTCTTACCTGGATGCATCAGTTCACTGCTTCAGTGACGAGTCTGGCAACCTCGTTCCTGATAACTCGTTTTCCCCGATCTCGCCGCCGACTTTCTTATCTTTGCTGCACCAAAACTAGACGGCCACCCATTGAATATAAAGGGTTGGGCAGTATCGCGATACAAATATATCGCTATAGTATTTCAGGAATACATTTCGTATCTCTATTTCTGTATCGCGATACATTTTTTTCACCGGTATCTGTATTTCTGTATCGAAATACATTTCGACTGTTCCTTTGTATCGCGATACAATCAGGGTGAAATGTATTTCGCTACATTTCTTGAGAAATACCCCCCCCTCCCCCCTCAAAAAAAAAAAAAAAAAAAAAACAAAGAAAAAATCCGAACGCTTTTTTTTCTTGAAGGCACCAGGGTCAAGGAGATACTGTGGCATTGTCATCATGCTGACCAAGCTTCCTTCCGATTCTTCAAACTATTTTTCTATGCGTCCTCTTCTCTCTTCTGAGAACTGTTGCGCAGTCGGGGACTCGAACTAGGTGGTGTGCCAGGAGTGGAGTCAGAGCATCTTGTGCCGCAGGTCCTTAGGTAGGGGTTTCTTGAGTCACTGTTTGCGGGCATCCAAAGCCCGCTGCTTACCGTCTCTCTTGCCTTAACGTACACAGTACACCCATGCGGCCAAGTTGAGTAACAGTCCGTTGCAGCACGAGCCTGGCGGTGGTTGACTTGAGATAGTAGGATAGCTCGCGCAGTGAAGTTCAACAGATATCTGAATGCGTATGCGGCTGCGCCGGTAATATTGCACGGCTCAAGGGTACGTCATCAGCCGACGTGAAAGTGGCCCGCTGCTGTGGTGGTCCAAAACCCAGGAAGGAGGTCAGACGTGGCCTCGCTGTGCCGACCCAGACTTCGTACCCCTGCGACTCGCCTCGAGCACGCTGTTTCTCGGAGCGCTCGCAGCTCTGCCGGCAATATCAGGTCGCAATCCACGAGGTCTCTATTTGGAGTACGCAAGGCAAAACTTGATGACTGCAATCCATGCGTCGGTGGTGGAGGGTCAGCAGGAAGCGCCATCATAACAGGGATGCCACCGTGTCGTTTTTTTCAACCGTGACAAAAGACATCTGTACCAGGATGCATCAGGTGGTCCACCATTCTCGAAAATCCTGCACGATCTTCAACGAGGTCCACTACAACGAAATTACATATTTTCCTTTCATAGAGCAGCGCGTTAAAGTTTCATGTTCAAGGCCACACCTACAGATAAAGAATACCAGTTCATTCCACCGTGACGTCATGTGATAAATGTTGACAGGGGCGTCCTTATTTGACAAGGGCGTGGTGACGTTTTGATGGTATTTAGGATGACAGAAAATTTATTTAGAGGTCGAAGTCTTTTCGCATCCCTCGTCAGACAGACAGGATGTCATGGAAGGGACCACGGTCAGTTCTTGATGGAACGTTTTTCTGAGCCCATTGAAGACTCCTCGTCGTCCGAAATCACTACCTTCAAGGCAAAGTGCCAAGCCTACAGGGAACGTAATTTCAGGATAAAAAACTTACACTTCCAACTCCAAGCTTCATCTAATTTGGACTCAAATAATGGGAAAAATGCATTACAGTATCAGTATTTCTGTATTTGTTTTCTGCCTTACCTAAAATGTATTCCTGTATTTGTATTTCCAAATACTTTTTGCTATATATTTAAAATGTATTTCCGACACGTATCACGATACGCTTTTACAGATATAATTCAGTATCAGTATTTTAGGTACTACTTTAAAGTATCCCAGTATTTATATTTCCAAATACATTTTGGAGTATTTCTGCCCAACCCTGTAAATACATTGTCTTGAAATGACGAGAACAGAGTTGAATGCAGATAGATGGACCTCGACCAGGGTAGAAGATGGCAGAAACCTTCCAATATGGCGGCTCCAAATGATACGATGTGGATATAAGGCAGAAATTTTGTATACGGCCTATTAGAAAGCGGCATCGCATCTTTTCTGAACTCTGAAGACAAGTGGACTGGGTGCTTCAAAACATGATATTTATAAACTTTTTAGTAATGGCAAAAAAGATATATACTTTGTTTTCATTTACAATAGACCCCAGAAGACGCTACTATTTACCGCAGCAAATCCAGAGTGTCACGTGACCTCTGGGAAGGGCATAGGGACATACGACGGGAGGAGGAGGGGGAAGAGTGTTACATGATATGTTCACAGTGCTGACTTGACTGGAAAGACGAGCTGTGGCTTGCTGTAAGCTAACACAGAGTATGGCGACAATATTGCTCGCTGTACATCGTTAAAGGAGCTGTGCAACGATATTCAGTTGGAATGTTTTTTCACTTTACACGAGCTTACTGGCACTAGTGGGGCTCAAGGATACTCGCACGCAACTCCGCTGGCCAAGAAACTCCTTTGTTGCGGTGTAATTTCAAGGGCAAAAGCGATCATTTTCATTCAATCTCTCTTTTGCAAAATTTTATGACGTAACGTGGGGATCGCAGTACACCCAAGTGACGATATTTTAATGCGGTTCATAGATTGGACCCGAGCATTGCGTAGGCACTCGACTTGGGCTCGTGACAATTGCTAGCTCGAGAAGCATTCGGGTTGTGACCCGTGTCCAATCGCTGCAACGGCGACAACAGCCGAGCCATAACAATGTCTGGAACTCAACGCGTGCCCTGTGCTTTGCCAACCCCAGCGCGTGGCTATGATCAACATTGGCGGCATATAGTCTGCTCCAGATCACGTGGCCGCTTGTTCTGGCAGCGAGTTGAGGGGGTGAACGCTGCTCGTTTTTCTTCAATTTTTTTCTGGGACTTCTATTGCGTGGGGTGAAAAACGAACGGGTGTTTCATAGGTCATTAACGTCAGGGATCCGTTTTAAGCGGTATTTGCGCAAAGTACAAAAATTGTTGCATAGCTCCTTTAAGTAATTGGTTTTTGTTGGATATTTTAGGTCATTCTGGATGTATTCAGAGCGAAACTCAATATTGATAAAGGCTGTCTCACCCTAACCTTGCAATTAGGACACACCGGTCGGCCTCAAGCATGTCATTAACGATTGGGCTAGTTGGTGGCTCAATCTTAACAGAACGAACAGCGAATCGACATGGGCAGAGCAAAAAATGACTGAAAAGCAACAGCGCAGATGATATGCCACTTTTATTTCATCCATATTGTTTGCGTTGGTGGTACTTTTAAGAAGCAAGTCCCCATACGTGGCAGCCTATGCTAACTGGAGTTGAACGGTGCATGGGCAGAGTGGGCATGGCCAAGGTAGGGCAGTGTCTTAGGCCTAAATTTTTAGTGTCTGAGAATGGACCTTTTCCACATACCGACGGCACCAGTCGGTGGCTGCACGAACTAAAATCGAGGAAGTTACCTACCTGCGCTACCAATCGATAATGGGAGCTACGCTACCAGTTTCTTCGCTCTCTGAGCAGCGGCGCCTGCCCAACGCGACTTTAAAGAGGGCCATCCGTGGCGTCCACCCAAACGTCGTGTTTTCCTTGCCGTCGACGTTCTTTTTTTGTGTAACACAATTATATATATGCTGCAGTTACGTGTTCTACTCGCTGATATACAGCCTCCTTCCGAATTTCCTCGATATTTCGTTCCCACTTCCCCCGCTTGGCATCGGGCGCTCGCGCGTGCGCAGAACGCTTCTCGGAAAAGGTCCCTTGAGGGCGCTAAAAAGCCCAAATACGGCAAGGTAGAGCCGAATTTCACCTTCTTTGGCCAGAGTCTTTGTATCTTGACCCTCTGATTTGCCAAACAAGTTCTAAAGTTAGGCTTCATTGCTGAAAGCTTGGCTGGCGTTTGCATTGCGCGGCATAAATCGCAAAATAAGTGCTAAGTTTAGGCTCTTTTTCTGATTGTTCGGCTTGCACGTGGAAACTCTGTACCCAAATTAGCAAAGAAGTGGAAAATTTAGACTTCACTAGTAGATCTTCGGTTCATACGTGGCATCTTCAGTTATAGTTTGTCAATCTGTCAATTATGTAACAAGCCCCCCCCCCCCCCCCCCAAAAAAAAAAAAAAAAAAAAAAAAGCCAGAGAAGTGTTAAAATAAAGTACTCTTGCATTAACTAATGCCTTGGAGCAATGCCATGTTAGGCTAAAGTTAGGCTCCTAGGATTGACAAGCTTGTGACAAGTTACGCATTCCTCTGGCATGCTTTTTGGGTGTATAGCTCATGAGGATGACTCAGTACTTTGGGGGATGGGCGGGAGAATATCGAGCCTCGTTTACCCTTTTACTAATGCTGGTTGCGGGGAAGAGCGACAGTTGTGTAAACAGGCATTTACCTTCAGCTTTTGGGCCTGTGCGTATACAGTAATTAGAAATTAAGGATATTAATCAACTTGACTTCCTATAATCCTTCGTTTAGTGTTTCCGCCTTAAAAAAGCCTACAAACCATGTCCTCTTTGCAGCTCCGCAGGAACTCTTCTCAGCTCGGCCTTCTTCATAAATCTACTACCACGCTGCATATCCTAAAAATGAGTTACTATCACCCCCGATCGAACATCTTCGCGCCTTAACAACACATGTGCCAACAAACGTATTTCAGGCTCTACGAACGCATTTAATTGATCATTCCTTCCTCAGGCCATCAGCGACTGGAACAGCCTCCCATCAACCAAAGTCACTCCTTTACACCCGAATACCTTTCTATCTTGCATTAAACTTCTTTTTTCGTCTGACTAGTTGTAATATGTGTGCAATTCTGAGCAGTCCTAACTGCGTTAAGTATGTTAAGTTTTTAGTTTCCTTTTGTGTTCTTCATGAATTTGCGTGTTTTTATTGTAGAAATCTTGAGTATACCACTCCTCCCTCCCTCCCTTATGTAATGCTCTTCATGGGCCTTTAAGGTGTAAATAATAAAATAAATAAATTAAATGAAAGAAAGGTATACTAGCAAAATGTAGTAGAAATGCTATATTGCTCCTTCGACTTTGTATCTATTTCTGTCAAAATAGCCTCATATTTTACAAAAGAACGTGTAAATATCTACTATTTCACATAATTGTTCGCAAATGTATAAAGCAAAGTTCATAAAAAGTGTAAAAAATAAATTTAGCGGGCTTGTACCAATTCAGGCCCATCAGTAAATATACAAAAATAATCTGATTTCTCCTTAAATTTCGCTAAGTGTAGTGGACTTCCGCGTACCGAATTTAGAAGAAAGTGGTTCCCTGTCAAATCTAGCGGAGAAACCGAATTACAGTGTAGACACCAATTCAGGTCCCCGCACTAGGTATATATAGCGAGGAACCAGACTTGTCGCACTAAATTCCGCCAATTGTAAGGGAATTAAGTGCGACTCTCGAGTTCGGAAAAGCTCACAAACAGTCAGCGTACCTCACAACACGCTGTACATTCTCTGTCTCCCGACCTTATCCAGAGGATTAGGATATTTTTACTCTTGCCAATCGATATCGTATAGGTCAGGAATCAGAGTTTCTCTCTATTGGAATTTTCATTTCGAGATCACATGCGCTACCAAGAATCAGAAATAACAACGCAGATTCTCCAGAAACTGGCCGAGCTCTCTCCGCGCTGCTTGACCTTTCAAAGAGCCCCGAGGCAACCGAGGACCGCGTGTGCGTCGACGCGAAAAGGAATCCACAATCCCTATTCTACGACAACAAAACCGAAGGATTTCCTCTTGAGCCGAATCTCCCGCTGCGTCGTATCTTTCTCTACTTGCCCCACTTGAAGCGGTGGGCAATGCCGGTCTCTTATACCCCCGCCCCGCGGGAAAATATATTGTAATGTGGGATTTCCTATGGTGAACTTAGAGCGATCAAAAAGCGCTCTGCTCGTGCCTTTAGCGCGGTATATGCAAACGTTCGCAAGCCCGCGAGAAAAAAAAAAAAAAAAAAAAAGCACGTTCCAAGACAGTTTTAAGTCTTGTCAGAGAATAGACTACTTCCGAAATTCCCTGCATGCCACAGTACGCGCGCATTGCACTATGGGACCTGCTTGGCCGTGGATAGGAGTGGCATGGTGAAATTGCTGTATATTTGCATATTTATTCTGTTTATGTTTCTGTTTCATCTTCGAGTGCTGTCAAAAAGAGGCTGGAGCCTCGTCAGAAGACAACTCGTCTTCTTTTGCCCCAGCCCCCCAGACCTTTTTTTGTGTCTGAAATAAAGGATACAAATGATACATGGTTTTGGCTCCAATCGACCGCTGACGTAGCAGTGCATCTCAAAATTGCACAAAAATTAAGTAAGTGCTTTCTTGCATCGCACCCTTTCATCTTCCCGAGAAGCCTCGTTGATACACGGATCTCCAGCGGTAGTAAGGGCCTGCCCAGGCTTAGCGAGGAGTACAAGTACGGCCTGCTGCGTCTTTTACCTGTCTGGCGGCCTGGCTATACCACTCCAGCTTGCAGCATGACCCTTGAGACTCACTGATTATTTAAGAAGCCTAAAGATTTGAGGAGCCGAGGGAAAAAGATGACCCGCCCAGTATACTTTTTTTTTCATGTGCCATCTTCGACCTATGTTTACCTGCGCACAAATTCCGGCACGTCAGGAGCCCGAATTAACATGCCCCAGCATTCCGTCCGTTTTGGTTTCAGGAAATTTAAAGGAGCGATGCAACAATTTTTGTACTTTGCGCAAATACCGCTTAAAACGGATCCCTAACGTTAATGACCTATGAAACACGCGTTCGTTTTTCACCCCACGCAATAGAAGTCCCAGAAAAAAAATTTAAGAAAAACGAGTAGCATTCACTCCCTCAACTCGCAGCCAGAACCAGCGGCCACGTGATCTGGAGCCAATTATATGCCGCCAGTGTTGATCATAGCCACGCGCTGGGGTTGGCAAAGCGCAGGACACGCGCTGAGTTCCAGACATTGTTATGGCTCGGCTGTTGTCGTCGTTGCAGCGATTGGACACGGGCCACTACCCGAATGCTTCTTGAACTATAGTAATTATCACGAGCCCAAATCGAGTGCCAACGCAACGCTCGGGTTCAATATATGAACCATATTCAAATATCGTCACATCGGTGTACTGTGATCCCCACTTTACATCATCAAATTTTGCAAAGGAGAGATTGAATGAAAATGACGGCCTTTGTCCTTGAAATTACACAACAACAAGGAAGTTTCTTGGCCAGTGGCGTTGCGTGTGAGTACCCCTGAGTCCCAGTTGTACCAGTAAGCTCGTGTCAAGTGAAAAACATTCCAATTGAATTTGAAAATGCAAGTCCCGTGTTTTGTCTTATTGTGATGTCGTGAGGTGAGGTTGGCCTATCAACACTGAAACGTGACCAATGGGTTCCCAAGATGCTTCGCGCGGCATTATGCCTGTGGGATCTTTTCCATTTGGGGAGCGGCCTGTTCCCCATCACTTATATCGACTGACATTAGATGGATTAAGAATTAAGAGCCCCAAAGCTCTGTACACGCCAAACAGTTTTATGTACCCAAAGTGTGGTGTCGCCTATTCTAAACCGCCCAAATATAGAGTTTTAGAACAGGGGTTTTAATGCCTTGGGTTCCTCGAGCAGCTCGGGTGGATCCAAAGCGTTGGGGCGACCTATTCTAAACCTTTCTAGCATGTGATCGACAAATGAACGCGTAGCAACTCCTGAGCGCAAATAAACGGGTAGCAACTAGGAGTTGCTACGCGTTGATCGACAAATCAACGCGTAGCAACTCCTAGTCAGGATCGTAGACTGATTTTAATGTCAGTCGATAGAACTGACGTGAAATTTTATTTGACCGTGTGGCAGCAGTATTATACATGCATAAGTTCAAGCGTCAGCCACTAACACCTATATATATTTATCGAGAGGTTGCGAGCTTCGTTGAATTTGTACCTCGCGTTAAAGCGGCGAGCGCAATGCTCCAACGTTTGATGTAATACGCGATTAAAATTGGGAGGGCACCATTTCGGCTTATTATTACAGTGTGCAATTTTTTTGCCGCGGTATTTTTGCTTTCATTTCACTGGATACAACAAAGAATGCCTTCTACCGGAAGGCATTCTTTTTATTTATTTATTTTTTTTTTATTTTTTTTGCTGTGAATTGTCGTCACAATAAAGACCTCACAGCACTCGACACCTTAAGATTATTGCTTTCGAAAGGTACATCAACGGCTCGGGCACTCGTGCGATAAAAATAAAAAATCTACAAGACTTCTTAAAAGGCCGAATTTGGTTGCTTATGCACCGTTGCAAGTCGTTTAAAAATTTAAAGCTCAGCCTGCACTATTCTTAGTCCAGTGAGTACACGTTTGTTGACCTGGAAACCGAACAAAACGCTCGTCATAGACACTAAGCAAAATCCCCGATCATACTCGGTGTTATCATTAACGGGGTGTACGTTTTCCTGGCTTGTGTAGTTTCTACAGTACTGCTAGTGGAGGTGGCCTCACTTTGCGGGTTATCAATACCACGTAGCACACAAGAAACTCCGCCTTTGCAGCCCAAACGTCATCGTTAGGGAATACGAGCACCACCAACTATATCGTGTCAATGTCGCTGCCAACACATCTCGCATCGTCTCAGAACGAGTGCGGCGCTAGAGGCGGCAAAACCACAGGCACACGTCAGCGATTTTGGGACGTACTCTCACTAAGATTCAGCGCGTTTGCCGCTTGCCGTTCGGAGGTCCACCAATGATGACGTCATACGCGTGGGCCTAGTATTCTAGGCGGTATATGTCGCATCCGCATGCGCTCTCATGCGAAGGAGACAATGAACGAAGGCGCCAGGTTCCCACGCAAGCAGCTTCGACAGCGTTTAATAGGGGGAAACTACGTTAGGATTCACAAGATGCCACACACGCACACGCAGAAAAAAATGAAAAAAATTCTTGGTGGGTACACGCACTTTTAATGTTTTCGTTATTACAGCCCTGCGTGCGAAGTTCTCATATTAGCACGCGTATGTTCGTTCGTTCGGAAGGCGAGCAAAGCACACGCCCTATCCGCGAACACTGAAAATGGCATTGGCCCGAAGCCATATGGTCTCTGGCCAATGCCATTTTGTGCACTGGCCAGAAGTTCACTTCTACAATGGTCTCTATGGTGATGCTTCGCGTCTCCCTAATTGTGTGGTGTTTATGTATGTTTACATAAGCGAAAGATAGTCTGCCCCAATAGGTGTCCGGTGTCTCAGTTGTAAATGAGCAATTTAGCCAGCGCAGGACAACAGCAAGCCTGGGGGTCTTTAATGTGCAGCATGCAGTAGTGATGCGCAACCGCACGCCGGTACGATGCTCATTCAGAACAAAACGGACAGGGGTGGGAGTGAGCGAACACTATAGAGTGACAGGCCTCCCCGCCCTTGCTATGACGTCTCGCTATGGCTTCGGCCTTTTTTTTTTTCAGACGTTCGGCAACGGCGGCGGAGACAATGGCTGAGTGCGTTTCGTCGAATTCATTTTTCAGTTTGAAGTGATTTCTGACCGAATCCGGGATGCTTCTTGGATATCAGTGTGTGCTATGATGTATAAAATGATGTGAAAGAGACGTGGGCACCTCGATACTTGCATGGAAAAGATTTTGAGATCAGGATAAGTAAGAAACGGTTTTGATTAGGACTCGTTTTGTTGGACTTGCAGACAAACATATTTCTTGACAACTATGCTACTGTTTAGTTCCATCATAATCTATGTTCTTCTAACTCGTAGAGTTTAGCTCAAAGGCACACACTTGTTCACCGAATCCTTGAATGAAGTCAAGAAGGGTTTGGGTTTGGTGTTAGAATGCTGCGGAGCACGCGAACTCACTAAAAGGAAGACGCCGACGAACCCCCGGGAAACACGCAATGTTCTGGACGTTCTAGGCTCTGTGTACATATTAACTACCTATGTATTCATATGAAATTGAGGAAGCCAGCTGGGCGTAATAGTGTGTTTTCAATCACCAGAAAACCAGCCGGCCGAGTGGCACACACCATGCCTTCGATCGACCGGGTGCTCATGCCGCTGGCTACAAGCTCGACAGCAAGCTGGGAGACTCCAAGGCCCGTTTTCGCCAAAACCGCCGGCCGGCCAACACCGGCGCCAACCCCTGGTGTCCCACTCCGGGGGTGATGGACTCCCTGCGTCGCCGGAAATTTGGCCTGCTCTTCTCCAAGCCGAGCACGCAGGGAGCCCTCGCCAGGCGTTTGAGACCTCCCTGCTTGAAGTCAGTAGCCCATGGCAGCCCCGCGAAGTTCACCATGGCGAAGACCGCTAACGCACTTGTACATATCATAACATAATCACCACCACTACACTTCGTTTCACCTTAGGTTCGAGCGCGGACGATGTTATGAGCCGAACGGCCAATCAAACATCACAAAAAGCGCAGCGTCATGGCGTGCTTTCTGCGCTTGATAGGACTAGCCGGCGGAGGAACACGCACAACGAGACGGCGAATTCCAGCTAGTCCTATCTACTGCAGAGAGCACGCCAGGACGTTGTGCCTCTTTCGCTGTTTGATTGGCTTTTCGGCTCATAACATCGGCTGCGCTCAGACCGAAGCTGAAACGAAGTATAGACGCGGCACTGCGGCTCTCCAGAGCCAATAAAGATCAATATCATTATTATTATTACTATTAATAATATTCATATTATTATTACTATTATTATTATTTTGGATCTAACATTTCATCAATTGCTGACACTTTCCATTGATTCTTTGTATCTTTTTTCGGTACGTCACAAGATGAATTTATCGTTCCCACTAATTTAGAGTTATTGCTCGGCCTCCGCGTTTTTACCAAACGTGACCTTAGAAAAATTACGATCGGCTTTATTTAGCCTTAAGACAAATAAATCACCCGGATCAGATAACATTCGCCCGAGCGACTTACGACGCAGTTATGAGACACAGAGCACAATTTTGCTATATATAATAAATGGTGTTTTTAACTCGGCAGTCATTCCTGCAGGAGTACAAAATGCGATAGTCAGACCTCTTTACAAAAGTGGCGCGCGTGGCAGTGTTAAAAGTTACAGGGGGCCATATTCATTCTTCCGTGTTTACCCTTAGTATACTTGAGGAGAATGACCGCGTTTCTTCAGAAGCTTAGTCTTTTATCCCTGTGTCAGCACGGCTTTATCTCTGGGCGAGGCACTGATTCGTTGCTTGAAGAGCTCGTAGATTTATTACATGCGACATTTTGTAGCAACAAGTATGCGTGCTGGCTGTTTTTAGGTGTTTTAAAAGCCTTTGATTCAGTCAGCCAGAAAATTTTACTGAAACAAAATTTTGACTACGGTTTTAGGGGACCTTTTTTACACCTACTTCGGGATTTCTTAATGAACCGGACTCGGCACGTTTCAGTCTGCGATACCAAAAGTGACAATGTGTTGTTTTAAGCTGGCGTACGTCAGGGTGCTGTACTGTCTCCACTTTTATTTAATTGGTATGTGAATGACCTCGCGAAAACTCTGTCCGGATATGAAATATTTCAATATGCGGACGATACTTTGCTGGTGTCGCGGCCTCTTAATTTGTGTCGTGAAGTTGCCTTATTGCAAGATAATGCGACGCATCTGATGGCCTGGTTTGATGCTAATCTGGGTAAAATGAACATTAAAAATATGATGTGTGTTCAGCAGTCCTTTGAAAAGGGGAAACCGTCATATTCCTTTAGTGTTACATTCATCAAGGTGTGCACGCTGTAACTATAGTCTTCTTGAATATGTTAATACAACATATTAGGAATTTTCTTTCAAAGCGACCTATCCTGGAATTCTCACCTTCGTCGTGTGGCTAAAATTTCGAAGTGTTTTATATTTGTTATAAACCACGAAGACGTTTCTTCCTTTTCCCCGCAGGGGGCACCTGTGAAAGCAGGTGTTTGGAGAGTGGCGTGTCCACGGACCCCAAGCCATGCGGGTTCGCCCGCCCACGTCTGGCTGTGCGTGCCTTTCCCGTGTCTGGGGAAAAGGGCATCCTGGTGTTTGAGCCGAGCCCGGGGTAGGTTTGGACCCTTCGGGGCTCCCCGGGCGAGGCAATACACCACTTCGGCCCCTGCTTCTCATAGACGGGAGTCCTCGTAAGGCCCGGCCAGGATGATTCAGTCTAGTCGCCACTCCTTCTACTACCCCCTCCCTTCCTTCACCTTTGTCTTCTCCTTCTTTTCACTCTTCTCATTTCTCTTCTTTCCTTTTCAACTTCTTTGGCGGCAAGGGCTAACCTTGCGTGGCAATAGATTCTCTTGTCTTGAACCACACTTGGTTATAGCGCCTTGGTAGTACTGGCAGAGCAACATACTCAGAGAAGCCCTGACTGTTATGAGGTGCTGCCTGTCCCCTTGTTGGGCTCCGTGGTGGGCGGTACGCCACGGGTGCTGAATTTTCTCTGCCTTCTATGGCGTCCTCTACCAAAACCTCTTCAGGAAAAGCGTCCACGCGGCCTTATCCTGAACTAATCAAAGTCAAAGATGTTGAACCTGCAACCTTCACAAGGTTCTTTGTTATTCATTCTGAAGATGAACAGCGCCTCGTGGCAAAAATGTCTCCTTTCGTTGTGGCAAAAGTTCTTGAGAATTTGATTGGGTATAATTACAATGCAAATAAGATGCACTCCGGTGATCTCCTCGTCGAAGTGAACGCTAAAGATCAAAGCATGGCGCTCCAGAAACTGTCCCGAATCGTAGATGTCCGAGTAGCAGCTGCCCCACACCGCACACTGAATACCATTCGAGGGGTGCTCTCCGAGTACGACCTCCTGCACTCTAGTGAAGAGGAAATTCTCGAAGGCCTCCGACCATCGGGTGTCATTGCTGTAAGGCGGATCATTTTCAAACGAGATGGTGTGGAAACTCCAAGCAAGCATGTTATTCTCACATTCGAAAGACACACTCTCCCAGCATTCGTGAAGGCGGGATACCTCCACTGCTGTGTCCGACCGTACGTACCGAATCCACTGCGGTGTTTTCGGTGCCAGCGGTTCGGTCATGGCGTTCGGAGCTGTCGAGGTAAGGATATCTGCGCAAAGTGTGCAAGCACTGATCACGTTGCTGATAGCTGCGAGAGTGAAGTGAAGTGTGCTAACTGCGATGGTGCACATCCCGCCTACGCGCGCGCATGCCCCATATGGAAACAGGAGAGAGAGGTCCTTTCGTTGAAAGCCAAGGACAACCTGCCTTACCCCGAGGCCAAGAAGCGCTATGCTTTCTTGGCAAAGGGGGGCTTCCTCGAGGTGGTGCGTAGGGGGCTTGCACCACCTTCCGAGCCTCGACCCTTCCAGTTTCCGTCTGGGAACCGGGGGGCCGTCGCTCAGCCCCCACCTACCAAGAAACCAGAGGTGGCAGCATGCCCTCTACCTCAGGGAGGTGGCACTGGTGCCCCTCCCACTCAGAGGGACAGGCTGTCAAACGACATGCCTGCCCTGATTACTCGGTCTCCTCCTAGGAGGAAGGAGCGAGCCCCTCGCCCCAAGCCTCCCCGTCCACATCTAAGCAGCAGCAGGCCCTTCCTGCTGCTTTCACCGTCTCAACTGAAGAGGAGCGGATGGATGTGAGTGAGTCTCCTCCCACCCGTCTGGCTCCTCCTGATGACTCAAAACTAAAGAAATCATCCCAGAAGAAACCGATACCACGGGTAACCCCGCCCAAGCCGCCTGAGGGCGTCTAGGCAGGAACCCTTTTAACATGTCCACCATAAATAGTTACAGTTTCATGCAATGGAACTGCCGAGGATTGCTTCACAACATTGACGATGTGCACTTTTTTCTTGATGAGCTGCGAACTCCAGCAGTCGCTCTGCAGGAGACTCATCTCAACAGCACTCATATGAACATGTTTCGTCGTCACCACGTCTTTCGAAAGACCGCACATAATCTCATTCTTCGGGTGGAGTGGCTGTTGTGGTACGAGGCGATATTGCATGCGCGGCAGTTCCTCTTCGCTTACCCCTGGAGGCTGTTGCAGTGCATATTCTTGCAGATCGTCTCATTACTCTTGTCTCCCTTTACCTTCCTCCAGATGTTCCGATTGACTTTTACGATTTGCAGGACCTGCTGAACCAGCTGCCGAAGCCCTTTTTAATCTTAGGGAATTTTAATGTACACAACCCCTTATGGAGAAGTGCTCCGTTGGACAATCGTGGAAAGATCATTGAACGTGTTTTTACTTTCATCTTCACTATGCCTTTTAAACAGCAAACAACCAACATTCTATAGTGCGAGCCATAACACTTTTACGTGTATAGACTTGTCTATATCATCAGCTACATTATTTCCTTGTTTTTCATGGAAGGTTTTAGATGATCCTCTTGGCAGTGATCACTTTCCCATCGTTTTAGAAAGTAATATTCGATTGCCCACCATTTTAAAGCGAATTCCCCGATGGAAACTTGATGAGGCTGACTGGGGACTGTTTCAACTAGGGGCCACACTTGACCCGTTAATGCTTGAGAGTATGACACCAGAGGAGGCTACTTTATATGTTACCGAGCAAATCATAAATGCGGCACATCACTCTATTCCCAAGATATCCACGAACCTCCCAAAATGGTGCAAGCCGTGGTGGACCCCGGAGCGCAGCACAACTAGGCGAAACCAGAAAAAGGCATGGGACACCTTTTGAAGGTATCCAATTCCCAGAAACTTGGCGGAGTTTAGAAAAAGAAAGGCGAAGGCTCGGTGGACACGAAAGCAGGCAAAACGGACGTCCTGGAAGAAGTATGTCTCTTCCCTGAGCAGCGCTGCCTCCGCGAAAGAGGTGTGGCACCGCTACCGTAAAATTAGGGGTGACTACCGTGGCTTCATTGTTCCTCCTCTCTTCACCCCGTCTCCTGCATCGTTAAAGGATATTGTAAAAACCCTCGGCATGCACTTTCAGGGTGTGTCTTCCTCTGATAACTACAATACTGCTTTTAAGCTGTTCAAGAGGAATGCAGAATGTCAGCGACTGAAGTTATCAGGTGCAGATTCTGAACCTTACAACAAACCTTTTACGGTTTGTGAGCTAAGACTGGCTCTTGACACCAAGAAACAATCTTCACCAGGTCCCGATTCTATCCACGATGAAATGCTTAGTCGACTCTTTTTGGAATCGTTTGAACAGTTGCTTCAATTCTTTACCCGCCTCTGGGAAGACTCCTACTTTCCCGACGCATGGAAATGTGCACATGTCATACCCTTCCTGACACCAGGAAAGGACCACTCATGTCCATCAAGTTACCGCCCAATTGCACTCACTAGCTGCCTGGGTAAGACATATGAGAGACTCATTAACAGGCGACTTGTATATTTTCTTGAAACTAACAATATTTTGGATAAGTATCAGTGTGGTTTCCGACAGGGTCGGTCCACTTTGGATCACCTGTTACGCCTTGAAACCTTAATTAAGGACGCATTTGTAAACAGGCAGCACTGCGTTTCTGTATTTTTTTGATTTAGAGAAAGCATACGACACAACTTGGAGGCATAGCATTCTTCAGGATCTTCTGGACTATGGAGTACGAGGTCGCATGCTCCGTTGGATTAAAGCTTAGTTAACGGTACGAACTTTTCAGGTTCGGTTAGGCACCACTCTGTCCGATATCTTTGTACAAGAAAATGGGGTCCCGCAGGGAGGCGTCCTTAGTGTCACACTGTTTGCCGTCAAGATCAATACGATTGATAAAGTGATACCACGTTCCATTGCATATTCGCTCTATGTCGACGGCCTGTAGATCTCTTCTCCCTCTTGCAATCCTTCTAGTTGTGAGCGCCAGCTGCAGCTAGCAATAAATAAAATCAGCAAATGGGCAGATGAAAATGGATTCCGGTTTTAAGCTGATAAAACTGTTTGCGCACCCTTCTTTCTCCGGCGTGGGATATCACTAGATCCCGGCTTAGAAATAAACGGAACTCCTATAGCTGTTAAAGCTGAACATAAATTCTTGGGCATTATTTTCGACAAAAAGTTAAATTTTAACTCCCATTGACAGTAACTAAAACAGAAATGCTTAAGATCTCTTAACATTCTGAAAGTTTTGTCTCATAAAACATGGGGCTCACACAGAAAGGTTTTGGTTACGCTTGTATAACTCTCTGGTGCGATCCCGTCTTGACTACGGTGCCATAGTCTATAACTCAGCGCGACCATCCTCGCTGAAAATGCTGACTCTGTGCACCATCTTGGCTTGCGGCTCGCCACGGGCGCCTTCCGTACGTCTCCTGTACTTAGCTTGTATGTGGAATCTCACCAGATGTCCCTTGCCAAGCGACGGCAGTATTTAGGCCTGAGTTATGCTTCCCGGATTATGTCTGACCTCGACGATCCAACCTTTACTACTTTGCAGCGATCTCGGTACACCCGTCTTTTCGAGAACAAGCCGAGGACGGTTAGACCTTTAAGTTTTCGTGTGGGAAGTGATGAGGAATCTCTTGAACTCTACCTTAACGGGATAGAACTCCTTAAGAAGCCTCTACGTATTGCACCTTGGAAGCTGCTTCCAGTTTTTGCGACTGGACGTTTACACGGTTCAGCAAACATAGTATTTCGCCACTTATCATTCAGCAAGAATTTGTTGAGCTACAAAAGAAATACAGCAACTAACTTCAGTTTTATACTGATGGATCCAAGAACTCATCCTCCGTAGGAACTGCCGTTTACTCTGAAGAATTTCCAAAGGCCCAACGACTCGAAAGCATGGCTAGTATTTTCACCGCAGAGCTCTATGGCGTATTGATGGCTATTGAATACATTATGGCAAGCAAAACTATGAAAGCTGTTCTCTTTGTGGACTCACAGAGTGTTGTTTCAGCTCTCTGCTCAGTAAAAGATACAAAAAATAAGCTAGCCCAATTAGTGCGATTTAAAATCAATAGTTCCTTAGTTCATAGCCACGATATAAAGTTTTGCTGGATCCCCAGTCATGTTGGACTTTTGGGCAATTAAAAAGCAGACCAGTTAGCTACCTCCACAAAAAATCTCACGGTGACCTCTACTGGCCTACCCTATCAAGATGTGAAGCCCCTCATTAAAAAGCACTCCTCCGAACGTGGCAGTCTGAATGGGACCTAAACCTGGTAAAACCAGGTTCGGGACTGTGGGAGAGTGCATCTCATAAGAATCGCTTCATAGAAATACTCCACTGCCGCCTTAGAATTGCACACAGCTTCTTGACACATGGGCATCTCCTTTGTGGAGGAGATGCTCCAGTCTGTGAGCACTGTGGCGAATCACTAACGGTGCTTCATATTCTATGGCTCTGTTCAGGTCTTGAGGAGAACCGACGTGCTTGCTTCCCGGAATTTTTCGCATACAATATTCCTTTCCATCCTGCACTCTTAGTGGGTGAGCATCCCATCATTCCCTTTAATCGCGTAATTTCATACTTAGAAAAAAGTGGTTTTTTACGTCGATTTTAACTTCCATATCCCTTTTTTCATCTTCTACCAATAACAAAACTTTTGTTGCAAAGCTGATTTCACAGTGAGCCTTCCAAGACTATTACTCTGAGCAACATTATTACATCTGTTTGGCGCAGTATGGCCTTCGTCGCTTTTGCGCCAGTAAACCACCAATACTACTACTACGTTTCTTCCTTTTACAGTTCGTACAGTGATAGCCAATGCTCTTTCATACAGCTTGCTACGTTATAGGATTAGTTTGTATGCAAATTTTTCTGCACTTTCGCACAATAATATAGGTGGCATTTTAAAAGGTATTGCAAGAGGGGTAGCATACACATCTGCGAAAATCACCAGCGACAAATTGTTTAAATATTTGTGCCTTCGACGCTTTTTTTTTTTACACTTTTTCAAAGATGCGTGAACATTAAGCATTATTGGCGCGGAATTTTCAAAATCCCTCGCGTTCATTCCCGCTTGGCATGAACGTGAGCGTTTTGTTTGCCCAAGTGTTTATAGGAAATACGAAAAAAAGACCCCGCTGGTTTTATGTCGCAGAAATGTTTAATGGTTTGCTTGACGCATTACCAGTATAAATGCAAAAAATAGCTGAAAAGGATTTTAAAAACAATTTGCTGAGGAACGATGTCTTGGTGTTATTTCAGTGTTCTTTTTTTTATTGGTATTGTTTCCAGTTATTCCGAACTGAACGCGTATCTGGTTATCTTATTTACAACCAGATATCTGCGACGTTGAGTTATGGTTTTAGTGCTTTTTTTTCATAACATCTGCATTGTAATTGTTACCGCAACGCGTGGCTTTTTTTCTTATATATATCTTCTCCTTCCAGATTGTACATTTTGGGGGTTGGAATAGCATGTAATCTTTATGCTCGTCTAACCTCTCATTTTTTGCTTTGTGTAGATATGCTTCTAGTGAAAGTGTATCTTTTGGCGCCGATGTGCATTTTGATTCTGTGTATGTAGTTTTTGAATATTCTACGCCGCTGCCGGGCCCAGTCCCACAAGCCGTTTTTGGCTTTCGGCGGGCCCGCGTTTTTATGTACGAATATGAAATAAGTGCAATAAAAATTACTGAATGGTCGTTCCTGGGCACCTAATAAAAATTATTTATCATTATCATCTTCATCATTAGTATTATTAGCATTATGATTACTATTATCATTAATTTCATTATTATTATCAATATTTATATTCCCTACAAACAACTTGTTTCTAGGGACTCTTTCAAGCATGAATTGTAGGGTGCTGTCCGACAAGCCGATTCTGGCTTTGACAGGCCCGTGTATCTATCTACCTTGTTAAGTGCGTGTTCAAATAAATATTTATATTATTATTATCATTATAAATATTATTATTAATATTGTTAATATTGTTATTATTATTTTTATTTTTACATTTGAAGACTACGTATTCGACGACTAATCTTGTTGAGGGTGGAAAGCGTGGGCGTAGAGGCTAGAACTTCTGCGGTGGCTCGACTCGGCTATGTCAAACCGAGTCGAGATTACCAGAGAGGCCGGACGCATTGGATGACGTCGCGCCGATGGGAAAAGAAGGTATTAGAAAGGCCTGTCAGTCTGGGCGGTGTTGAATGAACCCAGGATCCCGAAGTTCTGCAGCGCGAACTTTCGCGCCATGTGCTCCGAGTTGGTGTGCGCTAGCCCACTCGGCCACCGGCCCCCCTTCACGTCCCCGTTTGGACAGTAATAAATATACATTTTAGCCGCTCGTCCGCGTTTCGCTCGTCAACACCAGGGCCGCCTCCTTCATCGGTAACCGCCGGTTTTATACAGCCAGTTCCCGGCATTCCTTTCGGCGCCATGGATGACACTGCAGAATTAGCAAACGTTGCAATGCCATGTTGCAAGTTAAGAAAAGCAAGATATTTTCCTCCCGCATACCCTCTAGCCTTTCCTATTTAGCTAAACAAATGACGAAAAGGAGGAGAGGTGAGACGAGGAGGCACTCGTCTTCTTCACTGCGCTTGCTCTGCTAGGAGGAAAGGGACTCTGTGTAAAAAGCCTGTCCTGCTTTTTTTTTTTAATTTACGATAAGCTGAAGAAAACAAAAGCAATGAAACATCTCTCAGTATACACATAATCTAGATAGATACTACTGCTTCTTCACACAAACACAGCACATACTAAGGCAGTTGTCATAACGTGCCACAGATTTTTGAAAGCCCTCCCCAAAAAAGGGTTGCTGACAGAGTTCTCAGTCATTCCATCAGGCGTCAGCGAGACCGTCACTCGTCACAGACATGTAATATGTATGTAACAAAACTGCAAAAAGCTTCGGGAAGGACGGACATACGTCGTTGATGAGGGTGGTCAGGAAAGAACGTGTGTGCCGACTGACGGTCTTGTTAAGCTCGTGATGAAATCACCGAGAGCCAAGTCGTAGTCGTCGACCTTTTTTGGGGAGAGCATTCAAAAGCTCGTGTCACGTCTTCCTAAATGTGTGATCACGTGGAGAAGTAGCTGGAGTATATATGTACATTACTTGTGTATTATATTCTTATCACTTGTTTTCTTTTATCTACTTTATCAAGAAAAGCAACAAAAAACAACAAAAAAAAACTCGTATATTGTAACAGAAGAGAGAGTAGAACGATGAGCGTTGGAACAACAATAGTTTCAAGATTTCGGAAATTGATATAACTTTTCACATTACAAAAAGAGACAATCTTAAAATAATCATTAGGCATAGGTGTTCTTCCGGCGCGCAGGCAAACCTTTGCCAGGCCTTATCAGGGCGCATATATTGAAATATGTGGCGGGGTTTCTCTACGGATAAGAAGAAGGCGTCCCTTGAATGGAGGTTCACTTTTTAATGGAAGCCGCTGACAGCCTCTGCCTACCCTGCACCGTCTCCTTATTGAGTGAAGGAGAATATACTTCGATCCTGCGAGAAAATCGGATGCAGAGTCCGCCGCGGCTCGGCTTTGAAGTTTCGCCAACCCCATAACAACATGTCCCTGCCGGCGCGAAAGGGGCTCCATCAGCGCGGAAAGGATTTTCCCGTTGAGCACGAGGGTTTAGGCAACGCCGTTCTCCGTGCTGCTTATATTTCTAGCGGCCTGGCTGTTTTAGTCCTGCCCCCTGGTCAAAATAAATGTAGTCCGCTTATAAAAAAGAAAGAAAAAAAAAACGAAAAAGGCGTAGTTGAAAGGGAGACCCTTAGGAAAATATAAAAGCCCGCTTCAGGTTGGTATTTTTGTACATGCATACACTTTAGTACGCGAGTCCAGATAAGCTTTTGTAAAGGAGGGTTTTCGCTGCTGCACCTCGGGCGTGCGAGGCAACAATAAACGAACACGTCCAAAGCTCTAACAGAAGCAGCAGTTCTAGTGACTCCATGCTACGTTTCACTTTACCACGAACCGCAGCAGCAGACGACGTTGTCCGCCACCGGCTTGGTTGAGACACCGGGAGATTGCTACGGGGCGAACCCTTCTCGATAGTTGATTGGTTCATTACGTTGAGTGACGTAATAGGCAAAACGGAATCGCGAGACACGATTGGCTCCGGTCTTTTGTGGACCTTCGCTTCGGTCCACCTCGATGCGAAACTGAGTGTGACCGTCTGGGCGCGCTCACGCATGCGCAGAAAGTGATTGCTTTGTCGCGAACGTGAACGAGCCACCACCGCTGCTTATCGGAGCGTCTCTAATCAAAGCTGGAAGAAAAGGAGGAAGAAGGAGGAGAAACAAAGAAGTGAAAAAGGGAGGCGCGGTCATTTGCATTTAGCGGGATCAGCAACGGGAGTTGGGGGAAGGAATCCAGCGGACGGGAAAGGACGACAACGAAAAATTGAAAACGGAAGGAAGGCGAGAAGAAGACCGAAGAGAAGGAGACGAAGAGAAGTCGTCCGTTTCGTGTTCGTCCGTCCGCTTTCGCGTCCAATGTTTCGAAAAGCTGCACATTGAGCAAAAAAGGGAAGAAGAAAACACTCGAGTTTTCCGACGCAATCGCTTTTTAGGGAAGCCTCGGTTGCAGCGGCCGGTACAGAAGGAGCGAGAACGAGAAAATTTCGCGGCTACGTTCGATATGAAGAAGAAATTGCGAAAAAGCGAAGCGGGCGGTAAGGCGTAACAAGAAACTTCGACGGATAACAAGAGGGCCGGATGAATGCGTTTTCCGGGCCTTGCTACGTGAAGAGTTTCACGCTTGTGCAGCCGGACTGGAAGATTTTCTATTTCGGCGACGTCGTGAGCAACGTTTTATGCGAACTCGGGAGAAAGTTCGATTTATTCCGAGCGGCTGCAGCTGCATTTTCTTTTTTACTTCAATCAAACGCGTTTAAGGCGTCTTCTTTTCTTGACACGCAACAATTTATTCTTGTCAGGTGGATCGCCTACACTCCGTCCGACAAATTTCGCAATGGTATAGCCTCTTCGCCCTTGGGGGCAGTGTAAAACGAGCGCCGAGGACGGGTCCCGATTTCTGCATCGTCTGATACATGAGAATATATTATTCATCTAACTAGAAATAGTTGTTCGATGTATCGCAAGCGGTTGGTTTCGACGAGTACGTATTTTAGGAACTTGTCGCTCCTGGGGCGCACTTGCGATAGCACTATTAATCGTGTTGTCGTGAAAACCGCCCACGCGAAGATCATGCTTGCGGCGCCGGCGCCCAGACTTCATGGGGCTAAGGGTTGAGCGAGAAAACCGCACTCGTTATTCTCGCAAAGAGATGCAGAAATCACACCAGCTCTGATCGAGTGAGTATGATCCATCTTGTAAAAGTCATGCCCTACCAGGCTATTACTGTCATGATCGATTTCTGAGAGGCTTTCGTTGTGCGATGGTGTTTCTGGGTGTCTCAAGACAAAACTTTTTGAAAAATAAATTTAACGATTGTACCTTCTCCGTTGTGACATGTCTACCCTAAGCCCGTACACGATTGATTGTCGGCACTTGCAAAACGCCGAGTACAGTGAGTTGCATCGAATGAATTTAATCTCGCACGGCTGGCGTTTTGTTCATTTCTCAATTTATTTCAGCCTGATTTTGTCTTAGGGCCAAAATGTATTTTTTTGGACGATGACGGTTTTTTATGGATATAAAACGTCATGCACCAATGATAGTCGTCAAGTTACATGCACAACTTGATTTAATTGCCTTTCTTTTAATTAGCGATGTCACACAACGCGTTACAAGAATTTGTTGTCAAATATTTAATTTAAGACTGCGAGCACGCTTCTCTTCTAAGTAGACTATAACGTGCTGAATCAGCGACCCAAGACGTAGACCTTCATGGCGTGGCCTTAAACCAGGTCTTTTGACGCAGAGAGCACGCAGTCACCCCACACGGTCATGCTGCGTCACACGCCACCGCCGACAACCGCGCTACCGTAACAAGTTAAACAAAAATGCCTCCACGCTACGGTTACAGCACTTAGCGACGTCCAGCACCACGACTTTAAAATATGCGTTCTCCGCTACTCCTACATTGTCCCGTTAGTTTGGCGGCTCTTGATTTTGTTCGAGGTGAGGCGTTGGCGGCGCAGCGGGAGCCCCGTCGGCAAGAGACGCATTGTCCGTACGCTATCTGGAGCGTAGAGTACGACACCGTTCGCTCTGCCTTGGCGGTCGCGCCTCGCGATGCGGTGAGGCCGCGCCCTGGACGACGTCGGGGCCACCTTCAGTGTAGTCTCGTTCACCGTCGACATCGCAGCTTAGGGCCAGCACGCAGCGTTCCTGGGACGCCATGCGTCCCCAGTTGTTGCCGTTCCTCGCCGCCGTCCTACTGAGCCTGTGCTGGACGAGCGCCGAGCACAAGGATGTCTTTCTCGAGACGGACAGATCCTACAAGTACGACCTTCCATCGCCGGGCAAGCCAGGTGCGAACAGCAACTGCACCGGAAAGTGCGTGCATGTTTTTATGGGACTTCTGTGCGACTTCGTCGACGACAACGCCGACTGCGGTGAACAGTTTCTGCGCTGCTGCGTTGGAGGCATCTTCAGCCGGGGGTTTACCAGAAAGTCCGGAACAAGCGTCGACATGATGGATGACAGTCCCACGGAACAACAGATACCTAACGACGTCACGACTCCGTCGCCCTCAAATGACGACCACCCTGTGGCGGATCCACCGCCACCTAAAGAACCCAAACCCACCCAACCTACTAGCCCAGAAAAAGAAAATGCTGACCAAGAACCGCTAACAGCGATGGAATCTCTGCAATCGCCTCAGATTGAGTCTCCTCTACCGGAGCCCGCTGAGTCCACCAGAGGTAATTCGTGCCCGGGCTCTTGCGTGATGCCCCTTTTGGGCCTGCTTTGTGGTACCATCAGCCGGAACCACAGCTGCAGCGAAGGGCGTGTCTGCTGTGCTACATCAACGGCACAGAGCGAAGACACAGTAGAAGCAACGACCGTTGATCCAGTTCTTGACTCGACTACTAGGACCCCTGTCACCCGAAGCGCGTGTCATGGGCGTTGCATTCCAATGTACCTCAGCAACACGTGCAAACGACCAAGTGTCATTCTGATATCAAAGAGTGTGTCGTGCTCTTCGGGCATGATTTGCTGCAGCAGAGGTCTAGAAGGTCACAGCAAGTACGGCACAAAAACTGAAGTAGAGCACATAGATCAGGAAGACTCAGGTGGTGCTAACCCCAGTTCAGAAACATCTACAGAGGCAAAAAAGCTAGCTCCACCACCTCGTGATGAGCAGCGTCCTCGACCGATTGCGATCCCTATCCACCGCTCCCGTCCCCAGGGTTACCCTAAACCGACAAGGCCTTTGCGAAAACCCTTTTCGAAACAGCCGTCAGTAAAACCACCAGACTATCATGAAAACAACTATAACTACTACGGCTCCACGAACGAGGAAGACGAATCGTCCCAGGAACACTCGCAAACAAGAAGACCACCGTACTATATTAAGATAAGGCATCCAAGTCTGGGTCCACCTGTTCTTCCCACGCCACCATACCACGATGCTGGCAGTCGTCCAGACGTTCCCTCCAAGTTTAGTGATAAGCAAGACATAGACAACAAATTCGGCCGGCCGCCCACCACAGAACTACGCAACCTGTCTGCCACTGTGACTGTGCCAAGGAGACCACCACAATCTTCTGGTCGCCGCCCTCCACCTCTCATTCAGGCAACAGCTGGATCAGCAGTTGGCGAAGTATTTCCTGTCCGCGTTCCGTTGCCGTCCTCCGACTACGACGAGGAACACAGGTCCTGGCTGCAGCGCGTTCATGAGCTGGCGAAGAAGCGAGCACCACCGAGGCCACAAGAACCAGGTTACTCTCAGCAGGGAGGAAACAAAAGGCGAAAACCAAATTGGCAGCACTCC
This sequence comes from Ixodes scapularis, assembly GCF_016920785.2. Taxonomy (NCBI): domain Eukaryota; kingdom Metazoa; phylum Arthropoda; class Arachnida; order Ixodida; family Ixodidae; genus Ixodes; species Ixodes scapularis. Next base: position 33,162,140 of record NW_024609880.1, on the reverse strand, counting down.
ATTAAACCCCACGAATCAGAATTCGGAAACCCGTGGAACATGCCGATTCCCAGCGATGGCAAAGATATCCATCATTTTTCAGCATCCACTTCAAACTCCGGTTGGATTCCTTTTCATCAGGCGTACCAGCCTGTCAACAAGCAGAAGGTTGCCGAGAATCACCACAACAATAGCTCTGAGTTCACGCCTATGAGAGGAGTCTTCCAGAACCCCAACCAAGAGCCGAGGGATCCGAACGTGTGCGGTGTCCGAGGTGTGAAAAACCGCACAAACCACCCCCAAAGTCAAGGCGGAACAGAAGCCAGGCCTGGAGAGTGGTGCTGGCACGCTGCCATCGTAAACCGGAAGAACCAGTACATATGCAACGGAGCTCTAATCAGCGCGCAGTGGGTTCTTACTGCAGCTGACTGCGTGCTCAACCATACGAATGCAACGGAAAACATCTACGTTCGACTGGGCTACACGGACATCATGAGTCCTTACAACCCGCCGGGCGCGCAGACGAAGACGGTCGCTAAAGCCTACGTTCATCACAGCTTCAATAAGGACACACTCGCCAATAACATCGCACTGCTCAAGCTCAAGGACATTGTGGAGCTCAACGGTGCCGTTTGCGTTGTATGCCTTCCTCACAAGCAAAAACTAGCTTTGGAGCAGCGTTCTGAAAATGAGGACTGCGTGGCCACCGGTTACGGTTCGAGCGCGAAAGAAGATGACCTCACCTACAACTATCCCAGGTTGAAAGAAGCATCGGTCGCGGTACTCAGGTACTCCGACGGATGTCCAACCACGGAGCCTAGGGCAAGACAGCTAGAGCTGGCAATGGACGTGACCGGGAGTTACTTCTGCGCTGGTCATGGAGACGTCGAGGAAGACTGTCGAGGAGATCCCGGACGGTTACTCGTGTGCCCCAATGGGGATTATTTCGAGATATCAGGAATCGCGTCGCAGGGTCTCAGCTGCGGAGGTCCCGACGCGCTCGCCCTTTACACCAATGTGTCATCTTACTCCGGCTGGATCAACCAAATTGCAAACGTTAATCGTTTCTGATTCTCGGATCGCAAATCAACTCTGTCAAAGAAAGTGCCTCGTCATTTCGCAGGAACGCAGAGCCACCCTCTGACGCAAGAGCTGTTGCTGAGAAGCCAATCTCATGTATCAACTGGGACACTGTAGTGGTTTATTTAAATGAAACTAGGCATAAAAGACAGGTGAGAAAATCCTTGCTTGAAGTTAAAACAGTTACGCCTCGTATTTATGAACCCGTTAATGTGGATACCCCGCTATATGAACAACGTTTTCAAGGGCAAACTGGAAAAAAATACACGATTTGTTTTCTGGTTATTATGGACAGCTCACACCACTGACGATTTTCGGGAAAAACCGAAAGTGTCCACGTTTTAGAGATATCACCGTACCTTTGTTTTGGCAGTACCCGGGCAGTGGAACAATTTGGCAGAGTTCAAAACCGAAGTGAATTTGAATATTTTGTTTTTATGTCACCGAGAACAGGGTCAACGTCAGAAACAAATGTTGTAGTTCGTTTCATGCACCCGTCATGTAAAATTCCGTACGGTTCGAAGCTGACATAGACGACCTTATTGTTGAGTGTGGTGTGATTGTACTCCGTTCTACGTTAAGTCCAAACACAGCCGACGCAGAGATCTCAGAAAAAATCGACCAGCGCGGCTCTCCTTAGCTCAAATAAATACCAATAGTTATATCAATATCAATATCAATTTCAATCAAAAGTCTACCGTCACAGCGCTTATCGTCTTTAAGCGTTTGCTGTCACCGACTGAACCATTCACGGACAATGAGTGCGCCAAAATCCCGCGCCTTTTCGCGCGAGATTGGATTAGCCAGTGATTTCAAAATGACGGACAACAATCGCTGTGACGGAGCACTTGGCGCTTCGTGTTGGCATATCGGATCGTCGCATCGGCTGAGGGCGGATTTAACGTGCAATGACTTATAGCTTTTTTACTCAGACCAGCACTTTTTGTCATACTTGTCGTCTTCAATCTCTTTTTCTTTTTTTTTTCTTTTTTTTTTTTTGTGCGTGTGGGATTACGTATTGCGCAGAGAAAAGTGGTTTTCGAAGGTCCTATATTTAATAAAATGGTCCCTATAGGGTAGGATTCATTTCACTAAGTGGCGCGCAAGTTCATCTGCTTCCTGCACGGGGTTTGCGATAATGTCAAAACACCGAGCTCTTATTGGCCGATTGAAAAAAAGATAGCGGGTAGGCATCGAGGCATCTAGCATCGAGGCCTATACCCACTATCCTTTTCAATCAAAGCCACGTCAGAGCTCGACGCCACTTTGACGTCACCGCAGCTCCTGCGCAAGAAGCGGAGGACCTGCTCTCCGCATAAGTCACTCGACAGTCATTATCCCACCATGCTCGCGAAATCTCGTATGCATACATTCAATGTTACATTCCAGTGAACGTTATTGCAATTTAGGCAGTTCAGAAAGGCCCTGTGCAAAAAAACGAAATCGTTGTATCATTGAAACTTTACACTTTCGTTTTGTTATTACTGTCTGTACACGAAAAAAAAAAAAAAGCTTTAGAGAAACGTTCTGTTCCCCGTTGGTTCTTACTGTTTTTCCCTTCCGAGCGTAGTCTGACCGCAATCGTCGATACGACTTGGTTGAGCCAATCACTTAGCGCAAAACATCTATCGTCAAGGTGCTCTTTGCTTTTGTGGATTTACCACCGCCTGCTAAACCAATGACACGCGGAAAATGGCGCAGAGATCGCGGCGTATTCAATGTGCTTGATTGGTTTAGTTAACGATAGCGAACGCACAAAGACGATGATCACCGTGACTATGCACTTTTGGCTCCTTCAATGACTTTATCGGATATGTAGAACATCCGCCGCGACGGATCTCAAAGTGACTCGGAACATACATCACGTGTAAATATATTCCAGCGAACGGTCTATTTCAATTTTGGCAGTTCAACATTTCCCACGTACAAAAAAAAAAAAAAAACAATCCTCTCTCATAGCAACTTCACATTTGTGCTTCGTCATTGTTCACTGTACCCGAAAAAAAAATCAGAATAAAAGTACCGTAAAGTGCAGTCGTCTTCCTTGTTGGTTCTAGTTGGAGCATCTTTTTAAATCCTCGTGCGAATGACTCGTCACACGGTCACGATGTAGACAAGGTTCCGTACTGGGACAACGACGCGCGCCCAGGGAAGCGTCTCGTCGATTCAACTTTCTCGTCGATGCGAAGCGAACTCGCCCGCGCGCGTCTCGGTCGTCGCATGCGAGGCGTAAAGGACGGCTTTCTCGCTCAATGGCACACCCTGAATACATCGGGGGTCGCCAGCAGCGTCAGCCGAGCGGCTCCTCCTCCGGTCTCGCGTCAAGGCTGCCGTCGCGTGCAGCTTGTAATGAATGAACCTTCTCCCCCATATGGTCCCGGACATCGTAAGAAACGCGGGGTCGGGGCCTGAGCATCTCATTATTGCTTCGAAGTCAATGAACTTTCAACAACATTTCCCCCATAAGAACAAGAAAGAATGACGCAGGGGGCGTGAACACAGTCAGCGACGCCTCGCGGTTCTTAGCCTGTTAGTGCCTATGAGGAGCGCAAGTTCGTCTGCTTTCTTGCGCGGGGGTTTCAGTGACGCCAGAACGCCGAGCTCTGATTGGCTCTGATTGGGATGATAAGGGAGGGGGGGGGGGGGGGGGGTTGACCTCATACTGGCTGCTTGCCTAACTGCCTTGAGGTCTACCCACTATCCTTCTAATTAGAACCAATCGGAGCTCGGCTTTCTGACGTCGCCGCAACCCCCGCACAAGAAGCAGAGAATCTTGCTCCACGCGTGGTCACTACAACGGCCTACGAAGCGCAGGGTGTGGCTTTATATCTTCGCGATCTTTGTTTCGTGGTTTCCTTTTTGTCGGTCGTCTTATCGGCGAATGGAGCAGACTCAATAAACGCGGGGCGATAGTAGGACGCTCGGGAGTTTCGACGCCTTCCAGTTCTTAAGCTGTCAGCAACTGTCTTTCTCTTAGCTCCGGGCTCGTGTATCATCGATAAATTCATGAATTTATGGACCCTTCTAGTGACTTTCATAACCAAAGGATGCTTTGGTAGAGGACAAAGGGTTGTAAGGGTGGTGGTGGCATTCGGGGCAGGGGTTGTTATTTAGTTGGCGATATATCATGTCCTTGTTGTTTTTCGTCGTGAAAATTACTTGATTGAGCTGGAGGCCCTTTCCATGTATAATTAGGGTTCCGTGTTTTCGGAGTTTATTTTTCGTCAAATTCGGAGCTTACCTTTTGGTGTTTACATTTTGCCGAAGGTTCGGAGTCTATCGAAGTTATTTTTTGTTTTATCCCCAATTCTCCGAAATTCGGAGTTTAATTTCTCAGTGTTTCCTGCCAAAAAGAAATACGTAAATAATAACCGCATGTAAACGTATGCCAGATAAAAAATAAAACGCGCTTGTATCAATTGAACTTTCTTTAGGTGAATGTAGCGTTGATGCCATTTCCTTTGGCAATACTAAATTGTTCCACGACAAAAGTCGCACATGAGTGTTGCTCCGATAAACGTCGATGCTTTAAAATGAACAATCTCCCGGAGGTGGTCGCTAGGAAGCTCCCATCCTATTCCATCAATCTAGCCCGCGGCCGCGCAAGGTGGAGTGGTTAAGGATGTGATAAAGAACTGCCCCTCTTACCTATTTAAACAATCTCTATGGTCCATAGCTTTCACCATTTCCAAAAAATAACCTCTTCTTTCTCTAAATCACAAATTGCATGGCCCAAAAGGGAAGCCAAAATAGTGGATTTTGTGGTGACCCAAATGTACAATGACCTTTTGCCCTGAATCAACCTTGACGAGTCAAGCTGTAAGACCCCCTTTGAGAAAGGTCCGAGATTGGAAAGTTAATCATGGTGGCATTTTCCCTGGATCACTGACCCTGCACTGCTCAATTTGTAAAAAGACGGTAAGATCTTTTTTTATCTACCGAAGATATATGATGAGCTTCACGAAGACTTACGTGGCATACAGTCTGTTCAAAAATTAAAGAAAGCTCTCACGTATGTTTGCTAAGGCCCATTTCATGACCGATAGAGAGATAATTTTTTTTCTATTATGTTTTGTGTATCCTTGCTTTATATTTGATGGCATTGTTTTTTTTTTTTTTTTTTTTTTTTTTGGAGTGACCCACCAACAGCTTAACGCCTCCTTAGTTGTGCACTTATCATTGAGTCAATTTGTAGTAAAATTTTTAATCAGGATAAAAACGAAATGTTAGGACAAACAATAGTCTCAACTCGAAATTTACGCCCTTCATGAAAAATATCAAGACTGACATTCCTCAAATCTGTGTTAAATGGTTATACGTCATGTGTGGTTTGGTTTCACATACTGTGAGCAATCATAATGAATTAACTTTTTTTTATCTAAGTGTATACGGAAACAAATTTGGTTAGCATTTGAGATTTTCTGTTTGACTTCAAAAGCACCATACTCATCAAGGTGGTGTTCATCATTCAAGCCCTAAATGTCTGTTACGAGCACGTGTCTGTACCTGGTTTGGTCCGTTCGTGCAAGAAACATTATTATTATTATTATTATTATTATTATTATTATTATTATTTCCGCCGCGCGATGGCACTCCATGCCCGCACTAGAGTTAATGTATAGGATCCCTATGGGAGCCAGAGTTGCGCGTCTGTTTTCCACGTGCCGCTACGCCGCTATTTGCCGAGATGGAACCAACGGAGGAGCAAAATCCAAGTACCGTGCAGGAAAGCCACCGATACGGGCGCTTCGCCGTCGTTGCAAGCGCCTCGGTGTTCTGCCTCCTCTTCTTTTCCTGTTTTTCAGAAAAGGAGGTGCAAGAGCTCGCCGCACGCCGCGAACGTGCGGCGCCGCTATTCGCCGAAGTCAGTCACGTGAGGAGCAGAATCCAGTGTTGTGCAGGAAAGCCGGCGGCGCTACGGAGATGAACGCGCCACTGTGGCTCCCGTAAGGAGTCTACACGGGAACTCTAGGCCACGCTAGAGTGCCCCCATGCAACACTACCTAGAGGCAAGGCCGTTGAGCTTGGAGGCATGACGTCCCAAACGTCAGAATGAGGATGCAGTTCTGAAAGTTTGACTTCTTCTCGGGTTTTTTTTTTTTTTTTCTTGGAGGGGGGATTGTTTTTTTGTTCTTGCCCTTCTTCATTTCTCGACAGTCATAATGCCGTACACGCAAAACGTGAAAAAATGCCATTTAAAATTCGCCCATTTGTATAAGGAGCGTTTTTTTTTATTTAAAAACATTAATATACGAGTATTTATAATATACTTTAAAGGTGACTGTTGCAAATTGGTACATTATCCCTGCAAATGAAGAAACTAAGCTATCCGCTAATTATCACAGGCCGACTGTCGTTGTGTGTCGTCGAATGGCCGCCATAGTTCGGAGGTTCCGATAACATGTGCGTCGACTCGGGATATTCAAAAGTTCCCTTAGGGGCGTCTTTTCCTGTTTTATTGAGATTAGACTGTCTACAAAGAATTCGGAACCGCTGCAGAGGAAGTGGTTATTCTTGAATGTCACCAGCAAGCCCAAGCACGACGACGCGACGTTCGCTTATGTAACGCGCGGTCGACTCCTGAAAGTGGTTTCTGCTATACCACTTGTGCTAGTCTCTTCCATGAAACTCACGTTGTAATGTTGTGGTTCAAGGTTATTGGGGTATCGATCCACGTAAACTCACTCAAGCGATAAAGTGGAGACGAAGCCTTTTGTACCTACATAAAAAAACAACTATATTCAAACAAAATACAAACACCATACAGTAAAAGAAAAAATCGTTAAGATAAGCCGGTCGATAGCCTATTTGGACAAATAAAGAACCCACGTTAGCGATATCTCAAATACACTTCAAGTCACTGTGTTAAGGGTGACAACTAATCGTTTACCGTTCTACCCCCTCAGAAAAAAAAAAAGAAGGGATTTCATAGTCCTCTTTAAAGGGAGGAGGAGGAAGAGGAGGAGTGAACTTCTATTGACTGCAAAATATTTTTGGTCTAGGTGGGGCCCTTAGTCCAGGGCTCCAGTGCTTTCTGCCGCAGCCTTCGCACTTTGTACCAGCATTTTCTGGTCGTCAGGGGAGGGGCTGTGCACCGCAGCTCCCCATGTCTCGTAGGAAGGAAAAGGGGGAAGGGGGAGCAAGGGGGCGAAGAGAAACGCCCAAGTGACGTGATAGAGGGATGAGTACTTGCCGCATTGTGGGCAAGTGTTAAATTCTCTCGGATAGTTTTCTATTCTGGACTCTCACGACGATGCGGTCACGAACCAGCATGCAGATTCATGATTTTATTTATTTATTTATTTATACAATACCTACATCGCCCAGAGGGCATTACAGTAGGGGGGTTAAAATACATAAAAGATGGTTGCATCACACTTGTGAAACGCAAGTAAAACATAGTGCTTGAAAGCACCAATACACAAAAAAATGCAAAAAAAAAATCAAAGATCTGTTGCAAGAAAAAAGAAATACAATCAGCAAGCACATTACAAATCAATAACCTAACAGAAAACACGATACAAGTATAACTAATAAACACAATGCAGGACATTGAACACTGAGGGAGTTTTATAGGTCCAATAGGAGAGAAGAAAAGCTGGCATCTGAGGTTTCTGTCACCACAAGTTCAGGAAGGGCATTCCACTCATGAATGCTCTTTGGAAAAAAGGAATGTTTAAACAGTTTTCAGCGGGCTCGTGTTATTTTTTTCTTGTATGAAATTTACTTCGGTGGTAGATGATATTGCGTCGCACAATGAAATTATCTGCGAAGGCCTACTTAACGATGTCGTATTGCAGTTACTGCTCGTGAGTAATCCTAATTGAAAGCAGAATGTCTTCTACCTTTTCGCCCATGGAATGCATCAAGTTGTTCACTTGTTTTGTTGTGGGCTTGTTGCGAAGTCCTCTTATGGCTCGGAATCGCTCGAAGCGTTGTATTCATCGAGGCCAGTCTTCGGTTTTTGTGAAGTCGAAAGGTTGTGGTGGTTGACAAGCAAACATAGAGGTAGCCACCTTTGGCGAAGCGGTTGCCGGTGGTTCTTTGTATATTTGCGCTTTCTTGACTTTCACGCTTGGACTTCGGTGGTAGACTTCGGCCGATGCCTATGCCAATGGAGATGCGTGTGGGGTAAGTTCATGAATGAATATTGTTAAGCCCGCTTTCACCATATAGCATTCGTAGCCGGCGAGGAAAGAAAGCACAGCCGTCCGTGTTAGCTCGGTAACTCCTTCTTCTTCCCCTACACAGTAATCATTTAGGTTTACCGCAGTACGAAATCAGTCATCAACTAAAACATGCATCATGTTTATCATTAAATAGAACAATAAGAAAAAAAGTTAACCGAGCTGAATGATGCTGGCTTGGGGATTTGTCTCTCAGTTCATAATGCCTGATCGATATAGCCGCAGCTCTATTTTGTGCGCAAATGATACGAATGACCATTGCAGCTGGCCGTGGCAACAAATTGATTAGTACGTTGAATACCTTCAGGGTAAGATTTTCTAAGCTTAGATCAAAGATTACACGTGATGCGTAACGCATGTTTTCTTTTGTCGCACTTTGAATTATTGTGGGGCCAGAAAAAGGGGGGGGGGGGCAGTAAAATACATTTTACATGAGCATAGATTTACCAATATCTGATCTGCATGTGTGGGCACTTCGTTTTTTACATATATATATATATATATATATATATATATATATATATATATATATAAAATTATTTGGTTTATAGTAAAGGTGTATGTGGCGCGACGTTGTGAAGGGCAGAATACATATTTGAAGACGCATTGTTGCTTTGAGCCAGCCCCTTCGAGTCTCCTTTTTACAACGTGGTACTTCGTTCGAGACAAGATGGGCCAAAAGCTTCTAAGAAGAAACATCGACAGCCGGATAGCGAATGCAATTTGGACCGGCTGTCCATGACGCGCTCGGTGACCGCCCAGCGCCGTCGGCGCTCCGCTGACAGCTTGGCGTTGACTCCATCCGCCGCCGCAACGGATGTGGTCGACGCCAAGCTCGTTGCAGCGCCGATCCCCCGACTCACATCTGTCAGCGCTTGCGGGAAACACTCGTGACCTTTTTCCCCACGACAAGCCGGAACACGGCCGGGCATTTCCCTCATTTCCGGTATTTCCTTTTTCCGGCACCGAAAGCAAAAACACTCGGGAAAAAAGGAGTTAGGGAATATGGCCCCGTCAACATTGTTTAGTGGTAGTTGCTGACGTTGCACGTGGCTTAAGCCGCCCTATACACTGCTAATACATCATACAAACAGCAGACTTGAAGGACTGCGGACAGTTTCTGTGAGACCAATGTGACAGTATCGTCAAACAAGGAAGAATGGATGGATGGATAGATGCTAATGGCTATACCCTTTTGTAACGGACGGTAGCTTGCGCCACCTAGCCTAAGTCTACAAAGACGAACATGAAACACGCTTCGGACACTGATTGGGGACTGTCGTTTGTGTGACGAATAAGCAGTGCGACCGCGGCTTTGCTATTATGAGACTGCGACGCGCCACCATCACCGAACTCCTCCCTAACACTGTGGGAGAGCTCGTCAAGCTACCACGCGCGGCGCTGCCGTCGGTACGAGCCGATGATCTAGCCAGCACCGCTGGAAGTCGGTGCTGGCTAGATCATCAACAAACTTTAACAAACTTCGGCCGAACTTTCATGACCATTTGAAGGACCTGGCATTAGCAAATACAGCAGGGGTGACTCTGGGACAATAACCTCAGGTCAATGTCCTGAAATCTTTTTGACTGCATCAGTGTACTGTCGTGGTGGTGGTCTTTTTTTTTTTTTTTTGCCCGCGTTTAATGACCTGTTTATGCGCGTCATGTTCAACGGTTACCAAATGGCCAAATTCGTTACCTTAGTACATTTACCAAAGCGTACCCGATCTCGCTGCATATTGTAAATTCTCACTTGATATTTCCGGGTCAGAACGTTAGCTAAGCTTTATCGCTGAGTTGGATACTTCCAAAGATTTACGGTATTTTCTCCTCGCGTGTTTGCAATACTTGAACCGCTTTATTGATGCTAAACAAAACTTCAGTCTGAAGTAACTCGACGTTGTAGCACTTACCGTATATTTCCATTCCTATTTATTTGCACCATGACCTCTGAGATTGCATCATAGCTCTCCTCTGACCCTTCCAACCGCTTTGCTGCCCAGCAGGAGTGCGCATACACGGTTTCTGCAATGCGGCGTTTCCAGCAGATATAGCATAAGCATCTGAAAGGTCAAACGTCTACACCATTCATGGTGTTTGTATTTTCTTTCTCCTATTGGGGGGGGGGGGGGGGGGGGGCGACGTGCGCGATTGAAAGCGTCGCTGTGGTCGGCCTTCCGCGATTGGCCGAACACTGACTATGACGTCAGCAAAGGATTTCTCATAGACGGTAATAAGACGAATGGAAGAACTTAAATTTGGACGGTGTTATTAGTGTTGGTTTAAGATCGCAATGATTTGAAGCTTCCACCATGCTCCTTACAAACACCATCGAACTTGTTGTTCGCAAGGTGATTACATCGCGAAACGTAACCACAGGAGGGCGCCACTAAAACATCTCGCCTAGGGTGCCTACATGTCTGTCTGTCTCAGGGTGAAGACATCCATTGTTCCCTTGAATGTGCCAGTGCGTGACGCTCTCGCGCACTCGGTGCGTGACTTGGGCGGCAAAATGGCGCCTATGTATTAGCCAAAGCTAGACGCTCGAGCTGAGTGACACCGGATTGCGCGCACTTCAAAATGCATAAAAAGAACGAATGGGCGGAAAAATGGCTGAGATGTCACCACTCAAGCAAAACCGCGCGTGTGTATGAAGGCACTCTAATCTCGCCCCTAATAATGTCCGAGTCCCACTAGAGCGACAAGCAGAAATAGCCGACAACGACGAGCCTGAAACACGAGCACTATGCACGCGAGGGTATCCTTGACAGGCTTGCAATCACTCGTGATTACTTTACGAGCACCGAGAGACTAAAAGCCCGCCAAAGCTATCATCGTATCATAGCCTCCTATATACCGACAAAGCCTGGCAGATCGCCGCGAGAAGCGACCGCCGAAATGGAAAAGGTGGAGCGGCAGACAACGAATGAGAGGAGAGCCACGAGACTGGCGCCTCGCTGCGGCGAGACGCCGAAACGCAGTGGCTCGCCTCTGCCGAGAGACGCTGCGGCGAGACGCGAGCACCCGGAACTTGGAAGTGTGTTTCGGGTCCTCGCCGCTGCAAAAGCTGTGCGCTGACGTCCAGGTACCTCGAGAAATGGCTCTTTGATGCTCTGTGCTACCAGATCCTTGTGCTCCAAATCTACGACCTGGCACTCTACGGCTCCGTCCTCGAACTGCATGGCTTTGGGAGTATAGAGGAGGCTACGATCGGTGTGCATGCTCCTATTGTTTGAGGCTTGTCGGTGTCGGGAGTTAGAACACTGAAAAACCTGGGGCGCGCGAGCGCGTTGAGACACGATTCAAGTGCCATTCAACTCGTGCTCTGGCTTTGGCGGGGCTGTCTTTCAACGAGTCTTCGTTAAGACGCGGCTTCTAGTAAGCCGACCCTGATCATCAGTAAACAGCGGAAGAGCTCGTTGAGGGAAGTTCCACGACGGTGAAAAGGCCGTAGTCGCCAAAGCCCTTACGATAGCAAAGCCATGGCGTAATGGCGTCCGAAAAAGCTTTAAAAAGCCACAAATAAGAAAAAAAAGTAAAAATAATAAAACCGAACGATATCACGAAATAAACGCTTAGCTTGAAATCATGCAAATGACGGAACCAAAGAACCCTTCTTACCTTTCACCCAGTAACTCGCTGTGCACGTGGATAGTGAACATGACGTTTCACTTGCCCAGTCTTCAAAAAAAAGTGCTTTGGTCACTAACTAATGCGACACATAATAGACCTTCCTGGAAAGTAGCACGCGTTCTCAACGGCGGCGTGAGGCGTTATGGGAACAGCGAGGGTCGCAGCTCCGTCGTCTGCTGCTACCGGCGTAACGCCTGCGAGAACCGTGTTGCCTACGTTCTCGTTGGGTCCCTGTGCACGGCAGACGGCAATCTTTGCAGCGCCTTGTGGTGCGCTGCGTTGCTGATATGAGGGGAGAAACGCTCGATAATATTTCAGTTGAACGTATTCTCGTAGCTGCGAGCTTTTTTTTATTATTTCTAACAATGCAGGGTGAGGTTTATGGTGAGAACAGGTTACCACAAATCTCACCACGGGCATACGGGTGCGCCAGTCATTGGAAGACATAGCGTGCTGTCCACCGTTCCAATATTTACAAGTCCTCAGCCGAGCGTGTGATCTCCTCAGCCCAGCACGCGTATGTTCGTGCTTTGGAAAGCGAGCAAATCACGCGCCATACGCATGCACACTGAAAGTGGACCTGGCCAGGAGCCCGTTTTTTCAAAGGTCTATTCGCGACTCCAGCAAAACGAACTGCACTTAGCAGTAAAACAATGAACTGACCGGAACAGGTCCCTTCGCGATTTCTACTCGTCTCTTCTGGCTTCAGTTTTTCCATGTTGTCGGTGGTTTGCGCGACAGAACAGTTCTATCGGTGATTGTGTCGTAACCGTAGTATCGCCTTGTAACCCAGGTTGCTCTGCACGCGACCTATGTGACCGCGTGATCCAGCCATTCTGCGTTTCTCAACGTTCATCAGCACCGTGGAAGGACAGTGGGCACTCCTTTTCTCGTTTTCTCGAAGAAAGTCAAGCCTCTGGAAGTTCGCTTACCCCAACACATCGTCGCAGGTTCGAAACGTGGAAGATAAAACGCGGGGGAACCAATTTTGAGTCCAATGCTTACTTGCTGCTGCCCCAGCGTTGTGCGTTGAGCTGGCTCATGGCACGGCACGACCTGGATTTGATCGCCATATTCGCCCGATAGTGGCGTCCCCTATAGGTCGCTGGAGTCGCGAATACTCGCAATGTTTGTCAAAGTCAGGAGAGAAAGAGGAGCATGAAGGCAACGCACTGATCTCTCTTTTTTGTAGCAAAGGCAAATTTACGGGAACGTGCGCATGGCGTTCTAATTTGCTTTCCTTTATGGTGTTCTCGCGAAAAGATAACAACGAGATACTTATCAGGCGAGGATGGGTGACACACAGATAAATTGCCACTGTGTCTTGTCTGCGGTCATCTTTTGTGTCTTTCCTTTATTTTTGCTGTTTTCAAAAGTGTCGCTGGTGATGCAGAAGGTATGAATCACATTGTCAAATTTGTTCAGTAATTCTATGATATCAAATGCAAATCGGCTACCACTCCTCTTGGAGCCTCCTAAGGACGAAAGACGAAGCAACTCAAAGTCCTCCCAAAGGGCTTCTCGGAAGACCATATAAAAGACGCGAGGACACCCACGGCGCCTCGAAATACCCCATGGCAGGTTACCGTATGTTCAAGAATGACACAGTTCATGATGTCCTACAGGGTTGGGCAGTATCGCGATACAAATGTATCCCCATAGTATTTTAGAAATACATTTCGTATCTGTATTTCTGTATCGCGATACATTTTTTTTTCACCAGTATCATGTATTCCTGTGTCGGAATGCGTTTTGAATGTTCCTTCGTATCGCAAAACAATCAGGGTGAAATGTATTTCGTTACAATTCCCCCCCCCCCCCCCAAAAAAAAAAAAATCGAACGCATTTTTTTTTTTTTTTTTGCTTCTGAGGGCATTAGGGCCAAGGAGGTGCTGGGGAATTGTTACCATGCTGACCAAGGTGCCTTCCGATTCTCCAAACTATTTTCCTATGCGTCCTCTTCTCCCTTCTGAGAAGTGCTGCGTAGTCGGGGACTCGAACTAGGTGGCGTGCCAGGAGTGGAGTCAGAGCATCTTCTGCCGCAGGTCCTTAGGCAGGCATTTCTTGAGTTATTATCTGCTGACATCCAATGCCCGCTGCTAACCGTCTCTCTTGCCTTAGCGTACACACTACACCCAGCCGGCAAAGCTGAGTCACAGTCCGTTGCAGCAAGAGCCTGGCGGTGGTTGACTTGAAATAGTAGGACGACTTACGCATGAAGTTCAACACATATTCGAATGCGCCTGCGGCTGCTACCGTAATATTGCACGGCTCAAGGGTACGTCATCAGCCGGCATGAAAGTAACCCGCTGCTCTGGTGATCCGAAACCCGGGAAGAAAGTCAGACGTGACCTCGGTGTGCCGACCCAAACTTCGTGCACATGCGACTCTTCTCGAGCTCGCTGTTTCTCGGAATGATCGCACATGTGCTGGCAATATCAGGTCGCAATCCACGAGGTCTCTATTTGGAGCATGCAAGACAAAACTTGAGGACCGCAATCTATGCTTCGGTGGCAGAGGGTCGATAGCAAAGACCTTTACAACAGGGATGCCACCGTATTGTTTTTTCAACCGTAAGAGAAGATAAGACAGGTGTTCCAGGATGCTTCAGGTGGTCCACTGTTCTCGAATAGTGCCTGCTCGATCTTGAACGAGGTAACGTATACAGCAAAAGTACGTATTGTCCTTTCATACAGCAGCGTGCTAAAGTTTCATGTTCAAGGCCACACCTACAAATAAAAATGCCAGTTCATTCTACTGTGACGCCATGTGATAAATGTTGACAGGGGCGTCCTTATTCGACAGGGGCGTGGTGATTTAGGATGACATATAATTTATTTAGAGGTCAAAGTCTTTTCGCATCCCTCATCAGACAGACAGGATGTCAGGGAAGAGACCCCGGTCAGTCCTTGATGGAACTTTTTTTTGAGCCAATTGAAGACTCCTCGTCGTCCGAAATCACTACCTTCAAAGGCAAAGTGCTAAGCCTACGGTAAAGTAATTTCAGGGTCAAAAACTTCAACATCCAACTTCAAGCTTCATCTCATTTGGCGTCTCAAACAAATTTTAAAAATGTATTGCAGTATCAGTATTTCTGTATTTGTATTTCTGCCCTCCCTAAAATGTATTCCTGTATTTGAATTTCCAAATACGTTTTTCCTCTTTTTAAAATGTATTTCCGATACGTATCGCGATACACTTTTACAGATATATCTCAGTATCAGTACTTTAGCTACTATTTTAATGTATCCCAGTATTTGTATTTCCAAATACATTTTTGAGTATTTCTGCCCAACCCTGATGTCCTATGTGCAATTGATGGTTTCTTTGGGGTGAAGAAAACAGTGGAGGCGTCATTTTCTCTCTCTAAGACGTACCTCGCAGCTGCTATTATTTTCAGTTATTTATTGATTGATTGATTGGCTGGATAACTGGATAATCGATTAACTGATTGATTGTGAATGATCTATATTTATATTTATTTGAGCAGGAGAGCCGCGGCGCTGAAGAAAAGCACGTCGCCCATATCGTGAAGGTCTGCGTCGCCGCTTCTAATGACGATGAATTGATATTATACAGGTCAATTAAAAAACTTGTGAGAGGGTAAAGGCGTTAGGCCTATCAGAGGTTTTTGCAACGGTGATGATTCGCGACGGAATCAGCTGCTCGAGCTGCTTGCATGTGCATTGAGCTACTTGGTACATTTTACTCTCCTTCGCCAATTAACAAAAAAAAAAAAAAAAAAACGCAGCTCGTTTTAGCAACGTCTGAATGCCCTTTTCTCGCCTGGATGCATGAATTGATTAAGAATGGTGCTGCAGTTAGGGCGGTAGCATGCGCCACCTAACATGCAAAAGCTCGACTAAGCTAGACTTGGCTTGGCTAAAGGGCGCGACATTCTCACAGTTCCCATAATTCCCTGGAGCTGGCGTTTCCAGAAAGGTCCATTGACTTGCCTTAATTTTTTATTGAGATTATTGAACCCGCACGTCATCGGAAAACAACCAGCAGGGCGTTTATTTTACATCTTTCGCGCTTTTAAAAAAGTAAGCTCTAGATGTCATCTACTTCTCCTGAAAGCGTTAGGAGTGTTGTGAGATTCGCCTAGTAGAATTCGCTCAAATGAGCTCATTTTCACTGTGCGCCCAGCAAACACAGTCCCCTGCATGCCTACTCAAGCAAGTGATGAGCAGCGTACCCTCGTGTGGTCGTGTATTACTACTGCGTGGAGCACGTTAAAGACACGAGGTGGTTGTACTTTACTGGCTAAATTGCTCATCTACAGCTGAGAGACAAGTCGCCCGTTAAGGCAGACTAAGTTCAAAGTGTATATATATACCCACACCCCAATATTTTACTCAAGCAAGGCCTATGATGATTATAAATATGCTGGTTTATGGCTGTGGTATGGTGGGCTCGAAGGGGACATGGTGGCTCTAGGGGTACGTTTGTTTGTTTGTATAAGTTTATTTGAGACAAACTTACAGAAAGTCTCAGGGAAGATGGCTAAAGGCACGTTGAAGTGTTTGACGAGGCCACGCCACCCTTTTTGGCAACAGCGGTAGCAAAACAAGACAACAAGAATGACATGCTTTCACTGCTATTTAATAAAAAACAAATACAAAAGAAGAGAAATAAGAAACAACTAGTGGTGTGTGAACAGAGGTGGGCCAGTTATCTATAACTTTACATTATAGCCCGTCCCTAGTCTGGGAAAAGCGGCGCCATTCATTGTTGCGGAAATCCTCGAGACACGTGCCCCGCGCCACTTCTGGAAAGAACATGGCGTCTGAAATCTAGCTCCGTGCTGCGCTGTGCCACCATGTTCTTCCCAAGGCATACACGTCGCACGTACCGCTTGCATCAACGCACCTTGCGTTACTTTTAAAACATGAAGGGGCTTTAGGTGTACCTAGCACTCCGCATTTTTGGGTAGCTCCACCGCACTGGGAACACTAAAGAAGAAAATGTCGTCACCCTTGATTACAACCTTGAAGTGACGCACAATAAATATTTTCTTGTTAGCCATAACGAAATTGGTCACGGAACAATGAGCTTGATGCAAGGAAGACAGGCTACAGTGGCAAAAGTCCACCAAATATGGCGGGCTTGTGAAGCCCCTCTGTGTACTTCTCTCGCCTCTAATGCCCTGTAGCGCAGAGTGGCGATGCTATCCACTTATCGATGGCACTCCGCCCCGTTATATTCCACAACAGCTCCGCATGTTGAATCATCGAATCACTTTTGCAAGCGCAATCGCCACACCGCCCTCTTCTAGCCCTCCATAGCTGTGGCCTAGAGTGCCTCCATGTTGCTTGCTGCCTGCACCACGCTAGACTGGAAACATCCTTTCGGAGGACAAATTCTGCCTTTTCCTGACCGCGGCCACCATTCTGCATCCCGCGAAGCATTGACCTCGCATGAGAGAGACCGGTGAATCGGGATGTGCCAGGGAAAATGCCCAATTAGAAAATTTGCGTTCAGGTCGGAATAAATGATTCCAAATACAGGCACCCTCAACCAGGTAATGTAATGAAGTATCGTAAAGGCAGTCATCTGTACAATTTTATTGCATTATCATTCGTTTTCAAAGCACCACCGAAAGCAAATGCATACATGATAAAACGCTTGACATTGCATACTGTTATAGTTATTCCGCTTATCATGAGGAGTTGGAATGCACCATGACTGCGTGAACAGCTTATAAACGGCTACATATGTGCGGGAGGCAAGAAAGCGGCTCCGCTAGCAGACGACAGAATTGTCCTTACCCCGGGGGAGCCGCCAGACATTTAACATGAACCAAGGTCACCTCTAGTCAAGTCTCTAGCGTCACGGTTGGAGGCAACCCGGTGGGACAGAGCGCCTCGGGATAGCGCTAATGTGAAGTCATCGCACTAAAATATTCCGTTGTAAAAACAAGTTTTTTATTGACACGAAAAAGATTTATGATTAAAAAAGTCATTTCGATGTAGCAGGCAAATTAGGAAGCAAATTTTCATACAGGGGGAAACGATTGGGCGCTGAGAAACAGCGCAGAAATCTAGGCATCGCGAGAGGATTTACCTTCATAGCTACTGGTTTTTAATAAGACAGGCATATTCAGTTAACTATAACGATTGCTATACAGAGTAATTAAGGTGGACAAAGGTACAATGGCACATTATTACGGCAGAAAATTATTGAGGTGCAATGTGAAAACTAGAAATGTATATAACGATGCCTCAAGACAGATAGGTTTGTTTTCAAGTAAATTCAGCCAAGTGGCACAAGGCTCTCTTGCGCTTTATGACTTGGCCGTGCCCTTCGAATCAGTCGGTGCCCACGTCATTCACGTCTCTGTGTTTCGCTTGCCGCCCGACATGTAGGATAAGACCCTCGTCCAGGATCTCAGCCAGTATGGAAGGCTAAGGGTGATCAACAACGCGACCTCTTGAGACTGCCTCGATATCAAGATTGGTACCAGAATGGTGGTTGGAGATGACGAAGCCCATACCTAACTTCATAACTGTCCACGGCCACCGCGTCATGTGGACTACAGTAGCCGACGCGTGCGCAGCAGGTGCGGGCAGGAGGGTCACATCGGTCAGACCTGCAAGAACCCAAGTTGTGACCGGTGTGGCGCCTTCGGCCACCCCCCCCACTGGCTGCACCCAGCGGAACAATTATGTATATATAAATACGCCGCAAACGAACAGCTGCCCGAGAAACCCGGCCCTCTCCTTCGGAATTCCCTCCCGTCGAAGCAGATTCCCTCCCCGCCGACTGCACCGAAGAAGACCCCGACCCCTCAGTCAAGTCCCACCTCCGCCTGCCCTCGACCTGGCCCTCGGTTCCTTGGAAGTGGCGATTCTCGTAGACGCCCCCTATCCAATGTTTCCTCGGACGCGGCCGCTACTTTTGGCCATCCCACCGCCGACACCGCGATGACCTGAGCTCTAACTCCGACCTCATCATCATCACGGATGAGGAGGACTTCACTCGGGGTCAGGGACAACCGCCCTCCACGCCATCTCACCGGGAGCCCTTGCCCACGAGCTCATCATCCGCGAGCCTGGCGTCCTCCAACGACAACGCCGAAAACATGCTGTGCGACCGCCCTGACGTCAAGCGTGGCCTCCCGTTCAACATCAGCGGCTCGGACGCCCCCCCATACCTTGACTGCCTCAAAGAAACGCTGTGAACTCGATGCAGTCGATCCCAACGATTCTGATCCACAGGTAAAGACCCTTTCCAATAGTCACGTGCCCATCGAAATAAAAATTCCGATCCACTGCACAGTTGTGGAAAAACCGACACAGCAAAACGTGCAAGTAGCGCGATCGGGTAGCTTCGAGCATTCGAAGAAGAAGACGTGCTTCGAATAGGTCTGTGCTCTTTTCGTCTCTCTTATTTCTGGCTATATTTTAATAGTATCAACCTTCTACACGTTTTTCTTTGAGCCTATAAGAGGTATTCACACGAGGGAAATATCCCGGGGATTTCTCCCCGGCACGCGCATCCCACGACGAAAACGTCAGGCTTTGCGGTGTGCAAAAGCCTCGCGTTTTCATCTCGTGATGCGCGCGTGCCGGGGAGAAATCCCCGGGATTTCTCCCTCGTGTGAATACCCCTTCGAGTGCGAAGCCTGCCTCCAACTGCATGCGGGCAGGTGTGCTGGTCGGCTGGGGATTATTCCTCGGCTTTTCTGAAACGACTCCGCTATGTCCACTAGAACTCCCTCACTAACGGCAAGTCAAAGAGCTGCAACCGACCGATACAGCGTGAGTTCCTCGATATGCGGTACATCTCTCGCAAAATCGGAGTACGAAGCTTCCGCTGCGGACTTGGCAGAAGACCTCACAGCTGGTCAACATTCAAATACCAACGTATTGAATGCCGAAGAGTCACAACTCTGTGACATGGAGCTCAACGACGACGAAGAAGGCTGGCAGACCAAAGGAGCTAAAAAACGCAAGAAGACTGACTCAAACTTAAGCAAAAGCACGGATACAGTTACCCACTCGCCGAAAGCGACAGAAGGGCTGACTGTAATCTTTGTATCAACGGTTGAAAATCAGCTCATCGCAACACTCAGCAGCCTTAAACTGTCAATTGCTTTGGAACAAATGTGCCCGGAGTGCATTCTTGAGGTCCGTCCCAACAAAAGACTCAACCTCATTGCAGTAGACACGCGCAATGGCCAGACGACTCGAACGCTCCTTGCCTGCTCCGAGCTTTGTGGAATGAAGGTCAGGGCATATGAGCCGGTTCCGCGACACTACGCCGTTGGAGTCATCACTGACGTTGATCCTGCGCTTTCTGAAGTAGAGATCGAACAGAACGTGAGATCTCCGGAAGGTCGAGTGGCAAGATTGCGACGACTTGGCAAGAGCACAGCAGTGAAGCTGTCCTTCTCTACAACGACACTGCCAAGTTATGTTTACCTCGGCCATGTCCGTCACCCAGTCTCTCTATTCAAGGAACGCCCCATACAGTGCCGTAAGTGTTGCGCGTATGGACACCGAGAAGCGACTTGCAAGCGACCTCCTATCTGTAGCCGCAGCGGAGATTTACATGAGAGCAACACCGAGTGTTCGGCGCAAGAAAAGTGTGTCAACTGTGGACAACCTCACGCTGCCACTTCTTCATCCTGCCCCAAATGGAAGAAAGAAAGCGAGGCTCGCAACTACGCACGTCAACA
Source organism: Ixodes scapularis (assembly GCF_016920785.2). Taxonomy (NCBI): domain Eukaryota; kingdom Metazoa; phylum Arthropoda; class Arachnida; order Ixodida; family Ixodidae; genus Ixodes; species Ixodes scapularis. Next base: position 33,141,579 of record NW_024609880.1, on the reverse strand, counting down.
TGCCGTTGATTTTCGTGCTGCAAGGACAGCTGTCCAACAGTATAAGACAGCCAACGCAAATCAAAGTGGTCAGCCCCCTCCAAGCCCACCGAAAAAAAGGAATGATCCCATCAAGGAGGCTAAAGTCAGTGCTGTTAATTACGCTGCAGCACTTCAGCGAAAAGGCAAAACGATGCAGGGAGCTTCTGAATTGAACAACCACCACACCTTCACTGTGGAATCGAAAGCCGACACTGTCAGACCAGCATTGAATGTGACGCCTGCACTGAAGCCGCAGCCTCCTCCCAGCCCGAATGCTGAACCTACAGCTAAATCTGCATGGGAAAGCTGGATTCCACTTCTTCAGAAGGCAACCCGCATGGCTCACGCTTTTCTATCTAATGTGGATGCGCACTGGGCACGACTTCTCCTCTCATTCCTTAACATGATTCTTCCTCTTATGGAGTCATAGTAAAGGGAGGGAAAGCCAACAGGCCGTGTCAGCGAAACCGGAACCCCAAATTCCCATCGATTCTCCAATGGAACGTGAACGGCCTTCGTACACGCATTAATGAACTTCGGCAAATTCTACAGCAGAGAACCATAGATGTAGTTGCACTTCAAGAAACCAACATCCTACAAGGTGAAGTACGACTCTCTCCATATGTTTTCTACAATTCTACCACAATTGACTCAAATACTAGATCTCGAGTTTCACTTTTGGTGAGATCAAGCCTCCATCAAAGCGTCCTGGACCTTTCAGATCTCTGCTCATTAACGGCAGAGTATGCGGGAGTCATAGTAAGGCTCGGCACGCAAGACACCACAATAGTTTCCATTTACGTAGCCCCTAGGGGCACATGGGACCCAGATGTGTTGCACCAAATTCAACAGAGAGCTAAAGGTGAACTTTTATTAGCTGGAGATTTCAACGCACACAACATGAACTGGGGTGATAGCCGAACCAACAGAAGGGGAAGACGCCTGGAAGACACCATTGCGGCCCTGAACCTCACAACTCTAAACAGCGGAGCACCCACATTTATCCGTAAAGGGGTCAGAAAAAGCGTCCTTGATCTCACATTTGCATCGCCTGCGATTAAAGTGTCGTGGGCAATACAACCAGACACATGGGGTAGCGACCATGTTCCCATCATTATAGCCTCGCCGAACGCAAGTGCAGTCGCCACCAGAACATGCAAAGTAGTCAACTGGGACCTTTACCGTGAATATATGGCAGCATCGGTAACTGCGGCTGACGCTACAGACCTACCTGCCATCATTGAAAACTGCATTCGACGAGCGACCCGACTAGTGAAGGTTCCCATCACGCGACCTGTCCCGGACCTAGAGTTTCTCAACCTCCGAGCGGCACGGAGACAAGCCCAACGACGGGCTATGCACACAGATACAGAATACGACTGGGCACGTTACAAAAAAATAGATGCGGCGTTCAGGAGGCACACGAAAAAATTGCTGCGCTATCAGTGGGCTCAAAAATGTATTTCCTTCGGGAATCCGAGGGGAGCCGCGCAAGCTTGGCGGTTAGTTGGCGCCTTGGCAGCTGCGAAGGTCCCTTGTCACCCAATTGCAGCACTCGCCATCAGGAACGACAAAACCATGACTGAAACGGCAGAACTGCTAGCTGATGAATTTGCGTGCTCCCTTCCTCCACCAACCGTGGCTTTACCCCAAGAGCTGATAGGCCCTTCCATTTCTGAAGCATCCAGAGCAGATGACGACTTCACCATCTTTGAACTGCAATATGTGCTCCGACACTGCAAACGCCGAAGTGCACCCGGGCCAGATGGAATCACGTATCAAGCATTGAAAAACATAGACCAAGCTTATCATCCACAACTCTTGGAGACACTCAACTCAATATGGAGAACAGGCATTCTGCCTATGACCTGGCTAGAATCAATCGTAATTCCGGTATTGAAATGCGGTAAGCCGAGCCACTCCTCCTCATCCTATAGACCTGTGTCCCTGACAAGCTGCCTGGGAAAGATACTTGAGCGCCTGGTCTTGAGACGCCTGACATGGCACCTAGAGCAATCACATGCGCTGCCACACCAGCTGTCAGGATTTCGTGCGAAGAGGTGTACAGCAGACGCAATGGGCGACTTGGCATCTGCACTCGAAGAGGCAAAAGCACGCTGCAACATGCTTCACTGTGTGTTCTTAGACATAAAGCGGGCATTTGATACACTTCCACATATTGTTATCCTCCAGCGCCTCAGAAATCTCGGAGTAAAAGGGAAAATGCTTGAATATATTAAGGCATTTCTCTCTGGTAGAACGATTCGGGTCAGGGTCCCGGGAGCGCTTAGCAGTCCACGTACTGTTACTCAGGGCGTCCCTCAGGGAAGTGTCCTTAGTCCTTTACTTTTCAATGTGGCCATGGCAACGCTTCCAAGCTCACTTCGCCAGCAGGGACCGTTCCTTGTACAGATATCCATCTATGCGGATTATGTGGCTCTTTGGTGCGCTGGCCCAACTCGAAGGGCAAGGAAGATTCGTTGTCAACTCCAAGAGGCACTCGATACAATCTGCATTGCCATCGAAAAACTCGGACTGACACTTTCCCCTGAGAAAACAGCAACGCTGCTTTACCGTCCGAGGGGACGCCCCCCCGAACGAGCGCTGCAACTCAAGATGGCTGGGATGCCAGTCAAGAGAGTGAGGACACATAGATATCTTGGATTGTTGTTGGATGATCGGGTAACCTGGAGACCGGAAGTCCGCAAAGTTCTCTCCAAGTGCCGCAGCCTTCTCGGAGTTCTACGGTGCCTCCGCGGCCATGCCTGGGGAACACCACAACACGCCCTCCTTCAGTTATATAAAGGTTTAATCCTTTCCCGTCTACATTATACTTTGCCACTTCTCAACATCGGACCAGCACAACAACGTGATGTTGAAACATTTCACCGTGTGGCACTAAGGATGTGCGTCGGACTGCCGCGGTACGCGGGAAACGTTTCCACACTCGTTGCTGCCGAAGAATGGCCTGTTTTTCTCCGGGCTGATGAGCGCGCCTGCCGTCACCTTGCGAGAATTCATGGTGTGTCCTCTGGGAGTTCACTACTCTCACACATCCTTGACCGCCCCAACTCCCGCTTTGGCTATTTGGCTAGACAGTTCGAAGATCTTATAGGACCGCCCGGACATATCCCTCCACCCCCGCAGCCCCATCTAGAAGTACCACTGACGATAAGTGAAACTCTCCCTTACATGCATAGCAAGGCGAGTGTTTCTGGGACAATTTCTCGCCTTTTCACCCAGGAACTACTCTACACAGAGTATATTGGATGGCTGCAAGTATACACCGACGGCTCCACTAGTCCGGCGACAGGAACTACCACAACAGCAGTCTTCATCCCAACTCACAACGTCTGCATTGCAGACAGACTAAACTTCGCCACAACCTCTACTACTGCGGAGCTGGTGGCTATTTGGCGGGCTTTGGAGCTCCTAGTCCGAAGTGGAACGCCAGGGAGAGCAGTCATCCTCACAGATTCGAAATCTGCTCTTCATCTTCTCCGGAACCCCGAGTCAGGCACTCCATTAACTGCAACAACTGTAGCATCTGCCAGGTCGGCTGAAAGAAAGGGTTGGCAACTTGCTTTTCAGTGGTGTCCTGCGCACACTGGAATTGCGGGAAATGAGAAGGCGGATGCCCTCGCTACTGAAGCCCATGGACTTGAGACCCCAACCATTTCCCTTCGCCGGTACAACGAAGCATGGCGATTTATACGAAATTTCTACCAGAAGCGCCACCCACACCGAGAGACGGCTGAAGGACGGCCCCCTCCAGCAATCCCCCGCAAGCTGTCAAGAGAACAAGCGTCAATGTTACATCGGCTGAGGGCAAACTGCGCGAACACAAGGTCAACTCTGCACAAACTTAAACGAGTCAATAGTCCTGATTGCCTACACTGTGGAGCCCTAGAGGACATTGAACACGTGCTACTAGTATGCACAGAATACGAAGAAGAGCGTAAAACCTTGTTTCAACGCTACACTTTCAATGGACTTCCTTCCTCCAACACTCGGGAACTCCTCATCCGAGAAGCCCCACGTCGGCTTGTCCAGAGGGCTTACAAAGACCTCTTGGATTTTTTGAGTGAGACTGGTTTGGCAGACCGTCTTTGATCAAATACCAGACACCGCAAACAGCAAGGTTGTTAAATTGAAACCCACACTTGTGCCAAACCCCCATCACATTATTGGACTGGTTTCCAAATTTCCACACTATCTCTTTTAGCCACCTACGGCTCCTCCCCCTTCCCCAAGCCGGGTAGCGACTCGCCCCGTACAGGAGGCCAACATTTCTCCCGGCTTTCCCTTTCCTTCTCTGGACCTCACAACAAGAAGAAGAAGAAGAAGGTAGCTTCGACTTGTGCCATAGCCTCCTCTATACTCACAAAGCCTGGCAGTTCGACGACGGAGCCATAGAGTGCCCGGTCGCCGATTTGGAGCGCGAGAATCTGGTAGCACAGAGCATTTCTCGGGGAACCCATGGACGTCAGCGTACAGCTTTTGCAGTGGCGAGGACCCGAAACATGACTTTCAGACCCGACCATAAAAGTAGCGGTAGCGTGAGGAAAGCGAGGAGCACAAGCGGACATTCCGTCGCTCAGGAGAAGTGTGTTTCGGCGTCTCGCCGCAGCAAGGTGCCCGTCATGCGACTCTCCTCTCATTCGTTGTCTGCCGCTCTACCTTTTCAATTTCAGCGGCCGCTTCTCGTGGCGATCTGCCAGGCTTTGTCAGTATCGGCGACGTACGTAATCGAAAGCTTCGCTGTTGTCGGCCTTCCACGGTTGGCTGAGTGCTGACTATGACGTCAGCAAAGGTCTTCTCATCGACAGAAATAAGAGTAAGTACGAACTTCAATTACGACGGTGTTGGCAGTGTTAGTTTCGGAGTGCAATGATTTCAAGCTTCAACCATGCTAATTACAAGCAGAATCAAACTTGTTGTTCCCGACGCAATGGCGTCACGAGAGGGAACCATAGGAACGCGCTACCAAAACATATCGCCACTAATAGAGAAGGCTATGGCTCTGCGTGCGCAGAGCTCCAGCTAGGTTGTCACGCGTGAGAACAGACTAAAGTTCCCGACATGAATCGCGACAGTAGTGGCGTAGCCAAACCGGTGAGTGGTGAGATCGGTCTATTCACAGTGAGCTGCGTCGTGAGTCTCATGACGAACGCTATCGCCATTCATAGACGACAAGCAATAGGGGTTTCTGTTTCTGTTCGCGAATGACAACGGTAGCCGTCACTGTGGAATTTCGGCTCTGCTTGGTTGGCAACATCAGAATGTAGAGGCCGGCTGCCGTCAAACTTGAATGAAAGGAAATCTAAAGTAACACGTGAATCACCCCATGTTTTTAAACCCTGTTTACACTAGTGCTCTGAACTTTCATAAAGCAACCGATCGTTGACATGTCTCAACTGTCATTGAGCTCAACGAGCTCTTTAACGAGCGTGCCTTCCAAAATCATGGAACACGTCATCTACTCCCGAGTAATACATTTCCTTGACTCTATTAATTTTTTTCACCCATCACAACACGGGTTTTGCAAAGGCGTTTCTTGCGAAGCCCAGCTGGCTATTTTCCTTTACGATCTGCATGCTAATCTTGATTCTAATCTACAGACTGACGTCCTTTTCCTGGACTTCGCGAAGGCATTCGATAAAGTACCGCAGAAACGCTTGCTTCTAATACTTTCTCAGTTAAATTTAAACTCTGATATCTTGTACTGGATTAAAGAATTCCTGAACAATCGCTCTCAGTCTGTTCTTGTTAACAACCAGTCCTCTCATTCACTTCCAGTTACATCAGGCATCCCCCAAGGATCCGTCCTTGATCCCCTCTTGTTCCTAATATTCATTAACGACTTGCCGCTTCATATGTGTGGTCATATCCGTATGTTTACTGACGATTGTGTTAACTATCGCTCTGTGACTAACATTTCTGAGCAACCATCTCTCCAAGATGACCTTAACCATGTACAAGAATGGTGTGACGATTGGGTTATGGAGCTAAGCATTGATAAATGTAAACTCGTATCCTTTCATTGCCGCCGCAATCCCCTTCTCTTTCATTATGCTATCGCTAACATACCCGTAGAAATCGTAGGGTCATATCCTGGCGCACGCATGTTACTAATGTTATTTCATCTGCAAACAAAACATTGGGATTCTTGAAACGTCACCTCCGTCACGCTCCCCAACATGTGAAATTACTCGCCTACAACTCACTTATCAGGTCAAAGCTGGAATATGCATCCGCAATCTGGGGCCCGCACCAAGTATATCTCATAAACGCACTTGAAGCAGTTCGAAATCGCTCTACTAGATTCATTCATTCCTCGTATTCATATAACGTTAGCATATCTTCACTGAAAGCAGAATAATGCTTGCCTAGCCTCTCTACCCGTGGTCGCATCACCACCCTTTCTTTGTTTCACAAGTTCTATTATTCTCCGCTTGGTTCCATGCCTTACATCATACCGCCGGCACGTATTTCTCAACGCACAGGTCATCCGCTCCAAGTGGCACGCCCACGCGCCCGTACTGTCACATTTTTTCCCTCATTTTTTTCCCGCGCAGCCTCAGACTGGAACGGCCTTTCCCACAACATCGCTGCCGTCAACTGCCCATCAACATCCATGGACAATGTAGCAACTCATATCTCTCTCTGAATATTTATGGCACCCAAGAATTAATCCATGTGTACATACCCCTTATGTAATACCCCCTGATGGGGGCCTTTAAGGTAATAAAGTGAAGTGAAGTGAAGCTCGACACTAAGTTGTCCGGTGTTACAAGGTGCACAGGCTTAACAACCCCAGTTGAAATGCGCGTCAAGGTACACAGTTGAAACCGAATAAAAACCAAAACGTATGTCACATTTTTTTTTAATAGCGATGCAAGTGAATTATGTGCACAAATTTTATTCCTTATAAACGCTTAAAATATAAAATAAATTTCTTTTTGTTTGTTTTTAGAGTAAAGAAACGACAATCAAAACGGTTCAGACGAATTCAAGCAAAAAAGACACAACGAAGGTCTTGTCAGCACCGACATTACAATGGCCGCCCTCGCCGAGCTTTCGCCTCCGCGACATGCCGTGGTCGTCCTAGCGGCAGCTTTGGCCCCGAATTCGGACAATATTTGCTGCTACGATACTTACTAGATACCTCCCCCAATCTTCCGCAATAGTAAGTGCTTCGGTGGCGCTGGCCATGGGCGGAGATATGGCGGACCCCTCCATCTTTTGCTCTACCGGGGCGAACCCCCCTCAGTTATATACTCCGTTTTACCTTTGGTGTACCGCAGCGAATGTTAAAAGCGCGAGCTCAGAGCGTTGGCAACTGCCCTTAATGCACGAGAGCTTGTGCCACCTAGAGCTCCAGAGCAAGAGCCTCGTGTTTGTAGCCTTTCCTGCGAAACATCATAAGATGCAATAGAGTATAACTGAGGCGGGCCAGCTCAGTTGAATGTTAGTTGAACTCATTGATCGTTAGCGGCTCACTGACAGTTGGCACCGCCGTGTTGACACAGGGACGTTTGCTTACGATTTATTTGGCTACGTGAGGAGTAGCCGCGACATTTGTATTTCGTATGTCGCGTGCAAAGCTACCCCTTGAACCGGTAGCCACGCTTCATTCAAAGCATGGATGTCCCGGTTGCTCGCGACGTAAACGATTGTAAGCGGTCGTAACGTAACGTAACGCAGAAAAACGCCCCTTTGTGAAGCAATCTTAACACCGGCCGATCGTGATTGAGTCACCTGTCGTTGGCTTAAAGGGGCAGTGCAACGATATTCAATTGAAAGTTTTTCACTTTACACGAGCTCAATGGCACCAGTGGGACTCGAGGATACTCGCACGCAACGCCACTGACCAATAAGCACCTTTGTTGCTGTGCAATTTCAGGGACAAAAGCGAGTGTTTTCATTCAATCTCCCTTTCACAAAACTTGATGACGTAGTTTGGGGTCGCAGTAACGACCACTGACGATATTTGAATGAGGATTATATATTGGACCCGAACATCGCGTGGGCACTAGATTTTGGGCTCGCGATAATCGATAGGTCGAGAACCATTCGGGTAGTGGCCCTTGTACAATCGCTGTAATGACGATAATAGGGAGTTTTAGAATAGCGCACGCTAAAGCTTTGCGCACGCAAAGAATAGCGTCGTCGTCACTGCGTATGCTCCGAACGCAAACCAGGTTTTGCGCTTTGCGTGCGCAATTTTAGCGTGCGCTATTTCTCGGAAATCGCGTGCGTACGCAAAGAGCCTTTGCGCTTCTCTAAGGAGGATTCATTATGAGAAGTTGGCTAAAGCCAAGACGAGCAGAGTTAAGTAAAAATGGCGGCTTCCAGGATTATGTCGGCGGCTGCTTTGGCGGCGTCATGAGTGCGACGTCGGCGGCATCCTCGCGACTGCGATTTTCGATGCGAGACGAAATTGTGCTCGGTTTGGCAACGATCACCGTCAACATGATGCTTGCGACGCGCGAACACCTCTCAGCGAAGGTGCGATGTGCAAAGGTCAGTACACGAGATCTCTCTCGCCGAGGCGACGCAAGCGGGCACGACCGGTCAACCTCTCGCGTCACATTTTCGTGTTTAAACAAATCTAAAATAATACTCTGGACCAAAAAGCTTCTTTCTTTCTAAAGTTACAGCATTTCGTTTGTGAAATAAAAATTGTGACTGTATCTTGGTGGCGTCGCAAGCGCGAGATGCTTGGGCTTTTGCGTCGCGACGCAGAAACGCTATTCTAAAACTCTCTTGCGCCGCGGGCGCTAATACAAGCGCTAAAGTTATCGCTAGCGTGCGCTAAAATTTCGTACGTTATTCTAAAACTCCCTAATAGCAGAACCATAACACAGTCTGGAACTCAGCGCGTGTCCTGTGCCTTGCAAACCCCAGCGCGTGGCTATGATCAACATTGACGGCATATATTCGGCTCCTTATCACAAGGCCGCGTGTTCTGGCTGCGAAATGAGGGTGTGAACGTTACTCGTTTTTCTTTTAACTTTTTCCGCAACTTCGATTGCGTGTGGCGAAAAGTAAACGGATGTTTCACAGGTCATTAACGTAAGGGAGCTTTTCTAAGCAGACTTTGAGCAAGGTACAACCAATCGTTGCATCTCCCCTTTAATTACAGTTAAGAACGTGAGCAAAAAGGCTGGTTCACACTGCCCCATATTCTTACGTTAGGTTACGTTAAGAGATATTTGAGAGTTATAGTAGACCGTGTTTCCCCCTCCGCTAAGCCCCTCCGCTACCCTGAACTCTACAGCCAAGGCCATAATCGGCACGCAGGCGCAGTGGCGGTTTCTTCGTATCGGAGGGCTAGCGGAGCGGGAGGCACGGTCTACTAAAACTCCCTATTACGTTGAAGTCACTGGGACCTCTGTGCATCATATTAAGCGAGGCTACCAGTTCAAGAAGAAAGCATGAGACGCGACATCGAAACGCGAATGTTTCGGTGACTTATACGTAACGTAACTTAACGTAAGAAAATAGGGCAGTGTGAATGAGCCTTAACTAACGTATAACACCATCAAAGTTAGATGGTTAATAGGTTCTAGGCTTCCTTTTTTACAATACTTCTCTCTCTCTCTCTGTCAATGTTAGCTAGCATAGAAAAATTATGGCACTGAATTCCTATAATGCCAAACCCTATATATACATCAACCTCTGCAAACTGAGCCCCCCCTCCCCCGTCTCTTTTATTCTTTCTTCGCTCCCTCAAACTTCTTTTTATACTCAAACAGAACAGGTACAATTGGCGCTTCGAACTCTCACCTTTTCTTTTATAACGCTCTCGATTCAGCAATCAACAGTGATGGCACGCTAAATAAACTTCTACAGAGTACGGTGATCCAATTTTACTTGCTTTCGGTACTTCAAAAACTTAGTTTTAAGTTTTGATGATTACCCAGGAATTAGCGCAACAATACAGTTTAAATGTTTTTTATTCACAGTGTTCTAGTTGATTGACGCAATTATGTCATTAATTGTAATGTGTTGGTATATCTTAATTGAAAGAAATATATATAGTACTCCCGAAAAAATTGTGTGAGTCATCACTCGCCTTGTAGCCGAGTAAGGTAGAAATAAATTAGCGGAGAGGCTGGAAACCCTCACTCAATCTTACTTCAATAATTGAGCGTGGCTTCTTTTCAGCTGACTGCGAAGGAATCTATATTTTACCAAAGTAGTTTTCACCAGGAAGAATACAAACAAACGTGCCCCCCCCCCCCCCCCCCCACACACACACACACAGAATGATGAAAGTTTCAAGACAAAGGACTCTTCTTTTTGAGAATCGTTCGCCTTTGGAAAGTTGCGTAGCGTTCATCCGTACAAAGTTCCGCGAGGCCAGTTTGAACTCACTGGACATTTTTTTCCTTCTGGCCGCTGTTCGCTCAGCTACGGTCCTGCTCACGACCATTTAGAACCCGGAGTGGCGGACACGAAACTTTCGATCATCGAAACGGGCCCCGAGAGAGCGGGCAGAAGACGATCGACACGGGTCCCAATCGAGGCAACGGACAAGACAGCGGCCAAACCCAATCTTCCGCTACCACCGAACAAAATCCAAACAAGATATAATACGAAGAGAGAAAAAAACCAATCGCGGAAAAAGGAAAAAAGAAATAAATTAAGGCGAAACGATCCGTTTGAGAACAAACCGAAGCCCGACAACCCCAAGTAGAGCACGAGGAGCAAAAGAGATTTTTCGGCGCGTCCAGCGCAGCCGGTCGCCACGCCGCGTTCTCGGTCGGGTTTCGGGCTGCGCTCTACTCTCTGAATTGGCCCACCGCCCTTTTCTCGTCTTTTGTGCGACTCGCCTAAGGGGACGAGTGCAAATGGCCTCCGCTGACCACTTTTCCAAGGACGACGACGACGACGACGACAGCCGCGCACCGTCCAGGAGCATCAACAAGAAGCCCGGCTTGAACAAGAAAGACCAAGAAGTGGACGACTGGGCGTGGTCCTTGTCCTCGCACGTGATCGATAGTCTGCCAACAATCGCGCCCCGTCCAAAACTCTTCTTTCCACGCTGGCTAACGAGAATCTTTCCGACGCGTCCAAAAGTCCTGGTGGAGAAAGAAGTTCACCGCCGGATAGGGCAGCCCTCCTTCACGATCAAGTCTGGCAAAGGCTAACCGGGCGTGACGACCGCTGCCAATCACTGCTGTCCGCTTAGGAAGGGCACAGTGACAGCTCTGCTCAAGAGATAAGATTGTTTTCGAACCACCCAACTTTTGTTCTCTTTGTTCGCTTTACTACACAAAAGAACATGCGTGACACATCTTACTCTATAAAAAAAAAAAAGAATGCTCCTCAACATTTTAAATTGGCAGTCAACGATACATCTTTCACCATGAGTCCAGGCGCAGCCGATGCTACGAGTTGATTGGGCCAATCAGACAGCGTTAATAGAGAGTTTTAGTAGATCGTTTTGGCTCTCCCGCTACGCTATACGCTAGAGCGACGACGCTACTGCGCATGCGCGCTGCTAGCGGAAACATTGCGGAGCTGCGGAGGCTAGCGGAGGCGCGCTAGCGGGCCAAAATAGCGAGGGGCGTAGCGCGGCGTGCTAGCGTGGCTCTCGCGAGAACGAGTCTTGGCGAGATAAGGGGGACCCAGCGAGGGACGCTGTTCAAGATGGCCGCCACGCTGCGTCTACTTGGTCTGTGCGTTTCGCGATCGTGGTTCTAAGGGGTGGATTATACCTTGCTGCTGCGAGAAGTACTCGCGACAAAGCCGTTCCACGACTGCAACAGGTAGCGATTCATGGCGGATATACTAAACGCGGCCACGGAAAGGAGAAAAAAAAAAAAAGAAAAAGCTTCACAGTTTTAGGTGCTGTGAGCGAAAGCTGCAGCCCCCTGCTCGGCCGCTTTGTCGTGAAGACAAAACCGACTAAGGAAGCGGAGCGAGCAGGCGGATATGAGGGATTTCTGTGGCGCTTCATTTTCGGTGAACAACGACGCAACAGATGAGCTACAGTGGTTGTCCTTTATTTTTGAAGATTTTTCTCGGTGGCTTTGGCATTTGACTCATATCGGATTGGCTTGGACGGCTTGGCCGACAGTTGTATTCAATCACAGACATAATAGTCACCTACTTACAAAAGAAGCAACGATTAGCACGTTATTCAATAAAAAAACAATATTTTATTAAGATAACGACGTTAATAAAAACAATTGCGAAGGATTGCTTTACAAATCTGTTTTACGCGAGCCCTAGTGTCCGAAAGAGCCGCTAGTGGCGTTGCGTTAGCTCTCGTAACGGTGTAATCCGTAGCGGGTTGCGAACGTTCTACTAAAACTTAAAATGGTAGTTCCGCTACGCTACATATAGCGGAGGTCGTAGCGGGTAGCGGATAGCACAGCGGGAGTGACTGAACGATCTACTAAAATACTCTAATAGCGCACCACCGCAATGTCCGTCATGTTTCGTTACGTGTTCTATCATGGCTGAACAAATTATAGACAGACAAAAGGTCTAGTGACTTGTGCTTTTGACGCTGCATGACGACAAGTGTTTCCGCTACCCATTACCGTAAACAAAACACGTGTACATTTGTCTCGCAGAAACTTTAGACTGTTTGGAAACCGCGTGCTAAAGACCCGTTTCAAAAGACTCTCCTCTGCTGGCAGCTGTTTGATTCCTGCGGAAGGGTGGACCAAAACCGTGATGTTAAGACACTGTTAATGTGTTTCGTTGAATTCAAAAGGAATAACACACCTTCAAAACAAAATGATGACTTTAGTGACGTTGCACTTGCATTGTCGACGCTGTTTGTTTGGCTCGTCGACTCCTATTCCTGTTCGCCCTCCGACGTTCTCCCTCTTGTGGAATGACTTGCACGTTCCACGATGTCAGTTTTTCCGCCATTGTGCAGTGGTTCCGACCTTCTAACAGTGGGCACGTGACTTTCGAAAGGAGTCTGTACTCGATTCTGTTTTTGTTGCTTGCCGGTGTTGTAGAGCTTAATCTTGGTCCGCTGACTGAAGGCTCGGCTCTACTGCGACGTTGAGCGCAGCGAATGCTGCGTGGCGCTGAACGCACGTGTTTAGTCATATTGGAGCATAAACGCTCCTTGAAGCTGAGATGGAATTGCTGTAAAGCTTACAAATTGGGCAAACGGCAATTATGAATAAGCTTGATAGTATCGATACTAGGTTCGCAAAGCATGAGATTATGTTGGCAGACATGAACTGTGCTCGGCGTAACCGAAGGGTAGATCCAAACGGTTGATAAGCAGTTTCGGAAAAACCGATTTAAAAAAAAAAAAAAAAAAAAGAAAAAACCTTACACAGGAAGCTAACGATTTGGAAAATTAGAGAGTTGACCTCGAAAACAGAAGTCGTAGGTAGAATCGGGTCTTCTATGGGGTGAATGACAACAACCGCTCAGACACTTGGGATAAAGATTTGATTAAAAGGATTCGCAAAGCAAACTTGGGGATGGATAAAACCTCCGTAGAAACGGCGCACAGTGTTGATCGCTACAATAACAGGTTTAAACGACCAATTCTTGTTAACTTTGCGTCGTATAAGGAAAAGCAGGAGGTAGCGTCAAACATTAAAAAGCTTAGAAGGTCACCCTTCAGGGTTGGTCAGGACTACTCACTGAAACCCGAGATATGCAAAAACAAGTCTGGGAATACGCTAAAGTTAATAAAGCTTCGCATTTAAAAGTGGAACGCGATTGCGTTATCAGTCCCCGTTCGCATCTCGTTCTCATTCGCTTCTCGTGCTCTTCCTGGCAGTGAACAGAAAGTGCGGCGGGCATTGCCTAGACAGTAGTGTGTCTGGCTCGCAACCGAAGGGTCGTGGGTTCGCTTCCCACCTAAAATCCTTCAGCATTTTCTTTAAGACAATTTAATTACTTTATAATATAAAATAATTTGAGAGATTTAAAGGTGGCGACCTTTACGCCGCATGACATGTCTTGTTTTTTAATAACTTTCATTTTACGCGTGACGTCAGCGTCGTAGGTTACTTGAAATTCCCGCACTATGTCATGTAGCTGTGACGACATGACACTATCAACCAATCAGGATTTTCCTGTGACGACGCCACACCCACGCCAACGCCGGCTTTTCTGTGAGACGAGTTCTTTACCACTGTCGCATTAAAAAAACTGACAGCAATAACCGGGCGCAACTAAAAATCGACAAGCTCATTGTTTCCTTTCAGTGGGATAGGGAAATGAAAGGAGTTATTCCGCTGGTGAAGCATTGACGCCACTGTGAGCAAATAAAACGCGGCTGTCGTGATTTTGTAGCTGCTGTTGCAAGCTGCAGAAGTATAGACCTTTTGCATCGCTATCACCCCGGGCGAAAAATGCTGAGTCACTGAGCTGTGGACGTATGCCGAGGGTCTGATCAACTGCACAGCAGAGCAACAGCGCATGCTGAGAAGGCGTCCCACAGCCCAGCAAACGAAGATCGCAGCGCGCAGAAGACATTTTCGCAAAGGTCCATAATAAGCGAAGTTGATGATCTTGCCGGTGTCACTGAGTCTGTGAAGACTGATATAGTATTTGGAACAGAATCATAGCTGAGCGCGTCTATTGCAGATAGTGAGGTCTTTACAAAAGAGTTATTGATCATCGAAAAAAACGGTCCGGCCTTGGTGGAGGAGTGTTTCTGCTAATTCATCCTTCATCACAATCTTTCCTACTAGATATTGGTCATGACGCATTTGGGTCGATTTAGGTACATAGTCTCCTTAAATTATCACTTTTCTTATGCTGTCGAAGCCGTTTGTAGACCACGAAATTCGAACTTGAGTACATTACAACCACTCTAAGATATTGTTTTAGTGGCATCTGGTCAGACAATTTTTCTCGCTGTTGATATTAACTTACCAAAGTTGAGCTGGTAGGATGACACATCTATATTTAAAGTTTGTAGCCGTGTGAACATTGAAATAAAAAAAATCATCGTAGGCACTTTCGAATTAGTACAGTATGTGAAGGAGACTACTCTTAATAATAACGCCTTGGATCTCTTGTTCTGTAGTTCCTCCAAACTCGTTACTTCTGGGAATAATATTCTAGGTGTTAGTGATCATCAGGCTGTATTTGCAAGCATAAAAACTAAATTTCAACGATTGAAGTCATGTGAATCAAGGGGAATATGGTTTGTTACGAGACATTTGAACATTTTAGCATCGCTAATCAGCTTAACCAGTTGCCTTTGTTTGAGTATTATTTGAGAGGTAAAGTATTCATGAATTATAGTGCGTGTTTAAAAAGAAATGTACGTTCCAAGCATAGAATTTAATAAGCTTAAAGACCGCCGACCAGTTCGCGCTTTCCACTTTTCGCCCGCTTCCTCCTCTCCCTCCTACCCTTTCCACCCACGCCCGCCCCTCTTTGTCCCTTCTTTCCATCCTTCGCTTCCCTCGCCCGAAGGCGTGGAGAGGAGGGTCTTCTGCCTTGCAGAATCTCGAGTCTGGTCGTCGGCCTTTAAAAGACAGAAGAAGCCATTGGTGACCTCCCGTATTCTGAAAGAATTCAAAAGCGAAGACGGGCGTTTGTGCAGTATAGGAAAATAAAAAGGAAAAATCAGTTAAATAGATTATTTCACATAACACCCGAATACATATCAAATATAAAAAGAACGAAAAAAAAGAACCCTATATAAAAGGCTTAATGAAAGAATGAAAACCAACTCCAAATTATTTTCGCAATATATAACGGGAATTCGATAAGATTATGTAGGAATAAAGAAGATTGTATATATTAAATCAGGTTTCTTTAGATATAACTGATAAAGCCACGTGTTTAAATAATGAACCATTTCGTCGTTTACCCTGAGACTGGGGGGGTTTTTTGAAGAGCAGAAGAAACAGAAAAAACGTTGGGAGTGTCCGCTTCTTTTGTGATATAGTGGAACCTGTAAAGTCACGGTGCGAAGGACAAGTCGAGACAAGTCGTATGTGATTGGTTGTTGACGACGAAAACGAACTATATAAGAGGAAGTTTTTGAAATAAACGTGTAGCTGAGTTTGAGACCTGTCTGTTTTTTCTGTTTCTTCTGCTCTTCAAAAAAAAACCCCAGTCTCAGGGTAAACGACGAAATGGTTGACTTCCACCAGCTAGCCTGTACTTTGACTCTTTTCTCGTTTAAATAATGGCTTTCATTCCGTTTTTTTTGTCAATTTTTTTTTGCAGTTTTCTATACTGTACGTGGAATTGAAGCGCTCTTAAAGGATATCGATGAAAGAAATGCTAATGGTACAAAAGGTATTTCCACCCACGCATTGAAGCAATGTGCACGAACGATCTCCCTTTATCTTTTTTTTTTTTAATTTACGCCAAGTCATTATCGACGGGACTACTACCAAACGACTGGAAGGTCGCCCACGTTGTCCCCTATTCACAAAGGAGGTTCGAGAAAGACGTAGAAAATTATAGGCCTATTTCACTTAGATCATTCCATGCAAAATCATGCAACATATTTTATATACAAAGAGAATTTGACATATAACTAGGGTATTGCGTTTTCGGTTTTTATTTTTTTTTTATTAGGCATACTTTTTTCGGTGTTTATTTTAACATTCCATTTTCGTTTTTTTTTTTCGGTGTATGTTTATTCCCAAAAGAAGTTTACCGTTTTTTTTTCTCGGTGAATATGAAAGACACACCATCGTAAACCGGATCAATTGATCCTTGTAGCTGTGATATTTGTGATCACTCGAAGAATAATGGCGCATATACATACGTGGTCTTCGCTACAACTTCCGTCAGGACACACTTCAAAATCGTGGAATTCGAGGGCATAATCTTCACCGGGCTTCTTTTCCCTTCCCATTCTGACGACGTGACCGTCTGAGGTGATGACTCTACAAGATTCAGCGGAATTCCAAAAAACAAATCCACTGTATTTATGTTTTTAAGCACAGGGAAGTTTGAAAGAGGGTGGTAACGAATGTATTGGCGGCTTTCCTCGATGTCCTCTAAAGTAGATGAAGCGAAAAACCTTATACTAACCCACATCCGAACTTTTTTATAGGACAGGGAACTTGACACACTAAAGGCTCGTTCACACTCTTGCAACCGAGTACGACCGATAAAGACAAGACCGGTTTTAAATCCTCTTGCGACTTTTTAGGACCGGGCGCGCTGCTGCGGGTGTCCCGGGACACAGGTGTCCCGTGAAGCCCAATCCAAGGCCTCATTTGTTGCATGTTCAACCTTGGAAAAGAGAAATTACGAAGACGTCACTCAATGTCGAACCTTGCAAAGCCCTCTCTCTCCCCCCCTCCCCACTTCTCCCACCCAACTTGGCGCGGCCCTAAAAAGCTTACCTTTTTCGGTTAAACCTAAATTTTAGAAAACGGATTAGACATACTTTTATCGGTTTTTACCGAAAACGCCAAACCTACAAACTGACCCTTCTCGGTTAAAACCGAATTTCCGAAAATAGATTCGGCGTACTTTTATCGGTTTTTATCGGTTTAAACCGAAAACTCCGAACCCTACATATAACATAAAACATTTCTTTTTTATCGATGACGTACACGGGTTTCGGAAAAGAATCTATTGCACAACGCAACTTGTCGAATTTTATCACGACTTTGTATCAGAGTTTGATGAGGGAGATTGAACAGATTGTATTTTTTTCTTAGATCCTCTTGAGGCTTTCAAGGTCTCGCACCCATGTCTTTTAAATAAATTCGTGATGGTTAACCTAGCTTAGACTGCTCAAATGAATTCAAAATTATCTTTTCCAGCGCAGACAGCGTTTAATTTTGAACGGTAGAAGTTCGGATTATGTAGGCGTCACTTCAGCGGTTCCGCAGGGGTCTGTCCAGGAACCCCTTTTGTTTTTAACCTTTATTGATGCTATTTCCGTTGGTGTCTGTTCTTATATGAGATTGTTTGCTTATGATTCCGTTGTGAATAAAAAAATTAAGAGTGAGACTAATGTTGCTGAGTTATAAAAGGACATCTTGGGAATAAACAGCGGCAAAGAAACTTGGACAAGAGTAAAGGAACAAACACGACAGGACAGCGCCGTCCTGTCGTGTTTGTTCCTTTACTCTTGTCGAAGTTTCTTGGCCGCTGTTTATTCCCAAGATGGTCACCTCAAACCAACTAGCCCAACGCGTCACATTGTTACTAAAGGACTTAGACCGTTTTCATACCTAGTGTTCTGAGTGGAAAATGAATTTGAATCCACAAAAATGTGTAAAGCCATGTTTTGCAAAAAAAAATGCAAAAAGAATATCGCAGTGTCGAGGAGGCTATAACTAAAAAACATCACCCTCGCGAAAAAAAAATATTGTTTTTGATACGATTATTATGTATTATGTTTCCTTTCCGCGAACAATTATAATTTTTGGACTTCTCTCACTCACTTTTATCATTAACAAAAGCATAGACATTTTATAATAACAGCGTTTGTAATCGCAACGAAATGCCTCGTTTTCACGGGTCCCATGTCGTCCTGGCTGCCCGCACAATGCTCCTCCCATCGCCCGAGGCAATTTTGATCTTTGATTGCTTTTTTAATATGGAAATCATCCGTGCGTCGTTATGATTTACCGGTTTCTGGGATGCTTAGAGATCGCGGAGTGAATTACCGCAATATTTAGCTGATCTCAGAAACCTAGCTCTTCAGGGCATCTTTAACTACAGTTGCGTTTTGCTACAGTTACCACACCATACTTTTGGACGACGTTCTTTAGCTATGCAGTCAAAGATATGAGCTCATGTGCAGCTGCGCATCTCGAACGCCCATCAAAGCTGTGCACTACTTCTGAAATGGCTGTCCGAGTGTATATTGGGGTAACTGTGGTAAACCTTACCGCAGTTAAGTGTGACTGGATCATGAAATTATTTTTGAACTTCTTCCTCCCTAGCTTCCCACCTCAACTCAAAAGCAAAATGAGTAATCAGGGGGTCGGGCCATGCTTGGGTACCGGCTGCGATAACTATACAAGCTTCCACGGTGATTTAAGCACATCATGGAACTTGTCATTCGCAAGGGATGATAAGTGCCGTCACGACAGTCATTGACCACAAACGCGCGTCGAAATATTCGTCGACGGATTGATCGTTGACGAGTGGATACGTACGAGTGACGCAGTGCTCGTGTCCGATCCGTGAGCTGGGTCAACACCACCTAGACAGAAGGCCTCCACATGGTTTCCTCTTCTTCTATGAAACGTCATCACAGTCGGATCGCGCTCGGTCGGCTATTGGACCCAAGCCTGACCTTCGCCGCGCTGATTGGCCACGAGCCGCAGCCGAACACTGACGCAGCACTCCTGCCCAATCTCTCGCCTCGATCGATCTGACTATGATGACGCGTGTGGAGGCCTTCTGTCTAGGTGGTGTTGGCTGGGTTCGATGCATTCCAGTGAAAAGGCCAAGAGCTTTAGGAGAAAAGGAAGACAGAGGTAGTCCGCAATATTTTTTTAACTTTTCGTACCGAAAAGCAGGCTTTTGAGTTTTTACCTTTGTGCACTCGTTTTCATTTGGCTCACTCAACGATATGCCATTAGCAAAAGCCCACTTTACTTCAGCCCCAAATTCATTCAATGCTTCTTTTACTGCGGTTACGATACGTGTTATATGATATCCTATAAAGGCTATGGATCGAATCGGCACATGTAGTTAAAATGCGCTGGCATTTACTGCCCTGGTGCATTAAGCGGTCTTTCGTTTAAACGGTCGGAGTTTGTTTTGAAATGGCTTGGACTGGACTGGTTTCGTGAGGCCGCGGCACGGTGCGCGGTTCCCGCCGTGCTTTTTTATCCCTTCGTTCGCTCGTCACGTCCCCTTTTCCTCTTACAAGAGGGAAAGAGTCTTCAAGCACGCTTGAAATAACGCGCTGCGGGAGCGGAAGAGAGAGGAAGCTGTCGTGGCTTCATCCGAAATTGCCTACGCCGGAAGAACAGACTGCCTCTCCAAACAGAACAGTATGCAGACCGTTCCGAGGTTACAATTCCCATCCTTCGCTGAGTCGGAACGCCTGCACTAAATGCTAACGGATTTCGTCAGCAATATAGCTACAACATCAATTTCGGTAAATAGTTCTCGTAAATCAATTTCAAATTTAAATTACACACGGCAATGAGAAAATTGAAAACATTGCTAATTTCCAGAAACTTGAAATTAAACGTTTCTCACTCACCGGTTCAATTTGCCTTGCTTTTAAGCATAAAGATAGTGGTTTCAAACCCACAGAAGGAACAATATATTGTCTCGTTTCCGCTCCTCGGAAACGGCTTTCCGCATTGCTCTTTTTCTATTACCAAAAGTCATCAAAGCAGTCGTGACGAGAGGAATCGATTGTGGTGGTGCCGACGCCAGGCACGAGCAGCGCAAGATTGCTGTTGCTGCTGAAGACATCACAAGGTTAGTTTGGGAATGAACGGGACTTTTATTGCGCCAAAGGAAATAAAAAATTGACAAGCGCGAACTATGTATTTTTTTCAAACTATTCATGTACCCCTGCAGCTACCGCTGTTATCGATTTGGGAGCTCCCTACATATTGTGTCTTGAAATGGCCCTTGTGACCGCAGTCAAAAAGACAACGTGCTCGTGCGATATATTTGTCACCGGCTGTCGTCCTTTCCCAGACTGTCGACATCATTTTTGCACTTTCGACCGTGCCACTGTTTGTATCCCATAATTTTCTTGCATTTATTTTTCTCAATTTCAGCTGGTTTATCTTTCACCGTCTTTAGAAATTTTTAATCTCTTTATTTTTCTTTATATACAAAAGAGGAAGATAGGGGGCAAAAAGCTGCATGGCTTTCAGCTTGACAAGGCCCTACCGCGTATGGTATATGTATCGCTTCAGCACAGCTACAGACCTACGGCCTGCCGCCATGATAGTGGGTATTGCAGCGAAAACGTCGAAATACGTCGCTCTGGGGGCGGAATATTCAAGAAGGATTACGTTAAAGTAGCATCCGCAAGGTTTATCGTGCAGCACTTGGTCGGTGATTTCCGATGGACAAAAGCGTAAGTAAATTTTAATCGACCATTGTATATATATAACATTAGATTATTTTCGGTTTAATAATTTTTTTTTTCAATTCGATGTGTTGTTTTGCGTTTATTTTTTTTTACCCACACATTCAATGCTTCTTGGTGACATTTGTTAATATCAGGGAAAAAGTGGCGGTTACGTTTAAAAACAATAGGACACGCAAATGGTATTCCCAAACTCTAGGCGACAGACGTGCGACCGGAACAAACAAAAAATGATTTTTGTGTGTGTGTGTGTGTGTGTGTGTGTGTGTGTGTGTGTGTGTGTGTGTGGTTTACCGCAAAAATAAAGTAATCATCGTGGAGCGATAACTTCCCGTCCAAATATAGAGCTAGCGGTCGAAACCAGATGCTCATATTGAACCGAATTTTTGGGTGAACGTAAGCGTAGACAGAATCTCCCCCCCCCCCCCCCTTCCCCCAAAAGCTGTTTAAAGAAAACTAAAACATCTTTGTATAAAAGTCAAGAAATCAAATTTAGAAGTAAGTTGGAAGGCGTGGTTTCAATATGAAACAAATTAGCTAACGCATTAGGAAACAGATCGTTATGTCGCAACCAATAGCTAGTTCATTATAGATGTCGTCATGAAAGCAATGACAAGATGGCACAATCCATCATTGAAGGGAGGCCGCCTATCCCGAGGACGAGTACCAGAGAAAAATAGTTTGCGGTGGTCTATAAATTAACGAGTGATCCTAATGGAAGGGCGTGGAACTTATGTGTGCCTTCGTATTTGTTTTGGCAAACTACGGGATACTAAAACTGCGAACACACTCGCGGCATGATGAAATAGCATCATAAATAGTTCTATAGGAGCCACAGCAACGCAGATAATTTTTTCGCAAACATATAAAACAATCAATGGATACTTCGATAAAAGCAAAAAAATAATATTGGCTAAAAAATTCACTGAATACTCTTTTAAAGGGGGGGGGGGGGGGGCGGGGTGGCGTCCATTCGTGTAATCAACACTATATAATGCAGTGGTAAAAAATCCATTGCTAGCGGCTGTCTAGCAAATAATGGGGAAATGGTGGCTAAGTGCCTTAGGGTGACGCAGCTCGGAGGACATAATGCACGTTAAAAACATCAGGCTATCAGAAGCACTGCACTGGAATCCGAGTCAGAACATCCAGCGTCAAAACATCCATCGAGTCAAAACATCGAATTCGTGGATGTTTTGACTCGTTGGACGTTTTAACGCGTTGAATGTTCTGACGTGGATAGATGTCTGAATCGTTGGACGTTTTGACGCGTTGGATGTTCTGACTCGCACGGATGGTTTGACTCGTTGGACGTTTCGACTCGTTGGATGTTCTGAATCGGACGGTTTTTTCAACTCGTTGAACGTTCTGACGCGATCCAGGTTCCAATACAGATATATAAAGTTTGCTTTTGGGATGTTAGATCTTTTTTACCTGAGAGGAGAGTTCTTTTGTGTAACCGACTTTTAAAAATATGGTATGCGAAGGCAATATGTTCCTTGACAAACTCATATAAACGACGAAGAGACGAACAATGCTTTGACATTTTCTGAAAATATAATGCAAGCGAAGAAAATGAGTGGAATATTTATACTTTCTTTTTTGTAATTTTTCAGTATACAGTGCACTGGTTAGCGACGCTTCCTCTGTCGTATGTAGAGCTCTTGAAAACCGCATTTAGGGTTCAGCGGTGTGTTTAACCCAGGAGGAACAAGCATGTGCAGGGGGGACAGCTCCATAATGCGGTGAGCGGACTGCATGCTTGGAAACGATATAATAAAGCCAGACTTGTGCCTATCTTAAATGCTCTACTCGAAATACGTATTTCATATACTTTTGGTAGTTTTTCGGTATCTCGCAAATATATTTCGC
Source organism: Ixodes scapularis (assembly GCF_016920785.2). Lineage (NCBI taxonomy): Eukaryota > Metazoa > Arthropoda > Arachnida > Ixodida > Ixodidae > Ixodes > Ixodes scapularis. The sequence continues at coordinate 33,118,679 of NW_024609880.1, read as the reverse complement.
CTGGAGTATTTCCTACTATATTTTAATTACATTTCTCACTATCTTGTACAGAGTATCTCAAATACTGTAATAAAGTCTGAAATTGGGCTTGTCAGTGCATATTGGTAACAGAAGAAAACAGAGCAAAAAAAAAGAAAAAAAACACAAGGACAAGTAGATGAAAGACACGAACGCAGCGCTGACTCAAGACTTTGTTTTTGCTTTCTTATGCAATGCATAAAAACAATAAAGGGGAAAAAAACTCATTCAAGGCAGGACTTTCCTTCAGTCAACAATTTGAAAGGTGTGCAAGTTGGGGTTTAGTTACTACAATTTCTAAATTTATTAGATATTTAGTGACACTTTTTTTTAGTATGGCTGACTGAAGAAGTGTCCCGCGGTGAATGAGTTTTTGATTTCCTTTTTTTCTCACTTCATTGTTTTTACGTATCGAAGAAGAAATAAAAAAAAATGAAGTCGTGAGTCTGCGCTGTGTTCGAGTTTTTCGTCTACTTGTCACTGTGTCCTTTTTGCGCTGTTTTCTCCTGCGATCTCAAATACAGTTTTTAACCCTCGAAAATATTTGTTGCCGGAACAATCAACGGAACTGGGAATCCTCAGACTCCAGGAAAAATCTAAACCGATTGCAGACTTGGAGACAAGCGACCAAACACGAGACTGTAAACAAGGCACGAGAAAAACACTGTCTCAGATTGCCAACTTTTTTCTAAAAGTAAACATTGATTGCCGCAGCTAAGTCGCTCTATGAAAGTAATAAAGATCACTGAAGTACGCGATTTTCAGCAAAGTCATCACAAATAAAGCACCCCCTTTTACTTTTTTATTTTTATATTACCGGCTTGAAACCTACTTGCCGAGTATCTTCGTTGTAAAAGTAACTTCAATACTAATCTAAATACATTTTCAAATGGGTATTTATTATCTTATCTTAAAGGCCGACGTATAACGTCGGTCTTCTGCAGGGAAGATAATCCTGTTAGCGCTCCCCTCTCCTAATCTGCGAGGGGAGCCAAGTTAGGACAAGCTTAAAAGTGAAGAACATATAGGAAAGGAGGAGGAGGGCAAAAGTGGAAAGCGCGAAGTGTACGTCGGCCTTTAATACTTTTGCTGAGTACAATTGGCACAAGACTGAATGAAGCTTACTGCGTATGGAATATTCTTTAGCTTAGAACATAAGAATGTATGTTCTAATCTGGTTTAAAAAGCAATATGGTATTAAATAAATGGGAGAAGGAATTCCAGCAATTTATTTGAACTGAACGCATATGAAGAATAAAAAAACATGATATGTGCATATTTTCCATAACCGCTTCGAGCATAGTACCTGTCAAATGCGGGGGACCTGCAAAGTGGGCGATGAACTCTGAGTAGTGTCTGCTATAGCACGAGATAAGACGCGATAAGCGGAGCAAACATTGGGACCCGTGAGAAAAATCAAGCTCGAGATCGGTCTCCACCTGCCTCTATTAATGTTTCAGCTAAAGGCGAGCAAATGGTCCAGAATTGTGCAGCAGCTGCGAAAGCTCGGGAAGCCTAAGTAAAGGTTGAACGGGAGGCAGACCCTGGAAAAGTATGCGCACAAAAGGCCGAAAACATCTCATGTTCCCGGCCATATTTGGGGATCGGTGAAGTGCTGTTATCACATGTTCAGGCGTATATGCCCGGTCGTGGCTCATCACACTGCAATCCATTCGCCCCGAAGCTGACAGTGCAGAATAAACCGCACGCTCGTTGGACCTGTCGGCGTCACATTACGGGATCGCCACTTTCTCCACATATACTCATGCGCGGATAAAGATGTCAAGCTAGAAAAAAACATGCCATTGGTGACACTTGCCAAAACATGGCTTCCACAGCACTTACACCGAACCGTAGTACAATGTAGAAACAGGGTATAGATTGTGCCCCGACTTTCACTCCGAGATGCGATGATCTAAGATTTGTACGGAAGGTCGTTGAGTAACACGCCGGTATGGCCCGGGGCATTCAAAACGGTTTACTGTGTGCACCAGCATACGTCTATGATAAATACATATTTTCAGGGAAGCCGGCTCATGCACTAGTCATTTTGTTCTATGGAAGGACTCCAATAATTAAAATCCTGTCAAAGTAGTTGAGCACGTCTTGGAATGTCGCATCTTCAGTCGCCAAATAGCACGAAAACATATCCATCTTCTCCTGCAGCAGCTTGTTACGTCTGGTCACTTGAGAACACATTTGGTTACAAGAGTAGTGCCGCGATCCTATTTTGTGAGAGATGCTGTATAACTTGTAGGAACTGTATGAATTCAGCCAAGTCTGGATGATGACTCCTCAGCCGGCTGTGCAGTCCGTTATGCCACACTTCCACCATCTTGGTGCTGCGTGGTCCATCCTTCTCAAAATGGCTCAAGATGTCTTTGACGACTGGTTTGGAAAGCAAGAATGCTGTCAAAATACTTGGAAAGTTGCGCGAAGCACATGCGTTATCTTATAAGTTATTTATTTACTTATTAAGTTATTTGTCCCTCAAAACGACCGAAGTCTTTGTATGAGGCACCTAAGTACAAAAAGAATCATGCCCACAATTCATAACATCATGCGTACACCCACGCATACAACCTTAAAGAGAAAGCTTTTAAAACGATATGATAGCTGTGTGCACAAAAGTGACTCAACTCAACAAAAAAAAAAATATATATATATATATGGACGGATGTTCTGACTTGATGGACGTTTTGACTCTAAATGTTTCAACTATGAGCGATGTCTTGGCGCGTTGGATGTTTTGAATCTTTGTCACGTGATTTAATTAATGTTTTGACTCCTTAGATGTTATAACCTGTTGGTTATTTTGATAATAAGCGCCCTACGCTCTCTTAACGGGAACGTCAATTTTTTTCTTTTTTCTTTTTTTGCGCTGCCCTCAGCAAAATGTTTTTATGCTTTGAATAAAAGTCATCCCATATGCAAAGCCAAGCCAGCAAACTTCTCTCTGTTTAAACATCCCTAAAGCCGACTCTACTGCTGTTTATTTATCGATCCTAATTGCGAGAATTAATTGCTAATAATTGAACTCCGGAATATTGGTTTTCCGAGATGCTACGACCCTTTTTTGCAAGGGGGGTTTCTGCAAGCCGGTCTGAATTTCACTATTAATCTAGTTTTGCTTGTGGTAGTAATTACAAGATTAAGTTGACCCTTTTCTGAGCCTGGACGAGCAGGTTGTTATTTTTTTTTTTTTTTTGAACACAAGAAGTTTTAGGAATCCATGTAAATGCGGAATATAAAAGTAATAGGCAAATTTCAAATCGCATCAAGCAACATTGCCGGTCGCCATTTCTGCGGCACGGAGAGCTTTGTTGAATGCGAGTCCTCGCCGAACGCTGAGAGCCTTGGTTTTCCAATAGATAATCAAAGTAAGTGCCTAAACAATGGCCGACTTGGATAATTGGTCTGGCTGCTATTATAAGGCACCTACATTTGAAAAGGTCTATTAGGTTTAGAGAACAAAAAACGCGCTTCCCGTTCATCGGTCGCCGTACCGCGTCTCAGTGAAAGAGAGAGAAGTCATCCTGAAGCAAAATGAAGAAATGCTCGACGACGACATCATCCAGTCCTCAAACAGTCCGTGGGCTTCACCGGTAGTCCTGGTGAAAAAAAAAATAAAATAAAGACAGGACTGTTCGGTTCTACGTGGACTATCGTCGACTGAACGCCGTAACAAAAAAGGACGTCTGGGCTTTCGAAAGGAAGCTTTCGTCAATCGTGCCCGCTGTCCCCCAACACTCCCTGCGGCCCGCTACGAGCTCTGGAGCGCTACAGAAAAGTCTAGCTGCGCGCACGCAAAGTAACCACGTTCCGGTTATGAGAGTGTACAGGAAGGGGCAATACGGTTCACGAATATTCCCTATTAGAGAGTTTTCATAGACCGCGTTCCCCCTCCGCTAAGCACTCCGCAAGGAAGAAGCTGCTACTGCGACTGCGCGCCGATGGCCATGACTGTAGAGTTTCGGGCATCGTAGCGGGTTGCGGAGAGCGTTGCGGGACGGCCAAAAGGATCTACGAAAACTCCCTATTGTCTCGGTTCAGGGAGGCTGAGTTGGAAACACACACCACGAAAAGTTCTGGGCTGACTGCTGCTATTTACAAGGCTCCCTAACGACGGAAGAAAAAAGAAAACATTTCTTAGAATAGACGATTTTACATTCAATATTTTCAGGAACGTTTTCTACATTTCGTTTATGCTGTAAAATAAACGAGCCGTTTACTTAAAAAAAAGAAAAAAAAAAACGAACGATAGATGTTTACAATCTTTTGGAAGCGTTCCACGTGTTCATCCTTTGTTCCTACGTATTTCTTTGTACAATTTAAGATGCATTCAGTAATTCTACTTCTTTTTTTTTTTCTTATTATCTTTTACTTGCTTCGGTACCTATACTTCTTATTTATTAATTAGCAAGGTCCGCATTTGTTCAGGTTAAAAAAAGATAGCCGGAAAGAGAAGAAAACTACCAACATTGCACTGCTGTGTGACGGTACCATGCGACAAAAGAAAAAAAAAAAAAGCTTCCCAATGTAATAAATAAGATATGTGGCAACAAAATGTAAAAAAAACTTACCGAGATGACTACCGTGAAACTGATGGTTGATGGTGTGGAGAACCCACCGAGGAGCTCCCGCAGTAGCTGGACGGAAACATTTTCAGAATGGTGGCGCCATCTCTCGCCTTCTCTCGACATTATTACCATCGTTTGTTTTGTGTGTGTGTGTGTGCTCTGCTGAGACAATAGCAGGCGGGCAGGCGTCCGTCGATGTCAACAATCAGTAAGTTTTCGACATCAGAAAGGTCGGAACAGGGGAAAGAGGCGAAGTACGAAGGAGGCGGAGGGGAGGGGAAAGCCTTTTTTTCAAACCCCCCCCCCCCCCCCCCCATTTTGAGAAAATAATCTTGGAAAAGGGGAAAGCAATTAGCCTTTTCCCCTGCCCCTCTTCCGAACGTCTCCGACGTACTTGGATTAAATGGCTTTCAAACAAACCTCTAAGCAGAAATATCTCTCGATTATTTAACGTCATATTTCGTTAATCTATAGACAATCAATCTACTACTCGATTCTAAAAAAGTTCCATTCTTATTAAAAAAATAATTCATCATCCCGTTTTTTAAAACAACTTTGCCGCTGTATTAGTCAGCTGCTCAATGGCAAAAAATATCGTTTTCCAGACCTTTTTTGTTTCACTCATCAGAGCAATTAGGCAGGGTTATTCAGGTTTCCCAAATGACCCCAACACCGGTAACTTCGTTGCTTCTTTCAGGATAATGGTTTATTACACATGAAAGGCTAAAATTACACTTTCTTTCTCTCTATTGCCAAAGAGACAGGAAACGTTCAGTTCTTTTTTTTTTTTTTTTTGCTAGAAATTCAACATTCAAGTGAAGTGAAAACAGGCTCCAAGTGACTATTTACCACCGCTCAAGACGCACCGACAACAATTGAATATTAAGGTGTACAATGCAATACTTATATGCCCCGGTTTGTAGCAGCCTTTTACATCTGTTGGCATTTAAAATACTTCCATGAGATACTTACCAAGGACAGAAAAAAAACTGCAATTGCGTCACCCCAAAACACATTATATTTATAATTATTAAGGTATAAGTTGTGTAAAGGCTATTGATTCTACAGCACTCCCGTAAATTGGAGTTCTAATTGCATGAGCACAAACTCATAAATTATGCTTACTTACGTAATGCTTGAACCACTGTGTCACATAATGTTTTGCATATGACTGGGATTTCTAAGGTGATAAACTTGTGAATGGTTACAAAGAGATGGAGCGCATTCAAGCTATGTACGAACCAAAGTTTTGCATGAAAAGTTTCCGCTAAGTTAAATAAAGTCCACTGTAAAAAAAAAAGATTTTCGAAATACCTCCTCCGCAGCGCAAATGAAAAAGAGGCCAAAGATACAATCTCGATGTAAAAAAATTTGCTATTCACTTCTGGAAGATATAAATATTATCCCCACGGAGGCCTGCCGCCTTAGTTTTGAAGCAATATCTCTGTATTTCATCGTAAAATTAATTCGCGTGGCTGGAGTGTTTCGTAATAATTATCTGGAGCAATGATTTCAAAACTTCAGGGACATGTGTTGCAAGATCAAAAGATGTGAAGCGACCGTTACTTTTTCATTCACCCCCTTTGCCAAATGGCCCGCGAAAAGAAGGCGGCAGGTTCGAAATGTATCATAAACGCTCTGTCGCTTTTGAATAAATATTCATACCCGTTTCTGCACCATTACTTCGCTCTTTAGGTTCAGTCCTTAAATTGCACAAATTTGTCGACGGATCTTTTATGGTCAGCACGTTTGGAAACCGTTTTCAGAGTTCGAGCTCTTGAAGCGAAGCATAATTTATAGTCGGTGGGTTATTCTATTGACCTAAACTGCATTATTCCAAAGCATGAACTGCTAATAAAAGCGCCTTGTGTTGGTGACAATGCTTACTCTGTCCCTAAGCTTTTTTTGTTTTGTTTTTTTGCTCTTAGTGCGTAATAGAGTCTCCGTCTAAACTTAGTATGGACTATTGTTAGCCACGCATGCTAAAAGCGCGAGCGAGTTGCTTTGGATGAAGCCTTCGCGGCTGCACGAGCTCTCGTCCAGTGAGTATTCCATTCAAAGCAGTCAAGGCTAGCCGTTGGCGCTTGCACACCCTTCGCAGTTAGTCCATAGAGTCCATAGTCCATAGTCCTGAGACAAAGTATAGTCAAAGTCGTCATTTTGCAGCTAATATAATCAGATTCTCAGAAAGTTGCGTGTGGGAATAGTTAATAATAATAATAATAATTTTATTGCAAATGAACATAACGTATGTTAAATCTGACCTGCCTAAGCCACATTGGGCTTGACTGGCAGCGTCTTAAAATCAGTGAAACCATGCCGTTTGATAAAGAAAACATGTAAAATAAAATCCACACGAAAAATCAGAATAACAAAACCAAACTAGTGAGCACTTTACGATCTAAAATTTCTCAGGGCTTTCTTGAGCTTGTATTTTGTTCTTAAATTTAGAATAGTAGAAGGTAGTTTGTTCATAAATGCTGGTACATAGTAACTCCGAGCTCTTTTTCCAAATCTTGTCGAACATCGAGGTATCCGGTAACGCTCTTTGGGTCTAAGAATACGAGAAGGTACATATGGAACTTTAAATTGACTATCCCAAAAATGCCTATGAACAACAGTTTCCATCAATAGCGAGTTAAAATCAGGCAAATGCAGTGCTTTAAACACATCAATGTCCTTACCAAGGCATAAATCATAGGAAATGTTCTTTAGCAAAGAACGCAGAATCGAATTAATTCTAATTTGCCAACGCAGAGTACAATGACCATACACGGTAATACCGTAACGGAGCACACTGTAAACAAGAGCATGTAAAAAAAATTTTCGGATGGATAGTGGCATCAAACACCTCGTGTTGTATAGCAAACAAGGCACTGCACGAATTTTCTTACACACATGAGCAAGATGAGTGTTCCAGGTTAGGTCAGTGTCAAAGAATAGGCCAAGATATTTTATAGAAGATATATGCTGCATAGGATCACATGTACATGATAGGCATCTAGACGTACGTAATCGTAAAGAGCAGGTCATATTAACTTTTTTCAAAGGGTTGTGGAAACATATTAGCTGCGTTTTGGATGCATTAACTTTAATTAAATTAGCTTCAAACCAGTCCATAGTTTTAACTGCCGCAGTTTGCAAAGACGAAAAGGCATCTGAATAATTGGACGCTCTAGATAAAATAACGGTGTCGTCAGCATATTGAAATCGTGAAATTGGTACCACCATGGAGAGGTCATTAACATAACGATTATAAAACAGTGGACTTAAAACCGATCCCTGGGGGACACCCGCTTTGATTGAAAAGAATCCGCTTTGATACCCTCCAAATGAAACACATTGACGCCTATCCTGTAGAAAGTCTTCCAGTAAATTTTAAAAACAACCTCGAAAGCCTAACTTTGAAAGCTATGTTATCAATATGTGATGGTTAACACTGTCAAATGCCCTGCGGACATTAAGGAACAGTGCGCAGGCAGCTTGATTCCGTTCAAAATATGAATTGAGCATGTCAGAAAAGTCCTCAAGGAGCATTTGAGTACCCCGGCCCTGGGTGAATCCATACTGATAAGGAGGTAGTAAACTGTGTTTATCTAAAAAGCTATTCATAGTTATCCACATATGTTTTTCCAGGACTTTAGCAAAGCAAGACAGAATGGAAATAGGTCGATAATGTTCTACGTTATTTCGCGCGCCTCCCTTGAATAATGGAATCACCAAAGCTGTTTTCATTGCTAATGGAGTGATACCATTAGATATTATGTGATTAAAAATTGAAAGTAGAACAGCCCTAACCCCTTCAAAGTTTCTGCGCAAGTCATTAACTGAAATACCGTCGATACCTGGAGATTTACTGGGCTTAAGGCTAAAAAGGATTGACCTAAGCTCTTCTTCAGAGAGAAGAGGAAGATAAGCCGAGCCTAAGACACTTTTGTTTAAGATACATGAAGCTGGGTGTTGCCCTGCAATACCTGATACTTGAGAGAAACAATAGTTAAATTTATTAGCAATACTCTGTCAATCAGTAGAGAATTGCGAAAGAAGGTAGCTATCATTGCTTTTAGTGCACATCTTCGTACCATGGAGATTGTTGATGAGCGATCAAGTTTTTTTTTTATATCAGAACGAGCGTCCTTAAATTTATTTCTAAAGTGCATGCGTTTGGCCTGACGAATCATGGCATTCACCTTATTTCTGCATTGCTTAAATTTCAATCGTAGCATAGTGTTACCGGGGGAGCGTTTTGACTGTGCCCATAAAAGATATTTTTCTTTGATTGCTGCCAATATTTCTGAAGACATCCATTTCTGGTCTATGTTACGATGCTTAATTTTTACAGTGCATGTAGCCGCCTTTTTAAAAAGTTTAAACTGAGCTACAAACTGTTCATAACCATCAGCTGGAGATGTAGTTAGAAGAAAAGTATTCCAATCATGTTGCTCCAGAAGTTTATCGAAGTTCCTGAGATGAACTACTGACAACTCCCTCACAGCGCCAACATAAGTCAACGGCTTAGATATCTGTGTTAAAGAACAACAAACAAAATATTGATCAGCAAGTTTAGTTTCAATAATTGCAGACTGGATTACCACGTTCTGAGCTCGTACGTTTATATGATCAATGTTAGATACCACCGACTGGCCAGAGATAAATTCCTCCCGTGTTGCCTTCTGAATTGTTGCTTTTAGGCCCCATTTAGACAAGATAGTCTGCGACTATGGTCACTGTGGGATGAAGTACATCGATATTAATATCGCCGTTTACATATACAAGCTCTTCAGATGAAAGAGAGCTAGGACAAAGCTAAATCAAATTCGGCCAGAAATAACCGTGCATTAGAGCACCGGCGACGATAGATTGAGAAAAGGACCAGGGATAACAAAGGAGTGATTAAGTGCAGCGTAACTAATTCTGCCTGTTGGAATGAAAATTGTAACTCGGCCACCGACCAACTATTTTTTATAAACACAGCCACACCCCCTCCTCTTCCCATTGGACGAGTATAAGAGAACACTTCATTGCCTGGTATTTTATACTTAGTGAAACTGTCTGAAGAAACGCTAATCTCGGTCAGTACAAAAGCATCAAAACAAGAGCAAAAAGGGGAGATTAATGCGAGAAAATGGTCCCAGTATTTCCGGATGCTTCGTATATTAATATGGGTAATACGAAAAGTATTACCTTTCAAACTTGTAAAAAAGTTATGTACTTCAGATAAGGAAACAAAAGTATGAAAGTCATCACAGTCCATAATCGGACGGTCCTCTCTGGATCCAATATCCTTTTAGTTTATCAGTTCAAGATCATGTTCACAGCTGATGCGCACTGGGGTTGCCTCATCTTGCCGCTTGGCAAAGATCTTGCCATTTCGAACCCAAACATACTTGAATCTTTTCTCCTTTCCCCGTGTTCGAGCCTTCCAAAACACGTTTCGGTTGATTTGGGTGAGATTCTCGTTAAAATAAAGCTGGGGTAGAGTTCTCGCTTGTGCGAGTTCGCGCAGACCGCCACGTGCCTTCATCCATATCTCTCGTGCAGCTGATGACGAAAATCGAACCAAAATCGGGGGGATCTTATCCTTTTTGCTTGGGAGCCTGTGGACAGCCACCATGTCAGAAGGTTGAAAAGATGTGATTGACAGTTTGTCTGCGAGGTCGAAGACGGATTTTTTGAGGTCTTCATTGGTTGACACCGGCATGCTATGGATTTCTAAATTAGGCAGGCGGTTGTACTGTTCAGCGTCGTTTAACTCGACCTGTAGATGGGAGATGCGTGCAGCGTTCTCAGACACATTTTTCAGTTCAGTCATCTCTGCTTTCAGTTCTTTTATTTCCTTTTTACTTGTTGTCATTTCGACAAGTAGCTGGTCATATTGGCCCGAGTTGAACTCCACGGAGGTCTTCAGCTCGTTCACAGTGGCCTTCATTTCTTCGAATGTTGTTTTTAAGGTCAACAGGTCATTGACTTGAGCTGGTAGTCCAAGGAGACTATCTACTTTGTCCTTAAGTGAAAGAAGTTGATCCAACTTTTCGTTCACTTCAGCAAACTGAGCTGACAGGTTCGCAATATCCAACTGCGAGGAGACCTTATCAGGGCCGATGACTCCCGTCCGTCTTTCGCGCGACATGACCGACAGCGCCATTTTTCTCTTTACTTAGTTCCCATAACCTGGAACGTAGATTCCGCCACACCTGAGCAAGGAGTACCCATGTGGTACGCAAAAGAGCATTCTACGCAGGTTAGAAAGCGTCCATCATCAGGCAGCGGTTTTGAGCATGCTATGCACTCTTTCACAGGCATGGTAAAGTGGCAAACGAAAAGTGTGAATACTTGCTGCAGTTGTGTGGGGCAGACGTCTTCGTTTGTGATGACTGTTGCAGGTGAGAGCCACGCAGTTCCTTGAAGGCGCGGGTAACAGTCGAGTCAGCTTCAGTGATAAGAGAACGAATGTGATCCCGTAGAAAGGTATAAGCCCGTCACCAGACTGAAGGTCGCCGGATGATTATAGCGGTAGTCGAGTCCTTGGCGCAAATCTGTAGTTGGCAAGTCGCTTGTGAGTCATCAGGGTTGCTATTCAAGATAATATATACACCTTTCCAAAGAACACTCGACCCCAGGGGCAACAAACTGTTTCGAGCCCAGTCACTGAGTTTGAGGCTAGACTGTCACCGGTGTCCCTCCTAACCCTAGCCGAGTGGACTGTGATTTCAATAGGCCCAGCCTACGTAGGCGCATTTTCAAACGCTGCCGGTGGCTAAATTCTCGTCTTTTCCCGCTATATTTTGTGTTTCATGACACATATATTTTCCCGAGGACATTGAGAAGCATTGTGCAACATTTGAAAAAAAAAGCAAGAAAAAAAAACTATTTTTGTTGGGTAGGCGCGTAACAGAACAAATGCGACTGGAATGTATAGTTCTAGTTATTTGTTTTTTCTTACGATAACTTTTGACGGCGCCGTGGGATTCGCCGAATGTGAAACGACAGAACGCTTTGTTGACAAAAATAAATTGCGGCAGAAGAGGGCCGAAAGGCATGCATTTTTCACGCTCACAAATAACGTGTTTACCGATGGACAGGTCACGGACATACAATTGAGGAAGTGTTAACATTCGAACAATGTATCGTACGTGCTACACGATGCAGCGTTATCCGAAAATAATTTATTTGAGAAAGATCTCAAATAACACAGTCACAGTTGACGACAGTCACATCTTGACGATCGGACGGAATCCGAGATGACTTCATTTTGGGGCACGTTTTAGGGAGAGCTTTCTTTTTTCACAACCGCACTAATGCAAAGAAACAAACGCGACTGACCCGTTTCTCACCCCAACCCGGACAACTATTTTTGGGGATGGCTGAGGATTCTACGTGGATTATCTCTGGGAGGGGGGAGAACAATGTTCGCAAAATCGCGTCGAGGGTCGTTCGACGTCCTTCACCTCCTTCGTTTCCCGTGAATGTAAAGCAGAAAAGCTTGAATGGCAAGCACTTACCAGGCTTATTTCTCACAGTGGAAGATAATGCAAAAAGGGTACGCAGCACGCATAAAAAAATTTAGTGGAAATTTTCAAGAGGGGCGAGAAAATGTCGAATGCAAAACCGCAAAAGCGCAGGTAGAGAACCGCGCTGAGCGGGTCTTCACAGTCCCAGAGTATGGCAGAAAATTTCTAGCTGATAGAGAGCGCGAGAGTCGCACCAGCCGCATCAGCATCAGCAACATGGCGGCGGCATAGGAGCGTTTTTTGGAAAGGTGTATATAGAGCGGTGGAAACAGACGTTCGGATGCTACGGCTTCGTCTTCTTCTTTTCTGATGAATTAACACAACTACGCATGCGCGACTTTGAAATCTACCGGCATGCCCTTTGCCGCTGCGATACATTTTGCTTCTAGTTAGTGGCTACAAAATGCGGCCTCTGCTTGACTAGCATAAGAATAGTTTCTAGTGTAATATTGCAACGCTTACGCTTGTCTGAACCTGCCACGTGTAAGTTTGTTTTTCTGATGCAGTGAGTGACTTGAGGACTTGCGTAATTAATGCATGATATCTTTGAATGTATGTAAATGCAAATGAAATCATCCACTCTTAATCATGTGTCAAACGCAGGACGAACAGCGGAGGCTACAACCAATATCTTTCTTTATACGCATTTTCGCTCATAAAATAAAAACAGAGATGTAGTAAAAGGCAAGAAGGTAAAGTATGTCAGAGCAGGATCTAGAAGATAGTCCATTACGTGTTTGGCGACGAAAAGAAAAATTATCAATCTACAGGGTGTTTTGTTTTAAACCGGCATTAAGAAAATGTATACGTTAAGTGTTATTTGAGACTTGGAGCCAATTATTGTTGTGCCATGAGGGCCACTAAAGACGATGCGCAAATCTTTAATTCACTAATTACCTAAAGTGTTTTCATTAAGCTTTTAAGTATTTACATTGGGATATAATGTAGTTGATAAAATGGACAATCGACCTCATTACGGTCAAGCCGTAAACTAAATTTTGTATAAAAAAAATTTATGGTGGATGCAACTCCGCGAGAAATGTCACCCTTGTGCACGGCTTCATACCGAAACTAAAAGCGCCCGTGCCGTCGAGCCGTCCGTTCTCCGCTTACGTCGCACTGCTGATGCCACTTGCGGCGCGGACACGTGGGTTGCGGAGCAGTCGCTGAGCGGGGGAATCACAGTCACGGGCACTCTTTCCCCACTTGGCTTCGGTTTCAAGGCTTCCACAAAGGTGGCATTTCTCGCTCCCTAGCACCCCCCCCCCCCCCCCCCCCACACGATGCTTTTACAGTGGAGCTCTTAAGGGCTCTCAGTATCGCGTTTGTCAGCAAACAAATGATGACACTAAACTCTGCACAGTTACCGCCATCTGTGAGCGATGGCGGAAACCTCTCCAGCTTTTTCAGTCTAGCTTGCCGATTTGCGGCCGGCGGCCGGCCGTTACTTTCTTCCCACCATAGTACAGCTTCGCTGCTCTCCCTTCGTCATCAGAGTGGAAAGGCTCAAAGTTTTAATAAGATTTACGTCATAGCTGGAAAATAATGAGGTCGAGCGTCAATCTATCAACTACATTTACTACAAAAGTAAGAGTGCAAGAACATAATTAGGAAGTTTAAGTTCATTAAAGACATTAACCAATCTCGCCTCCTTTTTTGTTGCCCCCATGAACCCTAAATTAACCCAAGAGACAAAAGAGTCCTAATGTAAGTTCATTTAAATAAAAAAAAATATATTCTGGTCCCGCTAAAAGACACATTTCATAAAAATAAGTCACCGAAAAATCGTACTTTTCCTTATTTGTAAGTATCTCCATACGCAAAACAAAAAGCCGAAGAGTGAAAATGTAGAAGAACGTGAATACAGGAGCCTGGTGTTTACGTGGCAGAAGCATCAGTTTATACTGAAATTCTTCGTTGCAGGCGCAACATGCTTGCTTTATCCACTTTCAATTTAGGAGGCGTTTATAACCGAGACGCCGATGAAACAAAATGCTCGTAACTTCATCTGGTGTTTGTGTGAATAATAAAAAATACAACCACAAGGCTCAACATTATTCCCAGCGTAATGCATTTTCAAATGTCTTTTTCATTAACATCTAATCGGATTCAACATTTTCCCCAGTCAACAACTATACACCGAAATTAAAAACCTAGCCGAACGTCAGAGCATTTAAAAGATGTTTAGTAATGCTTGCATAAATTCCAAAGCGGGTCACTTATAATTTTGAAGATTGATTGTTTTACGTTTCCGTCAAACTCCATGCCTAAAAGAAAATAAATAAAAAAAGTTGTATTTACGTTTTACTTTACACTTAACCGCACCGTATCGCGTTGAAACATTATGACAGTGCTTCTTGCAGAGGTGTTTATGATCTCCAGTTTAGTTGTTTTATATCGCATTACTGCTTATTGTGGCACCCCTTTTTTAAAAAAAATTCGTTACAGCGATAGGAAGGTGTATTGAGACCAATCAAACTGTAACTTGCCATACAGTACGATTAGTTTAGCGTGAAACTTCTTCATAGGATCAGTTCAGTACTTCTTTCCTTTATATTATTAATCTTTCTGAAATCAGTTCCGCTTGATGTGGATAACTAATTTTATTAAATCCTTCACAATCACTATAATAGATTTTTCTTTTTTTGCGGTGGTAAGATTTGTTTAGACTAATGGATTTGGAACTTAAAGGGCCTCTGACACGCCAAAAAAATGTTTTTTTCATGCTAGGCGCTGAAATGGCAAGTCAGGACATTACAAGAAAATTGTTTCACTATAGAGGTGCGTAGTTTTTTCATAAAAAAATAGAAATACGAGGCCCAATTCAAAGTTCCCGCCAGTGCACTGTGACGTAACAGTGTACCGCAAGGTGTCGGGGCTTGCGGGAACAAAAAACACCGAGAATGTTTCATTTTTTTTTTTGTTTATTTTAGTGTCAAGAGAAAAACGGAGGGGAGGGGGGGCGGGGAGAGAGAGAGAGAGGAAGAGAAAGGAGAAAGGTTTCATTTCTGTCCTCACAGTTCCCGTCCACGCGATTACATCTACGAACACCAGAGAGCAGCACGGGCTCCACCCGAAAAAAACGGTTGAAAGTGCTTGGTTGGCGGGACAAGCTCTAGAGGGCGGCACAAATCAGGGATGAGCAGATTCCGCTGGGGAAACACTTTTATTTGTTCCTTCCATTTT
Source organism: Ixodes scapularis (assembly GCF_016920785.2). Taxonomy (NCBI): domain Eukaryota; kingdom Metazoa; phylum Arthropoda; class Arachnida; order Ixodida; family Ixodidae; genus Ixodes; species Ixodes scapularis. The sequence continues at coordinate 33,103,384 of NW_024609880.1, read as the reverse complement.
TGTCAAAATGTATCCACACCGTAACTTTTTTTTTTTTTTTTTTTTTATTTTTGCAACAGAAAATTAAAATTATACGAATCGGCTGTCACATGACGACCGTTGGCTGTAGTGCTGTTTTGCGTCGTGCAGCTTGTCATATTCCAGTTTTCGTACCACTAAGTTGTTCTTTGCAAGCGGGCATCCGATTTCCTTGACGCCTCTCGGAGATGGGTATGTAAGATCGCGTTGCACAGGTGTGAGCACCCGGAGAGCGTAAAAGAAGAATCGCTGCTTATTCTCCAGCGTCCACGCAGTAGATATCCAATCGGAAAGTTCAAAGGATAGACGACTACACGTCGCAGCTGAGATGGTGTGGTCACGAGACAAATCTCGCTCAAATTTGGCAGGCGACCGATGTAGCGACATTGAGCCTTTTTTTAGCTTTTTTTGAACGCAAGTTTGCGAAGTATTATGCAAGTCGTAGGTGCAAGAGCGTAGTTGTGAAAACCAATGCTTTGTATGGACAGGCATTCGGCTGAAAGACTCCCGCTATGTTTATAGGTAGTCACTCTTTCCTGCCACACCGCTTCAAAGAACTATTCAGAAGTAACTTCAGTAACATTAAAAAGTTATTACTGGCGTCATTTTATTTTTAATGCGCTACCGGTGACCTGCCACGAGCGCTGTTTCAGTATTCTACATGTATACTTTCGAACTGGTACAACAAAAAAATCTATGAACAGAAAAAAAAGACTACTATTACTGAAACATGATGTTGGGTGGAAGCCAACGCCCTTTTAAGCACCAGTCACGCTGCTCGCACATCATACAAAGGGCACGGTGTTTGCTGCAGAATTATTGGAGGACACGACTCAAGTCTACTTGAAGCACGTTTCCTTCATACGTTTGCTTGCTTCATATATGGCAGCAGAGAGTTTTCGTACGATCAGTGTGAAAGAAACCGTCGTGCAAGAAAAAAACACGATCCGGACAGTAGGGTGTTTTAGGGAACCGTTTACGCACATCCGATATGATACGATGGGCACTCCGGTTCAAACTGCGCACAGGCGAGTCTTCTGTGATAGCGCATGCGCAGTTCATACCGTTCGGCCAATCGTGCCGTATCGGATGTGCAAAAGCGGTTTCCTGAAACCCTCTACTGTCTGCAGAGCGTAATTTGCATGATGTATTAGCAGCGTGACCCCGACTTTAGTGTGTGCATTTCTATTAAGGACACGGGTATTAATAATAGTCCAATTTTAGTGCCATCTTGCCTGTACAAAGTGTCGGCTTGGCTAAGTGCTCATCTGTAGCGAGATCATCTGTGTAAATAAGATAAGTTTTGTTTTACAAAAGTCTATTTCGATTAGAACGAATCAGCATCAGCACCCTTGGATCCGGGTGCTTTGCACCGTGCACTCTATACTACTTTACACCCCTATAGGGTGCTTTGGCACAGGGGTGCTCGTTTGCACCCTTAAAGGGTGCTCGTCCTGGGACAAGTGCTTTACACCCCTAAGGGGTGTAAAAACGTTTAGTGTGTAAGACATCGTATCAAGCTGAACAAATCTCTATCACTAAACACGGCAAGTATATGTCTAATTTCGTCGAAGTATCCCTTTAAGCAACCAGATGCATCGCTGTCATTGAGACTCAGTCCTCTGACGTTCCCAACGCACAATTATTTGTTCGTTTTTTACCATGCATTGACTATATCTGCATTGTCTATTTGTATTCACGGTTCAGTATGATTACCGTTGGGTGTGATAGACTGTCGTCGTGTTACGTCAGCTTTACTCCGTCATAGTCGCGTACTTCGCCGTCGACAATTTCGTCAGTTTGCTTCGTCATTAACTCCATGTACACCTACACACTAAACTTTTTTACACCCCTTAGGGGTGTAAAGCACTTGTCCCAGGACGAGCACCCTTTGAGGGTGCAAACGAGCACCCCTCTGCCAAAGCACCCTATAGGGGTGTGAAGTAGTATAGGGTGCAAGGTGCAATGCACCCCAATCCAAGGGTGCTGATGCTGATTTTAATGGGTGCTCGAGGATGATTCATTCTAATCGAAATAAACGTTTGTGAAACAAAACTTTTCTCATTTACACAGATGATCTCGTTACAGATGAGCACTTAGCCAAGCCGACACTTTGTACAGGCAGGCTGGCACTAAAAGTGGACTATTATCTAAAATTAGTTGATTAACTTTTCCAATTACTGGTTCGACAGCTGTTACGAAATTGAAGACAATCACTTCCTTAAATCAGTAATTTTTTTATAAATCCTGAAATGAGCACATAGACCAAAAAAGAGAAAATATCATTTCACCAACGGCAGCGGTATTGTAGCGGTCCAGAAAGTATTGTATCCCACAACCCGTTTTGTGTGCAACAATCTTTCACAATCGTTTTTTTTCTGAGGTTTGTGCTCATTTTACGAAAAATAAGCTGGTCTGAGAAGGTGACTGCCCCCATTTTCACAATATGTGCTGGTGCTATCGAACCAGTAACTAAAAAGCTAATTCGTGAATTTTATGCAATAAGTCCACTTTTAACTGTCATCTTGACTGTATAAAGTGTCTGCCAGGACAACTATAACTCAACTGTAAAAAGATAATTTGCATAAAACAAAAGTTTTATTTTACAAGAATCTGTTCCGATGAGAATGAATCACCCTGTATCTCAGCACCTGTCAAACAGGGTTCAGTATGCCAAGCATGGCAACCAGAAAACCACGAAGTATGCAGACCAGATAAGTGAAGAAATAAGGAGATGCAAAAGTGCAGTGCCAGCACAGGACCTTGTTACAGAAACTGGATTCCTGATTTGATATGTGCAATGCATCGGCACATATGCTACTTGAAGCAGCCGTGCATAGATGCACTGTCCGATAATGAAGGCAAGATGTGCATGGCAGAAAAGATAATATTCCAATGTGAAGCTTATGTGCAAACGGAAGTTACAGGAAAATCTTGAGTAATTTGAGTTTTACTTCCGACAAAATTTGGAAGAAAAATAAGAAAATATCACAGAATTTGTTCCATGCCTAAAGCTTCTGAATTTATTAATTGCTCGATGGTCTTAATACTCGTATATTAGAATAGATCAGTGGGAGACATTCTCAAACATCATTTTAAAGAAGGAGTCTGCCACCAATCTCAATGTGTCATCAAGTGTCCAATTGTCAAACTGCCAACACTGAAGTGTGATATGCATCACATGCATAATCAGCACTTGCTCATGCAAGCTAAGCAATGTGAGAAAGTGTATGGTACAAACATAAACAAGGAGCTTAGCTTGTTCAATTCCGATACTTGGTCCTTGCATCCTGCTCTGGCTCGTCGGTCATTTCCCTTGCATATGAGGTGGTTACGAGTTGTCATACTTGGCATGCCGTAGTACCTTTACACTTTCGCCCAAGGCATGGCGAGTGGCATCAACTGCATACAAACAGCATGTGATTGAGCTGCAAGTAAATACAATTTGTTATAAAATGAGTAAAAAAACTAAAAGAAAAACTAAATTAATAACTATTTATTGAGCTATTATGTGACCACAAAAAAAATAATGAGGTATGTCCTCCACACACATATCCAAATACAATACTTGAGGCATTCTATCAAATATCACAGCATATATAGGCCTAGATGCTAGTAAAAATCGAGACAAAATTAAGGGGTTCGAGTCAATAAAAGTCAAACTAAATGAATAATCATTTATTGAACTATTATGTGAGCACAACAAAATAACCAGCTATGTCCTCCATACAAATGACCAAATATATTTTCTTTAAATATCACAGTGCAGGCCTAAGATGCTAGCAAAAATAAGAAAAAAAGAACAAAAATCAAAACAGATTACCTCAGTACATCACAATGGTTCTTGATAAAATGACTAGAACAGAAGATCAATTTAGACGCCTTCCGTTTCGAGTGTATACTTTTTGTTCCCTTGCACATGAGACTTTCATTTAGGACCCTAAAGTTGCATAAAAATCAAGCTACACTTTTTTTAGTTTAGGGCTTAAAACATTAAAACAAGCTACCATATTTTGCAGACTATACTTCACAATCAGCTGAATAATGCGCAAGGGTAAGTTTCGGCTAAAAAGAAAAAGTATTTTCTTAGATAGTCCACACTCGGTGTATAGTCCTCGGGGAAAACTTCAGGCTGGAGAACTCCACAAAAGAGATATCTGCAAATGAATGTCAGGGGGCTTTCTGTAATCTGCTCGTCAGCCAATCGCAGAGTTCCTCAAGATTAAGCTTGACCTAAGTTGGTTGCTTGCGGGCTCCCAAGCAAACAACATGTCAGATGCGAGGTATCGAAAGCCTGGGAAACAGACTGACGGTAAGAGGTTGTCTTGATTACTTTATCCCAGCGTAAAATAACCAAAACACGGCAATCTGGCCTAACCAGTTTTGTAATAATGAACAATCTTGAAACAAAAATAGTAGAGTCCACACCTGTAGATAGACTGTACGGTGTAAAATATCAACTTTCAGACATGTATAGTTTGTGCACTATAGTCTGGAAAGTATAGTACATTTATTTTAGTTTCGAGTTAGAAGGTTAAATGGGTGCTGTACTGAATTTTGACTTCACAAAACAAGGCACCAGAAGCACACCGTGAGATGCTACAGACCCCAAAACATCACTCATGCTGCAGTATCTCAACTGGATGGGCATATTTTCGAAAAAGGGAAGAAGAGAATACAAATGTCGCGAGCTTTGTTAATCATGCTCATATTTTCCAACAAGTACTGCCATCCGTACAAGATACCGTCATATGAGTTATGTTCTAAGGTTTGCAGCATCCCACCTAGTGCTTCGCCCTGGTTTCGTGCATCCAAATCTCGGTTCAGCATCCCTTTGGTACTAGAACGGTTGTTTGTCGGCCTCATTGATTCCACGCTCTTGCGACCTTGTTCAGGAATTTCATCAGAACTGGCCTCGGAGTAGTGCTGCTGAGGCCGACAAACAACCATTCTAGTACAGCAACTGTGTTTGCTGCCTTTTTCGAGTATGTATATTAAAAAGCCAGTAAGCCACCATGATGGCAGCGATGTCGTCCTCTGCATTCTTCATGGACAAAAACCGCTGCCTATCGACAGCGAGGTACAAAAAGTCAGGCCCCTCGGCGTCATTGCCAGAGTACACGACGCACGGCATTGCCGGGATGTCTTGCTCCTGTGTTAGCAAACAAAATCAATGCAATGTAAGGCAGGAACCATGCGCGATAGTCTTCTCTAAATCATCACAGTTAGTATATCACTATCTACCAGCGAGCTGGTCCAGTGTTATTTGCTATAGTCACTTGATCTATGTTAAATACGTAATACCCCCACCCTCTGCAGGCCTGATTACACTTGTACAGAATGCAACTTAGACAAGTGGCAGTAAATCATGCTTTCCCAGCACTGAAAAATATGCAAGATCATCAGTGCGACAGGGACACCTGCATTATCTCTGCGATTAGTAAAATTTCGGCAATGCTAGCCAGAAGTCTGGTTCCACATAGAGACGTAACGTTGCTTTGGCTTGCTCATTGCAAAAAAGCCAGAATCAGTCAACAGGAGTCCACATTCTCCTTGTGTGATCTCCTGATCTGCAATTACTTCACCTCCCATGTACATTTGGGCCAAAATAGTTTGCTTTATATGGTTAGAAATTTTGTGGAAACTGCTTTTGGCCATGATATTTCCAACCATCAGTGTGTCAGGAAAGACAGCCACTGGATCCTTTGTACCTTTCTAGAAGAGTGTGCCGTGCAGTGATTAGAAAGCTTGTTTGACGAAGTTGTAGTCCAACATGTGAAGCAGTGCCATCAGCATCGTATTGGCTCCCCTGAGACCGTCCGACTCCTAAACATCACCTCCAACTGCATAACTTTGCTAAACTCTGATCTAGATGAAGGCTAAACTATGTACAAGCATGGAACATGGCTCTATCTGTTGTGCAAGAAAGGTGCTAGTTTGTAATGTACCGCATGCTTGACTGCCATTAAAAAAAAATGAAAAACTTTAATAAGATTAATACATTCACAATTGCATATGTGCCCCAATGTTGCCTAAACATTTGCTTAGAAAGATTGTGCGCAAGGGAGTTCATAAAAGCGCTAGGTTACATTTTGCAACCTATGCTAGAAAAGATAGTTGAGAGCTTACCTCCTCTCCAACAAACAGATGTGACAGTGCCACGGTTTCCTTGACATTGTAAACCACGATCATCGTAGCCGCTACTGCCAAGATGTCTGAAAAATAGTAGCACAGTTCCAGTATAAGGTTAGTAGAAATTCTCTACAGTTTTCATGCCCTTGGCGCCGTGGAGGGCTCGCCTTCCACGGCGCTTGCCTACATGATTTGCAAGGCCCATCGAAGTTGGAGCTTCGGGTACTAAAAGGAGTGTGGAGCTGGATGTAGTGCTGTACAAGCATACTTCTTGTAAGCGTCTAAAGCGCACTGGCGAAGACTCTTGGCCCCTGCCGGTATCAGGGGCAGCAGAAGACGACCAAGACCATGCTAATGTTCCGAGCATGCCTGCTTACAGCGCCCGGCGAGACGAAAGCACAAACTGGCGAGCATTTGTTGCATTAGTCCCACAACCACCTGTTGCACAAAATTAAGGAGCTTGGTTCTAAGCAAAGTTTCCTGCAATCACACAGGTGTAATTGGAGCCACTGCACAGCTGTGACAACTGCTAAGTGTGCCTTTACTGCTGAGAGCTACTGCAGTGCGCCCCCTGTTCCACTGCTTCATGGCGGGTGTGTTGATGATTTGATGTTTTCGTTGCTTAATGATTCCATACTTTATAATTATAACTTCAGATGTTCCTTGTTTATCTGCAATATTAAATAAAAAGTACCTTAATAAATAACTGGTGCAGCTCCCTGATTATAATATTCATTTTGCTTTAAAAAAGACAAAGCGGCAGGTCTGACTCATCGTAGTTGCTTCATGAGGCATCGCCAATGCGTCGAAATTAAACGTGCATTCGACATTATGTGACGCCACTGCAGCACAAGCTGGTTCTGCCTAGTTCAATTAAAACATAATGCACTAGTAACATAATTCTCTCCTTATTGCCTAGGTTGCCCAAACCAGCAATACAGGGATTCTAAGGATTCCTTTTATTTGAAGAAGCTGAAATGGAAGGTCATAAAATGCAACAAAAAAATGCTCCTTCATCGTCTTTCGCCCAGTACAAACTGAAATGTCTAGCTAATTGCTTCAGGGAGCCCAACGACATTACAACGCACAAAATGAAAGCAACTGCATGGCAACTCCATCGGTAGTGGATTATTCTGTCTGTCTTGTTTTTCTGTATTATTGTTCTGTCGTGTGTGCATTCAATTTTGTTATCCTCTGCCTGCATTCCCCCAGGGCAGTTTCTCAGCCGCTAATACATATTATAGCTTTTTAGATCCAATTAATTTGAAGGATATGAACCTCAGCTTTCCCAGTGCCACAGAGGCATTGCCAGCGCCTGTCCTACTCAAAAGATAACGAAAGCCCATCCCCCTCTCCGCTCTCCCCCCCCCTCCCCAAAGTCTTCCATTTTGCTGAGGCCTCTTGTCCCCCATCCCCCCCATACAGTATTTTGTCATGGGCGCCGCGGAATCAAGATTTTGGCTACGTGCCTGGCTTGCACCCATTTTTTTGTTTGTTCATTACTGTAGGATTTAACTGTAAGCACAGTGTTAATGCAGAGTAAAAAATAGCAGCATGCTCTTGTTGGCTAGTGCTGATGATTGGACCAGTTGGTAGACAATTATTAAAAATAAATTGTGAAGAATATGGGAACAGAGCATACGGACATGACACAGCACTGTGTTCATCTCCTCCTCCTTGTCTGTGCGACTCCCATTCTTTGTTTCTGATAATAATTCATTTTTAATGATTTTCTGTTTGGTGTCATCTGTATGGGGGTTCACTGTAACGACCCACCTGCCATTGCATTCACTTTGGGGGCAGCTCCCTCTTCCTTATGGTGCCATCGTAGAGGAAGTGCAGGGTGGGCGTCACTCTCACTCTTGTGGTGCAGTTCTCCAGGTTCCCATAGGTTGCAAGCTGCCAGCCAAACTGAGTCAGGCCTGCCAGCCCTGCGGGAAATGTCAATTCCACTCTTTTAGACGTAGACACCCACGTTTTGAGTGTACCTGAAAAAGCTTCAACAGAGAGGAAACGCAATATTTAGCCCTTTTTGAATGCATCTTTTTCTTTTGCTGGGAACATACATAACACCACACACTAGTGTACATTCAGTGGTGTGGCTTATTATATGATGAGCATTTTTTTATATAACTTGAAGCATTTGGCGAAAACGTACCATATCATGGGTCGGACATAAATTGTTCCTGTGAACTATCCTACACATATACACATTACCTGATCTCATGAAAGCAACAGAGCAGGGAAGGCTGTACTGCATGAATTACAGATGATTTATAACCAATTAAAAGTTGGTATTTTTTCATTTATTACTATTGGTTATTATTTTTTGACAGAAAGAATAACTGGGCGAGTCGGTACGTTGGTAGTCTTTCAACACCATCGAATATTCAGGATCTTTTCGCATTTTTTCATACTTTTGCTTTTTCTAGCTGCTCTGCTTTTGAAGCGGCTTTCGCTGCCCCGTAAAAACGCGACATTCAAACTCACTTTATTTACATCGCACAATCGTATACTTCAAAAGCGTGCCGCTTCGGAATACGCGAAATGACCGCGCGTTTCTGCGGCACAGGCATTATAAGCATAGGCAAGAAATCATGCTGCTCGCTCTTGTAACGTTTTTTCTCGCTCCCGTTTTACGAAACGAATCGGTGGCGAGCGGCTGTTGAGACCACACGGCAGAACTAGCATGACCTGTGATTGCTTGAACTGCCGTCAGACTGCACTTGAACGCTCCGCAAAATGCGTCATCGGACGAACGTCGTAGAACGGCGCCCAGAACAGCCTCTCGGCTCCGCCGCACACGAATCTTTCTCACCCTGCGGAGCAAGCCATAGGTTTTGAACAACGTACGCTCTTTTTAATTAACGAAATAACACCGGCCAGAAGCATCGTTAGAATCAAGCATAGCTTAGCAAGCACATGGTACACGACAAAGTTTCAAAACAGCGACGCAGTTCGCAAAAACATAAGTGCTCACCGGCGTTTGCAGCAGTGTTGATGGACTGTCCGCAACTTGCGTTGGTAAGACGCAGCGTCTCCCAGCTCTCAGTCATCCCTTGCTACGCTTGAACATGTTATTCGTAAGGAAGATATCTAAAATATCGGCTAAAACGTAAAAAGGAAGCGTTCCTCGAAGCCTGCCTAACTTCCAACGGCTGCCAACGGTAGCTGAGTGCAATAGCGATGGGCCTTGCGCAGTCTTCAAAAGGCTCTTCTTTTTTTTTTTTTTTTTGAAAACGAAACTAAGCAAATAAGTATTATATTACTATTAATAGTGTCACTATAATGTTGTAGAAAGTTAACAAAAATTTAGCCTATCTTAGGTTTTATCGAAGTTTTAGGTTTTCTTTTTAAACACGAAACCGAAACTATAGCTCAAGCACGTTTCGTTTGTCGTATTCATTTCCGTGCGTGCGTGCGTGTGTGCGTGCATGCTCCCGTGCTCGTGTGCGCGTGTGGATACGTCCGCGTGGTTGTTTGTGCGTGCGTCTGCGTCTGTGTGCGTTTGCGCGTGTACATGCTTGCGTACGCGCGTGCGCGCGTGTTTGTGTGTGTGCGCGCGCGCAAGCATATCTGTTTATGCATTCTATTGAACTACGCTAGCAAGAAGGCCAAAAGTCAAATTTGGGGGTTTTACGTGCCAAACCTACGACGGGCATCTGGCACGCCCCAGCGGAGGACTGAGGATTAATTTCGACCACCTGGGGATCTTTTGACGTGCAACCGAAAGCTCGGTTACACGGCGCCTTCTCCGCAATAAGCCTCCGTAGCAAGAAGGCCAATAGACCGATCTCACCAAGCGTTCCACGCATGCGCGACGCCGCCATAGCTGTAGTTTGTAGGAGGCAGACGCCAATTCACGAGATAGCTCATGCCGCCTCGTGCTCTGCTCGCGCCGACCTCTAGCAGGGTTGTCGCGTGTGCAGAAAGACTACAGCTCCCACGATGCATGTCGGCAGCGGTGGCGTACTCAAACTAGCTGTGGGATCGGTCTATTAAATGTCCCTGGGCACTGCAAAAAACAATAAATGATTTTATTTTTATTGTTATTATTGAACTATGCCAGCGTGAAATCCAGTGATTCTTCCTTAACTCTGCAGTAAATACTAGTTGATTGATTGACTGATTGAGCTTTATTTTTGCTGGTCGTAATTTGAAATAGATGCCGATCGGATTTTCGGAGTATACAGATTTTGGTTGATTAGCCATAAATAAAAATAAAATGAATAAAAAATATACTGTGGTTCATCAATTCATTTAATGTACGCTGAGCCTAGTTATATAAACTGAAGACGACATACAGATATCTATCGCTTCCTTTTTTTTTCTAAATTATGCTGTTAAAAATAAAGAACACCCTTGACCCAATAACTGAGCACCGTTCCAACACCCTTCCAGCTCTCAGCACCCCTCACGATGAATCGGAAGGGTGCTCGCGCAAAAGCACCCTCGCGCTCGTCGTGAGGGGTGCTAACCCTGCAAGAAAAAGGGTGCTAGACGGCTAAGTGAAGGGTGCAAACCCCCTGTAGCACCCCTAAAGAGTGCTGTAGCACCCTTAAAGGGTGTAAAAAAGTTAAGTGTGTAAGCCAAAGATCTACAAAGTACTGAGAGGTATGGGCTGCTCTCCAACACCTCGAGATGTGTTCATCGCCCTCAGTCTTAAAACTGGCATTGAATTATCACGACTTGCAGATGATTTTGCGGTGCGCTTCATTGTACCCCACCGCCATTCTGGATCTTCATATCCTCGATCACTGACTGGTCCTGCACGGAGTCCGGAGAGTATGGATCATCCTTTCACTATGTCGGAACTAGATGCGGCTCTTAGGAAATGCAAACGCCACAGTGCTCCTGGGTCTGATGGCATTACCTACCAAGCATTGCGTAACCTGAGTGACAAGTCACGCGTCGTTTTGCTCGAGCGCTTAAATTTGGCATGGACTAATGGTATTCCTCCGCAAGAATGGAAGCATGCTGTAGTAGCCCCCATTTTAAAACGAGGCAAGCCTTCGTCGGAATTGTCATCCTACCGCCCAATATCTTTGACCTCGTGTGCTGGGAAACTTCTAGAACGCTTGGTGCTTACGCGTCTCCAGTGGTACCTTGACGACATTGAAGCACTGCCACCTGAAATAGCGGGATTCAGAAGTGGACGCTGCACTGCTGACTATATTGCGAGCCTTACATCAGTGTTGGAAGACGCTCGTTCACGACGAGACACTGCTTTGGCAGTGTTTCTTGATGTTGAACGAGCTTTTGACTCGGTTCCACATGATGTAGTTCTTTTCTGCTTGAATCACCTTGGCATAACAGGAGGAATGCTAAAATATTTCCAAGAGTTTCTGAGCAGCAGGACAATTAGTGTCTGCCTGGGCAAGACTGCGGGAGTCGTGTATCCACTGTTGCGTGGGTTACCTCAAGGTAGTTGCCTTAGTCCAGTGCTATTTATCATCGTAATGACAACAATACCTTTATGCATGCATAAATCACCACACCCTAGTGGTATTATCATCTATGCAGATGGCATCTGTTTGTGGGCTTCCCATTCTGATCGACGCATTCTACGTCCTTTTATGCAAATATCCCTCGCGCGTGTTGCAAACATGCTAGAAGACCTCGGACTTTCCGTCTCAGCGCAAAAAACAGCGGTGCTCGCTTGTTCACGCCGTCCCTTTCGTCATGGATTTCCGCGGCTTACTTTATGTGGGACTCGAGTACCGCGCGTGCGTAGCTATCGATACTTGGGGGTCGATCTTGGTTCCCGATTATCTTGGCGTCGGCACGTAACGAATCTTGTACGTCAGACGGCGATGACGACATCTCTTATTCGTCGACTTCGTGGACTTGAGTGGGGATCGGCCCCTAAAGCCCTATTATGCGTGCACCGGGCGCTTAACCTTTCCCGCATTCTTTATGCGGCGTCATATTTGCCGCCTACGCGATCTCTATGGGATCAGTTGTAACGATGCCACCGAGCCGGAATAAGAATGGCTCTTGGTTTTCCCTCGTACTCCCGAATCGATGCAACGTGGATTGAGGGCCGAGAGATGCGGGTAGCTTTACTCGCTATGAACCGTGCTTTTAAACATCTCGTTCGGCTTGCTGAGTCGACCAGTGGTGCCTCGCTGTTCACTGACATGCAACAGCGTCATCTTTCACAATATGGCGGTCACTGCACCTCTCTAGTTGAGGCTCTCGGCTTCATACCCTTCCTCTATTCTCCTCCAGTTGACTCCCCGTGGAGCAAGCACCCGTTCACCATCTACGAGGACATCCCGGGCTTCCATGGAAATTCACGACACCCCTGTGTGGTTCGTCGAGCCCTGACAGAGGATGTGATGACGTCTCGACATTCCTCGTTTACTGACATTTATACTGATGGCTCTGTCGACTTCATTCATGATGTCGCGTCTGCAGCTTACCACATCCCGTCGGAACCCTGCTCATGGTCAGGACGGTTGGACCATGCCGTGTCGTCGACTACAGCTGAGCTGAGTGGAATCCACGCGGCTCTTCTTCACATCACGACGAAACCACCAAATAACTGGATTTTGGCAACAGACTCTCGGTGTGCGGTGCATAATATCCTCAGCAGCAAAGGCGCCAATCCTGATTTGATTCGTGAAATAATTAGGCTGGGTCATCTACTTGTCTCCCATAGCTCCAACCAGCGAGTACAGTGGATACCTTCGCACATTGGCTTACCCAGAAATGAGATGGCTGACCATCTTGCCTTAACCGCTCTAAAACTGCCCACTACGACGTTGAACCTCCCCAGCCACTCTGACCCGAGATTGGCTATTAAGACTTGGATACAACACAAGCATCCCGTTTCCAGTGTGGCGTCTGATGAACCTCCTCCTCCAGCTTCTACGCGTGGCCTTACACGGAAGTTCGCTTCTCTTCTCCACCGCTTAAGAGCAGACTGCGCGTACACGCAAGTGAACCTGCACCGCATCAAAAAAACAACCAGCCCCTTCTGCGAGCACTGCGATCAACCAGAAACGCTGACGCATATATGTTTTGAATGTGGACACTACAATACAGAAAGAACCGTCCTTCTAGCTTCACTGAAGAACCTCGGTGTTTCACCCACCCTCGTGGATATGCTGTTCCCCAAGGGTCCACCATCTACGTGCCCACGTCTCCGAAAGACTCTGTTCAGCTTCTTGGATGCCTGTGGGCTTCTGGCAATGCTTTGATGAGTGCGAAAATACGACCGCCGACTTCTCTTTACGTGCTTGTGTGCCAGGGATAGTTTTTCTCGTGAAGTTTCCTGCGGGAATTTTGTGAACCTTCTGTGATGCTCGCGTTCTAGATGTGCCCATTTTCTCACTTTTGACTGATTTTTTGCCGATTTTTTATTTTACTTTAATTTGTTAATTTGTGTTTCATCATCCTATATTTGTCATCACCATCTGTTCCCCCTCCTTTCCCCTGCATTCATTCTCATAAATACTGCAATAACCGAAGCTTGTGAAACTTTTCCACAGCCATTGAGAAAAACCCCACGTCAGGCAAACACCACCACCACCACCACCGTTGGGTGTGATATAATTTGTTACCCCAGAACACTGTTTGACCTAGTCCTTTCGTTCAGTTCGCACGTTTTGACAGTTGTGAGCGATTGCTTCCCTATGCTGAGCATAAGGGACTTTTAGCAAACCGTTACCTTATCAATCTTCTTGTGCGCAATATTGCATGTCACGTTTATATAAGAATTATAGTTTCAAATGACAACCTTGCGTTACTTGTGTATTTGCCCGAGAAAAGATTGTGCGACACTCATGTTGCGGCGAAATGAACAAATAAGGGTCAGCACACCGATATTGGATAAGCGTGAAAACATATACGACAAATGAGAGGAGAAAGGTCTTGGTCATTTCTCCCGAGAATATTATCAATGGCCGCTTTCGCAGCGCTGATTTGACACAACTAATTTGTGCCCAGATAATGACAAGCAACGCAGCACGCAAGATGAAGTGTTCAGCAGAGGTCGGCATTTTGGGTCACCCTTACTCACCCTCACACTCACAGCTACACTCACCCTCGCCCTTACTGGTGCGCTCACTCTCAGTCCCCCACTCACCCTCATTCTCATATTCGCACTCACGTTCAACCCTTCACTCACCCTCACTGAACTTACCTGCCCTTACGCCCTTCACGCACTCACCACCCTCACGGCCCTCACAGACTCACACCCCTCACGACCTCATGGTCCTCATGGTTCTCATTCCCCCTCACACGCCTAAATTTTCGGGTTTCAGAAATTCAATCACCCTTACCTCACCTGTGTAGACGAGGGTGAGTGGGGGTGAGTAAGGGTCCCAATGAATGGGGTTTGTCGAGGTATGGTCTTTAGTCTTAGAGTCCCGACTTCAGGTCTCGCATTATTCGTTCAAGCAACGGGGCTATAGCGTCCTACTTTATGCTCCTTTTCATGTTCGTATAGCCTGTAGCGGGCGCCCCAGAGAATCCAGCTCTGTGAAGGTATTATAAAATCGTGCGTTGCTGCACCCCTCCCGAAAGTCACGTGGCAGTCAACCACCATTGTATTTGTCCTATTGGCTCGTAGCGTTCAGTGCGGTTTGTCCTTAGCTGAAACGAGCCTTGGGGACTCAGCAGGACGCGGCATTCGGTCGGAGAAAGAAGCCGATATATAATAGAACTTTGAATAATATATCCTTCCTTGGCATGGCGTTCCAAGTAGCGACACAGGAAGTACTGCTCAGACTTCTCGGAGCCAATTGTCAGCAGTCGGATTCCGGAAGCGGGCTCTCCGCTCAACGCAGCCATTCTGAAGTTCCTTGATAGGGTACTCAATGTCGTAACAGAAGAACTGAGGGGGTTGACGCACCTCATGGCAGCGTCTATGTTTCCGTCCCCCTCCCTCCCCCAAACTTCTCATTTAATTACGCGGGCAGGAAAAGACGATGACGAGCGTCGTCGCTTTTAATCAGGTTAATTACACTTTTGTTCGATTAGAGACGCCCCGCTGTCACCGATAATAGCGAGGCACTCGACTCGGATATAATGAGGGCTCCACGGCGTCTCTTCCCGCGCTCTCGCGGCAACGCAACTGCCACTCTTGCCAGAAGCGAACAGTCTGGGAGCGGGTGAGGGGGGGGGGGGGGGGGCTCGACAGCGGTGCTAAGGCACAGACCCTGTCTATACTCCGTTTCACCATAACTTGGCAAACGGAGAAGACTACGGCCCCTGTGCGCCAATCGGTGCGTCGGTTCAAGGCACGTGACACCGCGCTATTGGAATGAACTCCTCTAGCGGAGAGGTGTAGGGTGCTTGCTCTGATTGGCTCTAGAGAACAGCAGCTTTCAGCCTTTGCCAAACTATGCTGAAACAAAGTTATAGCTGCTGCCTTCCGCGGTTGGATCTCGGATAATTGGAGAGAATTGGACGACGAGCATTCCGGCCGTTGCGGTCAAGAGCTGCGCGAACGCACTCTTGAAAAAAGTTCCGGAAGATGGCTTCATAGCAGAGCGTCCCTTTCTTAACGGGATGCTGAACCGAAATCTGGACCTCACAAATCAGGGTTAAAGCGATACGGGGGACGCTTCAAAACCGTAAAAACATCACTTTTACAGCGATACCAACGGATGGCCGAATTTTTTGGAAAAGCAGGGTGGAATGGAACACCGCCAACGAGGCCGACGAGACATGTGACGTCAAGATTCCCATTCCCTCTCCTCTTCGCTTCGTTCCTCGAGCAGGTGAACCGAAACGAGGCCGTTTCCCCTCATTCTCAACTGTTAGGAGAGAATCGTGGCCTCACGTTTCTCGCTTGATCACGCCCTTCTTTAAAAAAAATAAATAAATAAAAAAAAATAAACGAGCATCTTTTTGAGATATTCATATATAAGTAACGTTTTGGAGTTCGTACCTTCCCGTTCATTGTTTCAATGGCCTTGTTTTGCGAGATTCACATTTCGGTTCAGCGTCCCGTTAAAGTAACATTGGCTACGATGAAAGACAGAAGCCAACGTTCTCGACCCCCGAAATACGGCCTGCACTGGAGAACTGAACGTGCGATATTCAACGGGGTTGGTTCTAGTGCTTGGCGTAAACATGGACTGTGTTATGTGTATGTTTAAACGGAGGGATGTCAGCCCCAACAGATGTCTGCTGTCTCCGCTGTAAATGGGAAATTCCGCCAACACATATGTTCCAGTGCAGATGGCCCGTTTAAATAAACACGTAGTGTGGTCCGGTGGCGAATGTGTTAGCCCGCTGCAACTCGGAGCATGTGGATCTGAAACCTCGACTTCCAGAACCCAGAATTCCTGAGTTAGATTCGTACCCCTTTCCGTGTCAATATAAATTAAAATCGCGTTCATCCATGTATCCGGGTGTCGTACGGTTCATCCAGGTGTCTTACGGCACATGCCAAATGTTTCATCCGCAGCGTACACCAGTGTCGGCATATCTAAGAAAGGACATACCTACCTTACGCTTTCAAACATTTAACATCTAATTTTCTTCAAACACACAGTCGTATTCACCAGTCGTGGCTAACTAGCGCTGTTTTAAAGTCAGTAGCGCACCTAAGTAGTCGCGATCTAAACGAATAATTAGCGAATAAGGAGAGACTATACCCTGCGGCATTCACGAGTGCGAAGCAAGCGGGTGACTATCTGATGGGGAGTAACAAACGGAAATGACATAAAAATGTATGTCACGCAAGCGCGCATTTAAATTCCACTACTTAAATAGGGATTTTATCGTGTAAAAACAAATACGTAGATATTTATTTTGAAAAAATAGAATGTCATCCATGATATACTCATTCTCCGGGACGGATTTTTACAAAGAAAATAAAAAAAAATGCAAGGGAGAAAATACGGGAGTTGCATTGCCAGCGACGTAAACAAATATGGAAGCGCCCGTAAATGTGGGTTTTCTGATTCTACAGCCCCCTGCTCAGGTCGCCTTTGCGGTATCTCTGACCTCTAAACATTTCGATTTCCGCCCTAGTTTAGTTTCTACTTCATTTTTTTCTAGATGTGTCCCTTAGTGTTCCAAGACTATAAGTGCTTCATTAGTGCTGACGGTCAGCGGTGATAAAAGTCGGCCATGACGCTAAACCACTCTAGTCACCCGCTAAACACCAGCTAAAGTGTCCGTATACCCCCTGACTAATAATATGTATCAGTCCCCTCTAAGTCGCCCGGGGGCGAGTAAGCCCTAAACATGGTCGGTGAATATCGAACACTTACTTAGCTTTGATTACCCCTGCCTCCTAATAATTTTATTTTATAATGTAGCTATTCAGCGGTTAAACAGGCACTAGTCACGTCTGGTGAATACGGCTGAGATTGTGTTGTATATGGCTGACACCTAACCACTTCCGTTTGTCAACCGGGGCGAAAGTGAATAATCCGACTGAGAGCCGAACGCTGGCGAAGCGCTCGTTTCCACACAGATCGAACACCAGCCGAAAGCCTTCCTGGGGCCCTAAACTTGTCACAAACAAAGTTGGGGCCGAAAGTTCGTGGAGCGCGCCGATTAGACGCTGGAGACAAAAGCGCGAAGTCATCGTCTTGATAGTCCAATCAATGAGCTCCGTGAACTTCGGCCCCAACTTTGTGCTTGACGGGTTTCCTGCCCTTGGAGTACATCCGTGTCAATCTCGGCGGGGGAAAACATCACGTGTTCAGGAATACAGCGGCTAACCACCCCGTGAAATAAGCGGTTCCGGACTTCCACGGTGAAGGAACGCCAGAGAGAGCGACAGAAAAGCAGAGAGAAAAAAGCCGTTTACAACTCGCTGTAACGCCGAATTGGAGCGCAGCTCTTGAGGAGGAGTAGGGAAGGGTACTGAGGGGGGGGGGGGGGGGGGGAGGGTCACGTGACCTGAGGGGAGTCAAGTGACCTGGGGCCCTAATCTGGACACTTGGCGAAAAAGTCGCCGAGAAATCTGGCGGCCGTGATTGGCCAACTCCGCACTTGACCTTGGTGCCTGCCAATCAGAGCCGCTGGATTTCTCGCCTTCTTTTTCGCCAAGTGTCCAGATTAGAGCCCCTGGGCGGTCACGTGACCTCGGGGGGGGTCACGTGACCTCCCCCCCCCCCCCCCCGAGGTCACCGAAGGTAGCCGAGGTTCTCCCGAAGGAACCCGAGGTCCTCCCGAAGAAACCCGAGGTCCTCCCGAGCTCTTCGGGGGGGGGGGGGGGGGGGGGGCGTCACGTGGCCTGGGGGGGAGTGAGGTGACCCCCCTCCCCGAGGTCGCCGAGAGTACCCGAGGTCCTCCCGAAGGAACCCGAAGTCCTCCCGAAGGAACCCGAGGCCCTCCCGAAGACACCCGAGGTTCTCCCGAGGTCCTCCCGATCTCCTCGGGGGGGGGGGGGTTCGCGGACTACGCTGACGCCGCTCAAGCCGCAAACGGGCGCCTAAGAGCTGCGCTCTAAAAATAAAGCTAACCTTACCTTAGACTTGTATACTTCGCTGCAAAGGGTTGATGTAATTCGAGTGTTTTGTTATCTTTTGCCGCAAGTTGATGACGGGGCTCTGTCTGGCGCTGCGGCGTTCCTATAGAAGACCGATCTCAAAACCAGTTTCATTGGGCCAACTGTGCCGCCATGCATCTTGGGTACTGGGGTTTTTCTGCCCGTGCGACAACGCCGCTGAAGGTCTGCTCCAGCGGGGCACGAGGTGGCACGAGTTTTCTCGCAGACTGGCGCCTGCCTCTTATGAACTACAGTTCTGGCGGCGTCACGCATGTGTGGATCTCTTTGTGAGGAAAGAGAAATTGAGGAGTGTGTCTGTTTATACAGCCTAAAGCTTAGTCTGCCTCAACGGGCGGCTTGTCTGTCAGCTGTAAATGAGAAATTTAGTAAGTGCAGTACAACCGCTAGCATGGGGTCTTAAACGTGCATCGCGGGGTAGTGGTACACGACCACACACCTGTACGATGCTCATCCAGACCGAAATGAGCAGGGGTGGGGATGGGACCCACGATTCCTGGCTCGCTTAGGGCGATAGATCTATTGTTCTGTTTTCCGATCCCATGTGTAAAAGGGCGCCCCTTAGTGCCGCGCAGAGAAGCTAGGACGGCTGCCCTGTCTAGGTCACTAGTGATGGGGAGATGTTTTGGTAGAGCCCTCCAATGGTTACCTCTAGAGTTCCTGTATAGGCTCCCTACGGGAGCCAGAGTTGCGCGTCTGGTTTCCACGTGCCGCCGCGCCGCTATTCGCCGAGATCCGATCACGTAAGGATGCAGATCAAATGCCAAGCAGGAAAGTACACGTTGCACGCGCCTTGACAGTACGTTCCCATGCTTTTGAGCGCGCCGCGCGCCTCGAACGCGCGGCGCCGCTATTCGCCGAATTTAGTCATGTGAGGAGCAGGATTAATCTGCCGTGCGGGAAAGACGGCGACGGGGATGAACGCGCAACTCTGGCTCCCGTAGGGAGCCTATGCAGGAACTCTAGTTACCTCTCGTGACGTCATTACCTTGTGAACAGCAAGTTCGATGCTGTTTGTAATTAGCATGGTGGAAGCTTGAAATCATTGGGCTCTAAAGCCAACACTGCCAACACCGTCAAGATTGAAGCTCTCACAATACTCTTATTGCCGTCGATGGGAAATACTTTGCTGACGTGATAGTCAGCATTCCGCTCATCGTGGAAGGCCGATCACAGCGACGCTTTCGATCGCTTACAACGCTATTGCTGCCTGTCGTTTTTAGGGTGCCTTCGTGAGCACCTTGCTTAGGGTGGTGGCATCTCGCCATTTTGTCCCACACGTTCATTTTTACTTTTTTGTTCAGAAGCGCGTGAAAGAGCGCATCACTGCACGCGTTTGTGGCGCTGACTTTGCTATGGTGACATTTTGTTTTCGTCGATTTTTTTGTATTTTCCCCGTGAGCGCGTGCTGTCGGTATCGGGTACTACAAAGGGTGGCATGACCTTTAATAGAAGGACGTTGAGGTACCCTAGTCATTTCAGGCTCGCCTATAGCAACGTTACTGGAACAAACTTTGGCACATAGGGGTTCACGGGACGCCATATTGTGGGATGTTGTTCACAGCGCATGCTCAAAATTAGCTCTGATTTATCGTCTTTCATGAGCAACGGTTCTGATTGTGTAAAGTAGATGTTGAACGTGCGTCTTCTCGCATTTCGCGCAGGCAGCGAAGCCAAAGCTGTATGGGTACCCGTGCGCTCTCACACCTTGAGCACCGATCAACGCTGTGCACGCGCGGCGTTCCCCTTTTTCAAAATACCTGAAAAAGGTATCCTCAAGCATTGTTCTAATAACTATCTGCGAGCAACATCCAAGAAAATAGCGTGCCGTGAATATGTAGTGCCGGCTGGCCATACCCGAGGTCCAGAACGAGCTAGGTGCGCGAGAGCAGGAACTGCATGTACAGAATCGGGGCACGAGGAAGCTGAACCATTCTAGCTGCACTCGATCAAAACAAGGAACCGTGATGCTTTCATTAATTAGATTGGGGACATGAAACATGGTGTCAAAAGTAGAAAAACTACGGGAATTCCCCGCGTACGAAGAGGTAACGTCTGGTGCCTATAACACAGCAAGGTGAGCACTTCAGAAACTGACGGTGGCGTCGCTCATGACGCGGTGGGGAACTACGTGTGGGAAGATATGAAATGACGACACGAAGTTCCGATGCAAAAGCACGATGGAGATACACCTGATCGTGCAGGAAGCTGACCGTAACATGTCTATTTGCTATATTATAATGATGTGCAAATAAACTGACGAAAATCCGAAAAGCCCAGCGTCGGTAAAAGGGGCGGGGGGGGGGGCATTCGTGACAGGGGTTTATTATCACGGAGGGGGGCACCCACAGGTAAGACACACTCACGGTGGACACACTAGAGTTCCTGTATAGGCTCCGTACGGGAGCCAGAGTTGCGTGTTTGATTCCACGTGCCGCGTGCCGCCCTCGCCGCTATTCGCCGAGATCCGATCACGTGAGGAGCCGTATCAAGTGTCGTGCAGCAAAGTAGACGTTGCACGCGCCCGGCGTACGTTCCCCGGCTTTTGAGCGCGCCACGCGCCTCGAACCCGCAGCGCTGCTATTTGCCAAATTCAGTCACGTGAGGAGCTGTATCCACATGCCATGCATGAGCGCGCAACTCTGGCTCCCCTCGGGGGCCTATACAGGAACTCTAAGGCACCCAGAGAGTTCTCGCGCGCTTACCATGCATGACACGCGCCATCCAGTATCTACACGTAATGTGTGGAAGGCAAGGTAACACATCACATTTTGTGTTATCACTGCCTTTGCGAAGCTAGTGCGGCCAAGTGGCATTTTTTTGCTATAAAACTTAGCGAGCTCCGGGCTTTCAGCGTCCCTGCAAAGCACGCGCCCTCGTGCAGTCCAGGCACTGTTCAGGTACAGTGTACTAGAATACTTGGGTAGTGTTGGGACCGGAGCGGCTCGGCAACGGGAGCTCGTGAGGGCGCGTGTATTGACAGTTCGAGGCGGCGCTGTAGTCGAGTTATCCGAAAAAAATCGCGCAGCCCGCATTTTTTTTGTTTTCACTTTGAGCGGTGCACGTGTCGGTACCACGATTTTATCCACTCCGTTTCACCTTATGTTGTACCGCAGCGAAGGCTAGAAGCGCGAGCTCATAGCGTTGGCACCTGCCCTTGGTGCACGGGAGCTCGTGCCGCCGAAATGTGCCCCAGAGCAAGGAGCTCGCGCTTGTAGCCTTTCCTGCGGTACAACACAAGGTAAAACAAAGTATAGGGAACATAAAAAAAAAAAAATAGGTATTTTTAATTTTAAAATTTTTGCGGTAGGCAAAGGGTTAATGAACGGTTTAATGGGCCATGTCGCAACTGCAGCTTTGAAGGGAGCCATTATTAATAGCCAACCCATGTTTAGAAAGTTCGCGAGCAAACAACGAGCTTTGAGCGAAAGCCACAAGGCGCTCGTTTTTGTTGTGTTTGTCCGTCCCTTCTCGTTTTCTTCCTCAAGCTTAATTATCTCTACCAACCCGCTTGTTCTGTCCTAGATATTCATCGCTAAAATTTTGCCTTTCTTTGCTTCATTAAAAACCGCGCGCTGAAAGCGCGAATGCGGTTGTGCTGATATTGATGCGTAGAAGAATAACACAGTTGTCCCTGTCCCCTCGTCACTAACTCGACAGCGTGTCTTCGGTGGACTCGCCGGCGCCACACATCAAGACGACTAAGTTACTATTCTACGTATTATTTTCATAACGCGGTTTCTGAATCAAGCGAAGAAAGGCAAACTTTTGCGATAAATTTCGCGAACCTCGTTGCCTTTTCGCGAACTGTCGAAATTGTGTTGGTTTTAGTAATAACTCCTTTTAAAACTGCAATAGAATCATGGCCAATTAAGCCGTTAATAAACAAGTTAACTAACAGATCTTGGTTCATTATTAAACATTGCAACGGTTATTCACCCATTCATTGTCCGCCGAGCCCTACAGATAATGAAAGACGGCATCCACATATCTGCCATATCCTTTTTTTGTAAATTTTTGTGAAGTTATGTAAAGAATAAAACAAAAACACACTGTATGTTTGCGTGAACCAGATACGCCCCCTGTCGAACCATGGATCTTTCTCTTCGAATACCCAGCTCAGGCGAGACTTACGTGGTTGTCAGAAAGCAGCTGTCGGTTAAAGGTATTGTTATGAGCGTGTAGGTTTTAGACGGTTTACCCTCAAGAGGATAATGCGCTGCATATTGTAACCATGGATGCACTGCACATTGTAACCATTATGTCAATGCCGTGCTGTAAACTATTACAACTTTTTTCTTGCCTAATCTACGTGTGCTGATGTATTCTGCTCAAAATGATGTGAAATACTTGAATATGGTCAGCTGAACAATTACAAATTAGAAAAACCGTGAGAGAAAATACATACACACCGCTGACTATCAACTTGCTGCCTTTAATACTTCGTCTTCCTTTTTTTCCTCTTTACTACAGCTAGTGATGACAGCCATCCGCCATGTCCGCGCGATGCCCCCATCAGGGTGTTATGCGGCTCGTGCCACGTCCCAAGTATTGTTTTTCTTTCGGGTGGATTGTGATAGACGGGGTGCTCACACACAGTTGAGCACTGTCTTCGATGGCCAGAGCTTCAATTAGTTCACGTGCATATGCGTTCCGGTGCCGCCCTATAATGGTGATGTTGTTAAAATTAGGAGAGCACTTGCAGGACCGGCAATGTGCAGAAAGATGTCCTGCCGATGTTCCTTTAACAGAGGCCGCGTGCTCCCTAGCTCGATCATTCACACACCGCCCCGTTTGCCCTATGTAACACCTGCCACAGGAAAGCGGTATGTTGTACACAACGCCGCTTTGGCACGGGGTGTATTGCGTCCTGTGAGCAATTGTGCATTGCTTCTTCTCTTGATTTGTTTTGC
Organism: Ixodes scapularis; assembly: GCF_016920785.2. NCBI lineage: Eukaryota > Metazoa > Arthropoda > Arachnida > Ixodida > Ixodidae > Ixodes > Ixodes scapularis. The sequence goes on along the minus strand of NW_024609880.1, from coordinate 33,079,840 downwards.
GATTAGTTCTCCGGCACATGGAGTAGGCCTTGTTTGGTGCCGAGCACATTGCGAGCACGAGCACAAAACAAATCAAGAGAAGAAGCAACGCACAATTGCTCACAGGGCGCAATACACCCCGTGCCAAAGCGGCGTTGTGTACAACATACCGCTTTCCTGTGGCAGGTGTTACATAGGGCAAACGGGGCGGTGTGTGAATGATCGAGCTAGGGAGCACGCGGCCTCTGTTAAAGGAACATCGGCAGGACATCTTTCTGCACATTGCCGGTCCTGCAAGTGCTCTCCTAATTTTAACAACATCACCATTATAGGGCGGCACCGGAACGCATATGCACGTGAACTAATTGAAGCTCTGGCCATCGAAGACAGTGCTCAACTGTGTGTGAGCACCCCGTCTATCACAATCCACCCGAAAGAAAAACAATACTTGGGACGTGGCACGAGCCGCATAACACCCTGATGGGGGCATCGCGCGGACATGGCGGATGGCTGTCATCACTAGCTGTAGTAAAGAGGAAAAAAAGGAAGACGAAGTATTAAAGGCAGCAAGTTGATAGTCAGCGGTGTGTATGTATTTTCTCTCACGGTTTTTCTAATTTGTAATTGTTCAGCTGACCATATTCAAGTATGTACCAACTAGCTCAAGTAAAACCCGATGTGAAATAGTTTTTTTTTTTTTTTAATGTTATAAAGCATTACTGGTTCTCCCCACGTTGTTTCAGTTTTTGGACTTAAGTTCAATGTTAAAACGCGTGATAAAAATTGTCACGGCTTATAAGCCATTTCTTACAAGTGAACGTCGTGTGGTCCTCGGATGGTCGTGGCAGCCGTGAAGAAATAAAAGACTATCACCCCTTTGCGACCGTCGCTTGGGTGGTTCGACGCATAAATGAACACAAGAATGAGTGAGAAGTAAAGCGAGCTGATCAAGGTCAAGAAAAAGAAGATGAGCAGAAAAGAAGACATAGAAGTTAGCCTGGGATATTAAAAACATACTAAAATAATCTTGGACTTTAGTATGTGCCGTTTCGTTTCATTATAAAATAAGATAGGAAAAAAAAAACTGCTTCTGAGTTTTAGACATCCCTTTCAAATATCTAATGTTCGGCCTTTGCGACCAAGAAAATGGGAATTTCATTTAAAATGCTAACCATCCGACAAACCGAATGTCGCAGCTAATTCTACACTGAAACAACTTGCAATCCGCTTCTTTAAAGTCGCAATTGTTTTTATGTAAAGGAAGGGTAATGTAGCTTGCACCGTCCAATACATTGAAGCATCATGTTGCTAACGATCGTGCCACAGAGTAATTCATGCCGCGGTGTGACCGCTGGCAGGTCGTAGCTCTATCAGAAATCCTATGTGCACTCCACAAAAGCGGCACCAAAGATTCATATTTTCGCGCGTGAAGCCGCGCACGCGCACACCTTCCGGATAACGCGCCGGTGTCGACACCTGTCGCGATCAATACCACGCGCTTCACGCGAGCTCCTCCGGTCCCAACACTACCCAAGTATTCTAGTACACTGTAGTTCAGGGTCACATACTCGCGCTTGCAGCATCGGCTGCGTCTGGACTTCAGCCGAAACGAACTATACACATTAGGTCTGTTCGATTCGGCCAGAAATTTCTGAACTAGTTCTGTCCTAGTCCAGAGGAGTGCAGGAGTCGTGCAGCGGCGTCGCAGAACCAGTGCAGCTGCCGCGCTAGGAGTGGCGCTGTGATCGGCTTTCGGAGCGGAAGCGCAGGGTGTTGTCTGCATCTGTTTGCTCTTGTTTCTAAACGCCAAGTTGTATGCTATATTTATTTCTTCGTGGCTTGATGAGACAATTCGTGTTTCTTTAGTTTTAAAGTATAATAACGGAATCTGTTCTGTGATTCTTTTTTACTCGCGTGAATTAAAAACGTTTTCTGCACGAAATGTGTTTCTGTCTGCATATTTAACGGCCGTTCAATTCCTCTCGTTACCATAAGCGTTCGCGTCCTTCACATTCATTTAGCAATAGTATATTCATTCGTAGTCTCTCGAGTTTCGCATTTCGACGATAGGTTCGCGGCATCAGGATGAATTTGCGTCGAGGGTCACTGGTGGCAGCGGGGAGTCGATAGCGGTCACCTCGAAGACGAAGGCCTGACGATGGCGTTTTGACCAATACAGTTATCGACCGTAACTTTGGCGTCAAGCTGAAGCGTTTATGCTGATTCTCAAGAAAGACCTGGAGGGAACTACTAAGCCTGCCGATTCTCGGCGTCGTTTTTCCTAGGCCCTTTAGTGGGCGTCCACCAGCGGACAAAACATGCGGTATTATGCCCAGCTAAGGGGCATGCGAGGGCCAATGTACTAAATCCCAGAGCTCTGCAATGTATCGGAGTCGTCAGTATACATCCAAGAGCAACTGAAGGCGGGGACTATCAAGAGTGCAATACCTTTCCCGTGTTGGTAAGGAAGAATATCAACACTCTGGATCCCCACATAGCATCAAGAACAATTTACGTGAGCCAGTATTTTAACACTTACCACAGGGAGCCAAACCTACATGAGTAGGGGCCTAAAACGCTTTCAGAATATCATAATCAATCAAATTCCTTATGGTCTCAATTCCGCGTCCACCGCGGATACGTTATTGTCATAAACGAGAGGAAATGCAACGTCCGTATCGGCGTTATTGTTAAACATCGCAGACATTTGAGCAAGAGCTGCGAAAAATGGCATCGCGAGCAGAGACGGAGAAGGAGTGTCGTCTGCTATCGCCGTCTGCTCTTGTCGTCTGATTCTGCACGGACGCTGAACTGACTTCAGAGCCGGTGCACGATTTTGAGGAACTGAGTCTGAACTCGTTCAGAACTGGGGTGAATCGAACGCGCCAGTGCAGCGGCCGTGCAACTTCCGGTTGAATCGAATGCACCAGTTCCTGCACTGCTGAACTAGTTCAGCCAGTTCAGGCGAATCGAACAGACCTAATGTCGTTCTCTAGGGCTGTGTTTCAAATCTTACCCAAATGGATCCGAGGTACTCCAGCGAATCGTGTCACGTGACAGCACAGAGTGAAAAAAACCTGGACGCGGGTAGGTTTTAGAACGCCAAGGATACAAAACCCTTACCCTGGAGTAAGATCGAGTAAATTTTGGAACACGGCCTAGGTTTCTGTGATGCACTGCTCCGCAGAGGGGCAGACGTGCGAGCTCTATTTCCTCTAAGCACCGAGTTTTTAAGCGTTCTCTCTTCAGCCCAAGACGAGCAACACGGGTGTATGGGTCAAACAGAAAGGACATATAGCAATTGAGAGAAAAATGCATTTCTTGTTTGGTGACATTCACGCGACTTCCTATGGCGTTTTCTCTCTGTCCGTATCTGTAAGAAACCAATATAATAATATCGACGCCTTACCTTCTTCACCGTATCACGCTCTCCATCGCAATAAGAAAACCTGAGTCGCAAGTCCCCAAGCCTAAAGTGGCTGGCGTTCTTTCTTCGCCTAAACAGCAAGAAGTTCAAACGACGCAAGAAAAGATGAGAAAAAAAAATAAAAACTCAATTCCCCATTAGGTATACCCCCCACGTTGATAGTGGATACTAATTGGACGGTCGGGCCCATCCGCAAAACCAAAGCCGCTTATCAGCCGTTTCCACGCTCCTTCTTCGTCTACCATCCGCAAAAAGCGGCGGCGGCCTCAGCTTCCTGGCAGCAGGAAGCAACCCGGCGGCCACAGGGAGTCGGAGGCGTTAATTTCGAGTCGCGAACGGCGAGATTAAGCTTGACAAACGGCCGGTCACGCCAGCGACAACGTGACGTCGACGACACCAACAAACCTCGATGCCGGTGTCAACAGAGAGGGGAAGAGAGAGAGAGGGTGTGCGCCCAAGGCGGAAGCAATCCAGCTACACGCAAAGGGTTCTCGCCGTCAGCCGCGCTGTGCCACGCGCGACACAAATAATGGACACCCGCGGAAAACACAATCACTGCGCACCGCTGGGCCCGCGCGGTCCTTTATTTTAGTTCAGTCCCGGTTAATTATTATTTAGCGGAGCTCGTTTTTGCGCGACGAGGGGTCTATTGCTCCGCTGCGACTCGGCGAGGGAACTTGCTAACGCGTCCGCGATCACTCTGACGATTTGTGGCGACGCGTTGGGCCCCCTGATTACGGCTGCACAAACACGTGCGAAGTAGAACGACGCTGGCTTCAAATAAGTGCTTTGCGGGTAGTAGTTGCGACTTGTTTGACTGGGTGTTTATGATTTCGGAGGAAGAACGTTGTTGCTCTTTAGTAAGCTGGGAGCGTTCCCACTGTTGTCGTCGTAAAGGTGGCTAATAAATCACAATGCCGTTACGGTTTGGGGAACACGTTTTGGGGGATAGAGCGCGAAACACAACCTGTAGTGTTGTGAATTTGCGTTTTTTGTGAGGGAACCAGATCTTGCCAAATGTCGCCCCAGCCTCCACGGCCACTGGTTTATTGAGTTTTGCGTGTCTTATATGTATATCTTCAATTCTCCAGGTAGCTGCGTAAATTTATGCAGTCTCAGAAGTTGTAAAGCATTTTAATGTGGCACCGTAGTTCTCTTTAATCAGGCTGCAGCATGCCTACTCAAAGAAAAATATACCAAGCTAAAATTGGACCTAGTGGAATATAGTCTTTTTCTTCGGAAGCTTGCTCTACAAAGTACTCTAAAAAACAAAAAAGCAAGGAACAAACATTAATATTTTTGCACTTAGTTGAATACCAAATAAAAGAGAAAAAACCTACCGATTCCTAAAAGGAATGCTTCGGCGTTTCATCGCCAAAAGAGTAACACAGCTATTTGGACAGAAAATAAATTTCGCGAAGTTATTAAGTTTACAAGTTTAGACCTCAACGTATTTTCAAAGTAAAGGTTTTTCTGGCAACAATAAAAAAATAACGCTAGCGGCAGCCAGGGGTTCACTCTTTGAACTGTAGAATTTGTTCGCAGCTGGTTACAAGCAGTTTCATGGTTTCAAATGAATGCCTTGGATGCTCGCTCCAGTATTCGCGCAGCAACACGAAACAAAAGCTCGGCATAGTCCATTTTTTTACATCGCCCGTCCGACCAGCAAGCCTTCCTGCCACTGCCGTCACTGCATTAAAAAGGCGGGTATATTTGAATGTTGGTCGAGGTATTATATTCATGTAATGATTTTTAAAAAAAAATTTGCGATATTGAAGTGCGCACTGTAGAGTGTAAACACCGGACATTTAGAAACAATAGTTAATTGGGCTACCTAAAGGAAAAATTGCCCGAGCACCTTTTTAACCGTGTGGTGGTGTGGAGGAGCGATTTTTTGAAGTCCATTAATGTATTATAAAAAAATCTTGCTACTCGCAACTTAAAGGCGGTGACATACTGTAGCAAGTTCTGCCACTTCACAATAACTGAGTACTTTTAAAGTCACAACGATACGAACAGACAAAGCGACTTCGCCCTTTTGCCGTATTATCGTGACAAGAGAAATGATAACACATAATGCATTGCTAAGCTTAACTCAGAGCATTCTCTTGCCACTTGTGTTCTCTTGTTGCTTTCCAAACAAGACCTGTTCATATTCTGTTACACTCCCCACTTCACAAAAAAGTATTTTTCGCTTACAATGCGCGAGCAAACGAGAGCGATAGCTAGAGCACGGTCGCGCGATGAGGGTGGAATGGTGCCGTGACGCACCTAAGGACAGAGTGGCGACGTGGTTAAAGGGGCACTGACACATCAAAATCATATTTTTTTTTATTATCCGAAACGGTCGAAAACAATGCCGAGACATTACCCTCAAAATTGGGAATTCAGTATTCGTGAAGTAAAAAAACAATTTCCAAATGCCGAATTCGAAGTTCCCGCGCGATCGGCGCCGGTGCCTTGACGTCAAAAATTGCGGAGACCTGAGAGTCCCCTTTCCTGTCACCACTCCCTGCTGTTGCCATGGCGACCCAAAGCGAGGAGGAAAGGAGCGAGCGCCGGCTAGCGCCGGCGTTGCGGCGGACCGGTTTTGAGCGGTGTCGCCTGTTTTCCGTTGGAGGATACAAATCCAGGAGACGGCACCACAACGAACTCCCGATTTTTGGTATTTCAAAAAGAAGGGCCGTAGTGCGTTCGCAATTGCGTTAAAAAACATGTTTTAGGATTGCCGTCATTAAATGTTATAAAGATGCCGCCTACAAAGCTTCTAAATTTCCTGATTTTTGACGTCACCGATCAAAAGAAGCGAGGAAGCGAGAGGCGGGAAAATCAAACGCCAAAAATAAAAAGGCGCGCGTGCGCGCAAGAAAATTTTTTTTCGCGATGCGGTTTTTTTTTGCGTGTCTATGGCTGCAACTTGCATCGTTTTAGACAATAAAAATAAATACGACCTTTGGGGTGTCAGTGCCCCTTTAATTCTCATAGCCGTCGTGGTTGGCGTCGTGGATGCCACTGACGACTGCCACCAGTCCTCGGTGATCCGTAAATTAAGTGGGTAAGCGCGCTGGAAGTATCTAAAACCGTCCAACTTTTCGCGTAGCAACTGTATAATGCCAAAGCGGGGTTTCGCGTAACGCGAGTAACGTTAGAAAACAAGTATTTCACGCAGACGACACGGAGATTCTCCCTTCGTTGCGCCATTCTTGGCGGGACGCCAGGGCTGCCCGCTTCGCTCTCGTCGCGCTGCACGGCCGACGTGAAGTCCCAACTTTCCTCTAATCCCGGCAAGAGGGGAGAGTAAAAAGGTTTTTCCATTGTTCGCGCGCGCTGCGGCGACAACCTACGAGAACGAAACCTCTGCAAAGTGTCGCCCATAAAGTTATCACTTTAAAAAGGACAGTAAGTTCGGTTCCAGTCGAGCAGTCATCGTGCCGAGCAAGGCTATTCCTGTTAACGACAAGCATGCGGGAACTGGAATTTCGCGGCACACGACAAATCACATCGTTCAGGCGCGTGATAAGAGCGAGCGGTCCTTGCCGAATTCATTGAGGTTTCGGTAAGAGTCCTGGTTTTCGCAGTTGGTTAGACAGCCACCCTTCGTCACCCGGTTCAAGCACCTCTAGCTTTTGTGTATTCGTTATAACGTATCGTTATGCGCTGGAAATCGATAAAAAATGGCATAGAAGGAATTCGTCTGTTTCAGACGCGTCATCAACGTAAGAGTCGGGTTAAGAGGAACAGTCACTCGCTCTTGTGAAAGCAAGGTCACATGAAACACAAATTTCCTGCCAGGTGACTTCGTGGACGGTTGTTTGACAGGAATAGAGTGACATGGGAACTAAGTTGTCCCAGTCGCGCTGATGGTTATTGACGAAAATTGCCAAACGCGAGTATTGTGCAATTATAACGCTTCACGATACCGTTAGAGCAGGAGTCTCATACTCATCCGAATGTGAGGACCACATAGCCCACCCCCGAAAGGATGATGGCCAACGAAAAGGAGGAGGGTAGCAATGTTTTGCCAATAGTTCTGTATTTTGGGTAAAAAAAAAATAACAAAACAAACACTTGTGTTTCACGCTGCAAAGCCGCCGACTCTCCCAGCGAGACCCCAGAGATTATTTTAGACAAGAAACCTTGTGCGTTAAGATTTTGGTAAGCTGATCGTTATGCCCTCTTTTGCTTTTATTTGCACATACGACTACTTTGGGCCCACACCTGATGTTATAAAAAGTTTTAAAACACCACCCTACTGTAATACTGGCACTTTCAAAAACAACGACATCAAGCACATCATCATTGCCCTGCCGCACAATTCACTAGGCTCAACGGGCATATAAAAATATCTCTTCATACGGCAGGGTTTGCTTTCCTGGCGAGTTTTATACCGCCATTATGAGAAAAGACTTTCATAATAAAGGTATTGACTGACAGTTTGATGCCCGAGCTTATAGCTCTACCTTTGGCCGTTGCCCCTGCTGAGTAAGAGCTCATGCAGCCGAGGGGCCTCCTTGAGGAAAGCGCTCTCACTTGTATCGCCATTCCGGTTAATTTATATTAGAAAGGGCTGAGAAGCAAATATTTATACAAGCAATACTGCGCCAAAAAAAAAAAAGAAACAAAATAGTGCAAATTGCGCGAAACAGCAGAGCTCCCTTTGGAGCGGAAATGAATCGACGATATAAAACTATTATTTATGGTGTATGTGGCACTCGACGCATGGGAGCGAGGGCTAGCAGCTGCGGGATGTTTGTGGGCCAGATCCCAGAGAGTCGCAGGCCGCGTGTTTGAGGCCCCTGAATGATTAGACTGTGGATTAAGTGGCGCACTTCTTGTTTTAAAGATGCTGAATTGTGGACAAACATCTTGAAAGACCTGTCACTCTAAGTGCCGTCCCTGGTCTGAGTGTTCTGACAAAGATGCGCCGTTCCATGTTATCTGTGGCTCCTAAGAGCATTTACCATTACAAGACAGTCGTTCAGGAATGGCGATGGCGTCTGGCTATTTTGACAAATAGTTCACCTTGACAACGGTCAATCCGTTGGCAGTTTTTGCATGTGGTAGGGGAGCTAATGCCCACGGCAACCCGTTTGAGATGATGTGTGTATTGCTGGAGTAAGAAGTAAATTGGAAGAAGGTTAAGAGGCCGAAGAGAAAAATGAAAGACGTTAGCGAATTTCTATAATGCCGAATTAGAGCGGAGCTCTTGGGGTCTTTTGATTTTGCGATATACCGTGCTAAACAATTTGAGAAAGAAATATATATAGATGTACAAATATAGATCACTCTCCTCCCATACTGGCCCTGCACCTTCCTCTTCTCCTATGTACTCTTTCTCCCTCGTACCCTTCTCCTTCATATCCTCTCCTCCTCCTCCTTCATACCCTTTCCTCCTCCTACTCCATACCCTCCCCTCCTCCCACAGCTTCCCCGCTAAATTTAGCTGAAAAATTGACGCCACGTGACCTCAACACCAATTCAATTTTTCCGCTGAATTTAATGGGGAAAATGACGTCTCATGACTTCGCGTCACGTTACCTATGAACAGATTCAGTTTTTTCGCCAGATTTCTCGGGAAAATTGACGTCACGTGACCTCAACACCAATTCACTTCCCCCCCCCCCCCCCTAAATTTAGCGGGGAAACTGAATTTTTGTGTAGGCCTGCAACATCTCGTAATGCAACACTCCGCATTGAGCTTCCCCGCTACATTTATCGGTAAAACTGTCGTCACATAACCGCAACACCAATTCAGTTTCCCACTTTAGCGGGGAAACTGTGACGTCCCATAATGCAGCGCGAGCGGTTACGCCGACGGCGACGGCTCCACCGACGCTTCTCAACGCGGAAACGGGCGACCGGGCGCCTAAAAACTGCGCCCTAAAAAAAAAAAAAAAAAAAAAAAAGAGAGAAAAGGAAGTCTAGGCATCCCGGTGTGTGTTTTTGTTTCGGTACGAGTTCGGCGAGACGTGGCCGACAAGCTCAGTAGCCCGAGCAGAGGACTGTCTGGGACCAAGTTTCAGATGCTCCACCCCCAACATCCCCTTTCCGGGTCCCTCTATCAGTTAGCCCTTGCAGGGGATGACCTGCCGACAAAAGTAAGCCCTGGCAACCCTTTCAGACCCGGACAACAAGAATCAGGCGAGATGCGAACGCTGCACACGCCTCGCGTCCTGGGACAGCTGCGACTTACGCTGTAAATTTTTTTGTTGTGATTATTCAATTATCAAGTGTTATTTTTCTAAATATAATTAATTTAGAAAAATCCGTAAAAAGCAGCCTGAAGTTTTGTCATTCATTTGTAAGAACAAAAAAACCTCGTGACAATTCACTTGCGTCCGCGACTGGACGACATCTTCCGCCTGACTTTCCCGTTATTGAGAAGGCGTTAAATATTTTGAGTGGAAATGCGAAGCTGATGATCGCAGGCAATGAGCTGGTACTAAAACGAGCGAAGTTGAGGGCTTGGGTCGGCCAGGAGCGAGCGCGCAAACGGTAAGATGGTGCTGCCGAGAAGGAAGCGCAGCACTAAAGGTCAAAAAACGATCAGCGTGCCCAGGAGCTAAAGGTTCGCCTTACAGAGGCTGGCAAGAATGAGCAAGGCGGAACTAGAAGTGGTGAAGGAAACAGGGGCGTGCCCTGATCGCTTTAACCAACGTCTAGTTCAAAAAGGGGCATAATCTAGTCCACACTAGATTATGCCCCTTTTTCATAAAAAGAGGGTTGACCTCGACGCAGATTTGAGAAGATTTGAGCGGGGAGCTCGGGTACAAAATTGGCCACGAGACAAGTGGGCGACGGCCCTAAGCATGAGTCTGATGGGGCAAGCTCTAAAAGTCATAAGTTGGATGGCACCTGAAGGTTTTATAGAGTACGACAAGAAACAAAGAGCTCTAGTCCAGCGGTTTCGCTACACGGCGGAGGGTTACAGGGAGAAGTTTAAAGAGAGTAAGCCGATGAGTGGGGGCGAGACAAGGAGTCAGTCTATTGCCAGACTGCAAGGTTTTTGTTTGGGCTTTTTATCGTTGGGTCGAGATGAATGCGCGCCTTAAAACGTATGAGGGAATACGCGACAAGGTAGGAGCGGAGCAGTTCCTGCGGAATTGTTACTCGAAGCTGGCAATCTTCCTAAAGGAAAGAAACTGTAAGACCGTCACTATGCTGGCTGAAATGGCCAATCACCGCGCAGAGCCAACCCAATCTTTCCAGTTTTAAAGACTGGGTTAAGTCAACCACTCATCAGCCTCAGAGCGAAATAGATAGTGGTAAACTTGAACTAAAACTCAAGTGTTTCTTGTGTCAGAAGTTGGGTCACATGACGGCCGACTGTCGATCAAAACTTAAACCACAGGCTTTCTTCCAATTGGATCAGACATAAGGCCATGCATGAGTCGAGGTAATGTCCCCGAGGAAAGAACGGAAAAACACAAGTATTTGGCTTCGTAAGGCCAAAGCATGAGAGTGGTAAGGTGAGGTTTGATATCCTACGTGCAGAAAAGGAAAACCTATTGAGGTCCTCTATACATATCCTTGAATGTAACGTATAGGCAGGCGAAACCGTTCACTTGGGAAGGTATGCCCCTTGTGACGATCGCGAGTTCCGAGAAAGTCGGTGTTTCGTGAAGCCGGGGTGTGACATTGACGTGTTCCGAGAATGACTGCCTCGCGGGGCCGGGGTGTGGCAGAACAGGGAACAGCGCGCCTGCAACCTTGGAGGGACCACCCGGGCTTTCCCGCATTCCGCGCTCGTCGGGAACAATGGGGGAATCGAGGGAGAGAGAGGAGGGTCACTCGACGGCCATCGGTGGGGATTTCGGCGGCAGCGGCAGTGGGACGAGCGCGTCGATCAAGACTTGACGCGTGGTGAGCGGCCAGGGAAAGGAAACAAAGAAGGAAGGCCGTGCTGAGCCCTGGGGCGAAAACGGCGTTGACGAGCGCCTTCCACGCAACTGCGACGACTCCATTGCCAGCCAGCCCGGACTCTAAACGGGAGCCCCGGTCTGCCTGCCCTGCGGCGTCCTGAACGCCTCGACGAGCACGTGGTCAACGCAAGAGCCCGGACTCTACACGGGAGCCCCGGTCTGCCTGCCCCTGCAGCGTCCTGAACGCCTCGACAAGTACGTCGTCAACGCAAGAGCCCGGACTCTACACGGGAGCCCCGGTCTGCCTGCCCCTGCAGCGTCCTGAACGCCTCGACAAGTACGTCGTCAACGCAAGAGCCCGGACTCTACACGGGAGCCCCGGTCTGCCTGCCCCTGCGGTGTCCTAAACGCCTCGACAAGTACGTCGTCAACGCAAGAGCCCGGACTCTACACGGGAGCCCCGGTCTGCCTGCCCCTGCGGTGTCCCGAACGCCTGGACGGGCACGTCGTCAACAAAGTAGTGAGCTCCAAAGTCACCAACCTTCCCTCCAATTTCTTACAATTAAACTTGTTGTATCTGTTCGCCGGTCTCCTCACTCATTCTCGCCCAAAAGGAACCCCGGGACCAGGGTTGGGGTTACCAACCGTCACACCCTCAACGGTCACGAGGTGAAGGTGCTAAGAGGCACTGGGAAAACTGGTCAGGTTAGCCAGATATATTAAGCCGACGGCACATGCATTGTCTTACACAAGGCAAAGGTTTCTTTAATTAAAGTCACCGAACTTCACGGGAGAGGTGATCACCAAGTGCATAAATAGTCCCCTCATTGACGTGATCTTGGGAAACGTCCGTTGAGCTCAACATGTGGTCCAAGAGGCGACAGATAGGATGACCGATACGAGGGGTAAAGTTACGGCAGCCATCAATAGCAACTATTTCCACAGGTTCGAGCAGCGCACGAACATCGGGGCGAACAGATATCCAGGGGCGTCGTACAGAAACTCCAATTAAAATATCTATCTTTGGATCTGCGCACACTAACAGGAGAATAAATAACTTCGCCTTTTGCGAAAAGAAAGCCACCTAATCCGTCGTTGTATGTCATCGATAGGCAAGGATATTCACCAAGTCATGGTGTCCAAAAAAATGCGGAGGAAGGTACTAGAGGTGGCCCACGATATTACTCTGTCTGGACACGAAGGCCTGAAGCGGAAAACCGACAGGGTACTGGGGACCTTTTATTTCCCAGGTGTCCTGGTGCGACGTGAGCCAAAGAAATTTCCAACGGGAAGGGTAAGAAGAGCGCCCATGGACGGCATACCTATTATTGACACACCCTTTGAGCGTGTAGCCATGGACATTGTTTGGCATCTTTCCTCAACTACTGAAAGAAGGAACCAATACGTTTTCGCTACGGTGGATCCCGACGCGGTTTCCTTGTAAAGCTTTGTCTCCCTGAATGTGTATGAAGGATTATTAAAATGTTTTCAAGAGTTGATGTGTCTCGAGACAGTCTCTCTGATAGAGGTCCCACTTTCACATCAGATCTAATGCGAGGGAGGGCCCGTTGTCGCTGAGACAACGGGCCCTCTCTCGTTGTCGGTGAGACAACTGCTAACGACGCCGTACCAACTTATGTGCTATGGTATGGTCGAACGCTTTAACGGGACCCTGACGTTTTAACGGGACTCATTTTGCTCATCCTAATACGTGTCCAGAGCAGGAAAAAAACCACGTTCTGCACCGAATCTTGCAGTGTCTCTCAATCAAGCACAAGCGTTTATTGACTTTGTGATTACGGTGCTAGTCCAGGGCAGGAATAGTGACGAAATCGACGTTCACAGGCAGACTGGCTAAATAAGTGCCTGTGACAACTTGTGATGCGTTCCAGCCTGATTTCCATCCATGTTTTTGCCTAGAACATTCTAAATGCGCGGGTCGTCCAGATTTTCGTAACTGGTGCGAGTTGCAACAATCAAAAATTCTCTAGCTAGTGCTGCGCGTCTTGGTCGTCTCGGTTCTTTGTTGGTCTATACCAAAATGTAATCGTTTTCTGTACTTTTTTCTGTACTTTTTTCACGTATTACGTCCAAGGTGATAACATTTTTTTTAAATTATATTTCTATTACGTTACTAGAGCCTCGTACACTAACTCCCGAGTGTGCGATGCAAAATTAAAATGAGATACCCAGAAACCCGTTGCAGGTGCCCTGAAGTCGCTGACGCAAATTATGAGGGATGTATTTGGAAAGGTATTTGGAGGAGACCAAATACATTTGGTTGTATTTGTATCTTGTACTTAAATGATTTTTGGGAAATGTAATTAGGTTTGTAATTAAATACATTTTGGACAAAGTATTTTGTATTTGTATTTCGATACATATTTGCATGTATTTTGCCCATCCCTGGTAGAGATATACAAAGAACTATTGGATATGTGCATTATTTGACAAACAACTAGAACAAACCACCAAGTTAGCACATGGAAAGCTGCAGGCGTCTCAGCGAAAGCAGAGCACATACATCAATACAATGGCCAAAGGACGACAATTAAAAGGGGGAGAACGAGCGCTTGCTCTTTTGCTTACCAGTAGCAACAAGGATTTGATGGACCGGAAGGTCTTTACCTGGTGGTGGATAAAAAGAAAGAAGTGGACTACGTTCTAGACATCAGTCACTCGCGCAAGCTGTTTCGCATCAATATTGCTACGCGCGTTCCCTATCAAGTACGCCCGTGCCGAATGGTTACCGAGCTTGTCTTCCACGCAAAGGCCAAGGTTCGATGCCTGGAGCCGACGCAACTTTATGTGATTTCTGTGAATGTCGCGTTCCGGTGAATTCGAGAACCCTGTTGCTTGTTACAGGACTGAATGTTCTGCGCACCGAAAATTCTATGCCGATTGTTCCAGAAGCCCACGCCAAGCTCCGCGTTGCGAGCCGAAGGCAGTCTCGCCCCAGCGCTCGATCCTACTGTTCTGCCAACATCCACGCCTGCGACGCTAACCTTCTTCTATTTTGTTTTGGGCACAAGTTTGCCCAATTAAACGTTTGGTTTCTCCACTGCTTCGTCGCCTCATCACTTGTCATTCATGACAACATGTCGGAAGGGCATGAGTAAAGAGCAGTAGCGACCACCAGCGAGGCGCAATTCAACTCCTTTGTTGCAATTAAAGATTGTGATGATGCAAATGGGCTTCCCTGAAGCAGCGTCAAGAGGAGCCAGGGACCAGAAAGTGTCACTCGGTCAGACTCATTAACCGAGGCACATGCCGCTGAGGTAAACGAGCTCCTCTTCAAATACGGTGCTGTTTTATCCAATTTTAAAGAGCACATTAACCTTCTGGAGTGTCCGTTGCATTTACCAGCGTTCACTCCAGTGAAAACACTACAGTTTCCAATTCCTCGCGCATTTAAGAAGGTAATCGAATCCGAAGTTTAAGCTATGTTGAAGCTGGGAATTCCTGAAAAATCGAATTCCACCTACGTTCTTACTCTCGTCCTAGTACGGAAGTCAGATGGCAATGTTCTTCTATGCATCGGTTTTCGACGACTTAACTGCCTGTTGGCTAAGGATGTAAAACACATCCCCCGCATTGATAAGATCCTTGCCGATGTGGACAGGAAATTTGTGTTTCCAAACAAGAGTTAGCGAAAGGATAATGAAAAATTCCTCTATCACCGGATTTCAAGTGTTGCCATACTACCGTTACCGTACTGCCTTTAACGTGGGCACAACTGTGCATGCGCGACTCCTATCGGCGTTACGTGCCTGAAACGCGTTACCGTGGTCGCCTTACCGTGATACCACGGTCACCGGGGCCCCGTGTTAAACATGACGGCGCCACGCTGCGCCACTGCAAACGTTGTCGACACACTGTTTCAAAATGCCGGAAGGGCCATCTAGAAATATTTGTAGCACCGAATATTGATGAAATAGCGATATTTACTAGTGATAGATGCTTTTGAAAAGATCCCGGCACGTCGCAGAACGCGGTTGTTTTTGTTCACTTTCCATATCATAAAAAAATGCTTCCGATGGCTTTGCGGCTTCTTCAGTGGCTCTGTTTCGTAATGAAAGAAAGAAAGAAAAAAAAAAAAGAAAGGAAGAAAGAAAAAAAGAAAGAAAGAAAGAAAGAAAAGGAGTGTGGGACAACGACCAGTGCCACAAATGGCACCCTCCCCCCCCCCCCCCCCCCCCCCCCACGTTTTCCCCGATTTCCGCCATTTTGCATGTTTGCTACATTAGGTATCACGTGACGTTAAGATGGCTGCGGCCACAGGTGGGCCAGATCACGGTCAGCATATGGGCCGTCTGAGGTTGTGTTCCAATTTTACTCAAGTGGATCCGAGTTATTCCGGCGGATCAAATCACGTGACAAGACAGCAATGCTGGACGCGGGTAAGTTTTCGAACGCAACGGATTAGAGTAAATCCAGACTTGGCAAGTAATCCAATACAAGTAACGAATCACTTGTAATCCGTTACTTTTTCTAGTAATTTTGTAATTACCACGTTACTTTTTCTTCTAAAGTAAGTTTTTATGTAATTTCGTTAAGAAATATTGGAAACTAATTACTTTAATTAATCGTCACTTTTTTAAAGAAATATGAGCATAATACAGTAACTGGAGCAATACGAGCAGAACATTCAGCAGCTTAAAGAAAGCAAGTTTAACGAAATAGAAAACATAAAAAAGTCAAATTCGGGGGTTTTACGTACCAAACCTACGACGGGCATCTGGCACGCCCCAGCGGAGGACTGAGGATTCATTTGGACCACCTGGGGATCGTTTGACGTGCAACCGAAAGCTCGGTTACACGGCGCCTTTTCCGCAATAAGCCTCCGTCATATTGCGGGCACCTCGGTCTGGATTCGAACCCGCCACCTGGGGATCCGTAAATAGAAAACATCACGAAGGGGAGAACAGCCGGAAAGAAAACACGATTTTTTGTTTGACCGGTCACTAGAACCGCTGAAAAAATGGGCAAGGCATCTACAATTATACAAAAGACAAATATCAAGTAAGACATCCCCGAGTATAGGCTGTCCGTTCGCCTTCCATCGTGTTTTCCTTCTTTTCCCGGGGCACGAAAAAGCTTTTCGCGTTTATTATTCGTTTTTGTCTTTTACACCCTTTCATCCTTTCAAACCTCTTCGACGTCTCCCTCCACCTGCACAGACATCAAACGCAGGTTCATCACCCCTCGATTCGCGGGTTCACAACTTGCGCGACAGACTATGTGGCCTCGCGCGAGGGAGTCGAATTCTCTTTGTGTTTGATATGCGCTACTGTATGCTAGCACGATCTTGAGCCATGGCTGAAAAGCGCCCGGCGCGAGGCTAAGAGCATCGTCTTCGAGGGTACCAACGATACGTATTTTTGATTATTTGTCTGGGCATGGTGGTCGAGTCCCCTTCTAACTTTACAGTCAACTGTCAACATAACGGCGGGGGAGAGGGGAGGGGGGTTTAGCCATTTAAAGAGTGCTGAAAGAGAGACAGAGAGAGAACGCGTAAACGTGGCGTGATCATCTATTGCCACCGCTTTTCTCTTGCTACTTTTTCTATGACTGCTTGAGTTTTCGGTCACAGAATGTCTGTCGTCTCCATGGCCATCTTAATGAGATGATCAATAGACAATTGCAAGCATGGTGCCACAAGTGGTGCCCCATGCGTGCAAGCGCGTGCAACGCGCGGGTGAACGTAGCTTTGGCAAGCTCGTAATCGCACGGGCGTGCCTGCTCGAGCAGAGACATGGCGGCGGCCAGTCGCCCAGCTCGCAATCGTCTATATTCAAGGCATTAAGAAGAAGAGGAACCTAGAATTTCAGTGCATACTTTGCTTAAAAAAAACATAAAAAGAACATCGTCACCAGCAAGAAGAAACTCTAATCTACGAAAACGCATCAAGGTAAGTGTGGACACCTGCATTTTATATTGGCTATCCATTGTGACGTTAGAACCAAGTTTTTCTTTTCTTGTTAATGACAGGCGAAATACCCGAGTCAAAAGGGACCTTTTGTAGATCGCTTCTTTAGCTCCAAATCTCGTAGCGGACGTAGGCGCTGCTACTGAGCATGCGCAGCACTAGCTTTGTCTGCACAATTCCAGTGATCAAATACAATATTTTATTTTTACAAGAACTACCATAATACGGCCGAATAAGAAATTAAAAGTAGTGTTGCAGAACATTTGTGAAAAATATCAATATTGTTTCTATTGTTTGCTGGGTAAGTGTATAAAAAAGTAACCTCAAAGTAATTTGTAACGCAACGAGTAAAGTAATCAGTTACTTTTCAACGGAAGTAAATTGTAACGGTAATCCATTACATTTCAGGCTCTTTAGTTTGCAATTGTAATCAATTACATTTTTTAAGTAACGTGCAAAACTCTGAGTAAATCTTGGAACACGGTCGCCTCGATGAGGGCCGAGCCGTCGATCTGGCCGAGCCGAGCGAGCGAATGCCAGCTGGCCGAGCGCAGCTGGTGCGGCGACGGCGGCAAGGTGGTGCGAGTCGCATTGAACCGCGATTATCGTGCTGTGGGAAAGTGGTAAATCTCCACGTGTGCCTTGTTTGGCTAGGCAAACGATGAACAAATAGGACCGGGTTTGCACGTGTTGCACAAGATCTGACCAGTTCTGGGCACCGATACCAGAGAATCGAACGTATACCTGTTTGCCTACATCACGAGAAAATCTCGCATAAACGTTTTGCATTCTCGCTGCACTCGACCAGCGGAATGTTCATGGCTCTTAAAGGGTAACTGCAAAGAAAAAGTGGTATATTTTTAAACAGCCTAATTGGGACGAAATGTAACAAAACTATTTTTTGTGCAAAAAACAAATTCCAGCAATATTTATTGCACGAGGCTGATTTTAGTTTCCGGCTATTTGGTCCGTTTTAAATCGCGCGTCACAAAGTTGGCGTTTACGTCATGGAGTGGATGCTATACGTCACTCCGTGACGTAAAGAATCCATTTCGCGCACGTCGAAAGAGCGGGAGTTTTAAATGTGAGGAGGGCGTGACTCCGACTATATTACGTCCTGTAGCGTAAACATTGCTAAAAGATGAGCAATTTTGCCAGTGCAGTACAACTGCTAACCTGGGGTCTTTAACGTGCTCACGCAGTAGTGATACACGACTGCACGCCGGTACGATGCTCATCCAGATCGAAACGGGCAGGGGTGGGTTACGAACCCAGGATCTCTGGGTTCTGCAGCGCGATATTTCGCTCCACGCGCTCCGAGCTGGGTGTGCGCTTTAGCCCACGCGGCCACCGATTCTCCTCTTCAAGACATTTTTCGGTCAAAGCCTTCATCAAGCGCTCATTGTCTTTCACCGCGCTTTGGTTGCATGTAGCTGCGTGAGCACTCTTCTGCTTTTAAAACGAGAAATCTTGCGCTGTGGGCGCAGCTTCGACTCCGCTCTTCGCCTGTTACCGCGACTATAGACCTTTCTGATGTTTACAAAATCACTGCCCAGAGTGCGTTCTTCACAGCCCATCACGTGCGTGTTCGTCGCTTCGGAAGAACGAAAAGCAAGCGCCATAAGCTGAACACTCAAGATGGCACCGACCACACGGTCGGTGCCATCTTGAGTCTTTTTTAGAAAGACTTATACGATACGATACGATACGAACTTTATTTTTCACCACAAATACAAGTGGTGAATGGGAGGCCGAAGAAAAAGCTGCATAAATGCAGCTTGACGAGGCTCCGGGCCCCCCATTCAGCAGCTACGACGGAGTACATACAGTACACTGGTCAAAAAAGAAAAAAATCAAATGAACAAATTGAATATTTGGCTGTTGGACAATTGCACAATATCTATGTTTTTAACAAAATATTCGTTCAGAATAGACGGTAAGGCATAACTTATTTTTTGTTTTCCATAGTTTGTTCTACATTTCGGAATTTGCCAGGGCTGGTGATTTCTCGATGAATAATAATCACTTTTTCTTTTAAATCAGACAGTTGAAGAATTACATTTGAGCGTCCTAATGCCGCATATTTATACGCCATCGCTAAACGATAGTTATAGATTTGGTGAATATTAATAATCTTGTACGACTTGAACAGTGAATCCGTATGATGTATGTAGGGAACGTTACCTATTATTCTTAGCACTTTTTTTTGCAATAAGTGTATTATATGCAAGTTAGAGTAAGACGTGTTACCCCAGATGAGGGTGCAGTAACATAAATGAGAATAAAATAAGGAATTGTACAAAACCTTTTTTACGCTGGATGGAAGAACGTGCCTATGCTTGTTCATAATTCCTGCGACTTTGCCTAATTTAGAGCAGAGATGTTTTACGTGATTTGTCCAGAGCATGTCTTCGGAAAAAATGACTCCGAGAGTTTTTATGCTATTCACAAATTCAATGTATGAAGACCCGAAATGAAGAGGAGTGTAAACTCGATTACCTGAGCCGCGTGGGCGAAACATCATTGCTTTTGTTTTCGAAGTATTTATAGTCAAGCAATTGGACTGAGACCATACTTTTAACTTTGAAAGAAATGCGTTAGCTTTATTTTTATTTATGAGGGCCTCTTCGGATATATCAGAAAAAAAGCAATAGGTCTATACCAGGGAGTATAGACCTATTGCTAAATTACCCAAGCATCGAGAGGCATGCAGGGAACGTAATTTCACGCGTTGCGTGTGCTGGGATTGGCAGTAGCACTTTTTAGGCTAAAATCTAAAACAAAGTGCAGTTCGCGCGTGCGTCCGCAAACGCCTTTTAGAGCGCAGCTCTTAGGGCCCCGTTTCCGGCTTGAGCGGCGTCGCCGTCGCCGTCGGCGTAACCGCGAGGTCACGTGACCCACCCAGGTCACGTGACACCCCTAGGTCACGTGACACCCTGAGGTCACGTGATTCCCAGAAGTCACGTGACCCCCTGAAGTCACGTGACTTCTGGGGGTCACGTGACGCACCCAGGTCACGTGACACCCCTAGGTCACGTGACCCCCGAGCTCACGTGACCCCCTGAGGTCACGTGATTCCCTGAAGTCACGTGACCCCCTTGAGGTCACGCGACCCCCCTAAAGTCACGTGACCCCCGAGGTCACGTGAGCCCCTGAGGTCACGTGACCCCCTTGAGGTCACGTGACCCCCTTGAGGCCACGTGACCTCAAGGAATCACCTATCCCTCAGTACGCTTCCATCTTCCTCCTCAAGAGCTGCGCTCTAACCGGCGTTACAGGGAATTGTAAACGGCTTTCATTTTTTTTTGTTATGATTCTTTGAAATCTCTAATACAGGTAAGGCGAGCAAGCGCAGCGGGTGTAACTACATTCCCTGCATGCTTCATGACGCTTGTGTAATTTAGCATTAGGTCCGTTCACAGGCGGCAATTAGCGGCGAGATGTTTTGGTGGCGCCCTCCTATGGTTCCCCCTTGTGACGTCATTAGCTTGCAAACAGCAAGTTCGATGGTGTTTGTAAATAGCATGGTGGAAGCTTGAAATCATTAAGCTCTTAAAGCAACACTGCCAACACCGTCAAAATTAAAGTTCTTTCATTCGTCTTATTTCCGTCGATGATACATCCCCTTTCCTACGTCATAGTCAGCGTTCGGCCAATCGCGGAAGGCCGACCACAGCGACGCTTTCGGTCGCGCACGGGGCTAATAGCTGTGAGCGCGGCTGCTAAGCGCGTGCTGACGGCGAGCTTCCGCAATTCTTTTGCATCGTACATTTCGGACCATCAAAATTGCCGTTCTTAGCAGGCTACTAACATGAACACGTTCTGAGCATGCGCTCTAAATATCGCCCTCAAATATGTTGGCCAGCGAATATCCCCTATAAGGAGTTTTCACTGGGCGCCATATTTGTGGGTGCTGTCTAAAGCGCATGCTCAGAACGAGCCCACATTAATAGGCTGCTAAGACCGGCGATCTTGAGGGTGCGGAATGCACATTATACAAAAGAACTGTGGAACCTCGCCATTAGCGCGCGTTCAGCAGTCGCGCACACAGCTACGGCCGCCAGTGAATACTTTTTATAGACAATTGCAAATGCCGTCTCACTAGTACCCCATGAGTGCAAGCGTGCAGCGTGGGCGTGAACCTAGATTTGGCAAGCGTGTAACTGAACGCGTTTGGCCGCATGAGCAGAGACGTGGCGGGGGCCACATGCCCTGCTTGCAATCGTCCACACATAGCTTGCATGTTACGCCATTTGAAGCCATACTAGTATTTTATGAGCCGCAAGCGTTCGGTTGGCCGTGTTAGTTGCGCACCGCTGCCGTTGTAGTTTGAAGAAACAAGTAGAAATAACCGTCAGTATCCATCAATGGCGACACCTGCAAGCCATATGTATACTGTTTGTTTTGTGCGCCATAAAGAGAGCAAGGCGAGTTATCAGAACATAACTCGTACGTGACGACCGACCAACGAAAGGACGCCCTGGCCCCCTTCCCAGACCCCGACTACAAGAACCAGGCGATATACGAACTCCGGATCTGCATCGAGTCTTGGGACAGGTGCCACTTACGCTGTACACTGCACGTTTTGTTTTATTATTATTATTATGTTTTATTTTTTTTGTAAATATATGTATATATTTAAAAAAAAACGGAAAACGCAGGCTATAGTTTGCAACTTAATTGTAAGAACGAAAGAACCGCGTGACAACGTCCAACGGTGCTTCACCGAAGCATCATTACAATGACACAGGGTGCTTTCTTATTTGGGCCCTTACGCTAAGCCAGCAGTCGGACTGACGGCACCACAACTTAACGTCGTTGTGGCACTGTACCCAGTATAATCGTTTGGATATACTGTTTGAAATCTGCCACTGGCTTCAAAATAACTTTCATCGGCACTGGTGTGAAGCTGTTCGAATATGGTGGCGCGGAATTCGGATGGTACAACTAGATGGCACACTACTCGGTAACCAATGGGTAATTCAGTTTTATAAAAAAAAAACAAAAAAAAAAAACACGGGATTCTAGTGTGTTCTATTGGGCCCATGAGATTGCTGCTGTGGAAGGTAAGCGAGATGACGGCACGTGTGGGTCGATTGCTGTTCTGTTTCCACTGGACACAAAGGCTGAGAGCAGAATCGTGTTACGTTATCTCCTTGTCTCTACCGGAAGTCACTAAAAAACAGCCATAATTTCACGAATGACAGATGATGAGGCGGCGAATATCTGAAGAAACAAAACGTTTAATAGGGCGAACTTGTGCCCGAAACCAAATAGAGAAAGGGCAGCGTCACAGGCGTCAATGTCGGCGAAACAGCAGGATTGAGCGCTGGGGCGACACTGCCTGCGGCTCGGCACGCGGAGCCCCTTATGTACACGCGCGGGATTCTAAACTAATCGGCATAGAAGATTCGGCGCGTAGAACCATTCGGACCTCGAACAAACAACAGGATTCTGGAATTTACCAGAACACTGCGTTACAAGAATTAATAAAAGACGCGTCGCTCCCAGGATTCCAACCCTGGCTCTACGTCTGGAAGGCAAGCACAATAACCGTTCGGCCACGGCCGCGCTGCCTACTCGGCCTGCTGCGCGCGCGGCAATATCACACATTTTCTGTGCAAATAGATTCCAAACACGCTACAGAGTTGTGGCGTGTCTGTGTTCACTTCTTGGGTTTGTATTTTTTGCTGTTTGTTAGCAGTGAATATTTATTTTAGCGCGGGGTGATGTGCAAAAGGCTGTAACGCCATGGACGGCGTGCACGTCTGAGACCGCCGTGACCACCGGACCACGTGGTTTGGCCATTTCTGAAGAGACGTAACGGTGCCACATGAGATAGGGACGTGGCGTGACGTGATGGCACGTTACCCCACAACGTCTCCACGTGATTCTTGTGAGTGAAAAATTTGTTCACTGGCGTTTGACCGAATCTTGACCGTCTATGTTTTATAATGGTTTACAAACTAACCCAATTGCCAAGACTAGACAAGAACTGGGGTCTACAAAAGCATTTGGTAGCTATTCCTCTCTTCCTTTTTTTAGGGGAAATCAGGTGTTTCCTACTTATGCACGTAATATTTTCGGAAGAAGCCTAAAGCCACGTTAACACTGCTTATACATCATACAAAATACAAACTGCATACAGGGAGTATTCACTGGCGGACATAGCTGTGTGCGCGAATGCTGAGCGCGTGCTGACAGCGAGCTTCCACAGTTCTTTTGCAACGTGCATTCCGCACCATCGAGAGTGCCGGTCTTAGCAGCCTATTGATGTGAGTTCGTTCTGAGCAAGCGTTCTGAAAAGCACCTACAAATATGGCGTCCAGTGAATACTCCCTATAGGTTCAAACTCGAGCCACCGCGAGATCCGTAATTCGAATGCCGCATGGCAATGAGTTCCAGGAGAAAACGTGACACGCAGCATTTGAGGCACGGATGTTGCGGTGACTCGTGTTGGCGGACTGTCTTGTGTATGGTGTATGTGCAGGGCGACCCCGGCTCAAGAGTTTGCTGAAAAAGTTTACGCCCAAGACTCATATAAAATGTTTCGCCCTTAGATTTTAATTAAAGTGCAAAGAAGCAGCTCGGTTATTTTAGAATCACCACTGGATAATACGAGGCGGCCTATACGCTCGCTCAAAATTCAATCTGGGTGAGAACATCTTTCGCGCTGCATTACGCGAGACAAGGCGAATATTTCGATCACACACAAAACGCGAGTTGATGACATCAGCCAAAGGATTGATGAAGGGATGAACCGAGCACCCATTCCTCTCACATCCCGACAAAGAACATCTCCTCAATAGCAACTCCTGACAAAAGAAAAAAGGGATCATCGAGCGCAAACGAATCCGCATGACAGCTCAGCTCTCCTTCGCGTAGCTCACATGGGCGCCTTTTCGCATTAGGCACGAAAGGGGAGAGCGGGAAGATGGGGGGAGGGGGGGGGGGGGGGGGGGGGGCGCCCGCTATACTCCGCCGAGTCTCGTCGCTAACGGCACGCTGACAGCGCACGCAATTAGCGGGGACCCCGGCATACCCAGCGGCGGCGGCGGCGTAAAATAGCGCGCCGGGGCACGCGCTCCTACGTGACTTCGCCTAGGAAACTTTCATCCGCACCTTCGGTCCAGGATGGACGACGGGTCGCCGCTCCGGCGCCAACCACTCGCTGGATGCCACCGGTAGGAGGAACAACGACGGGGACGTGAAAGCGAGGGCGATTCTAATTAAACAAACCTTTATTAATTGGACGAGGATGACGGGGCACCTCGTTGCTGCATGCGCGCGCCCAGCCGCGCGTGCAGTGTGTGAGCGAAGCTCGCGCGGTTCGAGCATCGATGCTTGCTCGACATAGTCGCGCCTCAATTACTGGCGCTCCGGGGAGGCCACATTTTGTGACCCCGGGCACTTCGTCGTGCCTTACGGGAATCGTTTTGTCGGGCGAGGGAAAGGACGGGACATTTCTGGGAGGTTACGTTGAGGGAGAGTCTTCGTTCGGTGCATTTAGCGCCAATATCCTGTCCGTATACGTCGAAACTGGTCCTGAACTGGGAAGAAAAGGTGACACAAAAGCCGCTGTCTCGTGCTGCCTGATGTCACGATCCTGGCAGTTGTTAAAAGTCCTGGCAATTAGTACAAACGAACTCTAGTGTCGCTATTGTCGCGCCATCCCACGTCCTGGGTGCTGAAGCTTGCATGAGCTGTGAAGCTTGACTGCGACCTGCAGCAGAACAGGCGTCCACCGCAACTATCACCAGTGCTGTGACACGACGAGGATCACGGCCGATGGCAAAATGTAATTTTAAGTCATGAGGCGGACGTCGTAATGTCATTCAAACGTCATGAGGTGGAAATCGAGGGTCCACTTCCTAGGATGCGCTAAACAAGCTAGACAGAGGCGCATTCCAACACCTTACAGAGACTACGAAGCGCTGCGAGACGCTCGCGGCAAACATTCCTGATGGTACGAAGCATGGACGACTCGCGCTCGATGGCGGTGCACTGAACGCTCTCCTGGGTCATTTGATACATCAGGCTCGCGAGTAAACTTCTAGAAGGTAAAGTCAGGGAAACATTAGTTCCGGAAGTTGCGATGGCAATAACGAAAGCCGCTTTGCTTGCAACAGACAGTAATATAACAGGAAGAGAGACGGTGTTCTTTGATCGCGCATGATCCTGTTAAGACTAAAATGTTGATTCGTTTGTCTGCGATAAGTCTACGCGAATAATTTAAAAAAGCGTGAGAGCATACTCAGGAGATGAGAAATGAGGTGACACTGACGCATCTCCAAATTATGGTGGATGAATATAACTGGTTGGACGACTGTTCGACAGAGCCGGCCTTAATTCTATTTTGACCTGGGCTGTAATTTTTTTTAACCAGTATGTTATTTAAGTTTTTACATTCTTGTCGTAATGCCCTTTTTGTGACTAGGAGTTTTGTTTTATGTGTACGTGTGGCATCACACCTGTTTTAGTTGCGCCAACACTAGCGCAATGCCCTGACACTTCCAAAAATATGTCAGCACGTCTGTATAAAAACAAAGCTCTCACGTGTTTTTGTTTTGTTTATTTTATTACAAATT
This sequence comes from Ixodes scapularis, assembly GCF_016920785.2. Lineage (NCBI taxonomy): Eukaryota > Metazoa > Arthropoda > Arachnida > Ixodida > Ixodidae > Ixodes > Ixodes scapularis. Next base: position 33,054,055 of record NW_024609880.1, on the reverse strand, counting down.
TTAAAAGACGGAAATGCAAAATTATGAACAATTCCTTAGACCTTTCTGTTCCCACTGTCAGAAGGTCCAACATACCACACAAGGGTGGAAGAACCGAAAAAAAGTATAGAACGTGCAACTCTAAAACTCTGTGGAATATCAATGGTGCACAATTTGTAGTACTACCATTGACTGTGTGCTTCCTTTTTGCCCTTAATTGTATTTGAATGTCGAGTTTTCAAAAAGGATATGCATTAAACAAAAGGAACCTGTAATGCCTATTCATACACTAAGAGTTCTATTTAAGGAAATTAATAATTTGGCAGTATGTGCACTATAGACCGGGATATCGTTCATGCGAGTGAACTGCGCCAAGACAGTTTTACGTTATAAAAACGTACAATCGATTGAAAGCCACATTTTATCAGAAATAGTTTGAACTACAGTCGTAGAGTAGTACACCGGTAGCGGAATGATACATAATCACGCGTGGCACTCCTGGTGGGTCCGAAACATGACCGACGAGGACAAATAAGCGCCGCGGTGTATCTTCTCCGGGCACCATATATGATGCGCAAAAGTAAAGCGGCACTTGACAAGGCGGCAACATAAGCACTGTCGTCCGACAGAAGGCGCCCCAGGGCGATCGAGGGCTGAAAAGGAGTAGTGGAGGAACCTGTCAGATCGAGAGTGCTGCCTACCTTAACGAAGACAAAGAGAAATACCTCAGTTCACTGGGAGCGGAAAACCACTTCGTCGGGGAGTTTTCCTCTCCCCGATTCGTACTCTTCGTTCTCCTTGTAAAACTTTCCAATAATTCGAGGCGGACAATGAACGGGGGAACCCGCGAGGACTCCATCCGACCAGGGACAAAAGGACCGTGTTCAAGGCCCTCCCCTTCACGGTCCCAGGACAGAACAAAAGCGGGCCTTGTTATCCCCCGGGCGGTACTCCACTTGACAGAGGGGAGTCAATGGAGGCCCCCAGCAGCCGTCCCCGAATAAGACACAGTGCCCGTGGCAAATATTCGCCCTCCCTCTCCTCTGGTTTCTCCCCTTTCCCGTGGGAGTCCGTCTGCGGCGTATATTAGACAACAAAGGCACGTCGCGTCGTTAGGATGAAGCAAGAGGCGATCGGAACCCCCTTTCGACGCTTCTAGTTTTTGTCCTCTGGCGTTGTGTCTCGGCCCCGGTTCCAACGGCTGAGCGGGGGAGACGATCCGGGACAAGCCACTTTAGGATGATTGGGATAGAACATTCATCGAGCGAATCGTTCTCTTTAGTAGGTCTCACACACGAGTGTTTCCGTCGTACCTTAAAGCCAAACTGAAGAGGTAATTCAATTCGGAAACAGTGATAACGTTTTAACGTACGCACCTGCTATACGACGTTTATTAAAACATTTTTTCTGACCTTATTAGTAGAAGCATCCTAATCGCCATTTAAAATTTCGACCTAGCCTAGCTCGTTGCGGCGTGCAGAGCGCAAGTAAGCGCGAGAGCAAAACTAGCAAAACAGACGCCATCTGCGCGATCAGATGACCTTTGCTCAAAGCTCGCTCGGAGTTGCCGACGTTGTCATTACGATTCATGGTAATAAAACCCGAGACTCAGGAACGTAGAAGGGGACGAACACAACCCTTCTGTGTTCCTGAGTCTCGGGTTTTATTACCATGAATCATCACCAGCTCGCTTGTTTTTTAAGTATTATTGCAGTTGTCATTACGGTGCTTTGGACAGATAACAGGCGGCAAAGAGGTTCGCAGTATGCCCTCAATCAATCGATGCACGTATTTTTTTTTTTTTTCAATAAATGCGGTTTGCGTTTACTTATAGCGAAGTGAAGTGGGATATACCTGAAGTCGCGGGACAGGAAGCTGTAGATGTCCGCTCGTAACTCAAATTTCTTGAGAGAAGCTCTTTAGCTTGCCTTTAACCTTTTATACTTAAAAGTTTGACCTGTAAACGGAGCTTTTTGTGGCCCATTACAGTCTAAAAATACGTTTGTGAGTTGACGTTTCTGTAGAACATGGACACAATCAAGGGAAAATTAGAAAGATCTTAATTAATGACGAGGCTGAAAGTGAAACGTCATGCTCATTGCCCCTACGCACATTGTATTCTCTATTTGACTAATCGTATTCGAAGTTTTTGATTTCGCTGAAATTTTTCGATTGTCCACCATGATTTTCTGTCTCGTGTTCTGAGCTCCTTCGATTGTCCACCATGGTTTTCTGTCTCGTGTTCTAGCAACCTTTAACCTTGTGTTTTTCCTTTCTTTGTTTGTTTTTGTTTGCTGTCAAAGCCCCCCCTTATGTAAAGCCCTACGGGCGCTTTAAGGGAACAATAAATGAAAGTGAATGAATGAAAGTCGACTCAAATAATTTTTTTTTATTATTGTATAGAACAAGCCGACTTCGCATAACAAAATGTCGAGTTTTAACGAATCGTTCCAACGTTTCCTATAACGATACCCGACACACATGGGCGTACCTACCGGGGGGGGGGGGGGGGCAAGGGGGACGCTTGCCTCCACATTTCTCAGAGTGGGGGGCGAGGCATGCATTTTGCCCCCCTCCCCCCCCCCCCGCCTGAAACAGCCGCCACTGGGTAGGGCAAACACTGGCCGGCGGCGCCCAAGGGATAACAGAGGCACCGCCGCCCCCCGGCCCTGGGGGGGGGAATCTGTTCCCCACCCCCCTCCCCCCAAAGACACACTCAAAAGCAAGTTGGTACGCCACTGCGACGATACCAAAACAATGCCTTTTCGAAGACACCGGCGGAGTATCAGGTATTGCTACCCTGAGTTATGGGAGGGTTCTTCTAAAACTATAGAAAGCTTCCGTAGACCGTTTCTTTCTCTCCAACGAAGTTGCGGCAGCAACGCATACGCGACGCTAGCCTGGCTGCATATTTGCGGGCCTCATAGCGAGTTGCGGACAGCGTTCCTGGACGGCTGAAACGATCTACGCAAAGTCAATAGTCGGACGTTATATTATTGAGAGACGGTCATGGTTGGTTTGCAAGGTTAAAGGGTGGTGGGAACGTATAATTTACTGGCTGCCAGATTCCCAGCCGGGTTGTCAGACTGTCGTAATCTATATTTAAAAAAAAGAAACTGCCGAACCCTTCTATACACCTGGACAACCTTTCATAACAATGAAAAAAAAAAAAGAAGAAAAGCTTAGAGGGGGGTCGGGGGGGGGGGGGGGGGGGGGGGCTCTTACGGCTTTGTATTATTGTGCCATATAGTTCCCCACTTTTTTGGTTTCGGTATGAGATTAGGTTTCGGCCTGACAGACACGTATTTGCTACAGGTCATCGCTTCGTATGAGGAATGCGGTTAAGTTGCTGAATCGCGATCGTAGAGTATGAGGACACATCCGCGTCTCTTTCCCTTGTTTCGCCCATTTCTACACACAGGCACCCGCTTTGAGTGAAGCTCTTGAACCTGGATTCCATTTGTCTTGCGACCGGCGCAGATATCCGGCATTGACTTCAGAAATGCCGTGAATATTTCTGCGCTGCTGTATTAAAGTGCTGAAAAACCATAGCGCGGGCGCGATATATACAGAAATAGTCAGGGAAGCAGACGACACAAAGGGCGATCGTGTTGCTCGCGTCTGCGGCGCCCGCGGGGTGATACGCGACCGGCACATCCGGGCGCTTAGGACCAGACAACAACGCGTAGCTACGGCTTTCAAAGGGACGATGGTTTCGTCCGCTACTATTTTCTACCGACGGCATAAAGAAAAAGATTAGACTAATAACGAGACGATGGCGCACGAACGGCGTGTCGCCGCGTATATATTCTCCGCTCCGCACGATGCAGCACTCCGCCTCACAGGCACGCCATCCGCGCCTCCGAATCCCCTGAAGAGGCGACGGTCGCTTGTCGCAGTGCGGCCTTTGATTCAACACGGCTGCCCGGGAGCACCGTTGGGATACTCTGCTCCGCATGCGGAGAAAATGCAGTTACTCTAACCGTTGGGCTTGGAGCGACACTGGGCGGCCGGGAGCTGCCCCACAGCTCGGCCGTATGATGTTTTTCCGTGCTATACTTAGGGACAACTTTCTGCCGGTATGCGTGCAATCAAAGGTACGGGATCGCGCTCTTGAATGTTGATCAAAGCTTTGCACGCGTGCTCTATTCCACTCTTCGGAAAAGCCACAAAAAATGTCCACGAGTATAGACACTCCAAACAGGTGCCAGATTGATCCGACTTACTCTTGTCTTACCGAGACGCCGAGCCACTGAGGCGAGTGTTGACGAGCCTCCATAAAAGGCCTGTGCTGCGGAGAAGGACGCAGTGGCACCTAAAGTGGCAATGATATGTCCTGCGGTCGAAATGATGAAGTGAGGTGAACGGAATAAGACGACACAAAAACTGGAGATTGGTTATAGAGTTGACTATGGAAAGCCGCCTGAAAGCGTGTTTATGAACATAGACTCTGGTCAAAGCAAACTAAAGAAGCCCGCAAAGAAGAAGCGAACGCGTAAATCGTTTGGAAATTATCGCGGACTCGGAGCCTGCTATGCCCTATTCCTTACGTTGTGCTGGGATGCGCGTAAGGTGCTGCTAGATTCTCGGTGACTTGCGAGGAACGTTAATTTTAAGAAGGAACTCTAAGAATCACCATGCAGAAAACGTATATTTGCAGCGCTGGTCGAAGACCTGATAGTGACTCTCCCCGAAGTAATGCCACGGCACAAGAATCCCAGGGTATGGGCATTTTTTCATTCATTTGATGGTCATTAAAGCAATAATCAGGTAAATGCTTCACGAAGGGAATAGAAAAAGTTACGGACAGACGGTAGATGTATCCATTAACAACAAGGTTTTTTCTTCGTATCTCCTTTTATTACGGGGTGCTTAGAAATTCATCCCTGGGCAGCTGGCGAAAACACACACCTGGGCCCGTTTTGTCAAACGCGAACCGTGGGTTAAAGTTAACTATTGTCCCTAGAAGGGGGAATTCTAGGTCACGTGACTGGGGAGAGCAGGGGCGCCGAGGGAGGAGCAGTATCTACAAGCAAAATGGCCGCAACGACGCTTAATGAGGGCTAATAGTTCTGCTTGGCTCTGCTGAACATTCATTTCGATCCGGCTGTTATATTAATGACGCACCATCAACCTATTAACACGTCAAGCAAAGCGGTAGTTCAGAGGGACTACTAAACTAACCGACGGCAGCATTCCGCGAACGCATCACTCTTCAGCAGTCCGGGATCCAAGACATATGACGGTACATAAGCCTTGCAAGTGTTTTTATGGTGAGTAAAAAAATGTTTTGCGAACGAGTGTTGGTACATGTTCATAGTAACACGTTTAATTTGTTACACTATGCACGCCGACTCGTGAGCAGCGACTACTTTGCGGAGAAAGGGGGTTATCCTCGATAAAGTCTTCGTTCCGGGTGAACAGCTGGGACATTGTACTGTTTTTTGTTCGCAGTGCGCCGGCAGTATACCGACAGCATCGAGGTTTCTACATATCCCCGGTGGCCAGCAATTCAACAGTGACGAGAAGCTTAGCTTCTCGTCACCGGTGGATCGGTTGGGCAAACGGAAGAGAGGGCGAACAATTGAGATCTACAGGAATCGCAGAAGCGTGCGTCGCAAGGAACAAAATCGATACTACAGCACCTGCGTTGCCAGACTGAAACGGCACAGGGGAAAGTTATCCGTTGCTTATGGCGAAACGTATTGAAGAAAATGTTTCTTACATTTTTGAATATTTGTCGAAAAACTCTACCATAGTAGCTAAGATTTCTTCGTACAATCTAAAGCAAATAAATTGGTCTTCCAGTACAACATTACTATATTTTGACTTAAAATACCATACTAGATCCATAACAACCAACGGAAAAAGAGGATAACCAAAATGACTGGCTATAGTTTCACCGATAGATGGCGCATCTTACTGCCCAATCAAAAATAATTATTGTTGTTCTATATCCAGTTGTTTATTGCAGTACTTAGGTACTTTTTCCTTCCTAGGCACCGTGGTTTACCAAAATGGGTTTACCATCGCTTCTAGAAAACCGGCCCAGGAGTCTTCCCCGAGCTTGAATGGCAGTTTAAATCACAACAGTAGACCATCGCTGAGGCAAGCGTTGACCAGGAGGGTGGAAATGCGACTATAGATGGTATTCAGCAACGGCCGTATCTGAGCGCCTTGCCGCTGAGCACCTGGGATGCAATATTGGGGGATATGTTGCCGAGTGGTCTAGCGCATATCAGCTCGGAGCACGTGGAGCGAAAGCTCGCGCTGCAGATCCCAGGGATCCTAAGTTCAATTCTCACCCCTGCCCGTTTTGATCTAGATGAGCATCGTACCGGCGTGCGGTCGTGTATCACTACTGCGTGATGCACGTTAAAGACCCCAGGCTAGCAGTTGTACTGCACTGGCTAAATTGCTCATCTACAGCTGGGAGACTCGTCTCCCGTTGAGGCAGATGAAGTTCTAGGCTGTATAAACATGCGCAGAACCCATTTTTTTATGCAATAAGTAGCAGCTTCTCCTGAGCATGCCCCCTTTGAGGCAATTTATAGTTGGCTCGCAGCACCCACATGTTGAATGGTGCTCATACATTTTTCTGCGACTGAAGAGGGCGTAAGAGAAGAAGCGATAGCACATATCGAGTCCGGTCGTGAACATTGTAAAGTCGAAGCTAAAAAGAAAAATAAATTTCTGGATTTAGTTATACCCAGGAAATTAACTTGGTCGAACTATATTCAACTCCGCAGTGAAGCGGCATCCTTCGGCTCTCTTGCTTTGGCTTCATTGCCAGAGAAAGTTGTTCTCCAGTAATTGGCTGGAGATCGAACTATTGGGGGTGCCTTATCGAGATTGTTGTCTCTAAAGTCACTGGGTACAGAGAAAGTAGCGTCGTTGCTTTCCCTACCTGCTAGCTGGACACACACTGATACTCACATACAGACGATCAAAACCTACTCTATTTTAGCACGCTCTTGAGGCACGGCTGAAAAGCGCCCACAGCGAGGCTAATCTGGCTACGTTGCCATGGAAATCTCCATTTAGGTCCATTCAAATCTTCGAAGCCTCCAGAGGGTCGTGCTGTACCAGTCTTGCCAAGATCACCATGGAGCATCATCGTACTGGAAAATACTTACAGAATAATCCGTTACAAGTAACGAATTACTTGTAAACCGTTACTTTTTCAAATAATTTCGTAATTGCTCCGTTCCTTTTTTTTCGGAAGTAATCTGTAAAGTAATTTCGTTTCAAAATATAGGTAACGAATTACTTTAATCACTCGTTCCCTCCTTAAAAATATGAGAATAATACAGTAACTGGAGTAATACGATCAGAACATTCAGCAGCATAATGAGAGCAGGAAGGGGATAATAGCCGAAAAATAAAACACGATTTTTTTATACGACCTGTCATTAGAACCACTGGAAAAATGACCGAGGCATGTACAAATATACGAAAGGTAAATATCAAGTAAGACAACGCCGAGTAGGCTCTCCGTCGCCTTCCATCGTGTGTTTTTTTTTTTTTTTTTTTTTTTCTCCCGGGCAGAAGAAAGCTCTTCGTGTTTATGTTTTTTTTTTTTTTTTTTTTTGTCTTTTACATTGTTTCACCCTTTTCAATTTCTTCGACGTCTCCCACCACCTGCACAGACATCAAACGCGGGTCCGTACCCCCTCGATTCGCCGGTTCACAACTTGAGTAACAGACGATGTAGCTTTGTTCGAGGGGGTCGAATTCTTTTTGTCTTTGATGTAAGCTACTGTTTTCTAGCACGCTCTTGAGGCGCGGCTAAAAAGCGCCCGGCGCGAGGCTAAGAGCATTGTGTTCGAGCGTACGGAATATACTTTTTTTGGATTACTTGTCTGGGCATGGTGGTCGAGTCCCCTCCTCACTTTACCGTCAACTGTCAACATAAAAGAAAGGGGGAGGGGGGGGGGGGTTAAGTCATCTAAGGAGCGCTGAAAAAGAAAAAGAGAGTCTGCGTAAAAGTGGTGTGATCCTCTATTTTTTGTGAGACCTATGGCCACCGCTTCTCTCGCTCTCTATCCCCTCCCCTCCCCTGGCCTCCATGAATATTGGTATGAAAGTGAGAACCGATGAATGATCGATAACCCGCAACCGCCACATTTTTTCTGACTGGTCGAGTTTTTGGTCATGAGGTGTCCGTCGCCTTAATGGCCAATTCCTAATGAGATGTTCAAAATTCAGGGCATTAAGGAAAACGGAAACCGAAAGTATCGGTGCACACGTTGCTAGGGAAAAAAACAAGACACATAGCCTGTCATTAGCGAGAAAAACAAACTCTAATCTACGGAAACACATTGAGGTAAGCTGGGACATCTGCATTCTGAATTGGCGGTACATTTTAACGTTAGAACCAAGTTTTTCTTTTCTCGTGAACAACAGGCGAAACACCCGAGTCATAAGGTAGCTTTTGTAGATCGCTTCATTAGCTCCTAATCTCGTAACTGAGGTAGACGCTGCCACTGAGCATGCGCACCGCTAGCTTTGTCTGCACAATTCCAGGGATCGTTTCCGGAGGCCGTAAGCTAGCGGGATGGCGGGTGTGGTTGCAGCTTTCGCTGCCTCGTCAGCTTACAGGTAAACGCAGTGCACCTTTACTCTTTCTCTTAAATACAATATTTTACTTTTACAAGGACTACCATAATACGGGCGCATGAGAAATGAGAAGTAGTCTTGCGGAACATTTTTTTGGAAAAATATCAAAATTGTTTCTATTGTTTTCTGGATAAGTGTACGGAAAGAGTAGCGTCAAAGTAATTTGTGACGTAACAGGTAAAGCAATCCATTACTTTTCAGCGAAAGTAATTTTGAACGGTAATCCATTACATTTGGGCCTAGTAATTTGTAATTGCAATCCAATCCATTTTTCAAGTAACGAATACAAATCTGTTTTGGGAGCGTTTCAGGCTCCCCGATATAAGCGTCTTTGGCACTGTGTATGCAATCAACTTATCAATCATGCCCCTTTCCACGGATTTATTACGCTTATACTGTTCTTCCTGCGTATTTCAAAACAGTAAACTTATTTTTCCGTGCCTCCAAGCATTGACACAGCATGTGGTGGTGGCACGAAGATGCTCCCTTGTTTCGCCGCGGTGTGCGGATAGCAAGATCTCGGTATACAAGAAACATCTCTATAAAGCCACACGTTACCAGGGAATTTAGGTCGGCCCACCAAAAACGGAGGGGTCAAAAAGAAATTTTTGATTTCATGGGGAAAATGGCGAGTATACGGGGAGCTTGGCGCTACTTTCCCGGGATCCAGCGTCTTTGGTTGTCCCCACAACCCCGTGTTTACTGAACCGCATAACAAATAAATGGAAAAAAATTGGGTTGTGTGTGTGTTTATACAGCCTAGAACTTGGTCTGCCTCACAGGGGCGACGAGTCTCCCAGCTGTAGATGAGAAATTTAGCCAGTGCGGTACAGCCGCTAGCCTGGGGTCTTTAACGTGCATCACGCAGTAGTGATACACGACCGCACGCCGGTACGATGCTCATCCAGATCGAGACGGGCAGGGGTGGCAAATAAATGGAAACTCGCCTAGCACGGTCTGGGCACGAGCGCTTTTCTCTGACCAGTGCTTTGGTCGCACGAGGATTGGCCTTCGAAGCGGCATCTTCCATTTCTTTGCTGAAACCAAACACGAAAATTCGGTTAGCAGTCCGCGTGCCTCTAGAGGCGTGACTGTTCGATCTCCTCCACAATTGTTTAAACGGCTAACAGTTCATGCACTTTCCGAGACTCATGCATGCGCACTGCTTTGTCATGTGCTCAAAACACCAATCATTTTTTTTCTCAGTTGAAGCAATGTGAAGGACGACCGGTGTCATGTTGGAATAGTCACGTAATGTCTGCAGCAATAGTATGGTGGCTAGGAGGGAACTGTGACGGGCGCCGTATGCGCCATAGAGTTATTATAATGTACGCTAGAGGTTCAACTGGCGCTAGTGTCTATGCGTCTTCCGGGAGGCAAATTGAAGCAGACAGCAACCAGTCTACTTTTGCGGTGCTCCTGTGCATTCCTATGGGAAAACGCGCGTGCATTTTGTCTCTTCGCCGGAAAATAACATGAATAACTTCTATTATTTCGGTTGTACCGGATGGTATGTACATTTATTAATATTGTAAAAGTCTAATTGCTTTAATTACAGCATTTTTCATTACCACTAAACGATGTTAAGCTTCGCTATATTTCAGGTCCAAACCTATGTTCCATGGCAGGTATGTAAAAACAAGCGACGATTCTAAGCAAACTAACGATCGAAAAGAATGTAAAGTGTGTTCAAGGTTCGCTAGCAATGCGGTGGCGCTTATATATTGCTAATATGCCCGTCCGGTCACTCTATGAAAATGACTCCGTCGTGCATCCTTACGACGGTTAAAAAACATTCGAATGCAAGAAATAAAGTACGTGGACTGCGAAAGGTGTGTCTTTTTATTATCTCCTACGCCGGACAGTTTTTATCGGGCCCCTGTTTTCCGACTTTTCCCTATTTGCAAATATTTAGAGGGTGCGGTTGATGATTTGAACCCAAAACATGCATCTCTGCACATATTCATGAGCAGAAAGAATAAAGCAGTGCTTATTTATTGCAAATCTGACTATATTACGTGGCTTTCAATTTATTTTGATCGCCTGCATGCACAACGAGTTACTTATTCAGTGTTACCGCGTAGTTCTTGCCGTCTCTCTTGGTTTTCCACATGTCCTTCGTTCGTTTGACACGTATATCCCCCATGGTGGAAAGCGCCGATGCCGTGTTCGCGCTAACAGTGTCCGACAGTGCACATAAATACATGTACGAAGCGGTTTTAGCACCGTTTTTCATGCCACGAATTTCAAATAAAAACGCCGTAACTGACCAATGATTTCGTCTGCGTGACTGAGAAATGTTCTAATGTGCCAGTACGTACGAAATATTCGTGATATTTGCTCTTATAATCGAGCGCAGAGAGAAAATGCACTAGCTTTTTTCCATAGAAATGCATTACCGGAAGTCAATTTCGGACTGGTTGCTGTCTTCTTCAATTTGCAGCACCACACTAGCGCCAGTTGAACCTCTAGCGTACATTATAAGAACTCTATGGTATGCGCGCCATGTCAGAGAGGGGCGCGAGTTGCGATGAAAAATCTTCGCCACCGCGAGGGGCGCTGCAGTCTGCAGGAGAGTCAGCGGTCTGGGGTGATTTGTTGGGTCGCGAGCGCCAGCGCTCTTCTGAGGCTGCTACAAGTTCTGCTGTTTTGGCGGTTCTGCTGTTTTGTCTGTGAGTTATTTATTTATTTATTTTACCTTCATGGCACAAGGGCATTACAGAGGGGAGTGGGGAATAATAGTAATAACAATACAAAAGGAACAATGAACAAAAAACTCAAAAAATAGGGAACGTAAGCTTGGCAATAGGACTCCAAGAAAGAGCGTGGTCAGTAATTGATGTGGGAGATGCAGGTAAGTGGTTCCAATCATTAGAAGTTCTTGGAACACAAGAAGTGTAATAAACGTTAGAGTGACGAAATGGTAACCCACTTTGTGACGATGATCAAGGCGTGCTGAAACAAAGTATGAGGGGAGTACCATCAGGGCTTTGAGGTAAGGAACATGGTGATACATTTTGCGAGAAAAGGAAGATTCGAAAAACCATGCGATGATGTGCTAGGGTTGGAAGTAATAATGTACTTTTCATTGACGTTACGCTGGCGGTGCGGTTATAGTTGACCAGTATAAAACACGTAGCTCTGTTCTGAACACCTTCAGTTGAGTAGAGGAGGTTTTATCATAATATACATGAGACTCATAATAAATAGGTGTATTAAGATAAGCTCGAAGTAATCAAGAGTCATCCCAATGTCATTTCGGTCTAATTCAAGTCCATTGGGTTAAAAGTTACTCGAAGCAATCAAAAGAGTAATCATGATGTCAACTGAGTTCATTATAGATTATTTAGAGGTATAATAAAACGAATTAATCAAACGAGTATCCAAAATGTCAATTAGGCCAAATTAAAGTTCATTTGGTCAATAGTAACTCAAAGTAATAATACAAGTAATTGTGATGTCAATCGAGCGAATAATAAATAATTTTGTCAAATATTAGCCCCCCAAAATATAACAGTCATCGCAATATCAATGAGGCCGAATAAAGGTCCATTGGATCAAAAGAAACTCGAGGTAATCAAAAGACTAATAATAGTGACTGACCGAGCTCACAACCGATAAATTGGTTCTATATTACACACAGTAAACAAGAGACACCAAATGTCACTTAGGCCGAATTAAAGTCAATTGATTTGAGAGTAACTCAAAGTAATAAAGAGTAATTATATTGTCAATATTCACCACATAAAAATTCAATTCGTTGAATATTAGCCGAAAGTAAGGAAGAGTCATCACAATGGCATTTAATGAGAATTTATGGCCAATGGGTCAAAAGTAACTCCAAGTAATCGAAAGAAGAATGATAATATCCATTGAGTTTATTATAGATCATTTGGGGCAATAATAGCACGAAGTAATTAGAAGAGTAATCACAAATGGCAATTGTACTTAAATCATCTGAATTGTATCAATGGTCAGTCGAGTAATAAGAAAGATTAAACAAAACGTCCATTCAGCTAAAATAAATTCGAGGTCGCCACAATAACTCGAGGTTACAAAAAGAGTAATAAACATATCAATTACGCCTCGTCAAAAGTGGGACTAGAGTAGTAACAATACTGATCAAATGATCAGTTGTCTCCCCAAAAAAACGAAGTGCATAAACAATTATTCTAATTTACCAAATCTGTAAGCAGAACACGACCACTGAAGGCAATAAGTGCCTATACTACATATTGTGGATTAAATTTACAGACGCCGGGATTAAAGTAGGTAGCCCAAGAAATAAATTGTGTGGCGCTTGGATTAAATTGGCCTTTGCTTGGATTAAAGTGAACGGGAAAACCGGTAGTTCAGTGAGTGGCATCTCCGGATCCTCAAGCGGCAATGAAACATTAGTCTGCATGCGAACTTTTCCTGGACATTTTTTGCTGACTTATTGAAATAAAATACTCGGCGCGCTTAGTAACACCTCTCCATGCACTCTTCCGAGAAAGAAAAAGACTGTCAAAACGAAGGCTGCTTCAGAAGCAAGTAGTTTCTTCCTTCGGCTTGTATTCTTGACGCAATATCTGTAAGAGTAAATAAAAGTGAGTCCTACATTGTACGCCTTGTTCGTCACATTTTTCTTCTGCTGCACTCTGAAGCACATGAAGTGTCCACGATTCATAAAGTTATCAAGTAAAAAAAAAGAAAAAAAGTCCAATTTCCGCAGCACAAAACACATATGCGACAGGGTAGACGTTCACCTGCTCCAGCGCAATTGTTCTAAATGTAAATAATTTTTTTTCTTTCCTTTTTATTGTCTAACAAGGCGTCAGTAGATTCAGCTCTTGAAGAAAACATCCGGTTGCCTTTTCTTCGCGTATCAACTATTTAACAGTATTCGTGACAAAGGGAAAATATCGCGCAGCGCTTCATTCCTATGCTTCGCACGTCAGCGCTAACTCGCCTGCTGCCGCGCAGCGCCCTCTAATATTCTTATCCCAACTCTCTGCAGCCCTTCGCTCCCGGCCACCACACTTCCCCTTCTACCCACCATAGCAATAATGGCAGACACTTGTTTTTTGTTTTTTTTTACCACTGAGAGGGTATGACGATTGAGGCGAACTCCGTGTCGTTCAAGCGCATTGCGGTACTGCATATATCGCGGCGGTCTGGACTTGCTGTTATCCGTAGACAAAGTGGAACACAAAAAGACCGAGCACAGTATGCAAACACGAACACTTTATTGCCTCACGGGGCTCCCGTTCGTGACTGACTACCGCAGCCCCCTTGATGCGCGTTTTAGTAGGTGCACGATCGAAGCGCCGAGATACGGGCGCGGGGAAGAAAAGCAAAACAGGGTCGCCCCTACACCTCCCCCGCCGCACCCCCCCCCCCCCCCCCCCTCCTCACGCCCTCGATTCTGTCGAGGAGGCACTACATGTTTTCTTAAGACGCCTACACACTGCTAACACATAATACATGGCATACTCTCTAACGTGAGGGTCCCCCCTTCCCCCCCCCCCCCCCCCATGTCACGCTAGTCAGAAAAAACTGGCTGAAGACATGTTGAATGCATACATGTGTATGATGAAAACATCTGTAGAACATGCTTGATGCTTGCCCGCAGGTAATTTCGTCATATGTCCGCTGCCAACACCGCCTCTTTTGTACCTCGTGTGTTACTGCGGCTCTAGAATATAATTTTTTTTTTTTTTTGGGGGGGGGGGTGGGGGGTGGGAGGGGCTTTCGTTGAGCGTGGGCACGAAGCCATGTTCATGCAGCGTTACGCCCGTTATCAATCTTTATGTAACACAATACCGTCATTCACTAATTGGTTAAAACTCATCGCGTTACTGAGGTTCGTTACTGTCCTGAAATGTGACGGAATACCGTCACCGTTGACGCCTAAATCTACCTAACGCTACTGTTCTGTACGTTTGTTTTTCCCTCTCTGGTATTATGCTGCAGCGATAGCTAGTGGATGCGAACTTTGACGATAACTCGTCCGTTAGAGAGTAATTGAATAATTTTTTTTTTTTTATTTGTTCATCACATTTTTTTACGATGCAGCGATGTCCAAACGGCGGATTTGCCCTTTGAAAGCGACGACAAACGTGACTAATTTCAACCAAAAGCCACTCATATGAGTAGCGTAAAGCAAAAAAAGAACCGTAATATAGGAACTAAATCACTTTACGGGTTAATAATTTCGTATTTTGACGAGAACGTCAGTACGTCGCAAAAAAGGTCTAACGGATTGCTAGAAACCTCGCTACTTTTCATGCCTCTAACGCTACGTCGAAGTCTGCGTCCGGGGACTGGCGATCGACGGTCGCGTTGACACGAGAGGCACGCGGGCAGCGAGTGAGCGTTCACGGGGCAGCAGTCCGGCTCGCAGTGTGCCGGCCAGTAAGCTTCCGAGATGACGGGCACTGTCCCACACGAGGGCATCCGCTCTTCGGGGGCCACTGTGCGAGCGTCTTGTCTTCGAGTGCCCTCGTAGGTGGCCCGGCTAGCTCAGTCGGTGACCACGAGAAAGTAAAGCCGCAGTCCAGTTGCTCGTAGTGCACCTTACAAAAGACGCGTGTTCGCGGTAAACATGATGACAGGGTTATCCACGGACACCCCTAAACCATGTTCCAGGCATGTTTGGATTTGCATGTTTCAAAATGCCGGCAGAAACATCTCCTTAGAAACAAAAAACTGTAAAATCATGAAAACGCTGAGGCCGCTTGCAAAATAGAAACGATGCAGCCTAGAAATAGATTGGTTTGCTGCATCATACTCAAAATTCAACAAAGTTGAACTCGCTCAAGCAGGCTCAAAAAGCTTATCTAAAAAAAGCAAAACTTTTCTGCAGTAAATACGATATATATATATACATGTCATAAAAACACACACACAGAGAACACGTAAAGAATGCGTCTGATTGTTATTTTATTATTGAAGTAACATATTCCTCCTCTTGAGGCAACATTACCGTAATGAGAACCTTCATTTTCCCTGGAAGTGATGACGCAATATGACCAACGACTCTTGTCCACCCCTCGGGAGCGTAAAGAGACCCCAGGGACGCATAAAGTAAAGTTGGCCAACGCATCGTCGTCGTCAAAGAAAAAAAAAAAACTATTTGCTACTGCACAAAAACCCACAGCAGCACCAACCACGGAATTGTAAATCTTCTCTGGTTTCTAATGGGGAATACGGTAATGTGCGCATTTGGAAGTTTCCTCTTCGCGCTAGACAAATGGGCAGAGCCGCGGTAAAGCACTAAATGAACGTGCGCCAACAAAACTTCAGAAAGAAAAAGAATAAAGTGCGAAATAAAAAGAAAAGAAACCCGGAGTTAAGGAGTGAGAACAGCCAACTTCCACATCTCCCCGGTCTCGAAACACACTCGAGTCATTCCGCATTTTTCTCTCGGAGGAGGTGGGGAACAAAACGGAACTCTAAACCACAAGTTTTATATTCCAATCCGAGAAAAAACACCGCGTGGGTTCCGTTTCTTTTTCGTGGCCGACGAAAACGACTTGTAAGTAGCTGAGTCTCGCGCGGCAACAAAATATAACGCGGGGACTGCGTTCATTTTCGTGGCAGAACACATTTCGTTCATCGTGTTGTTTATGCTCAGCCTCTATACGGTGGCACGGCGATGGCGACGAACTTGTGTTCTTGTTCACCTTACGATGGACCGCAACGGACTCTACGGGCCACCGGGGCCAATGCTTGGTTCGGAGGGCGTCGCGCGCCCTTCCAATTGAGCTCAGCACACCACCCACAGTCAATAGGGACTTTTAGTAAACCGTTACGTGTTCCGAGAACTGCACGGTATCAACCGGACGCTCGCTAAAAGCATGCTTCAAAAGCTCCGGTAGTGCCTCACGAGAAACACGGTAACAATTTTCTAAAAGTCCCTAATAACAAAGTGCGAACGGTAGGGTGTGTCTCGCGAACGCCCGGCCTCCAGCACGTGCTCCGTGCCTTCCACCGTGCTTTGGCTGCGCGCGCGTTCATGGTTCACGAGACGACGAAGCGTGATCGAAGGTAGAGCTGGAGGTCGAACAACCGAAGCATCTTTCCTACCACGCTCACCTTGTCAGTGACAACAACGGAAGTAAGGCCTGTGAACATCCGAATCTTCGTTCATGGATCGTCATCGCGGTCATATGATACCTGCTCGGACAAATGAACTCGAGCCCGATGCCGAGCTTCTTCCGAACGCTTTGATTGGACACGAGACCCAGCCGAGCGCCGACGTAGCACTCGTGCCAAATCTGTGTCTTCGACCATTCTCACTGTGATGACCTCAAAATCTTAGTGCGCAGTATTTGACTATTCTAGGTGGTGTTGATACAGCAAAGCGGGAAGCGCGAAGTCACGTGACTCTTTCCAAGCTGCGGATTGGCTCCGGTGGCTTGCAGCATCCGTTGCAGTCCATCTTAAGGTAAAACGGAGTATATCCATTTGTTTAGGCGCTACGTTACGAGTGTACAAAGAAATAATAAAAAAAAACTACCATATGTAATGCGCTCAGTGTAGGGACTCATTTTTTTTTTCTGAAGCTTAAAAACACCGTCCGTGCTGATTATGAGAGGATTTCTTTCTTCTTGTGTGTCCTTGTCCTCAAGGAATTGCAATGCAAGCGAGCTGGAGTTGCCAGTATAAGTTTGTTGCAACTCACACTGTTACCCGAAACTCCCTAAAGAAAAAAAAAAAAAAAAAAAAAAAAAAAAAGCAAACTTGGTACGGGGAAGTGATGGCGTGGTGGAACTTGTTTTGCAACTAGAAAAGAGAACCTCTGCCTTAATCTTGCGTTTGGGCGCGTTCTATCTAAGAACGCGACAAGGAAAGAAGACTACGTGCGACTTTGCGGAGTTGCACTAACTTCAAGCACACCCGCGGACACACACACATGCGATACGAAAAGAACAGAAAAATACTGTCGCTACTTTGGAAGTTTATTTCGCTTCACTACAGTCGACACAATTTATATGCTAAGGAAATATTGTCTTTTATATATCTCAATTCAAAGCGGCGTATTGACCACTACCTTTAATTTAAGTTGGCGAGCTAAATATGAGGTCACCGGAAACGTACTGCTCTAAAATTGTAATTTAATTTAACACACTGAATGCGTCCTGCGTTATCGTATAGGTGCCTTTCTTGGGGATTTAATTCAGTCAAATCATCACGGGAATCGTTGCTCTGGGAGCCACACCTGTTGGTTCTGATTACGGCAGTTCTTGATGTTCACTGATAGTTTTTCTAAAAATCGTGCCACACGGTGGCACGATTTTATATATTATAATTTATATTATTATATATATATATATATATATATATATATACACGCTGATGAATAGCATACCCCCACTTCTGTTATAATATTTTATGTGTACTGTGTATGTTTGGAAAGCATCTTACCACCATTTGACTAGACCCAATGACTAATTCCAGACAGGCATTAATCCTGCATTTGGATTATGTCTATGACATGCCGCTTTTGCCGGAAGCAAGCGAGTCAGACAGCAAACCAGCCTGTCTTTTACACCGAGTGGACACAATAAAAGTGAAGGCATAACTACTGCATTTGATCTTTCAAAAATAAAACCAATTCCTGTATTTCTTTTACAGCGGAGCTGTTAAGGGCTAGTTTCCCCAGGATCGTGCCTCCAGCAAAGAAATGTCGACATAAAACTCTCGTTGCCACCGTCTGTCATAGATGGCGGTAGCTGTCAAGAGTGTAGTGTTTGCCGATTGTCCGCTTGCCGCCGTCGCTCATAGATGGCGCAACCTTTCGAGGCCTTTCCACTCTTGCTTGCCGACTTGCGGCCGGCCATTACTTCATTCCCACCATAGTACAGCTTTTCTGGTCTTACTTCTTCTCCGAAGTGGAAAGGCTAAAAGTTTTTTTTCTTCTTTTTTATTCTTGGCGCACATTTACGGTTAGCATAAAATGTCCGTAACAAACGTCCTCGTGTCTTAACGATAATGAAAACATACGCAAGGGGTGATTTTATTGTCCAGAAAAAGAGTTGTTAGCCGAAACTATCTTATGAAAAAAAAAGTTTTAATTTAGTGGGAAACTGTACAAAACTATTACGAAGTAAACATTTGAAGGCCAGATTATTCCTAACTTTCGCACGTTAACGAACGCGATTTGTTTTGTTAATTTATTACACACTGTGTTTGGGTTTGAACCTCCTCCGCGCTGTTTTCTCGGTGGAAAAAGGTCAGACCCTAAATCTGGGCGACCTCGCCGTTGCGACAGGTACTTCTCGTAAGTTTTATTTGTATGGGGCGGCCGCCGGGAAAGCAAACATTGACTCTGGAAGAAACACGACCTTCGTGTTTGTGGAATCTCCAAACACTCAAAACTAACACGTGTTTTTATTTTCTTCTTTTTTACCCTGATCATTCCGATGTTATTAAATGGACGAAACGATACTAAAATTAAAAAAAAAAAAACATTCCTCACACGAACAGCGTGCTCGCTTATTCGCTTGTTTCTTCCACCAGCTTCATAGTTGAGTGGACGTGGAGGCTTCACTGACAGAGTGAGAGCGGCAGGAAAAAGAAAATTGTTGTCCCGCCTTCAGGGCAAGCTTACTACCTTCGACACCGTTTCAACGTTTCGTGCACCCGGCCGTTCGAAAGATACGCCCTGCCGTTCTCATTATTTCAGTGACTTTAGAGGAAGTTAGGCAGCTTGACGATGTCTCCATGGCTAGAGGGATCCTGGGCGACGGCAGTTCGGGCTGATCCGCGTCGCCCCGGTGCTCTGAAGCGGAACGAATTTCTCCACAATGTCCGCATTGCCCAAAATGGGATCACTTGCTTCCACCCTTTTCAGAAAAAAGATACGAACGTAAAAATATGGAAGACAAAAAGGATTACTCTTTCAAGAAAAAAAGAAAAATATTTTCCGGGCAAAGCCAGCCAAAGCGCCTTGAGAAATAATCACCAAGAACTACGAGGGAGACAAGAGAATGTTGTCGTAAACGTTTCGACAAGAAAAAAAAATAAACACCAACAAGATTTTGTTACAACACTGGGTATGACTTCATTCGTGCTTAAATAACGGTCCTCAGATGTCATTGTTAAACCCAGTGTTGCATTGAGAAGCAGATGTAATTCCAGTAATCAAGGGTTGTGTCCAACCACGTTGTCCAGCTTTGCTTCACGGGATTCCGTTGTCAGTTAAAGCTGCGCTCTTGTCTGCCACTTGAAAACGCTGTGTTATCGTTCCGATGCTTGAATGGGCTGACCGTTCTGCGGTTGGCGATTCTCGACCTGGCTATTGGTGCTTTTGCTTTTCTAAAGCTTTAGAAATTGTTTTCCGCGCTCGGTTTCGTGTCTCTTTTTGCTACAAGGCTGCTCTTGGACAGCATGACTTTATAAAAAGTTTCTACTACTTGTATACATAGCCTAGAGCAAACAGATCTTGTGCACTCTGACACAATCAACGCATTCGACGAAGTTTACCATCAGTTGCTTTCGAATGAACTTTCTGGCTTTAGCTTGTGTCCAGTTTCAGTCGTGCCCTATATTCTTCCCTATACAACTCTGTGAATTCGGTGACAATGTTCGCCTGCTTAACTGTTCTTTTTTGTTTATCGTATTTTGGTATTTTCCATGTCCTTTGGCGTTCGAACGGCAGGTCTTGAGCCTGCATGTGTTCCTTCCACCGTGGCCACCGCTCACTTTTCACGAGCAGCAGATGACGATATTGTTTGGTCTGATGGAAGGAAGACAATGGGTGGAGACAAATTTAGCTAAAGGTTGCGTCTTCCCACTATGCCGCCAGTCACGGCTTGCCGCTCTGATGTCAGCGCACTCTCTGGGCAAGAAGCGCCAAGATTTCCTCTCCTTCAGTTCGGCTCCGTATAAGGTCGTGAAAAGTATATGTTCACCCGTGCGCTGCATCTACACAAAAAAAAAAAAAAAAAAAAAAAAAAATCCCGATTTTTTTGGAACATGATTTATTTTCCCTTTCATGCGTTGAATAAAGAAATGCGGAGTGCAAGTTTCGTCTGCTTCATGCGCAGGGGCTGCGGTGACGTCAGAACGCCGAGCTCTGATTAGCTCTGACTGGATAGGATAGTGGGTAGACCTCAATGCTAGCTGCCTTGAGGTGAGACGGAAAGCTCAAACTCCTTGAGATTCTGACGCTAACGGTTAGGATAGAACGGGAATGTTTGAGAACGTGACGCTCCTGGATCAAAAAATAATTAGGAAAAAAACTAAATTTTTTAATGAAGCAACGTCTAAGTAAGCTTAATATCGTCAAAACAAGAACTGACATTGTGGGGTCTCTTGTGATTTATATTAGTAAATAAACACTAATCAGCAAGAAAGGGGATTGTTTTTTTTTTCTTGATGATAAGTTTTTTTTTTTTTTTCACGGGAGTAGATGTTACAAGCGCCCACATTGTTGTTCTTGTTTTGCGATAAAAGGCTAAAGATACATTTGCTCATAGAAAAATTTATTTTTTCCTCAATAATCTCTTGATTTAGGTAACATCATGTTATCAAATTTCGCGTTCTATCCCGACCGCTACAGTTACACTCTCACGGAGCTAGAACTTTCCGTAATATAGAGCTTTCCGTACTGCCGAAAAACATGGACTTCTTTTTTCGAGAACTCCCTATACATAGGTACATCTTAGATCAGCCTCACGCTATTTTATCAAAACGAATATGTTTCAAATGCAAAAACTGTTGTTGTGGAATTTTGCCGAAATACAGCACATACTCTGGTCCTGCTCACGTACATGCAGATACCCCACGTGCCCCACACCCAATCCCATATCAAGAAGTGACTGGCTGGCTAGCCCCAGAGCCGAAGACCAACTCACCCTGGTCGACCGCGTGGAAGCTGCCCTAGCAGCCTTTTCAAGCGACCTGGAATAAAGTTGTCGTTTTTATGAAAATAAAGTTTTCTTCCTTTCTTACTACCTCCCACTACTAAATTTTGTAAGAATTGCTTTGAGCAGTGCATAAGAAATTCGCTGCCATTTTTTTTTACATCACTATTGGTATAGTATTTGCGCATTGTAGGTCTTCTAGTCTGCTAGTTTTACTATCGTCCTGATATTAACAAGGGAGCACCCATGTCACGTTTTAAAATTACCACAAAATCATTTTGTGCAGATCGTTTTGAATTAGGGGACCCGATAGCTTAATCGCAGGGTGTAGATTTGAAAGGTGCACAGTTTCGTGTTCTTGTTCAATTTGAGGTTTTACTACGCTTTCTTCCGATTAGGGCACATATTTGTAATGTTGTATTTGACAAGCAATTCACTAAAACATTCCAGTTTGCGGGCAGCAAAACTTATAAATAAATAATTAATTAAATATTTATGGTTTTATTAATTTGATTGTTTAAAAATAAATATTGGGAGATAATATTAATAATGAGTGAAAGCGCGTTGTGTATATGCAGTTTGTATTGCAATGTCATTTTATAGTAGAATTTAACATTACAAAGTGTATGCTATCGCATGTGGATGCCATATAGTTTATTACCACACGAAAAATAACAAAAACAGATTATGTAAAAACAATTAAAGGGAAGGATGCAGAGACACTCAAACTCAACTAAATTTACGACGCTGTCTCTTTTTTTTTTTTGTCGTACTTTTGATTTTGTTTTTCTTTTATTCAGTTCCCGCGACGCTGCCTTTTTTTGTCTTACTTTCGATTTTTTTTATTAATTTCCGTAACGCCAGTTCTAACGAATGCCAAGCCGCGGTAACCTTTTACCAGCTTGTCTGCATCCCAGCTTTTCCGTGTGTTTGTGTTTGTATGTGTGTGCGTGTGTGTTTGGTGTGTGTGTTTATGCAGCCGGAAGTGAGTCAGCTCCAATGAGCGCGTCTGGTGTCTCAGCTGTAGATGTGACAAATTTAGCCAGTGCAGTACAACCCAGGAGCCAGTGATACACGACCGCACGCCGGTACTACGAACTTTTTTTTTATGCATCCTTGTATTGATCTTGTTCATTTCCGACCGCCGTACGGCGCTACGATCGGATGCAACGAAACAATCGGTGCTAAAATTGCATCGTCACGGCGCTGGTCGTCTTTGCGCCTTTCCTATGCGGAGCACAAGTTCATCTGCTTCTTTCGCAGGGGTTGTGGTGACGTCAGAACTATGCCGAACTTTGATTGGATCTAAATGAAGGATAGTAGCGAGGACTCGAAGCAGCTTGTTTTGAGCGCTACTCACTATCCTGCGATCAGAGCCAATCAGAGTCCGGCGTCTTTCTGACGTCATCACAAATCCTGCAAAAGAAGCAGACGAACTTACGGCTAAACCAATCACGCAGTGCACTAAGGAAAACGCAGGATCATGGCGCAAATTCACTGTCCGTGTTTGGTTAAGCCGGGAATAGCGAACACGCAGTGACAGTTGGCTCCATCGAATACGGCTGCGCTCGGAGCACGAAGAAAGGCAGAGCAAAGCCGTGGTCGCAGCGCTTATATACACAGTGTTGGGTAAAGTACAAAGTAATTTTGAGGTTTTGTATACGTCAAGTATCGTGCGAACACCGGGCGAAATGTACTCGAAGTATCGCAAATATAATGTACATAGAGAGAAAAAGTACAAGTACTTTTTTAACACAATCTTGCACGATGCCCTCGCCTTCCCCTATGCATTGGCAATTTTTTGCTTCTACTGGCATGCCTTACATATCATTTTTCAGTGCATCAGTTATTTTCGGAAATCGCGGCTATGCCAAATTTTGGTGTAGATATTTGCTGACAAATTTGATAGGCATTTGGGTTTACAAATTTTTATACTAATTTGTTGTCGAAAAACGTTGCCAAAGTATGGTTTTCGCATACAAATTTAATGAGACCAAATTTTGGGAATGTACATGAAAGCCGGAGGTTGTACTTGCCTCGGAATGCACCGAAAAAATACACTTTCAGTAAATTACCAGTACAATCGATATCAGACTTTACTGGAACGCTCGACCGGGCGCCTTTTTGCGCGGTGTGCTAGCCTGGCGGCAGCCGGTCATACCAATTGGTCACGTGGTGGCAGGTTCATCTGAGCGCGGGGGAGCGGGGTAGACTTTCGGTTTAAATGCTTAAAAAATAATATTTGTACCGATTTTTCTATATTTTTTCGCATTTTAGTTTTGCACCTTGCATTACCCAGCTTGATTCGGGAAACAAAAAAATGAAATAAGGAGTAAATAAAACCGTTCTGTCTATCGAGTATTTGTCATAGAGCTTGGTTAACGTTATCTGATACGATCTCGGCACGAGCTTAAAGTGTACCGCTCTCCTTCCCCACCCGCGCTTTAAGATGGTCCCGTCGGAACGTGAACAATCGGTACGATCGGCTACCGTAAGGCTAGTGCCACGCCGAAAAGAACGATCCTTCCAGCGTTCCACTAAAGTTTGATTGCGACTGCACATACTCAGAGAATGTACCTCAAGTTAAAGTGGCACTGACACCCCAAAGGTCCCATTCTTTTTAATTGTTTAAAACGATGCAAGTTGTAATTATAGACACGAAAAAAAAAAAAAACGCAACGCAAAAACAAATTTTTTCGCGCGCGCGCGCGCCCGCCTTTTTATTTTTGGCGTTTATATCTCCCGCGCTCACCTCCTTGATTCGTTTGATCGGGGACGTCAAAAATCACGAAATTTAGAAGATTTGTAGGCGACATTTTTACAACATTTAATGACGGCAATCGTAAAACATGTTCTTTGACGCCATGTCGAACGCACTGCGGCCCCTCTTTTTGAAATACCAAAGGATGATCGGTAGAGGATACCAGAGGATGATCGGCAGAGGTACAAGTTTTCCTATCCTACTTGAAGTAGTACTTAAATCACAATGTACTTAAAGTACTTCCGAAATCACACAAAAGACAGTCTGCAAACACTCTCCTAGAACTGTTTCTTGCTTGTACGACGCCCCTGTCAGATTGGTTACACAAAAACACGTCTTTAGATACCTTCAAGGCATACAGATGTGTGAAGGAAAAACGCTTCCAACACGCGTAAAATATGTCCGCGGATAATGACGTCAGTATGCTTGTAGCGTACACCGTGCCTTTTGTACGATGTGTGCGAAACCTGACCGTGGCTGAAAGCCTCTTCATTACATAGTGCTTCGCTCGCTGGCCCCCTTATTCAGCTTAGAAGCCCACCTGAAACCGACCGAAAAGGGCCACCACACGGCCAGCTGACGCCGGTACACGGCCGCGAGAAGCTCGAGCTCCCCGTCGGTGCGATGTAGATACGCGGTTGCCATACGCAGCGAGTGCCCCCGGCGGTGCCTGACGCGCCCGGTAGCGATTTCTCGGGTAAGCGGCGAGGCTTTCAATTAGCTCTCCCCCCACCCCCCAGACGCCGTGGCCAGTGGACACTGCGGGGCAAAAGCGGCCCTCGCGGGAGCGATGCGGGCGAGCCGGCCGCTCGCGTTCCGGTCCAGTCATCAGCGCGGGCTCGCGATATGCAAATGAAGTTGCCCGCTACCCTAATCTTCTTCACCCCGGGCGACGCTTGGCGTCGGCGGAGGTCTGGGGTGTACGCCGGACGGTGGGTTCAACGCCGGACGGGAGAGTTCGAGCGTGTACGAGCCAAAACGAACGGAGAAAGGGGTTGGTGGGTTCATAAAATCGCCTGACTTGTTGAGCTGCAGACGCTCTGCTCATATACATCGTACAAAACACACGGCGTTTGCTGCAGATAGGACGGCGGAGTTACATACGGACACACCATAAGCTTCTTTACAACATACTCGCTTCGTACATATTTGCAGACAGTTGTTGTATCGCCAGTGTGAAAGAATCGTCCTACACACTAAAAGAAAGGGTATACTCTTGCAGCCCTTGTCAAAAATACGGCACCCCAAAGCGTCAGTTGGACGTACTGCGTACTAACGTTGAAACGATGCTACCAAATTTCACAAACGGGTTGATAGTCGAGCTGTACAATTTATTAAAATAGCTAATATAAGTGTGACTGACTGCAAAAAAAAAAAAGTTATCGGGGTTTATTGAGCCCTACTGCAAAACCTCTGTCTTGTTTTTTTTTTCTTTCTCTTGACTTGTGATGCGTACTTCAGCTGTTTACTATGTTATATCGCACCGTCATCAACCCTCTCGCAGAAGTTGGGCATTCAGTTCGACGTCAGTGCGTTGTACGACGAAGTGAAGTTCTGGTTTGTCGTATATGTGACTAGCGGTGTAATGACTATAACCTTTTATTTAGAGTGTACTAAAAGTGTACAAGAAAGAAAGACGCCACAAAGGGTGTCTGCAAACTGTTTTTTGTATGACGTTTGAGCAGCGTGTTCTCGACTTAGACAGTGTGTCGAATGGAATAGATATGCGATAGAACTCGATGTTTTCTTTTTTTAAAGCTATACCTTTAAGGGCGACACTTCTGCGGAGAATTCGACCTCGTGGGCTGTCGTCGCGCCTCTATCAAAAAAAAAAAAAAAAAAAAAAATATTTTCTCTCCGCTTTTGGCGCAACGCCAAGGAAATCGGGTTTTCCCGTCGGCCGCTCAGCGCGGTGAAAGAGGAGAGGGGAGCCCCGGCGTCCCCTTAGTTACGACGCGACGAATGGGAAAGTTTTCCTGCTGTCTGCTTGAAAGACTTGTTTTCAAACAATACTCGCGTTATGCGAAATCTAACTTTGGCAGTATCCAGCCGCTACGCGTAATATTGAATGGTTTTATAAACTTCCACTGCGCTTACCCGCTCACTTCAAGGATCGCCGCGCACTGGTAGCGGTCTTCAGTTGCATCAAGGACGGGAGCCACGACTTCTATGAGAATTAACCACGTCGCACCTCCGTCCCGAGGAACGTGACGGCAGCAATCCAGCCGCATTGCGCGACCGAGCTACAGCTAGCACTTTCGTTTCTTCGCCCATTGTAAGCGAAAAATGCGACTTTTTTGTTTTTTAGATTGAGCAACATTTACTGTCGGTACGATATGTAATATTACGCGTGGCGAGGCAATTGATTATTTAGTCATTAATTTGCTTTTTAAAGTACCGCACAAACAGTACTAGGCTTTTTTATTGATGCACTGAAACAGATCACACCCGATCCACAAAACGAAGGTCTACACATTAAAATGAATGAAAAACGTCAATGCACTACCGAAAATTTCCTTGGGGTCCAAACAAATAGCGATATCAAGGTTTCCTACATTCAAATTTGTTAAAACCCAGTTGAAAACGAGTCAGGGGATCAATTTTGTATAAAGGAAAATTAAAAAATAGGGAATGAACACGGGTTACGCTCTGATGAACTCCAAAACGCACACAGTTCAGTAGCGCCGCTGTGCCTAGCCAACCATTTACAGCCTTGTTAGAACAACATCAAATCTCGAATCATCCCTCTAGTACACAAATATTTTAAGCCAATCAGATTACAAAACATAGTATAGTCATGAATTACGCTGGGTTCTAATTAACCATATTAAAACACGCATTTCCTTTGAAGACGCCAAGTACTAAACGATTTGGTCACTCCAATGGTCTGCGACACGACTGAGGCAAACTTAAGGTGGCATCGCAGAAGCGAACGAAATAATATTTAAACAAACAAAACAAAGTGCGTTCCTGAGGTTGTTATATATACGCGTTGTGACAGCTAAAGTGCGTAGAGACAGATTGACAATATGAGTAACCTGATGATTAAAGGAAATCTCCCCATCTATTTAAACACCCAAGCATTGAATCAGAGACACAGAACTAGGGGAGATTGGTGACCGAGTGGGCTAGCGCACACCAGCTCAGAGCACATGGAGCGAAAGCTCGCGCTGCAGAAAGCGGGATCCTGGGCTCAATCCACACCCCTACCCGTTTCTATCTGAATAAGCATCGTACCGGCGTGCGGTCGTGTGTCACTACTTCGTGATGCACATTAAGGACCCCAAGATAGCGGTTGTACTGCACTGGCTAAATAGCTCACCTACAGCTAGGAGACCCGTCACCCGTTGAGGCAGGCCAAGTTCTAGGCTGTATAAACCTACTCACAACCCAATTTTAGACAAAGGACTAATGACTTGAGTATCTAAAGCGCCAGCATAATTTCATAATATAAGACAAGCACCATTTAGGGTTAGAACACACATCTCGTTGAAGACAGACACAGTCTTCTACAGAATTTGCCACTCGAAACAATTTGAGGTCATCAGCAATTAAAAGAATTTCGGAGTAGGTAACGCACAGTGTGATGTCATTAAAAAAAGTCAGAATAGGAATAGGAGAGGGCCAAGATTGCTGCCTTGGACGCGCCTGACGTTGCAAAGACTGGGTGGGATAGGCTACGAAACACACGTACCGAGTTCTCACGTTTATACAAGTAACTGTTAAACAAGTTGCAATGCTTAGGACACAAACCATACATGTTTAATTTCACCAAAAGGAGCCAGTGATCCACTTCGTTAAAATCCTTTGTCATGTAAAATTATACAGCATCTGCTTGCACACGGTTACGAACAATTTGCCCAACTGCATGCAGAAGGGTAGACAAATTCGTCTTTACCGAAGGACCTCTCAAACGCCCATGCTGTTCAGTAAAAGGTTTCTGGCAAAAACACACAGAAAGAAAACTATGTAATATAATAAAAAAAACAACTTTGGACAGTGAGCAGGTCAATGACACCGGTCGATAATTATTTACCTTACTGTAGTCACCGGGCTTGAACACTGGGATAACAACAGAATTTGTTTCCACATTGATGGCTATACACCAGATTGCAGTGAAGAAATGAAAATTTGTTGCACCACAGGACAAATCACTGCTGCGCAAACTTTCAATATAAAACTTGGAATCCCCTCTATACCAACTGATAATTTCGGCTTTAGCTTTTTAATGGCCACTACCACCAAAACACCACTGCTTCCGCAATGTGATCGCGGAAGCAGTGGTGTTTTTATTTATTCTTAGGTACTTTCAAATGTTGCTTGGCTCCTTAATCAATGCGTGCTCATCAGAATTTTTCTATTGCTACTTATTATATATGAACAGTCGTTTCGCGAACGCCCGATGTGGCCAAACCGCTCATACCATTTAGTGAGTCCTGATTTCTCTGGAGTATTCCAACATTTTTTCAGAAATTTCGCCGCGCGTAAACTTCGACAGTGAAATGCCCCTGGGCATACCAGAATGTTCCACTACTATGGACTGCCTATCGTACTATACAGCCCCCTTTCCTACGTAGCTGTGGGAGAGGGGCGGCAAATATCAGTTGACCACTTACCTCTCTCCCCCCCCCCCTCCCCCCATCCCCCCCACAGACACACACAATCCGCTCGGCTATTGGCCTCGAGATCGACCTACAGGTGGCGCTATGGTCGCGCTATCATCATCATCAAAGCGGGGATAGGAGAACGGCCGCCCCATAGGCTCTCCACGGTCGCGCGCGAGACGGCGTAGATTCTTGCCTTTATTTTGTCGCATACTATCGGTGGGAAAACAATTCTAGCGGAAAAGGATGCAGTACTGTTCGGTGCTTCAGTGAAGATCGAATTGTGCTGCCAGCGTGCGGCCCAAATTTATATAATCGCTTCTGTGGGTGCGTCGTCTGCTCTAGGCAGACGTTGGAAAGCATGGATCACCATGATTGATGCCTGTCTGCGGCTAAACTGGAATATTTATGTTAAATATTTGTTTATTTTAGAATGGATGTATCGGCTTATCAACGTGGGAATTAAAAAAAGAATAATAAATTCCAACCCAGATAACATAATACTGCTCCTGTGGGCTGTGAAATCGCAGCTTCTAGGCTTTTTTTTTTAACGTCTAGCTTTTGCAGTAATATAAATATTTAGAATGCAGATAAGTTAGCGCTGTATTGGAAAGTACCATGCTATTGAGGTCCTCTGCCCTTTTAGTGTCCCATAGTGTGGGTAAGTTTTTTGGAGTCTGAACAAATCTACTGCGTTGCGATGAGGAGAGAGTGTCTCTTCTAGTTAAAATCTGCAAACTGCACATTGGCAGCACAATTGAAACAAGTGAAACAAACAGTTCTAATATATCTGCCGTGACTGTAATAAACGAGTGCAACCGAGCAACGCAGCAATGTTCTTGTTATTAAATGCTTTTCTCGGTAGTGCGGGTTCACCCGCTTCAATTTTCTCGGTGAGGGCCGCGGATATCATGAGGCTAATACTATAAATTTCTGGCTAAATAATCTTGTATTCAAACACGGTAGACTTTGCAACCCAAACAAACGACGCGCACCACGACACAGACAGCATCGGCCGCCGTGATACTCTTTTACTGATAAGGGCTAGCGACCTTCACGAGACTTTCCGATCACCCTCCGCCCTCACCTAACGTATATCGGGACTGGGCAGTTCATCGATTAACTTTCAGATCATTCGAGTAATGCTTTAATTGCAATTTATTTTTGCCGATTAATTGGAGTCTTGTGCTGGGGAAAGTCATCAAGCAGTAAAATATGCCTGCTTTAATATTTTTGGCGTCTTTACTTCTTTTGTGACTCAGGCTTGCACGGTAAACCACTTCAGCGTGCACGCTTGTCATTTCGCCGAGGGTGATTATACTGTTTAAATAATAACTTAAAAATACTTCATTTTAAAATGCTTCCGTGTTCATATTTATGTAGGACTCACAACGGTGAAGTTTAGAATGGGAATGCAATATGCCATTTAGGACATAGTAAAACCACAAAAAAATATGTAGTTTTAACCAGAGTGTCGAACCGATATTTTTATTGGTTCGGTTCGGGTTCGGGTTCACGGCTTTCGGTTCAGTTCCGGTTCAGTTCCGGGGCGCAAAAAATAACGGTTCAAACCGGTTCGAACCGGTTTGAACCGCTAAATTGAGAATATATTTTCCGCGTTGTTCTGTCAATAGGCGCTATTTAGGCCGTGAAACTAACTGCTGTAAACGATCTGATTTTTGCGAGAACATATTTTTGAGAATTTCGCGAATCGCCTACAATTCGCGAAAAATAGGTGCCGCGAACAACTTCGGTAAAATGTAAACAGATTGAAATTTATATTGAGATTCCACCGCGTCGAGAAAATTACGACCCGCGAATTATTCCAAAACTTCAGCTTTGACCTAAATCGCGAAATATTGAGCCCACGAAAAATAGTCATTTACAGTATATAGTTTTTTTTAATTGTTTGTTCAATTCAGTTTTATTCTCAGGTACCAAAATTATAAAATTCTGTTATTTATTCCTACACAACAAGAAAGGAAAATCTACATTAACATACAAAACGTCGTGTTTATACGACTCAACATCCCTTCGTTTACCAGAGTCACATATATTGTACCTGAATCAAAATGTTTTCGGAAGTGAAGTAGGTTGCCTAAGATACCCGTGATTGGTACAACTTTGTATCGCGGTATTAGATGTTGAATCGTGGTTTTGCCCTTGAACTAAGGAATTAATTACAGTGAATACAATCATGAAATGGGCACCTCGTCGCCACATATATCATGAAATGTGTTTTACGGAATACGTTTCACAATATATATATGATGACGAGACGACTGAGCTTAAGGGAATATCATTTTCAAAATGTCACGAAAGTCACGGGACAAGTCCTTCCAGTCTATATTTTATAGGAACACTAAGCGACAATCGCAATGCTTGTTTTTCTAACTAGCATATTGTTTGCTCCCAGCATCATGATGCGGGCGACGAATCATGCGAAAAGGAGTGGCTGAAATTGTTCACTCTAACCTATGAGCACCTTAGTGCTGAGATCGAATCTGACCTAAAACAGTGCTTACCCATGTGAACAATTTCTTATATTGGATAAACTGGCATAGCCTGGATGTTGAGGTTTGCTCTTGACAAAATGCAGGTTAATTTAATTTTGCAAATAAGCATCACCCTCGCTAGTGGATGATTTTTGTTAAATAGAACAAAGTGGTATTTCATGCTCTACTCAATTCTGGAGCTACCCAATTGGACACTTTCTGAGAGTTTAAGTGTGCAATCGTCATAGTTCCACCATTCGTTCTAGTAAAAAAAGGCGATAGTAAAAACACATAAAAAACGCGATAATAAACTTCTATGTATTTGAGAAGTTATATATGCGTGAGGAACACATATAGTTATTTAAATTAGCTTCAAAATAATCAAAAAAACATTATTTAAAGCTTTTCAAAATCACCTATAACGTGTCTATAGAGGATAAAAGCGCCGAAAAATATTTGCCGAACATCTTTCAGATAATTTAAAGGCGCATTTACTTATATATCTTTTAGGTGAGAATCTTCTATTTATGCTGCCAAATCTTCAGACAGGAATTAAGCATATTTTTAATATCATCGATAAATTTGACTTTATGAAGTTCACATAACCGCCTGAGACCGACACGGAAGGACGATACTCGAAAATACGCCAGCTGTTGTGTCTTCGGCAACGTGCTTTTGTTAGCTGTTTTGCAGTGTAAAATAGTGGGTTGCAGGGCATGCCAAAAAACACTGTGGTCACATGATATATCAGAAGGCAAATACACGAAATGTGCAGAAATAAGGAGATGACACGCAATTTGTTCAAAATAATCCCTTACACAACGCTTTACTGCAAAAAGAAATGCATAGAAATGCATAAAATGATATTCCTAATTAAACATAGATTCCACGCAGGGCAAACAAAGATTTTTTAGAATCCTAATATAAATCACTTTTGGGCATCAGCTTGCCTCAGCTCGAAACGTCGCGGGATACTACTTCGGGAGGCTAATGTTATCTTAGGTTTTACGTGCACTTGTTTTGAGACCTTACTTCATGACTCTGTTCTTTATCAGTCATGTGCTCCAACATTTCATTAGGCTGCCGTATATCATCGCGAGACTACTATAAATACTGCACAACTTTACACATTGGACGTCTACTGCTGGTGTTGCGAACGCCGCACTTCACCAGAAAGCTGAAGTATTTAACATGGTTTGCACGTGACGTAATCGCACTAGATACTGGTTGTCATTGCGAGTTGTTCTTGCTGAGAAAATCAAATCCGGTTTGGCAAAATGCACGCTGCAAAAGTTTCGCGCTCAGTGCAAGCTATGTATTTGAGAGGCACACATTTTACTTGTTGGTACATCGTCGTTAGGCACGGCGCGAGTATCTGGCACGACGAAAACGTGCTTTCTGGCAAGAGTGTTTTTACAAATAAAAGTTGTACCAACTACCCATCTGTCACTATCGTTTCCAGGCCACGCTTTCTAGTCTGCGCCGAAAATGTGGGGCAGAGGAATCTTTACGATACAGTATGCTTTAAAACTACCCCCTTTCCCCACTCCCTTTTTTTTTTAGTTGCTCCTCAAGATACTTTTTATTCCTCAGGGATTGCCTGCTCCGTATTGAGTGGTGTTCACTCGACAATTATATTTGTGTCACTTGTTAACAGTAATTCTTCCTTGCTTTAACTTTGCACCAAACTGTGAAGGTTAAACAAAATACATGGCGGTCGAAACTTGGAGAACTTGAGAGCGACACTCCTGTGAGACTTACCGCTCATTCACACTGGAAGCGGATCCGCGTTCGCAACCGCTTTCCGAACGCGGATCCGCTTCCAGTGTGAATGAGCGGTTAGAGCGGCTGCCAACGTTCGGCTATCCCCGTGAGGCCACTAGGACCTTTCTTTTCAGGTATCCCTCCCGTACACACTTATAGTTCCATCATCCATGTAACGTCCGACTAATACGTCACATTTAGACCATTTAACACTTCTATTCTCGGGACAACTTTCTGAGGCAGTTCAGCAATAACGAAAACATGTTTGGGAGCCTCAATGGTGTGCATACATGTAAAATGGGTCGTGCAGCATCTTTTTTTTTACCTTAAGTTCAATAAATACCGCTAAGTTGTAATCCTTGACGTTGATAACTTTCAAAAGCATCCATTAGTTTGCCCCTCCACGAAATGGCAGACAGTCGAAAGAAAGAAATGAAACAGCTTTCACCTCCTCAACTCACAATTAGAACTATCAGCCACGTGATCTGGTCCTAATATATACACCGTAAGTGTTTATCATAGTAATACGCAGGGTTGGCAAAGCAGAGAGCATGGGCTGATCTTCAGATATAATTTTAGTTGGGCTATAATGTCCGAGCCCCACTAAAGCGACAAACAGAAACAAACGACAGCGGCTAGCCTTAAACCAGAGCATTTCGCGATTTGACAGGCTTTGTAGAATAAAGAAAGCTATGCTCAAACACGAGTATCATGCACACGATGGTACCATTTGCAGGCTTGTAAACACTCGTGCTAACTTCGCGAGCACCGAACAACTCAAAGCCGTATAAAGGTACCATCGCGAACATGCTGCATGCGTCTGAGGCTTGTCGCTTTCGTTTGTTTCTGTTTCTAGCTCTAGTGGGACTCGGGCCCATCATAATCTTTGAGTTGAACACGAGCGTTACCCGAATGTTTCGCGATACTGGTTGTCATGAACCAGAGCATTTGACTCGGGATCATGACAATCGGGTACATCATGGTGTCACGTGACTCTCAGTGCGAAGTTGTGGTGTCATGTGACGTCACGGTATCAACAACGTTAATAGATCTAGCGACGTCCTCAATTCGAATCGACTTAACGCGGTGAGTCACGTGACGTCACGGGGTCACGTGATGTGACATTACTTAACAGCATGTCTTCACATCATGACGTCACGTGACATTGTGACACATGGCTAATCATAGTGCCAATAAGAAAGCGCCGCAAGAAAACAGGATTTATTATACATTGCAATTCTGTATATGACGATTTGATCAATACGTAGAGGAATACACGTGCCAATAATAATAAATTTGTAATACTAACAAAAAAAATACCGTGAACCGTTTTGAACCGGTTACCGTTATATTTGTTTCCGGTTCAGTTCCGGTTCAGTTCCAAGATGGCGGCGAAGATTTCGGTTCGGTTCAGTTCCGGTTCGGCTAAAAATAACGGTTCTGCTCCGGTTTTCGGTTCGGTTCGGTTCCGGTTCGACACCCTGGTTTTAACGTCTTTCACGCAATATGACCGGGGAAAAATCAGCATACGGATTAATTGATTGATTAGTCTATTGAAGGATAGCGATCAGTCGGGTTAATTTTCTAATCAAACCACAGACCCACTCAACATTCAATGCTTTATGAAAGCCACGGTTTGTACGAGATAGCAAAAAGACGTGGGACCAGCGATTGTATAAAAAGAAATACACTAAGATTATGGAAGCTTCCGACTTAATAATAATCGCTTTGCTGAATTTCTACGCATGGCAAATGATACAACACAACCTTTAGTAAAAAGCAACGGCAACAAAAACATAAAACATTTAATAAGGAATGTCAAGCTCAGCCTGAAAAGGGCTTGCGTCGTCGAGATCCATGCTTCTGAGCGTGCGCCCGTAGCAGACGACGCACGGCGGTATCCCCGCTTTCGCGCGTTTCCAATTTCGGCCGCACGGTGGCGGCACGGTTCGATCTCGAGGCGAATACGCCTTTGGCCGCGCGCTATGACGTCACCAGCAGCTGTGCTCTCTCTCCCTCATGGCCTTGCTACGTAGCGAGCTGCGCCAGCACAGGCAAGCGTGGTCTGTGCGGGGCTCTCATGTAAAGCTATAATTTTAACGCTTTCGCAGCTGTTTGTCTGTGGAGAATACCTACCGTTTTCTTTGAGTCAGTCAAAAATACGCATGAACCTTTTTTTCGAAACGATTCCACTATTGCTCCCTCCTTATGACTATTAGCGGCGAGATGTTACGGTGGAGCCCTCGCTTGGTTTCCTCTGGTGACGTCATGACCTTGCGAACAACAAGTTCGCTGGTGTTTGTAATGAGCATGTTGGAAGCTTGAAATCATAGCGCTCTGAAACCAACTTTGCCAACACCGTCAAAGTTGAAGTTCATACATTCCTCTTATTTCCGTCGATGAGAAATCCTTTGCTGACGTCATAGTCAATGTTCGGCCAATCGTGGTGGGCCGACCACAGCGACGCTTTCGATCACGCACTCGCCAATAGCGGTTGCAACATTAGCACAGTCACAAGCAATTGCATTGTGAAGAGGTAGTAAAATTTGCGAAAGTAAAATTCTCTGAAATTGGTGAGAAGAAATATGAAAGACGTTTACCATCCCCTGTAACGCCAAATTGGAGCGAACCTCTTGAGTAGGAGGAGGGCAAGATACGGAGAGGAGGCTATGCCCCTCCTCGCCTCCTGCTCGCCCCCCATTTAGAGAAAAATTTCCGCTAATTTTAGCGGGGAATTTTTTCCACTAAATTTAGCTGGGAAATTTTCCCGCTAAATTTAGCGGGGAAATTTTCCCGCTAAATTAAGTGGGGAATTTTTCCGCTAAACATAATGGGGATATTTTTATCCCCATTAGTTGACAATGCGGCACAGGCTACGTGCTCAGCGGAACAATCTACCGCCTCCCTTTCGTCCGTTTTTTTTATCGTTCCCCATCTCAGGGTTTACAAGATGTCGATTGATTACCAGCTCGCCTGCACTCTCTCACTGCTTACAATATTTTTCCGCTAAATTTAGCGGGAAATTTTTCTGCTAAATTTAGCGGGAAATGTTTTCCGGTAAATTTAGCGGTAAATTTTTCCGCTAAATTTTTTTAGGAAATTTTCCGCTAAATTTAGCGGGTAAATTTACCCATGATGCACCACGCGGCTACGCCGACGGCGACGGCAAGCCGGGAACGGGCGAGCTGCGCTCTAAAACAAAACCAGGCACTTAAGCGAAAACAATAACGTCCTGTAGTCCTCACTTGGCGTGATTAACAGCTAGAAAGGTAGCAACACGTATTTCAAAAAGGCCGTAAGAGCGAAGCAATGTAATAACGAGGCTCATCGAGTAAGTTTTTTTGTTTTTTTTTTTTTTATCGCGGAGGTAATAGCCTGGTTATTTGCAAGCTATCGTCACTTCAAATGCCATTTTGTATGTCCTTTATTTTTTTGTGTGTGGCAAATAAAACATGCAAGGTAACCCATCATATTGCATTCGAGCTTCGTTGCAGTCCCCATCACTTCTTGCTAAATAAAACTTAATACGTGTTTTTCTTTAGTTTACGAGAAAATATACTATCACAAAGCGTGCTTCGTTCCATGCTGTTTGCATTCCTACAGTTCTCCTATAGAGACCCAGGTCGATACTTACTTCGTCCGCGGCTCCCCAGACGCGCAAATCGCCTCTCGTTTGCCCACGTTGCCTCAAAGCCGAAAGACAGAAAAAAAAAAAAAAACATAAACCATATTTTTTTACTTATTCATACGCCCCCTACTGAGCGAACGCCGTCGAAATAACCACCGCGCTACAGACGACGACGTTGTTATCGCTCACAAAAGGAGCAGCCGCAGCAGCGCCGAACCGTCAGCGTAGGCGAAGAGAAAGCGTCGATACATTTTTCAGGCACCCGCGAAGTCCGATGCACTCGGTGGGCGACGAACTACGTTCATCCCTAAGCTGACAGTGCAGTGGACGCTAAGTACTCATCGGATCAGCCATACGCCTATCATTCCCCACGTGATCACGTTGTCCCCTCTATACACAAGCGCCGAAAAAACGTGGTCCGGCGACGAAAGGGAGGCGGTATTGTTCCGCTGAGCACGTAGCCTGTGCCGCATTGTCAACTTAGGGGTAATGTGACGATAGCAGGCTGCAGGAAGGAGTCGCTAATCAATAAGGCAAGACACTCCACGGTCGGGCCCAGGCGAACCGCAGAGCGAGCGCTATACCGGGGCTCGTTCAAATGAATGAAAACGGATGATTCCGACGGCTCAGGGAATACGCCGAAGGAAGTCCCGGGAAATAGATAAGGAGCGCCCTGGAACGCGCTGACTAATGACGTGCTGCTCCTTTGATCGAGCACGGCGGCCTGCAGCTCGATGAGACCGCTGCTTGTACCGTGGCTGCTGCCGCCGCTGCTTCTGGTAGGTCGAGATTTGCGCGGCTGTGGGCGCGAATGGTGTGCTGGAAGGCCCCAGTCTCGATCGCTCGGGAGACGGGCCAAGCTGCTTAGAGGTTGGTTCGTCGGAAAACATTCCGGATGCCGGAGTCTCACTGGAGCGACAAACAGAAAACAACCGACACCTACAAACCTCAAGCACGTGCGGCGTGAACTGAAAGAAACCCTTGGCAGGCTCGTAAAATTTTGGTGCTCATGTTTATCACCAGTGATTGCAGGCTTGCCTAATATACCTTCGCGCCCATGCTGCATGTGCCGCTGTCTTTTTTTTAGAGCGCAGCTCTTAGAGGCCCGTTCCCGCCTTGAGCGGCGTCGGCGTCGCCGTCGCCGTCGGCGTCGGCGTAACCAAGGTCATCCCAAGGTCACGTGGCCCCCAAGGTCATCCCAAGGTCACGTGACCCCCAAGGTCACCCCAAGGTCACGTGACACCCAAAGTTACGTGACCCCCCTGAAGTCACGTGACCCCCCTGAAATCACGTGACCCCCCGAGGTCACGTGACCCCCCGGTCACGTGACACCCCCGGTCACGTGACACCCCCAGGTCACGTGACCTCGGCGGGGGTCACGTGAACCTGGGGGTGTCACGTGACTTCGGGGGGCATCCGCATCGTCATCGTCATCACAGATGACGTCATCAGTGACGTCACTGATGACATCATCGGCATGGTCCCGTGACTCCCCAAGGTCACGTGACCCCCCCAGGTCACTTCACCCCCCAGTACCCTTCCCTCCTCCTCCTCAAGAGCTGCGCTCTAATTCGGTGTTACAGGGAGTTGTAAACGGCTTTCACTTTTTTTTTTTTGTCACTTTAGTGGCATTGGGGCATATTGCCCAGGTTTCACGATTGGCCTCGAGATCCAGATTCGATCTAGGGGGTTCTTTTGTTTTCTGTGGTTATCTATGAGGCTCCTGGTGATTCGCTCTGCCCAGAATATGGGTGGAGAGAAAACATCCACACTGATGGCACACATCACGTGAAAGGGTACAGAGCACGAGCTCATGGCAATTGGTTCAAGTGCGCGAGGGATTCACGGGCGCCTCCCACGGCTTCCGCCTCGGGTTCGTACTGTTAGCTTTGCTCCCAGTAGGTGTAAAACAAGGAGAGAGAGAGAGAGAGAATATCTTTATTAAAACGGAGAGTTTAGTCTGAGCTTTGCGCTCTAACAGGCTTCTCTGTGGTAGGGAAGGAGAGAGGGGACAGAAAGACGATCAACAAAGGGTCAGTGATGATGAGATGAAATGTTAAAATATATACATGCTATAGTGTCTAGCTTCAGAATGAGAAATTAGGGAAAGATGAGAACAATAATTATAGCACTTTCAGCAAGTCAATGTTCTCGAGGAATTTAAAAGAGATTTTAAGGCTACTCGATGTTTCTTTTCAGGCCAAGGTCCGAGAAGTTTTGGTAAATCAAAGGGCCTACAGTCCAGAGCGGCCGTAGAGTTCTTGTAAGTTTTGCGTTCATTTCGATATGCGTGACACGTGAGTAAAATGCGTCTAATGGTTTCCGTCGCACCGCGCTTTTCACAATCCGGTGTCGCGCGTTTTATTTTAAAGCGATAGTTCTTCGTGTACGCACAGTTCAGACGAAGTCTATGTATAAGAGTTTCTAAATTTCGTGTTAGGTGGTTTGGTAGTCGTGTTGCTAATAAAGGATCTATGTCATACAGAAATTTGTATCTAGAATCCGTTGAGAACCAAAGCATCTCACGTGCACTTTTTGCAATTTGTCTTGTCAGAGATGTACAATCGCCTTTCGTAAAAGGAACCATTCGTGTTGAGACGTGCTGGTGGGCCCTCTTCACTGATTTGTCAGCGCATTCCTTACCCCGTATACCGGAATGTCCTGGTATCCACTGAAAAGTAATTCGGTGACCGTATTCGAATGCTAGGTGGCGGTACGCAGCTATTTCTAGGGAAGATATAGAATACATTGGTTTCTGTTTCAATAGGACTGAGCAACTGTCAGCGCATTTCGATCCTGTAAATAAGGTCCATTTTTGTGGTGGTTGTTCACATACATACTTGATTGCTTCCTTAATTCCGTGAAGCTCAGTGGCTGTTGATGATGTATGATGGTTTAGACGACAGCATCTTGCCAGAAATATTGATGGAACGAAGAATGCTGACGATGGAAGTCCTCGTCGTTGTTGAGCCATCGCAGAGTTTCTTAGAGTTACCAAGGAGTCGGTGACGATTTCTATGAGTTGGATTTAGCAGACGACAAGCTTCAAGGCTTTGCTATGCGAAATTCGCTCACTCACGGAAAGCCGATGTCAACATGGACAGTTTTTCGACAGTCATCAGCTTTTAGGCTTCCTGAGGACGGTCTTATTGACGTCAAGTCCCTTTGTTCACTCTACGACAAGAGCAAGCTTGCCACCTCAGCTGTGGGTGCTCTGGCACGTTTAATTCTTTTTATTCGCGTTCGGACTCTTGACAACTACTCCTTCGACCTCCAAACACCCGATATGATGGTCGTAGAACATCATAAAATACTTGCCTCTGAGCACTGCGTACATGCTTCAATATACCTACTTTTGTAGATTGCGTGTATTGTCTGGTGTTAAGTCATGGCCGCCGGTTGTGCCACCGACGGGCTCCCGACATGCGACCCAGCCTACTACAATAGAGATCAGTGGGCGTAGCAGCCATTTGCGACGTTTTCGTAGGTGCCCAGTTAAATGTTTCTTGTACACCCGGTGTTAAAGCCGCAGATGATAAAAAAGGCACGCCCAGAGAAATTGTTTAGGCTGTGCGTACTGCGGCGATTTCCGCAGTCCTCTCTGCCGCAAGCGCCGTGCGGCGTCGAACGTAAAACGCCGCTCGCGCCTGAAAAAAAAAAAAAAAAAAAAATTCGTCTATTCGCATTGAATAGCTCTCGAGGGGCGCTTCTGTTTTCCTCACTATGGGTAGTGCACGTGTTACCCATGCGGTACTGTTTTTAATTTTATAGTGCATCGGACATTTCATAGTACATTGTACCTGCTTGCACCATCAGAGGAAGTTGAAGTATCCTCACTCCGGGTTATAAAAAATTACTCCAGATGACTATACCCAAACTTCTCGCTGCTGGTATGGGCCATTAGCAGAGCTTTCTCTGTAAACAACGTGACAGGTGTTGCAAGAAGTAACTTCGCGAAACAGTCATGAGTCACGGTTCTTTCGGTGTTCTGGTCGTTTCTGTCGCTTTGGTTGTGAACGCAACCGTTGCAGGAGTGTGATCCAACCTTAGAAGCTTGCCAAACGTACGGCCGGTGTGCAACAATTTATATACCTAAGTGCTGAACCAGTTCTGAGCAAAACTGAGCAAATTGTGACTTGTCTCAGGGTTAGTCATGCGCATTTGCGGCTCGATTCGCGTCTAACATGCAAAGAGACAGAACGCCGGGTGGGACCCCCGGCGAATCCAGTCAGAAAATGCTAGATTTGCATCGTTGTACAGCCTAAAAATGCCTCACAAAATAGTAAGATACCGAAGGAGACTTATGAATGCACCACTGCTGTTCATGGCGAATCTGCCTCATCATCCTAGAAAACAAAAATTTAGAGCAAGCAGCTTAAGTGGACTGTAGAGTTCATTAAGATGACCCTCACTGGAAAGCCCGTGGAAGAAAGTTCTCCGGAAATGTGCAACAAATTTTAAGACTTTTTTTTTCAGACAGATCAGCCATTTTTTCTTGTCAAATAGCTGAGAAATTACCATCTTGTCCACTTTACTTTGGAAAGCATTTGATAAAATTTGGTCATGCCATAGGTTAGCGCATATATGTTCCAAGAATCCTGACTCCCCGTCAGAAGGCTACGAGGCTCCAGTGCTGCCTGGAGAACTTGGAGATGCTTCGTGAAAACCCAGGTATATATTTGAATTGGTTTGTGACTGGAGATGAGGCTTGGCCAAGAGAGGCCGAGTAACTGCGGGACTTGCGCCGAAGACTGGCGTTCCTTTGTATCCCGAAGCTCAAGGAGACTCGACCCTTTTGAAGAAAGGGCCGGTCCCCGCTTCTCCCCAACGTAGAAACTCTCGCCCACTACAGGAGGTGCACACACCGCATCCTCACTCAAAGGAGGCAACAAAATGCAGCACCTGCTCTGAAACTTATCTTGTGCTCCAGTAGTTTCTGCTGTACTCGAAGAATCGCGTGCTCAAGGGCAACGCAAAGATTGCCTTTTTGCGTTGTCTTTCCTGCCAAAACTCAAACTATGGGAATCCTCAAAGATTCATAGATCTTTCGACAAACCTGTAGTAATTCCCCAACCATTTTATATAAAAAAATAATAAACAAGCAGTGTTGGGAAGCACTTTAGGTACATGGTACTTAAGTACTACTGTTTAGAAAAATTGTACTTTACTTGAAGTAAATTTTCGAAGCATGTACTTCTATTTTTCGGTTAACGTAAAGCTCCCAACTTCAATGTACATTCCTCAAATTTGAAAAAAAAGAAATGGCGGTATTGTCGTGTGAAAACGCGCTCTTTCGAGACGCTATCTGGTTATTTCTCTGAGTGAAGTAATGACGGCTGTAAGACCGAAACGAATAAGTGCCTTATAATTTGATTGAGTCAAATAGCTCGTCAGCGAGAGTAAAACAACTACTCTGCGGCGACTTGACCTTATACTATATTTGCTTCCATTTCTGTAAAAACTGATGCGCCTCCGATTACCCCTGGAGCAATGCATACCAGTTAAAAACACAGTATAGGGAATAGAAGAGCATCATGAAAGATTGTGTTAAAAGTGCTTGTACTTTACCGTGAAATATATTGTATTTATATACGTTACTTCAAGTACATTCCACCCGGTGTACTTACTACTTTACTTGAAGTTCATAACCTCTCATTTACTTTGTACTTCACTTGAAGTCCTTTTCAGATGTACTTTATGCAACAATGTAAACAAGCAAACACTGTCTAAAAAATCAAGCTCAGACAGTGCTAAACCTCAAAGTACAAATGACACATTCGTAGTACATCATTAACCAAACAAACAAGAAAGTAAAAAACAATTAGGCACGCAGAAGCAGAACCAGTTATTAAAGCATTTCTGTTAAAAAAAAAAAACAAGCCCATTCATGTTTGGCGAGCACAATTTTGCTAGCGGATCAAAACCTCTTTACTTTCTTTTTACCTTAAAAACATATAAAAGTAACTTCAAAATAACTTCAAAAGTAATTCGACACTTTTTTGCGGTAATTAGTAATTTACTCAGTTACTTTCTATTTGAGTAATTTCTACTCTACTCAAATTACTTTTGGCGTCAATACTCAGTAACTTAACTTATTTACTTTTTTTGAGTAACTTGTACATGTCTGGGTTTGGGTCTATCCCAAAGATGCTGCGTCTAATAGGATATCAATTCAGTGTGAACACTGTGGATACTCTCCTCGTTCCCCCGTTCCCCGTGACTTTCCCGCTTTCCGCCGCCGTCCTGTCCGGGCGTTCCCCCGTTTCCCGTGACCTTCCCACCTTCCGCCGCCGTCCTGTCGGGGAATGTTCGGAGCCATCCGGGAGAGACGTGGCAAGTACCCCCTCACCCAGCGCTGACGTCGGATTACCGGCTTGCGGCAAGGTGCCCGATTGGACGGTTGGAAGGACAATGCCAGGAAAACCTTAAAAGGGGAAGCCGAACAAAGGAGGGGGCCCTCGGACGGGCGACTCTCTCAGACGGCGGACAACAGCGAGCGTGCAGCGGTGACAGGAGACGAGGACGCGTGCGCGGGATTCGGCGGGAGACGGACGCTGCAGTGGGGAAGTGCGGGCGCGTGGTCCAGCGGTGGGCTCGATGAACGGACCGGATAGCGACCCTGGACGACGACGTGCCCATGACGCGGTGTGGACGACCATCGCTAGGACATGGAGCAGCTGCAGTGGCAGCGGACTTCCCCCGGCCTCGCGGATGTCCGTCCCCCACCTCGAAACTCCCACGGTAATAAGTGAGTGAATAAACCCTTTTGCCAAGAGCGAAGTATTGCTGTGTCATGTTCATCCGGTGACAGGGTCTGAAGGAATCGGAATTAGAAGCCCGCAACACAAGTCATCGCCCACCACAACAAAGTTCAAGACAAAAGGAATATAAAGGGAAACCCATGGCAGCTGCCTTTGGCAAGGGGGTGGGGGGGGGGGGGGGGGGGCTGTTGAATTATTTTCGCTTCTAGAGTTTATGCTACGGAAGGTAATCACACGCGGAGAGACTTACGCCAACGCAATAATCGCTTTACCAAAATTAGTTCAACAAAAACTACAAGAAAAACCTTAGACCTGTAGAAGCGTATGCACTTGGGCTAGTTGGTGATCCATGTTTGTGAGGGTAAAAGCGCTAAAAACAACAGACAAGTAAAATAAACGTACAACACAGAGCGCTACTTGCTACTGAAGTTTATTCTCAGGAAACACACATATATATACACTGTGAAATCGCGACATGTACTTCAGAAATGCGACATCACCCAATCAGTGTTTCGTCTGTTCACTATCTACTTTAAGAAAGAGGTGGCGTTTTTGAAATCTTTCTTAAAGTAGATAGTGAACAGACGAACACTGATTGGGGGATGTCGCATTTCTGAAGTACATGTCGCGATTTCACGGTGTATATATATGTTTGTTTCCTGTGAATAAACTTCAGTTGCAAGTAGCGCTCTGTGTTCTACGTTTCTTTTACTTGTCTGTTGTTTTTAGCGCTTTTACCCTCACAAACCTTAGACCAGGCGCGCTCCTTCTTCAGGACAATGCACCGG
Organism: Ixodes scapularis; assembly: GCF_016920785.2. Taxonomy (NCBI): domain Eukaryota; kingdom Metazoa; phylum Arthropoda; class Arachnida; order Ixodida; family Ixodidae; genus Ixodes; species Ixodes scapularis. Next base: position 33,009,802 of record NW_024609880.1, on the reverse strand, counting down.
TTCACAAGTCATGAAAGTCATAAGCTGTCGTTCAAAAATGTGGGATCGAACAGCTGAACCATTCACACTACTGTTCTAACTTGGCTCCCTCAGATTATGTTTTTTTCCAACCTTTGAGGAGATCTCTTCTCAATGGCTAGTAGTCTTTAAGTGATGAAGATGGCAGAGCAGATGTGACATCCTCCTTGAAAGGTCAAACTGAGTTTTGTTTTCTTTTTTTTAGGAGAGATTAAAATTACTGCAGAAGTGGATGAGGGACATAGAGCTACCAGAGGACTGTATTGAGCAATACAACCAAAGCTTTTTGAAAACTCTTTTTTTCCTACTGAGGTAGATACATTGTTGAACACCCCTCGTAGATTCGAGTGTATGACGCTCGTGCGTCATGTTCGGCGATATTACACAAATGTGTAATTTCTCCTCTACTGCAATTACTTTTGGCATTGATACTTAGTAACTTAAGAACCTTTTTTGAGTAATTTGTACATGTCTGACTACGACATATTAGTTCCCAAGCGAGCGACACTCGCTCGAAGGGGTATTGCCATGTTTCGCCGCTGTCCCTATACCCTGCTGGTCACGTGACTTAGATTTCCCTTTCGAAAGGAAATGCGGTTAACTTTCTGCTATGGCTGAAGGTATTCAATTTCGAGTAAAGGACTCAGGTGCAAAAGCTCTACAATGTTTAATGGATTTTTTAAGTGCCAAAGTGCTTTTTAGCAGGAAAAATGCTGTTCTTCGGTTCGTTTACGAGAGAAAAATGCCTTTAATGACATTGTCTTAGAGTTATTCCGTGCTCTAAAGAACCTGAACATCCATGATCACTGCCGTTTTGAAGAAGTAAAAAAGAATTAGAAACGGGGACAGGTGAAGTACAACATTTTGGGGAAGCAGAGGTACATTCAGCAGTAAAATCTGTGTGCAAACATCTTTTTAGAGCGCAGCTCTTAGGGGCCCGTTTCCGGTTTGAGCGGCGTCGGCGTCGTCGTCGGCGTCGCCGTTGGCGTCGCCGTTGCCGTCGGCGTCGCCGTCGGCGTAACCGCGAGGTCACGTGACCCCCCAAGGTCACGTGACACCCCTAGGTCACGTGATCCCCGAGGTCACGTGACCCCCTTAGGTTACGTGACCCCCAGAAGTCTCGTCACCCCTTGAGGTCCCGTGACCCCCTTAGGTCACGTGATCCCCAGAAGTCACGTGACCCCCTTTAGGTCACGTGACCCCCTAAGGTCATGTGACCCTTCAGGTCACGTGACCCCCAAAGGTCACGTGAGCCCCTGAGGTCACGTGAGCCCCTGAGGTCACGTGACCCCCTGAAGTCACGTGACCCCCTTGAGGTCACGTGACCTCAAGGAGTCACCTATCCCTCAGTACGCTTCCATCTTCCTCCTCAAGAGCTGCGCTCTAACCGGCGTTACAGGGAATTGTAAACGGCTTTCATTTTTTCGTTTTTAGTTAGTGACACTCGGTCACAAGCAATTGCGCTAGCAAGGATCTAGTACGTTATACACGTGCGAACGGCCTTTGTTGAATGTTCGGCTAGTAAAACTAGACCATTAGAATGCACTCAATTTAAAGTGAATGGTGATAAAACATTTAAAACTACGATATTAATTGTTTTTTTCTGTCTTCTAAGTATTCTGCCCGGGAAACGCTTGTCGGGCTCCTAGCTCGTTGATAATATGCGGTTGAAGTTGTAGGATTTCTACTGAGCCACCCTAGGTGATACAGCAGGGGTCAATCTGGGAAGATTAGCTATAGAAAAACACTTTAAAAAAGCGTAGACTATTTGTTCGTTTCATCATAGTTGTGCATTAAAGTGCCCTTAAGAGTTAGGATGGTATCCATCGGCACACCAACGAAAAAATTTGCGCTTGAAGTTTTTACACAGTATCTATCATAATACAAGAGACATTAATAGCTCCTCGTATATATTACATCCAAATTAGATACCCCAAGAAAAGACCACATAGCTAAAATTAAAAATGTGCAAACTTGTGTTTTGTAAAATCTATGAAGGACTGGAATGCCTAGTCTTGCGAAATTGCTTGTGCCTCAAAGGCTGAAATGTTTTTCTCGTGTCTACTCGCCCCCTGCGATAACGCCTGATAACGCTGCAGGACCACCATGAATGAAAAATAAAGAGCTCACGGGGATTATTTTTCTATAGCTAAAATAGTCCATTCTTATTTTTCTTTTAGCGTGGGGCACACAAATCCGTGAATACCGATGATTCAAAGTACTGGGTAACCACAGGATTTAGTTTTAAATGTATAACAATAGAAAGCAAATGAAAGTATTAACTGCACGACGGACGGAAGAGAAGTACAAACCTTTCTATCCGTTTTACGCTGATTAGGCCAGGATTTAGTTTATTAGGCAGGAGTGTAGATTAAAAACGAAGGAGTTAGTCAAGGAACTTGGTAGTTATTTTCAAAAAGAAATATATATATATATATATATATATATATATAAGAGAGAAAAGGAAAACTCTCACCTTTTGGGTATGATTATAATGCCTCTGGGGGCCATTAAAAATATATATTTTGGTAAAAAAGCTGAAAAATCAGTTTGTCAAGCTTTCTCTTCAAAAAAAAAAAAATAAAATAAAAAAGTTAGACAATACAATGAACTCCACACGCACACTCTGCATTAAACAAAAGTTGATCATAAGCAAACAGAAGAACTAGGATATGAAACAATTACAATATAAATACATGTCACAATTAAACATAAAAATAGCTATATTGCACTGCACTGTGCTTTTTTATTTGTTTAATTATGGTATATATTTTTTTTAAGTGTGTCATATATTATAGTTGTTCTTTTTGTTTATGTTTAGCTTCTGTTCAATAGGAACACGGTATTTGTGCGCAATGTAGTATAATAATACTACAAAATTCACACATATGCTCCGCCTTTTTATCTCTATGTTTCTTTGGCGCTTATTGTTATGGTAGGTTTTTGTCTCATGACAAAACGTCTGGAAATGTTAAATTTAGATTGTGTTTGCTTTGTGTCAGTCTCAAGTTCTGAAGAAGGCTCGTTTGAGGCCCTTATTACCGGGTACGTATTTTGACAGGGTGGTTTCTGGAAAAGTTCCAGTTTCTTTTTAAAGCGTCCCATGTGTACTGTGGAGCTCAAACTCTCGACGCCTGACAATCAGCCCTACCCAGATATCCTGTGATCCCTGTCACCTCTGCTGCCACGTGCTTGCTGTCAACTCCATTTTTTTCGTCAAGCGGCGATTGAAATACACAGCCTAAAGTAGCTCCAAAAATAGATAGTAGTATCTTTATTTATAGGGGCTTCCAGGCCGTCGGGCCATTGCAGGGCTGGTGTAGAATTTACTCACGAGAGATCATATTACTTACAATGAACAATTGCAAACTTATTTGCAAAGGAAAAAATATCAGCAAAGTTCACAACAGAAGAGAGCTTATTCTAACAATTAATAAACCGGACAAAAGTAGGAGTGTTTGAAATGCTCGGTTTTTGACCAACGTGCTTTACATGGGAATCGTGTTGTGTTTTTCCGGCATAGTCTAAGTTACCGTGATGCATTTCATGGCGTTTAGTTGGTAGAAATTATACTGTATCTAAAAAGAGAAGATTCATTCTACTCTTTTTTTCCTTTTAGCTTTCAAACTAGTTAACGTTGCTTGACCATTCAGTATAGCAGCAAAATCCGTTGGTCCACATTTAAAAAAAAAATCAAATAGCAATATATTTCGAATTCTTTTTCAACAATAAATGTTTTGAGCCGTAAGTGGCTCCCAGACAGAACTCGCAGGCTCCATGATTAGCAAAATCAAAGATGTTTAAAAACTGCTAAATTCACTTTTAAACCCGCATGTTCAAATTTTTTTTGTACCATCCAGATATTTTGAAAAGATTTTTGTGCATACCTGCTCAGCATGATGGCCCCCAGGGATGGGCGAAATACATGCAAATATGTATCGAAATACAAATACAAAATACTTCGTCAAAATTGTATTTAATTACAAATCTTATTACATTTCCAAAAAAGCATTTAATTACAAGATACAAATACAACGAAATGTATTTGCTCTCCTCAAAATACTTTTCCAAATACTTTCCTCAAAATTTGCGTCAGCGACTTCAGGGCACCTGCAATGGGTTTCTGGGTATCTCATTTTAAGTTTTCATCGCACACTCGGGAGTTAGTGTGCGAGGCTCTAGTAACGTAATAGGAATATAATTACAAAAAGATGTAATCATCTTGGACGAAATAGGTGAAAAAAGTACAGAGCTTCAAGCAGCTGTTTTGGTCGATTACATTTTGGTATAAACCAACAAAGAACCGAGACGACCAAGACGCGCAGCACTAGCTAGGAAATTTTTTATTGTTGCAACTCGCACCAGTTACGAAAATCTGGACGACCCGCGCATTTAGAATGTTCCAGACAAAAATATGGATGGAAATCAGGCTGGAAAGCATCACAAGTTGTCACAGGCACTTATTTAGCCAGTCTGCCTGTGAACGTCGATTTCGTCCCTATTCTTGCCCTGGACTAGCACCGTAATCACGAAGTAACTAAACGCTTGTGCTTGATTGAGAGACACTGCATTCGGTGCAGAACGTAGTTTTCTTCCTGCACTGGACACATCTTAGGATGAGCAAAATGAGTCGTGACAATAAATTTGAGGGATGTATTTTCGCCCATAAAATTGTATTTAATTACAATTATATTTGAAATACCCACGTTTTAGTATTTAAATACACACGTCAAATACATTACCCAATTTGTAATTAAATACAAATGCAAAATACACAAAGTATTTCAAATACGTATTTCAAATACTTGTATTTGAAATACTGCCCATCCCTAGCTGATGGCCCCGCATGAGGTGAACTCCTAAATACTAATTGAACTAATTTCAAATCTGTTTCTTTGATGCCTCGGTAAAAACGAAAATTGTAGCAGATTGCATATAGCGATGGATTAGTTGCATGGTATGTTCTCTCAACAACGAGCTTAATTAGAGTTATCCGGACCATGAGAGCGCATAGCTTCGGGTACTCCCAGTCTTTTATCTGCTAACAAAAAGAACTAGTCGATTTCAGTTAATATTACCCTCGCTTAAAAAAAGCGCTGATTACTGGATTACTCAGGAGGAAAAGTAATTGACCACTATTTGAATAAAGTAACCGTCATTTCTTCGATAGCTTCAGATTTTCTTTATTCTTTATTCATCATTGTCCTGCAGCGCCATCAGGCATTATTGCAGGGGGCGAATAAACTCTGAAAAAACATTTCTGAATTCGCGGCACACACAATCGCACTGGGCAAGGCATTCCACTCCTTAATTGTTTTAACAAAAAAATAATTTTTGCCCAATTCCGTCCTGGTGCGGTATTCTCTAATCTTATGAATGTGGTCTTTTCTTTTCGAGATATAATTTGGGGGTAATAAGTAAAATGAGCTATTAATGCCAGTTTTATTGTTATAAATGTTGTATAAAAACTTCAAGCGCAAATTTCTTCGTCTTAATGCCAATCTAGACCATCCCAGTTCTTTTATCATATCGGTTACACTCTCAAAGCGGCCGTACCGCACCAAAACGAAACGAGCGGCACAACTCTGAATTCTTTCTAAAGCAACAATGTGGTTTTGCTGAGAAGGATCCCAAACGGTGCAGGCGTACTCTAGCACTGGGCGCACATAAGATAGATAGGCGAGCTCTTTGATAGATTTAGTTGATTTTCTTAAATTTCGTTTTAAAAAACCAAGCGCTCTGCCGGCCCTCATAACAACGTCATTAATGTGTGCGTTCCAGGTGCAGTCAGCTGACAGAGTGACGCCAAGATATTTAACTGTTTGCTGTTTTGTTACGGTTTCATTGTTCAGTTGGTAACATGTTTCAACTTTTGTTTTGGTTTTGCGGGTAAAACTAACATGGGCACATTTTTTAACGTTTAACTCCATCTTCCACTTTTTACACCATTGCTCTATTCGATTCAGATCACACTGCAGCCGCGTGGAACTCCCCTCGTCTGTTATGCATGTATAAACAACACAATCATCGGCAAACAATCGTACCTGTGAATTAACACCGTCATTAATATCATTAACAAATATCAAAAACAACAATGGACCCAAAACGGACCCCTGCGGTACACCAGATGTTACCATAACAGTATTTGAAGTTTTACCATTTAAAACAACACGCTGAAGACGTGATGACAAATATGCTTTTATCCAATTTAGGATAGTCGTGTCAAAATTCATGCGCTCTAATTTGTATAATAATAGTTCGTGTGACACCGTATCGAACGCTTTTTTATAATCTAAGAAAACACAATCAATCTGTCCGCCTCCGTCAACCCCCGTCATTAAATCATGATAAAGCTCAGTTAGTTGTGTAGTACATGAGTACGCCTTTCGGAACCCATGTTGCGAGTCAAAGAAAAAATTATGACAGTTTAAATGCTTCATAATGTGACAATATAAAACATGCTCCAGTAATTTACAACATATAGATGTCAGTGAGATCGGTCTGTAATTCGTAATTTCTTTTTTGGGCCCTTTTTTGTGCACAGGTATCACATGTGCCACTTTCCAGTCGTCTGGCAATGAACCATCATTCAACGATTTGTTATATATTACAAAAAGGTATGGAGCGATCGCATCTGCACAACGTTTTAAAATTCTCGGAGAGATCCCATCTGGGCCTACTGCCTTAGCTTCATCTGTATGCTTTAGAAGTTCCAACACACCTCCTATAGCAAGTTCAAATGGTGGCATTGCACTGAACGTGCCCCGGCATCTATCGTAGTTGATGCTCTCAGGAGGCAAGAAAACTGATTGAAAATATTGATTGAAGGCTTCAGCTTTTTGCCAGTCATCGGTAATTATTTCGTTGTTGACCATCACGTCTCCTATCCCAATCTGATCATTACCACAGCGCCTCATGTACTTCCAGAACTGTTTGTTGTTTGCTTTCATCCCGTCCTCCAGCCGTTGCAGATAATTTTCTTTGGCTTCCTTCGCCTTTATTTTATACAATGACGTAAGTTCTTTTAGCTTATTTAGATTTCGCACCGAGCTCTTTTTTTTATACCGTGCAAACACACGCTTGCGCCTCTTTATCAGCCGCAGACGGTGTTTTCAAAACAACACCGTTTTCTGCCGGTTTGAAAACGGGCCTTTCGTACCGTCCATTATTGGAATCAAATCACCGAATTGTTAACTATTTTTCTTTTTAATCCACCAAATATGCTAAACCACTCAAAATTTCAGAGATTTGGTTCAAGGATTCCTCGGTAGAAAAATTGTTCAAACAGAGGGCGCCATTAGAAACGGGAGGGGAAAAAGCAAAAAGCAAAAGGCAACTTTACATATATTTGGTCGGCCAGATACCGGCGATGGCATTGGAACCGCCTAACTTGTTGTCGTTTGCCATGTTGCCCATGTCGTCCGAGGCACCCGAAGGAGTCTTGGTAATGCTGTCCTTATAGTCACTCCTCAAACGACTGGTTTTTGATTTTACGTCCTTTCTGTTAGATCCATTCATTAAAGAGGCATACTTCTTTTAGTAGGATGCAGTTCGTGGCCTCCTGCATCTAACTGCACTTCTGCCATAATCGCGTATCGTCGTTTCGTGTACGCCTCCATTTTTTTACTCCCGTCAGCGCGCAACGAGCCCTGTTGTCGAGATTGCAACCGCTAAATGCGTCTGGCAACATTGACATGCCTCTCGGCTCCCCGCTGATCGAGTGAACGCTGGAGTTGGAGAGGGAATCCTGCTGGCCTCGCCGACCACTGGCGGCACGCTCGTTCCCGCCCAAAACGTATCCACGGTGGGAATACCCCTTAAGGAGCGAACGTTCATTATTGTTTAGAATATATTAAAGAAACATTTTGGTTGATGAATAGCATTTTTTATCAGTTTTCCGCTAAATTTAGCAAGAAATCTAGATTGGTGCATAGGTCAAGTGTCGTCACGTCAGGTGATATAATTCTGCCCGCAAAACTTAGAGGGATAAATTGAATTGGTGCATATGTAGGTCATGTTACTTGATGTTACTGGACTTACACAGCAATTCAATTCAATGTAACGTGGCGTCAGGGCACGTGACATTAACCTCTCCGCTAAATTTAGCCGGGAAACTGTGTTGGTGTATAGGTATCGTGACAGCAGGTCACGTGACGTCAATGTTTCCGCTAAATATTGTGCGGACACTGAATAAACCTTTTCTTCTCGGAAGTTACCTGATCGCCTGATAGATGACGCTGACGCACTCGCCGCCATACGGTGCCTCGGTGCCAGCACTGCCTTGCAGGGTGGGGACATCCTTTGACCGGCCTCGCACCGCCACATTCATATTGGGTCGGGCGGAGAGCGTGTGTGTGCTGTTGGGCGCGGCAGCGGAGTCGTGCTTGAAAAAAATCTCCCTGATCTCCTCAGCAGTCGTGTCATGCACTTGAAGTGACCTATGGTGAAGACGTGATCGTCCATACACTAGCATAACGGCCTGATCTGTGTCGCAGTCCACCTTTTCGCCGAAAAGGGATTTCGATGTTCTCGTCTTCCCCGATAAAAGGCGCGGAGAAGAAAATGGGAATCCCAAGTAAAGCGCGATCGTTAGAAAGCTACTGTGAACTCCAAGATCTGCGAGGTAATTTACAAAATCACATCGCATTTCTGCACACAAATGCTGCCTGCAATACTAGGCAGATTTAAGGAATCGTTTTTGCAACTCGGAACTATCGCTTCATGTTCGGAGATGCTGCGCTGCGAAATAAGTCCTCGATTTATCTCAGCGATCGGATCGTGCGATTAATCGGGGTTGTACAAATGGTTTCCTAGAACACACCCATTTTTCTAATAGATATACTTACATCGCAACCTCTTCTCTGTCGTCAGACAACAGCCACTAGCGTTGTGCGATTAAATAGAGTTTAGGGGGTTAGCTCTGGAGCCTGCGAGTTTCTCGCGTGTCCACAATTTTATGAGAACTTTTTAGGCTTATTTAGATGTGTAAGAACCCTGAAAAGGTGCGATAAACGCGTAACGTTGACGCGTACGCGTACACCAGAATCGCGTAGATCAGTGATATCGCGCCATATTCGCCATTCGATATCTAGCCTAGATTCGCGATTGTTTAATTTTTTTTCCTGGGTGTAATCTTTTACGCAACATGGCGCGTGTTTTCAAACTTCATTGAATACAATAAATCACTCAACAAGTGCATAATGTTAAACAAAGCTCTGTAACCGGTCTAATCAAATGGTACAACAGCTGCTCTACTGTAACTAGTTATGACATAATCTCTTAAATCCAAATCTGGCCATTCTATGCTATTTCCTATCTCGAAGAGTATGTAGAGGCTCGTGGCGACAAAACCGTCTTCCCGCATCACACTCTTCAGTATGACAGGGGTTGCCGCTTAAAGTTCTACATTAGCTTTAATAGGGAACCACTAGTAGCAACAAGAAGGAAGACGCGGGAGGCGAAAGACCGCGCGTTCGCTTGTCGTATATTTTTTTCTATCTTATCTGCCTATTTATTTTGTATTTATCTTAGTAAAAAGGCTCTTTTGCGCGTCCGAGTACAAAGGAACGACGGGTAATGGAAGTTGCGCGACGCAAGAGCATCCTGAGCGGGAAGTAGTCCATCCGCAATAGCGCAGCTGCAAGCGAAGGACCCAATATGGCGGTGCTGAAAGGGTTCTCTACATCCTGCAGCCCTAAACTCGTCATACACAAAGTTGGGGCCGAACGTTTGCGGAGCGCGTCGATTGGACGTCGGCGAAAAAAGTGCGAAGTCATCGTCAAGATAGGCCAATCGGTGTGCTACGTCAACTTCGACCCCACTTTGTGCTTGACGAATTTAGAGGCCCTGTTCGGAGGAACGCGTTATTGAGGCACCCTACGCCGGCATAGTGTCGCCTCAATTTGATCGCTTTCGGTTTCAGTTTCAGTTTCAGCGCGCTCTCGGCCCTGTTTGTGTGTCATGTCGTTTTCGCATAGTTTGTGATAGACATTTTCTCCTTATGGTATACAGAACAAACGATACAGCGGTTCTGGGCCACTTTACGAACTACGAAGTGGTTTCGAGCCTAAATTGCGGACGCGTTTACGAACGCCTTCATCTGGTCAAGTTTTTCTTTCGTCCAAGTTTGGTGGTGAAACGACTGAACTGATGCAGGAAGAGGATTACCATTATTTACTGCCGTACCTGCAGAATTTCTGTGTAGGTCTCAGGACGGCAGGTTACGTAGCGTAAATGTTCTTGCTATATTTAGCGGAAAATGCACGGACGGGCGGACAAAATTTTAAGATTGGGGGAGGGGGAGCATGTTCCGTTAAAAAGCTGATTATGCTTTAAAAACAAAAGCGAGAGAGTGGGAGAGATTGAGAAAAAAAGATGGAGGGATAATGTTAAGTGTAAATCAGAGCTGAGAATGTGGTAGATTTCTGCGGATCTCTAGTGTGTACTGTTACCTATGTTTATGGGCTCCCTTTGTCGCGGTTCATTAAGGTTTATTTTCAGTAGCCTAGAATGATAATTAAACTCAGGGAGCTAATATTTTGAGAGGATAGTGTCAACATCCGGAAAAGTTGGCGCGTGATCGTGCCTAACTGCGCCATAAACGTCCTCAAATTGGGAGTCCAACCTAGCACCCTGCAATAATCTGTTCCCCGCTAAGCTGACAATGCGCTGAAGGGAACGTTCTTGTTGGACCAGTCACGGGTCTCTCTTCTGCTACGTGATCAAACTTCCGCTCACACCCACCCACAGAGAGCGGAGCTAGATGATGAAAGAGACGCTGATGACTGGTCCGGCGAGCCCATAGCTTCCACCACACTGTCAGCCTAGGGGTGAAGGGAATACGGCGTAGTCATATTTTCCGGTGTGGGCTTAGCACGGGAGGGAAGCAGTGTCGTCGAACGAGCGAGGTCACGGAAAACTAAAAGGCTCCGTCAACAGGCGGGCAGCTAATGGCTCCGGGACCGGAAGGCAAAGAGAAGCGGTCGTCAAAGTCCGGCCCACCGGAGATGACCCATCCGTAATACTCTGACCTTCGCAAAACCAAAGTTGACTTTGGGCTCCGGTCCGCGGGACGGACGTGTGGCTTAGAGAAACTTCCGGAAGATGGCAAACTCGGAGCGAGGTCTCTCCTCTTACCATCGCGACAGCACCAAAGTCCCAGGAGTTTGTACAAATGCAGAACTCTAGGAAGATTCCCGCGGAACATTACAATGGCCCATGCATCCCTTCATTTATTAACTTGTATATTTTCTGTGCTCAGGATCAGCTGATATCTTAGGAACGATGAATAATTAGAATGATTAATTAATTATTAATTAGTCGGCGAGATTGGAAATAATAGTCACTGTAAAGATAATCCGCGCGTGGCTCGTGCTTCGTGATCGTTTTTTAGCAGTGCATGCTTAGGAGATCCTATCGTCTGCAACTACGTCTTCGTCCGTTTTTTTTTTTTGTTATTCTATAACTACAGAAAATTTAAATGACTAAGAAATAACTGGGAAGTCTGCCACAAGACTCAAATAATCAAGCGTGAGCACATTCGGTGTATCTCAATTGATCAGGATACACATTTTTTTCTCGATACCGTAGCTTCGTTCTCTTTTGTCTCAGCTGTGGATAAGAAATTTAGCCAATACAACTCCACTGCTAGCCTTGAATCTTTGATGTGCACCCCGCAGTAACGATAAATGACCGCACGCCGGTGTGGTGCCCGTACAGATCGATTTGGGCAGGAGTGGGGCTTAAGCCCAGGATCCCGTGGTTGTGCAGCGCGTTCCTGCAGATAACAGCGATCCCTCCGAGAATTTTTAGTTGCACACAATGATTGATTCGTAAGAAGGTAGTTTTGAATGCACGCACTTTCACAAAGTACGATAGAACTGAGATTGAACCGATACATCTTTTCCCCTCTGAGAACTTTCCAAAAGAGATAGAGAAATGAAGAGATCGCGTGACCTCCTACCAGAAACACCACGCCATTGTGCTAAAGCCGTTGAAAACACCCGACAAAACGAATAGACGCTGTAAGCACCTGTTGTTACCGTAAACCCCCGAATCTGCACAATGCTGTCTTGTGCACACTTTGGGCTCTCACTTGAAACAGCTAAAACTCCACGCATTTTTTCGAGAAAAAAAAAATGACGCGGAGGTGAGCGTCGTGCTTGCTCATTGCGGATCGAAGTTCCCTTGCCTGGAGCATTTTGCGCCCGCCGTTTTGCGAGGTGTCGATTTTTGGACCCCGCGTACGTCAAACCGGAGCGTGGATACGACACGCCCTCCCCCCCCCCCCCCCCCCGCCCCCCACACACACACTATTCGACCACCCGGGCACGTCAACGTCGTTTCGCGGGATCCCCTCCCCCTGTTCCCCACCTCCCCTTTGCAGCTCAAAACGACAAGAGCAAAAAACGCAGCTATTTACAAAAAAAAAAAAAAAAAAGGTTTTAAAAAGATGACTGAGAATCGTGAACCCGAAATAAAACTAGCGGAACGGAGAAGGATGCTGTGGCAGTCGCGAATCTGAAGGGCGTTCACCAGTCGGCGCCGGCCCGAACATCACGTGCGTAGAATTCTCACGTATTCGTTGTATAGGCGGGAACCGAAAGACCCCGCACACCGACGTCCGTTCAGTCAGCTCGACACGTGATTGCCGTGTGCACGCTATCTCCCCTCTCCCTCCAAGAAAAAAAAAGAAGAAAAGAAGAAAACGTGTTTCAAAAACAATTGGCCAGAATAGGATACAGACCGCATTGCTTCGTCAAAAAGCGTTCAAAGGACCAAAAGATAACCGTGGTTAGGTGCTGAGTCCTCTTCTCGAATACAAAACGATACAAAAATGTTAAATAGACAAAAAAAAATCCCTGCTTCGTTGTTTTGAGGTGGCGCTGATTGAGACGCAAGAGGGGGGTAGCTTGGAGAGGGAAGTGTAGGTGATGGGGAGAGAGGAGCCTTGTGTTCGTGAGTCTCGTGTTACGCTTAATGCGTTGTAGCGCCTACATAGAGTTCTCGGCCATCACGTTTCCTGCAACATGGCTGGTGCGGGGATGGAGGGGTTTCTCTGGTTTCCTCCCACCCCTAGACGAGATGTGTGTGACAGGGCTACGCGCGAATTTTCGTTTTATGAAGTTGCTTTCCCGGCACGTTCCTTTGTTAAGGGTAATCCGATAGCCGGTCGGGCATACGAGTGGAACTGCGGCGCGAGTGGTCGGGGATTCGGTTTGATGCGAATACTCCCCACCCACTTTCCGCGGTCACGTGGCTGATAGTGGTTGGTTCTGAAAGTGCAGGAGCTATGATGCGAGGCGATCATAGCAGTGAACGAACCGCACCAAAGCGAACCGTACAAAGAAAAAAAAAAGGGAGTATTTTAATGAAAGCACGCATCATAAAATATATCTCTCTAGAGTTCTAATGTTTACATTGTTAGATGGAGCCTACAAGAATATTAAAATGGAGCGAGTTTTTTTTTTATCAAGAAATGAAATCTCCATTCGAGTTATGATCAATCATTTTAACTTCAGTAGTACTGTTTTGAAGGTGCCACCAGAGGCTACGTCGGCATAAACTCTTTGTAGTTTTCGAGTTTTGACACAACCCGTCTGTTTTCGTTCAAAATTTATTTACCAGTCTCAGAATTCTGCAAGGCAATTTGTTCGAGATCGCCTCATGTATGTGCGTGGGAAGGTGATAGTGCAGAGACTGAACTGTAGCAACTACAACTTTATGAAGTTTGACTACCTTCGGACGACATGGGAATCCCCATGCTTCGGGGCCTAGTAAAAATCCGAGTCTCTATAAAGAGCTGACAATCGCTACGAGTTGGATCTATGCTCTCGCTTATAATGTACACATTTGAATAGGCGGAAGTCCCTCGAGAGACCCCCGCCCATTGACGTTCCTTTTCAGGCTCCGGTCCGGTATCTGACCCCTGTCGAGCTCATTTAGCACGGTAATTTCTTCGGTCGGGAAAAGCATGACGCTTCTTATAGTCTTGGACATAAACATAACAATTTTCACAATTATCTCCACAGATCACCAAGAAAGTGAGATATCCCGGTGGAAGGCGCATGTACGAGCGAATTACGGGATAGTCAACAAGAGATTTTGCTACGTGTTTATTGTCGCTTTTCTTGTCCCATCCGCTGTAGGAGTTGAATACCGATTTATATGAAGCTTGTTGAGGGACTTTTTATGACAGGTATTTTCTATGATTTTTAGTTAGAGAATCAACAGTCAAAGAAGTCGCTCGCGTTCCTGGGCATTTTTGCGGCTCTCATATGCTGGTTTATTAATTCTTTATAGACGCCTTTGGTTCTTTGGATAATGTCGTACTAATGAGAGTGATACGATTTGTTTTTTAATCAACAAAATATTCGGCTAAAACTAAAATAACCTCAATAGGCAAAAATGAAAGCCTCCGTCAGTTTTCTTTATTCTTAAACCGGAGAGGGGCTGGGGGACGGACATTGACGTCGTTTCTAACGCTCTGTGTGCACATCAACTATTCGAGATGAAACGGTCGTAATTCGAAAACAACTGACACTCAGACTATCGCTCACCGGAAGGCATTCAGAAACCAGTGAGTAGTTAAGTTGTCTCACCTTCGAGTCTTGTAACACCTACACGAGCAGCTCTGGAAGAAACTCCCAATCTCTACCCCCTACCCTCGCGAAATAATCTTACCTCCCAATTTCCCCTTTTCTTGTCGAAAACACAGCACGTAACCTGACTTCCGTACAAAGCAAAGAAACACTTCATCGCGTCAGGCCGGTGTTGGTAAAACTCGAAGCATCCTGTCGCACGAATTAAATTGGGGTTCCCTCTCCTTCCGCATCGCTCGGCGCAGCGAGACTCCGATCGGAGTCAATCAACGACAGATCGGCCCCGGAGTCTTCCGTAGCAGGTTTCCCCTGCCGGGTCTTTATATTCACTCGCTGCTTTCTTCCTCCCTACCGTGTGCTCGTTTTCTTTTCTTCCTTCCGAGTCTTCGTCCGTCCTCCATGTGTCAGCTACAGCGGCTTAAGTGGATGCGACAGCCAACCTTACGTGCACGAGCAATGTCACCGACTCAACCGCGTGCTCCGGGAGCGAAGCAGCAGAGCGTGGCTCGGATGGAAAGATGCTCTGCGAGCCCCGGCACAGTCTATTACGTGGTTCGGTTCTATAAAAAGAACGAGACTGCGGAAACGACCAATATCGAAAGTCGATCTCAAAGTTTCAGAAAAAAAATTAAAAGAAACATGTAAACGAGCAAAAAGAAAGGACGCGTCGCAGGCCGTATTATCGAAAAAACCGGGTCCTTCTGCATCTGACAACAACGACAACAGCAACAGAAATGCACGAGCGGTCGAACGACCATTCATTGCCCCCCCCCCCCCCCCCCCCCGCACACACACATACGCACAGACACACGGGTCTTTGAAGGGAACAAAAACGAACTAGAAAACAGCCGTCGTTTCTGAAATCCTTTTGATCGTTCCTTCTTTATCTTGGAAAACGTAACTAACCTGTTCATGTCCTTTGCGGTGGGCTCTGTTATCTGTTCGGGAAAAGCTTCGTTCCGATTCGGTTTCCTCTCTAATGGCCGTCTTCTTTTTCTTTAGAAAGGGGACCTGGGAGCAACGAGGGGCATTTCTCTTTCATTTCAGCTGCAGTGAAGAAGGTTAGGGCGCAGCGTTGCAGTGCCTGCTGCACGACTCGCGTGGCCTGCATCTGAAGAGCCGTGTAATAAGCGACATACTTCTGGGACCCACTTCACCAGATGTGTGTTTTCAGCTGCGATGCCAGAAGAAGTTGTGCCAGTCAGATCGCTGAGTGAAACCAACCAAAACCAGGGCGGGGGACGGTGTTCACGTCCACGAAAATTGCCTCTCTAGACTGGTGAAACAGGTCTCCACATGAAAATAAAAGTTTGACCTCGAGTTGAAAAACAAAAGCGGTTCAATAGCGAATACGTACGAGGGAAAGATTCAATTCAACCAATCACTACTCAAATCTGTACCTACGTTAGCTGGTAATTTTATATAAAAAATACTTTATTAAACTACAAGTAGGTGATCTCAAATTATCGTTTACATTTTCTTTCATAGGCATAGGACAGAAAATAATGTGACACGATAGCTCATGCTAATAAACAAGCAATGTAGATATGCAAACGTGCTAATGTGACTTACCAGCCTCTTGATAATTTGAGCCCTACTTGTTATTTTATTCATTTGGAAAAACGGGGCCATTAGCTGGGGGGGGGGGGGGGGGGACGTTGTCAACAAGAAACCTCAAATCGGTCGAATTCCATACAGGTGCTCCTTGTTACACGTAAAAAAAAAAAGAAAAAAAAAGAGATTTGGCAAGACATTAAAGACAGCTCGAGTACTTGACAATGTTTGCCTCCGACAAAAAACACTAAAGAACTGTCTCAGCCTCATTCGCCCCGTCAACTGAAGATCCCGAAAGCGGAAATGTTTTCGACCTTTTAGTCATTCCCTCACCTCACCATTCTTTGAGTTTATATCGGCCCGAAGAAGAATGTAATTAAGATGCAGGGTTCTATTGATGGCCGAAAAGACACGCTTTCTAAGAAAAGCGCGTGAAACAAAAAGGGCTCATCATTGAGGAGCTGTAAATGCAGCGGCAGTGTAAGCCAGATGCACCTGGTCTTGAAGCTTGTAACGTAACTAACAGCTTAAAGGGGCGGTGCAATGATTTTAACACTGAACGAATGTGCAACTTGTATTTTTTTATATTGTTTACTTCGGCATAAGTAAGAGAAAAAGTGCCACCCTACCCAAAATACCTCTATTTCGCTGCGTAATCGTAAAATAAAAAACGCTTTTTTTCCCAACCTGCGGCCACATGGTGGCCGCAAATGGAACCTGTGGTGTCACGTCATTCGGAGTGGTTTTTGTAAGTGATAGTGTTAGGCAATTGTAAGCTTGATTTAAGGTTAAGTTTAAAAAAATCTTGTTGTTTAGGCATGCAGACACGCTTCAAAAGCCTAATATTGCCGCTAAAAGGGTATGAATTATTTGTGGCGCCATCTACCGCAAGTCAACAAAACCTGCCGTCGCCGTCATCCGTCGACGCCCGAGGCGCCCTACGGCGGCTACACGAGCAACCCGGACGTTTTGTCTTTCCCTCGCTCGACGGAGTGCGTTGGTCATGGCCCGTAGTATCGTGGTATCGTTATTGTTCCTGGTGTCTCGACCTCGACTTCGACTTCGACTGCCCGCCGCGTCGCAAGCATCTTGCGCTCGACGTCGCTCAGGCCGTCCGCCCATGCCGCCATGTTGGTCGGGAATCGGCGGGAGAGCAGCGAGCCTGGCGAGCCGGCGAGCGCTGGGGAAACGGAAGCCAGAAGAACCCAACCGGAAACCAACGCCACTCCGAATGACGTCACAGGCGAAGCTGGTGCCGCTTCAACGTTGAGTTGAGGGGTGCCAGAGATATCAATTTTTTCATTTTTTTTTAATGAAAACTAAGGCAAGTAGGAAACAATGGTTTTCGGTCCTTCGTTTCATATGTGGAGGGATCAATTTCCGCAATTATTTATCCCAAGTCCGCAAATTGTTGCACCGCCCCTTTAAGATACGTGGGGCAGCACGCTTCTCGGTCCGTGATTGGTTGTCTGTCGTTTTAATGAACTAATTCAGCATTCTGATTGGCTGCGACGCGACACTAAGATGCCGGGCATTCCCCACACCCATGGGTGTTTTAAGAGGTCAGTGACCTTCGGTGCCCTATATTCCGGAGTGTCGTTCGCAGCGAGTATACGTAGCCGGCTACTTGAGTTCATTAAATCGATTAATAAAAAAAAAAAAAAACTCACATTCACAGCAAAGACCGAGAAATGCCTGCTTTGGCGGTGCGAAAATAGGCTTGTATCTCATGGACTATTAACGCAATCTGTAGTTTACGAAGTTCGTTATGTCTCGTCATAACGAGCGATCCTGAAAAAACAAAGAAAAAATGGCAGCGAACTTCATTTTTTTACTTCTATAATGCGTGAAATGCATTTTAGGGATGAGGTGAGGGTATTGGTGTTTCAAGTGGCCTATATTTTCTAGCTGAATTCATCCGGGAAGCTGAACGTTTGTACACGTCACGTGACGTCACGTGACGTCAGGTGAGGTGGCATCCATTTCTCCCGCTAAATTTAGCAAAGAAACCGAATTCTGGGTCACGGGACGTGCGTTTTCCCGCTAAATGTATCGCGTTAGTGGGTATTGGTAACGTGACGTGGATTTCTCGTGATATTTGGAGTGGAAAGAAAATTGATGTTTTGGCCACCAGACGTGAATTTTTCCCCTAAGTTAAGCGGGGAAACTGAATTGATATATAAAACCATGCCGTCGATTTTCCCGCTAGATTTAGCGGAAAATGCACGGATAGACTGACGGACAGATAACATTTCGGGATTGGAAGGTAGCGTTAAAAAGCATTTTATGTTTAAAAAATAAATTATTGCATAGTTCGCACCTGTAGATAGTCCACAACTCGCAAATTTCGACGTTTGAAAAATGCGGATAGCCTAGGGCGAAACGGAACGCCGAGAAATGCAAAACAAAAAAAGTCTCCCTTTCCCTGTTCACAGAGAGTCAGACACGCGCACGCAGAGTCACCGGGCGAGGTTTGGGCCCCAAAAACCGAGCCCGAATCCCGCGTCGCTCTCTTTGGCTGAAAGCGGGGAATAAAATTAACGCGCTGCTTTCAGAACGATAAAAGGACGTACGTAAAAAGCGCGACGGAAGGAAAGATGCTCCTTCGGAGGCACTGCTGAGCCTCGGCGGAACCAGAGCTCTGGGCGAAACGAGCGCGGAGGGAAGCGCTCGTAAAGACGTCTGCCCGTCAATGGGACGGACTGCTAGGGAGGGAGGAAGTCGTTCGCGTCTGGAGCGCGGTGACAGCGGTCTGGCCCGAGTCCAGACCGGGGGTGTAAAATGGGCAGGTAAGTGGGAGGCACGGCATTTGTGTGCGTTTAGACTCTCTCTCTCTCTTAGGATGAAACATTTCGCGCTTGGTGTTAAACTCCTTATTGAATTTTCGCACCTATAATCTTAACCGAGCGGAGACACGTAATCAAGAAAAACAAAATGAGACCTGAATGGCGGTTTGAGAAATGTAGCTTTCCGCTTCAAATGCACATTTGCAATAAAAAAGGAGAAAAATTAACCAGCATGTTTTTTTTTATCCTAACAGCAACATGAGAGTTGGACAGATATAAGATACCTGCATTGACTCCTCGTTTTGGATTATTTCGCCACCAGAAAATTGCACTGAATAGTTTCACAACCGCAAGGAAAGGGTGGGACTTTTATAGTGAGGAAGATATTGATGTAATGCTACCGGTATCGTATCTTCATTATGTTAGAGGAGATTGCAAAACGTTCAAATATACTCGTCCCGTAGCCATAAATATTACGATAAGAAAAAAAAAGTGAACGTGTTTGAGTATTCACGTATATACACTCCAGCACATGCGCCAAAGTACATCCGCCATCGCTGACCTTCTCTTGTCTTACAACGATAGCAAGTCACTAAAACATGCTTTGACAAACCTCAAAAAAAAAATTCTGGAAAGAGGGACATAGTCCATTCTAAAATGGCCATAATCTGTCCAGCTCCGTAAGAACGGAGCGAAGGGAAGCAAAAACTGATGGTGGGTTAGGGCGACACCCAGAGCCACTAAATAAGCTACGCTTCAGAGCAACTACAAGTCAGCCGTCTTGGGGCTTAAAGGGACACTGACACCCCCCAAAAAATTGTTTTCATTTTTTGCCAGGCGCTTCATTATGGTGTCGGAGGAGTACCCAATTAATGTTTTGCAACAGAGTAGCGTATTTTTTTAATAAAGCCAAAAGACGCAACTGCTCGAAACCGAAACCGAAACCCGACGGAGGTCGGAGAAGTGGAGGGAAGAGAGTGAGTGGCGGAAGTCACGTGGCTACACCCGACCGTGCCGCTTTTTTCTTTTTTTTTTCTCTCCTCTCCGTAGCAGACGACACGACATGCGGCGTACGGGAACTGTTCGCCGTGGCGTGCGCTTCTTTTGCAGTTATGTTTGTTCCGCTCGTTGTTCTGTACTCCAAGATGAGTTGTTTTGTACATTGAGGAGTTGGAGATGAGCAGTGAGTGCCCGTGGTGAATTTCCATGGTCGGCTCCGAAAAGATTACACCCAAGATGTTGCGTGAAGAGCTCGCTCACATGTCCTGCGTCCGGAAAAGAAGGGCATTGTGCGACAGAGTTTCCGAAAGATCAACGGGATCGGGACCAATGGCTGGCTGCAATTAATGTAGAACATATACGGGCACCTCGGAAAGCGGACACAGCCTGATTTATATGCTCCTTGCATATTGTGGAAAGTGATTACATTGAGTTCGCAGGTGTCAAAAAGGAAATCCCATACCATTTAATTCAGCGAAGTGTCGTCCACAACATTTTTTTGCTATTTTTTTGCTTAATTCTTCAGTGATAATTGTAAAAAAAAAAATATGTAAACATAAAAAAAAATGTTACAAAAAAAAAAAAAAAAAAAAAAGGTTCTACGAGGGATCAAACTCGGTCCTACTGCGTGCGAAGCGGACGTCGTTCCCACTGAGCTACTGGAGCTTTTTTTTTTTTTTTTTTCTTTAATGCATGGAAATTTTTACAAGTGACATAACATGTTGATACCCAGGCAGCACACCAATGTTGGACCTACATTGGGCCAACTATGGCAAACGCTGGCTCCAGAGGTTGGTCCAACATTGGTATTCTGGCCGAGCGCAACTTCTTCCAATGTTGGCCCAGCCATTGGCACCAACGTTGGGCCATCGTTCAACCAATGTTCCAGCCATCATTGGCACCAACGTTGGGCCATCGTTCAACCAACCTTCCAGCCGTCATTGGCGCCAACGTTGGGCCATAGTTCAACCAATGATCCAGCCATCATTGGCACCTTTTTTAGGCCATCGTTAAACCAATATTTCAGCCATCGTTGGCATCCACACTATGTCGACATAGTGTGGATGCCAACGATGGCTGAAATATTGGTTTAACGATGGCCTAAAAAAGGTGCCAATGATGGCTAATGATGGATAAGAAACAGGCCAGGGGTTCTTAAAACTCAATGTTGGAATAACCAGGATTTAAACACATTGCCATCATTGCATGGCCAGCATTAAAGATATGGCATTAACACTGGGACATGCCAATGAATCAGCTTGACTGCAGAAAACGGCCTATTCAATGATTGAACTTGTATACCAATGATGGCATAGCCATTGAATTAGTGTGAAAGCCAAAATTGGCATAGCCAATGATCATTGGCTATGCCAATTTTGGCTTTCACACTAATTCAATGGCATGTCCCAGTGTTAATGCCATATCTTTAATGCTGGCCATGCAATGATGGCAATGTGTTTAAATCCTGGTTATTCCAACATTGGGTTTTAAGAACCCCTGGCCTGTTTCTTATTAGCAGCCCACTGCAAGAAAAACATTCTGGGCACAAATGGCAAGGTCGTCCTATGCTTTGTCTGTGCACTATTTTATCTGACGAGCAAATGACTATTTCAAGGTCAATTAATACTTTTTTCGGAACTTTTATTGAAAGGGGCTAGGGAGGAAGCTCAGCGGGGAGCCTATGCCTGGTCCTGGGGAAGGTCCTGGGGCGAGTCCTGGGGCTGGGGAGCCATTACGGCTTCCGAACGCCTCTTCCTGCAGCCTCCCCTGTCGCAAGACCCTGGCAGCCACTTCAGCACCATTTTTAAGCTGACGATTCTTCAATTGTTAGCTTCGCACTGATGGCATCTACGAAAAGATCCAAAGGTCAAAGATCAACGCTTTCAAACCCACATTGGTCTTAGTAAAGCACACTCCCAAGCAGCACTTCAACAAATGTTAAGGTTTGAGTGTCCCCTAAAAAGTCCCTCGCCCACGACTTTTCAGTCCTTGCGGCGTAGCACCCGTGGTAGCCGATGATCAGGGGTCTACGATGTCAGGGCCGAGGTCCGGACGTAGTGACGAGGCAGTTGACCGATGGCCGAAGGCTTGAATCAGGCCCCGTACGCGGGTGGCAGCCTATGACCAGGTGTCCGCCAAGGTCTGGGCCGAAGGACGTAGCGACGAGGCAGTTGGGCGTTGGCCGAAGGCTTGAGTCAGGCTCAGAACGTCTGTGGCACGGAGTGGCAGCGGGAGTTCAACTGCGCCACGCATGCAGTCTTGTCTACCTCCGGAAGGTTGGCGCCCGGACTGCGTGAGAAGTGGGTTATGGGTCGGGCCTCTTGACGTCTGGTCACGCCGACGGAGGTCCGGCCTGGTCGCGTCTGCACCGTCCTTTGTCAACCGCCCGAATCCCCTCTCGCGCTCCTCGCATGCCCCCACCTCGTCTTCTTCTTTCTCGTCCTCTTCGGCTGGTCGCGGGATCGCTCATCACACCAGACTAAAGCCTGGTTCAGACAGTTGCGTTTGACTGCGTTTTACTGCGTTGCGGCAGCGAGAAACCAGGACATCCCTGCTGCTTATATCGCGTGCCAAGATGATTCCTTGAATTGGATTCCACGCTTCATACGAAGCACAGATGTGCCGGTGACTCGCTTTCGGTACTCGACGCAACTCAGTCAAACGCACTCAAACGCAAGTGTCTGAACCGGCCTTAAGCCAATCAATTGGCGACGTGCGCGACCGAAAGCGTCGCTGTGGTCGGCCTTTCACGATTGGCCCAAAAGCTGACTATGACGTCGGAAAGGGTATACCATCGACGGAAATAAGAAGAATGAAGGAACTTTAATTTCGACGGTGTTGGCAGTGTTCCTTTGTGAACGCAATGATTTCAGTCTTCCACCATGATATTTACAAACACCATCGAGCTTGTTGTTCGCAAGGTAATGACGTGACAAGGGGGAACCATATGAGGGCGCCACCAAAACATCTCGCCGCTAATTACCAACGTTGGTAGGCCACTGGCTAAGACAGGCAATTGGTGGCCAGCTTAAACCAATCGTTTATTTTTAACCTGTCACCGAACACGGTTTTTTTCTGCGTGG
The DNA here is from genome assembly GCF_016920785.2 of Ixodes scapularis. Lineage (NCBI taxonomy): Eukaryota > Metazoa > Arthropoda > Arachnida > Ixodida > Ixodidae > Ixodes > Ixodes scapularis. Next base: position 32,986,762 of record NW_024609880.1, on the reverse strand, counting down.
ACGTTCAAACTTGCTACAGCTCGCAATGCATACAGCGTTCTAATTCAGTTGCTAACTTGCTCTGCGTGTGAAAACAGAAGAATCGTTCCCCCCGGAGGCAGAGCTAGAGATTGTTCTCAGCGTGCGCGATCGGCACATTAAAAGAACTAAGCCAATTATATATAACATTGGTAAGCCACTGGCTAAGACAGGCCAATGTTGCCCAGCCTAAGTCAATCGATTACCAATGTCGGTAATTGATTGGCTTAAGCTGGCCAACATTGGCCTGTCTTAGCCAATCGATTACCAATGATGGCAACTCATTGGCTAAAATAGACCAATGTTGGCCAGTCTAAGCCAATCGATTACCAATGTTCGTAACCAATTGGCTAAGACAGGCCAATGTTGGCCAACCTAAGCCAACCAATAGCCAACGTTGCTAAGGCGTTGGCTGAGGTTGGCCAATGTTGGCCAGTCTAAACCAATCGATTGCCAACGTTGGTAAGCCATTGGCTGAGGTAGGCCAATGTTGGCCGGCCTAAGCCAATCGATTACCAACGTTGGTGAGCCGTTGGTCAAGTCAGGCCAACGTTGGCCAGTATATTCCACTGTACCACCAATATTGGTTTTACGATGGCCATATTGGCCCAATATTGGACCATTGTTTGCCAATTGAATACCAATGTTGGCCCGGCGTCGTGTGCTGTCTGGGTACTTATGCGTATATACAGTTATAAGACATTCATTTTCGCACTTTATTTACATACCAATGTCACACACACACACCTTATATATGGCATCTTATACATGTGGCCAGTGGATGTGATAAATTGAGACAGAAATTGCGTCGACGAGTGTAACACAATGGTCACAGAAGGATATATCGTCAATAGAGCATTCAGAAATCTGGGAGACCCAGACATGCATCGAACAGGGCAAACCACTCTGGTTGGCTGTGAGGTGAAGCGTATACGCTCCTCACTTGCGCTACCAGTTCTAGAAAAAGAGATTTTGTAGTACGGGGTTTCTCTGCGTGTCTGTCGATCACGCGACATTTCCATAGACTATGAAGTCCCAACAGAGCGAACATGTCGTACGGGACGGTTTCGTTCTCAGCGAACGGGAGGAAGCGGAGACTGTAGTCATTAAGAATTAGATCTTTCTTTAGCGTGCGTTGTAGAACATCCCAAAACAAAAACGCGTCGTTGCAATAAATAAAACAGTGCTCTATGGTCTCTGGCTTGTTACAGAGTCTGCAATTAACAGTCCACGGTACAAATATTCCTTTTTCCTGGAGGTAAGTTTTTACTGGTAGGGTTGATGTATGCAATTTGAAGAAGAACGTCTTGGTTGAGGGAGGCACGCCCATTTTCTTGACTCTTTTGAGAACATCATTGATGGGTTCTAGCGTGAAACGGGTACGATAGAGTGGTAGTGAAAACAAGCTTTCCGTAATATTCCTTGACAGTGTCTTCCTGGACACGCTAAACAAATATTCCAATGAAAACCGTGTTTTCAGGAAATTTAAGGTATCGACAACTTCCTTTAAAAATCCCCAGGGTCTATTTTTCGACGTTTCGCCCGTTGAAACAACAAGATAACTTAAACTCTCAGCAAGGCGTGATTGGAGTATGACTCTAAGGAACTCGTGATTGGCATTTTTAAAGAAAAAGAATCTCGACACTAACTGGCGGACAAATATGTGACACAGTCCTAAACCACCGGATTCGAGAGGGAGGAATAGGTTGTCCCTTTTAACACGTTCCCACGTTGAGCACCATATCAAAGTGGCGAATATTCTATGGAATTTTTGGATGTCTGTTCGAGCGCAATGAAGCACTTGAAGAACGTACATCAGCTTTGAAGCGAGGAATATATTACAGACACTTGCTCTAGTAAAGATGGAAATATCTCTACCCTTCCACGCATCAGCCTTCCTTTTCAGTGTGGTCGCTAGGGTGGACCAGTACGTCGAGCTACTACGAATTTGTGAGAGCGGTACTCCAAGATATGTGATCGGACTCTGATTCCACTCTATCCCTGCAAAAAAACGAGGTTTTGTGGCCCAGGAACCGCACCAGAATCCGTTGCATTTGGATAGATTCACTGAAGCCCCAGTGACTGCGCAGTAACGCGCTGTTTGATCAAGCGCTTTCTCGACACTCTTCTTGTCAACGCAAAAAAATCCAACATCGTCTGCGTATGCGAGGACTTTTACCTCGACATTTTCCACAGAGTACCCACGAATACATTCTATTTTCAGGATGCTGAGGCATAAGGGCTCTAAATACAATGCAAAGAGGAGGGGAGATAGAGGGCAGCCCTGCCTTACGGAAGATTTGATCTTAATTTCATCAGAAAGTGTGTTATTGATTTTCAGTCTTGTCGAACTATGCATGTAGCAAAGTCGAATACCTTCCAAAAGCGTCTCTCCCAGGTCTACGTGCTCAAGAAGGGCAAATAGAAATGAATGACTCACGCGGTCAAAGGCTTTTGTAAGGTCTATTTGTACAAGTGCAACCTGGCCATTACTGTCTGACACAGACTCTAGGACGGAACGGGCAACATGTACGTTCGTTTGAATAGATCTGCCCCGTATGCCACAAGTTTGGTGTTCACCTACCAGCTTTTCTATTACGCACTGAAGTCTTTCATTGAGAACTTTAGCGTAGATCTTATAATCGACGTTGCAGAGCGATATTGGTCTGTAGTTTTCCATCTTTTTAAGCATTCCAGGATCTTTTGTTTTTGGCAGCAATACCGTGTGTCCACGGTAAAATGAAGGGGGAAGAGTTTTCTGTATGTAGGATTCTTCAAATATAGCGAGTAAAACAGGAGATATAATGTCTTGGAACTTTTTGTAAAATTCACCGCTTAGTCCGTCGGGTCCTGGTGTTTTCCCATTTGGGAGAGATTTAATGGCGGCCTTAATTTCGTTTAATGTTATGGGGCCTTCAATTAAAAGGCGATCTTCCTCGTCAAGTTTTGGCATCTCTGTTAGTAGCTGTTCGATCTCAGTCTTGTCTTTTGTGGGTATTACTGTTCCAAATATATTTGTATAGAATTGGTGAAAAGATTTGACTATCTCAGTTGCGTCGGTGAGTATCAAACCATCTTTGTTAATTTCTATTATTTCCTTTGACAGCGCGTTACGTCTTTCGTCATCCAAAGATCTTTTGGTTGGTTGTTCGCCGAGGAGAAAGCGTTTCTTCCGCGAGCGAATTAATGCTCCGCGGTACCTTTCGGTTTCATACTTTTGAAGCTGGGCTCGTACTATGTTAACATCGTCGCTGTACGCGCCTGGGTTTAAGCATTCAAGCTCGTGAAGGGTTACTAAATTTTTAAAAAGGTCGCGCTGCTGTTGTTTGTTTATATATGATGCAATTGTAGCGCGTTCGATTGCGATGTTTTTTGCTTCTTGTTTGAAACTATCCCATTTTGCAAAGATGTGCATGTCAATGTTTTGCAATGTATTCGACAAAAGTAAGGAGATGTTAGTTTAAAATTGCTCATCACTTAGAAGCCTCAGGTTGAGCTTCCAGTGTTCCCACTGCTGATGAACACCTCGGAGTCTGCGCGGCCCAAAGCAGACTGATACCAGGCAGTGATCAGAAAAGAAAACTGGTTTGACTTGGTAATTGCTCATTGAGTTGATTATATCACCTGAGACATATATTCTGTCTAATCGTGCGTGAGATGTTCCTTGGAAATGGGTGTAGCGTATCGATTCACCTTTTTTATAAGCTACATCAACAAGGTTATGGTCTTGAAGCGTGCTCCGTAGAGCGGCGGCACTTCCGTCATACCTAGTTTGTGACACCGATCGGTCGTCTGCACTGCAAACGCAGTTAAAATCTCCCATCGCAACTGTTGTTCTATTTGTGTCGAAAAGCGGCGAAACTAGTTCATAGAATGATGTTCTTTCTCTAGGGGTATTTGGAGCATACAGGCAGATAAAGCGCCAATTTATCTGCCTAAAACAAATGTCGCAGGAAATAAGCCGCCCTTCCAGGTCATTTAGAATGGAAACTGATGATAACTCAAGCTGTTTACGAAAAAAAAGAAAACATCCGGCGGAGACTCCTTTGGCTTGGCTAACGCAGATTTCGTAATCCTTAAGAAAAGGTTCTAATGCGCCCGCGATGCCTTCATCTGTAGATAATTTTGTCTCCTGTATTGCCGCAACGTCCACTTTCTCTTTTTCGAAAAGACGCAACAGCTGAAACTGCTTCCTTCTAGACCCTAAACCTCTTACATTTAGCGTTAGAATATGTAATGGAAGGGCGGGATACATCAGAACATTTTAGGTGTTGTTCTCTGTACCCTTGAGGTTCCCCAGTAGCTTGGAGTATGGCTTGTGCCTCACCCCTGCCGGCTGGCGGTCTTTCTTGGACCTCTTGGAAGGGAGCTCGTCGGCAGAGGAACTCTTGGTCGGGAGGGGCGTTGAGGTTCCTTCTGGTTCATCGGATGGTCTCGATGTCTCAAAGGCAGGTACGATGGTGGTGGGTTCCACGACTACCTCGTCATGCTCTTCGTCACACTCTGTATCAACTTCGCCGACAATCGTTGACCCTGATGATGAGTATGACGCGCCGTCCTCGTCAGGCGGAGGTAGCTCCGAGGGGCCCCCAGGGTCATCCTTGCATTCGTTGATGGCAGGTGCTGCTCTTGGGTGCTCCTGCTCCACGAACTTTTCGATCGTTGATGCCGGTGGTGTGTGCCCCGATGCGTCAAGGACCTCCGTGACATCCATAAGCAGCTCGCTCTGTTCTTCGGCCTCCTGGGTTCTTGGTCCAAGGAGCTTACTAGCATACGTTGTGACGCAAGTATCAGTCGTGTGTCCGTACCGTCCACATTTAAAGCAGCGGGGGGTCTTGCACTGGCGGCGAACATGCCCCACTCTGTTACACCTGAGGCATAGAGGTGGGCGGCCTGGCACGAGTAGGAGGCACTGGCATCCAAAAATCTTCAGGAGATGTGGCACTTTCTCAATCGTGATGTCGTCGTGAAGTGTGATGTTCACTTCTCTGTTTAAAGTGTCCATATGTTCCATGCCGGGGCATCTCCATTTCTCCCGGCTCATGCTCCGCACGGTTCCGTAGGCCTGCAGGGCCTCAGCGACGCGTCGGTCTTCAAGATGGTCTGGTAGCCAAATTATTTTTATCTTGATGTCGCGAGTGTCTGGGTCTAAAACCAGACATTTTCGTCCTTTCACGAGAAGTTCTCTTTGTTGACACAGCTTCGCTTTCGCGAGCGCGTTTGTGCAGGTGACCATCCAAATGTGACTCATTTGGTATTGTCCGGTTGCCTTTACATCTTGGAGATCTATTACGTCTCTGAGGGCGTCGCGAAAGTCTGGCGCTGAGTAAGGCCTAGCGCTTATGTCTGCATGCAGGAATACGGAGTTTAAAATCAGGTTGCCTGTTGGAAAACGGGGAACGATTACCTTGTAGTCGGTTGTACTGTTGTCAGACGATACGGGGTTAACTCGGCCAGTGGCCGATACGGTGTTTCCACCAGACATCATATTCCTTGCTGCCGTTCCGAACGGCTTCTTCTTCCTCCTTCGAGCTACTGGAGCATTTGTTCAATGGTGGATCTCTCTCCTTACTAATATTTCAGCCGGTAAACTGTAAGTTGAAAAGTTTGCTGCCGATTTCCCTTTAGCAAAAGCACTACCGGGTCGAACTCGGGAAGCACCATGCATTGGCGACATTCGCACCTAGAAAAGAAATCGTACGCGTGCATATTCTTCTCGAAGTAAGACACGTCGTGCTTGAAGTTTGCGCGAGCGATGTCTTCAGCCACGAGAATGGAGCGACGTCTCGGCGACGTCTTCGTGCAAATCGGCTTGGTGGTCGGGCGTGTCGTACGGGATGAATACCAATTCTTTTGATCAGTCCCAAAAATCTCTTTTAAAAGTAGGCAGAATTCGCCGGTACCGCGAACGACAGTTATGAAATAGAGGTCCCACGCCCGTCGTCCGCTGCCATCGCCGTCCCCGCGAGTCCCACGATACGCGAAACGACGAACGCACAGAATGCTTCCGGTAGTCTGTGGAACTTTTTTTTTTCAATCAACGTATTTGCAACTTTTTAGAAGCCACAAAAAATGGGTTTCATATTTTTTTCTATCTTTAATATTGAGTGTGCGTTTTCAGTGACCCACGACTTTGATTAAATTTGGTGGTCGCATCGATACCTTAGAAAACGGCCCGTGACCGCGGAAAAGAGAGTGAGCGAGACTCGAACCGGCCAGTTCTTGATCGGCGGTTTTCGGGCGGAAAGAAACCGAATTTCGAGCCGCAAATTCTGTTCTGGGTAGTTGAGCTCTCATATGTCACGTACAACTAAAAACCTCGGCGAGCATAAATACCCTGTCAGTGTTCCTTTAATATCATGGTTGCCAGCTAGCTGATGCTTGATATGAAATCGCATGAAAGCTTTCCCGTTCTCCAAAAAATGTTAAAACAGTTCGCGACAAAACAAAATAATATCACATGAACTTCCTGTAGTGCCATGCTTCTTCTCATCACTCGACTGTTAGTGTGGTTGGCATTGTTCAAAAACTGTAAAGGCTTATGGCCGGTCTGGACTTTGAAGGTTCTGCAATACAGAAGAAACTTACATCTGGCGACGGCCCATACCAACGCCAGACACTATTTTTTCACTCTAGCAAACTAATTTTCTGCAGTGCTGGGCTTCCTGCTCGTCTACGCTACGGGATGTAATGTACCATATTGTTCTCGAAGCAACACTTCTCCCATGCTTACGTGAGAGGCATCCGTCTTTAGCGAAAATTCCTTCTCTGGGTTTGGCGCCAACAAAAATAGGAGGTAGCACCAATCTGCTCTTTAGCTGCTTGAACGCCTCTTCTTGCTCTGGTCCTCATTCAACTTCAGTCCGGGCTATCTTTTAGTTAACTCTACCAGAGGTTTAGCGAGACAAGCATGGTCCTCTAAGAACTCGTTGTAGAATCCAGTGAGTCCCAGGAACGATCTGACTTCCCTCTTCGTTCGCGTTGTTGGAATATCTTGAATTCTTTGTACACTTTTAGGATCTGGCGACATCTTCCCCATGCCAAAGACGTGTCCTAAAAAGAAGATCTCCATAAATCCTATCTCACACTTCTTTGACTTGATAGTGATGTTGGCCTTTCGTATGCGTTCAAAAGAACATCCAAATGTCTCCATGTGTTTACCCCACGATTTTGTCACGACTGGGATGTCATCAATGAAATAATGCGCGTCTGGGATCCCGTTCAACAGTTTTTGCATTAGCTTCGTGAATATAGCTGAAGTAGTATGTAATGCAAAAGGGCATGAAGTTAAACTGTTAGAGTGCACTTGTTGACGAAAACGCTGTCTTTTCTTTGGTTCTTTCCTCCGTGGGAATTTGCCAAAGACCCTTGGCCACATCCACCCTTGAAAATAAAAGTTTTTGTTTCGTCTTAGTAGATGCGACGTTGATCCCCGGTACAGGCTCAGCTTCAGGTTTGATGACGCCATTTAACCTCCTGTAGTCAATGCGCAACCTATTGGCCCCATCCTTCTTCTTCACGATTAACACTGGTACGTTGCATGAAGAGGTGTATTTCTTAATTATGCCTAAACCAGCATATCCGAGATCCCTTCCTCAACCACCTATGACCTCACAGTGGTAACAGATATTATTTCACGTTTGTTGGTCGAGTCGTGGTTAGATGCAGATCACACGTAAAGAGATTTGTTCTTCCAGGGAGATTTTTAATCAGCGCCCGCACCTGGCCACTTTTTGCCGTGTCCAAATTCTTGTTGATTTTAACATCCTCCCATACTTTGTGCTTCGTCCAGCTCGGTGTAGGAACCTCTTCAGCGTTTTCAAAGCTTAGCTCTCCTTCACCCTTGACTTCCGCTACAATATTACAGACAGCTTGATCTCGTCGAGTCGTCTCTCGTATTTCTTTAACATGTTGACGTGAAAGATCTTCCTCTTACCTGCCACGTTACACTCATAATCAAGTTCGTTTTTCTTGTCGTCACTAGAAAGGGTCCTTTCCATTGTGTGATCATTTTGTTGGCATTTGTTGGCAGAAGGATCAAAGCCAGGTCGCCCGGCTTCATTTTGCGATTAGAACTCTTTCTGTGATAGTAGCCCTTACATTTAGCCTTCGCCTCCTCTGAGCATTTGTGAGCCAACTCGCAAGTTTTCCCCAGCTTTTCCCTTTTCCGAGCATATAGCACTACAATGTTTTCACCTCCTCTTCCAACGCTTCCCTCGACCATACTTCTTTTAGAATGGCCAGAGGTCCTCGCATGCTTCTGCCGTAGACCAGCCCGAATGGTGAAAATTTTAGACTTGATTGTGGATCCTCCCTGTATGCGAAGGGCAGCGCGGGGGGGTACCTGTCCCGGTCCTTTGGCCTCTCTTAACACATTTTCCTTAGCTTCTGTTTTACTGTACTTTTTGTTGTTTTACGTCATTTTATGTCCGCACGCTTTTTTGTGTACTAGGCTGTTCTGAATTTGTATAGTGCTCTAAGTCCAATCTTTATATGTATAACATGTAACAATACTGCGGCACTAAAGTAGTGGACCTCCAGTTTCAGGATGTTTTAACACGCTATGAACTCGTTAGTTTGGTGTGTGCGCGTGTGTGTGTGTAACGGACAAAACATCGGCCACAAGAGATTTTCTTTTGAGCTACACCCTGCATTGGCCCTGGGGCTAGCTCTATTAATAATCAAAAATGAAAAAAGGTGCCGTTATCATCTCGATTAAACGATGACAGATGGGATAGTAGGTTGTCGTAAGCAAGTCCTTCATTGATAATAAACGACTTTCTTCTTTGATCAAGTTTCACTTAAAGTTGGTCGCGCGGTCGCTGGTATCTCAATTGGAATCCCATAGCGTGTGAACATCTCTACCAGCGTCTCGGCAACTTGCTAGGATCCAACAGCCCGTAAAGCTACCGCGTCTGTAAACCAAGTAGCCATCGGCGCGGGACACAGGACATGGTGTGTCCCGGACTCGACATCGGTGTGATTGGCCCAATTCATGTCGATGGCCACCTTTTGGAATGGTGTCCCGATCGTGGGCATATTCCCTAGTGGTCCCCGGCTCACTTTGCTCTTGTGCACCATGCGTTGGCAGACGTTGCACGACCGGACACATTTTGATTTTGCTTCGCATTTCTAGCCAGAAGAACTCCTAGGCCGAGTGTATTCCTTATTCCTTGGTGCCCCGACATGATACCATCATGTGCCATAGTCATCACCGTTCCTCTAGACTTCCGAAGCACCAGCTGCTTTTTCTTCCTGACCGATGGGTACTCGGCAGTCTTGTATATCAGCTTATTTTTTTATCACAAACTGAACAATCGCTCTGAATCCGTGTTTTTTGGTGATCTTACCGATCTTACCAAAGCACCTTTTAAGACTGTCGTCTTTTTTTTTCGGTTCTCTCGCGAGCTCCTCCGGGGAGCTCCTCCGGGGTATTGACGCCTGGGGTAAATTCAGACGTGGCCCTTCACTCTCCTTTGCTCCAGATCGTGCGACGATCGTTTCCCGAGCTGCAGCAACTTCCGTTAACTTTGTCTAACGTAATTGCTCGTCACTTTTTCGTGAACAGGACGTCTCGTGAATGACCGCCCGTACCTCATCTCGTCGATTCATCTCTGCGCCGTCGTCGGGACTTCGCTCCTCAGTTTCATTTGTATTTACCCATCCAATATCCGGATCGTCTGCACTTCGAGGCAGCGGAATGTTTCAAAGAATTAGATCGTACAATAGGTCCCTAATACATTTTGCTAGAACTTTGACTGTGTGAAACGGCGTCTGGATGGGGATCTTGACTTCGGGCAGGTACCTGAGCGTCCGGTAGAGTAGAAAGAAAACACTCGATTTTCCGGTAAAGTTCTCCGGCGGAACAGTCTTTTCTGACCACTACTCTGTTACATCCCGTGTCCCTGTGTACCTTTATTAGATGGTTTCCGAGCTGTCCCTCAAACACTGGCGTGCTCTCTGCAAGGAAATTCGAAGCTTTTTCAAAGGCAGCGTTTACCACCGGGACCTCTTCTCCGCTCTTCAGCGTGAAGAACGATTTGTCTGGGTCGTCCCTTTCAGTTGGTAGAGTCTTCCAAAGGCATGAGGCCTGGTGTCGTCTATCCGGTCCTGCCTTGCAATGATTAGGCCTGTGACCTGTGCGTCCACATTTACAACACGCCAACGCTCAAAACTCTTGTGCTTTGCATCGACAATTGTGTGACTTGTGCCCCATTTTTCCACATAGATAGCAGCAACCGCTTCTCCTGAAGTCAAAATTTCAATCATTATTCGAGTCTTCAACGTTGAATCTATTTAAGGATACCCCTCACCTGCGTTTACAACTAGCGCTCGGTTGCATCTGCGCCACCAAAAAGACGCCAGCCTTGGCTGTCACCTCGTGCAATTTTCGGCAGTCTCGCTCTCTAAGAAACGCTGCTAGCTTGCTTGAGCAGGCCACTAGAAACTGATTCACTAGGACAGTGTCTCGTAAAGCCTCAAATGATTTTTCTACTCCCGGTACTTCAACCCATCGGTCGAAATACCCTGATAACCTAGCAACAAATTGTCTCCGAGTTTACTCACCTTCGGGTTTAGCATCCCGGAATCTTTCATGGCACCCCTCCTTCGTGTATTGAAATCTCTGGAGCAAAGCCAGTGTTACCGTGGGATAATCCAACGCATCCATCGGTGTCATACGACCAACCACCGTCAACGCTTCTCCGGTCAGACATAATCCTCCTGTTGTGGCCCACTTTTCCTACGGCCACCCCAACCCTGTCGCCGTGCGCTCAAACTGCTACAGATATGCATCAAGGTCATCCCTCCGCTCATTGAACTGCCGGATCAGTTTGTGAGAACTCCCGTGGAAAGTTTGGACTGGCGCGTTTCCGAGTCCCCCATCAACCCTCTACTGGTGACCTCCTCGTGCGGCGATTCTCAACAGCAATACCTCCCGTCCCCTATGTAGTTTAGCGCATTCTCACCCTAAAATACAGTTTTAGTATAAAGTTGTTGGCTCTTACGTATGCAATAACATAGCGTATGCTGAAAACGACCTGCTTGGGCTAATTTTAGTTGTGCGTTACTTTGCCGAGTGAACATCTCGCATGATATTTCTGATCCAATGTGCCAGAGCCGTAGAATTTAAGCACTTACCGCACCACCATGCTCGTCAAAAGAAATATTGAAAATTAAAAAAGCTTCCAAGTAATTTATTTTAAATTAAACCATGCCGCATGCTGCCTGGTCAAGCGCCCTCTTTTGCGGGGTACTGAGGCTACGAGTACGAGTTCGCAGCCGAATTCGATCGCGGAGCCTCCACCAATCGTCCCATGGAAAAACAAATTCTTATTAATGCTATCGCAGTACGCGACAACATCGGCGATTTTTTGGAGAGTTGTTCGTCTTTCGGGCGATGAACTGCGCAAAGATGCTTAGCTTTGAGCAGATGGCAGCGTTCACGCAGTTTGCGAGTGGTGAACATTTTCACTACTCACTCCTTCAGCTGCACAGCAATCCGACTCGACCGCGGTAGGTCCCGGAAAGAGGTCCCGAGCTGAACACCACCCAATTTCACGTAACACTAAACTTGGCGAACACCACGTTGCCCTCGATGCGCCAGTCGAGGTAACCGCCCTTTTGAAACTGGTGCCCCCGTTGGGTCCAAGATCTCTCGAGAGCTTCTCTCAAAGCCAGCTAGTCCGTAAGGCAAAATCCCCAGCGTTGCGTGCGTACGCAACACGCTAGCCCTTCAATTGCGTTCGGCGCATGCGCATTCTCGACCTGCAATTTCTTTGCGTGCGCAAAGCTTTAACCTACAGTCGACTAAAACTGTCTAACGTTCTCTCAACCGCCTCACGTTATAACCTCGAGTTCTCGCGCTCCTCAGCTCTTTCGACCCTTATCCGCACTTTTTCCTCATCTACCCCTCCTTCAATTCCGCCTCGGAATAGCCCGCTTCCTTAGCTGTCGCGATTAGCTTGTCGGTATCTACGGTTCTAGCACGTCATCTGCCTCACCCATCTCACCACCTGAAAAATACATAACTATGATGTAATCCGCCAGCAATCCTAGCAGGCCCGCCAATTGTCAAGGTTCGTCCGGGATTAGAAAGTGATCATAAGACTGATGCACAGACATAACCTTATATTTTAAACAAACAAAAATAAACAAAGGGAGGAAAAAAAGAAATGACAAAAAACCCTCGAATAGCGAAAGACAAAAGAATTGGTCCCTCGAAATACGGTTGCCATAGTCACCAGCGGGGCCGTGGCTTGCATCGGTGGTCCCATTGGTTGCTGGTGCCCTTGACCGTACTTCACGGGCCCGATGCCTTGTCACGGTGGACGGAGGTGGGTATGTTCGAGCCTGGCCCGGGATGCCAAGACGGAGCCGGGTATGTTCGTACCGGGTTCCTTGACGCCGTGCGCACCACTGAAGTCGCCCGTTGCTCGGCTTCAAATTCAGTGGCACCCTCAACCACAATATTTTCGAACTTTTTTTTTCTTTTTTTTTTCTTGTTGTCGTGTGAGGAACGGCAGAGCGGATGAGAAAATAAAAGTAAAAAAGAGAGTTAAAGAAACTGAGAGGGAAATATGGAAAGGAGGCATGCTGACTAAATTGGCCTTGGGAATTTACAGATCGTTTAAGAAGGACATTACTAACAAGCCCATCTTCGACAATTTTAGTGGAAGCTCCTTGTTGTTCGAGGTGAGGACGGGATTGCTGAGGACTAAGACATATGGAGGTAGATATCAGAAAGTAGATACTGTGTGTGGAGCTCGTGGAGGGGAGGAGGAGACGGCTGAGCACTTGGCACTTTACTGTAAGGGGTTTCACTTTGTAGTAGCTGAGCAGGCGACTAATTGAGCAAACGCACTGGAATTAGGGCTTTTGAGGCAAAAATAGACAAGGGGAAGGTCGAGATAACCAAGAAAAGATTTTCTGACTGGTGGCATAGGTGAGGGAAGGATGAATATTTCTTATTCCATTCCGGGAGACCCGAAGGGCGGAAGGTGTGGGCGCCCGGTTCCATAGAGGCGCCTTCGTCGTACGGATCGTATATGTCTTTTAATTATAAATTTTTAGATATATAACTTTAGGTTAAATACGTGTTAAGGAAAAAAAGAAGAACTGGCTAGGTGACGCAAGTCATCCCCCACTTCAAACTGTTCAGCATCTTCCATCTGTCATCTATCCTGTAATAGCGCACGCTCCTCAGTGCACCTGCAGCGCTATTGACGTTGTCTGTGTCGTCGTAGTCGGTTCGACATTTCACTTCATTCGAAATAAGCGACAGAAAACACGGGGAAAAGATCTGAACCGAAGCCAGTTACCATCGCCAAACCGCCAAGCAAAACCTGCTTGCCGAAGGCTCTCGGAACGCTCGGATCCTCCAGCCCTTGGTACCACAGCGCCGCTTCGTGCATCCGAAACCTTTCCACGCTCTCAACTACACAGCAATGCATGGCGCGTATCGGCGCCATGATCTCACTATACCCCTCGTCTAATTGACTGTAGCGCAGAAAAAGAGAACGGCTTATTTTACGTTTATTCTTGTTCCTCTTCTACACCAGATTTTTGAAACACGAAGATAAGCCTGATAATTCTTAGAGTTAAAGACGGGATGATTGATGTCATCGCGGGTACTTGTAGACTTCGGTGTTTTTGTTAACGGAAAAATACCGGACTTTTGGAAGACGAATAGGTACACGTACCTGAGAAGTCGTGGAAATCAACGGGATGATGAATGTCTTTGCTAGCAGGGTACCCACAGCACAGACACACACACCAGGGTGCCCACAGCAGAGGCACAAACACCATAGAGATCAAATGCCTACAAAAGCCAGCAAAGACATTCATCATTCTGGTCATTTCCAGAATTTTTTAGACACAAATTTGTCTTCCAAAGCTCCGGCATTTCCCCGTCATCTAAAACACCGGTGTCTACAATTTCCGACGTTGACATTCATCATCCAGTGTTTAACTCTAAGAATTATCAGGCAAATCTTCGTCTTTCAAAACTCAAGTATAGATGAGGAAAACGAAGAAAGGTAAAATAAACAGTTGTTAGTCTGCTCTTTCACATGTGTGTCGACTTCTTTTCTGACTTATAGTTTACATGTTTGTTCAGAGTAACTTCACAGCCCAGTATACCTCATAGTGGAGCAATTTTATCTGCGAGATAATTCCAGTTAGTCATAGGCATAGAGAGAGGTAAGGACATGCATGTATTAGTTCGACTGAATAGAGGAGGTTTTTCTTTAGTGATCGTGACGAAAAAAAAAATATATGGTTCAAGGGCGTAGCAATAGCGTTATCTACTTCGTCCTTAGGTTCCGATGATTCTTCACAGAGCGACGATCAATAGGATTACACGTAAGTGGTTGGGATGTCATTGAGCCAAAATACGCAGAGCTTGTGTCGTGAAAGTGAAATGCGTGGGGCTCTCAAGACCTAAGCATGAAACACCAAAATCATATTCATTCATTCATTCATTCACTTAATTACCCTCATACGTCACGAGGGCCATCACATAAGAATTATAATAATTATGAAGTCGTTGTCAGTCGGCAGCATCCATGTGCTTGATAAAGCCTTTGTTTTATAAAAAAAGTAACACGAAAAAAGAGGTGCGCAGAAAGTAAAATACGGAATATTCTAGTACGTTACTAGATTAATTCTCAATATCATACTGATCCACCCCAATTCTCTTTTTTGAGTATGTGTCAACAACTCACAGACAACAATATAATATACCAACAGAACATCCCGGAAATGCAACCAATCGCACCGCACCCACTAATCCACCATTTTGAGAAGTCGCCGGTGTGAAAGCTTTTGGCAGTGAGCCATACCAATAGCACCAGCATGAGCCTGTCACCGGAAAAACTACCATAGTGGCGGCTCAGTTTGTCCATTGCGAGAAATATTTCATGCCGAAAATTAGGAACCAGAAATTTATTGGACTGCACATTTGTTTTCTATAACGGGGACACCAGACGTCATTTCCATACGTTTCCGATGTCTAAACGTCCGCACATCAGATGATGATCCACTAAAGTTCTGCAAGTGGCTAAGTGAGCAGTAAGTGATCGATGTCATTGATCTGAATCAAGAGATTCAATATCATTATTTCTAATACGTACAGAGCGGGACTTTAGCACACGATCGTCAGAGAGCTCAAGATGTTTTATTCTTCAAGCTCTTCCAATTTGTTTTCTCCCACGTTTTCTTGTTCTAAAAACTCCGTAGGATCTTAAACATGTGCGTCTCTGTTTTTGCCCTAAAGACCTGTTCTGTTCCGGACGGTATACCTATAAAAAAAAGGAAATAGAACACTGCAAGGAGAAGTCATTCAAAGAGTAGGAATAATCAGGGTTCAGAAATGTCAGCAAACGTAGCGATTCATCGAAAAAAAAACAGATAGTGGAAACCACGCACGTCGGAACGCAAAAAATACCCTCATCTGTGGGGGTGTGGCTTAAACTGTTCTCGCCGCTTGAGATCTGGGCGACTGGCGACAGAGAAGACGTAGCAGTGGAGGAGTGTCGCTCGCATCGTGGACAAGTGCTACTAATGGCGACGTCGGCGACCATAAACGAAGCCTAATTGCCTAATTGCAGCTTCGGGTTGAGCGCCGGTCTTCTCGCCCCGCTACGATGGTATCTCACGCAGCGATTAGCCGCCTGCTGCAAACGTGCGCTGCTTCTGCTCCGTGTCCCGTGGCTAACGACGACGCGACGAGTGCAGCGTCGCAGCTCCCGAGCCCCAGCCATACGGCGACACGAGTCTGGAACATTCAGTGAGCATTATTCCCCTAGATAGAACGATAACTTGGAAACAGTTGTAGGGATCGTAAATATGTGGTTTGAGATGATGGCTTACAAAGTCAAAACACCGCTCCGAGTGCTCTCGCTTTTACGGATACATGTGAGTGGCGGTGGGAGTTCCCGATACAAACATCGTTTTGCAGAGATCCATCTGCCCTAACTCCTTTCATTTATGCGCTTTGTGCATGCGCCCCGCCAACTTTGTCCCTAATTATTTTCTTATATATTTGTTTGGGTTTCCTTGCGCAAGGGGCACATCTTTGTATAATTTCACACTTTTTTTTGCTATGACTCAAAGCGAAATGTTGCGTACAAAACACGCAGCTACTGAGCTCCAAAATTTATATTGCTAAATAACATAATTTTTACCTTCACTGTTGCTGTAGTTGAAGTCGAGAAATGTCAACAATTGCCACAATCTGTCCTATAGGATAATAAGTGCCAAACGTTCATCGCGTTGTCCATGACGAAACAGCTTCGGCGGCGCTTCGTTCAGCGTTACAGCTTGAAACGAAAGAATCTGTCGGAACTAGCTCCCATAAAAATACACGCATACATCGCCCCGTAGACAAGTACACGCCATGGTACACAAGAGGTCGGAGGCACTTTTCGCTTCTCGAGTTTCCCGGCGATCGCCCGCCGCGATGAGCGAGTGTTGACGAGGACCGTGAACTCTCGTCGTCGACGAACGACGGGACAGCCCACTCCGCTTAGTCACGGGGACAAATTCCGCGAGGTTCTATTTTCAGGCAGCCGAAGCTCGCGCACGAGCGGGGGCCCTTCGCCTCGTGCCTTGATCATGCCGCAGCTTTGTGGCGCCGCCGGCGTCCCTATGTCGGGGTCACCGAGCTACCCCAGCACCGCCTAGAACGATCAAAACCTGTTCACTACAGGGTGTCACAAAAGAAAATTTACACGGTCTTTTTTACCGCAAAAATAAACTAGGCATCGCCGAACGCTCATTCTCCGCCCAAAGGTAGAGCTAGAGGTCACAACCAGGTGCCACAGTTTCATCCCGATCCGATAACTTAATCAAAAGTTATAAGTGATTTTCTGAAAATTTCAATGGGAAAATGGAGCCCATTTTTGCCCGTTTTCGGTTTCTGGTGCCATAGAGCCCCATGTATTCGAAAACTCCGTCGGCCGCCATTTTCCCATTGAAATTTTCAGAAAACAATTTATAACTTTTTATTAAGTTATCGCATCGGGCTGAAACTTTGGCATCTGGTTGTGACCTCTAGCTCTACCTTTGGGCAGAGAATGAGCGTTCGGCGATGCCTAGTTTATTTTTGCGGTAAAAAAGACCGTGTAAATTTTCTTTTGTGACACCCTGTAGAATTCTAACGTCATCGCAGTGAGATCGAGCGAGGACGCCAATCGGACATTAATTTTGCGGCGCCTTCGGGCGGGTCCTTTGTCCAATCACAATGTTCGACCGGGTCTCGTGTCCAATCACAACATTCGGTCGGGTCTCGGGTCCATTCACAACTTTCCACCGGGTGTCGTGCCCAATCACAAAGTTCGGCTGGGTCTCGTGTCCAATCACAACGTTCGGCCGGATCTTTTGTCCAATCACAACGTTCGGCCGGGTCTCGTGTCGAATCAGACCATTCGGTCGGGTTTCGGGTCCATTCGCAACGTTCGGCCGGGTGTCGTGTCCAATCACAAAGTTAGGCTAGGTCTCGTGTCCAATCACAACGTTCGGCCGGGTCTTGTGTCCAATCACAACGATCGGCCAGTTTTTGTGGCCAATCAACGCGTCGAAGAACGCTCGGAATCGGGTTCGGGTCCGATTGTTCCGTTGGCGCCCATTCTACAATGATCACGTTCCATGGAGGAGAGGAGGATGTTCGCAGACCCTGATTATTCAATGTGGTGTTGGCCGTTCTCGTGCGAACGTTGTTTTTCCGGCGTGACGGGATCTCATGGCCGGAGCCACAGGCAGGATGGGAGGATTCGTCGAGGGCAAGTATGCAGGTTTCGTTTCAGAGGAACAACGCTTCAGCCATTTTGACGTTTAAATTCGTTGTTGCCAGTTATCTGAAGATCGATTTGGATTAGTGTAAAGCAACGCTTTGTTGACCAGACACGTTGAAACAGTCCGCAACAGAGCAAAACAATACCGTCTGAGCTTACTGACGCGGCATCTAAAGCTTAAAAAGTCAGATTTTGTTTTTCGTGACGATCGCCGGGGGCACCCGCTCTGCATTAAAAACCAAAAATGGCGGCGCTCATAAGAAAATGCGGAAATAAAGTTCCGTCGGCACCATCCCTGAAGCCACAGGCGCAGCGCGTTCGCAGTGGATACTGCTCCGCGGTGCCTACGCCACCCGATGGCGACTCCAAAATTAAACACGAGCATCACGTTAGTGTGGGATTTGAATCGAATGAAAATGAGAATCAAGGGGGTATTTTCAAAGATCGTGCGCTGCTGAGTGCGGGCCCTGCGGTCTCGAGCTGAATTTGTGCTTGGAGTAACGGCTCGAGAAGCAGTTAGCAACACACAGCTGTTGCGTACTCCTCGTATCTACGAGGACGTCTGAGCCTGCGTGAACAATCGGGCCGGGGGTCAGGTTTAACCCCTGCGATGAAGAAAATCGCTAAGTCCCCAAAATGTTTGTGACTCGAGACGTGTTCGCTCAATGAGTCATGATGTGCGCTACCGAAATGCAACCGACATCATATGACGTTTTCGGGTGTTCTGTAAGCGAGCTGAACTAAATCAGTGACTATTTTTCGTTCTAATTAACTGTGACAGCTCAGCAATTGGGCCCGAGCTGATGCCGAGGGTCCTTCAATGCGCTGATTGGACGCCAAGCACTGACGTTGCAATCGTATCGAATCTGAGTGATCGCTCCAGCTCATTCTGATGACGTCAAAATTCTAATGCACATGCTCTCATTATTCTAGGTGGTGTTGCTATAGCGCGTTGCGAGAAAGAGAAATGCCTGAGTAGTCATATTTTATGACAATTAAATATTTGCCTTGTATAGCGTTTTATCATAGTAAGTTACTGATTTGGTAGCCCCTTCGAGTGTCAATGTGAAAGTTGCATAGCGTTCAGGAAATTATGTATATTTCGAATTATAATGCGAAGGCACACATGTGGGGTGTATTTTTGTTTGCATTACTTGGGGAGTGTGAGTGACCTTGCGCTCTAATTTCAAACCGTGCGTGCAGCACTTACGGCAAATGCCGTCGTCACAAGCACACGGCTTCCTCAATTCGCCGTGACGACATGAGGCTTCGCAAGGCACTCGACGTTAGAGAAGAAAGACCAGGTCATTCTCGGGGAGAAGTGGTAACAAAAATAATTGCCCACGTTTGCACGGATTGCTCAACAGGCACGTGCTGAGCTCCTTACTTCCAAAGAAAAAATAGTGCGCCGCGGGTAACCACGGTCGGGAGTGTAGCTTTCACCATGCCTCGAGCTTCAGTCGAGGGGTCAATCATTTGTTTTCGCGCAGTAATAGAGATCCATAATAAATGGATCATTATTCTCGTAGAGCAGTTGTTTTAGAGAAAACAATCGCAACTTAGATTACTCCAGAAACGGCGTTCGAATCCTTTGCGACACCGTGACGCAATTTGAGAAAATTGCCGATTCTACAGGCACGAGCATGTTGTTGGGAAATCTAAAATCGTTGCGCTCACTCTTCCAAACCCGTGGACAGCTTTCTGAGGCAATTCAGAAGTGAATAGTGCTGGCGCACGGCTTTGATGGGAGCTCAAAATGTGCAAGTCCACATGCTTTCTTAGAGTTCACGCCACAGAGATTTGTCCGCGTGTATGCTTCAAAAAAGCGAGGAAGAGGAGGAAACAAGAGCTCCCGGGGACGTCAGAACGCCGAGCTTTGGTTGGAACGATTAGGAGGTAGATCTAAAGCTAGCTGCTTTGTCTCCACTGCACTCGTAGAACGCGTTAGAACGCGGAACGCCGGCGTCCGGCGTTTGGCTTTCGCACTTGAACGGGTTCAACGAGTACCTTGAAGACAAAGGCAGACTGTGTCTCCACTGCACTCATCGAACGCTTCAGAACGCGGACCGCGGTAATCCGGCGTTTGGCTGCCGAATTCGAAGGCGTTCCATGAGTGCAGTGGAGACAAAAACCGCTAGCATTAGGTGAACCCCCTAATTATTCCAATCATAGCTTGGCGTCGTGACGACTCAGGGTGCTCTCGTTTCCTCCTCTCCCTCGCTTTCTCGGTGCATAGTGTTTTCGCACGCCTCTATCATGAAAGGAAACTATAGTTAATGCGGGCCATTCGGTAATGGTTAAAAATAACTTTGAAGCTATGCAACATATACATTTTTTTTTGTTCGAACAAGTTTATAAAAACCAAACCGTGAAGCATAGAGCAAAGGATGGCTCACACAACCTTCGCCTCCTTGCGTTTTCTTGAGTTACGTATAAGTTCCCGCAAGATTCGTGTTTCGAATGTCGCGTGTCACGGATCTCCTTGAACTGGTAGCCACGCTTAATGCGAAGCACGGATGTCCCGGTAACTTGTGGCGTAAGCTGACCTAAGCTTACGTAACGTAATGTAACCTAACGTAAGAAAACAGGGCTGTGTGAACCCGCGTTAAAGCGGCCTGCCCAGAACAGTTATACGGCAAGGGGGGGGGGGGGGGGGGGGGGGGCAAAATATAGAAGAATATTAGACACGGAAATTAAAACAATGAAAGTAATTTGTTAAAGAACTGTTTAATTAGTCAAAGCAAACATATGGTTTCAATTAGAAACTTTCTGAGCGTCATCAAAAATCAGTAAATCAGTCCATTTTTAAAACACTCGAACGACGTGGGAAGTCTAGGAGTGCCCGAAAGTGTCCACTCGTGCGACAGGGGGCAACGCTGGAGCCCGAAAACGCGGTTGAAAATTTCTCATCCGCATTTTGAGAGCGCTAGCGTTGTGCCTGTTGAAGAAGTGGAAGCTGTAGCGCGCTTTTTTGTTATTCGTTTCTTTTTCTTTATTGCTGTTTCTCTTTTTCTCTCGCCCCTTCGTTTACTCACAATTTCGCGCGGGTCGCGAGGCTTGGCGAGGACCAAATGTGGCGTCTGTAGAGAAGGTGTGGTTGACATAGATGTTCCGCCTTAGGGTGGGTGCCGTACGCACTGATCATGATGGGTGGAGACGGGAGACGTCGGTTTTTCAAGTCCAGGTCGGCAATCACTGTACCCCGCGACTCCACCAAAGGATGTAACGGTAAAACAGGGGTTTATTTACAGGTGATTGAGATGGTAGAAGTTAGAGATGACATTGTTCGTTGCAAGCGAAGAAGCATCTAAGCCTCTTTTTGTCTCAACCAACTGCTCTTTTTCCAGCCATACAACCTCTTTATCCTACTAAAACCATAATGCTTTCTTGGTCAACCCTCTAATGAACAACCTATATCTTACAGTATATCCTTTTCAAAAAACCCTGAAGCAACGTTGTCGTCTGCCATTTCTCGCGCACGAAGCGTGTGACTGGATCCGAATTCCTCCCGAACGGTGACGCGGCACTTGTTTTCGGCACGGCAGTTCACGACAAATGGTGACACAGCCCTCGTGCCCAATACAAGCTCAGAGTACATGACCAAACAATGGCACGTACTCGGAAAATCGGCAGACCAGTTACTAGAGTGCGAGCAGTTTTTAAAAATTGGTTTATTGGGCGAGCAGTAACAGAGTGCATTTAGGTATAGACCTTTCCAACAAACGCCTTCTGCGAGCTGCCATCTTTTCTTACTGGACTGTTAAGGCCTGTTCACACATGCAGCGGAGCGCTACAAGCATAGCGCTGACCTCGCGGTAAGCGCGTGCTGCCGGGAGCATTCACCAGCTTTGTATCGCACCGTCAAACTGTTGCTCATGGCAGACGATAAGTAGCTGACGGCACGTGAGGAGCGCTACATCAGCGCTTCGCTGCATGTGAGAACCGGCCTTTAAACGCCTTCTGAGCACGCGCAATAGTGCCTCTTGTGAAAAAATCGTACGCCGCGCCTGCGTAACAGTCCAGTGACTCGACATTTTTCGCCTGGGCGATAAGCGATAGAAAGGTCTATAGTCACTGGCCGTTTAAGACACATGGGGCGTGTCTCATCACAATCATGTTTCATGATTCGTTCTTTTACGTTGTTATCTTCTGATGCCGCAATGCGACTGGCTACTCGGATAGAGTACTACACTCTAAAAAAGTCTGTGCGTCTACTTTCACCCACAACACTCGGAGAGCCAATCAGCGCGACTTACGGAGGCAGCTCAGCGAATGACGATGCCGAAGCATATGTTTAGACCAAAAAATGCAGTCTGAGTTGTGACATTAAGCAATGAAAAACGTGACGCTTGCATCGCTTAATGTCACAACTCAGTCTGCGTTTTTTGGTCTAAACAGATGTTTCGGCCAGAGTGTCGAACCGAAATTTTTATCGGTTCGGTTCCGGTTCGGGTTCACGGCTTTCGGTTCGGTTCCGGTTCAGTTCCGGGGAGCAAACAATAACGGTTCAAACCGGTTCGAACCGGTTTGAACCGCTAAATTGAGAATATATTTTTCGCGTTGTTCTGGCAATATACACTATTTAAGCCGTGAAACGATTAACTATATAGTTTCTTCGATCGTCCGTGCAATTTACTTTTGTTCTTAGGCACCAAAAATATTACATTCAGTTATATAATTTCGACGCAAGAGTAGAAAAAAATCTACATTAACATACATAACGTCGTGTTCATACGAATCCACATCCTTTTGTTTACCAGTAACATATATTTTACCTGAATCAAAATGTTTAAGTACAAGAGTAAAGAGTTGAGGTTATTGGAACATACCCGTAAATAGATCACCTTCAAATTTAGAACTATACGGTATTTTATTGTGCTTTCTTTGTGATTAAGTAAAATTCTAAAGTTCAAGCTGATCTATTTACACGGTATAAAATGTTGTCACAAAGTGTGGTAGGTCGCCTGAAATACCCGTGATTGCTACAACTTTTTGTCGCAGTGCTAAAAATGAAATCGTGATTGTGTCCTTGAACTAATGAATTAATTACATCACATAAAATTATAAAATGAGCACCTCGGTGCTCATGCTAATTATTAAATAAGGTTTACGAAATACACTTCACAATATACATGTATATGATGACGACACAACTGCGCTAAAAGCAATGAAATTTTCAAAATGTAACAAAAGTTTTAGGATAATTCCTTTCAGACTTTTTTTTATAGAAACACCGAGCGGCAATCTAAATGCTTGTTGTTCTAGCCAAACATTGTTTACACTCAGCACCGCATGCATGCCACTAATCATGCAGCAAGAAGTAATCGCAATTGTTCACTCTAATCTATACGCACCTTCGCACTCAGATCAAATCTGGCCCAAAATAGCGCTTGCCCAAGCGAACATTTTCTTATGCAGAATAAGCTGGCATGCCCTGGCTGTTGAGGTTTGTTCTTGTCAAGATGCCGGTCAATTTAATTTGTATATGAGCATCACCTTTGCTACCTGATGATTTTAAATCGATAGCATTAAGGTGCTCATGTCGCAGAAAAGCCGATGTCGGTGGCGTGACTGGAAAATCCTGATTGGTCGATAGGTTCATGACGTCAGAGCTACATACCCTCGCGCAAGAATTTCAAGCAACCCACAATGCTCACGTGAAGCGCGACATCACGCGTGGAATGAGAGTGATTAAAACATGACATGTAATGCGAATTAAAGGTCACCGTATATCTCAAATGATTTCACTTTTAAAAGTAATTATTTTGCCTTAAAAAAAATTAAGAATTTTCGGCGGGATTCGAACCCACGACCCTTTAGTTGCATGTCAGACGCTTTTGAATACGCCTCGCAAGTGGGCTCATTTTCGTCTGCTGCGCATGAGAAAGGAAGTAGCGGTGACGTCAGAACGCCGAGCCCTGATTGGATGATCGCGACCCCCTATCGGAGCGTCGTGTGCTCCTTTGCAACGTCATCTGCTGGCAACGTCGTCTGCGTCTGTCTTACCCTTCCTGCGACTTTAGGAAGTGAAGGTCTTTACCAGCGAGCTCGACTTCGCCTTTCAGAGGGGGCAGACGAAATAACTCGAGCGGTACGTTGTTTTTGTCTAAGAACTAGCAGACGCGCATTAAGGAGGGAAGTCAAAAGACTCACTGGCGAGGTGTCCCGAGGCGCCGAGGTTTGCTTGCTAAGAACCGAGAGTGTGCGTGTTAGTGTCCGCAAGTTCCCTCCCAAATACTTTTTCCCTCCTTTCGCGTGCGGCGAGACCCCTCATTCTTTAACGGCGTCGGCGGGTTGGCGCAGTTAACGTCGACTGCTTTACGTCTGCTAGTCAAAGCGATGGCTGCTTTACCTTTCCTGCGTCTGTCGGAGATTCACCACTTTTTCACCGGCGAGAGTCACCGTTGCCTCGGGAAACAAGGAGATAAAAAAAGAAGAAATTGACCTCTTAATATAAAACTGTGGTCAGCGATCAAAGTATTATACGGGAAGGGTTCACAAGGGTCGCGCGGGCATATTCCATTCAGCTCACCAGCCGGTCGTGGGCAGACGGTCGCCGAGTCGCGAGTGCCTGCTAGGCCTAACTGCCGTGCTCGCTTGGTCGCGTTCGGTGGAATCGTGGCCGTTGGAGCTTTTTCCGGGTGTTCTTGTTCTTGTTCGTCGTGGTCTGTTTCAAGTAATTTTACTTTTTTCTTGCTGCTTGAAGTCGGGACGCGTGAGAAGAGCAGGTAGAAAAATAAACGTCCGTGGGTCGTCGTGACCGCGACGCTGTCGGCCATGCTGATTTGATTGTAGGATGTGCGTAAGACAGCTTCGGAGCTGTCGTAGAATTTCGTCGTAACCTGCGTAAAACTTACGAAAATTTCGTTTCGTGAATACGAATTTGTTTTTAAGTTATGTCTTACGCACATTTTTGGCGTAAGATCGTTTCGTGAATCTGGCCTCTGCCCTTCTGAAAGTCGCAGGAAAGGCAAGACAGACGCAGACGACGTTGCAAAGGAGCAGACGACGATGAGATAGGGGGTCGCGATCAGCCAATCAGGGCTCGGCGTTCTGACGTCACCACTACCCCCTGCGCAAGAAGCAGACAAACTTGCCCTCCGCATAGGAACGGCGCGAGCGTCTGGCACGACAAAAACGTGCTTTTTGGTAAGAGCGTTTTTGCAAGCGAAGTAGTTTCCGGAGTCACGCTTTTTGGTCTGCGCCAAAGATGCAGGGAAGAGGAACCTTTACAACACAGTATGTTTTTAAAACTCCCCCCTCCCCCCCCCCCCCCCCCCCAAAACGCGCACCTCTTTATACAGCGGAGCTGTTAAGGGCTAGTTTCCCCAGTGTCGTGTCCGTCAGCAAACAAATGATGACACTAAACTCTGGACAGCTACCGCCATCTATGAATGACGAAGGCAACTGCAGACAACCGGCTTGCCAGTTGTCTGGTTGCCGCCTTCGCGCATAGATGGCGGCAACCTCTCCAGCCTTTCCACTCTGGCTTGCCGACTTGCGGCCGGCTATTACTTCATTCCCACCAGAGTACAGCTTCGCTGGTCGTCCTTCTTTACCAGAGTGGAAAGGCTGAAAGTATTCCTGAGGAACTGCCTCCTCCGTAGGTGTGTGTTCATTCGACAATTTTATTTGACACTTGTTAACCGCAATCCTTCATTGCTTTTATTTTGCAACCCGTGAAGTTCAGATGGGTCATAAAACGACATCGGGTTGGAATGTTCATGACTTTTCCGAGGCGCACTGGTCCTCTGGCCCAAGTATACTCGCACAGGCCGCCACTAATTCAGAAGCTTCTTTGTCGCGGTGAAATTGCGAGGATTAAATGAGACTATTTCTTTCAGTCTTGCCATCCCAAAGATTGATGTCGCAATTGTAGGATCAAAACCACCCGCCTGACGACAGCCGAGCGCGGCTCATGGATTGGAGAGGACGACTGCGTGAGCATCGGCTCGTAACAATGAATGCCTCGGCGGACATTCGGGTAGTGGCTCGAGTCCAACCACTGCGGTGATGAGAATAGCCGAACTCTAACAATGCCTGGAGCTGAGCACGCATTTTCTTCCTTTAAAACCCCAGCGCGGAGGTATGATTAACGTTGGAGGCATATGATAGGCACCAGGCCACATGGCCGCTTCTGACTCCGAGTTGAGGGAATGAACGATGCTCATATTTCTAGAATTTTTGGGCGACTGCCATTGCCTAGAAAAAAGAGCAAAGCCAAGTTCAAGGAGTCATTAACGTTAGGGAGTGATTCTGAATAGTATTTAGTGATGTATAGAAATATTTTTATAGCTCCTTTAAGCGAAGTACAGAGGGAGTCGAAACTTGGGCAATAACTTGAGAACGACGCTCGTGTGAGACCTATAGCGACTGCAAACGTTCGGCTGTCTCTCTGAGGTCACTAAAATATCCTTTTTTTTTTATTCCTTCCGTACACACGTGTAGTTCTATGTAACATCATATTAATAAGTCGCATTTAGTAATTTCAGTACTTCTATTTTCAGGGACATATTTCGGATGCAGTTCAGCAACAACGAAAAAATATTTGGGTGCCTCAATAATGTAAAATGGGTCTTGCAACATTTTTTTCTTGTACTTTCAGTAAATAGTGTTAATAAATAACCGCTAACGTTGATAGCTTGCGGAAACATCCATTAGTGTTCCCCTAATAGCAGATGCAGAACAAATAAAGGAAAGAGACAGCTGTCGATATCTCCTCAACTCGCAATTTAAACAAGCGGCCACGTGATCTGATACCGCCAGTGTTCATCACAGTCATGCTCTAGGTGGCTAGGGTTTGGAAAGCAAAAGCTTGGGCTGAGCTTCAGACATTGTTAGGGTTGGGCTATTATCATATTTAATTGAACATGAGCCGTTACCCGAATGTTTGGCGGTGCTGATTGTTATGAACCCGAGCACTCGACTAGGGGTTATGAAAATCGCTTACGTCACAGCGTTACGTGGCTCTCGGTGCGAAATCGTGATGTCATGATACGTCATGCTGTCAACTATGTTAATACTTCTAGTGACTTCCTCAAATTAAATCGAGTCAACGCAGTGAGTCACGTGACGTCACGAGGTCACGTGACATGTATTGACAGCATGACGTCACGTGAGAACGTGACACATGGTTAATCATAGTGCCATAAAAACCCTTAACTTACCATACTTTTCAATTCTGTATATGACGATTTGATGCATAGATTGAAATACAGCCGCCAATTTTTTATTCCCATGTGTTCATTTTGTGATACTAACAAAAAGAAAAAAAAAAGAAATATTACCTTGAACCGTTTTGAACCGGTTACCGTTATATTTTTTTTCGGTTCGGTTCCGGTTCAGTTCCAAGATGGCGGCGAAGATTTTGGTTCGATTCCGTTCCGGTTCGGCTAAAAATAACGGTTCTGTTCCGGTTTTCGGTTCGGTTCGGTTCCGGTTCGACACCCTGGTTTCGGCATCGTCATTCGCTGAGCAGCCTCCGTGAGTTGCGCTGATTGGTTCTCTGAGTGTTGTGCATGAAAGTAGACGCACAGACTTTTTTTAGAGTGTATGTTTGAAGGGGTTTCGCCACGTACTGCGTTCCTTAACCTATCGGTCATTATAATTTATCGAGGCCACCTCCGTATGTCTGGCCCTGCCTATTTTGAGTGCGAGCTCCTTTCGCGAGTTCGCTTTCTGCAATCGTTTCTCCCGCTCGAAAAAAAAAAAAGAAAAAAAAAGACAAACAGCGTAGAACAAGAGACTAGTGCAAGAAGCGAACTGGGGTACACGCTACAAAAAAACAAAGTCTAAGAAACGTACTCTTCGACAGCGATGCAACCCCCTGCTCCCAGCTAATGGCCAGCAACGAGTCCTTTCTTTTAGAGCCTCGCAAGGACGAACCCCGATTCGAATTCGCGCAGCCTCTAATTAGCTATCGAACACAGCGGCTCGTCCTCAAACACGTGTGTTAGGCGCAAAGGTCGATCGCTGATGGTCGATGGCAAGCTGTCCGGACCAGAACCCCGGAGCTTTCCGAAGAAAGAAAGAGCGTACAGCGCACTTCTTTCACGCGTTAACGTTTCGCCGCTGTCTGTTTTATGGAGGAGGCCGGTTACACCCACGCACACAAGGAGCTTTATCTTCATTCAACGGTAAAACCGGCAACAACGGGGATAACTTCTGAATTTCAAATAAAATAACACGTTAGCAGTCAGCGCCTATTCGAGAGCATGCCGGAACTTTTACTGCTACGTTATGCAGCACCAAACGATGAGCTTTGCCATTGAAAAAGTTCCGAATGATGGGTTTTCTTGGCTGACCATGCACTACAAGAATGCGCCGAAAGAAGTTGCTTGTTTCTGGCGGCGTGTACAAGCCGCAAGATCGTCAACAAGAGAAACCGGGCGGCTCGTGTTCTGTTCAGATATCCCGGAACATTATTTTACTGTTCACCGCTTGATCATGGTCCGAGCTTTTGTTTTTTAGAACACCACATGCAACTATTTTCGACTGGCTAATAAAGTATGCGCCGAACATCTGCTCCAAAAATGTTTATTAACGGTTGTTGAGCGTGCAGCGGATATTTTATAGTAAGCTCATAGGCCGTTCATTTGTTATAATTAATATTAGCCTATGGATCAAACGCACTTTTGGCTTTAATTTTCCGTGTACTTAAACGGTCGTAATAATAGGTTACTCTGGTTGAGCAGATGTCGACAATGAAAGGAAAGGGCGTTCATCCGTTGACGGAGTTGTTTGAGGGGCGGTTTGCGATTCACGAGATTAGTTGAACGGATTGGAGTCGGCTCGTTGTCCTTAAAAGTGTCGAAAGGGTGGCCAACGAGTACATAGTATTCGAAACATTATCTCTAAGACTGCATACACAAGCTCGTACTTTTGAAACAATCCCGAAATCACTAGCGCCTTTGGGTATCGTATTTGAGGCCGCGACCACACGTCTGATGCATCAAACAAACGACAGTCTGCAGTCACGGTCTTAGGAGTGTTTCTTTTTGTATAACGGCCCTCTCACATTGGTCGTACGAAAATTTTCTGCAGGCATGTCCGTAGCAAATACTATGCGGAGCGCAACTTCGTCTGCTTCTGTTGCAGGGGTTATGGTGACGTCAGAAGTCCGAGCCCTGATTGGCCGGCGCCGATTCAAGACCAGTGGGCAGACCTCAAAGAACGCTGCCGCTAAGACTACTCACTATCTTTTAAACAGAGCCAAGTATAGCTCGGCGTTGTGACGTCACCATAATCCCTGCAAAAGAAGCTGACGAACTTGCGCTCCTCATAGCTAGAGCCACTCGATACGCCACGCTTTTCTCTGTGCCGCCTCTCACCGTGATTGGTCACACGCGGTACCATAGCAACGAGCTGAGCTGGCTCGGTTCCCTTAGCAACCGAGTGACTACTCGTCACGTGACCTCGCAAGAGCCGTGATGTCACCGGTAAGATGGCAGCGCTCAGAGCTGGTGGATGCGAGTTTGTTCGGTGCGCGGTAGTCGTAATGTGCCGCTGCTTGCCGACGATTTCGGACTTCTTCGTGCTCTCTGACGCAGGTATAACGTGAAGATCTGAAAGAATGTGACTTTATACCTTTTCTGTGCAAGATCGCTCTGGATATTAGCACCTGTGCGACAGCATCAGTCATATCGCCGTAGCGGTGCTCGTATTCCTGGATGTGTTCGAGGATCGATAAGACATTTTGCATGCAATTTTCGCATACTCCTAGCCTTGTTTGAACGTTGGAATGTCTGAGAATCAATGTGAATTTTATGCGTCGCATGTTGGACCTTGGGGAAGTTGTTTCAGCCCCAGGTAACCGCGTAATCACAAACGTTTAGCGCGGAAGCTCCTGCGATCTTTACGTCTTGTACTAATCAACGATCCTACGATATAGCTTTTAGGATAACATTTTCGCATTTTCTAGCTTCCTTTGAATGTTGGAATTTCTAAGAATCGAACCGAAAGGTATACGTCGTGTGTAGAGCCTGGGGGAAGTTGTTTCGGCCCCAGGTCACCGAATAATCACAGCAACTTTATGCGAGGAAGCGCCGGCGACCTTTAACTTTTTGTACTAATGGACGATTTTACGAATTGACAGTTTTGAAGACTTTGATAAACGTCCTTTCGTTGCAATAGCTTGCATCTTATCGCAGTTCTTTTTTTTTCAAGTGACAAGCAGTCGTTTGCTCAAATGACGTATATGAAATGACCTGCTCTATAAGAATGCATCAACACACACTATTAAATTTATATTCTCAGAGGTGTTACAGACAAGTTACAGACAATTATTTTTCACGAGTGTAATATTTATTTTCTGTAGCTGGGCCCGTTTTGTACTCATTAATGTTGGTGTGCCATGATTCTATCATCATGCGTGTATGGTTCCAAATATCCTCTTTGCAATGCCTGCATAATCCAAAATGACTTCAGCCTACCCCAGCTCACGCATTTGACACGAAAACTGCGTCACTCGGACGTATTCGCTCGTCAACAATCAATTCGTCGACGAATATTTGAATTCGCTTTCGTGGCCAATGAGTGCACATGAGTGCACTTGCGAATGACAAGTTCCATGGTGCGCTTAAAAAGCACGGCGGAAGCTTGGAATCATCCCACCAGTGCCCTAGCATGTCACGACCGCGTGATTCCGCTGTTCTCTTTTGATTTGAGGATTAAAGGTAAGGAAGAAGAACTTAAATAATGATTTCATGGCCCCTTTAACACGGGTATACGTGCTACACCAGATAAAAATATTGACATTTTGCATGCCGGTAAACTTCCGGACGACCACTTCGCCTGTCGGCAAAAACACCTCATATCCGGCGTCCGTCTCTTTTGATGGCGTTAACAATCCTCTGCAGACCACCGTGCTGTCCTTCTTGGTTGAACCCCGTCGACTGTTCATCGCCCAAAACGAGGGTGATACCGTCGTCGACGTCGCTCCCCGCCAGTCGGTGAGATAATCTCATCTTGAATGAATGATTGGGTCTTGAAGAAGTATGGTGCTAAGCATACATTCTCTTACTATGGGGTAGTCTAGCAACAGTCATGTCCCAAGGCAATCGTCCTGTCGTGGGTGGCGTAATCGGATTTTGTTCCATAGGAGCGAAGTCCGAAAGTGCAAGGATGGTACGTTCGTCCCACGAAGCCGCCGCCATCCCGGCGGCGTGGAAAACCACTCGCCTTGTCCGTGCACGCTGCAAATCGACTCATTTCACAGAAGAAACAAACACCGCTCCTCCAGAGGCCCGTGCCGTACCGCCATACAAAGCGTCTTTTAGGTCTTTTACCACGTTTCAATTAACGAATGGAGATATCAACTAGATAAAGGTTGCCGCCCGGCGTCGCTAGCAGAACGGTTACCATAGAAACCTCCCAGGACCAAAATGGAGATCACTATAGGCGCTTCTGACGTCGTGTATCTAAATAATTTTGCGTCGTGTCGCTACTCTGGCAGCTACGCTGCCATATAGAGTGGCTCTACTCATAGCGAGCGTTCACGGCCGGCCAGAACTGTGTGCTCGACTGCTGAGCGCGTGCTGATGGCGAGCTTTCACAGTTTTCTTTTGCAACGGGAATTCCACACCGTCAAGATTGCCGGTCTTAGCAACGTAATAATGTAAGCTCGTTCTGAGCGTCCGCACTAAACTGCACCTAAAAATGTATAAGTCCCTGAACACTCCGTGTATGGATAAAGCAAACACGCACCAAACAGGCTTAAAGAGTGTCCGCGGATGTTTATATCTTCATGTTTGCGGCGAACACCGTGCACCTTGTATGATATATGAGCAAAGCGACGGCTGCTTAAAGGGGTACTTCACCGATACTTTTAGCTACCTCAACTAACCACATTTTCTGACTCCCCGGCCTTTACTCTCTCCGGTATGCTATTTAGAATCGCGAAATTCATAATAGGTATTGTGAAATCGGCAAATGAAAATGATGCAAAAAACAACATTCAAATATACGTGCACTTTTCAGTGCCATGACGTCAGTGGCAGGCAGGCTTGCAGGTCGAGCAAGCAGCCAAAAAATAGAATATGCCAATCATTTGTTCCGTGCTGGAGCGCGGGTACTGCAGCGAGCTTCCCAAGCATTCATTTTACACCATGAAACTGCTTCGAATCAGTTTTAAAACAAAAGCTACAGCCCAAAAGGCCGGTTCAGACACTTGCGTTTGAGTGCGTTTGACTGCGTTGCGTCGAGAACCGAAAGCGAGTCACCGGCACAACTGTGCTTCGTATGAAGCCTGGAATCCAATTCAAGGAATCCTCTTGGCACGCGACATATGCAGCAGGAATATCCTGGTTTTTCGCTGCCGCAACGCATTCAAACGCAGTCAAACGCAACTGTCTGAACCAGGCTAAAGAGTGAACCCCTGCCTTCCACTGACGTCACTTTTTTATTGTTGCCAGTAGAGACTTCGAGCTTGAAAAACACGGTGATGACCAAAACTGTAAATTCAATATCTTCGCGAAAATACAATATTTTGACCTAATATTTGGAATACTATTTTTGTGATGTTTGTTGGTTAGTTTTGCAAGATTTCAAGCAAATCGGAGACATTGAAAGAACCTGTGGAGTAACTCTTTAAAATATCAAAAACAGGGTGGAGAATACAAATCACTGCAATTTAAACCTTGATTTAAATTAAAACGGTTTAACTGTACGATGATTTAAATCAAACCTTTTCCGTAAACAACATTTTCCAACAATTTTTTTTTATTTTGATGTGTTTGCCATTTGATGCTTTCTGCGTGGAATTGTTTTGAATTTAAATCAAGAAATCATCAACCTCGAAAGATTTATATAAAGCTATGAACACGCGCACAAAGCTGTGGTCTTAACAAATTGAAACCTCGCGCATTCTTTCTACCGTTTACTTCGTTCGCCGCTTACGTAACGTCCTATTGCGAGTGAATAAGAACGCGAGAAAAAGAAACTAGCGCTAAGAAAGTTATTCCCGGTTGTAAAAAAAAAAGTAAAAAAAAGGTAATTAAGGCTTTTTCTGTAGTAAAAAAGTATCAGGGTGTTTGGTTCTACTATGGCGGGGTTTACTGAATAAAAGTTGTTAATAAATCTCTACTCTGAACTTACTGTTATTCTTTTTCTTCCGCAATATTTTTCAGTGATCGGACGGATTGATGTATCAATCTGTCATTTTTAAAGATCAACTAGTCTTAAAAAGCAATATTTTACAGCTACACTGACTTGGATAAAATTAAGCCGTCTTAAATCAAATAAATCACATTTAAGTTAAATAAACCTGATACATGATTAAAAAAAAGTTGTTCTTAAAACTTCATTCTTGAAAATAGCTATTAGCGATGTGCGCGGCCCAAAGTGTCGCTATGGTCAGCTTTCCACGATTGGCCAACCCAAGGGCATATGAGCACTGTCAGATTGTCAACTTTGACGGTGTTAGTTTCAGTTTGCGATGGCTCCTAACTTCTACTGTGCTTTTTAAACACACCATCGAACTCGTCGTTGCACCCGATGGTAAGTAGCCAGAATAACAACTGGTGACGTCACGGCGAGGCAAATCGCAGTCGTGACGTCACGGAGGGAACCATAAGAGGGCGCCACCGAAACATCTCGGCGCTAATTGGCGACATGAGCGATCGAAAGCGTCGCTGTGATCAGTGATCCACGATAGTACGAATGCTGACTATGACGTCACCAAAGGATTTTCCATCGCCGGAAATAAGAGGAATGGAAGAACTTCAATTTTGACGGTGTTTGGCAGGGTTGGTTTGAGAGTGCTATGATTTCAAGCTTCCACCATGCTATTTACAGACACCTTCAAAATTGTTATTCACAAGGGAATGACGTCACGAAAGGTAACCATAGGAGGGCGCCACCAAAACATCTCGCCGCCAATTGGCGACCTGCGCGACCGAAAGCTTCGCTGTGTTCGGCCTTCCACAATTGGCCGAACGCTGACTATGACGTCAGAAAAGGATTTATCATCGACGGAAATAAGAGGAATGAAAGAACTTTACTTTTGACGGTGTTGGCAGTCTTCCTTTGAGAGCGCAATGATTTCAAGTTTCCACCATGCTATTTACAAACACCATCAAACTTGTTATTTGCAAGGTAATGACATCACAAGGAAGAACCGCAGGAGGGCGCCACTAAAACATCTCGCCGCTAATAGACAGGCACAGTTAAGCGTGTTTTATATACAGCGATTTTGGCCCAAGAGCGGTGCGATTTCTGTCGTCGCGGCGCTCATGCCGCTCAACCGCTGCGGCTGGCAAGAGCGCCGCGACGGCAGAAATCGCGCCGCTCTAGGGCCAAAACCGCTGCATGTGAAACACGCTTTGAGCTTTAATTCAACCCACACGATGAACGAAAATCAAAGCTAAAGCAATAGCCCACAAAGCAGGCTCTCGTTCCGCTTTTCACTAAGAGGTGAGACGTGAACGGTGAATAGAAGCTCCCCAACTGGTCTAGCGACCGAGCACTCTGCAATCGTATTGGGTACGTCCAAGAACCGCTCCGAATGAGTCCGACAATCCTCTTTGACGCCGCTTCCGAATCTTCCCCGGCATCCAGGAACAAGCCGACTAAAGCTACAGAGTGTGTGTGCCTGTCCACGAAACCCCCGAAAGCCACAGGAGACTCCCCACTGACGGCTTGGCCGAGATGCCCCGTGTCTTAACCCGGGATTAGGCGTTGCGGGGTCCCGACTCTCCTTTCGCTCGAGGGCCGAGCTCCAGACACTAGCCGAGGCAACCCTTCCGTGAATCAGAGCAAAGCTCTGAATCTGGATTGCGGCTTGTACGGTGTTTGTTCAGTATGCAGCAGCCACTCTGCGTGACAGAGACAAAGTCCGGCCGCAATCGCCTCCCTGCCCACTGAATCCAATCTACCCCTTCTATTCCCTGTTGATGTATCGTCTGACATTTGCTTAGTGGGAAGGCGGTGCTGTGGATATGCGTGGCATTGTGGCAAAAAGGTTTCCTTAAAAAGATTTTAATATAATGTTTTGTGTAACCCACAGGTAATGTCGACTTTACGGGAGGTTTTTTTCGTTTAAATATACGACAGCTTTTTTCTTAAAATACAAATGAACAGGGTAAAAAAAAAGTTCAGTTCTGAAAATTATTTAATATCACAAGAATGCAGAAACATACTCAATTACTTCTCCATAAAATCCTTGTCGAGATATAGCAGTTATCATGAAATCTTGCGAGCTTTTGTGTGCCCTTTATAAAAAAAAAAAAGGTTTCAGCCAAGGCTAAGACGTTCTAATATATTAGGTTACAAAAAAGACAAGAGTGTTGTAATATTTCTTTTAGTATACATAATGTTAGTACATACCCTACATACAACTCCACTTAATTGCCGCATACAATTAGGCAGCCATCATGACGTGGCGAAAGCATCTAGAAGCACTCCCCCAAAACGATTGCTGTTTGGTTTCTCACTTTAACAAAACTGTCAGTCGTCACACACGTCCTTCCCTGACCCCCATCATACTGTCAAGGACGGAAACGGATCGACGAACGTAAAACTGAAAATAAAGGTTTAATCGGCGAGCTTGTGGCAAAAACAAAAGAAAGGACGAGCGTCGAGAAAGTAGCAGCAAGCGTCGGAGACGGCAGCAGTGAGCGTTGCAGAGTCGGCGTAACAGCTGGCTGGCGAAAGGTTGAGAGAATGAGTCGGTAAGGGCACGCTGGGCTCCCTCGCTCCCTACACTCCGTATCTTGAACATTCGGCCGCGAATATTCGACCGCTGAACATTTTGGAGGCTGACTCTGCAAGGTCATATTTGCCTCCTAATCTATTACACTTGGTATCTCGAACTTTCGAATCGAACGTCAAATGATATGGGGCAAAAGTAAACGCGAATCTTCCAGAGGTATGAAGTAGCTTCCGTCTATGCGCGTTAAGGTCGTCTGTTTGTCCTTTCCGAAGCTCATGCAAATCACGTATGTGGCAAGTGATGGCCTTCCTGACGCCTGGTATCCTGACTGATAACCCTGTCGGCAACCCTCTTTGCTGAGCGCGTCCCCATATCTTGTGCCACGGTATAATAATTGCCTTAAGTTTATATTTTGTGTATATTGAAAGAGTTTTTATTGCTTTTATTTTTACTGAGTTCGTCGGAACCTGCAAAAACTAAGCACAAGCAAAAAACCATCAAATTAGGGGCAAAGCTTAAAGGCTTCAGGTAAAGGCGGCTTTTTTTTGTGAATGTATGAAGACATACATTGAGAGTGTCGCCAAGGGTTTTATCATCCAGTCATAGACAGCAGACTCTGCGTTTGGAATAAGAGGACAAACGTAAACGCCACAGCGCGTATTAGGGTTTCGAACCTTAAAACCTGCAATACTTTTGTAATCGCAAATCAAAACTAAATAACCTACGTGTGAACAAACCTGTGAGTAAAATAACACTACACAAGTGTAATTGAAAAAAAGAAACCTAAATTTAGTTCGATTTAATTCGCAAAAATTTATATAAAATAATTCGTGAAAGGTACAGTAACGTGGTCTGCGCAGGTGAGTTATACCCACCAGGGTCACCTATACTATAGAAGGCTAATCGCAACAATAAATAGAATATGTAACTAAAAATTGTTAACTAACATTTCAATTTGTTAAAATACACATGGTTTTAATTACAAACTTGCTGAGCGTTATCGAAAACCACGATATCAGTCAAGTTTAGAAGGATTTGAAGCATTCTTGAGGCACGTGGATACACTCAAACTACCACTCGTGCGGATGCTAATTTTATCCACGCATTCGCATCATTAGCTTTGCTCCTTTCGCATACCGAGGGCTTCCCGATTAGCCAATAAATGGGGCCGACCATTTTCAGACGAACTCCATTGTTAAAAAAAATGCAAAGGAATTAATTATGTACCTGTCGGATTCCCTTCCTGGCACATGCCAAACTGCCGTGGTCACCGAGCACCAGTGCTGCAGCGCATATCATTTGTATTCACCCAGCTAAATCAGAAGAGTGGCGCTAGAGCCTTTGTATTTCCCACGCAACCAAATATTCTCCGTAGCAAAAAAAAACAAAAACAAAGATTACGAAGTGGCGTTGCAGAATCACCAGCTTCCTACTCATTCTCATTTCTATTCGCACGACACGAAAGCTAAATCTCCCCATAACCACCATAGCGATCGCGGATTTATCCCTGACTGCGAGAATCCCGCAGGTTGTTCTTGCATCGCTCGAGCCCCAAGCAACCCATTGTTTCCAAATGCCCCTTCTTTCGTGCCTCCCAGATTGCTCGCTGCCCTCCAACGACAGCGCCATCGCTGTCAACACTCTCTCATTCCGGTTCCTGCCCTGTTTGCCTCGCCGGCGCGAGTGTAACAAGCCAAACCCGCACAGCAGCAGCAGCAGCAGCCCCAATCAAACGTCCGTCGGACGGAAGCCGCAGGGTCCACTCTCGCCTGCCGGGAACGGCGGGCCCCCTCACCAAATCCTGCTCTGCCAATTGGCGAGGCACGCTCGTCCGTCACCGTCGTGGCGAGTTTTCTCCCTCGCTGGCCCGGCTTCTCTGATCTCCGGTGGCAGGCATAAAGAAGCAGCAAGAAGACCGAGTTCGCTGGCTTGGGGCCCCGGCCATCGTCGAGCTTGGCTCGTTCTTCACGTGGGATCCCAGTTGACCCTTGGAGCGACTCTAATCCCGCCTGGTCTTCCGCGTTGAGGCCGTGGGCCCTTCGTGGCTCGGAGAAAACTCTTTTCGGAAGGGTCACGCAACGCCGGTCTTTCTTATGGCAACGTCAAAGAAAGGCAGATCGCTAAGGTTGCCAGATTGTTCTCAGCGTTCATAACTAACGACGTGTGCGACCACGAGCGTCGCGGTGGCCGGCCCTCTACGATTGGCTAATTGCTAACTATCACGCCTTGACTGTAACGAATTCTACTTTCATGAATGACCATAAGAGCAGTCGACACTGCCAACTTCGACGGTGCTGAATTGAGGACGCAATGACTCCAAGCCTACACTGTGCTTTTTACGCACAGCATCGAAATTGACGCTGACCATCGATCCTTGTAGTCGTGACGTCACAGGTTGGAATCATGCAAATAAGCTTCGATCGAAACGTCTCTCATCACCAATAAGCGCTGAGAGGGCCAATCACTCGTCAGTCTTGGAACACGTGACAATGCTTTTCACTCTTGGGTATACACGGAAAGCGTCATTGGCTGGCTCACGCTCCACATCTGATTGGTTTGTTTCTTAGTTCAGAAGAGTCACTGTCAGCTTACAAACCGCAGGGTGTGTCACATTACGTTAACGATTCTTCCTTCGCCATGCGTATTGTGGCAATTTTGTCGGCTGATTCCGGAATTTAAATGACTTAGGAGCGATAATAAGCAAATCGTAGTTCGCCACGTCCTGCCCTACTTAAGCTCTCAGTGACTATTGTTTTACCTTCGACCTAAAGTTATCTTGACTTGTAATCTTCTTCATCTGCTGCAATGAGAACGTAATTTCAACACCACAGCCCCTAACCAGATTCAATAGTGAGGGTCCCACGGAATCCTCAACCCCTCGTCAATTACGCTTCGCGATGTTCCCTGTGCTCGGTGTTAGCGAGCCAGAGGCAATCTCCTCTGCGCGTACAGGCGGCTTCTTTCGGGCCCTTTGTGTGTGGGGAGCTCCTACTAGACTGCGCGAACGGGACCTCATGCCTACAACTTTACTTCGACCCTCCTTCATAGGAGGGAGAGATAAACTGCCATGTATAGGGTGGTAAACCGAACATATTAGGTGTGCGTCGTTCGCAATGTTGACTGTCGACTAGTCGAGTTGGTGAGTGATAGTTTGTACCGACAAAACCTGGATATGACGTAACTCGTTATAATAAAAATGTTTATGCATGGGTTCGGTTAGTAATATCGACACAAACAAGGTGCGGAGCCTCACCCTAAAAGCGAAATCCTACAATCCCGAGTTGCTAAACGTTCAAAAATCTGCCGAAGGTAGGTCTAGCTTGTGCTGCGGTCAATGTTATTTGAATATTGTGTGTCTGCTTTTTTTCTAAAGGTGCTGTAACAACATGCTAGTCTCCTGTATAAAGTAACTCGAAGAAGCAGGTGTTATAGCTTCAGGCAAAATTGGAAGCGACAGAACCGAAAAATTACCGTTCATCGAGGGACCCGTCAAGTTCACACAAATGTTTTTGTTGCTTTTTGTAAAATTAATTGCCACTCCAATTCTTGTCACGATGGTAACTTCATCATCTTATACCAGAAACGTACCCAAAAATGTCCCCATTTTAACTTAGCTCTCCTTTGGTAAACAACACAAACTATACGATTGGAACCAGTGTTTAAAGGGTAACTGCAAAGAAAAAAAGGTTTTTTTTTAAAGAGCCTAATTGGGACAAGCATGTCACAAAACAAATGTTCCGCGAAAAAAATAATTTTTTTTTATCAATATTTACGCCACAGGACCTAATTTAGTAAAGTCAGAACCTCTCCACATTTGAAACTCCCGCTCTTTCGACCCCCGCGGAAGAGGAGTACGCCCCGCCCCTCACTCTCATTGCGTTGCGGAGTTGAACTGGTTGAACCACAGTAAAATCATAACCAGTGGTCCCACTCAAGGCCACTTCCGGTAATCGCGCATACACAGCGCTCCTCAAGCCGGATGGCGACAACTGGAGGTGTAAAACAAAAACAAACAAAAAAAGCAGGGTCAGAAAGAATCGCAATTAATTAAATTAAGTGTGTTAATGTTAATATTTTTATAAAACATAATAAGCTAGGTAATAATGATAAACCAATATGGAAAGAAAAAAATTGAGCAGTTACCGTTAGCTTTCAAAGTTCATTCATTGCCCTAACCGAAGCCATGTTTTTAAACGTCGGCGGTCGCGTTGTCGGCGTTGTCGGTGTTGCTGTTCTGCGAATTTCTCTTTCATAGCACATTTCCCTTTCGGTTGGATCCTCGCTTGGCGTTTTAATGTCACGTGAGTTACCGAATCACGCTATGAATGTGTTCTAAATGGGCCTGCTCAGGCAAGAAGCCAAAAAGCCGGGGACTCACTTCGCCGTTCGAGATTCCGGGATTCCGCTTCAAGTTCGTTGCGGGTGAGTGGAAACATATTAAAGTGCTTGTGCTGTCCTTCGCGTCAGGCCATGGCGCGATCGTCTTTTCTCCAACGCAGTGTATGTGACTCGGTTAATTTCTAAGTCGTATGTACGTCGGACGTGAGTTGTAAAACGGTCGAACGTAATGAATTGCTTGTTCACGCGCAACCTCCACGTATCGAAACTTTCACACAACTTTACTGGAAAAATATAAATATCGTGGCAAATGACGCGGATCAGGACCGAACCTAGGATTTGCTAATCTGTAGAATCATAATAGAGAAGTTGGCATCATAGCATAAGATATAAAAACAAAACAAAAAACACGCAACATTATAGAAAGTAAATATACCAGTTGTTATATATTTGCAAACAGGCTAAGCAAGTTGACTTTGTACATTGGACATAATTCTGAATTAACTAGTCAGATGGATATCCTTTGAAGGGAATTAACGGGAAGGCACCTCTAAAAAAAGTGTTGCTCAAACATGCCAATTTCCTGGACTCACACCCGTCTTCTCTCTCTCCTCAGGACACCCTGTGGGTATGGCAGCATCTGGCACCTGTCGTTCAGCATGCGTCGAGACCCCCCCTCTCCCCGTGAAGCTCCAGACATCATTTATCTCCGCTTGGCACGTCATGCAGTAAGACCCACAGTACTTATCTAATTTAGAAGTATAACCAGGGACGGATCCAAGGGGGAGATCCAAGGGGGGGCGACGGGGGCGGCCGCCCCCCCAAGCAAGGTCAACCCCCCCCTCCCCCCTTCTCAGAGGGCAATTTGAAATGGCTGGGGACCCCCCGGTGCACACGAAAGAAGGGGAGAATAGTATTCTTACAAATTTTCTGCACCCCCCCCCCCCCCCCCACTCTCCAAACGGAGTTCTGGATCTGCCCCTGAGTATAAGGTGTGTCTCACTTCGTCCATTCACTGTATGCTGTTACTTTCTTGTTCCAGTACGATGGTTCCTTGGAGAATCACAGCAAATACCACGAGGGCGACAAACGTGTGGACGCAAGCTGCAAGGGCCGGACACCAGAGACAAGGACCATCAGTAACCAGGGGGATGAAGTGAGAAAACTCAAGAGGCACCTCATCATCTGGGCCACAAGGAGAAAATCTGAGACCGTACGCTGGGAAATTTGTCGACCCTCATCCTTGGGTGGCATGAGCATTTTCTGGTCATATTAGTATGTGAGGTGAACTGTTACTGGAACTAGGTTGACTCATCCTTCTGCAGCTTACAGGGCGTTACCAAAGCTACGGCACCAACGAGACAACCGGAGCATTTGGCTGAGGAACGGGACAACATATTGTGGGAGTATACTCCTCCTACGAGAGCTCTCACAAAACTTGCTTCGTTGCTCTGATTAGCTCCAAAGGGCGGCAGTGTTTTTTTTCTTTGTAAAATTAGGCTGAAACAGATTATAGCTGTAATGTGGCCACCGAATTGACATTGCAGCGTAACATTCCTCATGAGGGTTCTGGAATCTATTCTATGATCTCTTATGCAGTTATGAATGTCGCAGCCACAAGTGATCACTTGACAATAATCTGCAACTCGTCATATGACAAACTGCGTAAATGGTTGGGCAAGTGCAGTAACGGCAGTTCTGCATATCTGGGAAAAAAACAGTGGCTGGGAGGGCTCTAGCTCTTCCTCATCACGATCTGTCTTAGGGAGGGCTGTCTTGAAAACCCCTTTCAAGTCATTAGTCTGAAAAGAAGTTTCTGGGATACCACCGACG
The DNA here is from genome assembly GCF_016920785.2 of Ixodes scapularis. Lineage (NCBI taxonomy): Eukaryota > Metazoa > Arthropoda > Arachnida > Ixodida > Ixodidae > Ixodes > Ixodes scapularis. The sequence goes on along the minus strand of NW_024609880.1, from coordinate 32,945,134 downwards.
CATAGTAGTTTCCGGCATGTATGAGACACTTGAGAAGGAAAACCGTATGGAGTTGCAAGCTGCGAACCAGGTTGCGAACTGTGACGACGACTTAGATCAAGTCCTGCTTTGTACGAGTGGTCTCAGCATTTGGCATGCAAGCTGTGGAGCAGTTCTGGCAATTGTAACTTCGAGCTCCTGAATACTGGAACTGTTCCCATCAGCACGACAACCACAGCTGGTTGTCGTGCCAGTAGACCTCGTTCTGAAGTCACCGGAAGAAAACAACAATAACCAGTTGCTGCCATCATGTTGTGTTAGCCAGTGGTCAAGAACAAGATTTTTTCTTTTGAGCTTGGACAAAGTGTTCTTCAATTAGTTTTCTCAAAGCCCCTTTGACACGCAATGGCACACATAACCTAGCTCAGTGGACACCCTACCTGTTAGTAGTGTTTCCAGATTGTACTAAATCACGAAAAGAGCCCTTGAAGAATAAGGTAGTGCTGTGAAAAAGTAAATTTTTAATTCCTCATTCCGGAGATTCCCATCTGTTGGAGTTTGGATAGGAGCAAGCTGTGGTCTGCACTATTAAAAGCCTTTCTGAAGTCTAACTGGACAATCTCGCACGGAGTTCGGTTGTCGAGGCTGGTGCTGAGTGCATGGGTGAAAGCTGCAAGGGCCGATTCGTAGCTCCTGCCGGGCGGAAACCGTATTGGTGGGGGCTCCATTGTTTGGCATACGATGGAGGTTATGGAGGTTGGTCAGTATGAGTGGATGTTAGACTTGAGGGGGCACTGTGTCCCTTGTCGAGAGGCGTTAGCAACTTTCCAGGATTTGGGAACAGAGCTGTGGGAGAGAAAATCGTTGAGGAGGCGAGTGAGGAAGGGGGAAGATACCGCCAGCACAGGACTTAAGCAATGCAGGGTGGAGGCTGTCTGGTCTAGGGTGTTGAGAGGAGTTGACACAGGCAAGGGCTTCGTAGGTTTCACTTTGAAGAATGACTATGGAAGAGAGTGTAGTTTGACTGGTGTGGCCTTGACTGGCAGAGTTGTGGGTTGGGTGGGACAAAGGTTGGGTGCGGTAGTGTCAAGTAATGCTGCACCCGGAGAAAAGTGGTAAGAGAAGAGCTCTGCTATGTCGTCAAGATTAGAATAGGGCCTGCCGTGATGTGTAAACACCGGCGCGTGGAACTTTTTTTTTTTTTTTTTTTAGTGAAAACATGGCCAAGACATGGCTGGCAGGTTGCTTTTTCTCCTAGTTACTGTAGGTAATCGTTATGGGAGATATGGATGAGATGCTTGACTTCGGTATGTGCCTGGTGGGCTTGGTTAAGATAAGTGGGATTTAGAGGCACTTCTTGAATAGTCGGTGTTTACGTCTGATTAAGACTGCAATCTCCTTTGTCATCCATGGAAGGCTGCCGTGCCTCCTGTTGATCCTTAGGGTGAACATATTTGTGCTGAATTGCTGATATGTTGAGTGAGAGGTCGTCGGCCTCGTCAGCCGATGGGTGATCAAACACGATGAACCTGGGAGCGAGGTGGATGAACTGATTGAGATGAGGGGAATCAATTTTTTAGAACTGCTGGAACTTCTTGGCTTGATGACCTCGCTTAGAAGCTGAGCAATGGATATTGGTGAGGAGAGCATTGCGATCATCACTGCCTGGTAGGCTGGATTTCACTGTGCAACAATAGGATAAGGTGGGATTATTGGTGCGGACGAGGTCGAGGAATGTAGCGTTGCTGTTTTGAGAAATGTAGAGTGAGGCGTCATGAAGTTGGGTGCGGCCAGCAGTTTCCAATACGTCTAACATCATGTCATCAAGTGGATCAGATGAACAGTGCAGAGAACTTGCTGGGGTCGACGCACTGTAGGCTCTTTTGGAGGAGGGTGTACGATTGTTCACGGAGGGAGGGTGGGCAGTAGGTAGACACCAGAAGAAGCTTTCCATGTTTGCAAAATACCTCGACAAAGATGGCGTCTAGACCCGGAGGGGTGAGGTAGTCGAGACGTTGGCAGGGCGGGTGTTTTGGCATGGCGAGGATGGACGCCTTCGCCCCAAGGAGGGACAGTCTTGCTGGAATAAAGAGAATTGTGCGAGATTGATTAATTCCCCATTAATTACCCACCGAAGACAGGCGTCCAGCCATGTCTCGCACAGCGAATATTGTATTTGGGAAAGATTACTTCAGCGCTTTAGAGTCAGGAAGGTTGTTCTTTAGGAAGCAAACGTTGGAAAACCCAACGTGATTGGAGTCTGTAGTCTCCGATCGCGCACTTTTTGCACGACAACTATGCCAAACGCGGAGTTGTCGTGCGAACGGTGAACGCTGCCGATGTTGTTGCTCGCCGAAGGCGGGTCGGAGAACTACCTGGTAGAGCTGGCGATGATGGTGGGGTACGCAGGGGCTCCGTGCTGCTTAGGGGATGGAAAGAGGTCATCGACCAGGGGTGGGAGCTGGCACGCCGCACAGAGCCACTCACTTGATAATGAGGAGAGGTGTCTATACAAAGCGAAAGTACATCTTCACATTTCTGGTGGAACCACAAATCACAAACGTCGCAATGGAGAGTGGCGACATTGTTGAACACAGGCGGCGAACAGCACGGGCACGTGGGACGTGAGCCGGAGTTTGAAGGTACACCCATGAGCGATATGAAGGTGAACAGCCCTCTTCTTGTTTTTGATGCTCCTGCAAGTTTTGGAACAAGCTCTGTTCCAGAAGAGGGCTAAAACGCAAAGTTTAGACCCCAAGCCACATACTATTTGAGACGTTGAGAGTTAATGTAGCTTTAGGGAGCCGTAAAACAGGCAACAATCTAGGTATGTGTTCACCTTCATATTGCCGGCGGGCGTGCATCACCAGTGATCAGCAGTGTGTCTAACCGTAAAAAATACGGGTTCGGTTACGGTTCAGGTTCAGGTAAATTTATTTTGTTCCGGTTCGATTAATTCGATCCGCGAACCGGTTCAGAAATTATAAATGACAAATTGCAACATCAAAATAACATCAAAAAAAATTGCAACATCACGTTCTAGAAACGTGTTATGAAATGAGCACACTGCAGCATTTAGGATTTACGAGATTGTAGGAAAATAAAATCCCGTGACGCGATTTTTTTTTTTTTTTTTTTTTTGCACAGCCTTTTAATTTTTTTTCTTCCGTGCAAGCCGTGACCAGCGCAATACCGGTTCCTATGTCAAGATTAATGGATGCAGCGTTTATATTCCTAAGACTGAGTGGAGAACAAAAATATGTAAGCGAGGTGTGTGTCAGTTGACGGCACTTAAAAAACAAATGGCATTGATAGCGCGTGGTCGAACCGTTTTGACATGAGCCGGTAACCGTTATTTTTTTTCCGGTTCAGTTCCGGTTCCGGTTCATCGCGACAACAATATAACGGTTCGGGTTCAGTTCCGGAAAAAATACCGGTTCGGTTCCGGTTTTCGGTTCGGTTCTGGTTCGACACCCTGGTGATCAGCAATAACGGGATTAGGTGAGGTTGTTGGCAAGGGCGACGAGTGAAGAATGCTCAGCCAGGAGGTTGCTTCCCTGGACGACAATGTTCGATGGTGATGCTGCAGTCAGAAAGTGGCATTCTAGGTGCTTACGGTTTGTCGATAGGTGATATTTCTATCGAAGGACCAGTAGCCCTGTTAGGCAGATCAGGAGACTGAGAGTTGTAAAGGCGCACTGTCATTGAACCTAACAGCTAAACATTGTGCTGAAGAAATTGACTGGCTAGATCCAACATATCTCATAGAAAAATGACCAGGGCGGCAATGTTCGACAAATGTCTTGTTTCTCCTAAGAAGTAAGGGAAGTGATAGAAGTGACGATATCGCGTCTGATTGGTTAGAGGCTCAAATGACGAAAGCGGGAACTCTCATCATTTGAGCCTCTAACCAATCAGACGCAATATCGTCACTTCCATCACTTCCGTTCCTTTTCAGGAGAAACGAAACATTTGTCGAACATAGCCCCCCAGGTGTGTTGAACATTCATCTTGGGGGGGGGGGGGGGGGGGGGGGGGAAGGACGGGCAGGTCAAATGCACCTCCAAACACAGCTTTATTCTTTACCACATTAGCCTGTAGTCACTGTTAAAGCATATGGTTTGTAATCGCACCCGTTATGTGAAACAGTGTCGCGTCTGTGCAGTTTTTCTTTTTTTTGCATGGTTTATGAATAGCTGTTTTGAAATACCTTTACCGCGACTTTATTTCTACCTGCTTAGACTATGTTTGTTGATCTTAGGTTTATTATTTTTTATGCACATAGCTTGAAGGCTAACATTCAAACTGTTTGTGCTACCGCGTCTGTTCGATAATACCCGTCAGCAACCACATCATTGCATGTGCTGTTTGTAACGTTTTCGTATAAATTGTACTATGTAGAGCAAAAATAAACATTTGCCTGCTTGAAATAACTTTTGTGTGAATAAATTACCTGTGATCGTCGTCCAGTGGTGCGCACGTCACAATAATAAAGCGAAAACGCAACGCAAGCGGAAGCGAGAAGCGGGTACACAAAATACCATGGGGGCCGCCATCTTGAAAAGCAAAACAATAAAAACGAAGCATAAAATGTGGTTAGTTACCCCATCCGTGGTGAGAGGGCGCTTTTACGAGTTTAAATAATTGTTTAAGGAACTTTCGCTCTTTTTGAATTATTTGGTTATTAATATAATTTATATTGTGTGAGTAATATGTCATGAGTTTAGTTCTACAATGTACTTTTATTCACACAAGGCCCTCGATCACGTGGTTTGCGATTACCACAGGCTTATTCTACAGTGGGCAAACTGTGTATGATAAACTGTGGGTTGAACGACGCAGCGTCTCGACTTCCGGCAAGATCTGGCAACTACGCCAGGCCGCGGTATTGTTTTGGTTTGACGCGGTTTGCGAGCACATGTAGCGAAACGTGATCGGAGAAGTGCCCCTGTGATGTTCCCGGAAGATGGAAAGTATCGTTCGTAATCGCCATGCGCGCTTTGAAAGCGAAGCTAGTCACAGAATCCACGAGTGCGCAACCACAAGCCAAGGTTCACGACAGCGCTGCGTTGGTTTCGGCGATCTCGTTATGTTTGGTGCAACACGGCGATGCGACAGAGCTGAAACGTTCGTGGTGTGTGTAATGCGGTGCTAACCCGGAGCGCAAATTGGTTGTTGTGGGGTTGACGTTCAACCAGTTAAGTCCCGTCGTCGTCAGCTGATCCAGTCAAACTGGCCTGGGAGGACGCTGGGAGCGTTTTTAAAAGTAAATCTGCCTCGTTCTGTTTCAAAATGTGGAAGTTTCCCGACGCATACCGTGAGTAAAAAGCTGCGGGCGTTTTTAACAAAATTACGTCGTTTTAATTGAACGATGGACTCCGAAATGTTGTCCTAAATCTGCCGTTTTTATGCTTCGTGTTGGACTGCGTTTGCACAGCGACGTGTTGCATCGTGCGGTGTGAATAAATTTGGGCACGATTTCGTACCTGCCTACAGATGCATGAACTAAACCATTTTTACGTAGTGGACATAGTGCTTTTTTATTTTCTGTCTAGTCGCGGACGTTAGGTGCACACGGGGCGAATCTCGACGGCCTCCAGAGCGATATGACGAGAACGTAACTAGACACGTTGGTCGCTACGCGAACGCCCCATTGCCTCCAGCCAAATAGCATTCCTTTCGGGGCGACATGGCTGCTGGAAGGCTCACTGTCGGGATCACGCATCTGACATCTCCGAAAAGTCAGCATTTGCACGCGCAAACAAGCAAAACAAAAAAACAGAAAAACCCGCTAAGCAAGCAAAGAGGAAAACGAAAGAACCGCGCTATGAAAGCCAGAACCCCGCGTCGCTTCCTATCACTGACACCTGCGACAGTTGCTAAACACACACTACTTCACTTCAAGAAGTCTCACTCAAGCACCTGGGCCAGCACGAAACGACGAAACACTGATCACTTCGGCGAAACGATTAGTCGCGGTAGGCGAGACAGGCGGGAGCAGAGACTTCGGCGGCCATGAAAGAATGGCGAAGCTTTTGTTTGTATGAATCCAAACGGAAGTGCCCGTCTTGTAAACCTTTTGTAAAGAATAATAACTCCCATCACATGGGTTATTCTTTAAACGTAAAAATAGGCCGCTCAAAAGGAAATTGCAACATATAACAAAGGTTTAACAACCAAGATCTAAGCTGTCAATCAAACTCTTAGCCAATGAGAACCTTTTGGGATTGACGTCACATAATCACAACTTCGTGGCGCGCGATTTAAAACGGACGAAATAGCCGCAAACTAAAATGAGTCTCACGCAATAAATATTGCTGTAAAAAATGTTTTTTCTCGCGGAAAAATTGTTTTTTGACATGCTTGTCCCAATTAGGCTATTTAAAAAAAAACTTTTTTTTCTTTGCAGTTACCCTTTAAGGTAACGAGCTACAAGTAACGGGGTTACTGGTAACGCGTTACATTTTCGGTATCGTAGTAAAGTTATCGTTACTTGTCCAACACGGTAATGGGTAACATAATTACGTTACTTATTTTGAGTGACGGGTAACGTTGTTACGGTACTAGTTACAGCTTCCCAAAGCCTGAAAAAAAAAATTTGTTTCTATATTTTGTTTTATTCATAGATTCAGACCACGGTGATTCAGACGCAGCCGAAGCTGCGAGCTTGTGGCGCCAATCAGACGGCGTCAAAAGAATAGAATCATGGTGTTTGTTATGCTTATTTACGTGTTCTATCATCGCTGAACCAATCATAAGCAAATAAGACCCAGTGACGCGCTTTCACTTCGCTCGATTGGTCCCACTAGCTCGTAGCGTCGGGTGCGTCTGAACGTAAGCTGAAGCCAAGTATAGGTGCCCAGTCATTAATTGTTGCACTCATTCCACATACCTTCCAGATGTCGCCTGTGTTTTGTCCACGCATAAAGTCTCTTAAAAAATGCGCACGGCCTCTGATTCGGTGTCGAAAAACGCTGTCGCCACAAAATTCCTGTTACCGTCAATTCAAAGCAGGGATGGGCAAAATACATGCAAATATGTATCGAAATACAAATACAAAATACTTCGTCAAAAATGTATTTAATTACAAATCTAATTACATTTCCAAAAAAAGCATTTAAGTACGAGATACAAATGCAACCAAATGTATTTGGTCTCCTCCAAATACTTTTCCAAATACATTCCTCAAAATCAGGGTGTCGAACCGGAACCGAACCGAACCGAAAACCGGAACCGAACCGGTATTTTTTCCGGAACTGAACCCGAACCCGAACCGTTATATTGTTATCGCGATGAACCCGAACCGGAACTGAACCCGAAAAAAAAAAATAGCGGTTACCGGCTCATGTCAAAACGGTTCGGCCACGCGCTTTTGACAATGAATGTGCTATCAATGCCATTTGTTTTTTAAGTGCCGTCAACTGACACACACCTCGCTTACATATTTTTCTTCTCCACTCAGTCTTAGGAATATAAACGCTGCATCCATGAATCTTGACAAACGCTGCATCCATGAATCTTGACATAGGAACCAGTATTGCGCTGGTCGCGGCTTGCACGGAAGAAAAAGAATTAAAAGGCTGTGCAAAAAAAAACAAAAAATTGCGTCACGGGATTTTTTTTTCCTACAATCTAGTAAATCCTAAATGCTGCTGTGTGCTCATTTCATAACACGTTTCTAGAACGCGCGAGTTCTTGAAGCTTGTTTCCATTGGAATGAGAAAAGGAAAGGCTGTGGAGTTTGGTAATAATGCATCCGGTTTCGTATAGGCACTTAGAAGCTAACATATTTGTGAGACAGCGAACTCTTATATTTTAATATTTATCCTATTACGTCCTTCTGGCGTTGCATTCGGTGAAGTGTTTTTCATATTCCGTATCTTGTTTAATGAAAACTTCTTTAAGGGTCTAATTTGATCAAAAATCAAATAAAGAAAGCTGTATTTTCTCCCCACTGTTCCTTCAATTGCTTACACGCCGAGGCGGCGGGATAGTTAGCGAGTTGTACTTGTAAGTGGGTTTGTAAGGAGGTCGCGAATTTTACAGCTACTGCGTCGGACCCAATTAGATGAAGTCCGAATGCGTAAACGTCGGTGAGGTAACCTTTGAGTGCACATAAAGAAACCATTCCTGGTAGAAATCCCTGAGCCTTACACTACGATGTATCCCGTTTCGTATGTGCTGATTTCAGATGCTTTATTTGTAATTTATTTTGATGTTGCAATTTGTCATTTATAATTTCCGAACCGGTTCGCGAACCGGTTCAGCGCCCCGAACCGGTTCGCAGATCGAATTAATCGAACCGGAACTGAACCGGAACAAAATTAATTTACCTAAACCTGAACCGTAACCGAACCCGTATTTTTTTCGGTTCGACACACTGCTCAAAATTTGCGTCAGAGACTTCAGGGCACCTGCAATGGGTTCTGGGTATCTCATTTTAATTTTGCATCGCACACTCGGGAGTTAGTGTGCGAGGCTCTAGTAACGTAATAGAAATATAATCACAAAAAAATGTAATCAGCTTGGAGGTAACAGGTGAAAAAAGTACAGAGCGTCAAGCAGCTTTCTTTGTCGATTACACTTTGGTATAGACCAACAAAGAACCGAGACGACCAAGACGCGCAGCACTAGATAGAGAAATTTTATTGTTGCAACTCGCACCAGTTACGAAAATCTGGACGACCCGCGCATTTGGAATGTTGGAGGCAAAAATATGGATGGAAATCAGGCTGGAAAGCATCACAAGTTGTCGCAGGTCGCAGGATTTAGCCAGTCTGCCTGTGAGTGTCGATTTCGTCACTATTCTTGCCCTGGACTAGCACCGTAATCACAAAGTCACTAAATGTTTGTGCTTGATTGAGAGACACTGCATTCGGTGCAGAACGTAGTTTTGAGGGATGTATTTTCGCCCACAAAATTGTACTTAATTACACGTGTATTTGAAATACCCACGTCAAATACATTACCCAGTTTGTAATTAAATACAAATGCAAAATACACGAAGTATTTGAAATCCGTATTTCAAATACTTGTATTTGAAATATTGCCCATCCCTGATTCAAAGTAAGAAGTAACGGAAGAGTAACAGCGTTACTAGAGAGTTTTAGGGAACCGCTTTTGCATATCCCATGCCGTACGGTGGACCCTCCGGTATGCGCTGCTCATCCGCTATCGCAGAAGTCTCGCGCATGCGCAGTTCGTGCCGGAGGGCCCATCGTACCATATCGGATGTGCAGAAACGGTTCCCTAAAACTCTCTACTTTTTATCGGTAACGGAAACGTGTTCCTTTTATTATCCGATAACGTAGGTCGGTAACGCGCGTTCCTTTTATTTGCAAGTGACGAGTAACGTATTCCGTTACTTTTCCGGTAACGCATACAACACTGATTGGAACGTATCCATAGATCCTGTCAAAATGTAAATTTAGCTATAGAAAAAAACAGCTGCTATGCGAAGTCTGAGCAGGTGAATTAAGAGTGGCAAACATAACCGTGCCTTCTGTTCGGTTAAAACGTTCATTGGGCCATGTAATTCTCCCAGTGTCAAATATTAAAATTACGTAAATAATAAGCAAACTAGCAGCTTCATTATATATATATATATATATATATATATATATATATATATATATATATATATATATATATATATATATATATATATATATATATATAAATATACATGTATATATATCAAAGAAATAAATAACTAATAATTTGCTGCGCTGTTTTTCATACAAAACGAAAGAAATAAAATCAAGGGGATTGTTCGTTTTGCAATTTTCTTATTTTTAAAGACCGGTGACTATTTGAAAGCCTATAAAAAAGAGACTATCAAGAACTGCTTTAGAAAGAGCAACGTCGTTTGCCATTTTACTCTGTATCTAACAAGCCTATCGAAAACTGGTTGAACTTGGGTTAATTGTTGACCTGAACCTCTAATAGTTGTTTGAGAGTTACTTCATTCTAGAGTCGTGATTGCCCGAGAGACCCGCCAATACGGCAACCATTTAAATAAGTCAGTCAAACTACCCAATTCTGGCAGGCCACTCTCTGGTCCTAAAGCGAGAGCCAATCTCAAGTGGTCCGAGCAGAGGCAACAATACGGATGCTACTTCACGGAATATATCGCTCCTGGGATCTGATTTTGTTCAAAATGCCGGCGAGAGGCCCATCGGCTGCTGATTGGACGTGGCATCACAGCTTCCTGCTGCGGCCGCGTTATCAACCTGTAATAAATTTTCCCGTTTTTAAGTACACTGTCAAGAAGTATTTTGTGAGAACTTCTCCTGAACAGTCAAAATGGCGAGAGAGGTCTCGCGACCTCTCAGGGGCCTGCCCTGACTGGTCATTCACGCCCCCTTCGATTTCAGTATGTGTATGGCGTCGGAGCAGCTTTTCAAAGGAAGCACGGGTTGCCAATCAGTTCCGACGTGAAATATCGAACGATCACGATTCCAGTGTGTGTAGGACCTCACTTAGCCGCAGCACTCGGTCCGTAGCAGACAATCCATTTTTTTTTATATTTCGGTTAGTTTTAATGTTTGTTTAAGTTTTGTCTCCAAATAACGCCTTGCAGAAGAGAGAAAACCTGTCATTCGCTCGCGTTAACGGACGAACCGTCTGCGAACGATTTCTCAGCTGGCTCCCTGAGAACCAAATTAGACCTCGCAATCGCAACCGCGGTGACCGAATTCGCACCTTTTTGGGCTGCTAAGGAAAGACGAATGTTTCCATTAAGCGACATTCTCGTATTGTGCCATCGAGCGGCAGATGGAGGGCTGCCGGCTCGTTGCTCCTCGTCTTGTCAGCGGAAGACGGAGGCAGATTTCGGCCTCCGCCCATCGACGGGTCCGCCCGGTCAGTCGATTGAGGAATGGCCAAACAACGGAGCCAGTTTGCCGGACCATCTGTCAGTCGGTCTCTTGGGAGAGGAACGGCAGGAAGAGACGGAAGAGAGTAAAAGAAGAAGGATAAGTGTGAAAGAGAGATGGACTGGGACAGGTTCTCTAGCCTTTTACCAGGCAGACAATTGGAGGAAATGACAGGATGTGGATTCTTCCGCTGGTTACGGAATGACGATGTTTTGGAAGTTAAACAAACAAATCCCGCCATCGAACAAAAACTTTGTTTTCTTATTGGGATTCGTTACGTGCATCTTCGCACATTTGCGAACGCTTACGACAGGGGAGACTAAGAACCGGGTTTTAAGCTTCTTGTGACTGCTCATGATAGTCGGCGCAGCGGTCGTAAGCAGTCACAAGAGGCTTTATCATGAAATAAACCCACTGTATGAGTCACTCTTTACCCGCCATTTAGACGTTTATGTCATGTTCAATTTACACCACCTCGTTTGCGCACTCACATTCAGGCTTTAAACAAGTTTTATCCTCTCCGGTCGTAAGCGGCCGCTAGTGTTTGAGCCAGCCTCGCTAAAAGTTGGACCCGGGGACGACGGCCATGTGTTTCAACTCGACGTTAAAGTCCGACTTGGGAGGCACACCACCTTTTAAGTTTCCTTTCTATCTAATAAAGGGGGAAACCCATCCTCCTTTCGTAAGATTATCTCCAGCCAATTTTTGTAAACTATAATATGCTCAAGGCTGATCAGGTTTACTACTTTAAACTGTTACAATGGATACATAAAAACGAACTGCACACCACACCAACAAACAGCGTGAGACACATATACGCTTCGAGATCCAAAGATAAAAACGCTCACCATAAGAACAAATTACGGCCGACAAACTCTAGCTTTTCAAATAATTAAAATTCTTAACAATACAGAATTGAACATAAACTATAACACAACTTTCTATAAATTCAAAAGTAAATGCAGGACGCTTCTGGTTGGTGGTGCTATTACATTTTCATTGTGAAGTTTTCTTTTTCCATTTCTAGTTTCTGAACTTATCTTATTCGTGATCTCTATGTATATGAATTTAGACCACTATTTTCTTTTGGTCAAAGTTTTATATTAGTGACCTACCTGAGTGTACATTTCTTTGCTGTTGTTTTATTTTGTCGTTTTTTTCTGCTTACAGCATGCATTACTTTGCTGATGTCCAACGCTGATATGTTCATAATGTGATGTGTCACGCAAGCGGTTTTACTATCTCAACTGATTGCCAGCGTATATTCTAAACTTCACTCTGCTTTGTTGCCTTGTTTTGTTGTTATTGATGGTGCGCTTTGCCTGGCTTGTACGACCCTGTGATTGCGGCTTCCAGAGTGCATGTGTATTTTCTGCTTAGTTGCAATGTTGTTGCACGCGACACCCTTATCTTTTTTGCCACGGCTGAACTGTTGGGGGGTACAGGCTCCGTCAGGCACTTGTGCCTTTATTTCTGCCCCCCATGCGGGAAATATCCGCAAAACAAATAAGTAAAAAAAAGACCAACGCCTTCTAACCGGGCCCCAGTGCCGACGTTTCTACGTCACCTTTGTGGAGGCTAGCAGGGGTCACACACTGGACAAGGCTTCTACATCAGCATTCCGTTCGGACTCGCATTCAGTCGGAGAAGACAGCAGTCCCCGCCGAGCGCTGAAGCAGAAGTGGTGTCCTTCTCGGGCCACTCGGAGGCCGCCGATTGGTGACGTAAAAACTCAGCCCCTCGGCCTTACTATCTCAGAGGTATAGCCCGACCAACACCTCCAAGGCAACAGGGCCGTATGGCTGAACTTCCTACGTCACACAAAAGTGGCACAAGCGGGGAACGGATTCAACACGAGTGATAGGACAACGTTTGGCTTGGGTTCGTGTCCTCGCCAATTAAAGAAATGTGTACGCCGAACGCTAATACAGTAGTCGTGTTCAATCATATCCTCCTCTACACTGACAAAGCCTGGCAGATTGCCACGAGACGCGGCCGCCGAAAGTGAAAAGGTAAAGCGGCAGACAACGGATGAGAGGAGAGCCATGTAACGGGCGCCCCGCTGCGGCGAGACGCCGAAACACACTTGTCCCGAGCGATGGAATGTCCGCTCGTGCTCCTCGCGTTCCTCGCGCTACCGCTTCTTTTCTCGTTAGGTTTAAAAACCATGTTTGAGCTCCTGCCGCTGCAAAAGCTATGCGCTGAATACCAGGTTCCCCCATAAGCCCTTCTATCCTGGGAAAAGTGACGCCATTCATTGTTTTGAAAATGCTCTGTAGACGCGCGCCGCGCGCCACTTCTGAAATCTAGCTCAGTGCTGCGTTGTGTCGATCTTCCCAGGGCTGCACGTTGCACGTCCCTCGTGCATCGACGGACCTTGCGCTACTTTTGAAACATGAAAGGTTCCCCGAAAAATGCTCTCTGCTACCAGATCCTTGGGCTCCAAATCTGCTTCTGGGCACTCTATGGCTCCGTCATCGCACTGCCAGGCTCTGTGAGTATAGAGGAGGCTATGGTTCAATCCGTTCCCGGCGTTTTTCTCTACAGGGTACATTAAAATTTCTGCACTATGACCATCCTACGGATCCTTGAACGCGTCTCCGACTGGGTGTTTAGCGTCCTATCTTGCCCATAACACAAAAGCAGTCCTGAGGTGGCAGCAAACGACGTCAGAAAAGTCGGAGTGTCATGCTGTCGGATGTCACGATCCCGCACTTTTAAAAAAAGGGTCTATATATTCCTCCATAATGGGAGCAACGATCTTGTCACATATGTTCGTTAACAAACGGAACAACGTTCGTTCCAGCAAACGTTGGAGCAGTTCCTCTCTCGTCTGCGCAGCAATATGGCGGCTCCGAATCGAGTGAATTGAAAACAGTAAAGCTTAACTAGCGTGCTAGGACGCTATGGACATCGTCTGACTTTACGCGAAACGCTGCCCCGATTTAACGGAAATGAGCTAGGATCGTTTTTGGACAAGGAAATGCTTTGCACAACTGGGGGCTCCCCAGGCCTGCTAAGCAGCTATCGTAGTCAACCACTTCGTACACATCCAATCAGTTCTCTGCTTTCGGAGAGAGAGCTGTAGCAAACGAAAATATATCACGAGCTTTTCATGAATTGTATCTATGCGGAGAACAAGTCGGGTGCATCTTGCGCAGGAGTTGTGGTCACGTGAGAACGACGCCGTGCTCTGATTGGCATTTATTGAAAGCAGGGATGGGCAAAATGGATGCAAATATGTATCGAAATACAAATACAAACTATTTCGTCAAAAATGTATTTAATTACAAATCTAATTACATTTCCAAAAAAAGCATTTAAGTACAAGATACAAATACAACCAAATGTATTTGGTCTCCTCCAAATACTTTTCCAAATACATTCCTCAAAATTTGCGTCAGCGACTTCAGGGTACCTGCAACGGGTTTCTGGGTATCTCATTTTAATTTTTCATCGCACACTCGGGAGTTAGTGTGCGAGGCTCTAGTAATATAATAGAAACATAATCACAAAAAAATGTAATCAGCTTGGACGTAATAGGTGAAAAAAGTACAGAACTTTAATCAGCTTTTTTGTCGATAACATTTTGGTATCGACCAACAAAGAACCGAGACGACCATGACGCGCAGCACTAGCTAGATAATTTTTTATTGTGTCAACTGGCACCAGTTACGAAAATCTGGACGACCCGCGCATTTAGAATGTTGGAGGCAAAAATATGGATGGAAATCAGGCTGGAAAGCATCACAAGTTGTCACAGGCACTTATTTAGCCAGTCTGCCTGTGAACGTCGATTTCGTGACAATTCTCGCCCTGGACTAGAACCGTAATCACAAAATCACTAAACGCTTGTGCTTGATTGAGTGACACTGCATTTGGTGCAGAACGTAGTTTTCTTCCTGCTGTGGACCTTGACAATAAATTTGAGGGATGTATTTTCGCCCACAAAATTGTATTTAATTACAATTGTATTTGAAATACCCACGTTTTAGTATTTAACCACACACGTCAAATACATTACCCGATTTGTAATTAAATACAAATGCAAAATACACAAAGTATTTGAAATACGTATTTAAAATACTTGTATTTGAAATACTGCCCATCCCTGATTGAAAGGATAGTGGGTAGACCTCAGTGCTAGACGGCTCGAGGTCTAGCCCCTATTTAATTTAATCAGTAAATAAGAGCTCGGTGGTCCTGACCATGGAGTTATTATAATGTACGCTAGAGGTTCAACTGGCGCTAGTGTGCTGCTGCAAATTGAAGCAGACAGCAACCAGTCGGAAATTGACTTCCGGTAATCCTTTTCTATGGGAAAAAGCGGGTGCATTTTCTCGTAGCGCTCGATTACAAGAGCAAATATCACGAATATTTCGTACGTACTAGGCACATTGGAACATTTCTCAGTCACGCAGACGAAATAATTGGTCAGTTACGGCGTTTTTATTTCAAATTCGTGACATGAAAAACGGTGCTAAAACCGTTTCGTACATGTATTTGTGTGCACTGTCGGACACTGTTAGCGCGAACACGGCGTCGGCGCTTTCCGCCATGGGGGATATCCGTGTCAAACGATCGAAGGACATGTGGAAAACCAAGAGCGACGGCAAAAACTACGCAGTAACACTGGATAAGTAACTATGCAGGCGATCAAAACAAATTGAAAGCCATGTAATATAGTCCGATTTGCAATAAATAATTACTGCTTTATTCTTTCTGCTGGTGAATATGTGCGAAGATGCATGTTCTGGGTTCAAATCATCAACCGCACGCTCCAAATCTTTACAAATAGGGAGAAGTCAGAGAACGGGTGCTCGATAAAAACTGCCTGACATAGGAAATAATAAAAAGACACACCTTTCGTAGCCCACATACTTTATTTTTTTACATTCGAATGTTTTTTAACCGATCGTAAAGATGCAAGACGGAGTCATATTCATAGAGCGACAGGACGGGCACATTGGCAATATATAAGCGCCACCGGAATGCTAGCGAACCTTGAACACACTCTACATTCCTTTCGATCGTTATTTAGCTCAGAATCCTCGCTCGTTTTTACGTACCTGTCATGGAACAGAGGTTTGGGTATGAAATATAGCGAAGCGCAACATCGTTCAGTGGTAAAGAAAAATGCTGTAACTAAAGCAATTACACTTTTACAATATTAATAAACGTACATACCATCCGGTACAACCAAAATAATAAAAGTTATTCATGTTATTTTCCGCCGAAGAGACACAATTCACGCGCGTTTTCCCATAGGAATGCACAGGAGCACCGCAAAAGTAGACTGGTTGCTGTCTGCTTCAATTTGCCTCCCGGAAGTCGCATAGACACTAGCGCCAGTTGAACCTCTAGCGTACATTATAATAACTCTATGGTCCTGACATCATCGCAACGCCTGTGCAAGAAGCAGACGAACTTGCGCTCCGCACTGCCAGAGCCGGCTTCCCTCGTTTTTAACACTGCGATGTTTAACGGAAACAACCGAAACTCGGCCACTGCGCGGACGGTACTTATCACATTTCCAACAGGCCAATCTCACCATCCAGTTTCGTTAAGAAACCGCCACCGGCTTGCATCTTGGGAACTGTAGTCTTTCTGCATGCGCATTAACTTACGAAACGAAATTTTCGTAAGTTTTGCGCAGGTTACGACTGAATCCTACGACAGCTCCGAAGCTGTCTTACGCACTTCTTATGATAAAATCAGCATGACCGACAGCGTCGCGGTCGCGACGACCCATAGACGTTTATTTTTCTACGTGCACTTTTCACGCGTCTCGAATTCAAGCAGCAAGAAATAAGTAAAAAGTACTTGAAAAAGACCACGACGAACAAGAACACTGGATCTACAAACACCCGGGAAAAGCTCCAACGTCCACGATTCCACCGAACGCGACCAAGCGAGCTTTGCAGTTAGGCCTAGCAGGCAATCCGCTACTCGGCGACCGTCTGCCCACGACCGGCTGGCGTGCTGAATGGAATATGCCCGCGCGACCCTTGTGAGCCCTTCCCGTATTATACCTTGATCGCTGACCTCAATTTTAGATTAAGAGGTAAATTCCTTCCTCTTGTTATCTCCTTGTTTCCCGAGGAAACGGTGACTCTCGCCGGTGAAAAAGCGGTGAATCCCCGACAGACGCAGGAAAGATAAAGCAGCCATCGCTTTGACTAGCAGATGTAAAGCAGACGACGTTAACTGCGCCAACCCGCCGACGCCGTTAAAGAATGAGGGGTCTCGCCGCACAGGAAAGGAGGGGAAAAGTATTTGGGAGGGAACTTGCGGACACTAACACGCTCACTCTCGATTCTTAGCACACAAATCTCGGCGCCTCGGGACACCTCGCCAGTGAGTCCTTTGACTTCCCCCCTTGATGCATGCGCGTCTGCTAGTTGTCAGACAAAAACAACATACCGCTGGAGTTATTTCGTCTGCCCTCTCTGAAAGGTAAGACAGACGCAGACGATGTTGCGAGCAGACGACGTTGCAAGGGAGCAGACGACGCTGAGATAGGGGGTCGCAATCAGCCAATCACGGCTCGGCGTTCTGATGTCATCGCTACTTCCTTTCTCATGCGCAGAAGACGAAAATGAGCCCACTTGCGAGGCGTATATGTTTGAATTCATGCAATTTCTTGAAAACGCACTATGCATCTTCGGGTCGTTATCTGTGTCATTCATTATTCTCGGAAATGTGAACATAGACACGCTTTCAGGTGACCGTCATGCGATAGAATTACGCGACATCATCCTTTAGTATGCCTGTGACAATGTGATAACACTGCCAACCGGTGTGACTATACAGACACTGTTACATCTATTGACGTCTGCATTACAAACCTAGATAGTGGTCATATTACAGCTGGCGTATATATTATACGATCTTAGTGACCATTTTCCGATCTTCTGCTTTGGGTCTTATTTAACTGGGGAGCACAACAACGAAAAACAAACGTTTTGGCACCGCCCAATAAATGACGGCTCACTATAAACTTCTCGCTGCCTTATAGAACAAGAAAGTTGGGATGACGTCTACGAAGAACGTGAAACGAACCGTGCCTATAAAATCTTTGAGACTAAATTTAGACAGAATTATTATGCTGCATTTCCCCTGAGAGAGATAAAAAGAAGGAAGAAAATAAGAAAACCGTAGGTATCTGGCGACCTGTATAAAAGAATAAAAGAAAAAAAAAACCCGCAAGTATCGTGCTTTCATCATAAGTCGGGATCCCTCTCTTTTAACTGAATTCAAAAGGTTTCGAAACAAACTGAACACCGATCTGAAAAGCGCGAAGTGCGATTATTATCAAAATACGTTTCTGCATCATCCCAATGATAGTAGAAAGGTATGGGACACCGTAAATGATTTAACCAATAGAAGGTCAACACGATATATCTTGAAGGAAATCTTAATAGACAATAGAAATGTATCTGGAAAAGAACTAGCAGACGAAATGAATCGGCATTTTATTGACGTAAGCACGTACATGAGGAATAGTGTCAGCGCAGGTAACAGTGTGTCCACGATGAATCAGAAGCAGTCTATCATGCTAATTCCAACTACGTCAAACGAAGTGCAAAGAATAATTAGAAACTTAAAAAATGAAGCTGCCGCTGGAGATGATGGAATAAAATCTTTACCTATAAAGCAGACCGCGGGCATTATAAGTCCCATTTTGACCCATATAATAAATATGGTGCTAGAGTCTGGTGATTTTCCCGAAGAATTAAAAATAGCCAAAGTAACCCCTGTGTATAAGGGAGGAGGAGAGGCAAGTATTAATAATTATAGGCCGATCTCGGTTCTTCCAGTAATTTCAAAGATTTTTGAGCGCATTATCAATGACAGGCTAACGAGTTTTTTTCAGAAGCACCAAACAATAACGCAGGCTCAGTACGGTTTTCAGAAAAATAGGTCTGCGGAACAAGCACAAAGTCATATAAAGGACAAAATTGTTGAAAATATTGAAAACAAATTATTGACTCTTGGAGTTTTTTTGGACTTACAAAAAGCGTTTGATACTGTGCAGCACAATATTCTATTGAAAAAAAACTGGAAATCTACGGTGTACGAGGAGTAGCGCTAAGACTAATAAAAATGTATCTTTCAGATTGTTATCAATATGTATCTATAAATGACCATTCATCTAATAAATTGAAAATACGACATTGTGTTCCTCAAGGCTCCATTTTAGGCCCTCTATTATTCCTCGTGTACATTAATGACATTATGGCAATACCAGGTTCCCCTGAACTAATAATGTATGCAGACGACACAAATATATTCTTTGCTGGTGCGACGAAAAAGTGCGTCGAGAGGTTGGCTAATGAATATTTTTCGAAATTATCAATATAGTTGCAAATAAATCGTCTACAATTAAATACAAAAAACTAAGTATATCATTTTTAAACCAGCAAATAAGCAAGACTATAGTTCCATTAACGTAATATACGAGGGCACAACATTGGAGCAGGTAGCAGAACAAAAATTTTTGGGCGTCTGGTTTGTTGAGGATCTATCATGGAATTGCCATGTAAACAACCTAAAGGCTGATTTATCCCGGGTAACAGGATGCATTTATAGAATACAAAATTTGATACCGACCTGGTTAAAACACATATAGTATTATTCCTTATTCTACTCCAAAATTTGTTATGGTATTCTGGTCTGGGGAACGACGACGGCGGCGAATTATAATAAAATGATCCTTTTGCAAAACAAAATCTTACGAATGTGTAAAATTATGAAGGTGATGCCCAGAAATTTAAGAACACAACCACTCTTCATCAAATATAATATTCTTAAGGCAGATCGAATATATTACTTCAAACTTTTACTATGGATACATAAAAATAGACTTTACACCACACCAGCGAACAGCCCTAGCGCATATCCGATTAGAAATCCTAAGCGAAGGATACCAGCCATAAGGACCAACTATGGTAAACAAACTTTAATTTTTCAAACAACTAAAACTCTAAATAGAACGGACTTCAACATTAACTTTAACAACACGTTTCCTGGTTTTAAAAGGGATTGTAGAAATTTCCTGGTTGGCAGTGAAATCGCATTCTAATTTGGATAGTGTATTTCACCAAGAATACAATCACTGTAGCTAATTTCAAAGATTTGTTTTCATTGTATTCCTTCATATGAACTTGCTTGTGATGCTGATATGTCGGAGGAACACAATATTGCATTCTAGTTTTTTTGTTGTTACTGTTTGTTGTTACTGTTTTTGGTTTCTCACGACCAACTCGTTTATAGAGTTATTTTTAGCAAATGAATATAGTGTCTATTCTTCTTGTTTCTTTGACTTGTTTCTCTTGTTTTATTTTAACTGTATAATGTTTTGTAGAACCTGTTATTATGTAACTACTTTGAGCTGCTGGACTTCAGGGGTCAGAGGCTTTGTCAGGCACCACGCCTTTATCTCTGTCCCCTACGCGGCAAACCCGCGAAACAAATAAAGAAAATGAATGCAACTCAAAAGCAGGGATACGAACTGCAGATCTTGAGAGACTTAAAATATATGTTACAATGTTATCTCTGAATGACCGAGAGGAACCGTTGTTTTGCACCTTTGAGCTATGGATAGGGTGTGTATTCATTGTGTCTGGAATGAAATATGAAAGTTGCTGGAAGCCATAATATGCACGAATTTTGCTTTTTACGTAATCAAACGACAAAGCGCTTAGCTGTCGAAAATAATTTGCGTCAGAAGATAGCCGAAAGGCATGCATTTCTCGCGGTCACAAATAACGTGTTTAATCGATGGACAGGAAACGGAAATACAATTTAGCAAGTGTTCACATTCGAGCAATATATTGTACGTACCACACGCTGGAGCGTAATCTGAAAAGAGTTTATTTAAGAAAGATCTCAAATAACACAGACACGGGCGACGACAATCAGATCTTGACGATCGGACGAAATCCAAAATGACTTCGTTTTTGGAGCACGTTTGGGGAGAACTTCCTTTTTTTTTTCACATCTGCACCAAGGTGAAGGAACGGGCGCGACTGACTCGCGCAACTATTTTATGGTTATGACTCGGAAATACTCTAAGCGGATTAGGGCCGTTCGACGTCCCTCGGCTTCCTCGTTTCCCGCGAATGTCTAAGAAAAACGCTTGTACGGCAGGCACTGACCAGCAATATTTCTCACAGTGGAAGATAACACAGAAAGGGTACACATCATTCCTCAAAAATCATAAGTGGAAACTTTCAAGAAGGGACAGAAAACTTTGAATGCAAAACCGCAAAACATAGGCAGAGAATCGCGCCTGAGCGGGCTTCCGCAGTCTAAGAAAATGGCAGAAAATTTCTAGCTGATAGAGGGGCGCAAGAGTCGCACCAGCCGCATCAGCATCACCAACATAGTGGCGGCCTAGGAGCGTTTTTTGGAAAGGTGTATACAGCTCGGGCAGTCTGCGGTGGAAGCTTCGGCAGCCAGGATTTCGGGACACCGTGACGGCAGCGATACATCGCGTTTGCTCGTACTTTGTACCGGGCGTTTCTGGTATACCAACCATCACCATCGTGACTTCCGAAGGAATAACACTCCGACTTTCGAAACGTCATTTGGTTCCACTTCGCTACCGTTTAGGTGCGTGGACGGAATAGGACGCTAAACACACACCAGTCGCAGACATGTTTCAAGCACCGTATTTAAAACTCTAGTCCTCTTGGAGACTGTCAAGGGCAGCATGCGGAGGGCAAGTCGTCTCCTTCTTCCCCTAGAGTGACAGACGACACCGAGCCCTTATTGGCTTTGATTGAAAGGATAATGGGTAGACCTCAATACCAGACGCCTTGAGGTCTATACCCACTATTTTGTCTCAATCAGCCAATAAGAACTCAGCGGCCTGACACCATCACAATCCTTGTGCAAGAAGCAGACGAATTTTTGCTCCGCACAGGTACGTCTGGTGCTGATGCTGTAACGTTGCACCCGTCGAAGACAGTTACGGATCTTTTGGGGGGACTTCCAACGAAAGACGCGCGGTAGCAAACACTTCAGCAACAAATCCGGGTTGCGGCGGCGGCGCTCAAGCGGACGACCGAGGCTTATTTGGTTTCCATCCGGAAATGAGAGGAGACCGGAAAAGGAAATGGGGGAAGACGGAGCATCGCCCAATCACGACTCTTCTTGGGTTAAGCGTCTCGATGCGAGCGATCGGACGTGAGATGTGGCCCGCTAACGATACCAGAACCATTTCCGAGACACTCTGGGGTATTTGTGTAAAGATTCCTTCGAACTGAGCGAGATAACAACAAACACTGCACGCGGGCTTGTCAGATAAAGCTTGTGAGTGATCAGTGCCGATAAGTAGGCCATAGATTTCTTGGTGTTAATTCATCAGGGATATCGGCGGATGTTTTACGGCGTGTAATAATTTGTTTTGGAATATCGGTATATTTCTGTGATTTGTTTTCGACGGATGCTAAAAAAGGTGATTATTGGTGAAAAAAATCTTACTGAAGCTACAAGTTCAGGTTTCGACAAAAACTGTCGCAACCGGGGGTAAAATTCAGAAATTTATGTTTATCCAATTTAAGCCTTTTTTTTAACAAAATAATGCTTATTGGTGTTTTTAGGTTTTGACCGATCTGTAATTTTGACATTTACGAATTGTTTTGTGTATGTTGTTCGATTGAAAACGGGAATTCAAGGTCTACCAATATGTGAATGTGCACTTTGTGAGGAAAAAAAACGCTAAAGCATATTTTGCAACATTTAGGCAACCGGTCATTTACGACGCCCAACATACTAGGGGCCTGGTACTTCCCACTTAGAGTGTGATCCCAGTAAAAAGTCGATACAAGAGAAATGACTGATACCGATTTATGGAGACTAAATACAAGCACTTCCAAAATATCACGCTAATGGGAAACCGTTATACCCTCTATCACTAATCTTAAAAATCCTACAATCAGCTTGTCAGCTGGCATTCAGAGGATTGGCTGTTTGTCAAGCAACCTTGTGCCCCGACATCACATTCGTACTCCAGGAGGTTTATTCTTCGTACTGCCACTTCTTTCGCCGTGTTTTTCTGCTGCGTTTTTTGCCATCCCAACGAACGGTTTCTGCTTGTATCGTTTTGTTTTGACGGACATAGTATGTAAGTGCCCCTATAACCTGATAATCTTAAACCGACACTACAGCCAAAGCCTCAAGGCGAGCTAGCCCGTGCTCCTAGCGTCTACCCTTAATATGAGACTAGGAGCTCCGCCTTCAGCACGAGCTCTCTGGCGTCTGTGGCGCTTAGGTTACGCGTGCCTGCGCGTTCACACTTGTGTTAGCAAGGGCAGAAAACTCGCACTGAAGGCGGAGCTTCTAGTCTCAGCTTAAAAATGAATGGAGTATAGACCGAGCGCTCGTTCCGCGGCAAAACGTTTCAAGGCAGCGACCTCGCGCTTTCGCGCTTGAGGCATAAGCTGCAGCCTCAGCTTAAAAACTGGTTCACACAGCGCAGTTTTATTGTGTTTTGTTACCTTACGTCACCGAAACATTTGTGTCATAAATTTCGCATACCAGGTTTTTTTTTTTTGCTTGAACTGGTAGCCGCCCTTAATATGAAGCACAGATGTCCGGGTGACTTATACGTAAGATTTCAAAACGTGACGTAACGTAAGAAAACGAAGCTGTGTGAACCAGCCTAACCGCTCATTCACACTGGAAGCGGATCCGCGTTCGCAAAGCGGTTGAGAACGCGGTTGTATAAGATCCAGTACAATTGCACGCGCACTTGATGTCATCGAATGCGCGTGCAATTGTACGTCGAATGCGCGTGCAGTAGTACTGGATCTTTATGCAACCGCGTTCGCAACCGATTTGCGAACGCGGATCCGCTTCCAGTCTGAATGAGCGGTTAAAGTGCTTAAAATGTCGATAATAAGTGGCGCACGAGCTTTCCACGAGCCAGCAGCCGCCAGTGTAAGCGAGCACACGCAACGAAATTGACGTCATAGTCCCGCATTCACGCTTAAGATGACAGTGAAATATGTGGGCTCCCGGGAAAGGGAGAAAAGAGACAAGCTTTTTATATCCACAGCGGAAGCTGGTGTAAAATGTAGGCGATTAATTGGTCTAACAAGCACGTATCTTTAACTTGTGGAGATGAAAAGCCTGCCTTTATTCTCTTTTGGCCCAAAGCCTATAGGGAGTATTCACAGGACGCCATATTTGTGGGTGCTGTTTAGAGCGCATGCTCAGAACGAGCTCACATCAATAGACGCTTTACACACGCGCCAAATTACAGCCGCCATTGCTGACCTTCTCTTGTCTTACAGGGATGCCGAGCAACTGAAACGGTAGTTGACGATCCTCTACAAAGGCCGCTGCTTTAGAAAAGGACCCAGTTGAATCTAATATGGCAATAACCTGGCCTGCTGTGGTAATGATGAAGTGAAATAAACGGAATAATACCCCTGTTACACGGGCACACTTAACCACGGTTAACTCAGCTTAACTGCTGTTGCGCGGCACCACAGATACCGCACTATACTCTGGGACAGCTATTCCATAAGTAGTGAAGAGCGCGCGTGCACTGCTTCAATGGGTGCTCAAGATGCTCAAGCGCACGTTCGCCCATAGCTTTGACTGCATAGCCGCAGAATGTTGTCCGCAAATATTGTGCGCTAACTGTAGCTTAGCGTAACTGCAGTTAAGTGTGCCCGTGTAACAGGGGTATAAGAGTGAACAAAAACTGAAGGTCAGTTATGACGGCGTCCATGCACAGCTGCTGCAAAGCGTCTATAGACTGCTAAGACCGGCACTCTTGATGGTGTGGAATGCACGCTGCAAAAGAACTGTAGGATCTCGTCATCAGCACGCGCTCAGCATTCGCGCACACAGCTATGGCCGCCAGTGAATACTCTCTATAGGGAGTATACACTGGCGGCCATATCTGTGTGCGTGGTTGCTGAGCGCGTGCTGACGGCGAGCTTCCACAGTTCTTTTGCAACGTGCATCCCACACCATCGAGGCTGTCTGTCTTAGCAGGCTATTAATGTAAGCTCGTTCTGAGCATGCGCCCTAAACATCGCCCTCAAATATGGCGTCCAGTGAATACCCCCTATACATTTCCCTGTCTTCTTAAGCTCGAATGGAGGAATATGACGCCAATGCCGTTGCGTGTGCTCGCACACACTGGCGACTGATGGTTCGTGAAAAGAACGTGTACAACTAAGAATACTAAAATGTTTGGTTCAGTATCCTTTTAAGTGTGAACGAAGTATAGCGATCTCGCACGAGTATTATGAACTCCCTGCTCGCTCAAGCGTGTCGTGGTGCCCAAGGCGGCATTCACTGGCGGCCATATATTTTAGTGCGTTCCTGCTCTGCGCGAGCTTACAATTATCTTCAACAACGTTGCAGCAATGTGCCTTAGACATCACCAAGATTGCTGTTCTTTTCAGGAGGTCAGGGGGGGTCGTACTGAGCCTGCGCTGGGCCTGCGTTCATCGTGACGAACCCGCTTTTCAGCCGGCAATCGTAAGAATATCTATTAAAATTTTGCTACATATATTTTATATCTTCGTAGAAAACAAAACAAAAAAAAACAGCCGTGGCATCTTACCTGACTGAGCAGAACTGCTCTTGCGACTATAACGCTCGTACGTTTTGCTGTACCGCGGTACGAACTTTTTTGCCACGCGATGGCCATACAGCTGTTACAAGGGTTCTGCCCCCATGCTCGATCTGGTAGCTACGGTTTCGCCGTAGACCCTGAAGGATACTTTCAGATAAGATATCTGCAAACAAATTGAGAACCCATCGACCCCGAGAAGAGGGAAGTCCAGCAAAGCTGACTTTCTGGTGGGAGTGGCTATGTTGGTGTTTAGTTTACTAGGCGGTCACACACGGTACACGCGGCAACTAACGGGTTCTCGATGAAGTCTCTGCGGAACCTCGAGGTCGCGCCGGGGAAGCGTTCTGATGGTTTGGCGCCGCGGTGACATGCGTCACGGTTGTGCTTGGTTCTTTTGCTCAATCAACGTCGGTGGCATTGGCTCGACGGCGCCGGTTGAATTGACGCTGATGCTCGCGTCGGCGCTTGTCACGTTCCTGAAGTGACGGTTAAAGTGGAAGATGAAGAAGGCGAAAAAGCTCGAGGACAAAGGAAAAGGACAAGCTCGCGAGAGAAGATGACATTCGACGACTGAACCTGAATGGCGGCAGTTGAACCGCCAATGCTCCCGGCAGACCAGGAGCGACGTCGTGCTTGCTGCTCGCATCAGAAGCTCGGAGCATTGGACTTTGAGCTCGAAGACGGACGCGAAGGGGTGGCCTCGCTACATTCCCGTCAACCCAGGCCACGTACCTGGTTGGTCAAGCGACACCATCGAACCGGTGCTGGAGGGCTCAGAGCTCCTAGCAAGCTTGGACCCACACCCGTGACATCGAAGAACAAAGCCTTGTTCCGTTCCAAGCAAGATCGACGCTCGAGACTGTGAGTGTTCTCAGCTCCCATTTAAAGACGACCGATACTGAATGTAGTGACTGTAGCTATTTGATCACTCTATTGTTTGTTTTTTTTTCGCTTCCGCGTATACGTTTTTTCCTGTTCTGCTTCTTTCTTTTTTTTTTTGTGCTTGCGAGTAAATTAATTTTCGTTCATCTACTTATGAGTCGCTTCGTCTTTCAACCTGCCCTCGTCCCCTCGGAGGGACATAACAGCGCTCGACGAGGGCGAGGTCTTCGTCGGCGGGAGGTTGGTCGACACTTGAAGTTGTCGGGCTGGAAGCAGCGGCGACGGCGGTTTCATGTTGGCGGCGTCCGCATTCTCGCTTCTGAGCGCGCCGACGCTCCTCGTACTCCCGCTGCTTCTCTTCGAAACGTTCAACACGGGTGCCACCCATGTGAAGCCTGAAGTCCAACTGATAAAGACAGTGGCGCGATCTCTTCGTCACAGACAAAGGACACACGATTGGTCGGTAGGTATAATGACGTTTTAATATGGCGCGGCTAAGCCAATCACGGCGCAGGCTCTAGTGCGCCGCAGAGGTGGCCGCCGAAGAGCGCGCGGTATTGCGCAATGTCAGGGGGAGAGAGATGCCACCCGTGGCGAAGAGTATACACGACTCGCGAAAGAGACGGCGGCGGTGGAGAGAAATATAAACTGGGGCATACATCGTTGCGTTTTAGAATTTTTGGTCTACGCTTGGTCTGTCGCCGGAAACGATCCGCCAAAGCCTTTCCAAAGACGGCTTCGCTGTAACTACACGAGGCATCGAAAACAAGAAATGACACGTTGTAATTCAGGCATACTTACTGTAAAAGTTCTGAAAAAGACGGCTGGTTTTTCGATCGGCCGGGCGACGGTCGTCTTGTCCGGCGGCGTGTATGATGCTCCCTCCCCGGTCGTTTTGTGTAGTTTTATTTTTCTAACGGGAGACCGCGTGGGCCTTTTTGCCGACGCGGCCCCCCTGGAGAGCGTCTTCCTGTGTCTCCCCCTTCGGGATGACCCCTCGGGAAGAGATGTTTTGTATTTCGAATCTGGAGGCTTGCGCATTCTACGGGGCTTCTTGGGTTTCAACCTGGGGGTTCCGGAGAGACGCCGCTATGTCTGCAACGGGATGCACGGACGAAGTTACGGAGCTGTCGGCTGTATAGTCCGTTGGCAAAATAACGAATGTGTATCGACGCCCTTGCCAACTATTGGACGGTGGATATCACGTGGCTCCAGCAAAGCTTTGAAATGATTGGTTGATCCTCGCCCGAGAGTGAGGGGGTCAGCGTCTTTAAAAGTCCGTGACGGGGGAGAGAGAAGCCCCTTTTTTTGGCTTGGACTTGGACTAATTTGAAGGACGGCGAATTTCCTTTGCTTTGTATAGACTGTGTACAATAGCTCGTAACGTCTAAATAAACGGTTTAGACGAAGTCCTCTGGCATCTGTCGCACTCTTCTGATCACCCACCGAACAAGGCTCATCAAACGACTGGCCTCGCAAGACACCATTGGGCAGTCATAATCTATTCAACCAAGGGACGAACCTTTACTCTTACTTCACTAAAACAGTCATATCCTTAAAGTTGAGAAAATGTGTCGGAGCTACATTTTAGAGAAGGAAGACCGCAAGCACTCTTCTTTTTTTCTTCAAACATTTCGCTTGGAGTTTTGTTTTGTAAACGAGTACTCTATTATACATCATTTGTGGTCGTGCGCTAGACCGTCAGTCTTTGAATTCCGCTAAGCTCTACTGAACTTCATGAGGAAAAATACACATCGCGTTATTTGTGGTGAACATTGGTGCCGAGCGAAAGACGCACATTCTATCTTTTTTTTTTTTATGCTAGTTTCAATACTTCGGAACTCTTGTGATTACGTACGCTCGCACGTTTCCTAAGTGTCTAGAAAAAGGGCATTATTTCACGACAGATATAACATAACGAATTCAAAACTGTTTCATCTAGAACATACATCCACTTCTATGAATAGGGCCACCCTTTCTCCCTCCCAATGTGGTTGCGGTTACGAAAACTCACGAATACGCCGTCGAGCTTCTAGATCTTGCCGTCGCTTAAGTGCGCCATTGGCAACACCGAAATCGTTTTATTTGTATAGGTTTGTAAAAAAACTTAGTCTCCGGCACAGAAATATTTTTTAAAAAAAGCTGGAAAGCTTGGTCATTCTTAATAGCGACTACCTGAGTGTAAAAATCTTACACAAAAAGAAATATAAAAAGGTAGTTTGGAAATATTGTCCCGAAGTTTTGCTCGCGCGAGTGTTTAGTCTGGCTTTAATTTATATTTTTACCTCCTCCGAGGGTTCGCTCGTCTCCACAACGCGGCTCATGATTTCTGCCGGAGTCGGGAGGCCCCAAAAGGGGGCGAACGTGAACGCCGTAACGGTACATTTAGCTCATAAAGCCCCGATGTTTTGTCTTGTCCGTGTCGGCTTTTTGGATGTCCACTTCAAAGGTGGTTTTGCTCCGTGTATAACTTCTCTGTCTACGAATTTGCTTTGTATTGCGCATGGCTGCTCTTGTGAGCTTCGTTCGTATTGTGTTCTGTCTCGTGCATGCGCTAGTTTTTTGGAATGTTCATATTTGCTTCGGGCTTCGATCCTTTTGATTGACACTAAGAAAACCTTCTGTGATGGATTGCCAAAGAGGCTCCAGAATGCTGCTGCAATCAATATAAGCAGCCGCTAAAGGCCCGCAGAGGGCTTGGCTCCCGGATACCATGCCGTGGAGATCACCCTGCCTCTGGAAGCCAACCAGCAGGTCCGATCCCCTTCGGCTGAGGAATCTTCCGCCCACTAGCTCGCAAATTCAGGACCCCTTACGGCTGGGGAGGAGTTCGGCTCGCCCGCCTTTGTGTGGATCCTTGTTCGTCGAGTTCAGCTGTGGTCGGGGCACCCGTTGAAGGTGTGGTTGAGGAGGACGGCAGGGGGAAGTCGCCAGAAAAATGGGTATTTATCGCCCAAATTTTATTTACGAATTGTTGTTATCTGTTGCAAAAGAGTAACATGTCTATATAACCTAAATAAACAGTTCTTTTCTAATATCAGAATCGTCATCAACGGAGAAAGAACCTATATTTTCCGCTACAATATCTCCATTTTCACTCCAATGGTACTACATAATATTGACCTAGATATATATATATATATATATATAAAAAAAAAGATATTAAGCTCGAATGTTTGCAATAATACCCAAGGCACGATGTGGTGTGTGTATAAAAAGAGGGACAATATTTAATTTTTGCACAATGAATACATTTTCATGGTCCGATTTCTCGAGAAATGGTCCGGCACTCTTTTTCCGTATTTAGTGAAAAAGTTATTGTTTTCTTGCCTATATGGTTCAGCGTTTAATGTGCGCAGGGGCAAGTCGCCAAAGAGTTGAGCTAATGACAGCAAACTAATGCAAAAAAAAAGTAATAAAGAAAGAAAGAAAGCAGAAGACACACAGATTTGCTTGGCAGAGCATTCAGAGGAGATATCTCCTCCAAAGCAGGTTCACTTCTCATTCCGTATATCTCATTCACGAGCACGAACACTCAAAGAAGCACCGCGCCAGAAACCTTACCCCTGCCGATCCCAGAATCGCTGCCTTAATCTCCGACCAAAATGGCACCAGACTACCCGAAAACGCAACGAATCGCGATAGCGACCCTGAAAATTCGGCTTCGCCGCGCACGGCGCAAGTCGTGCGGAGCAGCCAGCGTGCACATTCCAGGCTCGCCTTTTTCGTTTCCAACTTTTTTCTTTTTCCACGTCTCTCTTCTGGAGCGTCCTCGGATCGGCTTCATCAAAAGAGCAAGCCGCGTGTTCGCAACGTTCCCCTTTCCCTCTTCCTCAGACATGTATCTTCTTCCTCCTGTTCCTCGGAACGAAGCAGTTCGTTCCCTCTCCCATCGCCCCCTCGACGCAATGGACCAGCCTCCATCCGCGAGTCGCCCGCAGCGCCGCAGTCGGTCGTTCGCCGGGTTCGGCTCGGTGCTCGTGGCGGACTCCGGAGCCTTCACTCGACGTCCCGCCGTGGTAGGGCATGAACGTCCGGAGCCGTGCGCGACGCCCACCCGCGCCAGCACCACCACCGCCGCCGCGATCCAACCGCATCATCGTCTCTCTCCGTCGGACAAGGAGAGCATTCCGAGTTGAAAAGTTCTCCGCGGAATAGTATCGCTAGCGCACAAGCTGGCATGCGGAGTGTTGTTGCTTCTGTGTTGTTCGTCGCGCTGTGAGGAGAGCCCGGGCGACCGAAGTGTGGAATGCGACTGTTTCTGGAGACAGAATAGCCAGCAGCGAGACTGTGTTTTTTTTTCTGTGCGCGCTTCGACTCTTTGACTGCCGAGTGTTGAGACGACCAGCCCCCCGGATGTAAATCGTTTTGGCGGCGGGGAAGCGACTCCGCAGCGATGAAGAGTTGATGGTGCTGGTAAGTTTTCTATCGTATTCGTTTTGTTCATTTATTTTCAACTTAGAGTTGAAAGACGACTGTTTGGCGGTAGGGGGACGAAATGTCCAAGGTATCAAATATCAATGCCTTCTTTCTTTTTAGAGAGAACAGCTCTCGAAATACTCGTTCTTCTATGTCATCGTTCTCAATCAGTGACTTAATTTATGCAGGACGGTTCACAACCGTTGCGTCATACAGAACATTTGTTTCTAGGGGATCGTCATTTCATAATCGTACATGAATGCAGCGTTTTCGAAATTTGTTCTAGCGCGAATTGGTTTGCGTTGCGTCACTCTTCAAATTCTGCAATACAAGTTTCGCAACATTTGTAAAATGGACAGGATGATGAGGCTCGTTTCATGCTTCTTGCAAAACCTGGGGAACGCTGGTAAATATCATGAAACCTCATTACCATTGTTGGAAATCCTCTTTCTCCTCTCAGTGGTATCATCACTGTGCATACGGTCTTCTTTGTAGTACAAGTTTTTCTGTTAGACCTTCTTGAATCACGTTGCTGTAAGCACTTTGGCCGTTCTGATAGTTACGAAAACCACATAACTTGATTTCGCATCAGGCATCCTGGGTATGCTAATCAACTAAGGAACACGCCAATTAGTTTGCTATCAGTAACGCTGTTTGTTTTGTTTTTCTGCGGCGCTTAATATGTATTATGCAGCCACTTAATTTGGCTGTGTAGTTTTTTTACAAATGCTGTAAGTGTTACGCGTGCAAGTACGGACAGACCCGGATCAGGGGAACCAGGACTTGCTGGTTAATTGAAAAATAGTCAAACGTCAGGAACCTTTACTGAAGTGAACGGAAACAGCAGCGGCGTTCTGGGTAAGGTTGCCAGCCTCATCCGATAACATAGAGTTGTGCTCGCGCACAATCGACTAGATACAGCTGCATTGCAAATACGTCATGCATCACAACAAACAATAACGCTTAATACAATGCACATATGAGCACAGTTCAGTTCGTTTTTCTTTTTTTGTTTGTTTGTAGTGATGTCACGTGTCGTATTTCTAACTTTCATCATGCTCGTCTGATTAGGTAGGGCGTGACTAGACGAGTTTTAGTGGAATCGACATTTTCCTGCACGATCCTGATATGAGAGCTCGCGCTTCCACTTTGGAGTATGCTTTGAAGTACACGCACGAAACTGTGTCAGACTTCCGAAAACGATTTACTATAGACTAGTAACTAACAGGGTCAGAGGACGGCAGGCGTTTCCTTCCGATGCCCAGTCTGCGGCACCCACTCATTGCTTTCCTTCGTACTTTGGATGCTCGAGCACGTTCGAGGCTCACGTGGTGCTGAAGCATTATCGATAGCAGAAAGATCGCACTGGAGAGAGACAAGTAAAGCCTCTCCCTGCCATTCTAGTCCTCTCTATCTATATATAGCATTAGTTAGACTGAACCCAACCATGCCTTGTTTGCTATCCTTAATGGCACGATCTTGCATGCGAGCAACTTTAAACACTTACCGCGTGTGGAGAGAAAAAACGAACAATCGAGTCATTCTTCAATTAAATAAAATACTGTTCGCAATATATTATATGTCTCAAGGCTCAGCTTAGCACCATAAAATCTTCGGTACATTCTGCTGCCTTCCGTAATGAGTTCGGATCCAGTTGAGCCGTACCCGAATATTTTACGAGCACTTCTGAGCCTTTAGGGCACGTGGACACAGAACCACGATCGCGAAACCCCGCTCGAGCGAGCAGGCACCGTTTCAAATGATGTGTCAACATAAAGAATTAATCTCCGAAACACAGTTTTCTTTTTCTTTACGGGAAATGAGACCGATTTTTTTTTCTTTGTGATTTCGGACAAGTACAATTCGCGATGCGCAAAGCACACCGAGCAATGCGTCTTGTCAAATAGTGAGAGCGGTTCCCGATGTTTCGTGAACTCCTCAATGGCCAAAACTGTTTAGGTATTAATACGAGTGGTTTTAAAGACCATCCAACTGGCCAACAATATGATAAAAATAATTATCTTTATTTTGATATCTCCAGAAGCAGCACTAACCGTAAAAGGCGGTGCACTCTCACGCCCTTAAATGATTGACCTTATAAAGAGGAAAAGCTGTGTCTGCAGACTTCCAAAGCTCTAATTCTGAACAGTGCCAGCGCTTTGCGGCACGTATTGTGGCACCAACGGAATTAATCATATTGTGTAACGCCCGAGAATCGTAGTAAGGAAAAGCGGAACAAGCTTTCAGGTCCAAAAAAAAGACACGGGGAGTCAGATGTCTCTTTCCTTCGACGTATCCTCCTGTGCTTTTCCTTCAGCTTAGAAGTCTTGCCTGTTCTTTGTTTTTCTACATCACAGTCTCGGGTGTCGTAAATACTGTTAACTATCACGAGCTCTCCTGTACATTCATTGTTCGTATTGTTCCCAACGGAGTTGCAACCGCAGCGCTTTAGACCTGCGTGTACTGTGCTACTCGATGGAATGGAAGAAAAAAAAAGTGATGGGGGCTCACAAATGGCTATACTTTGTGTCAGATTAAGAAAAGCTGGACAAGCTCCACCCACAAAGCCCTTTCCACTTTAGCAGAGCGAACGCTGGAGACAAGGTGAGAGAGGAGGCAAGTCCACTCGCCTCCTCTCCAGCGTAACCTCTGCTGAAGTGGAAAGAGTGGATAGTTTGCGGTTGGAGCCTGCCCTACTTTTCTTAACCGAACACAAAGTATAGTAAGTACCAGAAAACAAGAGGTTTCGATCTTACTTTTATTCTTGGATGAATCTTGGACTGGGATAAATCCTTTTAAACTGGAATTCTACTAATCGCAATACCATAAACGGGCCAGAAGGAAGAGGGTAGAAAGTCAAAAGCCTTCTTTTCGATACGGAAGGTTAAAAAAAAAATAGCGAAGTATTTCGTACCTCATTTCCTTCAAAAGCTCTCCGACTTTTCACTATGATGTATCCACGGTGCCCAACCACGTCAGCTGAACCCAGTTCATGTAATGCACACGAGCACTGCGTCACTCGGATGGGTGTAGTCGTCGACAATCAGCCCGCCGACGAATATTTGGATTGACGTTCGTGACCAGCAAGTGTCGTGACGTCATTTTTCATCACTTGCGAATGAAAACTTCCATGGTGCGCTTATAAAGCACGGTGGAAGCTTGGAGTCATTGTATCCCGCGAAATACAACATCACGTCCACGTGATTTCTCCTTTCGCTCTTGAGTTGAGCATTAAAGCTAAAGAGGAAGAAGCCGAGAAATCGTTTCATGGTGCCTTTAACATTCTCGAGGTGAGAAAGCGAAAAGAAAAAAAAATGTAAAAGGGCAATGTCCGAGGCTGTTCTAGAAGGACATTACCGCTGACTACCGCGGGCAGGCGCGCGCTCGAGATCATGCTTCCAAGTGACAGCGCGAGCGTCCGGTAGCAGTGCCGTGCCTCAAGGCAACGCCATGCTAAAACTGACTTACATATCCACTTCTTTTTAACACTTATGCCTACGGAAGCGAGTAAAGTATTCGATTTTTTATTAATAATCTGTAGTTCTGTATGTCGCCGCATTGACCGGGCTGCCTCCGAGTGAATTGCGTGACAGGTATTGGTGCGGGAGAAAATCCCAAGGTCGACATAGTGTACGTTTTCGGTGGTTGAACTGAAACACATAAACGCGGAATTTTATCAAAAATAATAAAATTGTGGCACCAGCTGAAAATGACACACCGCGGAACGGATCACAAAGCGAGAAACGTGATCACAATAGAGTATGCTGACAGCGTACAAAACGCTGGCGGCTCAGGAAACGCGATCATAAAGCCCCATCTTTATTGTCATTGCTACAATTCGATTATTCAAATACGTCTACGCCTGTAAAACTCCATTGCCAATGCGTATAACGTTTGTATGTACACACGTATTGTCAACTGCCGTCTTTTTTTTTTAACGATGGAGTATTTTTTCAGGAAGATTTCGTTCATACAGCCCTTATTTATTACAATTGAAGCCCTTAATGTAATGCGTGCTTCGCCAAGTCTAGCCCGAAATCTCCTCCCGGTTGCTTGAATAGGGACTGTCTTATTCCTTTTCGCGCTATATTTTAAAATATATACAAACAATTTCAACGTGCGTGTTGTGAACATGGATTTTCTTTTTTTACCATTGACATAAGCCTCAGTAGCGCTGTGAGCCGCAAAGGACAAAGGGTCTGTCAGAATAAAGACTAGTCCTCAGGTTCCTCGACAGTGAGCAGTTCCCTGATTGTGTTTGCAACAAGCCTATATCACTTGTGTATAACATTCCCCCCTCCCCCCTTTTTTTGTGATGACCGTGCATGGTAAAAATAGTGTTTTCTTTCGTGGCAACTGAGGTGTAATGGATCCTATATAGTATAAATATTAATTTAAAAAAAAACATTCAGTGATCTCGGGGCCGCGAAGAACTTGTTACTCGTCGTTGTTTGAAATCTCTCCTTCTAGGTCGCTCTGTTATTTTAGTTCCAAACGATACGCTATGAAATTTGATTATTTTATTATTGTATAGTTTATACTAAGCGTGAAATACCTAGACGTTCGTGTAACAAAGTCCCAATAATTGAAAACACGTTTATTTCACTTTCGTACGCTGTAGATCGTTGCGGTAGGTGTGCGGGACGTGTGAATAAAACTGGGGAATAAATTATGAACCTAACCCGGCGATCACCATCATAGGCCCCGTTTTATAAAATAACATCAAAATTTTCGTTTTTAATGTCAGGCACTCGTCATGAATTGCAATCTTCAATTATGAAAGTTGTAAGATACTGTATTAGGCTAGATAAGAATTGATAGAGATTCACAAAGCATTGCCTTTGCAGTAAGCGCGAGTGTGTACTGAAACACACCTAGCGCGAACCATCTAAGTTGATAGGTAATATGGTATTTGATGTGTGCATACATTTGAGTAAGTCAATGGTGTCGCGCCTGTCGTGCCTCGCACTGCAGCCTGTTGACGGGAAAGCATTTATTCTCAAATGAGGTAGAATATGTCAGTAGCACTCCTGAGAAGATGGCTGACGACGGCATAGAGGTGATGGTTTACAATTATTCTGCATATTGATCAGAAGGCATATACGCAGCCAGTTATTACTGAAGCAAAGTGCGAATGTCTATTAAATGAATAAATGACCATTATAAAGATTTGGCCCATCCTTTTTATATATTCAGTTGCAAGCCCACATACTCTAAAACGTGACAATAAATATGAGGTTTATTGAATACGCTTTTTGTTTGTGTGTCCGAAACCATCGCATTGTAGTAGATGAGTAGTACGCTGCCGAAATCGAAGGTGCAATATCGCTTAGCAAACTTAGTATTGCAGGTATTGCGTTTTCGCAAGAATATTTTTATAGTTGACGCGTTAACTACTATTACGCAGAGTAACAAAACAAACAAAAAACATTATTTATTATGAGGAGGACCGGATACTGTAGACGATCGGTCTAGTCGGTTCATCATTAAAATCCAACCAACAGAACGACACGGACAAAGTAACAGAAGACAGAGTCAGCGCTGTTGTTTGTCGGTCTCCTTTTACTACTATGTCCGTGTCGCTTCGGTGTTTGTACTTCTGAAAAGTCGACGTTGACGAGCCATCTCTTACACTACAGCCACTGAGGGCGTTGTAGTTCACGATCATCTTATCATTGCACGGAAATCATTGAGATTGCCGCAGAGCTAATAACAACGCCGAATAAGGAATGAGAAGGAAAAAGGCGCGAACATACTGGCGGATTATTCAGTCGTGAGTGAATTGAGGTCAAGTGACAAGCGGCATCGCGAATATCTCTTGTACGTATACTCCGTGTCACTTGTTACGTACAGTGCAGGCGAAGACAACGCCAGGCGAAGAGAGGAAGGGCGAGCACCAAGAAGGCGGAACGGGAGAGGAGGGCACTGGAAGGCGAGGGCACTAAGGAAATTAAAGGAAAGAGGAGGTTTCTTTCTTCTGCCCCAACCTTTGAAGTGCCTGCCCTTTCTCCCCTCACCCGGCGTTGCCTTCGCCTTTACTGCACGCAGCTAGTGACACGGAGTATAATATAGTCTCTCGATCCTCGCACTCCCTAAGTGAACAGTGAGACGATAGAGGGCTTTGTACTCCAATAACGGCGAGAAACGAAGGAGGCATACGGACCTTCTCACGCGTTGTTGCGCTTGACTCTTTTCAAAGGCGCGGTTCGACAAAGCATAACCCCACGAAATTCTTGGTTTGCACGCCTTTCTATTCGCAACTATGCACATAGATCGTGTGACAGAGTACAGCGAAGGCGCTTTTTTAGAGATGAGGCCGAAGAACCAGTGCGCTACGCACTCCGTTGTGAGGTGCCTAGATGGCGAACGAAACAACCCCTTTCTGTTGTTGCAACGGAGGCCCATTCTAAGCGCACAATTGGAGTGATGCCTAGCATCTAGATGTCGTTTTGTTTATGTATTTATTTCTGTTGCTTGCCACTATATCCGTCGAACTCCAGGGAGCACTCGCGGCTCGGCCGCCCCTGGAGGGTCGTCTTTCCCGAACGACACTCTCCATTCCCGGCGTCGAGAAATGGGCAAACGCGTATTCGGATCGAGTCCTCTTTTTTTTTTTTCTTTTTTTCTTTTTGATTTTTATTGTCGTGCATTTTCGAACTCTGTTTATTCGTCCTTCACGGTTGAAACTTATCCGAAAACAGAGCCCGGGTAAACAGGGAATGGGCTGGGCGGCGGTGGACAGCGAACGCACTCACGGAGATAAATTTGGAGACCAAGATAGAAGAGTGCGGCGTTCTAAAACAAAAAAGAAAGACACCGAAAGACTTACGACGGGTGTATATTCCTTGTGTAGCTTGCAAGGTGTTTGCCATTGTTACCTCTGGAAGTACCCTAAAAAGTGACGAAGCGGCAACAGTTTCAAGAGTTATGAATGCTTGGACGTTTAGCGTAATTGTTGCAGGAAGCGGTTTTCTGGTCAAATATTCAGTGACAGAAACAGTCGTACTTGAGCTGTCTTAAAAGGTCTGATAACGATTTCCTCGGTTAATAAGTTCGAATTAAAATTATGCTGATTTTTAGTTATTTACCCTTGCTTACCGAAGTACTGTTGATCAAGACTTCTGTTAACCGAATACGGCGATTTCGAAGTTTGATTCTAGGCTGCGACTTGCCCTCAATCCAAATCATTGCGTCCGAATCACAAGTTAGGTTAAAAAACTAACTCATTAAACGGTTAATAAATGTTATGGGGAGGTTGATAAAATTTTTACGGTATTACGAAACTATCATTGTAACGTTCTATCTTTGACGAAAGCCATATCAGATGTATTCGTATAGCTCTACTTATGACGGAACAGTACGTTTTAATAATAAACAACTTGATCTCATATTTCGGTTTGGTTTGAAAACAACCCGCTGCTATAGAATGATGGCAAAAGAACAGAAAAGATAACAAAATATAAACACCTTTGTTATCGCATCAATTAAATTATCAGGTACAAATACTGTTTAAGTAATTAAAATTATGAGACGCGGGTTGTTTACCTTGATACATGGTTTTCTTTTAACTCGCCATGTGGACTTCATAAACAATTCCAGCAGTTTGCTTTGCTGATCTCCTACCCTTCTAAAGCGTACAAAAATAAGAAACGAAACATCAGTACACAGGAATAGCCTTAGAGGGATACTCTGGCCGTCTTTTTTATAGTCCCCAATTTCCCTTGGAGCTTGCTAAACACACCAACGAACACCACTGAAATAGTAACCCCCATATTTGAACAAAATAACATTTTTTTCACGAAGTTACAGAATTTACCATTTTGGTCCTCATCGTGTTTTTTTTTTAAATGAAAAGCTCTACTGGCAACATTGAAAAAGTGACGTCATGAGAAGGCA
Source organism: Ixodes scapularis (assembly GCF_016920785.2). Taxonomy (NCBI): domain Eukaryota; kingdom Metazoa; phylum Arthropoda; class Arachnida; order Ixodida; family Ixodidae; genus Ixodes; species Ixodes scapularis. Next base: position 32,906,476 of record NW_024609880.1, on the reverse strand, counting down.
GGGGTTCACTCTTTGGGGTGTAGACTTTGTACCTAACTGATTACAAACAGTGTCATGGTGTCAAATGAGTGTTTTGGAAGGCCACTTCAGCTCTTGCGCAGCATCACGAAACAAATGCTCGGCATAGTTCATTTTAGGACCACCCGCTCGAACCGCAAGCCTGCCATCCCGTGACGTCACGGCGATGAAAACCGCGGGATAATTCGAATCTTTGTTTTGGCGTCATTTTCGTTTGCCGATTTCGCAACACCTATTTTGAATTTCACGGTACTAAATAGCATACCGGAAAGAGTAAAAGATGCCGATTTCAAAAAAAATATGGTTAGGTGGGGCTGCTCAAAATATTGCCGGAGTACCCTTTTAAGCGGGACGGCAAATGGGAATTAAAATATGGTTTTCAGACACGTTTACTCATAGTCGTGTAATAGAAACTTGTCAGAGAGTCACCCATGTGTGAGCGATTTAATCCCAAAACTTGAGTTGGACAGCAACAAGTGGAGCCCATGTAAAAGACCTCCACTTTTTGCTGAATTAACCTATTAAAAATGTTTTCCGGTAAACATTAAATGAATCAATCAATCAATGGGTTAATCGAACACTTCCATCCACAGCCCCATAATTTAAGCTTCAGTCTAGATACAGCCGACGCTACGAAATAAATGGGACCAAAAATCAGCGCCAAAAGCGCTACTCACTAAGTCTTATTTGTTTATGATTGGTTCAGCGATAATACAACACGTACCGAAACATGACGAACAACCATGATAGTGTGTTTTTGACGCCGGTGGAAAGGAGTAGAGTAAGGTAGCTTTAAGAAGAAAATGAGAATAAAAAACAAAATAAAATTGTGTATCTCGATTGTGTAACTCACAAACACTAAATGCAGCGTGGTACACGTAATATGGCATTGCAGATTGAAAATGCCGCTAATGCGTCTCGCTAACTAGTAGAAAGTTGCGAACGAATGCTTTGCTAACTCCGCGCCGTCGACAACAGCCCGCGCGCGCGTTCGCGCACGACGAAAACGAGAGCGAGAGATGGAGAGAGCGGTAAGCGAGCTGCTCGCGTCGAAAGCGTTGTCACCTTGCCGGGCCAACGATTTTCCCTGCAACAGCTGTTGCGGCTGCCGCTTCCATTAGCACGCCCTGAGCTTCCAGAATTTTCCATCTCCAAAACTGCCACCCCCTTTTCTTTTTGCATCAGAGCTTCCGCGACACTCTAATACCGCTAAAAAAATTAAAAAAAAAAAAAATCGGGTGAACAGGACGATTTTTTGCGCTTAATCGGCAACTATTTTGAGGTTGGCGTAGATCCGTTCGCTCCACGAGGTAAGTCTGTTTTTTTTTTTTTTTTTCTTCTCCTCCTGATACTTCCTTTGTCATAAAATAACGATTTGGGTAACTCCACCCGGGGGCCTTCTTTTTCCCGAATCGCCGCTCAAGGCGTACTATACTGTACGTGCGCCCGAAAAAGTGTGTGTGTGTGTCTGTGTGTGCCCGCCCGCGGGTGTGCGTGCATGTGTTGTACAAACCGCTAAACCTTCGTTTCTCGATTTTATTCTTGTTATTTTATTTCATCGCCGAGCGGGATCATCGGCCGAAGGTTGGAGGCTTTAGAAAAACCGATACTCGCTTCATTTTTCTAGCTTTTTCGCTTTTTTCTAATTCGCCGCCTCTAATGTCGCGAAACGGCTGCGTCCGCGATTAAACCGCGGTAGAGACAATCGACCGACGTTAAATATAGAAGAAGAAAAAAAAAAAAAAAAAAAACCACGCCCCAACGCATACAAAAATAAAACAAAGGAAACATATAGTAGGGAATCTTGCGGGACACGCCTTGCCGGCACAAGCCTCCGTGCTCGAAGGAGCAACACGTACCTGCGCTGACGGGGCACACATATATACAGCTCGCAAAAAAAGTGTCCGAATTCATATTTCGACGGTTGTTCAATTTCCGAAATGGGCAGATGGATAAACTGAATTCCACCCGCACCCACCTCGAGATGTCCGCCATGGAAACGATACGATAAAGACACGACGACAAGAAGTTCGATATCTTAACTAGTTTTCGTTTACCCGGTGATAACGGTCGGTAGACAGAACGTCAACGACGGATCTATTATTAACTTAGCACGTGCCTTACCAGACCTCAGGACATATAGTCACAGAAAGGTATTGTACCAAAATGAGTTGCTGGGCGAGTTGGATAGACATCTTGACTTATTTGCGCTGTTTAAGTCAAGATATATAGTCACAGTTCGGAATGAGAACGGCAAGGGCGTGCCTTTGGAACGCCCCTGTGTCCAGCTCGCGCTCCATGCCTTCCGTCGTGCTTTTGGCTTCGTGCGCCTGGTCGGGGTGCGCGAGGCGCCGAAGCGCCTTCGAAGGTGGGGGGAAGCTCGCATTGGGGAGACGCAAGACAAGTGAAGCTCCTCCCGGCCGTTTTCGCCTCTTGTGTGACTAGAAAGTTGCTGTCGCACTGCTTATATATCATATAGACCGTCTGCTGACACTCGCTGAGGCGTCCTTTTCCCTCTAAATCAGTTCAGAAACATTGGTCTTAAAATGGTAAAAAAAACTGTCTTTAAACTTGTTTAAAACATACATTTGTAGGGATCAAAACATACTCTTCGAACGTGCGTCAGGCGCGACTGTCCACAATTATTTAAACATGTTTGCATCAAAGACGGCGTCTTTTCGTACGATGTATGCGGAAGTTTGCCTCCAACTGGAAGGTGCCGAGAATACCTAGTTATGTTTATAGTTATATTCAGAGACTATTTCAAAGTCTACTTATTTCCGTCTTGTTTCACGCGTTGGTGCGTTCCTTTATTTCCCTTTTTAAACCGCTGCTATGTCGGAATAAAATTAAAACTAGCGCAAGCAGACATTGCCACACTACTAAATGCAACGCCAAAAAAAAAAGAAAAACAAAAAAAAAAAAACAATAGTAAAATTTGATTTCCAGTAAGAGTAAAAAGAGCCTTCGTTTTTTTTTTTTTAATCTAGGTTGTAAATGTTTATTAGTAATATTAGCGAGTATATTTATGCTAAACTGGACGACACATATTTTTTTGTTTCTTTCGTAAGACCAACATTTTTTGTTTTGTGTTCTTTGTTCGAACCACAATTCTATATTGTTACATGTTCTATATTTTGCTTTGTTTCATTGGTTTATTTATTTGTTCCAATATTTTCTTTTACCATAACAAGTTGTCAGCATATATTCTTACCTACCTATAACGAAGAGAATTACCTAAATGGGCGGAGTTGTAAAACTTCAAAAATAATATAAAGTTTCATTCCACAAAAGGCGCAAATTCTTTCGAATAAATGTCCTAACCTTATACGATATATGCTCATTGCAGAATTTCTCTTACAGCACTTGCCGAGCCGAGACACGCGCGTAAACAACACAAACAAACAAAAACATTGTTGATCATATCATTTAGAAATAGAAAATACCAAACTATAGGTTCCCAGATATATTAAAAAAAAACGGTCACTGTGTTTTTACTCTTATGTGCAATTAAAGAGGCTTTGGAAAAATCGATGATTTGGGGTATAAAGTTCCCAAAATCATCGAGCTGACCGAGGCTCCTTCTCTTTGGTCGCTTCTCCTAGCACACCGGGGCACGGTGGCAAAGCCAGACGCCTGTGATTCAGCGCGAGTGTGTCGGTGACTTCGAGGCTCGGTTTCCCGTTTTGGAAGTTGGGCCGATGGCGTGGACTGCGGAGTCAGAAAATACGCTTCAGTTCGGATGACTATACTCACACTCTGAAATAAAACTTTAAACAAACTTCCTTTCTTTCAGTTTTAAAAATCGAGGTAACCTATATTCCGTTACTTCTATTAGTATTATTTTATTGTAGACTTTCCTTTCGGGAATCTACCCTTATTCTACTAAGTGCTGTAGTTCCCTTTATTTATTTTGTCGGTGTCCTAATCACCAAATACGTATCACTATACCTCTCCGTGGTTAGCGCCTCATATCACGTCCGGCGGTCCACGAGATATACCCAAAGCACTAATGGTTGACAACCATTTATCTGGTGATCTGTTCTCCCAGTGTGACGCGAAAGATTAAGTAAGATGCAACAAAAAAAATTAATATAGCGGAAACACGAGGTGCGCGTAGTTACTGAACAGTGTATTGCCATAAAGGCCTTGTAGTACGCGCTTGGTATTAGAGCCGCAACTAATTGTCTTTTCTTGTATCACCGAGATCCTGACTTGCGTGAGTGTCAAGGACTCCGTGGAATTCCTGAAAACAACGGCCTCTCCCTGTTGCTACTGTGAGAGGGGAAGTTGCCAAAACAAATCAAACTTTAAAAGCCTTACGTCGAAATTCATGCGGTGATACATAAAAAAATAATAAAAAAGCGCATTTCAATATTCTGACAGCCCTAGCTTGACCCGATCGAGGCCCAGGGGTGTAATGTTCCCAGAGATTTCCGGCAGGTTAGAGCAGGAAGCAAGAAAGCATGTTAGTGACACTTCAAACATGAAGGACCTGCCTCCAAATGTCGCCGTGGTCAGGCCCAAAGTGAGCGTTCATTTCTGTACTCATGGTTTAGAGAACGTACAAAAGGGATGAGGCGCCTTCCGAACCTCCGAGGTTCAAATAAAAGCTAATACCTAAACGAAACGAAATGAAAAAGAGATCCTGTACAATATTCTGAAGACACGGACTTCCAAGCCTATGTCCATGACTAGCGTTTAAATTTTGAGACATCGTTTTCATTCAGATGCCTAACGACCTTCAAAAAACTACGCATGCGAAACAGGCAGAACTTTCGTGACAGGGAAGCTTTTATCCCTACCTTTTCAAAAGACGGGAAAATGCCAGGAAGGGAGAAAAATATGGGAACGGGAACGAACGATCGTTGGGCGAATCGGTAGGAAGTGAGGACAGACTCTCGAAGGTAAACTAGGCCTATGCGTAGAAAGAAAGACAGAATAAAAAAAAAAGAATATATGAACGTACGACCCGATTCCCCGAATGGCGACTTTTCCGCACGCCCTCGTGTTCTCGTGCCACTCCCTACCATCTCTAAAAAGAAAAAAAAAAAAAAGATAGTGCCAGAGAGTTAGAAGAGCAAACAAACCAGAAACCTCGCACAAAGAACGTAAGCAGAAATGCCAAGTTTCACCGGATTTGCATTTTGAGGCGGTAATCTTTTGGCGCGTTCTCCTACGCTACCTCCCTCACAATAACACAAGAAAGGAAGAACGCAGCAGGCAGAAAGGAAGGATGCAAAATTCTCTAGTCCGAAAATAAGACATAAACGAAACAAAACATACTTCGAGGTAAAGAGAACGCAAACAGACGACAGTTCGCAAGCATAAACGCATTCCGAAGAACGAAAAGAAAAAAAAAAAAGAAGCTCCGGGCTGTGTTTCCGCGTGCCGTCGTGCATGTTTGTCGTCGCAGCTTTTCGTTCGCGAATGTCGATAAGTCGGCAGCGCGGAGAAGCCAATGAAAGCCGCTACAAAGGAGAACGCGGCACGCAAAGAGGCAAGGGCTTAGTAAGTTCCAGTTTCTATCTCCTTTCAAACCACAAGCGCGTATTAACATTTATATTCACGTCGCGGAGAGCGACTTTCCTTTTGAACCGCCCTCGTGTCGCAAATACACTGCCGCAGGATTTGGAAGGAAGAAGAAAACCCGATATGCCTTATTGATATCCGCATTAGAAGACACGGCCTTGTCATATTTTTCTTCTTTTTTTTTTCAAAATAGCGTTAAACAAGCTTTTCAGAAGCTGCTTTTGTACTACCGACATCATTAGCTTTGACTTCACCCTTGCACGACAAAGCGCGCATTAAGAAGCCTCTAAGACGATGTGAGATGCATTAAGGCATATGTTTCTTTAACGTTTGTACCCAGTTCCTTTTGTTTTTAATGCCCGTTAAACAACATAATATGAATGTTTACAAACTGTGCTTTTTGCCTTCATAAACAATGCTGCCTTAATCTCCCCTTCTGATTGGAAGTTCGACTTGTATAGCACGACTTTGTTCTTGGGGTCTTTAGTGTTTATTATCTCGTAGTTAAAAAATTGATGGACGGAAATTGATGGACGAACTTCAGGTGTGTTTGATGTAACCGAAGGGAAGAACTTAGATATCTTAAAACACACTCCACAACTCTGGTTTAGCCCACTGTTCTTCCAACCCATTTCTTTAAGCTGTTTTTACAGATCCCTTCATAGTCCACGCTAGAAAAGCAAATAGAAAAAGTGTGGTTCCTCCAATAGACCGATCTCACTAAAGGCTGGATCTCATGGGGCGAGTATGCTGCGTACAATCGACGAATATTGCGCGGTGGCTTTTGCTCTGCGCGTGGAATCAGCACAGTGGCTGCTGCATCGCACGCAAAGCGAGCGTGTCGTCGGGGGAAGTTCGTTAGTTGTTCGTCGTATAATTCGCTCCATGGAGTTAAGCCTTAAGGGCCGCCCACACTAGCGAGAAAACGCGCGTGGCACGCCGATCACGGGAAGACGCGTCCCGCATCCTGAAGACCACATTAGATAGAGTTCTGCCGCCGTGAATGTCACGTGACAGCACAGGAGGCCTCGCGCACTCTTGAAGCATTCGATTTTGCGGAACGCGTTTTCAACGCGATCGGCGCGCCGCACGCGTTTTCTCGCTAGTGTGGGCGGCCCTTTAAGCTTTCAACAAATCCGTTGCACCGCCGTAACTTTTGTTCCAAGGCGGCAGACGGCTTTGCATGCGAGGGTTTGTACCGTCTCGAACTCCACACTCGCAGAACTCCAGCGGAGTTGTTGCACGTCCAGAAAGTCCGCAGTTCCCTCGGTGCATTGCGGCAGCGGTGGCATAGTTAAACTTGCTGGTAAGATCCGTGCAACGCGCGCAAAACAACGCCGTGCAGAAGAAAAAAAAACAAAGCAGCGTATTAAAAATGACACCCTCAACTTAACATGTTAAATCAGTGAAACGCACCCCAGCAGCCAAGAACCGCATCTCATCCATTGATCAAACGAGAATACAGTTCATGTAACGAACAGATAAACAGACCATCCTTTCAAGGAGAATCAGGCTGAATTCGCCGCACCTAATTTGAAGCAACCCCCCCCCCTTTTTTTTTTTAACCTTCGCAACCATGGACCGGCATCAGCATTCATCACCGAACGAACCGCTACCCACCCTCCTATTCTCAAAACCAAAAAAAGAAAAAAAAACAGTCAATCCGTGGAAAACCCAGATAGGTGTGGGGAACACACAGAATAACGGCGTGTGTTTGGTCTCATTAAAAGAATAAGAAGAAAAATAAGGAGTGAACGTTTTACTTGATTGTGCGAGAAAACCGATTTCCTTTGAGAACACAAAAGGGGTGAGGAGAGCACGTGCCACATCCGGGAGGGTTGTACTCTAAGACCGTCGCAGCGTAGGATAATTCCGACTCCGCTTTGCCCCGCCGCTGTTGATTCTTGACAAATGAAGCAATTGAGTAACTCCCAAAGAAGCGGCACGTTCCTCCCGAAAGCGCTCGAAACTCGGAGGCGCGTGGCACTCCGAGATAGGAGTCGCAGCGTGACGCTCGCCCGCCCGGTCGACTCTCTCTCCCCGCTCACTCCGGCGTAGCGCGGGGAAGTCCGACGCCCGGGGGGGTCGTCGGCACGGGAAACGCGAAGCGAACGCGGTGTGCAATCCTTTGTGTATATAACACGCGTAGAAGCGGGCGGGCGGGCGACCGGTTGTTCGAGAACTCCGGTTGGCCGGGGAAGCGACGTTTTGGGCAACAGGAGACCCAAAGCGAAAGAAGCGGGAGACATCTCGCGTGCGTGCATTAGGCGCAAACGCGGAATTAGTTTGGGAGCGCGTGTTCGGAATGTGCCCAGGCGCCGATCGCCTTTGCCGTGGCCCGACCGAGTTTGTTTCAGAGGATGGCAAAGAGAGGGAAGCGGGTCCGGGCGAGAGGGCTCGTTGCAAGTGCGGCTGGTTTTGGGTGGAATAATTGACGTTCGAGAAAATAGGAGAGGGAATTTCGCGCAAAGCTGTCCTCTGGATTTTTGGGGTGGAGCTGAGCTTTTGGCGAAGCTACCTCGCTGCCCAAACATGACATTAAGCGGCTCTATTTTGCCCTCGGGGGAAGGCGCAGGATATGTTTATATAAGAGGAACAGTTTCTTGAGTCGCATTTGGTGCACAATGTCGGAATATAAAAAAAAATTACTTCTGCGGGGTTTGCGTGGGAATCGATTGGAGTAAACGCGTGCTAAAATATCACAATTTCCCCCCCTCAATTTAGCACACGTGCGAAAATATCAGAATTCACTGTTGTTGGGAATGAAAACAATAAAACTAATAAGCTGCCCCTATTTTTCGCTCGAAGTGAAAAGCAATGGTTGCGTTCGTACTTTATTTCCAAACGATGAAACAACTGTCCTCATGTCGCATCAAGTCCCAGCCCCATGGAAGCATTGTTTCCAACATCACCTTTAAATATACGAGACTACAGCGAATTCCAAAGCTATTTATGTTTCCGCCCAGTACCTACGTCGTTTCATTTTGTTTCGTCATTTCAGAAGGAAAACACGAATTGCAACTGCAACGTTCAGGGAATATCAATACCAAAAGGGGCTCAGTTACGCCTCATTATATACACGGGTCAGCACTATGGCAAACCACACTAAACAGTCGCTTTTTTCTCTCCATCCGCACGTATAATACACGGCGAAAGAACAAAGGAAACCAAAAAAGCAACAAACGCGAACAAAAAAAAAAAAAACAAGCCGGCAGTCATAGCGGCTCCATTACGAGTCGACATGGACACGCGTGCGTTTCTAATTCGAGCTCGGCGCCGGCCCAGCCAGGCACGGCCTCAGTGTCCAAGTCGCAACCCGGGGCCGCGCTGGCGTGACTGCCGGGAGACCCGGGGTTCCAATCACGCTCGGGGCGTGGTTCGCGCTCGGACTCGGCCAGCGTCCACCGCCAGCGAACGCGCGCGAGGGTCGCGACGGCAGAAAACAAAAATGAGGCTCGTCGACGGGCACAACGCGGCCGACTGCTCGGACGAACGGACAGCTGGGAATTAGCGAGAACGGCAGTTGTACACCCGCCTACTCCACTAAGCCGACAGTGCGGAGGGAGCTACGTGCTTTGCTGGACAAATCAACCGCCTCCTTTTCGTCCCTTGACCCCTCTCTTTCTCTCTGGGCGTCGGTAGGGGCGGAAGCTTGATCACGTGACGGAAGATAGACGTACAACAGCACCAACGGGCACGTATGTAGTGTACACTGCACTGTCGGCCTAGGGGTGAACGGAGTAGAGTGTGTACGACCTGTAATGACCCTTCCCGGGCAGACAGGAGCACAAAGAGAGAAAAAATGAAAAGGGCGGCAAAAGAGATGGACACGCGCCATCGGCGGACTTTCCTATTTGTCCGGGTAACCGGATCGGCATGACCTAATGGTCCGCTATCCGTCATCGCTGGACGGGACAAAAGGGCTTCGCGGAGGGACGATACGGCAAGAGCCACTCGCAGGCGCACACCGATATGTATCGTGGTGGAACGTGGTCAGAAGTGGAATCCCCGTGCACTCGAGGCCTTTCCTTTAGGATGGCGAGAATTTGCTTCCTTCGAATAGTTTTCGAACGAATCAGTTGCTGGCTATCCAGAACCGTGCTCGAACTGATCGCACAACCTCTAACAAACCTCTTGCACACCTTAGTTTTAGAGCGCAGCTCTTAGGGGGCCCGTTTCCGGCTTGAGCGGCGTCGCCGTCGGCGTAACCGCAAGGTCACGTGACCTGGGGGGCGGGGGGGGGGGGGGAGGGAGGGGCAGGGGTCACGAGTTTTGTAGCGGCACAGGGATATTATTATTAAGCCGTAGACATGCCCCCTTTTCCCTTCAAAATAAAACAACGCACACTCGCTTTCTACTTGACACGAATATGGATGGCTTCAAACTCAAGTCCTCTTCCGGTCAATCTGAAAATAGTGCAAAGCGCCGTGCACTAAACACGCCATCGAAATGGCGAGTCTATCAATTGTATACAGTCTTTTGGAAGTAAGTATTATATTAGTTATAAACTTGCCAAATTGTTGTTTTTTTTTTTTTTTTTTTTCGCGCACGACTTTGCGATATTTTTAGACCATCCGTAAGAGAACATAATTTTTAAGGGGTCTTTAGACCCTTCCAAAAAGGGTTCCTGGCAGCTTCCATTTTCAGTGCTCGTACGTATGGCGCGTGATTTGTGCGCTTTCCGAAGCGACAAACATGCAGGTGCTGGGCTTAGGAGATCGCACTCTTGGTTGAGGATCTGTAGACGCTGGAATGGTGTGTAGACAATTACAAGCATGGCTTCCCAACTAATGCCCCACGCGTGCAAGCTAACGCGCAAGCACGTGCAATGTGCGCGTAAAGATAGCTTTGGCAAGCTTGAAATGGACCTTTTCCGACAAGAGTTTTGCGCACGCGCGAGCGCCCGATGCCAAGCGGCGGAAGTCAGCACGAAAAATCGAGGAAATTTGGAAGGAGGCTGTGGATCAGCGAGTAGAACACTTAACTGCAGCATATATATAATTGTATTACACAAAAAAAAAGAAAGTGGATGCAAAGAAAAGCACGGCGTTTAGGTGGACGCCATGGATGCCCCTCTTTAAAGTCGCGTTGGGCACGCGCCGCAGGGAGCAAAGAAACTGGTAGCGTAGCTCCCGTTATCGGTTGGTAGCGTGAATAAGTCACTTCCTCGATTTTAAGTTTGTGCAGCCACCGCCTGGTGCCGTCGATATGTGGAAAAGGTCCATTGCACGGGCTTTAACGCGCGGGCAAAGACGTGGCGGCGGCTAGTGGCCTTTCTTGCAATCGTCTATTCGCGGCGAGAAATTTCGGTAGCGACGGCTGTTGGAATTGTTTCACAACCCAGAGTGAGGATACCTTCATTTCCTCTGCCGGTGCAAGCGCGTGCGATGCCAAGCTTTGATGCGCTATGAAAATGAAAACATAACCGCGTGGATCGCATATGCACTAGCCATAGTGGGGAGAACATTAGCACCTCTAGCGAGCTTCTCACCGCGAATAGGGGTAGAGAAATAGACTCACTAAGCGTTCCACACACGCGTGACGCCGCCATAGCAGTAGTTCATAGGAGGAAGGCGCCAGTTCACAAGACAGCTCGTGTCGCCTCGTGCTCAGCTCGCGCACACTCGCGGCGGGGTTGTCGCGCGTGCTGAAAGACTGCAGTTCCTACAGTGAATGGCGGCAGCGGTGTTGCAATGCCATTGGCTGGGAGATGGGTTGTTTTTAGGGAGGGTTTTGTGGCCGAGTGTGTTGGCGCAACACAGCTCGGAGCACGTGGAGTGAAGTTCGCGCTGCAGAGAGCAGAAATCGTAGGTTCGATCCCCACTCCTACCTGCATCGTTCTGGATTCTCATCGCACCGGCGTGCAGCCGTGTTGCACGTCAAAGACCCCGGCTAGCAGAGATACTGGACGGGCTAAATTTCGCATATACAGCGAAGACACCGGATGTTCACTGGGTGCACTAACCTCCCATTGCTCCAACATTCACGCAACACAAATTACTCGGGCCGAAGGCAGAGGTTATATCCAATTTTTATTGCCACAGCTGTTTTTGAGAATGCATTGGAGATGACGTCTGTCGAGACTCTTCAATGTGAATACAAGTCAGACAAGACAGTAATGCTGTTATCCTTATTTTAGAAATATGGAGCTTAAATAATAATCTTCAACGGTCCTTCCGTCGGAATCGGTCTCTTTCCGCGTTGCATCCGCACCAAAGATAATCGATCCACCTTGAATGGCTTCGAGAGATTGAAAGAGGGGCGACGGTAACAGAGGTTGTAACAGAGAGAACCATAAAAGTGTAGCATCAAATATCCTTTTTCCATTCTCCCCGACGTAAACCTCCCGACAACACAAAGGCTCATTTTCGGTGTGCCAGTAAACCAGCCTTCCTTCCCGCTTGACAGCCGAAAAGACCGAAACGTGCAGCCATTGCAAGGTCGACAGCTGTGCCCAGCAGTCGTACTCCGTCTAAAGTTCGCCCACTCTTCCACGACTGCGAACCAGCAGTTTTCTGTTTGATTTTCTTGTTCCACAGCGCGTAGCGGAAGGAAGCTAACTTGCTACCAGACTTTCTCGTCCGCTCGTCAGGGGCGCCATAGTCGCTTCCGGCCGCCAGATACCCCGATAGCGGCAACCCGCCGTCAAAACTATTCTCCGTCCTGCCTTACGGCGGACCGCTGCGTGCGCTACAAGCCACCCCAACCAATCTAGCGGTACGTAAGTAACACGTGACTCCATACTCTAGTTGGCGTCGCAGTGGTCCTCCTTAAGGTCACGTGACATTGACGCGGCTTTGGATTGGCTTGAACGGCCATTTAACGTACCCTGCGGTTCACCGTAAGATTCAAACGGACTAGAGAAGGTTCCTGCCGCGGGGTGCTTGCCCGTCTGGCCGCGGTGCCAAGCATATAATGGAGGCAGCAGACGTACTGTATGGTAGAAGAGTGCGGAAGAGGGAAAGGGGGCAACCAACTGCCGGCGACATTCGATGAAGCCAATGCGCCGTGAAATACAAGAGCCCCGAAATGAAACGCCGCCGGCTGCTCCATTGCTATCAGGCCTTGCACTAGCGAGTTCTTTCTTTTTCTTTTTTTACTTCTGCGTCAGGAGCCGGCACGAAGGGGGGGTTACACCGAAGCAGTGCGGCTCGTAAATGCGACACGCTTTCGGTTTTGAGTCGGGAGAGTCGACAATAGAGCGTAATGTTTGGTTTTGGCTTTGTTTTGGGCGCCCACCCGCGAGCGGTTCGTGCACACCCGCTGCCGCAGCTCCGCACTTTTGGTAGAATAGATAGACGACCGAGCCGTCCCGGGGAATTGAAAAATATCCGCTTTGGACGCTTCGTTTGCTGCTTGAGAAAACCACGGCAAAGCTTACGAGCCGTCTAAACCAATCAGGCGTTGTGTGTGCCGTTAGCCGCAGCGTCGCAGTGAGCGCGTTCTTCTTACGATGGAATTGGAAAAGAAAATGTGCCCGCGCTGTTTTTTCGTTTCGCATCGGCCGCGTTCCTGCACAGGCAGCCTTGCGCCTTTCGCACGACGGGTAACTTTATCTCACTACCGCGCATTCGACACGCTCGAATTGTCTTTCAAAATTTTAAGGATTTAGTTTTATTAAATGACGCCCAGCATAATTCTGATTGGAGCCATAGGTTTATTTTCTCTATTTGCATATTCAATAAACAAAATTTACTTAATTATCTAACATCGTGACAACAAGCCCCCTATATTATGTTCACTGGCCGTACAGCTCACCTGCACATATCGCATTGTTTTCGTATACAGTACATCAACTTGGTTCATGTACAATAACAGGCGACTCTTCACAAGAAATGTTTTCTAATGCGAAAGCATTAACAGGTCTCCTTCAGCGACGCCGCCGCTGAAGCCGGCGAAAACGGCAACTAAATTCCCATTGGGTGGGCGTTGTCTGTAGTAGCGAAACGGCATTTAAATTCCCATCGGCCGCGAAAAATATCTCAGGGAAGTTTTTCTTTACAAGAGACGTTTTTTTTGTTTTTTTGTTTAAATACATATATACGGCGAACAAGTGTTCCAAAATGTGTCTATAGCGCATTGGAACTCGGGGAAGAGCATGCCAATCAAAGGCCAACGTACAAAACGCACCTGGAACGCGATATGACGATGCAGCTAAGCGCGCGCAGTCATTGGTTGAGTTCGGGGGGCAATAAAGGCACCTGGGCTCGTTTGAGGGGCTAAACAATTCGCACGAGGTGCGCAGAGAGAAGACGAACTTCCAGGTCGTATGGCGTATAAAAGTGCTTTCTGCATACAACAAAAGTTATAGTATATCATCTCCCTCCTCCAAATCATGCTTCTCTGCTCCGCGTGTGGTGTTCCTCTCCCCTGCATTTCCCGTCAGTTGCCTCGTCATGCAATATTGTCACCCTAATGGTGTTACACACAGTTTTTTTTCCTACACCTAGCCCGGTTTCTTCTAAACATTAATGATCATCGAGCATCGAGGTCCTAAAAATAATTACTACAAATTTATAACACCCGCTTTCCGTACGAATTCTGGAGTTGTTGTTTGTCCCGACTGTACCGACGTTATTCGCGCAATCAGATCGTTTGGATGTATCGAGATTTAGTGCCACAGACACAACTGAGCACGATTTTTTTGTAAAAATAAAAGTCCCCCCTTTCTCCTCCCCCTCCCCCCGCCCGACCAAACGAGTTTCGGTGGATTCTGACAGGTGTGCACGCCGGCCCGGTACAGCTCGTCGAAGACGCATACACGCCAAGTCACCAGCTACGCGAAACTCGGGTAATCCGTCAAAAATTGCCAACGCGCCCCCATCTCTCGCATCTCGCTGTCTTCCCCATTTTTGGAGAAGACAGCCAGCAAACTGGTACGCGTTATTGCGACACTCACAAGAGATTCCTTGCTTACGCTGCGCAAAAAAAAAAAAAAAAATAAATAAATAAATAAATAAACAAATAAAATGAACTAAAACTTTGAAAATGGGGCAAAGCTTCTTTCCTTTATATTCCCCGTCCGACGAATCCTCGAGGGAAAAACTGCGGGGGCCAATATTTCGCGGTCCCGATGAGCGCGCTGATCCGCGGCTTCCTCGACGAGATTCAATTTGCGCCCTGGCGTGCCCGCCGAGCCCGTCTCTGCGTTCTCCGGCTGCTGCTGTTTGCCTTTTCCGTTCTTTTGCTGTTCGCTCCTCATACAGACGTGTCGTTCGCTTTTGTCGTCGTCCTTGTCTAGTGTGCCCGGATTACCGAGTGCTTCCAACTGCTCGATCGAGTCACGTGGTGTAGGAACCGCGTTTGCAGTAGGAGCTCCAAAGAGGCGACGAAAGTGTTGATCGTATGCAAGCATCATCGCTTTTTCGCCCGGTTTCCGCCTCGCCATGCGATAACGCAAGGCATACAGACTTATATCCTGCAACTACTACTACTATTTCAACTAGTAGTAGTACTACTATTAATCATTATAATGTTACTAATAATATAATAATAATGATTATTATCCGTCAATTGTAAAACGGGAGGAGACCAAGCGAAAAACCTGCAAAGACGGAGCTTGACGAATCATCGGCCCCACATCCCTATAAATGCCCACGGGGCACTTACGGAAGAGACACAAGAGTAAACAGAAATAAAAACATTAATCTATCACATATTTCGAAAAGAAAACGAGCAAGTTTACCGAGTTTTTTCAGTAGCATTGCTACATGTTTAAAACGCTTAAAGAATAGCACTGATCATTTAAGAGCATCCAAAGCCTTGTTTTACGCAAAAACTGTATAACATTTGATAGAGAGCCCGACGTACATATGTAATTTATACAAAAGAGTAACTCACGTAAGGATACAAATAATGACTAAGTTTCCACGCTAAATATGATCGCCGAATCGCCACAAAACGCGACTCATCACCGCGGGAAGCGAGCGCTATTATATTGCGAAAACCTTTCTGTGGTTTGAATTGCTTCTTCTCCTAAATCTAAGCTCTGGATCGCTTTCCTCTGGCGTTCCCCAGAACGGTTTGTTTGCGTCATCTTTACCGATGCGGCGGCGACGGAGCAAGCGAAGAGAGCGAGCTCTTGGGTCAGTTTCGTGAGGACGCCAGACCGCGCCGAGGCACGCTCCAACGCGCGCGGATACCTCCGAGGCCGCAAAGAGTCCCCTCGCTCGAAGCTTCGGCAAAGAGGTACTTCCGCGTTGCTTAACACGCGCTGTTCGTTCCGGCGCTTGTTGTGGGTTCCGTGCCGCTCGCTGGATTTCCTGGTTCTTCCATCAGCTGTCGGTTTTGTGTCTTCAGCGCGCTGACATATCTCTTGCTGGATTAATATCCCCTCCGATTAACCGTCTCCGGGCCAGCTGCCCTTCCTGCGCAATAAAAAACTGTGAACAAAATCGGGGGAGTACGAAAAAAGTGCATATAACAAGATTTATTCACCAAATGTACCTTGACTTAAAGCTTTCTTACAAGCAAGGAATTAAAAAAAAACTTTGACATAATGGCCTGGAAACATAATTTTGGTATGTTTTGTTGCACTACATTTGCAAAAAATCGGATTTTCCTTAAGCTTCATCTTTCGAGTGACGACGTGTTAATATTGACAAAATCCACTTTTCGGTCAGTCCGTCGTTGTTTGTTACGAAGAAAGGTCAGCACAATGACGTTTGCAGTTTATGCCTTCTTTTTGGCTTGCAGAAATGGTTGTCAGTAAAGTTTAAAAATTAAGAAAGGTTGCCAATCGTGATTTTGAGAGACGAATGTTTTGGTAAAGTTCAAATGAAATATAACGTTGGTGACCATTCAGAGCGACCATGATTTGTATTCCTAGTCTACACGTTCCAGTATGAACGGAGTTCTTTCCACGAGTTCTAAGTGATGTGGCGCACCCAGAAACGACTTTAAAACCAACCATGTATACCATAAAGAAGCATAGGAATCCCGGCCCGCGACAGGCTGTCATAGCCATAGATAGGAAGTTTCGCCATTATTCGGAAAGAATATGAGGCAAGTAAGGAGGCGCGATTGGTCTAGACTCTAAAGCGTGTTTTGAGTGTTCACTGATTCGATTTTGGCCAACCAGAAGCCACGAATATCCTGGCGGTAGTCGCGAGAAACTCTCAGTGCGTTGAAGTGAACTGTAGTAACTCTGGATTACTGGAAACACGGCACGTGATATTTGGATCACGACCATGCAAAATGGTGAAAGAAACGAATGCGCAAACAAAAAGCTCCGCACCAACGATCGCCGCCTCTTCCAAGCGAGGCGTGGACCACGTGGCAGATATACGGCTCTGGAGCAAAACCATCAAAGTTCGAGCAGCACATTCCTTCCTTCCCTCGTTATGCACGACCGTAATTCAAACATCACGTGCACCATGTTTTCAACCTTTAATAGTAACTACCTTCAACTCTAACACACCGATAAAAATAGTTTCTCGCTACCACCACTAGGGGATCATTTGTGGCTCCTAGTTGGCCAAGAGAGCGTGGCCAGCCATCTATCGGCGTCTGGTAGATGCCCTAGCTCTGCCCGCACCTCCTGTTGTCTAAACTCTCTTTATATACGGCTCTACCATTAGCCCAACGAGATTGCATTAGACGCATATCGAGGAGCAATCTGGCGGCGCCGCTAGCTGCCCGGCCGGGGAGATTACTTCATATGGCAGCTGCCACACACGTGATGTCGACACCTAGACGGGCAAAGCTTGCACCATGGTCTGCACCACGGTGTCTACACTTTAAGTACCCGTTTCTGTGGCATTTCTGGAGGCAGGAGGATTGCGCGTGCGGAGCTTTATTCCGAGCTCTAGATGCGCCAGCACGCACCCTCCCTTGCCTTTGGATGAACAAATTGTTCCCTAATTGTTCCTTCATTTCGGATTGTTTCAGGCTCTCAAAAATTCTGAGTACCACCTGTCTGGCTCGCAGAGGCGGCCGTACATCGCTGTCTAAAATGTTTCTCACCAGTGGCGAAATAGGGCGCTGTATCGTAAATCCAGCCGCTTCTCCTACCGTAAGCACATTAATTCGTGCGTCAAAATGTATGTGATTTATAACCACTGCTCGTCTATTTCATGCTCCACCAACCAAGCCGCGGAAGCACCCCCGTTTCGCAATTGAACGGCTTTGCCGCGAGATGACGCCACAACAATTCGAGCTGCGAAAACGGTCAGCTGTATATTGATCTATCGATCAAACCGTCCAATGCACAATTTCACTGTACGAAAAATGGATTGTACTCATGCCGTTTTTTTTTTTTTTTTTTTTATTGGCACACTTTGTTCAAGCACGCGACGTCACTGTGTCAAGGGGCGTCAAGTCCCGTGACCCAGCGTCACGTGACACCGAAACGTCACAGTGTCAACTCATGGTCACGTGACTTCACGGCGTCAGGTCGCCGCGTCACGTGATCTCCTATCACGCGACGTGGATGCCACGGTGCACGACAACTTGGCACCCAACGTTCTTAGATCCAGTAGCATTATTGCGACCGTGATGTCGCGCGAAACAGTAATGGCACGTGACGTTATGTGACTTGACGCAGGTTACGTGACGTGTTATGCGCGCCACGGTTGAACGCGACATAGGAGTTGACTTTTATTCGAATTCAATTTTGAATTAATACTACACTTCTGACAACTGGGTACTCCCCCTTGCATGCAGTCTGCTCAGAACATACAGTCGTCAGGCCTCTATGCAATGCAATACTTCTTTTTTGTTTTTATTGTCTGTACTAAGAGCCTCGATTTTCGACCAAACTCAATCAGAAATTCTAGTCACAGCTTGAACTTTGTTTTCTATATTATGCCAAATTCTCTGTAAACAAGAGAAACCGCAATCAAATAGGGCTCAGCGTTTTCTTTTTTTTTTTTTTTTTAGAACCAAATGACCAGACGATGCTATATCTAGAATAACGACCTGACAAGATATCTTCATTCGATTTTTAAAATGAACCGTGCCGTTTTCGTTTTTTTGAGTCCTTGAAGTTGATTTATATATATATATATATATATATATATATATAGAGAGAGAGAGAGAGAGAGAGAGAGAGTAATGTTATTATAAAAACAATGGACCGGGAAAAGTTAAAAAGTCAAAGATGCGTACTGTCGGAGTTACTAATTCAAAGTTTATTACGACGTTTCGAGCGGGGACCGCTTTTCATCTGATGAAGAGCGGTCCCCGCTTTAAACGTCGTACTAAACTTCGAATTAGTAACTCCGACAGTACGCATCTTTGACTTTATATATATATATATATGGTTGAAAGATTAGAAACTTTGATTTAATTGATAGTCAATTTAGAAACGTACCACAATCGATCTTCACAACTTTTTGTCAGAAATACTTTCTCGCCACCCTCGTAACGCGACGACCCGAGCACTACCTTTATCATCACTGATCGATACAGGTATATGCGATTAACTTATCTTTCTAAAGAATGCTATCTTGCCCTTTTTAGAAAAAAACAAAAATAAAAACTAGTTCAGGTTAATATTAATTAAAATGACGCGCGCAGACGACGAACGGAAAGAAAAGAAGCCACCCGAAGACAACGAGTGAGTCTGGGCTCGCCGATACCAAAAGCGCAACTATAGAAGGAGGCCCAACAAAAGAAAGCCTAAAACAGCAAATAAACAAACAAAGGAGGTTTGGTAGAGTGTGGAAAAAAAAAACTAAAGAAAACCTAAACATAAGAGGATCGCGGAAAAGTGAAGCACACGCTGGAAACTCCACGCAGCTCGCGGCACAAAGGACGAGAAACAAAAGGGGAGGAAGGCTGCCAAGAAAGAGGAAGACCTCATCGATTATTTCGTCCCAACTCACCTGGGCGCTACTCAAGCCGGCTCTCTCGTACGACGTTCGTCCGCCCGTTAGGCTGGGGAGGGGGAGGGGGGACTCCTGGCAGTCTCTGACTTATAGCCTCCGCTGGGAACGACGAATTTTATAGTGTGGATCGAGTGCTGCCGAACGTACACGCTGTCAGCCACAGGAACTGCCAGAAGCGAGGCGCAAGATGACGTCGGCCTCAACTTCCTCTTGCCTTCTCACTTGGAAAGGGATGTTAATCAGGAAGCAGGTTCTGCTGGCGGCCGATAAGGATATGCGGTAGATTGAAATTACTTATAACGAAAATTTAAAGATAAAACCAAATTGAATATGAAAATAAAAGAATGAAGGAACGGAAATATTGAATTTCATTAAAGGTAATTCTTTAACACCGCGCATAGTTTCAGTTAGGAAATTGTTATAGAGTCTGTGTTCGTCGTGACATCAAGAAGAAGAAACAAAAGGAAATTTTGCGCATTACTGACGCGCTTTGCTAAATAGTTGTTTCAAGATTTGGTCGCCGAAGGAACCAACGATCATCGTGGCGTGTGAAACGTGTGCGTCCTGATAAAACAGCATAAAGCTAATTTAAGGTGCGCATACATATGACCTAATTCAACGCATGAAGGGGAGGATTAATGGCGTATCACAAGGAACCGTTTTTTTTTACTACCTTTTTGGGGTAAAAACGAGTGCAGTGTTTGGTCGGTTGGACATCCGCTTGTAAACGAAGGTAAACATAAATTCAGCGACAGAGTTTTGTAGACTCTTAGCAGAGTTTCGCTTTCACCGTCGAATAGTCATACAATGCTTATTCGATGAAATAAAAAATGTGTTCCCATATTCTGGGACCGGCCACTTCAAACTAGAGGAAATGTACAGCATGTATGATGCTCCGAAATGTTCAAATAATAATAATATTAATAACATTAATAAATATTTTTATTTACCAAGTAAGATGGTGGGAGATGAGGATAAAAGGCTGCTCGAGCAGCTTGACTGGTTTTCAGCCCCCCTTAAGTACAAAGCAGGGGTAAGAAAGGAAAAATGAAAAGAAGACAAGAAATTATCCAATAATTGTGGTGCTTCCAACAAAAAAAGAAACAAAAACCACGCAAAAAAATTTATAACAGTTACGTTGGCCTACACAAAGGCAAAGTAGTTAAAAAACGGAACACTCACGAAAAATATATATTTTATCGTTTTTCCAATGCAATTAAATGCAAAGGTGCAAGGTAACTGGACAAGAATGATGAAAATAATCCCTGCAGAGGGACAAAGGAAAAAAAAGTGAAAGCCGTTTACAACTCCCTGTAACACCGAATTAGAGCGCAGCTCTTGAGGAGGAGGAGGGAAGGGTACTGCGGGGTGAAGTGACCTGGGGGGGTCACGTGACGATGCCGATGATGTCATCAGTGACGTCACTGATGACGTCATCCGTGACGATGACGATGCGGATGCCGGTGAGGTCATCAGTGACGTCACCGATGACGTCATCAGTGACGATGACGATGCGGATACCGATGACGTCATCAGCGATGATGACGATGACGATGCGGATGTCGGTGACGTCATCAGTGACGTCACTGATGACGTAATCCGTGATGATGGCGATGACGATGCGGATGCCGGTGACGTCATCAGTGACGTAACTGATGACGTCATCAGTGATGACGACGATGCGGATGCCGGTGAGGTCATCAGTGACGTCACAGATGACGTCATCAGTGATGATGACGATGCGGATGCTGGTGACGTCATCAGTGACGATGACGTCATCGGGGAGGTCACGTGACCTCGGCGGGGGGGGGTCACGTGACCCTGGGGGTGGTCACGTGACCTTGGGGGCCACGTGACCTTGGGGGCCACGTGACCTTGGGATGACCTTGGGGGGGTCGCGTGACCTTGGGGTGACCTTGGTTACGCCGACGCCGACGGCGACGCCCACGGCGACGCCGACGCCGCTCAAGCCGGGAACGGGCGCCTAAGAGCTGCGCTCTAAAATGAAAGCCGTTTACAACTCCCTGTAACGCCGAATTTGAGCGCAGCTCTTGAGGAGGAGGAGGGAAGGGTACTGGGGGGATCAGTTGACTTCGGAAGGAAGGGGGGGTCACGTGACCTCGGGGGTCACTTGACCTCGGAGATCACGTGACCTCGGGGGAGGGGTCACGTGACCTGGGGAGGTCACGTGATGATGACGTCATCAGTGATGATGACGATGACGATGCGGATGCCGATTACGTCATTGGCATCTGTATCGCCATCGTCATCATGACTGATGACGTCATCAGTGACGTCACTGATGACGTCATCGGCATCGTCATCGTCACGTGACCCCCCAGGTCACGTGACCCTCCCCCCCCTATTTCCTCCCGAAAGAAGCCGAGGTCCTCCCGAGGTCCTCCCGAAGGAACCCGAGGTCCTTTCGAGGTCCTCCCGAAGGAACCCGAGGTCCTTCCGAGGTCCTTCCGAAGAAACCAGAGGTGCTTCTGAGGTCCTCCCGAAGCAACCCGAGGTCGTGGGGGGTCACGTGACGATGACGTCATCAGTGACGTCACTGATGACGTCATCAGCATCCGTATCGTCATCGTCATCATCACTGATGACGATGACGATGCGGATTCCGATGAAGTCATTGGCATCCGCATCGCCATCGTCATCGGCATCGGCATCCGCATCGGCATCGTCATCATCACTGATGACGTCATCGTCACGTGACCCCCCCCCCCCCTAGGTTTTCCCGAAGCAACCCGAGGTGCTCCCGAGGTCCTCCCGAAGGAGCCCGAGGTCCTCCCAAGGCCCTCCCGACGGAACCCGAGGTCCTTCCGAGGTCCTCCCGAAGGAACCCGAGGTCCTCCCGAAGGACCTCGGGTTCCTTCGGGAGGACCTCGGGAGTGCCTCGGGTTCCTTCGGGAAAATTTACCCATAATGCACCGCGCGGTTACGCCCACGGCGACGGCGACGGCGACGCCGACGCCGCTCAAGCCGGAAACGGGCGCCTAAGAGCTGCACTCTAAAACACAAATTTCCAAACACAGCTAGGTGACTGGTACGCGACCGAAAAAATCCGCCTGGTCCGGGTATCGAGCCCGGGACCTCTCCATTACAGGTGGAGCGCTCTACCAACTGAGCCAATCAGGGGTTGGACGTCAGTAGAGCAAACGGGTTTTATCAGCTGCCACCAGTCTAAAACCAACAAGGGTGAAGCTTGCAATTTGAGGTTATGTTTATAACGCAATTTAATGGAATGAAAAGCCTGGTTAGCTCAGTTAGTAGAGCCCTCCACCAGTAATGGAGAGGTCCCGGGTTCGATACCCGGACCAGGCAGATTTTTTCGGTCGCGCACCAGTCACCTAGCTGTGTTCGGAGATTTGTGTTCGTCATTTGTCCCTCTTGTTCCCCTTCTCCAGGGACTATTTTCATCAATATTTTATCATATCTCATTAGCACGTATAAAGATAAAAGACTTAGCCTTCCATGCTTTTCAACATTGCGCGAAGTTCAGTGTACCTGCAAGAGTATATATCAAAATTCACTAGGTGATGACTATTTAATACAGATGGAAAAGAATAACAGAGGCAGTTTTCTCCGGAGTTTAGTCGAGTTGTAGGCACTGTCCACTTAGTTCCCTTCATGTCTTGTGGCATAACTAAAGCTTTTTATTTGCAATTGGGCAAGATTACACAAACTATTTATATTAGTTTGCGTTTCTGATTTATAGCGGACGCTCAAACAATATCTATATAAGTTGTAGGCTTTGACCACGCGGGAACGGATGAAAGAAACTTGCACTTGGTATAACTTACGGCGCGTTATAAACGCGCCGTCTATATATATATATATATATATATATATATATATATACATATATATATATATCTTTTTTTTTGCGGTAAGTGAACACGCTGTAGTTTTGAAAATGTAATTGACCCCCACACCAGTTGGTAATAGTTTAAATGTGAGTAGAAAGTAAATTTTAAAGAAACAACTTAATTCGCATGGGAAGAAGGTGTCTAATACGACCACCTGCGCTAGTAATTCGAACTTTTTTTGGTCACTAAGTGGTTAACGTGATCATCCCCAATATGTCGGAGAAATATACAACTTCGAGACACCTGAAACGTAATACCTCCTGTAAACTACGTGAATTTAAGATTATTTCCTGGTGTGTAGGAATGGGCTTTTTTTTTATTATCGGAACTTAGCTACTTTAGTTTTTGCTTTATTTACCTTCATAAAATTAGATAGTGATCATTTCTCTTGTGCTTTCATTGCGTCATTATATTTATCTAATGACTCATTCATGTTATTGCTAGACAAAGTAAAAGACTTGTATCATCCGCATATATAATATATTTGACTGTAGGGCTAACATTCACAATAACGTTGACATACAAGTTGACTAGTAGTGGCCCTAATATGACACTGTCATGATTTATAAGACAAGGAAAAAGAAAAGGAACGAAGGAGAGATTTGTGGCAGCATGAAAAAAGAAGAAGAATTAAGAGGCGCGAGAAGGGTTCGAAGCAATCCGACGAGGCGCGAGATTTGACGGCTGTCTTCTGGGGTTGCGGAGCTCGGGTCGGCTATGTCCCGTCCTCGAAATCGACTCCGCCAGGCTTGAACCGGTCGGCTACGTTCCGTCCTCGCAAACGGCTCCGCCAAGCTTGGATTCCCGCGCTCGGCATTGTCATGTTGGTCCGAAGGACACCAGCGGGCCGGACATCATTCTCCGACGATCCGCCCAACGACGATCCACCCGCCACAGCCCATGGTGACTATACAGGGTGATGACTATTTGTGTTGACAGTATATATCTTTACTTTTGCATGCAATATTTATTTCATTTATCCGACGCTGATCGTATTCCAGTTTTTTTCTTCTTTCCTTTTTTTTTTCTTCTTACAGTAAAGTACGTTTGAGTTCTCCCGCTGGCTCTGGCTTCCATGATTCTCCCTCACCTTCCCGAACGAACTTGACAAATTGGCGAGCCTGCCAGGATTCGTCTAGGCCCCTTACATCCTAGTTGCGTTTTTCCGGGAAGTGAGAGAGTTGAGGGGAAGCTCAGTCCTTTGTGTTAATATGGAGCTAGAACGAATAATCGCGTTGGGTAAGGAATTGGGGTATGCTTGGGACGAGCTAAAGAAATGGGTAGCTGAAGAAAGAGTTCGGGCGGATGAAGGGAAAGCGCGCGTGAGAGCCGAGAGAGCTGAGGAACGTGATAATGTAAGAGAAGACCGGGAAGCAGCCGAAAGAGCGTTAGCTGCAGAGTGCGCTAAATTAGAAAAGGAAAGGGAGATTCTGCAGCTGAAAATCGCTGCACGTGAGATTAGTCATGAAAGTGCAGGAACTGTGGGAGAAGAGCGCGGGGAAGCGCCAGGCCTAGTAATTCGAGGGAGTCCCCACAAGTTAATCCCGCAGTTCGACGAACGGAGGGATGATCTAGACTCGTATCTACTGCGCTTCGAGCGTACAGCAACAGGGTTGAGCTGGCCTTTGGAGAAATGGGCCACCAC
This sequence comes from Ixodes scapularis, assembly GCF_016920785.2. NCBI lineage: Eukaryota > Metazoa > Arthropoda > Arachnida > Ixodida > Ixodidae > Ixodes > Ixodes scapularis. Next base: position 32,881,580 of record NW_024609880.1, on the reverse strand, counting down.
ACTAAGCTTATGCTTGTCCGGGGAGGCACTGTCTGTGGTTCGCCGGATGGCACCGGCGGATGCGTTGGATTACGGAAAGGTCAAGCTAGCGCTCTTCCAAAGATTTAGGTATACTAAGGAGGGGTACCGCGAGCGGTTTCGCAACGCCGAACCCGAGAAGGACGAAACGCGCAGACAATTCGCTGCCCGATTGGCCGGATTTTTTGACCGATGGCTCGAGATAGCTGGAGTTGAGAAGACTTTCGAGGCATTACGAGACCAGGTCCTAGTGGAACAGTTCATGTTGACCTGCTCCAGCAAACTGGCCGTCTTTCTTAGAGAGCGTGATTCTCAGACTTTGGAAGACGTAGCAGCAAAGGCAGACCTGTTCCTAGAAGCCCAGACACCATCCAGCTCGATTAGGCAAAAGTCAGACGAGGTGACAACCAGGCAAGGTGCTGGAAACGGAGACACTCACGCAAGGGGAGAGACGCGAAGAGCTATCCGCTGCTTCATCTGTGGGAAGGCTGGACATAAGGCCGAAAATTGCAGAAGCAACGCGCAAGGCAAGGAAACAGTGGTGTGTTGGAATTGTGGCCGCGCTGGTCATAGGGCGGAAAACTGCAAGGGAAGGCAGAACGAGAAGCGGCAAGCCTCGTGCTTATGGACTGCGTCAACAGGGGCCGTCGACGCGCCTGACGACTCCTACGTAACACTGGATAATGGTGACAAAATCCCGGTAGTAAACGCGGCCATGGGAACACCTCCAAAGTTCTTAGTAGAGAACATGCCGGTCGTGGAAGGCCGTCTCGGGGAGCACAAGATAACGGTATTAAGGAATACCACCGGGTGTAACACCGTCGTGGTCCGTAAGGAGTTGGTTCCCCGAGAGAGCCTAACAGGAAAGTCAAGTCCGGTGTTTCTGCTAGACCGCACGGTTCGATATCTGCCCGAGGCGGATATAGTTGTACGAACACCCTACTATACAGGGAAGGTGACGGCAAAATGTGTAATTAATCCTCTCTATGATCTGGTACTCGGGAATATACCCCAAATGCGGGAGGCCAATGATCCAAACCCAGACTGGGAAATTAAAAACGAAGAGAGTCAAGGTCAAGTTTTGGCCAAGGCAACGTCGAAGCCGGAAGCACTTCCGAACGCCGTTGAAGTCAGCTTCAATAGTCGCATGACACCGAGATTGTCCAAATGTACCGACGAGCTCCGGAAAGACAAACCAGCAGAAGTTGCGTCCGCGAGGGAGAAGGGAGCAGGTGGTCAAATGGAAAGACCAGACCGTCCTTTGAAGGTATCGCAGGCGGCAGTGATCGATGCGACAACCGAGGAGCTCGCCATGGAGCAAAAGGGGAATAAAACTCTCATGAAGTGTTTTGGTAAGATAGGGGAAACGACCAGAAAACAGAAGGGCAGGACGAAGTTCCAGTTTTTTCTCAAGAATGGTTTGCTACATAGGGCCGTTGAATATTCATCCGGCAAAAGGCTAGAGCAACTTGTACTCTCGAGAAGGTTCAGGAGCGCCGTCGTGGCTCTAGCACATGACAGCATAATGTCAGGACACCAGGGCATGAAGAACACGCTCAACCTGGTGTCGGAAGAATTTTTTTGGCCTTGTATGCAGAGCGAGGTCAAGAGATACGTTCGGTCGTGCGATGTGTGTCAACGCACAGTACCCAAGGGCAAGCAGGGCAAGGCACCCTTAGGAAGCATGCCGACTATCGAGACGCCCTTTCAGAAAGTCGCGATAGACATAATTGGCCCCATTGTACCAATCGCGACCTCGGGAAACAGGTACATACTGACAATGGTGGATATGGCTACGAGATACCCGGATGCGGTAGCGTTGAAGAGCATTGGATCCCAGCAGGTGGCCGAAGCACTGGTGGAGATGTTCACGAGGTACGGTGTGCCACAAGAGATCCTTAGCGACCGCGGGACCAGCTTTACCTCAGAACTAATGAGGGAGGTGAGTCGACTTCTATCAATGAAGCACCTCCTGACCACCCCGTACCATCCCATGAGCAACGGCTTGGTGGAGAGATTCAACGGCACAATCAAGCAAATGCTAAGAAGGATGTGCCAGGAGAGGGCCCAAGGACTGGGACCGATACCTTCCAGCTCTACTGTTTGCCTACAGAGAGGTTCCACAGCCGAGCCTCAGGTTTTCGCCTTTCGAGTTACTCTACGGGAGAAGAGTGCGAGGACCTTTGGCTATTCTGAGAGAGATGTGGTCAAACGAAGCTCTCAAGCAAGATCTGGAGACTTCGTACGAATACGTGCTGGAGCTAAGAGAAAAGCTGGAGGACACGTGCAAGTTAGCACACACTTGCCTGGAAGAAGCGAGGGCGAAATACAAAGGCTACGACAGAAAGAGCTCTAACCGAAGGATGCAACAGGGAGATCAAGCACTCGTTCTTCTCCCCACCGATCATAACAAAATGATCATGCAGTGGAAAGGACCTTTTCCTGTAACAGCAAGAAGGGATGAAGTGGACTACGAGCTAGAGGTGGGAAGCAAGAAGAAGGTATTCCATATCAACATGCTCAAGAAATATGAAGAAAGGAAAGAAACCTCACAACATCAACCACTTTGCAATGCGGTGGTGAATAAACAAGGACCTCACGAAAACGAGTCTGATGCCGAAGAATGCGACATCCCGATGCCAATCTGGACCAGACAGCAAGGGTGTGTGGATGTGGTCATTAATAAGAACCTAGAGAGCGAGAAGATAGCCCAAGTGCAAGAATTACTAAGAAAATTCGAAAACATATTTTCTGATGTCCCCGGGAGGACAAACCTTATGACGTGTGATCTTCATCTCACAACAACGCGGCCGATATACGTGAGGCAGTACCCAATACCTCTGGCAGTACAAGATGTGGTCGAGGATGAAATCAGCAAGATGCTCGAGCTGGGGGTAATCGAGAAGTGTACATCGTCGTACAACGCTCCGGTCGTGATTGTGAAGAAAAAGGATGGATCAAACAGATTTTGTGTCGACTACAGACGATTGAATGACGCGACAATGACAAATGTAGAGCCAATACCCAGAATTGATGTGACATTTGCTAAAGCGGAACACAGGAGGTTTTGTCGAAATTAGATGTAGCTAAGGGGTACTGGCAAATTCCCACGGAAGCAGAGGCAAAAGAGAAGACGGCGTTTTCGTCAACAAGCGGGCACTACCAGTTCAGATATATGCCCTTTGGCCTCAAGACCGCCTCTGCTACTTTTACGAAGTTAATGCGAAAGGTTCTAGACGGTATTCAAGATGCATATCACTACATAGATGATATCTTGATCGCGACGAGCTCGTGGGAGAAGCATGTGGAAACACTCAGGACGATTTTTGAGCGTCTTTGCGCAGCCAACATTACGATCAAACCAAATAAATGCCAAATAGGGTTCAGCGAAATCAACTTCTTAGGACATAAAATTGGACTGGGGAATATCGCTCCTGACCCAAAGATCCTGGAAAGGATTCAAGACGCACCAAGACCCAAAACGAAGCGCCAAGTTCGGTCATTCCTCGGGCTTACGGGATTCTACAGACAGTTCGTACCAAACTACGCAGATATCGCAGCGCCGTTAGTGGATCTAACGAAAAAGGGAGCCCGCAATGATATTGAGTGGAGCCCAAGAGAAGAGGAGGCCTTCACGGAATTAAAAAGTCGACTTGGACAACCTCCCATCCTGCTATCACTGGACCCCGAAAAGGAATTCGTGCTGCGCACGGACGCCTCTGAAGCAAGCTTAGGAGCAGTTTTACGACAGGAGAGAGATGGAATACTTCACCCGGTTGCATACGCGAGTCGTAAACTCAGTAGCTCCGAAAGGAAGTTTGCTACTGTAGAGAAGGAATGTCTCGCACTGGTCTGGGCGGTGACTAGGTTTAAGCTGTTTCTTTATGGAAAAGCTTTCCGCGTTCAGACTGATCACCAGCCGCTAGAGTTCCTCAACAAGGCGAAACACACTAACAGCCGAGTAATGAGGTGGAGCATGGCTCTACAAGACCACACATTCAGTGTAGAATACATAAAAGGCAGGGACAACGTTGGAGCGGACTATTTAAGTCGCGTTTAGGCTTTATTTATTTGTTTTTGCTTTATAGGTGGCAACTAATTGATAAAAATCGAGTGTATCGAATGTCCACTGTGCATTTTTTATATTTTTCATGTTTGTTTCATTTTTTTTTCATGAAGTGCGTTCCTTCTGTGTGCGCGCGTGCGTGTGTGTAACGGTACCGTGCATTCGCGTCGGTGTGGCTGTGCATGGTGCATCAACCGAACAAATGTGACTCCTGCAAGAGTTCAGTGTGGCCAAGTTGACGATGAAGACGAGGTGCGGAACTGCTGGATTACATGCCTCAATTTTGGGTCGACGATGACGGAAGGATTCCCTGGGCAGAAGATAAGGTGACGAAAGAAGTTTCTGCGAATAAACTTCTCGTAGTTCGGGGGTATTGTCATGATTTATAAGACAAGGAAAAAGAGAAGGAACGAAGGAGAGATTTGTGGCAGCATGAAAAAAGAAGAAGAATTAAGAGGCGCGAGAAGGGTTCGAAGCAATCCGACGAGGCGCGAGATTTGACGGCTGTCTTCTGGGGTTGCGGAGCTCGGGTCGGCTATGTCCCGTCCTCGAAATCGACTCCGCCAGGCTTGAACCGGTCGGCTACGTTCCGTCCTCGCAAACGGCTCCGCCAAGCTTGGATTCCCGCGCTCGGCATTGTCATCTTGGTCCGAAGGGCACCAGCGGGCCGGACATCATTCTCCGACGATCCGCCCAACGACGATCCACCCGCCACAGCCCATGGTGACTATACAGGGTGATGACTATTTGTGTTGACAGTATATATCTTTACTTTTGAATGCAATATTTATTTCATTTATCCGACGCTGATCGTATTCCAGTTTTTTTCTTCTTCCCTTTCCTTTTTCTTCTTACAGTAAAATACGTTTGAGTTCTCCCGCTGGCTCTGGCTTCCATGATTCTCCCTCACCTTCCCGAACGAACCTGACAGACACCCTGTGGCACGCCGCAAAGCACAGGTTTAGCCTTCGAGCGCATATTATTTATCCGCACGACTTGTTTTCGATTACATAAATATGATTTTAAAAGCAATGAGACCCGTCCTCGAATACCGCAGCAGTTCAGTTTTTCTGGCAAAATGCCATGATTTACCAAGTCAAAAGCCTTTGAAAAATCCACAAACACTCCAACAACAGTAGTTTTGTTTTCAAACTGTGTAAGAACATATTATTTTTGTTCAAGTAATGCCAGTTCGCTTAATTTGTCTTTACAAAAGTCTAATTTGTGTGGTGTCAACAATTTACATTTATCAATAAATCTGGAACATCTCGCGTGCAAATTTTTTTCGGAGGCTTTTGAAAATACTGGCAGAATGTAAAGGTCTACCATTTCCCACACTATTTCCATATTCCTTTCTCTAAAGTACTGTAAATCTAGCGTTTTCCGATTGTGAGTGGAAAACGGTTAAACAGGAGTTAAATATATCTGTAAGAATAAGGGCGATAATATAAACTGCATGCTTCCTAGGCTGTGTCTGCAGTCCGTCGGTATCAAAGCTACTGTTAATATGGAGATGTTTTATTACTGATATTACTTCATGCATTGTGACCAGCCACAGAAACACTGATTTATCATTTCAATTGCGCACATATTTGCAAGCAGCTGACGAATCACGACGTGCAGTTAAGTATGAAAATAAAATTTTGAATGCGTCAGCCAACTCGGTGCATCTAGCAATCATAAGAATATACACAACGAAATATTTTCTGATAAAGACGCGCAGGTACAATAAGTTACAATAATACAGCTAGTGATATATGGGAGTGAATAAAACATCATGCTAAGCGTTAAAACATATTTTTCATGTTACTTAATATTTGGCAGCTATTTTAGCTGCCAAATATAAAAAATGCACTATATTTTACTTTGACACCCATTTTCTGTATTATAGGTTCTCATGACATCTAAGATAGATAGTCCTGCCGAAAGTGCACGCCACTTCAAGGCTTGCCCTAAAATGCTTAGGCCAACCCGTTGTTGAAAGTCTAAATCCTGTATTGTCATGTTGTCTTCGATGTTCCTCTTTCATTATCCTAAATCAAAAACTTCAGCCGAGCCATGTCCATATGGCAGGCAGTCACAACCCTAATCTACTAGAAGACGTTGGTATGGTGATATTTTGACGAGGGCCAATATATAATAATAGTCGCGATTATAGCGTGAAGACTCGTTTAATGGCAGCTCAAATTTCACGGGCATCGCAAGGGCCTGCAGACCAAGAAGCCTTTATAGAATAGGCGAATCAGCTACATATCTTAACTCTTGGCGTGTTCACTTCGGCATAAGTTTCTACCGCCGAATCTAGAAGGCCTTCAATTAAAATACCCTTGAAATCCTCACAAAACAAAGGTATTACGCTCCTGTTCCCAGGGCGATTAAAATACCTTCACAACAAAGACCTTTCGAGAACTGGCGGGCCAGCCCAAACCAGGGGGCCCGGGAGACACAGTTCAGGGGCTCTAATCTTGGCATTTGGAGAGAAAGTCGGCTAGTAATTCTACCGCCGCGATTGGCCGGCGTAAAGGTCAAGCGCAGCCACCGAATTCATTCCCGACTTTTTCGCCAAGTGTCGAGATTAGAGTCCCTGATCTCAAGCTGGTTCGCTAATTCTCTGAAGGTATTTGGTCTGCAGGCTTTTTGCAACGCCCGTGCAACAAGGACATTGTTCAGAATCTTGAACACTCCCCGACTCACTTAGTGCGAACATGGCATCGCATTGTTTTCGCCTTTTGCTTCAAAACGGCTATAGGTGGGCGACAAATTTTACTGCTCACTTGGAGTGTGGTGGGATCTCCCCACCACACTCCCCACCACACTACCCACCAAACTACAGGTTTTCCCGCTCATTTTAATCCAAGCGACGACCAATTTAATCCCGGGGTCAGTCAATTTAATTCAAGTGCCATACAATTTAATCCAAGCGCCACACAATTTAATCCCCGGGGTCAGTCAATTTAATCCACAACATATATATATATATATATATATATATATATATATATGCACTTATTGTGTTCAGTGGTCGTGTTTTGCTTACACATTTGGTAACTAAAAGCAATTTTTTATAAAATTAGAATTTTCGGCGGGCAATTGATAATTTGGTCACTAATGTGATTACTTTGAGTTGCTATAGTCCCACTATGGACGAGGCTTAATTGATATGTTGGTTACTCTTTTTAGAGTGCAGCTCTTAGCTTAGGCACCCGTTTCCGGCTTGAGCGGCGTCGGCGTCGCCGTCGGCGTAGCCACGCGGTGCATGATGGGTAAATTCCCCCGCTAATTTTAGCTGAAAAAGTTTCCCACTAAATCTAGCGGAAAAGTTTCCCCACCAAATCTAGCGGAACATTTTTCCCGCTAAATTTATCGGAAACGTTTCCCCGCTAGATATAGCGGAAAAATTTTTCCCGCTATAGTTAGCGGAAACATTTCCCCGCTAAATCTAGCGGAAATATTTTCCCGCGAAATTTAGCGGGGAAACTCTCCGCTAGATTTAGGGGGGAAAATTTCCGCTAAATTTAGCGGGGAAAATTTGCCATAAGGTTTAGTGGGGAAAATATTCCCCTATATTTAGCAGGGAGAATTTTCCGCTCGATTTAGCGGGGGAATTTACCTATCATGCACCGAGTGGTTACGCCGACGGCGACGGCGACGCCGACGCCGACGCCGACATCGACGCCGCTCAAGCCGGAAAGGGGTGCCTAAGAGCTGTGCTCTAAAAAAGGTAATCAAGATATCAATTAAGCCTCGTCAATAGTGGGACTAGTAACTCAAAGTAATCACGTTAGTGATCGAATTATCAATTGCCCGCCAAAAATTATAATTGTATAAACACTTGTTCTAAGTTACCAAATGTGTAAGCGAAGCACCACCACTGAACACAATAAGTGCATATATAGTATATTGTGAATTAAATTGACTGATTCCGGGATTAAATTGTATGGCGCTTGGATTAAATTGTATGGCGCTTGAATTAAATTGAGTGACACCGGGATTAATTTGGCTGTCGCTTGGATTAAAATGAGCGGGAAAACCTGTAGTAAATTTAATGCAAGCCATTTTAAACTAAAATAACGAAAGTGCCGGGCAGTGTAAAATAAACTTCGGAAATCTAGAAGTGTCTATATCTAGTTTATTCACCCCTCCATCGTCTGCCGCTGGCCTTTCTCTTCATATAGACAGCCGGCTAAAGCGCTTTCGTAAATTCGAAGTATGACTGGAACACCGATATCCTCTCCACTCACGTCAATATATATATATATATATATATAAGAAAAAGAAACTTCCTTATTTTTTTTTTACTTTTTTATGTAATGAAAGAAGCATGTTCACCTGCTTCTTTTGTATTTGTTTTATACACGAGACATCGGAAGCAGCTATGGGCAGTCCCTGTTCTGTCCGTTCCACCCGGGCAGGCGGCTTCCCGGCTATTGCCGCTGGTGTTGACGGCGCGTGTCGGGGTGAAGCCGTCTGCCCGGAGCTCGCTTTCCGCCGGCGCATCGATTTCTCGGTCGGCCAAGACAACGGCGCCCAGGTCGAGAAAACAAACGCGTCGGAGCGAGACGTGCAGAGTGCCGGGCCCCAGATTCCCGCCCAAGGAAAGGCCGCAGCAGCGAAGTCGTCTTTCTCGATGGCGGCAGTATTATGTGCCGGCCGTCGCACGGGAGTCGATCAATCCAGGCCGGTACGCACTACAGGCCAGTGTTTTGTCTGCTACCGAAAAAAGGTAACGAAGTAGCGTTACGATTGTTCGTTTGTCGAAAGTGAACGCATCACTGAGACTCGTTACCGTTACGAATGCTACTTTTCGCGCTACTTTAGATTTCAGCATTATTTGGCAGGGACAGGCGGCACTAGACTCATAGAGTGGTTCTAGAAAGGTCACTGCATTTTGTTTTCTTCTTTTATAAAATTTGTAGAATATGAATTTTTCACTTTTCTGACTGAAGAAATGGTGCCATAGATAAAAATACGATTTCCCCTTTTTGACGAAGTTTAAGAATGCCAATTAATTTGTTTTTAGCATAAAATAATAATCAGACAAGTAACGTAGTTTGATTGACTATACCGTACACTCTCAACAAAAGGGTTGTCCTAGGGTACTACACTTGGGGTAGTCAGAAGCCGTCACAGATATCGCTACCCCCCCCCCCCCCCCCCCTTCGTTATACTAACAACCCCATGGGCAGTCACACGGCACGCAATCAGCAGGTGCTCAGAGTGAGCACCCCCAAAAGCAACATGGCGGCTGGCAAGCGACAGTGGAGCAATACGAGTAAGGCCTAGCGAGCTGGACTGCTTTTTGCTAAAATACAATTCTCAAGTGCGTACGCCCGTTCGCTGCCTTCCGTGCGCACAAAGCACTCCGAAACGCGCCTCGAAGCACCGGCACCGCACCTAATACGAGTAGGGGCTACGATGTGAGGGAAGGGGGGGGGGGGGGGGGGGGGGGCGCATTCTAGGGGGTTTGTCCGCGATTGCTTTTGCGAGGCCGGCTGCATTTACTTCGCGGCCAGAAAACATTCAAAGAAGGGAACAAAATAGCGACAAATGGAATGATGTCTTTATTGAACAGAGCATCTGCTTGCTGTGCTCGCCGCAAGTGATCCGGCGTTTTCGGTTGACGGCGGCGAGGCGAAGCATCACCGATTTAAGCGGCGTCGGTTCCGATCGTTCATCGTCGCCCCTGCTCACCTGTTAGTATTCGTTATCCACTTTCAAGTCCCTGGTAATCCTCACCGCGTCTGTGCACGCACTTGACGCTATTCACCGCACGGAACACCCATTCAACTGGCTATGGGACTGATCCCATTTGGACGAGTGGCCGAGAACCGAACCATACCGAACCCTTTGTGGCTGCTACGTGGAGCCATGGAACGCCTCCATGTTTTTCACTCAAATAAGTAGACACAAACGCGCGACTCCTTGAATTGGGCGGCGACACGCGCCACCTAACGGACAGCGCTCAAACTAAAGAAAAAAAGAAACCAGCAATTCTTGCTTTCAGCGCCTTGCCAGACAATGCCGTATCTACATATCCCACGCCACACTTCACTCCTACGCGACATAAAGACATCACATCACTTTATACATCAACGCATTCAGAAACAGCTCAAGATACAACATCACATATTGACACTCTACATTCCTATACACAAGTCTAGTGGACACCACCAGCTTATATACTGCTGTATTTTATGTGACCGATTAGGATGGTGACCACTGTCATATTTTGCATAAATACGAAAAGACTGTGCAAGATTTAGCCGTGTATATTCTTTTCCTCTACTGCCCTTAGGAAAGCGCTCGTATCTCTAGTGTAGGGCCATTGCAAAGGTGAACTGCAGGTTATAAATAAATTTGAATAGTTGCTACACGTCACATTTTGAACAGTTTCGTTTTCTCGCTTGTCTACACTTCAAGTATACAGAAGCCTGTTTAATTAATTGTATTAATTATCGAAACCAATTTCTGCAATCACAACTTTCTGAACACACTGATGCATTTTCTTTTCTCTTTTTACATATCTATAGACTGACTTTAGCGGCGGTTGGGTGCACGTTGAGTACACTGAGCACGCGCAGGTGATTTTAGCGAAGCCCGTCCGCCGGTCCTTCCCGAAGCGTTATTTCAGTTTTCTTCTTTTCGCTAAATATCCGTTCTATGCGCTCGCGCTCGCGCCAAGAGGACAGTGCAGAATTGCTGCTTTCGGGCCCGTGCCTTCACCTGCAACGAACGCGAAATACGTATGCTAAATTATCTAAATCCTGGTTGAGACAGTAATGTTTGACTGCGTGCGTCTGACTGCGTTGCGGCAGCAAGAAATCAGGACATCCCTGCTGCTTATATCGCGTGCCAAGATGATTCCTTGAATTGGATTCCACGCTTGATACGAAGCACAGACGTGCCGGTGAGTGGCTTTCGGTTCTCGACGCAACGCTTTCAAACGCTAGTGTCTGAACCGGCCTTGTTTGAAGCATTTTTTTATCGAGTATGCTCGATGAAATGTGCCAAATGAACCAGAAAAGGCGAATCCTGTACCTCGAGACAGAGAAATAGTGAAATACACGGACATGATCCCAGATATCTGTGTACGTTCGTCCTGTCCGGCCACAGTCGTGGTGTTCAATGCTTCATACTTCACTGCACTTGAAAGCAAAAACAATTGGGTACGACAGGCGCGCAAGTTCGGCGGAATCGAGGAGGCCAGTTGCAACTGATCTGCACGCAGAACTGACCGATCACACCTTTATTGAGAGCACGCTCTTTACTGAACCGCACAATAAAAGACGACGAGAGTATCTCGTCCGGCGAACATTCAAGTCAACTCACGCCTGTGCGTAGCTTCCTGTGCTTTTCTAGAGATTTGGTTAAATTCCTCGAGCACGACGCCAGCTGCCAGCTGTTTACTGCTGTACATGGTAAAACCCGCGACGAAACCAAAAAGGACAACCGCGATACTTTTTATCTGCCTCGGGTTTTAGCAGGTGCTTACCAAGGTTGCCTGTACTTGTTTGTTTTCTGCCAGTTTAGGCGAACTGAGCCACACGCTTCTTTCGACCGGTTCAAATTTCAATAAATGATAACCAACGCACAAAGAAAACAAGTTTCGAGTACTTTTTGAGATTTTTGAAGTGACTTTTACTATTGAACGACTGCATGCACTTGAATGTTCAATTCAAGAGTTTATAAAACGTGACTACCCCATGCTTGTCACCTGCCAACAGGGTGCTAACTCTCAATGGCTCGAGCCCAGTGGGTAGTTAAGTAAGCCTGTGGGGTAGTTACAGCCGTCAAAACGCACGTTGACGAGGGGGGGTGCTCACTTTTTCTTAGAGTGTAACACTCGCTAGCCTTAGAAACCTACCAAGTGCGGTATTCCATAACTGTAGAAGGTAGCGCGTTGCAAGCAACGTCGTTACTTGTAACGCGAGACCTGCAACACGGTTACAGGGCGCACTCGTGAAAATAAAACCCTATTTTCTTGGTCGCATAAATAAACCACGCACCACAAAAAGCTCAAACTCGGTGTGAGTGTGACGCTGGTGGTGATGATAAAATGCGAGAGCCTGAGAACATAACGTTACCTGGATCAGAACGTATGAAGATAAAGAGAAGAGGCCTTTCTGAGCCGACGTCCACTTAGTTTTAAGATTCGACAAACGAAGAGATTATATCCTGGGCGTCTCAAATATTTGTTTTAGTAAAAAAAAGGCCCCCGAAAAACTTTCCCGCAAAAAGATAAGGAAAAAAGATCCTTTGCTAGTGACAAGTTTTGTTGTTAAAATAATCCCCACAGCCACACACAGTGAAATTTCCTTGTTTAACGAAAGTTAAGCTTACGTGCATCTCAAGTCGCAAAGTTTTTTTTTTTTTTTTTTTTTTTTTTTTTGATTGTGGTAAAGTTATGTTCTGATACTTTTGCTCATTATCACCTCCGCTAGACCTTTACAGTCACACCGACATTGTGCTTTTCGTGGAACATAGGTTATTTTTCAAGCCCCCCAAAATAGTGTTTCTTTTTTCTCGATTAAATCCTTCCTGTAGATGCGCCTCAAAAAAGAAAAAAAAAAAAAACACACAAAAATTCCGGGTTTACGTTTATGGTGGATTTGTGCCCTCGACTCCTCCGGTCCCCGAAAAGCGTAAACATTATTTATACACGAGTATGTTATATTTATTTAAAATACTCGTGTCAAACTTATCTGGGGAAATTGAGTTTGTGCGTGGGGAGGGGGGAGGGGGAGGAGGCGAGAGTGTTGAAAAGAGTGCGATTAAAGATGGGCCTTTAGGTTAAAAGGTTCGAGGTGCACCTAAGCACTTCTTATAAGTTGTGAATCCGAAAGCATGCAAGCCGCACGCCCACTCCTTTATTTCGTCTGCTGTGTACCTTTCGTCGCCGCTCAGCGCGAGCGCTCGGCGCGCTGATCTTGGACGCTTTGTGTTAACGGCGCGCTGTCGGACACGCAGCGCCATGGGGTGAGTGGTCGTTGAAACTGACTCGCAGCGGCCAATGGGAGCCTCGTTGACGCGCGCCAGCCAAAGGGACCGAAGCCGAAAATCTATCAGCTTTACTCCGCTCCTTTAAGATCGGGGAATTTAGGTGCCGTTTGGCTAGCTATTCGCGTGGTTTCATAGCTGGGGGCTGGCTTCACTTGGAGAAAGGATTTACGGTGCCGTTTGGCGCCGTTTCAAAGCTGATAGCATCGGCCTGCTCCATGAGACAGTTAATACTTTTCCATTAAAGGGGTTAAGACACGTCAAAAATAAAATATGAAATAACTATACTGCTAGGACCCACTGTATGTTCCTATAATCCTGCTAAATATGTTCTGAAAATGGCGCTATAGTTGTGTGGATAAATCGATTTATATGCGGGCTCCTCGGAGGGGCAGATCCGGGCGGAGCTGGAGGTTGGCTACGTAGTCAGCCTCCAGCGCGGTGTCTCCTTGCACGCACTCACAGTCTTGGCTCTCTTGGCGTATCGAGCCTCAGCTTCTTCGTTTACTTTCCACGTTTCGAGCATGGGGTCCGTGACAATTACGTCTACTGCATCGCTCGCCTTGTCGAAGTGTTCGACATTGATCGCAGCAGCGATTAAAGTGATTGCTATCAAGAGATGTTGGAAGCTGTTCATTTTGACTGCGACCCGCTGGCGACCAGCTCCAGCGACGACGAGTAACGGACGAACTCGCCGTGGTCACCGTCGTCCGGGAATATCCCGCAGGCGCACGCAGGGTGGAAGGTCAACGGGCTTGGGGTGAGAGCGAGAATAGCTTTCGGGTTACCGAGTTGTGTGAGCGGTTTTGATCGTATCGCGACGAGGAGAGCTTGAGCAATCATTTGGGTGCCTAGAATGAGAGAGTGTTCATGGTCACATGGTTTATGGACACCATGGTGTGACTAACTTGGGCAGTGTTGCCTGGTCGCCAGATGAAAATGATAAAAATTCGTAAATTGAATATTGCTATTACCAGAGCTCTAAAAATCGCGTAACTCGGTGTATATACTAAGTAGCCTATGAGCATTCCATTTCAAAAATAATCTATCCGTTTAATTTTCATGTCAAAACCCCTTTTAAAGGTAACCACGTACGTCTTCTTTATGGTAAGTGATAAAGCAGTATGCGCGTTGGGTTGCTGAAGAAACAGAGTATGTAATGACAAGCTAACACCGACGTGGCAGGAGAGGCCACGGTGGTCTCTCCGACTTCGTTTTTACGGTAGGTTTAAATACTTGATACTGTTTTTTACGAAGCAAAGGGTGCTCGTAGCGGTGATTTATTTTATTATAATTTAGTCGAGGTTTCGTTAAAACACATTTACAGCTGGTCCCGAGGGGTTCACCTCAACGGATTGTCAAAAGACTATTTTCTTTCGCCAACCATCCACACGGAGCATTTTATACCAGAGTCATATCCCGCTCCTCCATTTATCGATTCGCGTATCCTTATTTGTATTACGTCAGCGACAAAAAATCGTTAACAAAAAAAAAAAGGCGTTCTCAAAGTAGTACATTTGACATTACTGCGTGTTGTGTTTTTACACTTGCTGCAGAATCTCGCGTGCTCAACTAAAAAAAAAAAGATACAGGTTTGCGAGAGACGTTAAAAACTCGTTTCAGGAAGTTTCTTTTCTGTTTTTTTTTTAAATAGACGTGAAGGGTTGTTACGTGATGCACGTAGCAGAAGCTCTTCACTAGCCGACGCAATAGAGAGACTTAGAACGGGGAACCTCTACACCTTAGGTACCGTTTGCTAGAGTAGAACGTCTGGGCATGCGTAGTCCGTCGTCTTAAGTTGGTTAGGGGCCCCCAAGGATTGGAGCTTCTTATTTAGAAACTCATTAATAACCAATGCGGTCACGGCCACGAGACCCCATATCCAAAGTCACTTCCCGCCGATCGATACATTTTATATTGTCTACTAATGTCGGCCTTCGATCGCTGGCACATGTGGTGCCACTGAAAGCCTTTCAGCTCCTGATAGTAAGGGCGCACGCAAAACCATTTCAATGCATATCGGCGATATTCCCATTGAAGGATTTGCGGTCCTGTCTGGTTATTCCGGACAACCCCCGTTCCCCTAAAAGGAGCTCATATTGGGAGTCGTCCGCAGTACCGAGACATAAATTCATGTATTTACCCAGTTTGTTCCCGAAACTATTGTCTACCTAGTGGGATATCTAATTTAATGGGAAGAATCACTGGCGTGACATCATTGTACATACGTACAGGGTGTCCCCAAGAATTATTTATAGGGTAATTTTTTTTTTTCACCGCAAGAATACTCTAGGCATTGCCAAGCGCACATTTTCCGCCCGAAGGTAGCGCTACCGTTCCGCACCAGATGCCAAACTTTCAGCGCGAACCGATATTTTCTTCAAAAGTTACAAGTGATTTTCTAAAAATGCAGTGGGAAGATGGTGGCCGACAGAGCTCTCGTACACAAGGAGCTTTATGGCCCCAGAAACCGAAAACGGTCGAAAAGGGGACGCGTTTTCCAATTGAAATTTTCAGAAAACAAATAACTTTTGAATAACATACAGGCAGACTTGCACCGTACGTATTACAAGTAATCAAATTACTTGTAATTGATTACTTTTTGGAGTAATTTTGTAATCAGTTGATTACTTTTATTAGGCAGTAATCACAAGAGTAATCTGATTACTTTTTGAAAAATAAAATTACTTGCAACCGTTACAATTTGTAACGGTTACAAGTACCCCCCCCCCCCCCTAGCACACGCCTTTTTTTTTTTTTTTATAAAATGACAAAAATAAATTTTGCTTTTTTTTTCGAACGGAAAAAAAGAAAGATTTTTTCGGAGCTGTAGGAAACGAGGTCAATCTCTTTCTATGTACAGTTTCTGCGTTATGTTCGTTTTTGTTTTGTTTTTCGAGCTGGGACTGGGGGGGGGGGGGGGGGGGGGGGGAGTGGGAAGCCCCAGGGAAGCCACAGTGCGTGACAAAGGCTATTCAGGGCGAAATTTGAGGAAGCAGAATGTAGCTATGTGAGTTCTTCGTTCAAACTAGCCCCCTCACGCACAAACACACAGGAATAAAAAAAAATCCTGCTTAGGGTACCTACTTGCAGCCCGTAGGAGAAGCAGAACCGAAGAATGCCTAAATCGGATGCAAAACATAACGAAGGCAGTTGAAATATTTCCCCATTTCCCCTACGTGGTCTTTGTGACAAGCAATGTTTCGAGTTGAGAAGTGGTCGGGGCGATCTCTTCCGCTAATGGATACTACACATGATCCGTTTCAAATCCTGGAGCTGCTGCTCTTTTGTATAAGATGCGAGCTCATCCACATGTGAATAATAAAATGAGCGACGCAAATCCCTCCGCTCCCCCCCCCCCCCCCCACACACACACACACACTGGCGAACGCCCAAATCATCAAACGTCTTTAAACGAATTCTATGCTTGTGTCCGCATTGTGAAGGTGCAACGACCACGAAGAGGGAGCCAGTTTTTCTTCTTCGATACTTGTGAAAATGTGAAATATAGGTTGGAAGTAGTTCATTGTTATGAGCGCTAAAGATGTGTTTTCACACAATAAAGTAATCGGAAAAGTAACGATTACTTCTTTAAGTAATGTCTAATTACTTTTGCCGTCGAGTAATCAAGTAATCTAATCGAATACTTTTTGGCCAAGAGTACTAGTAATTGTAATCGATTACTTTTTTTTACTAACGTGTACAAGACTGCATGATACAGGTTTGTACTCAAACTTTGGCATCCGGTTCTGACCTCTAGCGCTACCTTTCAGTGGAGAATGAGCGTTCAGCGATGCACAATTGATTTTTGCGATGAAAACAAACCCTGCAATTTTCTTTTGGAAACCCTGTATCTACTGCACTATTATGACGAGGAGATCATATTCCAGGGCAACACGTTTTTAAGACGCACTTTTGTGTTTCTCGTGAAATGAACTAGCCTAACATCTTAGCAGAGCAAACAGCCTTCCATTCGGACCGACTCAATGAAGTTCTAAAGCACGATCAAAAACGCGCTCTCCCAGTGTTTTCTGGTCAAACGTTAGTCATCCACAGCCGAGAACAAGTCCAAGCTACAGTAACAATGATGCATTATGGAGGTAGGAAGCTTCCGGAGGTGACATGATGCCACCAGAAGTGAAGCCAGAAATGTGGAGGGACATGCCCCCGACGATGCCCGAAACCAGAGCTGTTTTGGTCACCCTCGGGGACCTGAGTATACTTGGTGCTTCAACGTTTTTCACTGATGAAAACACGTGCAGTGCCAAGCTTCTGTGCACCATGAAAATGAAAACACAACCTCGTGGGCAGCACGTGCACTACCCATAGTGAGGAAAGCAGCAGCGAGCTTTTCACCCCGAATAGACGGACGCATGAATTACAAGCTGCCGGTTTCACAAGTGGTGCCTAATTATTTGCCACGCGATTGCGCGCTTCGTTTCGTTTCGGAGCCGCGAGCGCATAATTGGGCTCTCGCGGTTCTCTTCGGGGTTCGCGGCTCGCACGGCTAAAAGCCTGCCCAAACAAGCACCGACCCGAAATCCCCTAATCCTATCTGGGAGTCCCTCGGCCAGGACTTTTCTTTAATTTCTTTTTTTTTTTTTTTTTGCACGCCGGCGCCGACTTCCGGCCTCATTAGAAGAGCGCTCGCAATTTGCCGTTTACGACTGAAGTGCTGCTGGCACTGCCCGTGATATTAGCCGCCACTGATAAACCTCGCCTATTAATGGGAAAGAAATAACCCACCTTTTGAGGAGGCCTGTTTGTGTAGCCTTCGGATATGGCAATGAAAATAAGGGAAACAGTGAGGCGTGTAGGCATTTCGGTTTATCGGCTGCATCATAAATACAACCTGCGATTATTCTTAAAAGGGCCGTGCATCGATATGGGGTTCTAGCATCAGTGGTAAACCAGTAACACAGTTCCCTGTGGCAAAATTTAGTTTTTGCCTGGAAATGTAGGGCCTTAAAGGGATTTATTTTCCGCAAAGTTATTAAATTTACAATTTTAATCCACACCGTGTTTTTCAAGTTGAAAGTCTCTACGGGCAATAATGAAGAAGTGGCGGGGTTTGTTCTTTGGGCTGTAGGCTTTGTTACTAACTGATTACAAGCAGTTTCATGGTGTCAAATGAATTCTTCGGAAGCTCGCTCGAGCACCCGCTCAGAAGCACCAAACAAATGTTCGATATAGTTCATTTTTAGGCTGCCCTCTCGACCTGCAAGCCTCACTTTCCCCGACGTCAAGGCCCTGCAGAGCGCGGTTATATCTCAATGTTACTTTTGGTATTATTTTCACTCGCCGATTTTTAATAATTGATCTGAATTTCGCGATTTTAGATTCAATACCGGAAAGGGTAAAGACCGGAGATTGTAAAGTAGTGTTCATTGGGATAGCTCGAAGAATCGCCGGAATACCCCTTTAAAGGGATGCTGAACCGAAATCTGGATTCCACAAAATACGCTGCAAAAGCGTGCAGCGGGATGGTACAAACATCAAAGCATCACTCATACAGCGATATCTCGAACGGCTAAACGCATTTTTCAAGAAAACGAGGCGCATTTGACATAAATGTTCACGTCATGTTTCTCTGAGAAGGAAAGCTAACGGCCTCGCGTCTTCTCCGCGTCGCAACCTTGAGGGAGCGAAGCGAAGGGAGGAGGAAACTAGGTATCTTCACGGTCACGCGCCTCGTGGGCCTGGTTCAATCTAGACCTATTTTTCCAAAAATACGCCGTCCATTGGAAATATCGCCTTAGGATTAGCGTTGTAGGGATTGCAGCGTCCCGCCTATATCTCCTGCATTATTTTTTTCTGAAATCCAAATTTCGGTTCACCATCCCTTTAAGAATTCGTAAGAAGTTAAGGTACGGTCAAACGTGATTTTATTTGGCTAAATCCTTGGTATATTGGCCCTAATGCACCAAACAATTGTCAAAGTTCGGTTTCGCTGCAGTAGTGTGGCTCTCATCTGGCGACTTTGGCAGAAATCGTCAAGCAAGTGCCAGAGTTAAGCTTTACTTCTTGTTGTTTGGCTTTCACGTGTGAACTTTGGGACTAAATTTCCAAACGCGACACTTTTGTGTGTCATATTTGGTGGAGAAGACCGAGCAGGGCCGGTTATGACAATGTCGGTTTGTTTAAAGGAGTTCGTCTCTACGAATTGCAGACAAAAGTGAACGAAACCAAAAATTAAACACCAGGTTTGCTGCGATTTGTATTATTTAGAATATCCCATAACTTGAAACCATATACCAAAGGGTTCGGTGTAGATACAGTTTCGAGTTCAGATTTTCAGTTGAGTAGACTCACGCCTTTTCAGGCATGTTTAAGCGGGTGTAAAAAAACACACCGTAAAAAGCCGTTCCCCTGCCAAAATGGCGCAGTTCGTAAAATTACAGTTGGCTTGTGGCTTCATTTACGAAAAAAAAACTTAAAGATGTGTTAACTACAGATTAACTGATCACATAAGACACGTAAACAATAGAGCAGCTAATTCGGAAATAGTTAAACATGTTCATAAATGTGATAATTGTAATGCATACTGGTAATGAATAGAAATAATGCACGGAGAGGTAAATAACATCAAGGGAGTTGTCTAACGAGACAATCCGGATAAAATCAAGTGGAAACTGCACCACTCAGGCCTTCTTGCAACTTGGTAGTAGTTCAAAAAAAAAAAAAAAATTTGGCTACTTTATGTGCGTGTTGGTTTAGTAAGAGTGACTTTGTTTTGATTGTCCTATTGTTAATTAAGATCCGCTAGTGGAAGTCGTGGTGCAATGAGCTGTGTCAACCTCGCAGCTTCGTTTATGCGTAGCTTGGTTTAGTTGAGCCTGTTGCTGCATAATACTGGAATAGTTTATGTCCGTTTATGCGTCACGTTTCAAGCAGTGGGAATTGATTTTCTTTCTCCACTTTTTAATTTTTTTTTAGTAAGAATGAGTTGTCTAGCAGAGGTCGGGCTTTGAGTTAACCTTGCAGCATTCGTCTGTGCGTCACATTTAAATGCCTCGTGATTTCTAGGATTGTGAACTCTTGGGATAGAAACAAAGCAGTCCAGAAGTTTTTCTTTGACCTTAAATTGATTGTGTTTTGTAGGTTTATTTTATTTTATTTTGCGCGTGGGGATTAGTTATGTGCATGTCATTGAAAAGCAGGATGCTCTGCCGTGTGGATCTGTATAAGGAAAGTGATCAAATGTGATCATTAGTTCAGTTAAAGACGTTGTGTGTCCCTGTTTCTTCTTTTTACCGCTGTCAAACTGTTTTCTTCCTTCTGCCTCAGTATCGGGTGAAAGTTGTCATTGTAAACTTCCGCCAGCTAGCATACGCATTGACTTTATTTTCGTCAAGCTCACATGTTAGCGCTAGACCCCGGTTTTATGCCCTGTATAGGTCCGCTGCCATCTTGTACCCGTTACCCGAAATAAAGTAATTGATTACTATTGCAATTACTCTGGCTAAACATTCTTCAATTAAATTACTTGATTACTTAAGGCGAAAAGTAATTGATCGTTACTTCTCCGATTACTTAAAACCCTCAAAAGGACAGAGTTTTCTACCGGTTTGAAAAGGGCGCTTGGTACTGTCGATTATTGGATTAGAAGCAGCGAATTGTTAACTAATCCATCAATATGGTAAAGCATGCCCTCTTGTCAAAAATTTGGTTCAGGCGTTCCTTGGTAGAAAATTGTGCGAAAAAAAGGCGCCATTAAAAGCGAGAAAGGTAAAAATAACGGTTGCAAGTCATTTTAGTACTTACAAACGTAATCAGATTTGTATTGCGATTTCTTGCAAATAAATTTATCTATATGATAACAAAAATCACCCCATAAGTAATTGATTACAGGTAATTCGATTACTTGTAATGAGTACACTACAAGCCTGTTTTTCGTAATCTGTATAAAAAATCTTTAGCTTGCAACAAGACTTTCTGGTTAACATATGTCATTGGTTTTCTTGGGTAAAAAGGGCATCCATTCTTTACGCAAATGTGATAAGCGGCGAAAGTACGTCCACGGTGTACGTCTATGCTCCGATTTTAAAAGATGGCTTTTGTCCTCTACGGGTTAAATAAAAACTCAGTGAAGCCACGTAACTAGAGCAACTATGTTTTGTTTCTAAACAAGACAAACAATGCAGATCCCTAATGAAAAATACACCAGGAAAATCCTGGTGTGACATCAAAGAATCCTGATGTGATACCAGAATGTCTGGTGTGCCCACCAGCGATGCTGATGTATCGAGCACACCAGCCTGGCGTGCCCACCAGAAATGCTGGTGTACCCGCACATCAGCCTGATGGGTACACCAAGGGAGTCTGGTGTCACATCACAAGGACTCATGCGCCGACCAGGCAGCCTGGTGTGCACACCACGCAGTTTGATGTGACACCAGAGTTGTGTTTTTGTTGACTTCTCCCCCCGGTCCGCGCGCGTGTTTTCGATTAGTTTGTGTGCCGCTCCGTCCCCCGACGGGGTGCCTTGTTTCCTCCCGTCTTGGTGGTCGCCGGAGACCCTGCGGCGGGCTCCTTTGTGCTCAAGAAGTGTCCCCCTCGTCCCGAGCACTTTCCCGGGCGGCCTTGAGCAGCTTGGGGCGCTCGCCGGCTCGCCTCTTCGAGGGTTTCTCTTTCCCTTTCCGCCGGTATTCTTGTTTAAGTTTGAGAAAGTAAAGAAGTCTTCTTTGTGAGTCGAAGCCGAAAAGATGTGTTGGTGCGCTTTCCTTACTTCCGACGAGCTTGGTTTGGTAGCAAAGCAACAAAGGAAGCTAGTAATTATTACCGTTTTTGGGGCCGAAATGCCTACTACGAGCGAGGAGGGCGTCGACCGCCTGAAGCGAAAAAGAATTACCTTGCGAGCCGCCACAACAAAGATCATCAACGAGACTGGCGTCTGCTGGCCACGGATCCAACCGACATCGGTGAGCTCGAAGAAACATTTGATATTCTTCTACTTAAGGAGGCTTCCCTGAAAGAGCTGGACACGGAAATCGAGCTATCTG
Organism: Ixodes scapularis; assembly: GCF_016920785.2. Classification (NCBI taxonomy): domain Eukaryota; kingdom Metazoa; phylum Arthropoda; class Arachnida; order Ixodida; family Ixodidae; genus Ixodes; species Ixodes scapularis. The sequence continues at coordinate 32,859,497 of NW_024609880.1, read as the reverse complement.
TCGAACATGATGCCTTAGAAGAGGAAATTTCTGGTGCGAAGGGGTACGCGGAACGAATCAGCGTAACTAAGACACGAGTCAACCGCAAGCTGAAAGGCCAAGAATTTCGGAACGACAGGGCGTCCGGTTCTTCGACGCAGTTCAATGGCTCCGGACAAACTCCAGTTGATCACGGCCAACTCCCTACAACAGTAAAGCTTCAGAAGCTTTACTCTTGTGCTTTTTCGCTTTTTTGAATAAAGTAATTATGGCAGCAGCGTTGCTGTCAAACTTATCATTGTACGCTTTTTTGTGAGTAAAGCAACACCCAGTCAACAGGTGGTCTGGTATCATATTACAACAAAACCTGATGTCCCGCCAGAACACCAGATTTCTGGTGTAACATCAGAACACCAGATTTCTGGTGTCATACCCACACATCAGATTTCTGGTGTCACAACAGAACACCAGGTTTCTGGTGTCACACCAGAAAACGTCCTAAATCACATCTGTGAAAAAGTCTGGTGTAACATCAAGTCACACCAGCCCTCGAGCTGGTGTATTTTTCACTAGGGATATGATTATACGTAATGCTTTCTGCACCGCCGACAATCCGTGAATATTGTTGAAAAAGACATGTGAATAAATTTTGGAATGCTGGAGTTTATTTTTCGCACTAGCTATTCTCCGTTCATTTTTAAGGGAAAACTGAAGCGGTTCTGTACTTGAGGGGGAAAAAACACCTAAATCGTCTTTATTTGGCCTCCAGAATCACGCATATCGAGATTATTTTTCAATTTGGTGCACGGAGGCTGCAGAAAATAGTTTTTAAAATACCATTGTAACCGCTCCTTCCTGAAGAGTGACGTCATATACAAAGTTTTCGGAATCTCTACTTTCGCGCATTTGCATCCCCTATCTAATCAATGTACGAGCACTCTTGCGATTTTCCGAAAGTTCAGAAAGAGACGTCACAAAAAGTATTGGTCACAAAAATTATTGCATATTTATACAGCGTGTAGTTGGTCAGTCATTTTAAATTTGCGACGTGTCACTCGCTGTAGATGAGCCATCTAGCCAGTACAACCGCTAGCCTGGGGTATTTAACGTTCAACACGCAGTAGTGATACATGACCGCACGCCGGTGCGATGCTCATCCAGATCGAAACTGGCAGGGGTGGAAGACGCTATGACTGGTGTCAGTGCGAGGTAATATACCTGGCAAGCATGCAATTCCCCGCGCTGTCCACAAGCGCGACACGCCCTTGGCGGCCGGAAGATCTGCGTATGGCGTAACAACTGGTCGGAGGTTTTTTTTGTTTTCGTGTTATCTCGCGTTTAGTTAACCTTTTCGGTAAAAATGAACGTGATATTGTCACGGATAGAAAAGGGCTCGACAAATGGAAACTCAAAGGTTGAATTGGCGAAATAAAGAATGGGCGTCGAGACAGCAGGAAAAGTGGGCGGCGATTTTGGCGGCGTAACAGCAAGCGAGAGTGAGATTGACTCGACAAGGTCGTGGGCGGTTTCTTATCTAGTGTGCTTGTCAATCTCGAAAATTAGGCGAAGAAAGGTCGAGCGCCGTGAACTCGGGGCAAGAATGAACAGGCACTTTGCAGAACAAGAAAGCAGGACGAAACTTACAACCGGATCACGAATAAACGCAAAACTACAAGTTCGTGACCGAGCGTTGCTTTCTCGACCCTGCGAACGGCAATATTCATATAGGCAACAGGCAATGCTGTTTGGTTTGGCGCTATCTAGCGAGTGAATTAAGAAATATTGGGTATGCCTGAGTTGTCGCGGCCGCATTGTTGAGACGTGAGCTATTACTCTGGCGTCGCCGCCTAGCCTAGTGTTTGAAGCAAGAAATACTGGATAGACTAGGAAGCCGTGATCACATAACATGCCAGTACGGCGAAAACTACGGCCCTGGCGGGCCAATCGGAACGTGACTACGTATCGCCGGAGTGCGCTTTTACTGCGAAGTATCAGTATTTTCGCTGCGTCACGCTCCAATATGTGTGCGTTATGCTCGTATACTTAGCGCATATCGACATATCGAGGCCGGCGGCACACAAAGTGGGGCTTATCGTTCACCCTTTTCCAAGTTACAAGGAGACGGTATAACCATGGGTTCTCACACTGCCGGCGCCGCCGTGCTGTTGCTGGTTAGCTAATGACGGGATAAAACGTTCGGCCTTTCCACTATGATGAACAAGGAAAACCAGCGGAGCTGCACAATGGAAAGTAATGGCCCGCCGCAAGTCGGCAAGCAAGGATGGGAAGGCTGCCGCCATCTATGAGCGACGGCGGTAACCAGATACGTGGCTTGCCGCCGTCGCTCATAGATGGCGGTAGGTTTCCAGAGTTCGGTGTCTTCATTTATTTGCGGGGGACATGATCCTGGGGAAACTAGCCCTTAACATCTCCGCTGTAAAAATACTCCGGAATTCCCCTCTACCTCGTTTATTTCAAGAACCACTTTAGCTTTCTTGAGACTGGAGCCAATACTATATAAGGGCGAGAGCTCGAGGTCACTCCCTTGAAACGTTCTTCCGCTTCTAGCTTTGGCTGCAGTCTCAGCTTGAGGGTAAACAGAGTACTGCATTTTCCGGAAGTCTTCTCCGCTGTCACCAAACTGGACAGGCTCGTCATACAGGAAAGTAGCACGCATCAGACAGCGTCTGAACATTTTGTTTTCTATAACGTTTTAGCAGTGTTACAGTGACTTTAGAAAACACATAGCCCTCGCCAAACTATGTATGAAAAATCAACGAATCATCTAGAACAGCATCGCAATGGAGACGTTTAACTGCTGTATACCATACCTCGGGTTCCGCGTTTTCGGTTTCTATTTTTCAAAATTCGGCGTACGTTTTTCGGTGTTTATTTAAAAATTCAATTTTCTTTTTTTTCGGCCTATATTTATGCCCAAAAACGTTTATCCGCATTTTTCGGTTAATATAAAATAAACAGCGATGGATAGCTGATCAGATCAATCGATCAATCAAAGAGCTTTATTGTGTTTCCCAAACGGCTTTAGGGGCCTTTTTTAGGGCTCCACTTGACATAATAAAACAGAACTAAATTAAACAAACTACATGTCAATCTTGACCATAATACTATTCTTGAACTTTTTAAAAAGTATAAAAACGTCCACGTGAAGGTTAAAAAATTTGTTGTACATTAGCATCATCCCTGTCAGCGGAGGACTGGGGATGATTATTGTTCGTAGCTCTGATATTTGTGATCAGTCAAAGAATGACAGCAAAAATACATCGAAAAAGTAATGGACAATATATTTGGCAAATGTGTGCAACTGTAAACGAAACAAGAAAAAAAAATAACAGAAGTACAAACAAGTTACATATGAAGCCTATGCCCATAAAACATAGAACTTCGCCTTCTGTACATCAGGACTACGTGATCTTATTATTTTACACCCAGATGTACGTTCCCAGGTTCTCCTCATGGATCCGCACTCTTTCTTTCCTGTAATATGACCGTCAGCTTCGAGAACGCCCTCTCAAAGCTAACACTGGACACTGGCAGGCTGAGGTGATGAAGCGCTGCCTGAGCCAAAATGGGCCAATCAACCAATTGTGACCACTAAAAGAGACACGGTGCGACCTTTTGAAGCACAACAGAACATGCAGAGCTTACATTAAGTCAGTCTTCCTTACAACGAGTTTGAACACGCTCGTACATGGCGTAGTCATGGGGCCTTTCGGACTTCAAGTTCCGATCGATGATGCGCACATTAAACCAAAACGTCGTGTTGCCACCCGTGTATCCCTTACATTCGGACACGTCTCGATTCACACTGTCATTTTACTTTTTCGCCACGGCCCTGCGGTACGACTGGAAGGTCAAAGTGACATTTTTCGTTTGAAACTGAATTTTAGAAAATGGATTCGACGAACTTTTATCGGTTTTTATCGGTATAAATCGAAAATGCCGAACCTAAAAACTGACCTTTTTCGGTTAAAACCGAATTTCCGAAAATGGATTCGGCGTACTTTTATGGGTTTTTATCGGTTTAAACCGAAAACTCCGAACCGTAAAGCCTATACCACCCGTAATGTCTGCTCGGAGTGTTATACGAGTGTTAATGCAATATTCTTCGATATATGGAAAAAAAAAAAAAGAGAGAGAGAACAGCACGGCTAAAATGTACTACTTGGGATTGAGTGAGATTTATAATTCTAATCTAGGAAACATAGCCGGAAAGAAAGACTCCAGAGGGCGTTCTCTACAGATGGACGAGGCCGCACGTTCGGCGACAAGAACGCCTGTATATTGTGAGTAAACTCCACTATCCAAGCATCGACGAGGAAAGCAGCAGTGTGGAGAGAACCTGACGTAACCATTAGAACACGGCACCATCGGAACGAAACTTTCCTTACAATGTAAACAATTAGATAATTCAGTAGCTTTAGAGTCTAGAACATGCTGGGAGACGAAAAGTCAAACTGAAAGGGCATGTTTTCCACCGATCTTTTACGCCATCAGAAAGCACTCCGTTCTCTTTTCCAAAGACCGAACAACAAACCTGTGTAGAATTTTTTATTTGAACTAAAATCTAGCCGCAGTAAATATTTGCCGGCTTATTTTTTATTATGGAATTCGGTATTAGCTGGACCCATCGTTTCATTTCTTTTTTATGTAAAAGCACACGTTGCAATCGAGGGTATAAAACGTTTTCATAGCTGTTTTCTCGAATTAATGAGTCACAAACATCTGGTTTGGTCATTTTTGTGCGCGTAAATGCACCGCTTGCAATCCTTTGTAACGAGTATAAAGGACGTTTCTTAAATAAAACACAGAAAACAATTTTTTTTTTTAATTCTCTCGTTTTCTTTCATAAATTTTAGCTGCAATTTTATGGCAGTAAAGACGAGCCCGCAGGCTCAGTTTAACCTCCAACAAATGTCCGTAAATTATGTTTTTGTTGTTTATTAACTATATTGACCCCTTCGCGTGTGTTTTTGCATCGCCTCATTCTGCTAGCAGTCTTCCTAATAAAATAAATTCGGTTAGGAACAGCTAAGAAGAGGTCGAAGTGTGTAAACAACAATCACTCCGCTATGTACTTCGAAAGTAAGCAAAAGGAATCTAAGAAAAAAAGAAAAAAAAGAAAAAGAACGCCCGTGGACTTTTACCAAGAACGCAAGCATAAACAAATATTTTCCGTGCACTCTCCGCCTCTTCTTTCCTTTACTGGCGAGGATAAAATACATAAAAAAAAAAAGAGGAATACAATTTCTTGTCTCGGCGTTCTAACCGCGCTGCTTCCTGCCTGACCCTCCGCTCAGCTATTCGCTCCCCTCACAACAGGAAAGAAAGTGGCGCTGACCCCTCGCTAACGGAAACAAAAACCAGGCACGTCTCATTCGGGATCATTTGAGTCCTTTCCCTCGAACTCTCCCCGAGCGAAAGAAAGGCCCGCACACGGAGTCGCGCTCCTCGGCGTAGTAGTGTGCCTAGGCTACGGAGTGTCTCCAACTCTCCAGTGGAGGTCACGTGCTTTGTGGGATATTTCGTCCTCGCTATGTAACAATGCGGCGCATGCGCACAAGCTTCCAATCTGCGCAGGAGGCAGCCGCCATTAAATTGCGCGAGCCCTTCGTGGTTCGAGCTGCAGCCTCATTTCAATCTAGGCTCTCTATATAGCTCTCTGCCGCCAACCTCGCCGATGAGATGAATGTTCTTCACGGGCGCTGCGCCCAGGTTCGTCTCTTCTCATTCCGCTCACGCCATCTTTCGCCCAGCCGCCCATTTCCGCTCTGTTCTTCGGGCTGACGATGGGCGCTTTGTTCACCAGACAACGGGCAATCCGTACGCAAGAAGTGGTTGCTGCGGAACCATTTTTCGTTCAAGAGCGATTCGTCACGGGACGATTGGCAGCAAGACGAGACGTCGAACAGGTGAATTCGTCGCATCGTGACTCGATGAAAAAAGAAAAATAATAATAAAAAAGTCTAGTCGAATTTTTAAATCTACAACTCTTTTTTTTTTGTCTATGCCTTTATTTGTGTCTTAATTCTGTTTTTCTTTTTCTTTTTTTTTGTACGTGAGAATTTAGCTACAACTGCTTTGCGCTTGCTCGTGTAGGCACGAACTAGCTTAAAGGAATGCTCTGGAAGCCGGGAGACATCTTAACCAAAACAAGTACACCGACTTTACGCAACACACGGAACAAATTCGTCGCACGTTTTGCCACCTACGTTGTCTTGCGACGAATCCTTCATCCCCGGTCACACCGCTAACACGGAAAGCATGTTCGTCTGCTTCTTCCGTAAAAGTTGCGCTGACGTCAGACCGACGCCGACCTCCGATTGGCTTTGATTGAAAGGACTGTGGGTAGACCTCAATGCTACATGCCTCAAGATTTACCCGCTTTTTTTTCGCTTTTTTTTCTTTTTGAATCAACCAATAAGGGTTTGGCGTACTGACACCATCGTAACCCTTGTGCAAGAAGCGGACGAACTTGCGTTCTGCATACGTCGTACAAAAGACAGTCAGGAGACACAACCTGAGGCGTTTTCCTTCCTCGTACGAAAAGGTTTTGTCACGATGGTCGTTCCAAGAATTGTGTGCAGGGATGTTCGAAGTGTACACCATAGCCTCCGCTATACTCTTAAAGCCGGCAGTTCACCGACGGAGCCATAGAGTGCCCAGTCGAAGATTTGGAGCGCGAGGATCTGGTAGCACAGAGCATCAAAGAGCCATTTCTCGGGGAACCTGGATGTCAGCGCACAGCTTTTGCAGCGTCGAAGACCCCAAACACACATTCGGATCCTCGCGTCTCGCCGCAGCGTCTCGCGGCAGCGGCGAGACGCTGCGTTTCGGCATCTTGCCGCAGCGGGGCGCCAGTCACGTGGCTCTCCTCTCACTCGTTGTCTGCCGCTCCACCTTTTTCATTTCGGCGGCCGCTTCTCGTGGCGATCTGCCAGGCTTTCTCAGTATAGAGGAGGCTATGCGTACACATATGTGTGGAACACACCTACTTCGAACATAACCGAGGCGTGTACGCAGATTCTGCTCTCTCAACGTATCTCCGGGGAACCAACCGCGTTCTTTGTAAGAAGCGCGCACGAGCAGTGTGACTTCGGCTCTACAACCTATGCGTTCCTATACTGGCCATGCCTCGCGGGTGGGCGGCGTAAGGTATTACACGTTTATTTTTGTGCGTTGTGTCAAGTCGGCACACTCGTTTTAGTAAACAAGTAGCTAGAAGTAATACGCTCTCAAAATGTATCCCTCGTGTCTCTCAGTTTTTTAAAAATTTTCATATTCCGTTGTGTGGTTTTCGTGTTCCGAGGGCCTTCGACCACATCGCTCTGTGACTCTAGTCACTCGGAAGTGTCAGACGAATGGCGTGATTCTATAAAGTGTTAAAACAAAAGAGACCCCCCTCCCCTTTTTTTTTCCGGTCCCCCAAGATCCCGCTAGTTCTAGTGACCTTCGGCGCATATCCAACTCCAGACCGAAAAAAAAAAAAAATTTAACCAGTTAAAAAAAAAACAAAAAAAAAACAACAACACTATCAAAGCTTTTTACTGCGTCAACTGTTACGGGCTCGTCCCCCCAGTTTCGCGACAGCGCGTTTTTCCTCTTAATTTAGCGGAAAATTGACGCCACCTGACGGTATGCACCAATTCTGTTTCCCCACTAAATCGTAAGGAAAAATTTACGTCACGTGAAATATGCACCACTTCAGTTTCCCCTCTAAATTTGGCGGGAAAATTGTCGTCACGTGACCAGACGTCGAGAAACCTACGGACAAAAAAAAAAAAAAGCTTCCCCGCTCAATTCAGCGAAAAAATTGACGTCATTTGACCAATGCACAAATTCAGTTTCAGCGCTAAATTCAGCTAGGCAAACTTGGCGACAACGTCACCGTAAGCAAAACTTTAAAAAAAAAAGAAGAAAGGTATCGTTGTTTAGACGCATCATACCATATGATCGCCTCCCCAATTCTTTGTGAGCACTTCACGTTTGTTAGCATGTATACATTTTTTTTTTTCTTTTCATTCCTAGGTTTCTATTATTGTTCTGCAGCTTAGTCCCTTTTAGATCTGTATTTATTTGAAAACCGCTCGAACCAGTTTATTAAAAATACCTTCGGGTGTATTTCTCTGGAACGATCAAGAAGAACCAAACATTGTGATTAACGGAAGAGGCCCGACGGATTACGAGGCACCGATAGCGACGGAACGGAGAGATAATATCTATACATGTTTCGCACTTTTTTATTTTTATTTTAATCGAAATGCTTTTTTTTTTTTTTTTTTTTGCCACTTGCCTTTTTTTTCTTTTTGTGTGTGTGTGTGGGGGGGGGGGGGGGGGGGGGTTTGAAAGTCCTAATGGTTGATCTACGTAGGCTTGCGGGGAAGTAAACACACGATTCGATTCATAAAAACGACGATCTGTTTCAGAATAAATACGGAGTTCATTTGGTTTTATCTACTCTTCATTAAATTTTTCCGATGCGGATTCGGTATTGCGCGAAGAAAAAGTACAGTATTCAATTCCATCTTCAAAGCGAGCTTATTGCTTATGCTGCAAGCGGTAGCTTCAGAACCGAACTTCACATATGCCTATTCATCTCGAAACACCCTATTGGCGATTCCCCTCCCCTGACTTACGCCGGGTAGAAAATTGATTTAGCCGAAACGACGAAACGCGCTATTGTTGCTCTATCAAAAATAGATTTCAGTGGAGTTACTACACCTCCCGTTTCGCGAGAACACCTGCTCCACCCCCCCCCCCCCCCCCCCCCCTAATGCGATCTCGTCTATATATCTCCGGTGGTTCTGAAGTAGAAGCTGACTCGCTTGCATCATAAATGCGGACGCGAGTGTTTAATCATGGCCGTTTTACCCGGTCTTTGTTCATTAGAGAGCACCGGCGTATATAAAAAGCTGAATTCCGTTCTTTACCGGTTCGGGACGTGGGATCGGGTCTCCTGCTCTATATCGGTCGTCTCGGTGACTCGGAAGGTGGTCGTCCATCACCCGTAGCCTCCAGCCTGCTTCTGCGAAGGAACAGAAAGAACCGAGGTGTCGCTAACGGATCACTCTCTCCACCCACAAAGCAATAGCGCGCTGCCAAAGTGACACCGGTGACGGTATATAGGATATTGAACAGCACTGGAGAGCTCGGCTTCTCCGCCTTGTTTTTCTCCCTTCTTCGTGCCGTATCTTCTTCCTCGTGGAGATAGCGCCGCGATACCTCGCCTGAAGTCGACGCCTGCACATTTTCAGCGAGCTCGGGAGCTTAAACGCATACGGCAGGGTTCTCGCTGAAGACGTGCCAAAATGAGGTTTCCGTGGAACTCGCGCCGGGACCCCGACAATGCTATCGCATCCAGGCGACTGTCACGGCGGCGATCCCGCCGGCCGTGGGTTGGCAAGGGGGACGGGTGTGGGGCACGGCGGGCGGGCTTCTCCGATGACCGGCCACGGAGCTTTGGCCTCCGGAAATAATTGGAATGACAATGGCCGAGCTGGCCGATGCGAGTTCTGGCATGCGGGGAATGGACGTCTGTCTCCTTGTCCGGCGATCGCTCTCGGTTCGCTGCATTCTTTGCTCTGGCAATGGGGACGGGCGGGGACTGTCGCACTGCTGATATCGAGCATCGGTGCCGCACTATAGGGGGGTCCAAGGCTGGGCATCCTGCTTCGAGGTAAGGCCCGGACATCAAAAATGTCGGCAGCCCGGGTGATAAGCCAGTCGCCTGACGCTTTTATTTATCGCGAGAGCTCGGGGGTATATGGATTCGGAGGTTTCATCGTGAGATTGACTGTCAGTCACGAGCGAACATCTCTTTGGTCGATCAGCGGCGCGGTCCGGGTTGGAAAGTGAATTCATTCGCGGTGAGACACGCAGGCCAATGGAGTTTGTGCGGTCTTCGCTCTTTGGGCAGCACATACTTCTCACGTGCTAGACCCTTTTTTTTTCTTTTATAATTCTGAGAGGGTGATTTTCCTCGCTTACGCGCTGATCCAAGTAATGCATTCAAGAATAATCTTCTGTGACCATGCAGTTGAAGTAACTGGGGAGCTTGCTTTAGCGCCAACTAAAGCTAGACACGCGCACTCCATTCGAAAATGCAACAGATGGTTGTGCCTTAGTATGGTGGCAGTTGAAGTAGTGAGTTTTTGCTGATCGCACGCTACGGAACGCGTTTCAAGCGGTAGCTTGCGGTGTCACTATCAAAGCATGGTCGGGCACAGGTCCATGGGGCCCGCAGTCCGCAGCGTGTAATTCACTACAATAACCGTTTTCCTGAATGTATTATGGCTACTTCGACAACTATCATCTTACAATTACATCTTTTCATGCTAATGGCGCCCTTTTGGTTGCCGACGAAGGAATAAGTTGAAAACAGGCCACGATAGGGATAACACACGTCCTGGGCACTCGAGTCGCTATTCGCCTCGAGACTCAGATTTAATTTAGGGGAAGCATGCTCTTCTTTACCCATGGTTTTCTATGAGGCCCGTGGTGATCTCCCCTGTACACAATGCGGGTGCTGACGAAGTATCCACACTAACGGCACAAAGCACGGGCAAGGGTACAGAGCACGAACTCTTAGGAGTTGATTCCAGCGCGAGCGCTGCACTGCCGCCTCCCGTGGCATCGGTCTCGCGTTCGTACTCTTATAAAAAAGCTGGCGAAAAGATAGCAACTGCAGCAGTTACTAGACAGTTTTAGTATAGCGTTGCTGGATCTTACATACGCAATAGTATAGCGTACGCTCAAAAATGACCTGCTCGGACCGAATTTAGTTGTGCGTTAAGTTTTCGAGTGAACACCGTGAATGATCTTGGTTAAATTTGCTAGAGCCGTAGACTTCCGCGTGCTCATAGCGCAACCATGCTCCTGGAAAGAAATATTGAAAAAGAGAAAGTGCCCAATCATTTTATTTCAGAATAAACCAAGCCACAGCCGCCTCGTCAAGCGCGCTTTTCTGCGGGGTACAGAGGCTACGAGTACGAGTACGTAGCCAAATTCGATCACGGAGCCTCCGTCAGTCGTCCCGTGGAAACGGGACCTTTTATCCATGCTATCGCGGAATGAAATTCGTGACCCTGATGTCCAGTGCATTGCGAGAACTTCTGCGATTTCTTTTAGGGTCGTTCGTCCGTCGGCGACGAACTGTGGGAATAGGCTTAGCGTTGAGCAGATCGCAGCGTCGACGCGCACTGCGAGCGGCGAACATTTCCACTGTGCACTACCTCAGCTGCAGGGCGATCTGATTCGACCGCGGTAGGTCCCAGAAAGAATCGCCGAGCTGAGCACCACGCAATTTCACGTAACACAGAACTTCGAAAACACCACGTCGCCCTTGCTGCGCCAGTCGAGGCAACCGCCATCTTGAAACTGGCGCTCTCGTTGGGTCCGAGATCTCTCGAGAGCGCCCCGCAAGGCCCGCTAGCCAGCAACGCGAAATCCCCAACGTTGCGTGCGCGCGCAATACGCTAGCCCTTCTATTGCGTTCTGCGCATGCGCACTCACGACCCGCAATCTCCTTGCGTACGCAAAGCTATATTGTACGGTCCACTAAAACTGTCTACTACCTTCTCCTGACCGTTACTGCCTTTTTACTACGCCAAAGGCGCGGTCAAAATAGCGGCCTCTGCTGCATCGCCGATGGCCAGCGGTAGCGACGCACTTACTGTTTCGCAATGCAGGGGGACGTATCCACACACAATCGTAGCATCAAATGTTTCAGTAGGGGCATGTTTAATTTTTGGAGCTCACTTTATAACCATCGCAGCCTCTGTTCGAGCACGTCGTTCAAGCCCGCGCTGCTGCGACCGCAGATATGATTGATTCAATGGCCATAAGGTTTATGACCTTCCTTCGCGTTTGCATTCTTTTTAGAAGCGTTTATACATATATATATATATATATATATATATATATATATATATATATATATATATACATATTCTTTAACTGGGATGAAAATAGCCACGTACCACGTGCTTAAAACGTTTTCTAAAAACAAAATAATTCTTTTTTTTTGTATTCTTGTATTTCTTAGAGTATATGCTTCTCTTTCGCAAGAAACGCTTTGCAACACTGTACAAAAAGCAGGTTAGGGCCGGTCGGAGTTTACGCGACGCTCATTCTGCGATCTGAACCTACCGTTTTTGCCGTGCGTCGTGTGCGGTTCTCGTGTTCCTGTTTTGGTGTGCATAGTTAACGTTGGTGCGCTCGACTGGACGATTGTGTGCCGCTCGTCACCGGATCCGCTGCGTTCGGCCGGTTCAGTGTCATGGGTATCACAGTTCAAGAAGCTTCACTCCTATTTGACACTGGGAACGCCTTCTTCGCGGTCCGTGCGTGCTCGGCGGTTGAATGATTCTGATTGAGCTGTCTTCGGTCGTGAGAGTGGATTGACACGACTGTTGATATGCCCCGTAAACAGTGTGTCTAGTTTTAGGACTAATTACAAAAAATGTTTTGGCATTCTACGAGCATCTCTGAATTCGCTTATATCTTCGCCAGAAAGGCAAGCATTCGTCGATGGACTATACACAAATTAAAATGCCAGCGGCGTGCAGTAATAAGTTTGCATGCATTTTTGTAGCGCAATGAGCGAAATAAGTGGAGCTGCTCTCATACTCGCCGTCAATAACAGCCTTTCTTAGCCGCGGGTGACGACAAGAAAGCAATCTCTCGTCGACGGCCACCGCATTCGTTTTAATTCTCGATGAAGGTAAGCGACAAGAAAGCGGCTTCCCGGCTGCTGTACGGGGAAGCGAATACATGGATGCTGAGAACCGGTGGTGGAATGGAAGGTTGTTTCATCGACTGTCGCAAATAATTTCCGTGCTTCTCTTTGTTTTGTACTAGGATGTAGAAGATTTCAATCGTTTGAAAACGTTCTTGAGGAAGGATATTGAACCAAAAACAGCACTATATTTGCAACATTATTCCCTGACGTGGTGATCACACACGACGGCATGTTTGAGCACTCAAATGGCCAGTATAAAAGACTCATGGACAGTCCAAGGAGCTAGCGATTAGAGCGATTAGAGTAAGCGTGTCACGTGTGTTCGTCGTACTTGTATGTGATCTGTGTTGAATTCATTGTATCAATTGTGGGCTGAAAATTGTTCGCGCAAAATGTGTATCTAGTTGCTAATGTGGAAGCCTCGAAATAAACTATATGTAATCAATTTCTTTTATGTGTGTGATTTTAATTGGGCGGTGACTTGGGCCACCTGGATTTCTCATTTCCAGTTTCAATTTTTGTTACGCCTGTCATCTAGTGATAAGTCGTGTAACCACACTTCTTTTTTTCTGACCGGAAATTACGTAATTTGTTGGTCTCCTTGTCTTCCGGTTATTAGCTTCTTCACCAAGTAACCGTTACTACCTACTGTTACTACGCACCTAGTAACATATGTGACATCCAGTTAATAGCTTTAACCATGTAAATGCTACTATCTTTTTTTTATTTTAACAGTGTAACATCAGTTTGCTTTAGGTAAGTGTAAAACAAAGCCTAGCTCTGCGTTTCACCCAATGAGCCGTTCTGACAGTCTCGAAGCGAACACTAGATGTCCACTTTTTATGGCAACACTTGGCAATGCAGTCAAAGGTACAGCAGAGCGTGCTCGAGAGCTGATCAAAGCTGCGCGGGCGCATTCTTCCTTATTTCTAAATAAAAAAATAAAAAAAGAGGCGGAATGTGCCTGTCTCAGGGGTCAAATAAAGACTATTTGCAGACGTGTTCTAAGCATAGTGTAAAGAAATTGTGCTTAAAGGTGCCCTGAGGAGGTCTCTGAGGTCGGCTAAAAATGGCGATGACTCACTCTGCGGGCTCTAAGGATCCTAGAAATCCATAAATAATTACAATGCGCGGCCGATTTCTGTATTAAAAAAAAAAGACAATCAAAGAGAGAAATTGTTTCGGGCAATGGGAGGGGCATTGTGCCGGCAGCCAGGACGACTTGTGTCCAATGAAAACGCGACATTCCGTTGAGATTGCAAAGCCGTTTCTCTTGTAGATGATAGAAGCGAGAAAAGAGTAGTTCGAAAAATCTTAATATTTCGCGGAGAGGAAAGATAATAGTAGAATAGACCCTTTTCAAACGCCCATCGAGCAACAATGGTGGTCACCATGGCTTGCTTAATAAGCTCGTGACTGGATCCGAGTCTTCGCCGAACGATGAAGCAGGCCTCGTGTCTAATACACGCTCAGAGTAACTGAGCAAGCAATGGCGGACAGGCGTTGGCGTGGACTTTTGAAAAGTGTCTACAATCGTCTCAAAAACAACAGCCGTTGTTGATGTTGTTGTTGTTGTTGTTGTTTTTTTTTTTTTTTTTTTTTTTTTTTTTGCGGGAGTGATGTGTTCGGTTGTCAGTTCTCGAGTGCTCGAGCGTACGCTCGCTGGGTTGAGTCCAACGTTACTAGATTACCTCAGTTGTGGAACTCAGATGGCAAGGGGTACCCCCCCCCCCCCCCTCACTCACTTCAGTACGCCTCCCGTCATTTGAAGCGCCATCTAGTTTTTTCTCTTATAACTGTGGGTTCCACAGAGTACAGTGGAGCGCCATCTAGACGTTGTGCTTCGAAACGTACGTATTCCATAGAATACACTGCATTTACCATAGCAGCCGTCCGGCGCGTCGAACGATATAAGGCGAGTCGTGGTGAGAGAGCGGGGGTACTGTTCGTGCATGCAGTGTCCATGAGCAGTTTCATAACTGAGCTAACCTAATACCGTTAGTTGAATTGTAGTCCGGGCTGTATGGGCAACGAGCCGCGCGTATTCTTCATATCGCTCCCCGGTTCCATCAGTCGGTGGCGCGAGGATTCTCCGCTGGCAGTTGACTGACAGTGGTTCGGGTTTCGAAACATGCTCCTCCCGTCGCCGGAGATAAAATCGGTATGTTGAGATATTCGATTGCTTTTTTAATAAAAAAATCGGCCACGCATCGTCATGATTTAGGCATTTCTAGGGTGCTTAGAGCCAGCAGAGTGAGTTATCGCCATGTTCAGGCGATCTCAGAAACCTCTTCGAGGCACCTCAAATGGTGCGCGTATACTTGCGAATACGCGGGCGGATACGCGCTGGCGGAGAGCGGATTTTGGAGCCGGGTGGCAAAATGCGCTCATCGCAGGCGAAGAGTCCGGATCAGTCAGGCCGCGGCCGTGGTCAAGGACTCGTGTCCATTTGTCCCGCCAGCGACGAGTCGATTTCGCCACCAGGGCTCCAAAATCCGCTCGCCGCCGGCGCCAATCCGCCAGCGAATTCGCAAGTGTAAGCGTGCCTTTCATTTGACGCGTCCGCACATAATTTGGTCACCTTGTCTGCATTAAACACAATACATTTTGTACGGCCTACGAGCGGTGGAGCTGCGGCCTAAGATGTTGTTGCTGGGACGCCATTTTCTTGATTGCCGATGCGAATGCGATGCTCCACGCTGGACGACCGTTCGTGGGAACGCGGTCTTTTCTGTCCTCCCTTCGAACCAACACCCGCACGGCAGTGTTTGTGTCGCCGACCCATCCGTGCCTCCATGTTGCCATCCGCCGGAGGTGAAGCGAAGCGTCCCGCGAGCCAGAAATGATGGATGCCGGGCCGTCTCGATCGCGACGGGAAATTCCTGCGCCACCGCCTCCTCACTGCGGGAGCCAGGTTCGTTTTCACCACCGTTTTTTTTTTTTTATCTGGTTTTTATTTTTTGGATTTTATCGGCCTAGATGGGCCACGTTCTCGCGCATAGTGAACGCCGTCGGCAGCTTTAAATAATATGCCGCGCGTTTTCAATCTCGGTCGCAACGAGAAATAGGCCGTCTCAAACGACGCAAAAAAGAAAAATTTAAAAAAAAATGCAGTAAACCAAACACTTATTTCTAGAGAGGCAACTCTCGAGAAGCTATCGCGCGAAGGAGAAGGAGAAACGAGCAGAGAAGAAAAAAAGGCGATCAGGGAATAATCTGACGCATGCGGCCGAAGAGAGAGGGCCGTCCGTTGAATGACATCTATTTTTATTTTTGTTTATTTCCTTGGCTCTCGAAGGCCCTATATGCTTAATGTTGACGTGTTGTTGTTGTTGTTGTTGACGTTATAGCTCTTTATGTTTGGTTTTTATTTTCGGGAGCCTCATCTATCATAGGCCCGTGTCCTTGAGCCAATGGGGTGCGAAGATTGTATTCGTCTGCTAGCATCGTCGCCTCGCGGTGGCTGGCCGATAAACGAGCTGGCGAAATGGGATATAAAACGACTCGCGCTGCAACATGGTAGCTGACGCCCCGAGATGACTAGTAGCAGCTAAAACGTCCGTTTTGAGATCATCGATCCGTGGATCCTGGCGACCCGGTCGCTGGAGTAGAAAAAAGTAGAATACCAAAATAGATGATAGCTTTTTTTTCTTTTTTTTTCTCGCCCCACGGAGGCAAACTTCCAAATCTGCCTGACGTTTTCTGATAGACGAAAACTACTTGAAAAAGTAAGCACAAGGTTGATATTTCGACGCTTAGGAGTCCAATAAATCATCGTCATCAGTATCGCCTTTTTTTCTTTTTTTGCTCCCAACAGAAAAAGATGGTTGCGAACGAATATGAATATGGGCATACATTAGAGGTCACATGTAAGCCCGTACAAACAAAGGATTCTGGTAGCCACCGTGGCTTCTACTATTGCGCTTGGCGGTTGTTGTATTCAGCCGCCACAAGCGCACACCTCGCGTCTCGTGACTGAAATTGTTACACGGTGCGTGGTGACTTTGGAAGCGTGCAGCACTTTATCCACAGGTCGAGGGCCACAGGTACAATCTTCTTTGCTTTTAAATGCGACTATAGACTACACGCGTTTCACGGGAGCACGACTCACATCTACGAGCTCGCGCTACTGTCGCCTTTCCTAAAAAAAAGGAAAAAAAAAAGACTTTTCTTTAAATTAAAAGAAAAATCGAATACCGGTTAATATATTTTTTTAATGTTTTGAATTTATTGACGCGTTGTTTGGGGAGCTCGAGCTACGGACTGTCTCAGGCCGCAGTCAACGCATGCTCCTACATCATACAAAAAAGACCGTGTTCGTTGTAGACGTGGGTACAGAGTTACCTGGGGTCACTCCTTGAGCATGTTCTAAGCATCTTTGCTTCCTACACATGCATGCTGTGAACCTGTGTCCAAATAAGTTTTCTTCTATGACCAATATGACATGACGTTCAGACAAGGAGGAAACACCTGTCGGACAACGTCTGTTGGCTGTTTTTTTTTTTTTTTTTTTTTGTTAGCAGTGTGAATGGGGGCTTTCAGAAAATCGTTAGTGTGTTTAAAGGCAACCCACTAACACTTTTTTTTAAAAGAGTCAGGATTAACATGTTGCTGTCGTTTTTCGGTATTCTATATTTACTCTACGCGGCAAGCAATGCGCCTATCGTTTAATGGACCTTTTCCGAGAAGCGTTCTGCGCACGCGCGAACGCCCGATGCCAAGCGGCGGAGGTCGGTACAAAACATCGAGGAAATTCGGAAGGAGGCTGTTGATCAGCGAGTAGAACACGTAATTGCAGCATATATATAATTGTGTTTCACAAAAAAAGAAAGTGGACGGAAAGAAAAACCCGACGTTGGGGTCGTGTTTTTCTTTCCCCTCTTTAAAGTCGCGTTGGGCACTCGCTGCAGCTCAGAGAGCGAAGAAACTGGTAGCGCAACCGCCATTATCGATTGGTAGCGCAGGTAGGTCACTTCCTCAGTTTTTAGTTCGTGCAGCCACCGCCTGGTGCCTTCGGTATGTGGAAAAGGTCCATTACGTAGTTTAAAATTAAAAAAGGACCGGTTTTAATCTAGTCATACATTGTTTTAACATAAAAAAAAAAACTAACCTGATTCGGGTGACTCAAAAACGTACTAGATATGCGAGCTGGCTTCCACAAATCAATATGTTGTCGGAATCGTCGCCCGTTGTTTTTAAAGACGATTGAAATCTGAGATATTACATCTTAGAAGTTGCATTTTATTCGGTGCTCCGGTAAGCTCTTGGGTCGGTATTTCCAACACCGACGCCTCCTGCCCTCGTGCAAGGGTGGTCATGACTCCAGGGGAAGAAACCGCGTTTAGCAATGGGAAGCTCTCCAGGCCGCCACTTGAAATGTTTAGGTCTTGACGGACCAAGCATAAAACGGGCAAAAGTTGCATACACGCGCATGCTTAGGAAAAAAAAAAAAAAGGAATTGTGAAAGCTAGCCGCATTAATCTTGCCTAAACGCTGTTTCGTAAACATTATCCTGCTTCGTGGCATTCCATAGAATACAATGCTTAAACCAATCAATGCAGACGATGCGACTGAGCAAAGACCAACACGCGACTGTTTTATGTCGATGCCTTCATTACAGAATTGCTTTCATGTTATTTTTTTTTTTTTTTTTTAGAAGCGCTCGGAGGTTTTCCGACTGTCTCTGTCCGCCTCGTCCGCTTCGCAACCGGAGGGGATAGCCGACGAACAACATGCATCGCGATCCGAACGAACGTTGCATAACGCGCGTGTTACAAAACGACTACCGTGCATTAATTGGATAAAACCAGCCTAATTGCGTCTCACTGGCCACGGCAGGGGAGATCTGTCGCCCTATACTAATGCCGCATTCTCTCTCTCGCTCTCTGTCTTTGCTGCGTCGGCATAAAAAGACGCGAGGAGGAGGAGGAGGTCATTAGGAGATCGTTAGCCTGATTATGTGTGAATCTCGCTCGCGCTCGTGCTGAAGAAAAACTTCCGGTTCATTATCTTTCATCTTCGTGGAGAAAGAAAAGAATGGCGCAACAAAAGCGGGACCGAATCACGCCAGCAATAAATGAGCACCAACCTGTCTGGAGTGGTCTGTTTTGTGACCTGTCGCAAAAAGATTTATGCGCGCGCTTTTTTTTTTTTTTTTTGTGTGTATTTGCAGTTGGTGGGGGAAACAAAAAGGGGAGGGGACACTAAAACATGGGCGAAGAAGGAAACACACTATTTTTTTTTTATAATTTCGGACACATCAGCGGAACACCTTGGCCAGAAATAACTATGATACGGTTTAAACAAATGCGTCACACATGAGTAAAGATGCTATACCGGCTAATGAGTAATTCCAATCGATGAAAAACTGTGTACTAAAGAAGAATTGAAATGGTGCGAATACTTGTTTACTCTATGTTTCCGGCGCTTTTTTCAGCTGCCCGACTAAATCACCAACATTTTCCCTTTCCGGTATGCTCTTAGTATCGCAAAATTCAGAATAGTTTTTGCAAAATTGGAAGATGAGAATGATGCCAGAACCAACATTTAAATATGCACGCGCTTGCGAAGTCGAGACATCAGGGGAAGACCGGCTTGCAGGTCGAGCGGGCTGTCGAAAAACGGATCATGCCGAGCATTGGTTTCGTGCTGCTGCACTAATGCTGGAGCGAGCTTCCAATGCACTCATTTGGCGCCATGAAACTGATTGCAATCAATCGGGGACCAAAGTCTATAGTCCAGGTCTCCTGCTTTCCCCTGGCGTCGGCGTAACTTTTTCGTTGTTGCCAGTAGGGACTTTCACGTTAAAAAACACGGTGAGGCACAAAAGTGTAAATTTAACAACTTCACAGAAAAATATTTTAGCCAAATATTTTGGTTATAATTTCGGCGATGTTTGTTGGTTTGTTTAGCGAATTTTCACGCAAATCGGGGACTAGGCGAGAACGCTGGACTACCCTTTTAAAGGGGCATTAAGTGGTTCTTGTAAAAGCTTGATTTTGATGGCCTATTGCTTGATGGACTTTAGTCAATAAAGATTACCAGTTCTTTATGGCCAGAAGCCCTAGTAGATTCATAACAATAGAAATACACGGAGTCAATTTTCTTGAGGGGGAAGGGGGGGGGGGGGCGTCATGGCAGCCTCGGGTTGCCACGACTTCTCTAAAATTTTAGCAATGAAAACAGTGAACTCCGTGGAGATTCCGAATGTTACTATTATTGATATTTTATAAGCGCTGTGCATTTTATTTTGACAAAAATAAATAGTCAAATTTTTCGATGTAAGAGACGTAGTAGAGCAATTATTGTTTGGAAACACCGACTGACGGCGCCCTCTGTTGTGTGATCCAAAGTACAGAAAGAGGTTCGTGTCACGAGCCCCGATTACATTTTGAATAGTGGAATAAGGCCTCCCGTGAGTATAATCCTGGTATTTTTTTAGGACGCTTAGAGCCCGGAAGTTTAAATATCACCATTAACAGATCATCTTACAACCCACTTAAGTTACCCTTTAAACATTTTGTAAGTTGCTTCTCCCGCAAAATCTTCATCTGTAGGACGGAACGCGTGCGCACGCTCAGAAAAGTGATAAGTGGATGAATCAAGAGCAGTGACGTGAATGAACTGAGAGGACCTATCAGCCCTACAACCAGTCGTGTATGCGTTACTGAAAAAACGTAACCGATTACAATTGCAACTAATTCATTGAAAAACGTAACTGATTACAGTAATCAATTAGTCCATCACAAAAGTAATTGATAAATTTTCACGTTACTTTTTTAACTTTATATTACTAAGTCAAAAATAGGTGGATATCTTCAAAGTAGTTACAATTTGTGTTTTTTTTGTGTCTTTTTTAAGTTTAAAAAAAAAAGGGAAAGGGGGGTCTTTGTCATGGCCAGATTTGTTCAGTGCAGAACACAGTCGCCTACGCCGCGGCCATCAAGAATTGTAAGATCCCGTACACAAGAAATTAGGCACTCTCGACTGCTCGACAGTCAAAACGTCGCTCGCGTTGAGATTCTAATCCTTCTGGTTTGTTGGCATATTTTTGTGGTTGTTTCGGGGGTCGAAAAAAGTGTTCAACGTTGGTGCAACATAGACTAGTGACGTACATGCAGGCAAAGCAACATTTTACGTAAAAAAAAGCAAACAAAACAGTTCAACTCAATAATTTTTGCTTTTTCGGAACATATCATCCATTACCTCCGGAAGAATTGTAATTAAATTACTGCGAACGTTATCCGATAAAAAGTAATTAAAGCGTTAAAAAGTTGCAATAAAATGTAATTGATTAAAGTAATCAGTTACTTGTAACTCGTTAGGTACAACTCTGCCTACAACTCAGGCCTTGTATCATGTGACTTCTTTCTGTTTCCAATGGTGAAGGAAAAACTGCGAGGACGGATATTTTTATCCTCCTAGATTGTGACATAGCCTACCAAAGGTACTTCAATAAAATACACGATACAAAGTGGCGCCAATGATTTTAGGATTGGTTTAGAAGGACGACTCATTATTTGCACTGGCGGACACAAAACAATAAAAGGATGATAGCTGAAAGAAAAAAAAAATACCAATCTGGTCCGATAGCCTCAAAACGTTTCTAGCGAACCTCATATATGTTGGCATTGGGGAACGAAAATTATGTTTATCTGGTAACATTCGCTTATTCACACACCTCCACCACGCATTAGATGTTTCCTGGGACCTGGGACCTGTATTTTCTTGTTTCCTCCACACGTTCCCAAACTCTTCACGAACACCTTAACAGACTTGTGTTTGATGTCATGCGCAATCGGGCCCGAGGATGCGCTTCCTGGATACTATGTGCTTGCGTCCCATTGGCACTTGGTGAAAAAACGTCATGCTCTTATTCGCGTATGGTGACCTAATAAAATGTCGGCGCTGGAAGCGGATTTTTTATGACCTGACTGTGATGTTAAAGATTTAACAAACAAAAAAATTAAAGCCGTTTACAACTCCCTGTAACGCCGGATTAGAGCGCAGTTCTTGAGGAGGAGGAGGGGAAGGGTACCGAGGGGAAGTTATATCCTTCCTCCCTCCTCCGCACGTCCTCATCCTGTCTGCTACTCCTCCCTCCGAGCCGCGTCGCCGTCGCCTCACGAAAGTCACGTGACCTCAAGGGGGTCACGTGACGTCACCGGGGCCACGTGACCTCACGGGGGTCACGTGACTCCCATGAGGTCACGTGACGATGATAATGACGTCATCAGTGACAATGATGATGACCATACGGATGCGGATAACGTCATCAGTGACGTTGATGATGCGGATGCCGATGACGTCAGTAGGGACGTCCCGCGTCCCATAATGCACCGCGCGGTTACGCCGACGGCGACGCCGACGCCGCTCAAGTCGAAAGCGGGCGCCTAAGAGCTGCGCTCTAAAAAAAGGCATTATACGGGGTATTCAAAATGTCTACAAATTGTTTTTCTTTACCCAGTGAGGTCATCACCAACAGGCGCCCCCCCCCCCCCCATCACACTACAAACAATCTGCTAAAACAGTCTCCTCGAAATCGAGTCATTGACCGAGACAGAAGCCACAGCCGATGACTATGACTACACTATAATTTAGAAAGGGACGTTAACTATAGGCATAGGATGCAACACAGAGGACGGTTGATTGTATGTCGCAAGCTCTAGCACGACATACATATACAGATTACAGATTAAACTAACGAAGTACTTTGCATGTTACTTGCAAATGAAAGGAACGCGTGACCGACCAACGCTATTCCAAAACAAAAGGCACGCCTTGCCGTCACCGTCACCTATAAAAAGTAACGCAGGGTTATTTTACATTAGTTCTTATTTAGGAAATAAAACGTTTTACTGTTTTCACGATTCATGTACGCATAAGCGAAGCGGCTTATTTAGAGAAAGTTCATATCCGTGCAGAAACGTAATTCACATGATTGCTTCGTATTTTTATGGTTCCACCAGAATTCTCACGAGAGAGCACGCAAAGAAAAACGCGACAAGCGCAAAAATATGTAACTTTGCGCCTACAAACACGAACAAAATTTAACCATATTATCTTCGAAGCAGCGATTAACGTAAATCCGTTACCCGTTAATCGAAACAAGCAACGTAATGACGTTATTCGTTGCGGTTTTGAAACGTAGCGAGTACGTTACTACGTTACCAAAACAATAACGCGATGCCTGTAACGCCGTTACAGGCAACGCGTTACCCCCAACACCCTAACTTTATATGGCTTAACGATGTGCGCATTGCCAAGCAATGCTTTTCGGAAGTACGAACTGTTCGAGATGTGTTCCAATCGTTGAAGTGCTCGTGAAATAGTCGAATCGATTGCCAGTTCCCCGAAACAAATCCCCAAATCCCTTAAACCAAGGTGATTAAGACGTACAACCTAAACAGACGGGACAGAAGAGAAAGGACACACAGTCGCTGATCGTGCGTCCCGTCTCTCTTCCGTCCCGTCTGTTTGCGTTGTAAGTTTTAATCATCCTGCCTTACCAACACGTTTAAGCTTCCGTTTTGCACAGTTAAATCAGGGCTTCCCAAAGAAACTGTCCTTCAGACAAAGGTATTTTAAAATTCGATATGTCTGGCAGAGTGTCACTAAATGGGCTACTGTTTTAAGTAACAACAGCTCATCATCTTGGTGCTTTAAATCACTGTTGCTGGTTATCTGAAGTTTTGTCGAAAATAGAGGAAAACGCTTCTCCGTGCTCCTCCGGAAATGTTACAACCACCCTCAAGGGGGAAAGGATAAAACTCTTCAGCCTTCCCGCGTCGTATCTAAACCACAGGAAAACGCACTTTCCAATTATAACTATCGCCGATTTGCGTCCGCTCTGCACCAAAGCACCAAAATGGCGGCGCCCCCCCCCCCCCCCCCCCAAGATAATCGGGAAATCCGGTGCCGAATGTGCCGATACTCTCGGCGCAGTGGCAGATTTAAGGGGGGGGGGGGGGGGGGGCTTAAATCTTTTCGCACAAAAAAAAAACAGACACAATTTATTTATTTTTTTTTGGGGGGGGGGGAGGGGGGAGTGGGGAGGGGGTGCCACGTTAAGTTTTTGAGGAAATGGCAATTAGTAAGTGAACAAAACTGATCTGGCAACTCCTCGCTTGTGACGCCACATCCCAGCGTGACATGAGATCTTTCTGAAGACCTCCACCCACCTCTTTTCCCCAAGCCCGACCCACAACTCGGTCCCTGGACGTAGACTCTGTAGTGTTTCTATGGTAGACCATTTGATTATCTAAATGGAAGCTGTCGTCCCAGTTCAAAAAATGTAGCAGTTGGTAGCGGCGTCTAAAAATGGTTGCCGGCTAATGCTGTACAGGACAACGCGGAATTCAGGGATTCGCTAATTCAAAGGTTTTATGGCATGTTTGCATAAAGCGTAAACTTCGTCAACTCCTAAGGGCTTCTCGAAGAATTGCGGCGGGTTACTGCGGGAATTGAGCGGGTATTAAAAAAGATTATACTTAATTTGTGCCGAGGAGGGCGCTTCACTAAGGCTTCTACGAAAGTCGCAGACGGTCGAGCGGCAATCAACGTGGCAATCAGTGTTTTGGCTTGCGCTTTCATAAGCACGGACTTTTGAGACTACGTAAACGTCCGACCTCTTTTCAGAATGGGTGTATAATAATAAAAGTAATTTTCAATTGAGCAAACTGTATTTTATTCTTACATCACGTATAGTCACTGGCGGATAAAAAAAAAAGACGACTTATCTTTTAACGCCCGGCCTCCATCACGCGCTATACGTGCCTTGCGTCGTGCTTTGACTGAGCGCGCGCGCTCGAGGTGCACGAGACGTTGAAGTATTGTCAAAGGCAGGACGCTCGTGCTGCAGGCGTGGTACAACTGAAGCTCCTCTCTGCCGTTGTCACCTTGTCGGTGAGGATAAACACCCCAAATGCACAACACAAGTGCATGCTCACAAGCGAACTTCGTAGACACATAGTAATATGGAGTTTTTGTAGTTCCTATATGAGTGAACGCAAACCCTGTGCGTTTGCGTTAGCGTTCCGTGTTCCACACTGCGCGTGCGCGGAGCCCAAACCGCGGCCTTGGATTGTCGCACGGCGATTTCGCTCATGCGCAGCCTTGGAGCGCGCAACGCTAACGCAAACGCACAGCGCTTGCGTTTGCTCGTATACGCGATACTAAAACTCACTATTGTACCGTACTTGACTGACCAACGCTCTTGAGATGGAGCAATTTGCTACTTTTGAGAATAAAGGCTTACTGTACAGATTTGCAAAAAACCGCTAAAACAAACGTTTGCTAAGACATGTAACAGCATATATACTGCCCACCACATACAGAGGTCAAGCTAATATTGTCACGGGTGGTGAGCAAAAGCACAAAAAATAAGCAGAAGGAAATAAACGTTTAATGTGGCGGACTTGTGCCAAGAATGAAAGGGTACAAAAGAAAATAACATAGCGTCGCGGCCGTCGAAGTCGGCACAACAGCAGAGTCGAACGCTGGGGCGAGACGGACTCCGGTTCGCCACGCGGAGCGCCTTATGTACGTACATGCGTAAGCTTCTGGAATAATCGGCGTACAATGTTCGACGCGTAGAACATTCGGACCTCGAACACGCCCAACAGGATTCTCGAATTCACCAGAAAAACAAATTGCGGGAATAACAAAAGGTGCGCCGCTCCCAGGAATCGAACCGTGGTTTTTCGCGTGGGAGGCATTCACGCTAACCGTTAGACCACGCGCTACCTCCTTCGCCAGCTGCGCGCGCGGCAGTATTGCGTACAATAAAGTTTATAAACCTGTCAAGCTGGCTTGCACATTTGCATTTAATTGCACTATAATCAAAGCTTATTTTCCTCAAACTGTTCAGTTCGTCATCTATTTCTTCTTATTGGATGCTGATGACTATTTGGATATCATCCAAACGGGAATGGCGGGAGTAATTAATCGGTGAAAAAAGAACACACAAAGAGTAGACTACCAAAGACACACCAATCAACAACAAAAAGTTAAAAATGTAAATGAGGAAGAATTGTAATAACCTTCGCCAAGATTAAAATGTGCTCGTTCCAGCGATGATTTGTTTCCCTCTAAAACAATAAAATAAAGATACGCACCCGTACAACCAATATCAGATATTACATGTCATAACTATACAATGTATTATCTGCATTTTTCCTAAGTGAAGAATGCAACAGGTAGATTTGATATTTGGCCATGGCTTTCGACACACTTTCTCAGTCATAGGGCACATTAATGACATTCACTTCTTCCGCCGGTGTTTAATATTTTGCAATCAGTAATATTTCAATTTATTAGCGCACAAGACCGAGAGTATTTTGCGTGGTTAATATGTGAAATTCCTGCATCCGAAAAAGAAGGTTGTCTCGAATCATATAAAACTGTAGAGTCCGCTAATAAAGGTAAATTCTTAAATTTTCTTTCGTATGGGTTTTCGAATGGTACCCTCAGATATGTGTCGGATGTGCGCATAAGGTATTTTGTTTTTAGCATTACGACTGTATCTAACAGTAAGCGAACATGGGACGAGCACAAATTACGGCAAGGCCATGACTACTATATGTTACATCTTTTGTCCTGGCGTAATAATTGGAGGGTTAAAGAAGGTAGTTTGTTTTAAACTTAGTTTGGATGCCCTTTTTAATACAACCCTTATAGGGATTCAAAGTATTTTAATGTTAATATGTGATTTTAAAAAGAAAAGAAAGAGACATATTCAAAGTTTATATAAGTCTTTAAAAGCCGGCTACAGCCAGACGTTTAGTAGCAGTGCACTGGCAATAGGACGGTATCAAAAAATTGAGCCAGGTCTAAAGTATTTTAGTGAACACAAAAATAATCCCAGAAACCGCGCGGCAGTAATTCTCAACGTTAACATGCGTTTTTACCTAGCGGTTTTATGACTGAGCCCGGCTAGACAAATACCAAAAACACGACGGGCGAGTAACACTCTTTACAAACATACGCCACTCATTAACAAGACATAACCGTTGTATCACTTCTATTATCATTGTAGCAACCCACATTAGGAACCTCACATGGTATTCAAACGCGAAAAAAAAGGGGAACAGGGCAAAGAACTACCACAAGCAAAACTGTCGGTTAGAGGAAAAAAAAAACTTTATCAAACAACGGCCCATCTTCCGTCCCCCGCCCCCCCCCCCCCCCCCCCCAAAAAAAAAATAATAATAATAAAATAAAATAGAATAAAATAAAAAATGAAGGTAATACAGTCTTCGGAACGAGTCGGAACATTACGACAGCGCGGACGGGACAGGACATATAATGTAGATGAAGTAAGTTCGCGTTAATGAGTAAAGCAAACGAGCGTGGCGAGAAGAGAGAAACCCCAGCAGAGGTCCAATCAAACTCCTCGCGCGAGACGGGGACCAGGTAAGAGAGCTAATGAAGTTTTCATGTCCGCCATGGGAGTCCTCCAAAGGCTCCACCACTCCAGGAGGGGGCTCCTTCCGTGCTTCTTTTTTGAAAAATGACAGCAGTGAATAATTGCCTCGGCCCCAAAAACACGCCAATGAGCAGGAAAAGAAAACCCGAACACTTAAATTAATAAGCTACCGATAAGAAACGAAGAATAAAAAGAACGAGAGGGAGAAACAGGCGTTTGAACGCCAGCTGGCCGCTTTTTTGGGGAGTTCTCCTGGGACGTGTTGGTGTTCCTCGTTAAAAACAACGCTCACAAGCGTGCTTGCCTTGTTTGCGGATATGCGATGGAAACATTGTAAATTTGTGGCCCACCGAAAGACGCGATGAGGAGGCTTGAATGTGCGTCCCGACACTGCAGCTTCCAGCGCGAGCGGTGGAGACGTTGCGTTGTTTTCCTGGTGTGTTTTCTCGTCGTATACGCTGCACTTAGCGGGAAGGTTTTACTGGTTTTGTTTATTTTTTTGTTTTGAGAGGTCCCGGTACGTTCGATAGTGCACCAAAAGGTACACCCTGTGAAGGTAGCGCCATTGTCTTTTCTGCCTTCTAGCCGGATACAAATAAATACTAATATGCCGACCACCGAAACCTCGCAAGGGGATTGGCTGATCGGTCTCTGTTGCCACCTCAATCGCAAGTTCGGTACCTTCGAATCTTCGAAAGGATCATTCTGAACCAATCCCCCAAGGGTGCTATCGAACGTCATCGTACCGGAAGCGTTCGTCACCAATATTATTGCCTTTGGCTTTGTGTATGCAATCAACTTATCAATACTCCTAAGGAGTAAAGAGTTTCTACATTGGTGCAAATCCCTTTCGAATGTCTGCCCCCCATAGGAAGCTTTGGAACCCCTGCAAAGTGCGGACACGAAAGACACCAGCAAAGTTGGAAGCCTAGAATGTCTAATTATTCTGCATTCTTATCTTATGTGGATTTAGACTTGCGCTTCGCGCGGTGTCGGTTTTTCCGCCATTGTGCAGTGGTTCCAGTTTTCTAAGAGTCGTCGCGTGACTCTCGAATATCGAGGTGAGACTAAAGCTCCTTAATGTTTTCAAAGTAGGGCAAGGTGCGTCGATGCAGGTGGCACGTGCAACGTGCAGCCCTTTGGCAGATCATGGCGGCACACGGCAGCTACCCGCAGCACTGAACTAGATTTCAGACGCCATGTTCTTTCCAGAAGTGGTGCGCTGCACGTGCTTCGAGCATTTCCGCAACAATGAATGGCGCCACTTTTGCCATGATAGAGGGTCTTTAGGCGAGACTAAAGCCCCTCGATGTGTTGGCGCTTGTCTTGCAAGTAGCGTCAAATGCGCGAGTGCACGAGGCCCATGTCTCGAGCGGCCCTTGGAAGCAAATGGCGGCGCAGCACTGAAATGAGCGGGCTTTGGAAGCGAATGGCGGCGGAGCACCCGCTCATGGCACGTGTCTCGCGCGCTTCCACAACAATGGTTGGCGGTACTTGTAAAAACGCTTTTATCAAGGGGCTTTAGGCGAGACGTTTCGGTATCGCCGCCTGGTGGAATTATGTCACGACCCAGAGTGATGATACTTCAACTTCTGCTCGTGCAAGCACGTGCAATGCCAAACTTCTATGCGCTATGAAAATTAAAGCATAACTGCGTGCGTAGCGCATGCACTGTACAAAGTAAGGAAAAAGGAAGCATTCACTGGACGCCATATTTGTGGGTGCTGTTAAGAGCGCATGCTCAAAACGAGCTCACATCAATAGGCTGCTAAGACCGGCACTCTCGATGGTGCGGAATGCACGTTCCAAAAGAACTGTGGAAGCTCGCCATCAGCACGCGCTCAGAATTCGCACACACAGATATCGCCGCCAGTGAATACTCCCTATTAGCGACATGACCGATCGAAAGCGTCGCGGTGGTCGGCCCTCCGCGATTGGCCGATGCTGACTTTGACGTCAGCAAAGGGTTCCTCATCGACGGAAATAAGAGTAATGTAAGAACTTCGATTTTGACGGCGTTGGCAGTATTGATCTAAAAGTGCAATGATTTTCAGCTTCCACCCTGATAATTAAAACACCATCGAACTTGTTGTCCACAGGGTAACGACGTCACGAGAGGTAACCATAGGGGGGCGCCACCCAAACATCTCGCCGCTAATTGGCGACGTGCGCGACCGAAAGCGTCGCTGTGGTCGGCCTTCCACGATTGGCCCAAAAGCTGACTATGACGTCGGAAAGGGTATACCATCGACGGAAATAAGAGGAATGAAAGAACTTTAATTTCGACGGTGTCGGCAGTGTTGCTTTGAGAGCGCAATGATTTCAGGCTTCCACCATGCTCATTACAAACACCATCAAACTTGTTGTTCGCAAGGTAATGACGTCACAAGGGGGAACCATGGGAGGGCGCCACCGAAACAAAAAAAAATTGGGTTGTGTGTGTGTTTATACAGCCTAGAACTTGGTCTGCCACACAGGGGCGACGAGTCTCCCAGCTGTAGATGAGAAATTTAGCCAGTGCGGTACAGCCGCTAGCCTGGGGTCTTTAACGTACATCACGCAGTGGTGATACACGACCGCACGCCGGTACGATGCTCATCCAGATCGAAACGGGCAGGGGTGGGGCTCGAACCCAGGATAGCTGGGTTCTGCAGCGCGAGCTTTCGCTCCACGTGCTCCGAGCTGGTGTGCGCTAGACCACTCCCCTCCACCGAAACATCTCGCCGCTAATAGAGCTTCTCACTGCGAATTTGTAGCCAATCAATCTTTGCTGCCGCCAGGCGCCGACGCCGCAAGCGGTGACGGTTCCGCACATGGGCGCTTGTTTCGTTCGGCGGTGCAAGGATAAGGAAACCTAGATGTATAAAAAAATATTTTTAAAGCAACTTGTCGTTGGCAATTTGTATCGGTTCAACAAGAACGGAAAGGTCAAGGGCTCATTCTACGAACCAAAATGTCGACCGTACGAGGTGGTTGGTCCTACTTTCCCGGGATCCAGTGAGTTTAATGCTGGAGACTGGGCAAAGTGAAGAGAGCAGACTGTCGGCAAGTATACTCTGCCATAGCCTCCTATATACTGACAAAGCCTGGCAGATCGCCATGAGAAGCGACCGCCGAAATGGAAAAGGTGCAGCGGCAGACAACGGTGAGACGAGAGCCACGTGACTGGCGCCCCGCTGCGGCGAGACGCCGAAACGCAGCGGCAAGTCGCCGAAACGCAGCGCCTCACCACTGTGGCGAGACGCGAGGACCCGAAAATGTGTCCATCCGAGAAATGGCTTTTGATGCTCTGTGTTACCATATCCTCGCGCTCCAAGTCTGCGACCGGGCACTCTATGGCTCCGTCGTGGAACTGCCAGGCTTTGTGAGTATAGAAGAGGCTATGACTCTGCCTATGCTCACTTACAGGACTAGAACGTTAGGGCGTGCCATTCGGATGCCATTGCCTCCAGCACACTCTCGTAGCCTTCGGTTGTGCTTTGGCTGAGCGTGCGAACTCGGAGCTAAGTAGACGCCGGAACGTTATCAAAAATAGAAAAGCTCGCGCCTGGAGCTTGGAAACTAAATGACCATATCCTTTCGCTGACTATTATTTGAGAGTGCTTCCGGCTGCTCGTTCGAAGTCACGTGGTTTTTTTTGGGCCGCGTTTTCGATTCAAGGCGCGGCGAGGAGGCCAAAATCGTCGATCGTCTGCGGGCATATCTGCCTTGCTCCGCCTCCCTGACCGTAATCCTCCTAATCGCGCCACAACGCACTCATACGCACGTGCGCCCAACCTGCAAGGGAGGCGTCCGTCTTTTAATTCTAAGAGCTCTATACATGGCTTGTGTTGCTTCCTCTCTTAAAGTTTAACCTAAGCCCTCTATCGGAATGTAAGGCGTACAACAACAAGAAGAGTTCTCGGGACGTTTGAGAACTGGCTCCTTAATAAACGCAGGGCGTGACCAATTCCTGGATTCTTATGTTTTCTCTGCAGAGATTACAACTGCGTGAATGGCCGATAACTGCGCCGAAGGACGAATCATGAAGCAAGAGGCCACGATTATTAAGCAGTCAATATCTATTTGCTTTTTTTTTTGAAAGAATTGCCGCACATCCTTAAAACAAAGCACGCCCGTTTTTTTTTTCGTTTTTTTTTTCTTATTATTTTGTAGATGTGTGTGTGTGTGGGGGGGGGGGGGGGGTTCTCTTATAGAATCTAGCACTGTGATTAGTAGGGCTCGCACTCATTAAAAACTTTAACCCGATATATTTATATCCTTTACGCTATTAATTAATTGGTGAATCGGGTGCGATTACCTTTAAACATAATGCGTTAAAAACATTTTGGAGCACTTCAAACTTTTTTTGTTCCTACATTTTGCTATGTCATTATTGACGGAATGGACAGTCTCCTTTAAAGATTGTGGCCTACAAGAGAACACGGGCAAGCAGTTAATAAAATTGTTTTGTATTATTTTTTGTAATCGATAATCAATTTGAATTACAATGACGGATGATGATGATGATGAGTTTTCCCGAGGAACAAAACGGTAACAGAACGGTTCTAAAACGACAAAATGCGCACGAGGAATTAGCGAGTTTTAGTAAATCCTTCAGATAACTTCGATAGCGATGCCCGTTACCCCACCGACGTTTTTTTGCACGTACGTTGTATCGTTATTGGGTACCGTTATCTGATGTATCGGAGAGCTCTATTAAAACTCTCTCTAGTAAAGCCAGCCTCTTTACATTCTCCCGAGATTTCAAGCACAGAAAACGACAAATTAGCTGAAGAAACATTATAATCGTTAGTGAAAGATTAATTGAATCATCGGAAGGTTAGTCGGTCGATTCGGCAGCTCTAATGAGTAGTCTTCCGTGTTTGAAAATGTAAGGTTCGTGAATCCCTGAACCTTGACCCATAGCGCAACAACGCTAAAGTCTGGTGCACGTGATTTGATTTTGGTTGCGACTTCGCAGTTTCGACGTCTAGTACCGCAGCTCTTACTGTGCCTTATTTGCCCCACGTAAAACATCGCAACTGCGAAATCGCAATCAAAATAACACCATGGGAATCGTACGAATCGAGCATATAACGCGTTTCACTAAAACCAACATCTCCCCAAGTCACGTTTCGCTTTCACAGTTATCGCCGCGAACCTTCGGAGCAACCTGACACGACCGGAACCCCTGAATGACCGAACCATCCCTTCCAATATATCACTCACCATATCAAGCCCACGCTCGAGCGCCGTCCCGATTTAGTGAAGCCCGCATTTCCCACACGGCTTTACGATATGACGACAAAAAACCAGCAAACGAACGAGCTGCAGCCCTCCCAAGTTTGTGAGCAACTCGGGCGCTAGAGGAAACCCAAAACGGCGAATCAGACGATTGAATCATGCCCGGAATCCATAAAGAAGACATTATACGTTTAACCCAAGCACGAACGGACGTAGTCAGTGTGTACCCCACGCCTTCGCCGATAAGGTAAGGAGGGCGTTAGAGCAAACTAAAGGGAAGGCCTCTCTTTCCAACGCCCGTCCATCGTATATTGGCCTTCCCGTTTTTTTCCCCCTTTATATCTTTTGTTCTTTTCGAGCGAGACTTTAGGCAGCGCACGGCCAACCTCGCCGGCGCCATTTCCTGTCGTTTATGGGTCGAGCCTAACCGCCGGCAAGCGATCACGGGCTCGAGGAAAACGACGTCGCTGAATTACGGGAGAGGCTCTGCCGGCGTCCTTTAGCGAGCCGCGGAGCCTTCAGGCAGCCGGCATTTTCTCCAAAGACGGTGCTTCGCACGGAAGGCATCGCCCATTGAAAGGTAATCAAACCCCGTCGACTTAAGAGGTGACAAAACGGGAGGATTTTCGGGAGAGGCGCGTTTTCTCCTCTGGTTCGGTAAATGGAACAGGATTTTTCCTTATAGCTCGCCCGTGCTAAGCCTACTTTAAACTTGCCGGGACATGGAAAATGTTTTTAAAGATGAACATTTGTTTTGTCTGCGTTTTTTAATAGCTTCGATATTCAAAGGGCTGCGTTGTTTTTACGGAGAAGACTCAATCGGTACTTCGTGTTTCTAAGGCAGAAGTTTCCAGAAGGTATATATTAATGCGTTACAGTCGAAGCTCCGAAAAATAATTTCCTCTGGGTAGTTAAAAAGCAAAAACAAAAAAACGAGTGGCACGTAACTCGGCTCGCGAGACTCGACTCCTTCCAGTTGAAATAAGAGTGAATGTGCAGGACATTTGGTGAACCTTAAACATGACTAAACTTGAGACAAAGAAGAAGAAATAGGACAGGTAAAACGGACACACAAACACGCACACGGACACACATACATTCACACGCATGCGCACACACGCACGCCGACACACACAAACAGACGCTTACTCATACCTATACGCAAGCATACACAGAGGCGCCCGAGTACATACACGCCTACACACGCACGCACACACGCACGTACAGACACCTACGCACAAGTGCGCGCACGCAAGCACATACATACACGCACCTACATACACAAACCTAAACACACGCAGACACACATGCACACACAGACACACACACACACATATATGTATATATATATGCGCCCACACACACATACAAACACAAACACACACAGGCATAGAAATGTGCACACCCACACACGCGTACACCCACACACACTCACACCGTCCGTCTTCCGCAAGGTTTGCTGCAAGGTAAAGGTCAGATTGTAATTTGTTTATTGTTGACAAAAAGAAATGTTAAAAAAAAATTGGGTTGTGTGTATGTTTATACAGCCTAGAACTTGGTCTGCCTCAAAGGGCGACGAGTCTCCCAGCTGTAGATGAGCAATTTAGCCAGTGCAGTACAACCGCTAGCCTGGGGTCTTTAACGTGCACCACGCAGTAGTGATACACGACCGCACGCCGGTACGATGCTCATCCAGATCGAAATGGGCAGGGGTGGGGATTGAACCCAAGATTCCTGGGTTCTGCAGCGCGAGCTTTCGCTCCACGTGCTCCGAGCTGTTATGCACTAGACCACTTGGCCACCGATCCCTCCTAAAGAAATGTACAGTTTTCTAAATCCCAGTGTTTGCTTGCTAAAAACCATTAAAATTGCTTAAATGAACGTCGGGATGAACTTTTATCTTTACCCCTAAATTTTAGCTTTCCAAATATTTAATTAAACAAAGGCGAAACGCGAACGACCCAGTTCTGCGCTTAGCAAATTTGGAAAAAAAAAAATATTTAACCCCCCCCCCCCCCCCTTTTACCGAACTATAAAAAAAACGAAAAAAAACAACATCCACAACTTGCAACAATTGAAGTTTAATGTAAAATATATACGTATATTGATGATAACATTGGTTTTGGCATGATAATCTTAAAAGTAATACAGCAGCCCGGCACGCGAGGTGGTTTAAGTCGTCCGACTTCTGATTAGCTCAGCCAAAGCACCTACCCAAGTTGATTTTGACTCAGATTACCCTTTTATTTTTGTGACTGCCCTGTGTTAGCGTCTCAAGCACACATATTTTTCTTCATTCGCTGCCCAGATATTAAAAGCTGTCGCCTCCTATTGCCCTGTCTGCCGTCTTGAACGGCAGACAGGGCAATGGTTTGTACTTTGCGCGAACACCACTAAAATGACTCCCTGGCGTTCATGACCAGTGAAACACGCGTTCAGTTTTTTCACACGCATTAAAAGCCACAGGAAACATTAAAGAAAAACGAGCAGCGTTCAGCTCAACTCGCAGCCA
Organism: Ixodes scapularis; assembly: GCF_016920785.2. Lineage (NCBI taxonomy): Eukaryota > Metazoa > Arthropoda > Arachnida > Ixodida > Ixodidae > Ixodes > Ixodes scapularis. The sequence goes on along the minus strand of NW_024609880.1, from coordinate 32,824,598 downwards.
GATCAATCGGTCATTTTATCTGGAGCCGATTATATGCCGCCAATATTGATCATATATTCACGCGCTGGGGTTGGCGAATCACAGGACATGCGTTGTTTTCCAGCCATTTTTATGGTTCGGCTATATATTGCCGTCATTGCCGTGATTGGACGGCAAGCACTATCCTAATGCTTGTCGGGCTATTGGCCTCGAGACCCAGATCGAATTGTGTGGAAACGTGCGTTGGTTTATCCATGGTTCTCTATGAGGCACGTGGTGATTCCATCTGTCCACAACGGGTGTGGAGACAAAGCATCCACACTAACGGCACAGAGCACGGGCAAGGGTACAGAGCACGAGCTAGTTGATTCCAGTGCGCGAGCGCTGCATTGGCGCCTCCCATGGCTTCGGACTGGCGTGTGTAGCATATACATTTTGCTCCAGGTAATACACAATTCACACGGCAGCGTAAAGGTACCTTTGGCACAGGTACCTGTAGTAAACGGAGCTAGAGATCACGATAACACGGCGCATAAAGGTCCCTTTCGCTAAGGGAGGTCCTGTGTTAAACGGAGCTCGTCAAGCTCCCTTTAAAGCTACAGGGAGTAGCCTCGTACCCACGAACTCAAAATAAAAATCACAGATATATATATATATATCTTGTTTAATGCATTATGACAAACTGAATATATATAAGTAGCAATTTATGAAATTATAGTGAACACAAGTGACATGGGATAATACAATATCCAGGACCGCATACTCCAGCTAGCAGGTAGCAGCGGCGGCACGTGGAAAACAATGTCTGTTACGAACCCGAACGCGATGGACCACTGCTTGCTCTTTTTCGAGGTTGTAGACGAGTCGTCCGACTCTCCCGCCCAGGACCTCTTATCCCCGTCGTCGTCCATCCCTTTCGATGGCGCGACTGGCATGACTGGCGTAACCATGAGACTCCGACGTGGTTCGTTTTTGTCGAGCACTATTTAGATACTTCAGTGAGTACTTCGCGGAAAAATGGAGCTGCGAACAGAAAAAGGTGGCCCACCTCGAAATGGAAACTCGTAAACGCTGATTATTTAGGGCCAGTGTGGCCAGACGGGTCTGACGTTTTAAAGTAAGACTCATTTAGGTGCGCCCTTAGATTTAGAGAAAAGTAAATAAATAAAGCACCGGGCAAAAGCAAACAAAAAGAATATTTAGGTTTTAAATGTGATATTTCACACACACTAATCAAAAAATGCGAGTCAAACCGATTTCGAGGAATAATTGTTTATCGCGTGCTCCTCTCGCAGTTTAGCAGGAATGCAGTCGACATCAACTTAAAATGCTTCGTTTATTTATCGCGTGATCAAGAACGTTGTTTACTACAGGCACCGTTAGCTAAGGGACCCAAGCTAAAGGTACCTTTACGCTGCCGTGTGAATTGGGTAGAAGTCTAAAATAAAGTTCTGCTTTTCACCACTTGAGCCGCGTCAGTCGAATCTCGAGGCGAATTGATTATCATGATCCCAAGTCGAATGCTCCCGCAATGCTTGGATCCAATCCATGAGTCACATTCAAATACCGTTACTGGGGGACCATGAGAGGCTGAAAGAAAACTCTAGCGTTTATCCTTGAAATTACACCCCAACAAGGAGGTTTCCTGGTCAATGGTGTTGCGTTCGGGCGGCGGAGAAAAGCTCACCTGAGGAAAGCTCACCGGAGAAAAGCTCACCGGAGATAAGCTCACCGGAGAAAAGCTCACCGCAAAACCGGCAGACGCGGAGAAAAGCTCACCGGCCTTTGAGCGGATGCGGAGAAAACCTCACCGATTTTTTCTTTAACTTAGCGGATTCTGCGTCAAACGTGGTAATTTAACACAATTCGTATTCGTCACTTCAATAAAAATATGTCCTCTTTTTGCGATATACTTGAAGTTCGTTGGGCATATTTACTAAATTCTCAGAAATTAGTAATCATCTATTTTGCATATTAATGAAGCCGAAACGGTATAAAATCAGAACATCGATCGCTCACCGGTAAAAAAGAACAATTTATTGACAACTGACAGTGCGCCGTCGGTAACTCTGTCAGAGAGGTTTGTTCTTTGCGAGCTAATATGAATAGCGGTGTGTAAATCGTTCTAGCTCCAAATATTGCGTAGTGCCTAATAGATAAGTAGGTACTGATGTAATCAGTGTCGGCTACGTTGTCTTCTTTCTGTTAATTTCACTAACAAAACTTCAGTTGCGAGAACAGCTTTGTCCTGTCGTGTTCGTTGTCTTCACTCCGTCGTCGTCATGTGAGCGATTTTCATCATGTATAACGTTTACCAACGTTTACTATTCGCTGCCTTACAGAATACTTGTTCTTGTATAAGTTACGAGTAACAACGGTCCCAGTGTGCAGTACTGAAGGTCACGGGTGGCTCACCGTGGAAGGACGCTATCACACAAAGGCAAGGTGTGGAAACACCAGCACGAACGGCTAGAAAATGTCCATGTTCGTGGAAGAAAGATGTCTCGATATCCTACTGACGGTTTAGCCTGTTTTCAAAGGTTAACAAAAGCTTCAAAGAGAATTTCAGGCACCGCGTTGTTGCAGATGCACTTTCGGATTTTCGGCATTTACAGTTTTGATTTTTAGGTTTTAGGCAGACATTATTAAGTTTTTGAACTTTTTCATATTCTTCAAGTTCATCAAGTTTTCAGTTAAGCTTTCGTTGCCTAGAGAGTAAGTCACAGAAAACACTCGCCCTCATCTTTTTTTTTTTTAATTTGGGACCAATATACCCAATAAGCTTGACAAATAATACAAAAAAGGACATTTCCTTTTTTACCAAGCTGAGGAATTTTAATGATAATAAATTGAAATATGTTACGCATGATCCAACAGCCTCCATATAAAAAGAATTAAAAAAAAAATCGGTGAGCTTTTCTCCGCATACGCTCAAGGGCCGGTGAGCTTTTCTGCGCATCCCCCGGTTTTGCGGTGAGCTTTTCTTTTTTGAGCTTTTCTCTGGTGAGCTTATCTCCGGTGAGCTTTTCTTCGGTGAGTTTTCTCCGGGATTCGTAGCGTTCGAGTATACCTGGGTCCCGCAAGTGCCAGTGAACTTGTGTGACGTCAGAACTCTTCCAATCTGAATATCGGCGCACTGCACCTTTAAGCCGAGGCGCTGTGGCCCGAAACAACTCACTAGTGCCCTAAAAGTGCCAGCCCTCTTTTTCCACAAAAAAGAAAAAAAAGCGCGAGCTCTAAATTAATTTTAGTGTTCCTTCGCCGAATGATATACCAAAGGAGAGTGAGATAAGTAGGCCGTTGCATCGCTGTTTTACCTCAATAACCAAATACTCCAGATAGCTTCAGAAACAAAACACTTTATCATCCCGAGATTGGCTACAAACCCTGGTTGTTTCTTCTGACAATATCACAGGGAAAGTAGCCGAAATCCGGTCCACGATGACCTGCACCACACACCAACGTGTAAGCAAACACTTCTCCGAAAAGGACAACGAAATAGACAAAAAAACTACGTACAAAAAAAAAAAAAAAAAAAAAAGACGCATACGAGTTTTTTGTTTTTGAGAAGAATTGCGTCAAGACAGCGGAAAAGCGGGTCCCGTTTTTCTTTTCTTTTCCTACTTTAACATTACCGCATCGTCGCGCTGAATCAACGTGACTCTCGAAAACGTCGCCAAAGCGCGAGCGGGCCGCATTCTTAACTTCGCGGCCCGGTCGGTCACCGCTTCCGTCTCGCACAAAACCCCCCTCACGTCATGTCCGAAAACAAAGGCGACAAAAAGTCGCAAAGCAACGACGAGGGGAAAAAGGAAGCGACAACAATAGGTCGAGACAGAAACAAGAACCATGTCAGAGCCTCGAAAGACGCGCTCACACAGGGGAAACCGGGAGCAATACCGCATGGAAGACAAGGCCTGAGCATGACATCATCGCGAGTGGACCCCCAAATCGTTTCAAAGCGGCAAAGATGCTGAACCTCGACGAGAGTGTGACGCAGAGCGACGGGCGCGCTGGCGGCGCCGCTGACGCGAGCTAGGTGACGTTGTTTAGATCCGCTTGTGATGACGCCTGTTGGGAAAGGTTACAGGCCTTGTCTCGTAGTCGGTGTTGCCGAGGAGCCGCGCGCGAGCGTGGACGGTGGGAGGAAATATGAGATGGGAGCGGAGACTCCTTGGGCCCAACTGGGAGCATTACTTCTTATTTTGGTCCTCACCGTTCTTCTTCTCGCGCGTGGCCTGTCGACCTCCGTAACGCCAGCGAGACATTCATAACGCCGGGCACGGAGCAGCGAGTCCCGGCCCGTTTGTCTCTTACACCATTTTCTATTTCTTCGTTTCTTCTTTTGGGAACCCGAGGTGGTTTGTGCAAAAAGGGAGAGTTGCATTTGTGACCTGTTTTGTTCTCTCTCCTGATTTATTCCGGGAGTCTGGGGAATGGAACTAGATTAGATTTTTGGGGAAACTGGCAGAGATGTATTGTTTCGAAGTGTCGGAACTAGTTTTTGGTCTAGTCTAAACTAAGGGATTCCGATGTGAACTTTGTTCGTGTGACTTCGTATAGTAGTGGCGTGACAAACATTATAGGTTGTTTTCGACGGCTGACTACACGACTTGAAAAGAAGAAGAAAAAAAAGCATTAGCGAACACAACGCGAGAGTCTAGCAGCCTAAATGATTTTTTTCGAAAGCAAACTCAGAGGGAGGACTCGCATTACTTCCGTAATTCCTTCGTTGAGATAGACACTCGCATTTTTTGTGCACATAGGGATTAAGCCTTTCGCATGGAAGGTAAAACGTCTAATGAATTTCTTTCGTTTTCTTTGTCAAGTCGGTGAAGTTATTTTTGGTTATGGCGCCTCCCGGATTCTGTAGTATTTTTGCGTGTGTTCAGCCATGGTCACACTGCTCATACATCATACAGAAGAAAACCTGTAAACAAGAGTCACCGCAATGACCACGGTTCGAATTCCGCGTCCCAAGTTTTCTTATTGAACTAATTGCCATGCGGCATTCGAAGCAGGGATCTCGCGGTTACTCGCGTTCGAATCTGCATGCAGACTGTCTTTTGAACTATGTAGAGACTTTTCTTAGGCGGTGGTCCAGTCTTTGACGTCCCAGAGAACTTCCGGTTCCCCGAAAGAATGAACAACCCCCCCCCCCCCCCTAACACCGCCACTTGAAACGCCAATCAAACATTTAACCACCAGTTTTGGCGTTTGGACCGTGCACGTCTTGATGAGATAACACATATCTAACCTAAGTTTCACCTACATATGTCTTAGTTACCGACATAAAGGGGGAAGTTTGTAATGCCTCTTCAGGAGCCGAGTTTTTTACTCCGGCTCTTGGGGTGAAAACGGGTGCAGTGGGTGTTAAATTGACACAATCACGACGCGAAGGAGCTCAGTGCAACGCGTAGGTCCGTTTACAACCGCTCGCAGATTAGATTCATACCAAAGAAATAAAAAGTCATGCCTCTTTAATACAGACCCTGTTGTCATGGATACACCGAAATATAGGCAACATTTTCGGGGAGCAACTGGGCAGACATATGCATTTTTTTCGTCTTTTTATTACGGACGATTCACATTACCAACGCCTCTTTCGGAAGAATGGAGGTGTTCCTAGCCAGGAAATACCACTGCAATACAGTAGATTCATAAAGCTCTAATTGACAACCCGATATCACAGGCGGAGAGGCCCCGTTCGCACACATTGAAGCGGCCCGACTTCCGTTGGGCAACCTTGGGTGATAACCTTCACGTTGCAGGATTTCAGATAGCGTAATGTTATATCAAACCCCTACACTTTCAAAAAAAAAGAAGAAAAAAAAACATTCACACAAAGGTAGCCTAGATTCGGCGTCTGGCGTGGCCCAGAACAACAACGGCGCTCACGGAGTTGGGACGTCGTAAAAACGGCGGAAATTCTAACGTCCGAAGCCCATTTTGAAGGAGCGTGCCCCGGATTTCTGGCCCTGCATAGAGCAGAAAGGGAAACGGGAAAGAAGGCAAAAGAAAGTTTAAAAAATGAAGTGAAACAAAAAAAGACATTGAGAGTGTATTTTGCTCCGAGGGTCAGTTTATTGTATTCAGTGCTCCCATACAGATGTGTATTAGATATATAAATAAAACAACGTTAAACAAAACTGCTCCTACTTTTTTTTTTCTGAGCTAGTTTTTGGGCTATCCGCAGACGCAATGCAGCGCAGTGCGCTGCAATACAGATTCGTGTGCCCTTTAGAGTCGCTCTCTGGCTCTTCTGAACACGTACACAACCAAACACACACAGAGAGACACGCGGCAGGTAAAATATAAACATGAAATGGTCGCAGTGGCTTCAAATTTTCGTTATTATGTTTTCGATGTTGTGTTACTGCTATACTGAGGCATCGCGCGAGCACGAGCGGTGGTATCCAGTGCCGTAGCCAAAGGAAACAAAATCGGTCAGACTGGGCGTCGGGGACGGAAATGGTGGGAACGGGGAGAGGGGAGTACCCGGCGTTTAATGGACGTATCCCTCGCATGTGACCCACGCTCGGAGCACGTAGGTTGAGCAGCAGAGAAACTGACCGTCGATGGAGGACCCCTCCTTCTCCAGAATTCGTCTGGTATTGTCCGTTTTTCGCCGTGTATTGTGTTTCTGCCTTTCCAATACGCTGCACGCGAAGAAGTATTGCATCCCGTCGTGAGGTGTGTGCGATGCATGCTAGCCATCGCTAGGTGGGAAAGGCATGATGTGGGCCTTGTCTGCCTATAGACCAATTAAAATGTTACGCCCTCTTACGGTCGATCTCAATATACTTCAAAGTGGTGTCCACAAAGACTCAAACAAGCTGGCAAGTCTAGAACTGATATAATACTTACTTCCGAGAGACTGTATGCAATTGAGATACTTGTCAATTTTAGGGTGTCTTTTGTGTGAGTCACTTTGCAGTATTTTTAGTGTGACCATAGGAGGGCATAATTTTTCAAGGCGTCAATACTCGTCTAAGCGAGCGCCATTCTGTTTTGGCCCGTTTGTTTTATTTTATTTCGCCGAGCGCAATGTAAGCGAGCACCATTGTGTTTTGCCCTTTTCTTTTATTTCGCTAGGCGCAAGGTGGTGTTCTCGGGAGGTTGTGTTTATACTAACTCCTCGGCATCAAGGGTCTCGCACGTGGATGCCCGTGCCATGAAAGCGCGACTGGCTGGCGTCGGGCAGGATGCGGATCGGGTTACCGCCTTGGGCGAGACCAAGCTGCGCAAGTGAACGATGCAGGAGTCTAACAGCGGGACTCAGAGCGACAGTGTCTGAGCGATGGTGGTACGCGACCACCAATAGGGACGACGACGACGATGCCAGGAAGCTACACCGGGTGACCGGGGCGCTACGTTCTAGCCCTGGACGTCAATGCATCGGGGGTGGCAGCCGTCTACTTTGACTGGGCCACCACCTGGAGCCGCTGCCTTCAACGAAGCGAGCGAGCGCACCATCAACCGCTAGGGCATTACCATCCAGAACGTCCATTGAACAGCCTACCAAAGGTCACCTTGGCTCGCTTGCCTCGTGGCCTGAACCGCCGTCGAACCTCCAAGACTCGCGCGGCGGATCAGAAGAGCACGTCGTCCCGAACACCATCAAACCGCCAAGGCTTTCCCAGCCGCATTGTGAAGGCTCCGGACAGCAGCCTTTGCTCAGGCACTTCTTACAGCTGGTAGAAGTGTCTTGGCAAACCCCGAACCTTCAAGCAACGGCGCTTGCGATGTTGAGAAGACCGCGTCGTCCCCCCTTGTATATATAATCTCATAATCATCATCACTAGACGTGGCACCGCGGGCCTTCATGGTACGGGCTGTCGCCTTTCCGCGGTGCCACGGCTCTCCTGAGCCAATAAAGATTACGATTACGATTACGATAGTGCCCATCTTGTAAACTAAAATTGTATCGAGAGTATTAAATCCAGTGTTTCTTTAATCACAAAAAGTCAAAAACCCGTTTATCAAGACCTCGTTTATTTTTGAAGAAGTAATTTTATTTGAAACAACCATCGATTACACTCCGGGGTAACGTTTTCCTCTGTTCCCAAAGAAGTGAAGACCGCGCGACCACAGCTGTGATCTGCGCTCAATCTGCGTGGGCGCACCGCTACCCATAGTTTTGGTTTCAGTACCAAGAAAGGCTGTCTCCTAGTACAGCGGAGGAAGCGTGCAGACGCTCCCTATGCGAGTTTAGGATAGATGTAGCTACAACGATCAAATGAATATGGTGGCCCAATGGTGTAAATCGTGAGTTTTGAGGCGCAAATAATTTCTTGCCCCTCCCGCAAGTTACTGTCAGCCAGTACTTTATAAACACCAATACAATGGTCAGCTCAACAAAGCCTCTGGACCGCCGCTTAAAAATTCGCGACGACCAGTCACTTAGGTGTGTCTGTCAACTGCTTGAAGATAAAACAAACATACAAGAGAGTTTTCTTGTGCAAACCTCAACAACCCTTCCCACACTTTCATAGTATATTTTTTATGTGGTGTTAAATTAAATACTTTAATTATTTTCTATCTCTATTTCATTCTTGCTCTCCTTAAGCCCTGTGCAACCCTATGCTTTGGGCGCAAAAAAAATAAAAGTCACCGCTCCCAGGCAGGTTTACCCTAAGCCTGCTCTGTAAGGTCGTGGTCACACCGCTTATTCGCGGTGATGCTCTGCCTAGGGGCACTTCTGCTTTCCTCACTCTGGGCAGTGCAGGCACTATGCACGCGTTTGTATGTTTTAATTTAAAGCCTCACCGTGCATTTATATAAAACATTTCCTACGGTCGACACACCTGGTATGTCGGCCCTCCAACTTATTTTGCACCCTACGTCTCCAAGCTGCTGCAACAACACCTGGGATAATGAAAGCCTGTGGACTAGAACTCTGACGTCATCGCAGTGAGATCAAGCGGCAGACACAGATTGGATACGAGTGCTGCGTCCGCGGTCGGCTTGGACTCGTGTCCAATCAACACGCATCGAGGGATGCTCGGCATCGGGCTCGGCTCGAATAGCTGAGCTGGCGCCATGCGACTGTGTTGGCGTCTTTTATTTTCTCTCAATTTAGATTTCTGGTAATTTAGAGAACCGTTTTGGCCTGTTCTAGGTTAGAATGTTCTACGCGCCGAATATTCTAGGCCGATTGTTCCAGAAGTCCACGCGTGTACAAAAGGGGCCCCGCGTGGCCAGCCGGAGTCAGTCTCGCCCCAGCGCTTGACTCTGCTGCTACGCCGACTTCGACGCCCGCGACGCTCTGTTATTATCGCCTGTTTCCTCTTTGTTTTGGGCACAAGTTCGCCCTATTAAACGTTTCAATTTCCTCAGTTATTCCTTGTTTGTCACCTCGTCATTCGTGACAATATATAGGCACACACAGCGTAACATATTTGAGCCCCCGTTCAATATGATTTTTGATGCTCAATATTGCTTGCCAGAGTGCCAACATTCACATTAAAACTACTAACTGGGAGAGATAAATCTTTATGAAGGTACTGATCTGTCGTTGGCCAATGCGTGTTTGGTTTTATGATCTTTATGTTGGAAATATATGATGAAAGCGAAAGTGCTGATCGCGTCGAAAACACCGATTAATATTGACTCAAAGCTTTGCGGGAAACTTAACACAGCCGTTCGCTGCAAATTCATCCTTCAATTTATTTAATAGTTGGTGATGAGCAAGCTCTATCTGGTGAACTTCTCAAATTCGGCCGAGGTCTACCTTAAAAAGGTTCTAGAAAATATGGATGCTGTTCGAATACCTCTGAAAATCAGCGAACTCAAATTTGAACCCCCAGTTCACGTTGAGTGCCGTTTCATATAGATTCTCTCTGGTGAAATGAGCGCTTGTTTCCGTTAAAAGGTAAAATTATAGAGATTTCTTTTTCTTAGAAATTTCTGGCGTTCGAAAAACTCGAGCTTTAGCTGGAAAACTTTCACATTTAAGAGCACCCCCACCGTGAGTTTCTTTTTCCTTTGTAGCCTCTCGTTCGGGTCATTAAGATGATATGAAACACTAGCCAATATTGCCAAGTCGCCCACCCAGTCACTATGGAAAAGATTCGAAAAAAGTGAATTCCTTCCACGAAAAAAACAACAACAGAAAACTCGTGATCTCTTTACCAAGACATAAAGAACACGGAATAGTTCTAGCTTTCGTTATTCATTGAAATTTCGAGCACTAGTACTGGATATCACGGTACGTAACTGAGTGCGCAAGAAATTCTAACGAAAAATTATACAAACTCAGAGAAAAATTTATGCTAGATATGATGACCTTAATTATTGATTGGCAATGCATCACCTATCTGCACATCAGTTGCTGCTGGATAACATAGTAAGCCTGCATAAGAAACTAAACCGCGGGTGTGCCGTTTTAAGGCAAGGTCACACTGCTTATACATCATCCAAAAGACATCCTGCAGACGTCCGTGGCTCGAATCCCGCGTGTCAAGTTTTTCCTTTAACTCGCTGCCTTGCGGCATTCGAAGTGCATATTTTGTGGTGTCTTGCTTTCGAATCAGTTAACAGACTCTCTTTTATAGGATCTAGGGAGTATAATGTATATGCAATGTGACCCCCGTTTTAAAGTTAAAAGTCGCATTAGACTATGTTTCTACCCAACCATATGTTTTGCGCCATCAGCACTGGATAATATTTGCTGCGTTTGTCTGTGTCGGGGGAGAAGGCGTGAGGGGAGGTGGCTTTTCTGGAGGCGTGGCAAGGGCCGTATATCTTAGGTTGGGGTGGTTTCACTGTCGCACGATGAGACATTCAATAGAATGCAGGTGTGAAAATTATACTGATGGAGATGGCGCTTTTTTTTCTTTCTTAGATGCATAGACCCCGTGAGATGACTAATCATATCTTTGCACGTTTGTGTCTTACAGAGATTCCGTCTACTCGACTAAGCCAAAAAACATCGAGACCTCTGGGCTAAAGCTTGGCGAAGAGGAAGCCTCGTCCAGGGTCCTCGCAGTCATGCTTCTATCTTCCTAGGTCAGTTGCTACATTTTCTTTTTTTCCTTTTCATTACGGTATCAGGCAAGCGTCTTCGACTTGGCCCGTTTAGCGTCCAGTCCCCCCCCCCCCCCCCCCCTCCCCCTGTATCAAAAGTGGTGCCGAAGGGACAAGAGATGACGCTACAGGAGCCGACCTGTCATGCTGTAGTATTTCAATGACCTTGGCGGTTTGTCGTAGTAGTTCCAGCGAAAAACAAGGGGCGAATATCAAACTCGGCGTCCCGACGTACCAACTCGTTTCTGCAGAAGTTTCCGTGAGCTGTCGAATGAGAGCGGGCCTGAGGACAAAAGGCGCTTGCTATAACCACCTCCACTGCCGTGCTACCGCCAAGATTGCGGCAGGCAACAGCGTGGCACTTTCGTGACGTCATCAATCGGTTTTGTTTGTGCTTTTTCTGTTTTCTTTTTTAATTGTGCTCGCTCAGGTGATTATTGTCGTCCAGACGTCTCCACACCCTCTCGTCTCTTCATCTCCCACAGTTTCCCCGGCTCATTGTTTGATTTTCTTTATAATTGTTGACATATTCCAGTCCAAGTGTTCCCTCCGAGATAAGCTTTTTATCTTATTTTATTTCAGATTTTTTTTCCCCGCAAAACGACAGCTTCGTAGAACAAACACGAACACCGTGCGCTTTGATGACAATAACAATTGCACAAAAAAAATAATACATTCATCCGCACTGAGATTCACTTCGTATACGTCCTCATAACGAAGCACCACCCAATCCCGACGCCACTTCCCGCTTCCGATCAAACAAGAACAAAGCCTCGTTCGATGTCAGCCGGACGCACTAAGAGGTTCCGATCCGTCCCGCCTCGACACAACGTATTATTAGGCCCGCCGTGCTGCCCTCCCCCCGCGCATTTCTGACCCGCTTTATTTTTCGCCACGTCGCAGAGTGCCGAGCGAGCGTCAACAAATTAATGCTGCAGCGCCATCATCATTTTTTGTCCAGCCAGCAAGAGTTCTCTTTTTCTTTTTTTGTTGTCCCACCCCGGGCCGCCGTGTTTACACTGATACCACGCGTCGTTTACAGCGTAATTTAGGACGCGGTGTTCTCCAGTAACGCGAGCTTCGATGGTGGACGAAGCTCGGAGCGCGGGCGGCCATTACAGCGTTAAAGGCGCGCCTTTCCTTCCCTGTTATGCACAAAAAAAGGGGAGCGCTTAGAAGCACCACTAGCGTGAACATGATGAGCGGCACACTCCCAGCGTAAAAAAAATAAAAGCGCATCCGCTACGAATCTTGGACGAAAGAAAAACAACGCACGGGCGTCCTGTGTACTTCATGCGAAAAAAGAAAAAAGAAGTTAGCTTCCGCGCTATTACAATGTTGTCTCGCGTTGTTGACGCGGCTGCTAGATTGCGCTGTCAGAGAATCATCCGCTGAATTGAGCAATCAATAACGTAATGCTGATGGGACGTCGCGCGGTACCTGGAGCAGCAATGAAGCTTTTGCCAAGAGGAGTTTTTTTTTTTCTTCACACGCGCGTCCTGCCTTTCATATAGCGAAGGATTACCCCACGTTATCAAGCGGCGGCAGAAACCTGCATTTTTAGACCGTTCGTCACTTTCATGGACGTGAAGTGTTATATCATGATCCTTCGCGGCCTTGCACAATCCGAAGAATTCTACTGTGGGTCTCTGATAGGGCGTTCCATACACGTTATTCTCTTCTCCAAGTGTGCGTCCCGCATTCTCCGTAAGGTGCCATCTTTATGTGAACAGTTGTATCGTTTCCCACACTATCTAGGCAAATTCAGCGATAACAGCGAATGAGACGCATTGTCGAGCTACCGCTGCGATCGCTGTACCACCGTTGCCGGCACCGCGGCAGCACCGGCACCCTAACTTACGAAACAAATTACAGAAGGACGCTTAAGCTTCGCCTTTAAGAGTGTAACCCGATAGCTAGACATATAGACCCTCCGATCGTTCCCAAGTCGCGCACGCGTGAGTGCGTGGCCTAGTCGGTCGGTAGCGTGTTGGAGCCGCAACCGCAGGGTCGTGGCCTTAAATCCTTCCTCCGCTTCAAATTCTTCAATTTTTTTTTAAAGCAAGCAAATTACTTGATGAATTGAAATCATTCGAAACATGCCACGACCTGTAATTCGCGATATGTTATCTTCTAATCACTTTCATTCAACGCGTGACGTCACGTTTCACGTGGGAGTTGTGTGTTGTTTGAAATTCCCGCCGAAGTCATGTGGCTGTGACGTCATGACCCTATCGACCAATCAGGAATTTCCCGTCCCGCCGACGCCGGCTTTTTGCTCCTTAAAAAGCCTCTGACACGCCAAAAAAAATTTTTTTTCAGGCTAGGCGTTGAAATGGCATGTCAGGACATTACAAAAAAATTGTTTCACTAAAGACTTGCGTAGATTTTTTTATAAAAATAGAAATATGAGGCCGAATTCAAAGTTCCCCCCAGTGCACTGTGACGTAACAGTGTACCGCAAGGTGTCGGGGCGGTCAGAAGGGAGGCATCGACCTACGTCACTAAAAGTGGGTTCGCAGGAAGTCACGTGAGTTTCACTTCTCGTGCTCTCCGCGACCGTGCCTAAGACTTTTTTTTTCTGCTCTTTGTACGAGCGATTGTAGAAAACGAAGTTTCAGTTCCACCAGCTCTTTATCGCTGCACCGTTGATTAGTTTGAGTGCTGTAAAGGTTGAGGACGAAGAGTCAGTAAGGTCAATGATGAAAGCGTTGCGAGTACAAGCCAGTGTACGAGTGCATGCGATCAGTCTGATGATACAGAGCTATACTGGGCGCAAAAGAAGCTATCAAGTCTTGAAAAAAAAAATCTTAGAACGCTCGCAGAAATTAGGATTGCTTGCGTACGACACGCCCAATTGCATTGCTGAAGGTTCGGACACCGCGGGCGTCGAATTATCGTATACTCTTCAGGCTGAAGATGCCTGCCGTCTCTCGAAAATGCATGCAGTGTGATCTCTTCTTCAGTTGCTGAAATACCGGCACCGTCCCCCACACAGCACCTTCTAGGCATTGTTGCGGATCACGTCAATTCACTGACTCCTCTTCTTCTACCTTTACAGCAACATTAAGCGATGAAAAGCAAATAAAAGTAACCTTGTCTGCTTGGATCGCTCGTGGAGGTGCGGAGAATAACAAAAATATTTAAAAACATATTACACGCGCTCGCGGTACGCACGAGGAGGGTTACAACTCACGTCACTTCCGGCGATGCCTCCCTTCTGACCGCCCCGACACCTTGCGGTACACTGATACGTCACAGTGCACTGGCGGGAACTTTGAATTTGGCCTCGTATTTCTATTTTTTATAAAAAAAAACAAAAACTACGCACCTCTATAGTCAAACATTTTTTTGTAATGTCCTGACATGTCATTTCAACGCCTAGCATGAAAAAAATATTATTTTTTTAGCGTGTCAGAGGCCCTATAACGTGTACTACAATCTAAAAAAAACGTTATTGTAAGGTTTTTTGACGCACCAAGAACTCTTACAGCTTGTGAAGAACGGTTTCGCCTCAAGCACTATTGCCCCCTGGCGCACTAGAAATGCAACCGGGCGATGAAAAAATTTCGATCAAAGAAAAGGCTTAAAATAATTTCATCATTCCGAGTGCAAATCGTCTGCTTCTTGCGCAGGCCTTGCAGTGACGTCAGAACGACGCCCAGCTCTGATTGGCTTTGATTGAAAGGATAGTGTTTACACTCCAATGCTAGATGCCTTGCGGTCTACCCGCTATTTCTTATTTTTTTTTTTTTATTCCGCCAATAAGAGTTTGGCGTTCTGACACCATCGCAACCCTTGTACAAGAAGCAGACCAACTTGCGCTCCGCAGAGGTTTTTCGCGAAGAGCCTTTTATGGTGTGCTTAAAAGAACTTTCTAGGGTGCAAAATATGGACACAGTCGAATAACCCCAATGTTTAATGTTTAATGTTTTATTTGCTCAGGAGAGCGCGGCACCGCAGAAAGGCAAAAGCCCGTACCAAGGAGGCCCGCGGTGCCGTGTCTAGCGATGGTGATTATGTGATGATGTAATGTACAGATGAAAGTGATGGTGATTATGATATGGTGTGTTAGGCCTAGCAGCAATCTTCGCGGTGATGGTCTTCGCGGTACTGCCATGGGCTGCTTACTTCTGGCAGGCCGGTCTCAAGCGCCTGGAGAGGGTTCTTCGCGTGCCATACTTGCATACGAGCCGGCCGAAGTACCGGCGGCGCAGGGAGTCCAGCACCCCCGCAGGGGTTGACGCCGGTGTTGGCCAGGCGGCGGTCTTTACGAAAGCGGGCCTTGGAGTCTCCCAGCTTGCGGTCCAGCTTGTAACTGGGCAGCGTGAGAACCCCCTGTCGATCGAAGACATGGTCTGTGGCACTGGTTCGGCTGGTTCTCTGACGATCGATCTCTGACGATCGTAAAGGAACCCCAGAGAGTTCCTTTACGGCCAGATATTTTAGAATGTAAAGGAGTTGAATTCGTCGCTGGCGTTTCATGTTTCCTCACGTGATGCAACCCGAGGGAATAACGTGCCCCTACTTGAGCAAGGCGCATGGCTGGCCCTCGTGTCCATTCAGTGAAGAGACGAGCACTCCGTCGGCGTTCGACAGGCAATCGCGTTTTCTGGTTCCGTCACTCGAGTGCGAAACTGCAAATCGTTACATGCTAGTCGGGTAACACATTCTGTGCTGACAGGTGTATTAGCTTCACGACATCTCTGGCTAAAAGGAGAAGACCCAGTTTTATCAGGAGTCACCAAAGCTCAGGAGCAACTTGAATTTGATTAGAAAACATCGATTGTTACAAAAACAAAAACGTGTGTGAACGCTTTTGTTTTTTCTCGCACCGCTTCGTTCATGACAGACCTGCACAGATTAGCGTATTCCGCATAATGCGACTTCCATCGCGAAAAGAAGCGACTCTATTGATAGTCCATGGAGCTCTACCACACCCGCAACAATATGAACAGGTGTTTCCTCGACTTCAGTGCCCTCAACTCCGTAAATTAAGAGGGTAAGGAAACGAATTGTTTGCACTTATTTTCATTGTTTAGTTGTGTTCTATGCTGTGCCGGCAGCCCAGAAACAGTAGTTTACACTAGTGTTTCTGGGCTGCCGGCAGAGGAGTTAAGAAGGTTAATTTTAGAACGAATAGCAGTTTTCGAAATTGCGTCTTGTGTCTGTGAAGCTCCGTTGGAATGCTGCCACGTCGTGAGTTCCTTAGAAGCAACGCCAGTACGCGGCGGCAGTATGGCTCGCTCGTGGAGTTACTTAGTCGTGAATGTGACTTGGCGGAGAATGCTAACGCGCTTAGTACGTTGTATATCTTAAAGCTTCCACAGTGCTTCTGCAACGTAGTTTCCATACCATCAATATCGCCGTTCTTTGCAGACGTTAGGTAGGAGCTTGATCTGAGTATGCGGGACCTCTGCCAGACAAGCTGTACCTCCCCCCCCCCCTTCCCGCGTCCCCCTTACTCCTGGATGTAATGTGAATAGAGCGCTCAAATATGACACCCACTGAATACCTTATATACAGGGTATCCCCCCCCCCCCCCCCAAAAAAAAAAAAAAAAAAAAACAATTTCATGGTTTTTCTTCACCGCCAAAATAAACTGCGCATCGCCGAACGCTGATATCGCCGAACAAAGGTAGAGGTTCGAACCAGAAAGAGCCGTATATGGGGAGAGTTTATCCAGTCTATGGATCTCGCCGCCCTAACGTCCCCCTCCCGAGTGAACCAATCAGTCCGCGGCGCAGAGCGAGAGGCGTGAACGCATGCGCGTGAACTCCCGGCTGCTCCAAGCTCGGCGGGGCAGCCGCCATTTTCATTCGTTCGCCCGCGGAAATGCATGTAATAGACATCCACATTTCGGTTCTTTCCTTTCATTGCGCAGGCTCTCGCAAGAAAATAATATAGTGTTATTACTCGGTGACTTAAAAAGCTGACGACTGAAGTTTCTTCACGTTTGAACGCCGACGGTTATTCAGGCGAGAAAGAGATAAGCCCGTAGCAGACAGCGCGCAGCCTCAACAATGCTCGGCGCGTCGACAGCGTTGCGTCAAAATGGCGGTCTTCTCCTCTTCGTTCCCTTCTTTCTCTCTCACTCCTTCGGGGCTCTCCTCAATTTCCTTCATTTTTCCCCTCTCCGGCGCCTTCGTCGCCACCCACCCACTGACCAAACTCTCCTCATATACGGTTCTGGAACCAGATGCCAAAGTTCCAGCACGAACGGATCAAAAGAGTAACTTTCTGAAAATTTCAATGGGAAATTCGCGTTCATTTTCGCCACGTTTCCGGTTTTGGGCGGCATAGAGCTCCATGTATTGCACAGCTTCGTCGGCCGCCATTTTCCAATTGTAGATGGTTTTTTTTTTAAATTCACATAATTTTTTATTAAAGCAACGGATCGCGCTGAAATTTTGGCATCTGGTTTGGACCTCTAGCGCGACCTTTGGTTGGAGAAATGACCATTTGGCAACGTGTAATTTCATTTTGCGGTGAAAATTAAAAAAAAGAGGTATATTCCTGGGGGGGGGGGGGGGGGGAGTACACAATGTACGTAGCTTGCAGGTGTTACCATTGCCGGGTAGCGACATATATTTCTAACTTGCTGGTTCTCTCGAACTACTACTTCTGCAGTGTGAAACTAACATAGTGAACCGAACGCTTGTGGCACATAAAATACCGGCATGGCCGCGAGTGAGGTTACAGGCAAGCTATATGTAGGGGCCATTCCCCAGACGCCATATTCGAAGGCGATGCTTTGAGCCCATGCTCGGAAAGAGCTCGCAATAATAGCCTGCTAAGACCGGAAATATGTTTGGTGCGGAAGGCACGTTGCAAAATAACTGCGTCGTCGTCATCACGCGCTCATCAGCAGCCCCGCAGAAAGATATAGCCGCTATCTCACAGGGCGCAGTCCTCAGATATTACTACTAATTACTACTATGCAAGATTGTTAAAGCCCCTCTATCCCGGGAAAAGTGACGCCATTTATTGTTGTGGAAATGCTCGAGACACGTGCCGCGCGCCACTTCTGGGAAGAACAGTGCATCTGAAATCTAGCTCAGTGCTGCGTTGTGCCGCCATGATCTTCCTAAGGGCTGCACTTCCACCAATCCTCTATCAATGTGGTGGGTTCAAACATGAGTCGGATGCCTATAGTCTGACAATAGACTCTTTTCAAAAGTCCGTCGAGCAACATTGGCGGTTGCCATTTATTCGAAGCAGGAGGGTAATGTTTTTCACTTTTTTTGCCCGATCCCACGAGGGTCATTCTGGTGATATCGCACACTGCCTGGTGATAGTTAGGGGGAAAAAATTGGTCTTAGAAGGGCAGGAGGAACCATATAAAGTTTTTTGGCATTTCAAGCTACCGTCCGTTACAAAGGGGCGGTAGCTCGACATCCTACATTAACATCCATCCATCTATCCATCCCGGACATGAAGTGTGTGATAGGATCCGGGTCCTCAACTAACGCTAGCGAAGCTTTCTTTTTTGATACGAGCTGAATCGATTTTACGCCGAATGCTGACGTGGACCTTCTGTTCAACGCATGCGCAGAGTGCGTGCCCCAAAACGGCGAACGCGATAATTGGTGCAGCAGCTAATGGATGGCTAGCATTTTTCGAGAAAGACTATTGAAATGGGTATATTCATTAGTTAATTCTGGGGGCACTTGAGGGCTGTAACATTACGGTAGATCGGATACAAATGCCATTGAGATAACGCTGTCGACGCGGGGAGAATGTATCATGACCAAAACCTCATAGTTTCCGAACAAGATTACTTAAATATGCTTGCAGTGTTGCTGACCACTTTCCTTCGTATATACTACATTGGCAGTATGTTTCCTCATAAAAAAAAGAAAATAATACTAAACCTAAAAATTGCTCCACAATATACTCTTCGTAAATTAATGTTAAATATGGCAAATAATAATAAAAAAAAAACACTCGTATCGAAGTTGCCATTATGATAGCATAGTTATGGCGGAGAGATTTTTTTTTCTCGCACGCAATAGAATGACAGTAGAACGTATAGTGTTTTCCAGTTCTTGTTTTCTCGCTTCCGTAAAACCCATAATTTTATGACGCGGATAGCTCAATTCCAGTGTTTTTCTCCATAGATGATATTTTTTGTTCTTGAATCTCCGCAACACTAGCTATTCCATTCGGAATAAAAAAAAGAGAAAAAAAAAGAGACAGGCATTTTACACAAAGCCTATCATTCTAACACTCACGCTTCATAAAGGAAAATACGAAAACCAAAATAAAAATAAATAGAATCCGAAAATCCGTTTCTATTTCGCATTGTACCCCATGCCCCAAAACCCGGTAACCCCGGAGGGAATAAGGGTGGCAGAAAGGGACGGCAGAAAAGGCGCAAGGCGGCCGAGAGAGCACGGAGATACAAACGCCCCCGTAAACAACCTATCCCCTCAATACAACAAAAACAACAACAACAACAACAAACACGCACGTACACACACAAATCAAGCGATGCAAACTAACACTTGTGCACACACAGCCACACACACAAAGACGTAAGCGCAGAGACCCGAGACGAAAACAAGAAAATAATGATACAAAAAAAGGGACGCAATGAAAACGAGACGATTTCCTCCCGTAAGAATGCACCGGGAGATTCAGGAGGGGAACTGCAGGGGGAAGAGGAGGCGGGTGTCATTTCCCATTGGGGGGAAACGATAACAGCCACCATTGCAACCGATCTGCGTTCATGACGCTCTCACGTTCGAGAACAGCTGCGACGTCCTCCAGCCTCGTCCTCGATTGCGCTTCGGGGTCCTTGCACGACTGTCTTCAAAGCGCGTGCGTCGTTTTCTTTTTTTAGATCCCCGCGGAAATAATATACAGCACGCGGCTTCGAATTTCGTAAATATATTCGTGCAGTTCGTCATGCTCGAGCGTGTTTTCGTGTCGCATGCTCAGAACAAACTCTCCATTATCATCTGCCCAAAACAACGCTCTTGCGGAAAGCACGCTGCGGAAGGGCTCTTGAATCACGCAGTCGGAGCCTCCTCAAGAGGAATGGACAGGTATATGGTCGCCTGTAAATGCCTCCGTATAGCTACACCACCACGGTGTAAGATATATATGGGTGAGGACAGGCTCTGAGTGAAGGCAGAGAGCATGGTGTACGCTGCGACGCGATCGACCAGATAATGTCCTATCTTCGTGCGCTCGAGCAGCCTCACCCGTTAGCGTCTCAATCGACCAAACGGCGTCGTAAAAAGGAACCTGCTAAAAGCAAAACATTTTCTTAACAATTGTTTGTCTTATAAAAATTAGATGCGCGCTCTTTCCGCTTGGTCGTCTGCTCTTACCTTGACGGACACAGGCCTGAACACAGTGCCAGAGATCTGTCCGCTTCAATGCGTCCACAAAATATTTTTTTTTTGCCACCGTTGAGGCACGAAACCAGGGTCAATGACCAAGCAGCGCCTAAGCAACCCACGTAGCGCAAGTGCGAAGTTCTACATGACGTGTTACACCCAGAAAACGACCTTAAAAACGAGCATATCTCCTGTAGAAAGCATGGAAAGCCGTGTGCGCGACAAACTGCAGTTAGCCGCATAATCGTGCAGCCATCTGGTTCCGTCACTTGAAACCAAGGCGAGGAGAGGACTTTACCTGCCAGGCTGCATCGCACGCGGTGTCCACACTTTCATATCTTACAGTATGGTCCGAACGCAGCCGAAGCAACCAGCCGACGAGGCTGATGAAACAGGGTTAAAAGCGCAACGTCATGGTGTTCTATTATCGCTAAATCAATCGTGTACAGGGAAGGATCGGTGATTCGCGCTCTTAGTATTTGTGTCCGTGGTTGCATATGTTCGTGCCTTCGACCGAGTCCGGACATATGATAAAACGAAGTATGGGTTTAAGACCTTTGCATTGTCTGCCCTCCGAAGCACTAAACGTAAAACCAAATACTTTGATATGGTCAATGACAGATTTAAAAATTGCAGGGACTTGCTTCAGGACTTGTTCTTTGGCATCTTTATGGGCTAAAGGTGCAATCTTTTTGACTGCGAAGTAAGATTCTCGGGGCTTGCTACGCTTGCAACGGAGAATTAGGAGAATATATTCTACTCCGCGCATTTGCAAAAGAAACCTGTCTACAGCGCCTTACTTTACCCATCGGCGTGGAAGGACTGCGTCCGAGATAACGCATGCGTTTTCATGCTACGTCGAGGGAGAGGGTTACCGCCGGTGCACCGAGACACCGGATTCGCCCAGACAGCAGACACGGCCGTCTCCGCCGTGTCGAAGGCTGTCCACGACGAGAGCTGACGGCAACCAGCCGACCTAAATACAGCTCTTACACCCAATTTAATGAAGAAAACCCGGAGGCTGCGCGGGGAACCGCCGTTCTAACTATGCAAAATAACTGATCGTCTCTAAGGCCATTGAGTTTTCGCAGACTAGGATGTGTTTTCTAGTCAAGTATTTGATATCCAGTTTGTGTTGCTGACAGAGACTTTCAGTAATCGACTTCGACGCGTCGCCGTCGTTGTTTTTCTGCACGGGCTATCGGCCGCAATCTACAGCGTGCACAGTGGCTCTCTTCTGCGAAGTATCTTACCCCATGCCTGCGTACATAACCCAGTGACAATGCATATTCCTCCTGGGTAGTGCCCGGATGGTGTATACGCGTTTGTACTGTAAATCACCCAGGGCTAAAAATTCTGAGTCAATGGGCTGCGGACGCGTGCGCAGTCTCTGATATTCCCAAGAAGCGCTCCATTGCGCAAGCTGGGGACGCGTTCTACCGGGTGATTCAAGGAGACGGCAGGCTCTTTAAATCGACCGGAAAATTCGGTTTCTTAACCTATCGCGCTACGACTTTGTGCAGCGTTGCCCACAGATGGTGCATTTCTTTTTTTTTTTTTTTGTAAAATTTGCAAAGAGCGAGTTTGGCTGAGGAAAAAATTGAAGAAAGAAAAAGGCTTAGCTCCTATGGAAATGCAGCGACGCCACCGGTCTTCAAACATCACGGCGCCGTTTCGCACGGGAGACGAGAGATGGCGCAAGCGGCCGCGACGCCAACTGCCGCCAACGAACGAGCAGACGACGCCGAGAGCCGGCGTATTTAGCAGGCAAGGAACTGCAGTTCCTTGTTGTTACCACGCCTGCTTTTGTTTCTGAGACTGTAGCCGACCGCGGAAAGCGCTCTGCTTTTGAGTCGAAAAGATTGTCTGCTAAAGACGCTGGCGCTCGGCGCCGTATGCTCGTTCGTTGGCGGTGTTCGTTGCGTCATCTCTTGTGTCCCGTGCGAAACGGCGCCGTGTTGTTTGAAGACCGGTGGCGTCACTGCGTTTCCATAGGAGCTAAGCCTTTTTCTTTCTTTACTTTTTCCTCAGGTAAGTTCGCTTTTTGCAAATTTTACAAAAAAGAAATGCACCATCTGTGGGCAACGCTGCACAAAGTCGTAGCGCGATAGGTTAGGAAAACGAATTTCCCGGTCGATTTAAAGAGCCTGCCGTCTCTTTGAATCACCCGGTAAAGTCCAGCAGACAGAGATGACGGTGCATAGGAGGCGGCTATTGTAATGGTCTACAGAGGCCACGGCCAACGGACCACCGGTCGGGCAGTATGATAAGCTTGTTTTTATTATTGCGCTCACGCCGAGGTGCTCATACGCTCTGAAAATGAAATATACAAGTTTTATTGTTTCGTATTTAGAAACTGGTAGCAGCGCGCAATAAATACACAGACAAAGGGGGAAATTTACAGTACGAGCGCCGAACATCAACTGAACGTTTAACAAAAAGAAAACACAGAGGGAAACAACCACACCGTCATCAACACGTGCTCAATAAAGTTATCTATTTCTTGTGGAAATACACCGATGTTTGACTGACATAGACATCATCCTTCTTTCCTATCTCGTAGACTTCCAGGGGCATAGTTGCGATATCTTACTGGGCGCCAAAAAGACAGCAGGCACACCGTAGCGCGCCGCTATAATTTTCATATTATTGAGAAATCTTGTGTACATAAGGGATTACTTCTGGTTTCTTATTTGGACTTTGTTATGTTGTTGGGGTCCCGTCTTTATCTTCCTCAGCAGCTTTTTTGCCACCGCCAATAAAACTGAAGCTGGGTATCCCGAAGCGCCGAGCTGTTCAATCTGCCTCCCAAAGCTCCCATGTAAAAGTATGGCGGCAATATTTCTCTAGGGCCGCCTGCAGACACGATAGCGCGATGCCCCTCTTAACTTGCTTCGAGGGAGGAGAATCAAAAGGCAAGAGTCCCTCCTTAGTGCGAGGGTGATGGAGCCAGCACACATTGAACACAGTGAACTTCTACTTTAGGTCAAGAAACTGCAAGAACATGCTGTCTCTTATTCTGATGCAATCCATAGCAAAGGTGCAACTGAGCTGGACCAGAATGATGAAATAATCCTTGAAGAAGAGGAACAAGGGGGACAAAGGACAAACACGAATCTCCAAACACAGCTAGGTGACTGGTGCGCGACCGAAAAAATCCGCCTGGTTCGGGAATCGAACCCGGTTCCTCTCCGTTTCCAGTGGAGATGGAGATATCCCGGGTTCCCCTTCTCCAGGGATTACTTCGTAATGCCGTTTTGGCGATCGTGTTAACATTAGTCACCCAGAGTGTTGCGTGAAAATATCACACACTGCGTTGACAACGCCACCATTTGAAGTCCCCTCAGGCCTTTTGGTTACCACAAGGTAGCCGTCAATACAGCTCGCATTCAAATTCTCGCTAATGGTTTGGCAATCTTCGCCAAAAGCCTTTTGGCGAAGAATGACCAAAACATTAGCGAGAATATCGATGCGGGCGGTGCCATGCAGTAAGGTATTTCGATTTGTCGGCGAGTACCTCGCGGCAATCAAAAAGCCCGAGAGGGCTTCGAATGATACCGTTCTCAATTCAGTGTATGATGTTTTCACGCCACACTCTGAGCCACTAAAGTGTACAGAAGGTTGCAAAGACGGATGTCTTCGCGATCGTCTTATGTATTATATATTCCTTTATATTCATCTCACTCGAAGCTAGTTAAGAAGGGCATCGCGTCATCGTGTCTGCAGGCGGCCCTAGAGAGGTCTTTTCACAATACTCAAACAGGAGAGCTTTGGCAGGGAGGTTGAACGGCTTTGCGCCGCGGTCTTCCCATCTTCAGTTTTGTTGGCGGTGGCTGAAATCCTAGTAAGAAAGATAAAGACGGGACCCCAGCCGAATAGGGGACGACCAAATAAGAGACCATAAGTAATCCTTCATGTACACGAGATCTCTCATAATGTGCAAAAGATAGCGGGGCGCTACGATGTACGTGTTGTTTTTTCGGTGCCGCCCGGCAAGATGTCGAAACCATGCCCCAGAGTATCTGACAGAGGTGTGAGAGGAATCGAATGTGCGGTAAATCACAGAAATCAGTACGTCGAGAGCGTAGCCGGGGTGGTCTGTCGTATTCCACTGAGCTGTGGCTGGTGTGTGATCAATCACGAATCGGCCAAACTCGCCAATGTGTGAATGATCGAGCACGCGAACATGCAGTCTCGCTGCGGTCTACCACTGGGGGCAACGTTTCTTTACACTGCATCACGTGCATGTGTCAGCAGTAATCTGACAGCCTCATAATTTTGGGCAAAGGGCCTGACGAAATTGCGAGGGAATTGTGGAAGCTTAAGAGATAGAAAAGGATGGTCAGAATTGCGTCAGTCAAACGTCGGCGTACTTACACAAGAGAGAGGTCACTTCTTTGAGGGCGTGTGGACGGTATCAAGGTGTGGTTGTGTCCCTCTGCGTTTTCTTTGTATTAAACGTTCAGTTTAATACCGGCGCTCGTCCGGTCGATCCTTCCCTTGTCTGTGTATTATTCGCGCGCTGCAACTAGTTTGTAATCGTGACCAAACTCGCCTGCATCGCCACATTGATTGTTTCATACCCTCTATCCTAAATAGAAACGAAATTCGTTTTTGTCGCCAAAATTCAAATGGAGACTGCCGCGTCACGCTTCTTACACACGTAAAACTATGCCCATTTAATACCACTCTAAAAATGCAGCGTCGACCGTTTATGCCTCTTCCGCGTCTTTTTGGCGTGATCTGCTAAGCGTGAGACACACGTGAGCAAGGCCGACGTCGCATCGTGCCGCCCAACGGCGTAACCATAGCAACCGCCCCTGACGCTATGATGTGGCCGAGTGCCGCGCCGCTATGTCATTCATAGCGTCAGCGGCGGTTGCTATAGCTGCGCGTCTCTGCGGCGCTATGCGACGAGGTTTTTTTTTTCTTTTTACACGTGTTTCACGTCAAAAACAATAACGGCCAAGCTCAGACAGGAATCAGTATTGAACCAGTAAAAACTCGCCCTTATTTCACCTACAATTTTCACGGGTCTTCTGGTATTCGTTTCCAGTGCTCAAATATTTTATTATACCGGTAGTGCCGCTAACAGAGAAGGTTCTAATAGCAGTGTTCACATTCCCTTTCACTTAGAAGCCAATTCCAATCACAAGAATCGCCGGTCGTTTCCTTTAAATCTCGCTTAGCACGACCTTTCACACAGAAACACACACACACACACACACGCACATGCACACGCACACGCACACGCAGACACACACACACAATATTTATATGCCGCTTCCAAAGCAGAGGAACGCGATTCTTTTCACTTACATTTCAAGCCTGTTTCTGCGCGCAAAATTGGACTTGAATATTTGAAGCGAGAACGAACTGGAATGCTAGGTGCCTTTAGTTTTGTGCTCTCAACGAAACTGGTCACGCGACCTCAAAAAATCTCTTGCGACAATTTTACCCGGCGCATAGGGATAGCTGCATTCACCAGCAAACCGGCCCATGTCTGCAAGATATGCCGGTCGCACGGGTAATCTCAAAGCTAACGCGTAGTAAGACCATCTCGGCTCTTCCACCTGAAGAAATGGCCTCGGCTTGAAATCGCTCTCTTCCGTCGCCGCCGATTCCCAAGCTCTTGCGTGCGGCGGTTTGAGGAAACAGTTTCCAGGACTACGAAACCACCTGCAACTTTTAAAACAAAACCTTCGTTTATTTTGTTTTGTATTGATATTTTTTACACACACTGACTCCCCACGAATATGGAGAGTTAAATCTTCAAAGCACGATTCAAGTCGTTCGCTCCGCTTTTATTATGTACTAAAGCGGAGGAAGTCTTGCGTAACAAATACAAAAACAACAAGAACTAAAAACCTTGCGTACATAAAAGAAAAAAAAAAAAACACGATCCAGAATATGCTGCCATTAAGAGGACCGCGATGGGTGGAACTGAACACCGAGAGTCTTAAATGAAAAATAAATAAATAAATAAAGATTCCCGAAACCATTTGAAAATTCGATTTCAGCTCATAAATTTTAAACACGCCCTTTCGAACCCTCGGCGTCCCCAGCATTTTTTTTTTTTCTTCAGGAACGCCCGTGGATACACGCCCATGGGCGGCCATTAAAACAAATAACAAACTGAACGAGGGGGAGAGCGAAGAAAATGAGATTTCCCAAGCTTTAGAAACTTGAAGCGCGGCGAGGCAAAGACCGACACTAGTTTTTCTCCATCGCTTCATTGTTTTCTTATGCACTCTACTGAGCAAAAGCAAAAAGGGGACCGCATGACTCCTCATTGCATTATTTTTTCTATCCTTCCCCATCCTCCGCACATAAAAGTACTTACAAAAAAAAAACAAAAAAACAAGAAAGTCACTACCTCCAACCACGCCGTCAAAGCGCGTTCAGCCGCCGCGGTTTACTAACTACGCGCCATACAGAGATGGCGCTCGTGCCGACACCCAGTAACGAGGCGGCAGGGTGTCCAAAAACAGTAACTCTCAGACTACTACTCGGCTAAGCCAGACATCGCACACACACCCACAAAAACAAGATGTAAAAAGAAAGAAAAGATAAAACGCAATACAGCAAATAGAAATACTGACTCCAGAGAGTTTTTATCTTCTCCCCCTCTCCCTTTCCCCCCGTTACGCGACGCGTCATAAAACGCAAGAGCCAAACATATTTCACGGCCATTACTCGAATTTTATGCGACCCTCCCGTCGCCCTCTTTATCTTTCCCTACCCTTTAGTGACTAACGTGGGTCCGATGGCCAAGTTTTTTTGTTTTGTTTTTTGAGGCTCCTGCTGCGTCACTTTGTCTTTGCCGGGGTTTTCGGGTCTTTACGCCTCTCGCTCGTTTGGTTCTGGTCGTCGAAGCGAGATAGAGGTTTTCGTTGCACTTTGCGCAAGCAAAACTTGTCACTTAAATGTCCTTTAATTTTTGGGGCGCTTTGGATAAAAGGATTTATTCGGAGCACGTTATGACGTATAAATGTTTTCAGCACTTATCACCCATGGAAAAAAAAAAAGAAAAACACAAGAACGCAGTGTTCCAGATATTCCGCAGAAGGAATCTAGTGCAGCATGAGCAAACTACGTTGTACAGCTTTGTCAAACATGTACACAGTATTCAGAAAAAGTAGTTAAGTTACTTAGTATTGAAAGCAAAGTAACTGGAGTGTAGTAGAAATTACAATTTATAATAGTAATTGTGTAAGCTACTAACTACTGTAAAAAAGTAGCGAGTTACGTTTGAAGTTACTTTCAAAGTTCCTTCTTATATTTTTGTTATAACAAAATGAGGAGCAGTTTTGATTCGTGAAAAGCTCTGCGAGCCTACAATAAATGCAGTCATTTTTAGGCTTGCGTTTTACCAAAATAGTTTATTCGCTCGCAGAAGCAATTGACTTTCAAAGTTCTTATCGGAGAGTTTTCCCCTTTTCCTCCTAAATACGTTCCCAGCCAAGCTAAAAAAGACGTTCCACCGACGCGCTAGATGGAACCGCAGCGTTGAATTTCAGAAACAAGCTGTGCAGTGTCCGGAAAGCGATTGTCGGCATCTTCGGTGTCCATGGCGGAACATGTTTGGTTTTCCTCGGCTAGAAGCATCTTTTGTACCAAACTCACCTCCTTTATCTTTTTTATCTGTTTTGTCAGCAAGTTGACATTGTTATTACTGGCCCCTCTTTATTCCCACGACGTTTGGAGACTACTATGAGCGAGTGAAAATGACCGTCAAGGGATCGAGTCTCGCGCTACGACGATTAGATCAATCGGCGACTGCGCGTCTCGTTGCAGTGCTAGAGCTAAGCTACTGGGAAAAAATATTCTATTTTAACAAAAGTTGAAACGAAATACGCTTCGTCGTTGACGCGGGGTTCAACAAACGCATCTCCCAATGGTTTCTCGCAATCCTCGCCGGCAACTGCGGCATTGTGACGCGCCTGACACGCCTGACAAGTAAATCGTTTTCAACAAAAAAGAGGCCTCCCTGGCTTTCAAGGACGCCACGGATTACGTGAACAAGCATCGTCGCTCGTACAGTTGCAGCTGAAAGCGGGAACGTGCTCCCATGAACGGATTATTTGTGTCTGCGTTTGTGCTCAGGGGAGTCCGGCTTTGCAAGGGAGTA
The DNA here is from genome assembly GCF_016920785.2 of Ixodes scapularis. Classification (NCBI taxonomy): domain Eukaryota; kingdom Metazoa; phylum Arthropoda; class Arachnida; order Ixodida; family Ixodidae; genus Ixodes; species Ixodes scapularis. The sequence continues at coordinate 32,796,113 of NW_024609880.1, read as the reverse complement.
TGGGCTGACGACGAGGCGACCATCGGAACAGGCGCCCAGCTGCGAGGTCATTCCAGTCGCGTTTCCAGTGGAACCCTTAAACCGCTTGAGTCCGAACTCACTAAAGGTAGACAACATGAAAACAACGACAACCCTCGGAGTGCCCCTTCCTTTCTCGGTTGCAACTGGACGCGCGGCGCCTGCGTCCATTATCGGATTTGGTCAATACCTGACAAATACCTGTTAAGCATCTCTTCCTGCGTTCGTGCGTGCCGGTGTTAAGTTTTGGCTGCTCGTTACCAGACTCGCCACTTTGGCCCAAGGACACCTGTGATGCAGTTTCTTCGGCTGCCGAGTGTAATTATTTTCCATAGGGGCGCCGCCATCTTGAATTGTCGTCACTTCCAGTATGGGCGACGACAAAATTGTAAAACGTTTCAACCTGTAACCAGTAAAAAAATATAGAGGGGAGCCAAAACGAGAATGTGTGACGGTTAGGCTTATATCTCAAATGTCTTCTATTGGCGTGGCTACGGCAAAGTAATGTTTTCGCCCATACTGGAGGTGACGACAATTCAAGATGGCGACGCCCTTGTGGAAAAGGTCTATAAGTCCGTGGGAACGGATTGTGAGGGGGCCCCTTGTTCATAAATGCCACTTCATCTGCCGGCGCCTTATTTATTTCTGCGCTCAGACTTTTGCGATGAGCAAGATTAGCACTAGATTTCAAAAGCAGTTAGTAATTTGAGTAGAATTTACCTAAGAAAGTAATTAAAGTAAACTACTAATTACCCAAATAAAGTTGGGATTGAAAGTTACGAAGTTACTCGGAAAACTATTTAAACTACAGTAGTTTGAGTAGAGAGGTTGAACTACATCCAAGTCTGAGCTTAGTACACAAACATGTCACTGTACGGAAAACAATGACTGGAATGGTCTATATAAAGTCCCTCGATATTTCTTTTTACAAGTAACGACAACCAACACAAATGGCAAAACACATTCCGCTGGAACAAAATGGCGTCATTCAGTTCAGTCGTCTGCCGTGCGCCGCCATTTGCTTCCTAAAACCTGCACCGTCACGCAGTCGGCGCTTCAAAGGATGTCGTTACTTGTAGTAAGCTGTTATCTAGAAACCTTAGGTTTCTACACAGCGTTTATCAAAACGAAGTAAACTGACGAGCCACTGAGCTGTCGACCTCTCCACTGCATCTGATATTTTGCAGAAGAAAACGACTGAGCATGGGGGCTAAACTATGTTTCACACCGAAGTAGACCACACATGGTAGCGCTCAGAGGGCAATTATTGGAGTGGTCTATATGCGGCATCCTATGAGAGGCGCCGTGATGGAGAGAACAAAATAGTTTGAGCATGACTGACATGGGCGCTTCAAGAGACCATAATGCGATGCTTTTATTTTTGCTAAATACCTCTGAGAGTGATTCCTTCACGTTATCAATTTCAGGCATGTTAGCTTGTTCCGTTGAATAAATTATAATCTTGGTGAGAAACACAACTAGCTATTCGTCGCATATGGCGACATATGGTGTTTCCTTTTTTTAATGTAGATTGCGCGAGAATTTTGCCGAGTGGCATTCATGCATAGCTAACCACTTGAAGCAATACACACACACACACACAAACACACACACACACACACACACACACACACACATATATATACATATATATATATATATATATATATATATATATATATATATATATATATATATATATATATATATATATATATATATATATATATAGAAACAGATTCATGCGTTTTAAACGCATGAATCTACATAAAAGTCATATACGTAAACACGTTGCCGGACCAGTTTCTCGTCACTTAAACTCCGCAGGACATAACGGACTTTCTGATTTTAATTTTATTATATTCCAGGGGGGCTTTCGGACCACCAGAGATCGAAAAAATAAAGACTCTGAATTTATTTATAAATTTGATACTTTAGAACCGAAGGGCCTTAACAGTTCGAAAGGATCATTGACGTCTTTTTTTATGGACATTTAATTGAGATCTTCTAATCGGTGCCGCACTGTTTTTTTTTTTTTTTTTTTTTTTTTTCGCTTCATCGTTTAATGCGACACGAGCAAACGCTTAACATTGGGCCTCTCATAGGCTTCACATGACACCAGGTATAGTTGGCTTATGTCCAACCACATGTCCCAAAAACTGGTTTTATGATAAGAATGGCAGTAATAATATTATATTTAATCATTTCCATAGTATTTGTTGCTTTGGTATCGGGATATATTAAACTTTTAAGCGAGAATTTAGTTGAGTAGATACCCGCTAAACGGTAAGCATTTTTCGAATTAACTTCTTTTTTCCGGCCGTTTTTTCTTTGATTGAAAGAAAAGGAGAACGAAGTGTTCTTACTGTGACTGACGAAGAGCCTACCAGGCCCGAAACGTTTCAAGCTAACTTTTTTGGCAACCTCCTCGCCGACTCCTTTAAGGGCAAATATTTCTTTGAATATATATATATATATTTTGAATATATATATATATATATATATATATATATATATATATATATATATATATATATATATACATTTATTTATATATATATATATATATATGTATATATATATATATATAAAATTGGGAGCGCAAAAGTCAGCAAAAATCATGTTTGGTTTTTGTTACCTTGATTTTTTTTTTTCTCTTATGATTTGATTTGAGTATTCACTGATAAGACCGTACACGGAAAGCAGAAGTTAGAATTATTTTTTTTCCTCGTTTGGTACTGGGGATTATCCTATTACAGTTTTATAACTTTGCGGAAACATGGCACATTAATAAGTAAAGCAAGTTATTTAAAAACACTACTACGTTTTTTTCTTGTTTTTTTTTTTTTTTTTTTTTGCAACGTAGGAACTTAGGCGTCTTTGAAGAAACAGGTGCCTCAAAATAGAAATGCCGGATCGTTGACGTGGTGTTTGCTACCCGAGGGCGTATTTGAGTAGCGTTATTAACTGCGATCCTCACGCAATCGATAACCTCATTATGCCAGGCTATATGAAAAAAAAAAGGAACACGTGTGTTTACTTTACTTTTTCTACCTCGCAGGAAGTTCTCCAAGCCCTAATTAAAACACGATGCTATACGTTACTGCGTCGAATGAATAACGGGAGACTGACATTTTGGAACTCACTGGACTTGAATTTTGAAAAGTAGTTTGGGGTCGTGTGCTAGGGTTTGGTATAATATTGAACGATGGCACTAATTGTGACCGATCCTACAAGTTCTAAGCACTACTCTTATTCTTTGAAGAATTTAAGAAAAAAAATTAACTGTGCGTGCAGTATGCGGGCGTTATACATTGCTATGCATCGTTGCGGGGAGCTTTTTGGTGGTTTTTGGTGCGTTGCACATTCTCTCCAACGTAGTCACCCGGCTCGGGGAAATGATCAAAACAAGATTGAGTTTATTCAGGAGGGAAGGATGTGAGGACGCTTTAATGGAAGTTTTCAATTAGGTGAGCTTCTACCGAGAGTGCGTGTAGCGCCTTCAGTTGTGAGTGCTCTTGGATCGCGAGAGGTCCTCTGTTGTAACTGAAGTAGGTTCGAGCGGAGGAGCCACACTTGTTACCTTTGACACCGCATCCTCGTTTATAATGTGTGCGTTAAAGTTGCATTAAATGTTAGACTCATTACTCTCAATGCAGCGTGATCTGTTTCCTGCTTCATCGTTCATTTTGTATTATACCTGAAATTAGTTTTGTATTATGTAATTAAATTTTGATTTTCTAATGTAACGTCGAAAGCACATCATTCAAAAAGGGAAGAAAAAAAAACGAGAAGAATAAATGTGAATTAAACTCGATTGCTTTAAATTCAGGCTGGATATAATGTCACATGCCCTCTTTGAAGTGAGCCGGATCGCACTAGTCAGGTAAACACCGATCGTAGTTCGGCGCCCAATTAAAATGGACTTTCTGTTGACCCCAGCAATTTTCTGTACTAATGCTTGTTCGGTAACATGTGTTTTTGCGGTCGGATGCTGATGACAAAGGGTAGAAAACAGAAACAGCATCTTTCAATGTTGTTGCGAGCCGGATTTATGGTTTTTCACTTTACAAGGACGACACCTGCAGTAGACTGCGTTAACCGCCATACAGCATCACGTTTTTCATTCACGGGATCCGGGAATCCATTATTCTTTCAGACCCTCGACCTCCCCTGTAGCTCCCTCCCTCCTGCTTAAAATTAGGCGATTTGTTGTGTTTTATTAAACATTTTTTATCAACTTGAAAATGGGCTCAAAAATAGCTTGTTTGTTGGTTGCCACAAAACTTAACGATGGAAAATCTCCCAAATCTCTCGGTGTGGAATGGCAGAGGGAACCGAGTGGAGTCATAGTAGCACCCGAGCACTCATCTCATAGCATAGTATACATCGCTCTCAAAACCGCCGTCGCGAGCGTGTGACTCAATGTTCCCGTTCACTTGTACCTGATCTGACGTAAATGAGACGCTTAGTGAAGCGCTCGGGCAAGAAACTTTGCAAGCGTCGTTCACTATGTATGAAGCGGAGAATCGGGTTTCGCCTAGCGATGCGTCTCCGGCGGACCTGTACACCGCGTTCTTATTTGATCCCCTCAATATGACGTCACAACTGTGTAATTCGAAAAGTAGGTCATGATTCCGACAGTGGAAGAGCAGCAGAGGGGGATTGATTCGGCAGACGCTTGTTCCTCTCTGACTCGCTCAAGAGCCCATCAGTCCACAGAAACCCATGCAGCCATGGATTGGAGCGTAATGTGCATAGATTCGAGACTGTTTGCAACTAGAGTCACTGTATATTGCCAGAGGATCGCATTCGATAGCGTCCGCTGTTACTGTTACATTTTAGCTTTCATCGGCCATTTTAACATCAAAACATATAGGGTAAAAGAGGTTTCAGGGCTGTCATTGCAACCCCCATGTTTCCCAAGCGGGCGCGCCGCGAATATGTCTAGTAATCACCAATGAAAATTCCTACAAAAAGAGCTTTTGCCGCTTATTTTTCGGCAAAAATATGCTTTCTAAACGCTCATGCTGACCAGCGTAAACAAAACTAAAAAAGATTAGGCCGCCATCTCGGCGCCTCGAGTCGGGGAGTTTCGGTACTCGTGGAACAATCTGTAATAACTCTATTTCCAACTGCTCGATTTTGATCACGTGGTTGATGAGGCGCGTTTGCACTACAAGGTGCGATGAAGCGACGAAAGCGTCGATTGCCTGCAAACGACTCCCGGCTTTGCCCAACCCCGCCGCCATCCTCCTCGAAACGTGACGACGCATGCATGCCCATGTACAATATCACCTATAGAACACAAGGTGTTGCGCGTTTCCTGCTCTAAACTTCATGACTAGTAGATCCCATCAGCGCCCCCTAGGTAGCCCGGATGAGCACCATCGTCTGCTACATTGTCTGCAGCATCGTCTGCTTCATCGCCTGTTGCACTGGTTTGTGCTGCAGATAATGAAACAGTATTAGCGGCGAGATGTTTCGGTGGCGCCCTCGTTTGGTTACCTTTCGTGACGTCATTACCTGATGAACAACAACTTCGGTGGTGTTTGTAATGGGCATGGTGGAATCCTGAAATCATAGCGCTCTCAAAGCAACACTGCCGACACCGTCCAAATTGATGTTCTTTCATTCCTCTTATTTCCATCGATGGAGCATCCTTTGCTGCCGTCATAGACAGCATTCGGCCAATCGTGGTGGGCCGACCACAGCGACGCTTTCGATCGCTCACGTCGCCAATAGCATACGATGAAGTTAAACGTTCACGTGGAGCGTCAAATCCATGAGTGAAAATGCCTTACTGCTGTCCGAAGGGCTGCAGGGCCCTTCGCTAGACGCTGGCACAAGACGCCATTTTGAGGGCGCTGTTCACTTGGTTCACTTAGACTTCCCGTATATTGGCGACGTGCGCGACCGCAAGGGTCGCTGTAGTCGGCCTTCCACCAGCCTTCCACGACTGGCCGAACGCTGACTATGACGTCAAAAAAGAATTTATCATCGACGGAAATAAGAGTAATGAAAGAACTTTAATTTTGACGGTGTTGGCAGTGTTCCTTTGAGAGCGCAATGATTTCAAGCTTCCACCATGGTATTTACAAACACCATCGAACTTGTTGTTTGCAAGGTGATGACGTCAGAAAGAGGAACCATAGGAGGGCGCTACGAAAAATTCTCGCCTCTAATAGCTACCTACAGAAGCAGACTTGCGCATTCAGCCTCGGTGGGTGGCCGCACTGCCGGCTTTTCTGCACGACCCTGGATGTTTTGCTCGTCGCCTGACTGAATTCAGCGAATAGTGGCGCCGCGCGCGCCGCCGCGCATGCAAAATAGAAAAGTGGGATAAGGAGGCGAAAGCAGGGGAATATACGCCGGGGCGCGTACAACGATGGCGGATCGACCGTAGCGGTGGCTTTTCTGCACGGCGCTTGATGCTTTGCTCGTCACGTGATGAATCTCGGCGAATAGCGGCGTGGTGGCGCGGGGAAAACAAATGCTCAACTCTGCTTCCCCATCGGGGGAGCATATCGAGGAACTCTACGTTCAGCTAGAGTTCAGCCAATGCCACAAGCACGAGAGCTAGATGTCGCTGCTTTGAAGCGTTCTTCCGCAGAACGACCACTCGCGCTAGAAGTTGCACGTTTCAAAGCCAGGAGCGCGTCCTAGCTCGCGCCTGTTGCATCGGCTACGGTCTTAAGGCTGAACGGAGTATACAGCGCATGCTCAAAACGAGCTCACATTAATAGGCTGCTAGGACTGGCAATCTCGATTGTCTCGCGTGCAAGTTGCAAATGAACTTGAAACGCGCTATCAGCTCTTGCTCAGCAGTCGCGCACACAGCTGCGGCCGCCAGTCAATGCGACGTAGTTGTGACGTGACCCATGCTCTCGTCAAGCTTCGGACTGTTTGCCGCTTGGGGTGGGTCGGGGATCTACTAACCAAAAGTCATGCGCAGGCCTTGTCTTCTAGGTCGTTACCAGTCTCTGCAGTATTATGCCTGGAACGCGTCTCTGACTGGTGTGTTCAGCCGCGTCCTATTCCGTTCGTGCATCGAAAGCGGTCCCGAGGTGGTAACAAGTGACGTAAAAAAGTGAAAGCCGTTTACAACTCCCTGTAACACCGAATTAGAGCGCAGCTCTTGAGGAGGAGGAGGGAAGGGTACTGGGGGGGGGGGGTGAAGTGACCTGGGGGAGGGGGTCACGCGACCTTGGGGGGTCACGTGACGATGCCGATAATGTCATCAGTGACGTCACTGATGACATCATTAGTGACGATGACGATGCGGACTCCGATGACGTCATCAGCGATGATGACGATGACGATGCGGATGTCGGTGACGTCATCAGTGACGTCACTGATGACGTCATCCGTGATGATGACGATGACGTTGCGGATGCCGGTGAGGTCATCAGTGATGATGACGATGCGGATGCCGGTGAGGTCATCAGTGACGTCACTGATGACGTCATCAGTGATGATGACGGTGACGATGCGGATGCCGGTGACGTCATCATTGACGATGACGTCAACGGGGAGGTCACGTGACCTCGGCGGGGGGTCACGTGACCCTGGGGTGGTCACGTGACCTCGGGGTGTCACGTGACTTCGGGGAGGGGGTGACCTTGGGACCACCAAGGTCACCCCAAGGTCACGTGACCTCTGGGGTGACCTTGGGATGACCTTGGGGGCCTCGTGACCTTGGGATGACCTTGGTTACGCCGACGCCGACGCCGCTCAAGCCGGGAACGGGCCCCTAAGAGCTGCGCTCTAAAAAATCCGGAGTGTCACGCTGCCGGATTTCACGACCCTTGCGGTTGGTCGTAGAAACGCTAGCGAAAAACACGAGCGAACGAGAGCGCCGCTATCGTCGCGGCGTACCAACTCCTGGCTGTCGAAGCTTTCATTGCCTGTCAAACTGGAGAGCGACCAGCGCCGCTCTGACACCGCCACAGGTCGCGGCCGGCGAGAGCGTGTCACTTTTATGACGTCATCAGGCGGAATCCGAGAGACAACAGTAGTACCATGGTAGAGAGCTTAGACTACACGACGCCGGAAGAAGGGAGAGGTGTCGAAACGGAGGCCGGGAAGGGGGTCGAAGCTCCACTCGGGCTTCGCCCGTCCGTCTCCCGACGGTGTACCGTCGGGTGGGTGCCCGGCGCGCCTTTGGACCTCGAAAATGGACGTGAGAATAAGGACGTGCAGATGGCTGGGCGTGTTTGTGCTGTCTGTTTGTCTCCCATGTCCCTCTTTCGTTGTCGTAAATGAATAAGAACGGTTCCTCGAGCTTCTGTCATGCTGCGCCATCTCACGGCGTTTGTCAGAAATGGGAGCGAAGCTTGGTCACACTTGCTCCGTGACGAGGCGGCGCCCATTCAGGCGCTTCTACCTTCTTCCACTGTGAAATATACCACAGCCGTGACTGCAGCGATGCTGAATCCCTTAACTTCTGGCCCGGCCGTTAAACAAAAATCTGACAAGATTGCGACAGCCATATGCCATCACGGGACTGGTTTTGGAAAGTATTTTATTGCTAAATTGGAGACGCGTAAAAGACATAGGATGCTGGACGTAAAAAAAAAAAAAACACGCAAAAACATAAAACGCATAAGAAAACATAGATGCTGAAAAATAAAGAACAAGTCGTTAACGCGTTTTATCTTAACTTAAAACGACCATTTTGAATTTATAAAGCCTCTGCACACTCGCCAGATTGCATTCGCCATTGACCTTCTTTTGTCTTACCGAGATACCGACCCACTGGAAAGGGTGTTGACAATTCTCCACAAAGGCCAATGCTGGAGAGAAGGACACCGTTGAATCTAGAAAGGCAATAACCTGTCCTGCTATGGGAATGATGAAGTAAAGTAAACAGAATGAGGCGAAACACAAACTGAAGGTCGGTTATGGCGGCGCCGATGCAGAGCTGCTGCAAAGCGTCTATAGGGTTGCAGAGCCTTCAGCATAAATTTATGCACGCGTTCTACAAGCTAGGGAGCGGTCTTGGCAAGCTTTCAATCTACGTCCTTACGTTGGCGCTCGTATGGTGGGCCCGCCCGTTCACTACCGGGACTTTTTAGACTGTCGCTCTCTGGAAATTTTAGGTTGAAGGGCAATTACCAGCACAATAGCTCAGGCATACCGATATAAATCGTAGAAAGCCTGTTGAGTCCAGCATTCGTTCTACGCGCGACTGAGCAATGGCGCGCTGTTGCCACGATGCACGAAACGCGTTTAGGTGACGCCACTTGCCGCTCTCGCCGGGGAGGAGGCGCGAACAGAATATGTTCGGATCTAGCCTCAAACCAGGACGGCTTTGTCTCACGCCAACGTAGAGCGCGCTCCGATCAGGAGGCTCACAGTGAACTAGGAGAAGAAGCAGGAGCACACGAGCGAACGGCAAACGGCGAGGTGATGCCACGAAGGTGAGCAGACCTCCGAAGATGAAACTCTCCATGCTGATATTGCCGCGAAGCTGTGCTCGTGCAAGTGTTTTGCCTAGCTTCATTTTACGTTTTTACCTTCTCTGAGAGTTTGTTTGTCTCCACGGAACGGCTCATGTATTCTTCCGTAGTCGGGGGCCCCAATTGGGGGGCGAACGTGAATGAGTAACTCTACACTTAGTTCCTAGAACCCCGCATCGGAGATGTTTTGATTTATGTATGTCTGCTTTTGGGATCTCTAATTAGAAGGTGGCTTTGCACCGTGTATGACTTCTCTCCCTTCGTACGTGCTTTGTCTTGTTTCAACGGATCGTTCGAACTTCGTCTGAAATGTGGTCGTCTTGTGTATGTGCTTGGTTTTGTCATGTTGATGTTTGCTTTTGGCTTCGAGCCTCTTGATTGGTGCTCAAAAAACACATTTTTATTGGTGCTTTCAAAACTTACTGATTGGTGGACTCGAGGACCCCAGAATGCTGCTGGACTCAACATAAGTGGCCACCGAAGGGCCGTGAGAAACTGGGCTCCCGGATACCAAGCTGTTGACAATATCCTGCCTCTGGGGACCAGCCTATACGTCCGACCCCCTTCGGCTGTGGAGTCTTCCGCCCGCTAACTCGCAAACTTGGGACCCCTTACGGCTGTGGAGGAGTTCGGCTCGCCCGCCTTTGCGTGGATCCTTGTTCGTCGAGTTAGGCTGTGGTCGGGGCACCCGCTGAAGGCGTGGTCGAGGAGGGCGGCAGGGGAAGTCCGCAGAGGTTAGTAGTAGTACCCCCAAAAGTTTAATCTCAAATTATATAATGTGTAAAGTGATGTAAAAGAGTCTTTGTCTATATTCCATAAATAAACAGCTGTGTTTGTTAATAGCAGCATCGTCACCAACTAAAATATTCTCGTCGTTACAACATAATGGGGAAGAATTGCCGATATAATGGAAACAAGGGCACAGATGGGCCCCCTGATTCTGGTGCCATCTATCCACGTTCCAGACAAGCGCCCGGGCGCGGCGAACATAATCTGGACGCTCCGTCAGATTGAGTGGCATCATATCGGTGTGTTCCTTGAATCCTGGTTTTTACACACAGAGCTACAAATGCTCTTATTCGTACACTTTTTCAGCGCTTATCACCTAGGCAAAAAGTGCAGATTCACTGACCTGTGGACGCATGCGCGGCCTCACATGTTACGCAGAGGAGACCTTCTGCGGACACTCAGGATGTCTCCTAAACATTCCCCCTTCCCCCCAAGACAAAGGTGGCAACGCATGGACCGTGGTTATTGGAATGGTCTCTGCAACCCGCTCAAAACACTATTAGCCGCGTGTCTCAACTGCCATGTCCAACAACGACGATAGGCGACAACAAGAAGTCCCTGACTCCGGAGCGCAGGCCCCAGTTGAGGTCCACATCTCTTGCGATTTTCCGGCATGTCTATACGGTGAAAAACTGTGAGAGAGGAGGAGTCGAGAGAGTGCAGTCACCCCAAATCGCACATCATTGATTGGAGGGATCAGTGGAGAGTCGCAAAGAGTATAGAATTCTTTGTTTTTTTGCTTACTGATCAGACGCTTTCAAAGTCCCAGCGCCCACGTCCGGCATTGGAACGCGAGACACTGTGCCAGGAGCAGACGACGCTTTTTTTCTCTCGTTTCGATGGAACAAAGAGACAAAGGCAGCTAAGCCTTTGAATCTGCCCTCTAATCTTTTCAATCAGAGCCCGGCGCTCTGATGCTGCCCCGCATTCTCATTTCCTCTTGTCACTTGCGTTTCTCGCCGTATAGTTGTTATGTAGCGTTGCTAAGAGTCTCAGATGTAACCTCTAGAGGCCTATCAACATGCCATGATTCACAAAGTCAGCCACGCGTTCGCCTGACTTCCTCCTGCAGTGAGACAGAAAACACCGCCTCCGAAACGTCACACAGCCCGTGTCACGTCCACAAAGACGCGTCGCATAACTCGACGACAGCTCGTTCGTGTATACCGGGATTGCCTGCCCGTCCCGAGGCACGCAGAGGGACAACGCGGGGCGTCGACGCCACACCCGGGCAGACCAGTGGCAGGGTGAACGTTGACGAGGCAGTCGGGATCCCCGCAGATTGGCCATCTGCGGACCACGTCGCTCGGATCGTGCCGGCATCAGGCAGGCGAGACGGAGCACGCCGACGGACACGAGCGAGGCGAACTGACAGGGGGAAGGGAACTTCTCCGCCGCGACTACGCTCCCCTTTTCCTTTACGATGAACCGAAGCGAAGCCTACGAAGCATCCCATGGCCGATCCGGCGCTGTGAATGTGCCACGTCCTTTGGTGGAAAGCTATAAAAAATGGGATACTAATTTTGTTCCTTTCATGAAGGTAAAAGAGTGCACTTAAAAGATACATTTATCGAACTTTAAATATACTAGAATTTATACTCTTTATTTATGTCTACAGTAGCTCATATTTTAACGGTGCTTTGTGACCTACGCGTAAATCTAACCTGACAACCAAAAAGTGCATAAAAAAGCATACTATAATTAACATATAATTGGTAAACTAAAAAAAGTAATGCATACTTTTTAAGTGTTTATAAAAGTGCTAAATCAGTCTACGTTTAGTGGCGCGTCGCTTGGCCATCTCTAAAAGTCACGTGGCATTCACAGGCCATTGGAATGGCTGGAGTGGCTCGCAGAGTCCACAGCGGTCCATCCTGAGGTGAAGCGGAGTACACTATGCTCACACGCACGTCCAGAGTCGTGACGCTCTGACGCTGGCCCCCTTCTTTCTCTCTCTCTCTGTCTCTCTCCCGTTCCGAGCGCCATCTGGCGCCTGATCTTGCGGAACGAATGGCAAGCTGGGCGTTGGCCAATCTCGCTCCCTCGACTCCCCCACCCTTCAGTCTGGTCTCCCTTCGGTCGCTTCCAGAATTTGGAAGCTTGATTGCGCGAAGATGAAACATAACCGGGGCTGGGTTTCCGCGAAGCGGTGACGCGCGTAAAGACAGCTCTTCATTGCATTCGCTACGGTCTTCACCCAATGCTTTTGCTTCGCTTTCGTCCAGAAGTTTTTATTTTTATTTTTTGTTATTGTAGTTTAGTTTTCCGCTAGATTTGTTGCTATATTCTCTCCCCCGCCATCTTTCCCTGAAACAGCCTCACTAGCCTCTATTTAGTTTTGTCCCGAGAGCGTTCATTCATCTCGCGGTGTGAGTTGAAGCTTGTCGACGGTACCGGAGTTTTTTCTTTTTTAATTTTTATTTCTCTGCCATCGTGCTTGACATTTCGAGAGCTATTTATGCCACAGACATCAACCCTCCGTGAAAGACGGCGCGTCTGACATGGTCTGTCGAGTGCTTCGCTTTAATTAGAAAAGGTACTCCGGCACTGCGTCATCTGGAATCTACTTACATGATACGTCTGTCGGAACTCTGTACGGTTAGTTGCTGCGTATACGTTTTATTTTTTTACATTAGAGAGTTTTAAAGATGATAGAGACTGTCTGGAGAACTGCGGATTATATTGCCGCGTGCACGCTTCTCCGTAGATCTAGAAGATTCGTGTTTATTCTTACCCCGAGTGTAACAGATAAGGATGCCAGAATGACCTTGCCTAGTCCTGTTTCGGCCTAGCTCTACTCACTCCCGAACTTTCTGGGTCGAATGTTTGAGAGACCGAGTGGTATTGCCGACTCATTGACTCTCGCGCTAGCTGTTACGCCGACGCAACATCGCTCTCTGCTACCGCCGTCGACGCTCGCTGCTGCTTACTCAACGTTTGCTCTACTTTTTGTTTTTGGCACAAGTTCGCCGATCGAACCCTTATTTTCAGTTCATTATTCATCGCCTCTTCGCCTTCATACGTGAAAATATCTGTGTCGCTCAAATAGTCGAGCAGATATTTTCAGCTGTTCTTATTACTACCTCTTTTTTTTTATTAGTTATACAGTACGGTATGTTTGAAAGAAAATCAAAATATATGCTATTCATTGTGTAATTTGCTAAGAAATTAATAATTTCAATTGTCATTTGAGTAAAAATGATGCTTTGTTCACTCAGAGGAAATGTTCGTATTATTTATTATAAAAGTTACTATCTGCTTTTCGCAACATTTACAGTGCTCTTAGTAACTGCAGTGAGTAAGGGTGAGTTATTAACGCTATTACCACAAGAAGCTCGTAAAGGCTACTAACCTTGTCAATAGAACCTAGTATTTTCACTCTTTTTAACTTGTAACTGGCGTTAACTCTAACGAGACCTCTACTACCCCAAAGTAGTACTTATATTCACTTTCAGAAAGAGAGAACTCTTCCTCCTGGCAAAAATATAAGGCGTTTGTTACTTCGTCGATACGCATAATAAAAACGAAAAGGTTATTAACGATGCGAGGTGCCAAAAAATCGCTCTAAAACTTTCGAAGCAATATGTGACTGTAAACAACGTCAACTACAAAAAGTGTTATCACAGGGATAGATTTTATTCCCACGCTTCTTACATGCACATTTACGCACGTATTGTACGTTTCACATGCAGACGCACAACACACACGCAGCTGCGCGCTAATCCAACTGCTGTCCCCCCAGTGGCTACCCATGCGTATTTTATACTGATCATTGGAAAGAAGTCGGTTGGTCAGTTACCACCTCCTCCATGAACGATGATACAAATATAGTGTTGTTGCTGAGGGTGTTGCAAAACCTTCTAAGAAATGTATTTCTTACTAAGAAGTAACGCTACACACAGCAATCATTTGCGACAGCCTATAAAACAGCATTCCCATAGGCTCCAGCAAGCATGTTCTCGCTTCCCCGCATAGCAGCTCCAATTACGCCCTGTCGTGGACTTGAGGAACTAACTAGCTTGTAAAAAGTAGTAACGATCAGAAAATATAGCAATTACCGCAGTTACTAACCTTCTACTAGCCTTCGCGTGTTTGAGGTAGCAAATAGCTAGTAAAAGAAGTTCGTGACAGTCAGAAACCGTAACAACTGCTGCAGTTACAAAATTTGTACTTGCTTATGTTTAACAGTGTAAGAATTGCTTACACAGAAACCTTAGAAGCTTGATCGCTCCACTCTTCTGGATCTTTCCCTCAAAAGTAACACAGTACACGAGTAAGTTCCTTTGACTGGGAATCTTTCGTAATCCTACCTGGACAAATCACATCAATTCCGTGACATTCATTGCCATTCGAAAAACAGCCACCGTTGGGTTACCCTGCTATTGTTGGAGACATTTTTTTTACTATGACTTAACTTGATAGCGTAAGAAAATAATATACAGAAATAGAGGGTAGCTTTATTTATGGTAATTATACGTAAACCTGTAACTGAATTCTCACTAGAAATAAAAGGCGACACTATTATTTTAAAGAAGTCGTTATTTTCCTCTACCCTTCTTGTAGCAACTAATTCGTAGGATTTATAAGCAGACCGTGCTGAATAATTCACATTTTTGTCCGAGAGGGCTACTGTAGTCACAGTAAACTTGAGAAACGCGCAGGACGGGGCGGGTTCCATGCTTGTCATTATCGCTCGACAGCCAATGAGAATGCGGTATTTGCTGATAAGAACGCCGGAGAACCAGTCAAGAATTAAGAAGCATGCTCATGTAATAAGTTACGCCGCGCGCTTTTTCAGCTGTCGTTTGTCGCTGACCATAAACAAAGACACAAAATAAACGATTTTTTGCTACCATAAAAGGTTTTAGAAGTATTCGGGAAAATTGTATATATATATATATATATGTATATATATATATATATATAATTGGAATAACCTTATCAATATTCTGATTTTGCAGCCATCATCGTCATTATTTTAAGCTAAAGTAACTTTTTTTATATACAGAATTTTTTTT
This sequence comes from Ixodes scapularis, assembly GCF_016920785.2. Lineage (NCBI taxonomy): Eukaryota > Metazoa > Arthropoda > Arachnida > Ixodida > Ixodidae > Ixodes > Ixodes scapularis. The sequence continues at coordinate 32,780,827 of NW_024609880.1, read as the reverse complement.
AGCGTGTTAGATTCCCAGCTTATTATTTTACACTACCCCTTAAATCACTCCGCTAAACTTCCATCTACAGATTACGGTGTTGTTAAATCAATGAGAATGAAAACAATAACCAGACCGAGCCATTCGAATCGCTATATTTTCTAGTGCTGAAACTCGCAACGTGAACAGTTACCCGCGATCAGTAGAAATTCATCATCTTCAAGCGGCGTACCCTATTTCCCCGTCTAGAGATTAAAAAAAAAAAAAAAAGAAATAATAACTTTTGACAATCTTGAGATGTAACTTGGGCGCGAGGTATTTCATTTATACTCCGTTTCACCGCATGTCAAAACACGTTCGAGGGTAGAAGACACACAAACAGATACGCCCAGAAAAACGACAACGAACACTGTGACATTTTACTTCCGGGAGTGCTCAATTGCCGCCTTCGGCTCGTTGCTGTTACGATCACGTCTACGGTCCCCGATAGCTTAAGAAACAAGGGGTGTGGTCTATTTACTACGCTCTTTTGCTCCGTGATTCATTCTTCGGCATTTTTATCGACTGATGCTGCGTTATTATACGCTGCGGAGCTATAATAGGATTCCGAGGACTTGGCGCGCTTTGCGTTTTTCAAAATGTCAATAAAAAAACAACAAAAACAAAAAACGTGATGCACTATGAACGTGACAGGTTCTTGTACCACGTCGCCGCCGGCGGCACTCGGCACGTGCCGGAGGCGGCGACGCAGTCACGTGTTCGCACAATGCGCGCGACAGCGACACGACACTCATCCCCATATGCACGCCTCGCGCATTAATGCGACGGCCGAAATCGCAGTCGCTCCCGGCACTGTCGGCCGTTAACCGCCGCCGTAAGGAGAGCATGCTCCTCTTCTTCCTCCTTCGTCTATCCTCTCCCCCTGTCCCCTTTCTTCGTCCCCGTGTTCCCCCGTACACAATCTCCGAACGGGAAGAGGCACGCCAAGGAGGGAGGGGGCGACGCGCGCGGAGAGAGAGAACAGCCCGACGCAACGAACGCGCGCGATACGGCTCTTCCATCTTCACGACACCCGCCCCCACCCGGCCCCTCCACTCACACCTCGGCCGAAACGTTTTCTTCTCCAATACGGAAGTCGTTGGCACATATTGATTCCTACGGTATTTTATGTGTCTCTTTTTTCTCTTTAGTTTTATTCAAAATAATATTACTATCAATTTCCTTTTTTTGTAACCTTTTCCTTTTTTTTTTTTCTTTTTTTTTTTTTTTTACGAGCAAAGAAGGGTGTGTGCACCGAGGCTCCCGCATCAAATAAATCGGAGGAAGTGGTTTTGACTTTGTATATGGTCTCGCGTTTGGGAAACAGAGTAAATGAGGCGTGAAAATAAATAACAAAAGAAACATCAAAAAAAAAAAAAAAAGGCTTCGAGGAACCGCGGAGCACACGCGAAGCGGGACGGCCAGATTATGAAGGCCACGACGGGGACCTCGGAGGCGCTGATATTGCCGCTTGGCCAGAACGTCGTCGCTCCTGTTCACCGGGCCGCTTCTCTTGTTCCTGCTGCGGCGCGGCGAACAAAATAAGAAACAAAGACGGCGGCTGCCCCCCGTAAATTCGGGCGGGGGAAGCTACACGTCGTTTGCGGGGGTGTATTAATAAAGGCGCCGCGCGAGGGCGCGCGCGTTCCGCGGGGAGCCGGGTGTGGCTTGTGGTCAGGCGATCCATTAAGCGGGCCGCAGCCGTTGAGGATGTTCGTTACTTCGTTTCTGGCTTTCCCTTAGACTGCGGTCACACTGCTAATCTATCATAAAAGAGACAGTCGGCAGACAGTGTCGGAAACGTGTTTCTTCTTCGTATGACGATTTTTTTTTTCAGATTTGTTGTACAAACGTTATCCACAGACGAACTCGAAACATACACATCTAGGAAGCAAACGCTTCCAAATTGTAACAACCTTGAGGCATGGCACAGATTATTTTGCCGTCGTGTTTGCTCAGAAACGCCGTGTATTTTGTATGATATGGGACTGACCAATGTTATTGCATACCTTCGCTTCCTGGTACCATGTATGAATGAAAAAAAAAATAGTATTTAATAATGTTACCCGCTCATAGGCACTAGGAGCTTCAAAAACGACCACGAAATCTTAAACTTGCTTTCATCAAATCACCATCTTTGATATATATATATATATATATAATGGGAATGAGTGGAGGTTGACATATATATGACATATATATGATGATATTTCGTTTTCATCCCGTACGGTACGTCTATGGACTTATACGCAACACCCTAAACTACGAATTAATTAATAAAGATGGTTCAAAACAAGCTTCTCAGTGGGTTTATCGTTTTTTATTTTGTTTTTCCGTCGGTAGGCGAAGAGTACGGTTCGTCTCAGGGGCATTGCGAATGTCAATCACATGCTTGCATAGGCGACCGGCTACCCCCCTCTCCCCTCACACACAAACACACAAGAGTCGCCACTCGACATACGCTACCATTGTGGTGACTTTTTGTTTTGTTTTGTTGCCGAAGCAAACAAGTCGGAATTACCACCAGTATGGTGGGATGGCGTCACGTGTGTAAGCTATCCATGGGACGAGGTATTTGAATTGCGTAACAAACTATCTGGCAGCTTCTGCAAAATTGACGATAAAGAACAACTTAAGAAAACGCGGAGCATGACGACTCCCTAGCACTTCCTGGTTGTTCCACGGCTAATGGGAATGCAACATTAGCTCAGAAAAACTTCGAACAACGAGTCCCTATGCAAGAGGCGCGAACATTAAAAAAAAAAAAAAAAAATCATTCCCCTGGCGTGGTTTTTTTATGTTCACGTCTCTTGCTTCGGGACTCGTTGTTCGACGTTTTACTCAGTTAATGCTGCATGTAACAGCAAGTTCTTTCACCAGTTTAGAGGATCGTATCAAGTATATTAAATGCATTTTAGGGGGGAGGGAGGAGGTCTAATCGCAAACGTGTGAATGTGTTGAGAACACGGTCTGAAAATTCCCTAATGATGAGACAAATCTTAGGGACCTTCAATTTTTAAGCTAACCATTAATTACGAATATTCAAGTGAAATATCCGATTGTGATGCGATTGGCAAGATCTAGCTTAACACGCCAAAGAGACAAATCTTGTTTATTTTTTTGTTTTCCTTTTATCGCACGTGATACTGCTCATTTCTCCAAGGAGTAGACCGGTTTCCAATAATATTCTTGCCAGGATGGGTTAAATTAATCGTACTTTATATATTTTGCACAAGTTTGACACCGAACGGAATTATGATTTCTGAAATTGGAAAACAGCGCGCAAAAAGACGAAGACGACGAGAGAAGAGCACAGGAATTATGATTTCGCTCGGTTTATGTTAGGCTTCTCATAGATCTCGAGCAGTAAACGGGTGGCGCCTCGATGGGCTGCTAGTTAGCGCAGCTGGTGATTAGAAACCGCAACTTTGGGCAGACAGTGCCACCGAAAGATATCGAGCGCTGCGTTGTCATAGTTCAAAAGGTGATATTCGAGCTGGAAATCGGGCCCAATAATTTGCGGCCACAGGCCACCCCGAGACGCACAAAACATATCTGCGTAAAATGACGCACCCTGTTGAAACCAACATTTTCATTATTTAGTCGGTTATGACAGAGGTCAGGGTGCACGTCACATTAAAAAAAAGGAGTTGTACGTCTTCGTTGTGACCGTGACGCCCAGTTCCGCTCAAAAGGGTGCTTTTCTAACGCCATTCAGAAGAATCAAACTTGTGCGCTAGACGTACGACGTCATCTCAAAAAGATTGAGGAGCAGACTGAGACTAGGCACGAGCGCTGCGCCAGCGTTCAGCTGGTCCTCGTGGTCAATTAATGCCTCGAATGACACACGGCGTCTGTTACGACTCTTGCTCGCACTAGTCCAGGATCCTACGTGGGCTTCTCACAGCATGTAGCAGTCGGTTTAAAAATTGCTCTTTTTGTTTCATCAAATAACCATATTCTTTTGTTTTATTACTGTATCATCAGAAGGTCTAGTGCCAACTTTTTACAACTTAGCAAGTCTGCAAGGTGATTCGCACACCTCTACTTTTATATATTTCGCTATAAAGGCTTAATTATATCCGCCCCCCCCCCCCCTTTTTCTCCCAAACTTTAAAAAAATAAGAAAAAAATGTTATTTTGTTTGAGAACTTAATGGAAGGAAACTCAAAAATCAAGCCAACCAAACACGATCCTCTCGGGTTCTTTATAGAAATGTGGGTCTACACAACGGTCACGGTCGCTTGACTCCGACGCTTGCCACCATCCACTTCCGCGCCTGTGGAGGTACGGAGGCGACCCCCTGACTGCCCGCTAAGGTTGGTTGCTCCGAAGTCCCGTCACGTAGAACTTTATTTTTTTCCCCACCAACGCCTTTCCCCCTCGGGGTCGTTGTTTATTTTGCTGCTCCCGTTTGTGTCTTCCGTTTCCTTTTTCCTGCTGCTTCCGGGTCACGGCCGTCTCAGTTATCCCTCCGCCCGCCTCCGTCGTAGCGGCCATGACGTTGTTTCCAAGCTAAACGCCTCTCTCTTCTTCAGCTTCGCTTTGCGCCTCCCCCCCCCCCCCCCCCCCTTTACCTTTCCCACTTCGCCGCCCAAAGAGCAAAACGGAAGTTTGCCCAAATCTCAACACACATATATATGAGAGCAAACCAGCTGATAAAAAAGAGGATTTAAAGAAAATATTTTTCTCTCCGAAAACCCAGCGTCCGGCTCCAAATTCGCCCTTCTTTTCGACCTCCATCTGCGTTCTTCCTTCATTTCCACGTTTTCTATTTGACCCCTGTTCTCTTTTCTTCGAGAAGGGTCAACGCAGGCAGAAGTTCGGTCGCAGTGCCGTGTTTGTAGGAAAGCTTTTCCGGGAGCGGGGGTTATTAGTCTGCCGGGGGCGGAGCCAGAGCCCTCTGCTCCGGAAGCGAGCTGGTGTGTGCGAACGGATCGCTACGACACACTCCGTTTCATCGTACGATGAACCGCTCAGGACTCTACGAGCCAACGTAACCACTCCAATGACGTGCGAGCGTCATGTGGCCTGGTGAAGTGCGCCTTGTCACGTGACACATTCGCAAACGCTAGATTGCTTGGCACCTTGCCACCTGACCTACGAAAGGGCGCCTTCTCACCCGATTCATTCACAGCGCGTCCTCTTCTGAGATGGCTTGTAGCGTCCGTTGCGGTCCATCGTAGAGTGAATCGGGTTATAGACACCGGCTGGGCTGGGAGAAGGCGCTGGAAGCTCACCTCCATAGCCGTCACCGAAGCTGTTGCCACGGAAGGTCTGCGGAAGGCGGAGGGGCGGGAGGTCACTTTATTGCACCGCGCTACCGCTCTTGAGAACTTTCCTTTGTCTTAGTTCTTGCGCGTGTGCTGGGCGAGTTCCGTTTTTAACAAACTTTGGAAGTTTACCTACCTCTACCCCGTGAGCTGAAAAGTTAGTTTTGGATTCGCGCCTGAGGGGGAACTAGAAATGGAAGGGCGTGGATGGCATTTGATGCGAAGCGAAGAAGCAGCATTTGACTCGTTTGATTGAACTTTTGGGAGGATAGACTGGTTGAGAGTGTCCGTCTCATTGGTTGTAATTTTTAAGAGCCCAGCTCTTAGAAAACCGTTTCCGGCTTTAGCGGCGTCGCCGTCGCTGTCGGCGAAACTGAGCGTTGCAACATGAAACGCTTCCCATAATGACATCACACGTGACGTCACCTGGGACGTCACAAATGATGTCACTCGTGACCCTTGTTACCCTAAATTTAGCGGAAAAATTACCCGCTATATTTAGAAGAAATATATCACCGCTAAATTTAGCAAAAATAGTGGGAACATTTTCCCGCTAAACTTAGCGCAAACATTTCCCCGCTAAATTTGGTGAAACTTCCCCGCTAAATGAGAGGGGAGCCTTCCCCTCCTCCTCCTTAAGAAGTGCGCTGTAATTGGGCATTAGAGAGGATTGTAAACGTGTTTCATTTTCTAATATTAAAATAGATTCCAGAGTATATTTACAAACTTTTATATGAAAATAAGGGGGAGCATTCAGTTAGCCCTGAAAAAAGCGCCATAAAATGGCTTATGCCCAAATGTTCATAGTAAACTTTTATTAATTTTTGCACTGAAAAGAGGAAAATCATTGGCAAGATTTTGGAGCAAAGAAATCTTTGTTCGAGTCGATAGGATAAAACTAAATTTGGGAATGTTTGGTTAAGTTATTGGTAAGCTGTTCGATTCGGAAGTTAATCGAATAAACTTGGGGGCCCTCGCTTGGTGGGTACAATCTCCGATATTTACTTAATGCGTCGCTTGCTTTCACTTTTAGTATTATTCCAGAGCATTTGACGGTGCCCTTGAAATTATTGTTAGATAAAAAAAGAGATCCAGTTGCAACCTTAAACCTTGAAATGAGGTCGGTGTTTAACTGCGTTTTCTTTATGCACGATCAAAAACAGTGCTCAAAGGTACAGGATTCAAGAAATGAGCACAGGGAAAAGACGCGCTGCTGACTGACAACTATATGATGTATTAAAGAAAAAGAAAGGAGAGGAACATGGCAGCGATATAACAGAATGCAATCATAGAACGTACTGTATAGAAAGGCAAAGCTGATTGCCTTTCTGAAAACAACAACACCAATTTTGTGAGGAATTGTTTGCGCGGAGATGCGTTTTGAGAGGAAACCAAACCTTGAAGACGCGTCCATACTGAGTGTTTCTTCGAAACGCCGTAACATTTTGTACATGCCCTACACATTTATGGCCTGCACTGATTTATTGGATTTCGGTAATGCCCAGGATGTTTTTAATAGTAAACCATACCTTTCAAGTTATTTATAAAATATAGACGTACTAAGAAGTAATTAAAAACATAATTATACGGAACGCTTATATTTTTATACGGGTCGTTTGACGGAGACCATCCCGACATTAATCTGTGATTGTTCATGCCACAAGTAACTTCTGCAAAAAAAAAAAAAAAATGTTTGCCCTTGTTTCGCAAGAAACCCTGCATACTTCTCGACCTGACGTCCCATCGACTGCCTATGTAGTGAATTTGCTGCTGAGCGCGTAACTTTTGTAGCACACACTTCGCACAACCTATTCTCCATCCATGTATTCCTCCTTCTAATTTACGATGAACATAGGCAAGTCACACGCGCTGCTTTACCTGCAGATGCGCTGGTGCAGCGAAGGGGCCTTCTAAAACTAAAACGTCCGCTTGTAGTCTTCGCCGTTGTCCACGTTAAGTTGAGGTCAACTACAATACAGAAAACATTGCAGCTTCACTGTCTGGGTGCTTTTCGCCTCGTTCACCGTACTTGGCTCTGCTCTGTGTATACCGCCGCAATGATATCTGCACATATTGTTATGCGTAAGCTGGCTCATGTTTGGATTAGCATCACAGCGGCATGCAGTCGCGTATCACTACTCCGTGATGCGCGTCAAACACGTAAGGCTAGCTGTCGTACTGCACTGGCTAAATTTCTCGCCTACTGCGGAAACCGGTGTCGCGATACTTTTAAAAGCAGACCTACATTACGCAGCCTAAACACGAACGTCGAAGATGGTTTGGGTATTCACTCACATGTTTCTACGTAGAGTGTGACCTACTGATATTCGCAATGAATACCGTGCTCTTGTCTCTAAAGTAACGATATATATGTTGATGCCTAATGCCTAGCGATTTGTAATGAGTACTCAAAAGTTTAGCAGTTATCTATTATTATTTGCTGCAAGCTATCTTGTCTACGTGCCCTTCAATCGGCACTTCAGCTACTTTTCCACTTAATAAAAAACGAATCTATTTTGCGCACAAAAAGCTTGTTTTTTTGCCTTGTAAGGCATGGTTTATTCTTCCAAAACTTTCATCATACACAACGATGCGAATTATATGCAACTTTCGCTCGGTTCATTGAACCTAACTTCGAAAATTTGTCAAATATTGAGATTATAGTACACATACGCTAGCTTTTCAATGCATTTTCGCCGCGCCGAACGCACAAATATCTAGGTTGGACTTATGCAAAAACAAAACGTATGTGGCGACCTTTAAAAAAAAGGTAGCCTGTTTTATACGGGTAGATATTAAGGGAGTAGAGGATATGAGAGCGCTCCGGGTAGACAGATCACTGAGCTTTGTTGGTTAGAAGGAGTAGCGGGTAAACGCAAAGCTAGTTGCCTTTATCTCTACTCAATCTTTGAACGCTTTAAAACGCCCGACGCCGGCGACTGGCGTTCGCGTGTGAACGCGTTCGAAAAGCGAGTAGAGACGCAGGCCGCTATCGTCAGACACAACGTAAGGAAGACAGTACTAGGGGGACAAGGAGGGCGGCACGCAAGAAAAAAGCCCTGGTGGAAAGGAGGTCGCTTCTCTCCACTTCAGCTTTCCGAGTTTTCCGCTCTTTTCCCCCTCGCCCTGTCTTTCTTACGTTGTGTCTGACATTGCGTATTTATGTCGCGTGCTGTGCATCCACCCACTAATCATTCCAAACCTAGCTCGGTCATTTAAAGTACGCTCGCAAGCTCATGTCCTCCTCTCCCCAAATTTCTGCCTGTATAAAAGGTGTGCAACCTATACAAAGGTGCGACATATAGGTAGGAAATATACTGTGCATGCACCTCAGCAATGATGATCTCTGAGGTGAAAAATGCCGCGCCACCGGACTGTAGACCCATGCGTGGCGTCTGCTATTCGGCAGGAGAGTTATACTAGGCAGGCATAAAACGCATTTTGAAGCCCAGTAGAAAAAGATTGGCGGCACACGGAAGGCGACTAGTGGGATGGTCTCTATAAAGCGCATCTCCCGTACAACCCGCATTACTGGTTTGGCCGGCTGTTTTTGCGGCACCCGTACACAGGTGCTCAAAGTAATAATTGGGGTTGTGTGAATAGACAGGGGTGTAGCTTGGTCAGCCATTTCAAACTTGCGACGAGTCAGTCGCTGGAGACGACCAATTTAGCCAGTGCGGTACAATCTCTAGCCTGGGGTATTTAACATGCACCACGCAGTAGTGACACACGACCGCACAGGTGTTCATTTGCTTGCGTATCTGCGTCAATTGCTCAAATGCCGGCAGATAAAGCGAAAGCGAACGCGGATTGACCGCCCGTGCTAGTAAAAAAAAAGGTCGACTCTTGTCGCACAATAGCAGTAATCTTCGCGGACTTATCAATAATAGAGGTCAAGCGAAACCCGCACGCCGACACTCCCGATGACCCACATACAACAAGCGTGGAACAAATTCTCGGCGCGCAACGGTTCCCCGCCCGAACGGCCACGCGGCCACGCGCGAGGCTCGCAATTCAATCAACAAGCGGCGCCGTTTACAGGACGAACAACCCGTGGGCAAACCCAACTCGGAAACAAACACGACAATCCTCGGAAACAACTCGCAACCGGACACGGATAATTGTTCCCCTCCCGAAAAAGTTCCCAGCGGTTTATGGTAAACAGGAACGCGGGCGGCGGGCCAACAACGCGCGTTGGAGCGCAATCGGAAACCAAACTTGCGCAATTGCGGTCTACAAGTGGAGAGACAAAGGAAGAGAGCGAGTCAGAGAGAGAGAGAGGGAGGGGGGTGGAGAGAGGGAATCGAAAGCCCTGTCTCCAATTACGGTCAGTTCTTCCAATTAGCCCAGCTTTCCGCCGCCGCCACGGCTGCGTGTGTGCCCCTCATTGTCATTCGTAACCGCACCGGAAGGTCGTGCGGAAGATGACCGCTAAACCTAATCTGCATATACGCCGACGCTTGGGAATTCCAGAGTTTGTGTCTGGCAAGTACTCTCACTCTCTGTCTCTTTCTTTCTCCCGGAGGGAGCAGTTCTAGTCGTGTGTCAATTCAGAGCGAGATTTGCTTAAGCCGCTCTATGAACGCACCAGTAGGCAAACGTGTTTTCGGACGTTTCATTGTTGCTTTCCGAAATCTCTGGTGTACAGTGGCTAAAAGGAATTCCGTCGCGAGGGCTTACCGAAATGATTCGTTTATTGGGATGGGCGGGTTTGTTTTTTTTCGGTTTTAGAGAGAGTATCGCATCTAGGTTTAAGAGGATACTTTCGCCTTGAGTGGTGCTACCATGACATTTAAGAGAACACGCCAATGAAATTACGCGTATTCTAGATATGTATTACAATTCGCCTTGAAATGTTTCGCTTGGTTTTGGCGGTGAGAAAATTGCTAGAAGTGTTTTTGCCGAAAAGTACTAGTCCTTTAGTGATTCTCGGCTTGACTTGTTTTCTGTTGTTTTGATGCAAATGTTCTTTTAGTTTATGTATTAAACGACACCTTGAACTACGTAGAATAATACATGCGTGAGGGGGCACAACCAGCAAGGGAAGCTCGACCTGCTAACGTGCTCTTGAGAAAACGATCAAGTCTACCAACATACCATTGTGATTATACGGTAGCTGAAAATACTGCAAGTAAAGGTAGTGCTTTACAGTAGGCGGGGAAAGAGTTTAAACTTAACTTCAATAGCTGTTTATCATCCCATTGCCGATAAAACTAGCGCAAGTAATTTTTTCCGGAGTTGGGCTTCTCTGCGCGAATAGCTCGCATGAGGGGAAGCACCCTTGCGGTTTGCGTCCTGCAAATTTTTTTCCGATTTGCTTTTGCACATTTCAGTTGTTCGCTCTCCCTTTGTTTTTAAGCATCTACTGTTAACTATGGGGTTGAAAAGAGCATCGCGCGCGGTCAGACAAAAACGAAAGCGATGGTTTCCAGGTCCTCGAATGTTTTGTTTCTCTTTAAACGGAACAAGCTACCAGTTCAGAAACAAGCCCGTAAAGATGCGAAGTTATTTTTCAGCTGTCTGGAGAGATTCTCGTAATTCCCCGGAAGAGGACTTTCATATTTCATCTCGGAGATAACGATCGTCCGAGGACCGTGAAAATAATATAGAAAATATAAATAAAGATATTACTTTCAGGTATGCAGCCGGCGGCGCGAGCGGCCGAAATTAAAATTAAGACTGCTCATTACACATTGAAGGCTCCGGTCCCCTCGCTTTCTCCACGCATACTTCTCCTTTGCTTCCGGAAAAAAAGAAGAAACCAGGACAAACAGTAAAACAATTATCGTCCTCGCGAAGTAGCTGCCCGATGCCTTCTCAAAAGCAAAAAAGCACTATGGAAAAAGATTGCATCCAGGAATCTTTTGAGTGCGTTCCAGTGAAAGTGAGCTGGCGAGAAAGTGTGGGCCACGGAATAAGCTCGTTTAAAAAAAGAAAGAGAAAGAGGGAGAGAGAGAGATCATAAAAAATAGTACTTGAAAAAAAATGGCGAAGGCTTCCCAAAATTGCGTTCGTCCTGAAACAATAACGGTCGGAATTTGGAGGGCATAAATCAACTTAAATTGCGAATACGGCCTCGCTGCCCCAACGACCGTTCGCTGAATATTTTGGGGCACTCTTTGCGGCCTGTGATTCGCCCTGGCTTTGCGCTCCGAGTGGTCGTCTCTCCCAATGCTGGAGCAGCAGCAGCAAAGAGCAGGAGGCTCGCAAATTGGCGGGTATTCGCCGTCTTTGCTATAACCTCTCGAGCGGCTTCGGTAGCCGCGGTTTTATCATAAACATTACGCGTGTGCGCGATACAGAAGATGGAGTTTGAAGCTTTTGCGTGTCTGTCTTTCTTTTTCCGGCGGTCGGCTTTTTGAAGAGGTTAAGGAGCATCCTTGTCTCGCGCGCTTTATTGCCTATCTCTGGGGGCCTCTGACATAACATACGCAGAGCGCGCTTCCTCATTTCAATTTTGAACAACTCATCAGGGTCTGTTTTCGGCGTAAAGTGCCGGCAGCTACTTTGTTGAAATAGTGGCTGGGTTCTTCAAACTAGCGGTTGGCCTCGGCTTTCCCGGATGTTTGGTGCTTTGTTTTTGAATTCGTTTTATGTGATCCGTAGAAAAAGCACCAGAGGTTAGAAAACGAATGAAATTGTGAAGTAGCGAATGAGTGCAAATTTGGTAGCTTCTAAGTGCATACCAGTTCGTATATTTATCTATGTTGTTGATATACACCTTAGTTTTTTTGGGGGTTACACACATTTTATTATTTTCAAGGAAATAAAAAAAAACAATAAAATAGATGACTTCTGCATATGTTCTAAATTGTCAAGCAAAAGGCGGACGACGTGCGAAAAAAAAAAAACGTTTTTCTAAATTGAAGTTTATGAGCATAGAAAGAATGCTAAACAACATTGTTCGCTTTGCTATATGAAAAATCGCATACCTTCCTAGCTTATTTAATGGTGCCCTAAGCAAGCGCCGATTCTTTGTTTGACAAAATCTATTCACTTTAAGTACGAGGAATCTAATCTTCTCTGGAATTCGCTCGGCTCCTAGCGAAGGCACGAATTCAATCGGGAGAAAAAGATTTACCTGCATTCGTTTTTTTTTTTTTTTTAAATTTGTAATTGTCCGTCCTCGATTCGAGTCTAAGAAAGGCTGATGGAGTGCGATATCCGTTTTCTGCTCAAAATTAAAAAAAAAAAAAAAAAAAAAACGTGATACCGATTTTTTGTCTAAATCAGACATGTAATGCCCCAATTTAGGTTCTTTACTTCATCCGCTGGAAACAGATTAGACTTCCACGTCAAGCGCTCCCTATCTCTCGAGTCTCGCACTTCGGCATCTTCTTTCCGGAGACTAATATAAAGCAAAAAAGAAAAAAAGAGAACCTTTTCCCTATCGGGTAGTACGCAGATAGTCATTAGGATTTCATTCGTCGCACTAGGAAATATCGGTTCGATTTGAAGCGGCTCGTTGTAGACAAACGAGAGAAGAGAGGGACACGAATCATCCAATGACCTTGGTCTCATTAACGTCATTTCAGAACAAATTAAAACAAAAATAATCTGATTGAAATACACCTCCCCCCCCCCCTTTTTTTTTTCTTCTACTTTTTTTCACAAATCTTACGGCCCTCCATCTCGGAACATTGATGAACACGAGGAGAGAGCCTTCCCGTTTGCAGTGCGAAAGTTGAGCACAGACAACATGCAATCATGTTACGCCCCTTGCTAAAAAAAACGACAAGAAAACTTGCAATGATGAAAAAAGAAAGGAGAAGAACGAGTCAAGAAGAAAATCAAGATACAAAAGGAGGAGACGCCAGTCGATATCCAATCGATGCAATCTCCCCGCGCTTGGACTGGATGGTCTGCCACCCGTGTTAACGGGGTCCCGCTTAGGCCGCTTTATATCCGCGGTTATGCCGCGTCTCACGCAGTGGATATTGCGGACATCGTATCGATTTCCGGCACTCCTTAATCCTCCCGTTTGTTAATCCTCCCCACGGTTTGGGACCGCCCTTTTTTTCTTTTAACATTTTCATCTAACCTGGTGTCGACGTGCCGGGTTTATCTGATGTGAGGGGCCAGGTATAGCTGTTCGCACCCCGCTCTGGCCTGGTCGAGTAGAGTGCCTAGATTATAGAGTGGTTAGGGTGTCACGTGGTCTACGGGTCTACGCAGGGCGAGTCTGCCAATAAACTGTAAACGCTCTCCGTGGTTTTAGTTGCTTCCTCTCTAAAACGTAGGCTCTCTGTCGTCGAGCGGTTTCCATTACGAGCTTGCGCCGAAACATCGACGTTGTTCCCATCTGCGCGATTCTCGGGCATCGCGGAGCTTGTCAGCTGGAGTTCATTTTTGGCTGTCGTCCTCTTTATTTTTTTAATATTTTTCGTTGATTATTTCTGAAGGATTTGACGCGGACTGACAAAGACAAAGAAGCAATAGACGGGGAACAGTAATTTTCGAAGGAGAGAGAAAGAAATAGATAGACAGAGAGTCAAAGAGAGAAAGAATCGGTAATGGATGTTCACGTGCGAAAATTCGATTGTTCCATCTTTTGAGACGAGAACGTGTGCGGGTTCGAATGTCTTTGTTCTGTCGTCGTGACATTTCTCTAAGGGTATTTTACGTGTTTTCTTGTTTATATAGCGCGTTGCATTACATTTTTACGTGCTAATCATATAATGAGCTGTTTTCTTTTTTCTTGGAGCGGAACGAATTGTTAATGCTATAGCTACTCAAGCCCCTTTTTTTCTATTTGTAAATTTGTTTGTTAGTACCATTTACACTCCTTGTACCGCTTTTGAAAGTTGTCGCGTGCCTATTGCTAAAAGATGTGAGTTACGCCTGAACGTATTGATCGGTGACGGCGCAGTCGATACTGTCGAGCTTGCATTTCGCGGGGCGTTTTCACGGCGCTTTTATTGTGTCTGCGTCGAGCAGCGCCTTTTGACAGCGATGGAGAAAGGAAGGACGGTGAAGCGCTGCGCACATGACGCGCGTCATTTATCGCAACCAACTATTCGCGACTCCAGGGAAACAAATAGCGTCTCGCGAGAAAAACCTAAACTTGCCGGTACAGGTACTTTCACAATTTTTGCTCGTTTCTTGTACCTTCCGTTATTAGATGTTGTCGGTGGTTTGCGCGAAAGAGCAGCTGTCTCGGTGTGTCTGTCGCAACTGTGTAGTATAAGCTCGTTAACCAGGTTGCTCAGCACGCAACCTACGGAACCGCGTGAACTAGATATTCCGCGTTTATCAACGCTCATCAGCACCGCGGAAGGAGAGCAGCCAGTCCTTTCGTAGCTTCCTCGAAGAAAGTCAAGCGTCGGGAAGCCCGCGTACTCCAACACATCACCCAGGTTCGAAACGTGGAGGATGAAAAGCGGGGCCAAACGTTTGGAGTCCATTGCTCACTTGCTGATGTCCCAGCGTTGTGCGTTGATCGGGTACATAGCGGTACGACTTGTTTTAGGCCGCCATAGTTTCCTGATAGAGGTCGCTGGAGTCGCAGATAGTTCAGGTTTGGCTGTACACGGTGTTCACCACAAGATCGTTTACAGTATTTTTTATTTTTTATTTGAAAGGTTAAACTACGCATCGCCGTACATCCAGTCTCTTCCCAGATGTAGCGCTAGCGGCTCGGACCAGGAGCCAAAACTTTAAAACGAGCCGTTAGTTTATTCAAAAGTTATAAGCGATATTTGAAAATGTTTGATGGGAAAATGATAGCCGAATAAGCTTTCGTGTGCATTGGGCTGAATAGCGCAAATATTACGGCGGAAAAGACCCCATTTGCCTATTGAAAGTTGCTGAAAAGTGATCATAACTTTTAAACAACAGAACAGTTCCTTCTGAAACTTTGGCCTCTGGTCCTTTTCACTAGCTCTACATTTGGGCATAGACTGAGTGTACCGCGATAGTTCTTTTTTGTGGTAAAAACAATTTATTACCATTTTTCGGGGGAGGGGGTGGCGCTCTAGAACGTCGATATTGTAGCCAACTGCAAAGCTAAGCGTCATTGTATTCATAAGAAAGAAAATTGTGTACACGTTTTGAGCGCTGAAAACAGGATAGTGATACAGAATTCGGCTACAAGCGGCTACGTTGACACCGTGCCTTTGTGATCCTCGTTTTGACGTAGATTCAGTTTAGTTGATTGAATTATCAAAAAGGTAGCGCCACGAAAATAAAAACAGATTAATCATTTTTTTAATTCTTCATCATAACGTAGAAGTACATTCAGTCAACAACAACAAAATTCCAGTGTAAATGTAATACTAGCACATAAGTAGCAGTAATGCTACTTATGTAGCATTACCCGTTTGTATTGCGCAATACTCTTATTGCCGTAATTTTGTATGGACGTGTCATTAGAACATCTGACAAAAAAACTTGAAAGAAGACGTGGCAATGGCGCAACAGCTTCTCACAAATTGTGGCTGATGAATATCCCTTAATTAGTGGACTGGGGTAGATCGATGCTCAACGCGCGGATTGCGACCCAAATGAAACATTTGCGGTTTGCTTACGGGCACTAGTCTATCAGACACCACACGATGATATGAGATTCGTGTGTGTTAAATTTATTTTAAAAGAGATATCGATAATTGGAAAAAAAACCTTCAAGAGCATTTTTTCTACACATTATACAAAAGAAAATAAACAAATTATTGGCGGCAGTACCCACCTATAGAGTGTGCTGTTTCCCCTAATTGCGGTTCATTAGTGCGGTATATATATATTTTCTTTACTTAAGTGACTGTGCGCCTGGTCGGGGAAGCAGTAATTTCTAATTGACGTTTATCGGTTCAACCTAAGATTCGGTTCCGGACACTTTGCTTTTTTTTCATTTTGTCCTCTAACCCAATATTACATATCTAGCGTAGCGGACAATCGAAAACTCTCCTGATTGACGCTAGCACGCTCGAGTTTACTGGAGGCGATAACAAGTTTACGAACAGACAAATATAAAACGTGAAGATTTTATCCCCTTTTTCGGTTGTCCCTGATGTGGAAAGTTTGTAGGCTTCCCCAAAGCTCCGTCATTTTATCATCTTTCCTTTTTTTTTTTTTTATGGAAGATCTTTTGGATTGCGGTCCTCTTGGTAACGAGGTCACAATTCTAGTGCTC
Organism: Ixodes scapularis; assembly: GCF_016920785.2. Classification (NCBI taxonomy): domain Eukaryota; kingdom Metazoa; phylum Arthropoda; class Arachnida; order Ixodida; family Ixodidae; genus Ixodes; species Ixodes scapularis. The sequence goes on along the minus strand of NW_024609880.1, from coordinate 32,764,408 downwards.
AATTCCCTGTTGAGCTTCTTTTCGCGTGCGCCACTTCAAAATGTCGACTTTTACCCGCTGTGAAGACAGTAACTTTAAGTTGCTCTTCTTTCTTCCCGTCAAACATTTCGCTTTCTGAAATCCGGTTTCTCAAAATAGATTTTTTGTTTGTCTTACTATTTTATTTTAAAGAAGAATCCGAACTGTCTTTTAGGTTGTCGACGTTCTCTCTTTTTCTTTTCCGTTCATCTTTGCGTCTTACCCTAAACAGTAAAAAAATAATATAAAATAAACTTGCTCTGCCGCATGTCAATTAAACCTCGTTAGCAGGATTTTATTTTTGCGTCTCAATGTCACCAACTCAGCAGAATATGACGCATTTGTGAACAAACGGCGATGTCGAAGATTTCACTGGTTTCCTAAGTTATGCTTTTATTATCTTGGCGAACAGTGTTCGTCGCGTCTCCGCTTAGTAAGACATGTAACCTTATTAGCGGAGTATAATATTCCAGAAGGTTCTACAGTCGCATCATTTCTTTCCAAGCGAATTTCCTCAAGGAGCTTTTATAAAGGGCACACACCGTATGCTTTTATTTGACCTCTTCTCAAGTACAAAGAAAAAATTTAATTAAAACTTTTTTAAGATGTCTTAATAAAAAAAAACTACTTATTATAATTAAAAAAATCGCTGCCAAGATTCATCCCTAAGAGTTAGTCTCTCTGTCACTGTAACATCACCAAATACTCGTCATACTCACCGGCAGTTTTTGGTAGATACATTCGTTATGCTATAATATGAGATGGGCTGTGTGTATTTTGACTGAGAAATATACTCCTCAAAAGAGAAGGCGTACTTATTCAGCATGAGCATTTTGTGCATTTTCTAAAAGTATGCGCAGGGACAGCAGGCGTGTCGTTGACATCAAAAGTATTTCGCGTAGACACGTCTGATGAGAACAGAATTTAAGGGAACGGCAGAGCGTATTCCGCATATCACGCTTATGGCGTGTAATCTGAAATGGCTTGAAATAATTATTGCAAGTTTCATTACTGCATCATAGCTGGCGCTTAACTGCGTCTATACTGAATCGACGCGACGTGAGAGCATTAAATTAATAATCGAGATGAAACAAAAACGACGAACAGTTAACTCTGTTGAAGTAACCTGAGACTGGGTTAGAAGAGAAACGTCAGAACGTAGAAGGGACAGACAATAGAAAGGACGACGTCTGAAGTTCAGCTAACTCGTTTATTTAGTCCACTTGCTTATATATTATACAACGCAAGGTCATCGCCATCAACACAGAAGGGCAAAGCATATACAGTTGAAGTGCATTGAGTTCGAGATGTCGTCCGGTATATTTCTTTGTCCCTTCTGCGTTTTGATGTTGCTCTTCTACCCCAGTCTCAGGCTAATTCAACATGGTTTATATTCAGCAGCTAGATTGCACCCTTACTCTATTTTCTCTGAACAAACAGCTGTTCTGAGCAAGAGCCTGACAGCACAAATGAGATAAATGTCGGTTTCGTTCAACGACCCTTTCTGAGATTTACACATCCCTTAAAGGACAGTGTTCTCGTGCTTTGTGTCATTACCCAAATAAATTACAATTTACGTTGACTTCCTAGATACCAGCAAAACATTATCACAATCAACCGAAGTTTCGATAAAAAATTTTCTGTGTACGTGTTTAGCGCCGATCTGTTACAAAAAGAAATATGCCGCGATCATTCATCCTCATCTTTTATTGAAAACCGAAATTTGTAAAACCAACGTTAAGGCACGACTATCTTCTAAAGCTTTCCTTGCCACGTGCACTATCTCCGAGCCGTGCTCCTAGCCGCGTTCTGAAGGAGCCGTCAGAAAAATTTCCCTTCGCTCCCTTCGAATGCCTGTAGCTCTCTTTATCGCGTCGAAGAGATGGAAACCCTCTTTTCCGCTGCGTTTATAACCCAGACGGGCGAGGCTGCGAGAAAGATACGCCTATTTTGGGGAGGGGGGCGGAGGAGGGGGTGGCGGCCGAGATTGGAATGCTCCTGGCAAATCGTTCGGATATTTTTTTTCTCGACTTCTTGTTTGATGGGGAATATCTAGGTCAAACTCCCCGATTCTTTTTGCAGAGGGGAATGTCGGGGAGTAAAGATTGGATGCTCTGGAGCCAACGCGTGTGTAAGCCGCCAAAGGCCTTCACCCGTCTGGTTCATGCTTCCGGGCTCTAGGTCAGAAATAAGACGCATGAAACTCGTCTTTGACTGGTGTGTATAGCGGTCTATATAGCGCACACATAGGAAGGCGAAACCGAAGTGGAGACTATTGACGTCACAGACGACGTCATGCTGTCGGACATCGAGATCCTGGCGGTCGACTCTAGATGTACCCTCAGAAAACGTTCGAGCGAACGCGAGCGTCCTTTTTTTTTCTCGGAATCCCAATTTCTGCCTGCTGAATCTTCAACACACTGTCACGCTGGAGAGCATCTTGCAGCAGAATGGACATCTGTCGCATCTACCACTGCTGTTGTGACATCGCCAGGAGTCGCGGCTGGTGACGGCTTGACACTTCTGTAGCGTCAGTAGGCGAAAATCAAGGGACCACTTCTTAAGTCTCGGTAAACACACCAGCTGGAGGTGCGCGTTGCAGGCGCTATAGTCAGAAGGAAATGCTAAGGAACGTATGCTGAACTCCCTCTGACGCGTTTCTCCTTACTATATTGCGCCACGCGTGTTTCGATCAAGGTGCCTGGAACGCGTCCACGGTGTACGGCTTCACCGTGTCCTAGAACGTGGGCGCTTCATTTTTTCGGGGTCACGCCTGTTCTGCTGCCGGGCGCTTTCCAGCTTGTCAGACTACGGAAGCCTCGGCAGCCAGGATTTCGCGCTTCCCGACGACAACAACATTCGCGTTCGCTCGCACTTTTTTCTACAGGGACTTCTGCTACCGACCGCCAGGATCGTGACATCTGACAGCAAAACACGCTGCCTTCTTTGACATCATTTTTTGCCACTTCGGGACTACCTTTTAGGCACGGGCGTAACAGGACACTAAATACACCAGTCGAAGACGCGTTGCGGGTCACACTAGTTTCGATGAATTTGGTGAACCCAACTTCATCGAGCATGTGCCGTCAGCACACAATGCGGCTTTTCTCATAAACTCTCCCGTACTGTGTGTCTTCACGCACGTTCGGTGAATATTGAATGTCGCGTGATTTACAAGACGCAAAGGGGGATTAGTGTTGTTTCAACTTGTACCATTCAGAGAGTATCCTTACGCAAACAAACGCTTGTTTGCCGTGATGTCGCACATAAGCGGATTTTGGTAGATTGTTTCGCAAGACCAAGGCTGAACAAATGCACGGTAATAAAATCATAGGTTCTGTAGAAATAGGTGGCAAAAATGACTCAAGCAAAAAAAGCACTGCTCAAAAGCTACAGAGTTTCGCTCGCCCACCTTCCTAAGGTTGTACTAAACGTTTGAAATATGAACGTTTTCATCCCCCCTCCACCTTAAGAAATATAAGGATAAACGAAGAATTTATAAGCAAGCAAATATTTCAGTAAACTTTATTACGTGAATTAGAAGTGGCAGACTCGGGAAATAAAAATGCATGAAATCGTGAGGCAATGTTTTAGCATTTTAAATTATTAAAAAGCTTCGTTATAAATATGTTGTTTCATTTCCGTCAATCAAAGTTATTTTCAAAATTGGGAGAAAAAATAAATTAGTAAAGAAGCCGATAGAGCACATGTTATATTTTGCTCACTTTGTAAATCTTAATACATGAAACAAAATTAATAAATACAAGATAAGAGAAAAGAGAGTGGCATGGTAAATCAGACCACGGAAAACACGGAAAAAGAGGAAAATACCAACTAGAAAATATAGAGTACCTTCATGTCGGGGATGTCTCAACTTTCACGTTTTGCTGTATGCAGCCTGAGCAGAATTGTGATGCTTCCGTCTACTTTTATCTTTGCAGCACCAACTGCAGCCGCTGCTGTAGCCCATGGCGCGGGAGAGAGGACCTCCGAGTGTTCCCCAGCTGCTGGCTCTGCTCGCGCTCTTGGGCTTTGTGGCAGCGCGGGCCCACGCCTTCTGCCCAGTCCGCTGCGTCTGCAATGATGACAAGCTCACAGTACAGTGCGCGGGCGCCGCCCTCGACGTCATCCCCATCACACTCAATCCTGAGATCCGAGAACTGCATCTGACGAGGAACAACATTAAGAACATCCTGTCCGCCTTCAGCGTCTACCAACAGCTCGAGTCCCTAGATGTCTCTTACAACCAGCTAAGGACGCTGGGGCGTGGTAATTTTCCTCTGGCAGAGCTCAAGGTGCTCCTGCTAGACAACAATGCCGTGGTGGAAGTAGAGGCGGACACCTTCAAGGGGCTTCGAGGGCTCCTGGAGCTTCAGATGCGTCGCAATGGACTTGCCGACGTGCCGTCCAGGGCCTTTCACGACATGCGGAGTCTGGAGCGGCTGGATCTCTCCCAAAATCAGATCTCCCGCGTGGACCCGGATGCATTTGTGGGCTTGCACCGTCTGAAATCCTTGGTGCTGCGCGAGAACAGGCTCAGTCATATCCCCACGCCGGCGTTCCACCACATCCCTCATTTGCTCGCTCTGGACGTGGCGCAGAACCCTATCCCAACGGTAGTAGAAAATGCGTTCAGCCACCTGGTCCGCCTCCGAGAGCTCGTCATGGAACGTTGCAACACGGCCATCCTGGAACCAGGGTGCTTCTCTAGCCTCGTGTCCCTCTCTTCACTTCGCCTGCAAGACAACGCGTTGGCCATCTTTCCAGCCGAGGCCCTGTCAGACTTGCATCGGCTCGAAGAGTTACATATCGGCCGAAACGGGTTCAGGAGTCTCACAGAGGAACACCTGAGAGCTCTGGAGAACCTCAAGCGTCTCCACATTATTCGCGCTGAATCTCTCGAGATAGTTGACGAACTTGCCTTTAGCCAGTCTACTCAGCTCGAGCAAATAGTGCTCGAAGACAACAAACGGCTGACCTTTCTGGCACCCGGAACCTTCAGCAATCTGCGTCAGCTGACCAGGGTGAGCCTGCGAGGCAACGGCATCGAGTCCTTTCATCCGGACCTTTTGCCCTGGAACCAGCTGGCTTCCTTTGACATCCGAGACAACCCACTGGTGTGCAACTGCAGCGTCATCTGGCTTTGGGACCTTCTACGCGCGCTCGACCACAACGGGAACTGGACCAACGTCCGCTGCCACAGTCCACCCCACCTGAGCCAGGAACTACTTCGGTCGCTATCCCACTACGACCTTGACTGCGACGGTCACGCACGCCGGAACATCCTCATCGTGGGCCTCTCCACGACGGCCATCTTCGCGATCATTGTGCTGGCGCTTGTGTTGTGGTACCGCCGCAAGGTGTCCAGCGTGCTGAAGAAGCAGATGGACACCACGAGCCTACACGACCCTCACATGGGGCAGTTCCACAAGTCCGAGAGCGTCATGGCCCTGCCACCGGCAGCCCACGTCACATACAACGGCAAGTTTAGGCCGACGCCCTTGGCGTACATATAAAAGCCGTCCGCCCCGTCGACCGCACTCGTCTCGCCGACTCATCGCCCGGTGCCAGAGACGTCCGTGTTTCGTGACTGCCACAACAAACCTTGATACACTGACACAGTGTCGAGCAGGCGCGCAGTTGTAAGAAAGTATCACAAAACATATCCCTGATGGAACTCCGCCTTCGCTTCTAGAAGAAAAAGAGTGGTGCCAATGGTTTCCGAGAGTTCTTATTTTATGCAAATGTCAATGTAGAAAAGTTTGTGCACGCGCGTGTCCTGCATTTTTTTCCGAAGCGTCCGGCGTCCCTATGTGAGCTCCTTCGAAGCGGACAACGGAACCTGCCCCCGACATATCGAACAATTTCCAGTTTGTGTTTGTATACTTGACGTGCGACAGATTTCACAAGCGGATGCAAGTCACGACGTAGGAGACACAATGACATGACGGCCAATTCGCTTCCTTTTGGGTAAGTTAATTTAAGGTGGTCTGTCAGTGAAATAGTATTTTATTTAAAAAATTTTTTTAAGGAAGGGGAAGATATGTAGCACGGTTTTTGGGGTTAAATCTGTTTTTGTCTAGGGCTTTAGGACCTTAAAAAGCCAGAAGATGCCAAGGTAGACCTAAACGGGACCTTACTTGACCAGAGTCCGGGTTTCTTCGTCCTAAATCGCCAAACGAGTGCCAAGGTTAGGCTTTATTGCTTTTAGTTTGTCTTTAATCTTTTTATTTCATACTCGTGTTTTATTTAATCTTTTTTCTAGAAGTTTGAAGTTTTTGCGTACAGAGTAGTATGGGCACAGTCATAACTACGAAAATAAATACATATAAACATATTTTATGTTTATAAGTGTATTAAATTACTACACCAGAAACAGTGTGTGAACGTACTGATGGGTATGACATAAATTATTACAGTTACTAAAGCAAATAAAAAAAACTAGCCGAATTTTATTGTTGACATTTGCTGCTTCGTGTCCGAATTTTATGAACATTTTGAAGCAGAGGTTAGCATGAACAATGCTTCCATATGAATCGCGGGCAGTCTTGGGTAAATTGATGTCATAGACTTCCGAGGCAGTTGTGGGGAGATGGAGAGAAAATACGTTTATTTGAAATATTCCGACATTTCCTACAAAATCTGAAGTTGAAAAAAATAAGAAATAGATTTCTTAAATCAAAATTTAAAAGGCAGTTGTGGCGAGGATAAGCAAAGCGGAGTCCGTCATCGCGATAATTTTATCTATGTGACGTTCCTACAAAACATTATTCATGCGCGGTGGATGTAGGGAACCGTCAAATGAATTCTCACAGTAGAAGAGCCGCGTAAACGTGCTACAGCTAACTCTTATGCTGGCTGAAGTTCTGTTTTACTAACTTGACCAGTAAATTTTAATGTTGATCACATATCTCGAATAAAATATAAAACAAATATTAAAGTCATTTACAATTCTCTGTTATGCCGAATTAAAGCCAGCTCTTGAAGAGGAGGAGGGGAGGGTACGGAAGTGAGGGTCACGTGTGATGTAACGAGAGTAAAACTTTCCCGCTAAATTTAACGGGGACACTTTCCCGGGTTGAGTGGCGTCACGTGTTACGTCAAATTACGTCACATGTGACGTCAGGTGTGACGTCACGAGGGTAACATTTTTCCGCTAAATTTAGCGTAATATTTGCCGCCAAATTTAGCGGGAAAATTTCGCCTTCCTGACGTCGCACGTGACGTAACATGTAACGTCAATATGAAAACGTTCCTACAATGCAACGCGCGGTTACGCCGACGGCGACGCCGCTCAAGCCCGAAACAGGCGTCTAAAAGCTGCGCTCTAAAAAATCCCTCCGTTCCTTAGTTCATTTTTGTCGCCATGAGTCCATATAATGACCGCGTTCAACTGAAGACCAGAATAATTTATACTGCCGAATTATATTCAAAGGATGAGGTAACGTTCTCGAGATAATATAGAATTAAACCTAACGTTTGTTTACCGACGCAGATTGAATTTTGTTTTTCTACATTGGGTGATTAATTTGACTGAAAATGCGTTTGGTTGGGTCGCTCAAAGGTTGCTAGGCAGCTAGGGTTCTGAACTGCCGGGGTTTCGACACAAGCACATAAAGTAAAAGAGAGTTTAATAGGATAATATATCGCAGGGGTGGCCAGAGTTACATGGGAATAGAGCCGCAGACAAAACTACAAAAATTCAGAAAACCTAAAAAAAAAAGGGGGGGGGGTCTTTCTTTTTTTAAAAGAAACGATATGGAGGGGGCAGTCCTTTCCAGCGGGGAAAAGTGGAACTGTCGACTGCACCAAATAATAGCAGGCAGCGGAACTTTTCTTAAACCACAAAGAAAAAAATTAATGCATGGCTCTTCGTCCAGTCACTGCCCCTGACGTCTGTTATGCGTATACAGTTCGGAATTATTTTTAGAACAGTGCAGTGATGTGATTGGCCTAAGCCATTTCGGAGCACCTTTTGGAGCAGCCAAAACAGTGTTTTGGAGCAGCGAAAGTGGCCTTTGGAGCAGCCAGAACAGTGTTTTGGAGCAGCCAGAACAGTGTTTTGGAGCAGCCAGAAGAGTGTTTCGGAGCAGCAAAAGTGGCTTTTAGAGCAGATATTCTTAGAAAACTAAAAATATTTGTTTTAAGTGGTAGACAAACGAAAGGCACCTTGTGCTGTGTTCTGACGGAACTCGCTGTTTGTGTTTTTACTGCTGAGACATCCCACAAGTGTATTGTAGGCGTTGCCGAGCAATTCTGAAAAGAACGCATGCTACTGTTTTACTGGTTCCCGACGTGCCAGATTTTCATCAAAAGTAAGCAAACGTAAAACAATGAATTGAAAGCGTCCCGGCTGGTGCCTCTGTCGTAGTCATAGTATGCAAAATGTAACTGTCCAGCATACGACAAAAAAAAAAAAAAACAGTCCAGCGGCGCGTGCTTGCCAGGCCGGAAGGCGAGAACAAGCTAAACACACACACACACACACACACACACACAAAAAAAAAAAGAACCTGAGCGCATGGATGCATGACAGCGCGAGCCAGGGTCAAAAAGTTCTTGGAGCACTTTGTGCAACGACTGAACTCGAGACGAACAAGCGCGCTGTGCGGGTTCAGCGTACAGACACAGCTTTCTTTGCTTTAGCTCTCTTCTCTTCACCAACTTTCTTTCGCGGCAGATTTTTCACGTACCGGGGTTCTCTCGAAAGAAAGCCCACCGAGAGAAACCTACGTAATTAATATTTCGATAAGCAGTCATTGAGTCAAAGAGGGATTTTTGTATTAGAGTATGATATAAACAAAGACAGGAATGTCGATGAATACGTTTAGAAAGCGCCATATCTGTAGCGACGTGGGGACGACAACACCCGACGTCGCGCGACCAGTGATTGTGGTAGCGCGAGCGTTTCAGCTCATAAACTAACTCTCGCCGTGCAAAAACGTGGTTTTGTTTCACAGCATAACGGCATTCCTGGCACCCGGCACACTAGCGTCGGAGCGTCCGCACTGTCCGCATCTATCGTTGAAAAAATTAGAAAAAAGATATTCCTGAGACGACGAGGGCGCTAAACGCGAGACGGCGGGAAAAACCATACAAGAGAGGGGGTGGGGGGGTTGGGGGGGGGGGGGGTGGTTATGGACGATTGACGCGGGGTACTTTGTGTTAGGTAGAGTTCCTCGATACGCTCCCCCGAAGGGGGAGCAAAGTTGTGCATTTGTTTTCCCCGCGCCGCCACTCCGCTATTCGCCGAGATTTATCACGTGAGGAGCAAAGCATCCGGTGCCGTGCAAGAAAGCCACCTTTACGGTCGCTCCGCCGACGTTGCTCGCGCCCCGGCGTATGTTTCCCTGCTTTCGCCTCCTTCTCTTTTTCTGTTTTCCATGCGCGGCGGCGCGCGCAGCGCCGCTATTCGCCAAATTTAGTCACGTGGGGAGCAAAGCATCCAGGGCGTGCAGGAAAGCCGGCGCTACGGTTACCCGCCGAGGCTGAATGCGCAACTCTGCTACCGTAGGTAGCTACATACAGGAACTCTAGTGTGAGGAGGCCGCTTGCGCCACCTAGCTCACGCATGCCCAATTGTGGTTCTCAGTTTAGTTGCGGTCTTGAAAGGCGACCGAAATCGGCCCTTGGGCGCAGGCTTGGCGCAGATTACCCATATTTTGGTAAAATGTAGCAGGATGTAGCAGGGTTAGCCCCTAGGCGCAGTTTGGCGCAATTGGCGCAGCAATCACATCACTGACAGTGGAGGAAACGGTGCCGCTGGACACATCAATGTGTCAGAAAGCAGTCCAGCCGTATGTACTTAGTGTAGTACAATGCCGCAGACTGTGAGCTTTATATTTATATTTTCTTTAAATTTTGGAACTTTTTGTTCTGTTTTGTTGTACAAGAGGGGAAGGGGGGCACCCTTACCAGGTAGCCGCGAGTCGCACTTCAACCCGCGAAGGGCCGCAGTTTGGCAACCCTTGATATATAATATACATGTGCGTAGAGTACTCCATATTGTAGACGGACGCAGCGCGCCGTCGCATTGCTACAATATAACTATATCGGTGACACACTAAAAGGCTGCAAGTTCATAAATTTGCGTTCGAGTGCGTTGCGACTGACAGTACCAGCTTTTAAGTTGCTTACGACCGCCAGTCCTGCTGCTGCGCTGCCTGTCATAGAGGCTTAAGAGGCTTAAAACAAAGGTTTTGTCGGAGTCGCTAAAGCTCCGCCTATAGGATGCACTCATTGTCTTCCTCTGTGTTTTGATTGCGCGTGCGACGAACTGTTATGAAAGGCGAAAAGCTCAAGCTGGAGGCGGAGCATCTACTGCAACTTAACCTGTCACAGACTATAGTTACATCTCACCAGCTAGGTCCGTACAATCGCACACTTGAGAAGTTATGCTCACATCTTTAAGCTAATACGAAGATTATGTACACTCTAGAACCACTATAAATGAACACTAACCATATAAACCGCAAAGACGGTGAATACGCCTTGGAGTATCTCGGTTGTCTAGGTGTGTTTCAAAAGCTCCAACAAACACACAAGGATGCCCAAGACGTTAAACAGATACCTCTGATATGTTTTTCAATAACGTTCGTTTATTGTTTTTTTACTATGAATACTTTAGAGGTAACCTAATGTACATTGCCTCACTCAGAAATGTGAAAACTAACACTGACCATTTTTCTGTAAGCGATCAATGTGTGCGATTTCAGGAAGATGGCAGGGAACGACGACACCTTGGTTTTGAAACGCGTTAAAAATTCTGTGCCTGCCCGTAACTATCAGTAAACGTTTAACGGCGTTTTACATGATCTTTGTTTTTTTCACGTGAAACGTAATTTGATTGTCAAAGGGGGGAAGGGGGTAAAAAAATTTGTGAAGCCGAAAAGTGAAGCCGCCGATTAACTTGATGCCTCTTGGCTGAGTCAGGTGATGACTTCTCACCCCCTGGCTCGACGCTGATTTGCTGATACAGGTTCTGGGAGAGCGCCAGGGGTTTAAATCACGGGTTAGCGCCGGTATCTCAATTTCAGAAATTGCTATCGAATGTACATGACACACGTTAAACCAGTCGCAAAACTCACCGACGGAGCGCGCCGAGAGTGGAGACGTCAACCACAGAGGGATCGGAATGAAACCACAGGTTTCACCTGCAGCACAATTGCCGAGCAATTAGCTATGAATTTTTTTAAAATATATATATCCACGTCAGAAGTGAGACTCTTCTTGAAGCTCACGTAAAAAGAACTCAGGTTTGTCTCTATAACAACGTCAAGGGCAATGAGTGTACAACAAAGTGATTAGGACACTTTCGTTGATCGTTTTCTCGGTTTCGCAATGCTCTACGTCAGGGGTCTCCAAATCCCGGCCCGCGGTCCATATCCGGCCAGCCGGAGACGTTCCGTCCAGCCCACAGATAAAAGCTGTCTTTCCACGCGCCCGGCCCGTATCCCGCTGCTACAAATGCTAAAAATAAGAGCGCATAAAAAAAATTGCGACCGCGACTCACACGTTAAAAGCATAAACGTAGATACCAGAAAGAATGAGAAAAAACTGCAAAAAACCGCGGGATCCCTCGCCATAATACTTCCATTGTCATCCTCAGTATTAATATTCGTAGTTTCCTGCTTCATGTCTGTGTAATTAGGATGGAAGTTTCTGGCGTTCTCATAAATATGGGGCCTGGTGTCCTGTGTCATAACCCTCGCATATTATCATCAGCAGACTTACCATTCTCTTTAGTTCTCTGCCCTGTATGAATATGCCGAAGTTCATGTGCGCTTTTATTTAAGTCTGGTAAAATGTCTTGGTCACAATTATTTTTTAACGTCATATTTAGCCAAAAATTACTCGAATAAATGAAGAATATGTATTCATTCGCCTTACGATTATTTTGCTCTACTATAAATTTCTCTATTTAATGCTTAATGCAACCTATTTTTTTAGTACTTTTTCATTTATATTGGTAACCACTTTCCGGCCTCCGAGTTTTCGATAGGTCCCCAATCCAGCCCCTTAGCCATGACGTTTGGAGACCACTGCTCTCCGCAATCCGCTACGTCATCCGGAGATTGGCACACAAGGTCAGCGGCGTCCATGTCCTGTAGTGACGTCTTCGATGTGGAGAGCCTATCGGAGGGGGAAACACGGCCTACGAAAACTCCGTATTGCCTCTGTTCCGCAAATTTCTTTGTCCCCGTATTCACTATCACAACCAGCACAGCGAGTCAATGCTCTAGCCCCCATCCACCCGAGCCGCCTTTTTCCCCTCAATTCCTCGTTCCCCATCGACAGGGGATAGAATCCCCGACGAGGCTTCCCACTTGTCCAATAAGCAGACGCAGTGGCTCTCTTGCGGGCATCCTGAGCCAACAGGGAAAAACAAGGAAAGCCACCGGGATCCCTTGTATGAAGCACGGCTCCCTAAATGGGGATGGGGGAAGTAGTGACCCCTCCTCACCCTCAAAAAGAAGGCTAGTCTTCCCTATATACTTCAGATGAATAAGGGATGAAAGAGGGAGACTTCTCTAATACCCATTTAGAAGACCGCACTTGTTCGCTCCTGCTGTCTCTTTCGATTTCCGAGAGTTTGTCTGCTACGTATTGGCCACGCTCTTCTTTTCGATGGATTTACCCGACGCCTTGCTGCGGTCATGCACATGAAACTTTTCCTTCCTTGTCCTCGCAAAGCGGCTGTATTGTCTCCTTTGTTGTCACTTGCGAGGCTGTTTCACACATTTGTGTCGGTTGCGCTCGGAGCAACCTAAAAGACTACAAAGTCACCGGGACAAGTGTTCAACGTACAGAACGTGGCATGCGGTGCAAGAGGTAGCTTCACGAAGCAATATTGAGTCACGGTTGTTCCGGTGTTCTGGTCATTTTTGTCATTTTGGTTGTTGGGAACTTAAACGTTGCCAATGTGTGAACAGACTTGTCCGAAGCAGAGATTGTGAGAGTAAATCGACTAGTACGGTGGGGCGCTATTCTCCTCCTATAGGGGACTGGTTTACCAATTAAAAAGGCCAGCGTGGTGCGGGCATCAATTTCGGGGCCTCACCAAGACTAGACACGGTAGTCTAAACCACGTTCACGCCTAAGCTGACAGTGCCTTTGAAGCGGCGTGCTCGATGGACCAGTCAGCCGTTCAACTTTCGCCACCTGATCACGCTCCCAGTCATTGCAACGCGCAGAGATCGAAGATATGTGATGAAAGTGAGCCGGTTGGTAACGCAATGGCGCCGTTCTTACTGTATTGTCAGCCTAGGGGTGAACGCAATGTAACAGCTGAGCTAACCAGGGGTTAGCAGTCAGTAGAAGAAACAGATGTCAACAGTTGCTCCCAGACGTGATCGTACACACCGCAAGGGTGAATACCCGACGTTTAATATATACACAATAATGGTTTAGCGGAGAGCGACACGCCAGTTGCCTAGAGGCCGCGATCTCAGGTGGAAGTCAAATTATTCTTGCTCAGATCGTTTCCACCTCGGGGGTACTCTCTTTCAGATGCAGAGTTTGGTACGTACTATCACGTCCGCTCCATCTGAAAAGCAGATGCGCGGCCTGCCAATTACGCCGCAAACGGCGAGGCACGCCTTGTACCCGGGACGACCATCAAGCGCTACCAATCGATGACAGCTAAAAAATGTCAGGTTCCGTAGTTCAATTGTGCCGCGGTATCTCTCCGCTGAACATTATCTCTCCGCTGCGGCTCAGAAGCGCGCGTCCCCGGAATCGCCCGGAGAGTACACGGCTACTACGCTGCCGGTAGTGAAAACTAATCAATCTCGCTTTCGCCAATGTGCGGCGGCCGACGTGAGGATGGGCCGTACCTTGTTTTGATCCAGCGGCCGTGGTACAGTGTTTCAGCGTATACGCAATAACGTTAGTCCTATAGATTACCGAAGATATTATCAAAACTCCGTGTTTTGTGATCTTGAGATACAAGCAGAGTACGCGCGATTATGGTTTAGGCATTTTTGTGCGCGAAAAGAGCCTTTTAGTCGAGTTTTCAGTAGAACAATGTAATTGATACTACTTGTGCGAATCAAACCTAGATATCTAACAAATTTATTTATTTTTTATATTTATACATATATATTTTTTACGGTGCGATTACAGAAACTTGCTCTGTTTAACCGTTGCTGATAATCAAAGCGTAATATTAGCGAACCAGAAAGCTTCGCGAACTTTTAGTATTTTAGGTTAAATAACGCTCGTGCTCATGCCTGCTCTTAGCTTCAAAAACTGAAATAGAAATAGAACGACAAAGCAAAAAAAAAAAAAAAAAAGCCCACGTTTTCTAATATTGATATTTTGGTGTTTCTCTTAAAAAAAGAGGTTCCGTTTAAACCTTACCGCCCATTCTAATAAAATATTAAAACCGCTTTTGTAATTGTGGCCACATATTTTCCTGCAGTCTTGAACAAAAAAAAATTACGGCGAAACTCGATTAATGATGGAATACTAGTGCGCAGTTCTTGATTTCATGAGCTGGCTTGTTTTGTTTTATGTTCTATATTATCCCGCCTTTTCGACCAAAATCGAAACCAAGGAGTGCGCGGCGTAACTTTGAAAAGGGATTCCGTTGCTGGTGTTTTCGGGCGATAGTTCCCCGGGGTATGAGCAACGACTCATATCTATCATATTCCGCGAAAAGAGACCGACCGAAGCAGAGCCGGTAATGTCGTACACTGGCTGCTCAGATATACCTCAATAATCGCAGTTTGTATTAGTTATAATTTGTTTATGTTACCAACGCCAAACATGAAACAATTAAACCGGAACAGTTTCTCAGATTGACTAAATTAATTCAGTCGATTACAAACTGGCTAATAAAAAAAAAGAATAGAAAAAAAATGCTAACACCAGAAAACCTAACGTTTACTCAAAAGCACCCTTCCAGCAGTAGAAATTTTGTTATTGTTTTTTTATTTAAAATTGTAGCTCAAATAAGGCCATTTTGAATTATTTGACGTTGGTGATTGTCGCTTGTGTTCTAATGAAATAATAAAACAATATTTTGCACACCTCAGGTTGAAACTCGAGACGAATTTAGACCAACTGTGATTTTTTGACGCGCAGCGAAAATCTCATTTACGCGGCGCTATAATAGCTATTCGTCTTGTCAAATTTAGGGCAAAACATAAACATATATGATTACAAAATTATTGCTTGGTAACTAACATTTTTCAGGACATATTTTTAAGTAGTCTGGTTTTTCGGAGGAATTATTATAAATGCATACAGTGCAACCTTCCCGTTTGGCGTTTTTGTTATTAACATTAGGGCGAATCCCTATTCAAGCCGCCGTTGCTACAGTTGTCGAAGTAAGTTTGTATTTTACTTCAACGGTGTAAAATATATTTCGCTGTGCTGTTTCTCCTTCCAAAACTATGGTGTTTAAACACTTTTTTAGTGTGTATTCTTGCATTAAGAAGTAAGGCCAACGAAATCAGGCTAACGACGATTTGTCGTGAGAAGACAAGTCGGCGATTGGACCGTGTTGTAAAATAAATCTTCTCATTCTCCAAACGCAGCCCGACCTGCAGGCGAAAGCTTATATTTCTCTTTTTCTACTTCTTATCTAATACAATAAATATATTTTAATAATGCAATAGAGGCATTGGTAAGCCGATTTACAATCAACATGTGGCAGGGACGAGAAATCAAGCGAGCTACTTTACAAAATCCTCTATTTTGAACTATTACTTCCTATCGAGTAATTTGCTTCTCTCTCGCCTTTTCCGTCACCGAGACGTTAAGAGTAAATCTTAAACAGCAAAGAATTGACTTTCAAGAACATAATCTTTAATGCCACTCTTTTCAAATCTTCAACATTGCGACGAGGACCAATCCGATGCGTTTCTCTGTCACAATAGGCGACGAAGGGACATTGCGGCGCACCGAGGAGTGGGCTTATCTCGAGATTCTGCCGGACGGATTACGCCCGCGCTGAGGCGGGACGGTGCAGCGGAGCAACAAAACAGTCCCTCAATCTCGCCAGCAATGCAGTTTCACGCGCAGTCTGACGGCCTTCCGCGGGAATGGCAAATTGAAAGGAGACATGGCTTCTTGTTCCGCCGGGAGAGCTGTCGGCTGCCTCTGCCTTGTGGGATTAGCAGACCTAATCCGGCGTCCTGTCCAAACACCCGCGGCGAAAGGATGAGTCAGAGATGCTCAGTGGCTGACGCACCCAGGAAGCAGACTCTTTCTGTCTGGGAATAGAATCCCGGTATGCGGCCAGCTCTCGTTTCAGTCACCGAGGATCGCGACGCAGTAAGAGAATTCACAAACCCCGAAGGGCAGCTGCACCGAAGTTGGAGCTACGCAATCTAAACGCACTTTCGGAATCCCCAGGCTTTATTCTTCCCAGCATTATGTTTCTTTATGGCTGTTTGTTCCCAGCGTGTTGTTTCTATTCATACAACAGCAAATAAAGATTATTCCAAAGCAACGCGTTCCAATTTTCTCGCGTTCCCCGGTTGGGTGACATCATATATTGTTTAACTTAAAAGTAAAGCGGAAGAACTTAAAAAAAGCGGTATTTTTTATATTTATTGTTTTTTTATCGCTGGTATCAGCTAATTTTGTTTTGATTTCAGAGCATCAAATTTCTTGTCACCTGTCGGGAACAAGCTGTACTTTGGCTGTACTTCGGCTCTACTTCCTCTCATATTACACGTGACGTCACGACTTAAGTGTTGTGACGTCACAGGGGGGGAGCAAAATGCTTGTGTATATCGTCGGGTCGGCCGAGTCCGAGCAGGACGAGAATATTTTTTTCGTGGGGGGACGGGCAAGACGCATGTATATCATAGGGTCTACTGGACTAAGTGTGTGTCTGTGTGTGTGTGTGAGGGGGAGTGGTGACGCCTTATAAGCCCCACCCCTGGCTACGCCACTGGTCAATGACCGCTTGAAAAACGCGGGGCACGACTTGCTAAATCTCTCCTTCCTTCGTGATTCGCTATTTAGCATTCTTAGTGGATAATGCTTCAATCTAATTGACTGCAGGAGGATAATGAGGTGCTCTGGATTCGCCCCGCTACGCCGTGCCAGGCCACGCGCTTCTTATGCGGTTAGTGACATCCGAGAGAGTGCCTTCTACTCCACTCATTTGAATTGAAATTTTAATTAGACAGCACGCCTACAGCAGCGAATCCTCCCCTAGCAGTGGCGACACGTGCACGCACGTGCTGCTGTCCACACTGTCGCGCTTTTGCGCCGCCGACGCAACCTAGATACCGGGCCCAGCGAGACAGCAGAGACGGCTGTCTCCTCCACCTCAAAGACTGTTCACGACTGTAGGTGGCGGTAGCCACCCCTCTCAATTCCAAGGGGGAAATTCCCGAGCCCGAGCGCGTCCAGCGGTTGCAACTAGGCAAGCGTTGTCGGTGCCAATGTTTCATTAAGTATTATCGGAGTACCGCTGTATTCCCTCGTAAAATATTTTGTGTTTTCTTCCCATAACATTCTTGATAATATCGGCCAACTCCATACCGTCACCGTCGAAACGAAAAGGTTGCAATTAAATATTCAGTGGTACTAACTCGAAAACAAAGCGACCTAATGAAATGAATGAGGTTGCCAACTGGAATACAAAGAGTCTGCTCCCCCGCCAACGATAAGATGGAGGCAGGTCCGGAGGAACTTTCAATCTTCGCAGCTAAGTCGACGTCCGCCGAGATCGCGTGGCCAACAAGAAAGGGCGCGCGCGCGCAAGACTTGTTAGAGATTACCCGGCGTTTCAATCATCCATCTAATACATGAGAACCCAACTAGCGGCGAAAAAACAACAACAACAACAACCCCGCCTCGATACATTTCATCTTTCGAGCGCGTGTAAACAGATAGAAGCGTGTTAAAACCAATTTCGCAGACACGTGAGATCCCTTCTTCCACTTCCTTTCTCCTCAAGCACCTTCTCCCCCTCGAAACAACTCTGCAACTAATAACGCGAGCCGTGCTACCGTCAAAACAACTCAATCCTCAAAACCATTACTCCTTCCCGCAAAAAAAAAAAAAAAAAAATAATAAGAAGAAGAAAGAAGAAAAACGATCGATGTATCTACATTAAAATTCGTATTACGTGTAGCTACTATACTTCACTTCCGTGTTTTTTTTTAAATTTTATTTCTGGTTTTTCCAATACTGCGCGTCTTTCAGCGTTCTTATTACTCGGGTTTTCAGCTCATCTGACACGACTTCGTAGCAGAATTTTGGTGTTTTTTTTATTTATTTTTTTTCGCTATGTTTTTTTTTATTTTTTTTTTATTATCGTGTTGCAGAGGGATAAGGATCGTTGCAGGTTGCCCGGCAACGGTCGCCACGCCGGCTCGCAGTAATGCACGTCGGGTAAAAATAAAAGTTGTTCGCACACCATTAGACCCTCACACCATATCCTCTTTCTCTCCTCCTTTCTCCCTTTCCCTTGCTCAAATTTCTTTACGTCTTATTTTCTTCAATGCTTCCGCTTTGGCACCTCATCCTTTTTCTCTTTTTTTTCATTCTCTTCTAGTAACACTTTAACTTTCGATGCGTACTCCACATGTTCTACTCAAAGTTTTTTTTTTTTTTTTTTCTAAATATGTAATACAAGATCCTCAGTGCCGTTTCATTATGTGATACTTCGCTTTCTATATGATGTTATTTTTTTTCTCTTCGCTTCTTTCTTTTAAAGGACGGCGCGTAAGTAAAGGTAGGCCAAGTCACAGACACCTCAATCCATCATTCTAGCCAGAATTATAACGCACAACTTCCTTGTATAGGTCATCTATTTTTATATATTGTCTTTCAAGTATCTGACACCATCGTAAACTTTGATGAAGCGGATGCCTACCGATTTTATTTTTTCGCGTAGAAAATGAATACTTAATGAACCTTTCGTTCTCTTTCTACTCATCTCTTTAAGCCACACACGTTCCCCGAAAAATGTTATCTTAAAAAACAAAACGGAACAAAACAAACTGCATTATTTTTTTTTTGTACAAAGTGCAAGGTTCGAAGTAATCCATCTATCGCCGCACGGCGCCTTGTCCCATTAAAGGGGCTTCGAGCTATGTATTCGTCATTTAATACAGACAGACGCACACTGTAACCCTTGAGAAAAATGTGTTCCCGTGTTTTTTTATTAATTTTTTTGTAAATCTTTTTATCAATTTTACTAGGAGAAATCGGATAAAACGAAATATAACGCAAAGCAACCAATGAAATAAAAAAAAAATTTTGAGGAAGCCGGCAACTCCCTATGATAATCAACCGACCTAGAGGTGCTGACAGAAACCGGTTTGAATTTCAAAATCAAGACGCACCGCGGCAAAAAATATAGACGGATATATGTAAGAAAAAGAAGCAAAAAAGGAGACGTTAGGCACGATCGTTGTCGTGGCACAATTTCGGGGAATCACGTTCGTGCCTCGCCAATCAACCCTTAATGCGGGGAAGGGAAGCCGCCCGTTTTCTCACGAACCTTGAGGTTCCTCCGAAATTCCCAGATATAGGACACTCCCCGGCGCAGCCTCGCTCGCCTCTTCAGAATATGCAAATGAGAGACACAGCACCGCCCGGTGCTTCCTTCTGTCACGTCGGCGAGCCGTTTTCTCACCGCGCAGCTCGACTCGGTTCACCCCCAAGCTGACAGCGCCGCGGAAGTTGCCTGCTCGCGTCGGACAAGTCGTAAGTCAATCTTTAGCCGCGTGATCTCGCTTTACCCTACACGTATCACGGCGGGACTCGATACGCGCTCGCTGTCGCAAGGCCTGTTCGGTGAGGCATGGTAACTCCTATGGTTCCCAAGCGGCACTGGCACGCAGTAGTAGGCTCGAAGCTGCTCCACAGCGCGCGGCTGCAATCTAGGTTACGGAGCGCGCGCTTGTGCGCTGATCAAGGCTGTTCACGCATGCTTTCTTCCCCGCTTTGGAAATGCCACAGAAAAATGTCCCCGAGTATTAGCGGCGAGATGTTTTGGTGGCGCCCTCGTTTGGTTACCTTTCGTGACGTCATTACTTTGTGAAGAACAAGTTCAATGGTGAGCATGGTGAAAGCTTGAAATCATAGCGCTTTCAAAGTAACACTGCCCACACCGTCAAAATTGAAGTTCTTACAGTCCTCTTATTTGCGTCGATTTGATATCCTTTGCTGACGTCATAGTCAGCATTCGGCCAATTGTGGTGGGCCGACCACAGCGACGCTTTCGATCGGTCATGTCGCCAATAGACTCTGGTCAAAGCAGACTGGGGAAGTCGACAAAAAAGAAGCGAACGCGTAAATCGTCGCGGAGCCTGCTATGCCCTATTCCTTACGTTGTGCCGGAAATGCCACATGGGCGTAAGGTGCTGCTAGATTCTCGGTGACTGGCGGTGAACGTTAATTCTGAATATGAACTCTAAGGATCATTAGAATAGGTATAATTACGGTTCTGGTTTAAGACTTGAATGCTGACTCTCCCCGAGGTAATACCACGGCACAAACATTGTAGGGTATGAGCGTTATCGTTTTATTCATTCGATTGCCGTTAAAGCAATAATCTGCTAACTGCTTCATTAAGGGAATAGAGGACCTTAGGCGCACACCGTAGATGTGCACTTGTTAACAGCAAGCTTCTTTTTTCGTATCGTCTTTTTGTCGCGCGGTGCTTTAGGAAATCATCGCCCTACAGCTCGTGGAAAGGCGTGAGAGAAGTCTTTCCTGATGTTGGCGTGCCATTCGGAAGACAGAAATACACCTTTGGGCCACGAAAAAAAAAAAAAACGCCTTTGATTTGAGCAGCAGGGTTTACGGGGCGGAACAGCGAGAATAGTATAGAAAGATGTGCATGCTTTCTGTTGTGACGGAAAAGACCGTACGAAGAAGCGCGCGAATTCAGTCCGGCCGTGTACGTATGTGCAGGGGGTGGGATCAGGTGATAAAGAGGAGAGGTTTGATTGGTACGGCAAAAGGGTAGCCTCCACCACACCGCCAGCTTATAAAGGTGAACGCTGACTGGTGTAGTGGTTAGCATACCTGACCGGATGCTGCGAGACCCAGAGTTCCCATCCCGGCTCTGCCAAAAATTTTGTTTTTCGGCGGTTTCGTAGGCTTTGATTGCATGGTTTCCGCATGGTTTCGACTAAGTTTACCCCTAAGCTGAGAGTGCGGTTGAAGCCACGTGCTCGCTCGACCAGTCATCCGTCTATCTTCCGCCATGCCGACGCTGCTCTCCTGCCCAGGCAGTTTGATACTTTAGACCCATGTTCCGGATAAAAAAAAACAGGATGCGGGATGGCCAAAAAAACCTGCTTTTCGTGCAAGGCTCGTCAAATTATGAGGCGCTGGAGAAATGCAGCCTTCTGCGTTAAGTCCTTATTTCGAACTCTTTTTGTTCGCCTTCCGCCCATTGAAAAGCATGCGGCAAGGGCCTTAGAACGCGCCTGGTATCGCTGCGCCGCAGCGTTCTTCCGCATCAAAAAGTTCGTCTGCTTTCCTCGCCGTCACCATGGCAACGAACGCCGAATGAATAGAAGCACGCATGGTACCGCCGCGTGAAGCTAGCAACAGCTGACGCCATTTTTACGAATGCCGTCTGCTAGCCAAAGCCGAACGCGGTGTGTCAGATCAACCGCCTCCGCCGGTGCGCCGCAAGCAAAGACGACGAAGCTGAGACACGCCGACGGCGATCGAGCAAGCAACAATAGGGTGCCTACATGTCTGTCTGTCTCAGGGTGAAGACATCCATTGTTGCCCTGAATGTCCCAGCGCGTGACGCTCTCGCGCACTCGGTGCGTGATTTGGGCGGTAAAATGGCGTCTATGCATTAGCCAAAGCTACGCGCTCGAGCTGAGTGACACCGGATCGCGCGCACTTCAAAATGCATAAAAAAACGATCGGGCGGAAAAATGGCTGAGATGTCACCACTCACGCAAAAGAGCGCGTGTGTATGAAGGCACTCTAAGCAACAACACCGCGGGACGGCTGCAGCGGCGGCATTTATTCGGATCAAAGGCCGCCTTCGCCGGTGCGCCGCTAGCAAAGACAACGAAGCTGAGGCACGCCGACGGCGAATGGGCGAGCAACAGCACCGCGGGACGACTGCAACGGCGGCATTTATTGGGATCAAAGGCGCGAAATAAGCAAGAACAATTTTTATTTGAATCATAACACCCGATATCCAAGTTGGGGACCACATACCTTTGCTGGGTCTTTCCTGTGAACTTTTTACAGAGACAGGGAGTGCCGCATTCAAAACACAGCTCCGTTTGCAAAATATGGGGGCCCTGAAGAGGACCGTTGAGACCGCTACCAGAACCTATAACTGACGTAACGAGCACTTGACGAGCGGTTGGCGCATAAGTCGTCTTTACGCATGCAGGCGGGTGACGGGCTCAGCGCACCAAATCCCTCGAAGTCACCGGGGCCGTCAGAATCCTCGCCCTGTCTGCGTCGGGGCTCTAGATTTTGGCGGCCGCGGCGACGAACGACTGGAATCTATCAGTGTTTCCGCGCCTTCTTTCTCCTCCAAAACATGAACTTTGCAAGGTGACCAGTGAAATGGTGGCTCTCGCGCCGTCCACGTGGAAGAGAGTTTTTGACGTGGGCCCAGGTGCCCTCCACCGTATTGGTGTGCGCACCAGTGTTCGGGTCGACAAAGTGCAGCTTGTGGTTAACGGTGAGGTGCGTGAAGCGAGCGTCATCTGCAAGCTTGCGATAGCCAGCCCAACAATCTGTGATTATTCTTGTTCCAGGGCGGACCCACTTGGCTATTAGCCCTTGCAGGGTTTTAGCGTCACGGGTCTCCACGGGAACAAAAAAGCAGCACCCGCTGCAACGCGCCACACCACCGAAAACCCACTGGCCAGGCCTTAAATACCTGCGATGGTACTTGTGCCGACCGATCATACTCTCGTCTAGTTCTACAGTCACGCCTTCGCCACCAATCATGTCTGAATGCTTACAGACGGCATTTACCACAACCTCCCGACAAAGGCTCGCCCAATCAGTTATTGTCTTACTTGCGATATCAGCCTCCCGCTGAATGACGGCGCACGGTAGGTTCTGGCATCCGGAGGATGATTTTCATGAGTTGGAGAAACGTGAGGTGCGTGCGATCCTTCGAAAAAGGAACCGCTCCATACCGAGACCTCGCCCCGGCACTGAACTTTGACCGGCTTCCTCTTGGGCACCTCAAGAGTCATCCACACACCGCAACCCCCCCCCCCCCCCCAACCCCCCCCCCCCCCCCCCCCCCCCCCGTGTAGCCATCCGCAGATCTAGCGCGGACCTGCAGCTTGTCATCGCAGCTTCGCACTTTGGACACGCACGAAAACCCAGGAGCCAGGAGCAGGCCAACGCGCTGAAGCAAATTAATTGCTTCAAGAGGGTCTTTCATGGCGCCAAGAAGACGGCACAAGTTGAACGCCATGGCACTGCGATGCTCGCCTCTTGAAGAATAAAGCGCCGAAGGGGAACTGCGCGCTTCTTTGCATTTATTATATTTATTTCATCCGCCATTTTATACCTCGTGACACAATTCTAACAAACTCATTGGTTGATCTGTCGGACCACACCATCGCGTGACATAAAGAAAAAAAGAAAAAAAGAAACGCCAAACGTATGTCCACGGACGGCATCGTCACAGAGAAGGGAGCAGTCGAACCCAACAACAAAATGAAGTAACAAAGTGAATAAAAATAAAAATAAAAAAATAAGAAGGGAGTCGTTGGAGTTTCGGACGGCGTCTTCTTTGATGAGAGGAGCTGCTCTGTCCAGAGCGGCCAGAGCAGCCGTGGTGCTCTGGCTGCTCGGAATGTTCCTTTTTTTATTCTTTTGCTTACTCTACTGGGTGCCACGACCCTTATTTGAAGCTGATTTGTTAAAATAATAACAAACAACGCGTTGGAACGGAGGAGGTAGAGAGTCTTGGCGTCAGAATTTGACGCGGTAGAAAAGAAAAGAAAATAACGAATGCACAATACATACCGTATGCCAAGACCGTTATACTCCGCACTTGGCGAGGCCTTATGACGCAGCCGACGACCGTTAGGCTATTTATTTTGTTTCTTTAGATTTTTTATCGTGACGACTACTCCACTGTGCCTCGGAGTCTCCAGCGGAGATCCGGCAGTTTCTAATTATTATTATTATTGTCGTTTGAAGGGTACTCTTTCTATGCTGCTTCGTTCCTGACGCCATAAAAATATGGGGCGGGATTACTTTGCACCACGTATAAAAAAATAAAAAAAAATGCATAAAGACGACTTATGCGCCAACCGCTCGTCAAGTGCTCGTTACGTCAGTTATAGGTTCTGGTAGCGGTCTCAACGGTCCTCTTCAGGGCCCCCATATTTTGCAAACGGAGCTGTGTATTGAATGCGGCACTCCCTGTCTCTGTGAAAAGTTCACAGGAAAGACCCAGCAAAGGTATGTGGTCCCCAACTTGGATATCGGGTGTTATGATTCAAATAAAAATTGTTCTTGCTTATTTCGCGCCTTTGATCCCAATAAACGCCGCCGTTGCAGTCGTCCCGCGGTGTTGTTGCTTGCTCGATCGCCGTCGGCGTGTCTCAGCTTCGTTGTCTTCGCTAGCGGCGCACCGGCGGAGGCGGTTGATCTGACACACCGCGTTCGGATGTGGCTAGCAGACGGCGTTCGTAAAATGGCGTCAGCTGTTGCTGGCTTCACGCGGCGGTACCGTGCGTGCTTCTATTCATTCGGCGTTCGTTGCCATGGTGACGGCGAGGAAAGCAGACGAACTTTTTGATGCGGAAGAACGCTGCGGCGTAGCGATACCAGGTGCGCTCTAAGGCCCTTCCCGCATGCTTTTCAATGGGCGGAAGGCGAACAAAAAGAGTTCGAAATAAGGACTTAACGCAGAAGGCTGCATTTCTCCAGCGACTCATACTTTGACGAGCCTTGCACGAAAAGCATGTTTTTAGACCTGAGTTTGGAGATAGTTTTTTTTACAACAACATGGGTCTAAAGTATCAATGTGCCGAATTTCTTGTAGACCACGTTTCCCCCTCCGCTAGGCCCCCGCAACGAAGAAGTCGCTACTGCGCCTGCGCGCCGATGGCCTTGGCTGTAGGGTTCCGAGCATCGTAGCGGGCTGCAGAGAGCGTTGCGGAACGGCGGAAACGATCTACGAAAACTTCCTAATGAGGGGTCTGTCGTGTGCGCGCATTGGCGTGTTTCTTGCGGTCGGAGCCTCCTCAAGCGTATTCAAGGATGAAGAGGTCTCTGACATGTCGCATTGATGCCGAAGCAATTTAGGTGTTATTCGGGTCGTCGTAGTTAAGTGGCGAAATAAATTTTTATTGCCACGTCATGGAACCATACCTGTTGCAACAATCGCTGTTTTAGCTCGATACGGACGCGGTGACACCTGACGTCACACTATCGGGTGTGTCGCATAACGTGACGCCACTGTGTCACATGAGGTCATGCTAAACTTGTTCTTTCCGAATTAAAAGAAATACAGAATGGGTATATGACGTTCAATGAAATCACTTCTGGGGCAGCCGGTGTAACTACCCAAAGGTAGGCATCACCCCCCCCCCCCCCCCCCCCCACCCCTCCTGACCCGAGTTCAATACAACTAACCGCAATACGATATTAGTTTAATGTTGTTTCCTTTTAGAAAATGTCGGCTGTTGCGATCAAAATGTGTCACTACATCCTGCTCTCATTAACGTAAATATAGCGATTCAGAGGTATTCTAAGAGGTACATCTTTTTCAACGCATAAAGCAAATGTGTTCGACCTGCGAAGCATTCTAAACGAGGCCATCCTATATTTAGCTTACTCGGGTTTGATTGTCCGGAACTGAAAATTAAACGAGTCAATCTACACAAGCGCACACGCCATCAATCCAGATTTTTTAACGCCACAGAAAAGGAAAACGCCATTCGCTCGCGGGGCTAAGTATCCGCCTGCCGGACAAACATGCGACGTGGTTAACGAGCGACAAACGCTCGATTTAAACGCAGTGGCCCGAGAAACAGAAAATAAACTACAAGAGCACACGTAAGATTCTCGGTTATAACGCTCAACAAAAAAAGTAAAACGCGTTTGGTCATTAGAGTCCCCGGCGCTCCCACAAAACCAAGCATTTTCCAGACCACACGTTGGAACTCGGCGACAGGCGAGCACCGATGCGCGCGTTTAAATGGAGCGAAAACAAATAGCGCAGCATATAGGGGGCGCTGTGCAGCACCCAGATTCAAAGCCTTCCAAGCAGCTTGCCGACGGCAGTCCAAACTCGAGGCAACAAGCGATATATCGAAGCCGATGCCAAAAAAAAATTCTTTAAAAAAAAAAAAAAAGGAATTTAGCGATGTAAAGGAATCAGCGACAAAAGTCTTCAATCCGACGCGCCGTGATTCAAAGAGAGAGACGCGGAGTACGGTCATGGAGGGAGAGGCGGTAAGAGCAACGACACCAAATACGCCCTGAAAAATGAATCCGCGCTTTGACGCGGGGACTACGGGGCGAACAAAAAAGAGAGGCGGGTAGCATGGCTGCCGAGAAATTTTTAATTAAAACCGGCACGCGAGGATTGGGGAACGCTCAGAAGGGGCGGAAAAGAGGGGGGGGGGGGGGGGCTGTTGTCGCGCACTAGCGCCCCACCTAGCTCCGCTGATAAGCAGCATCGTGTTGAAGGCGACCTGGGCGCAGTGGCGAGGTGGAGGTGCATCGTTTTGCGACGACTGGACCGCTGTCGCCGACCGAGCGGCGACGGGGTGCATCAGAGAAAAGGCGTCGATACCGAGACTGTTCCAACGGACATTCCGAGCGCCGTCCAAGCGCGCAGCGCGATCCACTGCGCTGCGCCTTAAGTTTATTATTATTATTTTTTTTTTGATGCCTCGGGCTTTTTGTTTTCATGCCTCCCCCCGTCTGTCCCTTTTTATTCGCACGGGACACACGAGTGCGCCGTATCATAACCTCCGCCAATATATGGGCATGGGAGAAAGAGCGAGGAAGCTATAGGGGCACAGCACCAGAGAGGCGGTCTTGAAAAAGACCCAGCCTTGATGGCGCTTGGGATCGCGGCGTGTGGTCCCGTCTCGTCGCTAGGCGTTGAGTTTCGCAGTTGACCGCCGCTCTTTTTTTTCTAACGCTGCGTGTATTGGTCCAGTGTTTGCGGTAGTGCGTCACAAGTAATGGTGTCACATTTAACGCGTTACTTTTTTTTTTTTTGTTAACGTGGTAACTAACCCGTAGCACTTCGAAATATAACGTATACAAAATACTTACCTTGGATATTTCGAGTAACGGGTACCGTAGTTACGTCACTCGTTGCATCGTCTTGTCAAGACTTTAGAAAGTTACACCTCAAGGGTTTTTTTTGTGTTTCAAGGCGCCAAGTTATATTGCCACCCGCATCCTACTTCTCTTCAAAATGTGGCCTCTTTTCTTCCCCCCCCCCCCCCCCCCCTGACATTCTCACTTTAGAAAGACCAAATCGCCCACGCTCTTTGTCCCAGTGCCGAAAAACGCTGTCGCCGTCAGTGGGGGGCGGGGTGGATAGACGCAAGGAAATATGGCGCTTATGCATTCCTATAACGCCAAAAAAGTAAAATATTTTAATTCATAAAAAAGTGAAGCAAAAACAAACGTGCGTTACTTTTTATTGGCAACCGTAACCCGTTCATTTTAATTTGAGGTAACTTGTGTCGGTAACACGTTTCTTTTATTTTCAAGTGCAGAGCAACGTACTCCGTCACGTTTTTTCGTAACACCTCTAACACTGGTTGTGTCTCCTTCTCCTCTGTCTTTTGCGGCTCTCCAACGAATTAATGTTCTCAGATACCCTCCTCTATGCTCACGAAGTCTCGCAGTTCGACGACGGAGCTTAGAGTGACCGGTCGCAGATTTGTAGCGCGAGGATATGGTAGCACAGAGCATGAAAGAGCCATTTCTCGGGGAACCTAAAGCCCCTCTATCCTGGGAAAAGTGGCGCCATTCATTGTTGTGGAAATGCTCAAGACACGTGATGCGCGCTACTTCTGTGAAGGACATGGTGTCTTAAATCTAGCTCAGTGCTGCGCTGTGGCGCCATGATCTTCCCAAGGGCTGCACGTTGTACTTGCGGTCGTGCATCGACCCACTTTGCGCTACTTTTAAAAGATGAAGTGGCTTTAAGGGACGCTGGACGTCAGGCACAGCTTTTGCAGTGGCGAGGACCCGACACACCTGGTTCGCGCAGGAGAAGTGTGTTTCGGCGTCTCGCCGCAGCGGGGCGCCACCCACGTGGCTCTCCTCTCATCCGCTTTGTGCCGCTCCACCTTTTCCATTTCGGCGGCCGCTTCTCGTGGAGATCTGTCAGGCGTTGTCAATATACAGGAGGCCATGGTCCCGGTTGCGAAGCGCGCGCTGATAAAATTGCTCGTTTAGAACGTTCCTCCTGTCCCTCACTTTTTCCCTGAGTAATACTTGTCCTTCCTATCTTCCGGCAACTCCAGCGTTCTTTATTGCGACATTTCTACCTTCTGCGCCTTTTCTTGTCTTACTTCGGCACCTTGACTTAGCAATACCCGGCGTCAAATGTTTCGTGGTGTGTTGTCAAGGCTTGCGGAGCTTCCGCGGTGCTTCAAGGCTGTCAAGGCTCAATGCGCAAGTGCGTGCGAATACAAGAGGAAGTTGTGTGAACGCGCTCAAACAGCAGCACAAAGCTGCAGTTCTGTGCATCCTACACTATCCCTGAGAACGCACTCTAAATTGGTGAACAGCGAGTATAAATCTTAACAAAGTCACTGTTTCTTGCAACCCTGTCCTCATGATTTCATGGTTTGTCGGCATCATAATTATATTTCCCTTTAAGATGCAGTGTAGCGAACGCTACCGGCAAGTGAAAGCACTTCTGCATGAGATCTCGCGCTGGGGCAGCTGCCAAAATTACGAGTTCGGGCTTCTAGCCTTCGTTGCTGAATAACTTTACAAACTTTAGGCCTTCCGGGGTTGCTATATTTTTAGCTCCAGATCTCCATATGATTTATCGTTTATTTGAATCAAGGTTGATCCGTATCAAGTTAAAACTCGAAAGTCGAAAACCTTGTAAGATAGGCTCGCTGATTAGGATGTGTACATTGGGCGGCGCATGTCCAATGAATGTTGGTAAAAACACACCTCAGCAAACTCAAGCATACTTTCTTGAAAGGGCCGCTCTAAAGGCCACATCGCTCATTTGCCTTTGAGTCTAATCGATCGAGTATGTCGTAATTTCTTAAGACATACTACGAAAAAGCAGATTGGCCCCCTCTATCAAGTAGCACCGGAACTTTTTCAATCTGCGTATAGCTAAACTGAAGTTTTAAGGTAGCTGACAGATCAGATCCACGAGCCATTTACCAGAAAAGGCCTCTTCTGACGTCTTCCAATTTATTTAAAGCGCACAATAAGAGAAGCTTACGTCAAATGTACGAACATTAGGGGTGTTTCACGGCTAGCCGATAGATGGCGCCAGCGTGTTTTCTCGTCAAGTAAGCGGTCACGAGCGGTCCTCACAACGTGCTCGATCACACTCAAAATATAAGTGCGTGCATCATCCTTTAGCGTCCACCTTACAGGCTCCCGAGTTGGAAGCCTTAAGCCGCACTTCCGCTGCGTATTGCAGTGCACGAAAATCGCCGTGTTCGCTGCACTCGACAGAATCATTACCTGCGGACACTCCTCAAGCGCGTTTGAATCATGCTTGGTTCGTCCGTATATGTATGCGGAGCGCCAGATCGTCTGCTTCTTTTTCCAGATGTCGTGGTGACGTCATAAAGACGCCGATCTCTGATTTGCTCCGATTGAAAGATAGACCTCAAAGCAAGCCGCCTTGAGGTCGACCCAATATATCCTTCAATTGGAGCCAATCAGAGCTTGGCAGCGTTCTGACGTCACCCAGACCCTGCGAAAAGAGGCAGACGAACTTTCGCTCTGCACATCCTTCGAACATGTCTGCAGGCCGTTTTTTTACGCCCAACGTGACGGAACGGTCGTACAAGAAAGAAACACGCCCGAGAAAATTGTCGCACAGACTGTCGTTTGCATGATGTATTGGGGGTGTGACTGCGGTTTTAAAGATGGCGCTTGTTTCGCCCGCATAAGCTATCACAAAAGATGAGCTTTTTCAAGTCCTACATTATACTCCCTAAACGCTTGGATTTATGCGAAAACAGAGCGTAATTTTATTCTTCGCAACAGTATTGTGTCGGTAAACTTCAAATGTTAAATTCATTTAAACGTTCTTTTTTATTATTATTAGCTGTTAATCACGCTGGAGAGTAAGTACGGTGATTTCGGTGAAGCGTGCAGCTGTTGGCGTTTCCTACACCGATAACTTAACCTCCCCCTTTCCCCCTTTACTTTTCACAAAAGGAAGAGAGCAGCGTATGAACAATTGAATCACCGTCGACTGTATATTGGTATAGGTCTAAATTGTGGTTTTTGCGCTTACTTTTTTTAAGCTCAAATCAGAGAAAGCGTCTGTCTAGCGCCCGTAAAATTATCGTTCTTTTTTTTTTTCCGCTTTACGTGTCTAGAATAAACAAGAGCTCGATTCAATTTCAGCTGGGTTCCGAAGTAGTAATCCTCGCGGAAGGAACGCAGTCGAACACAGTTTGAAAGAGATAGGGGACGTCAATATTGTTACTGCGAAGGACACGAATAGCGCTCCTCGCATACAGACGCTTTGAAGCAGCTGTGCATGGACGCCGCCATAACTGACCTTCACTTTTTGTTTCCTCCTATTTCGTTTATTTCAGTTCATCTTTAGTATAGCAGGTCAGGTTAATGCCACATTAGATTCAACTGTGTCCTTTTCTAAAGCATCGGACTTTGTATAGGATCGTCAAGTACCGTTTCAGTTGCTCGGCATCTCGGTAAGACAAGAGAAGGTCAGCTACGGCGGCTGTAATTTGGCGCGTGTGTAAAGCGTCTATATGACTGGAGAGCCCAACGGCGCGCGAGCTCGGTCGGCGGGCAGTTTTGGAATTAAACCCATCTTCGCAGGCGTCAGTTTTGGCGCTCCTTCTCTGAGTAGCAACGTAATAGCACCGTAGAACCGTATCTCCACCAAATGTTACGATGATATTTTGAGAACGAGCACCCAAAACTGACGTCGTCTGCGAAGGTTCGTTTCATTCCAAAACTGCCCGCCGACCGAGCTCGCGCAGTTTCGCGCACTGGTCATGCATTTGCTAGGCGCCTTAGTCGTCTTCTTCACGGTAACACTATTTTCGAACAAAATGAAGCCTTCAAAGTCCGATGAAAAAGAATGCGCTGAAAAACTGAGGGAAAAGAGGAAATGAGAGCGTACATGGACGTCAGAACGCCGAGATCCGGTTGAAAGGATTAGTGGGCAGACCAAAATCTAGCTGCCTTTGTCTCGACTGCACTTAGAGAACGCGTCAAGGTCCCAACGCGCAGTTGCGTTTGAGAGGGTTTGAGTGCGTTTGACTGCCTTGCGGCTGCGAGAAACCAGGACATCCCTACTTCTTATGTCACGCACCGTACTATTCCTTGAATCGGACTCCACGCTTCGTATGAAGCAGAGACCTGCCGGTGACTCGCTTTCATTTCTCGACGCAAGGCAGTCAGACGCTTTCAAACGCATTCAAACGCAACTCCGCGTAGGGGGCTTTAGAACGACGAACATCGGCGTCCAGCGTATGGCTTTCCCATTGGAACACGTTCGACGAGTGCGGTGGAGTTAAAGACCAGCTACCTTTTGCGTATACCCACTAATCATTCCAGCCAGTGCTTGGCGTTCTGAAGTCACCGCGCGCTCACGTCTTCCCCTCTCCCTCGCTTTCTCGGCACATTAGTTTCGAAAAGAAACAGAAAAAATTCTTCCAAGCAGGCCCATCACAAGTTAAATCTATCGCCGTCAGGGTGTCCGAATGAACTGGGTTGACAGTCCACTCACAGCGAGTTGGGCTCTTTTCGGATAACTGTAAAAAAAAGATAAAGACGAGGAAATTAAAAAAAAAAAAAAAACGAGAGAAACCAAGACATTTGCTGCGAAGGATTACGGATCTGACAGTAATTCGGATTTTTCGAGGCGACCATGTTCTCCAGAGATTAGACCGCTGAAAGGCGAGCGAATTGGAAGACGCGACGGACACTGCACTCTGAGGACATCAGCGCCCAGCCGTCTTTTCCGGGGGGGAAGCGGACCCCGATAGGGCCCGTGTCGCTGAACCCCCGGGATATACAGACTGCCCGGATGGTAGTAGAGCTAGCAGGGTTCGCGTGACGAGATTTTTAACTCTGCCTTTCCACTTTAAACGACTCCTCTTCGTGGACCTTTTTATTAAATCTCACTTTGTTACGAGCCGTAATAAACTTGGTGAAAGACACGGAAGAAGCTGTACGGCGTGCAAGATCGCCTCTTCCTCGCGCATCTCGGGCGTTTTTTAACCCGCCAAATGCGCCCACGTGCTTTCAGTTTACCCCCTACCTCAACCAATGAGGAGACGAGGTTGGCTGCCTCGTCATCGCGCATCCCTTGCGCGTTCGCTGTATTGCCCTTTGACCGGTGGACCCATCCCTGTGCTCTGATGCGCCAAAGGCGCATTCTGACACAATCGCTCGCCGTATAGAGTCAGAGGCAACTAAGGAGACTGAGGGCGCGGCGAGTCCGGACATCTTATTCTCGTTCCGCAGCCAATAAGATTGCAGCGTGAACATACTAAGCCACGCCCTACGTTTCTTAGCATGTCGGTGACTACAGTGAAAAAGCCGTATCTTCCGCAGGAATACACGTTCATACAAAGCGTATTTATCGATATTTCCTCTCTTCGAATCGGAGCACCCGATAAGGGTCTGCGCAGAGTGCAGGTTTCTCTCCTTTTCATGACGGGGTTGCGATGACGTCATGAACGTCGAGCTCTGATTGGCTTCGATGGGATGGACAGTAGGTAGACCTCCGGGCAGCAAGCATCGAGGTCTGCGCGCTGTCCCTCCAATCAAAGTCAGTTGGAGCTCGGCATTCTGACGTCATCGCAACCCCTGCGCAAGAAGCAGACGAACTTGCGATCCGCGTGTCATTTGTAGCGCTTGAGGCCTTGTAATCTGCTGACCTGAGCTAATGACTTAAGTCTCTAATCACACTAGTAGTACGTCAGCCTCCAGACAGTGTCTGGGGCGTGATTATATCTTGTTTAGCGGTTTGTCTCATTACTCACACAAAAGATGTTTTCAGGCACGTTCAAAGCACGCATGGGTCGATACAGAATTGTGCAAACAAAATTCTTTTCAGTACTGTGTGCTGCAAGCATACAGTCCGCAGCGACTGGAGGTAACGAAAGTCGCTTCGGTGCTCTGATCTCTATAACAATTGCTGGATCGCGTTTGATTGCTCTGCGATTGCTGTCACTGGCGGCCATCTTTTTGGTAGAGTTATATTACCTCTAGCCATGGTACAGCCGATGCAGCCACTATCATTCATCCATGGCAGACAGCGTTGTGGCAGTTGTGGTGGCACGCTGCCATCAATATAGCGTAGGTCATATGTCGTGCTTGGTTGAAATTGTTTGACGAAACATATTTCTGAAACCCGTCGTGAACGGTAGCCCGATCTTTGAGGACCCGGTGAAAGTTTCGCGAAATCACAGAACCGGGGAAAAGAAGCACATCATGCATCGAAAGTCGCATCGAAAGGAGCATCGAAAGCAAACGCCGGTGCGGTGTCTGCTTTCGATGCAAGCTGCGGTGGATTCCCCCCGTGCTGAGCTTTCGTAGAACTTTCGCCGGGTCCTCAAAAATGAGGCTACCGTTAACGCCGGGTTTTAAGAATCTGCTTCGTCGAACAACTTCAATCAAGCACGAAATGTCACCCACGGTACAGTGTACTATAGATCCACGGCTATTTTGTGGCAGCCTGCCGCCATTGCGCTGTCTGCCATATTACTATGATGGCTAGAGATAATATAACTCTACCAAAAAGATGGCCGACCGTGGCCGCATTCCCGCCCATAGGCGGAGCTGGTCAAAGGCGATCCAGCAATTGTGATTGAGATCAGTGCTTCGGTAAATATAAAAGAGACGACTCGGTTGCTTGAGCTCTGACATCGATTTCCGACTCGGCAACTTGCGGGTGTTTGAGGTGAAAATATTCAGCTGAAGGCATGGAACGGTCAGCGAGCTGTAACAGGAAAAGAACGTTTTTGTCTTGATCAA
Organism: Ixodes scapularis; assembly: GCF_016920785.2. Lineage (NCBI taxonomy): Eukaryota > Metazoa > Arthropoda > Arachnida > Ixodida > Ixodidae > Ixodes > Ixodes scapularis. The sequence goes on along the minus strand of NW_024609880.1, from coordinate 32,730,244 downwards.
TGTCGTTACAGTGGACAATATTGCATATACAGATCACCGCGCAAAAAGATGTGCGAAGGTTCGGCGGAACCCGACAAGAGGAATTCCCCATAAAACCTTTACAATGGAGGTCGACATCTTGCCAAAAAACATTTCCCCGAGCAAGCAAAAGAAAGTTCGGAGAAGGGGCAACTTCCAATTCGAAACTATATTCTGACACTCTCTTTGCGGGAACAAAATTCTACGGTATATTTTATAGATTGTACGCTGTGCTCTTGCCGTTACGAACGAACGCTTGGTCAATCCGTGCATCCTGAAATGTGAAGGATATACTTTGTTTCACTCTTAAAGGGGTTATGACACGCCAAAAATAAAATAAGAGATTACTATACAGTACTAGGACCCATAGTGTGTTCCTATAATCCTGCGAAATCGGTTTTGAAAATGGCGTGATAGTTCTGTGGATAAATCGATTTATTCGCGAGTCCCTCGGATCCGCCCCATTCAAAAAGGCCGCTGTGGCTGGAAGGCTGGTGACGTAGCCAGCCTCCCGCGCGGCATCTCCTTGCACGTGTTCACAGACTTGGCTCTCTTGGCGTCTCGAGCTTCAGCTTCCTCGTTTACCATCCACGTTACGAGCGTGCGGTCCGTGACGATTACGTTTACGGCATCGCTCGCCTTGTCAAGGTGTTCGCCATTGATCGTAGCAGCGATGAGAGCGATTGATTTCAAGAGATGCTGGAAGCTGTTCATTTTGACTGTGACCCGCTGGCGACCAGCTCCAGCGACGGCGAGTTGCGTACGAACTCGCCATGGTCGCCGTCGTCCGGGAATATACCGCAGGTGCATGCAGGGTGGAAGGTCAACGGGCCGGGGGCGAGAGCGAGCATAGCGTTCGGGTTGCTGAGTTACGTGAGCGGTTTTGATCTTACCGCGGCGAGGCGAGCTCGGGCGATTATGGAGGCGCCTAGAATGAGAGAGCGTTCATGATCACGTGGTTTATGGACACCATGGTATAACTAACTCGGGCAGCGTTGCCTGGTCGCCAGATGAAAATGATAGAAATTCGTAAATTTGTCATTGCAATCACCAGAGCTCTAAAAATTGCGTAGTGTGGTGTATATACTAAATAGCCTATGAGCATTCCATTTCAAGGATAATATATCCGTTTAATTTTCGTGTCATAACACATTTAAAACGCGCGCCAGTGTTTCGCGAGTGCACAGATGCCGCCCCGGATATTCGCGCCTAAAATTCACTATAGGTGGGGCCACTCGTTTTTCAAAGTTGCGGTTATAGTGACGGTCGGAGATGCGTGCCGGTATACCAGTTTCTGAGTTTGTCTAGTGTGCTAGCTCCACTGAGCGACGTGAATTATTCCCGAAAGTCAGGGTGTTATGAGCGGAGGTCGCCTTTTAGAGCGCAGCTCTTAGGGGCCCGTTTCCAGCCTGAGCGGCGTCGCCGTTGGCGTCGGCGTCGCCGTCGGCGTCGGCGTCGGCGTCGGCGTCGGCGTCGGCGTCGGCGTCGGCGTCGGCGTAACCGCGCCCCTCCCTCTCCTCCTCCTCCCTCTCTTTCTCCCCCTCCTCCTCCCCTCCTCCTCCTCCCCCTTCTTCTCCTCCCCTCCTCCTCCCCCCCTCTTCCTCCTCCCCCCTCCTTCTCCTCCTCCCCTCATTGTCCGGCTTGAGCGGCAAGGAGGAAAGCAGTACGAAGGTGGAGGAGGGGGGGAGGAGAGACGAGGAGGCGGAGGCGAGGGGAGGGGAGGAGCTTGAAGGACGAGGAGGTGGTAAAGGAGAGGGAGGGGGAGCAGGAGGGGAGGAGGACTAGCAGGCATGATCACGAGGGAGGAGGAGGAATATACCCTCCACTCCTCCTCTTTAAGAGCTGCGCTCCAATTCGGCGTTACAGGAAGTTGTAAATGGCTTTCACTTTTTTATCCTGAAAACAAAAACAGTGTTTACGTAATATTTGCGCCAGGAGGCACGTTTAAAATCTGGAGCCAAACCGAAACTAACCTCTCTTTTGAATTTAATTTCTCGGTATAAGTGTTAATTTCGGATTTTTTTTCATAAATTAATAAGTGTAATTATTGAACTAAAAAGGTTTATAGCGGAAACTTTATTTTGTGACATATGTGTGACACCCAGGCACTTCCAAATATTTTGGAGAGTTCAGAGTCCCTTCGAAGACAGGGCCTTTTATACACCTTAGAGGTAATATAGAATATTGTATTTGTTGAAAGCAAATTGGTGCTGGTATCTGTACGTGTTCTTGCTGCCTTTTCTTGTTCATATAATTTTCATGTGAAATCATGAGCTGCGGGCCTTTTAATGGGTTCTTGGGTAGTTAGATTATTAATTGCTTTAACTCTGCTTTCAGCATGCGAATAACAGAATCAGTCCAAATTTTACAAGATATCGCCAGGGGTGATGAGTTTACCAACTGACCCGTTAGCTCAAGCTCTCGCTCTCTCGACCATTTCTGTTTCTTCTTTATACTTCCATGCGGGCGGCTGCTCAAAACGAAATATACAACAAAACGGTTTATACTCAAACTTGTGACAAACAAAAAAAAAATTCATGGGACCACACTTAAACATAAACGCTTAGGCTGTAGTTTTATTTTATTCCTGCGCCGCGCCTTGTTCTACTGAAGTACAGGTCTGGTTTATCATCCGCTGTGTATAGTACCTGAAATTTCGTCACTCATCCACATCAAGAAAGCCGGCATTAGTTTGGCACAGATGCCATACACAGAGATTTCCTGATCAAAGTTGCCAAACTGAATTTCGAAAAAGGCATACTTTATGGAGTTTTAGTGGCAGTCCTCAGCTGGTGGTTAAGAATATGGCCCCGTGGAGGTACATCAAGAACAACTTTTTTTTATTTGGCTTCTCGTATGAGACGCAATATTTATAGTACGGCCTTGAATTATTCGCTAGTGCTCGAAAAAAATGTATAAAACCTGTAAAAAAAAAAAAAAAAAAAAAAAAAAACTACGCGTTGCCGAACGTCCGCGAAAATAAGCCGATTGCGGTTAGGACCAGGTGCAAATTTTTTTCATATCTTTCCGTTGTCTAATTGAAGAGTTATCAGCAATTTTACTGAATTTCTAATGAGAAATTCAAACTGAAGACCCGCTTTCGATAGCAAACGGCATCATTCAACCCCTTGTATTCGCGCTCTCCGATGACCATTATTTCCCCGTTGGAAATTTTGGAAAATCGTCTTTTTTAACTTTACCGTTACATACCATTAAGTTATGAAAATTGGCATCTGATCCCCACAGCTAGTGCTGCATTTGGTCAAAAACTGAGCGTTCTGCAATGCGTAGATTTATTTTTGAGATAAGAATAACACTTTCTTTTCTTTCGAAACACGCGTAGTATAAACTTTACTGTAGAGAACAAAAGTAATGTCTCACAAAACATTAAGGATTCACCTGAGAGATGAGTGACAAAGAGAAAACGGATAGCGGTATACTATATATTGGTATAATTCATAGCTGTTTTAGTGAGGTCCGCGGCGTCTGGCAGCAAAGACCTTTCGGAGAACGAAAGTATAAGTTCTGAGCATATGTCCTTTTTTCAACCTTTGGGGCCGCTGTAACGTTTCTAAAATATACATCAGAAAAACGACAGCCACGCAGACACCGTCTCAGGCATGTTCCTTTCTTTGTATGACAGTTCTGTCACATTGGTCATGCCAACAAACTTTCTGCAAGCATCTTGTAAGCGTGCATGTGTATAAAATAAACATGCTTCGAACATTCTTGTGGCGTGTCCGCGGTTAATTTTGTCGGCAGGTCTTCAGACCGTCTCTTTTGTTTGACGTACGATCGGTGTGACCCGGCTTAAAGGGGAAATGGGTTGAACGAAGCTGCTGCGAGTATACCATAGGAAACAGGTCGGCGTTTGTTCGAGGATTCCCACTGTCATTATACTTCCGTCACCTCCGTGAAAAACGACGCGTATACGTCGGCGCTCGGTCATTGTTCCCGAGAAAAATGGCGCTTCTTTTTCTTTTTTCATCTTCAAACCTTTGTTGGGAGGAAACGAGGCTAAGGAGCCCGAGCAGACAGATTACTGATTCGTTCGTCTTTCAAGAGGGGCTGTAACTACGAAAGCTTTGAAGCGAGCGAAGAAAGCAAGAGTAAATCGACCCTGAATATCGAACGAATCGGTTTCTTTTTCGAGCCGAAAAATACTCGTCCTGCTTGTTCTTTATTTGTGTAGTTTTTCACTTGTTTGTACAACTTTAACGTAGGAGTTCTGCCGTCACAGTGATTAACGAAATTGTATCTAGGAAGCGTACATTGATTCTTGTTTTCGAGTCAGTTGAATGTGCAAGGAAGAGGCTTAATTCTCCGTGAGGTCCTTTTCAACGAACTGTCGTTGCATCACTGAACGGGAAAACGCTACCATTACGTGCCGTATATGGCTAAATCATCTGGGGTGGAGAGCGTTTTACGGATGCCCGTTATTGCATTTGTTAAGTGTACGAACTACAGAAAAATTGGATCCATTACAAAATTACGAATTGAAGATAAAAAGATCCACTGGCTTTTGATAACTCATGTCCAACAAGATGTCTTTTTTTTTAATTGAGAGGATTTGTTTTATAATACAAGAAAACACTGTTTTAGAGATACCGACTTTTTATACTTGTTCGTGCAGTGAATGAGTGGATAAACTTCATTGTAGCGACGTGTGACTAACTCTCGGGTGCAGCCCGAGCTCCACCCGAGCGAGCAGTATAGCACGCAGTCAGCAGTCAAGGGCGACGTTGTCCTGGTCAGTAAACATAAATACGACTTAGTTCGAGACTCAGTTTTTATTTATGGGTATCTTTTTCCAGAACTAGATTCGAAACGTACGTACGCAATATCTCGGGATCCCACCGGTCAAGGCATCTCGCTGGAAAACAAAACGTATTTTAAGTAAATTCCTCAGAACTCCTCGATTTCCGAGGGGTGCACACCCAAACGTTTCGGTATCAACCTCGTGAGGTATGCCGCGATTTGGTTCCGTGACAGAAAAACAAAACTACACGAATACGTAGACTCCCACGACCCCGAGCATTGAGTGTAGTCCGTCTTACTTACGACGAACCGCAGCCGACGCTACGACACATCGAAGCCAATCCGAGGCCATGGTAGTGTCACGTGAACTTCGGGAATGACGCGGCGATGCGCGGGGCGTGCGGTCACGTGACGCATTCGCAGCGCCGGATTGGCGGGGACGGCTACTTGTAGCGTCGGCTGCGGTTGGTCCTAGGCGAAACGGAGTACAGGAACAAGGCGTTTGCGCTAAGCTGCCGTCGCAGATCTCTCTCCCGCTTTACCCCGTCTGGCGTTGCGGGGTTGTCTCTGGCGAGGGAGCTACTGCAGGGCTGCAGGTGCTTTCGATAAGCTGTCCGGAGACGGCCCGAGATCCTCGACCACCTTAGCGTACTGTCCGATCGACGTCGGGATTTTGGAAGAGGATCCTCTTTTGTTCTCGCGGTCCAATACTCGAAAGACGTCGGGAGGCCGAGCGTGCTGGGCCGCTCAACGTGAATCAGCCGAAACTCGATTTTTGCCCGTGTTTTTCGTGATAGAGAAGTCGTATCTTACGGGGTACGGGTGGGTGGTGCCTGGGCGCCAAACAGAATTTTGGTTTTGCTTCACTTCTATAAAAAAAAAAAAACTCTCTTTTGTTTTTCTGTTTTGCTCGATAAAAGGCAATGTTTTACCGAGTACCCAGAGTACACTATTTTATATCACGGAACTCCCAGCAGGTGTAACGGTGCAGAGAAACAAACGCCCACACTTTGCGTATATTTATGTTGGGAAAATAGGGGAAAACCATAAAATGGACCCTACAACTATCTACTACATTAGGCAACATCGTTGCGTCGATGAGCTTGAAGCCGCTGGCACACTGCCAATACTCCAACTTCTGAGATAAAAAAGTACGGCGGCAGTTGTTCTCAAGAACCTACATTTGTGGACGCAAGTTAATGAACTAAAATAAACACGGACGAAACTAAATGCGTAACTATTTAGGCAAGGGAATCGTAGCATTTTTTTTTTCTAAATATTACGATAAATTCATCTCCTTTAGAGACTGCGAATTGCTTGAAATTTCTTGGTGTCATTTTTACTGGATCACTTGCTTGGACCGAACACATTGAGTATATGTACCGAAAAGCTTGCAAAGCGATGGGAATGATATCTAAAACTCGTTTTATGTTTCCGAAGGGAGTGAAGCTGCTCTTGTATTATTCTCTGATCTACACACATTACATGTACTGTCTCTTGGTTTTGGGGAACAACGACCAAATGAAACTTGACAACACTGCTTCTAAGACAGAAAAAATTATTTTGCATAATTTGAATTGTTTCTTTTTTTAATTCTTCTGAGGAGCTTTTTTGAAAGCTTGAATTTGTGACAATTAATCATTTATACAACTCTCCTTTCATGGGGTGTCTACAATACGACAGTAAAGCAAAATAACGACTTTCTTTTCGTGCTGTCGGGCTTGGTGACAAGCGTATGAAACGAGGCATAGCGAGAACTGGTGTGTTATAACTTCCCTTACTAATTATGGATTAACCACTTTAAAATATGCACTACCATCTCTTTCAATTGAGCTCGAAGATGAAACGATCGACATTGCTAAAAAAACCAAAGGGTATGCTACGCGATATGTTATTAGAAATAGAGTGATAAGGACTCTTTTGTACCTAATCGATGTAATAAGGTGTAGTATCTTGTTTCTTGCTTGTGTTGTCTGAAATGTTTCTGCTGCTTCTCTGTCACACGGGGTAGGGCCTCATCAAGCTGCAGGCCATGCGCCTTCTTGCCCAATATCCTTACTTTTTATATAAAGGAAAATAAAGAGATTGGTATTAATATTATAATTACCAGAAACAGTCCGCCGGCACTGCGTGAGGCGTGTATCTTCCGTGCATGAGGGTTCTGTCACGTTGTTCATCTGCAGACACAAATGAAGCGTGAATATGTATGAAACGATTATGTTTTAAAGAAGCTTATATCATGTCCCCAGAAAATTATGTCCATCATGACCAAAGCAAACACCCTGCTTTTTTTTTTTTTTTCTATGACCTATTGTACGAGTAGTATGACACGGGTTTTACGGGCATGCTGGCTTAACATACTGGGACCAAGAGTGTTTCTGTATAGAAACGTGAAATGGTTAGGGTATAAGCGTACAAACTCCAAGAAGATGAAAGATCCATTAAACTAGGTGTCTGTTTTAAATTTCCTTAAATTTCCTCACCCTACTGACTGGGGCGAGAGAATAAATGACGGTTCTATTGTCTAAAAAAAAAAGTGCCTCTAAGGAAAATGTGTTTAAGACCTTTGCATCATCGTCTTTCTAGAGAATGGGTCTTTTCATATTGTCAGGTATTGTATATTTATCACCATTCTGCGTAAGATGGGAGCACTTTTAGTAGTGGCTTCTTACCAATCTATAATCTTACTTTTATTCTTTTTTTCCCCTTTGTTTTTTTCCAGGAAGCAGACCTCCCGAAATGCAGATTCCACCCGGAAGCGGCAGCAAAGCCTGGACTTCCGGAGACATCACCGAATATGCAAAACAACTACTTGTTTCTTGTCAATAGACCGGCTCACTTACATTTTCTTGTTTTTGGCGGGAACGTTTCGGTACGCGACTACGGACGCACCGGATAACGTTAAAGCACGTGTACGCATCCAGTTTGGCTCACGGATAACTGCTCCACGGCAAAAGTCGCAAGAACCTCAATAATGCTGTGGCTGTTGTTGTTAGGTCTCGTTCTTTTTTTTTTTTTTTTTTTTTTTTTACGGCGTCAGAATTACAATATGAGTGAACAGTTTCCTGGCTTTTATTTTATAAAAAAACGTAAAGGCGAAAATGTCTTTCTATTTATCTATTTTCCCCATTACGTGTTCACAGCGATTAAACGAGGCATTAAATCGAATATCCGCCAAAGAGAGTAATGAACTGTCTAAGTGGGGCTGTTATCTCTGAGCATAGCTGCGCCTTTCTAAGAACGGTTGACCGGAGCAAAGGGAAAGGTTCCGTACGCTGACCAAACGTATTGTCTCGGGATGCAAGTCGAGGAGATTACTCCTACAAAGGAGGACACTCACAAGCGGAAGAAATGACTTCGTAAAGGAAGCCCGAAAAAGGGCGTGAAAAGAAGTACGAGTGCTTCGAAGGACGGACCTTGATGTGCTCTGGTTAAGCGTTTTTGGTTGTGTAAATTATACTTGTCTTTGATAATTTTAAAATCCATTACTTGTTGCTCGTGTGTGACGTTCGTTAAAGCCGCAGCACAACCGGCCCGTCGCAAAGAATTTCGAATTGAGCAGCCAAGAACTCTTGAAGAATCGCACCCCAGCGTTTCGCGGAAACTACCGTGGTGCCGTTTGCAAACGTGCGCGCGGTGTCACATTCTTGTGCTGTGGTAGGAGCCTTTCATTACCCGAGAGAGATTACTTCCGAGTGCTGTGTGTTAATTAGAAATATAAAACATTATTGGAATTTATTAACACACGTTTTACCCGATTAGAATTATAAGGACAAAGTTCGTATTGACACGTCATCATTTAATTCTTTGAACCGCGTTTTAAAACACGGGAAATACCAAAGGCTAGCAGCTACCAGTATGCCATGAAATGTCGGCTAGCTTGATTTATAGCAAACTACACCACGGTCTTTGATGATCTTGGTATAAAACTGTCGTAAGAGGTGAAAAAAACGCCGCGCCGTGTAACGATACGTAATATCGGTTAACACATATCCGAAGAATATTTGCTAACATAAGCATGCGCTGTGTTTAATTAACGATTGCCCGCCCGTCACGGCAGCTCTGCTGTTGCTGGTTGGTTTCGGCACTACCATTGTCAGCGCAAGTCAATCCGATCGTTACTGTCCGGGCGCTGGTGCTAGTGCCGAGCGGCTTCAATTCCGTTCTCCCGAAAGAATGGATATTTCTACGAGGCATGCTTTTGGGATGGTTTCATGCCGCCAGTAGCCTGTTTATCTCGAAGGGCCAAATTCATTATAATTAATTAATTCCTGAACGCTGACGAAACACAGGGTGCGTTTAGTCCTGTGCATCTCATTAAGGCTCTGCAGCCAATCCGATTGTGGCATTAGTCGATAAGAGCGACAAAAGAACCAATCAAACGCAAGATGCTTGAATATAATTAGCCACACCATCGTTTTTCAGGCTGTCGGTGGCTTAACTTATACTTCGACCTTGAACTTTCGGATGCTCCTGGTTGCTTCTTTGTTTTACGAGGAGAAGAAAACTTCGCAGGGACTTAGCAGAGACAGCGACCGAATTTTTTATTATAGGCAACACTGTAAAAGGGGTCAGGCTTCCTCGTTGTTTTACCACACAGAAATTTTTGAGCATATTATCCTTCCGACGAGGGCCAGAACGGAATGTTTAGATCCCAAAACTAAATACTCTTTGAAACTAAACGGGTGTGCAGGCGAGATGGTTCAATACTGACATGGTAACCGGGGAGAGGGGAAAAAACGGGGCGGACAACACAAAGCTTCGGAACACTGCTGAAGATGTAATAGGCCGATTAAATAGGCCCACGACCAAGAAAAGTACTACACACCAAACAGGTTGAGAGGTTGAGGTTTAACGAATGTGTGGGAGCCGTGAAACTGGAAAAATGAAAGATGAACTGTTTGCTTTCGTAATGTTGCGGATATACGTCCACTTATGTAGTGAGAAATCTAAAACAGTGCGTGCAATCATTCACCTCGCATCTTCGATGATATAAAGCGGCAGGAACTGCATCACAGATTGGATGCGCTTCAAAAAAAAGAAAAAGGACTGAAGAGAACAGCTTTGTTATGAAGTGTAGACCTAACGAGAGAGAGACAAGAAATACAGTTTTTTTGTGACGTTTGTAACCCTTCATGCCCCTCCCAAGTATGACCTCCCATAAAACATACAAAATACAAAAAAGAAGGCGAAATAAAAAGCGACCGAATATCAGACGTGTTACCATTCATGCCACCCCGTGTATAGATTGAGAGAGGAAAAGGACGAATAAATTTTATAAGCGCTATTTGTGTGTGTGTGTGTTGTCTTTTTTTTTTTTTTCCTCTTTGGGTTAATCGAGCCGGTACGAGGTTTTCTGCTTCTTGGTGTTAGGTAAGTGAGAGAAGAAGAAAAAAGAGAGATTACAAAAATTAGGGGGCACACACAGAAAGCACGGAAATTGTTCAACCTGCCTCCGCGACGTATATGTAAGTGTACAGAATATAGGGGGGGGGGGGGGGGGGGGGGAGAACGTAATATAACTTTGGCAGTTAAAGGAGAACTTAAGCGAAATTTTGAGGGTCCCTGATTTGCCTCAAAATTGGGTCGAAACATCAGTCGTCACGGCTGTAACTGTAACTCAAATAATAGATCAAGACCACTTTTCTCGCGAAGTTATCCTGTTTGAAATTTGTTCCTCAGCGTCTTTTTTCTTGTGGACGCGATAAACGATGGTGCATATTGGACAGTGCAACTCTTTCCTAATTAGTTACGAAAGAGTTGGATGGTGCTAAATAAATGCTGTGTAAGCTCAGTCCTGCCGATATATGTATATATTTATTAGGGCTGGGCGTCGATTAAAAATTTTAACCCGATTAATCGCTACCCTTTAATCGATTAATTAATCGATTAATCGGTTTCGTTGATTTTTATAAATAATATGTTAAAAATAATGCAACAACGCGTCTTGCCATTGAAGACGTATTTTACTCTCTGTTACACGGCGCAAAGGGCATTTAGAATTGAAGATACATATAGTTGAAGGATTCAAAGACACACATATTTTTGCTCCAGCTCCGAAGACAAAGTAGTTTGTCCACATTTTCCGACAGGAAGAAGAGAAATCAGGGCTTGGCTATGCTTTATTCTTTCTTCAGAGAAAGGGGCCTTGATCAGAAGGTGTTGATTGTTTGTGTTCTGGCGAATAATCCTTGCTGCAGCGGCGTAGATGAGTGCTTCGCTCGTAGGTAATTAATATACTGCAGCGAACTGACGCTTCCACTGTAGGAAAACGGCTTTTTTGCAGATGATGCAGTGGACTTGCTCTCGAGTTAAAAACTTCACCGCTGAAGTTTACTTTAAACCCAAACTTCCCAGCGAGATTGCATTTCATACTCGTGAACTCGTCCATTTTTACGGACCGAATACTGGAACAAGTAACCACGGCGTTGTTAGATTCCCAGCTTGTTTTTCTGCTTGTTTGTCTTGCCTGGTCGGGATATTTAATAGATCCTCAACACGTGAAGTTTCGCGGTCGCGCGGGGATCGATTGCGGGCCCGGCTTGTTCGTCTGGTCTCGGCAGAACTGTAATGTATATCCTCGAACACGTGACGCTTCGCGAGCGCGAGAATTGAACCTTGCTCATAGCACCTGGCTGGGTACAGAAAACCAGGATAGAGCCACGCGTGCGTCCATTTGACTTCTTTTTGAGTACCGACTAAAAAACCGATTAACCGGTTAAAACATTTGATCGCGATTAGAGCCTTAATCGATTCATCGGAAGGTTAATCGATCAATTGCCCAGCCCTAATATTTATATATATATATATATATATATAAATATATATTTATATATTGTATATGTATATATACAATATGTATATTATACAATATGTATATTATGTATATTGTACAATATACAATATGTATATTGTATATGTGTGTATGTGTGTGTGTGTGTGTGTGTGTGTGTATGTGTGTGTGTGTGTGTGTGTGTGTGTGTGTGTGTGTGTGTGTGTGTGTGTGTGATATTTGCGACATAATCTTTTTGTTTAGACTGCCTGCTCGACCTGAAAGTATCACAACGCGGGAGGTTACTTCGCTACAAAGGGCTGGAAACTGTGGATGTTGTATTTGGCATTACCTCTTGTGGCAGTTTTTTTTTGTAGCTATTTTGAATATATAAATAACAAAATTCCATGCCGCGTAGAGTAAATCCCGGGGATTCCAAAAATGTAGTCATATCAAGTAGCTAAAAAGCCGACGTTTTTTTTTTGGTTTTGTTTTTTTGATTAGTGGAATACACCGATCAAATAAAGGTGTAAAAGGCCCCTGCTCATAGATATCGAAGCATACAGGTAAGTGAATGTACACAATAGTGTTTTTGTTTCGCATATATAGGAGGGATAAAGACTTTTAGACTTTGGGGAGGTTTCCAAAATTTCATGCCGCCCATGGCACAGGGAGCAGTAGAACTTTGCTCTTAAGCTTGCCCCTGAAAATATTGATCTGAAACATGCTAATATAACACCAAGACGAAGTGTACAAAATTTAAAAACTAAACGCGCACAACTTTTTTTGTCATGCCGCTTACATGAGCACTCGTTTGTGCAACGAAAAATTAAAACAAAACACTAAGGACGTTCTTAAAAAAAAACGAGTTACATTTTATTTCTAGCAAATATTTGTTCCGTAAATTAAATATCACGTTCGTTTTCCCCGAACAAGTTTTTTTTTTTTTAAGACGTGTTTATGTTTTTTTTCTAAACGCGAGAAAACACGGAAAAAAGCCGACCAGACGTTACGTCATACAAGGATCTTTCGGCCGCCGAGTGCATGTCGCTCATGTGGGCAGCGCGTGCTATTGCAGGCTTGCCGGGTAAATTTCCACGCACTGACAACAGTCGTAACTCCTCTTTCTTACCTTTTTAAAAATAGCAAGATTGCACATGTATAGATTTGATAGGCGCTGAAGATGTGAGAGTGTGGACATTTGATTCTGAAAAATCTGTATATGATCTCCCGCTCTGGGAAGAGGCGGCTTCATCGGTACTTTGAAAATTATGTTTTCTGTAGTCTCTCTGCACCAAATAAAAAAAAAAGAATCTCAATATTTGTGATCCTGGAGGCCAAATGAAAACGATTTAAGTGTTTTTCCTCAAATACAAAACCGCTTCTATTTCCCTTTAACCAAACGGCAGTTTTGTGTCCAGTGACCTGGACAACAGACGCCAGTGGCTGTACTAAAAACCCCGTAATCAAAGGTAAAATACGTCGTACAGAGGTTCGGAAGTAAATTCGTCAGTCATAAAACCTGACGTGTTCTCCCTCTGCTCTAGCGAGATATTACTTCAATGTATCACTGCTCACCTCGAAAAACGTACATCAAGTATTACGCAGTACTTCTACAAAAATTAATGCGGTGGTAGTTCCCGTCCTTATCAAGCATAGCGGGAGGGTCAATCGAACTAAACCGTCTATAGTCAGACACACGAAATACGCGAGATAAATAAACGAAATATGAACCAAACACCACGGCAACAAATCGCTCCGTGACCTAAGTAGTCAGGAGAGATGATACCCATCACGTGCTATGTAACGTTAGCGCAACATGCGCCACAATAGCGGACTATTTGCACATCATGGAGGAAAAACAGTCGGCGGTAATGAAGAAATAGGAGGAGCTTAACAGTCGGCGGTAATGAAGAAATAGGAGGTGAAATAATAGAACACTGCGGCGCACCTACTTCTATGGAAACCCTGTAGCTACATATTTTTTTCAATTGAAACTAGTTGTGTTCGATCTTGTAGACACTTTTTAACAGGGCTTCGAGAATATGATGCGTACCATAGCCCAGGATAAATCCTACTGGGTGGGAGATATGATGTTGCATTTATCCAGAAACGAAGCAACCGTTATATAAATACATTTTTCTAATATTTTAACCATACATGTCAAAATATATTGGTCTAGTGTTCTATTCAGTCTCGCTGTCTTCCTTTGAAAAGAGGTTTAACAATGGCTGTCTTGAATTGGATGAGAATTGAGCCAGTCTCAATTATTTTGTTGAAGATAGACAGAAGTGTGTACTTAATGTGGCTGAAATTTCTACAAAGACCGTTGAGGCGCATCCCATCGTATCCTTGGGACCTATTTGGTTTCACACAAAAAGTTACGGTCTCAAGGTTGGAAAGGGTCATTTGTAGAAGAAATGCAGACACCATATTTCAGTTAAGGAGGGAAGAAGCGGATGAGTCATTTTGTCGGGCTTTGTGTGAAAATGTTGCGAAAACATTGTTGAAGGCATCATCCGGAACAATTGAATCAGATCTAAAATAAGCGTTGAAAGCATTTCCTTGCGGACGTTTAGGAGAAATGCCCACTAATTCATTATTCAATGACCAGGATTTCGCCAAGTTGGCTCCAGATTTGAACTTCTGTTTTTATGCGAGTAAAGACGCCTTGCTGAACAAATCAGGGCTCCTACCCCGTTCTGAACCGTTCTGAAATCACCAAGAAGTTTTGATTTCTGGGGTGATCAACGAAATCTTTTCCAATAAATTTGTTTAAGTTTTATGGCAAATAGTATATCCTTATTTACCCATCGTAAGATTTTCTTAAACATTTCTAAACCCAAGACGGGGGCTACAAAGAGGGGACAAACACAATTGAAACGCCTCAAAACCCGTAAAAAAAACAGAGAAGACGCCGAGAGGGATGACAATTATAGCGACGAACATGGGAGAATGCCTGCATCAGGAAGGATGATTCATGATAACGTATTGAGACACGCGCGCTGGTTAAAGTTGAACATTACCACAAATCTTAAAGGAGGCTACAAGGAGGGGACAAACACAAGACGTTTCAAATCCCGTACACAAACAGAGAAGACACCGGTGGATATGACAAAGATAACGACGAACATGGGATAATGCCAGCCTTACGAATGATGATTGAAGATAACGTAGTAACCATGAAGTAACGATCCAACATTTTTTCAGTTATGATTGCTACTTTTGCATTTGACAATGGCGACCTTAAATTAATGAAACCTATCTGGGTGATAAGCAAATTGCCTCTGAACAGTTCCTCCCTCGTAGGATCAAGAATTGCCGGATCGATGCCATGATCTCTCAAGAGAGTAAGATATTCGCAAACAAGGGGCTTCGAAGACTTCAGTAAATCGACGTTAAAATCTCATACTAGACCATGGACAGCTTTTTCTGTCAAAGCAGACAGACTCGGAGCTCGGCTAGAAATTCGTAAACTTTTCCAGATGGGGTCGATAAAAGCAGGTATATATCAGAGACCGATGTAAGTATACTCTGTGCAATTGATCCAGATGACCAAAATGCTACATGTATATAAAAAGAAAATGGTTTTGAGTCGGGATAAAAGAATATGTCCGTTCTTTCAATAGAAATATTGATTTCTGTTAGAAAAAATGCGTCAGTTATTGGGAGCACAGAGTTATTAGCAAGTTGGAATTCGTCCTAGCGCTTCTAGATGCTACAGATATTAACATTGAATAAAGTGAAATTACGTGCGCCTAACGTGAAGGTTTCTATGCAATATTGGAGGTTGTTCAGCCAGAACAAGCTAACCATTTCTGTCTAGACGATTAACTCCCATGTTTCAGTATTAGAATTGCGAAGTATCGTGGACCCCTCGCTTTGTTTTGAGAACATTTTGCCGTGTCGTACCCATAAAAGCTTAAAGTCCTTCTCCTTCCCTCTAGTTCGTGCCATCCATAATAGTTTACAGTTGAAATCTGTGAGCTTATCACTGAAATATATTCGAGGATGAGCACCGTCACTAGGTAGGGAGTCGAGCTTCTCACGGTGTGACATCCAACGTTCTTTCAGAGCAACAGACGAGAACCTAACCATGATGGGAGGTACAACACCAGGCCTAGCAGGCAGGCGATGGGCGGACACGACATGTCCATCCTTATAAACCTAAACGTTAATTTTTTCCGCGATGTCTGTTATGATGTCAAGAATATTTTCCTGAGGCGTCAACAAAATACGCTGTATATACACGTTGGAAAGATGACTGACTTGCTCTGTGTCATTTTGGTTGAATTCAGCTGACCTATTTCGATGTCCTGCTCCACTGTAGACAATCGCAGAGCGCTCAGTCCTAATTGCAGCGCCTTCATGTTGTGGTCTTGAGATTTTGCTGTTGTCACGAGCGAATCGTAATGAGCGGAGACGAAATTCACGGAATTCTCCAACGCAGACAAGGAGTCTCACACAGTGTCGACCACCTCTTTCATTGATAACAGACCGTCGACTTTTGGGAGTAAAACATGAAAGGAATCACCGGTGTCTTTCCAGGAGGGTAGGAGGTCCAGCTTTTTGTTTACTGTAGCTAGGTTTGGTAGAAAATAATTCAGGTCCGATTGAGACGGCTTGGTGAGATTGGACTCTCTAAGTTTAACTTCGCGAGTCGTCCTAGACACTCGAGGCAACAACATGTTTCATGTTTGAAGGCGCTTATGCCTGCTTTAAAGGTGATTTCAAAAACGCTAGAACATTTCTTTTCCAGATGACTGAATCGTGCACGATCGAAACATTTTGGCCATTGATTGGTAGAGATTCAGAGCATACAAGACAAGTCTTGTCCGATGACATGCTGGAATGCTGTGTATTACGACGTAGCTGTACGTTGTGAGCAAAATGGTTTGAACGCACTTTAAAGTGACCGCATAAATTGGTTTCTTAACTCATCGCGCTGTGATTTACTACAGAGGTGCCTGAAGTCAATGGAAGCTTTCTCTAAAATTGTGGAAAGGTTGGTTCAACTGAGTAGATCAACTAAGCTGAAAAAACTATATTTTTCTATAATCTGCATATATACTAAACGAAGTGTGAGTTACTGTGGCACTATTTGGGCCAAATAAAGCGAAGAATAGGTATTCCAACTCTATTTTCTTTCCATCTGATAAATGTTTCAACCTTAGTAAACGCGAGAATGGCCCACAACAATTTTTCGTAGATTTTGAGATAAAGCGCTTAGCGATACTCTTTCCTAAGAAAAAAACAGTTATTATTTTCTTTCTTTTGGCTCCGGTCGTTTCATGTTAATCTCAGTTAATGAATACACATTCTTCGAACACTTTTTAGTGAATCACAGCACGATAAGTTAAGAAACCGATATATGCGGTCAGTTTAAAATGCGTTCAATCCATTTTGCCAAGGCTGTAAGTACCGGTAGTAGTTCATAATAACCCAAAAGTCAAGATAAAGAAATAGCTCCAGGATCACCAGCAGAGATTAAAGACTACCGCTGCGCGCGCGACCGGGTGCCAGTAAACACTGCATTATATGGTGCTGACTGTGCTTGCACGGACAATCGGGTAAAGATACCAATATGGGGGTGCCAGTTCTGAGCGCAAAATAGGAGGGTTGTCAGAAAAACTTCGCAGGGCCTCGGCGAGGACTACCAGAGGGTGTTTCAAGTCTTGGGCAGAAGGCGTCTTTAGTTGCCGGTGTAGTCACTCAAAGGTGAAGAGATGGATGGTCCAAGATGGAGGTCTTGACCGGTAGTCGGGCGATGGATCATTCGGGTTACTAGGTTGATCTTCGTGTTGCACAGAGTTGCAGTTGCAGTACAGTGGGCTGGGTTTCTCCAAAGATGGAACCTCTGATGCATTACGGTGAACAGAGCGATAAAAACCGGTGTGTAAAAGAAATTGGAATCACTCTAAAGTGGGTTACTATGCGTCCCACTTCGTCTTCGGCTTCTTGAATAATAATAATAATAATAATGATAATAATAATAGTTTATTTAACAGGTGTAGTGGAAACACAATTCAGAAACGGGTCTGTCGAAGCCAACAGGAGGCTTGAAGGAAAATTGAAATCAAGCGACGAAATAAAAAAATAAAAAAACACTAGCAACAGATATATCCCACATTATTACAACGAAACCACAATATATTTCCGAAACATGAATTAGTATAATAAGCAGCAATATTTTTTGCCAAAAAGTAGAAAAACTTAGGCAACAGAGCTAGATTGAGATATTGGTTAGCGGCCTCTCCAGTTCCCTCTCAGTGCTATCTTCAAAGAATCAATCAGGAAGTTTATTGAAGAAAAAAGGCACACAGTAAACACGTTATAGCCTGCCTTATTCAGTGTAGCATCTAAGCGCCTCGATATAATTTGAGCTACGAAGCTCGCTGCGTGCTGCAAGGGGGTGTTTAAAATCATTACAGCAGAAGTGGTGAAGAACGACTGCTCTTAAGAATTGTGAACGGAAACTCGGAATTTATAAAACTTCCAAAATGCCAGTCTTCACTGGAAAAGCATGCTGATATTCCACAGATTTTAAGAAGCCATTCAAGACGCGGTCTACTTTAATACGCCTTGGCACAATTTTCATATAATGCTATGCCGTATATAACTGTACTATACGCCAGCGCATGAGCAATAAATCGCCTACAATAAATTCCATAAAATATGTTTCATGAAAAGTGTACAACTGTCACTTTGAAGTTTCCCGCGTACGAGCAACAAATGTGGTTCCCATGACAACTCCGAGTAAAAAAATACGCCCAAGTAATGGACGCTACTGACGAGGCCCGCACAGTCATGACAATAAGATCTAGGCGGAACAACTGATGTCTAAAGATTCGTACGCTTCATAAGGTTTCTGGCACAAACAAATTTTTGTTTTGGCGGCGTTAATTGTGAATTAATTATCGAAACACCAGTTTACTACTCGTTCTATGTCATGCTGCAGGACCCGTACAGAATGGTAAAAATCAAGGTGACTAGAAACTAGTAAAATATCATCTGCTTACTGAAACACTTTGCAAGTACAAAGTTTTAATTAGACATCATTAACGTAGAGATTAATCAACTAAAGTGGCTAGACCGATCCTTGCGGGACACCAGCTTGGAGCCTTACATACCGTAAAGTTCCGAGAGAACGCCCCCGCCCGAAACCTCGCCCACCCACCTTTTTGGACGAAATATATATTTTAATAAAGTTCCCAAACATCGCCCACCCCCTAAAAATCGCAGTAGCTTCGACGCATTCGAAAGCCCGGGAAGCCCCCGCCGCGAACATACCTCTGGAAAAACCGATGACTCGTCCGCAAACACCGCCAGTGACCCGATTTCTAACAAAAGAGAAGATCTTTTCCGGTTAGATTGATAAGATAAGGGCGAACTAGAAGTGAATCATTCAAGACGTCCGGGTACAAAGGAAAAGAAGAAACAGCTCAAGCAAACAAACTCCACACTAGTAGACAGTCATTCCTCTGCGTGCCCCGCAGCTGTTCACCTGCCCTCGCTTCCAGCATCGACCATGAGGAATAGCTACACCATCGAGAGAAAGGTGGAAGTTGTCCAGTGGCACAAGAAGAATGGAGACAACGTAAGCAAAACTGCAAGACATTTTGAGCTGGACAGGAAACGTGTTCGCGAATGGAGCACCAACTACCAGTCCCTTCTGCAGCAGTGCCACGGCAAAAACAAATTCAAGAGAGCCATCAACAACGGACGGCCGGTCTTCAGCGAAGAGCTCGATGAAGCACTCATGGACTTCTTGGATACCGAGCGGGCGGCGGGGCGAGCGGTGAGCAACCGCGTCCTTCAAGAGCACGCACGCAAGTTGGCGGTTCAGATGAACCTGGGCAACTTCGAAGCTTCGAACCACTACCTGGCCCGCTGGAAAGCCCGCTTCAATGTGTCGATGCGAGTGGGGACGAACGAGAGTCAGAAGCTGCCGGCTGACTACGCTGACGCAATCTCCGTCTTCCGGAGGGCTGTGGGAAGCCTGCGCCTGGAGCACAGTTACTCCAACTTTAGTATAGCCAACATGGACCAAACCATGGTACGCATGGACTGCCCAGCCAAGCGGACAAACAACGTTGCCGGCGAATCAAGCATCCGCATCGTGAACACAGGCTGTGCGCGTCGTGGACTGACGGTTGCACTCTGTGCAACAGCTGCGGGCATCAAACTCCCGGCTCTCATCGTGCTCAAGGAACCGACGGGCCGGATCCCGCCAAGGGCACTGTTCGCACTTCAAATCCCAGGTATTGTCTCAATTTCCGCGTGCGGCCAATGTTACTTCTGGTTTGCCCAAACAAATTTCAGCATAAAAATAAGTTGAAAACATGCACTCACGCCTTTCGCATAAAAAAAAAAAAAGTTTTAGGACAGCGTTGTTTTGTGAACGATATAAAAAGCGCCTTCCACATGTATTTGTGCATTTCTAGTAGAGGGCGCTGCATGGGTTCGTCACAAGTTTTGTTTTTTCATCAATACCGTCAATACTACGCAGCGATGCGGCGATGCTTTCGTGTTTGCGGCTGCTCCGGTTGTTGGTGGTTGGCTTTGCCGGAGTTTGGAATGAAACCGAATCTCGGCTCCTTTCAGAAAATGTGAGAGTGACCTGTTCAAGGAACGGATGGATGACTACGCCGGTCTTCCTCGAATGGGTGCGGAGGGTGTGGGGTGCCAACAAAGACGACGTGAGGCGGCTGCTTGTCTTGGACCAGGCGCCCATTCACAAGACAGAGGCAGCGCGGGAGGCCCTCGACGGGAAGGAAACCGACGTTGTCTTCATTCCTGGCGGGTGCACGTCTATTCTCCAGCCAGCAGACGTGTGCTGGATGAAGCCCTTCAAAGATGCTCTCAGGAATCGTTGGTCCTCCTTCTTGCGGGAAGGGGCTGTCACCGCCAAAGGGAACCTCAAGAAGCCGTCGCGTCAGGATGTCGTCAGCTTCGTGTCCGAGGCTTGGGCATCTCTATCGGAGGAGGCCGTCCTGACGTCGTTCAAGCGCTGCGGCATCTCAACACGCCTCGACGGCTCAGAAGACGGGGAGTTGAACCACCGCCTGGCCTCTGTAAGCGACGAACCAGCGATGGGGCCCGAAGCTCGGGAGAGCATAGTGGACGAAGTAGTGCAACTCGTCTTTGACAGCGACAGCGATGAGTCGTTCGATGGATTTAGCGATGACGAGTGAGCAATAAATGCGTATGCACCGCTGATCTGTCAAATGCAGCCATTTTTTTTGTAGTTTTTGGCCCTTGGCCCGAAACTTCGCCCACCCCATGTTTTTCACCATTTATCTCTTAATTTTGGGTGGGCGTTCTTTCGGAACTTTACGGTAAGTATTTTTAAAATTCCCAACGGACACCATTTGCGAATGTTCACGAAGAAACTTCAAAGTATATTAAAAAAGGACCGCGGAAGCCGTAATCGTAAAGTTTTTTAAAGTTTTACTTTGTGGCTTGCTTGGCGAAGGCCTTTAATACATCCAGAAAAATAGAAGAAGAGCATATGTTGAGTACAAATCCCCTATGTAATAGATCTGAAAAATCCTCAAGCAAAAACAGACTGTCTCTACCAGCTACTAAACTATATTGGTTGCGTGTCAACATGTCAAAAACTGTCAATAAAACTGGATATTAGGATGTAAATATGTTGTTTTCTAATGTATTTCCGATGCAGGCCACGATAGAAATATGATGATAGCACTCTATAGCTTATTAGTCGATGCCTGTTCAAAGATTTGTTTTACGAGTGTGGTTTTTAAGCCCGAAGTGACACACCAGGCTATCGGAAATCTATTTATCATTGTAAAAAAAAAAAAAAAAAACATGCTGTATGTGCCCGAAAATGCGGCATAGATCGGTAACACGAATGCCATCAGCACCTGGTGCTTTGTAGCGCTTTGGTAAAAACTTCATTGCTTGCAATGCAGCTACATCGAAATGGGTGAAACCGCAGACGCCGACATCTTATACACTTGTGGGAAGAATGTAAACCCCTAATCTCTAGTGATACCTATTGAGGCACCAAAAAGTTAGTTGCGGTCGCTCACAAACATCTTTAAGATTATGCCGAAATGTTTTTAAAAGTGCGTGTGAAGCGATTTTTTGTTTTGTTGGTAGCATGCCTTTTGAATGATTCATTCAATTCCCATTTTACTCACGACTTTGATCTCTAATCAAAAATATTTTATTTTTAAGTAACAACGGTTAGCTGAATGTATCGTGGCGTTGGTTCTGCTCCTCATGCTTCGATGCTCCGTCCTCAAGTCGATATTGTTCGGAGCACGGCGGGCGCGTAGCCACGTTGCATCTTCATTCTGAGCTTTAGCCATGATATCGGCCATTAGGCAATGCTTATTCGACCGTTTTCGAATATAAACAACCTTCCTCAAGTCATAATAAAATGCCTGGAAAACCTTGTTTCGACGAAACCGTGTACATATTGGCGTGCTCAACATATTTCAAAACGTCATCCCAGTCAAGGACAGTCACAAACGCACCAAATATTACTGCATCAGTAATCAAAGCAAAAAAACTTTCTGGCATACTATTTCTACTCCCACCAACCTGCTTATCACTTCGACAACCAACGGAGTAGTGATGGTCGGTTAACTTATGCGTGATGACTGCAGTCTATATTGTGCTGTCGGGAGCCCGGACGTTTATGTGGTCAATGCAGGAGGACACCAACTTCTCAGGCAACAGTTCTTCAGGGTGATATAATTTTAAATTCCCTATTCAGACAACAGATTTAAATAATTGCATACTATACATTTGTTCGGTTTGAAGGTATTAATATTGAAGTCACCATACAGACAAAATCGTTGCTTCAAGCGAAACTGTTTAAGTGCGTCTTCTAACTTCGCAAAGAAAAATAATAAGTTTTCTGACAAAGGCCTGTATTCTGAAAATAAGACTTATTAAAACCCAAAAGGGAAATCTTAAGAGCAAGAGATTCCTTATGAAATAAAGACACACTTAGGCTGGTCTTCACCCAATTTTCATCAACGTAGATTACGATACCTCCGCCTCCGATTTTATAACGAGTATGGAATTGTTCCGTATACACACTCAAAGCGACCTGATTGCATTAAAAAGTTAAAGTAATGATTTTCGTAAGGATAAAGACGTCAACTGGGCGTTGCTTATTATTAATGTAAACTCAAAATTCGTCCCAGTATTTCCGTTGGTTTTTAATATTCACACAAATAACTGCTAGTGGGACTGCCAATGCAAATCCCAAAATCTGCAGCGAAAAAAAATTGTAGAACCAAAAAACCACTCCTCATTCTTCAAATAAACTTTTCTATGTCCCTCACTGCGCCATTGCGCACTACTGGTGAGCCTTCAATATTTCTTACGTAGAGTTCTTAGTTTTTCAGCCACACGAATTTGTAGCCAACTTATTTTCATTTTTTCTTGCCAACTAGAAGTGTTTGTTGATCTGGAAATGGTTATCCTTAAAGAATAACCTCGGATAACTTTCAGACTGGGACAACCTGTGCAACCGGCCCCCTGCAGTCATTCAGGCATCTTTGAAAGTTACAGACGTGACATGAATCAACACTGGCGGTTTTGAATTCCGATTTGTGGTAGACTATGGATAGCAGCAATGGCGCGGGATGGAAATAACGGCACGTTTAGTCTGAGCAAGATCTTATTGAACTTAGGTAGATCTTCACCAGGGCCCGTTTGCTCGAAGCACTAACCGCGGCTAAAGTTAGCCGCAGTACCTAAGAGAGGGATGTTGAGATCACGTGACTGGCTCTGTAGGGATGCGGGGAAACATGGCGGTGCCCCAGTGAGTGAGCGCCGCTCGCTTTGGAACTAATATGTCGTTGTGGTTGCAATATCGGGCGCGTTAGTCAGCAACGAATGGTGCAGGAGGCTTTCGCTTTGCCTTACTCACTTAAACCGCAAAGCATGGGCAATGACATCGCCGCATTTTTTGGATAGTGTTTCGATTCTGGGCATTACTAAGCCTATATGAACGCGATAATTGTCGGCATGGCAACGTCTTTGGAAAGCGGATTGTTGATAGCACACAAAAGCAGACGGCGTCCCAACAGACCTTTTTTCTAAATTATCAAAGCACCGAGGTGCGTGCTACGACTGCAGTTGCACGCGTCGCACGTGCTGGCGTCTGCAGTTGTAGCCGTTCTAAAGCAAAAAGTATAAAACAATTTTTGCCTTGCACGCGCGTTCGTTAAAGCCTTATTATGATTTTTTACTTCAAATCTTTTATAAGAGGAAGGCCAGCGCGCGTGAACCGTAGAATTACACTTCCAGCGTTCTCCTCGTGATGCTTGGATAATTTAGAAAGAGTCTGTCGGGACGCTGTCTGCTATAGGCCCGTAGCTCTCAAGTTTTGAGCAGCGCTCCAGGCGAGCAAAATAGAATATTTGGCTCGCGTTTCGAACGTATACGTCATCACGCTTCCCAACTGTAGTTTTTTTATACTTCATTCTATTATAAGTGCCAGCGTAGCAGAGGCTACGAGAGCGAGTTCCGTGCTTTCGGTGTCCCTGCCAAGCATGCACGCGCGCTCGTGCAGTGCGAGCATCGTTCAGGGGAACATGCTTTAGCAAGTATAGCTTGCTTCGCTATCACGAAAAGTGAAACATACGGGCTCACGGAAGCTATGAAAGAGAGCAATAAAATAATAAAGCTGACAGGAATGTTTAATGGGACGCTGAGGCAGCAAGCAGCATAGTTTTTTTTTAATTTTAGTTCCTTTTAAACGTTTTGTTATTTCGCGTCTACAGATGCTGACAGATGCTTGCATTCGAACGTGGCACGTGCAAAATCGAACGTTACAGCGCCGCCTGCATGGTGCTGCCAGAATAACATGGTCGCGTCTTGCGGACGCGCTCGCGCCCCCTGCCCGAGAGCAAGCGGTCTATTGTGTGCTATCAACAATCCGCTTTCCAAAGACGTTGTCATGCCGAAAATTATCGCGTTCATTTAGGCTTAGGAATGTCCAGAATCGAAACACTATCTAAAAAATGCGGCGATGTCATTGCCCATGCTTTGCAGTTTAAGTTAGGTAAGGCAAAGCGAAAGCCTCCTGCCTTATTCGTTGCTGACTAACGCGCCCGATATTGCAGCTACAACGACATATTAGTTCCAAAGCGACCGGCGCTCACTCACTTGGGCACCGCCATGTTTCCCCGCATCCCTACCGTGCCAGTCACGTGATTTCAAAATCCCTCTCCTAGGTCCTGCGGCTAACTTTAGCCGCGGTTAGCGCTTCGAGCAAACGGGCCCAGGAGCGCAATGAATACAATGCAGTTTCATGTCACAACGGTGGCCATACTGTTGCGAATCGTTCAGCTGTCCTTTGAGCCGCGAAATTTCCCGCGGCTGTTCTCCATTGAAACCATGAGTTCCTGGACCTCCTTTGGCAACTAGTAATGCGGTAGCATTACCTGTCCCATGGAGAGAGCCGACGTCATCAGCTTTCAAACCACGCCATACGGCACCGTAAATCCCCTTTATTTATTTTTATTATACATACCCTCAAGCGCCGAAGCATTGCAGAGGGGAGGGGCAAAGCAAACAAAAATAAAACAAACAAACAAAACAAAAAAACATTCGGCAAGAAATTCAAATATTAAAAACACACTTCCATTGGCAAAAGCTGTAAGCAATATCTGTTACGGACAAAATAAACAAAATAAAATGACTCATGTTGGCTCACCAAACAGAAATGTAGGCAAAGATTGGCGAAAAAGAAAATAATCAGGTATAGTTGCGATATCTGCTGGAAGGTGGTTCCAGTCGTTTGATGTATACGGTATAAATGAATAAAAAAAGGTGTTTGTTTGGCAACGTGTTAATCCAACTTTATTCGGATGGTCCAGACGGGAAGAGTAATAGTTAGGCAATGAAAAGAAATGGTCTCGTAGCGACTGATGTTGGTACACTTTATGAAACAGGCAAAGTCGAAAAAACTTTCTGCGCAATGACAAAGAGGGTAACAACAAACTGGACTTCATTGATGATATGCTGGCTGTTCGATTATAATTAGACAGAATGAAACGAATGGCGTTATTTTGAATTAGTTCGAGAGCTTTATGCAGAAAGGCGTGGTTAGGATCCCAAATACAGGCTGCGTATTCCAATTTTGACCGTACAAGAGTGTTATAAAGAAGAAGTTTTAAGTTAACTGAGGCCGTTCTGAAGTTTCGTCGTAGGTATCCTAATATGCGGTTAGCGTTGGCGATTATTATATCAATATGAGGCTTCCAGGTTAATGTCCACGATATAGTAACACCCAGATAACAACGATATGAGTTCACAGATTCAAGTTGAATGTTGTTTAGTGTATATTCTTAAGGGCGTGCGCCTTGCCGGGAAACGCGCATTAGTTTGCATTTGTTAGGGTTTAGTTCCATACGCCATTTTTTGCACCAAAGAGTAATATTATTTAAATCAGATTGCAAAATGCGTACATCATCACCATCATGAACTTCCCGATAAGTTACACAGTCATCTGCGTATAAATGCATGGAGGAAGAAACACAACTTGGCAAATCATTAATGAATATTAGAAAAAGGAGCGGGCCTAAAACTGAACCTTGGGGCATGCCCGATACAACATCAGTCAGGGATGAATTAATGCCATTTAGAGTTACATATTGTGAGCGGTTCGTAAGAAAGTGTTCCAGCCAGATTAACAAGTTAGGATCTAGGTTTAATGAAGAAAGTTTAAGCATTAGTAACTTATGATTAACCTTGTCGAACGCTTTAGAAAAATCGAGAAAAATACAGTCAGCCTGATGGTTTTTGTCCAGTATAGCATGCTAACAATGGGTGAAATGAAGCAGCTGAGTTTCACAAGAAAATGAGCGACGGAAACCATGTTGAGCAGGGGCGAAAAATGAATTGGATTCTAGGTAATTAAAAATATGAGAGTACAGAATGTGCTCCATTATTTTACAGGGAATACTTGTTAGTGAAATGGGTCGATAATTTAATGGAGAATGCTTATTACCAGACTTATGCAGTGGAACCACCTTCGCAGTTTTCCATTCTATTGGGAGCGTTCCACACTCAAGAGATTGCTGGAAAATTTGGGCCAAAAGTACATTTTAGTTTGTCTTAGAAATTTTGAGTTAATATTATCGCTTCCACATGACGATGATACTTTCAAAGAATCAATTAACTTTACAATTCCAGTAGGCTCCATGGAAATTGGAAACATAGGGCTAAACTCACAACGTGGAACGTCATAAGATACATTTCCTTCACCTACAGAAAAACTATTTGAAAAAACATTATTAAACACTGATGGATATTCTGCCGGAGGGATTAACGCCCCAGATTAATCGCTAAGAGAAATTAAGCCGTCGTCATTCATATTAACAGTCTTCCAGAACTTTTTGGGGTAATTTAGCAGTAGACTCGGTAAAGTGTTCTTAAAAAAATTTTCTTTGACGTCAGATACAGCTTGGGAATATTCGACCTCAGCAGCAAAGTATGCTTCCCACCGATCAATCGTGTTACGTAATTTAACTGAACGAAAATGTCGCTGTTTTTTATTGGAAAGACGTTTTAGGGTGTTAGTATACCAACGTGCTTTAGCATCAGATTGAATACGCCTGAAGGTTACATGCGCATCAATCAGTGCGTTTACTTTTAAACAAAATAATCTCAAATTTTCCTCTACGCTTCGCTGATCAAATTCTGGCAGATATATGCCCAGATAGCTGCACAGTTTTTGGTTAATAAGATCAAAATTGGCTTTATTGTGGTCAGAAATAAGCTTTACTTTTTTACTATTGATTGGGGGAGCAACTTTGAGATCAAAATTTAACAACGAGTGATCACTTAAGCCTGGAAGATACGTAAGGGAAGATGGAAGGTCAGGGTGTGTCGACAGAATTAAATCAAGTGTGTTAGCAGTATCATTGGCATACCTTGTTGGTTTCTTTACCAGCTGTGTCAAATTAAAACACGCACACAGATCCAAAAAAAGTTGACTCTGAGTTGAAACACCTTGAAAAGAAGGTGGATCAGACCACATGATGTCAGGAAAAGTAAAATCTCCTAATAAAAAAATAGGAGAACTGGGATACTGACAAACAATAGAATTCATAAAGTCATGTAAATCATCAATAAATTTCACTGCGCTGTTTGGGGGACGGTAGCAGACACCCAATAAAATTCTTGTGTTATTTAAAGTGATACAAGCCCAAACCATTTCTAAATCAGAAGCAACATTTACGCAAAATGAAGGTATGCTCTGTGATACGGCTATTATTGTGCCACCCCCATGTCTACCGTCTCTGTCAAAACGATATACATTATATGTTTTATCGCCTTGGCAAATTTCAGAGCTGCAGACATGTTTACTAAGCCATGTTTCCGTAAGAAAGATTAGGTCTGCGTTCGTTGAGCTGACAACAGAGTTAAGCTGATCTCGTTTATTCATAACACTTCTTATGTTAGTAAACGTAACTGAAACAGATGAAAAAAAAGTAAGATGTTCGCCACTGCTTCTTGCACGTAGCTATGACGCTTCTGACAGTGTCTGCGAATTAGAAGATGTCGCTGCCTGACTTTTACGAGAACGGGTGGAATAGGCTTGTTCATTTGAACGTACTCGGTCATGGTCGCTCGAAATAGTTTTGGCACCAGCCAGTCTTTCGCGTGTTTGTTCCCGCAGCCTGTCACCGGCCCTACCTCTTCCGGGCTGGGAAGAGCTAGCAAGATGATCTTGTGCATCGTTCACGTCATTACACCTTCGACAATTTTCGTCATCCCACACATACAGATCCTGATTAATAACCAACTTATCATACTTAAGATATACTTTATCTTCGGGTTTTCTTTTATCTTTAACTGTTGCCCATAACTGTTTCCGGATGTTCTGAATTTTAAGCGAAAAATCTTCTGATACTGAAATTTTCGTTCCCTTAAATCTCCTTTCGTTTCTTAGCAGCTCTATTTTTTCGTTAAAGTCAAACAAACGCAAAATTACAGGGCGAGTTTTGTTTGGTGTCTTTTTACCCAAACGATGAATACGTTCGAGGCTACTGACCTTAATGCCCAGCTTCTCCTCAAATATTCCTGTCAAGACAAACTCCCGGAGAGAATTTGGAGTTTCTGTTTCACGTTCATTGACTCCATATACAATCAAATTATTCCGTCGACTGCGGTTTTCGAGATCATTTATTTTGCTCATTAGTGTTGCAACCTGATGATTTAGATTGTCCACTGCATGCTCACAGTGATCCACTCTTTCTACTGTAGGCGAAAATGACTCCAGCTTTCCTTCTATAGAAGTCAACCTTTTATCTGTTACCGATATGTGCGAGTCTAATTTTTGCTTGAATTGACTTTAGTTCTTTTGAGTTTTCTTTTTGGCTTTCAATGATTTGTGCCAGCTGCTCGTTGATGGTTGGACCAGGGTTCATTTCAACATCCCCGCTCAAATGGAGTGAAGTGAAGCCAGCTCCCAGCTATGAAACCACGCGAAAAGCCTAGATAAACGGAACCTAGTTTCCCCGGTCCCGAAGGAGCGGATTAGAGCTGATGAATTACGACTTCGTTCCCATTGGCTGACGCGTGTCGACGAGGCTTCCATTGGCCGCTGCGCGTCAGTTTCAACGATCGCCACTCCATGGCGCTGCGTGTCCGCTAAGCAGCGGCTCCACCGCTCCACGCCCAAGGTCAGCGCGCGCGCTCAACCGTCAACGCAAGCAAAAAAAGAAAAGAGCGGAAGAGCGGCGTGCATGCTTTTGCATTCACAACTCATAAGAAGTGCTTAGGTGTACCTCGAGCCTTTTTTATTTACCGACTCCTGATTAGCCGTTGCAAGAGCCAGTGCTCAGTCATAGTTCGTACTGAAGGGGTCCACGGCTAACTGAAGTCCTCCCACAGGGTTGTGTAGCTTTTCGACGACGGGCTGAAGAGGCAGCAACTGATTCATCTTCGACGGAAGTGGAAAAAGATATTCGACACTAGATTTTAACGGAAGAAGCTGCGGAAGTGCAGCATTTATTAAAGTCAGTTGATTTCCAACGAAAGTGCGGCTAACTGTCTCTTGCAGACTGCCATCAGCGTCATTAAAGCTCTCCCGAGAGGAACCACCTCAAGCTCTTGCACAAGAGCGAGCATCGCCGATGCGAGAGGTTAGACACCTCCAAATCTCTTCGCGCAGTACCCATTCTCAAGAAAGTGTTCTCCGCGACCCCAGAACATGGTTTACCGGGATGGTAACCACTCCGACGCCATGGCCAGGTGAAGAAACTCTCATCGTCGCGGAGTGACTTATCACACTTGATGCACTCCATTAGCAGCGAAACGCAAAAGAGACTAATAAGCGTTCCTAGAGCATGGTTCAGATAAACGCAAAATCATCAAAGTTTTGTCGGCGGCAGACGAACAGCAAAGTAAAACAAAGGGAGTTTTTTGCCTCATTTGTCAAAAGTGCACTGGTCTGATCCCGACAAAAATTCGCCGCAGCTGCAGTAGATGCAACTTGGGCGACGGCTTTTATGGCCAGCGGAGCTGCGATGAGGGATGGGGCGTCCTCCAATGGCAGACCCTCGACGAAAGGAAGCGCGGTGACGCTCGTCAATCACCAGGACAGGTGTAACGTCAATACTTTAAATCTGCAGATCTCGGGGAATCGGCCATGACTCTTCCAGTGGGTCGTAGAATTCCTTGAGTTCCTGTACAAAACGCAGACGTCAGATCCCCAAAAAATTCGACGCCGACTGCCAATTAATAATAATATTATTAATAATAATTTTTATATTCCATCCAATAATACAATGCTGGTGACTAATCCAAAGCCACTAACGCTGAGTAATCCAAGACAACTGCTGAAGACAATGGAGCGCTTCATATGGCGAACATGTGCCGACAAGTTTGAGCCAAATTAACAGCAGGTCTCGGCTTCGGGGATTCAGAGTGCCTGCAGTGGAGGCGTTCCGTACCGCAAGACCGCCTTATTATGGACCTTTTGCAAACCGTTGTCGTGCTCCGCGTACCGCAGTACCGGAGCATTTGAAGCATGCTTTTAAGCGCGCGCCCGGGTGATACTTTGACCGCGATGAGCGCTTAAAACATGCTTCAAGGGCTCCGGTAGTGCGGTACGCGGAGCACGGCAACGGTTCGCTAAAAGTCCCTATTATATTTCTTACGGTGAGCCCAAAATGGCCAGGGTTCTACTACCTTGCAACGGCAAGGCTCGAACCCTACAGTCAAGGTAAAATTAAGCTGGCAGGTTGAACCAACACCACCTACGATGTTCAAGGCCTCCGAAGATGGTCCTTTTCTTCCATGAAACGGTCATCAAAGACGGATGGCGCCAACTGTGTAAACTGGACTTGAGCTCGATGCCGAGCGTCCTTCGACGCGCTGATTGGACCCGAGCCTCAGCCGAACGCTGACACAGCACTGGTGTACAATCCGCGTCTTTGCTTGCTCTCGCTGCGATGACGTCAGTATTCTAATGTACCGAAGTTTATTATTGTAAGGGGAGTAGCTAAACTGCCTAAATCTTGATTTAGGCGTTAATAACTTCAACTATATCTGAGTGTGCTGCCTTAGCACTCAAGTAAATGCTACATGCCAGTCTGCAATATATAAAGATCCGCGTGTAGCAATTCCGGAGAGTGGCCATACCCTGCCCCGCCCCGAAGGAACCACAAAGCGAGCCAGGAGAAGTGCCCAAATACGTAGTGGCGAGCGTCTCTCGGATTTCATTATTTATTAATACGTCGGCCGCGGCCGGACGTAACGGCATGTACTGTGCGGCGTGAATGGATCCCGAGATTCGTTTTGAGGACGGTCACGCGTCGTGGTTCCGAGATCGTGTGCGCGCGTCAGGGAACAGCAGTCACGCGACGTCAAAAGGCAGTCGTGGTGTCATTCCTGTCACGCCCGTGGCAGCTCTCGTGTCAGGCACACCCCGAAACCACCCGCCGGACACCCTAGATGTAGTAGTAGATCGCATAGAGCTCGGCCTAACGAGATGAGTGCCAAGTTACGACCAAGGAGTGGATCCCCCTACAGGACGTGTCAAGTAATACCAGGGTTCATCGCCACGGCGCGGAGGAATTACAAAAGCCGACTCTTCCTACCGGGAGTATTCACGGGCGGCCATACCTGTGTGCGTGACGTCTGAGCGCGTGCTGACGGCGAGTTTCCGGAGTTCTTTTGCAACATGCATTCCGCACCATCAAGATTAAAGGTCTTAGCAGCCTATTGATGAAAGCTCGTTCTGACCATGCGCTCTAAGCATCGCCCTCAAATATGCCATCCAATGAATACCCCCAATTAGCGGCGAGATGTTTTAGTGGCGCCCTCGTACGGTTCCCCCTTGTGATATCATTACCTTGCAAACAACAAGTTCGATGGTGTTTGTAAATACGATGGTGGAAGCTTGAAATCATTGCGCTCTCAAAGGAACACTGCCAATACCGTCAAAATTAAAGTTATTTCATTGCTCTTATTTCTGTCGATGATAAATCCTTTTCTGACGTCAGAGTCAGCGCTTGGCCAATCGTGAAAGGCCGACCACAGCGACGCTTTCGGTCGCGCACGTCGCCAACACGAGATGTGATCAAGACTTTCCGAGACTAATTTTGTAGTGCAAAACATAAAAAAAAGAGGTGAGTACAGTGATGCAAGTGCAGCAGCTGAAGGAAGGGACCTTCGTGTCCCGTGATACCAAACATCGTCGTTATGTGAAAATTGGAGCTGCGCTACATAAGTATATTTGACCTCGTGTACGGGCACAATAGTGATTTCTCCATAGACCGCGTACCAGAGCGAGAGCGAACATTAATTCTACGTCAAACGCGGAAACTATAAAACAGAGACCTTTGAAATGATTCAGCAGACACGTGTCCAAAAACAGTGAATGCTGCGAAGTGCTTTAAGTGGCACTCACGCTTCAGGAACGGCAGAACATCGCTGGAAGACGAAGAGCGGTAAGGCAACCTTATCCGAGCTCTCCTTGACCTCAGCGACGTTCTGGCATTTTTGTCGCGCGAGTGCCACTCAAAATACCTGGCACACCTCAGGGCTTCTTGAAATAATCCTCCTAAATCATTTCAAAGTCCCGTTTAAAATTTGCAGAGTTGACGTAAAATTGATATTCGCTCTTACTTTGGTTTGCAGTCTGGAGAGGTCGCCATTTTGCTCGTGCGTGCGGTCAAACAAACTAGCGTAACCCAGTTCCAAATGTTTACAAAGCGACGCCCTTTGGCATAATGACGCAGGAAGGCCCCTGCCTTCAACCGCTGCGCGCGCATCACTGTGCTGCCTTTTCTTTTAACGCGGCAATATTAGTCTCGGATCTTTTTGATCACACCTCTTAGTGTACAACACTGTCAAAGCTGCTGACGCGAGCTTAAGGTTTGATCTCGCATATCATTTGCACGCGTTTTCGCGCAAACGAAACCATATGAGATGCCACGCGCTCGCACCACTAGATTTTTTAGCGTTAAATACTGATTATGAAACGGTGTATAATGATGTTTTAATGGCAACGGACTGGGTCGTACCTACTGCCGCGGACAAGATGAGAAGGCAGGAGGAGCTTCTGTTGGATAGCCTCCAGCGCGAGCTTCCTGCGACCTTACAGCTCTTAGACGTTTCGTTCACCTCGAGCGCGCGCATGCAGCCAAAGCACGACGGAAGGCATGCAGCGGGCTGGAGGCTGGTCGTTTGAAATACAAGTACAGACGTTCTCACCCTGTGTGGGAGTATATAATTAGAAACTCTTGCTGCACCCTTCTTAGTTTTCGCCTTCGTAGTTGTAGCTGTTGAAGATTTAAGCATACGTACCGTCACCAAGGGACATTCGGTTTTCAATTACGTGCACTTTGCTTCCTCTTGGAAACGTCTGAAGCGTGAGAGGTAATGCAGGGCGCGACAGCTCATCTGTGATGGCACGTAACATAGTCTGGATGTAACGTAAATTATATACTGTGTTTTTCTCCGTGGCATCACTGAAAGAAAATAGTTATTGTTCTTTTACAGTGTGTGTATTCAGCAAACTCAAGTCATATTTTGCAGAATAAAAGGTCAAAAAGCGCATCGCGCGTTTTAACCTTTTATTCAGTAATGAACCAACTAGCTGAATTCCAAGTTGTAATGCAAGCTATTTCGCAGCCGGCGGGCTTCTTAAAATCTTGATCCGGTTGAACTTGTCGCCGTAGCCAAAGCCAAGGACGAAGACGCCGTCAGCTCATCTGCCGTTCGTGTAAGGAAGGCCTACAAAAATATTCTCAAAACAACTTAAACAAAGATCTGCGTATGTTTTTGTTTAGCTCTATCACACAAAATTGATCCCTCCCAGTAAGAAATTGAAGCTTACTTTAGACAGCTGAGTGATTTCCCGTGTCGTCTTCAGAAGAATGCGCGAATTCTCCGTGAAGATTCTTCTTACATGCTGGGCGCAGTGGCGGCACGAGGGTCAGCGGCACCCGGGGCGGTAGCACGCAGCGACACTCCCCTCCCCCCCCCCCCCCCCCCCGTGCTCGCTCTCACGTGGCCCACCGCGACTCCCCCCCCCCCCCCCCCCCTCGCTCTCGTGGCCCGCCACGACACCCCCCTTGAGCGCTGCACCCGGGGCGGTCCGCCCCCCCCCCCCCCCCCTCCCTCCCTTGTGACGCCACTAGCTGGGCGGACATGCTTCATGCTTTGCTTGAAGGATCACACCATCTATTACAAATTCCTTTGCGAAGCGAGCGGTACAACACGCGTGTTCAAGGAGAAGACGCAAGCCCAAAAATGGGGACAAAATCAACCTATCCGATGAGCGAATGAGTTTATGGAGAAAGTAAGAGTGGGGAAGAGGGGAAATACGAGACGAGAGGTTAGCCTCCCAATGCGGGGTCATATTCCTCTTGAGGAAAGGAAAAGCGAGAGTAGCAAGATGAGAAAGGGGAGAGGTAGTGCCTGACAGTCGGGGTTAGAGTCGCGGTGAGAGGTGCGCGGCCTCGAAGAAATCAATGATGGCCTGGTAAACGTTAATCCTTGTCGTTCATAGTTTTATCGGGAAGAGGGGACTTTGAATATTTTGGTTCCAAATATTATTCGCTGTGATTGTCCTTTGGTGAACCTCCCTTGGTCTTGCGTGTTCTAGGCATACTCCAAGAAATATCCTGCAGATTTTTTGTCACGTCACGCTGGGCACATTTTGAAGAAGATAGCCGTCAAAAGAGGTACAAACTAAAGCAGGTGTTTGCGCAGTCAGTTCGTAATTTGTGCTGTAGATATTGTTGCTTTCTTGTGAATTTTGTTCTTGGAATAAAGGAAGGTGGTGATCCAGAGATCCTTGCAAGGTGAGGGTGATTGGTTTGCACCTCGGATATCATGCTTCGTGCATAGTTGTACGGGTGGATAAAGCCCACGTCGTCGTGGGCTTCTTTGGCAGGGGCATCAGCTTTTTTGTTCCCGTGTACCCCTACACGTGATGGGATCCATCATAGGTAGGTGGTTTTTCCTTAATTTTCCACATTGCGTACAAGTGGGGCAATGTATTTCGCTAGTTGCGTGTCCGTTTCTAGATTTTGAAGTTGTGATAAGGCCCCTCTTGAGTCCGTGAAGATCAAAAGTTGCTCGTTCTTGTCGTGTTCTGATTTTTCGGAGAATGCAATCCACATGGCTGCAATATCTGTGGTAGTTGTGTCAGGGCAGTAACTCAGCCGGACCTTGGAAAAACCGTCCACTTCCAGGTACGATGAAGGCAGCTGTCGTGGACAGAACCCTTTTGCTGCTGCCTGTATAAATGTGAATTTCTTTCTCGGAATAATACCAGATTGTGCCATTCGCGATGTCGCGTACCACAATATCCGCCACGTGGTCACGTCGTGGGATATCTGGACTTTCTCGTGCAATATGGAGGTGATCGTCTTGCTGGTTTGAAGGTGGCAGGGGAGGGATGTTTTGTGGATATCCAATGTGATCGACGAACAGCTTTATGGTTGTGTCAAAGTAAGATTGATCGTGTGACAAAATAACGTCGATGAGCACCTCATACGATGGTTCTCCGAGCAGTCTAGTTGCATGACGAAATCATTTTTCCTGTGCCTGATTCTCGTTTGGGGAGTCACCTGGCTCGACTAGTGTGGAGATTTTCCTTGATGAAGACGGTAGTCTAAGGCAGACCCTGCGTGCACTTCGGTGGAATGTCTCCTCAGCTTTTTACTGGAATTCCGTAATCTCCATCAAAGAGAGGGTGTAGAATATTCTGTTTACGATGAGACCGCGGTAAACTGTCAACATGAATTGCTCGGCGCAGCGTACTTTCCATCCCTCTCCCATGACGGAAAGCTGCGAGAAATGTCTGTCTTAGGTGGAAAGGGGGGGGGGGGGGGGAGGAGCACTAAGAGGGTGGACTGAGTGAGTGCCGTTTAAACGCGCAGGAAAACCTCCCAGAACCCGGAGCAGCGGTGAAAGGGGGGGGGGGGGGGGGGGGGGGGGGGTGCGAGACAGAGAGAGGGAGCTTTAGCGCGCATCGCCATAGATGACGGGGTTGTGCGGGGGGCGACGGCAATTGAGAGAGCGGCGCTATGACTCTCTCCCGGTTATGGCGTAAGAGTTTGCTACGAACGCCACCGGATTTCGGCGGAAAGGGGCACTTTAGCTACCGCTGTAAAACAAACAAACCAGGATAGGCAAATGTAAAATTTTGAAGTTAACATTCGCGAACCCATTCTTCACCAGTAGCAGTGTTCATTGCCTCAGCAATCGGTTTATTTACAGAAGCATAACATATAAAAGATAATGAAAGGAGAGAGAGAAAGAGAGGGAGCAGGTAAGCCGGTAAGACAGAGCGGGGAGATCAAAAAGAGGCAGTGCACTCATCTATGTTCTGTTATATATATATATATATATATATTTATATATATATATATATATATATATATATATATATATATATATATATATATATATATATATATATATATATATAATAGGATCACGGAGGTTTGTTTAGATGAAACGCTAATCTAAAGACCGCCCAGCCTTTTTTTTTTTTTTTTCTTTTTTGCGAGGTGTTTTTTTGTAAGCTTGTTGCACTAGGATTCGCTGTTTGACAAAACCGACGGGAGACGCTCAGTTTCGCGAAATTAGGTTATATTTCCGCGGCTGCCGAAATCTTTGTGTGCCTCAGGGCGACAGGAGAGCTGCGGCATGAAGACACTTTGTCGGCCGCGAAGCAGAGGCAGCTCTATTTGCTCAGCGCTCGGTTATTCTCCTGCTCAAATATGAACGACGGGCCGTCGACGATTTCAAAGGCTCAGAGAGACGTATACCGTCCTGCGTCTCCACATTACCGTACGCCGAAACTCGGCAAAGACTGCTCGTTCGCTTTATTTTTTCCCTCTTTTTGTGAATAGTCTCTAGTGGGGTATTCACCGGAAGCAAGGCTCAATATTTGCGGCGGAAAGCCTTTAGCAAAAATAAAATTGACTGTGGCTGCAACAGAAAATAAGTAATAGGGGAACCGAATATTTACTCACGGTTGGACGAAATGTCTCCGCGGCAAGCGGACCGCATTTCACATTCACATCAAAGGGAACTGTATTTCCGTAGACTAATACTTCACCAAAGTGTCCGTGAACCAAGCTAGGAAGATGTAGAGTCAGGTGTATGACTTCGTCCCACGCAGTTTTCAGATCGTTGACTCCACTGCGCCACGTGCCGGGCCGGTTTTCTTATCATACAAATCATACATTTGAACATTTCGTCGAGTTTGGTAGCTCGAACGAGCTCCATGAAATCTAAAGGGTACGCGTGCAAAATGTTCTCAAATAAACAAGGCGACTGATTGAAACTTTAGAAATCCGCGATTTCTTTTCGAAAGCCTGCTTCGTAAACATTCGGCATCAAACGTCGGGAAGTATTCAACGACTCATCACGATTCGTGACGTTAAGTTTTAAGAAGACATAGAACGAACCTTTCAACACGGCCGTCTCAGTTGCGCTGCCGTTGCGGCGTTCCTGTACTCGGCGTCACCTATTTCGTGCTATATTTTCAAGACTACTCAAGACTAGCGTAGGTTTCGCAGTGCTCCAGCTCTGTCAAATCTAGCTGCGCGATCGCTTGCGAATGAGTCGAATGACGAAACCACGCGACTGCAGCACCGTGGACTGCACAATGTACCACAAAATAGGTTACGCCAATACATTAAAGTGAGAACGCCATCAAAGACTATAGGACCACGCAAACATATACCCACAAACTGCAAGCGCAATATTACGGCGCAGTTTCTGCCTTTGAATGGATGAATGGCGAAGACCAGACTGCAAGAGAGATGACGAAAGCCATGGCGTCGCACTTTCGGCGTTGATTGATTGGCGCCATCTTCTCCTCTGCACCGTGTTCACCTTACGATGAACCGCGGCAGACTCAACTTAAAGGGATGCTGAACCAAAATTTTGGGTGGAAATTCTTGGTCGCAATGGCATACATAGCATGTCCTTTACTTCTAAATGACGTTGTTTTGAGCGAGAAGGCGTAAACAATTGAATAAACACGCAAAATACAATTGTACGCGACCCGTGGTGAGCGTCGTGGAAAGCTCGCTTCGTGACGTGCGCATTCTCATTCGCCTCAAAAGACAGACGGAGCCAAGCCAAGCCAGGCGCTAAGCCGGGTGGCGTTTGTTATTGTTAGTGCCATCTGCCCGCGTGGTACTAGTACCAGCCGCTTTGAGAACAGCCGCCAAGCGAAGAATCAAGGCGAGCACCAAAGAACGAGGAGAATGCGCGGAGGCACCAGTGGCGCTGGGCGCGCAAAGAATGCGCACGTCAGTTTCGCTACGCTTGCTCCCAGAAGGACTCGCTCGCGCCGGCGGCTTTCGGCCGAGGATTCGCTCTTAATTCGAAGAAATACAATAATTCGGGCCCCATCCGTCTGATTGAATATCGTTTTTAGGTACAGTACCATCCCGTGAAGCCCGCTCGGGCAATAATTATGAGATTTGAAATATCGGTTCGGCATCCCTTTAAGGCTCTGTTATCTCCGACGCTGAGAGCAGCGTAGCGCAGCGTAGCGCAGCGTAGCGCAGAACGCGCGCGTTTCATTGGCGCCGGCGACCAGAAACTGGATATCTGCGATCAATCATGCACTGCAGCATCTGTTTGCGCTGCGCCTTTGCTACGCTTTGCGCTTTGCCTTTGCTACGCGTGACACCGAAGTATAACACAGCCTTTAGCCATCGGAGCCGATTCAATGCCATGTGAGTGTCGCGTGACCTTCGGAGCAGTGCAACGCCGCGCGGGGAGCGTGATCGCGTGTGTGATATGTTTGCAGCGCCGTATTTGCTGAGAAGGCTCGAAGCGTCCACTGCGGTCCATCGTGAGGTGAAACGTAGTGTAGCGTTTGCTGCTCTCTAGAGGTATAGACCACTTCTCACACTGATCTCTGTGACAGTTGCTGGATCGCGCTTCCTTGCGTCGCAAATGCGCCCATCAGACGGCCACCTAGCGATACAGGAAGACGGTCTTTTGGAGCGTTGTAGATGCTGGGTGGCAGCCTCCTGAAGAAACGTCTTCTGCTCGTTCCTCGTCATTCCCCGAAGAAGTTTACTTAAAACCTTTTGTAAACGGTGAAAGTTGCCTTTGCGAACACGTGAAAATTTGTATGAAAGCGCAGCACCGTAGGGAAAAGGCAGAACTCGTCGAACGCAAGTCTCGCAGCGTGTTCAGCTTGCTTACACCTTTGCATTTAATTGCATTATAATCAAGCCTCGCCGGTCTCGCAGCGTGAAGAAAGCTTCCTTGGCACGCCGAAGTTCTGCGTCCTTGTGCCTTCGCACGATTTCTCACCTATGAACAATCGAAGCCGCGGCAAACTTTTGAAGGTGTGTCGCGCGTAGATGTCTTCTGGATCTCCTGTTTTTTTGTATTGTTTTTGGTGTTCTGAATCGCCCAGTTATTCCGGCAAGTTACTATCAATGAAGTGAAAGAAATCTATGGTTGTTATTATTCACTATTAGCCATGTTTGTGTTCCAAATCTACTTGAATAAATCGCATGGCTGCACAAATAGAGCAACGATGTGGAGCAAATTAGGTTTTTCAACAATAAGGTATGAAACGGCGAGATCACAATTCCTTGAAACGCGACGGATAGGGTCGTATGCAATCTGTCGCCATCGGCGCCACCGAGGCCCCCCTCCCCTCTTCATTCGCCACTGGATGAAGATCGTTTCTCAACCGTGAGTGCCGCAAGTTACAAATACAGTCGTCAGAGTAAAGTAAAACGCTGCTCCAGTGGCACGTATAGGTCTTCACGTCCATTGCACTCGCCAAACAGATCCATACGGTGTCGACTTTTCATCGGTATCCAAGAGTGCGAAGGCACAAAGACGCAGCATTTCCGCGTGCCAAGGAAGCTTTGATCACGCCGCGAGACTGGCGAGATTGGCGTTTGACGTGTTGTGCCTTATTCCTATACGGCGTTGCTCGTTCGTACAAATTTCAACGTGTTAATAAAGGCAATTATCACCGTTTACACAAGAATAAAAAAAAAAACTTTTTCGGCGAATGATGACGAACGTATAAGAAACGCGTCTTCAGCACGCTGCCGCCCTGCCTCTGCATTGCTCTAAAACGTATACACTTTCTGTGTCGCAAGATCGCTGTCGTCCCGTGGCCGCCTTTGCGCTGCAGCGACAAAGCGGAGATGCGCGATCCAGCAAATTGTCATAGAGATCAGTGATTTCTCTAATTGACATTTTGTTTGCACGCTTCCACCATTGTCTACTGTAGAATGCGTTCTGAGAGTGCGCAGTAGATTTTCACCACATAATATCAGACGCCCCGCATGCGTCCACACCACGGTCGCTCCGAAGTTCCTATCGGGGTGATGAGCGCTGTAAAGGTTCATTGGCCTGTCTTGTACTCCGTTTCACGTTAAAGGCCGACGACCAGACTCGAGATACTGGAAAGCAGAAGATGGTCCTCACCATGGAGGAAGAGGAAACAGGCAACGGTGGAGAGGGTAGAAAGAAGGAAAGGAGAAAGCGAGTGAAAAGTGGAAAGCGCGAACGGGTCGTAGGCTTTTACGTCGGACCGAAGCCCAGGCTACTAACCGCCCGTACACCGATCAAACAACGTCCGAGTGCACCATCATGGGGCTCGTCGTTTTTGGCTATTAGCTTCAACGGAAAAACCAATCAAGTAGAGAAAAAAAATTGGCAGCCATCTTTCACATTAAACTGCTATGATGCATAAAATGCGTTGTAGTGCTTTATAAAACTATAATGCATTATAGGACCATAATGCATTAAGAAATAACAGGACAGTATGCGGAGAGCAAGTCGTCTGCTTCTTGCGTAGGTGACGTCAGGTGACGTCAGAACGACGCCAAGCTCTGATTGGCTTTGATTGAACGGATAGTAGTTGGTAGACCTGAATGCTAGATGCGTTGAGGTCGACCCACTATTTTTTTCTTTCAGTCAGCCAATAACTGCTCTGCGTTCTGACATCATTGAAACCCCTCTGCAAGGACCAGACTAACTCGGTCTCCCCATATAGGGTTATAGAATTGAAGGTAGGTGGAGAGGAAGGCGAAAATGATCGGTGGGACACTCTGGGAGTGACATCACTTAGGGTTGTCTAGAAAACAAAAAATCGTTTCAGCTTATGTTTAGATGCAGCCGACGCTACGAGGTAATGCGAAAAATTGAGCAGTGTCAAAAGCGCGAGTCACTGGGATTTTTGTTGTTTATGATTGGTTCAGCGTTCAGCACGTACAAAAACAAGACAGACACCATGATGGTGCCCTTTTAACGCTGTCCGATTGAACCTATCAGCTCGTAGCCACGGCTGCGTCTGTATTTTAAGTGAAACAAAGTACAGGGGGGTTGCTGTGAGGGGGAAGGGACGAGATGGACGGTGTGGGGGAATCGGTGTGTCGCATGACGTATATATTTCCCGCTATACTTAGCGGGAAAACTGAATGCTTGTATGGTCACGTGACGTTGATTTCCCCCGCTAAAATTATAGAGGAAACTGAATTGGTGTCCAAGGTCACACGACGTGAATTTTTTCGCTAAATGTAGCGGGGAACTGAATTGGTGTATAGGTAACGTGACGACCATTTCCCGCTAAATTTAGCAGAGAAACTCAATTGGTGCATTGGACACAAGACGTGAATTTTTCCGATAAATTCAGCGGGGAAACTTAGTTGACGTAGAGGTCACGTGCCGTCAAATTCCAAGGACGTCAAGGTGCATAGATCACGTCACGTCACGTGACTACACTTTCTCGCTAAATTTAGCGGAAAATTCCCGGTCACACGGACGGACGGACGGAGGGAGGGACAAAACTTTTGGACTGAGGAGCGGCGTTAAAATGCATTTCACGCTTTAAAATGCGCGGGATCACGCCGGATAATCTGTGAATTTTTTTGAATTTTCAATAAACATCAGTTGAGAGTGCGCCTTGTCCTGTTTCCCTTCGTCTGTGTCCCTGTATTTTTTCGGCGCTTTTTGCTTGCTTGGAAGTAAACGTACGAGCATCTTTGGGACTTCCACAAAAGGTCTACTCCCAGCTTTGAAAGAAACCTGTGTGAGTTCCCAATCCTGCAGAACACGGGGTCAGTCTATCGCGGAGGACAATAGAAGGGTCACACGAAATGACGAAGCTAAAACCAGGATTGGATCTGAACATTGCGATCTACGCAGAGACAAATATCGGGTGAAACGTCATGCACACTGTCCCTGCGCACACTGCGTTTTTCAGGTCGAATAGTATTCCGCGCTTTGTCATCCACTCAGATCATTTGTTTGCTCGCCCTAAATGCCTGTTGCTTCCGTCGTCTCTATGCAGGTGAACTCACAAACTTCTCTCTTTTTTTTTCATTATTAGATTGCATTCGCACGTAGGGGCTTAAATAGTTTTAATGTCTATTTCTCGGAGTAAAACGGGCAGCCACTAAGGACTCCGTGCTAGGCAGTGGGAGGAGGGAGAGATCGATCAGCTCTGCGCCTGAGGGTTATTGAAAACGCCATGAAGACTGTGGCGTCGGCTTCGGAATGTCCTGGCCGATCGAGCGTATGCCAATCTCCGCATAACGATATGCGGACATTTGTATGTGCATGGCCCGGCGAACTGCCAGATAAACTGGCGCAAACCTCTATCTTACTCATTCGCTCTTTGAAAGCGATTGCGTGCTGCGGCATTTTAAAACCTCCGGATTCCGATAGTTAGTGACAGCAGAAAATTGCAGAGCGAGCCGTTAGCCTTTTATCATCGCTCATCATCCAATAGGATCGTTGCATTATTTAATAAGAAAGTCGAAGAAAGAATCGCAAAGCAAGGCGCGG
The DNA here is from genome assembly GCF_016920785.2 of Ixodes scapularis. Taxonomy (NCBI): domain Eukaryota; kingdom Metazoa; phylum Arthropoda; class Arachnida; order Ixodida; family Ixodidae; genus Ixodes; species Ixodes scapularis. The sequence goes on along the minus strand of NW_024609880.1, from coordinate 32,687,382 downwards.
CGTAAACATAATGAATCAAACCCTTCGGTTCTTAAACGGTCTCTGCAGCTTACACTGGAGGTCGTTAGTTTTATTTAAAGCCATGCGGCAGTTACGAGGACCTCCTCTTGGAAGCGTCCGCGGCATTTCAGGTGGCGACTACAAGAATAAAGCGTATACAACGCCTCTGGAAGTTTCCCGTATTGAAATTCACTCGATAAACGGTCGTCGTGACGTAACAGGGTGATTCTTTCTCCGCTGTTCCCCGTCCCACCTGTTGTCATGGCGTTAGTCGCGTCGCGTCGGGCAACGCCCATCTCGGGTTCATATTAGCAGCAAGAGCGCATTACAAACAAAGAAAAAAAGGAGAGGACGGATAGAAAGAAAAACACAGCGCTAACTTAAAACGTACGTTTCTTGTTTTATTTATTCGTAAGAACAAGGACTATCGTACAAAAAACACATTAAAAAAAACAAGAGAAAAAAACACGCTGCAAATCTGCGCTCATCTCATGGACTTAAAACGCCATGCAGCATAATTCTTAGCCGGATAAAGACACGGAAGGGGAGCTGATACGCTTGTGATCAAGTGGCGAGATCTTCACTGCCTCAATAACTTACTTAACTAGAAGGTCGCCACTCAGCGTAAATACAGTGTATTTTGTGAGCTGGGGATCACAGCCACAGTCTCGGCCGCGAATCCCTAGATTGCCAGAGGCAGTCTTGTTCGTGTTACAATCTTCTCGCAGCTGATCGTTGAAACATTTGCCATTTTGTGCGGCCCATAGCCTCCTTTACACGAATTTCATACTGACAGAAGGAGGCTATGGTCCGACATACATCTCGGGTGCCTCGGGCGACCGGTTCGATATTAGGAAGAAAGGGGAACCGAAAAAGGCGTTAGGTTACGACAAGTGATTGCAGTATCTTATTACGTGACAGGTTTCGTCGAGCGTCAAAACATAATTTCCGAACGAAAGTTTTGCTATTTTGGTTCGATAATTTGGCAGCGCAATTGAAGTTGGGTAAACGTGCGCGAGGCGTAAAGACCTACGATCGGTATTTTATTTTTTTAAGTTACGTGGACTTGACGTGCTTGGGAAGCGGATGGAATGACTCGCAAGCTTCCGCCGTGCTTTTCTTTTTAAGCGCACCACGGAACTTGTTATACGCAAGTGATGATAAGTGCCGTCACGGCATTCATTGGCCACGCACGCGAATCGAAATAATCGTCGACGGATTGATTGTGGACGAGCGCGGATACGTCCGAGTGACGCAGTGCTCGTGTCTAAAGCGTGAGCTGGATTCGGCTGACCTGCTTCGGCACCGCGAATGCATCGCGGTGAGAAGGCGGAGTGCTTTCGAAGGAAAGGAGGTATGAACTAGTCCACCCTATTTTCAAATTTTCGCAGCAACTATCGGGCTTTAGCTTTTCTACCCTCTTTTTTTTTTTTTTTTTGGCCCGTCCAAAAAAGACATGCGATTAGTAAAATCCCGAAATAAATTAATTTATTTAAGCCCCCCAAAACTCTTTGAATTTCGAATCTTGGGTTGTCGGCGACTGCTCAGAAGCATCAGGGGTAGCCCACGGCTTCATGCGCTATTTTGAATTGCGGAGACCAATTTTTGGGGGTTTGTGCGTTCTTGGCGGATATCTGAGCCATATAATTACCACTTAATTAATGCATCATATTCCTATGAAAAAACGCCCTTTCGTGCTTCAATATGACGAGTCAGAGTTATTTTTTCCACTCTGCCCCTGTCGTAGAATGTCGCTTGTACGGCGCAGAGTATCTCTAGAATAATTAAGAGACATTAAAATACAGTGACCTATGATGCAACTGTAGGAACACCAGACAATCAATAACCAGACAAAACGCATATGGGTTCATACATTTAATCGAGAAACGACTACGCACTCGTAAAAACCTACAGAGTATGCATTCTTCTTTTTTTTTTTTTGTGACTTAAGGAATATGGTAAAAATATTTTTGAATTTTTGAAAAACAAACGTCCTTGCAACACCTTATCTTTAGACACCTGATTTTCTTTTTTTTTACCCGCTATCATGATGGTGAAATGCATAATATTGGCAACTCCAACGCCCTATAGACGGCGGGGCAGTAGTCCCAAGATGGCGGAAGAGATGGCGATAGATTTTCCAAGATTTTCCGAGCACCATCGCGCTGACCCTGGTTAGTGTGTTAAAATTAATTTATCTGCCAATAAACACGAAGCGACCAGGGAAGACGTATATCACGGATGACAACCTCTTGACGTGAGTTAAGAAAATGAGTTTGTTGATTTTTAAAAGTTGCGAAGCGGAAAACAACAATTCCTATCTGAACGCACTCGCTTTTTTCTGTCAAATCTGCATAATGCGGGAACGCGCCGACCAGAACCGTGCGGTAATAGCATTCCCAAGCCGACAGTCTCTGCCACCGTCTCCGTCGCAATCTCCGCTCCTCTGGTTCATCGTTCGTCCGCTAGAAGGCGAGCGGTGGGCTGGAGTTGTGATTACATTTTTTTTTTTTTTACAGCGGAGCTGTTAAGGGCTAGGTTCCCCGGGATTGTGTCCGTGTATATCGACACAAACCTACCTGGACAGCTACCGCCACCTATAAGCGACGGCGGCAAGCACACAACCAGTATGGCTTCCGCCGTCGCTGGTAGATGGCGGCAACCTTTCCAGCTATAATAGAAGAATGGATAGTTGGGTGCGTTGGTGGGAATTCATCGAAGGAAACAGCGCGAAAAACAGACGACGACGAAGAAGAAGCACACAGTGTATCGAGTACAACCAACACCACCTAAACAGAAGGCCTCCGCATGGTTTCCTCTTCTTCTTTGAAACGTCATCACAGTCGGATCGCGCTCGGTCGGCTATTGGACCCGAGCCCGACCTTCGACGCGCTGATTGGCCACGAGCCGCAGCCGAACACTGACGCAGCACTCGTGCCCAATCTCTCGCCTCGATCGATCTGACTATGATGACGCGTGGGGAGGCCTTCTGTCTAGGTGGTGTTGGTACAACTCCGATGGTCTTCCTTCTTCACGAGCGTGGAAAGGCTGAACGCTTTTCTACTACACTCGTATCCCGTATCTGAGGCGCTGCACAAAGAACGTTGATTATCTAGTAAACCCAAGAATAGGGGCTTTTCTTATATTGTTCTCTAAGGAGTGCGGGCACAGCGGGCGTGTGCTCCGCCTACACTATCAGAAAAAAGGGTATGTTCTTACACCCCTTGACCCGTATAAGACACCCCAAAACTTCAGTACGACAGTCAGCGCGCTGGCGCTGAACCGATGATACCAACTTTCATGAGCGGCTTGATAGTCTAGTGGTACAATTTATTAAAATAGCTAATGTACGTGTTACCGACTACAAAAAATAAAGAAAAAGAATGAGTGTTTTCTTGGTCCTACTGCAAAACCTCAGTGTGTGTGTGTGTGTTTTTTTTGTAGTTTTTGATACGTACTTTAGGCCGTTTAATGAGATATATCTCATCAAGCCCCTCCTAAAATTTTGGGCCGTCTGTTCGACGACAGTGCTCTTCTGTACATCAAACTAAAGTTTTGCGGTGCATTACATTGGACAAAGGGCTGTACGACGACATCCTTCTTTCTTTTTTCAGATTGTCTGCGCAAAGGGAAGGCGCGAGCTTCTGCTAGTGACGCAAAGCGACGATAACTCCCTAAAACCCCATGCACTCGTAGTTTCACGGGCTGTGCTGGTTAGTTAAACGCTCGCGCGACATTGCAACTTTATGGAAACTTGGCGTATTCGTTCGTGACTTCCCCACCACTATCATGAAGCAAAAGAAAACGCTTGATGACCTCCTCGTCGCTAAACGAGTGGTATATGTGAACGCTTACCATATACTTACCACACTGCCAAAAGCGCTTGCCTTTTTCTCAGAATATAAGATACTGTACTGAAAGAGCGTACTAGTAATTAGATACAAAAATTGCTTCCTGCCAAGCGTGCTATTTTCACTTTGCCAGACGAATATAGCCCGCAAGAAAACGGAACATCCGTACAGCTGTCTCCTGTCTCCCCTTAATGTGAATTCTACAAAGGCCCTTTCATTTATTAGACATGTCGGCTACTTACCTTTAAGCCTCGGTCATACTGCATCGCCGCAGACATGATGACAAATTTATCTGCGAACATGCCTTAACCATGTTTCAAGCTTGTTTGCTCACGTATGCCTTGAACTTGTCTGCAAACAGTTTTTGCATTACCGATGTGACTGTACTGTCGTACAAGAAAGAAATACGGCTCAGACAGTGTTTACAGACTATCCTTGTTATGATGTATCAACAAAGTGGCCGCGTTTTGAAGCTTTTCATACGCGGTCGCAGCTTTCTCTCCGCCATTCATGAATGCAAGGGCCTGCGGTGTATATCCTTAACGCAAGAAAAGGTCTTGTCATAGCAGTGCACGCTTATTGGAGCCCAATGGAACAAGCGCTCCGAGCAAAGCGTCCTTGTTTCCTACGGGCAACAGTTTCACTACACGCGCATACGCACAGCGGGCTCGGTTTCAGCACCTCGCACCCGCGTTTCTCACTCCAGACTTGTCATCACAAAAATAGGGAAGACACCGCGTTAAGCAGAAACCCCGAAGCTACACAATTCTTTTCTTTTTTTTTCCTCAGGTCTCCCGGTTTTTCCAGGATGAATGGCCGGCACCGCGTTAAAGAGACTCTGATTACACGGGCTCGAGTGATTAATCGCGACCGTTATCTCGTCCTGGCCATCGTCCAAAAAAAAAAAAAAGGAAAGCCTCGAGGGCTCTTTAATTAAACGTGAAACACGCCGGGCGCCGCCGCTAACGCCGCGACAAAAGCCCTTCGTCTACCGGCAGGAGGAACGCCGCGGCTGTAAAACGCCCGGACGTGATAGCGGCACTTCACTTCCGGCTACTTCGTGCATGCCTGGCCGCCGTCCCCCGTTCCCGATAGCGAGGGCTCTTTGTTTACCGAGGACCGCTTAGAGCGCGCCCGAGCGCTTCCTTCGACCGACGGCACCGTGGCTACGGTCGAGACGCGATGCCGCCTAAGGCGACGACGCTGCCTGGGCTCGGGTTTCGGGAGGCCGGTGCGTCAAGTGTGGGGAAACAATGGATAACCTCTCGAGGCGCCGTATCGGATTAACGTCTTCACTTGGAGCGCTCGAAACTGTCTGGAGCAAAGTTGTTTGCTGCAACCTCGGGTTCGAGTTCCTCGGCGGGGATTAGAGCGGAAGATATTTGGAAGGTCGTAGCTTCGAGAGTTGCTTAGGGCGGCAAGGGCTGAGGGCCACAGAGTGGAAAACTATTACAACAGACAAGCAAACGCTGCCTCTTGTTCTCACAAATTAAAACAGTTTTATTAGTTTAGTCTTGTGTAATCGGCTGATTCTGTGCACTAACTTCGCCGGTAATCCTTGGAGTTTGTAGTACGCCGCGCGATCGCAATGCAAAAAGCACAGATATGTTTCCGATAACCATGAGGAAGAACGTACCTGTAAGTACATCAAAGCATAGTGTCGCTGGCTTTACCTAAACTGCCAAGAGGAGCGACCGAAACATAAATTGCTGACAATACTCGGTGTTTCTTTACCTTGGTTGCAATCCCACTGATTTAAGCAGGACAGCTTGAGACAACGTAGGAGATGCGGCAATTTAATTTCCTGAATTGCCACAACGCAACGTTATACTGGTTAATTAAAAAAAATTCTGTTCCAGAAGCTCCGGACCTTTTCCTACTTAGGGTTGTCTAAGGCGAATACCATAAATATATTTCGCTGTCAGTAATGGCCGATTAACACGACGGACTGATCCGCGGACAGATTGATCACATGACGACGTGTCCGCGGTTCGTCCGTCTCCCAAGCGCATCCACTTGAGGGAAACGATGAGCAGACGCCAGCAAGAACGGATCGAACCTGTTCGCCACCCCAGAGTATCACGAAGCTTCAACATCGCACCGTGGTACCGTTGTCCAAGAGAGGAATCGACGTTTGCTGCCGCGATAAAGAATTGCACGCCGCTGTTACTTACAGATAGAGACAAAACACCGTAATAGGCTTCGCGGGAAGCGCTACTAGCTTTATTAACCCAAAGCATGACAGCGACCCAGTCAGGGTCCTGCTCGAGAAGGGTTCGGCGTAGAAGTGACGAAGTTCTGGGCTCGCGGAGGGCGTTTGGAGATGCCTTCACGCATTCCGCGCTCCTGCACAACACTCGGCTACACCACAGCCACAAGACAGGTCTTGGTCGGTGAAATCCTGATTGGATGTGCAAGAATTATCACGGCGTGCTCGACGAGTTTTTACGGGAGCTTCTTGACACGGACCCGGAGGAGTACCGGAACCTGCCTTGCGTCAGCCGGACAAAGTTTCCGCAGTTTCTTTCACGCGTGGAACCAAGAATCGCGCGACAAAATAATCCAGCGAACGCACAAAACATAACGATGCTCAATTTTCGCTTTAATCGTCCCGAAATAAAAAGAGGAAAATTATGTATTGTTGTCGGACTATACGCTTTTTAAGTCAGTTTCCCGCCAAAAATCCGCGAGTGAAAACGGCGCTCGACTTTATCAGTCCGCACGGTACGAGGCGTGGATCACAGGAATCGGTGACGTGCCAATCACGTGGTACACGGTCCGCATACGAAAATGGCGATTCGGTCCGTCGCGTGAATCGGCTATAACTTTCAGAGAAAGTTGTTTCTGTTCGTGTTACGCTGTAAGCGGTAGATGGTTGACAGTAATTCGGAGCAGCGGATTAGCATCATGCTTTGTGTGAAGATTCGTCAACCTCCTATAGTCGGTGACAGATTAAGAACTTAGGGCGAGGGAAAGGAAAACTGGGGAGAAGAAGTAGGTATAGTGATGGAGAGGAGGAAACGTCCCTTTCTCTCCAGCATTCCGCATGCTTTCCTCTTCCCAGCCTTCCATTATCTAGCTCTAGGCTCTTGACCTGTCACCACCAACTATAGTGAATCGTTAACCCTATTAAAAATGGCCTCTGGTGAGCATGCTGTCAAGAAATAGAGTCTTTTCCTCGGTACAGGCAGTTCGAAAAAGGTCGAAATTATGTACACGAGGACGCAAAACGATAGCGGCCCAAGAGGCAAAGGACTGATGAAAATGCAGACAGAATGCAAACCCTTGTGCTTTCAGTTTACAAGTAGGTGTGTTACCATTAGCAGGACATAACGCAAATAAAAATAAAGCGCGAAAGATCCTAATAAAAAAATTGGAATTACAATAAAAAAAATTTAGAAACTCCCCAAAGATAATGTTTCCAGTCCAGCGAGGATTCTACTTGAGAATGCACCTGCGCATCTTCTATTAATATTTTTTGCAGGTTCCTGGCTAAGATATATATTTGGAGAATGTACCATCATCCTTATTCACCGTACTTAGCATCCTACAGTTTTTTTATCTTTTTATTATGAAAAAAAAAAACTTTTATTGACATTCTTGATTTCCACCGTAACACGACAATGTTACTTAGAAGCATTCCGTAAAACTAATTTCAAGCATGCTTTCGGACATGGCACCATCGTCTTACAAAATGCCTGTATTCAGATGGGGTGTATTTTGAAGGGGACATCAGCCACCAGAATAAGCAGACGTAGTTTTCATAGGGCTATTGCGGGTATTAAATTGTCGCGCCTCGTGTTGTTGGAGATCTCTTCTCTTGCGAAGGGCCACCACGTGCTTTGTGTTGTCAATCAGATTGACTCGACGGGAGCCTAGCTTTAGCTTTTTTCCCTGTATCATAGTGTTAGTGCGTGTAACATATTCGTGTGGGAAATATTCAAAAGCAGATATGATTAAAAAGTACTTCGGATGTCTCTTTGATTTACCGGTTTCAAAATTTCGGCTGCAAACCTGTGCTCTCACAGCACGAGAAATTCGATATGAAACTTTTTTTAGAACACCCGCGCTGCAGAACCCAGAGATCCTGGGTTCCATCCCCACCCCTACTCGTTTCGATCTGGATAAGCACCGTACCGGCGTGGGGTCGTGTATTACTACTGCGTGGTGCATGTTAAAGACCCAGGCTAGCAGTCGTACTAACGACTAATTTTAGAGCACAGTTGTTCATACATAACCTCTAGACGAGCTCCTGTTGCTTCTGCTGCTGATGATAATACTATGTATCCAACACTCCAAAACCCAAATATTGCATGTAAACTCAACGGAGCAAGCAGTCAGTGAAGTTCTAGAGCATAGCGAGCACGTACCACGTGGAAACAAGCATCGTCCCCCGTTACACGCGGCGGCGTGTGCTTCCACACCACCTCTCGTTGAACACCTTTCGTTATTGTGTACTATTAAGACGCATAGGAAACGCCAAGAAGTCAAGGTGGAGGGGTGGAGTGCTTAGCACACCTGACAGGTTTTTTATATTTTTTTTTTTGAGGCCCAGAGTTCAACTCCTTGCTTCGTCGTTTATTTCGGTTTTCCGGAGTTTTATGAAACATTGAGTCCTTACATTGAGTGTGGCTTATTCATCTGCATCGTTTTGGTTATATATATATATATATATATATATATATATATATATATGTATATATATATATATACATATATATGTGTGTGGGGGGGGGGTGATATGTTAGTATCCCACTTTTCATTTGGTGTTCACATTGACTCCAGTGAAAAGTGAGAACGGCAGTTACTTGTGTATAAGCGCACGAGTAAAGCAGTACACTCTTTTGGGTGTACATTCCGCTAAATTCTTATCTACGGATATAGTTCTAACCGGTCCCAATGTATGGTACGTTCAGTTTTCCCAGTCAGTGCAAAATCGGATCCTTAGCTACATAACATGGGCCGAGACAACTTCCGAGTGTGATGTTTTCTCATGAAAAATAAACATTTCTGAAAGTTGTAACCTGATTTTCAAGAATTTTGTCCAGATTTATAGGAAAAGCATTTTTATACCGATAGCCTAATCGACATCAACCGACACTACCATGTGTTAGGAAGCAGTGTACAGTTTAGAATGATCATATTTGATTTTACTCCTAATGGCGATATTACGCAGAGAGTTTTATCAAGTCCAATCCGCCATTTTAAAAATATCCGGCGCCAAGTTGCGTTAAATGGGGCTCGGCGATTCCCAGGATGAAACAATGCGCATATTAGGAAGGAAAAATAAGATGCGCCTTAGAAAGAACTTGGGGGTAAAATGTTAAGCCGCAATAGGCGCAAGAGGCTTTGGGGGAACTTAACGTAGGCTTGTACGTAACGAGTTCCAAGTCACTGATTACTCGCAATCAATTACATTTTATTGTAACTAACACTTTAATTCCCTTTTTTTCCCCGGCAACGTTCGCTGTTACTAATTTTATAATCAATCACACGTAATTAATTTCGTGTATGTTACCGAAAAAGCTAAAATGGTTGTGTTAAATTTCTTTAAAAATCGTTCTGCCTGTCCTTGCGTCACTCATCTCTGTTGCACCAATTTTGGACACTTCTTTTTTGCCCTGAAATACAAAAAATAGATTTTAAAATGCTTGAAAGATTGGAGTGCCAAAAAACTCAACGACGATTTGACTCTCGAGCTGTCGAGAGTGCCTTGTTTCCTAGAGGACTCCGAAGCGTCCTCCGAAGTACTGCGCAACCACGAACTGGTACGCAAAGTGTGCGCTCTCTTTCCTCAAGAGAATCGTCGAGAGGGTCTTCGGCGCCGAGGCAGATATTTTCACCATAAAACTTGGGAAAATGACTGGCGAGACCCTCGAACGACAAATGCTGTTGACGCTTAACAAGTTGTGAATGACAGAAATGAACAAAATGTAACCGTTGGGAACATATGTATGCATTTTTATTTCGTAATAAAAAGTTCAGAAAGTAAAGTGAAAGTCATGGTGTAATACGCCAAAACAACAGGGACAGACAAAACGAAGGTAGAACTAGACAGGACGCGGCGTAACTTTCAACTGAATTGTTTATTTAGAAGACAGAATTTAGGAAAAATATAATATAAAAGCAGGCACACGTGGCAGAACAACAGATATGGTCCAAAAACACACCCCCCTCAAATGCCAGCGTCATTGGTTCTTCAAATAGTAGAATTCTTTATCCGTCAATGACAAAGAGGGAGCGCTTATGCAAGTATTGTCGTGGTGGGACCTAATCAGGAAAGCTTCATGAATTTCTCTTGCCGTTTTTGTTTTATAATGGCTCATGACACAGGTGTCACCAAAGATGGGGCTGCACTTTTCAGAGTTGGGCCCGCAATCGCAACGGTCACAATGAACCGCTAAGTGGCCAGACGGGGACTGTCTGATCGCCAACGCATGCTCTCTGAAAGTAAAAGTAATCAGCTACTTTCTGGTAATTTTTCTATTAAACTTGAGATGCAGAAAGTCATTACTGTAATCCGTAAACAATTTATTAAACTAATTGTAATTGCAATCAGTTATTTATTTATTGTTATTTTTTTTTTTCAGCAACGCGCGCAAGACTGGCCCAGCCTAGGTCCCTGCAGTTCAATGGAGTCAACAAAATCTAACATCTTTGGTATAGAAATTACCCGCGCCCGCTTGAGCAGATGCTCAAATATTTTGATACCAACACCTTCTAAAGCGGCGATGTCAGAAAATGGTTTATTCAGGTTATCTGCATCAAGCGGTACAATGTAAAACGCGGTTGGAAAATAATGGAAGCCGCTAATCTTACCTGCCTTTTCTATCGCAGGTAAGTTGCGCTGTACGCTTTGAAGACACCCGCGTGTTTCTCTTCCTTCGCGAGCCTGTGGCTGCCCAACAAAAGCAATCAACGGAACTTGTTCACAAAATAAAAAAATAAAAAGTACAATTGGTACATCGCCGAAGTCGTTTGGTTCGCACGTTGTCACCGCGTGAATATTGAATCGAATCAAACTACAGGGCGTCCCTCCCGAAAAAAAGTTCACTGTTTCTTTTTTACTTTTTTTCATTCCAAAAATAAGGTAGACGTATCGAAATGCCCATTCTCCACCTAAATGTAGTCCTAGAGGTCTGAACTAGTTGCCAAAGTTTCAGAACTATCCTTTATCTCCATTCGAAAGTTACGAATTATACTATGAAATTTTCAATGGGAAAATGGCGACCGACGGAGTTCTCAAACACATGGAGATGAACGACGCCATTTTGTCGAAAACGGGCGAAAACTGACCCCATTTCTTCCATTTAAAGTTTTAAAAAATTACAATTTTTTTAATCAGATAACCGGTAGTTATGAAGCTTTGTAATTTAGTTCGGGCCGCTATCGCTACAGTAGGGCGGAGAATGAGCGTTCGGCGATGCGTAGTGTATTTCTGCAATAAAAAAATAATACTGCATTCTTACTTTCATTTTTTTGTGTTTTTCTTCTTTTTTCTGGGGGGGGGGGGGGGAGGGGGGCGGGGGGGTCGCAATTAGCATTGCGGAACTTTGTTATAACTTATAAGGGACGCCAAGAACGGAATCAGGAAGCCAGAAGCCTGAGCACTCCTAAATAAATGGCATCTTCAAAATATTTTTCTTTTTATGCTTTCTAAAACATAGCTTTGTGCATATTGTTTTTTTTTAAACCCGATAACAATTACTTTTGGAGCCTATTTGTTGATTTGTTAGTGTACCATTATTCCGTGTAACATGTAAAATAGGTAAAAGAACATTTTTGTCTCTTCCAAAACTGTTGCTGATATTGTAGGACACCCCAGAACCTGTCAAGCTGCTACTTAGCAGCTTTTTGTCTCGGGCTTTCACCAGTGCATATCTGGAAAATGAAGCTTCGAATTGAATTTTAATTAAACAATGCAAGCCCCGCCCTGTTTCTTTCTTCAGGTTTCGAGTGACTACAGTTGAACACCCTCCCTGTATATTGGTAGGGCTGTTCCAAGGGAAAGGTATTTCTTATGCCGTAAGCATCGGACTGAGAACGTTTTATTGTCAGGAATTGGGTTGTTTATACACCAGGACAGAGTAATGAACGGATACACAGCATGCACGCAATAGACGTATTCCAAAACTCGAAGCTCCTCGTCGTGGCCCGTAATGCCACGTTATGCATTGTGGGAATCAGGGGGAAACAAAATCCATACGCACTCCGCTCCTGGCCTCACAGGTTCCCGGAACTCAACGCACGCGGTGAAGGATTTATGAAAGTAGTTTATTCTGTGTTCAAGGCAACGGTACGGCTTATTCTGTCAATTTAGGTACACTTCGGCTGGTCGCTACTCCTCTCACTTTGGGGACTTACATCAACGAGGGGTTTTATTTGAAAGGTAAGTTTTTCCTCTTGTATAACTATCGCATATTTTAGGTTGTTTGTAGATAATTATAGCGTCGTCAATACGAAGACGCAAACACTCAATTTCCTCACTAGTTCCAATTTCGTGAAAGGAGTATTAAAAGTAACTCAATTTTGATGATGCTGTTTCGTTAAGACACGAAAGCAGATGTGGACGAGGCCTTTTTTTATTTGATTTTCCTTCATTTCGTAAAACGCCCCAAATATTGACCCTAAATCGCATACATTCAGCACAGATATCTGCTCGAGAGATTATTCAAATTTAATTTAATTCACTTTCGACTATACAACTGTAGAGGAAACGAGGCGTGGGCAAAAAGCCAACATATGTTGGCTTGATGAGGCTCATCCCTGTTTCCTTGGCAGAAGCCGACAAACAATACAAACAAAAAGAAACAGAATCTAATTACAAAAGAATATAAAGCTAATATAAAACTTACAGATATGAAAAAAATGACTCATTGTTACAGTCCACAGACGTCCCACTTCGTTACATAAACATACTTTTGATAAAATGATGTGTTGGCGTTTCAACATTGATGTTGTTTGTTAATAAATTATTTAGTAGTGATGGGAGGCTACGTCTTAGTATCTGGGTTCCCTAAGTTGTTCGGTATTGTGGTATTTTCCAAGCATGTGTTTTACGAAAATTATAAAAATTTAAAATTCGCGTTAAATCAGCTATTTGGTCAATTAGGTGAATGTTCTTTGTTCTGCGTGCAATAAGCCTAAGAACTAAAATACAATCATAGAGATGCTGGGATGTGATGCAGTGCTTTAAAAAGAGGTTCTGTATGGGTGTCATATGATACATTAGTGATAGACCGAACTGCATTGTTTGAAGAATATTTAGTTTGTTAACGTTAGTTGCTGCTGTGGTTTTCCAAACGACATGACAAAAGTCCACATGTGAAGCGAGCAGATTGTTTTATGTGAACAATTTAATGGCTACTGGGAGGATGAAATGAAACATGCGAAGAGCACCTTCAGCTTTAGAAATCTTACCGATCATGGTTTCGACGTGGCAATCCCACGACGAATTTTCTTGAAAAATAAAGCCCAACCTCTTAGCACAATGTACTGTTTCAATAAGAATGGTTCTACCTCGAGGTTATGGTCGAAAATTATAAATTTATTCTTGGGTTTAAAAGCGCTGCCTTAGTTTTACATGTGTTAATTTGCAGTAAATTTACCTAACTGCATATGCACAATGGTTCCAATGTGCGATTTGCAACATGGGCAAGCGTTTCGTTGTCAACCGCAGAAAACGACAAACTATAATTATCGGCGTGAATTACGAACTTTTCGTCGTTACTTATTTTAACAATGTCATTGATGTAAATATTAAAAAGCAAGAGACCCAATATACTTACAGAAGAACTCCGGCAGTTAGAAGTAGTGAGCTGCAACACTGATTACTGATGATCGAGTACTGATGATCGAGTGTTATACCACGGAAGCCGTAGAAATGAAGTTTTTTTAAAGTAGATTAGTATGATTAATTCGATAGAAGGATTTGAAAGAGTCCACAAAAACGGCAATGGTAATACGCTTTTCTTTAAATGATTTCAAGGTTAATTATTTTTGTGTTAGTAGAGCAAGTTCGGTCGATCGTCCCTTATGAAAACCTTATTGTGAGGGTGTAAGAATAAAAAATATATTACAAAAAAGTGACTCTGCTATGTATGTTGTTTTCTTCAAGGTACTTGGAAAACACCGGTAAAACGGAAATGGGCTTGTAATTTGGTTGCTAATTTCTGTTTCCAACTTTGAAAAGAACAACTACTTTGGAAATTTGCATACGGCGAGGAAAGGTTCTTGTGGTGATAGAAAAAGAATATATATGAAGGACAGGTGCTAATATGTCTAAAACTTATTTAACGGGTCTAATTTGTAGGTAGTCAACGTTACTACATTCACTAATATATATCAAACTAAACGTGTTAAAAACCTTGTGTTGGTTCTTTGGGTGAAAAAAACGCACTATCTTCATGGCGGGTTTCTAGGTACCTCCTTGGCACTGGGTTGTGACTGCTGTGGGTAATGTTTGCAAAATAGTTGTTAAGAGAGTTAGGAACTTCTTCGCGAAATGTTGTCACAAATTTGCAATTCTTTTATGGAATCGTCTCCAGATGATCGGTCTAAAAGTGGGTAATTTTTGTTTTGTGGACGTCTGCTCTTGGCATCGTTTTTTAATTAATTAATGAGAAAAAACAGTTTCTCTTTGCTTGACTGAGAATTTCAGTCAGTTGGTATCTATACATCTTGAATTTATTTATATCTTCAGCGTTCCTTTTAGCTAAAAATTTACGGTATAGCTTTTTTTCGTATCATTTTGTAAGATTCTCGAGTCAGCAACAGTTTATATGTGTTTTTTTCGGACTGGTTTATATCGAAATATTTTGTTCCATACCACTAAAAAATTCTTAAAAAGCAGATATATGCTTCATCGGCGGAAAAACAATTGTAAACTAGGCTCACATTTTACGTTACTACTATGGGACCTAAACACATGAATTGTGTGAGAATTTATGTTTCTGAACATACCTCTGTTTACGGCAGACATGTACAAGTTACTCAAAAAAGTAATTAATTTAAGTTACTGAGTATTAGCCTCAAACGTAATTTGAGTAGAGTATAAATTACTCAAATGGAAAGTATTCGAGTTAATAACTAACTACCGTAAAAATAGCGAATTACTTTTGAAGCTACTTTTATATTTCTATAGCAACAAGAAAGTACTTAAATGTTTTGATCCCTTAGCGAAATTCTGCTAGTCAAATATAAAGCAGCTTGTGTTTTCACATAAATGCTTTAGTCGCTCATTCTGCTTTCGCGTGATTAATTGTTTTGTGCTTTTTGTTTTCCGGTCAATGCATTACTGCGGAGGTATCATATCTACTTTGACGTTTAGCATTGCCTGAGCTTGATTTTGCAGACCGTGTTTGCTTGTTTACATTGTTGTGTAAAGTGCATCTAAAAAGTACTTGAAATAGAACACAAAGTCACTTAGAGGTTGTGTACTTTGTGGGGACCCTCTCCCTGGCTCCTCCGCTCTCCGTGACCTTGCCGCTCCCTGGCGCCGTACTGTCGGGGCTCCTTCGTTCCCCGTGACCTTCCCGTTTACCGTCGCCGTCCTGTCGCGGAACGTCCGAGCTCTCCGGGAGGGACGGGGCAAGCGCCCCCTCACCCAGCGCTGACGTCGGAGGATCGGCTCGCAGCAAGGTTCCCGATTGGACGGTCGGCGGGACAAGGACTTGGGAAGGTCTCAAAAGGGGAACGGAGACAAAGGAAGAATGCTTGGGCTGCCGACTAGAGAAGGGACCGGTCATGGAGGCGAGCTCGGACGGCGCCGGACGCTGGCGCAGGGAGTGCGGGCACTACGTCGAGTGGCGGACTCGAAGAGCGGACCGGACAGCGACCCTGGACGACGATGTTCCCACGACGCGGTGTGGACGACCACCGCTGGGACTCGGAGAAGCTGCTGTGGCAGCGGGCTCTCCCCCCGGCCTCGCTGATGACCGTCCCCCGATCCCGAAACCCCCCAAGGCAATGAGTGAGTGAATAAACCCTTTTGCCGAGAGCGAAGTATTGCAGTGTCATATTCATCCGGAGACAGGGTTGGAGGGAATCGGAGGTAGAAGATGCCCGCATAAACTGGCGCCGCAACGTGGGGCCTGATTTTAGATCAGGCTGGCATTCCGATTCCTAACCTGTTTCCGGTTGAATTAGGGCACTGTTTCGCGCTCTTTTTGGAGGTCATCTTTGTCGCGGGAGCGCCGCACGAAGTTTCGTTGCGGGAGCGCCGCACGGAAGTCCTGACATTATCGCCTGTCTGACTAGGAGGCGCGGATTTTGACCGCTGTTTTAAGGGATTAACCCTTTTGCCCAGCCTGTCAGGAATTTACTTATCCCCGTTACGAGAAGCGCTTTGAGTGTTTGCTGTTCAGCGCACCGTTCGATGCCCTGGCAGGTTGATCCTGCTACGCAAAAGCGCTGTGTGCGTCGAAATTACCGCACCCCTCGAGGCATGTAGCGTCGGGCGTCCCCCCACCTACGCCTCCGGCCGTCCACGTCTGCTGGGAAAGATGCCGGCTCACGGTTTGGGAGATGTGACGCGCCTAACCGCCTTTGCTCGCGTATCGATATATTGTTTTGGACCGCTTGTTACTGATCGGACGCGTTAAAGAGGCATCGCTCTGGGTGGACAACGCTCCCATTGCGGATGGAGGTTGCATGGACTGTGTTTTGAAATTATTCCCGCATTGCATTTTGTCCGGGAGGAGACTAGCGTCTCGGTTTGACCGCATGCTAGCTCCCAGTTGGCCTTGCTTGAGCTGTCGGCGCGGTTTTGAGCGTCGTTAGTTGACAGCGTTTTAAGGTACGGATGCGCTCTTGTGGTTCCGACCAAGATCGCTTTGAACGAGTACCTTGTGGCCAGAGGCTACATTTAGGGGCTGAGCCCACTAAATTGTGCCGGATACGCGATGTCTGGTGCGTAGACATCGAAATCCAGAAAGCCACAGAGTTTCCGTTTTCACTTTATCAGTGGCTGTGCGTGTGTAATGCTCCGTGGAGTCCAGTCTGACGCGATGGGCATGACCCGTGCGTTTCTGGTTGTAGAGTCGTGAGGTTGATTCCGTTTAATTGTGGGCACAGTTGGTTCCGGATCCTCACACCGCCATATCGATGGTTGAGCCTCGCGGCGGGAGTCACTCTTTCATTTCGTTTTCTCCGTTTCCGGAGGAGCGGCGGTCAGCACGTGCTTTGCGCTGCCGCCGGGTGCAGTACGGTTCTCGGCCGTGCTTTGGTTCGCGTTGGGACGCGAGGGCGTAGAGAGCGTAATTGGTCGTGCAGAGGCCTGGATTAGAGATAAATTATAAATTTAGGGGAGAAAAGACAGCTAGGTGAGGAAAGAGCTGGGCTCGTGCAGTCAAAACCTGCACGAGGGGAGTGGCGGTCTTGCGATGATGTGACGAGTTGTTCATAGTTTTATCCTGTACAGATGCGCGGTGGGCCGGGGAAACGTACGGTTCACGTCGGCGGGTACGTGCCCGGGAAGCCTAGAAATTATGGCAGCGGCATGGCCGTCGGCGGCCTATAACTGTTGTGCGTTGGGTCAGCCCGTCGCTGTACTAACTGCAGCCTTTGCATGAATGGGTAGCGGGTGTTGGAATGCGGCGGTAAATGCTGTAGACACTTCGACGCTGCGGAAACTGTTTATGCAGAGCAAATATAGTTTATTAGCTCGTCCATTTTCAAGACCGGCCGGTTAGATTATTTGGCATTTTGGTATCGCGCTCGTTGCGCGGAAGTTGAGAGGTGCGTGTGTGGGATACTTACATTGTTCGAACCCTGCCTGTCTGTACAGTCGCAAGAAGACTTTTCAGTCATGCGGCGTGTTGACTTGGCTGGGGGCGAGCTTTGTGCGTAACCTACTGCGTTTGTATGTGGACACGTTGCTCGATTCGAGAACGTCGAAGAGTCGCGAGACGCGTTGACGGCGTACCTTTATTGCTCGATCCCGGCCGGCCTTGACATCAGCTGGAAGACTTTTTAGTTATGCGGTGTCGGGGTTTGGCCGAGGGAGAACTCTAACGTGCGTCGATGCGCTTGTCGCGGTTATCGAGCCCGTGCGGGGTTCGGTGCGGACCGCCGTTACGCGCTCGTCGCTCCTGTTGGGTGGTCGCCTCCGAGCGGTGAAGCGGTAACGTCTGGTACATGCCCAAACGTTACGGACATAGCCGTGTAAATAGGCTGTCCAATGAGATCTGCTGTTCGTACGATCCAGGTACTGTTCCCTTTGTACTGGTGTTTGTGGTCGGTACCACGGAACAACGGCCTCTCAGTAAGGTGATTACCCCTTCTGATGAAGGCGTGCTGCGTAGCTTGGATGTAGCGTGTTTGTAGCTCGGGTAGCGTGAACGCCGAGTGCATGAGTGCCCGTCATGGGTTGTTGGCAGCGTGTTTTTTCGAGTCGCACCTCGCGAACGGGACTGGATTTGTGACCGTTTCTGTTGTACGGAAGGTTATTGTTAGTTCTTGAGGTTTTGTACGTTCTTCGCGAATGTGTTGGAGATTAATAGTGTTGTCAGAGGTGTGCGGTTCTGACGCTCTGGTAGATTGCTTACTGTTTTAAAAGAATGCGGTTGAGTTTGATAGGAGCAAAGGTTGTATAGTGGGCGTATGTACGATTTACGTATGCATTGAGTGCTCATACTTTTTAGTTAAGGAATGGTTTTCCTCTTATGTACAGTCGGCCGCAAAATTTTGCGGGACATGGGAGCGCCAGCCAAACTGCCTTGCCGCGCCGTCTCGTGGCCTGCTGCCTGGTGTCAAGACCAGCGCATTGCGCATGCGCGGCCTTTCATACTAGGAGGATTGTCCTGTTCACCGGCTTCCGTCCGACGCGCTCCCGATTACTGCGACCGGCGCAAGATGCCGCTTCGCAACCGCTGTGCAGCGAGTCTGCTTCAGCCGGCGCGACGGGCAGCCAAGCTCGCTTGAACCCTCTTCGCGTCGTGGTGCACTTTCTAAGGGCCCTAAACTCGTCAAACACAAAGTATGAGCCCAAAGTTCGCGGAGCGCGCCCATTGGACGTCGGCGCAAAAAGCGCCAAGTCATCGTCGTGATGAGCCCATCGGTGCGCTCCGTCAACTTCGGCCCCAACTTTGTGCATGACGAGTTTAGAAGCCCAGATAACATTTTGCTGGAATGCTACCGTAGGTAGCATATACAGGAACTCTATGCATAGCGGTTGCGAAGCGGCACCTTGCGCCGGTCGCAGTAATCGGGAGCGCGTCGGACGGAAGCCAGGGAACAGGACAAGCCTCCTAGTATGAAAGACCGCGCATGCGCAATGCGCGGGTCTTGACACCAGGCAGCGGGCCACGAGACGGCGCGGCAATGCAGTTTGGCTGGCGCTCCCATGTCCCGCAAAATTTTGCGGCCGACTGTACCTCTTGAACGTGTAGCTTGACGTTCTTGATGATTGCCTGCCCGTTAGTATTGAAATGAAAAGTTTTGTTTTTATTTCGTGGCATGTCCAACGATCGAAAGATTTTGGTTTCGTCTCGCTGTCTGATATAGCGTGCCGCTATTCGTTTTTGCGCATTTCGCTGTCTGTTACATTAGGGACGGAAGCGAACTTTAAGTGCCGGCGTGTTGTGTGTGCCTGAGTGCCCGTCCGTGTTGTGAGCTGTGGTGCTCCGGACCAGTTCGTGGACCGTGCTCCGACGGTCACGAGCTTCCCAGTGGATCAACGTTCACCGCTGACCTGCTTGGTTTGATGCCATCGTCATCATCGAGGGTGCTCCTCGTCATCGGTGACACTCAGCTGAACGAGCTCCCTGCCAAGGGTCCTGGAGACCACGCAACCTCAGGCCCCCCGGGGTCCGAGCCTTGAGGGAGGGGAGGTGTGGGGACCCTCTCCCTGGCTCCTCCGCTCTCCGTGACCTTGCCTCTCCCTGGTGCCGTACTGTCGGGGCTCCTTCGTTCCCCGTGACCTTCCCGTTTACCGTCGCCGTCCTGTCGCGGAACGTCCGAGCTCTCCGGGAGGGACGGGGCAAGCGCCCCCTCACCCAGCGCTGACGTCGGAGGATCGGCTCGCAGCAAGGTTCCCGATTGGACGGTCGGCGGGACAAGGACTTGGGAAGGTCTCAAAAGGGGAACGGAGACAAAGGAAGAAGGCTTGGGCTGCCGACTAGAGAAGGGACCGGTCATGGAGGCGAGCTCGGACGGCGCCGGACGCTGGCGCAGGGAGTGCGGGCACTACGTCGAGTGGCGGACTCGACGAGCGGACCGGACAGCGACCCTGGACGACGATGTTCCCATGACGCGGCGTGGACGACCACCGCTGGGACTCGGAGAAGCTGCTGTGGCAGGGGGCTCTCCCCCGGCCTCGCTGATGACCGTCCCCCGATCCCGAAACCCCCCAAGGCAATGAGTGAGTGAATAAACCCTTTTGCCGAGAGCGAAGTATTGCAGTGTCATATTCATCCGGAGACAGGGTTGGAGGGAATCGGAGGTAGAAGATGCCCGCAACTTCAAGTGTAGTAAGTACACCGCGTGCAGTGTACGTGAAGTAGATTACAATAAATGCAACATACTTTACTCTAAAAAGTGTTAAAAAGCACAAATACTTTTTAACACAATCTTTCATGATGCCCTTTCATACCCTTTTTTAATTTATCTTAACTGGTGTGCATTGTTTCAGGAGTAATAGGAGGATTCTTTTTTTGTGGAAAAGCGGCAAATATTGGATAGTGTGCAGTCGCCATAGAGTAGTTGTTTTACTCTCGCTGACCAACTATTTAACGCAATACACTTTCAAGGCACATTTCTTTATCGGTCTTATAGAAGCCATTACTTTACCCAGAGAAATGGCTAGATGACGTCTCGAAAGACGATAGCGTGTGTTCACATAACGATACGCCATTTATTGTTTCCAAATTTGGAAAATATACTTTGAAGTCGAGAATTTTACTTTTTTCTGAGATTACCAGAAAAATACTTTTGTGAAGTACAAGCACATACTCAGAAAATGTACTTCAAGTAAAATTCAAGTTTCCAGATTCTACTTAAAATTGTACTTTAAGTACCATATTCTTAAAGTACTTCCCAATAGCTTGTTGTTGTTGTTTTTTGTAAAAGCGTTAGGGCAATTATTAAGCTCCTCGAACAATCCTCGAATCTTGGGACATCTGCATATACTGAGTTTTGGGAGCAAAGGCAACGAGAAAGGTCCCCTTTGCGTTGCCCTATAGCACGCGATCCTTCAAGTACAGCATAAACTACGGGAGCACCTCATGGGCTTCAGAGCGGGCGCTGCATTTCGTTGACTCATATGAGTGAGGCTGCAGTGTGTCCACCTCCTGTAGAGGGCGAGAGTTCCTGCATTGGGGAGAAGGGGGGACAAACTATTCTTTAAATACTTCAAGTCTCCTGGAGCTTCGGGAAACAAAGAAATGCCAGTCTTCGGCGGTAATCTCAAAGTGTTAGAGGGTTTCAGACCCTCCAAATGACCCCCCCCCCTTTTGCCTACTTTTGGACCCTCCAAACTACTCTCCCTCCCCCCCCCTCCCTGCCCTCTATGAAAATATCAGCTGATCTTGCAACATCTTATCTATTTTTGTACAGGAATGTTTGTTGCCCAAACAACCTACCACTAAAATTTAAAAGTAATTTGTAATTTGAGTAAAAGTTTCTCGGAAAAGGTAATTAACGTAAACTACTAATTATTACCGAAATAAAGATGTCATATAAAGTTACTAAACTTTTAAAACTACAGTAACTTTAATAGAATAGTTGAACTACATACAAGTCTGGTTTACGGAGGCATTACTGTGTTTGTAAATGGTGTTGATTGTGAACATGAATAACGCCAAATGATCGCTTATCTGGAATGCAGTAAGACTACCAAACGCATACTAGACTTTCAAAATTTGCTACAAAGTCGGGCGTAAACAAATTCGTGTAAAGATTTTTTTTTTTTTTTACATAGATGAGCACCCAAAAAGAGATTCAGCAGAGCCGAGCATTCGTCGCCCCATCTATGAGTTGCAACAGAACGGTTTCTTTTTGAGTCCTATAAGTCTATAAGCTTTTCTTTGTTTGGAAACCCACACTTAGAAAATTGGAGAATAATAAATGCACCACATGATGACGTCTTCTTGGAGAGTTGATTACATTTCGTTCACTGACTTATCTGTACGAATATATTTATGAAGAAATGGCGCTCAGAAACAACTTCTAATCTATTTGACCACTGCTGCAAACCGAACCCGGACCAACAACCGTCGTTTTGACCGAACCGCAACGAAACCAAAACAAAAATTCAAGATTTGATATTAAACCGAAACCACAACGAAACTGTAATTTTACGTGGCCGTCACCGATTCGTTAAAAAGAACGGTTTAGCCTAATGAACTGTGAGCCGCACCTGTTTTCGGGTGGCGCGGTGCGAAGTCAATTTAGAAAGTTTGCGGCGGCGGCGTCAGTGTCGCTGTGTTGCCTAAATAGACGCGAGAGACGCAGAGACAGTTCAGTGACATTTAAAGAAATGAAGAAGTGTCTGCAGCATTCATAACTTTTATTTTTTGTGCTTCACTAGGGGACGTCTCGGAAAACAACAAGGCAGTAATCTCTAGCGTTCCCATTACAGCCTTTCCGTTATCAGCCGTCATCGGAAAGTATTGTTACAAAACTTCCGATTTTCTTTTCTTTACGTTCAACAAGCTTTCTAACTCGTCGTCGTTGACGAAGTCATCCGCTTGTTAACAAAACTCGTTTTTCTTTTTTTAAACACGATACTTCTCATTGCAGTTTTCTTTTCCATCTTATGGCGAAGAGTTACAAAACTGACGAGCAGCATGAAAGTACATTTAAGATTCATGAACTATACAACTTCTCAGTTTGTGTGGCATACATCTTTTCGCCTAAAAAAATAACGTAGCCTGTTATGGGATTTATCTTTGAACCACTCTGCGTCCAAACAAAGCGAAGATTAAGGTAGACCAATAGCAAAAAGAGAGTTTAATTAACCAAAAATGGACACCCAAAACAGGTATCACTTTCAAGTTACAAACAATAGAGAAATATGAGGATAGAACAGCAAATAAACAAACAAAAAAAAAAGAAAACATAGCAAACACTGAATGGCACTTAAATCAAATAAAAAAAAAATGTAAACTGATCCGGCGTCAAAGTCGTCCACTCTGCACTGCCTTTACTTCGTTCTTCACTGAGGCAGCTTTCCTCATCGGCCGGGCTCTCCCCGCATCGCGCCGTGGGACTTCGCTCTCCTGGTATCGCGAAGCGGCGACCCCTGCTCCCCAGTTTTTTCTCATTTCGAAGCGATTGGAACAGATTTAAGTTTCTGAGAACAGAGAAGCCAACAGCCCATTGTGCCGACATCTACACACACGCACACACACACACACACACACACACGCACGCACGAACACATTCGCGGAAGTCAATACACACACGTATCACTCTGGACTCCCCGTTTCCTCACACCATTTCGGATAAAGGAAGACAGCACCCCCTCTTTTTTTTTTTTTTGCAGGGAAACAAAACAAAAGACAGTGGAACAATAACACGATATTGCCATTATCGTGGGTTGCGATCCTCTCCGTGCTTTGTGGCTTTCGTTTCTTTATCGCTTTTTATTTTTCTCTTCAAATCAGACTTTTTCGAAATCCTTGATTTCGATTTGAAGACGTCCGTCGGCTGCCGCACGCACCGCGTATGGGAAGCGAGATGACGCCATGGGCTAGCCTACGTTTAGGGATGGCACTCTTTAATATGCCTTGCAAATTCTAGAATCTCACCCCCCCCCCCCCCCCCCCCAAAAAAAAAAAAAAAAACTATATATAATATATATATAACCGCAAACATAAACTACGCATCGGCGAACGCTTATTCTCCGCACGAATACAGCCCTAGCGGTCCGAACTAGGTGCCAAAGTTTCAGAACCATCGGTTATCTCGTTCACAAAATGATAGGTGATTGATTTTCTGCAAATATCAATGGGGAAATGGCGACCGCCGGAGGCTGTTGAATACATCGGAGCTGAAAGCCGTCAGTTACCTAAAACGGAGAAAAAATGGTCGCCATTTTCTCGTTCAAAGTGTTATGAAATCACCTATAACTCCCGAATGAGATAACGTTAATTTAGTTCTGAAATTTCAGAATCTGGTTTCGGACCGCTTGCACTACATTTCGGCGAAGAATGGGCGTTCGGTAATGCGCAGATTCTTTTCAAAATAAATACAAACAACGCACTTTCTCTAGCTTATTTTTTTTTTTTTTTGGTAGGCGGTGGGGGGGGGGGGGGGGGGGGGGGGGCGGGGTAGTGTGTACTTGAGAACTTTGTCGGCGTAGAGTGTATGTAATATATATAGTAACGCACAAGTTAAGAAAAGCAGGCGCGCGAAGTCTCGTGCATCTCATTATCGCACCGCAGCCAATCAGGTTGAGGCATTAGCGGATAAGAACGCCGAAGGACCAATCATGAAGCAGGATGTGTGAACACGTTCAGCCACGACCTACGCATTTTGGGATAATCAGCGACAATAGAGGTCTGCTCAGAACAACCGTGTTAACAAGGCCTTTTATCTTCGATTTTTCTTTTCGATCGAGAAATCAGATATAATGCACGATTTATGTCGGATGTTTAAAGATCACCGAAGTATTACACTGTAAGTTTAAATCTAAAAGTATAGCGTCCTCTATATGACCAGAAGATGAGGTGTCACGCAGTTTTGTACGGGTTCCTGAAGAAAAAGTAAGCGATTACAATAACAATTACTTCACTGAAATGTGAAACTGGATACAGTAATCATTTACTACACCACAGAGGTAATTGCAAGAATTACCGGAAAGTAATTGATTACTCTCCCGTTACTTTTTTTAACCTTTTATTACGGAATAAAAAGTGCATACATATGTTCAATGTGGTAATGTTTGAACAATTGATTAGGAATTACCGAAGCCTGGGAAAGAGTTTCCATTTTATAAATCCAGAAAGAGCAGGTGACCTTCTTTCGGGAAGCATTTAAAACAAAATAAGTTCTTGCTAATAGAACGCGTCTCTTCCCCCAAAAAGATGAAGAAAGAAAGAGTGAGAGAGAAAGAAGTGGAAATGAACAGCCACATACTGGATTAATACAAACTCAGATCTAGTAACCAAATCGTACGCCGCGCGAGAGCCACTGGGAGCCTCGTTTCTTGAAACAATGACGCGCGCCAGCCATGGGAGCCTATCCATCAGATTTCTGTTACAGACGACAGGCTTCGCTATATTGTAAAAAAGGAAGGTGCCGTTTGGCGCGGTTGCTGAAGCTGATAACACCATTTTGCTCCATGGGACAGTTAAGGATTTCGCACTAAAAATTGTAGATAAGACAAACTTTTTTATGGAGATGGATTGGGAAGGGGGGGAGGGGGGGAGGTTGTCGTGGCTAGATCAGGTCAGTGCAAGGCCGGCTTACAAGAACAGCGACTCATCTGAGACCGATTGAAAGAAAACACTGCAAAGCATGGGGCGCTCGAGGGTCTTGAGACGCGATTTGAGTCTCCATCAGCTCATGCGCTGGCTTTGGCAGTGCTTTATTCCCAGTCTTAGCTGAGACTAATTCTAGAAATCCGGCCCTGAAGACAGTCGTCTATTACGCGGCCAACCCGGGTTGTAGGAGCACGTACGCAGGAAACGAAGCTCCCTCGACGGCTCGACAGTCAAGACGTCGCTCAGCGCGTGGCATTCTAATCCTTCTGGTATCTTTGTATTCTTTTTTACGGTTTTGGGGATTAACAACTTGGAGAACGCTTAAGCTTAACCTTTAAAGGGCAATTCACACACTTGCGTTGGATGCACCCGAGTGCGAGGGTTGCTGCGTCCGCTCCAACATAACCGGTTTTTAGCCCGTTTTGTTGAAGCCGACGCAGCTGTTACCATAGCAGCCCTCGCTCTCAGTCGGATTCAACTCAAGTGTGTGGATCGCCTTCTAGTGTGGAACGCGATATCGTTATCTGGAGCCGTTCGCATCGCCTTCTCGTTCGCTTCTCATGCTCTTCCTGCCACTGAGCAGGAGGTGCGGTTTACATGGCCGAGTCAGATTCTTCTTCCAGTAGCGATAGCGGACGGACGTCGTGTCATGCGCTCCGCTGGAGCGGTTGCATCGGCCGTTTCTGGCCGTGGCACTCCTGCTGCAGATAACGCGAAGGAAACTGTACAAGATTATCAGGTTATGGTGCCATCCCTGCCCGCTGGATACATCGCGACGAACGCGGTATTTTTACACTGCGATGTGAAGAGACGCCCATACCGCATACAGGACTTCCGAACCGAGCTGGAAAAACAGAACATCATGAAGAACTTGGCATCAGCAGGTGCGTACCAGATGAATCATGTATGGATGTTGAGACTGCATTCCTTAGCTGCAAAGCAAAAGCTGGGGACCGCGAAAGAACTCGTGGTGAAGGCAGAGTGGTGCCTCGTGCTAGACCCGGTGAGCAATGAAGTTAATCTAAAACTTCACTGGGTGCCATACGATGTAAGAAAACTCCAATACGCAAAGGGAGCTGAAAAAGTTCGGGAAGGTGTCCAGTATAACCAGGGAGCGCTTCAGAGAACAAGGATTTTAAAATTTCGAGTCAAACACGCGTCTCATGCAAATGATCCTCAGTGAGGGAATGACGGTCGACACAATACCCCACGAAGTGCGACTGGAGGGATGCAGAGTCCTGGTCCCGGTTCCGAGGGTAAGCTCCACCGTGCCTGCGCTGCCGACGAACCGGGCACATCCGGCGAGACTGTCGCGTTCCTCGATGCGCCGACTGCAACCCTTTCGGACATGCGACGGGGGAACGCGTGACCACGTATGCTTCCATCGCTATAGGGGCCGCAAGGAGCAGGATGAGTCGGAGATGTTCATGGACGCAACTGAGGCAGAGGAAGCTGTACAGACCGCTGCACTGGAGGCTCCAAATGAGACACCAAAAAGGCTGGACACTGGAACGGCGAACGACGACGAAGCAGACACGTCTCACGAAGGATCCTCCGAGTTCACAAAGCACCGGAATGAGAGCGACAGCATCCGTGAATAAACTCACGCAGAAAAGACAGCGCCGAAGGAAACAGTCATCTGTACAGCGGTCAAGGGCAACCAGAGGCAGCAGTTCTATTCAAGCACCGGGCACCATGAGCCTATGTACAAGACCAACACAGCAGGGAAAAATCAGCTGGATCGACCTCCCGTCCCGGACGCTTCTGGCGGAGGTCGATCGGCAGCAGTTCAACGTCGTGGGCTACTCACGGACCTAAAGAAACTCGCCTCGTTTTCAACCTTCAGATGCCCACAGACAATCGCAGTAACAAATACTCACATTGAGTATCGTGAAGCGACACTCACTCTGAGTATCAAGGCACAGTCACTGCGTGACTGTGCCTTGATAACAACGCCGTCCGCCTTTTTCGTTGAAGACATAGCCGACGTCTCCGTACCCTGTGGTGTCCAGCATTTAACGAGCAGGATTAATGCTACCTGCCGCGGGCAAAGTTTCGGTTTCGCTTTGTGCTTTTTTTTAAGCGAGGTTTGCAAGAAAAGTTCTTAACTT
Organism: Ixodes scapularis; assembly: GCF_016920785.2. Lineage (NCBI taxonomy): Eukaryota > Metazoa > Arthropoda > Arachnida > Ixodida > Ixodidae > Ixodes > Ixodes scapularis. Next base: position 32,659,995 of record NW_024609880.1, on the reverse strand, counting down.
TTCGGAAAACGGACGACATACAACCGTTTGTTAGTAGTTTTGACATGGGAACCATCCGTAATTCGGGAATTTTCGAAATTCACCTGAGTTGCCCTTTAAGGGTGCGCCCGGAATGATACCATAACCGTGAGGCGCGTGCTTAAAAGCGTGCTTCAAAGGCTCCAGTAGTGCGGTACGAGGAACACGGTAACGGTTTGCTCAATGTCCCTAAGGTCCCGCCGTTCCGAAGCGGCCCGTATGCATATCACCTTTCCCGCTATATTATTATATTAACTTTACGGCTGGCAGTCGGCCTGTCGACTTCCGCCGCTTGTACCTAACCAGATATGGTCAGATACCAGCCATATAACACGTTCCGTGTCAATACGTCCCACCTTAAACACGGAGCACACGCAAGGCGGCTGTCCCGCAAGCGCGAAAGTAAAAGCTGTGGATACTCCGTCTCCGCCACCTATAGTGACTTTTGTTGCAGCGTTCCAAATTACGGCTGCGTAAGCTTCCGTACACATTCCAGCTGGAGAGTTACCCGCAGCAGAGCAGGAGATGGCCGCATCCATCTCCGCTGTTTTGCCACCGCCGGGATCGCGACCGGCAGCAGTGTTACACTTCTGTGAAGTTATTAGACGGAAATTGAGGAACCACTTTTGAGGACGCAGTCAACACACCTGTCGTAGACGCATTCTAGGCATCGTGGCTGTACCGACAAAAACCCCAGAGAAGACGAAAAGCACTTTCACGATCGCATGTCTATCGTCTAAAAAGCGCCTAGAGTAACTAAATAGACGAAGCTTAGAATACCCGTCGGCACTGCAGTTTCCAACCAACTTTTGGGCGCCGCCATTTTTTTGTTTAGTAGAAAGCGGGCGCAGTCTGGGGTAGTTACGACTATAAAATGCCACTTCCTGAACCTTAGATACCTCATAAGGAAGCTCACGCAATATAGACTTTATTTGTTGCGGTCTGTCAAAATATTCGTAGATTACAATATATATATATATATATATATATATATATATACCGGGTGTTTTTATTTTTTTTATTCTTTCCGATTTGTTCAAAACAAACGTGAAAGCTACACTTCTGCGGTTTGTGCAGGTGGGTTATACAGCCAGGCGGTCATTATGTGGGTGGCTAATGTTTGCGATAAGTCGGCTAATAATTAAAATTCGTTAATTAACTTTTAATTAGTGAAAATAGACATATGGTTCCAATTAGAAACTTGTAGAACATTATCGAAAACCACTAAATCAGCTATTCCTAGAAGGATATAACGCCGTGGCAGCATTTTACGGCGTTCTGTAAAAACACTCCATTTGGACGCGTTTCTAGATTTCGGTTTTTTATCGGAGCGAGCGCATCTTTGCGCCCGCGGTCCTGCTTCCCGATGGTCGCGGCACGAAGCCACCCCCTTGCCTCCCTCGTAGAACGGAGGGAAGTAGGGCGCGCGAGTGTTGCGCGTCTCGGCCACTGGGGAGCAGGACTGCGGGCGTGTAGATGGGCTCCAGTAAGAAACCGAAATCTAGAAATGCGTCCAAATAGAGCGTTTTTACAGAACGCCGTAAAATGCTGCCCGGCGTTATATCCTTCTAAGAATGGTTGATTTACTAGTTTTCGGTGATGATCTACAAGTTTTATTTGGAACCATATGTCTATTTTCAGTAATTAAAAGTTAATTAACGAATTTTAAATCATTCGCGGACTTATCGCGAAGATTAGCCCCCCTCATCCTGTCCCCGGCCGTTTAACTCACCTCCACAAGCGGCATAAGTGTACCTTTCACGGCCTTTTTAAACAAATCTGATAGAATAAAAAAAACAAAAAAAACACCCGGTATATATATATATATATATATATATATGTGCAGAAATTGGTGTTTGTTGTTACTCTGATTTTCGTCACACTCGTTCCGATTCAGCGAAGGATGGGAATTCCCAAGTTGCAAAGGTCCGCATATTGTTGTCTTCGGAAAGCCAGACTGTTCATCCGGGCGTCGACGCTTTCGGATGCAGCCGCCACAGCTTCCCTCGATGGCCTGAATACGGCCCGCGTACTGCTGTCTTCGGGGAGGTAATATTCCCTCCTGGGTATCGGAGGTTTCGAGAAAGCGTCGTCGTCGCTGCTCCTCGTTTTTACGTTGTCGCGTACGTTGTGCTTACTGGGGAAACGAAACCAAGTGCCAAAGCCACGCTTCCACCGTAAGAGGAGCGCGTGTCAACAGCGGCGGGTCATTGGAAGCGTGCGTGAAAACTCTTTCCCTCTCACGTAAGGAGGAAAGTGGACGTATCGAGCGAACGAACAGTGCGAAAGAGCGCGGCGGGAACCGTGCCGCGGCTTCACAAAACCAGTCCAGTCCAGTCCAAACCGCGACCGCCCAAACCAAACACGGCTGCGTGCACCGGAACAATAAATTCTAACGGATTAAAAAAAAAAAAAAAAAAGCGTATCCAGCGATTTTAGAGAGAGCTTCAGAAAACTGGCAACACTGATTTTCAGCAACGATATAACTAATGACTCGTTAGTCTGAAGCGCAACTTTATTCGGTGGCTCTCTCACTGGCAAAACCCTCGTGTATCCGAAATCATGCCCCATCATCGCTACGCTCCGTTCACTCCTCAGCTGACAGTGCGGCGGAAGCTACGGGCTCGTCGGGCCAGTCAATCTCTGGCCAGGTGATCGCGCTCCCGCCCACGCGGGGAGAGCGGGGCCAGGTGATGGAAGTGATGCATTTGAATGGTCCGGCGAGTGCGGGGCTGCCACCGCGCTATCAGCTTCAGGCTGAACGGATCATTCTAGGGCATCTGAAAACCACCAGCCGTACCCATCTCCGTAACGACGAGGCAGAATCCAGAGATCGCGGAAAACGTACCGCCCATCGGTAAACAATCGTTAAATCCACCTCTCAAGCGGGAAGGGTAAACATTCCCAAGAAATGGTAGGCACTCCCGACTCTCATATATATATACTTGGCTCGGTTAGCGAGCGCTAAAATTGGGTTGGAAAACGTTTTTCCCGGCCGCCGCGAAGGAGTGAAAGGGGAAGGGAGGAAGAAAAGGACCCTCGGGGGATTACCGAGACGATGTTGCGCACGCTGGTTGATGCGGTGCTTAGTTCCCTATATACGGGAAGAGAGAAACCTGCAGCGAGGTGCGCCGCATATACACTCCCGCATCTCCTTGCCCCGTACACAGCGCGTCTACCGCGTTGGCGCACTCGGGGAAATAAGATCTCGTTTATATCCTGGCCGGAAGCAAAGTGTATCACGCCGATTCGAGCGCGAGCGAAGGATCTCCCGAAGCTGCGTTTCGTTTCAACCTACGACGGACCGCAGCGGGAAGTTACGAGCCATCAGAGCCTATGCGGAGCGCAAGATCGTCTGCTTCATGCACAGGGGTTGCGATGGTGTGAGAACGTCGAGCCCTAATTGGCTGATTGAGAAAAACAGCGGGTAGACCTCAAGGCACGTAGCATTCAGGTCTACCTACTATCCTTTCAATCAAAGCCAATCACAGCTCGGCGTCGTTGTGACGTCACCGCATCTCCTGCGAAAAAGCAGACGACTTGGTCTCCGCATATTCGTTGCCGTGCCACTGCTCATACGGCATACAAAAGACAGAGTTTCAACCAGACATGACGACACATTTATCCGCGGATGGCCCTCACGCATGTTGAATCACGTTTGCTTCATACATATGTATGTTTTGAACATGTCCGTACACAGCTTCTCTATTACAATCAATGTGACAGTACCTTTATTCACGAAAGAAACACGCCTCACACATTGTCTGCATACTTTTTTTTTTAGCTTGTACACACTGTGGATGCGCAGCACAAGTTCTGCGCATGTGCATGTGTGACGCCCCGATCGGCATGGGGGATGACATCGTCTTCGGAAGGGACGCAGCTTCGCGTCGAGGAGCACGCGTAGTCAGGTGAGGATTTCACCGCGCTCGATTGGCTGGAATGCCTCATAACCTCCGTTGCAGTTCGTGGTTAAGATGAAGCGGAGTGTTAAGGAACGCGCTCTAACCGGGTTTGCCGTCGACGTCGTCTCTTTGGCGTCTCTTTTTTTTCTTTTTTTGGCGTTCGTTGGCGGCCATCGTTTGCAACTGCGGCTTAATTTCGAGATGCGATTCCCGAGACCGGAAGAGGAGGAGCCGAGGGAGCGTAGGCAACCAGTGCGAGTAATCGCCTCGCCATCTTGTAGGTAAGGTGTTTGTTTGTTTGCTTTTTTGGTGCTGTGAATTCCCCAGCATCCAGTCAGAAGCCAGGTAATTAATGCGGACAAAACGTTCGCTGGAAGTGGCAGGGTACTTCTGTTCTTGTGTTTGAAGCTGGTCGTTTAATTGCGGTACGTTCACTCACTAATAATAATAATAATAATTCTTTATTTCCTCTCCAAGGAGAAAAACGGCAGAAACGAAGGAATATATTCAGTAGTAGCTCTACTGAATGTAGCTTTGGTTGATCTAATTCAAAATATAAAGGGGTTGATTTTTATTTTCTTATATAACTTGAGGTGGAATACTTCCATTCGTGCAGTTGTGGAACAAAAAAAAAGTATTACAGCGTTTTGCTTTAGCAGCAAATAACTGACGTACGATGTTAGTACACTTATTTGGAAATTACTTGAGTTCATAAATCACACACACATACACACACACACACACATATATATATATATATACATATATAACGCATCATAAATGGAATACTATAGGTATACAAATATTGTCAAAATGCTCATTATTATTAATAATTATTATTATTATTTTATTATTTGCAGAAAGATGCATTTTGAGCATTTTGGCAATATGTGTATACCTATAGTATTCCAGTTATGCCGCTCCAATGATGAAGCCTGGTATTAAAAATGATTCACTCGAAAATAGGGAATCGCTTCCAATCCGCCTTTTTCAAAAGTTACCGTTAAAGACTAATTGTATATTCCGCTAACTTTTTTTCTGGGTAATGTCGGTTTGCATTAAAGGAATTTTTGGAAGTTGTTAAAATGACAGTAGGCAGAAGCTTGGGCCCTTTAAAGTGCGTAACATTTGTATATTAAAGTTAAACTAAAAGGGCAATATGTAAACCATCTGGCTCTCCGCAAGATTTAAACAAGAAAACTGTCTGGAAGATTAAAAGAAAAATATATATTCACGCAAAGAATGGTAGTGACTGTTACAGAAATTATGGTTGAGAACATAAATCGGGGTATTTTTTCATATCTGTGTTTCAAGCAAATGCACCCCCCCCCCCTTCCAAAGAAAAGAAAGAAAGAAAGTGTTTGAGAAACCATGAGTTGCCAAAAATATTACTTTTTGTAGCAAGAGTTTATTTAAATGAATTATAGTTTGCTAATATGCTGATTGTGTGTATTTCAAACAAAATTGGATGCGGCCTCTTCCAGTTCTGATCATAATTTTCCCGCTAGCTTTTATGACACAAACAACCGAACCCAAAGTTTTGTTGCGCCAACGCCCCCTTGATGTTCCATTCTCTCATCAAAACGAAACACCACTGGAAATGCGCCTGCGAAGAAATAACTCACACACAACAACAATAAATCAACAGAAACAGGGAGCAACAAAGAGATCGACAAACAAGATGCTCGGGCCCTAACGAGCGCAATCAACGCAAACCCCTCGGGCACCACATTTAATACCAAACCCAAACACGAACCTCAGAATGAGAACAAAACGACGAAGCCGAGGGACAACGCCATCTTGTCTTCACGCTCGCATAACCGCGACCCCCGCTGCCGACGAATGTTTTGACTGGCGCGAAGGCTGACGTGAAAGATGGCCGCACAGAATAACCAGGACTCTACGGTGAATGCACCAGCCGAAGCTATAGCGCCAATACAAGGTGTGCGCCGCAATAGAAGGTCTGCGAATCTACTGAGCCTCTGCCCAGCCTGCGTCACTATTGCCGCAAGTTCGCCTTGCAGCAGGCCTTCTCACCTATAGGTGGCATTAACCGGTGTAGGCGACTCGTCGGCTTTCGGTGGTGGTCCTCCCACCGACAAAAAAGAACGCAGGTGGTACAACCCGCTGCAAGAACCTTGCCTCGTTATACATTCATGAACGAGGGGGGCCTATGAACTAAAAAGAAAGCGGCCCGTTTTCTTCTAGATGCAGATGAGGTGCAGGGAAGACAGACTCGCAATGCAATTCAACAACAAAAACGAAACAAAAAAGGGCACAAAACCACGGGCAAACAACGGGCGAGAGCTGCCACCAATCCCGCAAATGGAATATTTTCGGGGCCCGTGTTGGCAGCTCTACGAGTCAGTGGGGCGGCGGAGGCGGCGATGGCGGTGGCGAACGAGCGCAGGCACCCTCTAGACACGTGTAATGTGCACGGGCCGGTAATGTGCAAATGTGCAGCGCCGGCTGCGCCGAGTCGGCTGGCTGAACGCCTGCGAGCCGTGCATGATGGACGCGCGCCGGAATGGTTCGGAGCGTTCCCGATGCGACTGTGATCACTGGGCTCGAAAATCGGGTTTTCGAATGATTTCGTGTCACGGGAGTTTCGATGGAGGCGGCGTTGCGAGAGGCCTGGGGTAGTGTGGGTTCTCGGGCCAACGCTAGTGAAACAACCTTGAGATGTACTACGTGTTGAAAAATGTGCTCTCATAAAAAAAAAAAAAAAAAAAAAAAAAAGAACAAATGTTTGCTAGTGTAAAGTAAAACGAATTTGATAGAATACAAAAAAGAAAAGTAAAATGCGAGAGACGAGCGAGCCGTTTCTCTGATCTTTGAGCGCAACTATACCGCCAAAGTTGACCACATTTTTAGGTTGATAAAAGTAAACGCCTGGAAAGCGAGGGAATCGATAAGTACTGTAGACGTTCGTGTCGTTCGGGCAGTATATTTGGCATTCTAGTTTAACCCATGTTTTCGCGTACAAACTAGATACCTTTTCTATGCGGGTGTCGCAGTCATAAGTCGCGGAACTTTCAGTATGCGGTAAGACATCGTTTTGCTTTTGCTGTAGAGTGCGCACGTTTAAATAACGACAATACACTTATTCCTTGTTTTGCCTTCTCTATATTTATCTTTGTACTTGCTCAATGACGCAATTTTTTTATTTGATTTTTATTTTTGTATTTTCTGTAGATATGTACACTACGTGGGTAGGACGAGGAACGATAAAGGTACGTATATAGTCTAGTATTAATTCCGCGAAATCTACGTGAAAGCCTCCGTTTATTTAACTGAAAAAAATTATGTTATTGCATTGCCAATAAATTCCCTTATTTTGAATTCCTACAACATGAATGCGATTATATAACTCTTTATGGAATCTAGTGTTCTCAACGACTTACTTATCTCCGGTTATCTTTTTTTTTTTCTTTTACGTTTCCACGAATTTGTGTGCCGGTTTCGGGGTTTCTGTAGGGGTGCTAGTCGCACAGTTAAAGGCACCCCTCGAGGCTTGTCTAATGTTAAAACAAAACAAAAACAGTAGGAAACGACATTTTCTGTTTTTATGTTTTCTAGTTGAAAATAGAATATGTCTGATTGTGATTATGGGCATGCTAGGAATTTGCTAGGTGTTTATTCTTATATTTTGTGTTCGGAGTGAGTTACTGGCTAAGGTAGTCGCTGGCACCCTAAAAACAAATGAATGCCTCTCGAGCACCTTCTTATATCAATCGGCAGTCCACGAGCTTACGGTGGTATTGTCATGGAAAGAGTGTAGTTGCTTTACATGTTTCGCCTTCTGTCTCTCTATGGCATTTCCCCTATTTTGATGTAAAATATAATATTCAGCTGTGTTCGAGCTTTTCGCCGCACGTGTCGTCCTTGGCTTGTGACTACAAAGGTTGCGTTATCTTAAAGAGCAAGCTTCCGGCTTGTTTGAGGAAACGACAAACAAAGTTAATTTGGCGACTGTATCTCCAAGAACGCTACCGCGTTGGCACGGTGCCACGACTCGAGTCCTTCCAGTCTCCAGATCTAAAAGCTACATAACAGATGTGTAAGCTCATGATCAACGGCATTGTGAACCTAGTATAAGTCCCTAAGTTCACTGGTAGTGAATCAAGGCTTCAACGTGCCTCCAAAATAAATCTGAAGTGTGATTTTAGATCGGGGCATTCCAAGCTCATCAAAAGAGGCATTGCAAAATCATGTCTTCTGTCCGCGGTAACAAAGTCTTGCTACCACAGAGTGGGAGAAAGCCTTGCCGCCCAGGTAGGCAGACTAGAAGACGCCGGTTTCCCGGAATCAGTAATCGCCTCGGAGGCGGAAGCAATAGTGAAAAGCATTAAAGGGGCACTCAAGTGCTTTTTGGAGAAGCTTGTTTTTGGAAGCATATTGTTTGTTGGGCTTCAGTCAATAAAAATGACCAGTTCTAAATGGCAAGGCGCCCTAGTAAACTCACAGCAATAGAAATACACAGGCACTATATCCTCTTGCGGGGTCCATCCCGTGTCTCCACCACCTCCATAGAATTCGACCAATAGAAATAGCGAACTGCGAAAAGATTGCTGAAGGTTTTATTATTGCTCTTTTTAGGCACATACACGTTATATTTTGACAACAACTTCAAATCTTTGGCTGTAGGTGACGTAATACAGCTATTATTGTTTGAAAAAGAGCGAACTACGTTTTCTCCTCGCCTTGTTACGCGGGAGTGATGTGCCCACGCGGCGACGCGGCTCCGTCGTGGAAAGCGCGTGGCTCGCAGCTTATCTCGTCGCGAGAACGATAAGGAAGAGGATCTTCTTCCCGAGGCTCCAGTGTGTTAGCAAAAGATCCAATTTTAGCTGAAAAGAATGTCAAGCAACGATGCCTTTTTACTGGGTAACTTGTATGTGCATTGCAGGAATAAGAGCAAGAATTCCTAATTAGTGTTCGAGTCTTCCTAGCCAATTTGGCTCCGAGAACACAGCACTTGGCTAGGCTTTACATGAAAACAATCTGTCCATGCTCGTGTTCTCCAGTCTTTCCCTTCGTCTGTATCTAGTGGCGTTGTTCCAAAAATAATGTTATTCACAAAATCCGTCAAGTCGGTAAAAAAAATTATCTTGAAAAAACGTGCTTTTTTTCAAAGGTTATGGAAAACTCTCAAAGTGCCTTGGATTCGCCTCAATGGCTCGTAGCATCCACAGCAGTCGGTTGTTAGGTGACACGGAGTATAGCAGTAAGTGCTCAAAGGCGCCAAGAAGATGGCAGCCAATGAAAACTCCCAATGTTCTCGCTGAAACATGAAAATCGATAATGACATTGAACTGGACAAAAATAAGTTCAATGGTTCTAACGCCTAACATTACATTTGGGCGAAGAACTACTGCTGGGCAATGCATTGTTTAGCGCTTTTATTTTCTTAAAGGGAGGGGTACCGAAACCCGGAGTAGGTGTCGCTGGCAAAGTGACCTCTAATTGCCTTGACCATGCAGGAGGGCAGTGGTCGCCTGTTCTTCTGTCCAAGTCTCCGCCACAGCCAAAGCACACACTGCCTATAGGCAGCGAACCGGAAGCGCCTGAAACAATGTCCACATTTATTGAATGTAAGGAACACCCACCAGCCATACACCTGAGGCAATGACCAGACTAATCAGATGTAATAAGCAATATTCGCTACTCTGAAATCTACACCTCTCTTGTGATTGTTTCCCCGGAAAAACCATCATATATTATGGTTCTCTTTTATGTTTCCTTTCGCTGTGCATGTGATGTATTTGCAAACAAACAAATGATCGGCACAACTAACTATACACCAACTCATGTTTATAAACAAACTGGAGCGCCCCTAGCAGACGCCACCGGCGCCGCGGATGCGCAATGGAGTGTGGGCAAGAAGCTCGCCTTTGCCCATAAACAAACCATTGAAATGCGATGTTGCCGGCGTCTGTGTGACTCCCCTTGTATTTTTTTGCGTTTGAATAGTTGACTACGTTTTTCTTGCAATGTCTGGCTACTTCAGCAGCCTCAAGAACCGACGAGAGACAGTAGTCCAACTCTGACTCCATGTCAGTCTATAAAGCCACGTAACATCTATTCTCCCGGCAGCCAGAAGAATAATTTCCCCGAAATTCAACCGGCAGTTGACTCCCATTGGACCATTGACTGTCGCCAAGGGAAAGCGGAGGCGAAGAGGGGGGGGTTTAACACTGGCCCGAGGGATACACGCGCGATGAAGTGTCCCTACAGCGTGCAATTCGCGTAACGAGTGTCGATGAAAAGTCAGCGTCGACAATACGTGTCCAGGAAAAGTTGTCCATGAAACGTGTTTCCATGAGATGTTGGAAGAACAAGAAAATCAGCATTCTACCGGCAGTTGTATGATTTCAGACAACCAATGGGAGGCGATCGTCGGTAGAATTTCGAAAAATTATTCTCCCAGCTGCCGGGAGAATAGACGCTGTCATAAAGCTACCCGTCCTTATCCTTGGCCCGCGGCTTGGGAGGCATGGGCATGGAACCAAAAACGCACGGCAAACAAGAAAAAAGCAGACACGCAAAGCGAAAAACATTCAAAAGCAGTTGAACGCTAATGATGATTCCTATTCAAAGCTATCACGCCGCTTCAATGCGTACGCAAGAAAAACGGGGGCCGAGGCAGAACAGCAAGTTTCGCGACCGGTAACACGAAGTTGTACTCACTCGTTCGAGGTTGCCCCCATGTTTCTTTCACCATAGTGGCGCATGTTCAACAAGGCCAGCTGTAGCACACCCGTATCGAGGCACAGTCCCTCGAAATCCGGGTGGCTTGTCACGCAGCTCTGCCGGCCCTGCTGCTTGCGAACGGCGGCCGGGTAGTCACGGCAGCAGACACACTCTGCGACGGTTTCCATCGGCACGCAGCAACTGCATTGGCACCTTAAAACAGAAAACCAGCATCAGCTATACATATGAGAGGTATAATAAACAGCTCATCACCTACCAGTTGGTGTTCCCAAGCCGCTGGGTTGCGTCGTCGGTTTCGTCGTCTTCCTCCGGTGTCGACATTGAGCATCGCGAACTGTCGTCCGAGTCCGTCGCGTCCGAGGCATCGGCGTCGCGCGTAGGAGTGGCGTCGTAGGAGATTGAGCTGATATTTACCGTCCGCCGAAGAATTTCCACCTCCAACGGTGTTAGATTTGGCAGGTCCATCTCCGCACGACGCAAGACCCGAAGTAAACAAAATGAGTCCCAACGAGAATCCATCAAATACGCGCACATTCGGAAGATCACTCCGCCGATTTGAAGGATCAATCCGCCGGGAAGCCGTCACTCGTGATTGGATGGCGCACGCCCTTCCCTGCTGCCTTCCCGTCCGACAGCGCCCCTGACGGCGTGCGCCTAGGCGCAGAACAGCGATCTTTGATTGGATTTTTAATAGGGAAATCGGCCGCCCTTGAATGTAATTTTGGGATTTCTAGGATGCTTAGAGCCCGCAGATTGAGTTATGACAATAAATAGTCGATCTCAGAATCCACTTGAGCGCGGGGAAAAGTAGCAACAAAAGTGAAAAAGCAGGTCACAGTCATCCCGTATATGCACCACATGTCACACGGCTTTAAAAGAGCAGCCTCAAAGTTCGGGGTAGATGTTGTGTTCTCGGCACGTAACACGCTAAGCAGTATTTGCTCTGCAGTGGAAAAGCGCGTTAACAAGGTAGAGAAACAGGGGGAGAGCCCGTGCGGCATAAAACACCGCATTGAGTTCGTGCCATGCACCTTGTTTGTAGTATACAAGATACCCTTCACCTGCGGCAAGGTATACATGGGACAAACGGGGCGGTGCCTCAACATTCGCCTGCGGGAACACAGTAGTTCTTTAACAGGTACGGCGAGCTCCCACTTGGCGTTACACTGCAGGGACTGCGCCTGCACACCGTTACTTGACAAAGCCGTTGTTTTGTATAAACACAGGGACCAAAAAGCTCGAGAGGTTGTTGAAGCTCATAGAATAAAGAAGGAGCGTTAGGCTTCCTTGAATTTGCTGGACGGTGAGGTCGAATTTTTAGATCGGGGATAACGCATATAACATTGTGTAACTGTTAGCACCCAATTTTGTGAGGCGCATGCGCATTTCCATCGTGATTAGAGAGTCGTATTGTCGTATGTTTTTCTTCATGGTTTCCTGAGAATAAGGCCTGTTCACACATACAGCGGAGCGCTAAGTTAGCGCTACGTGAGCGCTCCAAGGAGTGCTCATGTGGCGCTTCCAGCGCGTGACTTCGTTCTAATATAGCGCGGTGTTAGCGCTCCAGTAGCGCCTTGTTAGCGCTCCAGTAGCGCCTTGTTAGCGCTTCAGTAGCGCCGTGTTATACCCCTGTCAGACGGGCTAGTTTAGTGTCACTACAAGCGAGTGCACTTCAACCCGTCGAAACACACTCCAAGTGTGTTGGTGCTACACGGGAGAACTTAGTGTCACTCCAAAATGATGGCAATAACGATGGGTAAGTCATGGGCACGCAACATATTACAGTGCATACGCATTTTTTTTCCTAAATAACTTCGTCGTCTTACTAGAAGCACGTTACCACACATTGTTGCACTACGTCACGAGTTTTAATCCAAATTTAAATCCAATTTGATCATTACGAGCAGCCATTACAAGCCAGTGATACACGTCCGCACGCCGGTACGAAACTCTGTTTCACCTTATGATGTACCGCAGAAAAGGCTACAAGCGCGAGCTCCTTGCTCTAGGGCACATCAAGGCGGCACAAGCTCTCGTGCGTTAAGAGTAGCTCCAACGCTATGAGCTCGTGCATCTAGCCTTGTCTGCGGTACAACATAAGGTGAAACGAAGTACAGATCGAAACGAGCAGAAGTAGGGATTGAACCCAGGATTCCTGGGTTCTGCAGCGCGAGCTTACGCTCCGCGTGCTCCGAGCTGGTGTGCGCGAGCCCACTCGGCCACTCGCCACTCGCCACAATGAAGCATCATGGAGTGTGTGGAGGACGAGCTGGAGGGCGATATCTGCGATGTTGGACAGTGGAAGCGCATGGTTGGGGCACTTTTCTCCGTGAGAGCCCAACGCCTTTCAGATAAAAGGCAGCTGGACCTGGATGCCGACGCACAGACAAGAATTTCAAGTGACATCGATCAGCAGCTGCAGGCAAATGCGTTCACCATAGCCTCTCATGACCGACAACCTACCCGTGATTGATCGACAACGGTGGACTTTCCAGAGGAACGAACGGTGGTTCGAAGACACCTTGCACCATTTGGGCGAGTTCTACTTCAAGCAAGCCTTTCGCGTCTCTCCTGCCGCCTTCAGATTCCTGGTGGAGTCGTGCAAGTGCCTCCTGGCCTTCGTTGGCCGTCGCGCTTTGGCCAAGGCTGGAAACTAGATTAGCCGCTAGTTTTTCTACAATGCACTACTTTCCTGCCAACAGAAAACAGCTGCGCATCTAATATTAGTCCAATTAAAATATTACTAATTTTACGCAGCGTTAATTTCTTCTGTTATTTTAACTACTTAAACACTGCTATCGAGATTGTACACTTGGTCTACCGGAGCGACCGTAGTGTGCTCCCCGAACTCACTTCATTGGAAGTGTGTTTTTCGGGCTGGGCTGGGGATTGAGCTCAGGATCACTGGGTTCTCCTTCTCCAGCGCGAGCTTTCTCTCCACGTACTTCGATCAGGTGGGCGCTAGCCCACTCGGCCCCCAATACCCCTTAATAAAAACAGGTTAAAAAAGTTTGACGTTTACAATTTTCTGTAATGCCGAATTGGAGTGCAGCTCTTAAAGAGGAGGGAGAAAGGGTACGAAGGGGAGGGTATGCCAGCTGGTCCCCCTCCGTACCTTCCCATCCTCCTCTCCCGTTCCTATCCCACTTAGCGTAAAAATTTCGCTAAATTTCCCGCTAAATTTTGTCGGGAAATTTTCCCGCTGAATTGACATGTGACGTCACATGACACGTCATTTGATATTTTAAGTGGGATGTCACGTGACGTCACACGGGTAAAATGTTTCCTCTAAATTTAGCGGAAAAATTTTCCGCCAAACTTAACAAAAACTTCTACTGCAAAATTTAGCGGAAAAATTTTAGATGACAGGTCATCTGAAATTTTAAGTGTGACGTCACGTGACGTCACACGGGTAAAATTTTTTCTCTACATTTAGCGGGGAAACATTTTCCGTCAAACTTAGCAAAAACGTTTACCGCAAATTTTGTCGGGAAAATTTTACCCTCGTGACGTCACACGTGACGACACACGTGGCGTCACGTGTGACGTCATTATGGGAAACAGCCTTTAATGCAACGCGCGGTTAGGCCGACGCCGCTCAACCCAGAAACGGGTGCCTAGGAGCTGTGCTCTAAAACAACGTTACATTAATGAACGATTTTTACGCAAATCGGATGATTCTGAGCGATCATCGCAAGCCAAGATAAACACCGAATCAAATCCAACTTTGGCGTTCCGCTTCGTTCCACGGAAATCTACGAGGAGGCCCTGACAATGCCTAGTCAGATCATAATTATCGTGTTGTCTCGAATAGTTACATGCTGAAACAAAAGTAGGCTCTATGATTCGCTGCTAACCAAGATAGCCATGAATGGCTGACTTTGTCGTCGTCGTTTATCTATTCAGCGCTCCGCTAATTTTGATTCGGATCAGACTAAACTCCAAGTTAACCCCACTATTTTGATTTTGCAATGCCACTCTTCTACATGTCGTCGCTTTCACGAATTTCTTTTTCTTTATAAAATAAAACTTGCGCCACGCTTTTGGTGTCTGTGTTGTTATGTGTTACTGTTGAAACACTCCTATTGATGCCACGCACTCAATCGAGCGAAGTGAGTTCGTCAAACTCACTCCAAGCGAAGTGTGCTCCTCAGGAAGGAGCCGTGTGTCACACTACAGAAATGACACTAAGTGCGAAGTGCACTCGCTTGTAGTGACACTAAACTAGCCCGTCTGACAGGGGTATTAGCGCGTGATTAGCGCTTCTTGTACCGCGGTGCTGCGGATTAGCAGGTGCACTGCGGTTTAGGTTCCTGTGGTTAGGTGTGCATCAGCAGCACCATCGCGGACATGTGGGATGCTGAAATGGAAATGCGACAAATGCTCTTACATACGCCATTAGTGCATATCGGTGTGGACGGCTTAACTCCCAGAAGAGCCTTCTGGGTGCGCGAAATCTTTTGCCACCGAGATACCGACGGGTCACCGGCCAACCTCGTTCCTTGGCTGAGGGACCGACACACAGAGCTCTCTCGAAGGCGATCATGTTTACCTGCGTGTCCTTGAAACCAGCGTCACACATATCGAATTGAAAGCTATGAATTCGTACCCAATCAATTAGTCGCTCAGAGCCCATGACTCTGGGTCGCCTGCCCGACCCTCTGCTTAGAGAGCGGCTCTTTTACTTCCTCTTCTTTCAATGCCAAAGGAAAAACAACAACAAAGGAATCGCCGTGAATGCGCTATTCCGCAGCAGCAATCACGGCACAAGGGGCGTGAGAGCGCTAACAGAGCGCTTCTGTAGCGCTAACAGACCGCTTCTGTAGCGCTAACAGAGCGCTAACAGAGCGCTACATCACACGCCAGGAAGCGCCACATGAGCGTTCCTTGGAGCGCTCACGTAGCGCTAACTTAGCGCTCCCCTGTATGTGTGAACCGGCCTTTAACCTTTCAGTTGTTAGTCAGCGCTCGTCCTGTCCAGTTCCTTCCTCTGTCCTTGCAAAAATTCTCGCTGTTGCATTATGAGTCAAATACCTTTCAACTGAAATTAAAGGGGAGGCAAACTTTATATTCCTATTTTTGTTCTCCTATTCAGTCCGAAGAGAAAACGTAAATATAAAGACCCTTTCTTTTGAGTGAGCAAACATGCACGCATGCTCGAGCCATGGTTAGCTTAGTTCATTGACACGCTTGCGTCACCGAAAACTCTTCCCTTCCTTGATGAGGTGTCGACCGACAACTCAAAGTCCGAAGTTAAAAAAAAAAAAAAGACGAATTTAGACAAAAACAAGAGGCGCGGATTTGTGCAGACGCCGAAAGCTAGTTTCCGGAAGCGGAACTCCAGAGTCTAGGTGGCGGTGGAGAACCCGAGATCCGGAAGAAACTCGCGGCTGAGACCCCGGATACTGTCGATGACGTATTCCCCATTTCCGTCCCTCTTTATGCTTCCGTCTTCCGCCTTGCCGGGGGCACACGACACCGAACCCCCCGAAAACGCGACTTCTCAACACTGGTCGCCCAGCGCCAGCCTTCCAAGGCACTCACTGGGCCAGCGAACCGTCGGCACCGAGTCACGTGACTGCGAACTTCGCGTATTCGCACGCGCAAAGAAAAGGGTCACGTGGTTCATACCGGATCCTTGATTGGTCCAGCTGGTTTGTAGCTTCCACTCAAACATCGCCCGGTTGATACACAAGGTGAAGGCGCCAGATCGGAGCGGAAGTTTCGTAGTTCCCTCAGTTCAACGCAAACCATGACCATAAAAGCAGGAAAAAAAACAAACACAAAAAACAGGCGGGTTGTTTGCGGAAAGAGTTTTGACGAGGTGGGGAGGCATTTCTCTGAAGCTTCGCTTCTCGGGCGGGATCGTAGCGTGACGTTGGCTGCCTCCGGCCCTTTGTTGACGGAGCCAGGATGCCGCTGCCTCGCCGGTCTCTGTGATTTTTCTGGGGCCCAGGGACGATGTGTGCGAGGTGACAGTTTAATTAAGCGGAAGAGTTGGGCGCCTGGGTGGCACGCAGCGCCGCCACGCCCGTACGTCGGCGCGCAACGCGTGTTGTCCGCTGTTGTGGGAAGTGAGCACGCGTCGGGCGGGCAAGACCCCTTTCCGGCAGCGTTCGAGTTAGCGCAGCAGATCGAGCGCGACGAGGAGTTGACACCGTGACGTGGACAACCGCTTTGTGTCTTAGTTTTGGCAATTTCATATATTCAGTATTATTATTTTTGCATTGGGCTAGAATGTTGTAGAGACATGAGTGCACACTGCTTTCCTTTATCACGCCATCAGTGTTAATAATGGTTTCTTACTTTCGGGGATTTACGTTTTTTTTTTTTTTTTTTTTTTTTTTTTTTTTTTTTTTTTTTTTTTTAATTCGGGGGTGTTTTTGGGAATTTGTGTTTTTATACAAATTTGGAGTTTTTCGGAGATTTATATTTATTTACGTACTTTAAACTTGGTTCTATCCGGGCTTGTGCCGAAGAAAATAGTAGAAGGACATGAGATTCCCCAACCTTCAGGGCACATATTATACGCTTTACCCTACTACCTAGAAAACTTCTCGGTGCCAATAAGAAAAAATGAAAAAAAAAAAAAAGCGAGATAAGATGCGTGGTTTGGAAGCCAGAAGAAGCCTAGTATACAGTTCCCAGTTCCGGGTCAACCCAAAATAAGTCTGCAGAAAAAGATTGTCTTCTCGTGAAGCTTGAACTTTTCTTGTGGATGGACAGCTGCCTCTAATACGCTTGCGGCCTGAATATCCATCGAGACGGAAGATCCAACGAGTCGAAAGATTCAATTGGTCACGTGACAGGCGAGACGGAATATTCATCGAGACGAAATGTCCAATTGAGACGGAATGTCCAACGAGTCCGAATGTCCAACGAGACGAAAGATCCAACCAGGCCTGAATGTCCACCGTGACTGAATGTCCATCGAGATGGAAGATCCAACCAGGCCTGAATGTCCACTGCGACTGAATATCCAACGAGACAGAATATCCAAGCAGGTCTGAATGTCCACTGAGGCTAGATATCCAATGTTCCATGTTCATTTAATTTCTGTAATTTATTGATTATTCTGCTCCCAAATTAATAATGATAAGCTAAGACCTTTTTTTTTTCTTTTCATCGCGCGTTTTTGTATTTTACGTAAAAGGGCTTGCTGAAATGCTCCAAATTATATTTATCAATGTAAAGAACACATAAGATCCGTGATCGCCAAAAACAAAATAAGAAACGAGTTTTTTTTTTTTGTCTTTTTTGTTAGACTACGAAGGAATGGAATACGCTGCCTAGGGAAATTGTTTGGGCCACAAATGCCGAAAGCCTTTTTCTTAATGTTTGTTCGCCCTCTGCGATAATGCCTGATACTGGCGCTGCAGGCTCACAGTAAATAAATATAAAGATTAAAAATAACAAAAGCAACCAAAGCCAACACCGAAGCTTTGCAGTCAAATGCACTTCAAAATATATTTCAGTAAGGAAAAAAAAAAAAAGAAAGCCCGTTGCAGACAGAAATTAGAGGGATGCGAGAAACAAAGAGTCTTCAACGGAGCGAAGCATCGTGAACTTCCTAAACAGGGTTCTACACGGAGTCTAAAAAACAAAAGCGACTGTTCCCTCCGAAACCAAAAAGTAGGCGTACAACAAAGAGGTCTTCGAAGCTTTATCTTCAACACATGCACGTCCCATGTCACCCCCCTTCCGGTTTTGGACCAAAGTTCTTTTGTAAAGTAGTGACCTCAAATCACTTGCCAGGTTAGAAAGGTTCAATATTTCTGAAACTCAAGACGGAAGGTACAAAGACGGGACAAACACAAGGCGTCTCGACGTCTTGTGTTTGTTTTCTCTTTGTAGCCTCCGTCCTGGGTTTTAGAAATGTTTAACTTTAACCAGCTCGCCTGCCTTCTTACGTTATCTTAGGAAGGTTCGCCCTTGTTCTTTGTTCGATATAACAATGGTACAACACCACCTGAGTGGGTTCAAACCTTGGACCGCAGACAAACGAAACCATCCACTTACAAACAATGCTTGTTCCGGGTCGACATTTCACATGGCTATATAAAGGACTGCTATTTCGCCACCTCCCTCTGTCAGAACCCTGAGCTTCGTCTTCTCCAAATCACTGACACGCAAATACGGTGAGTGTTGTTTTTATCGTTTGATTATTTATGTGTGTCTACTGCGACACCAAAGTACTGTAATTGCATCTAAAATATTGTAGTTATTACGCCTATGTACTTTGAGCTGTATACAAATAATCACTGTTAGCTATTTATGCAGAGACGTAAGGTCTTGGAATTTGAAAATTTCAAGACACATGAGAGGCTCAAGTTTCTCAAGTGCAATTTGAAGTTTCAAGTGCCCCTCGTCTGATTGTATGTGTCGCGTTTTGATTACAGGCTGCAGCGTACTCGCTGAGCCAACGAGATGAATCCTGGGCACCTGGGTGTCCCAACGTTCGTGCCTTCTCACAAGCGCTCAAGCAAGCCAGTCATACAGTACAAAAGCCGTCGCTGGCCCAACGCGGTTCTTGAATTTTTGTTCAAGAGTGCCAACCCAAAAAATCCTAGCATCGAGTACTATCGATGCATCAAATGCTTTCACCTCAGCAAGCACACGGTGACCGAGGAAAAATGTCCAGTAGCGCACCTCACGCTTAACAACGGAGTTATGGTGTCCGATCCTGATAATCCCATGACTCCGCACAGCTGCAGTCCAGACAAGGACTCCGATGCGACGGCAGTGCTTGCGAAGCGATTCATGTACGAAGTCTGTACGGATGTACGTACCAGCCTCAAGAGACCCCGTGAGGCATTCGACGAAGCTGTGACGTCCGTCCAGGAAAGGTTTCGTGAGTACGGACATGAAGTCCAAGATGGCATACAAGCCAGCATGAACGGTGCATATGGATTTACGTCCAAGAGACGAGCCCTCTCACGCAATCGCCATCACAACAGACTAAAGGGCAACGCATTGGACGCTATTCTCCCGGAGCTTCGCGTCACCAACGACTTCCAAGTGTTCTTGCAACTGGAAGTCAAGACGGAAGGGAGACGGCTCCTGCTTTTTTATGCTGAAAAAGACCTGGAAGTGCTTCTCAATGTTGAATTCATTCTGGGGGACGGCAATTTTAAATATAACCCCAGTGAATTTCACAGCCCAGGGCAATTCTACACTCTACATGCCATTGTTAAAGGCGAAGCGCATCCCATCGTTTATGCTCTGATGCAGTAATGCGACGTTCAGGCCTACGAGGTTGTTTTCGGCAACTTAAAGACTTCACTTGAGACCAAGTTCGGGGGAGTCGGTGGCCTCTCAACCTCCACCACGTGGCACTTCGACTACGAGTCCGCAGCTATCCAGGCTGTGATGAACGTCTTCAAGACCACCGCGGGATTTCCGAAGGTAAGAAAACTCAAAGTATTGTTTTTGAGTAAGTGAATTACTTAAGTATGGCGTTTTTATCTATAAAAGATAAATGAAGCCAAAGGTGGCAGAGTACTATATCTAGGATTCAGTTACGCGCTTGTTGCAACTGTGACCACACATGTGTGGGCTCCAATAGATGTTTTCGCTCGTTTTACTTCCAGGTACGTGACTGCGCATTTCACTTTGCGAAAGCCATTAACACCAAGCGCGACGAACTGGGGCTCAGGGCTCTTTGCCGTGAAGACCCTGAGGTGAACAAATGGTTCGTCAGAATTCGTCACCTGCCTTTCGTTCCGGACCACTGCCGCCTGCTGTTTTCAAGGGATCTTCTTGCAGCGAAACCAAATCTACCCCAGCTGAATGCCGCTCGCCTGGACCAGTTCATCCGGTACTTCAGGAACTTCTGGCTATCCCATAGCATTATCAGAGAGATTTGGGGACAGTTTGGAAATCGGGGTCCAAGGAGGACGAACGTAGTTGAGGGGTGGCACAACGGCCTGCATAGTCGCCTTTCAAGTCGCCATCCCGACCTGACTGAATTTATTCAGTTCCTTCAGGTTGCGCAGCATGCCGCACAGAATCTACTTCAAGCTCTTCTGCTTGACCCGCTCGCTGTGGCAAGACCTACATCAAGCTCCGTCTCGGCAAGAAACGAGAGGCTCCACGCAGAAATGGATGCCTTTGCCTCATTCACCAGCGGCAATGCTGCAACCTACCAGGACGCCTGCAATTACGTGGACAGAATCGCGAGCACTGGTGTGCTCCCAGCGGCTACTTAACAGTTTTTCAGTAGTCATTTAGTGACGCATGATGTGAATAAATGTGTCATGGTTTCCGCTGATCAAGTTGTCCTCTTTCGAAAACGCCGAGAAAGGTGCCAAAAGCGGAAACCTTCTCCGTAACGTTTTTGTCTAAACAGTTGCTTTCGTGTGCACCAATCACTGATTGTTGTATGTGATTACATTTTATTCTTGAAGTTTAATTACTGGCATAGCCTTTTCTTGCTTTTGCCAATAAATCTATTAATTAAGCAATAACCTACTTAAAACACGCTTCTAAAATAAATATTGAGATTTTTCTGCAGTTAAGGCTACGCGAAGTTCTGCGTTTTTTTTTCTTCATATTTTTCAGCAG
Source organism: Ixodes scapularis (assembly GCF_016920785.2). NCBI lineage: Eukaryota > Metazoa > Arthropoda > Arachnida > Ixodida > Ixodidae > Ixodes > Ixodes scapularis. Next base: position 32,638,795 of record NW_024609880.1, on the reverse strand, counting down.
TTTTAGATGTATCGCAAAATTAGCGAAAGTATTCGAAAGATGCAAAAACAAAAATAATATATAAGTTTGTTTGGTCCTGCTGACACGTTACGACGTTTGTAGACTTTTCAATGACCGGGGCGGTCACGTTTAATTGAAAGCGCAACAACAGCGATACTGCACATCAGAACAAGAACGCCCCTCGGATATTTTGGTTCGCAGTCCCCAAGATCGATTCTTCTTTCCCGCCCTGTCGCGCGACATTAAAGCAGAGCCGTATATGTAGAGAGTTTGGTCAATGGGAGGCGCGGGCAGAGCCAGGGCGTGCGGCAGACTCGGAAAGAGGGCTTGGCATGCTCTCTTGACCAACCAGAAGCCGAAAAGAATCCCCTAGCGGTGGTAGCGAGAAACAATTCTGAGCCGATCGATCATCGAAGGTTTATGTTCGTATATGGTTTTAATAAGTGCGTAAGAGTAAAGTGTAGTAACTCTTTGTGGTTGAAAATAGGGTGTACGTGTTGTTTCATCATGATCATGCAGAAAGACGTAAGAAACGAATGCGCCGCTCAACTCTGTTTTGCGCGGACAGCGCGGACGGCGCGGACAGAGTGTGACCGCTCTGACGGCAGAATCCCGGCGCTCGGCGTTTGGCGTAAGGATTATGTCGATCTTTCCGCTAGTCGCACTCTTCCACCATCATTTCAGATGAGTGTGATTGAAACATCACGTGTACCATATTTTCAGCCATCGAGAGTTACTTTAATGCAGTTATCAGGTTTGTTTCTCGCGACCACCGCCAGGGTATTATTTCCGGCTTCTGGTTGGTCACATTCGAATTTCTGAAGACGCCCTGGAACACGCCCAGCCCGCTTTCGGCCAATGGCGCCGCTTCATTTGTCTCCTATATTTCCCAACGAATGGCCAAACTCTCTACATATACGGCTCTGCATTAAAGGTTCTCGCCTCGTCTCCTTCTGGGGCGGCCAATCAATCATTTTGAAATCTATCGGAGTGACGGGATGTCCGCCGTCCAATTGTCGACTGGGGGCCGCCCAACACGCTCATTAGTGCGGATTATATTTGCAACGGACACGGGGTGATACGCCCGTAACTTCGGCAGCACTAACGGCCGGAGCCTACTCGGCTCCACGCCAAGCCCATTCACGAAAATTATTTCGCAACTTCGTAGTTTCGCTTTGCCGCTCTATATTCCGTTTGCTCCAAACTTGAGACTGCGGTGGAAGCCACGTCCTGTCTCTAAGTCGCCACGTCATCACACTCCCACTCATACCAACGCAGAGGGCCGGGTCAGGTAATAAGAGGGAGGCGGCTGATTGGTCCGGCGGGCACGCGGCTCCCACTGCAGTCTCAGCCGCCGTCTCAACCAAGCACCCAGCCAGGGTGCCTCTGCAAAGGCCGAAAATGGTTGGTAGAGGAGGCACAGGGGAGTAGAAAGCTTTCGTAGACCGCGTTTCCCCTTCCGCTAAGCCCCCCGCAACGAAGAAGCCGCTACTGCGCCTGCGTGCCGACGGCCTAGACTGTAGCGTTCCGGTTATCGTAGCGGGTTGCGGAGAGCATTGCGGGACGGCGAAAACGATCTACGAAAACTCCCTAATAACGGCCACCCGAATTCCTCCGACAACCCCAAAAAGCAGACCCCGGCGGGAGGAAGCTATGTACCCCCCGAGACGTGCGTAAGCCGGCGAAAGCCACATGCATCCCTCTCCAAAACAAACAATGGCCAGCGGTTCCTTCAAACAGGACGGCCCGCATAAGAATAAACGAGCTAAAAACAAGCACAAATATGTATAAACCGTTAGGCAATTAAAAATTGTGTCGATCTTAACAGCCAAGTTTAAGCAACCTGCATCCGCCTGAGCAACCAGCATTCTTTTTAAAAATTTGAAGATCTACCAGCTCGAAATACGTAAACAATGCGAAACGCGTTGCTCAAATCGGGTATCTACTTGGTTACGTGGCGGGCGAGACTGATATCCATCGAAAGTAATGTCCAACTGAGACGAAATGTCCAACGAGTCTGAATATCCAACGAGACGGAAGATCCAACCAGGCCGGAATGTCCACCGTGACTGAAAATCCATCGAGACGGAATATCCATTTGACACTGGATGTCCAACGAGTCTGAATGTCCAACGAGACGAAAGATCCAACCAGGCCTGAATGTCCAACGTGTCTGAATATCCAAGGAGCCTGAATATCCACTAGTGGATCTTTCGTCTCGTTGGATCTTTTGACTCGTTGGATATTCAGGCTCTTACGAGATGGAATGTCCAACGAGCCTGAATGTCCAACGAGACGGAAGATCCAATAATGAATATTCAAAACTGACCGATCTCAGCCGCAAGTTTCACTACTCCGCCGCTGGCGCGATGCATTGTGGGACCTGTAGTCTCTGCGCAACGGGGCTGGTACGGTCGCGGGCGGAGATGCAGTGACGATTTGGCGGACGGCCATGCTCGCATGGACGGCGTTAGCAGTGTTGTTCCATCTAATTGTTTTTCTTTTGCTCCGCCATTATGGCGGGTTGCCTGGCTTCAGCAACAACAGCACCAGAGACAAGCGTGTCGGGTTACATAGCTTTCCGAGGGACCCACATCCAAGAGAAAAATGAATCATCAAACTTTGCCGAGCAGGCAGTAAGGGGCGGTAAAGAGTATTCGCTTGTTCGAGAAAGCTAGATAATCAACGTTGCGTGCGCGAAAACAAACTCACGCGGATTTTGATTGCCCTGTTGCTGAGAATGGATTAGGACAAAACTGACATAACTTGCGGAGCGACCAATGTATTGAAGGTGCCGTACCATCGTGCTTGCCTTCAATCGTGTTTGCACCAAGATAACGCACAGAATCTTGTGTTAGGTCATAGGCCCCTATATACTGACAAAGCCCGGCAGATCGCCACGAGAAGCGGCCACCGAAATGAAAAAGGTAGCGCGGGAGACAACGGTTGAGAGGAGAGCGACGTGACTGGCGCCCCGCTGCGGCGAAACGCCGAAACACATTTCTACGGAGGGTACAAGTGTGTTTCGGGTCCCCGAGAAATGGGTCTTTGATGCTCTGTGCTACCAGATCCTGTCGCTCCAAATCTGTGACCGGGCACTCTATGGCTCCGCCGTCGAACTGCCAGGCTTTGTGAGTATAGAGGAAGCTATGGTTAGGCACTCACTCGTTAAACACGCGACCTGTCTTTATTGGTAGCTTTCCTAACGATTGTTTTCTACGCTTACAGATTTCCCAAGTTCCGTTCTATGACTGGTCACACAAAGCGAAATTATCAAGATTTTTCATCGCTTTTACTCGCTTGCCAAGCGCACGTGGGTAAGTGATATAAACGCCTCCAACGAAGAAACCTAAGGACAAGGTTGACAAGCTGGTTCACCATCAAATGTTTTAAAACCTGGGTCGAAGGTAGAAGCAACGGACAGAAACATTACATAAAGTAACATTGGTGAAGCACGCTTAAGCTCCAAACCCAAACTTGGTTAGTGTGATTCTGAGCCAACAGATGGCGGTGGGGTCGTCTTCCAGACCTGTACATCAATCTATATTCTGAATTTGATATCCCTGGTCCTTCAATTGTTTTTCTCTGCGCGAGCTTTCTTTGGAACGCGCATGGCTGCGCGAGTTGTTGTGCAAGGGGGCCGGTTAAATACGCTCCGACCTCACGTTTCCAGCAAATCTGGTCAGAACAAAACGCAAAAATCATCGTGAGCCAAATGGCGAGACACGTGCACAACAAAACAACCGACGCGTTGAAAAATATAAAATTGCCTGTGCGCCGTTAACACCCCGGGGGGTTTTCACAGGCCAATTACACATATTTCAATGTGATCAGATTTATATAACGGGCCGGCCTTTTTGTCGTGCTTGTGTTTGACTCTTTGTGGATTTCCAAGGAAACGTGATGAATAGACCCGAGTTTCCCAAATTCTAGCTTGAAGAATTGAATACCTGAAAGATAAAAAAAAAAAAAAATTAACTATTTCTCGGGGGGCTCATGTGTCTGATTTAGGTAGCTGGGTGTTTATTTTGACCAAAACCACGAGACTGGAAAACATAAAAAGGACACTCAGGTTTTAATATTGAGTTTGGTAAACCCAGAGAAGGACTGGTGCGGGAGTCATAATAAAAGAATGCCATGGTTAAAAAGGAACTCGCAGCAATAAATGATAAAAATTAATTTTAATACGAGTTGAGTGATAAATGCGATGACTGGCCGGGCAAAGATTCTGGGTCTGTGGATAGCTTTTGCACAGAGTTTAAGCAATGTGCAAGTCTTAATTTGGTGATTTATGCGAACAAGTAGTGGTGCGCAAAAACGAAAAACATGCAAACGCGTTAAGATTGACGCTGCATAAAATAGAGTGTAAGCATGCACAAGGTGCGCTGGTTAAGACTGAAGCAGCGCTACATTTTTACACTAACGTTGAGCGTACCGAAAGTTAAGGGTGCATCGAAAGCTAAAGCTTGCACGCATATACTGCTCAGGCCGTAATGCTTGAATGTTAATAGTATTATATTACTCTCAGATTTGGTGTAAGTTGTCACCTGATTGCTTACAACAGAAAGAAGGAAACATTCTAATTCTGAGTTGATAGAAAAACTCCACTTGCTGACAGCTGCCAATCATCTCGGCGCCGATTATGAATATTCACTGCATGCCAACGGTCACGTGCTTATAACAAGTTTTTCTGACGTGATTTTATACAACGGCAGTTATTCTTGACAAAAAACACTGTTTGCTCACGCAAGCGGCACCATGTGAAGTTTAGAATACTTTGTATTGATTGTGGCATACGTGGCAAATAGCAAAGTTTTTTGGTTTTTTTTTTTTGCAATTTGCGATGTAGAATGCTCCTGGCTTACCTTGAGCCCTAATGCATGCAGCACACAAAAGAAACACGAGTTTAATTACAGTGGGAAACGAAAAAAATCATGACAAACAAGTGTGTAATCACGTGAAAACTGAGGGCATTAATTGAACATATGCAGAAGGTAAGCCCGTTGAGGCAGACTAAGCGTTAGGCTATATAAACATACACGCAACCCAACTTTTTTAATGTAGAAGGTAAACTTTGTTTGATTAAATGCATTACCAGTAAAGTATTTGGTTTTATCGTGCGAACGAAGCGGAACATACAAGCGCGAGCATGCTGCCCTGAACTACTCTTCCAGTGAACAAGCGCACCGTTCAAAGCATGGAGCTCGTTTTTATAGCTTTTGGTGCGCTCAAACATTTGAAAACGCAATTATAATCAATTTTTTTATTTCACTTTCTTATTAAGCGCGTATATGTTTTTTTTTTTTTTGTTAGCGTGCCATTTTCTTAGTTATATAACATTTTCCTACAAGTTTCATCATAAGTAAGAGCCGCATAATAAAAAATGTAGACAACAAAAAATAATGAACGCGAAAACGCGAACAAGTTAAAAATGCAATGTAACGACACATTCAAAATTGGTCGTTAGTTTATTTGAGAGTAGGAGTTCCGTAGGGCGACATTGTTACCCGTTGTAGATTATAAATCTAGCCACTGCAGTTCAACTGTTAGCTCGGGGTTTTTAACGTGCATCACGCAGTATATGTGATACACGACCGCACGAAGGCATGATGCAGATGGGTGACATATCCGAAGGTCCCTGCTAAAGCCCCATGATAAAGGTGTTTTTAGAAGTACCGTCAACCATTGTTATGGAAACGCGCAAGACGCCTGCCATAAGCGGGGGGTCAACCGCCATTCGCTTCCAAATGCCAGTCATTGTAGTGCTGAGCCGCCATCTGCCTCCCAGGGCCGCTCGAGACACGGGCCTCATGCACTTGCACATTTGACACTTGAAAGACCAAGGCCAACACATCGAGGGGATTTAGTCCCTACAGGTTCTGCAGCGTGAGCTCCGTGATTTGAACGGAGCTCGCGCTCGAGCATTTCTCCACGTGCTTCACCTGCGGTTCCACAACACACTCGGCCAACGATTCCCCACCGCGCTTAGTTTAGCCTGTTAGCTAAACCAAATGAGCTGCGCTTTCGGTATCGGCACTTTTTTTCGCGAAATTGCAGTGGGCGCCGCCATCTTGTTCGTTAGTACAAAGCAAACACAACTGCCGATCGTCATGATTCAAAAGTGCGACTTCCTCAGCATTTGTTTTGGTGCTAAGAAGCTCCCGTATTATTGATTTGCCTTGTCGCGAACTGTTTAAACATATGTGTAGGACGCAAAAGCGTTTCCTGCGATTTCAGATAAAGCTTCAGATAACTGACAACCATCATATTAAAGGAGGGGGGGGGGGGGTTGCAACGATTCCCGGACTTCGGTCAAACATTTGCGGAAGTTGCCCTTTGTCTCTTCTAAAGCAACGAACAGAAAACCGATTTGGCCTGCGTGTCGTTGTTGTTAAAAAAAAATATATATATATATAAATATTGTCATTTCTGCACCACTCAACTCACTCCCACCAGTCTTTAGGGTCCCACCTGGTCGCACTCCTAGTGACGTAATTCGGGGTGCCATGTAGGTGCCCGTGTGCTATCTGGGAGGACGCTTCCTCTCCCTCTCTCTGCTGACATTGCCGTGTCGTACGTGTCTCTTTTTCGTCCTGTTTGTTCGCGCCTTTTAACCTTTTAATCGATATGAACCAACTAGCCCCAACCGAAGTTTTATGCTGCAGCTTAGAGCCGAGCGAGGACACGTAAGCTGCCCGCCGTAGTTCCTTCGGCTGCCATTTACGGCTGCGGGGGGGGGGGGGGGGGAGCTCAACTTTTGCTTTGCAATTATGCAGCGGTAACGCGACAATTTCTAATGAAGGAAATGATTTCTCTATCCTCCAGGATACGATAAACAACGTAAAAATGGCGAGATGCAAATTCTTTTAATCTTAAAATCGTTGCACCTCCCCCCCCCCCCCCCTCCTTTAAGCACCAATATGTGTATGAGGCGCAGCTTGTTTAGTGGCTGTAGTTTAGCCCGACCGCACAGGCACAGAAAGAGAACGAACTGCTTGACCTCGAGCTCTTGGCGCTGCTTCAGTGGCTTCATCATCTCGTAGCATTGGCTGCGCTCCAAACTATAAGGTACAGCAAAGCAAATATTAAGGTCTTAAGGTTTTACAAGCCAAACCAGCAAAAATCACCCAACACGCCCCAACAGAAAATAAAAAATATTGCGGGTTTATTATGACTAATTGGACATCTTTTGATGTGCAACCGAAATCACAGATTGGCCTCCGTCAGATTGCGGGCACCTTGCACTCTAAGAACAAGAGGGCATATTCTTACACCCCTTGTCCCATATACGGAACCCCAAAACTTCAGTTCGACGTATACTGCGCGCTGACGTCGAATCGACTGTACCAACTCTCACGAGCGGCTCTATAGCCGAGGTGTACAACTTATTAAAATAGCTAATGTACGTACGTAAGTGTTACTGACTATACAAAAAAAAAAAAAAACACTAATCGGGGTTTTCTGGGCCCTACTGCAAAAACTGTGTGTGTTTTTTTCTTCAATAGCCTTTGATACATACTTTAGCAGTTTAGTGTAGTATAACTCACCGTTCTCAAGCCCTTAGCAAAGGTTGGGACTGTCTGTTCGAAATCAGCGCGCTTTTCGCCGAACTGAAGTTTTGGGTGTCGTAAATGGAACAAGGGGTGTAAGAATATACCCTCCTTTTCTGAGAGTACGGCCGGTATTTAAACCCGACAAAACATAGATTCATGGGGCCAGAGCGGTGGCTCAGAGACACTGAGACATTTTAATGTTTTCTGTTTTGTTTTGATATCATTGCACTTAAGAGCCAGCCAGGTGGTTTTTGAAAGAAAATATAGTCGAACCATTCCGACACGCATAGTTTAATTGCAAAACAGTTTTTTTCCAAGTGATAAAAACCAAACAGTGGCTTAGCTCGGCTATGCCAGTATATACTGCGTAGCGTAAGTTTAGGTTCAGTTGGTTATTCTTAGATTTTCTGGTTGTCTAGGATTAGCTTGATTATCATGCTTACTGCTGCTTCAATGACGCACACACGGTATACGCATTATGTGACTACCTCGGGATTCGATGAGTTAAGCTTCTCCGCTCTTCTTATTGTGGAGGAGGCGCTGTGTAACCGAGCTTTCGGTTGCACGTCAAAAGATTCACAGGTAATCCAAATTAATCCTCAGTCTTCCGCTGAGGCGTGCCAGATGCCCGCCATTCAGAGTCATGTATTGGGAGAGTTTCGCCAATAGGCGGAACAAAGGCCGCCGCCAGCGCCGGATATTCCCCCCGCGCTTAGAGCGTAAACTAAATTTGTGACACAGCGTCGACCAATCAGGAGACCGCGACGTCACAATGTTGCAAACGACATATGAAGCGTGAAATAGAAGCGTTCAATCTCGGCCTCTCTACTCCATCCCACAAATGCCTGCAGTGAAGACAAAGGCACAGGCGCGTGAGCATAGCTCAGCAAAACGCTTTTGTTTGTACGAGAACTCGTGCGTAGGAGGCACTTTCCAAAGCCACGCGCTCGTGCCCATGCCTCTGTCTGCAGTGCTAATGTTTGTGCAGATGTTTGTGTAGGCAGTTTGCTCTGGGCCGGCTTGGGGCTAGAACAGCGTCCTGAGACTGGCTGAAAGAAAACAGTGCAAAGGGTGGTGCGTGCGGGCGTCTTGAGACGCGGAGTCCCACTCGGGTCGTGCGCTGGCTTTGGCAGTGCTTTCTTTCCCCGTCTCAGCTGAGACGCTGTTTCAAACAAGTCGGCCTTGGTTTGGAGCGCACTTTCGTTTATTCTACACTTGAATATTGGCGTGACTAAAACCTCACATGCACAAAGTTTTCAGTCACCCCTGAGAGCTAAACCTTTTTACTCTAGCGACGCTGAAGTGGCTCAAATTAGTCGTGTCACATATTTAAAGTACAAAACAACCGCTAGAGGCTGTTTCGCGGCCTGTGGTTGGCCCCGAGATGCTCGCCTATTCAAACCAATGTATGGCCAAACTCTCTCAATAAACGGCTCTGTCGCCGTTGGTTTGGCCAGCTGTGCGCCGTATTGTTATTAGTTGTTATGTATCAAGCAACCAAGCTGCCGCCCAGAACAACCAGACAGCGCGAGCCATGATCTCGAGCGGGTGCATGCGCGCGGCGCGTGCATCGGGCACTGACCTAGGCGCCATACCAGTCCTGCCCCTTTCCGTCACTGCTCCTCGCGCATGCGCAGCACAGCACTCCAGGAGGCACGCGAAACTGCTCAACCTCGGCTATACTTCGTTTCACCAGTTTCACCTTATGTTGTAACGCAGCGAAGGCTAGAAGCGCGAGCTCATAGCGTTGGCAGCCGCTCTTAAGTCACGAAAGCTTGTGCCGCCGAGATGTGCCCTAGAGCAAGGAGCTCGCGCTTGTAGCCTTTCCTGAGGTACATCATACGGTGAAACAGAGTATAGTGTAGCTTACGCTACAAAGAAACATTCAAATGTTTTCGCCTACGTGGCGGAATCCCAAATGAAGGAATCCCTTTCATGGCTCCCATTTCATTTGGATCGCGTCATGGTACCGACGCACAGCAGAACGCGCACAAAAGCAGCTGTGGTGCGCCCGCAGACTCACGCTTTCTGTTCTGACATTTCTGGCTCGCTCACTGCGGGCATCCAGGCATCTGACACCCTGACATCTGGCGCTTCTTCTGTCTTTAGCGTGACGTTCCAAGCGGCACACGACGTCAAATTCATATCGAGCTATCCTCGAACACTTGTCACCATTTGTATTTTATATTAAGAAATTGCAATTTTCCGTAACTGAATGGGAAAAGTTTGAGGTCTAATAAAATTCTTACCGTGTAATATATCAATATGGAAATTCTGGAAAATGTAAGGTCGAAGGATGCTTGGTAATTTAATGTATCGTAGTTTTGATAAGTTCACAGGATTCCGCTTTTATAGCACCATAAAATATTACCATTTTAAACGTTATGTTCTTATTTTAAAATATACAATATCTGTACAGTTCTTTGATAAGTTCACAGGATTCCGCTTTTATAGCACCATAAAATATTACCATTTTAAACGTTATGTTCTTATTTTAAAATATACAATATCTGTACAGTTCGTTGCCTACTTTTTTAATTCTTTATATCCAACCGAACGCTCACGTAACATATTGTGGACGGAGGGACGTTATAACTCCAGAACTACGCTCACGTAAAATATTGTGGACGGAGGGACGTTATAACTCCAGAACTATGTTTTTTTTTTTAATATTAGAAACGGTGGTCTATTAAAAGTTGAATACTTAACTAACAACTAAAAAAAATCGTAATACTGAAACATTGAAATAATGTTGAAAAACAGTTCTTTAATTTGACATTAACTTTATAATTCTAGGATACATAGAAAGAAAGTTATAAACCGTCAAAAAATCTCTAAAACGTCATGCACGGTGGAGTTGCACCTTAAAATGTGTTAATTAATGCCTCGCTTATAAACACACCCTAGAACCTTTTTTCAAAGCAAACAGTCAAATTATGAATTAAAAAAAAGGACTGTTCAACGCATCATGCATCACAAAGCAGGAACAAGTCGTGATCTGAATGGCCCTAAGCGCAAACTTTGCTCAGCGTGTTTGGCAGGAAAACATTCATCTGTATATGTTGTAAGTTCTAATACTAAACGCTAGCCTTATTTAAGAAAAAAAAAAAAAAAAACAGTCTGGTGGTGTTTCCTAGCTACATCGACAGTTGTTAAGCGCATTAAATGGCGCAACATTGACTGCTATTTCCTGAGGTGTGTTTATGAACAAAACCACACGCAGATGCAAATAGCACCCGCCACTAACGTGCGTGCCCCTGAACAGCATCACGGCTCAAAAAGGGCCTAAGTAACCTTTGATTTGTTGCTCAAAGGAGATTCAATGAACCCGTCATGATATTCTACAATATTCCCTCCTAAACACTACAAATGAACTTTGCGGCAAAATCATGAGACAAGCCGGTGTCCCTTCGAATGGAGAACTTCTGGTTGTTCTGGCGGTGTGATGCGTCAACGAGGGAACAAGGCGACGGTGGCAGTATAGGCTTTGTACCTGCGTGTACGGATTGCCTCCGCGCTTCCACCGCGTTCGTCCAGTCTGTGGATAAAGTTATAGCGGAACCAGAGGTGGCTTGCTCAAGTTTGTGCATTCGCCGAACGGCCGATGAGATTGGTCTATTCGGGGTGTTTCGCTTTTTTCTTTTTTTACAGCGAAGCTGTTTATGGTTAGTGTTCCGTAGATTTTTTCGTGTGCATGACCAAAAACTCTAGGCTTGCACCGCACCCTCGTGCCGTACGTGCCGGCGTCTGCAGCAGTATCTGTTCTAAGGCAAAAGCCTAAAACAAGTGGCATCTTGCATTCACGTTTGTTAATGCTTTATTTTGGTTATTTACTTCGAATCTTTTATACAGGGAAGGCCTGCGCGTGCGGCTCGTGGAACACAATTTCTTGCACTCTCCTTGAAGCCTGTGTCAACGTTACTGGAGCTTGCTCCAGTAACGTTGGCCTGGATTGCAGTTCCCTTTCTTCAATTTCGCCTCCCTTCTCTCGTCTAGATAGGGAAGCAGCGTATAGTCCGGACTCCCGATGAGCAATGCGCCTACGAAGAGCAACGGTGGGAACGGCAACGGGAGTGTCAGCGGTGGCGGCGGGCGTACCTTTCGTCATGATGACCACCGGTCAAGGAATCAAATCTGTTCGTACCTTTGCTCAAAATTCCGTGTCACGTCTGTGTCGTGCGCTTCACTTCAGCTTCGCTCGTCATCACCCTCCACAGAGTTGAATGGCCCTCAATACTTTCATCTCGATAAAACTGGTCATGAGGTTAACTTTTGGTGTTTATCGATCTTTACCGAAAACACGAAATCCTAGGCACAATTAGTAGATTATCGCACTCGCGTGTGTGTTATTGTTTTCAAGACACCAAGTCGTAAATTCTGGCGAGAAATGACTTTGGCGTCCTTAAGCTCAAAGCGGGAATTTTATCGTCGTTCATAGAAGGACCCAGCGATGGGTGAGATACAATGCTGCATTTTTGCCCAAAAATACGCGCGCGATGAAGTTCTCAAGAGGTTTCCGCTGCAAATTGTGTATTTTTGATCAGACGTTTTGTTGCTCTATATACGCTAGTTTTTTCACACCTCGATATACAGGGTGTTCTTTTTTTTAGCTGCACCAAATTTTCAAGAAAAGGGAACGTGAGATACAGTAATTTAAGACCTGGGGAAGTGTTAATGATGGCCATGGCGGCCTCTAGAAAAATGGTGAAATTAGGCAATTAGTTAGCTCATTATATAGAATGTTTTAACTAACTTTTTAAATTTTTCACTTGAGAGCACACAATGCATTTAGAGAATTGAAGCTCAACCTCAATATGATCTAGCCTTGCCATCAATTTTTAATTAAAGATTTGTAGTAGGTGCTACGGGGTAAAGAAATTCCACTTTGATGCACGGCGTCAAACCGAAACTAAGCGAGAAAGAGCGCCGGTAAAGTTTTTTGCTCCGCCCTTTCGGGCATGCGATTTGTTATTATCGCGGCCGGCTCCACTTGCTTAGGCGAAGCTGGCTGTGATAACGACGATCCACGGGGGCCGGAAGGGCGGAGCGATTACTTTACCGGCGCTCTTTCTCGTTTAGTTTCGGTTTGACGCCGTGTACCAAAGTGACATTTCTGGACCTCGTAACACCTACTACAAATGTTTTAACCAAACTTTGCTGGCAGGGCTAGACCATATTGAGGTGGAGCTTCAATTCTCTAAATACATTATGTGCCCTCAAGTAAAAAATTAAGAATTTAGTTAAAACATTTTAGTTAATGAGCTAACTAATTACCTAATTTCACCTTTCATCTAGAGGCCGCCATGGACATTAACACTTCCCCAGAGCTTAAATTACTCCATCTCACGTCCCCTGTTTTTGAAAATTTGGTGCAGCTAAAAAAAGAGACACCCTGTATTTCTGCTTATAATAATAATATTTTGGCCTTTACAAATAGCTTCACGAGCCGTCACTTCCCGAGTCACAGACACTAAAGCATGTGTTGGGTGTCTGCTCAAAGAGCAAAAGGTTAGTCAGCTCCAATGAGCGTCTGGTGTTTCTGCTGTACATGAGAAATGTTCCCAGTGACTGCTAGCCCGGGGTCTTTAACGTGCATCACCGAGTATGGTGAGGCGCAACCGCTCGACGGTACGATGCTCATCCAGGTCGAAACAAGCGGGGGCGGGGTCGAACACGGTGTGTGGAAGCGTATTTGTTTACAAAATCTCGTAAATTATGATTCGTCCCGCCGAGAAAGGTCACCAGTCACCGCGGACATTGTGTCTGTATCTGACATAGCACTTGAGTTACATTAAAACTAAGTGAAGTGAGAAGGTCGCACTGGTAAGCTTTTTTCAGTCTCACTCAAAATCCGTCACTGTCGTGAAATCTCGGTGTTTCATTTCAAAAGACGCGGCTGGCGGTATCTGCGCTTTCCCTGACTCGAAGCACGCATGGCGTCAACACCGAGTCTAGCTCCAGCGATACACACAAGACAAAGAAGAGCTTGAGGACAACCACGCCCACGACAGATATGATTCGTCGACCAAGCAAAAACATGCGGTGACACGTTGGCACACATCACATGCGTGCGGGAAGGACGCAAATCATTCCCCATCGCTGGACATGCGAGCACGCTGAACCAAAAAGGCCGCAACAGCAACGCCCACGCGGACCTGATATATGCGACCAAGGTTAAATTGCGTGCAAGCTTCATCTCCGAGCTAGCATGGCACAAGTCGATAAGTGCATTTACGATGAACAGTGTGCGGCACGCAGGCCAGTGTACCCCTCCGCGTGTGAATTTCTGATGTCCTGTCTACATATAGGGCCTGCATAATTCACGGGCTCATCACAACTCTACGTTTGGTCGGAGGGGCGTTGGGGTGTACGAGTTCAGCCGATATTGGGCAGAGGCAATTCAATCCCTTTAGTTTTGTCGAATTCTCTTGTATTTATTGCTTTATTTTAATTTGAACCCCATAAATAACTTCAATAAACCACTTTTTTTTGTTGTTTTTTTTGGTTTGGCAGAATTAAGTTAGAGGGCGGGACTCTATATAACCAACTTTCAAAGTTTGGTTCTAACCTTTCACACCTCTTCCTCGGATATCTTCGCAAATACATTGTTTTTTGTAAATTCTCCGACATACATTAAAATTACCCAATTTTATTGACCATCCGTAATGGCTAAAATTACGCCCGGCGCTTATATAGAAAAATTATTTCCTTTTTTAAATTATTTTGATTACAACGCAATTCTTGAGTTGTATTATTATAAGGACACTGGGATTAACCAATAAGAAAATGCGAATATAAAGTAAACATTTTGGGAGAATCTCGGACAATTGTCATTTTATTTGCATTGACCCGCACTGCAGCAATCATTAATGCCGACACAATTTTGGTCATTAAGTTTCTAGGAATTAAGTTTTGGGGTTATGCGCGCATTTCGTAAGACTAGAACTGCGCCTTATTTTAGTATATCTTGGGCACGAGGTGATAGCTAACGTCTCGTGACTCAGCTCCAGCCTACAAAAACTAGAATGGCTATAATATAAAAAAATAACAGCAGATAACACAGAAAAAAAGCATGTGACCACACTGTGAGATAATAAAAAAATATATATAGTGGTCTTTGAGAGCGATTTTTAATTCATGCGCCGCAGGTGTGACAAGAAATGAACTCTTCAATATGGTAAATAATAATTCACTACAGGTTTCTGACAGAGTAGTTTTGTAAACATAATCGTAATGAACACTGAGGGAGTAAGCGGAGATGCAATAATGTTTATATAATCCTATGCGTCGTACGACAGGGTGTACTGTTGCAGTGCGAGGGGTTAAAGGACTTTCGTCGGTTAAATCGATGGGGTTCCACAGCGATCATATTTATATCTAAACTACACCTTCTATTGGTCACATTTGTGCGACCCAGTATCGTTTCAATGTGAATAAAATAAATGAAGTACAATTGTACCGCGAAACCCTATACTACCACCAAGGACTCGGGAATTTAAATTGAAGGAAAAGAAAAATGATTGTCCGCCTCCAACCATCCAACTCTGAAACCCGAGAATCCTCTTGCGGAGAGATTCAAGTTGGCATTCAGTCAATTTGTTTCAGACGGTAAAATTATATATATAATGAAAAGCTTTGAAAATACGTTTATTTGCTTGGACGAATACTACGTCGATCTATCGCGACTCGTAAGAAAGGAAATAATATTTTAGCATAAATTCAGCTTAAAGAGTAAGCATCATATTCCATCTCCCGAGTAGGAGGATATAAAAATAAACACGATTAACTTTGAGAATTCAGGAGAAATACTACAACAGACAAAAAACACCCGAGACTCTAAAACGACGTTTTTTTCGCCGCTCAGCGTCGTGTTAAGTTTCGCATATGTCATAGCGAATGAAACATTGGACGACACAAAAGAGAACTGAAAATTAAAGTGAAAGACGGCGAAAGTCGAGATGACTGTCGGTAGTTCTCCGGGCTAAATTTGGAAGGCTTTTTCCCCACAGTAAAATGAAACCCGCCTAGCATAAAAAAAAAAAGAAAAACACTCCTGGTGTTTTAACAAATCGGCATCCCCTAGGAGAAAGGTATACATATAAAAAAGATACCTGCAAATGTTACAATACGTGCAAATAAGTAAAGTGATAAACTTCATCGAATGGAGTCGTTGTCAGAAGAAAATAAAGTGCACACCAGCAGATTTCGGTTGGCACGTCGGTGTCACCAAACGGAGTAAATTTGAACGTAAAGACGGAAATTAAGTTTTAAACAAATGCCAAAAAATGTGCGTTATGCGTTTCATGAAACAAGGTAGTCGTTCATTCGTGTCTCTCAGTTATTTCCGGCGCCATACTATGCCACAACACACACTTCAATAAGGTATAAACATAGTACTGATACATCGTCTCAAAGAATCGGCGATCGCATCGCGATGAATGTCGCAACTACGGTAAGAATCAACTCCATATCAACGCAGTCAGAGAATGTACCTGGACTTCGTGGTCGTAAAGGGCAGAATTCTCCTACCTATCACCTTAGAGAAGACGGCCCTGGTGAGCGGGTAAGGCCCTTCCCCACAAAAGCCGGAAAAATCGTCCCACGAAGGGTCCCAGACACCGATGCACTTGGCTGACCCCGTAACCAGTCCCAGCTGAGTGATGAGCTCTCGAAGAGAGGACCTGTTCTGAAACACTACCCACTGGTTGACCCTGGTGCCGATGACGCCGTAGTTGACCCTTCGCGCCCGATCCCAGCGCTCGCCACACACTTCATCGTAAGACAATAGCCCGGGCTGATCCGTGCTGACTCCGGGCTCTCCAGGACCCCGGGTTGGAGCGCCGATTTCTGACTGGGCTGACTCTTCGAGCGTGAAGGACAGCGCGTGTACGGGAAGCAGGTAGCACAGCTTGAAGCGGCCGTCACGCATTTGTCCGTGCACGTTCTCCAAGGTTCGCATGAAAAGACCAGCGTACGTACCGACCGTCGAGTCTCGAAGGGGCACGAACGTGGAATCGTAAGCGACACCGTGAACCTCCGTGGGATCGACGAGGATGGTATAATCGTCCAGGATACGAGCAAGTTCCAAGATGTTAAACCTTTCTCCGAGGAGAGCATCGAGAGGCACTACGAGTCCCGTGGTGAGGTTGGCACGGAGAAGTATCCTCCGTAGATTTCGCATCATATCCACCACCTTGTCCTTCTGGTCAAGGAAGGGAAACCTCCAGTAGAGCACCATGCCGTCAAAGCGGAAGAGTCGTATCCAGTCTGTGACCGCCTGAGCGAACTGCTGCCTTGCATCTATGCTGTCGGCGATGTGGGAAAAGCCCTCGTAGTCCCTGTCCTCTCCACCGAGCCCAATGTAGATCCGCAAGTGGGGATTTCTTTCCTTCATGGAGGCGAACGTGGCCAGAGAACCCTCACCTATGTCCACGTCGTAGTACTTGGACGTAACTTTCAGCTCTTTCGAGATGCCTGCGCAGCAGTAGACAACGTGCGTGCACAGGTGGTATGGGAACGTCCACGCTTTGTAGCGGATGCCGTTGCGCATACGCCCGGAGCCTGCCGCGTGGAACATGCAGACGCTCTTGCGCCGACCCATGTAATCCCGTGCAGGGAGGAGCGGGAAGTCGCGGATGAATTGAGGCCTCGTTGTCGTCGTGTCCATCGGTTGCCATTCGTAGTCAGGGTCCGAGCGGTCGGGAATTTCTCGATACTGCCAGTAAATGTGAAACCGATTGGAAGATAGTAGAGGCCGCGAAGCGCTGACTGGATTGATCTTCCACGGCCGAGTTGGCTCCAACTTCGGCGGTGAGCTGGGCCTCAGTGATACGTGGTGTGCGCTTGGAGGATCCTCATCGTCATCAGTCTGAAACAAGACGCTATCGTGGTAGGTGGTGTTGCGCATGATGTACACCTGGAGCGCTAAGGCGACGGAGAACATGACTACGAGGGCTACAGCAACGCAGAAGACAGTCGTGCAATGACACACAGAAATTGGCAACGCATTCAGGAGGATGCGCGCTTCCGGGTAGCGTTCTAGGAGAGGCAGCAGTGGTCCAGGCAGAAACGGAGAAGGCTCCCAATCGGCTGGCTCTTGGACCCTGGGTTCGCTAAGGCTGGTCCAGCGGCTTCCGCACGCTTTACACAAGGATTCTCCGCCAAAAGAGTGGTCCTGATACTCATTGATGGCGAGGTCCCTTGCCGCGTTTTCAACAGCCATAAACGCTGTACGTTCGAGAACAGGCTATGCAACTCAATATCCAGAAGTGCTTGCCGGTGACTTCTTTTTTGTCGTCTTTCGAGCTTAAAACAAAAAGATTTCTGAACACTTCGTCTTTTACAATTTCTTGTATTCGCACACTGGGCGCGGTTCCTACTTGACTGTCGCAGCTGCATCACGCGCTTAGTGAGTTGTTTTGGCAACCTGAACTGGATGATATGGTCTGTAGTACAATAAAGATTTTACATACAACAACAGTCCAGTCTTTGGTATAAACAGTGCAGTGGAGCATGCCAGCCACTTCGGCATGCGAGGCAAGCGTAAACAAAAGGTCAAAAAGCGCGAACAAACGGGGACAATAATGAAACATGAACGACAGGACAGGCGCTTCCCTGTCAACTGGTTTTTATTATCACCATCGGCACCTATATATATATATATATATAAAACTGAGAAGAAAAAAACCCTTAGTGAAAAACAGCAACAACGGACGGTTTAATCTTCGACGTTTCGGCCGGAGTAGTTCTCTTCAGCTCCGTGAAGAGAACGGCTGAGGTATACAACAGGCCTCTAATCCCCAGTTTCCTCTTCCTGGAGGAGGATGGCGCCGAGACCGGTTCTGGAAGCATCAGTGTGGACCTGGAGGCCGTATTTAGAGTCTTCTGAGAAGTGCTTCAAGACGGGAGGTCCACATTAATCAGATTTTAGTTCATGGAAAGCGTGTTCTTGTGAAGCACCCCATGTGAAGGCTTCTTTTTTCAGGAGCTTTCTAAGGGGGCTGCGATGGCACTATGGTTCTAAATGAACTTTCGGAAATAGGACGTCAGTCCCAAGAACGATTGAACTTCAGCCACAGCTCTAGGAACGGGGAATTGCGTTACGGCATCGACTTTCTGCGGATCAGGTGCAATACCTTTCTGGGATACAATATGTCCAAGGTAAGTCACTCTGATGGAAAAAAAATGGCACTTGTGCGGTTTGAACTTGAGATTTGCTGCCTCAAAACGCGCGAAAATATTTCCCAGTTGTCGAAGGTGCTCTTGGAACGTTGTGCTGTAAACAATGCAGTCGTCCATGTAGACCAGTGCGTTGAGATACTTTAGATCCCCGATAATGGCATCTACAGTTCCCTGACACGTTGCCGGTGCCCCTTTTAACCCGAACGGCATTCTCAGAAATTCATACAGCCCCCGCTGCGTAACATAAGCTGTCTTAGCGGTGTCGCCAGGTTCCACCTCTATTTGGTAGAATCCTGAAAGGAGGTCCAATGTTGAGAAATACATGCTCCCACTCAATGCCGCCAGAGCATCATCGATTCGTGGTAGTGGATAGACAACGTTTTCAGTTACAGCATTTAGCTCCCTGTAGTCCACACACATCCTTGTCGACTTGTCCATTTTTGAACTAGAACCAGTGGTGATGCCCAGGAGCTTTTGGAGGGCTGGATAATTTTTGCACTCATTCGGTCTTTTATCATAGACTTCACCAAACCTCTTTGAGCCGGTGAAATTCGCCTTGGGTATTGTGCAATTGGTTTTGCACCCCCAGTAGAAATGGAATGTTTCTCTATCGTACAAGATCCCAGGTGTGCAGTCTTGGTTGCAAAACTAGAATGATATTTCATCAACAGTTGTTTTACTGCCTCCAGCTCTTCGGAGTTCAGCGAAGCTCCCACGTTGAAGCTCAACTCATCAATTATTATCTGCTGCGTTTCGTTGCGGACTTTCGACACATCTTTCTGGTTCTCAAGATCAGAAACACTGGAACATTGCAGGACTGATTCCCATTCGATGGGAGACAAGTCAACCGATTCAACAGCTTCTACCTTTTCTGCTGATCCTAAACATGCCCTCGCATGTATTTTGGATGGCCTCAAGGAAAAGTTTGTAGCCAAAAGTTTGAAAGTTTTTGTTCCTGCATGGATGACTGTCGGTTGCAGTTCCAACAGGTACCGTTCAATAGCTGATTGAGAACCTGTTACGTATAAGACATCGCGACTTGTCTCGCCGTCGGGGACTTCCAGCACGACTTCGATGACTTTCCGGGAAAGAGGCGGTACTACTTGGGTGGTCGTTGCATAAACCTTGAGTGGTTTTTCGGCTTGGATCAAAAACGTGTTTGTACCCCAGTCGATAAATGCTTTTGATGAGCGTAGAAAGTCATCTCCAAGTAAGACTAAGTCTTTCTTTAAATGTGGGACAACCACAAAAGTCTGTCGGAATGACCTTGCGTCCACCGTAATGTCGACACTCAATTCTTCATTATTTTCAAGTGGCAGCCCATTTGCTCCCACAACTTTCAGGGAAGATTTTGAAGGTGTCATCTGAAGTCTCTGGCAAACAGCTTCATTCACAAGGCTTCTGGTGGAACCAGAATCCAAAACTGCACTTTGTTCAAGGGATCCCATAAAGACTGGGACCCGTTTGACGCCCGCAGAAGATTCACAGCTAACGCGCTGCACTTCTGATGTCTCCCCGCAGGCCCCGAAGACACCAGGTCGGAGTTTTCCAGGTCAGTCGGAACGTTAGGCTCCGCTTGAAATGCGCGCTGCCATTCAAAAAATTCTTGCGTGAGAGACTGGGGGCACCATGTAACAAAGTGGCCTTCCTGTTTGCAATATAGGCAAAGCTTGAGTACTTTCCGATGGGATCCTTGAGCCTTGGTCTGGGCTGCATTGTTCTGGCGACGGAATTACCTTTGGTAGGTCAGGCTTGGTCGTGGTTTGTCATTCTCACTGCTCGCTGCATCGTATTCCTGACGTTTTTCCCCAGGCTGCTGTTGCCGATCAAGTTTGACGAAACTGCACAGCTCATCGGCCCCTCCTTCGTGGAAGTTCGAAACTTTTAATGACTTCTCTTCGGGATTCTTGGCTTTTCCGCTTGCCCGATAAAACTTCATAAAAGAGTCGAGCAAGTCATCAAGCGATGTGAAGCTTTTATCGAAATACATCCGCTTTGCCTTGTCGTTCAGCGATTCAAGAAGCAATTCGCACTTCTCGGCTTCGCTTCCTGTGAAGACACATTCTTCTATCAGTTGCAGCTTCTGAATAGCGTACTCCATGCACGTTTCTGTGGAGGTCTGTCTTCGAGCAAACATTGCTCTTTGATTTTCCACAGGGCTTTCTTAATTGTAGTGCCGCCAAAACGCGGACTTCACGTCATTCCAAGTGCTCATCTTCTTGGAGTTAAGCTCGAAGCGCATCCAAGCAACATCTTTGGAAGGTAACTTTGATATAAGCAGCGGCAGTGCGATATCTTCCGGCAGCCCATAAATTTTCAGCCAAAATTCGACCTGATGGAACCAACCAATTACGTCAGTGGCAAGGAGGGGAGGTGCACTTACGGCCGCGGTGGATGGCTGAACTTGATGGTTGATGGTATCTCCTTTTTCTCCCAGCGTTCACGCGACACCGTCACACATGATTTTTTTTTTCTTCGTCCAAGCAAGCTGTAGCCCCGTTCGTAACAAGCATAATAAGCGTGGGCACCATTCCACCCATGGAATCGCCAGTCTGCCGAACGTCGGTAGGAAAAAAGGCGAGGTCTCCAGCTTTATGGCCGAGTGTATCAATAAATTGTATCTTGTATACTACAAAATCATGCTGAGAGCAAATGAGCCTAGCAACAGCGTGTGACGCAACTATTTATTCAATCTATACTTATCTCTTCAGCAGTGAGCACCTCCAGTCCCCACTTCTTCTTTCTGAGCTCAAACTAAAGTACAGTACTCACTTTTTCACACACAAAGAAGAAGCTTTTTGGGTCTTGTCGCTTGGTTCAGTAAAACAGCTCGCTTTTTAAACACTTGAAACTTCCTGTAAATAGAAGGTCTCTATTCAACTGGTAGAACTTGGGATTGCAAACTGTGTTTGTAAAA
Organism: Ixodes scapularis; assembly: GCF_016920785.2. Classification (NCBI taxonomy): domain Eukaryota; kingdom Metazoa; phylum Arthropoda; class Arachnida; order Ixodida; family Ixodidae; genus Ixodes; species Ixodes scapularis. The sequence continues at coordinate 32,617,144 of NW_024609880.1, read as the reverse complement.
GCTACAGAAACAAAAGAAGTCACTTGAGTGGTATATTACTGAAAAAAAAATGTTTATGCGAATACATAAAAGAATAAAACATCGAGTACGGGGATGGAAACAGGACTACTTTGAAGATAAAAGAAGGGCTGTTTTCGTTCCCGTTCTCGATGTTTTATTCTCTCATATATTCGTATCGATCTGTTCATTAACACGCTCGTTTTCAATTTTTGTTTTTATGACTTCCAACATTTCTAAAACTCGAGTCTCAGGTTTTTAAGCTGTTGAAAGTTTGTTATGTCTAAACTATTTCATTATTAATACAAGCAAAGCAGATCTGGTTGAGTAAATTTGTTTTCAGTGTTTGTTGCTCATGAGTGGCCCTGGAGTAAACTTGTTGCTGGAATGGTACCAGTTACAATCTAGAGACCTCAAACTTAAGAAAAGGGGTTTGCCACCTATACTCGGCGTCAACTATTTTGCGCCACGTTTTCAAGGCTAGCATTCTACAATGCTGCAGTTTCGCGCTACTGCGAAAGCACTTTGCTTCTCCTTGCGTCTCATTCGCAGGCGCTGACACAAGAGCTTCGTCAGCGTTGAAGCACTGCAATGATGCACTAGCTTCACAACGTGGAACAAAACTGTTGACGCCGTGCATAGTGGCAGAGCAGCCCAAGTAGAACTACTTCCATCGCAAGTAGTATCACTTGCAGCCCAAATGGCACAACTTGCTGTTCAAGCCATGGCATTTGCAGCACAAGTAATACCACTCGCAGCCCACATAGTACCCCTCGTACTCAAACTGGTATCATTTGCAGTTTAAGTAGTGCCACTTGCATCCAAGTGGTACCATTCGCAACCCGAATGGTACCACTTGCAGTTCAAGCGGTACTACTTGCAGCTCCAGTAGCAGAACTTGCAGCCGAAATGGTAGTTTTTGCAGCCCAATTAAAACCACCCGCAGTTCAAGTGGAATAATTTGCCATTATAGCGGTACCGCTTGGAACCACCTGATATCACTTGAAATACCACTTCATATTTTCCTTGGGTTTAGAGGAAGAACAACAACATTTCGTTCGCTTGCTGCGACCTTCGGAAACTGACGGCAGCTCAGCTGATGAGGTCCTCTTGTTTACTAGAACAAGACAGGTCGTGAAATATTCACGGTTTCGCACGTAGCACTTCGCCTGTTTATTGGGAAGTCGAACAGAACGTAAGCGGAGTGGACAAGCCCGCCCACCGCGGAGCCTTTTTGATCGAGGGCCCGGTACCGAGCGCCAGTCTCCCAGCACCGACGCTCAGCCGAGCGTGGCAGGTTGTCTAGATTGGAGAGTGGTTCCAACTTCCCAATTACGACTATGTGGTATATGGGCCGCTTTTGCGACACGAGCTGAGAGGAAGTGACAGGAGTTTTGAATAAATACTTTACTTCAAGAATACATTATCTCGGCTTATTTGCATTATCCAGCGGACCTCCAGCACCACATGTTTTCCTATCGGCGGGGACAGACCGCATCCGAGAGACCGCATGGCATCGCGCTGTCCACATCGTCCCGCTCCGCCCTACGTCAAGGGAGGGGGCTGCCGCCGACGCACCGATACACCGGATTCACCAAGGAGCAGAAACGGCTGCCTCTACTCTGTCGAAGGATGTCCACGATGATAGATTGCGGGGCAGGCACCCCTCCCCATTCAAAGGGTAAAACACCGGATCTGTGCGAGTCCAGCTGTTATAACTACACAAAAGCTGTCGGCTCCAATGTCATTGGGATTTCGCGGAGGGAGATGTACTTCGCGAAATTGATTGTCTGCGCGCGTCTTCATTTCTGCGCCTTCTTTCCTTCTCGCCACGCGACGACGCAACGCATGCGCACTTGCAGTCAGCCTGACAATGAGGCGTCCGTCATTCAATTGCGAACAGTATATGGTTTGAGTTGCTCCCTCTTTAAGATCTGAGCTCTCTAGAGCGTGGCTCCGACCATGGGCGCCGACACCAAAAAGACAGGACCTAATGAGAGAACAGCGGTGAACGGCCGGAATCCGACCAGTCAACGTTGCCTCCGCTATCGTTGGAAACAAACGATGGCGTCCCGCAAGAGTCATTATTCAGAGCCTCGCAACAGTCGGATGGGACAAGCAGAAACGAAGTAAATTTGGAACATTGTTTACCACAAAGAAGCGACCTGAAAGGCTTGAGCTGCTTCTTCTGCTGCGGATTGTAATTTTCTCTTGTCTGCTCTCTTTCACTACCTCCCATTCTTTGTTGCTTTTGATGCCGTTTTTGTTTTCACTTTTTTTCTTGGAAATTTTCCCCCCTCTTATACCTTTATTCAGCTTGCTACCGGTCCGTGCAAAAGCCGCTGGAGGCCTTTTGCTGCGCTTGTAAGGTATGAAAAATAAGAAATAAAATATGTTCCCGCTGACAACTGTTGAGGTGGTTTCTCTTAAAGATTTGCTATTCAACATATATTTTGTCCTTGTTTTCTTTTTTATACTATATGTAACTCGTTCCCATCTTCTTTCTTTCTTTGTCTTTTTTGCCTCTTTCTCCCTGTGCCATGTATGAAGTAGCAATCCCGGAAATTCTCGCTGAATGACGTCTTCATCTTTCCAATAAATATGTTTTCTCTCTTTCTGTTGTTGTTTCAATGCATTGGAAAACTCAAATATTTGCGGAATACATATTATATTTCTTTAATAAAATCGTAGAATGAGACTCTCGGGAATTGAAATTTCAGGAAGCTGTCAATATGCCGATATTGTATTTTCAAAGGCTTAACTCCGTTTTAATAACCACCGCTTTGAATACATTCTAACTGACGAAAAAACAATTATATTGTTTTTATTTTTATTTTTTTTTTCGGGTGAAGGTTTAGAACGAAACAAGGTACTTCCCGGAAACACACGTTTACAGTTCTTGAATTTGAATTATCTTTAGTTCTCGAAGCAATAAAATCCGCTACTTCAACCTTCTGCCTGCTTCTTGTGTATAATAGAACGTTTGCATATATTTGGCCAGTCTTGATCGCCAATTTACATTGTTCTTTTCTGTGCATTAGTACGAGATGACAATAATACATTTCTTGCAGCTATAAAAAATTATATTTCTATTTCTCCTCAGAGCATGGCGCTTTATTCGAAGCAGCCTGAACAATGAGTACAAAAACGCTTCAAATACTAAGAACGTATTGATTATTCCAACGACAAAACCTGCCTGTTGATATAAAGTTATTTGGAAGCAATCTAAGCTACTTAATTTAGATTTATTTCTTGCTTACACATGTGTGTTGTTGTAACAGAAATAAAATATAAGTCAGAACAGCACCAAATGCACCAGCATTTGTGCATTTCATACATATATATCAATCTAAACTCACACGTCGCAGCCATTAACAGTCATTTATAAGAGAATATCGTTTGATACTCGGCTTCTACGCAATCTGGTGTTCCAGTGCTCCGTATGCTTGGCCATGGCCGAACTGTATTTGCGATTGCTGTTTTACTGCCTCTCCAGTGAGGCACGGCAGCACCTATGGTTGCAATTAATGCTGCACTGCCACATAGTTGTCGGGAAGCGCGACTGGGTGGTCAGGAGGTGAACCACAATATGAGGTGGCTCTTTGGAGGTGTCATTAGAATAATCGGGGACATCTTTGTGTGGTTGTGTAGTCAAACGTCCGCGGAAGAGCGCTCTTGAGAGCTATTTGGCTTAGTTTGGTTCCTCTTGCTCAGAATGTTCACAATCTTTTTGGGAAGCCAGCCCATCTTCCTCGCGCTTTCCTCTTTTTGTAAAATACTGTAAAAGACAAAATTTTCGCGAATTTCGCGAATCGCCTATAATTCGCGAAAAATACGTCCCGTGAACAATTCGGGGAATATGTGAAAGCTACGGAAGGTACACCCAATCCGCAAAAATTAGAACCCGCGTATAATTTCAAATTTTCAGCTTTGGCCCGATTCGCGAAAAGTTGAGCTTGCGAAAATTAAGTCGTTTACAGCATGCCGCAACTGCTTCAAAATGCGTTCTCTTCAACTTCCTTGGTGCCGGGATTAGGTCCTGTGAAGACACATCGTACATTGCGACCTTATCGCTCGCACCAGGCTACAGTGAACTCGACACGCTGGGAGTCATTCGTACTTCTCGCTGAGAAATTTCAATGTAAAATGTTCAAAAACTTTGGCGCCCCTAGTGGCTCAGGTGCATTGCGGAAAACATTTGTCAGCGAAGGTTTTTGGGCTTTAGGTTCAGTTTTCTCCATGGGACCGCGGACCTGCATTACGCCCCTCAACACAGCGTACCTCGCCGCCCTCGTAATATTGACTTATGTCGGCATGCGATGCAGTAAGTATACTTCTCTTCTCGTGACTTTATTAGACGGTAACTGATTCAAGACGAAGGCAAGCCACGTCTTTTAAGCGACAGGAAGCCTAATCTCTTTTGACGAACACTGCTCTCCACACTGACTTCTTGTGGGTGTTTGTTTTCGAATTTGTCAGATTTCGAGGAGGGTCAACACCAGAGATTAGCATCAGGCTTACACGATGTATTTATGTCCTATTTCTTCTATGGTTCTTAAGCCATTTTCTTATTTCACTTTCATTACGCCCTTTTATTTAGCCGCTAGCTTCCACCTTGTCTTCCTCTTTCTCGAGCTTTGCGTGGCTTGCCTTCGCCTTTAATTAGTTACCGTCTGATAAAGTCACGAGAAGTATATACTTACAGCATCACATGCACACGTAGGTCCACCTAGGAAGACTCGGCGAGGTGCAGGACCGCTGTGTCCGCTTGCCTCTGGTCGCGGACCGATTAAGGAACCCGAAACAAAAATCTTCGTTGACAATTGTTTCCCAGAATGCGCCTGACCTTCCAGGGGCGCCTCGGTTTTCCACATTGTCCATTGGCTGGTGCGAAATGTGGGCTGCAGAAGGTTTGCGCTCAGCAGCAAGGCCACAACAATGACCGCTCACGTGACGTCAGTGAAGGCTATGTACAGAAATGAACAAAAGTGGTAATAAAACTGCAGCGAAATAAACTTATGTGTATAAACAACCAGGGTGCAAGCAATGTGGTGAAGAATAAACTTGGGGATCTTATCCCAGTCTGGGGTTTTCGGAAAAACGACACAAACCCAAAAAAGTTTCATTGTACTTTTTTTTTTTTGCCTCACTTTAGAAAGTTTTAACCTCGGGTTAGTACGTCCCTACGTTTGACTCGCAGGCATTTTTTTTTCTTTTTTTACGGAACTTGCTGTCCCTTCGTCGTCACCTCTCTTCCCCGGCAGCAGGTTTCAGCTCAAAACATCCCCTCCACGCTACTCCGAAAAACGAAAAAAAAGAGCGGTCGTTAAGCACTTTGATTCCGTTCCTGAGGTGCGCATGGCGGCGCCCCCCAACGCTCCCACGACTCAACAATGAGCGGCTAATTCGGTTGTCCATTATGTCAGTAGCGCAGTGCGGCACGGCTCCCGAGGACATGGCTTGGCACTTAAGTCCTCGCCTGTCCCGCTGAGATATCACCTGTCCGCGGGCCCTGCCGTCCCGGACGCGATAAGGACGCTATGGCATCGTCCATCCGCCGAAACTGCCACTGGCCGGAGGGGTTCGGTCCGGCAGAATGCCCGTGGGGGAGACAAGGGGTCTACTACCATTGAACCATTACTGGGCAGCTCAACGGCAGTAAGGGAAGCCAAACCCGCATGACCTCATGCAACTTTAAACGCCCGCGAAAGAAATAGGGCAGAGACAACTATATTATACTTCGTTTCCTGTCCTACAACAGCCAACGCTACCATGAGCAGCACCAAAATTGCATCGTCACGACGCTCGCGTTCTTTGCGCGTTTACTATTAACTGTTAAACCAAGCACACGCAGTGAAAGCCGAATATTGCCGCTCTTTTCCTGTTGCGTGATTGCATCCCCAGCTTTCTTGTTCATCAGCACACTGCGCCCCCTCTCGCCTGCTCTGCGCAAAACACCGTTAAATATTGATTCCAGTCGAAAAACTGTGGTTATCGTATTATTTCTTGGGTTCCCAACATACAGCAATAATAATTTTAAAAAACACTCCAAGTAAATTTAAATCATATCCTACCGAAAAGCCCTGTATAACTTTTCACTATCCGGATTATTGATCTGGACATTTGTTTCTGGAGACCCGAAATCCAGATTGCAGAAAAAGGAATAATTTCTAAAAATACTAAATTCCAGCTAGAGTCCAGGTAAAATCCAGATAAATTTCCAGTTCCATAATCCGGATAGCGATAACTTATACTGGATTTATCGGTAGGGTAGGAATGTGTGCTTTTTGTTCCATGCCAGACATTTTTTTTAATTGACTTTTATATATATATTTTGAAACATCTATAATATCTTTCTATCACAATAAAAAACCTAATATTCTCGGGGATTCTAATAGCGTAAGACTCACATGACGCATCTGAATTAAAACTTTACTATTTCCATGAATACCTTATGGTTCTCATAACCTTTTCTGTATTAGCCGCTGTAGGGTTACCATTTCCGCGCATACATGGTGGTCGCAGAGACCCTCTGCTAAATTTAGTGTTATCTAATGGCTCTAATAGCAGTTTACCTTTCACCATACTAATGGCGGTAAGCTACCTGAAATTTGTAGTATTTTTCTGGGCACCATCACTTTCCCGAATCAACAGCAGTCGAAAATATGTGTTTTTACCTTACAGTTCTTTGTGGTTGCCTCAGTTTCGATGGTGACAAATATACAACCTGTAAGGACGAAGCACTGACTCACATTGACGCCGTGATAAACTTTATTTCACATGAAGTGGCTTTAGAGGCGATTATGTGCCGCCAAAAAATTGACTGAACCAGAGTTAGAAATTAACGCTTGCGGAACTCTTGTATTGAATTCCCGTGTCGCGTCGTACTAACGTCACGGACATCCAGGCGTCACATCATCCGCTTCAAAGTATCTTCAACTTCTTCCATGATCAGTAACCAGAAGCACGCCAGGAGTACGCAATTAGTACAACATATCCTCAGATGATGATAGTGGTCGAAATGGCCAGACTGAATTTCGGAAAGGGTATAGTGTTGATAGCCATGTGGAAAAATTTCACAACGTGACGATATCGCTAAATGCGTTTGCACCCGATTTGGGCTCGTGACAATCAGTGACTCGGCGGACATTGTTGCAATGACTTAAATTTCCGAATCCTAACAAAGTGTGGATCACAGCACGTGCACTGTGATATGCCGACCCCAGCTCCTTCACCTTTATAGTCCTACAATGCGTGAAATGCATAATAGGGATTTGGTGAGGAAATTAATGTACCATTTGACTTATATTTTCCCGCTAAATTTAGCGCCGAAACTGGATGGTTGTATAGGTCACGTGACGTCTATTTTTCCCGCTAAATTTAGAGGGGAAACTGGATTCCTGCCTAGGTCACAAGATGTAAAATTTTCAGCTAAATTTAGCGGGGAAACAGAGGACGTATTGGTCCAATTTTCTCCAGGTGCATTGGTCACGTGAAGTCACGTAACGCCAGTTTCGCGCTAAAATTAGCGGGAAAACTTAACTGGTGTCTGGGTTACGTCACATACTTTTTCCTATTAATTTACTGTGGAAATTGAATTGGTCTGTCCCGTGACTTGAGGTCACGTGACATCAATTTTCCAGCTCATTTTTGCTCAAAAACTGAATTTGTGTGGAGGTCTCGGGAAATTAATTTCGCCGCTAAATTTATCGGAAAATTCACAGACAGACGGGCGGACGGGCATATTTTGTTAATTTAATGTTAATCAGAGTTAAAAAGTCTTTCATGCTTTAAAAAAAAAAAAATCTAATGCGTGTTTTGTAAGTTGGCACCAAAGTCCTCGCCTGTCCCGAACCTATCCGCAGCTTCCACAGGAGCGATCATCTTCCAGTGCTGGAATCGCGAGCGCACCGGCTCCTCGCGGATTGAGGGTTGCGTGTTGTTTTGAGTATTGCGGCCATCACCTCAATACGACGACTGGGTACCGCTGTTAGTACGCGCCGAGGGGGGGACACACGCAGATAGAGTCCATCGCTGACAAGTCTCGCTCTGCCGAGGTCGGGCTTGAAGACGCAAAATATTGTTTTAGCAAAAAGAAACAATTTCTCAGACAGTGCAGTCCGAGTTTTGTCTGCTATCCTCACGGGTTCTTTCTTTTTTTTTTCATTCCCTACGTCGAGTGACGAGCGCTTGGCGCCTGGCGTTTGTTTTTCAATCCTTCTTATAGCGCGTCAGAGCTCTCACATAAGAATACTGGGGGGGGGGGGGGGGGGGGGGGCACAAACTCTGGCCCCCTTGTCCCCCGCCCCCCCCCCCCCCCCCGCCCCCCGCTCCCCCTTCTGTTCCGGCGTCCCTGTGTACATCGGATCTAATTGGAAGCGATGGTTATGCTGACGCGAAAACCCCGCGCTTTTAACACCCATGAGAAGCACCAGTTCGTCGGCTTTTTTTTGAAGAGATTGTTGTGACGTCAAGGACGCCGATTTCTGATTGGCTCTGATTGAAGGATAGCGGGTATATATCACAAAGCAAGCTGCGTTAACCCCCTATCCTTCAATCAGAGCCAATCAGAGCTCGGCGTTCTTGACGTCACCACAATCCCTTCAAAAAGAAGCAGACGAACTGGCGCTTCGCGTAGCTTTCTTTCACTGCTTTCTTTAAGGTTGGTATCGCCACGTGTCGCGAAGATCTGCAGCTAAACCGGAGTGGACACTGAAGCTGCCCATAGGCGATAGTAGACGCACAAAAACGATGAGCACCGTGACGATGCACTTTTGGCGCTGTTCGATTGACCCCATCAAACGCGTTTGCTCCATCTGATCATACCGTCGGCTGCGATCGGACTTGAGTGTCAAACCAAGTTCTGGAAGCCCAAAGCAAATAACTTTATCGAAAGTTCCCACAATGGGCTTCTCTTTTCGAGCGCAGCTCTTAGGTGCCCGTTTCCAGGTTGAGCGTCGTCGCCATCGCCGTAGCCGTCGCCGTCGGCGTAACCGCGCGTTGCATTATGGAACGTTTCCCATAATGACATCACGTGAATGGATGGGACGTCACTTGAAATTTAGCGGAGAAACGTTTCCGCTAAATTTAGCGGAAACGTTTCCGCTAAATTTAGCGGAAACGTTTTCCCGCTAAGTTTAGCGGGGAAATTAACGTCAGGTGTCCACCACACCAATTCAGTTTCCCCGCTAATTTTAGCGGGGAAATTTTCGCTAACTTTAGCGAGAAATTTAGCGAAAATTTCCCGTTTAATGAAAGGAGAGCAGGAGAGGAGGAGGGGAGGGAAGAAGGAAGAGGAGGACATACCCTATCCTCCGTACCCTCCCCTTCTCCTCTTCAAGAGCTGCGCTCTAATTCGGCTTTACAGAAAATTGTAAACGTCTTTATTTTTTCTCAGCGCACCACCTTTACCGCAAAATGACGGTCGCCGTTTCTTTGTTTAGCTTTTTCGTAGAATATTGAAAGATAACGTCATGGGGGCAAATTTCTGGTAGTGACTTAATACAGAGCGCCAGTTAGTCTGCTCCTTGCACAGCAGTTGGGATAATGTTAGAACACCGATCTCTTATTGGCCGATAGAATATATATATGTATATATATATATATATTGGGTCGGACCTCGAGGCTTCTAGCATTGAGGTCCACCCATTATCTTTTCAATCAAATCCAATCAGGGCTCGGCGTCGTGCTGACGTTACCGCAACTCCTGCCCATGAAGCAGACAACTTTCTCTCGGCATTGGTCAACTTAAGGGCGCACCAATGCCATTTTAAAGTAAAATACAAAAATAGCTCCGATGTCGTGCTCGCGCTTGCAGTCTCGCGCCAGGTACTCCGGGAAAAAGAAACGTACGAATGATGTTGGTACTCGGTGACAACTTTCTGAGGTAATGCTATGAAAAGTACTGGGCCGGCTCGCTAGAAACAGCGTCTCAGCCAAGACTGGTGGGGAAAGAAAGGACTTCCAGAGCTAGCGCACGAGCTGAGTGGGACTCAAACCGCGTCTCAAGACGCTCGCGTGCCGAGTCCGAAGTGCGAGCGCTTGCAGGCCCTGGACGTACATTTTTCTCTTCGGAAATGTACCAAAACGAAACTAGGCAAAAATGTTGCTTTATTTATTGTTTAAAAGGTAGCAACCGTAGCACTGAATATAGACGCTTTCAGACAGCTGTGTATAAGCGCCGCCATAACAGACCTCCAGTTTTTGTGTCTTTTACATTCCGTCTGCCTCACTTCATCATTGCCAAAGCAGGATAGGCTATTGCCACTGTAAGTGCTACAGTGTCCTTCTCGCACATCATACGCCTTTGTGGAAAGTCGTCAACGCCCGCTTCAGTGGCTCGTCATCTCGGTAACAGCTCATTCACACTGGAAGCGGATCCGCGTTCGCAAAGTGGTTGCGAACGCCGGTTCTATAAAGATCCAGTACAATTTCACGCGCACTCCATGACATCAAGTGCGCGTGCAATTGTACTGGATCTTTATACAATTGCGTTCGCAACCACTTTACAAACGCGAATCCGCTTCTATAAAAAAAAAGAAAAAAAGGGAGGCTTAATCTGGCACGTGTTTAAACCGTCTATGTTATGTTTCGCTCCCAAGAAATGTGTGGGAGTTCCGGAAACCTTTGCTTCGTGGGTGCCATTTTCTACAAAAAACCTTCTCTACGTTTGACCTAGCGGCTGTCGTTCAAACTTACTTTTGGGTTCACCTGTAGTCAGCTTTTTTTACACAGCGTCTCTGAAAGTGCTCCCTGCCTTTCAGAGACGCCGTTTGACTTCTAAGGGAATCGCTCATTCTTAATAGACCTATGGATGAATTACCCAAGCATTGAGGGAATGCAGGGATTGGGTGTTCTACGCGCCGCGCGTGCTGGCCTCATCAGTAGTCAGTTTTCTAAAGCAAATGCCTAAAACAAAATGCATCTTGCATCGTTCGTCAACGCTTTATTTTTGGTTATTTACTTCAAATCTTTTATATGGGGAAGGCAAGCGCGTGTGGTGCGTGGAGAAACACCAATCCCAACACTATCTTTGATGCTTGGGTAATTTACCAATATGTATATTGTTACTGCTAAGTGCAGTTAAATAAGCCCCTTTAGATACTGCGCGCCGTTTATAGTAGCTGCTGCGACAAGTCTTCGATTCCGAAATATTTTGGGTATGTACTCTGATCGCCCATCACTTGCGGCCCCATGTTTTTTTCGTTTTTGTTTTTTTTCTTTTCACACCAACATAAACGAGCAATCAAGGTACTCTGATCATGCAGCGGGCATGAGGATTTCGTCAGCGTTCGACGAGCACTTGGATCCCTCGGGCCCTAGAAATTGGCGACCACCAACTTTTCTCGATGGGCTTTTAAAGAAAAAGTATATTACGTTCTAACAAAATCGAGCTGAACTTCTCAGCGATGCGTTACCTTAAGCTACTCTCTGTCCCGGTTTGCGGCCAGGCGTGTTTACTCGACGTATTTTAGCTTAACACGCGTTCGTAACGTTTCAAAGAGGCAGAACGAATTCTTGGGACCAAGTCATTCTGCCGTATCCAGACGCCAGATGCAGGAAGCGGGACATATTTTGCGTGACAGCGCAATTTCCGAAACGCCCGTCAAACTAAACCGTCGTCTCAGGAAACGCCGGCAACTGGCTTCAGCCTCGCGGGTTCCGCTTGTTGGTTCTCGATGGCTGCGCAAAAACAGACAGACACACACACACACACACACAAAACACATTTCGATGCCGTAAACTGCGTTTGCTAGAGACGCAACATACCACATTTGACGAAAGAAGCCTTATCCCTGTTATCAAACAAATCTAGAAAATTAAATTTTCCATTAAATTCGTTAACATAAAAAAGCGTCCTTTTAAATGTGCGTTTTTTTTTTTAATAAATGTCTACTGCCGTTTACTATAAATTATTGGAACTATTATTCTTTCTATTTGGGCAATCTTTTTCCTGTGGTACTTTTATAGCCTGATGTACCACACTCACCCGGACCATCTTGTTTAATAAACCCTCTCTCACTCTCTTTGCCTCAGCTTAATTCGCGGGCAGTATTTAACAATAACGAAAAACAGAGAAACTGACGCATTAACTGGCAATAGAAATAATAAAACAAAGTCGGGTCGAGGGATGATAAACATTTTTTTCATGGGAGTCAATGTTACCAACACGCTCTTCTGTTAATGTCACGCATTCACCCGCTCTAAATGTCGCGGGACTAATATGTTGAGCCTTTTAAAGACTGCGATTAGAAGTATTCTTACTCTATGGGACGTCATTTATTTTTAGTTAAAAACTAAGAAAAATAAACTCTTCCTGCAAGATGCAACCATAACGATAAAGTACTTGCGATAGAAGAAAGATCGTATATTTTTTTAACTCTACACAATATAAGGTGACCCCAATAAATCCTGAACGTTTGAGTGAGTCGAAATCCTGTTCATTTCAACGCTTTGACACTTACAAAACAAAATGATCTGTCCTTTTGTGTCACCTGAAACAGTGCGACGGTGTCACGCAAAGCGACATTTCAATGTCACATTGCGTTACGCGACTCAACCGCACCACACAAGAGAGAAACACGCTCGAGGCAGTGTTTGCAAACTATCATTTGTATGGATGCATTAACAGAGCGACCGGGGCTCACGTTTCTTGACCCGACGGAACTGGTAGCATGATATGATGATGATGATGATCATAATATTAATAATAATAAAAATATAATAATAATAATAATAATAATATTAATAATAATAATAATAATAATAAAAATAATAATAACAATAATCCAACAAATTCACCGTTGCCGTTCGAGTTCCGAGTGACGCAGTGCTCGCATACAATTTGTGAGCACTTTGTGCCGCGGCCATGGTAAAAACGTAGAAAGCTTTGCGAAGCTTCCTATTTTTTAACCGTGCATTCGAGCGCTATTTTTAATTTTGCTTCACTAAAATATATCGCTACTTAGTGAAATTAGAACCCATATGATTTTATACCGTTTAAACGAGGCACATGGCGATTCGATTCGAGTTAACCTAGCCTTACGCAACCTGTAGCCCTATATTTTACGTAAACTGACTTGGCTTTACTTTCGTAGACTTTGACTTGTTCTTGAACAATCGTTTGCGCTTGTGAAACCATTGCATAGTCGTCGTGCTCGTTTATTATAATGCGCAGTGCCGAAGACGCGGCGAAAGTGGGGAGCTCGACCAGTGTGCATCACACCCGAAAAACGAAAAGCAATTTGTGCGTTTTCCTTCATCTTTTCATCTTCACAAGTGACAGTACGCTGGGTATTTTTTTATTTTTTTATTTATACGTTTCTTATAGAAAAGTCGTGAACGCTACACTAATGCAGTATTAGCAGGTGAGTAGCGCGGCCAGAGGAATAAAATATAAAAAGCAAATAGTCACGACAAGTGAAAAAAAAATGTCTAGAATTTATTAATTCGAAATGCACTTAGTGAAGATAGAACTACAGCACTAAACAGAAACTTGCTGAATGTGGTCGAAACTAACTGACTCGATAAATTGTAGAAAGGCTTTGAGAGAAAAACCGCTAAGACGCGTCGTAGATGGATGCATTTTAGGGACCCCGAAAAACAAAGCACACACAGAAATTCTTTCTACACTTGACTGCTTTAATAGACCTTATGCAAATTGCTTTGTGGTCTGACAACACTAAGAGCGTCGCCATTTTAATTTTGGCAAGCGTTATCGGTATCGAAGCGCGGTGGAGGTATCGGAGACAGCCGTACGGGCAATGTCCGATGGCGCGGGAACTGTTTTCTTCCTCTGACCATAGTATGTGGACGAACAGTTTAAACAACCTACCGCAACTGTCTGACAGAACTCTCGGAGACCTGTGCACGCTGGCGACAGCCTCGTCGAAGCAGCGAACCAAGTCCTACGCCTCCGTTGTGGAAGCTTGTTGTCGCCAGCGTGTGCACAGGCCTCCGAAAGGGTTAGGCCATCATGCTTTTCATCATTGAGAACACTTTTATTTCTTTTTTCGATGCGAATATGCTTGAAGTCGTACTGTTTAGCGGTATACTGCTCCACGCAAACACATGACTAAAAATTCTTTTTTTTTCTAGTTGTTGCTGGAGGATGTTTTTTTTGGTGAAACGCTTTGTGTTCTTCTGAAAAAAAAACTCTGCCCTGGGGGATATTTTTCAAGCGTTGCAAAGGGCTAAAATTGGTTTCAGATAGCATTGAGCTCAAGCACAATTGACGGATGTTGCGCTATTAATGAAAATTTGATCAGCCCTGGCAGAATAATTTCAGTGACTTTCCCAAAACTACCCCCGAGCTTCTTAGTACAAAACAAAATCTCTACCTCGGCTGCGACAAAAAGAAAAAAAAGGAGGTTGTAAAATGAAGTTGGCACCGCCCGTGTTGCTTCATTCGAGGTCCGCAACGTAAGCTTTTGCCGCCGCCGACATCGAAGCTTTAGCCACTGCGACGAACCTAACCATACCCCTGTTAACCATACGCATTTTCAATTATGGTTGGTGGCGTAGATTATTAAAACTGCCATCTTTTTGCCTCGATTAAGAGCCTTGGTCTCGTTCGCATGCATTGAGCTGCTTGCGCATCGACAGAAAGGCAGGCGGACAATACAACGCACATAAAAGAAGCAAGAAGGTCATAAACGAATTTGGTACAACTTCGTGAAAATATTAGGGCCCAGTTTAATAGTTTTACATGGCTTCACGCCGCACGATAACGCCCGCATGTTTCTTCGCGTTGTCACCGATTGCTTTTGTCAAAAGCTGCGTCTAAAGTAACAAATAAAAATAAGGAAAAAAAGACGAATCCTGTTCACGTTTCCGTTCACGTCAAGCACGAATCAAAGGTTTATCGCTGCATCCGGAGTGGAACGCAGCAATCGTTTGCATCGCATCTCTCGCACGAAGCGCGATCGCTTGTTTACATGGGGTCGTTGCCGGTCGGGTCTCTGGTTTTATTTTCTCGCCACTAACAAGATGGCGGACGTAGTTCTCGGCGCACTACTAGATGGCGCTCTACATTTCGCACAGGGCCTATTGTAATGACTCTCACCAAGTTTCTAATTGGAATCACATTTGCAATATGAATTATGGAGCCTGTCAAAGACTTTAAGGTTTGCGTTTATTTGTGCCTATTGAAAATTGGATGAACACATTTTATTTCATTGAATAAACGGCTTATGGTGACAATTGGCTTTTTATATTGCGTCCCCCTGGTCATATTTAGACGAAGCAAGCCCGCCTCCTACAGAGAGCTTAACTGTTCGTTCATAATGCTTTATACATTTTATCAATTCTCTCGTATCGCACACAAAACTGCGAAAGTCAGTGTCGAGTAAAACAAATCCTCAGGACCGGCTTGCTTAGAACAAAGTGGCTCTCAGAAACGCCGGTACAATTGAATACTCAAACCATACCCTCAAAGCCGCAATTATTTGCTCCGGAATCGCGGCTCCTTTGAAAAGCCTTGCCGCCCTAATTAGTTAAATAGGAAGCCAGGAAAGCCATGATTGTTTCCTCCTACGCAAGGCGAGGCCGCCCTGAAACAAAGTCACCGCCGAGCCGTGCCGTTACGTACCCTTCGTTAGACCAGAAAATCGAGCGAGGCGACGATGTCCCGCTCGATTAGCAAATGTCGAGCTTCGTTTCCTACACACCCCCACATAGGCCAGGTCATGGAGCAGGCGACGCGCTATTTTCTGGACTCTGGAGGGATTTGAACGAGCCGGCGTATAATGCTTGTGGGCGGCTGAAATGATACGCATGTGTAACGGGCGTATCATTTAACAATTCAACAATCCGCGAACAAGTACACGCCGATGAACAGGCAGAGGGCGGAGAGAGCAGAATTCGCCGAACCTTTGAAACAGGAGTGTTGCGCGCAAATCTCGGAAGTCGCATTGAAAGAATTACAAATTGCAAAAAATATGCAATCTTTTTTTTTTTTTTTTTTTTTTTTTTTTTTTTACAAAGACAGTTTGAACGTTGCGTTCTTCAGTTAATATGCAGTCTCTTCCGGATTTTTCTTTCGTGCGTGGATACCGCCTAGGGGTCCCGGCAGTCTCTCAGCTTCGCCGTAACAGCAGTCTTCATTGCTCCGCCGTTGTATTTTCTTTTCGTTCGAAAGGTGTGGGAAGGGAAGGGTGGTCTTCTTCGAGTCTTTATTTGTCCTACCTCCTCCTCGACGGCGGCGTGCGGAGCGGCGACAAACTGGCGCACTTTGTTTTTCTAACCCGGCTCCTTCTTCGGCGCCGGTTTCTTCGCTCGACTCGCTGATCCTCGGCTTCCTCGCGTTCGGGGATGTGTCCCCCTTCCCCTCTTCCAGGTTGGTTACGGTGGGATGAGCAAACAGCCCCGCTCCATACGCGCACCCATCATGTACCCCCAGCCGCCTGCGCTTCGGCGAGGAGTGCGGCAGATAGCGTAGTTTGCTCTCGAAGACATGCCGCGACGCCGCAACGCCGAGAGGAGAGGCATTTGCATATTTCATACGCGAATGACACCTGCAAACCGTCGCACGGGGCCGCGCGCGCCCCAATGATGCTCGAGGCGACTCGCGCCAAGAAAGCAGCGTAGCCTCTTCCAAGATGGGGAAGGGGAAACGGGAAAATGGTTTGGCGGGAAAGCAGCAGCAGCCCCTCCTGCCTCGTTCGCCTTATTGTTGCGTCTCTTGTCGCTCACGCGGGGCGGAAAACCGACAAATAAAATAAAAAAAAAAAAAATGAAGACGAGGAAGAGGAAAGGAAGATGGGGTTCCCGAGTGAGACTTCAGGCTTTCCGGCTGTCGGAAATTGTAACATCTAGCTTTGTTCTCTCTTCTTTTCAAAGTCCTTCATTCTTTTTTTTTTTATGATTAAACTATTTTTATTTCATTTCAAACGATTCTGTTTAAACAGTACGAGCCTTTTTTTGTTTTTCTCGAGTTTCTCTTCTTAACACTGAAACGCGTCCGCAAAACCGGTGAGCGCGCTTTTTGCGGCCGAGCGGAAAAGAGTTTTCGAGGGTGGAGCTAATTTACTTAAAAGAAGCGAAGGAGAGGGGGCGAGCGGGCCCGGAAAGGTATATGGGCGTACTGCCGCGTGTGTGTGTGTGTGTGTGTGTGTGTGTGTGTGTGTGTGTGTGTGTGTGTGTGTGTGTGTGTGTGTGTGTGTGTGTGTGTGTTTCTGTGTGTTTCTGTGTGTTGTCGGAGCGAGAGGCTCCGGAGTTCTTTGCTCGCTCTTGGAGGAGCAGGGGAGAGCGTGCGAAAGCGCCGGCGCGCTCGGAGCACGCCCCGAGGAGCCTGCTTGACTGGCTCCCATTTACCACTCCTCAGAATGGGAATGGAGCACAAAGATAGCCGAGCGTGTCTCGATGTAATTTGCATTCTTTATTAGAACGTCGTTGGTGTTCGCACGTCCTTTTTCCCAACGTGTGTCTTTTTTTTCTTTTTTCAGGCACCTTTTTGTGTTTGTGTGTGCGTGTATTGGCTGGGGGGGGGTGTTTTTTCATTTTTTTTTTTTATTTTTCTGCGACTCTATTTGCGTTCGCATTGGGTTCTCCAAACTTGCAAGGTATTTGCGTCTAATATTCACGAAGCTGCTTAAGAGCATATTTCTTCGCGCAAAGTATACTTTCCCGGGACTTGACTCTAACTCTTTTTTACTGTGTAGAAGCTAAAAGCGCAGACATAAAAAAGTACTAGAGGTTGTGCGGATCATTCTTTCTTAAAATGAAACTCCTGGTGTCTTTTTCGCAGAGGGATAATTCGGTCAATGCACTGCAACTATTATCGAATGTTCATCTCGAGGCACGAATCACATAACTGCACTCAGTATAACACTCAACCATATGAAAAACGGCAGCGTTGGTTATTAAATTAATTACCGACCCTCGAATTTCCGAACTGTCTTTTACTTGGAGTTTTGTTTCCTAAGGTTTAGTTTTCAAGGTTTCCTCGCACTCAAAATACTTGTTTTGCTTCAAAGGCGGCTCGAATTTGTTCTTTCCTCTGCGTCAATGATTACATTCCAGGCTTAAATAAACTTTTTTAGCGTTCTGCAAAAAATCATTTCATAATTTTTCTTATATAGATATATATTTTTTTAACAAACAGATGCGCAAAATTATTCGCTTGGAAGCTCATATGTTCGAGTAAGAAAAAAAGCTGGAGGTACACCTAAGCACTTCTTATGAGTTGTGAATGCGAAAGCATGCACGCCGGTCGTCCGCTCTCTTTTTCGTCTGCTACGTACTTTTCGTCGCTGGTCGGCGCGTGTGCACCCCTGGTGACCTTGGAAGCTCCGCGCTGATGGGCACGCAGCGCCGTGGGGTGAGCGGTCGCGAAAACTGACGAGCGCAGCGGCCAATGAGAGCCCCGACGACGCGCGAGAGCCAATAGAACCGAAGGCCAAATCGCGAAAACTATCTGCCGTTTTCGAGCTTCAAACTGACGACGTCAGCTCGCTTCATGAAAAAGTTAATGCTTTCGCATTAAAAGTGCTTCTATGCGACTTCACGTGCAAGGTGCGTTAGCAAAGTTTGTAGTAATAGTATTACAAAAAAAAAAAGAGAGCTGCGATCATGGACGTCGGTGGGGGTGTCGGTCGATTTCCACGAGGCGACGCAGTTCTCTAATACCGATCGATGATATAGCAGATACCCCAGATGTAGAAGTCCTCGTTCTGGTTCTTGAGGATGCGTTCCACTTCGACAGACACCTCGTCATTGTCACAGAAAAAGCCTGCCGCGCCATGAGACGAAGGCAGAAGCCACCGGGTGCCAGGCCTGGTGAATATGGTCGGCAGAGGTATAATCGCATAGCTTAAAGCCGCGCGTCGCCCTGCTTATACATCATAGAAAAAGACACGGAGATTCTTCGCAAATATGATGACAGAGTTATGTACGACCTCAGACAGTGTCTCCAGACTGTTTCTTGTATGACTTATTGGCAGTGTGAGCGCGGCTTAAAACAACCCCATGCGTCACCATCTGCTCTAAGGAACGAGCCGGTGCGTTGTGGCACTGCAAATGAACTCCCTCGATCGACTTCCGGCGACGCTCGATGGCTAGTCAGGTGGTCGCGGAGAAATTTTTCTTCTTGCTATCTCATCCTCACGGGCATAATATGTCGGGAGTGCAACATTTCAGTCGCCCCCCCCCCCCCCCCCCCACTATTTCTTTTTTTGGCAGCGTTCAATCTTCTTTATCTTCTTTGCGTTCAATATTTGCTTTGCTTGTTCATATGTTCTTTGTCGCGGGGTCGCGGTGGTACATCCAACACGCATACATAGTGATAAGGTCGTAAAACAAATTCTCAGGGTCGACTTGGTAAGGCTGCAAAATTTCCGTAGCGTATCCCTTTCGGCCGCTGTTCTTGAATTGGCGTGAGCAGTCACGCAGCACATTGATCGAACCACTTCTTTAGGGGCAAAGCATTTGGCATTTTGAGGGAAACGTTTTGAATGTCCGAGGCTACACGACGTGTATGTCTCACAACTCACATTTCGTATATGTTATTTTTTCGTGCGGCCAATAATACGAATTTTATAAACACTTGTGTGAGCACCAATGTTAGGTCGTAAGATGGTAATATTTCTAAATGACCCGACAGGTAGTCGATTCAACAAAAATACTGAACGACTAATTTTCTGATCGACCGTTATATTCTTTTTCTGCAATCAACAATGAACAGGTTTGGCTATTTTATGTAATAAGTACTTGCATTTTTTTAGAGCACAACTCTTGAGCGCCCGTTTCAGCCTTGAGCGGCGTCGCCGTCGGCGTAACTGCGCGTTGCATTATGGGATGTTTCCCACAATGACGTCCCACGTGACGTCACGCGTGACGTCACGAGGGTCACGAGAGTCACAAGTGACGTCAGAAGGTCATTCGTGAAGGTCACGACCTTTATAGTGAGCTCCACGAGGCCTTCGTGAGTGACCTTTGTGACGTCACTAGGGTCACGAGTGACATCACGAGGTTCACGAGTGACGTCACGAGGGAGGAGGAGGGAGGGGGAGGAGGAGTAGGGCAGGAGGGAGAGAGGACGATGGTGGAGGAGGAGGAGGAGGAGAGGGGAAAGGACGAGGAGGGAAGGAAAAGCAGATGAGGAGGAGAGGATACACCCCCGTACGTACCGTCTCTCATCCTCCTATTTATTATTTATTTAGGCAATATTCATAAAAATACATACAATGTCAGTCAGACCTCTATTTCACGGCAGATGAACCCTTCAAACAACACATAAGCCTTATAAACCATCCAAGGAAATGGAAGCTTATAAACAAAACATATAAGCAACGCTTATAAACCATGCAAGGGAATGCAAGCTAATATAAATAACTCATGCAAGATTTAACCTAGCGTCGAGAAAAGGCATAATTTAGTAGTACACCAACCACAGACGGAGACAATCGATTCCACTCACAGATAGTTTTTTGAAAAAAGTACATCCTAAATACCTCTCTTTTGAACCAAATTTCTTGCACCTTTAAACTATGGTCTACTCGCTCCTATTGATAGTGGGGCCGCATTATATACATGTCTCTTTGCATGCCAACTGTCGAATGGTAAATGTTGTGAAACAACCTCAAAAGAAGTTTTCTTCTGCAAGTTTCAAGTCACTCCCGTTTTAAGATATCTTTTGTGTCTGTCGGGCTGAAATGTATAGTATAGTTCCTGGTCCCAGACGACACATGTGTATTCCATAACTGATCTGAGCTGCGCTCTAATTCGGCATTACAAAAAAATTGTAAACGTCTTTCTTTTCTTTTTTTTTTTTACTTAGAAACTGCTTGTTTTGTTTGGAAAGTGGAATCTTTTTTTACTGCTCGGCTAGACTGCTTTTGTGCCGCCGAGGCAATTTCGAAGCAAGGTGAAACATTGCTTTGAAGCTACTTACGATAACAGATGTTATCGATATGCAGCTACGTTGAGATTGCGTGAAAATGGCACAGCAATAAGCCTAGCTATTTTGTTGAAGGAAGTTTCAATCCGCTTCTCTCTGTACCCGCAGCAAATCTAGCATGAACCACTGAGAACACAAGTGACTTTCCAATCAGCTTTCAAGGACCACTTTCCCATCTTCGCCTGTTTATTAATTCTCTTTCCGACGTAAAAGAACCGACCCCACTTTCAACTAATTGAACGAGCGGGTGGGGGGGGGGGGGGGGGGGGGGCGAGGGGCGACGGGAACGATGCCGAGTCAATGAAAAGACAATGTATTGTGCATCTGTAAGTTGCGCTCCGGGAAGCCCAACCATAGGGTGGGGCTAGTTGAGGGTCGGCGGTGGAGCACCATGATGCGAAGCCCAGGTAATTGCTTCAAAAGTCGGGTTTCTCTTCTTTGCACAGGCGTAGAAATGAGGTTGTATTGCCCGTGC
The DNA here is from genome assembly GCF_016920785.2 of Ixodes scapularis. Taxonomy (NCBI): domain Eukaryota; kingdom Metazoa; phylum Arthropoda; class Arachnida; order Ixodida; family Ixodidae; genus Ixodes; species Ixodes scapularis. The sequence goes on along the minus strand of NW_024609880.1, from coordinate 32,595,776 downwards.
GAGACTTGGAAAGTCGGGTTCAAGACTCCTGTTGGTCGGAGTTCCTCAACAAGCGACTTGCCCGTACTCCTGCTACCCCTCGGTCTCTGATAAACTCCATCTCCCAAGCCTGGCGTAGTCAACACGAAACCTAAAGCCTGAGGCGACGCGTTAAGAAATAAAATAAAAACATAAGTATTTTTTTTTAATAGGACGGGGCCAGTGTATGATTTTACTTGGGGCAGGGCACGTCTATATCCGAACGGCCTGCCGAATGAGTTTTTTTACCGGTAGAAGCGAACGTTATCAAAGTCGCCGCAGCAAGTAGTATGGACCTGGTGACGCTGATCACCGGTGATGGCTAGTGACGGTGGTTCGTTGCAAACAAACGGGGGCCTCGGAAGTTATTCGCACTCTATTGTTTGGCAACAAAAAGCTAGTGGCACCATTTATTGGGAGGCCCTGGCACTCTTCTGTTTCCGGCATATTTTGTAATTTCTTACTCATCATTCTGTGATACTAAGAGTGAATTACGTCTGAGAGTGGTTTAAGTGGCTTGTTCCAGAAGATAGTGTGTATATTTTATTTCGTAAATACTGCGAAATCTGCCGTCTAGTTTGGAGCCGGAAGTAGTTAGGGGTTATTTACCCACTGGCATAACCACGTTGGAGAGCAAATGAGCAAATAAAAAAACATTTTTTTTCGATTTCAAGAATGGTACAATAATGTCCCTTTCCGCGTCCTTATCAGTCACGCGCGCTCATTCAGTAAAAGTGAATACTTTGCTAGTGTTAATACATTCCAGTCCCTGAAAATACAATAGCCTCGGCGCGGAGAGGTTTTCTGGTGTCGAATGTGTTTCGTTTTACGTTCTTTTGCGAAGGGCACACATGGACAACCTTTCGTGCCGGAGTCAGGCTGAAGACTGACGTCTCGTTTATTAAATCTAAAACGAAATAAAAGAAAGGCGCCTCTGGTACGGGGCGCTCAGGTTACGCGCGAAGCGGCGGGTCAGATGTTTATATCTCGGGCTCCGCGCGCGAACGGTTGCTCTCGCTCGGTCGCTTTGGACTTTGGAGCTCGCTGGCGTCAGCGCGTCGGCGACTCCATAACATCCCTCTTTCTAAGGGAGCTTCGAAGAAGTGCCGAAACGGTCTGGCTCTTTTACACACCGGCCGTGCCGAGAATGTTTGTGGGAGGTGTCGGCACACGTTTCCTCGGGCCTCGTGGTTGTTTCGGGGAGCTCTTCGATGCTTTGTTTATCTTGTTCGTCGGGGAAAGGAATTAAATGCGTGCGATTTCTTCGGATCTCTTGACCCTCGGACGTTATCCAGTAAGATCGTGGTGTATGGGCCTTGTTCTGAACAACTCCGCTTCGCTTTAGGTCAGTGACCCAAACTCGCTCCCCAGAGCCGAGTGGATCGAGTTGACGCACTCCGTGTCGCCGGTCGAAGTATTGCTTTTGTCGGTTCCTGTTTTCTTGCTCATAGCGACGCACTTCTTTTTGGTCGGGTAGCTTTGGTTCCAGGAGCTGGGTGGCGATCGGTACGGTTGTACGCATCCTTCTCCCCATGAGAAGTTCTGTCGGACTGTATCCATTGGGCAGAGGCGTTGAACGGGAGATCATGAGTGTCTCGTACGGATCTTCTGTTTTGCTGAGTGATCTCTTTATGATCTTCACCGCAGCCTCCGCCATCCCATTGCTCTGCGCGTAGCGAGGGCTTGATGTGATGTGCTTAAATCCGTAGGTTTGTGAGAACTTGGTGAATGCTGAACCTGTGGTTCCCGCAAACTGAGGACCATTATCAGATACCACTACTTCTGGGATGCCATGCCTCGCAAATATCGATTTGCAGTGCATTATTACGCACGCTGCTGTGAGGCTTTCCAGTCGAGCGATTTCGGGGTAGCGAGAGTAGTAGTCGACGACGACCAGCCACCATTTCCCGTGAATGAAGAAGAGGTCCATCGCCACTCTCTCCCACGGTCGACTAGGAAACTCTGACGGGATGAGGGGGAGCTTTCGGTTCTGGCCAGTTTTAATGCACTTTTCGCAGTTCTTGACCAGGCGCTCGATATGATCGTTTATCCTCGGCCACCATACCGATACATTTGCCCGTGCTTTGCATTTGCCTATGCCCATGTGTCGTCCTTCATGAAGTTGTTGCAGAATATGTGGACGGCAGGATTCTGGTACCACTATTCTAGAACCATTCATGAGGAGGCTGTTTTGCACGGCAATGTGATGACGGTACTCGTAGTACTCTTTGAGGTCTGTTCCGAGATCTCGACGATTTGGCCAACCTCTATGGCTGTAGCTGGCGAGTCTTTGGCTAACATGGTCTTTGTTTTGTTCTGCCGTTATCCATTGGAGACTCGTTCGCGTTGCTGGTAGGGACGTCTCTATGTGTCGAATGAAGCAATCGATTTCTTCTTGCATCGCTCTGTCTTGCCGCTGTGGCAGAGGGCTTCTTGACAACGAGTCAGCTGCTTGGAGTTCCTTGCCCGGAACGTGGACAACTTCGAATGAGTAGCGCATTAAACGCATGCGCAGTCTCTGAAGCCGTGGGGTTAGGTCGTCCAATGACTTTGACCCGAACAGAGAAATGAGTGGTTTGTGGTCGGTTTCCAGTACAAAGTGCGTTCCCACGATGTAATCTCGGAATTTTTCGCATGCCCACGTGAGTGCCAAACCATCTTTTTCGATTTGGGCGTACCTCTTCTCTGTTTCGGTGAGTGTTCTGGACGCATAGGCGATGACGCGATATGATCCATCCTCCTGATCTTGACGCAGCACTGCTCCCAGGCCGTAGGATGACGCATCTGCCGATACAATCGATCGTTTGTTGGCGTCGTAAATTCTGAGAACGGGGCAGGTTGAGAGGATTTCCTTCCATTTGGTGAAGGCTTTCTGCTGAGGATGATCCCACACGAAGTCCACTTTGGAACTGAGCAGTGACGATAGTGGATGCAGTAGGTCAGACAGGTGTGGCACGAATCGTCCTAGGTACGTCGCCATACCCATGATGCGCTTGACTTCTTGCTTTGAAGTCGGTATGGGCATCTGTTTCACTGCGTTGACGATTGTCTCGTCTGGACAGACACCACCGCTGTCTACTTGATGACCTAGGAACTTGATACTTGTCACTCGAAAGACGCATTTATCCTCGTTGAGCGTGAGTCCTGCTAATGAGAGTCGCCTGAGGACTTCTCGCAGACGTTGCTCGTGTTGCTCGGACGATGACGCCCATATCAAGATATCGTCCATGTGGCAAAGTACTCCTTCCATTCCTTGGAGAAGTTGTGTGATACGTCTCTGGAAGTGTTCCGGTGCTGACGTGATTCCGAATGGTAGGCGATTAAAACAAAATCTTCCAAACGGAGTGATGAATGTCGTCAGGAGTCGTGTCTTCTCGTCTAAAGGGATCTGCCAGAACCCAGAATTCGCGTCCAGCTTTGAGAAGATCTTGGCTCCCGCTAGCCTTCCCAGCGTGTGCTCCACTGATGGGATAGGGTGATATTCGCGCTGAATGTGTTTGTTCAGTTGTGTGAGATCAACACAAATGCGAATTTTGCCAGACGGTTTGGGGACGATGACCATCGGCGCGCACCATTCAGTAGGTTCTTCTACTGGAGAGATGACACCTTGCGACTGCATGCTTTCTAGCTCTTTCTGCGTTTCTCGATACAGCGAAAGCGGTACTCTTCTCGGTGATGCGATAGCAAACGGCGTCGCGTTAGGTTTCAGCTTCAGAACGTGAGCACCTTCGAGAGATCCCAGTCCTTGAAACAGGTGAGAGAACTCTTTCTTCGGTTCGCAAGCTTTGTTCGCAGTCATGCAGATTTGAGGGCAAAGCCGAAATTTTTCGATAGCTGGCTTACCCAAGAGAGGTTTGCGAAGTCCTTTCACGATGTAAACTTCTTCGAGTGCTTGTTGCCCACGGCAGTTGAGCTTCATCCGAGCTGATCCCATGACTTTAAGGGGTCGTCCGTCTGGACCATGAAGTCGCCGTTGGGGTTCGGAGAGCTTGTGGCACTTTGCGAAGACCTTTTGAAAGATGGCAGCTGGTAACACCGTTTCGTCTGCTCCAGTGTCTATTCGGAAAACAACAGGAGTTTCGTCGACGAATATCTCGATGTCCCATTTTGCTGTTTGAGGAGAAGCTGCAGCTCCTACGAATCCTTGTTCGTGTACGAGGGAGTTCACGGTAGTTGAAGATTTGCAGACTGTTGCAAAATGTCCCTTTTTCCTACACCTGTTGCAGCCTGCGTTCTTCGCCGGACACACGTTCCTCGGGTGAGCTTCTCGACCACACCAACGGCACGGTTTGCCTTTTGGTTTGGGTGTCGCGGTCTTCTTAGTAGGAGTTCGAACATTTGAACGTTCAATTCCTCGCTGAGCAGGTCCTGCTGCTGTCCCAGTTTTGGCTGCTATACGGTCAACGTTGGCATCCTTTTCTTTTGTCGGTCGGAGTTCCACTTGTTGCTTCTTAATCACTTCCGATTGTCGCGCAGCAGCGATGGCCTTCTGGAGGTCCAGATCAGGATCCAGTTGAAGTTTTTCTGAGGTCCTGCTGTCCCGAAGAACAACAATCAGCCTGTCGCGGATCAATTCTTCCTTCAGTGGTCCATAGTTGCACGTAGTGGCTAATCCATGGAGAGCAGTGACGTACTCCTCGACGGTTTCCGTCTCCAGTTGCGATCTTGTGTTGAACATGGCTCTCTCATACACCACGTTTCGACGAGGAATGAAGTAATGTTCGAAGTTCTCCATCACCTTGTCGAAGTCTTGAGCCTCGGTGTCGGACAGCTTGAAGGTCTGTAAGTCGTCTTCAGCTTGTGGTCCCATGATGTAAATGAGAGCGTCGACTTGGTGTGATGATGGTTGAGATACCAGTCCTGATGCACTGTGGAAGCGCTTGAATCTCTTCTTCCACGCCGGCCATTCGTTAGGTGTTGTAAAACTGAAGGCTTCGGGTGGCGAGATGCGAAAAGTTGCCGTTACCGTTTGTTCGGTAGCACCGTTGTCGGCAGAAGTTGAGGGATTGTCCATTGTTCCTTCGTTTGTAGTCGATCCTGCGCTTTACTAATTATTAGTAGACTCGCGGAACGATCCTACGCTTTACCAATCATTAGCAGACTCGCGGAGCGATCCCACTTCTGACACCATGTTTCGTTTTACGTTCTTTTGCGAAGGGCACACATGGACAACCTTTCGTGCCGGAGTCAGGCTGAAGACTGACGTCTCGTTTATTAAATCTAAAACGAAATAAAAGAAAGGCGCCTCTGGTACGGGGCGCTCAGGTTACGCGCGAAGCGGCGGGACAGATGTTTATATCTCGGGCTCCGCGCGCGAACGGTTGCTCTCGCTCGGTCGCTTTGGACTTTGGAGCTCGCTGGCGTCAGCGCGTCGGCGACTCCATAACAGAATGGCTGGACGTTCCGCAGCCGTGACGTTTTCCCCATTGAGTTTGCGGCTTGGCGAGAGCCATCTATCGTCGGGGAGGTCTCGGCTATCGGGCAGTAAATGATGATGATGATGATGATAGTTCATGATTTTGAGGCTAGCGTTTTCCTTCAAAGGCAGTGCCCGGTGGGCGCGCCGCTGGCTCTTCGATTGTGTGCCTTTTAACTATCTTATATTATTTATACATATATACGCGTATAAATAATGAATACAACGATGACGATGTAGGGAGGATGACACACCGGGCGGCGTATTTTGAAATCCTACCCAGTACAGGGGGGCGGAGCCAACAAAAAAACAAAAACAAACAAAACAAAACTATGTCGACTCCTATTGGTCCACGTGACTATGACGTCACTGGCTGTTCTTTTTAGCGGCAGCAGCTTCTTTTTTAGTTTTGTTTTGTTTTAATTACAAATTCACTGTAATGGGCAGTTGCGCGGGTTGCAATAAGGGTTAAAATAGTTCGCGATACTTTTAATTACGAACAAAAGTCGTTGCGCTAGCAATAAATGACGCCCAAAGATGCGATTGCACGGCCGGCACGGCCGAGACGACGCGGACTGACGCGGACGGACGTGTTCACGTGTTCACTGATCTCTAGATCAGTGGACGTGTTTACAACTTTACGCTGATGTGCGCGCGGGCTTTATCTCGCAAGCTTCCAAAGGTTTGTGGTTTCTAGTTTATGTAATTGTGTTTTTATAGTCTCGAGCATCTCCGCGCATTGAAACACGCCGCACTCCAGAATGCCAGTGTCAGTTTGATGGAGGCGATACTGTTTGTATTGTACGCCGAGCTACTGAAGCCTTTAAGCGTAGCTGGAGAAAAGACGATAGACTTGTTTGCATTTAAAACGTGAAATGTCGTGTTCGGAAGGTGCGTACGTACAATGCCAGACCAGCTGAACCAGTCCCACACGAACAGTTGTTTAGACTGGTGCACGACCGCTAGAAGCGCACATCCGAGAAACTGCCTACGATAGCAGCCACCTTCGCTCAACTCCGAGACATTCGGAAGGGTTCCGCACCGCGGGAGGCTGCAACGCCGAATCTGTACCGCGGAGTCGCACAGGTTCGCTTGCGAAGGACCTTCACACGGTTATATGCGAAATATAAGATAGTCGCACTTTAGGGACACTTATCAAAGCTTTGGCATGCTCTTGTGAAGTATCACAAAATTTGCAACTTCAAATTTGTTTCTAGAATAATGCGGGTTGACTGCATACCTCCTGAAACAGTGGAACCTCGTTTGATTATTTCAACCTACCTAGGCCTTCACAGGCATGAAGCAGTCTCTCAACACAAACAATGACCCTCTTGTCACCATATCAAATGAGAAACGAGTTGGCTGGACCGTTATAGGATTAAAGAAAGTATATTTAGAAAACGGTAAAAATATATACAAATGTGCAAATAAACTTGAATCATACTCAGTTTGTGTGGGCTTGATTTTCCGGTTCTCGTCACTGGTCTTGTCACCGTCCTGAAGCTCCGGCACACCAGCTGTTCACCTGCTTGGTCATCGAATCCAGCTGCTCTAACAGTGGCACCTGGATTCAGCCTCTTGCGGGCACTGACCAATCTTAAAATGGCAATGCCTCAAGCACCTGCCAGAATTAAAGATAGTTGGGTGGGTTCCTTCAAGTCGCTGCCAAGAGTTGCTCCTGCCGGTGAATTATCATTCCAGCTTCTCGTCTGCAGGTGCCCTGGGTCGCCGCCGAGAATTCCCGCAAGGGCCTCGGGTCATTACAGTTTGTCTGGTTGTTGCTGAAACACTCATCTGGATTATCGTCCGAGTCGACTTGCACGGGGCACGCCAGACTCCGTTGTTCAACCCTTGCCACTAGCTGCTCGCTCCCGGTTGGTTTGCCCCTCCTATTCCTGGCTATATTCCATACCTGCCAACTCTTCCTAATTTTTCGTAAAATGTATGAATTGGGAGTAATTTTACGATTTTACGAATCTTGCTTCAAACCTTACAAAAACCTTTTTTTTTTTTTTTTTTTTTTGTAACTCTGTTGTTGGCGGTATCTTGCACCGCCACAAGAGGAAGATAGGTACCGTCCACAGCAGCGTCGTGGTTCTAACTATTTGTCTATCCGGTGGCCACGGATCGAAAACCAATCCAAAGCTCAAAGCCTTGTGTTCGGCGGTGCACGGGTGCACATTGGTTCGGCGTGCTCAGACGTTGTTGGGCCTCGTTGCTTCGGACAGTTTCGAGGCGAGAAGTATAGCGTCTGTGTTTGTTGCACGTGTAACTGTAGCATTCTCTTGGTCACTGTGGCTTTGCGGCGCAATACCAAACTCCAAACCTCAAAAGAGGTACTTTCAGGTGTTCATGAAGTCCTACACCTCGAAATTTCCGTGCTTCATGCCACCCAAAAAGCGAGAGAAGTTTGGATTCTGTAGCACGTGCACGTGTGATGTGAGCGTTTCGCACGCTGGCCAGGCTGACATTAAGCTGCACATCGCTTCGCGTCACCTCCCCCGCCGCGGCTGCGGAACTTTTACAAATTTGAAAGTCCACAGGTTGGCAGGTATGGGATCCCCTTCACCAGAATTTAGTTGCACTAAATTTCTCATGTGGCATGTTATGCAATCTGTACACAGTTTCCTAGTCACATCACTTTGTAGCCCTAAAACAATTATGTTGTGTGCTTGTCTTTAGGCAGCCAGAAGTTAGTCAGCCTCAGTGGGCATCAGGTGTCTCAGCTGTAGGTGAGAAATGTAGCCAGTGCAGTACCCCTGCTAGCCTAGGGTCTTTAACGACCATTAACATCCCAACAAACAATATATTTTCCTGCACAACCGTATGGTACAGCCAACAAACTCCCCATTTTGACTGTCATTAATTAACTGGAAACTTCAACCAGTATATTTTTCAGTAAAGATAAAACATGCAATCTTTCCTACCTACCAAGGCTTTCCTCCTACCGTATTGCAGCTCGGGGCACATACAGCAAAAGCTTCTGCCACACAGCAGTTTTAACTTGTCTTGATAATTGATGCGACGAGTCACTTGCTGTAAATGATCAATTTAGCCAGTGCAGTACAATTGCTAGCCTGGGGTCTTTAACGTGCATCATGCAGTAGTGATATTCGACCGCATGCCGGTACGATACTCATCCAGATAGAAACGTGCAGGGGTGGCAATTGAGCCCAGGATTCCTGGGTTCTGCAGCGCGAGCTTTCGCTCCACGTGCTCCGAGCTGGTGTGTGCTAGTCCACCGATCCCCCTTTTTTAGCTTGTCTTACTAAACTGACTGACTGCAAGCTCATTTCCATAAAAAATATCAGCATGTCTTCACATTTGAGATAACAAAAACAATCTCTCATTTTAGCAGTAGCCTGCATAGCGTTCAACATCCCATACTCTTGGCTGAAATGTATGTTCTACCACTTTTGCTGTTGTACACGGTTAGTGCAGACAGGGAATTCTTTTTGTGATAGGGTTAAGGATGGTGTACTAACACATCTATCGTTACGTTTTGCGATATTCTCTGCCTCAATGGTTTCTCTCATTGAGAAATTGAGGCAGAGATTACAGCAAAACGTAACGATAGACGTGTTAGTACTCAGTCTTTAAACTTATTACAAAAAGGACTAGACTACCTAGCCTTACATTAATTTTAATTTAAGTTGAGAAATCATTGAGGCAGAGAATGCCGCAAAACATAATGAGAGAGGTTTTAGTACTCCGTCTTTATCCTCGTCATAAAAAATTAGACTACGTAGCCTTACATTAATTTCAATTTGAGTTAGTTTACAGTTTAGCTTCCCATTGAAGGAAATAAGACCAATTATTTTCCATGGCTCTAGTTCATAATACAAAAAGAAGACAAAGAAAAAAGTAAATATACCAGAGTTGTTAGTCAGCACTGAGTAATTGTCTTTTTTTTTTTGTGTGTGGACTTGAGTGACTGTTTTGCGGGTCTGCTGTTCCCCCTGTACAAATGACCGATCAACTCGCCTGAACCTGCGTGTTAACGGGTAGTGACCCGTCTCTAATCACAACAATGACGACAATAGCCGAAGCCTAACAATATCTGGAACTTAGCACGTGTCCTGTGCTTTGCCAACCTCAGCGCGTGGCTATGATCAACATAGGTGGCACTTTATCGGCTCCAGATCTTGTGGCTGCGAGTTCAGGGAGTCAAAGCTGCTCGTTTTTCAATAATTTTTGTTTTTGTGATGTTTATTGCATGGGGAGAAAAACGAACGTGTGTTTTATTGGTCATAAACGTCTGATTCATTTTGAGCGGTATTCATACAAAGTACAAAAATTGTTGAACTGCCCTTTTAACTTTAATCCCGGTCAAAAGTTAACCACATTTCCCTACGAGGAGGAATTTTAGGTCACGTGACTGGTACGGCGGGGAGAAATGGCGGTGGCCCTGCGAGGGAGCGTCGCTCGGTGTGGAACTAATACATCATAGTAGCTGCAATCTCAGGCGCTTTAGTCGGCAGTGAATGGTGCAGGAGGCTGCCACTTTTGCTTTCGACATTCCTAAGCCTAAATGAATACGGTAATTGTAGGCATGGCAATGTCTTTGGAATACTATAGTGGATTGCCTTGACTCAATCAGCTGGGTAATGATAGCATGCAAAAGCAGACAGTGCCCCAATAGACCTTTTGCTAAATTTCCCATGCACCAGGGTGCATGCTAAAAGTGTAGTTACATGTGCTGGCGTCTGAAGTAAAAAGCCTAAAACAAATTTTGCCTTGCATGTGCGTTCGTCAAAGTCTTATTATGATAATTTACTTTGAATCTTTATTATGAGAAAGGCCAGCGCGTGCGAAGCGTGGAATTACACTTTCAGCATTCTCTTGATGCTTGGGTAATTTAGTAATAGGTCTATATTCACTGAGACCAAATTACATGGTTTTCAATTTATGATGGGTTTTATATACAGTTTACATGCTGACCAACCATGCTGCCGGTGTACCACCCGCCTTTCAGTGTTCACTTGCTGATCGTTTCTAGGACTGAAGTTCATCGTCCTTTTTCAAACTTAGAACGAAATTTCAACGAGGCTTGTCTCACTTCAGACTGCGAAACATTTAGAAATTTTCCAAACAACGGTTAATTTGGTTTTACCTTATCCAATATCTGTACCACACGCAACAAAAACCGTTTCTTAAGCTGTTTGCCGCACTGCGTCGCGAAAACCCGGTAGCGCACATTCTTGGGTCCCTCCTTTTCGGGTACTTTTCCTTGAAAGCCACTTACATTTGCTACAGCCAGTAGGTAGCACCAGCTACCCCCCATAATAAAATATGGAGATCGCTCATTCTGCCCTCGCCAAACTTGGCTAGGTACTTGTAAATACCTAGCAGGGAAACTTTTTACCATGGTTAAAGTTAATTAGCTTCAAGCAAATGGGTTCTGGCTTCCTGTTGGGTTTTCTTTTCAGAGACCCCAGCAATGGACCTTTTTCCAGTAAGCTTCTGCGCATGCATACGCCCCCTTCCTTGTTCTTGTTTCCCGCTGTCACCATTTTGGTGGGGCAAAGTTCCAGTCAACCAACATATTCAGCGCTTATCGTAGCACGTATTTCATGTTTTTTGGCTATTCTTGTTCGAGTATGGGGCATAAAGGCCTGTTCTCACACTTGCGAATTTTAAGACAGAGTGCCTTGGAACCTCTTAAAATCTCTTACGAGAGGACACACTGACACCATCTACAGTGCAATCCACTTATAACTAGAGCCCTGCGTGGATAACAGTTTGATTAATCCGCATCCGAACCGCATCCGCAAACTTTTTACATTATTGTATCCGATACGCATCTGCAGGCTTTTTATCTGAATCCGAACCGCATCCGCAAAATGTGGAACCAGATCCAACTCACAATCCAAGCATTCATTGTACATCATAACATCAAGCGTAACTGAAAAAAAAAAAAAAAAAAAAAAAAAGAGCATTTTTTTTTTTTTATTTTTGTACAAAGAAATCTTCGGGTCACCATTCTAAGGGGTTTCAGTTTCATCATATTTATATTAAAAGCGATCAGCCTTCCCGAGACACTACGCATAGAAGGAAAAATGATCTCAGTTATGCGATCATCCTAGGAGTCCGCGACACTCTGCCCAAAAGAAGCGCACAAAAAGGATACATATATTTATGTATTTTTTGTTTTGTAACACCTATTTTATGCAGACGCATACTTTTGAAACATAAGAGTTAAAAAAGGGCATATTAAATTATGACATTTCAGTTCCATCAAACAATCAAAAATAAAGAGGTTCATATTCGTCCGGCCACGACGCAGGGCGTTGTAGTTGGACGAATATGAACTGCCAGACTTTTTGGCTAGGACTCTAAGCATACAAAAAAGAAATACACAGGCAGTTTACGGGCTGCCTATGTGCGTGCGCTGTTGATTCTGAAACTTTACAAACTGTGGCCGCCACAGGGTCTTTTGTTTTTGGAATCATGACCACGCTACTCTTTGCAGAGAGGGGGACGTTTCTTCTACTTTCTTGTGACTTGTACGTTTGGGGTTTTCTTTACAAAGAGAAAGTCTTCCGCTTATCTCGAGATGATTGATGCCTTACATTCTTTGCTTTTTGTACAGATAGCATTTTTGATGAGATGGGACGTATTAACTGAAGCAATCTTTAGTGAGAATCATATCTTTCTTAGAATTCCTATCCTTTCTTCGAAAAACGTTTTGTGGAAATATGTTTCATGGACATACATTTCATGGACAGACTGTTTGTTGTATTGTTGACAACGCATTTCTTCACTAAGCCGCTAAAAGCTAGCGTGCGATTCACTAAGGCCTGCTAACCAAACCATGCCTCCCCCTCCCCTGTAATCCAGGTGAGACGCAAAACGTTTGTTACGAAAATAACAGGGTTGTGTTTGTCGAAACGTGTCAGGTTTTTCGATGAAACGAACACGGGAAGCCTTTCGATCAAACATTGCGTGTCAACGAAACGATCTGTAGATGAAACGTCAGTCGACGAACTGAGTGCAGGGGTGGAACTGCTGCGCCATTTTGCGCCAGACGCATTTGTCTGCACCATCCTGCACCTTGTTGCAGAAACTGCGCCACAGCCAATACCTTGCGCCTTTATGCACTAAATCGCAAAACGTGCAGCAAAAAAAATTCTGTTTTGACTTGGTTTCGGTTTCTATCGACTTGACTGGCAACAATGAGCGTGTTTAACCTGGTTGGCCTTGCAGTCGTTTGTTCTGTTTACTCTCCCTGTGTATCCCGAGTCGGAAGCGCGAAAAAACTGGGGTTCGGATTCCAAGCGCTACATTACCTGCTACTGGGTTGTTATTCTTCAACCATAAGCGGTTAAGCAAGTCGGCCGAGGTGAGGTCAAGTCGTTAAGCATCAGATTGCGTGAGGCTCTGCGGCCCGGGATCCGGACGTCAGCCAGTTGAAAACAAATAAGCAAAAGATTCCTTTTAGTACTTTATTGTTAGAAGTTGGAACCGCATTCACGCAAAGTAATTCGTGATTTGGTAGAACTGAAACGGGGTCCTATTTGAAACGTTACTGCCCAGCAGCACTTACGCGAACGGTAGATCTCCTCGGCGTACGTTAACCTTGCTCCTGCTTATCGCTTCGAATACGATAACTCCGTTAATCGTAGTCTGCTGCTTCGATATTGAGTTACACAACAGGATAAACTCAAAATTTGTTGCCTTGTTCCTTTGCGCAGCTGCACGTCCGTTGCTTACACACGTCACGTGGTTCGCACATATAATTACTATGTTGAGCACGTGTGGGTTGTGCGATAAGCAGTGCAGTTTGAATTTTGAGCAGCTGAAAGCCACTCAAAAACAATCAAGGACACTGTCTTCAGAAATGTATGGTACTTGCTTTTTGGTTCTCATTAAGGCTTACAAAGTGTTTTTGCATCTGTTACACTGTTATTTCATCTACCTAAATCCCCAACCACTCATGTTATCCGTGCTGCTAAGCACAATTGAAATTTCTCCCGTGGTTGTCTAGGACACTAGCTGAAGTTCAATGAAAACTGATCTGAGCTGCTCCTAGCCTGCTGCAGAATGTAGTCTTAGCTGCTCCCAACCTGCTCCAAAATGCATTTCATGAGTGAACGCCTGTGAACCCTGTGAATGCCACCGGGCAAAAATTTAGATCCGGATCCGCAAATATCCTTATCCGCAGTCCGTGACATCCGCATCTGATCCGCAATCCGCCAAAAGTTGTCTGATTTTTATCTGCTTCCGCCAGTTTACTGTGGATATCCGCAGATAATCCACAGATATGCAGGGCTCCACTTATAATGATAATTAGAAAACCTGATAATTCAATCGTTATAACCTTTTATTGTTGTATCTGGACTATAGTCAGTTACAGGTTAAGAAGGTAGCGGCAAATGCCCCTCAATGGGAATGAGATATCCCTCCGCCACCTCCGCATCGAATAGCGTCCCACCGTTTCCGTGACGTCGCGGCCAACGCGCGAGGAGGGTCTTGCCTTTCTGTACATATTTGCTTTATCTTTCGACTTTGACTTAGCATTGTGGAAGCCACGAGAGGGAGATTAGAGTTCTCCCCCACCGACGGAAACAAATACGACTTTCGGGGATTAGCTTCCCCCTCCGATGGATTCAAAGGCTGCTTTCAGGGGCTCGGTTCCCTCTCCGATGAATACAAAGGTCGCTTTCTTAAAAAGTGGGATCGGAGACAAGTGGGATTCCATTGAAGCGGAACAAGGAGCGTTTCCAGTGAACTCTTCTTTCGACTGCGGAGAGATTTGAAAGAGGCGCATCACACTTGTGGGAGGAGCTTCTTCTACCTTCTTGACTTGTAACCGACTATAGAAGCTGGGCATTTCTAGTCTTGAAACTCTAGAAACTGATCGTTAAAAGCAGCACTTGTTATATCTGGTATCGTTATAAGTGGATTGCACTGTATTGGGTAGCAGGTAGATTGCGGGACTGCCAGGTGGGAACTTGGTGGTCCTGCATATTTTCTATTTCTCTCGCACATCACCCTTTCTTGGCTCGGAAAAACTTTTGTCAATGTTATATACAACCTTTTCTAATAGGTATTACGCACATTTGACCTCTGAAGTCCTGCTGTGACGTACCTCGTCACTGGTTGCCTCGGTCGTACTCACACGCAAGAAATCTCTTAAACACTTTATTCCTTCGCATACCTGCGCGCAGCGGTATCGCTCGTGTCTCTAACCCTCGCGTTCCGCCCGACAACTTCGTCTTCCTCACCCCGCCTCACCGCCCCCGCCCCAGAGCCGTTTATACTGAGAGAGTTTGGCCTTAAGGAGATTTGGAGTCTGACAACCACAGCAGCGTAGTCTGACAACCGGGGGATGACTACTTCCGTCCGCCATATTGTGGCTCTGACTCATAGGAACTCTACGCGATTTCTCAGGAATGAACAAGACAAAGAAGTAACGCCATATTGTGTTATCGCGAAATCCGCTTGTTCTAGCGGCCAACAAGCTCCGCCCATCGGCCAAACTCTCTCAGTATAAACGGCTCTGTCCCGCCCGCGGCCGCTGCGCCATCTCTCGGGCTTGGCACGAAACACTTACAGCGGTCGCTCATGCCATTCGAGAGGTGCAGCCTATGTTACGTGCATGCATATGTGCGCTTCCCCCAACACCGCAAAACCTCTGCTCTTGTGAAATGCAATTCCAGGGTCACCGCGTAAATAGCGCTAGGCTGCCAGTGTGTTCTCTTGACTAAGAAGTTTTAAGAGATTTCAAAGCACTCAGTTGTAAGGAGTTGCAAGTGTGTGAACAGTCCTAAAAGGGCAACGAAGATCGATACAACGGCATGATGCCAATGTATTCTGGCAGGCGGAGGAAAGTTGGGCTGCCCTTCATTTGTAGTTCAAAGACAACTCCCCAGGTGGCGCTCGTTACTGGAAAAAGCTCCATTGTCGACTTTCCAAGAATTAGCATTGCCAAAGGTCGTGGCGAGCGATCCACACAAAAAACGGTTTGCCACAAGCCCCGCCGGTGAGTGTTGCAGGAGAGGGGACAGGTTTGGTTGACTTCTGCGTGTACCCCAGTGACATGCCACTGTAGTTTCTATAACCGCTACACGCAGCTGCAAATTGGCCGATAATTTTTTTCTTTTTTTTTTTCTTGTGCAATTACGCAGCAGAATAGCAGATTTTTGGGGGAAGATGACACGTTTTTTCTCACTGGTGCTTTGATAAACAATATAAAAAATACAAACTGCAAATTATTTCAACATTAAAATCATTGCGCTACCCCCCAAGTGTTCATAATGGCTGCTTGCCATTTCAGTTGTGACCCTTCCAATTCACAGCACATGAAAGTGGTGGATTCAGAGAAGAGGTCCAGATGTCCTGACTCCCCTCTTGAATTCTGCATGTGGAAAAGTTCAGGGTCGGGAAAGGGGGGGGGGTTGTAATTATATGATACGTTGACCCCCCCCCCCCCCCCCCCCCTTCGAAAATACCTGCGTCCGCCCCTGCATGAGATGTCAAGATCAATCTGGATTAACTGATTTTCTAGTCTTACTTCAGTGAAATGTTGTTCGGTCTCTCTGGTCAGCGGCAGTTGCTGGGTTCTCGCCTGGACAGACATCTGTAGCTAATCGCTCTTTGTCACTTTCATTGGGCAATTTTAAGGAGTGTTCTTTCGGGTTGAAATCAAAGTATGAGACATCCACAGGTAAGGTTTTGCAATATTTAGGCTTGAAGCTTGCTCTTAAGCCCCCTCACATCTGTTGGTCCTATGAACCACATTCTAAAAAGGGGCTAATGCTACACGATTCGACACATTTTAAGCTGGTGAAGCACGTGATTGCTGCATCATGCAAATGAGCTTCATTGTTAAAGTCATGTTGACATAGATGCGAGAACAGTATGCTTACAAGTCTCCAGCCTTACCTCGGTGGGTTTCTTTGTGATGACTGTTAAGGTTTGGCTGTCTCTGTTAACTGACATCCAGACCAGTGGTAATACCCTATGTTCACACCCTTTTTCACCAAGTCAAATCTTTGGCTAACAAGCAGAGTTTGCCAGTGGTCTTTTCAGTGCCGCAAACCGAGGTGGAACCCAGGACTCTCAATCTGATGTTAACCACTGCACTTCCTTTGTCCTATGTGCCACAGGTGTTGGTATCAGATCCTCCTCCCTTGTCGTAGATTGTACCATGGACAGATAAGGAGGTATGTGAATGTGAGGGAGCATTCCCTTTCTCTCCGTTCCTCCCCCTCGGGCCACCTTGTGGTGCATTTCAATAGGCGTAGCTGCATCCCTTCGGTCAATGATTTGACGATCTTGGCGCATAGCAGAAATAAGACGGAAATCGATAGGGCCTTTTTCATTTTATCGAGAAGGGGAGACGAATGTTTTAGCGTTCCGTCGGTATACCGGGGGGTGACGGGTTTTGTTTTATCAAGAATTATGGCAGATCTGTGTGAAAATGATATGGCATGTTAAAAATTGTTTTATGAATTGTCTTTTTTTTTTCTTGTATTCTTTTTTTGGTTTTCTTGAAAATAAACCCTCAAATGAGCGTCAGCAGCGTGTCTGAGCACTTGTTTTCTTGTCCTCTGTCAAATTGCACTGTTCCCTTGCTGTTAATTGGTTGGGTTGTTGCCAGTTTTGGTCTATAAGGAGCTTTGGTCCTCTCCCACTGCCTGTAACATCCCACGGGCACCTCTGGGGCTTTGTCTTACAAGGAGGCAACTCCCTTTGTAGCCCACCGACCTGGCTGTCTAGTCCTGGTCTCAGATTGGATCGCTCTTCCTTGCTCATACTCATTTTTATTCCCCTAATCCTCAACAATTCTCATTATTACAAGCTCTTTTGTTCTCCTATGAGAACGGGGGCACAAGTCCAGCACTCTTGTAAGCCATGGCAAATCTGGTATGCCTTTTAATAAAAGAAGACTAGTCGAGTAGGGGAGAAAAGCATTGAAATCTAAAGAAGATTAGCCGAGTTAAGGAGAAAAGCATTGAAATTTACTGTGACGTGCAAGACAATCATGCCTATACATTTTGAACATCAATAATCATCCCATTATACTTTGTTCCAGCTTAAGTCCAGATACAGCCAATGCTACAAGCGTGCGCTCTGGGCTTTCAGTGTTTCTGCCAAGCACGCGCGCTTGTGCATTGCAAGCACTGTGCAGGACCACATGCTCACACTTGTAGCATTGGCTGCGTCTGGAGTTAAGCTGAAGCGAAGTATAGGATGTTATATAAAAATCGGATAAATTCTTAATAGCTCGAGCATTAGTAGTGTTGTTTAGTGTTGTAGGGACTTTCTATTATAATATCTACTGTAAATCATGAGTGTATGGTACCATTAAAGGGCTTTCAGGGATAATGATTAGTACAGTGGTCCGAGATACGAGTTAAATTGTGTGAACAGCGATCGGGCAGTGCAGATTGCAGAGCCAAGGGGGTGGCAAGCGAAAGCGTTGGCAGAAGCGAGCATGTTCAACTTCGTAGAAGCACCCCCTACACGCGATACCTCTCCGCACTCTGCCGAGCACTTGATAGCATTTGTATGGTGCTGTCTGTACTGCCTTATTGCAGTTTGTGCGTTCTAGCTCATTGCAGACCACTGTACCAGAGTAACGATAATGATCCCTGGAGAAAGGGGACAAAGGACAAATCTCCAAACGCAGCCAGGTGGCTGGTGCACGGCTGAAAATATCCGCCTGGTCCTGGTACCGAACCAGGGGCCTCTCCATTTCCAGTGGAGTGCTCTACCATCGGTGGCCGAGTGGGCTGAAGCGCACACCCAGCTCGATGCGCGTGGAGCGAAAGCTCGCGCTGCAGAACCCAGGGATCCTGGGTTTGAGCCCCACCCCTGCCCGTTCCAATCTGGATGAGCATCGTACCGGCGTGCGGTTGTGTATCACTACTGCGTGAGCACGTTAAAGACTCCAGGTTAGCAGTCGTACTGCACTGGCAAAATTGCTCATCTACAGTTTAAACCAGTGTCGCCCCTACTGCAGACCAACCTTACGCTGTAAAAATCACTAAAACGTCCAATTTGCTCTACCAACTGAGCTAACCAGGGGTTAGATGCCAGTAGAGCAAATGGGTTTTATCAGTTAGACTCCCTTCTCCAGGCATTCTTATCGTTATTCTTTTCCAGCTCGCTTGCACCTTTGCATTAATGCAAACATGGTACTTAGGCATCCAAAGAAACAACTGTACTTTCTTAATTTTCAGTAACATCGCCAAGAATTCCACGAGCCAGGCACTTCGTTTCCTTTTTTGAGAACAGCTCCCTTTTGGCGCAAATTGTGCGCAAATACCACCTTTGCAGTATATTAGCAGGGTTTTCGTTTTAGCGCAAATGGCGCAGCAGTTCCACCACTGGAACTTATCCCTCAAAAAGTTACTATGCTAGTGTGGTGGAAACACGTTCGCACTAAGAACTATCGAAAGCAGCGGTGCCTCAGAAGGGTCGATAACCCATTCCACGAAGGACAATACGGGCAAAATTGGTTTACGACAAGGACGAATTCACTAAATGTAATGGCGCAAACAAGCTGGTATATGTAAAAATAAAGTAACAGTCACAAAGCCTCGCAGCTTGTGAATAAGATGAAGCGACGAAATTGTTTTTTTTTTTTTTTTAGCTCTTTACCTAGGCTTACATAAACGTTATGCATTCAAATTTCATAAATATACTCAACATGCAAACGCCTACAAAGGTACGTTCCATCGCTCGTCTGGAGGCAGCCATTTTTCCTTGGTGATGATGATGATGATGATGATAGACGCACGATTGGTTAATGACGTTGCTAGTTTTAACCTAAGAATTATTTGTATCCAGTATTAGATAAATTATAATATATTTAAAGCTATAAATGTAATTTATGATTTATTTAAATAACTCTGGTGTTCACAATTCAAAATCGGTCAAAACAAGTCCCAACGGCATCAATCCCATCAACAAAATGGCGGCCTACATTGTCTTCGGGCCTCCGCTACCTCCGCGTTGATCAATCGTTCGGCGAGAAGTAGCTGCTTGAATCGCAGTTTCCACACTTGACTGACTTGGAAAACTATCATTTTAAACCATCGGATGACAGTTGGTAAGTCGCAGGTAAGTGCTCGCTCCTGGGTTCTGCCATATGTTAGGTTCCTGTCAGACAGTTTACGAGTACACAAGGATGACATCTGTCAGTTGTATTGTTTACCGACATTGATTATTGATTGCTTACATATTTCGTCTTAAGTTACACACGCCTTTTAATTATTTGTGAAATTATAACCTGAACGAGTTAACGCTGGCGAGTCATCTTCATGTCTACTCGTCACGAGACAACACAGAATAATGACAAACACGCGAAAGTTTTCAACCGTAGCTCAGGAATTTATTGAATAGAGTTACTGGTACAGCCGCCGTTCCCCTCGCTCAACCAGGAAGATCATTTTGCCAGACAACCAGCTTCGATGAGCCCGTTTGATCTCATGGAAACAAAAGTAACAGGCAAGCTAGAAGTAGGAATGGTGAACTTTCAACAATATGGAAACTCGAGACTAAGAAACAGAAGCAGACGACACTCCAAAGGGCCCAAACTCGGCTACGCCCCATTCGTGGTTTATAGGAAAGACCCACGACTGATCTTCACACGAACGAAGTATGTCAAGACATGATTAAAATAGCGCAAACTTGACAAGGACAACAAAGAAGGCACACGTACAACAGGACTAGTCCATTCACCCTTAAACTGACAGTGAGGTGGGAGATACACGCTCGCAGGCACAGTCGGCTGCATCTTCTACATCACATGGCCCCGCTCTCTGCGCATGGGTGTTGGCGGACCGAGGTCCCGTGGCGACAGATGAACACACGACTGATCCAACGAGCACTAGTTTCCACCGCACTGCCAGCTTAGTGGTGAAAAGAGTATAGACTGTTTGACTAAAGGTCACCGATTGCCCTATTTTTTGGAATATATATTTCGTTTCACCTCACAATGGACTGCAGCCGACGCCACAACTTATCGGAGCTAATACAGCACTGTGTACATACCACGTGACTATAAACCCCTCCCTAGGGCCACGCGAAACTCCCAAGGCATTAAATTAACTCCGACGGCATTTTTAAAGGTGCTGTTATACGCTAGGTGTAGTGTACAAGAGTTTGCTTTTAAAAATCACTCATTGTTAGTGCTGCTGTTGCCCAGTGTGGTTGTTGAGCAGAGAAATGGTGTGGTTTGTTTTCCCTACGGGTGGATAAAGTTTCTTGTTTAGCCTCCATGTGGCTGAACATCAAGACCAAAGAAGGTGATCTGTAATATTACTGAGCATAATTTCCGAGCCTATCGGGCAAACCCAGGAGCACCCCCATGCCAGCCACTGCTCCTAGCACTCCGGTGCAAAGCAGTGAAGCTCGACGCGCTTGCGAGAGGCGGTACTGAGGGATGTAGCAGACATGACAATCAAGTGATCGCATCAGGAGTACAAGACCATAGTTCTGTCTTATCACAGGAGTCGCCATCCTACTATTATGCAATGTTTTATCGGGACTTTTAGCTCCTGACATTGCCGACATCACATGGAAATTTAGATGTGGGTGATCAACCTACCAGTGCAGTGGACAAGCAATTTGTATGCTTAATTTCATCTTAATTCAAAGTGCAGCCAATGCTACGTGCCAATGGGACCAACCAAACATCGTCAAAGCGCGGCATCAACATATCATGGCCTTAGCCCATCTTCCTGTACGTGTTCTTTCATCGACTAAATCAAGTGCAGTGTATGTCCTGTGACTTGCGCTTTAAGTGCGTGTGTTTGTGGTTGTATATGTTCAATACTTCATTTCTGCTTTGACCTAAATTAAACTAACTATAGACCATTCCATTTAGCGCTCTCTGGGCGGCACCATTTTGTTCGACCGCAGCGCCCCCTCCACACATCCGGGAAGTTCAGCGGGTTCGGCGGGGTAAAACGAGAGAGAGGGCACGCCGCCGACTCCGCTAGCAGACGACAAACCGGGAGGTTGCCGTTCTCCATCTTTGGGCTGTATCGGCGGGCTCTACCGAACACCGAACTATCGCTCGTGGCTGCCGTTGTGAAGTGGTTCGCGTTCTTAGAATAGTTGTGGCTACTCCAAAATCAGGCTATAGCTCTCTGTTGTTCTATTTTGCTAAATGATCAACTAGCATATCTTTTTTCCGTTACATAAATAGCAGTTGAGTCAGCCGGCAGTACTACCCTCAACTACTGCGTGTATTGCGGCAGGAGAGCACGTTTTTATTTATTATTTCAGACTTCCACTCATGGTCGCTAAAGGCCTACACCAGTACGAACTTTGGTATCGTAAAAAAGGTACAGCAACCGAATTTTCTTTTCGCCAAAGAGACCGGCCAATCTGACACAGTTTTCCCTATTCTTGTTTTTTATTTGCACGCAGGTAACAGTGCAATTGGACCCTGTGAGTCTTTTTATCTAGCATAGTATTACACGATAACTGGCATACCAAAATCTGCGCATCTGCGCTTGAAAGTTCCAAAATGACGCGATTTTAAACAGAGTTTGCACGCCAGCCGGACGCTACCTACAGCCCACTCGGTGGAGCGGATGGCTTGCGGGGGAGAGGGGGAGTGCATTTTTTTTCTCTTTTACCCTCTCTGCTATGACCCTAATGGAACGGTCTATACAATGGGTAGAAATGCTGTAAATTATTACTTTTGTACCATTTTTCTTTCCTCCTACTTCTCTGAATATTAGGGTCGACCAATAACATATTATGCTTAGTTTTTGCTTTCCTTAAGCCCATCTTGGCACAAATGTAGCGCAATTCTCAATGATAATGGCTTTTTGGTGCAAGATGTAGCAAGCTTTCGTTCATGGCGCAATTTGGTGCGAACGGCACAGCCCTTCCATCACTGAGATTGCGAGCTGATTTGCCGAGCTGTGGTTTTTCTCTAGCAAATCTGTCCTCAATCTCCAGCTTCTATGTCCTCGATGTCCAGGTATATTTCAGTCTTCAAAAATATGGCAAACTGCTAGGCAATTGTGTTGCATACATGAAATGTTCTAGCATCTTTAACGTTTAGTGAAGTTTATTTAGCAGCACGCCTAGCCTGTTCAGCGAGACGCTTACATTCCCGGAGCTCTTCATCGGATAATTTAACAAGTGACATGCATACATTTTAAATGATAAACTTGGTCATCTCCTAGAACCTTCTAACCCACTCCTGCTCTCCCACCTCAGTTACCTCTCCCCATGCATGGAACATGTAATGAGCAATCGAAGTGGGTGCCGCGCAACATTCATTGCTTGCCACGCCACGGGCGTGCCACAGTCGCATTGCGCGGCTTTGATCTGTATCGACCAGATCCGAGTGCCACGGTGCCGCACAGAAGTGACGTAGGGATGCCAGCACTGGTTGCCATGGATACTGGTGGCGCTGCCTTGCGGCACCTGTTCTTCATTGCTCATGTATTTCCTGCTTTACTCCACCCCTGGTCACAACCTCCCCGTTAACGAATCAGTGTCGAGCACCTCGCTCCTCCTCCCTCATCCGTCAACTAACCAGTGTTGACCCCCGCGGCCACGCTTTTATCCAGGCTTCAAGAAATGCTGAACACCTAGTTAAAGAATGTTTCACACTAAAAGAGGTAATTTGCATGGGCACCTGTGAAGTACTTGCTGCTGACTTGGGAACTGTACTTGTTTTTCTGGCACAAGTGCTAATTTTTTGCGGTGTCCTGAAAATTCATGAGAAACATAATCATCAAAGAGCTAAGAACGAAGTGCTATGTCCCTTCTTGAGCTACAAATGACGACGACCAAACAAGAATCTGAAACCTAAGAAGCTGAACATTGACAAAATAAAATGACCGCATCTCCACGTGGTGAATGACGTTGATTGGGGCGAAGCTCTGGTGGTGCTGATGATACTGATTTTGTTCATAGGTAGTGCCGAGTTCCGGGTTGCGTTTCAACTTCATTATTACTGCTTTACGGTCGGTGAAACGCAGAGCCAGTGGTTCTTCTGGCGGATCAGCTTGGATCCGTTAGAAGCCGTGGGAACGCATCTCCACCGCCCGAGTCAACAGTCCATGTCAGAAACAGAATGTGAGGTATGGTACGTGGTTATATACGCATTTGAGCATTTGACCCCAGCGCCCTCTCATCTATAAACGTTGGTCCAATGCATGCAAAGTTTAACGCGATTATATACGCATTTGACCGCAGCGCCCTCTCCTGTATAGACGTTGAGCGGCTACATGCAACGTTTCAGCCATGACATCCCCAGCTCTTGAGTTACTACCACATCTCAGAGCCCCCTACTCGTCCCGCAGTCGTGGCCGAGTGGTTAAGGCGATGGACTAGAAATTCATTGGGGTCTCCCCGCACAGGTTTGAATCCTGTCGACTGCGCAAACATGTTTTTTTTTTCTTTTTTTAAGAAGACAGATGCAATGGCAATCGATGTGAGCATGGCCGCCAGACGGACAAGGCTAGACCCTAAGGAGCTTCGCCCCTAAAATATTTCCCAGGTTTTCACTAGCATTCAGACATTGACATCCACCAATGCAGAATGTTTGTTCTTATGCAACTTGCTGCTGCAGCCCTATTTATTTAAGTGTATAGCCTACAACACAGATGTTTGTTCACAACTTGTTTTGCTTTTCTAATAAAAAATTAGATATTTTCTTTCTATTCTGTCATAAATTCTTGTTTCTAGTGGAATGCACTTTGCAATGCTGAGTAGAGTAGGTTTGCAATAATTGAAATTGATATTTCATGCTTCTTCATTCAAACAAATTTCAAAATTTTGGTTGTCCCGCTAAGTTTTTTTCGCTAATGTATTCATGAGGTGTTTAATTCATATGGCGTTTTGTGTAATTCCTAATTTTTTTTTTTCTTACAGCCTCGTTGAGTGTGCTTCTTTCCGAGCATTGGTGCACTGCAGAGAGGCAACACCTCCAGAGCTTGCTTCCACCAGACCCATATATAGAGAGAGTTTGGCCATTCATTGAAAACTATAGGAGGCAAATGAGGAGGTGCCATTTGCAGAAAGCGGGCTGGGCGTGTTCCAGGGCATCTACTCAAATTCGAATGTGACCAACCAGAATCTGAGAATAATACCCTGACAGTGGTCGCAAGAATCAAAATTAGTAAGTGCGTCGGAGTAACTCTGTGACTGAAAATATGGTGCACGTGATGTTTCAATCACGGTTATGCAAAATCATGGTGGAAGACGTACAAAGATATAGAAGATATAAAAAATCTGTGCTACTAGCAGAATGATTGACGTGATCCGTATGCCAGGTGCCAAGGACCAGGAATCTGCCGTTGGAGTCGTCAGAGTCCGTTCGAACAAAACTTAGTTTGAGCCAGTGCCGAATTAAGATATTTTGGAGCCCTGGGCTAAGGTTGTTACGAGGCCCCTACTCGTGATAGTAATAATGACCATGGTGGTGGAGGTAACAACAATAACGGCATGCAAGTTTTAAAATTTTTTGAAATCTAGATATTTTTTCATCGTATGATATTTGTCGAGCCTTTTCTAGATTTGTAGATTCAATGGAATTCATAGAATATCACATTGACAATGAAGTGGAGGGAATTTTTGATTAGAAACTGCTTTGAAACAAATCAACCGATCTAGCAGATTATAGAGTAATTTTGAGGTACAAAACTCAAAATGAAATATTTAGGAAAAGATTTAGATGTATTGGTCATATCCAGCAGCTCCGTAAAGGAAACTAAAGAATTTCTGTTGAAGATCATGACCCCGTTCACTTGTTTGACTAGAACTTCTGCTTGATTTATACAGGCAGAAAAAAAATATTCCAATAGTTGAAACGGCTAAAATATTTTTCTTTCCTTTTGGGAGGGGAATCAAGCCAGTAGCACTCATTCAAAAAATTTTTCATGAAAATCGAGGAGATATTTTCGAATTCTTGTACCCACACGCTGTCTTTTTTAAGGGGGAAAATGTTTCAATCATTTTTAGTCATAATATTGTTCCTTCTAAATGCAGTAATGTCGACGGGCTGCAACTTCGCTAAAAGGTTGCAAAAAAATGTGTATTATGCGTACTGCTCGAGTAGTTTTTGACAGCACTTGCTTAACTTCCAACAGCCAATTGTTCGTAAACAATGCAAGAAAGAAAAAAAAAAAAAACTTATGTTTTTTTTTTTTATTGAGTTTAAATTAGAAGACTTCAAGGTGACCGTCGGCGTCGACAGCTTCACCCTCCGACAAGGGGCATGAGAGGCGACCTTACTTTTGTTGACCTGGCACGCTCTTGTATAACAACCTCACAAATGCCAGCTAGTCTAAAGACTGGAACTTCATAGTATGCCCATCTCCCTGCTGGAAAAAGGAAGGGAACGAGAAGGCCAAAACGCCAGAGGCACTTCTTAGTGTTTTTTCTGCTCTTGGTCTGAACTGTAGTAAATTAAACACAATTTTCTTTTTACAAGTTTTAAGGTCCAGCACAGGTCTTCCCGAGAGCCCAGGGCCCAAGGTTGCAGCCCCCTTAGCTACGTACCTTAATCCAGCCCTGGTTTGAGTGGCACATTCGTTTCTTAAATCTTTTTCCATGATCACAATCGAAACAACACGTGCACCATATTTTGAACAATGAAGAATTACTATATATAATTCTTACGCACTTGGCGTCCACCGGACAGATGGAGGGCTTGAAATGCCCTCTTGGCCAACCAAAAGTCAAAAATAATCCCCTAGTGGTGGTCCACTAGGAAATTATTTTCGGCTTCTGGTTGGCCAAGAGAGCATGTCAAGCCCTCTGTCTGCGTCTGGTGCACAACCTGGCTCTTTCCGCTTCCCCCATTGACCAAACTCTCTCTATATACCGCTCTTGCTTCCGCGGGCGATTCTTCCCCCAGTGCACCAGTGCTTGGTGAGAAGCGCACTCAACGGGGCTCAAGCGGGCACACATGAGCTATGAAAACGGGCATCACACGAAAATTTCCATAGCAACTTGAGCGGACGCTGCGGCATCGCATAGGTCCACATCACAGCGTCTGTGCAAGTTGCTATGAAAACTGCTGCGCGGTGCCCATTCTCATCGCTTGTGTGTCCCCTGCTTAATAGTTCGTATTAGACAACTTCTTGGCCCAACAAGCTTAATTTTGTTTTGAGTTGTCATGTGCTGTCTAACGGTCCACGACAAATAACATTTGTAAAGTATAAATAAACTATGTCATACATTTCACAAATGTTTCATTTTTGGCATACCTGCTTATGATCAGTAGGCCTGTGTAGAGGACATCATCAAATATATCTGCTTTCTGTGTGTAGCCATTCATACGGCAAATCATAATTTTATCTTGCATCATATTTAGATAAAATTCTGATAATTCAAACGAAAGTCGCAGCTTCCTAGAGTTTGAATTAGTGAGAGTCTACTGTATTTCTTGTGATATCACAAGTTTGGTGTTATTTACCAAAAAGAACTTGTCAAAAGGTGCTCACTGTTAAGAGTGCCTCTAAAAAGATAGGAGCTTGAACTTGCAGCATTTAGAAAGGTTTGAGGCGATTTTTATTCCAAATATATTTTCTAAACCTACAACCACATTACTTTGTCGTCCATTTGGAAAGCTGCACGAGAGCAAAACACAACTGACGAGAAAGCAAGCTACAGTCCCTAAGTGATGGAAAACTGCAGAGGGCACTACATAAGCATTTCCCACATTTAGGAATGCACTTAAATGTGGCATACCCATGGTGAATACAAAACTCACGACTGTAATTGAAGCTTTGTAACACTTACATCTCGGTTCATGGACTTCATTCGTTATCAAGGTTGGGCCGTCTTTGTGCCTAGGACTTCAAAAATTGTTTCAAGGTTTAACGATCAAAGCTTAGCAAGTAGATTTATAAACCTATTAACATTGAGTAGTTTCTCAGTAATTAGGAATGAAGAAGTGACATGGCTCTTGAAGAATAAGGAGATATGTTAGCAGAAAGTACTCTATACTCTGTTCACTCCTAAGCTGTCAGTGATGTGGGAGCTATGCGCTCTCCGAACCCATCAACCACCTCCCTTTCATCACCTCACCCCACTCTCCGAGTGTGGGCATGAATGAACGCGTAATTACATGGTGAAAGATTTAAATATGACTGGTCCAATGAGCATGTAGCTTGCACTGCACCTACCCTGGCACGTCACTGGTGTATTCGTGGAAGTCAACAAAACCTGTCCCCCTCTCCTGCTACACTGGCCAGCAGCCCCGTGACAAACTGTCCTTTGTGTCGATCGCTTGCCACGACCTGCGGCGATGCTTATCTTTGAAAAGTCGACAATTGCAAAGGAAGCTTCTGGGGTTTGTGAGGGAGAACACAAAAGGAAGCCAGGTGGCCCCCAGAGACGTCACTTGAAAGACGACGTGAGAGTTGATGGGCACTTTCACCTTTGATTTGTTTAATTTTTTTAAATAAGAACTAGCGCACGCAGGAATGTTCTTTATTCTATAAGTGACACAGATTAGTTCTTGCAGTTAGTAGGCCAAAGTATGAAAATCATTGCACCACCCCTTTCATACACTGTTAAACCATTGCGAGTCACAGAAGTAGCGAGAGGAAATAGGAGACAAGACTTTTCAGCTGTGTTTCATGAATGTCGGTTGGCCAGAGAAACAAATGGAGACGCAAGATAACAGCGACATACATTATAAACATGATGCTTTATGCGAGGATGGCAACACAGGTGCAACACAGCACAAACAAGCAAGAGCTGGTTTTTTTTGTTCGTATTTTAAGTTGTGAGGCTGTCATTTAAACGACTACAGTATGGCGGAGAATGATCATTCAGGTAACCAATTGAAGCGGTAAATGTTTTATGCTTGCCCATACCCTGTTTGAGTAAAATGTGAAATAACACAGGTGTCCTGTCTGCACTAACAGTGTACAACTGCAAAAGTGGTAGAACATACATTTTAGCCAGGAGTATAGGATGTCGAACGCTATGCAGGCTACTGCTAAAATTAGATTGTTTTTGTTATCTCAAATGTGAACACATGTTGATATTTTTTATGGAAATGAGCTTGCAGTCAGTCAGTTTAGTAAGACAAGCTAAAAGAGGGGGATTGGTGGACGAGTGGAGTAGCGCACAACAGCTCGGGGCACATGGAGCGAAAGCTCGCGCTGCAGAGCTTTCGCTAAAGCCTAGGGTCGTTAAAGACCCTAGGCTTGCAGGGGTACTGCACTGGCTACATTTCTCCCCTACAGCTGAGACACCTGATGCCCACTGAGGCTGAATAACTTCTGGCAGCCTAAACACACACAACACAATTATTTAGGGCTACAAAGTGATGTGACTGGGAAACTGTGTACAGAATACTTAACATGCCACATGAGAAATTTAGTGCAACTAAATTCTGGTGAAGGGGATCCAGCCAGGAATAGGAGAGGCGAACCAACCGGGAGCGAGCAGCTAGTGGCAAGGGTTGAACAGCAGAGTTTGGCGTGTCCCGTGCAAGTTGACTCCGATGATCACCCTGACGAGTGTTTCAGTGACAACCAGACAAACTCTGTAATGACCTAAGGCCCTTGCGGGAATTCTCGGCGGCGACCCCGGGGCACCTGCAGACGAGAAGCTGGAATGATAATTCACCGGCAGGAGCAACTCTTGGCAGCGACTTGAAGGAACCCACCCAACTATCTTTAATTCTGGCAGGTGCCCGAGGCATTGCCATTTTAAGATAGGTAGGTGCCCGCAAGTGTATGAATCCAGGTGCCACTGTTAGAGCACCTGGATTCGACGACCAAGCAGGTGAACAGCTGGTTTGCCGGAGCTTCGAGACGGTGACAAGACCGGTGAAGAGAACCGGAAAATCAAGTCCACACAAACTGAGGAGGATTCAAGTATATTTGCACATTTGTATATATTTTTACCGTTTTCTAAATATACACTTTTTTCAACCCTATAACGGTCCAGCCAACTCGTTTTTCATTTGATATGGTGACAAGAGGGTCATTGTTCGTGTTGAGAGACTGCTTCATGCCTGTGAAGGCCCAGGTAGGTTGAAATATTCAAACGAGGTTGCACTGTTTCAGGAAATATGCAGTCAACCCGCATTTTTCCAGAAACAAATTTTGAAGTTGCAGATTTTGTGATACTTCACAATAGCATGCCAAAGCTTTGATAAGTGTCCCTAAGGTGCGACTATCTTATATTTCGCATATAACCGTGTGAAGGTCCTTCGCAAGCGAACCTGTACGACTCCGCGGTACAGATGGTACAGATTCGGCGTTGCAGTCTCCCGCGGTGCGGAATCCTTCCGACATGTCTCGGAGTTCAGCGAAGTTGGCTGCTATCGTAGGCAGTATCTCGGATGTGCGCTTCTCGCGGTCGAGCACCAGTCTAAACAACTGTTCGTGTGGGACTGGTTCAGCTGGTCTGGCATTGTACGTACGTACCTTCCGAACACGACATTTCACGTTTTAAACGCAAACAAGTCAATCGTCTTTTCTCCAGCTAGGCTTAAAGGCTTCAGTAGCTCGGCGTACAATACAAACAGTATCGCCTCCATCAAACTGACACTGGCATTCTGGAGTGCGGCGTGTTTCAATGCGCGGAGATGCTCGAGACTATAAAAACACAATTACATAAACTAGAAACCACAAACCTTTGGAAGCGTGCGAGATAAAGCCCGCGCGCACATCAGCGTAAACACGTCCGTCCGCGTCGTCTCGGCCGTGCAATCGCATCTTTGGACGCTATTTAATGCTAGCGCAACGACTTTTGTCCCTAATTAAAAGCATCGCTAACTATTTTAACTATTATTGCACCTCGCGCAAGTGTCTATTAAAGTGCATTTGTAATTAAAACAATACAAAAATAAAAAAGGGGCTGCTGCCGCTAAAGGGAACAGCCAATGACGTCATAGTCACGTGGACCAATAGGAGCCGACATAGTTTTGTTTTGTTTGTTTTTCTTTTTTCCTTGGCTCCGCCCCCCTGTAATGGGTAGGATTTCAAAATACGCCACCGGGCGACGGCGGTGCCGTAACCTCAGCTATGGGCCTCGGTTCTTCGGAGACGACAGGTTTAACTGGGCTACCTCCTTGGAGCCTGATGCTTCGACCCCAGTGGACACCAGTCAGCAAACAACGCCACCATTATTCCTGGGGCTCCTTTATGCACCGATAAAACGGCGTACCAGATCCCCACGGTTCGTTGCTGATGCGCCCAACAGGCCTCCACGAAATCTGGAGTCCTGCGAATCGAATTGCCATCCTTCCCAATACCAACAATCCATGTCGTCGCCATCATGCATGTATATGCACACCACATTATCATGTTCAGAGACGCGGCACGGCGGGCCTCCATGGTACGGGCTGCTGCCTTTCCCCGGAGCCGCGGCACTCCAAGCCAAATAAATAAATACCAAAGACTAAATACAAAATTCTTTGCTAACCAACAGCCGGTAGTTCCTTAAAAGAGAAAACAATCGTGTTCCCTCATTTATATGATACAAGTTCCAAAACTACACCATGCTATAGTGGCGCACATCACTGAAATAACCTACGGAATACAGAAAATAACATATTGTCTCTTGAGAGCAAAACGGCAAAATACAGATAATTGGGTATTTTTCTTTTTTTTTTCTTTTTCCTTCTGAAAGTCGAATTCAGAAACCGAAACTAAACGAATGTTTTCTGAAACTCTGGGTATACAGTGTGCATCGTTTCGAAACCGTGTCAAACAAAAACACCTCGTAACACATTTGGCATTGTTTGACACCTCGAGACACTGGCTTGCACTAGCGGACCGACCGCCGGCGTAGCGTAGCGCGTAGTCGTGAAATGTCTGCGACTGGTGGCGATAATAGCTCATCCCCCCCCCCCCCCCAAAAAAAAAAAAAAGAAAACACGGCTCTGCGCGGAGAAATTTGGAGACGGCACCGCCGCGGCCGCCGCTAACATCCCGATGCGCATTCGCGTCGACTGACGCGGTCCTCCCATCCGTCAGGGCTGGATTAGGCGCTGTAGGCGTTCTCCCTAATGGAGATGAACAAAGTGGAATGTATTCTCCCTAGTAAAGTATTTGGTAAAAGCATCCTTTTGGCAGGAGCTTAAGGTTTAGGGCCCCATCCTCCTAGGCAATTGTCTGAATAAAACAACTTTTGAAATTTAATATGAATTTTTAATCTTATTCCCTTGGGAGAGGCTCATCTCTCACACATTGAAGAACCGTTTTGGACGATGCACTTTTTTACAATCGTTTGTACAAGCTTTATTGTCCCCATGAACACCTAAATATACTCTCTTTACTCCACAGGAAATGTTCCGTCGCTTCAGTCCAAATGGGCAGGGCTGAAATAAAGCCCTTTGATGCGTTTGTGTCTGCAGGTAGCGTCGAATGAGCCACTGCACAAGGCAAGGTTACTAGACACAAGTCAATTAAGAAGCTTCCTAGAACGCCTGGCATGTTTTCGTAAAATCAGTCGTCTAGAAAAGGGCGCCAGGCGAAAAGGCGCGTGACGTCTTTTCGAGACCTATCCTCTCGATGGCGCTCACGACACTATCAGCCCGCCCAATAGACAGAAGCGGCGGAACCAGTATAAAGCTTGTTTCACATGCAGCGATTTCGGCCCTAGAGCCGCGCGATTTCTGCCGGCGCGGCGCTCATGCCGCTCAACCGCTGCGGCTGGCCAGAGCGCCGCGACGGCAGAAATCGCGCCGCTCTGGGGCCAAAACCGCTGCATGTGAAACATGCTTAACTTTGGATACACATTACCTGCGTTGGGAAGTGATTCTATTGTTCTTTATGGTAAACAAAAAGCCGGCACAAAAGTTTGGACAAAAGGAGAGTCCTTGAAAAACGGTCCGTCTCCATTGTCCAAAAAGGCGTCGCTCCTAGCGGCGTCATGAACCCTCTATCTTGGGAAAAGTGGCGCCACTCATTGTTGTGGGAATGCTCGAGACACGTGCCGCGCGCCGTTTCTGGGAAGAACATGGCTTCTGATATCTAGCTCAGTGGTATGGTGGTTATTAGCGGCGAGATGTTTTGGTTTCGCCCTCCTATGGTTTCCTCTCGTGACGTCCTTACCTGGGGTGTTTTGAAATGAGCATGGTGGAAGCTTGAAATCATCGCGCTTTGAAACCAACGCTGTCGACACCACCAAAAGTGAAGTTCTTCCATTCCTCTTATTTGCGTCTATAAGAAATATTTTGCTGACGTCGTAATCATCATTCGGGAAAAATTGTGGAAGGCCGATTACAGCGACGCTTTCGATTGCTCACGTCGCCAATAAGGGCCACCATATCAGTGCTGCGCCGTGTCGCTATGATCTTCCCAAGGGGTGCACGTTGCACGTGCCTCTTGCACCGACGCGCCTTGCGGTACTTTTAAAACATGAAGGGGCTTTATATACGCCCGTACCTGCGCGCGCGTAAACAACAAAGAAGAACCGCTTCCGAAATGTGCTCTTATTGCGCGGCAGTTGACACGGCCGAGCTATGTTCTTGAGCGCGTGTTGTCTCGTTCCGGGAAAGCGCGTGCGAACAGCCATTTTAGTTCCAAAGAAGATAGCCTCGACGGTCGGCAGCCATTCTCTTCGTGGCCAGGCCACCCATCGGATGATCGTGGAGCAGTGCACCGGTGTGTCCTTCGGACGCAGTGGTGCCAACCGGGTACTCCTCCGATCGGCACGCGACGGCACACTGATTCATGTCATCTCTGTGGGCCTCATCCTCACCATCTTGATCACCATGGCGGCCATGTTTCAGGTAAGAACGCACAGAGACGGGAGACGTCACCCGCGTGGAAAACACTAGAGCTACCAAAACTGGTACGATCAAAGAATTGGCACTCCGCGGCGCGTGGCCCAATTCTCATGGGCGCCACAGTTTTGGTGCCAAAGTAGACGCAATTGGCGATTATTATTTTAGAAAGTCGACCTTTTGAGCCTGAGATACGGTGGTCGGAAGCTCAAGCGGTGGGTTTCGCTCTGTCTCGGACTGTTTAGCAATTTCGGTGGACGAAATACCGCTTTGTACTATTTCAGGTGAAGATTCAGATAAACTGGAAACAAACAATTTTAAAGAGCAAGGTCCGGTAGCTGGAGACGGGCAGGCGGGGAAAGGGTCAGGGTACCCAGCCGGTCAAAACGCGGGGCATGAACCAACTGGATGGGAAAACAGAGCTCCAAATGTAAGCGGAAGTCGCAGGGGAGGCTACTGCATAGATCACGAATTCACACAAAATGCCCAACACAAAGAAAATAGTCGTAAATCCAAATCCAGATCCAGATGAGTGAAGGGTCATTACCCTGAAGCGTAGCTTATTAACTCGCACTAAAGAATACGGTACATTTGCCTTACCTAGAAAAAAACCCTGGCGCGTTTCAGTTATTATGGTAGGCTCCTTAAATCAGTAGCACAATGTAAGGTGAGGGTGAGGACACAGCACGGCGAACATTTAGACTGGATCTACCAAATAATATTCTAATGGCGAGCGCCCGAGTAGCCTCAGCCGGCAGCGTCTCCGCCGCCCAGAGGTTGCAACTGAGGGAAAAAGTGAAAAACCCAAACCCCCAAAAGTATCGTTCACTACCCTTCCGAAAAAACCCAGTATAACTTTTCATTATTTGGGTCTTGGAACTGGAAATCTAACGGGAATTGTTCCTGGAAACCTGAAATTCAGTTTGCAGACAGAAGAAAATTTTTCGAAAAGCTCAAATCCAGATAGAATCCAGATAGATTTCAAGTTCCATAATCCAGACAGCGAAAAGTTGCACTAGGTTTTTTTAGTAAAGTAGACAACCGGGCAAGCGATCTCTCCGCTCGGAGCGCTTGTTCTGACCTTGACAGACTTCTCCACTTCGCCGCTTTCATAAGACTGGTACTGCCGCCGTTGAGGCACAAAAGGTCAATGACGAAGCGGTGTCTAAACAAAATGCGCGTCGCACAAGGGCCAAGTTCTGCATCACGTGGCGTACCCAAAAAACGGCTTTAAAAAATAATATCTCCCATAGTGAAGCATACAAAACTAAGCCCTTCTCAGGCTGCCATTAACCGCATAGTGAGTCGCCATCTGGTGGCACCGCCTGCAGCCAAAGCGAGGGGAGGGCTTTATTTGTCAGCTGCGACGCTCACGTTGTGCACACCTATATATATCTGACACCGTGGTCAATAGTGAGAAATCCTGACGCTGAGGATTTTGTTTTATGGCCTAAAAGCTGATTCCTGTTTTCTCGTTTCTTTTTTTTTTCTCCAAAATACGGCCTTGCACGCGCTGACTGCTTTGCTCTTGCTTTGATGTCTGTTGTCGCTGCGGCTGCGGCAGCCGTGACTGCCTTGGTCTAAATGATAAAGACTGCATAAGGATGAGGAAATAAAAAATAATACGTAAAGCTGGTTCCCACACTTTAGTTAGGTTGCGCTCTGTAGCTTCGTGCTCTCGTGTCGTTTTCTACGACGAGAGAGAACACAACGGCACGCTGTCAACAACAATAAGGTGGCCCTGGAAATGCTTTCCACTTGAGAGAGAGAGAGAACATGTATTTATTTAATGAAAGGTTCACTCGTCTATGGGTTGGTGTCTCTGAGGCAAGAGGGAAAAGGAATGTAGGGATTGATAGGAAAGGGTAAGTGACTATGTATAAATCTAGATGAAGTGATGGACCCCAGAGTCCCTGTTGTAGGTGATCAAGGATGGTTTTCACTAGAGGGAACGTTTTGCAGTACTATTTGCGAGGTCAAATGTGCATGCTATCTATGAGAAATTGTCGTTTATAACATTGCCAGGAGTCTTTCAAGCTCATGATGCAAACGATGCGCGAAACAAATAGTAAATATGCAGAAATGGCCAGTGTTTTACGGCTACCCGATAAATGGCGCAGTTATGTTTCTTTCTTCGTAAGAGATGGGGAGACTACCCAAGGAACCTATTTGCAACTGAATTCAACTGTGTGAAACAGCCTTGAAACAAGTAAAATAAAAATGAAAGACGTTTACAGCTTACTGTAACGCCGAATTAGAGCGCAGCTATTGAGGAGGAGGAGGAGGGGAGGGTACTGAGGGGAGGGTGTGCCCTTACTCCTCATCCGTACCCTCTCCTCATCCTCTCCTTCTCCGGTGCTCCCCCCTCCTCCTCCTGTCCTCCGCCCTCCTCATCGCCTTCTCCTCCTCACCCCTCCTCCTACCCTCTTCTCCGTTACAATTGAAAACGAGCGTGTTGGTTAATAGATACAAAACTTGAAAGAATAAAACATAGAGGACAAGGACGGGAACAGGACATCGTTCAATCCATTGTGGCGGCGGAGAGCTTTTCGTAGAAAGCATCACGGGAGGTTCAAACTTGGTGCTGTAGACACGAGGTGTTGACTTCCTTGAGC
Source organism: Ixodes scapularis (assembly GCF_016920785.2). Classification (NCBI taxonomy): domain Eukaryota; kingdom Metazoa; phylum Arthropoda; class Arachnida; order Ixodida; family Ixodidae; genus Ixodes; species Ixodes scapularis. The sequence goes on along the minus strand of NW_024609880.1, from coordinate 32,560,039 downwards.
AGTTTATTCCACGATGCTTGAAGAAGACTGGCCGCAGCATCCATGATGAACTTGTACTCCATTCGGGCGCTGAATCCTTGCCCGAATAGTTTCTCCATTTGGGGGGGAAGCACTCTTTCAATCACGTGAAGTTCATAATAAATTTCTTTTCTTGTAATCTGCATTACTCGGTAGCATGAAGCCCAGTTGTTGCAGCGGAACCCAAATGCCAGCTCTACACAGGAATGAGGCAAATCCTTGCGAAGGTTGAGGCCCAGCGAAAGATGTCCTGTTCCCGTCCTCGTCCCCTCTGTTTTATTCTTTCAAGTTTTGTACCCTCTTCTCTTCTCCTCCACCCCCTCCTCCCTCCATCTTCCCACCTCCTCCTCCTCAAACTCTATCCCCTCCTCCTTCCTCCTGTCCCCCTCCTCCTCCCCGCACGTTGCATCATGGGACGTTTCCCATAATGCAACGCGTGTTGTGAGGTCACGTGTCGTCACATGACCTTCATGACGTCACGTGACCCTCGTGTGGTCACGTGACTCTCGAGAGGCCACGTGACCCTCATGACGTCACTCGTGACGTCACGAGTCCCCCGCGTCGCATTATGGGACATTTCCCATAATGCACCGCGCGGACACGCCGACGGCGACGCCGACGTCACACAAGCCGGAAAAGGGCGCGTAAGAGCTGCGCTCTAGAAAAAAAAAAAAGAAGAAAAAGAAAACTCCTGTCTTATGTGCTACTCTTCCGTATCTTTTTTCTCGTGCGCTGTTTCTATTATTGTCTAGTGTCCACCAACTTGCCCAGCCTAATACTTTACTACTTTGGTGTCCTCATCTCCTTTCTCGCGTTCGGAACGGGGAACGCGTAAATATTAGCGGAGGTGTTGATTGGCATTTATTGCTCGCTGTGATTAGTTGAGTCCTGTGACATACGTCGTAGTCAGACTCGCGGAGCTGACACAGACTGCCAAAATTCTTCTCGAATCTCGAAATAACAAAAAATTGGCCGGACACCTATGGAGCGTCATAGAGTGATGTCTCGTTTACCCTTTGACGGTCGAGCTTTTTCTCGAAAGATGCTTTCCTGTGGTAAATATTTGTTTACAAAAAAATAGTGTAAACAAAGGATCAAAGTACGTGTGTTTGTCTTAATTATCTAGTGGAAACCACTATGTAGTACAGTGCTTGCAAGCTGTTTGTGTTTGGAAGCGTCAAATAAAAAGAGTGAAGGCAAAAAGTTGTCACCTCTCTTCCGTTGAGTTTTATTTTGGCAACTCCACTTCGGCGACTTTCCGGTAGTATATATATTTTTTTTTTAATTCAAGGTACTATACAGATTTTTTGCATTGAGTGATAAGATCTCATCCCCTGAAATAAATTAAGAAGCGTTAAAAGCCTAAATTGGAAGAGCTGACGCTCGTATTGCCACTATACTGCCAGAGCAGCCGACTTGCGAAGCGATCATCTCGCGCGTGTTACGTGCGCAGAGAGCCTAATTTCAAAGCTATAAACAGCCCCAGCAAAGCTAGACACCTTGCTATTATAACATTCATAGCTCGCCAAAGCTATAACCAATAGCATTACCTCCCACAGTGCACACGATTTTGCGTTTAGGTGTATAATCGACGCCGTGGGTGACGACTGTCAAAGGGTGAATATGTACACCTCTTCTTCCTCCCCAAAAATCGTTCATAATATGAGTTGTTTTGAATGAGGAAAACAAATGCATGTTTTCGCCTAGTATTTTCTCGATTTTGTTCGGCATATATCGGGATACCCATATTAATATGGTCCTTATTAAAGGCAGATGACTGAATACGGTCGTCCGATTTGCCCTGCACGCTTGTTCTGTAGGTTTTGCGTGTGTCTGTGTAAAATACTTTCCAGATATCTCACGGAGGCGTAAAGTTAGAGTTCGACTGGCACAACGTTAACACCCAAGGGTCACAAAAAATATCCGAGGTCTGCATTTTATGCTACGGAAGGGTACCGAAGTACGGAGGAGGGACCTTTGTGCAACATAAATTTGTTAACACCATTCCTATCGGTGTGGTTTACTGGTGTGAATCAATTATGAACGCTGATCGCATATTTTAGGCGTATGTACCTTTAATCCCAGTCGTTTGCGGCACTCGGTTCATTTTTGTTCAACTGGGCGAGCGTTACCAAAGTTTGTTGGTGATCGTCATTCGCTGATGTAAACATTTTGTATGCAAACTCCTAGAGCTTGAGAATTATATAGTTCAGTCATTTCGCTAAATATTACTGTAATCGCAATGTTATAAACACCAATTTCGAACGTTACTGTAAGTTACCATGTGTACAAATATTGTAGAATTGTGCGTCGTTGCGCTCGCTAACTTGTAGCACCAAACGTTACATAGAAAATCTAATGCAGAAAGTGGGAGGCAAAATGTACTGGAGTATATTATTTTCCTTGAAATGCGTTTTGTTTCTTATCAATAAATTGTACTTATTCCGACTGTATCACACATCAAAATAACACAACGTAATATGTACACAAGCAAGAATGTCAAATATGCTTTAGCACACACATTCAGCAATATCAAACCTACTTGAGCGAAAACCGTAAATGCACAGGTGATGTCTATAAAGGGTTAGCAACTGTGAACCGAATCATGATGCCGGCTACATTTTATTGAGAAAGAAAAAATATATAATAATAATTGTAAGACTGAAATTTTCCTGTCCTTTTTAATGCTGGCGAAACGTCCAGACTGCTCAATCTGCCACTACTTTTATTAGGCCGCTGCAGAGGAATTCATATTTTTTCCCCTCACTTGTCAAGTTATGGAAAACACAAAAGTTATAGGTATATATATATTTTTTTTTAAACCTTACATAACAGGTGTTCCTTGTCAAGAAGATATCTCTCAAGACCCACGTCCTGAGTTGGGGTCCCTTCCAAGCCCGGGCCAAGGACCGACTCGTGGCGTGCCCGCTCTGCCAGGGCGGAACCGATAAGTCGGCGGCCGTCATAGAGTCTCAACCCTTGAATGTCGACCTGGCAGAGCGTCTGCCCGACTTTCCCGGAACACCTGGGTACGCTGTAGATCCGACACCGTACTATGATCCACAGTCACCGGAGAGTTTTTAGGGAATCGTTCTTGTAGCACCCGATTCGGTACGATTAACCCTCCGGTACGAACTGCGCAAGTGATTCTTCTGCGATAGCGCAAGCGCAGTTCGTACTGGAGGGCTTATCGTACCCTACCGGATGTGCAAAAAACGTTTCCTAAAACTCTTCACTGACAGCTGAAAAGACGACCTGTGCATCTCATTATCGCTCCACGGCCAATCAGATCTCGGCCCTAGCTGATAAGAACACCGAAGAACCAATGAGGAAGCAAGAAGCGTAATAGACAAGCGCTGATTGTTTTGGCGAGCTTATATTGTACGTGAGAAAACATGATTGCGCTTTAATACAAGGACATGGGAAGAACGGACACCACAGAGTTGCTAACTTTCAACTGATTTAATTCAAGAGCGTCGGCGTAGAAACACACTGCATCACCGCATCACATCTCAAACAGTCCGTGGGTCCCCACGGACCGCAAGTACACTGAGGCTCTTGAATTAAATCAGTTGAAAGTTAGCGCTCTGTGGTGTCTGTCCTTCCAATGTCCTTGTCTTAAAGCGCAATTATGTTTTCTCAAACGTAATAGCCCCGCCCGGCGCTCTTTAAGCTGTCAGTGACTATATGCAGCAGGATTCTTAAAGGTTAACTTTGATCAAAGGTTGAACCAAAGTAAACGACTGATATCAATCTACGGAGACTTAAGTACGAGCAGTGCCAAAATATTACACTGATGGTAAACCGCTATCCGCTTTAAAACCGATATTAAAGATGCTACCATCAGCTTCTCAGCGGGCATTGAATGAGTTGGCTATTTGTCATGCAACCTTGTGCTCTGACGTCATCATGGTCGTGGTGCCTGAGCTTGTATTCGGAAATGGCTTGCTGTGCCATTTTTCACGAACACGGGAATGACCTTGCGGGGGGACATGGGGAGGGCCAGTTTGGATGCCACGGAGGGCCGAACAAAGGTGGGTTTCGAGCGGCGCTTCAGCAGGATGAGGGAAGGGCGCTGGAAGAGATCAGAAGTACAAATATGTACACCTGAAGAATATCACGACCCCACGGGTGGGCCGAACACGCAAGCTGTCCCCGAGGTATGGCGTGAGCGACCCACTCCTCTACCCGGCCGAAGAACAGGAAGAAGAGGTGACATACCGGTCAGGGCGAACAAAAGGGAGACGCAGCGGTGAGCCGAGACGGCGGCACGAAATTCAGCGACGACCATGTACGCTAGAGAAAAGCAGGAAGTCAAAAGGGTGGGCTTCCTGGATAACAGCAAAAGCAGTAAACCACGCTTCGACGCCCGAAGCGGGATGGTGCGGACTCGGGTACATTGAAAAAAATACTCAGATGTGGACATGAGATGCACCGGGCGCACACAAGGAGTCGAGGATATGGCAAAGCCCGGCATACTCGAGTGCACGGGCCTGCCGCCGCAGTGGCGTGTAGCGGGAACATTGCGCTGGCGCTGGTTTTCCGGGGCCGCGACGAGGACGAAGCCGAGCAGTGAGCCAAGCGAAGAGGCCAACCGATCCCACCAGTTGAAGCAACAAAGCGAAGACTGGAGTGCTGGTGGAAGCCGAAGCAAGCGGAGAAAATCAAGGAAAAATGCCGAGATAGAGCGCCCTAGTTGAAATCCCCGGATACAACAAAGTTAGCCCTAAATCAAAAATACAAAAATCATTCGTTTTCAACGAAATTTTTTTCGTACCGTCACTTTTTTCGCCGCGTTCTTTTGTAGCCTTTTCAGCCGTTCAAGCGGATAATTTCTGTTGTTATGTTTTGTTTTAGCGGCCGCAGTTCGTAAGCGCTCTTTAGCAATCGTGCATAAAGATTAATGACTCCCTGCTCGCTCAAGCAAATCATGGTGCTGAAGGTGGCATACAGTGGAAGGCATACTGTAGTCGGTTCCTGCTCAGTGCGAGCTTAGGATTAGCTTCCGCACAGATTCTGCAATGTTTATTGCACACCACAAAGATTGTAGTTCTTTTCAGAAGTAGCTGTTTCGGAGCCTACGTTCATCGTGAAAAACTCTCTTTTAGGCCTGCAACTTTATGCATTTGCATTACTATTTGCTACAGATGTTTAATATCTGCAGAATAAAGCTGTAAAACAGCCGTAGCGCCTTACTTGACTGATCGGACTGATCGGAACTGCTCTTGCAACTAGGCCAATCGTTGGTCTTGCGGTACCGCACTGCGAACTTTGCATCACACGCTGGCCACACACTTTATCACAAGGGTTGCCATCATTCTCCAGTCGGTGATTTCGGTTTCGCCGTAGACCCCCGGAGCGAAACTCTGAGACAGTATATCTACAAAACTACACAAGGCATCAAAAAAAAAAAAAAACTGACACCTCGTAGTTCAGGAGAACTTCCTTTACTAAAAACCGTCGTAACCCTAAAACCGAGAACATGTAATGGAGTTACCCCTTAACGCATATGCTTCCTTTCAGCTTAAGCCCAGACGCAGCGTCAAAAGCGCAAACAATTAAGCTTTTTTGTTTATGCGTTGTTCAGTGATGATACGAGACGTACGGAAACATAACGAACACCATGATGGTGTGCTTTTGATGCAGTAAAATTTGTCCCATACCCTAGGCACCATCAGCTGGTAGATTCGACTGTGTCTGAACTTGAGGTGAAACAAAATATAGAACCCGTGATTTCTTGTCCTTTCTAGAGTTTCACAGCTCTTTTCTTGAATGATGATTAATCAATAACGAGTCAATACTTTCATAATCTACTTAGACGAAGGGGGATTGGTGGCCCAGTAGACTAGCGCACACCAGCACGAAGCACGTGGAGCGAAAGCTTGCGTTGCAGAACCCAGGAGTCCTGGGCTCAATTCACGCACCTGCCCATTTCGACTTGGCTAAATTTCGAATCTACAAATAACACATGAGACGTCCCTGGAGGCTGAATGACTTCTGGCTGTATAAACAAACGCACAACGCAATTTCACTAAGATGATCGATAGCTGCATCGTGGATGCATTCTCTCGGACTGATAAAACAGAAATGAAACATTTAATTTATACAAAATGAGGAGACAACTAGGCATTCTCAACATAACTTCTGTTCTATTTGCACTACCAAATGTTTTGCAAAACATTTGGTAGTCCACTAAGCTTTCTCAGCATCCCCGCATGAAAAAATGCAGCAGCTCCCTGAATGACGCCCTTATGTCCTTCCTTTCAACCCAGATATGGCCTTCTGGACAAAGAGTTGTACCTTGGCGCCCGCAAGAGCATCTGTCTCTTCCGGGCCAAAAACTCGGGCCTGAACCGCCATGGTATCACATACAACTTGTCCACCTTCCCGTACCACCTCTGCACGCACGCCATCTACTGGCACGCGACCGTTGACAGAACAAACCAGCTCCGAGCCGGCGACCTGGAGGTGGACGTGGTGCAGCACGGGTTCCGCAGATTCCCGGGTCTCAAGTCCGCGAATCCGTTCCTTCGCGTGTTCATCGGCGTCGAGGACGACTCTGGGCTGCACCGCGTTTCGCAGGACTCGAGCTCCACGGTCAACTTCACGCTGAAAAGCTTGCGCTGGGTCGTTGAGCACCGCTACGACGGCATCTTTCTGCGATGGACGCCTCCCATGAAGAATGGCTCTTCGAAGTTTCCCAGTCTGGCCGTGCACATGCTCAGGACCTTTAAGAGGGTACGGCATCTCTCGGTCGGTGTGGTCATGCCCGTGTACTCTACCTCCGTCGACTTCTACCCGGACCTGTCCAACCTGGTCAACATACTAGAGCCACATTCGGTAGTCGTTGATCCCCTGGCCGCGACGTCAACCGACTCGTACTTCAAGAACCTCTTTCCATATACCCCGGAGACCCTTATAAACTACGGGAAGCTCTTAAGCAAGGCCACGATGGCGGGCGGGGGTACGAACCCGACGCTCTGCTACCCGGTCTCTATTGCCGGCTATTCGCTGGCGTTGGACCAGTCCGGCTTGTCATCAGGCCGGAAGGCGGCTCCGGTACTCGTCAATCACCAGCAGCTGTCGGGTTTGGCGGTGGCCTCCTACGACTCCACGTGCCATTCATCCGTTTGGAACGACAGCATCCGTCTCAGGTACGGTGTTTATCGGAAGCTATGGCCTTTACGGGGCATGACGTGCCACGAAACAGTGCCCTTTTAAAATCCGCGTAGTGTATTTTTGTTCATACCTGGAATAGCCTTTTCTTTTCTATAAATAACGTCTCCTACAGCTACAAAGGATTCGTGCTTCTACATGAAGCGATATTGTGTGCCATCTTCTCGTACGTCTTCGTAATTCCTCACAACTGGATTTCAATTATAACTTGGGTTCCTGGTGTCGGTAAACACAAGTAAACCTTGAAAATTAACATCCTTAGCCGATTTTATCTAAATAAGGGAAAGTCGAAAAACCCCGAAATCACAGATATCCCTCTCTAAGTAAAACCCAGCTTCTCGGGAAAAGAAAAAAACCTGCAACTACAATTTTATTTTGTGTTTAATTTAAATAGAGCCACACTGAACTGTCCGCACGGCTGCTTCTTTCTTCGGAAATGAAACCCCTTATCTCGTTTCCTTCTTTTATTGGTACCGTAGCGTTTTCCAAGTATTCTGGGCACGAGCATGTACTCCGGAGGTCAGTGAATTCCTTGCCGGTGTCGTGTTTCCTTCAACAGAAGGCCTGATAAACACAGATTTCTCGTCCAACATTGAAAATGAACAAAGAAAATCTCCGAACCTGTTAGAAAAAATAAACCCCCCAAATACCCGTGTATTCAAAGTAAACCTCGAAAACACAAAATTCTAATCATAACGTAGGTGTTTAATATCAAAAATGTCTTAGTCAAATACATATGGTACTGTCATTCTTGTAAAAAAATATCAGAGGTTGCTAGATTAAGCACAAGGGCAACAAGGAAAGGTATTTATGGCGAAACTGTAGTACGGACACGCATAAAACACTCAGAGTTTGAGCACACGATCTCATTACTGCCTCAGTAGTCTCAGTAAGCATATGATCGATTTATCCTGGCTTCGATGATACAAATGTTACATTTTGTTTTGTGACGCACAGCTATGCCTAATATTTTTTTTTTAAATGTACATTTTTCAAACGTCCGCGTCAGCGTCTGTCCACCATTGATTGATTCAATTCAATTAAAATATCTAAGCACGTATTAAACACAAGCCCTCCGTTAGCGTTCGGCTAGAGGTAGGACAAAATAACGCGCTTCCGATACAAGCAATGGCGGCCGCAAAGGTTGCTTACCGAACATTTGGAAAAGGTCCCTTCTGTTCAAGGTACGGAAGTGCGCGCCCTGCAGGATGGCGTTAATTGTGACCACTTTCTGGTTTAAACTGTATTTCAAGTAGTTTGTTCTTACAACGTTTCAGATCGAAATAGGGGAACTAAAGTCAAGATTATGCAAACAAGGTAGTCCGATAACATCCTATAAAAACCCTTTGAGAAAGAAGTTCGTGTGGAACCCGCGATTTGCATAACTTAATTTACTTTAAATTTATTTTACTTCCGCTTCTTTAAGTAAACAGCGTCTAGTGAAAGGATCCCTGAACGCATATATGATTATTTTGTTTTATCGGGAATTACTCCAATCCCCAAAAAACAAAATAAAACAAACATGTGGTTCAGCATTATGTGACACGCATCATGAATGCGCGCATTGAAACCATTAATCCTTCGCATGACTCTGTGTGCAATGAATATTGCCAAACTTTCGCAGACGCAAACATGAATGTTCTAGTGATGCAATTTTGAGGCTTAGTTTTATTCAGCAGGTCACCCTCTCAGTTTTGACGTTAATGCAATCATTGTGAGTTTGTTTATTTAAAGACTTAAAGGGCGAAAAAGTTAGATAGCTTAGAAAGTGTGCGCTCTCCAATCCAATGCAAAGTGTAAAATGGTAAACTGAAAACAAATTTGAGATACATTTAATAATTAAAAATTATTTCAAAATATAGAATATAAAAATTTATGTCCCGATCACAACGCTTTATAATTCTGTAACCAGTTTATTTCAAAGGCATCAAGACAAATGGAAATTAAAGAATCTATAAACCAGCGTATGACGTGCGGTACGAACATGATCGTCATAGCGACCTTGCGCGCTTATCGCCGAAGTGGCACTTTTGCTAAATTTCATGTAAAATATACCTGTGGCAGGGATATTACCCTTACTTGCCTTTTGTTAACTTGCTTCAATTAGCCATCGACTAGTTTTTTTCTCTAATTATTAGCGATACGCGTTGCAATTTTGTGGTGATTAAAGTTTTACCAGAAGTACGAGCAAAATAAACTCTATAAAAAACGAAGATGTCTATCATGCACATGCGCTTGTACACTGAACGCGTTAAGGCCCGTTCACACTCTTGCGACCTCTTAAACCTGGGTTCCTTAAAACTTCTTAAACCAGAGAACACACTGGCGCCATCTATTGGGAAGCAGTGTAAACTCGGCGGTCCGGCATATTTTTTTTTTTTATTTCTCGCGCATTGTCCTTTCTTTCTTGGCTCGAAAAACTTTTGTCAATGTTATAAACGAGTCTTTCCATGGGTATTACGCACATTTGAACTCGGAAATCCCGCAAAACCTTCGCTCTTGTGAAATGCAGTTCCAGGGTCACAGCATAGATGGCGCCACAATGCCAGTTTGTTCCCTCATTTTAAAAACATTTAACAAGTTTTAAGAGAACTCGTCTCTCTCAGTCGTACTCGGTCGCACTCGGTCGCAAGAGTGTGAACGGGCCTTTATTTGAAGCATCATGTTTGTGCTCAAAACTTTGCTTTTGTTACAACGTGGCTCAAGCAAAACGTGGCTAAGACGGCACATTCAGGTGTATTCTTTCATCGGATCATTAGACATTAGCGAAATGGACAATTGGGCGAGTTGTTAAGAGTTCATCATAACTTACAGCGCGACTAGGCAAGGGCAGGCAGAGGAGAAGACACATGACAGCCGCTAAACTAGCCACTGATTATATCGAGAAAAAAAAGTTATTTTCAATAAAATCAGTTGCTAGTTCTGTCCTGTGTCTTCTCCTCTGTCTGTCCTGGTACCAGTCGCGTTGTAAGTTATGTTAAGACATTAGGCGTTCTTCGAATTTCTTCGAATCAGAGCGCAGTCGTCACTAGCTTCAACAGTATAAAAACCGATTGACACATTTGCGTTTGACTGTTTGTCATTGCATCGGGAGCCTCTTAACACCTCTCAAGGATGCGGTCCCACGGCAGCCATTTTGATCAAAGCGTTAGCTCAACTAATAGATGGCGACACGCACCCGTGGGGTGACCGGAATATTGGTACACGGTGGGATGGCTCGAGCACCATCACGTTCCCATCGTGGCCTTGCTCGCACCACTGCCAGATGTGCTCAGCTGGCTCAATAGCGTGGCCCAGCAAACTCATGTATGCGAGAATAGAGAGTTTTAGTATATCGTTTCGATGACTCCGATAAGGAAACCCGCTACTTTGCTTCTACCTTTTGCGCATGCATAGTATCGTTATCGGGGGTATCGGAACTATCTACTAAAACTCTCTAATGTCAGGCTGGGTAACAATTGTTCCCTGATATAGGGACATGCGTTTCGGTGGTTGCCACGGGCTTTCGCAATAAATCTTACCAAGGAGGAATCAATTGTTGATTGACGTGTCAATATTCTGTCAATGAAAAATTCTTTTGCTGGAATGCATGCTCAGTAGACTCAACCTTCTAAGACACCAAAGTGGACGTCAAGTAAACCGCTTCGCGATCTACGGTACTTACCTCACCATTATACTGACGACTGAACAGTGACGTCACAAAATATTGTGCTTCACGGTATACGAAAGATGTTGTAAAGGTTGTTTCATTATAGTTCCCAGAAAACAAATGGCCGTTGCAATATTTTCGGAAGTACCGACACACATAATGTTGTAAGTACAGCTTAGGAGGAATATGATAAAGAGCATCAGAATAAATAGGAAGATGTTTACTTGCAATGAAGACGTTATGAATGAGAGGCGTTTAGCTACGGCAAGTGATGAGTGTTCGGGAATTTATACGTTCATGTGATTGCTAACTATAAACATGTCGACAATGAATACCTCTTTTGTCGGGAGATGGAGTTGAGAGGACGACCTGATATCGGACGACTCATGGCAAACGAACAAGCAAGTTTCTTTTCAGCGAATGGTGAGCGTCCAGTGTCAAGCACAGCACGTCGCTACCGACGTTGTCGACGTTTCGAACACTTACCACTTTCAACAAAAGTGTTTGCACCTGGGCTAACTTTGCGGAAAGACTCGAAGTCTTCCTCGAGTCCAGCGCCATTATGAATTGTAACTGAAAAGGATCCACTATTCAGCCGGTGGGTGGCAAAACGTATCCGCATTTGCGGAGTCAAGGTCGATACATGCTCTAAGTGATTGGAAGTATACAAGGTGCATTCTACGACATCCAAACGCGTCATTCACGTTCTACGCTCTCTTTGCGCTACCTTTGCCCCACCGAAAATACTTTTCTCTGATAATGCGCCAAATTTTGTTTCAAATAAAATAAATAAGGGTCTAAAAAAAAAAAAGAAAAACAACGGCATCAGGCATTACATTAGTGCACCATACCATCCTGCACCTGCAACCACCGGGCAAGCAGAACAGATGATGTGCGAAACGAAGAAAGCCCTTTTGAAGCTTATGGAAGAAGGACTTCAGTGAAGAATCGCTAGGTTCTTGTTCCAGGAGCTATAGCGACGATCTCATCTTCCACGGGAAAAATACCCTCCGAAGGAATGTTCCGCAGACGACAAGTCACACCCCTCGATCTCATAATACTATGGCCTACGAACGAAGATCGAGAGATTCCCAGATCGGGAGTAATGGCAGTTCATTCGATCGGACAATTCGTCTACGTGAAGAATTTCAGCGGAAATCCGTCCTTCCATGTTAAACTTGAGTACAAAAGGATCTATATATGTATATATATAAATATATATATATATACATTGCTTGACCAGTAGGTGTCATCCCTCTGAATACGTTGGATATCAATGCCCTTGAGTGTAATATAACGAAATCACAAAAGTCTATTTTTGTATTGTGTAATCTGCCCATGTAATTGATAGTAGAAGCTATGGCGGTGATTTTGACCTTTCACACCAAGCTCCTTTTTCTTATTCTTCACCTCATACTCTTTTGCGGTTTCAGTAGGCTTCAAGAATTTATTAGAACGGGGACCTCAACGAGGCCATTTGTTCCAAGCAGTACATCAGGGTACGCTGCTAGAAATCCGTCATTCATATCATTGGATAAGCCGCACTTTTGCACAGTGCAATTTTTCTGTTCCACGTACAATTGCAAAGCAGCATCCTCATTGATTTTACCATATTCTGTTGCGGGTGAGAAAAGTCTTTGGCTACACGATACTTGAAACGAGTCTGGCACTGTACGTTGTGGTTCGACACCCGCGAATGTCGTCGTCCTTATAGAGCCTCATCATTTATTCCTTACCTCGTCAACCAGCGTTGGGAAGTACTTTAAGCACATTTAAAAATAAACATCAGACAGGAGTCTGTTTGGTTGGGGAAATAATTATTAAAATATGACGACCAACCATTCCCTAAATCAGAGGCCCAACGTTTCAAAACCGGTTGGTCTTCTTTAGGGCCGCCCACACTAGCGAGAAAACGATCGCGGCGCGCCGATCGCGTTGAAAACGCGTTCCGCAAAATCAGTTGAGCGGGAAGATTTTCGAATGCTTCAAGAGTGCGCGGGGCCTCCTGTGCTGTCACGTGACATTCGCGGCGGCAGAACTCGATCTAGTGTGGTCTTCAGGATGCGGAACGCGTCTTCCCGCGGTCGGCGTGCCACGCGCGTTTTCTCGCTAGTGTGGGCGGCCCTTAACTCAGGGGCGACTATGGAGGAAAGGAGCCGCAATCTTCCTTTCCCTTTCCTCTATGACGGAGGCGATGACGGGTGATGGGATCGTGCACATTCGCCTCCGTCATAGAGGAAAAAGAAGATTGCGGCTCCTTTCCTCCATAGTCGCCCCTGAGAAAGAAGACGAACCGGTTTTGAAACGTTGGGCCTCTGATTTAGGGATTGGTTGGTCGTCATATTTTAATAATTGAAGTACACTGTACTTAAAGTACTACTTCAAGTTGGTTTAGGAAAATTTAACCTTACTTGAAGTACATTCTCTGAGTATGTACTTGTACTTTACTTTAAGTGTTCTTTTTTTTTTCTGGTACTTTCCGAGGAAAGTAGAATTCCCGACTTCAAAGTACATTCCACAAATTTGCTTTGGTTAAATTTTTGTCACGAAATGATGCTTTGTCGGCTCCGAAGAAATACTGGGAGGGATATTCTACTCTCACTAGAAACGTGAGCAGACAACGCATCGCTCCGTTTGTTCTGGGGGCGGCTTTCCCGTAGCTTTTAGAACTCTCGTTACTTCTCGGTCGATCAGCACAAGGGAGGTTTAAAATATTAAGTGAACAAAATTCATCGTAATGTAGCACCTGAGACTGTGGTGCGGAAATATTTAACTTTCGAGTCAAAGAAAAAGACAACAGAGGAGAACGTCACAATGTTTTGAGACATTCTCATTTGTCTTTTCCTTCGACTTGAAAGTTCCTTAATTTTTTCGCACCCCAATTTCAGGTGTCACATTATGATTAATTACCACCCGCTCGCTCCCACACTCACTTTTTTTTTTGTTTTTTATTAAGGAGAGTACATTTTTCCATGAAAGGATTGCTTCCGGAAGCTACAGGGCTGACGTCATGCTTTCTCCTAGAAGATTTAACCCCATGGGTGCAACAATCCAGTGCAAGAAAATCACTATACAGCGATTTTCAGGAATTTGGCTCAATTCCTGAAAATAACTACTGTTGAATATTAGAAGAAGAGGAGAGCCCGGCTACAGCGCGGGCTCGCGAGCCGGCGCACCGGCGATCGAGTTGTTCTTGTAGATAAAATGAACGCAAATGGTACGGAGCGGTTCTAGTCCTTTCTTTAACATCTGGTGCCGAAACCCGGGAAGGCTTTGAAGGACCGCTTCGGCCTCACCGCACACAACCGACTGCTTCATGGTGGAATACAAGATACCCTGATTGAGGTACGGGAAAGATTTTGGGTACCGAGGGGACGGCAGATCGTAAAAAGGGTCTTGCACACCTGCTTACCATGCAAGCGCCGGAGGCTCGTACCAGAAACTGCACCCATGGCTCCTCTCCCGCGTGAGCGAATCACAGAAACAGGTCCGTTTAAGGTCGTCGGCATCGATTTCTGTGGACCCCTATATGTTCGTAACACCGCGGTTGATACGAAGGCCTACATCGCAGTTTTTTCTTTTGCGCGGTCACCCGAGCCATACACCTCGAACTTACTTCGCGCACGACGTCTCAAGCCTTTTTGTTCGCCTTTCGTCGTTTTGTCTCTCGCAGAGGTCTGCCATCTATAGTCTACTCGGATAACGCTCGAACATTCCACCAATCCGCGAAACTCCTCAACCTCGCCTCCTCTCCTGAAGTACAAGACTACAGAAGCGGACTCCGAATTCAATGGCGCTTCAACGTGGAGCGAGCCCCTTGGTGGGGAGGATGGTGGGAGCGCGTCATCCGCTTTGTAAAGGACTGCTTGAAACGATGTCTGGGTCGCAACAGTCTGTCATACGAGGACCTGACCACCGTGCTCCTTGAAGTTGAAGCCGTTTTAAATTCCCGCCCACTGACTTATCTAAGTTCCGAACCCGACGATCTTCAGGCATTGACACCTTCGCACTTCCTCCTAGAAAAACGCGCTATCAGTCTACCGTTGGAAGTAGAGCCTACATCGCTGAGCTCGACACCTGTGGACCTTCGCCGCCGTGCTCAAGTGTGGAAGCGGACGTTGGAACACCTTTGGAAGCGGTGGAGAAAAGAATATCTGCTGCAGTTACGCTCCGCCCACATCAGCACCACAACATCACCGCCTCAACTACAGATCGGCGACGTGGTCATCGTAGAGGACGACAACACACCTCCTCTGCTATGGAAACTTGGTCGGGTGATTACTACGTTCCCGGGCAGGGACGGCGTAACTCGAGCATGCACGCTCGCAACTGCGCCGCCCTGTTCAGCGCCTCTATCTCCTCAAGGCGGGAACACCATCCGCAACGCCGCCGGGGGGAGGATGTTGAATATTAGAAGAAGAGGAGAGCCCGGCTACAGCGCGGGCTCGCGAGCCGGCGCACCGGCGATCGAGTTGTTCTTGTAGATAAAATGGACGCAAACGATACGGAGCGGTTCTAGTCCTTTCTTTAACAACTACTCTGTAGTCACTTTATCAAAGAGTCGCCGCTGTTTTTGAAAATAGGTCATGCAACCCTGATTACCCCTCGGCAATGCACACCAGTTAAAAAATCACTGTATAGAGGAATTAAAGGGCATCCTGAGCGATTGTGCTAAAATGTTTGCACTTTACTTTGAAAGTACATTGTATTTATAGTATTTTACTTCAAGTACATCGCACTCAGTGTACTTACTACTTAACTTGAAGTACATCACGTATAATTTACTTTGTACTTTACTTGAAGTACCTTTAGATATACCTTACCCAACACTGTCGTCACCTCATATTGCTCTTCATCAATAGTCCTTCATTACGTTTATTATTTATATAATGTTATTACGTTACATTACAACGAGACGATCGACGTCCATCGTCGATCTTCAACATACATGCATATAAATTAGACGCACAATCACAAAGAGCGCAGCGTGCCGCTTTTTTTCTTTGGATCGTCTTTTTGAAACCAGCGCAAGCTCGCGCGTTCTCTCTTCTGAGGCGGCTAGAACGGTCGCACATAACACCCGCGTTTCTCCTGGACGGCCGCTTTCTCCTCTCATTATGTGCAGTTGGTTATAACCAAATGAGCTATAACAATGGTGTAATATTTATATTAGGAGTGAAGCTGCTCGGGGTCTAGCCTTGTCCGTCCGGCGTCCGTGCTGAGATCAATCTTGCTGGTGCTCGTGCTCGTGAGCTCACGCGATGACGTGCTCACGTGCTCGTGTAGGGCAAAAAATGATGAAAAACAATTTTTCCGCAGTCGACAGGATTCAAACCTGTGCGGGGAGAACCCAATGGATTTCTAGTCCATCGCCTTAACCACTCGGCAACGACTGCGGGACGAGTAGGGGACTCTGAGATGTCGTAGTAACTCAAGAGCTGGGGATGTCATGGATGAAACGCTGCATGTAGCCGCTCAACGTCTATACAGGAGAGGGCGCTGCAATCAAATACGTATATAATGGCGTTAAACTTTGCATGCATTGGCTCAACGTTTATAGATGAGAGGGCGCTGCGGTCAAATGCTCAAATGCCTATATAATCACGTTCCATACCACACATTCTTTTTCTGACATGGATGAAAACGAACGAAAGACTCGGCATGCTGCGGCTCAGCGTCTACGCAGACAAGCACCACCAGAGCTTCGGCCCAATCAACACCATTCACCACGTGGAGATGCGGTCAATTTTCTAGTTTCTGTTTCAGTCAGGCGAAAGGAGGTTCGTGGGAACTAGCCACTAAATCAGCTACGCTTAGAGTAACGGCACTCCATTCCCCGACATTCTGGTGGGCGCCGCCATTTTGGTTTTTGTGCAGAGCAGACGCAACTGCCGATCGTCATGATTCAAAAGTGCGACTTCTTCAGCCTTAAAACCGGTGTTAAGAAGCTCATGTAATATTGCTTTGCCTTGTCGCGAACAGTTTAAACATTTTAGGAGCACGGAAAAAGCGTTTCCTGTGATTTCAGATAAAGCTTCAGATAACTGGCAACCATGATTTTAAGCCACAATATGGCCAAGTGTCGGTACTCGGAAGCGTAGCTAATTAAGTGGCAATAGCGGGAACAATGAGAAAGGGGCAGGCGTCAAAAGGTAGTGGCTAGTGGAACCCACGGGGCTTACGTCATGGCCCCTCCAGGTGTTACAAGCTCCTAAAACAAGGGCATGAATAGTGTCCTCTCATAAGCTACGCTTCAGAGTAACGACACTTGGCCATATTGGGACTTAAAATCATGGTTGCCAGTTATCTGAAGCTTTATCTGAAATCACAGGAAACGCTTTTCCGTCCACCACAAATGTTTAAACACCCCGCGACAGAGTAAAGCACTATTACATGAGCTTCCTGACACCGGATCTGATGCCGAGGAAATCGCACTTTTGAATCATGACGATCGGCAGTTGCGTTTGCTCTGCACAAGACCCAAAATGGCGGCGCCCACAACAGTGCTGGGGAACGGAGTGCCGATACTCTAAGCGCAGCTCATTTAGTGGCTCTAGGCATGAAGTGAACTCGGGTGTATTCTTTTCCTTTTCGTCTTTATTGTTTATTGATTTCAATCATATCTAATAATGAACACATTATATCACACTAAATGTGAAGGTAAAAAGACACGGACACTGATGGTGATACACACGCCAACGCCGCCCTCGACGATTTCCTGAACATTAGAAATCAGCAATTTTGTCTGCCATCCGTCAGGTAGTGCAACAAAGCACCCAAGCAGTTTTTAATTATTTTCGAAATTAGCTAAGCTGTATACCTATCAAGAAACCAAATCAAGATCATTGTAAAAATATAATACATCGCAATGTACAGTCGGGAGCAAAAGTTTGCGGGGCACGGGAGCGCGTGCCGAAATGCATCGCCGCGCCGTCCGACGGCGCGCCGCCGCATTAAGGAGCCGCGCTCTGCGCATGTGCGCCTTTCGTGCTCGCTATCATGTCTCTTTTGCTCGTTTCTTTCCAACGCGCACCTGATAACACGAGTCGGCGCCAGGGGCGCGAGTTAGCGCTTCGCTGGCTGTCAGGCTGGGCGTCTGCTTCAGCCGCCTCAGCCGCCGCGCTTTGTGACGGAGCTCGCGGGGGGGAAGGGGGGGGGGGGGAGGGGGGGGGGGCTTGGGATCTAAACGCTTTGTCACCCAGCGCGGCTGCTGAGGCAGCTGAAGAGGACGCAAGGCATGACAGCCAGCGAAACGGCAACTTGCGCCCCTGGCGCCGATTCCGGTTATCACGAGTGAGTCGGACAGGAACGAGCGAAAGAGACATGGCTGCCAGCACCAAGGGTGCGCATGCGCAAAGCGCGGCTTTTTGATGCGGCGGCGCGCCGTTGCACGGCGCGGCGATGCACTTCGGCACGCGCTCCCGTGCCCCGCAAACTTTTGCTCCCGACTGTACATCTATTTTATACAATAAATGTTATTAGATGCCAATAAATCTGTTTGATGTTCATAAAAGATATGCGTCAAAAACAGGTAAGTTTAAAGGGTAGCATTGTGACGTTGAAAATGAAAAAAAAGCCTTCGTCCACTTCTTGGGCAAGCATTGTAGCTCTAAAGTTTATAAAACATCTTATCGTAGAATAATTATTTCCTCAGCGGCACCTCAGCACCGTGACTTGAAGCACAAAAAAGTTCTACGTTTGATATAAAATATCTAAAAAAAAAGTTACACAACGTTAAAATTTTCTTTGCATATTACCGATTATAAGCACTACATCTCTAGCTATTTTATTGCCGTAGCGCATGTCATTAAAAACATATTTGTGCTGAAAAATTACAATTTGAGGGCAATATTTGGAAAGATGAACAAAACGAAGTATAGCGAATACCAAAAATGGTATATTGTTGCGTTCTGCTCCGACATCCATCTTAACAAAACTGCTCTGTTGAAACCGTGTTATCTTTAATAGATCGTTCATGAAATATGAACCAGCGGAGCCAGTGAGGGTCCGCGACATCATATTCGCAACGCTACAAATGCGCATGAACGGTATAAACCAATACATACATATTGTCAAATGAAGGAGGATTGCATTGCCTTTGGAACGACATCGATCCCACATAACAGCCTTCAAAAGAAGATGAGTAATGACCTGCCAAAAAGTACCTAAACTGCCACATTCAGTGGGACTGTCGCGTTAAAGGGACACTGACAGGGTATTTATGCTCGCCGAGGTTTTTAGTTGTACGTGACATATGAGAGCTCAACTACCCAGAACAGAATTTACGGCTCGAAATTCGGTTTCTTTCCGCCCGAAAACCGCCGATCAAGAACTGGCCGGTTCGAGTCTCGCTCACTCTCTTCTCCGCGGTCACGGGCCGTTTTCTAAGGTATCGATGCGACCACCAAA
This sequence comes from Ixodes scapularis, assembly GCF_016920785.2. Taxonomy (NCBI): domain Eukaryota; kingdom Metazoa; phylum Arthropoda; class Arachnida; order Ixodida; family Ixodidae; genus Ixodes; species Ixodes scapularis. Next base: position 32,540,787 of record NW_024609880.1, on the reverse strand, counting down.
TTTAATCAAAGTCGTGGGTCACTGAAGGCACACACTCAATATTAAAAATAGAAAAAAATATGAAACCCATTTTTTGTGGCTTCTAAAAAGCTGCAAATACGTTGATTGAAAAAAAAGTTCCACAGACAACCGGAAGCAATCTGTGCGTGCGTCGTTTCGCGTATCGTGGGACTCGCAGGGGCGCAGGGACGGCGATGGCAGCGGACGACGGGCGTGGGACCTCTATTTCAGAACTGTCGTTCGCGGTACCGGCGAATTTTGTCTGCCTTTAAAAGAGAAATTTGGGACTGATCAAAAGAACTGGTATTCATCCCGTACGACACGCCCGATCACCAAGCCGATTTGCACGAAGACGTCGCCGAGCCGTCGTCGCTCCCTTCTCGTGGCTGAAGACATCGCTCGCGCAAACGTCAAGCACGACGTGTCTACTTCAAGTTGAGTATGCACGCGTACGATTTCTTTACTACGTGAGAATGTCGTCAATGCGCGGTGCATCCCGACTTCGACCCGGGAATGCTTTCGCTAGAGGAAAATCGGCAGCAAACTTTCCAACTTACAGTTTATCGGCTGAATTATTACTAAGGAAAGAGATTCCCCACTTTCGGTATGCCCCAGTAGCTCGGTGGGAAAGACGTCCGCTAAGCACGCGGTAGGACCGGGTTCGATCCCCCGTAAAACCTTTTTTTTTTTTTTTTTTAATATTTTTTGATGTCTACATTTCTTTTTCTTTTTAAACAATTATCACTGAAGAAACAAAAATTAAGAAACAAATGTTGTGGACGACACGTCGCCGAATTAAATGGTACGGGATTTCCTTTTTGACACCTGCGAACTCAATGTAATCACTTTCCACAAAATGCAAGGAGCATATAAATCAGGTAGCGTCCGCTTTCCGAGGTGCCCGTAAATGGTCTACAGGAATTGCAGCCAGCCATTGGTCCCGATCCCTTTGATCTTTCGGACACTCTGTCGCACAATGCCACTTCTGTTTCGGACGCAGGGCATGTGAGCCAGCTCTTCACGCAACATCTTGGGTGTATTCTTTTCGGAGCCGATCAAAATTCACCACGGGCACTCACTACTCATCTCCAACTCCTCAATGTACAAAACAACTCATCTTGGAGTACAGAACAACGAGCGGAACATACATAACTGCAAAAGAATCGCTCGGTGAACAGTTCCGGTACGCCGCATGTCGTCTGCTACGGGAAAAAGGAAAAAAAAAAAAAAATACGGTCGCGTGTAGCCACGTGACTTCCGCCACTCACTCTCTTCTCTCCACTTCTCCGACCTCCGTCGGGTTTCGGTTTCGGTTTCGAGCAGTTGCGTCTTTTGGCTTTATTAAAAAAATACGCTACTCTGTTGCAAAATATTAATTGGGTAGTCCTCCGACACCAAAATGAAGCGCCTGGCAAAAAATTTAAAAAAAAATTTTGGGGGGTGTCAGTGTCCCTTTAACACACTAGAACAATGACGCCATTTATCATGTGGCCCTGGAACACTCTGAACCCGTGTACAACATCACAAAATGTTTTGCAGTAATTTCGATATCAAATCTAAGTATTATTTACGAGATATAGTAGGTTCGGATAGTCTCAGATTAATTTCAAGCCCACGGTAAAAAACGTAGGATTAAAAAAATTATTAAAAAAATGTATACGCAGGCTCGAAGTGTTCCAGACCTACCCGATAGATAGCGCCAGTGTGATAGTGTGTTAAGCGGTCACAAAATATCGCAACAGATTAGGTAAATATCCAGCCCAAATGGGAAAGGCAGTCAAAGCCGGAGTCATACTGCCTATACATCATACAAAAGAGAGTCTGCATACAGATTCGAACGCGAGTCGCCGCGAGATCACTGCTTCGAAGGCCACACGGCAATACGTTCAAGAAGAAACTTGGTACGCGGCATTCGAACCATAGATATTGCCGTGAAGGCCTGTCCAAACAGGAATCGTGAGACGACACGACTCCGGAAAAAATTGTAAAAATTGAAGCGTCCGGCAGTCCGGTTTTCCGATGTCTGTTTGAACACCACCGAGTCAAACTCACAATCTTCCTCCTCACTTCCTCCGCTTTTCGGTAACCTCGGTGCTCGTCAGACTTGACGTCACACGCCACCTGCCAATGTTGTCCATCTGTTCTTCCGGGCCCTCGTATCCTCGGACGTGCTCCTATATGTGTCGATCTTACTCCAGGGTAAGGGTTTCGTACCTTTGCGTTCGAAAACCTACCCGCGTCCAGCGCCGCTCTATCCGTGTTATCACGTGGCACGACCCGCCGGAGTAGCTCGGATCTATTTGTGCAAGATTCCGACCACAGCCCTTCCCTTTCTCCTTTTCGGGACCTGAAGAGCAGCGGAGGCCTTGAGCGATTGACCTACAGCCAACAGAGCTTGTGAGTGGCTGTCCGGACCCACCTGATGAGCATGCTCGAAGCCCTCGTGAACAACACGGGCGAAATAAGACAAAAAAAAATTGTTCAAAAAAAAAAAAAAAAAGGATGGAAGCGATATATTGTACGACTTATGCCAGATTCATGTCATCTCACGATTCCTGCTTGGGCAGGTTTTGGCTCGTGTTTGCAGACTGCATTTTGTATGACGTACGAGCAATGTGACCCCGGTGTTAGGGAGAGCTCGTATGTCCGCTCTGGGCTGGTATAGTCATCGACCGAATGAGAAACGCAGGGCGTATCCTTCGAAGACGGACCTCCAACAGGCACTTCGTGCCTTTCGTCGTGCTCATGGCTGCGTGTACTCACCGTGTCATTTACTCAAGTGGGCCTCCCTTGCACTGTAAAGCTCACGGACGATGCAGCGCTATTCTATTTACTCGCACACCTCTACTGAAAATGCGTTCGTAGCTAATTCTCATTACCGTAACGACCCCGACAGGTATGGCGTCCTTGCAGCCCGCAAGTCAGAGTGGCTCACGTACCAGGACGCGCAGAGCCTGGAACAGCTTCTTGACGCTATGGCGAATGTGACCCAGGGCGCGTCCTGCTTGGGCGTCTGGGACCCGGAGTTTGACGACTTCGCGGGGCACTGCGGAAATGACCCGGGCCCCAGATCGTACCCACTCACCAGGATTGTCTTCGAGGGTCGTCCCACGGTGGCGGGTCTTCTGGAATGACATCTTCGCCAATGACTCAATCAACCTTAGTGCCCGCGCTCAGGATAAAATGCTGGCCTTCTTATCTAGTTCATTTTAAAATATACAATCATAAATACAACTTGACCACGCGTGCAGCTTCCGACTACACGCACAATCCCAGTACGTGAAATCAAAGAAGTTTCTTTTATTAAATTCAACGAAGTCACACCGCAAGCCCTTTTGAATATAGATTTAAACTTGTTTTATTAATGTTTTTTTTTTTATCACTAATCTTTTCTTCTTTTAATAACTATGTTTTTCTGCTGTAATTTCTTCTCTGTGTTTCTGTATAAAATGGGTTGGATCGATGTATCATATGTCTGGCCTTCTAAATAAAAGCAAATGCAATCTGGAAGATAAATTTTGCGTGAGAGAAAATTGTCTATTTATAAGGGACTTATAGCAAACCGTTACCGCGTTTTGCGTAGCGCACTACCGGCGCCTATGAAGCATGCTTTTAAGCTCGTGCTCCGCGGTCACGGTGTAACCCGGGCGCGCGCATAAAAGCCCGCCTCAAATGCTCCGGTAGTGCGGTATCCGGAACACACGGACGGTTTGCTAAAAGTCCCTAGTATTTTCACTCATTCATCCCAGTTGACATATGCATCCTACTACTGAGATATCGCTAATTTGGCACTGCATCGGCGCGACTGTGAGTACGAACTCAGCGCAGGGTTAGCGCTACACATTGTGTGTTTGTGTGTGTGTGAACAGGAGAAGGCAGGTTGTCATGTAGCGCAGCGCCGATACAGCGCTGATACCGCCCAAGGTCAGCGGTGTGTCTATAGCGCCGAGTTGGCGCTGCGCTGTATGGGAAAACGGGCCCTGATTTGTGCTCTTTATACCATGTGTATTCCATAGCATTATTTAAATGTTGCTTCTTGTTTCTTTTTACCTGGAAAGTTTTCTGGCAAGCTTTAATTATCACCTTCATGGATAAAACAAAAAAAAAGTACGTTCAAATTTAGGAACACAAGGGGATTCCTTAGTGGCACCGCCCGTCCCGTTCCAGCCCGTCGTTTAAGCTCATGCAAAAAAAAAAAAAAAAGAAAAGAACCAGAGGAACGGGGACGGCGGCGGAAACGGTGGCAGGGACTATCGCCCTTGGTTACCTTGGTGGTGCTGTTACCGCATGGTTCTTGCAGGTCTGCTTGCCCACCATGCAGTCTTGAAGGAAAAAGCGAGTGCGTTAGAATATAAATTATTGTACTCCGCTTGGAAAATTTTTAATAATCAGCATGCTCATTTGCTCAACGCACGTCAACATCTCCCTGACCTGTGACATGCTCCTGCATAAACTTAAGTACCTGAATCTGTTTGTGATGGTTATGCATGTAGCGTCAAATGCACCAGTGCATGAGGCCCGTGTTTCGAGCGCGGTCCTGGGATGAAAATGGCGTCGCAGCACTTAAATGAGCGGCCCTTGGAAGCAAATGGCGACGGCGCACTCGCTCGTGCAACGTGTCTTGAGCGTTTCCACAACAATGGCCGGCGGTACTTGAAAGCGCTAACCTTATCAGGGGATTTCAGCATAAACCGCTGCGCATTCGTAGCCAAATAAATTAATTTTAGCCCCCTGACCAGCGTCCGCTAGTGTCTATTGCAGTAAGTTGAGTTCCGGATCGAGGCTTGTTTGGCTGAATGAGTTGCACCACCGGCGTTCATTGCTTGACACCAGCAAATGCATTGAACACTCTCATTTAGATTACATCTTCGACGACCAAACTTCGACGAAGTTGTTTTAGGAATAATAGGAAATGTTTGTGCTGTGATGTCAATAGTTTCTACACTAACGTTTTAGCTGTAGAATTATTTTCTATCCTCTATTGACTGCCTCCACGGGCCCCACGAGCAGCCAGTGGGAGCTACGTCGTCATGAAAGCAACCAAAAAACTTTGTTTCGATGCCACGCTTTTGTTTTGTATTCTTACTTACGAAGAGTTTCAGGCTGTGTTGGAGGCATAAGTTTTGTTTTAAAATCAAAGCAGACGATGTCTGATAACAAATCTCCCCTTTCTCGCCAAAGCAATTTCTCTTTTTAAAACATCCTCATAAAAAAGGTGTTCGTGTTGCGAGTTACCTCAAGCAAAAACGGCGGTTTCGAAACACGACGAAGAGGATTCGGAACATTCAAGCAGATGTCTTACGTCGAGGGCAACAGACGACAGATATTGGCACGCTGTTCGCGTAATTTAATAAGATAAGATACGATAAGATAAGTTTATTTGATTACAGAAAAGCTCTCATACATTCCTGCTCTCTTAAGCGTAGATGCGCTTGTATGCGCAACCTAACCTTCTAATCTGCCACTGACGACTGTAAATACAGTCCACACTGTTCCTGAGAAACCTCACGGAAGTTTCTTTACAATACTTCTCACACTAGCGTCAAAATCAAATTTTTATTCATTCCATAGACTCTACAGCGTCGCTGTTTCAAAGTAGAAGACAGCAGGTTGAAGATTGCAGGATGGCGGTGCGCAAAGTTAGCTCAATGTGCGATTCGCTAAGCAGCGCCATTGAAATAACACTTTAGCAGCAGCTGAATATCTTCAGAATTTATTGATTCGTGATATATGAACTAGATTGGTGCTACAACTTCTCGGTGGCACACGGGATTGTTTACGATGTCTGATGTGCAATAAAAAATTAGTAGTTTAAGAAGGTTTCTGCGTAGCAGGTCCTTTTTCGCGTTATAGACCCCTTCAAAAAACATGGCACCCCCCAGCCCTCTCACCGAAGCTATACTGACATGTCCATTATGCTACAGTGTTTATGTTTACACATTTGTGCTCATGTTTATGTTTATTTTATTTATTGATGCTCACTAACATTAACATGACTTCCCGGTGGTGCACTACAACACAGACGAAGAAAAAATATGCGCACACAAATCAAAAACTAACATTACACAAAATGCCAAATGAAAAATATAAATTTTAATATAGTTTTGAGATTGCTAAGTTTTTTTTTTTTTTAGATTAGCTTAAACATATAAACATATAAATGGAAGGTGGCGAAACACCGTTAAACAACATTTCCATTCGGGTGACAGGTGAAAGCAGGAAGTGTCCACCAACCTAAAACAGTTGTATTGACCTCAAAGAACAATATGGCTGATGTGACTACCCCATGAGTGACGGTGGCTGAGTCAAGGTGCGGTTAACTTTGTCTATTATAGCGAAAGAAAGGCGTCTAGTCATAACCAGCACAGAGCATCTTCTGCGTGCCGGGGAGCGGCGGTGATCCGCCGCTGCTTATGTTTCAGCCAAGAGAGAGACGGAAGAGGGAAACTCCGCCGGGGCCCCGCTTGCGAAATCGGGGGTGTCGGGTTGCTCTTCGTCGGTCAGGGAACATGGCTCGTACCGCTGGCTCGTACGGCGCGTACGTAGCAATGGCAAACAGAAGCGTACGGTTTATGCTTGTCTGTGATAGAATAGAAAACTTCGAATAGTAGGAAAGCGGCCGCCTCCGCGTGAGGAACATCGCGTTGAACATACCACAGGGCGCCAGCGCTCTTTTCCCAAGCCCAGCCTCGTCTTGCATGCATGCGACAACCACGAGACATGACCCTGTCCCAGGGTGTAAGATAGACCGGTGGGGAAACGGCCTATAGAAGCCTACCGCAGCGCCGTGACCGGATTGTGTACTCGTCTGCTTGCGGGTACCCCCGCTTTGCGACAGATGGCGCTGCAGCGAAAGGAAAAAATGAGTACATTTCGATTCATCATCGTCATCATCTGGCGAACGCAGCGATGAAGGTGCAGGATTTGAAAAGGGTGCTGAAGGCACGGGGCCTCTCCACCGCTGGCACCAAGAGTGAACTCGTGGAACGCCTACAAACAATTGGGGATGCTCCCAACGACATTCCGCAGGATCTGCATGGTGTCATTTCCAGTCTGGAGTCCCCGGGCAGCCGCAACATGATGGCAAAGGAAGACGAGGTGACTTCCGAAAACAACGATATCACGACAGCTCCTACGGCTACACTGCCCAATGTCCAACGTAACCTTCAGTCTCAGGAGCTCCCGGGCAGCTTTGAGGCGGCGACCGAAGATGGAGGGAGTCTCCCGATGACAGCCAAAGTCGACACGGAAGAGTATGTTGATTGTGCTGACGAGCTCTTAACCGAGACGACATCTGCTCCAATAGTGGCTCGGGACAGTGCTTTTCCGGCCCCCTTAACGCTGCTAGGGGATGCACAGGGCCAGGACGGGCTGCAGTGCCATACCCCCGTGCAGTTTCCAGAAACCAACACGCTCACGGACTCTGGACCTACTGCCAAGGAAAGTCTGTACGAACACAAGGAAAGAGGTACAGATAAGAGACAGCTTCACCCGTCTGCGTCGACCTACGACTTGGTAGTAGAAGAGATGACCCAGAAGGCCAACGAAGATAACATGTCATCGTCAGACAGGGGGCTTGTGAGCAAGGGGTGGACAGAGGAGCGCGCAGGCTATAACTACAGTGTTTGCACCTCACTCGAGTGTGCACAAACATCGCAGCAAACTAGGCTTGAAGAGCTCGAAAGTCAAATGAGTGAACTGACCAATCGTCTACAACACGCTGATGCAGAGAGGAAAAAATTTGACCAGATGGCTCAGCGGCTGAAGAGGCTTGAAAATATGTGGCAAGAAAGGTTGGAAAGCAAGGAAGCACTGCTGAGTTTGATGGCCCGATGCGAGGGACTCGAAACAAGGCTCAACAGATTGCTGAATGATCAGTTGGCAGACCTGCATGTGGCGTCACAAGAAGACACCTGCGACGACCAGGGGGTACTCTCTACCTCGGCGCATAAAACGCAGGCGTCCCAGACAGATTTACTGGGTATTAGGGGCGTGGAGAAAGCAAATGAAGCTCAAGAAGCCGAGAGCAACAAGACAAGCGTGGATGACACGCGCCCAAAGTGTGCCTCAGGCGTCAATAGAGCTGACGGTAGTGAGGACAGACTAGGACGACAGTCACTCCTGTGTCCCCCAGGTAACAACAGGGAGACGTGCAGAACCTTAATGAGCCATGAAAAAGCCACCCAGCGATTCGTACGACCACCCTGGGGCGTAAAACGGGAGGTTTTAATTGCTGGAGACCACAATGTAGGGCAATTTGCACAGACTCTTCATGGAGAGATGACAGATGACCAAAGTTTTGAAATACTGATGAACAGAAAGGCGACTGTGGCAAAAGTTCATGCAATGATTGCAGAGTATGAAGGACAGGCGAGGAGTATTCCTAGGATGTACATCCTACATGTTGGGATGAACGACCTTTTGCAAGGACACCAACCGGAAGCAATTGTGGAGTGCCTAGAAAACAAGTGGAGAACGAGACAAGGTGCCCTGGTGGTATGCTCTATCCCCGAAGTTACGAGCAGAGGCAAGGAGATGCAGGCAGCAGCTATGCTGTTAAATGCCAGGCTCAAAAAAAAGTGCAAAAAAATACGAGCCAAATATGTGGACCTAACTCGGGACTTAGCGATCACAGCCACAATGAAGAAGGACGGGCTGCATTACAATAAAGAAGGTACCCACGTGGTGACGGGCCGCTTAGCAGAAGTCGCGGAAACTTTTTTAGGCGAGCGGAGGAAGAGGAGAAGCAACACAGGAGGTCATTGGTATCCCAAGCAGTTGGACGAAAAAAGCCTGACACAAAATACAGAAGAAGTAGTACACCACCAGGTACGCCGCCGAGGCCTGGAAGGAAGTCAGGTGCACGACAGCAGACCGGAAGCTCCATCGCCGTCCAGAGAGACCTGGATGGGATACCCCCCAAGGCCGAGATTCAAGTCGGACATCAGGGGTCAAGTGGTGCGGCCAATCATGAAATGCGCCACAATGCAGGGGAGCGCGCTCCCAGAAAAGAAGTCTCTCATGGGGGAATTAGCACCAGCCAGAGAAAGAACCCCAGCGGTCCCGGCATCGACGTGCCTCCATCTCAGACAAATGCCACCACCAACTTGCATGGACCCACCATGGGTGGCGATGCCGAACCCACGGCAAATGAATATGGGGCTATACCCGTTTGTGCCCAACTCGAGTATACCAGGGTGCTATCCACTGGACCCACCCCCATGGATACAGGCTATGGTGGCACAGACTGTTCGGAGGCAGCTGGAGACCAACGGACAGGAGTAAGACAACCCAGACGCTGTAACGACGGTGATGTAGTGAAGGGCCGAGTTGTGAGGAGAAGACGGCGGAAACACCAAAACACGGTGACGGAAAGAGTTGGGTTTCTCAACCTCCAGGGAGCAAGACGGGACCAGAAATGGCAGGAGCTCTATCAAGCGATGGACACTGAGAGCATCGCGCTTTTTGGGGTTGCAGAGACACACCTTCGTGACCTTGAGGAACCGCCTATTCACCCGGACTGGCAGTGGACCGGGTGCAACCGGCAGGAAGGCCAGCGAAAAGGAGGGGGAGTAGGAATCCTATGCCGCAGCTCGGCATCCTGGCAGAGGGAAAACAAGACCTGCCAAGACCACATCTGAGTGACAGGAGAACTGTTACAATATCCAGTGGCAGTGTGCGTGGTTTATCTTGCTGTGGGAAGTGCGCGGGAGGATGAGAACCAAGCGAGTGTGACATGTATTGCCAGTGATGCGAAGACCCTCGGCGTCGGTAAGAATATTTTGATCATGGGAGATTTCAACGGCCATCTTAGTGAGTTGGACGGGTGGGAGGACAGTAATGGGCGGCGGCTCCTATGGCTAGCGGAAGAGCTGCAACTTGAGGTACTCAACCTGCGGTCAACATGTGAGGGACAGTTCACATGGTGCGCTCGAGGAAGCAAAACCTGTATTGATTATGCCTTAGCGTCTCACCGTCTCGGGAAAAGCATTGCTCGAGTTTTGATAGACGAGGGCGGCGAGCACAGCCTTGGCAGTGATCATAATCGCCTCAGGCTGGACTTCAGCAAGGCCACCTGGAAAAAGACACAGGAACGATATCAACGCCCACGGCGAACTTATTTGAGCAAGCGGACAGTGGCGACTATCATGGAGACATTTGAGAACAGTGAAAGCAGGAAACAGGCAACTGGATATCAAGCCTACATCACAGTGCTTAAAGACCTGATTAAGCGACACGCACCAAAAAGGCTCGCTGGACGCAGACGACGTAAGAGATGGTGGGATGGTGAGGTCAAGGCAGCCATTCATGCCCGGCAGGAGGCTAACCTGCATCACCGAATGGCGCTCCGTACAGGAGAGACACACGAGATTGACAAAAAATGGCACAGTTATCAAGTACTGAAAAACAGTGCTAAACAGTTGGTCCAACAGAAGATAAGGACTGCGGATCTGGCTATTGTCCGGGACATTAGATGCAGCGGCAGGGACGCACCGAGGAAGTTCTGGGCCTACCTCGGAACGTTGGATGGTAGAGACAAGGAAGCAGTCATTATTGACGAAAGCACAGGGGAGGAACCTAGCAACCTTGGCACCCACCTCTCGGATTACCTGAGGAAGAACTTTACCACCGAAGAGGATACATCCTCTCAACTGACGGTACACACAGTAGAGCACTCGCAGGAGGAGGTCATCGGGTGGGTGGCAGTCTTACGGGCCTTCGCGCATTTGAAGACGTCTACGTCTCCGGGCCTGGACGGGATTCCGGCTTCGGTTCTTAAATCGATGGGAACGAAGACAAGGCAGCAGATGGCAGAGATCTTCAGTGCAATCTTCAGTGGCTCAGAACCCGTGACCCCAAGACTGGAGGCTTGGTCGGGTTGTCTTGGTCCCTAAGAAGGGAGGCAACCGACAACATCTTCAGGACTATCGGCCACTTACAGTGACTTCCACCATCTACAGAGCGTTCGCACATATAGTGAAAGATTACATGGCAGCATGGGCAGAGGAGAATGGGGTGTTAACGGAGCTGCAGGGAGGCTTCCGTCGGGGTCGCCGACTGGAGGACAACATTTTTACGATCACCCAGTGTATTGAGGTCGCCCGCAAGGAAGGAAGAAAACTCCTGTGCTGCTTCCTTGACATTGCGAAAGCTTACGACAGTGTACCCCACGAGTTATTGCTCCAGCACCTAGAACAGTTAGACATGCCACGGCAGTGGTTGGCCCTCGTCCGATGCCTGTATTCGGGCAACGCGGTGACAACAGAGTTTAATGGTGCCAAATCGGAGCAAGTGACTGTAACAAGAGGTCTACGACAAGGCTGTCCGCTTTCTCCTCTCTTATATATACTCTATGTGTCGGGGCTAGAGAGGCGCTTGCTCCAGTCGGGGGTAGGATTCTCTTTCACCCATTTAGAAAAAGGAGAGCCAGTGAACTGGACGCTACCAGGTCTCACCTTTGCGGATGACATCGTACTTACAGCGGAAAGTGTAGAGTCACTACAGCAGCTTTTAGTCATTTGTGTAGAAGAGGCGGATGCGCGCTGCCTTCGCTTCAACAGCAAAAAGTCGGCAGTCGTGCAACTAGCCGGACCTGAAGAGCCGCGTCTTGGTCACTGCGTGCTGAAGGGCGAACGAATCCCCCTGCAAGACACCTATAAGTACCTGGGTATTCTACTCACAAATAAGCCAGAATACCTAGCGGAACACCATCTTCACCTCAGAAAGACGGCCGTGCGAAACACCAGTGTCCTTCGCAAGCGTAACCTATGGAGCTGCAATCGATTTCTGGTTACAAGGGAACTCTGGAAAGCAGCCATGGTCCCTGGCCTAACGTTTGCTAATGCTGTGGTGTGCATTCCTGGAGACGTGAGGAACATTCTGGAGCGCCGGCAGCGCGAAGTTGGGAGGCAGGCCCTAGGCTGCCATGGCATGGTGGCGAACGAAGCGGTCCAAGGAGATCTTGGATGGTCATCGTTTGAAGCCAGAGAAGCAGCTAGCAAGATTGGCTACGATGGGCGTCTGCGACTCATGGACCGAGGACGGTGGACCAAACGACTATTTGTGTACATACACTTGACAGGGATACAGACAAAGTGGAGAAAGCGACTCTACCAGCTGGAAAAGAAATATGGCTTCTTTACTGTGCCCGTGGCTGCCACTACAGAGCAAAAGTGGGAACTGGAGGTGCGGAAGAGAGTGCGCGAGGAAGAGGCTGTGCAGTGGTCGGAGGCGGCCCGCTCAAAGTCAACCCTGCAAGTTTACAACCGCTGGAAAAGTGAAATATCGACAGAGACAACCCTGTATGATAATAGCCTAGGCAGCCGCCTGCTTTTTGAAGCACGTGCGGGAGGGCTAAGAACGCTAGTGTACAGGCAGCGTTTTGACCAACAGGTACAATCAACATCATGCCGGGCATGTGGCGAAACCGAGGAGACTATCAAGCATATTGTGCTCTCCTGCCCAAGTCTCGTACCAAGACACCCGGTAGATTGGGGCCAGGCGCCAGACAACGGGCTGCATCTAGACGAGGCACAATCACACGAACAATTTCTGGCAGAAGCCCTCGGCTTCCGAGTTGGGGACACAGGCAGGGATGCTGTGTGCTGGCCCAGTGCGGACTTAAATCGCGCTGCAGTGGCACTGCAGCCCAGCTGCAGCGACGCAGTCGAGAGGACTAAAAGGAGGCTGGAGGACTGGTGGCGAAGAATGCAACAGTAGTGCAATTTTTTTTTCTCTCCGTTTTTATTTGGCTAGGTCTGATTTCTATTCAAACCGCCCGCTTCAAAGGGAACAGCCATAAAATCATCATCATCATCATCATCAAGAAATCGGAATCGGATTTGCGTGGAACTCTATAGGAGACTGCGCAAAATAAACCGAGAGCACGACAGTCTTTCATTAAAAATCCACAAAAAACCATCTCCGTCAGTTTAGCCGGTCGCCATCGGTCGCCCACCCGGAGTGAGAGCTCGCGGTGCACCACATAGATGGCGCCACAGAAAAAGAGAAAACCAACGGGGACACAATGCGGTCACTCATTTGGCTCTCGTTTCCCCACCTGTCTATCTTACACCCTGCCCTGTCCAAAGAATTCGGGTTTTATCCTAGTCTTTTTCTTTTCTTTTTTTTCGGTCACAGCAGTACGGCAAGGTACAGCACGAGGTCATCGGGATTTCGACACCAGCGCCAAGCGCGACTTTCAACACCCTTGGTTTTACACTGCCATTAGGACACCGCCGCTGTTTTTTCCACTATATTTAGTCCTGTTCACTGTAACCCTACCAAAACTTTGAAAACTCTGCAGGATAGCAAATATATAAACTCCCTGAAGCATTAATTTGCATAACCGCATTATCTAGCTCACCATATTCACCTACAAATTATATAAACTTATTAGCGCTCGATGGTTTTAGGCTTACTCTATGGCTTACGTACTCAACCTAGCCAGCCTAGCATGGTCGACGTGGCTGCCGTCACCGTTACTAGATCAACTCAGTTATGGAACTTCCCATAGACGCTGTACATTGGAGGGGGTCCGAAACCGTGTCCGATTTTTTGGCAGCTAGGTGGCGCTGCCGGCGCATTATTCCGATTATTTCACGCGTTTTCGTCTGCTACTGCTCCGCGGCTGCTTGCGAGTCCCGACTCCTCTCGAGGTTCAGCATGGTTTTTGGTTAATTTTAGCCCTTTCGCCAGTAAAAATTACAATTTGAACATAAAAAGCGCTACGACCGTTTTGGCATACGCTTTGCATTATTGTAAAATGCTGCTGCCTTAGCTGTGCTGACAGCGCGAAGCGTTTCGAAGAACCCAAATTCGTCGGCGCCCATATCCGGTGGCTACAATCAGGGCAAGTTTGTACATACTGTAATAGTAGATGTGCCGATGACTACCAACTGCAGCAGAAACAATTTGAAAGTCGTCTGCTACTGTCAGAAAAAGCGCTACGAACATCCGTAAGCTCAGTAGGCCAGATACAACGGCCATGTACGATCTCTATGGCAACGTCATAGTCAACGCCATCAAGTCCAACAAAGCTTTGATGCACAAATTTCCCGACTTCACAATGCCGGATATCCAAAAACCTTATTGGCTTCCATATGTGAAAAAATAGGCCGCAGTGTCTAGAAGAACAACGCCCAAGGTGACGCACAAGCAAGGAAAACAAAGATGCCCTTTGCAGTAATCCCGTACATTCATGGGGTCACCCACAAACTGAAAAAAATAGCAAACCGGCAAAACGTTCAAGTTGTGTGCTCGGCCCTCAATAAGGCATATTCCCTATGCCGCAAGATTAATCGGACACAAACGGACATGAAGGACAGGTGTGACACCCGACACAAGACAAAATACCTTCCGTGCCAAAAATGAGTCGTTTACAGCATACCGTTAACTTGTGGACGATGCTATATTGGACAGACAGGGAGATGCATAAATGACCGTGCACGTGAACATGCGGCCAACGTTAAAAATCTCGCGGGACCAGGACACCTAGCTGCCCATCGTAGAACTTGCAAGTGCAAACCAAATCTTGAGCAAGCCAGCATCATAGGGCACCATAAAAACCAGCTTGCAAGGGAGATGTTGGAGGCCTTGGCTATAGACAACGAAGAAGAAAACTGCGTGAGCTCCGCTTCAATAACCCTACAACCGCAAGAAAACCTCTTTTTGAAGGGCGCCCTCTCTGCTAAGTAAAAATAGGAATAAGAAAAAGAGGAAAAAAAATTGATACGCAACAGATTTAGTAGAAGAGGAGGACGATCTATTAAAATAGTTGGTAGTCCAGCGAGTGGTTGTCTTTTCTGTGTCTCCTTCCTTAAATGTTCAGCTGGTTCCACCCACCACCCATCATCTATGGCAAAGGCCACAAGCGCGCCGTCAATGATGATGATAGCGAGTATTAATGCGGTGGGCGCGCCCTCTAACAGGCGCCACCCAAAGGGGCCCCCCTCCGGAGCGGAGTTCCAGAACTGAGTTGGTTCTAATAACGTCGGCTGCCGTTGGGCCCGGCGCTGGGACTCACGAGGGATCGAGGGCGGAGGGACGCAGAGAGACAGTGTGCTCTCACCGGACGTCACCCAAAGCGTGTTTACTCGTCTCCAGTATCATATATCGGAGGCCGGGAAGGCGCCCCTTGCAGCCCCGCAGGACCGTACAAACTATAGACGCTTTGCACAGGCGCCAGATTGCAGCTTCCATTGCTGACCTTCTCTTGTCTTACCGATATGCCAAGCCACTGAAGCGGGCTTTGACGAGCCTTTACAACTGCCAATGATGACGAGAAGGACGTAATAGGATATAAAGTGGCAATAACTTGTCCTGTTGTGGTAATGATGGAGCGAAGTAATCAAAGGAAGAGGAAACAAAAACTGAAGGTCGGTTATGGCGGCGCCCATGCACAGTGATTGCAAAGCATCTATACACCAACGTTGGTATACCTTAGCGGCCTCCACAGCCGGTGCATTTTGCACATGCTACTCGGCATAACCTACCAGAAGAGTTTGAAAATTTCTCTGGAGTCGCCAATACGGCGACTCCAAGAAACTCGAGTCCAGTGAAATGAAGCAGAAAAAGGTGGCAGAAGGCTTTGACCGTGCGTCACGGTCAAAAGACAAAAACGTGAAGTTAAAAAAAAAGCACGCAATAAAAGTAGCCAATTGTCCAAACTCTATGTTTATCAATAGCAGGCTGAACATTTATCTTGATTTACTTTAGATTGAATTTAAAGGGGGGGGGGGGGGGGCAAGAAATGTGTTGCTGTGGTCAGGCTTGATCATTGATAATAAATGAGAGAAGACTCCCTAACCAGAGAGACTTCTCTCAAATGTTCACTTCGAAGGATTGGTCGTATATTTTGTCGTAAATAAAAAGTGGGCCACAGCCTTAATATATTGATATGCAGAATTTCTCGCTCGTTTTGGCGCGATAGTCTACAGTGCTTCGTGCACCTCGTGAACATGGACCACCCGAGCTCGCGCTGCCCGTGCACCGTGGAATCCTCGACATTCGACGAGCCTCCTAGTAGCAAGCGAACACGTCCGGACCAGCGCCCTGTGGGAACAAGACGCCTACTGGAACGCCACTTGAGCGCCGAAGCTGGAATCTCCCGACGGGACTCCGGGGACCCCAAGGCCCCACGCTGTCCCGGCGGCGAGGGCTCCTGACCACGAGGTGCACCAGGCCCCGCCGCGGTCGCCGCCAGACGAGTCGGACGCGCTGGTCTCCGCTGTCTGCGTCGCCCTCACCCTCGTAGTAATGTTCGCCCTCATGGTGGCGCTTCAAATCTACCTCGTAGAATCGTCCACTATCCAGGACTTACTCGGCTTTAATATGAGCTTTAACCCCGATACACTGTTCGTTTCCAACGTCACCAGATCCGCTCGGACACTCCACGACACCACCACCCCGTTGAACCTCCACGGTCCGAGGATGGGTAATATCCGGTCCACGACGAGCCTACGGACGACTCGGACCACTCTCCCGACAACGCTGCCGACAACCGCTTCCACGCTGCTCCCTGGTTCCGAGTCAAACGGCTCGCTCGTCACCGCACCAGACCTCGCAGATTGGTTCACTCTGGCAGCTGCTCCGATGTACCAACGATTCCGGTCGCCCTGCGTCTACAAGGCCAGAGCCAAGGGCCGGGCCCGCGGGGGTCGCAACTACGGTATCGGCGCTTTTCCGTACCATCTATGCACGGACGCCGTGTACTGCTGCGCAACCATCGACCCCGTCGACGCCACGGTCAAACCCGGCAACGCGTCTTTCGACATCTTCAAGGATGGCTTTCGCCGGTTCCGGGCCCTAAAGACCAAGAACGCACATCTTCGCGTCTGGCTGGCCCTGGGCGGTGGCGCCAACTCGCCCAACGACCGCGTCATGTTCAGCAGAATAGCGCGGGACGAAAACCTCTCCGTCCAGTTCGCAGCCAACCTGGTCGATTGGCTGGAGACGAATACGTATGACGGTGTCTATCTATACTGGAAGTACCCCGAGGCGCACGACACCGGGTACCTGGTCGACTTGATGCGCACAGTCAGGTACACATTTCGGCGGCTGGAGCTCTCCCTCGGCGTCGTGGTGCCCCTCGACCATCGACTCAGGGAGCGCTTCGACATGCGCGAATTGGTCGACCTTCTGGACGACTACAGCATCCTGGTAGATCCGATGGAAGAGCCGCGCTCTTACGGCCGGACGGCGCTGAAGTGGACGCAGGATACCATCGACCGCTACGCCGAAGTCTTCCGCGAGACGCAGTACACGCTCAAGGGACACCGGCGTAGCGGTAGGTTCCAGCTGTGCTACCCGCTCCTGCTGGACGGGATAGCCTACACTTTGTTCAGTCAGGACAACACTGCAATCAACGAGGGAGTGGACGCGTCGAGTCCAGGACAGGCGGGACATAGCTCGAAATGGCCGGGAAGACTGGCTTATGACGAACTCTGCCGAAGGCGTCGTTGGGACGTCGCTGAAGACCGGGCCTACTGCAGGGCGGCCCTCTACGGCAGCCAGTGGATCTCGTACCCGACGCCAAGCACAATTGAAGCTTTTGCTAGAGGGCTTATTAAGGCGACGGGGATGTCCAGGTGCCTCGGCGTTTGGGACCCCTTCTGGGACGACTTCGCCGGGCACTGCGGCAAGGGGTCCTACCCACTAGTGGCGACACTGTTCAAAGTGGAACGTTCGCCGGGTAGGGCAGGTCGCAAGGCCTCGACCAAAAGATTGCTCAGCTGAGGGCTCCTTTTCTTTTTTTTTTTGTAATTTTTATTTGTGTTTGTATTTTACTATTTGCATTATTTTCCTGTGCTTTCCACCATTGCTTGAATTAATTCATGCACTCGAATATTGAACGAGCGCAATGTTCTTATTAAAGTTACGTTATGAATACTTGTTCTGGGATGATTTTCAAGCACTCGCTTCAAAACATTTGGCAAATCAATATCTGATACAAAAAAAAATATTCGTTAGTTGTTCATACAGCAGACATTTAGCCTGCCATAAAATGGCGACATTATTACCCTCTGTGGATGAGCAATATATCCAGTACAGTACGACCGCTACCTTGGGGTCTTAAACGTGTACCACGCAGTAGTGATACACGATCACACACCGGTATGATGATCATCCAGATCGAAACGGTCAGGGACGGTGATTGAAGCCATGATCCCTAGGTTATATCTGGTGCGCACATGGTTCCTGTTTCACATATTTAAGACCAAGCTGCGTGCAGCGCCAAGGGGCGAAGTGTCTGTAAAAGCAACATGACTGTACTCTGTTTCATACGTAGCGTACAACGCTGCAAAAAGATGCTGGCGTAAGCATGGAGTAAAGGTACGTTTATACTGCAACGAAACTTCGATCGGCGTGGCGTATGGAGCAGCGCGCGTAGATACAGATTGGTCGCAGATATCGAGTTTCTGGTTGCCGGCCAATGAAAGGCGCGCGTTCTGCGCTACGCTGCCTTCACTGCGCTCAACGTCGGAGTATAAACAGCCCTTAAGATCTCAACCATCATTTGCACGCGTTTTCGCGCAAATGAAATCATAGATAAAGCCACGCGCTGGCGCCACTAGCCTTTACAGTGTTGTACAGTATAAACGGAGTACACGCCTTTCCAGAAAAGCGTAGGAGAGAGCGTTAATTGCTGTGTTAGTGTGTTATGCACGCGCACTTTCTGGCTGGCCGCAATAGTATGGTGCACTAGAAGCTGAGGTGTGCCAAACGCCCCGTCGCTGCTTTGGAAGAGGGGGGACCTTCCGTCGGATTCCGCCGTTCCGGCGCGGGTACATTGAATATAGCGGCGCGCTGTCTTCTATCTATTCTAAGAAGCCAGCTGGGCGTAAGATGTGTCTTTTCGATCGTAAGAAATCCAGCCGAACCAGTGGCACAGACAATTTCTTCGATCGACACGGTGCTCACACAGCTCAGTTACAAGGTGGGCCGCAAACGGGGAGACTCTATGGCCTGCTTTCGTAAAGACCAGGCAGGGCACGGAGGCGTCCGCGGCGCTCTCCGTGCCCTGCCTGCCAAACGTGTCGCTCGCGTCGCCTATTGGGCCGGCGCCGGACAGTTTTCGAGTCGGCCACAAAGCATTCGCGAATAGGGAGCTCCGCAATTGAAACAAGAAGCGCTTCTAGTGACATTGTGTAAAAGCACGGCACTGTGTGAAATCTATTTTGCAATTTATGATCTGGACACGAGATTTCACCGCTTCGTCCGCGCCGGTAACGATACCCGATACAATGCCGCCCCCTTTGCGCATACATCGTATCGTTATCGGGTATGGTCATACCCGGTAACGATACGATGTCGTATCGGAGGCGATCTACTAAACTCTCTAAACTGGACTTTGCTCCGTTTATTGGGCTTACCATGGACCTCCACATTGTAACGTTGCTTCACATGGCCTCCAACGTGAACTCCAACATGGCCTCCTGTACTATCTGCAAGTTCGCGCAACGGGCGTTTCGGGGATCATACCTCCAGATCATTAGTACATTTGACATTTGATCGGAACGAGATAAAAACTGTAAGCGCAAATTAATCTCTTGAAAAGCGCCAACCTTGTATTCAAGGTAATAGAGCCAAGCATCGCGGAGTAGAGGCAGATAGAACTACGAGCTCGAGCAGCAATCTTCGCTTGTGTTTGATTTCAGTAGTCTGGATGCCTGGTTTTTATTTGCAGTGTGAGTAGAACCGAACCTCTCTGTTTATTACCTATTGGCAACTCGAGTGAAAATTAGGGCTGGGCGTCGATTAAAAATTTTAACCCGATTAATCGCTACCCTTTAATCGATTAATTAATCGATTAATCGGTTGACTTTAGTAAAAAGCAAAAGTAGACATTTTGTCCTTACAATTTGTTTTATTGTATGATAAACGGCGCATATATACAAACTTAATTGAGAATAAACGTTGATGTAACGCACTCACAGATCACAACCCCAGCTGCGGAGGCAAAGAAGTTTGTTGACATTTTCCGGCAGGAGCGAGTTTCTTTGTTTGTTGACGATCATCCCTGCTGCGCTGAACAGACGCTCGCAGGGCGTTCAGGTGACTGGGACACACATCACACTCTTCACAATTGGCACAATTTGAGGAAACAGGGAGCCCTGAGCTCGCCACCACTGTAGTGGGTCCAGTTCATCGTCCGTCAGCTCGGCCATCGATCGATAAAGCGACAATTGGCAGGAGATGGTGGGTTCTTCATTTTCCTCCGAGAAAACGTATTTTCTTTTTTTCTTGGGCGTTAGATCAGTAGAATCGTCCGAAGACGCATGTGTTAGCTGGGAAAGCCTTTCCCACACAAGTTCGCGGCGATCTTTTTCGATGCATGCGAGGCTCTTGAAACGAGGATCGAGACACGTAGCCAGTTCATAGTCGTTGTATTGCGGCCACGCGCGAGGCCTCTCATCGATAGAGTCCACCAGCATGGCCTTGAAGCGGCAGATGAAGGCAGGGTCACAGTCATTCGTCTTCATTTTATTCTTTAGCAGTTTTAAGGCTGGAATAAGTACAGACCGAGTAACGTACTTGTCCCCTCCAAGGAGCTCAGTAATGTCGAGCAGGGGCTTCAAAACTTCCCGAAGCTGCTCCAACATGTCCCAATCGACGTCTGTGAGGTGGGGAATCGACGATTTAATGGTACTGCTGTCCTCCACGGAGCGGCGCAAAGGCTCCTTCAGTTCAAGCAGGCTGGTTATCATTATGTACGTGCTGTTCCACCGTGTTGCGATGTCCTGCTGAAGCTTCTTCTTAGGTGCTCCGAGTTCAGCGGCATGTTTTGAAAGGACGGCCTGGTTGTTCGAGCTGTGCTTAAAGTGACCCACAGTACGACGACAGGCGGCTAGCAGTCGCTCCACACCCGTCACGCTGAGCGCCTTGTGGACGCACAGCTGAAGCGTGTGAGCTGCGCACTTCAGACTCTGAAAATTTGCTCTCTCCACCCCAAGACAGATGTTGCGGGCGTTATCGGTACAGACAGCTTTTACCTTTTCAACGATTCCCCAATCTGTAGCAGTCTCCAATACCTCACTGGCACATTGTTCCGCTGTATGGCGCTCAGGTACGTTTCTCACCTGCAATGTTGCCGATCGAAGCATCCAGTCGTCGTCGATCCAATGCGCCGTTATCCCGAGGTAGCCGTCATTGGCGATGGAGGTCCAGAAGTCCGCTGTTAAGCTGATGAAGCTGGCTGCCGAGAGTTCTGCTTGAAGACGCTCCCGTCTCGAGGTATACAGGGCATCCACCTTGGCACTCACTGCACGACGGGACGGCGGCTGGTAAGACGGAGAATCCAAGGCAATCTGAAGAACTTTCGCTAGTCCGTGATCTTCCACAATGTTGAGAGGCCGGCTAGAAGAAACAAGCCAAGATGTAAGGGCTTGTGCAATAGTTTCTTCTTTCTTCAGAGAAACCGGCCTCGAAGAGAAAACGTCGATAGTCGTCTGCTTTTTTGCAGATGATTCTTGTTGCAGCGAGATGCTTGGGTGCTTAGCTCTGAGATGGTATTGAAGCGAGCTTACACTTCCGCTATATGCGAAAGCTTTTTTGCAGATGAGGCAGTGAACTTTCTTTAAGTCAAAAACTTCGCCCGCGGAGTTTACTTTAAACCCGAATTTCCCTGAAAGGTTGCCCTTCATACTCCTATATTCGTCCATGCCTGCGCAGGGTGTTGTGATGAGATACTTCTCAAACAAGTGACTGCGGCGCGACATGAAGGGAAGAGGAAAGACGGGGGCAAGGGAGACGGGGATAATTGGGGAGCGTCGATCCGTCGAGGACGTCCCTGAAGGTGTTATAGGAGTAGTACATGAAGGACAAAAACAGGATGAAACATCTTCGTCGTTCATGTAACTTTACCCGCACGCTCTAATTCCACGACGTCCTTGAAGCTTTCAACAAACAAAAAATCCCCGGCGAAGGAAAGGCCCCTTTTTACGGGGAAAAGGGAAACGAGCCAATCCGGCTGCGCGCGGCGCCAACTCGTCAAAGACGACGAGAGAACGGGGGAACATCTGGAAGCACTTTGCCACGGGCAGTGCAGGTCCGCCAAGGTCGTTGCGTCAAGAGGCAAAAGCGACGCCGAGAGAGAAATTCCAACCACACAAATAAAACACAGGGTCGAATACTGAAGCAAGCCACGACCACGGCCGGCTTTGCACCACGCTGAACGAGCGGAGAGACGAGCGAGGTCACGTTGTAGCGACCGCAAGGACAGAGCATAACCCACAATGGGGATCAAGGCAGCCTTCGGAAGAGCTCTAGCTTTGTCGCTGCAAACCCGTAAGCCAACATGCTTGCGTGCCTTCAAAAAAAAAAAAAAAAAGCTGCTGCGCGTGCTCAAAAAGAGCGCGTAGCTATAACGTCCAAATTCATGACCGAGGTCACCGGACTTCCGTAAAGCCTGCTTTCATTCTGCTTCTGTTTTCGATTTTTTCTTCCAATCCCGCGTGACTCACGACGAATGATTTGTTTGTTGGGTGTTTCCTACGAGGTGAACAAGGAGCAAGTTTGTATGTTCGTTTTAGAGGGAACGGCAGCAGGAGAAAGGAAAAAAACGTATATTTATTTACTTTTGTTCGCCTCATTTTAACCGATTAACTGGTTACAAAAATTGATCGCGATTAAAGCATTAATCGATTAATCGGAAGGTTAATCGATCAATTGCCCAGCCCTAGTGAAAATGGCGGAACATACTGGATAGAAAAGAGAGCTGTGGCGGCAGGTTCTCTCGCCAACCTTCTCAAGCGATATAGTAACATATATAACGGAAAGACGATGACAAAAAGCTTGAGGTACACCTCGTCGCCTCGTCGCCTTGTACCTCGTCGCCGCGCGCGAGCCAATGGGACTTTTTACATCAGGGAAACTTGGTGTCGTTTTTGCGCTTCAAACTGATGACGTCGGCTCGCGCTATGGGAAAGTTAATGCTTTCGCATTAAAGGCCCGTTCACACGATGCATTTTTCTCGAGCATCTAGTGTCGCGAAACGTAGTTTCGCGAAATGGTTGCGCCGTCTGAACGAGTCCGAAAAGGACGCGCGCATCTTAAAAAAGTTGCGCGCACACCTCGCTTCTCGAGCGAGCTTTTTCTGAAACTTTGCCGAGTCCTGTCAATCACTCTGAGGGCGCCGCCAAAGGCCGCTCAGAAACGTTCTCACGTGGCCTTTGAGGGGGGAGCGAGCTGTTTGAGAAGACCACTTCACTGCCGGTGTTGTAGCCGAGCCAAATCCGAAAAAAACCGAAACCACGAACGATGGATACTGCCGGCGCTTCCGCAAGCACGTCTAGCACCACTGAAGGAAAAATGATTAGCATATCGGAAAAAAAAATCCAGCGATGGACGAAGACGTAATTGGTGATGATGATAATTCACGTCTATTTTAGTCATAATTCAGAAATAAAACCTTGAGACAATGAAACAAAAAGGGACGTACACAGTACCGTCTCAAGACCAGCACAGCGTACAGCTCTCATTTGCTTCCACAACAGTCTTCTTCTTTGTCAACCTTCATCCAAATTATACATATTCAACAGTAAATAAAGTAAATGGCAGTAAATGACAATTCAACAACTAGTAAATGACAATTTAGGAGGAAATTAAGTAAATGGAAGTAAATGACAGCTGCATGCTGTGCTGGTTTTAAGACGGCGGTGTGTATGCCCCTTTTTGTTTCCTTGTCTTAAGGTTTTATTTCTTAATTATGATTGTTCACCAGCTCGCCTGCGTTTTGACTCTTAGAATGTGGCGGGAGATGGAGAACACGACGCTGAATGGCTAATGGTGATTATGATGATGTTGGCTTTCAACTGAAGCGCCACTTTATGGTCAACACCCGAACTATTTTTGCGAGTCTAAACGTCATCGTTGTTGCACGTGAAGCGGTACGTGTGAACGAGCACATTTCGCGAAACTTGAGTGTCGCGAAACTGTTGCGCGCCTAAAAGATGCATCGTGTGAACAGACCTTAAAAGAGGGACTTGTCCTCGTCTTTCTGCTATATATGTTACTATGCTCAACCATGGCCTCTGAGATTTTCGCGCGCTGGGGCTGCGCTCGGAGGCCATGTCTCAACCAACTAACCCACCAGGTAATTAATTGTATTACTTCTAAAGTGAATGCGAAATTGCGTGCTCAAAAAACACCGACGCATACTTCCAAGACATTGTATGCAATCGATAGACTTGCCATTTTAACGCGGGATCATTAAGGACATCGCGTCGCAGAAACGCTGGTGTCGGCGTAGGTAAGACAAGAAAATCCTGATTGGTCGATAGGGGCATGACGTCACAACCACATGACCTCACACGGAAATTTCAAACAACCCACAACGCTCACGTGAAACGTTACGTCACATGTGGAATGAAAGTGAGTGAAACATGACATGTAATGCTAAATAAAGGTCACCGCATGTCCCAAATGGTTTCACTTCAAATAGTATTACGTTTTCCTTGAAGAAAAAATTTGAAGAATTTTGGGCGGGGTTCGAATTTACGACTCTACCGCAGAGAGCCAGAAACGCTACTGACTGTGTAACGCAGACACACTTGCTCGGCTTTCGCGTTCCCCTCTAATGCCTGATTCACATGGTGCGAATTCGCCTGCGATTTCGCAATTGCGACGCCGTTCTTGCGGCACAACGCAGTTGCGGTGCGAATTCGACTAATTCGCAACTCCGTATTTTGCCAAACTTTCCTTGCGAACGGCCGCTCTTGCGAAGGAGACGGACAGCCAATCAAACGCGGCTCGTGAAAGACGTCACGGTGGTCATAGCAACGTGGGAATCAAAAATACGAAAAATGCGTCACCTACGTCGTCGTCTTCAAAATTCGCTGCGGGGGTGGGGCGGCGGATGTGCTTCTTCCATGTGAATATTTTTCGCCGGGGGATGTAAGCTTCAGTACGGCATTAAAACGAACTGGCGTTTGCGTACCACGAGAGGGTTGTGGTTGCTTCCTTTGTAAAATTGCAGGCGATAACAATTGACGCTTCTGTTCGATTACTTTGCGTAAGGGACTCGTGGCATAGAAGAACGATCCTTTCTTCAAATCTGTTTGCAGATGACGCGAAGGTCTGTCTAAAAACTGAGAAACGCTGAACAGAACCTTGTTATTAAAGCCATATGATAAAAATCGAGCTTCACACTTTTACGTATAATGAGAATAACTAACTTGATATGTAAACGCGCTGGACGCGTGCTACGCGAGCGACACGCGTGAAAAATGGCTTTAATTACAAAGTGCCGATCAGCGATTCTCGGTTTCTGGACAGACCTTCGTGTCAGATCCCCAAACAGATTTCAAGAAAGGGTCTTTCTACTTTTCAATGAGTCCCCTACGCAAATGTCACACGTGCCACGCGTGACATTTGTCATAGAAATCCTGTGACAATTTGGTTTTGTGCATAGTTTGCGATTATTTCACCAACATGATTGTTTTGGCTTTTTTTTTTTGCATCTGAAAACCTGTGTTTTTTTTTATTAATGTCGTTTCCTTTATCTTCAGTGTTTTTGTCATGTCCGCAATCGCTAATATTGTTTTGAATTAAAAAAAAAAAGCTTAACATTTTTGTTAGCTTGTTCATGCTGGCCTACACTGAGGAAGTACAGAATGTGTTTTGCACGTCCAGCGTGTCGTTCATTTCATGAAAGTCGGCCGATAAAACGAATTCTGTGTTTTGTAAAGACCCGATTGGGCAGCGTAGGTCCAACGAAAACAGTAAAATAGCACCTTACCCTGTGGGGAATCAGCCAGTACTCTGTCGATCTACTTTGGGCTCTACCTGCCACAAAAAGTGTCCGCCAGTTTGTCCGTAAAAGGGGCAAAGACCAGAACCCATTTTCTACAAAAAAATTGACTGATTTGCAGGCAACAGGTCCGGGGTGGAAATGAACTAGAGAGATGACATGATGCAGGGGTGATTCAGAAATCATTTTTTTATTGCTGGCTTTAAATGTTGAAAGATAACAACTAACAAAAGACAAAAAAGATGCAATTACAAAAGAAAAAAAAAATCAAGTACAGGCTCACCTTTTTGGCAGACATCAAATATGAATAAAGAGGAACATAACACGTTGCTGGAGTCATGGGGTGCACCGGCGCCACAAGGCAAATATTTGCATTGTGCGCCGGTGTTGCAAGGCCGCCGACTCATCTACGCACGCCACCGACGATCCGAGTACCCCTTGTCAATGGCCAGACGAAATCGACCCCTACGTGACCCGGAAGCTACAACGCAAGGCACGACGAGAAGGAAACTCGCCGTGCCTTCTGTTATAGTTTCGTCGTAACCACATAACCTCCTACAGCCCACCCCACACTGCAGAGAGGGCAGATGCTACGCTTCTTCGGCGTGTACAAGCACACTCCCTCTCAACACTACACTACCTCCAGCACGTTGCAGATTTACCTGAACCACCTAAATGCACATACTTCCGAAGACTACTCAAATAACTCTCACACACCAAGTTAAAAGGAAGCTGAAGCGGTTTTGTATTTGAGGAAACACACTTAAGTCGTCTTCATTTCACCTCCAGGATCTCGAATATCGAAATTATTTCTTTTATAATATGGGGCATGGAGGTTGCAGAAAATCATTTTCAGAGTACCACCGAAGGCCCTCCTTCCAGGAGCGTGTCGCCATAAAAGGAGTTCTCGGAATCCTCCTTCCAGCAGCGTCCACCACAGCTATGCACGCGTACTCTTGCTTTCTTTTTTTTTTAAGAAGGGCAGAAAAGGATGTTAACACTTGTGCCAGTACGGGGGAATACACCTGTCAAGCTAGGGATTGCATGCGCGGCCCTCGAGTGTCACGAGCTTAGCGGCCGAAAGGCCCTCTTATGACGCCACGACGGGTCGGGTGTTTTTCGTGTTTTCTCGCGTTAGGTTACATCTTCGGGGAAAACGAACGCGATATTCATATCCACGGGATAAAACTACGCTAGAATCAAGCTCTATCTCTTTTTTTTTTTTTTTTAAAGAAGTGTTCCGGCTTCCCTTTAAGGACTGCGCCTCAGCTCAGGATCTTGCAGAACGTGCACTGAAAACACTCGTCCCACTTATCCAACCAAGGATCTCAGAGTACTGTGTCACTCCTTTACGGGCGGCAGAGTATAAATTATGTCCACCCCTAGTTAAGCACATTAATAGCGTACATGAACAGGGAGAGTCCCTAATTTCATCCCCCTCCAGTAGCACCGGTCTTGGTACAATACAAATGTTTCACTTTCCCTGTTCAAAGTCCTAGTGGGCCTCACACGGAAGCCATCTCTCACCAGAGCGCCCGTTCAAAAGTAGCGAACTCGCAGCGGCAGAATATTGTTGTAATGGTGGCCTCGGCTCCCTGTTCCACCGGAAATAGGTCAGGCGATCCTCACACACAAAAACTTGAAAACTTCGTGATTTGTCACCATACCGCTGACACTACTTAGGATTTCAGTCCAGCGCGGTTCCTTTGCCATGACACTGCAGCTTCCTTTACCAAGTACCTGCGGTACAGGTCTCTCACTGCGGTGGCCACTATGTTGCATTTTCGGACAGATTGGTCGACGTGCCGCGATCTCAGCCTTGGTAGGTGGAGCAACGCGTTTGTCTGTTGAGAGACCTCCTTGCGCCACTGGCCATCAACGATGTTGCCGAAGTGGTCGACTTCAATCAGCATTGGCATTTAGCATGTGCAACTTGTCGTCTTGTAGGTAGTTGTGCAGTACACAAGCTGCGCGGACGACTCCAGTGGCGTGGTCTGGGAGGAGGTCGATTGGCCTGCGGAAGATGCAAAATCTAGTAGCCAAAATTTCGAATGCGTTCTGGACGCACCTTCTGGAAATGGGACAAAGACAACACTGTGATTTTTGTTATTATAATGCAAGTGCAACAATTCTAAAGGATATCTCGCTCTACGCAGTCGATATTTGAATATTTTTAGATAATCGCTGAGGTATCAACCAGGACAGGGCCTCGGAAAGTCCGACCTCAGTTGAAATGCCTCGTCTCCAACGAAGACGGACGCGGCGATAACATGGGAAGATGGCAGCAGATTTGGTGGTGGACAATTCAAGGCAGCTTGACTGAGGCACTGTCTTAGCCTTTGATGCCTTGAAGACGCCACCATCACTTTGGTGGCCATACGCTCCAGCGTCTGTGGCCATAAACCTCGACTTGCTGTCCACGACGGCCATCAGCACTACAGAGTAGGTTACCCTGAAAAGCCGAATGTTACGTCACTTCATGCGCTCTTCCAAAACATGATATGTGTTAAAGTAAATTTGTAGACCCATAAACAGCACCTTGTAGTTATAGTACAGGATTCAAGAATCGGCAAGGGCTTCGATATGTCCGTGTTTTCCGTCAACGTTCCCCACACAATGAGGAAACTTCCGCCCTGTCTCAAAGCCCTTGGCAATTTCCCTTGGTCTGTGATTCTTGATGGGAGCTAGAAGTACAGCACAATTAGTTCACACATGGTTTTACGTTGTTATTTAAAAGCCGTTCATGTAATCTTTACCTATAGTAATACTGGTAATAAATGCATCCTCAAATATGAGAAATACTTGTTGACGCTTAACAATTGCGAATACTTTTGTAACTGGATCTGAAAAGCTGTGTGTCTGTTTTTTTTTTCTCCCTCGCTCCTTTTTTTCTACGTTCAGCTGGAAACTCAGAAGCATGTTTAGCCAACTAGCCCAGCTCCAGGCACACACCACATACTTTTGTAAGCTATCATATTATGCCCAAGTCAGGCCGGTGTCAGACTGCTTATACAAAAGACAAAAAACAGTCTGCAGACATCGATCGAACGCGACTCACTGACGCATCTGTGTTTCATAAGCCGCGTGACAGGCTGCTCCTTTCATTGGTTGCCGTGCGACATAAAGAAGCAGAGATGCTGCGGTGCCTCAAATTACTATTTGTCTGCAAACTGTATTCGTAGGATGCGTAATGTGTGACCCCGTCTTTCGAAGGTGGCGCAGTAATAGCATTGGGGCCCTCAACATCTTCAGGTCTGCAGCCCTCTCTTCCCAAGTTCGTCCCTAGAATCATAAAGCAATGGCTCTCTGTTGTGTAAACTTTTTGAGAAACCATTTTTGACAGTACAGCTTTCAACATGATTCATTTAGATATTTCGGCTGGAAATAGTTAGGAGCAGCTGCAAAGGACGAGTTAGCTGCAGTGATTTGTACACCCGACTCCCATAATTATCTCCAAATGGGGTGTGACACCCCCCCCCCCCCCCCCAGGATGTCTTAAGCAATGTATATAAACCTAAAGCCAGCCCCTTCTAACACCCCCTTATTTATCTTCAGGTTGGGGGCGACACCCCTCAGAATTTCTTGACCAATGCATCTAGACCTAAGGCCACCCCCTCCCAACAGCCCCCCCCCCCCCCCCCCGAATAATTGCAACACCCCCTGATTTAGAATTCTGGATGATTCCGTGGTTTGGTAGTGTGTAGAAAGAGTACACCGGAGCAGGGGGGGGGGGGGGGGGGGGGACTTGAATTCATCAATTTCCCAAGACCACCACTGTGACTCTTGTTGTTCGTCATGATCTACATCTTTAAAGGCGGTATTTAGTGGACGCCGTATTGGCGCGCATTGTTCGCAGCTAGAGCTCAAAAAGAACTGCTACGTACTGCTGGCAAAGATAAACAATCTTGACGGTGTGAAATATACGTTGCAGAAGCGTTGTGCAAATTCACCAACAGCACGTGCTCTCAACAGCAACCGGCGCAAGCTATGGCCCCCAGTGAATACCACACGACCGGAATACCACCTCCATTTTCAAGTGCTTTTTTCATTACGAGACGCCAGCGACTCTTTCACAGCATGCATGCGACACTAAGGATACGGTTGGTTTTGGATGAGGCGCGTTTTTATTTGCTGTCTTTTCGTACCGTCGCAGCGGCGCTGGTGACGTCTCGAAAGATGTTTGACAATTGACGCAGCTCCGATTATTTCATAATCGCATTGAACCTGCCTGTTTGCCGCAACAGCGCCGTCGCAACTGCGAAATCGCAACTAAAATCGCTCCATGTGAAACCGTCCTCTTTTCCACAAGTTACCAAAAACGAAATCAGATTTCTTTGCTTACCTTTATGTGTTTTGGGCGAAGCACCTTTCATATATGCGGACATCTCTCATGCACGATGGATGCCCCTGTTGACACTCCAACCTTGAATTGCAGTGCAAGATCCTGCATTGACGTTGCCGATGACAGGTACCTGAATAAAAACAAAACATTGCTGTGTACATCAATGTCTGGAAGCCGAGAAACTAGTAATGAGTTCGCCATATAAACCAGTTTAATTGCACCTCGTATTCACTCCAAACAGTGAAGTTTAAAGAGAATACCATTTTACCTCAAAGTGATAGCAAGCCGCACCCGCGACGAAATGGGCTCTATGACGACATATTGCTTCGTAAGCTTTGTTTCCAGGCGAGTGTGGAGTCTTTCAAAGGCGTTCCGCAATATCCGGTAATATCTTTGAAACTGCTCCGGGTCACTGTGCAGCATAAAAAGGGTCTGCAGAGAAAAAGTATTCCAGAAACCTGCTCGCAGAAAAGCACAAGTCGACTTACCAATGAGTAAAACTCTGATTCTTTGGCTCTGTTTTGCCAGCACGGCCTGACCCGCCATCACCGCGGGCTGCCGTCTAGGAGCAGGAGTTTTTTTTTTCCGCAGAAGTAGGTATTCCTTTTTACAGAGCAGTCTGAACTCGTCGTCATCAGCGGCCATCATGCTCTATTAAAGTCAAGACGCGCTGCTACTTGCCATCTTTCAATATGGAACATCGTCCACGTGACGAAGCCACCGGGACAACTGTTCGCCTTGCGCGACATGCCAAGCAACGCAACAACTAGCTTGCTCAAGCAGTTATGAGCTGTGACTTTCCCGGTGTCCTTGTCGCGTTCGTCCTGCTCGTTGTTTTCGTCGTTTTCGTTGATGCGAATGCAGTCGATGCAAACGTCTGAATCGGCCCTAAATATTAGTATACGGCGTACTTTTTACCAGAAGGTAATAAATAAATCTGAAAATTTTATAATTTTGTTAAATATCGAAATTAGTATCGTCAAACGAATTCAAGGGTTCCAACCATGTGCTTCGCAAGTGCGAAAAATCGCATATGTTCTCAATCAATGTGAAAGGAAACGCGAAATTTCGCATGTGCGGTTCATCGCTTCACCGATTTCGCAGGAGAAAATCGCACCATGTGAATCAGGCTTTAAGCGTGTTTCACATGCAGCGATTTTGGCCCTAGAGCGGCGCGATTTCTGCCGTCGCGGCGCTCGTGCCGCTCAACCCCTGCGACTGGCCAGAGCGCCGGGACTGCAGAAATCGCGCCGCTCTAGGGCCAAAATCGCTGCATGTGAAACACGCTTTATACCCTATTTAGACGGTCAACATAAGGGTATCTTTAAAGGGAAGCTGAAACACTTCTTGAAAAAAACGAGTTAGAGGTGAATTCTGGCGTATTTTTATCCCGTGAATCTGAATATCACATTCGTTTTCCCTGAAGATGCAACTAAAAGCGACAAAACGCGAAAAACCTCCGACCAGTCGTGACGTCATACTAGGATCTTTGGGCCGCCAAGCGTGTGTCGCTCGTGTGGGCAGCGCGTGCAATGGCAAGCTTGTCAAGTATATTTTTCCGCAATGACGGCAGTCGTGACGTCTCTTTCTGACCTTTTTGAAAATAGCAAGAGTGCGCGCGCATAGCTTTGACAGTCACTGAAGATGCGCGAGAGCAGAGATTCCGACAACTCCTAGTGTGACGTCACGCCCTGGGAAGGAGGGGCTTCGGCGGTACTTTAAAAATTAATTTCTGAAGCCTCCGTTTACCAAATTGAAAAATAATCTCGCTATTCCTGATTCTGGAGGTAGAATGAAGGCCATTAAAGTGTTTTTTCTCCAATACAGAACCGCTTCAGTTTCCCTTTAACATAAATCCCTTTGCTAACGGCGAATCAGCCCGTGCCCTTGGGTCGTGAGCACGGTGTAAGATAATACTCTTCAGGTGAGGAGAGCGCGCTCCTCGCGACGTGCCCAATAAAGTTCGCTTTGATTCACTCTTCACTCTCTCTCACTATGATTTGAAGCGGCGCCGGCAGGTGACTCTTCGACCCGTGGGCAAGTACAAGACGGCTCGTGCCGCCTCATGCTCCACACGCGCAGAGCTCCTGCGAGGTTGTTGCACGTGCAGAAAGACCACAGTGCACCGGGGTGTCATGACAACGTGATAACTTTTTTCGCTCTCATACAGTTTCGCCGTTTGGCCGCTGGTTACACTGTCAGCCGCGGGGACGGTGGCAGCGGAATGATGCAGCCTTTCGGATGCGCGTCGAACGAACACTATCCGATTCCTCGCGCCGCGCGTTCAGCCCCGCCGTGTCCTCACCTGAAGAGTGCATCTTACACCGCGGTCGTGAGCACACGCCACGCGCGGAAGATCGATAATAGAACAAAGGTCCCTTAGCTATAAAGGTACCTTTACGGTAGTGTGAATTCGTTATTAGGGAGTTTTAGAATAACGTACGCAATTTTAGCGCACGCTAGCGCTAAATTTAGCGCTTGTATTAGCGCACACGGCGCGAGAAAGTTTTAGAATAGCGTTTCTCCGCCGCGACGCAAAAGCCCAAGCATCTCGCGCTTGCGACGCCACCAAGATACAGTAAAAATTTTTATTTCACACACGAAGTGATGTAACTTCAGAAGAAAACGAGTTTTTTGGTCCAGAGTAGCATTTTAATTTGTTTAAACATGAGAACGCGACGCGAGTGGTTGACCGGTCATGTCCGCTTGCGTCGCCTCGGCAAGAGAGGTCTCGTGTACTGACCTTCGCACATCGTTCCTTCGCCGTGAAATGTTCGCGCGTCGCAAGCATCAAGTTGCCGGTGATCGCTGCCAAACCGAGTACATTGTCGTCCCGTATTGAAAATTGCAGTCGCGAGAATGCCGCCGACGTCGCACTCACGACGCCGCCAAAGCAGCCGCCGACATCATCCTGAAAGCCGCCATTTTTTTTTAACTCTGCTCGTCTTGGCTTAAGCCAACTTCTCATCACGAATCCTCCTTGGAGAAGCGCAACCAAAGACTCTTTGCGTACGCACGCTATTTCCGAGAAATAGCGCACGCTAAAATTGCGCACGCAAAGCGCGAAACGTGGTTTGCGTTCGGAGCGTGCGCAGTGGCGACGACGCTATTCTTTGCGCACGCAAAGCTTTAGCGTGCGCTATTCTAAAACTCCCTATTAAAGGCGAATCATAAGCGTCTACCTGTAAATTTTTATGGTGTATTTTGCGCACGCCACTTTACAGTATTTTCAGAGAGTGTTAAAAGGGCCTTCTTTTCGAATTAGTCTATCTACCTTTCCTAAGAAGGGTTCCTGGCAGGTTCCATTTTCAGTGTTCGAGCACATGGCGCGTGATCTGCTCGCTTTCCGATGCGACGAACATGCGCGTGCTGGGCTGAGGAGATTGCACGCTGGGTTGAGGACTTGAAGCACTTTGAAATGGTGTATTACACCATAGCCTCGTCTATGTTTACAAGCCCAAAGCCTGACAGTTTGACGGCGGAGCCATAGAGAGCCCGGTCGCAGATCTGGAGCGCGAGGATCTGGTAGCACAGAGCATTTCTCGGGAAACCTAAAGCCCCTTGATGTGTTGGCGCTTGTCGTGCAAGTAGCGCCAAATGCGCGAGTGCACGAGGCCCATGTCTCGAGCGGCCCTTGGAAGCAAATGGCGGCGCAGTACTGAAATGAGCCGGCCTTGGAAGCGAATGGCAGCGGAGCACCCGCTCATGGCACGTGTCTCGCGCGCTTCCACAACAATGGTTGGCGGTACTTGTAAAAACGCTTTTATCAAGGGGCTTTAGGGAAACCTGGACGTCAGCGCACAGCATTTGCAGCGGCGGGGACCCGAAACGTGGTTTTCAAACTCGACGAGAAAAGAAGCGGTAGCGCGAGGAACGTGATGAGCACGAGCGGATATTCCATCGCTCGGGAGAAGTGTGTTTCGGCGTCTCGCCGCAGCGGGGCGCCGCATTACATGCCTCTTGTCTGGCGCTCTACCTTTACACTTTCGGCGTCCGCGTCTCGTGGAGATCTGCCAGGTTTTGCCAGTATAGAGGAGGCTATGGTGGTGCACGTTAAAGAACTCAGGCTAGCCGGTTATACTTTACTGGCTAAATTGCTGATCTCCAGCTGAGAGAAAATTCGCACGCTGTAAGGCAGACTAACTTCAAGGCAGCATAAACATACCCAAAACCAATTTGTTTATACTATGTGTGAAACCGACTATAAACATTTGCTTTGCGTGCCAGCGCGAGGTAGCCTTCGCCACGCTAAAAGCGCGAGCGGGGAGTGCTTTAGCACGCGCTTAGTCACAGCGCGCAAAAGGACCGAACGCGTAGACGATGATGCAGAACCATTAGGAGTATCTCTGGTCCAGCCTCGTTCTTTTTGTTTTACGACAGTCGAAGGCTGCCTGCGCAACCCAAGAAGCCATGGAGACCGTTTCTTCGGAGTCCCCAACAAACACGGTCATCGGAATAGCGCCGACGACGTCCGCCCTAGGCAGCGTGACGGCCAGCGGGGGCGCAGCACCTCAGCCTCCGCCTCGCTCAAGGCTGGAGAACCCGACGTCGGTCATGTGCGTCATGACCACCCTCGTAGTAATGTTCGCCCTGGTCGTGCTGCTCCAGACCCGCATGACAGACAACTCCTCCTTCCATGACCTCATGCTGCTCAAGGTGAGCTCGGCTGCAGCGATATCACCAAGAACCGCAAGGCCTGCACCCCCCTTCCTCCCCCCCCCCTCACTAGCTAAAATCCCGAGAGATAACCCACCTAACATCAAGAGAAAGTCGGGTGAAGGTGTGGAGTGGGCTAATTTTCGATGTACAATCAAGAAAAGATTAAAATATTCTTCAACGCTTGTTATGGTGGCGAGGGCCGACGAAGCAAAAATGACTGTGCAGGGTGTCACAAAAGAAAATTTACACGGTCTTTTTTACCGCAAAAATAAACTAGGCATCGCAGAACGCTCATTCTCCGCCCAAAGGTAGAGCTAGAGGTCACAACCATACGCCAAAGTTTCAGCCCGATCCGATAACTTAATAAAAAGTTATAAGGAATTTTCTGAAAATTTCAATGGGAAAATGGAGCCCATTTTTGCCCATTTTCGATTTCTGGTGCCATAGGGCCCCATGTGTTTGAAAACTCCGTCGGCCGCCATTTTCCCATTGTAATTTTCAGAAAATCGCTTATAACTTTTGATTAAGTTATCGGATTGGGCTCAAACTTTGGCATCTGGTTGTGACCTGTAGCTCTACCTTTGGGCGGAGAATGAGCGTTCGGTGATGCCTAGTTTATTTTTGCGTTAAAAAAGACCGTGTAAATTTTCTTTTGTGACATCCTGTACCTCCCATTCAGCAAGGTTCGCCTATATCCCGCCATGATATAACTAGCCGCACTTTCGCCGAGGCCATCATTGATCCCAACCCTATGATTACCGGGAATGGGCTGTTTTTCGGTATTTAAAAATATATCAAATCATACAAAAAATAGGGGTGGGCTGATCATAATGCAATTAACCCGGGACCTCTCTGAGCTAACCAGGGGTTAGACGTTAGTAGAGAAAGCGGGTTTTATCAGCCGCCACCAGTCGTACACCAACAAGGGTGAAGCTTGCAATTTAATGTTATGATTATAATGCAATTAAATGCAAAGGTGCAAGTGAGCTGGACAAGAATGACGAAAATAATCCCTGGAGAGGGGGAACAAGGGGGGACAAAGGACAAACATAAACCTCCAAACACCGCTAGGTGACTGGTGCGCGACCGAAAAAATCCGCCTGGTCCGGATATTGAACCCGGGACCTCTCCATTACAAGTGGAGCGCTCTACCAACTGAGCTAACCAGGGGTTAGACGTTAGTAGAAAAAGCGGGTTTTATCAGCTGCCACCAGTCGTACACCAACAACGGTGAAGCTTGCAATTTAATGTTATGATTATAATGCAATTAAATGCAAAGGTGCAAGCGAGCTGGACAAGAATGACGAAAATAATCCCTGGAGAGGGGGAACAAGGGGGGGGGGGGGGGCGGCATCTATAGGTAATTTACGGTAGTTTGTTCACAAAGCGCCACCTAGCTTGACTCAGCATTGCCGTCAGCATTGCCGCGCGCTGTGATGGATTTATGCGAGTAGTCTACTCAATAGGTGGTATTCACTGGACCCCATATTTGAGGTGACTGCCCACAGCGAATGCTCGGGATGAGTTCTTATTTACGGTATCTCAAAGAAGACAGTCTTGATTGTGCGCAATAATGTTTGTGTTAGAAGTGTTGTGGAAACTTGCCGTCAACACGTCATCAGTAGCAGCGAGTCCAGCTATCGCCGCTAGTCAATACCACCTATTGGCTGCGGTGCGATAATAAGATGCTGGAGACTCGACAAGCCTCGCGTTTTTTGAACTGGCGATGACAGGCGTTGTCACCTTACCTCAGTCCGCCATTTTGTTGTTGGTTGTCTCAGCGGCTGCTTGGACCAAGGCGGTTGATGCAACCTACCATTATATCTGAATTAATTTGCTAAATATCTGTTGATACCGCGATGAAACGTATTGGCCCCAATGTACCACGTATTTGGTGGTGCCAGAGGAATCTTTTAAACGATCGCCTTTCGCATACGTCACGCAGCTCCTAAACACAAAATGGTGGACATACTTACGTCAATGAAAACATCCTATTGGCGGCGAGATGTTCTGGTGGCGCCCTCCTATGGTTACCTCTCATGACGTCATTACCGTGCGAACAACAAATTCGATGGTGTTTGTAATGAGCATGATTGAAGCCTGAAATAATTGCGCTCTGAAAGCAACACTGACATCACCGTTAAAATTGAAGTGCTTACTTTAATCTTATTTCTTTCGATGAAAAATCCTTTGCTGATGTCATAGCCAACGTTCGACCAATCGTGGAAGGCCAACCACAGTGACGCTTTCGATCGCTCACGTCGCCAATAAGAAGTGTCCTCTGGCGGCAATAGCTGTGTGAGCGGCTGCTGAACGCGTGCTGACAGCGAGCTTCTACAGTTCTTTTGCAACAGGCACTCCGTACCCTCAAGTTTGCTGTTCTTAGCAGCGTAATTATGTGAGCTCATTTTGAACATGAGCTCTAAACATCGCCCTCAAATAGGGCGTCCTGTGAATGCCCCTTTTTGGCGGCGACATGGTTGCGCACTTCAATGGTTCCCTCTCCTGTCGTCATCATCTCGCGAACAACAAGTTGGATGGTGTTTGTAATAAGCTTGCTAGAAGCTTGGAATCAATGCACTTTGAAGGCAATACCGTCAAGTCCTTCATAATAGAATTTCTTACATTAATCTAAATTACGTCGATGAGAAATCCTTTGTTGACATCATAGTCGGCATTCGGCCAATTGCGGCAGACCGACCACTGTGACGCTTTTGATTGCCCACATTGCCAGTAGGGAATAATCACTGGCGGCCACAGCAGTGCATGCCTTTGCCTAGCCATGGTCTCCTTTATACTGATAATGCCTCTCCAGTCGCCAGTTGCCAGCCATCACAACTAAGGTGCGCCGCCTCCCCATACTGGACAGAAAACGTAAAGGATGTGAACGAAGTGATTAAGCCTTTCTCGTGCGCTCTTTCATTCTTGGTGCTATTTTTGGCATGTGAAGTGATAGCTTTGGGTAGCATTTAGGCTTTTTTACTACGCTTTTTGCTTAGTTTTATGCCTACTCCTAAAAGGAAATGCAGGGACTGTGATGTCCCAAGACCCCACGCAACACCCAGAACCATGAAATGTGACTAAAACCCATTTCGAAAAAAAAAAAACTGTGTTTCAAATTCTACCTTCTGCTACTCCAAAGTATACAGTATAGGTACCTTTTTGCTGCGGATATTAAGCCTTCCTTAAGCTCGTTTGAGTGAAGCCTCAGCATCCTGTTGAGGCTTCACTCAAAGCCGGCCAGATTTGTTCGGGCCTCCCTGACGTCAAAGCTTGATCAAACCCTATACCCGTCCACGGCATCGTTGGGTGATGTTTGAGTGGCTTACCTCCCGGCTCTCCTTTTCGCCGCTAAATTTTCCCCGCTAAAACTAGCGGGGAAAGTTCCCCACTAAATTTAGCAGAAATTTTTCCCCCTAAATTTAGCGGAAGAAGTTCCCCGCTAAATTTAACGGTAAAAATTTCCCGATCTAGCGGAAAAATTTCCCCGCCTTATTTAGCGGGAAACTTTTCCCCGGAAAATTTAGCGGGAAAAATTCCCCGCCAAATTTAGCGGAAAAAGTTCCCCGCTAAATCTAGCGGAAAAATTTCCCTACTAAATTTAGCGGGAAATTTTTTCCGCTAAATTTAACGGAAAATTTTCCTCTAAATGGGAGCCGAGCAGGAGAGGAGGAGGTGCATAGCCCCCTCTTCGTACCTTCCCCTCCTCCTCATCAAGAGCTGTGCTCTAATTCGGCGTTAAACGGCTTTCATTTTATTTTTCTGAAATTGTCGTGGCAATTACCGAACACGACATGCCGGTGCAATTTTCAGTGTACGTGCCCATGGCGTGTGCTTTGCTCGGTTTTCATGGCGATGAATCTGCGCCTGCGGGGATGGGAAGACATGAGAATAGACATTTTGCTAGACTATTTAAACATCAAGGCGAATGCTGGGAACGGGGGTACACAAGCTGCACGAGCTCGATTTAAATGTATAAAAGATTCGATTGAAATAACCAAAATAAGATACAAATCAACACGCCGTCAAAGTGCCACGGATTTGGGGTTTTAGCTTTTGAAGTGTTATTATGGAGTTTTAGAATAGGGGGGGCCCCGACTTTTGGGCTCCCCTGAGAAATTGGGGGGCCCAAACGCAACAGGGTTGGCGTCGACGGCATATAGACTAGGGGTTTCGCATCGCAGCGCAGCGCGCTCACGTTTACCGCTTGCAGCGTCAATGCGGCTAACAAGTGTAATAATCAAGAAAGAAAAATATTTAAAACAAATTGGGTTGTGTGTGTGTTTATACAGCCTAGAACTTGGTCTGCCTCACAGGGGCGACGAGTCTCCCAGCTGTAGATGAGAAATTTAGCCAGTGCGGTACAGCCGCTAGCCTGGGGTCTTTAACGTGCATCACGCAGTAGTGATACACGACCGCACGCCGGTACGATGCTCATCCAGATCGAAACGGGCAGGGGTGGGGCTCGAACCCAGGATCCCTGGGTTCTGCAGCGCGAGCTTTCGCTCCACGTGCTCCGAGCTGGTGTGCGCTAGACCACTCGGCCACCGATCCCCCTAAAAAAAAAAATATATATATTAAAGAAAACGTCAATTATGTGCGCTTAGCAAGCACGTTCTATTTACAAATAATAGGTAAAGTAGATCTCAATCAAGCCGGCTAAAACAAGAAACAATCTAAAATCACTATAAATGTTGTTGGCTCTATTCAGCCGAAACAATCCAATGCGTAGCGCTCTAATTTGGCGTTTGTTCTCGAATTTTTGGGGCGTTCGAGTGCGCTTTGACCGTCTGTCACCGAAGATTTAGGTCTTCAACTATGCCGAAA
This sequence comes from Ixodes scapularis, assembly GCF_016920785.2. Classification (NCBI taxonomy): domain Eukaryota; kingdom Metazoa; phylum Arthropoda; class Arachnida; order Ixodida; family Ixodidae; genus Ixodes; species Ixodes scapularis. Next base: position 32,501,209 of record NW_024609880.1, on the reverse strand, counting down.
ATGAGACGAACGCGGGCGAGCACACTGTGCTAGCAGCCGCTCTATTTAGATCTAAGCTGGAGCGACTTTGAAGTCTTGAAATACTTGTTGTCAAGCTGCAGGTATCGTGACACGAACGAAATCCACTCGGAGCCACGGAGTAGCAACACGTGTCCATGTCAACGGTTACTGCGCCTCTTAAGGCTTAGAAACGGCCAGATGCAGGGACGATTTTTAAAAGGGGGCCAGCCCACCGTTCATTCTTTGTTACTTGAGCGAGATAAAGCAAAGCGAAAGCCGGTTGCACCATTTTATTGGAAATGAACTTGGCGAATACTGCAGCGACCATGACGAATTTGCTCCGAAGCGGGCGGAAACGGCGCCGCGATATTTGCCGATGCAACCCGGCCACAAGCAACATCGGGGCCCCACGCTAGTTCTCGAATTTTGCGTTGGGCGCGAGCGCCATCCCCAAACCCCAAACGGAGCTTGGAGTCTGAGCATGCGCAGTGTTCAACCCCTATTTCCTTGGGGCCCCCAAGCTTTGGGGCCCCCTATTCTAAAACTCTTTATTGCCGCAGGAGACAGCACGTGCAGCGAGTGCAACTCCACTGGTGCAAGCTCCTTCGTGATTGGGTAATTTTGAAAAAAAGGTGCAGGATGTATTCACTAGACACCATATTTAAGGCCGATGTTTAGGGCGCATTCCCCCAACGAGCTCACATTGTGCTAGACCTGCTGTCCCTGAAACAAAATCCGATCGAGGAGAACAAGATCGTCGGTCCAGTTCGGCGCAAGTTCTGTTGGGGCGGAGTCGACATTATCATGGAGATCGACACGGGATCACCTGTGTGCGTGATATCCTGGGACGTTTACAACCAGCACAGGGAGAGTTGGCCAAGACTGGAGAAATCAACCCTAAAGTTGTCTTGCTACTTGGGGCCACTGCCGATTGCCGGTGAGCTCACGCTTCCTGTTTCGTATGCCGACAAGACTGTCACAGCGTCGATGACTGTACTTCGCCGGCCAGGACCATGTTTGTGTGGCCGAGACCTGATCCAAGCACTAAACAACTTGGGGACTCCTGTTCTCAGTGTGTCAAACGCGAAAAGCCAATGTAAAGGGGAGGATCTGGATAAAATCTTGACCGAGTACGAAGAGGTATTTGAGCCAACGCTAGGACTGTTTGAGATTCCACCCGCCCGCTTGTATGTCAAGGAGGGGTCGGTTCCAAAGTTCTTCAGGGCTAGACCTCTTTCGTATGCTATGAGGGACAAGGTTTCTGACGAGCTCGACAGGCTAGTGAAGAACGGCGTTCTGTCTCCGGTTTCACACTCAGAGTGGGCAACCCCGATCGTGCCGGTTACGAAGAAGGACGGGTCAGTCAGAATTTGCGGCGATTACAAGCTAACCGTGAACGCGGCATGCGTTACAGAGCAATATCCGCTACCTGTGATTGATGACCTCTTCGCCGCTCTCAACGAGGGAGACGTGTACAGCACGCTGGATCTTCGCGACGCTTACAATCAGATTCCCCTTGACGAAGAGGCTAAGAAACTGACGGTCATCAATACCCATCGAGGATTGTTTTGTTACAACCGTCTGCCGTTTGGAGTGTCTTCCGCGCCCGCTATTTTTCAGCGTACTATGGAGACTATGCTGAAGGGTATTCCAGGCGTGCAGGCGTATTTGGATGATGTCCTGGTGGCAGAAAAGAAAGAAGATGGTGGAAAGAGCCTCAAGGTGGTTCTGAGGTGCTTCCGAGAAAACGGCGTCAAGTTAAGGAATGACAAGTGCACCTTCCGGATGCCAGAAGTCTTCTACTTGGGACACAAGATCAGCAGCGACGGACTGCAGCCTCTGGAGAAGAACCTGGATGCTGTGATGAAGGCTCCAAGTCCTAAGAACGTAAGCGAATTACGTTCCTACATCGGGCTTCTAACATACTACAGCAAGTTTCTTCCGAACATGGCTACTTTGCTCGCTCCACTCTACGACCTTCTAGCCAAGGATCGCCGCTGGACCTGGGGTCCCGAGCAGCAAGAATCGTTCGAGAAGTCAAAACAAGCACTGCGACAAGCAAAGATGCTCACGCACTTCGACCCAGCGAAGCCATTGCGCCTGGAGTGCGACGCATCGCCGTGCGGAATAGGAGCGGTGTTGTCGCATCGCGTTGGAAACATAGACAAGCCAATTGGGTTCCGATCCCGAAGACTGTCAAAGGCCGAGAGAAACTACTCTCAACTCGAGCGTGAAGCATTGGCGTTGGTGTTCGGAGTGTCTAGGTTCCGCGACTATCTGCTTGGTCGATCGTTTATTTTAGTCACAGATCAGAAGCCTTTGGTTGGACTGTTTCGTGAGGACCGCCCGACACCAGTCATGGCCGCGGCTCGGATTCAGCGCTGGTCTTTGCTGCTGGGAGCTTACAACTACAGGATAGAGTATAAGCCTGGGCCAGACAACCAAAACGCCGACGCACTCAGTCGACTTCCACTGGAGACTTCCGAGGAAGCAACCGATGAGCTACCTGAGTATGTCCATTCGCTTCAACAGCTCGACAATACTCATCTTTCGTCACAAGTGCTCCGCCAACTGACCTTGAAGGATGAGGTCCTCCGTACGGTGAAGTCCTACATTCTCAGAGGTTGGCCTCGGGAGAGGAAAGTGTCTGATCCACGCATGCAAGCGTATTTTACTAGGAGGCTAGAAATGACCGTAGTCCAAGGTCTTATCTACTGGGGCCACCGAGTCATTGTTCCTGAGCCCGCACGAGACCAGATGCTGCAGCTTCTGCACGAGACGCACCAGGGTGCCTCAGCAATGAAGTCTGTCGCACGTACAATCGTGTGGTGGCCTGGACTTGACGGTGAGATCGAACGTCTGGCGAGCAATTGCCACACCTGTGTACAAGCAAGGTCGATGCCGCCGGCGAAGACTCCTGTTAATTGGCCTTTGACTCAGGAGAACTGGTCGCGTGTTCACCTGGATTTCGCTGGTCCAGTAAACGGTGCGATGATCTTGGTTGCGGTGGATTCGCACTCGAAGTGGATAGAGGCAATCGCTATGCAACATGCCACGACCGAGTCCACAATCACGGCATTACGCGAGATTTTTAGCCGGTTTGGCATACCGAGAACCATCGTGAGTGACAATGGCACTCAGTTTACATCCGAAGCGTTTGCCATGTTTTTGTCCAACAACAACGTGAAACACTTGCGCACAGCTCCGTACCACCCACAATCGAACGGCCTCGCGGAGAGAGCCGTACGCACCATCAAGGAGGGTCTCAAAAAACTTCAGACCGGTAGTTTGTCTATGCGCCTCGCAAAGGTGCTATTCAACTACCGTAGGACGCCATTGGAGGATGCAAGATCTCCGTCCCAGCGGCTTTTAGGATACCAAATCCGCTCCCGCCTGGATACCTGCCTTCCGCCTCCTGTCTCTTTTCCTCTCTGCTCAGAGGGAGATACTGCGAGTAAGCTTTGCCCTGGCGACTCCGTCTGGGCACGCAACTTTGGGGAAGGGGAAAAGTGGCTTCCGGGGACAGTTAAAGAAACAACGGGTTCCTGCATGATCACGGTCAAGACGTCAGCAGGAGAGCTGAAACGGCACATGGACCAAATTCGTCCAAGAGAGAGCACGGCACCTGCACCACCGGTGAGCAAGACGCCACCGGTGAGCAAGACGCCTGAACCACCCCATCAAGATGCAGCCGCACCAGCGCAGCCTGACGCAGCGGAAGACGAGGCCGTCCCAGCTGTTCGGCGGTCGACAAGACCCAAGAAACCTGTTGACCGATATTCACCTTAAGGAGGGAGGAATGCTGCATCTCAGACATCATCTTGTTCGCGCGTGTGCGTCTGGTGTCGGACTAACGACGACGACAACCAACAGACAGTCTCGAGAACAACGCGCGAGGAAATCACTGCAATGGAACTGATGGCCTAGCCCAACTAGCTGCCGATGCCCGGTCTGTTGCAAGAGCACATCTCCTGTAAATACTTGTACATAGATTAAAGAGCACTAGTAACGTCTCTAATAATGTCTAGCAATGGCGACGAGGATGGGATATTGCTAGACATTATTAGAGACGTTACTAGTGCTCTTTAATCTATGTACAAGTATCCACAGGAGATGTGCACTTGCAACAGACCGGGCATCGGCAGCTAGTTGGGCTAGGCCATCAGTTCCATTGCAGTGATTTCCTCGCGCGTTGTTCTCGAGACTGTCTGTTGGTTGTCGTCGTCGTTAGTCCGACACCAGACGCACACGCGCGAACAAGATGATGTCTGAGATGCAGCACATTGCTAGGCTGCTAAGACCGGTAATCTCAATAGTGCAGAATGCACACCGCAAAAAACAAGACAAAACAAAAAAACTGTGGATTCTTTTAGGAACTCGCTAAGCTTCCTGCGCGATGTTGGCGCACGGAAGTTCTTGACAGCATTTACCTTTAATGGAAGTGGGCGGATGCCCTTGGAGTCAAAGTGGTGGCCAAAAAGCTCCAGCTGAGATGCGCCAAACTCGTGTTTGGCTTTGTCGATTAGGAGCCCGTACTCCGCTAGGCGCTGGAACAAGATTTCCAGATGTTCGAGAAGTTGCTCGGCGTCACTGCTGGGCGCTAGGATGTCGCCGTCGTACGCGAAACAAAACGTCAGCCCACGGGTAGCGCTGTCGACGAACCTCTGATATGTCTGGGCTGCGTTACGAAGGCCAAAGGGCATCCCGACAAACTCAGAGACCAAAACATGTGATGATGGCTGTCTTCACTGTCGTCTGTATGCTGGATGCCTCCACAAGGATCTGGTGGTATGCTTTCACGAAATCAACTTTTGAAATAATGGGCGTCCCTTCCAGCGATGCAATGAAATCCGTAATGTATGGTAGAGGATATCGGTCTAGAACGGTTGAATTGTTCACTGTGCGGTAGTCACCGCAAGGCCGCCAAACCTCTGGGGATTTCTTTTGCACCACATGGAGGAGTGATACTCATTGATTCAACCAAGCCCTGCCTGCACCGAGCTCAAGCATATGCTTGAACTCAGCCTTCAAAATTATGAGCCGATCTCCCCAGACATCATGATCGTGTTTCACTGGTTGGCGAACGGTGGCAGACCGTGTAAACATGGCGAACCGCTGGAGAAGATCTTAGAACTTTGTTAGGGCTGGAGTGCAATGTTGCCAGTTCCGTGAGGTGGATGGTATGCCTTGGACTACTAAGTGAGTCGTGGCATCCACAAGGCACAACCGCTGCTTGTCCACTAGGACATTAAGGTGTCGGAGAAAATCGGCCTTTAGTATTAGGTACGCTACGTCGGCAACCAGGAAGATTCACCGTAAAGATCACCTTAAGCCAATGCTTTATGGGAGCGCCCGTTTACGGTAGGTTGCGATTGTGGACTTAATATTAAAAAATTCGAACACCAACCAAGCCCTTCTGTAAGGACCCAACGTTTCAAGGCCAATTCGGCCTCTCCTTCAGGGGCGACAACGGCTATGGCCGTTGAGAAGCAGTGCCCTTTTCTTTTTCTTCTACGGCGTGTGTCTGGTCTTCTTCTTCTACGGTTCTGCCTTTTTCAATAATGTGACGAAGCCCATTCACATAGGCGGATGGTAAGGCCCCTAGAGATCTGTTGATGTTCTGTGGCGTTGTTTGAATATGCCCTGATTCTAGGAACAGTCTTTTACGAGGATTTGTCTCAACGTCAACGATGCATGCGTTGTCGAAGTCAATGCGATGGTCCTTGACGTCGCAGTGCTCTCCCAGTCACCTGACGGCGTTCCTGCTCTCCCAGTCACGTGACCTAGAATTCTCCCTTCTAGGGACAATAGTTAACTTTAAACCACGGTTCGCGTTCGAGGAAACGGGCCCTGGGTGAACCAGATCTTTTGGATGTACTGGATAGTATGGAGGCAGGAGGAGGTGGACAGGTGACAGTTCCGCAGCAGCAGGAACTCCAGCATTTGCCATGGCGAAAAAAACTGGTTGCTGGATACCTTGGTACAGCAAAGGATGGTCTTTGGAAGTGGTGTATGTTTCGGGTCATCAATTTGTGGTCGACAGGAATACGTTTATTGTTCTAAGTACAAAACAATATTTATTACAACAATTAAAAAAAAAGAAAAGATACTCAACAAAGGAGACTGTCCGAAATGACGGTCCTGCTACCAAGCTGGTCACTGCACGTTTCGAGCTGTTCGGTCCGAGATTGTGTGCGTTTGTCGCTTGAGTGCCGTGGCTAGCACGCGGTGATTCGTCACATCTGCGTGACTTGCCACGCCAGACATGAGGCTGCCTAGGGCTTGGTAACATCCCTCTACTATGGGAAAAGTGGCGCCCTTCATTGTTGTGGATATGATCGAGACACGTGCCGCGCGCCACTTCCAAAAAGAACATGTCGTCTGAAATCTAGCTCAGTGCAGCGCTGTGCTGCTAAGATCATGCTAAGGGCTGTAATTTACACATGCTTCGTGCATCCACGCACCTTGCGCTACATCTAAAACATGAAGAGGCTTTAGCGCTTGGACGCTACAAATACTCTCTATGGGGTTATTTACTGGCGGATATAGCTGTGTTCGCGACTGCTGAGCACGTGCTGATGCCGAGCTTCCACAGTTATTTTGCAACGTGCAGTCTACACCATCAAGACTGCCCGTCTTAGTAGCCTAATTATGTTACCTCGTTCTGAGCGTGCGCTTTAAACAGCTCCCTATAATATGGCGTCCGGTGAATACACCTTATACCCTATATTATCTCGTTCTGAGCATGTGCTCTAAACAGCGCCATTAAATATGGCGCCCATTGAATGTTCTTATTGGCGACGTGAGCGATCGAAAGCGTCGCTGTGGTCGGCTCATTACATTTGGCCGAGTGCTGACTATGACGTCAGCAAAGGATGTATCATCGACGGAAATAAGAGGAATGTAAGAACTTCAATTATGACGGTGTTGGCAGTGTTGCTTTGAGAGCCCTATGATTTGAGGCTTCCACCATGCTCATTACAAACAACATCAAACTTGTTGTTCACAAGTTAATGACGTCACGAAAGGTAACCAAACGAGGGCGCCACAGAAACATCTCGCCGCTAATACACAATTGCAAGCAGGGTACCTGGCCAGCGCCATGTCTCTGCTTGTGCGCAAAAGCCCATGGAAATGCAAGCCTGAGAAAACTATGTTCACTTGCATGCTGCACGTGTTTGTACGCATGGGGCACCGGTCGGGCGCAATACTTGCAATTGTCTATAAATGTCATTGGAAAAACATTGGAACTGAAGAAAAATAATTTCTGCTTCCTCTTTTACAACTGAAGAGATAATCGCAAACATAGGAATTGAGTGTAGGTAGCAATCACTGATAGCCATTGTTTGGCCTATCGTTACTGAACGCCATGACCTTTTCTAAACGCGCATTCCATAATGTCATAACTGCTGTTCTTGGTTGATGTAAGGTTGCAGCTTGTTCTAAGTGTGCGTTGTGAACAAGGAGCTCCAATATAAAGTCAATTAAAAGCCAAATGTTTACAGATATCTCTTCTAATCACGCCCGCTATCCCTCACTTTCGGCGAACCCCAGTTTTTTTTTCTTTTTTTTTTTTCTTGATTCCTGCCTTTCTATGCTTTGTCCAAGTGGCAACCCACTCACACTTTGATGATCTGCTGTTGTTGGTAGTTTTAAATAAACCTCATTTGAAACCATTCTCAATTTTTTTCTTTGTTATTATATTTTAAGGGGGGGGGGGGGATTGAATGATAGACATTTACGACACCAGAGGTCGTGAGCTTCGAACATAGCTATGCAGGGTTGCTCGTGACGTCGTTTTGAAGTTTTAGTGTTCATTCATTCTGATTGCTTGCATCGGTGGACCACTTCCACACTGTCAAACCAACACGGCAGAGAGGGCACTCCTGTGACATTTCGTCCAATAAAACCTGCCATACTATACTCGTAATGATACCTTGTTTAATCATAAAAAGTGTACCATTTGTCTTTTGCTCCTCGCCTTTACACTGTAGAGAATAACTAATTTAAAAAAGAATCTGAAATAACTTAAGTGCAACTTGCGTATACGGGATATTAAATGGAGGACATACGAGTTCGTTGCCGCCGACAGCATGCTGACGGTGAGCCTCCAAGGCACTTTCGAGACGTCTATTCCACGCGATTAGGCTCTAAGTTCAGAGCTTGTTCTGAGCCTGAGCTCGAAATAACACGTTCAGATATCTCGCCTTGTCAATGCCATTCATAATCATGCGTACTGGTTATATTTGGTACGCCATGCTGGCACACCTAATGAAATTCCAGCATGCGCATATACTTATATCGGTATTCTCTGCCAACAGGGCGTTACGGCCCGGAAGCGAGGCGGCAAGTTCGACATCTTGGAGGCGGACAACGCCGCCCGAGGGGACTCGGCGGCCACCGACCACGCTGCCGATGGCTCTAACGGCAGCCAGTTAGGCCTGGCCCACGGCATGCTACCGCGACGTATCTTCGATAAGAAAGAGGTGTGACGTTTGTGGCCCCTGTGAGGGCTATGGTTTTTGTAGTTGTCCATCCTGTGGTGTGTTTCTGAATCTACTCTGGAACTTCCATGCGAGACGCAACCATGACATTTGGGAGTTTTAGCGCAGCGTTTTCGCAGGCTACAGCACAGAGTGGTATTGCTAACGGAAATTCATGCTGTGATTTTCAAGCATGCTCTTCAGTGCGCGCCGAGAGCGTTTCCTTGCCCACGGTGGCCGTCGGTAATGCTATGCCAAAGCTCCCCATACTTTGTTCACCCTTAAGCTCAGGTAGCAGTCAATGCCATAACCACGGGAGCTCGAAATCGCTGCTTTGAAGCGTTCTTCCGCAGAACGAGCGATCGCGCTACAAATGTATGTCTCAAAGGTTAAAGCGCGGGCTAGCTCGAGCGTGTAGCCTTGGCTGCAGTTATAGCTTAAAGGGACCGTGCAAGGGAAAAAAGGTTTGTCTTAAAGGGCACAGATGGGGCACGTAAATTTAAGATAAATTTTCCACGACAAAAAAAAAAATTAATATTTACGCCGTTAGACGCAATTTAGGCGAAGGTAATAGTCCGCTCTGGCTCACACCCACAAATCAGTGGACCCGCGCATTACTAGTGGACTGGCTTACCTGGTCGACCGAACAGGCCAACACGAGTAGTGACTCCCTTTCGCTCCATCTGGTGCGTCTAGTCTGGAGTCTAACACCACCTGCTAGTCGTGCGAGCAGACAAGTGGTAGCCTCCTGCATCGTGTGCTATTTGACCGCCGTCTACTGTCGCCTGCAATGCCGTGAGACGGAGACACGAAAGCTGCGCGTCGGCGTCCATTTTCGCGTCCGTCCGGCAGCTATTCGTCCCCCTTCTAGGAACTTCTGCAACGCTCAGATGACGCGACCATGAAAGTGGCGTTCTAGTGTTCCATTGTGCACGAGACACGCTTCAATACAAGTGTTTGTCAACGTCTATCAGTAAGCGTAATAAGCGACCAAGAAAACTAAAAAAAAAAAATTGTAGAATTGAATATGAAGTTTTTTTAGCGTTACTCGTTTGTTATTATTATTATTATTATTCACATGACATTCTCGAGCAAACTAGGTGAGCGTAACGACGAACAATTAAAACGACACGTAAAAATATTCGTTTTGGTAGGCCAGTGGCGCTGTAAAACTTAAAAGCTTGCCTTTCAAGGCGCAGTGGCGGGAACATAACTAGACAAACTTTATGTAAGCCGGACGCCCGATTGCCACCCTAAATGGCTCGCAAATTCTCACCTGTGCAGGTATCCTCTCGTTATTGAAACCATGGTCGCAATCCCGACGGTTGCACAATCCACAGAGCAGTGGGGCTTCTATTGCGGAAACATTCATCTTCATTCAGCATCAACACGCGCAAGGAAAGAACTCAAGCCAGATCTATGAAAATTGCTGATCTGGAACGTGAGGCTTAGGCCAGTCCCGCTGCGGGAACAAGCGTCCGCACTGCGCTTCCGAAGTCGAATACTTGCGACAGCTGTCTGTTGCGAACTACGTCGGTTGAGGATATATTCCTCTAAACACCTTTGTGAACTCAAAACCACTCGTACTCATAACAACTGACGAGTTCAACGAGTTTCACTCGCTCAGCACTCCGCAGACACCGGGTGCCATGTTTGTTAACCTTTCAAACCAAAGTGGGAGAAGCAATCTCAGAATACATTTGAAAGCTATAATGACTCCATCTTCAATATTTGCTTCTGAAACATAACAAAAATAGTTGACTAAGATACTATTACAGCAGGGAGATGCAAATTTACAACCAACCACTCACACGTGAATCATCTCTCCAGCCAATCAGAGATATAAAAGCACGGGGCGGGGATTAGGGGGCTGCGACCTTCTCCTTTTGCACCTAAATTGCTTCTAATAACGCAAATATTGCGCAATTTTTTTTTTTCGTGGAAAAAGTATGTTAAGAATTGCGTGTCCTAGTTATGTCCTTTAAAAATATTTTCTTCCTTGAAGTGCCTTTTTGAGGGTGAGCGGAGTATGGTGAGGGTCAACCTGAAATAGGTTGTTCACAGTTTTTAAAAAATATTGTTTTTTCGAGTGTCATTCATATTCAACAATCTCATCGTAACACTCTTTATAGTATTGAACCCATTTTGCTCTTATAGAGCTCCAAGTATTGTTCCTCAGTTGTACGTCAAAGACGTTCGAATTTAAAAGTAAACAAAATAAATTATCTTGACTTTTCTTATGAAAGGTAACAATAAAAATACCACAATAGTTCTAAACAGCCCTTTTAAAATCCTGAAAAAATTGGATGTTCTTTGATTTTGGTGACACTTGACAGTTTACACTTTATCAGAAATCCCCCACAAAAGAAACCTTACAGATAATTTCGAGTCAATGCTTGCGTATACATTTGATCTTGAAGAAGAAAAGTATCTTAATAAAAAAATAAAGAATTGTCAGCTCTGCTTCAAGGTAGCTCAAATGCACAGCCGTTTGTGTGTGACTACTGTGTTTGGCTTGCCTGTATAAAAAAAAGGAAGCGTAAGTGTTTTTGTTTATTGTTGCCACTCTCTTTTTTTTTTAAATCCTAAATATAAAGAATCTCTAAAAATGTACGTATTAAAAAAAAAAGAGAACGTATTGCATATACTTGCCACATTAAATTAAGGACGCTAATAGCAGTTTTGGATCTCGCAGGCAGCTGCCAAAGACTCCGTGGCTCAAATAGTGCGCGATGATTCCTGGTCGGCGACCACATCCACGCAGGCGTCGGAGTATCCGGCACCCCGTTCCATGTGCATGGTACACCACAATCGAGACCAGCCGGCGGGCCGACGGCGTACGTGCAACTCCACGACGCTGCTGGCCACCGAGCTGCCCACAGAGCTTTGCACGGACCTCGTCTACTGCTGCCTCGGCCTGGACCCCTTGTTCAACGTAAGCGGAAGCCCGGAGATGCTGCGGTTCCTGGGCGACCTCCCGCCGAGGACGTACTCGACCCGCTTCTGGCTGGCCCTCGGGGACGACGATCTGTCCAACGGCAAGTTCTCAGTTGCCTGCCGGGACGAGAAGTCAGCCCTGATGCTGGCCATGAACGTGCTTAGCTTGCTCAAGACCTACGATCTCCAGGGGGTATTCCTGTACTGGACCTACCCTTCAGTGCAGGAGTCCCAGCTTCACGTCAAACTGCTGAGGCTCATGAAGGAGCTGTACAGGCTGACGGGAAAACTGGTGGGCACCGTGGTACCCTTTGAGCAGCAGCTGCGAGAGCGGTTCGACATGCCAGCGCTGGTGGCGCTCCTGGCACCCTATTCTATCCTGGTTATGCCGCCCGTCACGGCGTCTCAGCAGCCGTCCTTTTCTAAGACCTTCTCTCCCTTCACGCCCGACTTGCTGTTCAAGTACCCGCGCGTGCTCTGGGAGACCAGGGACAACGTGCTGCGACGCGACGGCAGGTACCACCTGTGCTACATGACCTCTCTGGCCGGCTGGTCCTTCGCCATGCCCATCAACGGCACCGGAAACATGGCGCTCGGTCCGGGGAGGCCTTTTCCGGGCTCGAACCGGGCCGGGAGGTTTTCGCTGGACGACGTGTGCCATGCCGGATATGACGTGGTGGGCGACACCAAGTACGGAGTGACTGCCGTCGATGGGTCCCTCCTGATGGCATACACCGACCCCAAGACGTATGAAAGGGTTCTGGCAGCGTTGTCCAACGCGACCCTTCACGCGGGTTGCCTAGGCGTCTGGGACCTGACATGGGACGACTATTGCGGAGCTTGTGGCCTGGGAAGGTTTCCCCTCACCGGGGTCCTGTACAGTGCCCTCTTTGCGTCTGACGCGACCTCGGGTGTGCCATAGATTGGGATAAATTTCTTAGGGGTCTTTAAAGATGATGTGTTGCGCATAGTTACGGCATTTCTGTAGCGATATGTGTGCTCAAGCAACTTGATTAGTGGGTTGGTTCTTCAAAGGAAAAAAAAAAACGAGCCTGGTTATGCTCGTATTTTTACATTAAAAACAATTAAATAGTTCTTGTGATTGTCTTGTTTTCTAAGCGAGTATCTTGACGTTCTAGGCACACGGTGTAATTATTTATATTATGAGCTGGTATTTTCCTTTAGAGAATGGTTTAATTTTAGATTTACAGGGGTTTTATAATCGTAAGGCTGTACTATAAAAATGGAACTTTCCTATATTTTATAGAGAACAAGTACTCCGGCAGCATAGTTAACTTCGTAACCTGCGGTGTGGTACATTCGTTACGCAGAAGTGATTACGAGAAATGGACGTAATAGACCTTTGCAAAAAGAGCTTTCTGGGCCCGTTTTCTCGAACGCGAACCGTGGGTTAAAGTTAACTTTTGTCCCTAGAAGGGGGAATTCGAGGTCACGTGACTGGGGAGAGCAGGGGCGCCTAGGGAGGAGCAGTACCTACCAGCAAAATGGCGGCGACGTCGCTGCTTGGTTCTGCTCAACATTCATTTCAGTCCGGCTGTTATATTAATGACGCACCGTCAACCTATTAGCACGTGAAGCAAAGCGGTATTTCAGAGGGACTACTAAACTAACCGACGGCAGCATTCCGCGAACGCATCACTCTTCAGCAGTCCGGGATCCAAGACATACGACGGTACATAAGCCTTGCAAGTGTTTTTATTTTTGTTCGCAGTGCGCCGACAGTATGCCGACAGCATCGAGGGTTTCTACATATCCCCGGTGGCCAGCAATTTAACCGTGACGAGAAGCTTAGCTCCTCGTCACCGGTGGATCGGTTGGGCAAAAGGAAAAGAGGGCAAACAGTTGAGATCAGCAAGAATCGCAGAAACGTGCGTCGTAAGGAACAAAAACGAGACTACAACACCGGCGTTGCCAGACTGGAAAGGACACAAGAAAGTTATGCGTTGTTTTTGGCGAAACATATTGAAGGAAAGATTTCTTACATTTGGAAATATTTGTCGGCAAACTCTAGCATAGAAGCTAAAATTTCTTCGTACCATCTGAAGCAAATAAATTGGTCTTCAAGTGGAGCATTACTATATTTTGACTTAAAATACAATGCTAGATCGATAACACCCAGCGGAAAAAGAGATAAACAAAATGACTGGCTTGTTTCACCGATAGATGGCGCATCTTACTGCCCAATCAAAAATAATTATAGTTGTTCTATATCCAGTCGTTTCTTACAGTACCTAGGTTCTTTTTCCTTCCTAGGCACCGTGATTTACCAAAATGGGTTTACCTTGAAAACCGGCCCTGGCCGCGGCCATTTTGCGAACCCAGCGAACCCTATCAGCCAGAAATTTCTGCCACCTGCCTGAGCTGTGGAAACCCGGTCAGCGGGACTTCCCAGCTGCATTTTGCATTCGGAGTTCACCGGCTTTTCTGGGAAGTTTTTACTTTATTTGCCTCTTCAGGATGCTTGCCCGTTGTGTGTTATCTTCCGCTGTGAGAACCAGGGAATACCAGGGCTCGTAGCCTGGTCGGCCTTCGCAGGAAACGAACGAAAAGAGTGAACGTAAAGCAGCCTGTGACGCGGGCAGTTCGACGTTCTTGGAAGATTATTTCCTTTAACCTCCAAAAAACCTTCCCGGTTTGTGTTCCGGGTCTTCGCGAAAAATAGCTGATATGGTCGGGTCCTGGGTGTGAATACGGAATAGACAAGTTCGTTCATTTGCTTTGAAGCTGTGCAAAAAAAGCACCTGTCTTTTACATCTGTCCCAAAACACGCAGGATTCCGTCCGATCGTCGTGAAGTGACTATACACTCTTTAAAAAAAGCTAGTAGTATTTACGAGGTAAGAGCTAGTAACCGCTTGTCACATAGGTTACTAGGTACCTAGTAACCTTAGGTAGTAACGGTCAAGCTAATAACGGTTACTAGGTCAAGAATCTAGTAATTGTTGCTAGCCTCAAAGTAGAATTTATGTATTTTACTACCTCTAGCTAGTAACTATTGCTACCTCCCGACGGAAGACCGGAAACGCAACTAGTCACGTGATTTCCGGTAAAAGAAAAGGTGCGGGGTTATGCCACTTACCACCAGGTGGCAGGCGCAACAAAAATTGAAACTGGAAATGACTAATCCAGGTGGCCCTAGTAACCATCTAATTGAACGTACACAAAAAAGGAAGCCGATTATTCATAGTTTATTTCAATTGTTCCACATTTGCAAGTAGGTACATATAAACCCTAATTTTTAGCACACAATCGACACAATGCATTCAACACAAACACACGCTTCCTTAATCACTCTAATCGCTAATTTACGGGCGGGGCAGGGGGGATCGAACCCAGGAGGTGGTTCCCAGCGCAAGCTTTCGAACGGAGACGCTTTAGCCCACACGGCCACTGCCCGCTTTCTTTTTTTTCCTTTAATACATGGAAAATCACAATTTAAAGTTCGAATTCTATATACACACAGTGAATGTTATATACATGATGATGGAGGTGGTGGATGGATGCTCTCCTGGGCTCGTTTTCTCGAACGCGAACCGTGGGTTAAAGTTAACTATTGTCCCTAGATGGGGACATTCCAGGTCACGTGACTGGGAGAGCAGGGGCGCCGTGGGAGGAGCAGTACCTACAAGCAAAATGGCCGCGACGTCGCTTGATGAGGGCTAATAGTTCTGCTTGGTTCCGCTGAACATTCATTCTAATCCGGCTGTTATATTAATGACGCACCGTCAACCTATTAGCACGTCAAGCAAAGCGGTAGTTCAGACGGACTACTAAACTAACCGACATCAACATTCTGCTAACGCATTACTCTTCAGCAGTCCGGGATCCCAAACATATGACGGCCTTGCAAGTGTTTTTATGGTGAGTAAAAAAATGTTTTGCGAACGAGTGTTTGTATATATTTATACTAACACGTTTAATTTGTTACACTATGCACGCCAACACGTAAGCAGCGATTACTCTGCGGAAAATAGGGGTTATCCTCGATAAAGTCTTTGTTCCGGGTGAACAGCTAGGACATTGTACTTTTTTTGTTCGCAGTGCGCCGACAGCACGGTGTAAGTGGCCGACAGTTTGCCGGCAGCATCGAGGTTTCTACATATCCCCGGTGGCCAGCAATTCAACGGTGACGAGAAGCTTAGCTTTTCGTCACCGGTGGATCGGTTGGGCAAACAAAAGAGAGGGCAAACAGTTAAGATCAGCAGGAATCGCAGAAACGTGCGTCGCAAAGAACAAAAACCAGACTACTGCACCGGCGTTGCCAGACTGGAAGGCACACGGGAAAGTTCTGCGTTGGTTATGGCAAAACATATTGAAGGAAATGTTTCTTACATTTTCGAATATTCGTCGACAAACTCTAGCATAGTAGCTAAAATTTCTTCGTACCATCTGAAGCAAATAAATTGGTCTTCAAGTACAACATTCCTATATTTTGAATTAAAATACCATGCTAGAGCGATAACAACCAGCGGAAAAAGAGGATAAACAAAATGACGGGCTTGTTTCACCGATAGAACTCGCATCTTACTGCCCGATCAAAAATAATATTGTTGTTCCATATCCAGCCGTTTATTACAGTACCTAGGTACTTTTTCCTTCCTAGGCACCGTGGTTTACCAAAATTTGTTTACCATCTCTTCGAGAAAACCGGCCCTGGTGATCAGTCCTTGATGAACATAATGACTGTACTCGCACTCGTATCGCACTCATGTCTTCACTCTGGGCAGTATACACTTTTGCGGGAACGGAGTGTACTAATTCTTCATGGCATGCACTTAAAGAAATTCCTAACGCAAGCACATTTCAAGTGTGTTGTGTATGAAAGACATAATTTTGATTATGTATGGATGTTGGCTGCTTTCACTATATTAAAGATCAGGAAGTCTTAGACAAGCGTCAAACAGAGGAAACCAGTGGGGCACTAGTGGGTGGGCCTCATAAACACTTCTAACTTTTGCAATTTCTTCCAGTCGGCCACTACCCGCTAAATTCCTCGATTGCCCTCAAGTCTTTTATACTGACCATTTGAGTGCGCAAACTTGCCGTCGTGTATCAGCAGGTCAGTTCTTCGCAGTCGCTAGGTCAGTTGCGCAACGAGGCGAACCGCATGAAAGCGACGGGAACAAGCGGCCAAGGCGATGAGCGACGTTTCCTAGAAAATAAAAAACCGAACGCCGCGACGGGTGACCGTGAGAAATCGCCGTCGCTCGTCGCTGTCTCCATCTGTAGCTCGTCGCCCGCTAAATCGATTACATGCGGTTCAGCCTTTAAAACGAATGCGGTCGCCGTCGGCAAGAGAGTGCTTTCTTGCCGTCTCCCGCGGCAAACGAAGGCTGTGATTGACGGTGAGTACGACGGCGGCTGCA
The DNA here is from genome assembly GCF_016920785.2 of Ixodes scapularis. Taxonomy (NCBI): domain Eukaryota; kingdom Metazoa; phylum Arthropoda; class Arachnida; order Ixodida; family Ixodidae; genus Ixodes; species Ixodes scapularis. The sequence goes on along the minus strand of NW_024609880.1, from coordinate 32,484,403 downwards.
TTTCTTTTGCCGTGCTGCGCTACAAAAATGCATGCAAAATTAATACCGCGGGCAACTCGCATCCTAATTTTTGTAGTACACTGACAAATGCTCGCGTTTTTGGGGAAGATTGAGGCAAATTCAGAAAGATTCGTAAAATGCCAAAACAGTTTTTTTTTTCATTAGTCCCTAAGCTACATACACCATTTACGACGCACATTAGCGGTTGTGAGAGTGCACTGTCACGACCGAAGACAGCTCAATCAGAATCATTCAACCACCGAGCACACACAAACCGTGAAGAAGTTCTCAGTGTCAAGTAGGAGGAGGAGGCAGAGAAAAGCTTCTTGGACGACGAAACCCAATCCAGTGACAGCGGCACCGGCTCGTTAGAAGTATCCTCGGAGCAGTCCACGTCCACCACGCACACACTCGCCCCGTCGAGCGCACGAACGTTAACTATGCACTTTAATACGGGAACACGAGAACTGCACACGACACAAGGCAAAAACGGCAGGTTCACATCGGAGAAATTAGCGTCCTGCGAACTCCGACTGGCCCCAACTGGCTTGTCGTACAATGTTGCCAAGCATCGCTTGTGAAAGGAAAACATTCGTTTTACAAAAATATAAAAAATTATTAAAAAAAGAGAATGAACTTTTTATTTGTTTTCGGAAACGTTTGGAGTATGTGCTACGTGGCTATTTTCATCTCAGGTCAAACGAAAATGAAAATCTAAACGCTCATAATCGAATTCAAACTGGAAAGAAAGTAAGTTAGCCGCATAACCATTGCATCATCAATGGCTACTGCGCTCGCTGCAGCGCGGGCTTCCACGTCGTGCTGCTACGGAGGCTGCGATCGTTATAAGTCAGCTCCAACCCTTAAACATGCCTTCTCATAGAATATTTGACGCTACGATTGCGTGTATATACCTCCCCCCGCGATCCGAAACAGCAAGTAGGTCGCTAACGCTGGCAATCGGGTATGAAGCAAGCGCCGCCATCTTCTCCGCGCCTTTGCGGTAGTAAATAGCTAGTAAAAAGGTAGTAACGGTCAGAAAAAGGCAGCAATGGCTGCATCTGCTAACGTTTTACTACCTATCGCGTGTTTGAGGTAGTAAATAGTTAGTGAAAGGTAGTAACGCTCAGGATGGGGTAGTAACTGCTGCAGTTACTAGCTTCTTACTAGCTTTTTTCTAAGAGTGTAGTCGACACTATATGTTGGATATGCTGTGTTAGTTGAGACCTTTCTCAAATCTTGTTCGGATAACGCGGCGCCGTGGGGTACGTACAATTTATGTTGTTCGATTGATGAGACACGTTGAATTTCATGTTGTGGGCTGGGAATATCCATGCAGTTCAAATATCTTGTGTTGTAAAATATTTTCCACGGTTAAGACCTTCGTAGATTGACACGGCTGAGTGTATGGTGCCGTAAAAAATATCAACATAAAATGAACCAAACATTCCAGTTGCATTTCTTCTATCGCGGATGGACTCACCAAAACAGCTTTATTTTCTTTGTTTTTGTTGCCAAAAATAGTACAGTGCACTCTTAAAAAAGAAAAAACAGAAAATCTATTTGCCATAGAACACAGAAGATAAAATATGACGCAGCAATTTAGCCTCCACCAGCGTCCGGAAGTGCACCTACGCAGGCTGCCACAGCCCACTGACGAGAAACTCCACAGCCCAGCGCAGTCGGGCAACACTGACGTACTTTCTCAAAACCAGGGACGCGCGCTGTAAATCGCTTCATTCGAGACTGCCCCTGGAAAGATGTAAACCCCGGAAAACTTTTTGTGGCTATGCAGTCAACACTACAGAACGCGTGGCCTCACTTAAATTGAGTGCTAAATAAAACTTTTTTTAAGCGCGTTCTGCTGCACTCTTCCAAAATGCCACAGAAAGTTCTTCCCGAGCATAAAAGATGCGTGCGTTCAAGTCTAGCCACGTAGCTATAGGCCCCGAATCAGAAATAGTAAACCGATAGACGAAACGAATAAAACCGCACGATACCGAAAGCCACGAATAACCAGAAACGAAAAACGGAAAGTCGTTAAGTCTCCTAAATCCACTGTGCGGCGACGAGACGCACGCCCGCCCGCCCGCCGTGAGACCGCGGGTTTCCATGGCGACCTAGACCTCCCTTCACCATACGCCGCGTTGGGGAGTCGTCGAGTTCACGAACCCCACCAGAAGTTGCTCGTGTTTGCACCGGCACTCGAAACGACCTGCACAAACAAACAAGTAAATGCAAAAAAGCTAAGAAGAAAAGCGAAACGACACCGAAACCGGGGAAAAACGAAAAATGATGGATGAATCCCCGTCTGACTGTCGTGCAGACGGTACCGGGCGCCGCCGTCTTTTTCCCTAAAACAGGAAACATCCTAAGCCCGGAATAGGGATGAAGAATGAAGAAGTCTAGAAGCGAGAAGCAGAAAAGAAGCGCGCGAAGGTGAATATGAGGATAGACCTAACACGAGCTCGCGCTGGCAGCGTCAACAGCCACTTCTGCCTCCCTTCGCAACAGCGTCTCTGAAGAAGCAAAACGTTGCGCGTAGGTCCCACTGCGATCGCGTCATAAATCACGAGACACGAAGCCGAAGCAGAAGGCGCGATCGCAAGGCGCCTCCTCGCCTTGAACGCCGCATTATTCCGGAGGAAAAAAAAAAAAAACGTATACGTCGCGCACACTGAGATGACACAAAGAATAAAAAAAAAAACGGTAGCATTTTTGGCCCGTTCTACACGAACGTGACGGCGCATCGTGAAGTCGGCGACGTGCTCAAATACGTGCGTCTCTCTCCTCCTTTTTTTTCCCTCTTTCCAAGAAGCAAACCCGTTTGCCGAAACCCAGACTGTCTCGGGTTCCCTTCGCGCACGAAGATACCGCGAGCGGGCGAGAGAGCGTCTCTGGACATAAAGCACTTCGTCGTTTTTCTCAGGTCTAACGCGTTCTCAGTTTCGCTCCCGCCTCCCCCGATTCCCTTTTTTTTTCTCCCGCGATAGGGAGAATGAACCAAAAGGGTACAGGAAGCAGTTCTCGTTAGAGATTCCGTTCACATCGGCAGTCGTTATTTTTATATCGCATTTCTATCTTTGCGCGCGCCCGTGCGCGCCGGGTCTCCACGGACACTGCGCCGGTGCGGAAACTTACGGCGTTGTAAACAGTAAAACGTTCGCCGAACTAGGCAAAAATGAACGGCTGCGGCTGGTCGTAAAATATTTCTTAAAAAAAAAAAGACGAGACAAAGGGTGTATTCTTTTCAGTATTCCCGAGGTTCCGCTCCTTACCGTCTCCGGCACTCAATAAACCGTCTAGTTAGGAATTATTACTGGTTTATTTCCTCGAACAAAATGAACACAATATACCCTGAGTTAACGTGTTTGCAAAAGCGTCAAGGAAGATTGCGCTTGAAGTTGGGGCACGCGAGAGAAGAAATAAATAAAACTAAAGCAGATTGTTCGCGTACGCGATTGAAATACCTTTATTAGGCTGCGAGATGGGCTTTCACGTTAAGTGCGCTATAAATCTACCTGGATTTAATTGCGAGTCTCTTCCGCATTTGCGGACCCGGCCGGGAGGTACAACGTCCCCCATTTAAGAGCGCCTCGCAAACGGGATCTCAATCAATATCTCAAAGTTGGAAACCATTTTGAACTCTAATCGTTTAACTTGGCTTAATACTATCCGAGCCCAAATGTTCTCTCGGCACTTTGTTTCCGTCAGGGTACAAATGGACCCGTTTAATCTTTCTTACCGGAAAACACACAAACAAGAACGAGCAAATTACTTTATATAACAAACAAAGAAAGAGCCGAGAAAAGCGGGCACCTCGGTTAAACCGAAATGAGAAAAATCACCGACGTGTCAGCCTGTTCGAAAGTGATTCTTCCTTTTACACAGTCAACCCAACAAAACAAATAAAACAAAATAAAGCAAAAAGAATTTTTTCGTTCGCACTAAGAAAAAAAATAATCCCAGAAAAAAAGGCAATAAGGAATCTACGACACAAGGAGTCGAAAGAACCTGAACCAGGAACATACAGATACACACCCAGTTCCACTCGCACGGACCTCAAAACTAAAACAAGACGAGAAACAAGAAAGCACACACGTAGATATGTATTCGAGAAGGCAAACATCCGCCGTTACTTTCTCTCCCTCTCTTCTCGGCAACGTCCATTAGAGACACGCGCCTCGAGGAATGGTGCGTCCAAGGACGGTGATAAACGGCAACGGGTCGGGAGAAGGCGACGACGACGGACGGGAGATCGTGACCCGACTGCCTACCCTCGCACGCCGACGCATAATAGACGGAGTCGCTCTCCTCCGAAGGATGCGTCGCCCGGTACGTGACGCCGAATACGCAAGCAGGTGCGAGAGGTCCGCGAGGTATTTAGCAACCTCGTCTATTAAGTACGACTAGATCGCCGAAAAAAAAAAATACCGACAAAAGAACACGGTTCACACGTGACTGTACGGAAACCACAGAGGGATTCATACGCCATTTCACTACAAGTAGAAAGCTTTAAAAGAGTTGTTACGACTCAAACTACGGTGAGCAGTTTCCAATTTCATGGTGGAACACCTCCTCCGCAGATGGGTCGCAAGTACGCATGCGTCGTGTTGTGGAGAGGAGGAACGCGGCCGGAGAGTCGGAGACGGTCTTGAACCATCTAACACTTTCGCCTCCTCTTCCTCCGCCCAGCTTGTATTGCAAACGCGGTCATTGAATCACGTGAACCCAGCCGTGCTGTTGAAAAAAACAAATAATAAGCTCAAGGCGCACTAATTTTAGGTCCGAGCGCAGCTGTGAACCGACCAAGTCAATCGTGCAGCGACAAATGGTGGATCGTCCCGGCGCTCGTCGTACTCTTTTTTGCACGTGTCCTGTCACCGACTAAATTAATCAGACGTAGTAAATGCTCCGTGATCCTTTTTTTTTCTCTGCGCGTGTAGTTTTTTTTGTTTTTTCTTGTTTGGATAGCAAACGGATAAAGGTAATGGGCGCCGTAACTTCGCACTTTTGGCGCTAATGTATAATAACATTCTTTAACAAAAACGGCTGAGTCATTGAGAGGTTAATGAGAAGACGCGGGGGCGGGGTAAGATCCGAGCATTTTGTTACCGTTTCGCAGCCACTGAGAACACGGCATTGGACACTAAGAACGCGAAAACAACGAATCATCGAGACAAGAAGCGTGTATATGATAAGTCCCACTACCCGTTTTTTCTTTACATTGTCACCGAGTATAATTTCGTTATAAAAACGCGTCATAGAAAAAAAAATATTCTAACGGCTTTTTACTATATTTTTTTTTCTTTAAATATTGCCAGGTGTGGGCTTTCTTATATCAAAACTAGTGTGCAAAGCTTTTGCGAACATTTCTATCTCTCTCTCTCTCTCTCTCTCTCTCTCTATATATATATATATATATATATATATAGAGAGAGAGAGAGAGAGAGAGAATTATTGTTTGATTCATTTTTTATTGCATTCTTGTATGTTATTTTTATTTTATTTTTGCAGCGTGAGTTTTGTATTTCGCTCAGTACAATCTATCGTGCTTTTTCATAGAATACCAAAGCGGGCATGGACCTCCCCAGGTGTTACGCTTTTAGATTTTTCTTCCTCTTTCTCCGCCAATCGAGAAACAAACGAAGCTAATAAAAAATGGTAGATATTAGTCTGGGAAGGTTGAACTCACACGGCAGCGTTACAACCCTTGGCAAGTTTTGAAGAACGGAAGTGGGCGGAAGATGATGATGAGATTTCAATAATCGCCTTCTGTACGCTGCCATCTTTGTTTACTTGCTGTGGAACGCGCTCCGCATGAGCGGTGTATGAAATACTGCAGAAGAGAACTACTGCGCATGCCCAGAGCGCGTTCCACAGCGAGTAAACAAAGATGGCAGCATACAGAAGGCGATAATTGAAATGGTTCATATCAGGTTTTAAATAAAAATTGACGGCTTGAATGCGAAGGTCATATACACTTCGTTTTACTTAATCTGCGAGCTAAGCCAAAGCTTGAAGCATGAGACCAGCGCTGTTTGAATTTCTGTCGCGCTGACTGGCTCGAGCAAAGGACGGACATACGGAGCTTTTGAGCTCGCGCTTCTTCCAGCTATGCCTTCGCTCGCACATAAGGTGAAACGAAGTATAGGAAGCGTCACGGCTCGGTCGCCCGGGACTTCCGTAAAGCGCGCTTCCCCTCAAGGTGACTGGAAGGACGGGGAAGCATCTCCCGTGGGAAGGAGAAGGCAATTGGAGCGCTACTCGTGGTATACGCAGGAGGAGTTTGAAGGGCGGTGAGGCTTAGTCTGACGACAAACAAAGACGGAACAAAGAAGCGAAAGTAATCAAGCTTAATCGAGTTTGCGGTCAAAGGACGTGCATCGCGGCGCTCTCCCACGGCGAAGAGCGGTAAAGTTGATTATGAAGTTCGAGACACCGGAAATATCTCCAAAGCTCGCACGAGCAACGCCTAGGCGCTTTTGTCTCACCGAGGCACCCGAAACGAAGCAACCCTCGAAATCCAATCAGACTCCGGCGTCACGCCAGAAAGGAACCGCGTGAAAAAGAGAGAACTGCGTTGTTTTCTGGCCTCTAATTCAATTACTGATTTTAGCATGTTTTCGGGGTTTTTAGTTTCCCGATTTTTTGTTGTTGTTTTGGTTTTAAAGATTCGGGCTATCTGATTTCAAACTTTGAACTCTTAAACCGGGTAAAAGATGTTTGATATTTGTTTTGTTTTTTTTAAAATCAGTGTCAAAAGCTTTGAACTCTAAGCCTGTTCAACTGCGACAGGCTGGCATAAATTCTACGGACTCTATTTTTATTGAAGAAGAGCAAAATTTTCGAATTTCTCGAGAAAATTTTAAAAAACGTAAAATTGTCTATCTTGCGATAATTCTATTTTGTGAATCGTACGGAATGTGGGTAAAATGGGCTCAAGAAATAGCAGATCCTGTCTTTTATCTAGCTCTTACAAATTTGTTTGAATATTTCTGGTTCGATTGGAAGCGTGCGACAAGATTTTGGCAGCGCATTGGGACTACTAGCAAAACAACATTTGTGTGCACAGTCCGTGTAGCAGCGAACGAAGAGCAAGAATTGCATCAGTCGTTTCTAATCAAATACTGAGCATCACGCTACGCAAAACGTTCGTGGCCACATTCGAAGCTAACCCCTCTTACACTAAAAATAAAACACAAAATATATAATTTCTCTATGCGCTGAAGAGCACAGATGCGACAATCTCATTTCCAGTATCGAGAGATCAGACCGCCAGCCAGCCGAGAGGAATAGGATAAAAATATGAGCGATAAGTACCTCTCACATGTTTATTTTATCCTTCCTCGACGCTGGTGTAAGTAGATTCATAGAAACCAGACCGGTCGTCCAACACGGAAGAATATTAGGCATAGAAACACGAAAAACATGGCACTGGGTTACTGTCGTTGCGGGTCGGACTGCGAGGAGCCAATTTAATTTGAACATTCAGCTAAAACTTGCGGGTCGAATTATCGGGGGAAACCAACACAGGAATGCTGGACGCATGTACGGCTTCAAATACTAAGGTATGAAACCTTTACTCGGGCGTCAGATCGACGAACGATGGTCGCGGGAAGACACGGAAGCTGAGGTGGCTGGAACGTCGAGGAGCAAAACGCCTCGTTTGCCATAAATAAGCGCGCGCGCCGTTGGCGGCAAGGGGAGTGGAGAGTTATAGTATTGCGAATAGGAGCAAGCGCTAGCTCTGTGCGTTTGCGTTGCCGTTTGCATGCTCCGCGCTGCGCATGCGCGTCGTCAGCACGCGCCAATCGAAACAGCGGTTTGGGTTACTCTAAGCGCCGTGTAGAACACGCAACGCTAACGAAAACGCGCAGTGCTTACGTTTGCTCCTATACGCTATACGCAATACGAAAATTCACTAATATGCTGTCAAGGAAAAGCGGCACGCCCCTCTTAGATGTATCACGCTGCCAATTTCTCATTCGGTTTGCTAGGGCTACGAACAGGCCACTCTGTGAGTACTGCAACGAGCTAAACGCAACAAAACGTACGTAGATAAAAAAAAAAGCCTATCGGTGTATGTCTACAACAACATCGTGTGAATGTCCTGCAACTTCATGTCAGAACAGTCGGCGTTTTTTTTTTGTGTGTCCCACAATCACGCGTATTAAATAAAACAAATATTTTATCAATACTTGAATATAAAATGTTTTTGAATACATTTTTCTGTACTTCATTTTACCTTACGTCCAGACACAGCCGACGTTACAAGCTGATGGGACCATTCACACAACGTTCACAGGGCACCGTCTGGGCGTTCGTCATGTTTCCGTACGTGTTCCCCTATTCCTGAATGAATTATAAACAGAAAGGGCACCGTGTCATAAAAACAAAGGAAGGGTCCGGTGACTTACGCTTTGGATACTTCCTGATTGATCCGATTAGCCCCATAACGCCGGATGCGACTAGAATTAAGCTGAAACGAAGTATAGCCAATTTATTATTATTAGCGACAAATAATAGTAATCAATTAAAACTTGCTTTAAAGCATTAAAAAAAACGACCGCTGATAAAGTAGATTTAGCGCTTTCACTCGTTCTCGTAGCAGTCATAATAACATCACCTTTTGACTTGCTCTACACACAGGGATAAGAAAAGGCACTGTTTTGCAAATATCAAGGTGCATCTTCCGACACACACAAACGAAACCACTTGAGGGCGTCGCTACTTACGTCGTTCTCAACGCTCGCGAGAGAGATTTGAAATCGGTGCTCATGTTCTGCCTAAGGTCCTTCCATACGGAAAATTAGTGACAGTCTTCTAAAAGAGCGCGGTTTGCTTTTTGGCGACCGTCATGTTGGTGGACGAGTGGTGGTGGGGGGGGGGGGCATAACGGTGGGCAGATGAGGAGAAGGAGGGCGAATAAGAAGTGAGTGGAGGAGGGGAATGCATCTTCAGAATGCATCGGAGGCTACGAGCCGATGACCACAACTAACGAACACCAGAAACACGAGGCCACGGCTCTGAGTCTATCTTGGTACGAAGTAGACTCGTACGCGCATCTTGGTATCTTGGTTTTCGCGCGCTCTTCGCGGTTACTCCTCTTAAAAGTATAGAAAGTCCACCGTGGACAACGAGCTTTTAGTTTGTCTGTGCGATTGCGCGTCTTCTAGCGTTCGACCCCACTCTGACTTATGAACAAACCAAGTGTGCAAATGCGATCTACTATTTATTTCTTTCAATTACGTAAATATTCAAAGGTAAGAGAGGTGTGCGCGTTTAACAATAAGAAATATGTAGTTTTTTTTTTATTTGGTTGCCTTAGTTTTAGTTGTTCTGAAGTAGTGGCTGTAAATATTCTATGCACCGTTTCACATGAAGTCCCACGTAATCTAAAGCTATACGCCTCGCAAGTGGGCTCATTTTCGTCTTCTGCGCATGAGAAAGGAAGTAGCGGTGACGTCAGAACGCCGAGCCCTGATTGGCTGATCGCGACCCCCTATCTGAGCGACGTCTGCTCCTTTGCAACGTCGTCTGCTCGCAACGTCGTCTGCGTCTGTCTTGCCTTTCCTGCAACTTTCGGAAGTGCATGTCTTTACGAGCGAGCTCGGCTTCGCCATTCAGAGAGGGCAGACGAAATAACTCGAGCGGTACGTTGTTTTTGTCTAACAACTAGCAGATGCGCATCAAGGAGGGAAGTCAAAGGACTCACTGGCGAGGTGTCCCGAGGCGCCGAGGTTTGTTTGCTAAGAAGCGAGAGTGAGCGTGTTAGTGTCCGCAAGTTCCCTCCCAAATACTTTTTCCCTCCTTTCGTGTGCGGCGAGACCCCTCATTCTTTAACGGCGTCGGCGGGTTGGCGCAGTTAACGTCGTCTGCTTTACGTCTGCTAGTCAAAGCGATGGCTGCTTTACCTTTCCTGCGTCTGTCGGAGATTCACCACTTTTTCACCGGCGAGAGTCACCGTTGCCTCGAGAAACAAGGAGGTAACTAGAGGAAGAAATTGACCTCTTAATCTAAAACTGAGGTTAGCGATCAAAGTATAATACGGGAAGGGTTCACAAGGATCGCGCGGGCATATTCCATTCAGCACGCCAGCCGGTCGTGGGCAGACGGTCGCCGAGTCGCGGAGTGCCTGCTAGGCTTAACTGCCGTGGTCGCTTGGTCGCGTATGGTGGAATCGTCGCCATTGGAGCTTTTCCCGGGTGTTTGTGGATGCATCGTTCTTGCTCGTCATGGTCTGTTTCAAGTACGTTTTACTTGTTTCTTGCTGCTTGAAGTCGGGACGCGTGAGAAGCGCACGTAGAAAAATAAACATCCGTGGGTCGTCGCGACCGCGACGCTGTCGGCCATGTTGGTTTGATCGTAAGAAGTGCTTAGTCATGTAGCTTCGGAGCTGACGTAGGATTTCGTCGTAACCTGCGCAAAACTAACGAAAATTTTGTTTCGTGAATACGAATTTGTTCTTATGTCTAACGCACATTTTGCCGTGAGGTCGTTTCGTGAATCTGGCCTCTGCACTTCCGAAAGTCGCAGGAAAGGTAAGAGAGACGCAGACGACGTTGCGAGCAGACGACGTTGCCAAGGAGCAGACGACGCTCAGATAGGGGGTCGCAATCAGCCAATCAGGGCTCGGCGTTCTGACGTCACCGCTACCCCCTGCGCAAGAAGCAGACGAACTTGCCCTCCGCATACGACTCCCCGAGGGTGTCAATCAATTTGCGCAAAAAATGCATTGCCGCAGGGCTCGACGTCTTTATGCCGTTGATTACGATTACCGGCAAATCCAATCACGGACAGTGAATGCGCCTGATCATGGCGCATTTGCCGTGCGTGATTAATACAGTCGGTGATCGCAAAAAGTAACGAAGACTACGGGCGCCGCGACACTGCACTTTTTGTCGTTGATTGGCTGGTTCCTTCGGATCGTAACCTTGGCTCCGGTCGGTCTTAGCGTGAAACGAACTATATAACCCTTCTACAGTCGAGCCCTTGGTAGAAAGTTTCCGGGTACCGTTTTAGCTCATCCGGTAGAGTACGATGGGCCCTCCTGTACGAACTGCGCATGCGCTATCACAAAAAACTCTCATATGCGCAGTTCGTATGGGAGGGCCCATCGTACCCTACCGGATGTGCAAAAGCCTTTACCTAAAACATTCCAATAGCACTACGACTTTACGATGGACCGTTTCAAAGAGGCTCAGGTTGCGCCCAGTTCTTTCGATGCTACTTGATGTGAACGCGCGCCGACCGCTTTATCGAGTGCCACGTTAGGATCAACGAAGCCAGTCGCGGTGCATATTATAATTATGCTTAGGCCTGTGCCTGACGGAGGCACGATTAGTCTCCCGCCACATTATGAGCTCATGTATTTATTTATTTTTTTACAAAGGGTGTAAATATATTGCTTTTATAAGATACTCGCGCTTCCGCGATCGGCAGAAGTGCACGAACAAGCCATAATGTTCCCCAGAATACTAGGGAGTTATCTACAAGTTGTTTTATTAGTACTTCTGGTTTCATTTAAATTACCATCGTAGAATACTCTAATTGCCGATGGGACAAATTAATAGAACAAATCTCTGGATAGTTTTATCGTTTGTCGCATTTCTACAAGTATTACGCCACGCCTCTTCTTTGCCATCAACAACCAAGACGAATATTGCGATCGTATCACTATCCAGGTGCGTAGTTTAAAGTTCGTAATGCGTAAAGTAGCTACACCAGGAAAAATGGCTTCTGGGATAGTAAATTTTTGGTTTCAAGAACTCCGAGCGCTATGTGAACTCTAAGACAGAATAATGTTTCTGAGGAAAAAAGAAACCCACACACACTTCCTATGCACGCACTCTTACGGAAGTGTGAATTGTTGGCACATGAAACAATGTTTCGCGCGTTTTGTCTGAGAATTGGCTTTTTTAAAACAAATATATCAGCAAGTTCTACTCCACACTTATGTTTTTATTTTTTCCTGTTTTTATAGCACCTCAAAAAAAGTTGGAGGTACAAAAAGAAAAACATTTCTAAAATGAATAAAAGTAAATGCTTCTTTTTTTATAATGCAAATAAATTCAAAGGTGCGAGCTGGACAAGAATTACAACTCAGGGATTATTTTCGTCGTAAGGCTTCTTGTTTGCCGAAAATTAGTATCAGAGTTGTACATAACTCTTTACAGGTAACAAGTCACCTTTATTTGGTAACTATTTTCGGTAACAGATCACCGACCCGTTGCTGTTATGAGAAAAACAAGTTGTGTAGTTTATTACTACTTTTATAAAAAGTCGAGTACAATATTTAGTGGCATCTGGAGGGAAACGTCTACAATGCAAGCACCCAACCTCACTCCAGCTGGCACCTGCAATTGTGCGACGACAACACACTGGAAGATTATAAAACAATGTGCGCAAAGTACGTCAGTATAGCCACGGTTATGCCCGAATGAACGCGTTATAAATGAGGAATGGATAACGACAACAAATATTGAAAGCGGCTACTGCTTTATTAAAACGACACATGCAAAATAATAAGAAAATAACGCGCTAATTTCGTGCTGAGTTAGCGCGCCGTTTTTATTCGCAGTAACGGAAAACGTACTTGTAGCTGCTTCTCGAGTGATCAACGAAAAATTGTATTTCATTACTCGATTTTAGTAGCGTGTACATGTCTCAGCCATATATGATGATTTTAACAAAATTTTCAGGTAAGAAATAAATGTTTAAAATTATTTTGATCAGCTTTTTAATGTATACAACAAATTCACCCATGGTGGTACACGTGGCGACGTATCCCTCTTTTAACATACAGAGAAAAAATGCATAGTTTGATTTTTTGCAGACCGTCTAGAAATGGCACCGCTTTGGATATTGAACCAAACTTTATGCTTCTCGAGCAGTTCTTAATTTTAATTACATTGTTTTCTTTTAGGACCGTTGACCACGTATTTTAAGGTGGTCCACCAAAAAAACTCTTAAGGAAACCATAGCGCCGCCTTTCTCTCAATTAAAATATTTGCAAAAAAGAAGTTTCCAAAAACCACGTGAAGATTCGTCTTTTCAAGAACACCTGACTGAATAATACGCCACCGACGAGTGGTTCAGAAGACTCAGAAAACCGTGCACGAAAAGAAAAGATGTCTTTAGAAATCACTGTTCCGAATGTGAGACATAAAAACCATCCGCCCTCGTAAATATCCCCCACAAAAACTACTTGACACAGCCTAGACAGCCTACCCCCCCCCCCCCCCCCCCAAAAAAAAAAATATATATATATATATATATATCAAAGTAAAAAACCTCCACGTGAAATGGAAGCTCTTTATGATCAGAGTTTGGTTGACCGTAAAGACGTCGGACAAAAATGGAAAGCCATCGCCAACTTTTCCCCCAATACACTCCCTCGAAGTTTTAATGTCCAGCTGTCGCCACGGGAATCCAGTGATCATCAGCTTCTATTATTGTTTATTTCGTTCATCCTCCGGCATTCGGACGCCAACTGCAAGCAAGCGCTAGTGTTCAATCTTTGGTAGAAAATTATCGAAGCAAATTATAACTTCAAAAACAGTTCGAAAACCGAATATTGTTATTTCTTATTGCGCAAGCGTAATAAGTGAAAGGCAAATGACAGTAATATTTGTAATTACTCACTCTTACTGGATGAGAACGACGGAAAGAAGCCTCGCTTACCCCGCCTCCTGCGCGAGCTTCCTACCTTCGATAATGCTGTATGCGTCTGGTGAGTCTCGAACGTGCCCGCATTGTTAAAGCACTACAAAAGACAACGACCGCATTCTGGAGGCCGGGATTACGAAATAAACATCCGTCCATCTTCCTTTCGTCAATAACTATAGAATTATAGGGCTAAGAAACACAATGCAACCTTGCATTGCGTTACGAAAAAAAGTAAAATCTCTTTTTAGCCTATCGGCATGTTTTTTTTTTTTTTTTTTTTTTTGTTAGCAGCTATTTCACACATGACATAAACTACATTAAAAAAATCACGAAGTATTTCGAAGTTGCGAAGTAAAAGCCCCATATGTTTGCAAGAGGGGAACTTCAAGTTTTAAAAAATAGTACTGAAAAAAAAAAAAAAAGAGAGTATCTGATTGAGGACCGCCAAACTCGTGCTGTAATATTCGAGAGTGAGAAATATAACTACTGAGTTGCACTCTGATGAAATATCAAAATCCTTCTGGCTAGTGTAGCAACGCGTAGGTATGGCAGAATGGTCCGCAGGCGTTTCACGTAACTGCCCAAGAAATATCCCTGCGCGTATATACGTTCTTTTTTATACGAAATAAGAATGTCAAGTTCCCGCGGAATTTAGCTCTTACAGCGGAGCTCTTAAGGGTTAGTGTCCCCAGGATCATGTCCCACGCAAAGAAAGGAAGACACCGATGTCTGGACACCTACCGCCATCTATGAGCGACGGCGGAAAGCCACGTATCTAGTTGCCGCCGTCGCTCATAGATGGCGGCAGCCTTTCCACTCTGGCTTGCCGACTTGCGGCCGGCCATTACTTTCCAATGTACAGCACCGCTGGTCTTCCTTCTTCACCGAAGTGAAAAGGCTGAACGTGTTTTTTTTTTTTATCTCTTACAAATATTTTTAAGGGCATACTATTTTATATTGAAGATGCAAACCTTTGCCCACTGTGCATTTAAACTTTTTTGACACGAGAGCAACTGAAGTGCAAGCAAAACATTCAAATCCACATCAGTTAAGATTTGCGGTTTTGTTTCTGATCTTTAATTTTTCTGTAAGTTTTAGGGAGTACTTCTTTTGCCTCCTTTCTTTTTCTCTCTTTCTCTCTATCTTTCTTACTCTATTTTTGCCTTTCACTCTTTTTTGTAAGCTCAACGCACATCACAAGAACAGGGAACCTATTTGCTGAGTGCTGCCGCACTACAACTCGATATGACGAGTTGCTTGTGGAACTGCAGACTCTATCTAAGATTGTAAATTAAAATTTAACTAGGGCCACTTTCAATAAAAACAGTTCGTGCTCCGGCGTAAGATCGTTTAAACTGTGCTGCGTAACGTGCGCTACATAGGCAAGGTGAGCGGTTGTTCAGTATTGGCCATTTATAATTTAAACATGAGGGTCGAAAGCCATGAATCGAAAGAGGTTGATTTACTGCTGGCGCGATGAAATTACTTATTTATTTCAACGGGGTTGTGACGTAAAAAAATCAGCAATCAACAATTAAAACTTGGAAGAGGACACTTAAGACTAATTACATGTAGAAAAAATAATATTGATATCTTTACTTGGCTCTGAAGAGCCGTGGCACTGCGGAAAGGCAGAAGCCCGTACATTGGAGGCCTGCGATGCCGCGTTTAATGAACACGATGATGCGATGAGTATCCCTATATACATCGAAGATGACGACGAGATTGATTTCTCTTATTTTGGAGGGTGGTGGTCCGACTTCATGCAATGCGAAAGCATTATAGTCCCGCGGGAGAAACATTTTCGAGAAATGTTTCTACTCATATTAAAGGCTTCACGGCTTCTGTGACGAAGCATCTGCGGTGCCATAAGCATATCCAGGACAAGACCAAGGACGCGTCTTGGAGGGCCTCGAGTGCGACGTCAAGAATGACGTCTATGACGACCTCTAGGACCACCTTGAGGACGACGTCCTAGAGATCGACTCCAAGTGCGGCATCTAGGACGGCGTCGAGGAGGACGTCAAGGACGACGTCTAGGAAAATGCTGAGGACGACCTCCGGGACGACCTTAAGGACGATGGCTAGGACGACGTCGAAGGCGACCTCTAGAACGACGTCGAGGATGACGACCTAGAGGACGACGTCGAGGATGACGACCTAGAGGACGACGTCGAGGATGACGACCTAGAGGACGGCGTCGAGGATGACGACCTAGAGGACGACGTTAAGAACGACGTCTGGGACGACTTCTAGGACGACCTTGAGGACGCCGTCTGTGACGACGTCAAGAACAACGCCTAGAGGGCGACGTCTAGGACGACCTCCAGGACAACGCCAAGGACGGCGTCGTCCTCGAGCATGCGATTAAGCGGCAGGTGGTAACGACAGGCCAGCTCATACCTGCGTCTCTGCTCCCGCTGCGCAGCCAGCAGTTCGCCTGGCTCCTTAGCAACGATGACGCCGTTGCTATGTAGCCACATGACGCGTCGCAGACAATGGGAATTTATGGCTCGTTTCGCTGTTAGAAACAACGCTGTTAGAGACAACATGGGACAATTAATGCTTTTGCATTAAAACTGCCACTATCCTATTTTGTGAAACGTCTAGTCTGAAAACAAAACTGGAAACGTATTTCATTCGCAGACGTTCCGTCACCTGGCTCCAAACGATTTGTCAAACGAGACAACAATTACGAGTTTTAGAGAATTAGCTAGGTAGCTTAAATTAACAAGAAATAAAGCAAACTCTCCGTTTGCCTCGTAAATGGTGCATGATGCTTATGGGGAGGAATAAGGCAGTTGATGTTGAAATCAGTGTGTGACTAATTATGTCAAGTACCCCTGCCAAAAAAAAAAGTTCGCTAGAACGTAGGACCCCTTTTTTTATTCTTCCTAATTTATGCACCATCGTTAGTGGAGGGTCATTGTTTCTAAATATTATGTAAATGTCCCAACTTGAATACGCTGTCGCCGTTGGCCACTTACGAAAAGCCGAAAGTGACCTGTCCCGAGCAGCTCGCCCTACAGCCAATGCAATTGCGATATTTTTTGTGTGTGCGTTCTGTTATAAAAACGCCCAAGACCTAGTTTCGAAACATTAAACGAGTAGATAATATGCGACGCCCTGCTTTTATCCGAACTGTTTACGACTATAGTGACGTCATTGAAAACGCATTATAATAAAACAAGTTAGCTTACTTTCAATATATTTTTTTTTCACTCTAGAAAATATTGCCAGTGGTAGCTTTTTCCCCTATTAAACATGCGTTGAGCTCGCGGCTCTTTAGGACGAAACTTCGTTTCCAGAAACAATTATCCGCCAGTCATCGAACCTCGCGGAAGAAATAAAGAAAGGTCTACGACTCATCGAAGCTTTCGAGTTCTATACCTCCGACTTCCCGCACATCGCATGATCGAAAGCAGAAATCCGCAGCGCAGCGGAGTTCTGACACCTCCAGGCCACCTCTTAGCACGGGCGGCCGTCCAATCCAGTTCAGTGCCCCGCTGGTCGTCTCGTCTCTGTGTCGGAGTGAGGCCCTCTTCGCGTCTTGTGGGTTTCTTTCAGTGGCTTCCTCGCTTTGTGCCTCCCTCTTGGTCGCTTCCTTTCCCCTCTATCCCCCGCGCCTTTAAGGAGCCGTGCTCTTTGTGCGCGGACTCGACCACGTCTCCGAGGAAGTAACCACTCTCGTTCGGCGCAAAGTGGACGCACTTTGGGAGGCCACTTGGCCGTGTCTTCGACTCGCGGACAGAGTACAAAGGACTCCAGCGAGACCAATCAGAAGCAGGAGAAAGACGGGCGACAGACCGAAGCAAAAATCGCAGCGGGAAAGACAAAGGAAATTCCTCCGCAACGCCTGTCCAGGTTCAAACCGGTGTCAAGATTCGTTCGAGCTCAAGTGGCTCATTGTTGAAGTTTGTTAGATGCAGAGCTGGGCAGGGATACTCTAAAATGTATCCGCGAATAAAAAATGATGAGGTAAAAATACAGATACTGAGATGCACTTATTTAAGGTCAAAATAACAAATATTGACGTACATTTCTCCTTTCTGCAACCGTATATCACTGAGATGTTTCTGCAAACATGGCTAAAGGGCATTCCGGTATACAGATACAGATACATGTAAACATACTTTCTTTTCTGCATTGTGCTAGGTGGGAAGGGTGGGCTTCGCGGTGAATCAAAATGGGAAGTAATGGTTGAACTCCTTCTTTTTTGCAGAATAGTATGCACCTCCCCTCATCTCGAACACCTGGCCTATTATTGATGCCGCTATAAAAAGCACTGTCACCCCCGGTGAACCACTTTAGACTGCAATTACAAGGATTCGACAGTAGATCACCAAACCGAGTTAGCCTATCTAATCGTACAATGTAAACGCCTTGATTCACCTGCCAAGCGAATCAAGGCGTTTGAAAATAGTTTCAGATTTCCAAGCGAAATCGAGATTTTCTCGTAAACTCTAGCGAATGGGATCAAGATCCTAAAGTGCCGGTGATGAAAGAGGGAGAAGAATGGCGAAGGAATACGACGGCCATCAAATCCCCCCCCCCCCCCCCCCCCCCCCGTTCTCATGATGCCACCCAGACCGTCTCGTCGCCGGCCTGGGTGGTATCACCGAGACCAGCGAAGTCATTGCGACCTAGGGCACACGCTGGGTCACGCGGGTGGCATCGTAATAATTCGACATGAGCTGTCGTCACCGGTCGACGCGAGTTCTTGTAAGCGCCGTGGTTAAGGTGGATTCCAAGCCCTAACTGAAGTCGATGCGTTACGGTCTCATCCATGAACTTTGAACAAACTTTGGCGCCCTCGTTTTGGGGAGTATAAACTCACCTCGTTGGGACTCTTAATATTCTGGCGCCTTCGCCGTGATTTGTTTCCTTCTGTGTAGTGCAGAAGAACGGATAAAGCACCTTTAGACGTCCGAAATCGACATACGTTCAATGCCGGAAGACAATCGAAAGTTCCGGATTCATGCCACCCCTGCTAGGGTGCACGTCTCGTATTTCTAAGTGGTCACGTTAAAACATCTGGCGTCCCGACGTTTTTATTTTTTCTTCCCCTTTATGTTTCTTTGGGACGTGTGATACAGCGTTCCTTGGTTTACGCTCTTATTGTCCTAGCTTTGGCCCGTTCTTCGACATTTTTCGTTATTTTCTAGTTGCCTCGTTATCGTGCTCCGCCAGAGAAGGCAGGCTTCTATGTGTGTAGCAGTTTAAGTCGCTCAAGTTTGTACTACCCAAAACAAGTCCTAACAAGTCGTTTTTCGCAGCGCCTCCTGGGCAACGCAGGATGCCTATAGTTACTGGCGGCCAACGACGGTTTGCCATATTCGACAAAAATCCGTCTGCCCGAAATGAACCCTGTTTTGCCGTGAGGGCGCGTCACAAACTGTCGTCTCAACGGCTTATGAGTCACCCAGAGTGTGGGGAGATTGCACAACAGAGCAGTGTATCTCCTCCACACAACTCCTTTTCCGGCGTTCGCTCTGGTCAGTTGGAAAGAGTGGAGAGCTTTGCGAAGATGGTTATCCGCTCTTTCTTGAAAGAGCGTTCGCTCAGATAAAATGGAAACAGTGAATACTTTTTACAGCGGCAGCTGTTCCGGGCCCATACCGTCGGTGGCGCGACGGTGTGACCGTAAACGAATTAATTTCCCCCGCTAAATTCAGCTGAAGAATTGACGTCACGTAAACTATGCACGAATTTAATCTCCCCGATAAATTTTGCGGAAACATTTTAAGGAGTTGCGAGCGTAAACAAAAATAATCAAAAAAGAAAAAAAAAACTGCCGCTTTCTAAACGCATGACGCCGTATGCATAGCCCCCCCCCCCCCCTTTTTTTTTTTTTAAAGCTTGTCTTGTTATTTTTGCAAGTTACCTTCTTAGAACCAGTTTCTTTTTCTTTTTTTTTTTTGCTTTTTGTTGTTTTTCAAATGTCTGTGACTTGGACATATCTAATGCTACGGGTTCACATTATAAATATTTAAACCCCTCGCATCAAACAGATCGTTGTAAGTTTATCTTACAAACGACAACAAAAGGAAAGGCCCATACGCACATTTGCCCTTTGAGCGCTGTGCCACTGCCTCTTTTAGACTCAAAAAGCCTGGAAGTTGACGACGGAGCCATAGAGTGCCCGGTCGCAGATTTGGGGCGCGAGGATCTGGTAGCACAGAGCATCAAAGAACCCTTTCTCAGGGAACCTAGACGTCAGCGCCCTAGTTTTTAGGCGGCGAGAAAAGAATGCTTTGTGCTAAAAAGAAAACTAAATTTAAAACTTTCGTTCTCAAAATAGTCTTTTTTTAATTCTTTGTCTGGCAAACTAGAAACACTAGTTTAGGCTAGTGCTTCTGGACGGCCGGCAAAGCATGGACCAGATCTAAACAAAGAAATAAAAGTTAAAAACATTTCGTTTCCGTACCCCTTTAAAGAGAAGCAGCAGGAGAGGGATTTGTGAAATTACCTCTTATGCAGTCCTATCAGCACCTACTTATTTTTGCGCACCACAAAATCTAGCTTAGAGTTGCATGATAAATCACAAAATCTAGCTTAAAAAAACCCCAAAAACTTCAAGTTTCAAAGCGACACCTTAGTCGAGACGGCTCATATAAAAACGTAAACTGTCACACTACAACTTTCATAGAAATTTTTTTTTAATATTTGTTTTGTCAACGTTAATTACCCTCATTATTTTTTGTATTAAAGTATTTCGAAGCGTGATGTGACAGCGCGTCAGAAAAAAAAGGAGAGAGTATATGTTTAGCACAAATACGACAGTGAGTACTTTAAGAAGCACCAATACCAAAAGAATGGACCAGAGATAGCGGCAAGAATAAGGCGAACTTATGTAAACTTTATAGTTTGTTTCACACAAGATTCGTGCGGGTATAGGCACGTGGTTACTTGAAATGGGGTCTCCGGATACCCACCAACTTAATCGAAGCTAGCAAAGAGTGCAGGATCCATCTTCTGTGCTGTAAGGAGCCTTGTGGGTGGGACACCCCTCGCATTTATGCTGGTCTATCATTACCGAAAGAACACGGACCTCTTTTAAGATAAGTTTCGAGCGGCATCTCCACACAAGATGAGTGACAATGACCCCCGCAGGCACCTCACAATTGTCAGTAATCAAAACCAGAGTGGAGCACGATAATCACGAGGATTTTAATCATTATTTAGACCTTAATCTAAATCGACTTAAATCAGACCAGTTTCACTACAATAACTTAAATAAAACCTTTCCCAAAAATAATTTCGAAAATAGTTTTTATTTACCGCTTTGGTGCCTTATATGTGCATTTGTTTTGCATTTAAATGACATAATTATCACGCAAGAAAGATTTTTATCAGGCTGAACTCTAGTAAAATGCACAGCTCTTTTAAGCAAATGGGATCATTCAGCTTTCTTTCTATCTTACACTTCGTTAGTCAGTTACACTCTGTCTGTCTGAAAAACTTTATTACAGGTCTATCAGGGAGGAAGTTTAAGGTGGGCAGGAGGGAGCCACCTCTCACAAACGCTAGGTAGGCTCCTCAATACAGGAGCCCATTGGCGACCGCCGCGGCTCGGGTTCGGTCGACCAGAGTCTTCTGGCTCGCCAGGTGGGAGCAGCCGAGCAGGGCTACCTCCCAGTCGTTCCCGGGTGGGGTTGGGTTTTAAGGCGAGGTTTGTGGTTGATTGGCATGCCCGCACCAGGTGGAAGATGCCCGAAAACTTTTCCGCGCGATACGGGCATTTTTTTTTTTTTTCTGTACAGGCAGAATCAAGGTGTTTTAAAACTGCCTGGCACAGCAGGGTTTCGGTGTAAAGACGGAGGAGTGTGCGTTCCTCCGCCTTTGTAAGGCCTTCACTTAAGGATCCGGCCGTCACGTTTCGAGAAATTACTCAGTTATACCAATTCGGCCACGCAATTTATCGTAAGCCTTGTAAAACAGTTACACGACGTCCTAGTGCATGCGAAACAGAACGTGAAAAAAAAGAAACAAAAACTAGAAAGGTAATTTGATTGCAGGCATATCATAACGCGGAAAAAAGCAAATAAGGCTTTTTAGCTAATTAGAAAAAACAAGCTGTTTTCTTCTAGTATGGCTGGAGTTAAACCAAAAAAAAAATTGTTAATTTAACTGCACTTTAAATTTACACTACTTTTTCCGCATTGTAATCAGTGATCCGACAGTTGAAAAATCTATTTATCATTTCTATAAATACATGTAGCGATAAACAGTCACTAGTTGAGCTACAGTCAATGAAGTCAAATTAACGTGATTTAAATCGAAGAAATATTAAAATAAAAAAAAACTAAAGTCACAAAAATTTTATTTAAAGCATACCAATCTCATTTATTTGATTTTTTCCAATCATGACTTTTTACCACTCCGATCAAAACACAACCAATAAATACGCAAAAAAAAAGTTGACCACGTTTGCGAGATGCTATTCGGACCCGCAAATATATTGTCAACAAACGCTGCCAACGGAGAAGCGTTGAAACACACCAACGACTCGAAGTTATTTGCCCTGCATGGTAAACCGCGTGAACGAGCATTTTCCGAACAGATTGCTCGTTCTGTAGGAAAAGCCTACTCAAAGAGCCGAGGCAAACACGACCACACTACTTTTCAGCCTCCAGTGGACCGCAGCGAGCGCTATAGGCCATCGGAGCCTATCCAATACCGTCCGAGTGCCACGGGGACATTTCGGAAAAGCCGCGGGGGTCGTGGTCGCTCGACACATTCACAGAATTGGATTGGTCGGGAAGTCTCGTGGAGTCCACTGCCGTCCATCGTAAGGTGAAACGTGGTATGGGACGAGATCGCGTCGTGCTGCGTCGGAACACCAGCCCGATAATGCCATTAGCGCAACCGCCGCCGACAATCCAGTAGCCAGTCCAAATCCAGCGGACCAGAGCATCTAGCGGCGCACGGGCTGCCGCGCGGCATTCAAGTCACGTGAAGGAGCACACGTTCTTCCAGAGCAGACGTGACTCCAGGGGTCAACTGCGGGCCCGGTTCCCCAAACGACGCCGCGGCCAAGGTTAGGGTTAGTGCGGCTTGAAACGCACCAACACGTCGTCCCTTTACCGCAGGGGTCGTTCTCCGTTCCCCCCTAAGCTGACAGGGAGGTGGAAGCTGCGTGAGTGTTGGCCCAGTCAAACGTGTATATTTTGTCACGTGATAACGCTCCCTTTCGTATGCGCACGCATAAAGAGCGTAGTCACGTGATGAAATAGAGGCGTTTGATTGGTGCCTCGAGCGCGCGTAGCTCCCACCGCACTGCCAGCTTAGGGGCGAACGCAGTAAAGGAGGCGACGAACGGGAGGGGGGATCCATAAAAGCGATAGAGCGAGGCAGTAATGGATCGAAAGCCCTGTTTCGACGCGCAATAATTATGCGGTGAGTCATCAGCCGGGCGTTCGCGGACCCCATCGCGTAAAAACACGTGCACTACATCCGCGCGTTCTGACGGTGTGTGCGTATAAGTGTTTGTTTGTGTGTGCGGGGAGGGGGGAGAGGCTGAGTCTAGCCCCGTGAGCCTCATGAAGCCATCAAATCCCCTGGCGTGGTTCATTTGACGAGACCTTTCGGATTAATTTATGCTGTAGCGGCTGCCCAGTGCCTGCGTCACCACCACGGGTAGGAGGTGAGCTCGAGGAAACGGTGTTGCAATTCGAGCGTTGGTCGTTTAGTCTTTGAAGGTCAGGTCCCCGGGATGCTGATGGCGAAACAGGGCCCCGTTTACGCTCAGCCTGTTTCATCGCACCAAGAGAACCTTTTAAAACAACAGCAACTAAATAAAAAAAAAAAAAAAAAAGAATCTTGCTTGCTCGAATTTTTTTTGTGTCTGGAACGCGTCCCGCATCGAGAGTGGTCCCGAAATGGTGAAAAATGACGCCACAAAATCTGAAGTGTCACGTTGTCGGAGGTCGCGATCCTAACAATTGGTAACAAAAGTTCGGAAAAAGAAAAAAGCAGGAGAGTACGGCATTGTCGCCGTCGTCGCGAGATCCCAGCTGCCGGCTGTCGAAGCTTCCGTAGACTGCCAAGCTAGAGAGCTACTTGCACCAGAACAGGTGTCGGCGGCACCCACTGTGGTACCACTCCTGTAGCACCGCCAGGATCGTAGCCGGCGACATCATCACAATTTTGCGACGTCAAGAGGCGGAAATCAAGGGACTACTTCTTATGACGCAGTAAACACTCCAGTCGAAGACTCGTTCCAGTCACCATTGAATTGTGAAAGGACACTGTAGAGGGGGGGGGGGGGGGGGATAACTAAAGTCTATTTTAAATGAAGGAGCCATCAGTGTGAAACATTGCTGTTCCTTGACATCATGCTGACGCCATTCGTAGGGTGACGTTGTTGACGATGTGCAGAGGCAGGACTGTCCTTAAAAGCGCACGTCACTGATTTTTGAAGGGTGTTCGCTCGCGGGTCTCGCTCACATCGCCCGAAGCACCCTTAAATCCACAGACCCCCGGCTTCGTAACACAATGACGGAGTTATTTTAACGTAGGCTAGAGGTTCAACTAACGCTGGTGTGTATGCCACTTCCGAGATGAAAATGAAAGCAGACATCAACTAGTCTTCTTTTGCGGTGCTCCTGCGCATTCCTTTGGAAAATCGCGCGTGCATCTCCTCGCTTCGCTAGAAAATAACATGGATCACTTGTGTCATTTCGGTTGTACCGAATCGTACGTACTTGTATGAATATTGTAAACGTGTAATCGCTGTTACGATATTTTACTTCACCAGCGTACGTTGTTAAATTTCGCTCAATTTAAGGCCCACACCTCTATTCCATAGCAGGACTGTAAAAAAGAGCCACTATTTTAAACTATGTAACAATCGAAAGGAATGTAGAGTGTGTTCAAAGTTCGCCAATATACCGGTTGCACTTATATATTTCTAATATGCCCGTCCTGCACTATATGGATATGGTCCCGTCATGCATCTTTACGAACGGTTAAAACATTTAAAAGGCAAAGTATAAAGTACGTGGGCTATGAAAGGTGTTTCTTTTTAGTATTATCTAGGCCGGACAGCTTTTAATGGGCCCTAGATCTTTTCCGTCTTTTATTTTCAAAAATTTGGAGCGTGCAGGTGACGTTTTGAACGCAGAACAAGCATCTTCGCAGATATTTATGGACAGAAAGTATAAAGCGGTACTTATTGCATTTAAGGCTATATTACGTGACTTCCAATTTATTTTGATCGTCTACATGCACAGGGAGTTACTTATTCAGTGATCACTGCGTAGTTCTCTCCGTCCCATTTGGTTTTACAGATGTCCTTCGTTCGTTTGGTACGTAAATTTCCCACGCTGAAAAGCGCCGACGCCGTGTTTGCACTAGCAGCATCCAACAGTGCGCAAAAATGCCGATATCAAGTTCTTTTAGCACCATATTCAATGCCACCAATTTGAAGGAAAAAAAGAAACGACGTAACCCGACCAACATTTTTGCTCCAGACTATCTATTACGTACGAATTATTCGCGATATTCTTTCCCAAAATTAAGTGCAGGGACGAAAATGCACTCAACCTTTTCCCATAGCAAGACATTACCGGAAGTCAACTTTCGAAATAGTTATCTGCTTCGATTTCCAACAGCACACTAGCGCCAGTATAACTTCTATAGCAGGGGTCTCAAACAGACGGCCCGCGGGCCGCATGCGACCACGACTCGCTGGGACGCCGACCGCAGGCAACCGGCTATGAAACCCGCGTTCACATGTTTCGAACGCTAGAAATAACATCCGCCATAGGAATCTCATCATTTCGCCAATTCATTTTCGCTCGGAAAGTAGCTCTGCTCTTTTAACGTATTAAGATAGTTCATATTTATCTCTGTTCAATTGCCATTTGTTTCTATTTGTTTTTTGCTTCCCAGCTTTCTTTTCATGTACAACAATTCCGCTACTGGACTGCACTTCTTTGAAGGATGCATTCACTGATCTCTATGGATGCATTTTGGCTCCGCGAACTTTCGTTCAGCAGGAGAAACTGCCAAAGATAAAACTACAACCTCAAAACTCTCGCCATAGAAATAAAAAAAAAGAAGTTTAAAAGATAAGTATTTGTTCAGAGTGTTGTAATAAAAATCGTCAGGAAAGTAAGACCTGTCAAATTCACTGACTGTCTTATAGAGACATGTTGAGCTCGGTTATTTTCTGGGAGAATGGAGCAGGAACGGCAGTGCACTTGTTCTCCCGTTGTATTAAAAGTGCCAGCACGTTGGAGGGGCGGTGTTATTTTAATTCTTGTTATCACACCAGACCAGGGCCCAGAGTGTCGTATTAACAAATCAAATCTAATAAGTTTACTCGAAAAATTATGAGTTCATCATAAAGCATAGAGCACGAGGTCTTTCCTCCTTGATATCTTTTAAATCCCCTTCCCCCCACACTCGTCTAAAGTTGGCCCTCGACCTTTCTGGTTTGCGCAATGTGGGCCCCACACTCAAATGAGTTTGAGATCATTGCTCTGTAGTGCACATTATAACGAATCTATTTTAGCAACAACGAGCATATCGCTCGTGGTAGCTTCGTTCACGCCCTCGTCATTTCAGATGGCATATTTCAATAACGACACTAACAAACTCGCTGTTGCATAATGTTCTAGATTTATATTAGCTCTTCGCATTATAGATGACACAACTTTGTAATAGCATTATGTTTTATCGCGTTACTGTATTTATTCACAACCTAAAAAAAGACGCAACGCGTGGTTTACATTTACGCGTCATGATTTTTTTTTTTTCCGTCTCCTAATTTGTTAATTTCCAATCTCATTCGCTGCGGAGCGAAAGTACGACTTTCGGAACCATCCCCGTGGTGCGGTTCGCGGGCAGTTATTTATGCCTTTTCACGTCAAGTCTCACCACAACCAACGCTATAGCCTCGATCAGACTTCGAGTATATCCAGCCAAGACGTAATGGGGGCATCGTGAAGGCACTCGTCGTGTTTTTGCTGCTATCATAGACTAAACCAATAAGCCACGCAAAAAAAAGAAAAAAACAAAAGAGCGCGCAGAATCTGGCGCATTTATTGCGCATGGTTGGTTAAGATGGTGATATCTAACGCACAAGGACGAAACGAGCGCCGTGACGATGCACTTTTGATGCTGCCTTATTGGATTCGTTAAAGTGAAGCGTCACTGCCGTCTGGACGTAATGTAAAAAAGTATAGTGCAATGACTGTTGAATATCGCACGAAAGTTACCGTATAGGTAATCCAAGCCCAAAACCAGTTTAAAAAAAGCGTTGCAGATACGAATTAAATTTAAAAATTATATATATATATATATATATATATATATATATATATATATATATATATATATATATATATATATATATATATATATATACATATATATATATATATATAACTGAGAAGGAAAAAAACCTTGGTGGAAACAGCAAAAACGGACGATTTATTCTTCGACGTGTCGGCCGGAGTCCGGCCTTCGTCGGGAAGACGAAGGCCGGACTCTCTCTCTCTCAATATATATATATATATACAAATACCTGGTGTCTCAAAATAACGGCCAGGCTCTTTAAATACAATAGAAAAATCTGTTTCTAAACCTATCGCGCTACGATTTTGTGCGCGTTGCTCGCAGGTGGGGCATTGTTTCTATAAAATCTGCAAGCAGCGAACTTACCTCAGAAAAAAAGTAAAAAAAAAAAAGGCTTAACTTTTATGGAAACACAGCGAAGTCCCCGGCCTTCAAACAATGGGGCGCTCTTTTGTTTGAAGTACGGTGGCTTCGCTGCATTTCTTAGGAGTTAAGCTTTTTTTTTTACTTTTTCCTCGGGTAGGTTCGCTCTTTGCAAATTTTACAGAAACAATGTACTACTTGTGTGCAACGCTGCACAAAAATGTAGCGTGATAGGTTAAGAAACTGAGTTTTGCGGTTGATTTAAACAGCCTCGCCGCTATTTGAGACACCCTGTACATAAAATGTGGTTAATCATCTGATTTGTCGAAATACCCGCTACAGACCCGAGAGGTAAAAAAATTTCAAACCGGTTGTCCAATGGAGCACATATGCGCCACGACGAAACATCTGAAGGTCGCACGATGTGTCGTAAACTGCAAGATTGGCAAATTGCGCATCAAGGTCCCCGGAGGTCACGATCGCAAATGATTCAGTTCGAACGCGTCGTTTACGACACGTCGGCCACTTTGTGGTGCGTGCGTTACGAAGCTTGAATTTTCTGGTCGTGACAATAGGTATTTACATACGACCCATTGCTGGTAAGTGTGACTCCTCGCATTAAGTACGCTATCAACACTGTACTCATGAGGAGGTCTCCGTGTTTCAGTGAACGTGTCCGCCCATGGCCACGCCCGCGAAATAAAGTCTCGCTCTTGCAATTCATTTTTATGCTGATGTCAACGTAGTTTATAATCCGTCGGCCATTATTTATCCAAAAAATAAAAACGCTCTCCCTCATTCCCAAGATGCTCTACCGATATGTCTTAAGATTTGTTGATCGACGTGGAGCGCAAGTTCGTCTGCTTCTTTTGTAGGAGTTGTGGTGCCGTCACAACGCCGAGGTCTGATTGGTTCTCATTGAAGGATAGTGGGTAGACCACGAGGCAGCTTCCTTTGAGGTCTACCTACTGTCCCTCAATCAGAGGCAACCGGAGCTCGGCGTTCTGAGGTCCCCACAACTCCTGCACAAAGATAGCAGATCGAAACTTGCCTCCCGCATAGCCTTTTCCCAGACACCCACCAAGAACAATATTGGCATGCGCCATGTTTCGGTCTCCGCTGTAGAACCTTTTGTGATCGGACCTGAACGCTAAATCCAGCGTCCCCCGACACAATAAATGAGACGCAATCTAAATAACGCACTCGGTCACCACTCGCGTCTAAGCTTGTGGCAGCTGCGTTTCTAGATCTTGAAGCGCCTAAAGCACCTGTCTACAGAAGAGTAACGGCACCCTATGTAGACAGCCGTGTGCGAGTGCGGGCGAGCAATAAAATGAATATACAAGATTTTACGTTGCGAATGACCAAGGAAGTGCGATACATAGGCCTTCGAAGCACCGCGGAGGCAACAAGCCGTTGATTCCAACCAAGATTACCAGAAACACAACACCACGGCCCCTTTTCTGCTGTTTGTAGTTCGCGAGACGTGGGACGTCAACAAGGACACGGAACGGTTGGGGCACGAACTAGTATAAAATCGTGTACGTAGACTTCACAATAAAATACAGTAAACTTTCCTTACATTAACTTGTGCGCGCCACTCTAGACCAAAATATTCATTTCAAAAAAAAAAAAAAAAAAAAGGTTCACATTTTACGTTTCAGTTTTAGAACTAGGAGCAAAGGGCTATAATCAGCGGCTCGAAATGTGACTGTCGTGCGAGCAAAGAAAACTAAATTGAAGTGCGAGATGAGCGCGAAGCATCACTCTGTATCGATGTTCTCATTACAAACTTCTACTGAATCGCTCAGAAATGCTCGTAGTATGCAGCATTTAGTCGAGTTTCAGACGAGCCGTTTGCGTGTCGCTGAATCCGTAAACAGTTCTAGTGTACTCTGAAGAGCGAAAAAAAAACACGTAAATGTCGAACCATCGCGTCGTCGGGGAATCGATGCCTGCGTTTTTTTACGGACATGACACGCGAGCGCGAGCTCTAAGGATGTTTTGTCGGAGATATCTGCATATTCGGCGTTCGAATGCGTTTGGAGACAGAGTATTGGCGAAGTGCGCGATTGAAAGCGTCGCTGTGGTCGACTTGCCACAATTGGCCGGATGCTGACTATGACGTCGGCAAAGGATTTCGCATCGCCAGAAATAAAAAGAATGCAAGAACTCCAATTTGGACGATGTTGGCAGTGTTGGTTTCAGAGCGCTATGATCTCAAGCTTCCATCACGCTCATTACAAAGACCGTCGAACTTGTTGTTCGCGAGGTGATGACGTCACGAAAGATAACCATACGAGAACGCCACCACGGCGAGATGGGTCGCTATTAACGGCCCATCTCGCCGCTAATAGCGACAAAAAAAAAAAGAAAAAAAAACAACTAGCTTTTGGGTCGACCCACTAATAATTTCAGTCGAGGCTTGGAGTCTTCTAACGTCCACGCGCGCTCTCGTACCCTCCTCTCCCTCAATGTCGACCTGTATATTCTCGCTTGGCACTGCTGACAGTTCCTATTCGCGTATCCAGCTCGACGCTCGCCCTCCCACGGCGGAAACGGGAAGCGCTCTAGTGAGGGTCTTCCGATTCTTCTGCTCAGCGGCCATGGCGGAACTGCTCGCGATCATGGCTCCCGAAATTTTGTTTACGAATGGAAACAACACTCTTCACTGTCCCAACGTAGTGCTGCAGCCGGTATGGGATTGTACCTTACTGGAGAGTTTTAGTATTGCGCATAGAATCAAACGCAAACGGTGTGCGTTTGCATGGGTTAGAGTTGCGTGCCCCACGTTGTGCGTGCGCCTCATCGCCGTGTGCCATCCAAGACCGCAATTTTGGGCTCCGCGCACGCGCAGTGTGGAACACGCAGAGCTAACGCAAACACACAGGGCTTGAGTTCGTTCGTATACGAAATCTTAAAACTCACTACTGTTTCACCGGCTTCCAAAGCCAGCGAAACGTGCTGCAGTGATCAGACGTGCAAGCAGGTAGGCGTTCCTTCGAACTGGAAAGGCTGAGAATGGCAAAACGACGGCGAACAAATACAAAAGTAAATAAGTGTTATGAAAAAACTATTAATTAAAAAAAAGCTTGTTTTTTACTTTTGGGCATTTGGTCTGGAAGTATGTTGGCGGCGACTTTGGACGTTTCGCCGACTGTCGAAAGTCGCGACTTTGATAGAACAATATACTTTACCCACAATTAATGTAATTTTACATAGATTTTTCACATTAGCTAGAATCTTTTCATTGATTTTAGACTACTTTTATTTTATTGGTAATTAAAATGCAGCAATTGGAACCAGTGATGATAATTACCACAGTTTTCATTGTCATACTTCTTCGCGTGTTTAAAATTAGATTATAAGTAACAAATTATATTAGAGCTTGAAGAATTAGTTATTTAAATAGGTTAATTTTAATATTATTATTATTAATACTAATCGCGGCGGTGTATGCCTCCAATTAACGCCAAGATCACGAGAATACGCTATTTAACCCTAATAGTCTTTCCAGAAAGGTATAATTGTTTTCTTTTCAGCATATGAAAAACTCTGATATAGTTATCAAGATAGACAAACAGTCAAACACTGGATGTATTATGAAGTCCTACGCGTCACGAGGTGCTATAAAAACAGACACACGCTTCAGCTGTCTTACTTGGATTCCGTCTTTGGGTGAGAGCAGCGTTTATTAGTTCATGCTTTTCGTGGACATATTTTAAAAAATTTGGATTATTCTCTTATTCTTGTGCTGGGATTAATGTCATTATTTCCCATGACAATTATGTGAGCGAGAAAAAGACGGCGAGAACGCACAGATATCAGCACTGATTTTTTCCAGAACTACAAATATCAGCCCGGATCGAACAGTATGTCACAAAATAGTTTCCGCGAACAACTGTTCTAAGTAAATAATTAAGATGTGAGGCACATCTTGAGTCATGAAAGAATCCGAAATTAATACCTCTATCGAGAAATTAAATCCAAAATAGAGGTAAGTTTCTCTTTCACTCCAGAACTGAAACACGTATCCTTCCGTAATTAATACACTAAACACCGCTCTTGTTTTCAGGTTAAAGAGGTGACATGCGCTTATAAAACATTAGCTTCCTCGTATTACCAGAAATAATTCATGTCGCTCAGTGAAGCCAGCACACTAGACAGGCTCAACAGCGGCACGCATCTCTGACCCTCACTAAACCCGCCATCTTGGAAAATGAGTGGCGCCACCTCTAATTATTTGGAGTCGCGAATATAGTCATTCAGCGGATGAGAACGGTAGGGCGTCTCTTTCGGGAGTTGGTCTTCCAGCCTGCGCTGGCTTCTTGCCTTCCATCGGGGTTTTGGCTGCGGGTGGAGGCTCGAGCCCGGGGAGGCGTAGGTGTTCTGCTCTGCTGGAACAGCTGCCGGGTCGAGTCCCTTTCGGAGCATGTCAGCCCACAGTTGTGAGGCACTCGGCGGGACAAAGATCCTGATCTCCCTGGAAGTGACCTCCCGGTTTTGCTGCAACTTCTGCTGCAGCAAAAGCGAGCTATCTACAAGTGGGAAAGTAAATAGAACGCGGGGAGCAAGGTGGTCCCAAAAAGAAAACTCGGCGGGACGAAAAAAAATGGGACTATTTTGCCGTGGGAGTTTTGAGAAGAATGGTTCGAAGGTTTTTCCGTGATAATAAAATTCCGACGGTTGCAAAAATTAAGCGGAGGTTCAACGATGTCGACGGGCTACCCACTGTGTCCGAAGCAACCCTCTACCGAATGCTCAAGAAGCTGGGCTTTATATTTAAGTGCCGCTTTCGCAACTGCCCTCTGATCAAGACAGCGAACATTGTGCTGTGGTGGTGCCAGTACCTGAAACAGATACAGGCGTTTAGAAGGAAGGGGCGGCCAATTTTCTACACTGACGAGACGTAAGTGAACGCCGGGCACACCCACTCCAGAGTCTGTGCCGACATCACCGTGATAAGTGCGCGTGAGGTCAAGCGCTCCGGACTCCTATACACTAAAGCCCCACTATCCTGGGAGAAGTGGTTCCATTCATTGTTGTGGAAATGCTCGAGACACGTGCCGTGCGACACTTCTGAGAAGAACATGGCGTCTGAAATCTAGCTCAGTGCTACGCTATGCCGCGATCATCTTCCCAAGGGCTGCACGTTGCACGCGCCTCGTGCATCGATGCAGCTTGCGCTACTTTTGGAACATTAAGGCCTGTTCACAAATACAGCGGAGCGCTAAGTTAGCGCTACGTGAGCGCTCCAAGGAGCGCTCATGTGGCACTTCCAGCGCGTGACTTTGTTCTAATATAGCGCGTGGTAAGCGCTTTAGTAGCGCCTTGTTAGCGCTCCAGTAGCGCCTTGTTAGCGCTCCACTAGCGCCTTGTTAGCGCTCCAGTAGCGCCTAGTTAGCACTCCAGTAGCGCCTTGTTAGCGCTTCAGTAGCGCCGTGTTAGCGCTTCAGTAGCGCCCTGTTAGCGCGTCGTTAGCGCTTCCTGTACCGCGGTGCTGCGGATTAGCAGGTACACTGCGGTTTCGGTCCCTGTGGTTGGGTGTGCCTCAGCAGCACCATGGCGGTCATGTGGGATGCTGAAATAGAAATGCAAAAAATGCTCTTACATACGCGATTAGTGCATATCTGTGTGGACGGCTTAACTCCCAGAAGAGCCTTTTGGGTCCGCGAAATCTTTCGCCACCGAGATACCGACGGGTACCCGCCGAACCTTGTTCCTAGGGTGAGGAACCGAGACACAGAGCTCTTTCGAAGGCGATTATTTTTACCTGCGTGTCCTTGAAACCAGCGTCACACCTATCGAATTGAAAGCTATGAGGTCGTACCCAATCAATTAGTCACTCACAGTCCATGACTCCGGGTCGCCGGCCCGACCCTCTGCTTAGAGAGCGGCTTTTACTTCCTCTTCTTTCAATGCCAAAGGAAATAGAACAACCAAGGAATCGCCGAGCACGCGCTATTCCGCAGAAGCAAGCACGGCACAAGGGGCGTGAGAGCGCTAACAGAGCGCTAACAAAGCGCTTCTGAAGCGCTAACAGAGCGCTACATCACGCGCCAGGAAGCGCCACATGAGCGCTCCTTGGAGCGCTTACTAAGCGCTCCGCTGTATGTGTGAACCGGCCTTTAAGGGGCTTTACTCTTCACAGGGTTGAAAAATTCCGGCGTCAAATGTGGGAGGCTGATCGCCACCCATGTTGGCAACGAGAACGGGTTTCTTGACGGCGCGGGGGAAGTTTTCGGCGCAAAAAAAGAGGTGGTGGCTACCATGAAAAGATGGACGGAAAGCACTATGAAAAGTGGTTTGTCGCTACGCTCCTACCTGTCCTACCTCGAGCGAGTGTGGTAGGAATGTGTAATGCTTCCCACCATTCGGTGAATCTGAAGAAAGTGCCTAAGATGTCAACTCTCAAGAAAGACATTCAGGCATGGCTCTCAGCAAAAGGTACGGCCTAGAGTCCGGACATGATCAAGGCCGAGCTGTTGAAAATTGTGACCATAACCAAGCGCGACGGAGGAAAGTATCGCATTGACATGATTGCTGCTGCAGCCGGGCACACTGTCTTACCATTGCCAACTAAACCCGATCGAGTTGGCATGGGGGACATGAAGGGTTATGTTGCGTGCCTTAACAAGGAATTCAAGATGGCCCAACTGGGACCTCTTTTAGATGAAGCTACTAATCAAGTAACTGCAGAGAAATTGGCGAATTTTGTGTGGCACGTGGTTGATGAGAAAGCGGCACTGAGGAAGGTCAACCCCATCATGCACGATGTTCTCGATGGATCGTCATAGATTCATAGATATATCTTACTCAGAATAAGACACTGATGGCTCTGACGATGACCTGCAGTGTTGGCCACAATAACGGGGGCTTATTCACAGTGTACAAAACTTCAGAGGAGTCAAGAAAGTGGAGTGTTTGTTTTAATGAGCCAAATGCCGATTCCAAAGCTAAAGCAACTTTTGTTGAAACTCCCTAGCGTATGTCGATATGTGTTGTTTCCAAAAGCTACTAAAGTTATTCCTTTTATGCGAGAAACATTACTCTGAAAGTGGTCGCCTTACAAGACTCAAAGCTAACTTAATAAACGAACATTCACCCTTACTTCAGTTTCTCCTTAGGTAGACTTGACTTATTTGCAAACTACTCCTGATTAACACATTACAACACTGTAAAGTCATGCTGCGGGTATGATAACTATGCAACTCAAGGAGAATGTGCTAACAAATTACGTTCAAATAGCTTTATTTTCTGTCCAAATACTATTGTTGGCTCTTAGAGACGTATAATGTTATACAATTATTATCCTATTTTAGCGCTGGCACAGAAACGCCACTGTGGACTGAGGCCTTCTTCTGCATGTTGCCAGATAAAATAAAGCATGCTGCACTGTGTGATTTCAAAGCAAATGCAAAACCTCTCGGAAAAAATAACGACAAGATATTTTTTGAACAGTGTGGGCTCAGCTTATGTTGCTTATTGTGTTGAGCTTCCATGTACAGTCGGGGACAAAAGTCCCCAGGACGCGCGAGCTGCGACTGGAACGCATTGCTCTGCCATCTGCCGGCGGGTCGCCTGGTTTCGAGATCACACAAAAGCGCATGCGCGTTGTACTGTGCCTGCAAGCATGTGTGTTTTTCCGCTTTTCTGCGGCGCGGCGCCTAACTCAGAATCGGGCGCGTGGTACCGCCTCGGAGATAGCGCTTGCGGCTGACGAGCGTCTGCTACACATTCCGAAACTGGAGGTAGCGCCTGCGGCATTGCGCCGCATTTTGCCGTGTGAGCACATCTTGCTTTAAAACCAGCTGAGCTTGTCGCTCAGTTGAGCAGCCGTGACTCCCTGCTTCATAGGTGCCATGTCGGTAAGCGCTATCTCCGAGGCGGTACCACGCGCCCGATTCCGAGTTAGGCGCCGCGACGGAGAAAAGCAGGAAAACACACATGCTTGCAGACTCAGTAGGACGCGCATGCGCTTTTGTGTGATCTCGAAACCAGGCGACCCGCCGGCAGATGGCAGAGTTATGCGTTTCAGCCGCAGCTCGCGCGTCCTGGGTACTTTTGTCCCCGACTGTACATATGAAGTCCCATCTTTATAAGTGAAATTATCTACTAAATTGCATACACAATGTTTACGAATTTCCGAAGTCCTCTTTTTTCAGTACTAGTCACCATCCATATCATATAGGAAGTCCTAGCGGTTCCACTTGCCTAACTACTGACGTGAAGATGAAAAATACGAGCATCAGTCGCATGAGAAGCAGATAGTAAGGGTTCCTTTGGATTAGTTATTTTTATATGCAGTCAACTCGCATTTCACAGCACGAATTTCACTTTATGTGACAGCAATCATAGACCGAGGTTCTATTTACTTCATTACATTATACTTTATCACCAAATGGAAACCTTGCTGGTTTTTTTTTTTTCATGTCATTAGTATATTTCAGCACACCTGGCTACTTCGTACGGTTAACAGCGGTATTAGACCCCTGCAACACATATAAGGTGCAGTTGACACCGAAGCTATATGATTACATGGGACTATATAATTAATCAGTGTTTATGAAGAGTGTGAGACACATTAACTGAAGCCACAGAGCTCGTCACCAAGCGCCAATTATTCCCTTCCATCTGCACCCGCTTATTCATCGCCACACTTCAACCAGAAATTCCTCAATAGCCGCTTCAACTTCCTCGACGACTGTGTTGTATTCCGAAGTCGCCACCCGAAACGGTACACCAGGTTGCTACGAATAGAGCTCGAGCCAGTCACCTTTGTCGATGGGGGTGCAGTCAGCCACGGCGAACTGCGCGCACACCTCAATTAGTAGGGACCAGCCAAGCGTTAAGCGCTATTCGCTTCACATCCCGGGTCGAAATGTATACCCGATATGGCGAGAACACCGCGGACCGGGGGCGAAAGCGTTGGTTGTGAGGAGCGTGTTTCCAGATGCAGAAGTCCCGATAACGGCGACGGTCGGTAAATTGAGTGCTCTCAACAATTCACGTGAATTAACCTGCCACTCGGGCTGTTATCTGCAGGCACATCCTCACTCTTGTCGGTCTCGATAGTAGACTAGGCAAGAAGAGACTATAGACGCCATTTTTCTCGAACTGACGGTGCAAAGACGGCAGTACGGAATTCACCTCTGCTTTCTTCTTGCGTGGGTTTGTTTACCGGTCAAATGCACCCGCGCGCTTCTTTAGCCGCCTTCCCCCCGGACATCAACTGATGACGTCGCGCAGTCGGCGGCATCATCCTCGTGCATTCTCTGTGTTGCACTTTGATTGGCGTGCCTATGCTCTAAAGACGCGTTCTTTTAAACTTACTTACCGTATACACCTGCAGAAGGAAGCAACGTAGGCGTTGTACCGCGTGACCGCGGTGCCCGCAGGAGTCCGCAGAGAGGTGACACGGCAAGTCTAGTAATACGAGTAGAAATTAGGGCGAGTAGGAGATGAGGGCACGGGGAGATCTTGGTGAACCAAGCTCTGGTTAGAATGACGAGTGGGTAGACGCGAAACCTTTGTCTCTACTCACTGTTCGAACACGTTGGAAAATTGAGTGGAAAAAGACGCCGCTAGCTTTGTGTCTACCCACTCGATTGCAACTTGGTTTTCCAACAGGTCCGAGCGCTCTTTGACCTCTTCATTTTTGGTGAACCGGCCTAAATTCACTAGCGACTGGTAGTGTTATACAGATGTTTCTTGTATACTGCAACGTTGCTATCCACACATCGGCAAATCAAGCGTACATCATTGTTCCGCCACCACGTACGATATCGGTGCTTGGAGGCATTAAAAAATTATTTCTTCGTCTTGAAATGCGCATAAAGAACAGCATCTTTATGAGATATCCGTGGAGAACGGCATGATTGATAACTTGATTGCATACACTGTTCCAAACAAGCTTATATTGGCGAGGAACGTCTTTAATACGATGGTGCTCTATAGCAATCTTGGCGCGACTGGTTTATAACGACCCTCTCGAAGCTTCAAGGATATGAAGGGGCAGAAATGGCGATTGCCAAGGCAGCAGACGCCGATCAGTGAATCACTTTGCGAGGTTTCGGTGGACGGCATGTTAATATACGCGAATTAAAACAGCGCAACGGACGGGGGACCAGATGAAGAAAGACAGCGTTGTCCGGCTGGCAGGGCGGGAGGGAAATGACGCTACTTTCCCAGGATCTAGTGACTTTCCCCTACACTAGCCTCCACGAGTACGAGTACACCATTACACTGCCGCTACCATGTACTACGACGGCACGACCAAGGCCACTCAACTTGTCCGCCACATTAAGGAATATATTTATCTCATCAAGCGTTCGGCGGATGCGTGATGCCGCCAAAACTTTTCTTATAGCCTCCTCTATGCTCACCAAGCCTGGCAGTCCGATGACGGAGCCATAGACTGCCCGGACGTAGGTTTGGAGAGCGAGGATCTGGTAGAACAAAGTATTTCTCGGGGAGTCTGGTATTCAGCGCACAGCTTTTGAGCGGCATCCCAAAACATTGTTTTCAAAACCGACGAGAAAAGAAGCGGTAGCTCCAGGAACGCGAAAAGGACAAGCGGTCATTTCATCGCTCGGGACGCGCGTGTTTCCGCGTCTCGCCGAAGCACGGCGACCGTTACATGACTCTTGTCTGCCACCCTGCCTTTTTAAGGTGTATCCACACGACGGACCAAATTGCTGTTTTGGTCCGCGGACCGCGCATCACGTGATCTTACGTCACCGCTTTTCGAGGTCCGCCGGCGGTCCGCGGCCCGCGCTTGTGAGAAATGCCAAGCGCTTTTCTCGCCCGGATCTTGGCGGCGGACCGCGGCGTTTTTAGTATAACTGAAGTGCTAAGTCTGGCAACAAGCTGACTTTTGTTGTTGAGATTGGAATCCAAATCCAAAGTGGTGTTCTTTTGGCGCCAACTGTTGAAGACGAAAAAGACGAACCTTTTGTTGTGCGACGATGTCGGCATGGTGCGACGATGCAACTTTTTACTTCATTGCGCTCGTAGGGCAATTCCCCGCTCTGTGGGACAATAGATGCACGCCCTTTTCGGTTCACTTAAGTCCTCCTCGTCCTCAATAGTCAACGCCAGGGCCACCGCGGCCAAAAATCTCTTTCGTTCAACCTCCATCTTGGCTCCTTACAAATAGCCTCAAAGCAGCTCGTTGCATACGTTTGGCGGGGCTGTGAGGTTGAGGGTTAGACCGGCCCGTTCACTCTGTCGTCTGCTCTTTTGGTCCGCCGTGTGGATGCTCATTGCAGCCGGGCGGCCCGCGGGCCGCGCATCACATGATCAATCGGTCCGTGGCCCGGTCCGTCGTGTGGATACACCTTTACTTTCGGAGGCCGCGTCTCGTGGCGATCTGCCAGGCTTTGTCAGTATAGAGGAGGCTATGTTTTAGTTCACAGCACGGTGTAGTTCACAGGAGGCAGTCGGCAGTACACGAGATTGTTCGTGCCAGTGCACGCGCAGTTTCAGCGAGGTTGTCGCAGGTGCAGAAAGACTAAAGTTTCCTCGATGCATTGTGGCAGCGGTGGCGTACACAAGCTGGCCGGTGGCGTTGGTCTATTGAGAAGCTATGACTAGCTAGTGTAGAATACGGGGTAGTGTTTGGACGGCCACGAATCGACAATAGGATATTGTGAGGTTACGCGTGTAGGCAACAATGGCGTTGCTGCAGTAGACAGGGCAGCAGAAAGTCGCTGCAGGCCGCACATGGCGCCGCACGTGTGCGTGCACGCGGTGCACGCGCACAACCACCATGCAGACCCTGAAGCACCATAATGTTTCAAAAGTGGCGCAAGGTGCACCGATGCACTAGGCACGTGCAACGTGCAGCCCTTGCGAAGATTGAGGCAACACAGCGCAGGCACTGGGCAAGATTTTAGACGCCATGGTCTACCCAGAGCCTTTTATACTGGGAGAGTCCGGCGGGTGGGAGGGGCTTACGGCCCGCTAGGTCTAGCGGACTCAGCGGGCGCCGCTTCCGCCATGATGTGCCTCCCGGCGAGTGGGTCCCCACTGACATGCGATGCATACGCGTGTAGGTTTCGCCGTTTGCGCTTTTGTTGGCGTAAGGAGAAAGTCGAAAAATCAAGCATTTTGTTACGT
The DNA here is from genome assembly GCF_016920785.2 of Ixodes scapularis. Taxonomy (NCBI): domain Eukaryota; kingdom Metazoa; phylum Arthropoda; class Arachnida; order Ixodida; family Ixodidae; genus Ixodes; species Ixodes scapularis. The sequence continues at coordinate 32,444,944 of NW_024609880.1, read as the reverse complement.
TAATCATACGTCAATCATAAACTTACCTCGCACAATCGAGAACTCGGCATCCAGTCAGCCCTTCTTGGTTTTGTTTCCCAGATCTTGTGCCTTGCGCGGTTTTCTTTTCCATGCGGGTACCGGTACATCCTGAACCCCTTTTTCGCGTTGTTCGAGCACCCAACGGCACTGCAGCCCCCCATTTCTTTTTCATCTAACGTCTGGCAGAGCGCAGCGCAGAACGATCATTTTCATCGTCGTCTCTCGCTCCATGGACTCTAGCGAGCCGACTGCCGGCTCGAGTCAGTAGGGCAAACGGGTTTTATCAGCCGCCACCAGCCTTACACCAAACAAGGGTGAAGCTTGCAATTTAAGGTTATAATTATAATGCAATTAAATGCAAAGGCGCAATCAAGCTAGACGGCAAGGCACATCATGGCGGATGCGCACAGTTGCCAGACTGTTTGATCAGTGCTGCCAGACTGGCGGCTGGATCAAAGAACCGCCGAACTCTCCCAGTATAAAAGGCTCTGGGTCTACCCAAAAGTCGCGCTCGGCACGTGTCTCGACCTCTTCCACAACAATGAATGGTGCCACTTTTCCCAAGATAGAGGGGCTTAAACTGACCCTTCAACCGATGCGCCTGTGTCGACACCTATCGCTATCGACACCACATGCCTCACGCGAGCCACTCCGGTCTCAACACTGTAGTACACTGTATTGCTATGACAAAACGAATGCAAACATTTCAAACGTATGCAGTAAAAGTGCGTGAATTCATGCACTGTAAATTATTCAAAACAAAGAAGAATCGACGTATTTTTGTCGATTTACGAGAGCGCGTAAAATGATGCTCTTGTAAATCATTAAAAAAATTTAAACGTTTTGTATTTTCTAATGCGTGCTTGTGGATTCGGGCACGTAAATTCCATGTCCTGATCACAGCCGCTCTAGGACGTTATTTTTTTTTAATTGTCCTTTCTGAGAAGTCCGTAGGATGTCTGTCGGACGTCGGTTTTTGGACGTGGGACGTCCGCATACTTTTGGGATATACCTGGGACATTTGGTGTCGCCTGGGAACCAGCCTAGAGACATGACTACAATAACAGTATTGAAGGTAATAGTGACACTGCTACTGGAGGTTTCTTTTGAGTTGAGCGATTCAGGCTCCATTTCTTTGTGTGCCTAGATCTCAGGCGGTTTTTGACTTCTCAATCGGGGTGACGTAGTTTATGGGCCGCGTTGGTAATGCGAGTTGCGATGAGGTGACGACAGCGATGATCGTCCGCAAGCGTCTTTCCTAACCCCTCTTCCCCTTGCCCTTTTCTCCCACTTCCCTTCTCGCGACGTAACAACCAGCGCATGCGCACTTACGATCAACCTGCGCAGAATGCGTCCGTCATTCAATTGCAAACACTCCTCGTGGTTTAAGTTGCTCCCCCTACAATCTAAGCTCTCTCATTTCGTTCAGACAGCCCTGCATTACAGAGACTGTCCAACAGATAGATAGAGGTCACGTGGTCTATGGGCCGCGTTTGTAATACGAGCTGAGAGAGGTTGACGCACCTTTCCGCATGCTTTCCTTCTAACCGCGCACTTGCGACCAATCTCCGCCATTAAATTGCAAAAGCTTTCTTGTGGTTTGAGGTGGACCCTCTTTATATCGAAACGTGTCCACGAGGGCGCAGCCATCAAGAATGTCGTCACTTCTGGTGTGCGTTAAAACATCGTTGAGATGTCTAAACGGCGCTGGAAGGTGTTCAGGTAAAAATACGTGATGTCAAACATTCCTGTTTTGCCTCACCTATATTTCCTAGCATATTCCAGGTCGAAATGTCGTAATATTTTTTTCGTACCGCATACCAGATATGAAACCCACGTGACTGAGAGCAAAAGGCCACTAAGAAAACGTTTCTAATTTCGTTCCTGCTGTGGTGGCGCTACACCTGTGGACAGGCACAGCAACCCAGATTATAACGTTTCATTTTAGCACCCTCACTCGCATGCCGACACGTTACCGGCAATAGGTTGCGACAAAAGATCCAAACACAGCATTGGAAAATGGCAAGACAAGCATCGCGCTTCGTTATTAGCTGTGAGCCACACTCCACAATCGCCATGGAGCTTACTTAAACACAATTTCACCCCCAGCTTTCCAAAAACTTTCTGCATTTTACCATTAAATTAAGTTTATTAAAAAAAACATTAATCAACATTTGTGGTCGCTATTCCTTCGAAGGTTTTAGAGGGGCGGAAGGAATGATAAGTTTTTGCATTTTTAGACTTAGGCTAGGTGGCGCAAGCTACCGCCCGTTACAAAGGGTATACCCATTAACATCCATTTATCCATCTATTGGGCAAAACGTGATTAAACCAGAGTCCTCGCAAAACCCTAACGTATAGGCTCCCTCTCATTACGACATCGCCGAGTTCACGCCGAATGCTGACGTAGTCCTCGTGCCTAATACCAACGTTATTAGATTACCTCAGTTGTGGAACTCCCGCGGATGGCGGTACCCCCTCTCACTCACCCCAATCCGCCAAGCGTCGATCGAAGTGCCATCTACATTTTCGTTTCATAACTATTCGTTTCCAAGAGCCCGGCTGAAGCGACAAATGGCGATCACAACGCCACCATTTATCCCGCAGCGGTCACTCACGGAACTGCACGTAACACCTATTTTGGCTTAAATCGGCCATTTCGAGCCGAAACAGATACAATGGAAATGGGTCACAGGGATGCCAGCCCCGTGTCCTCAGCGAGCGCGCCGTGAAATCGCCTCGAAGTTAAGATGAGCCTAGGTCGGGACGTGCTACCTGAAATGGCCGCTGAGTCATGGTTGTATAAAAACAATATTAATTGTACTGCAAGACCTTGCAATCTAAAGATTTTAGAAAACATCACGCGCCCCCATTTTGTACTAAACTCCAATAAAAGTCACTACAAAAAGATTTTTTTTTCCGTTGGTTTTTACGTTTCTAGTAAAGTTGAAACGTACGTATCCTGATACAGTTACCAAAGAAGCTGTCTGACGAAACGGCAAACAGCGCGCAGAAAACGGGGACTAGAGGAAGTGCAGACAGGACAAGCGCTGCAGCCGTCTGGCGGCGCGTCGAGCGACGCTTGGCGAGTCGTGGTGAGTGAGGGGGGTACTGTTCGTGCATGCGGCGCCTATGAGCAGTTCCGTAACTGAGCTAATCTAATACCGTTGCCTAATACTTACCTAGGGGGCGTGTGCAACCAATTGACCCCGTAAGTGACTACGTCACAACATGGCGAGGGTCCAAACAACCGGTTCCTAAGGGCGTTGCTGTGGACTAATGCATGGAGACTCCACATGAGGCTAGATTTTTGCTTACAAGTAAATAAATATATATATTTTTCTTTTGTAAGCAACCTAACGTCTTGATATCTAAATATGAAGATGTTCTTGTCGTCTCAGTGTCGTATTGCAACGATGAAAGCCATTTCTGAGTATTACACTCCGCTTCGCTTTGGTAGCAGACGACACGATCGGCCTTTGTTGCAGCGGGCGTCTTCATTGAATTGTGTCGGTAAACGAGCGACAACAAGTGCATCGCCATGGCCTTAGAGGCCACCGCAATCTGTGTTCGTTTTCTGTGAAGGACCCAGCTCAGTTCAGAGGGGTGAAAATGCCGGAAAATCAAACCACGTGATGCAGATCAGTTACGACGATGACCTGAAGTGCATTACTGGCGTAGTGCAGGCCAGCATGAGAAACAAATCGTACGCCGTCGAGTAAGTCGTTTGTTATTGTTATTCTTCATGTTGTCAGGTTATTAAAGAATTGAAGTCTATCGCGATATCGCAGTATTTTGCTTTTTTTCCCCTTGGTATGCATCAAAGTTCGTGGATGTGCTCTTTTGGTGAAGATCTCCATCCAACCCGCTACGCGAGTATAATCTTTAGTAAACTCACCTTATGTTTTTTATCAAGTTCTTTCGCGCTTTGGGGTCTTGCGGAAGTCTAGAGAAACTGCAAGAATCTTTCTCCACAAGATGGTTACAACCAGGTACGAAGCACCCTCCCATTGCGCGTGTCCGCAAACAAAATTTGGGATCTCAACCGATCGCCTGAAGTGGTTTTCTCACGGGTGGAATGCACTTTTAGCAGACGATCATCTCGATTGACGCCCGGACTTTCGATAAACCATATTTTGCATCGCACCCCACTATGAATTTAAATAAGTGTCTGAAACTCGTTATATTTCAATCGAATGCAATATCAGAATATCGCCTTTATGTACTCGATTCAGACGCCGGCGCCGGCTTGGCCGGCGGGCGTGCGGCAGACGGCATACTGCTTGCATTCGTCGTCTGATGCAGGCATCTTGAGGACCGGAAGTTACAATCGTAAATATTTCAGAAACAAGCGAAAACCGGCAAACTTCTGTCGAAACATATGTGACATTCAAGCTTCCTATATCTGTGATTTTTAGACGTTTAAATCCTACTCCTGATTTTTGAATGGTCGGGCTTTCATAGCGAAACCTTACCACATGTATTTTTCCATAACAACGACCCTAGCAACGGTTTGTTTGGACCCATGACGTCACACTTACAAAGACAATGGCCAGTTCTGATTATTGACGTGGCATGTTACTAGGTGGCGCGCTCGTTTGAGAAGGGTCTACTGGTACGGAGTAGGTTTTCTTTATCGCCAAGTACAAAACTGGTATACAAAGTCCAACGTCTCCTCTGCGCGTGTGCTAGCTTGGGGGATATTCGCTTTCTCCGTTCACCTTGGGTTGAAAATTCTGTTGCTGTCGTTTAGAGTAAACGGACGCAGACTCCGACAGCAGACGATCGAATAGGCAGCATTTGTGTATCTTATACTCGACCGAAAAACGCCGAAAAACCTACCCCAAAATAAAATACAGCTTTATTCTATAAAAACAAAAATTGACATCGGATCTTCCAGAGGTGGATAACATTAATCCGCGGCGCCCTTGTCCAAAGTGGATGAGATGGGAGAGAGAGAAAGAGAGAAAAGAGGGGAGAAGGGGGAGGGGGGAGGCGGCGAGTTGATTCTGATTTCGTATATATGCAAATCGAGGTAACGATACCAGCCTGCAAAGAACCTGTTTCTTTTTTTTTTTTTCGCGTGTCTCTGCGTTTTTTTTTTTTTCGCAAAATCATATAAAACGTTGCCCAGATGAAACTTACCAGACGCAAGATCAAAAGTAAAAAATAAATTAAAAATACGTCTTCGTAGAAGCGGGGTAAAGAAGGAAAGGACGAAGGATTTGGGCATGTCGATTTCAGATTGAATATAAATTGAAAAGTCACCAACGGAGACGTAGACGAGGCGGACCTTTTCACGTTTTTCCCTCAGATAAGAAAACTTAAAAAAAAAAAGCAAAAGCAAATACAACTGATGAAATCAACAAGATGCATCGAGCCCCGGAAATGAGTATGCTTGTATGATCGCCGAATAAATAAGAACGTAATAAAAATAAACGACGCGACAAAAAATACGGTGGCACTCGAAAAATTGGTTTGTGTGAGCACCACCGTTTTTACGTTCAATGGCCTAGCTGCTGAGAGCAATTCAAGATATAAAAAAAACAAAAAAAAACAACGTGAGAAAAGGAATTGTTTTATTTTCATGTAAATCAAATGTAAATATAAATTCGGCGTACAAGGGGGTTCGAATATAGGTAGGCACAGTGGGAGAATAGCGGAAACAGAAATTATAGTTTTTCATTCGCAAATAGCATGTTCTTCAGGCGATGGAACATCATTTTTTGTTTCCCAGTTCTTCCGTTATGACTGAAAAAGCATGTGTGAACGTCCCCGTCCAATCTCAGGACTAGCGCCCTCTCTTTACGAAACGCACTCGACACAAAGTTCGAATGATGAATTTCGTCGTGGTTTCTAGCTGCGGTTTTCGTAAAAATTGCCAGCACAAGTTTCCGTTTCCATGAAATGTGATCCCGTAGCAAAGAAAAAACCCGTCACGATCGCTATATCATCTATATCAACTTGTTACCACGGTTCAGACGTATGGTCTAAAATAAGGCTTTACAGCCACAAACTACCGGGTATTCGGAAATAAGAAGTAAACCGTGTTTGTTTTTCTCCCTGCAAAAAAAAAAAAAAAAAGAAACAAAAAAACGCGCGTTTTCGACGCTCTGTGCTCCGTCTCCACGTCAATATTGCGGAAGCGGTTCGGACAAGGCACAAAGTTTGAGAACTTACAATTACTTCCTTCAAAAGCTGCAAATACATAAAGAAGTAACGCAAAAAGGAAAAGAAAAGAGTTTGCAGTTTTATTTTTACTTAAGAACGAAACCATTCTATGACGACTACATAAAGGATCTACCTTCTTGCGTTTCTTCTAACATTCTCTTGTTTGCCGATGACTGCGTGGTTTTTCGTGAAATAACTTGTGATGATATAAATTACCTTCAGCCGGACCTTAATGGCATCTCTGAATGGTGGAAAGCATGGTATATGGTCCTAAACGTTAATAAATGCAAATATATGCGCGTATCTAGAAAAGCAAATAGTTTTCCCACCTACCTTCTAAACCACCATCCCCATGATGCCGTCACTTCTTAAAAATACCTTGGTATTCACATTACAGCCGATCTCAGCTGGAACGCTCACATCTCGTATGTTACTAGTAACGCTAACAGAATGCTTGGGCACATCCGACGCAACTCTTCAAAAGCCCCTTCGTCCTTAAAACGTTTGTTATATAAAACACTAATCAGTTCAAAACTTGAATATGCTTCATCTGTGTGAAATCCTTACCAAGAAAACTTAATAGGTTTACTTGGAATGGTTCAAAATAATTCAGTTCGTTTTATCCTGTCTAACTATAACAGAAATGCCAGCATAAGCTCAATGAAATCTAGCCTCAACCTGCCAACTCTAGCATCTCGCCGTAAATTATTTCGACTATGTCTATTTCACAAGCTCTTTCATCACCCAAATCTGCGCCACGATTTTGTTTTACTTCCCCCGTATATCTCATCCAGGTCGGATCATACTTCTAAGGTTGGAATTCCACTCTGCAAAACTAGCGCTTTTTTTCAGTCCATTTTCCCACGCACATCAGATAAGTGGAATCGCCTTCCCGCACCTACGGCAGCTATCGAAGATCACAATATTTTCAAGAACGCCTTAGCTAATATTGTAGGATTAGGAGCCTGTTGTCTGCAATACTAATAACTGCACAATGTTGTTCTATCTTATGAAATGTAATCCACTCCCCTCTATAATGGCTCATTCCTTGAGGGTAAATAAATAAATAAATAAATTGCGTTTTATGAGGAACGCACCGGACGGCAACACCAATCCACAGTGCTACCATCACGCCCTTCCAGGCACGCAGCGTCGTCACTAGCGTCGCCACGTCCTACTTTTGTACCCTTTCTTTCATTCTTCTTTTTGTTTGGTTCCGAAGATTTCGGAGCTGGAGAAATCTTATCAAGATGTCTCTGGATTCTCTCATGCCTCTTCGGTTTCTTTTTTTTTAGTTGCGTTTTGTAGTTGTCAATGCCGTAGCCTGCAGTATACTCTATATGCCTGTCGGAAGCGCTCCCCGAGGCCGTCGTGTACTCCTCCTCTTCTACCTCCCGTGTTCACCGCGAGACGGCGCTGCCTACGTTGAGAAGCTAAGGAAACTGACTGAAGAGAGGATCTATTTCAAACCAGGGGCAGTGTTTTCAGTTTAATGGCGGACGCCTCGCGCGGTGATTGGTCGCAAAGTGCATATGCCCTGCGTTTCTGCTTGGCGAGGAGGACAGAGGCGGAAAAGCGGAGACGTTTAAGGGGTATTCACACGAGGGCCCGGGGATTTCTCCCCGGCACGCGCATCCCACGACGAAAACGTCAGGCTTTGCGATGTGCAAAAGCCTCGCGTTTTCATCTCGTGATGCGCGCGTGCCGGGCAGAAATCCCCGGGATTTCTCCCTCGTGTGAATACCCCTTTAAGGCCCGTTCAAATATTTGCGTTCGGAGCGACCAATACGCTTAGAAACGAATGCAACCGCTGCGACTTCATCGACAACTGTACGCGACGTGTACACACACATGCAACCGCATGCAACCGCACGAATCAACAGCCAATGAGAATCGAGCTTCAGCTCTTGCTCCTAGCCAATAGTAAGCAACCCAGCTACGCTTACAAATATGGCGGACGGTTTCCTGCCCGACGCCCGACGCAAGGTCCACCGTCCTCATCGGAGCAGGCGGATGTTTCGACTACGGCGTGCAGTCACGAAGATCTGCTGTGCGTCTACAATAGCTCTGTAAAGGCTGGTTCAGACATCTGAAACTAACCCGTCATCCACAACTGCGTCCGTTGTGACCGGAACGACCGCTCTGCGCTGCGCGTACACTCCTCCAACCACTGCAACAAGCGCAGTGCGTCGGCAGCACGGCGACCGCCTCTCAGCCGCCATCAGCTGTTATGGCGGTGCCTCTAAAAAGAAGTGGACGCGCTGTCATTCACTTGCGTAAGAGAAAATAGCCAGACCGTCTTCTCTGACCACGAACTTTATTTTTTTTTTATTTTTCAGGATACGCTTGCAGGGTAGTCCATTAAAAGAAAGAAAAAAAGATGCAGTACGCCGTCTTGCACGATCACGACTTTAATACACAAATTTGCCAACAGTACAAATCTCGCCACATGGCTTTTCTACGATTATAAAAGACGGTGTAAGCTTAGCAGCAATATTAGCGGCGAGAAGTTATGGTGGCGCCCTCCTACGGTTCCCCCTTGTGACGTCATTACCTTGCAAACAACAAGTTCGACGGTGCTTGTAAATAGCATGGTGGAAGCTTGAAATCATTGCGCTCTCAAAGGAACGCTGCCAACACCGTCAAAATTAAAGTTCTTTCATTCCTCTTATTTCGTCAATGATAAATCCCCTTTCCGACGTCATAGTCAGCGTTTGGCCAATCGTGGAACGCCGACCACAGCGCCGCTTTCGATCGCGCTCGTCGCCAATAGCAACGTAGAATTATACTTTCGTGATCAGATAGACGACGTTGCGAGCGAGACGTTGCGAGCGTTCAGGATTGCTACGCTAATCACCTTTCTCGGGTGATGAAAACGCGTTAAAATTCGCATCATTTATACGGTACGCACCAGTAATACCTTGAACTTGAGCACACGCATGGAATGCACCAAAAATAAAATCCAGGCGATGTTCGAGGACCCGAATGCTAAAAAAAACATCACTGTAGTTAAAGTAAACAAACACGACGGCACGGCGTTTCTGCTGTCTTGAGAGTGCCGTCACGACATCGCCGCACGTGTAGGTCGATCTCCCCTTCTAGTACGTGCTGGGTTATCATAACGACACACGACAAAAATTCACAGTCAAGGATAGCGCTTTTACGCGGAACGATGAGCTTCCACCACGCCGTCCACATCGACGATCACCACCGACGCCATGTTTGCAAATAGAAGGAGCTTTTCACGACCGCTATGCAACGCGCGCGACCGAGCTCTCCTCAACCTGTGATTGGTCTGTCGTTTTGGTCGTTCCCGAACGTAACGACAAAGTTCAGCCCGGCTCAACTCCTTGCGTTACGAACGAACACGAACGAAACGACCGTTTGGCGCTTCGTTGCTGTGGTAACTCTTCGTTCCAACCGGTTGCATTCGTTCGTAAGCGTAGTGGTCGCTTCGAATGCAACTGTGTGAACGGCCATTTACAGATGGTTGACGCTTTCGGCTCCTCCTCGCAGCTCGTATTGCAAACGCGGCCTATAAACCACGTGACCGCGATCGGGCATTTGAAAACCCTCCGTAATAGGGGCTCTATTGAGACCAACACCGGAGCTCTGCGCGCGTCGCGCCCTGTGGTCCTGCCGCAGAGAGCCTTTATTACGTAGAATTTCCAACTGCTCAATCAGTGTCACGTGGTTTATGAGCTGCATTTTTAATACGAGCTGCGAGGATCCTGACGAAAGCGATGATCGTTTGCGAACGCATCCGCGTTTCGTCTTGCTTTCCTGCTCGCCACGCGAAAACGCAGCATGTGCGCGCTTGAGACCGATCGCCGCTGGATGTGGTCGCCGTTGAATTGCAAAAGCTCCCCATGGTTTCAGAAACGAACCCTTCTTTTCAATCTAGGCTCTCTATCCTGCACGAACGAGGGTGGCGCCCCCACCCTGAAACGCCGGCGGCGGCGCGCAACGTTTCGGACTACGGTCCCCAGTGTATTTCCCTCCGTCGGGGAAGCTTACAGTATATAGGAGGCATGGACAGGGCTCCCGGTGTTTGGCGGACAGCACACTCTCTTCGCCTGAACGCTTCACTCATCTTTCTCGAAAGTGAACCGAAATTCGCTTCAGTAAGAATACTTTTCGGCATTAAAGGCCTGTTCACACATACAGCGGAGCGCTAAGTTAGCGCTATACGTGAGCGCTCCTTCGAGCGCTCACGTAGGGCTCACTTAGCGCTCCGCTGCATGTGTGAACCGGCCTTAATACGTACAATATCGAAGCTTGCTCATTGTGTTTTAGACTGAAATATATCTATGTCACCAGTCAATATTAGTTTCTTGCGTTTTTTGTTTTGTTTTTTCTCATGAGTATTTTACTGGAACCGTAAAAAGATAACGTAATTAGGTTCACTTTCTGTATGGACATATGTTTCTTGAAATATGGCGCTTACCCGCATAGTAACGTCAAGAGAGTAATACTTGTTAAATTATAATTAAAGAATAGTAACGCAAAAGTAACGCACGTCCCTTTTTAACGGTAATGGTGACGCGTTCCTTTTATTTTGAGGTAACGTAGGTCGGTAACGCGTTATTTTTTATTTGCAAGTAACAAATACCGCACTTCGTTACTTTTTTTCGGTAGCGTCTACAACACGGGATACCGGGCACTAGGAACCTTTAGCCAACCGATACCGTGTTCCGCGTAACGCACTACCTGAGGCTATGAGGCATGCTTTTAAGCGCGCGCCCGTGTGATACCGTGACCGCGGGGCGCGCGCTTAAACGCATGCTGCCAAGGCTCCGGTACTGCTGTACTCTGAAAAGGGTAAAGCCTGGTTCAGACAGTTGCGTTTGACTGCGTTTGACTGCGTTGCGTCTGCGAGAAACCAGGACATCCCTGCTATTTATATCGCGTGCCAAGATGATTCCTTGAATTAGATTCCACGGTTCATACGGAGCACAGACGAGCCGGTGACTCGCTCCTGGTTCTCGACGCAACGCAGTCAAACGCACTCAAACGCAAGTGTCTGAACCGGCCTTAACGGTTTGTTAAAAGTCCCCAGCATACACGAACTCATTTCTGTCACATCACGGCGCGGTGGTGGCGCGTCGGCGCACTTCCGGTCTGGGGCTGTGGGCGGAATCCGCCGTGGGACACGTGCATTCCTGTGTTACTTTGGAAGAAACCGGACAAATAACTGCCTTCTCGTCAAAACGCCGAGACTAACGCTTTACCAAAATAGTCGGGAAAGGTTTGAAGGTCAGTTTTCGTGCGTTTTCTGCCTGCTCGGCTTGTCCGAGAACGTAAGCAGGGGCCGTGAAAAAGGAAAAACAGACGCCGTCGGCCCACGATTGCTTGGGCGGAAAGAAATTTGAACTAAAGTCACGGATACTTGCGGTCGTCAGATTTATTTGTTTTGTTTCAACATGTCGCGAGAAAACCGTCAAGTTGCGCGGACCACCTGCGGATTACGTTCAGTGCGTCATCACGTTCACACGGCCGCCTCATCGTTCGAGCTGTCGTCTGCTCTCTCAAACGTTTCTGCTTGTCGTCTGCTCGTTGAAACGATAGCGGCCCGTAGGCCAAACCTTGACCCGGTAATTTCGATAAGAAGTGCAAACCTCAAAAGATGGTAAAGTGTGAAGGTTGCTTCAGGTAGGTAGGCTCGGTGTAAACAGTAGATATAAGGAGATGTTGATAATTGTTACCAGTGGCCATCACCAACTTGTTACGCCTGATTAACTCGGTCCGATTCTGCTTGCGATTTTCAGTATCGACGTCGAGATCTCAGCTCCGGTTCAGGCTTTTTCAGCCCTAGCAACGTCATGACTGAAAATAGCGAGCAGAACCTCACCATGTGAATAAGGCTTTAGCGTCCATTCTGTGGCGTCCAAGCGGAATGAATCACCGCATGTTACATTATTGATTATTCACGCCGAGCTTTGCGGTGCAACGAGCCTCGTTAATTTCGTTGAGGCCGCTCAAGTAGTCAGATGTTGCCAGGACGACATAGAATCAACAATTCCAACGCGAAAAAGAGCGCGGGGACTCACATTGACAAGACAACATCCCATTGCAATGGTTTGTTTATGGGCGACGGCAAGCTTCTTGCCCACACCCACATCGCGCATGCGCGGCGTCGGTGGCGTCCGCTAGGGGCAGTCCGGTTTGTTTGTAAACATGAGTTGGAGTATACTTGCGCACCGGCTGAACTCTAGACAATCAGTGAGGTCGCAGAATCTCCGGGAAAGCGTGCAAATACAACTGGTGAATCATGTACTATCGTGGACTCTGTTCGGTGTAACACGCCAGTGGCGGCCGCCGCACACCCCCAGCACCGCATACCAGGTGCCGTCCAAAACTACGCGCATGCGTCGTGTGGTGGACTCGGTTTGGACACAGCAATGGCGGCAGGGCGCACAACGTTCGCACAGCTAGAGGACTAATCGCACCTACTATCGTCGCAGCCGGAAAAGAGGCCTCGTCACACAAGATTCAAGAACCGCCGTCTAATCATCTTGTGCTGCGGCCGTCACCAACCCATGTGCGGGCATTGCCGGGCCGCAGTTGGTACAGGTTCGCAACGGAAGACTACGTCATCAACGGCTGCAGTGAAAAGGATCTGCTCCTTGCTTGAGCAGCACACATCAGTGGCGGCAGCGCGCACAACGTTCGCACAGCTAGAGGACTAATCGCACCTACTATCGTAGCAGCCGGAAAAGAGGCCTCGTCACACAAGATTCAAGAACCGCCGTCTAATCATAATGTGCTGCGGCCGTCACCAACCCATGTGCGAGCATTGCCGGGCCGCAGTTGGTACAGGTTCGCAAAGCAAGACTACGTCATCAACGGCTGCAGTGAAAAGGATCTGCTCCTTGCTTGAGCAGCACACAGCAGTGGCGGCAGCGCGCACAACGTTCGCACAGCCAGAGGATTAATCGCACCTACTATTATTGCAGCCGGAAAAGAGGCCTCGTCACACAAGATTCAAGAATCGCCGTCGACCCATCTTGTGCTGCGGCTGTCACCAACCCATGTGCGAGCATTGCCGGGCCGCGGTTGGTCCAGGTTCGCAACGCAAGACTGCGTCATCAACGGCTGCAGTGAAAAGGATCTGCTCCTTGCTTGAGCGGCACACAGCAGTGGCGGCAGCGCGCACAACGTTCGCACAGCCAGAGGACTAATCGCACCTACTATTATTGCAGCCGGAAAAGAGGCCTTGTCAGACAAAATTCAAGAATCGCCGTCGACCCATCTTGTGCTGCGGCCGTCACCAACCCATGTGCGAGCATTGCCGGGCCGCAGTTGGTACAGGTTCGCAAAGCAAGACTACGTCATCAACGGCTGCAATGAAAGAGATCTGCTCCTTGCTTGAGCAGCACACAGCAGTGGCGGCAGCGCGCACAACGTTCGCACAGCCAGAGGACTAATCGCACCTACTATTATTGCAGCCGGAAAAGAGGCCTTGTCAGACAAAATTCAAAAATCGCCGTCGACCCATCTTGTGCTGCGGCCGTCACCAACCCATGTGCGAGCATTGCCGGGCCGCAGTTGGTACAGGTTCGCAAAGCAAGACTACGTCATCAACGGCTGCAGTGAAAAGGATCTGCTCCTTGCTTGAGCAGCACACAGCAGTGGCGGCAGCGCGCACAACGTTCGCACAGCCAGAGGACTAATCGCACCTACTATTATTGCAGCCGGAAAAGAGGCCTTGTCAGACAAGATTCAAGAATCGCCGTCGACCCATCTTGTGCTGCGGCCGTCACCAACCCATGTGCGAGCATTGCCGGGCCGCAGTTGGTACAGGTTCGCAAAGCAAGACTACATCATCAACGGCTGCAGTGAAAAGGATCTGCTCCTTGCTTGAGCAGCACACAGCAGTGGCGGCAGCGCGCACAACGTTCGCACAGCCAGAGGATTAATCGCACCTACTATTATTGCAGCCGGAAAAGAAGCCTTGTCAGACAAGATTCACGAATCGCCGTCGACCCATCTTGTGCTGCGGCCGTCACCAACCCATGTGCGAGCATTGCCGGGCCGCAGTTGGTACAGGTTCGCAAAGCAAGACTACGTCATCAACGGCTGCAATGAAAGAGATCTGCTCCTTGCTTGAGCAGCACACAGCAGTGGCGGCAGCGCGCACAACGTTCGCACAGCCAGAGGATTAATCGCACCTACTATTATTGCAGCCGGAAAAGAGGCCTCGTCACACAAGATTCAAGAATCGCCGTCGACCCATCTTGTGCTGCGGCTGTCACCAACCCATGTGCGAGCATTGCCGCGCCGCAGTTGGTCCAGGTTCGCAACGCAAGACTGCGTCATCAACGGCTGCAGTGAAAAGGATCTGCTCCTTGCTTGAGCGGCACACAGCAGTGGCGGCAGCGCGCACAACGTTCGCACAGCCAGAGGACTAATCGCACCTACTATTATTGCAGCCGGAAAAGAGGCCTTGTCAGACAAGATTCAAGAATCGCCGTCGACCCATCTTGTGCTGCGGCCGTCACCAACCCATGTGCGAGCATTGCCGGGCCGCAGTTGGTACAGGTTCGCAAAGCAAGACTACGTCATCAACGGCTGCAATGAAAGAGATCTGCTCCTTGCTTGAGCAGCACACAGCAGTGGCGGCAGCGCGCACAACGTTCGCACAGCCAGAGGATTAATCGCACCTACTATTATTGCAGCCGGAAAAGAGGCCTCGTCACACAAGATTCAAGAATCGCCGTCGACCCATCTTGTGCTGCGGCCGTCACCAACCCATGTGCGAGCATTGCCGGGCCGCAGTTGGTCCAGGTTCGCAACGCAAGACTGCGTCATCAACGGCTGCAGTGAAAAGGATCTGCTCCTTGCTTGAGCAGCACACAGCAGTGACGGCAGCGCGCACAACGTTCGCACAGCCAGAGGACTAATCGCACCTACTATCGTTGCAGCCGGAAAAGGTGCCTCGTCACACAAGATTTAAGAACCGCCGTCTACCCATCTTGCGCTGCGGCTGTCACCAACCCATGCGCGAGCATTGCCGGGCCGCAGTTGGTCCAGGTTCGCAACGCAAGACTGCGTCATCAACGGCTGCAGTGAAAAGGATCTGCTCCTTGCTTGAGCAGCACACAGCAGTGACGGCAGCGCGCACAACGTTCGCACAGCCAGAGGACTAATCGCACCTACTATCGTTGCAGCCGGAAAAGGTGCCTCGTCACACAAGATTCAAGAACCGCCGTCTACCCATTTTGTGCTGCGGCCGTCACCAACCCATGTGCGAGCATTGCCGGGCCGCAGTTGGTCCAGGTTCGCAACGGAAGACTATGTCATCAACGGCTGCAGTGAAAAGGATCTGCTCCTTGCTTGAGCAGCACACAGCAGTGGTGGCAGCGCGCACAACGTTCGCACAGCCAGAGGACCAATCGCACCTACTATCGTTGCAGCCGGAAAAGAGGCCTCGTCACACAAGATTCAAGAACCGCCGTCTAATCATCTTGTGCTGCGGCCGTCACCAACCCATGGGCGAGCATTGTCGGGCCGAAGTTGGTACAGGTTCGCAACGCAAGACTACGTCATCAACGGCTGCAGTGAAAAGAATCTGCTCCTTGCTTGAGCAGCGCACAGCAGTGGTGGCAGCGCGCACAACGTTCGCACAGCCAGAGGACCAATCGCACCTACTATCGTTGCAGCCGGAAAAGAGGCCTCGTCACACAAGATTCAAGAACCGCCGTCTAATCATCTTGTGCTGCGGCCGTCACCAACCCATGGGTGAGCATTGTCGGGCCGAAGTTGGTACAGGTTCGCAACGGAAGACTACGTCATCAACGGCTGCAGTGAAAAGGATCTGCTCCTTGCTTGAGCAGCACACAGCAGTGGTGGCAGCGCGCACAACGTTCGCACAGCCAGAGGACCAATCGCACCTACTATCGTTGCAGCCGGAAAAGAGGCCTCGTCACACAAGATTCAAGAACCGCCGTCTAATCATCTTGTGCTGCAGCCGTCACCAACCCATGGGCGAGCATTGTCGGGCCGAAGTTGGTACAGGTTCGCAACGCAAGACTACGTCATCAACGGCTGCAGTGAAAAGAATCTGCTCCTTGCTTGAGCAGCACACAGCAGTGGTGGCAGCCCGCACAACGTTCGCACAGCCAGAAGACCAATCGCACCTACTATCGTTGCAGCCGGAAAAGAGGCCTCGTCACACAAGATTCAAGAACCGCCGTCTAATCATCTTGTGCTGCGGCCGTCACCAACCCATGGGTGAGCATTGTCGGGCCGAAGTTGGTACAGGTTCGCAACGCAAGACTACGTCATCAACGGCTGCAGTGAAAAGAATCTGCTCCTTGCTTGAGCAGCACACAGCAGTGGCGGCAGCGCGCACAACGTTCGCACAGCTAGAGGACTAATCGCACCTGATATCGTTGCAGCCGGAAAAGGTGCCTCGTCACACAAGATTCAAGAACCGCCGTTTACCCATCTTGTGCTTCGGCCGTCACCAACCCGTGTGAGAGAATTGCCGGGCCGCAGTTGGTCCAGGTTCGCTACGCAAGACTACGTCATCAACGGCTGCAGTGAAAAGGATCTGCTCCTTGCTTGAGCAGCTCAGAGCAGTGGCGGCAGCGCGCAGAACGTTCGCACAGCCAGAGGACTAATCGCACCTACTATCGTTGCAGCCGGAAAAGGGGCCCCGTCACACAAGATTCAAGAATTGCCGTATACAAATCTTGTGCTGCGGCCGTCACCAACCCATGTGCGAGCATTGCCGGGCCGCAGTTGGTCCAGGTTCGCAACGCAAGACTACGTCATCAACGGCTGCAGTGAAAAGGATCTGCTCCTTGCTTGAGCAGCACACAGCAGTGGCGGCAGCGCGCACATTCTTCGCACAGCCAGAGGACTAATCGCACCTACTGTCGTTGCAGGTTGGTTCAATTCCTTTACGCTTGCTTTCTGGCTTTTTCGTGCCGCTGCTGCTGTTGCTGATACTGTGTATTTTCGAAAGGATGGAAACTGTCCGCCCAAATTTTAATGAAAAAGTGACAGATGCTGACTCAGGGCTCTTATGTACAGGATGTGAATTCATATATCTCGTGAGCCCGTGCTCCGGTGTCACCGACACAACGTTTATGTCAAAGGGTAGTGCTATCCGCAAATCATGGCGATGCCAAACGTGCAAAACTGTGAAATCCAGGGGTGACAGTTTGAGCATCAAAGAAAAAATAGAGCTTGGGATGGCGGCCATGTTCGCTACCATAAATGCGAAATTAGATAGTCTCTTGGACTTAAAGGAAACTGTAGGGGTTATTGAAATGTTTATGCAGGAACTATCGGACAAATACGACGAAGTGGTACAAGATATCAGCGAACAAAGGAGGGAGACAAAAAAGCTGCAAAACCGAGTAGAAACGCTTGAAAAAAGTGACGCCGACGGGGAGATAAAAAGACTAAGTCAGCAGGTCAATGACCTAGAATGGAGAAGTCGGAAACTAAATCCAGAAATCCATGGGGTCTCCTTGGCAGACAAAGATCTGCTAGCAAAGGTAAAGGAAGTCGCTAAAAAGCTTGGTGTACCAGACTTGGCCTTGAATGAAGTTTCCGCTGTTCATCGGCTAGCATCCAGATCTGATAAAGTTCCAGGTGTCATTGTTCGCTTCACTAATCAGACGACCCGGGATCATTGGCTGAGTAAACGGCTGACTCTGAGGACGTCGAAAGGTGAAATTTACATCCAGAAAAACTTGACTAAGCAGGGAAGGGCTCTTCTTTGGGAAGCCAAGGAATGGGCAAAGACAGCGAACTATCGTTACGTCTGGTATAAAACTGGGAACGTCCTCGTACGGAAGAAGGAACGTGGGCGTGTGCACGTGATTAAGTCTTCGGATGATTTACAGAAACTTGTGTGATGCTTTTCATGTCAGCCTTATTTAGCTTTTTTTTTTCTTTTGCAATGGATGAGAACGGCAATTCATCGTTAAATAATAAAATGGACGCCATGAATTTTCCGTCAGATGACTACTTTCTTCCATCAAATGTGAAAATCTTTTTGGGAAGTGAATGTTACAGTTTTTTTAAGTGTTTCCACATTAACGCTCGATCACCGCGAAACAAAGTAGACGATCTTGACTTACATTTTGATCAATTCAAATTTTTGTTCGATATAATTACGCTTTCAGAAAGGTGGTTTACGAATACTACTGACGTGTTAAAGGTGCCAATGTATAACAGCTATTTTTTTAATCGCACAGATTCTCGGGGAGGCGGCGTGGCTATCTTGGTTAAATCGGACGTTTCCTTTGAGATGCTCACTGATTATTGTTCTGTTCATAAAGATTACGAGACGCTTTCCTTAGTCAGAGGCCATGCTATTATTGCGGTTTGTTACCGTCCGCCAAGTGGGAACCTATCGTCTTTTTTTACTTACCGCGAGTCTTTCCTTGAGTATGCAAATGAAAATAACTATAACGTAATCTTAGGGGGCGATTTCAATATAAACATGCTTCTTGAAACGTCATGTAAAATACAGATGAATGCACTGATTAGGGGCAGCGGATGTGTTATTGCGATATCTTCGGCAACAAGGATTACTACTGAATCATAGACACTACTTGATTTATTTATCACAAGTTATGATGAATCATACACTAAATATGGCGTCGTAATAGCCGACATAAGTTATCACTTAAGGATAATTTGGTGTATACAAAATAAAATTGCAAACAAAAAACAGAATAATTCAGTCAATTAAATTACAAAACCTAACACCCGATAGCTTGAACGACTTTAGACAAAACTGTCTTGTTTGATTTGGAACGAAGTCCTTTAAGAAACGAACTCCGATGCCGCATACATCTTGTTTCTAAATAAATAAAAAAAAAACTATATGAAAGTTGTGTTCCACATAAATCACTACGTACTTCTAGAAAGAGTTGTAAACCATGGATAACAAAAGAATTACTTTACAAAAATTTGTACCAAAAATGCGCTATATAATACATTCGTAAAAACCAGAGAAAGTGAAAAACTGAAAATTTTTTAAACTGTATCGAAACCAACTAAACAAAGAACTTCGAAATGCTAGAGAAATGTATTTTTGTGAGTTCTTTATAAGGTGTAGTAACAAAGTCGACAGTGTAAGAAAAAAATAAATTCTGTCTTGGGTCGTTCTTGTGCGCCGAAATAAATAGAAAATATAAACAACAATGACCAAGAATTACCAGGTCGAGCTTTGGCAAGTGCATTTAATAATTATTTTGTTAACCTCGTTAAAGAGAGTCCCCAGTCAGATGCGTGCAAGTATATAAATTTTCAAAGCGATGCATCCATGTTTCTTTCGCCTATCATTGATACAGATGTCACATCTGTCTTCAATGCCCTTAAAATAGTAAAAGTCGTGATTTATATGGATTACAAATCACGCCGGTTAAGCATGTTATTGCTCTCATTTTTCCTTGCTTAACGCACATCTTTAATCTATGCTTGCTTGCCGGAGTATTTCCCAGTCGAATGCAATTAGCTAAAGTAACAGTCATATATAAAAAAGGCGATACAAATGACCTAGGTAATTTACCGACCCGTTTCAATCCTATCGGTATTTTCTAAGAGTCTAGAAAAAATTATACACCTTAGAATGACAAAATTTGCAGATAAACACAACATAATAAGTTTATGTCAATTTGATTTCCGTAAACATCGCTCTACCGAACTCGCTCTTTTAGCCCAAGAAGAACATATACATAAAAATTTTAAAAATAAAAAAACTTACTCTCGGTATATAGGTCGACTTCACGAAAGGTTTTGACTACCTGGATCATAGTTTGCTAATTAGAACATTAAATGAGTATGGATTTCGTGGCCAAGCTTCACTTCCTTTAAATTCATATTTGTCTTTCCGCAGACAATATGTAGATATAAATGGTCAGTCATATGAAATGAAACCGATTAAGTCCGGCGTTCCCCAAGGGTGTATTTTGGGGCATTTATTATTTAATGTCTATATAAATGACACAGTAAACGTGAGTTCAACAACGAACTTTTTATCTACGCTGATAATGCTAGTTTATTTTTTACTGGAGAAAACGCCAGAGAGCTTATACGTGACGCCAACGAAATATTACAAAAACTTGATAGTTGGAGTAAATGTAATGCTCTAAAAATAAATGCCAATAAGACAAAAGCAGTCTTATTTCGACCAAGAAATATGTATGTTTACATTACTGAAGATTTTTGTTGAATTCTTTAAAAATTGAAATTGTACTCATATTTAAAACTTTCGGCATTTTTTTTTTCAGGAAAGCACGTCATGGGACAATCATATTAATTTTATCGTATCTAAATTATCAAGCGTCGTTGGCATTTTATATCGTCATAAACACATCTTGCGTGTTAAAACAAAGTTAATATTATATCATTCATTATTTTACTCGCATATAAATTATGGCCATGTTATATGGGGAACCACTATCCAATCTTCAGAAGATATTTATATTTAAAAAAAATATATATTAATAAGCATTTCTCATATTACGTTGGGTTATCGCATGAACATTGTTTTCAATCAACTTAGAGTAATGAAAATTTTTGATTTATACAAATATTGTTGATGTTTGAAATATATGGTAGAAAAAAATCAATCTCAACATTATCTCGAAGACTTCGAAAATCTAAGAAAAAAGGTATATGCATATTTAACGCGAACTGTAGAACCATGGGAAGTGCCATTCTTTAGAAGTAATTACGGACAATACTCTACAATGTCATACACCCTGCCGACTACACTGAATCAGTTCAGTAGGGGAAATATAGAACTTAACAATCTGTCAGTGAGCAGCTTATGTGAAATAATCATACTCATCTCAAACTAAACCTAATAGAAGCTAAGTGTTGATATACTCATTTCAAACCAGAAAGAATAGAAGAAAAGTGTTAATTTTGGGGGGTTGAGGTTGTTTTTTTTTGGTCTCGTTTTGTCTACTACCGCTAGTCTGTTCAAATTGAATTTGCATTATATAATGACACTAATCAATTTTTCTCTCGTCTAAAAGATGTCTTCATATTTTTGTTGTCCTAGTGATATGTAAATAATTGGGCGCCGACGTCTCAACTGCTATTTAGGTGGCTTGGGACTAGTCAGCTGTGTTACAGCTTTTTTCCCTTTTCACCTTCCAACTGTAAACTCTTGGCAAAATAAAGACATTTATTAATATTATTATTATTATTCCCACCTAGGAGAGCACCCTCGATTTTTCGTCTGCTAGGCGTAGAGCAGACGACGCCACAGCGTCGTCTGCCAATGTTTGCGGAACACGGTTTCATGAGCGCCTATTTAGGCACGGATCGACTATCAGCCGTCTCTGCTCGTCTGATATCCTCGCCATAACCAACTGGTCTCGAACTCATTCCAGGCAGGCGATGTTTATTGGGGCAGATTGCAGAGTCATTGTGGCATAAACCCTCTATACGTTTCTTTTTTAGCTTTCTTTAGACGCAGTCGTGCGCAATGCATGTTTCAACAATATGCGTTCGAGAACCAGCGTAAACTCAGCAGGTGTGATTGAGAAATATACCGTCAACTGCAAGTTTGCTCGAGAGAAATAAATTGGTCTACCGTGATATATACAATTAGTGGTGATCATTATCCTCTGTCAGGCCGACGTTTATCCGTGAGTCAAGGAATCAACCACAGCGCTAGAGACGTCCACGAAACCGTGCCTGTGACGCATCTCTTACATGGTGGTTCGCTGAACACGAAACCGTGTTCACCGAAAATTGGCAAGCGTTCTGAAGTTGGGCGCGTTAGGTCCGTGCTGCGGAGAGCGAGAGTTTGGCGCTCCTTTCACTAAACGGACAGGAGTGCCACCGGAGACTGACACTCGAGCGCGCTCTTCGTGCACCGAGAATTTTTCGGAGCGCGAGGGACTTCTTCGCGCTCCGTGACGTCACGTAATCAAACAGGATGGATGCGCTGCTGTTGAGACCGTCGAAACTAAGGGCGTAGCCGGACCGCTCCCCTTTTTCAGTTGATTAGTGCTTAATCGAGCAGGTAAAAACGATTTGATTTGAAGGCCAAGACAGCAATTAGCGTTCCGATAAAGGTTTGTTCGTGCATCCTGCCTGAAAACGAAATTCATCTATCAAACGGTAGCATGCCGATAGCACAGTGACCGAAAAGTTGTCGAGAGGAGGAGACATTCGGACTGCTCTGTCCCTTTTATAATGCGTAGTCCAGAGAATAAAAATACTTTGATTGGAAAGCCGAAACATCAGTGAGCGTTGAGAAAAAGGTTTGTTCGTGCGTCTTGCCTGAAAATGAATTGATCTATCGAACGAGGGTGCCAATAGCTCGGCGACAGAAAAGTTGTGATGAAAAGACAGTCAGACCACCGTCCTGCTTAGATTGTTTAGCCCAGCCGCAGCGAATAAAGATACTTAGATTGGAAAGCCGAAACACCAATCAGCGTTGCGGGAAAGGTTTGTTCACGCATACCGCCTAAAAACGAACTGACGTGCTATCGAACGACGGTGTGCCGGTATCGGCGTCGCTTCCGTCCCGCTGCAAGACGGAACCGACGAAACCTAGGAATCTCTGACTGATTTTAGGGTTTCCTGCATCGACGAGCGGGTTCAAGATTGTTGTCTTTAATTTAAATGTGAACGCATGCATGCTCAATAAATAGATCGGTCAAGGTAACCTTCTACATGTGTGCACAAGCGAGTCTTCAAACCTTTCAGGAATATTAAAACGATCGTAGAAACTTCATAACTTCGCCGTTTCTTTGTTTTAGAATCTGCCGCTCCACACTATTTATCTTCGAAATATTTTCGGCTTCTATCACCCGTATCCACGGTCGGAAGGAGTTCCTGTGGCCTGTGGCCCGTCGATAGTTTCTGGCCGTGTTCCAAAATTTACTCGACCTAACTCTAGCGTAAAGGTGGTTATCGAAAACCTACCCGCGTCCAGCTTTTCTCCACTTTTGTTGTCACGTGACATAATCTGCCAGGATAACTCGGATCTATTCGAGTAGGTTTGGAACGCAACCTCGGTGTGTCGCGCTTATGTACGCTATATGCGTCGTTTAGTAGCTGCGCTCAGAATATGAAACTCGGGGCGGTCGGAGTTGGTGTAAAGGAGCGCCCACTTAACGCACCCGTTGTCTGCTCTGCGCCTCGTAGACTACAAAGCGCGCGTGTGCTTGCTGGCGGAAAGAGTGAGTCCGCCACATGGCGCATGCACGGGGTTTCAGACGGCGCCTGCTATGTGGCGCTGGAGGTACGGGACGGCTAGAGTTTCTGTATAGGCTCCACCATACAGGAACCCTAGTGACGGCCGCCACTCGCGTGTTGCAGCTAACAGAGTCCGCGATAGTGCACCCGAAAGTCATCTATTTTTTAGCGCAGGGTACGTTTAAAAGGTCATGAAACGATAGCGGGTTGGAGTGTTCATGACTATACAGAGGCACACTCGTCCTAGTCTGGCCCGAGCATTTTCGCAAGGACCGCCATTGATTCAGGTGATTCTTCGTGGCGGTGATATTGCGAAGTTAAAAGGGGACTATTTTTTTCGGTCATGCCTTCGCGAAGCTTGACGACTTAATTAAAAGGATCTAAACCTCCCGCCTGAAGACAGTCGAGCGCAGCTCTTGGATTGGACACGAGAACTGCGTGCGCACTCGACATCCGCTCGCAACAATCACTGCCTCCGTGGACAATCGAGTAGTGGCTCGTGTCCAATTACTGCAGTGATGAGAATAGTCGAACTCTCACAATGCCTGGAGCTCAGCACGCCTTTTTGTTTTTTACTTTGCCGACCCCAGCGCGTGGCTCTGATTACGTAACGTTGGCGGTAAGCGGTCACGGGGCACCAGGCCACATGACCTCTTGTTCTATCTCTAAGGTAAGGGCATGAAGGATACTCATGTACCTCAAATTTATTTTTCCATTGCCATTGCTTAGAAAGAAAAACGAAGGAAAGTTTATTCGGTTATTAACATTAGGGAGGGATTCTGGCTACGATTTAGCGAAATAAAAAAAAAATCGTTCTATGGCCCTTTTAAAGGCTTGACGATTTAGTGAAGCACCGACATCAAAATGCGACACGACAAATCGACATGGTAGTGATATCATCCGCTAAAATTAGCGGACTTACTTTTTGCTAAATTCAGCAGATCGTGTTAACGTGACGCGACTACGTGACCTTGTCACATTACGACCCTATAGGACATTTTACGTACAAGGATTTGTCAAGGATGGAAGAAACGGGCTCCAAATATGTTACATCTTTTTTTTTTATAGCTACAAAAACGTAGGGTAAGAACGCGTCACCCCTCCTGAGATTCCGGTTTCCCTCAAAAACAAAAGCAGGAGCGCAGTTTTAAATCACGGCGTCACAACACGAATTCTGCGTCACCACCCCACGATCGACGAGCGACGAGAAGAACGCCGTGATTCCGTAATTTGATTTAAGCGACACGTGTTCCTAAATAGCCTGGTACCGAAACACGCGAGGGCCCACGCTGACCCCGATCCGGAAATTAATGTGAAGTCGGGACCTGTTTTCATACAAATTACACGAATCTCACTCTTATCTCTCGCACTGTTGCTTTTCTTTCATTCATTTATTTATTCCCAACTTCGTTTCGGAGATTTGTTATCCATTAAAGCTTCGCTGGAGCCACACCTCGCTCGCGCATTAGAATGGGAAACACGTCGGCGACCGTCTAAATGTATCGGCTCAAAGGCACCCTGAGTCACCGCGTGGGGTCGTCCTCATTGTCAGTCCAGGCAGGCAGGTACCCCGGGGCGCGAGACTCTCCATTCGCAAATCCGCCCGCTAAACATGGGTTCGGTCCCGCGAGTCCATGAACGGAATTTTTAACAAGTCGTAAAAAAAAAAGTGAAATTGTCAGCCGTGTTTAAAAGGTGTGTAAGTTTTTAACTGTTTTCGGCAGTCGTGAGGCTTTTTTTATATTGTTACAGCTTGCGAAATTACTCTTACTCGTGCACACGTTCACAAAGTAGTAAAAAAAGGGGTAATCGATGCGCATTTGCATATTTGCTAGATTCGTCGTTGAGCTGGCTTACCTTTTCGTTCGAGGGTGTAGAAAAACGGTGGGCGGAGTAAGGTGCTGATTATACGCAGACGGTGTCCGCTTTGAATTCCGGTGTGCACTTGTGCCTGCCGTCGGGTCTATTAGAATCTACATGAGACGTTTGGTTCGGGTCGCGAGAACACGTTGCTGGAATAATAGCTAGTTTCGCAAGAAAATCTTTGGTTCATTATCACCGGGTGTTCTGTTATAAAACTACCAAATTGTACAAGGTCTGTCATGTCGTTTAACACGTGAGACTGTGGTGCAGTAAAGTAAAAAAAAAATTCTAGTTGAGGGAAATGTCGCAGGAGGGAAGGAGATGCTCCCTTTTGTGTCTGTTCCTTCGACGAATATATATATATATATATTTTTTTTTTTTTGCTGTTCTGCACAACACTTTTAGGTGTTAAAACGAAATGGTTAGAAACCACCAGCTTACCTGGCCACTTACAGTCTTTCCACAAGGTTCGTGGTTGTTGAAAGCACTTACGGATGGAGGCAGCAGAACATAGCAAATACAGATGACCAGTCTTGTTTTAGTTATCTTGTTTTTAAAGCTTGTAAGCAGAGGTATCATCAGCTCGAATAAAAACACTTAAAAAACTACCTATTTTCTTAGAATTAAAATAAACATGTTCATTATTTCCTTGTGAAGCACATAGCTTGTAGCACAAAGGTTGGTTCACGCGAAATCAAAGTCTCCTGCTATCACATCGTTTTCAATATAAACTGGGATTTAAAGAAAAACGAAGTATGCACAGCGCTGTATTTTGTATTAAAATGGTCAACCGTTTTGTGTATAATAATTTACATCACATAAAATGTGTTTGATTTCGTTGTTTAAAATTATGTAACTGCCAAACGGTATCCTCGTTGCTCGCTTATTCAAGCTAGAGTGGCGTCGAATAGAATCATCTACCTCAATATAATTCACTCACTGGATAGGAAATCTGTTTCTTCAGAGGAAGCAACCCGGAAGCGTAAAAATATTGTCAAGAATTGTTTCTGCCAGACTGAACCTTTAAATTGCATCATACGATGACGGGGTCCGTGATCGCACGACAAACGCAAGCGCTCGTGCGTTTGCGTTAGCTTCCGTGCTCCACGCTGCGAATGCGCGTCGTCTCCATGCGCAAACTCTAACGCAAACGCAGAGTGGTAGTGTTTGCTCGGATAGGGAATACTAAAACTCATCCAATAAGCCGGTGAGGAACACAACCTAAGCTAAGGTCAGACTTCGTTTGATTTAAAACTTTCATTCTCTCATTTTGCTTGGACTTGGGAGTTTGTTTCGGTTTCATTACATTTTTATAGGTAAAATGTTTGCCCGTCGCTAAGGAATTTTCGGCAGATAGTGTGTGTGTGTGTGTGTGTGTGCGGGCGGGTGGGGGGTGATGTTTTGAAGATTTATTTTCCTTTGTTAACTTCTATGCCGCAGTCACACTGACATCGTACAGAAGACAGTCTGCATACAGATTCCAGTGCGAGTCACCGCGAATGAAACTAGAGTAAATTGTTTATTTTCATTTTTGTTCATTGTTATTAAATATTGGGTATTTAAGATGGTGTGTTTATTTTGTAAAACATGAAGGAAAAAAAAACATATTCTAAATTTTTTACGAAAAGCTTCAGTTCTCATTTCAGGGACGCTGAAATACGGTAACTCTTTGTGTATCAAATTTTAGAATTGTGCAACGAGTAATTGTTTGATAAAGGCACAAACACCTAATGCAAAACAACGAAAAAAATATTTTATTCCTTCTTTATGTTTTCATGTATCTAAATTGTATAAAATTTCGATTAGTCCTGAGCCTTACTTTAGTTATAAATTTTTAAAACCCACTTTATCAGTCTGGAATTTAATTACTCGCCCTACAATAAATAATTTAGAAACCGGTTTCCAATCAAAATAAATAAATAATAGAAATAATCAAATTTTATAAAGACCTAAAGGTCAGGGTGCTTGCACAGCCACAAATCCGTCGACGTGATGTCAGGGACTGTCGTGATACAGAATACAAACTGAGGGATATCTTATAATATGTTAATAACTGAGTGAATTTTGAATTGTTTGTATACTTCCCGCGTGGCTTCCACTTTATCTGCCTTAACCATAATCTCGCTCGAATCAAGATAATTGAATAAATAGTTCTATGTAAATATCGGATAACTAAAAAAATAGTCATATAAAAGTCGAGATAGCCTACACCCCTCGTCGTGAAGTCCAAACTTATAATTTCTAAGATTATGAACATATATATTGGTGTTATGAAATGTGCGCTGGTTTTAACGGCGCCGTACCAAATCTAAAAATTTGTCGCGTCGAGTCACCCAAATGATAAATGAAAAGCCCGAGAACGGGAAGGTTAATACTACGCTTTTCGTCGCGAGTACAATATATACTCATCTAGCACTCCATCGGTGAAACATTTAGGTTGATTGATAACCACAAAATATAGCTCTACTCCTTTCATTTCCTGACAACGTTTTTCTGAAATCTTTGTTAGCATCGGACTTCAAAAGAAATGAAATACTCATGATTCGCACTGTAGTTCAATCAATTCTTTATGCAGCTACATTACATAAATAAAATTTATTCCAAATAGTAGAATACAAAAGGCTCCTAAGGTTCATGGTTATCAGTGGTCGAGATCACAAAACAGAAGGGGTAGTTAAATATTGAAAAAAAAAATATGACAAGAGCAGATCCGTGAAGAGTAAAAAAATATCGTCAAGTTTGCTGTCAGATGTTCACTTGACTTTTTCCCATGAAGGCGGTGCTGTTGCATATCACGTTCTCTCCAACTTCTGAACCGAATGAAAAGGAACGATTTCTACCAAATAACTGCTCGTTGCAGCGTCCCTAGAATATTTAATAAATTCTCCCGGTGCTTAGAGAAAGGGTAAGTTAGCAAGGGATTTGCCGGAAAGTTTTCAATAGTTGCTTAAGGCGACCGCGGTCACCTCGTATAATACATTGAAGAGCACTGCAAAAGGTGCTTGCTAAATTTCCAACTTTTTTGTACTAGACATCTATTGCATAAACAAGTTCGGTAGGCTGCCAAAATGAAATGACTCAATGTCGCTTGAAAGGAAAGATATGGCTCGTATTTGTAAGCACGAAAAGCGCCAATACTAGCTGTCTTTCAACAGACCACTTCCAAAAATCTCTCCATGCTACACTGCCTGCGTCGCATTATGGGATCATTTTGACCAAGGGGGGGAGTGACATGGTTTGATTTCAATTGCCCCGTTGACTAAGTAGGGCATATCAGCAATAGATTAAAATAAATTCAACGCTCGCGTACACGGCACAAATTCATCTTCGTGAGAGCCCCCAGCCGAGACACGGACCTCCAGTGGCTGTAAGAACCTGCCAAGTCTTAGCAAAAAGTAGGAGTAAGGCCTTCCGTGTCGCATACCTTGCGGGCAGCCTGCTATACCGCTCCTATATTAGACAAAACCAGGCAGGACTACTCAGTGAAGTTGCAGCAATGGTTATGAGATTTCTTTGGTGACACGTTACTAGATCAGCCTGAGTAGAGTCTTGCCAGGCTGATGTGTGATGCATCTCTCCTTTTTACAAAACAATACACTTTACAAAATGAAAACAAAAACAAAAAACGCACAAGCGGAAAAGAAAAGAAAAAGTAAGGCGATCTGCATGAAGTTTCCGCCCTTGCTGGTTTTCCGGGTTGCCTGGATGACCTTCTTAATGGGACCCCCTGAGGACCGGATATGTGCTCAGCGTTTCTAGGCGTTGAGCTTGAAGCTCTGACCGCGTCTGGCTGGTGGAATTTCGGAAAGTCATCCGATTCACTTTCAGTGTTGCCCGATTCAGTCAGTAACCGACGGTCTCCTTCAGATAATTATTTTCTTGTATCTTTCGTAAAAGTCGTCTGCACCTGCGCAATGTGCGATTACCCTTTGTCAAGACCTCAAAAGAAAGCGGTGCTACCTTGCGACCCACTTTCGCTTTTGGATCCCACTTCCCCGCAAATCTGATTCTTACTGCCTCACCAGTGTGCAGTTCACTCAGAGTCAGATGAGTTCCGCTGTGCTCCGTTTCGAAGCATAATAAAGACGTCGAAAGTTCCCTTGAAGTCGACGGCCATTATGACTCTTGGGTCGCACTTCGGCGAGTTGGCTAACACCTCGTGGTGGATGAGGAGCAGGCTGCCCTGTGCGCCGAAGTGCGGCCTGAAGGGGTGTGGCATAGATTTCCTGAATTTAAGTGCGGCCTCAAGGGGTGTGGCATAGATTTCCTGAATTGAACTCGATTGAAATATATCGTAAAAAGAGCATCGTTTGCTTGTCGTGAGGAAAAGTCGGCTACAACATGGATGAAGGGTTGGTGAGAGGACGGAGATCGGGGGAATTACAATGCCAGCAACTGAGCCTAGTTCAGTTCGACCCAAGCTTGATATCGTCCGTCTTGCAGAAACGCTGTGATGAAGTGGTCTTCCATAGAGTCCTCAGTTTTGAGCCTCCCGGACTAGTGCAATATAGATGATTAAATCAAACGTTTTTAAAGCCGATAAAAACCACAATGCAAAGATGGCAGTCAGACTTGTTGCCGAGGGCAGAGTTGTGAAGTACCGAAAGGTCATTTTTGAGTGCTTGGGTGGCTTCTAAAGCTGGTTTATAATAAATGGAGGTCTTCTGGGTTTTGTGATGCTATAGTCCGTAACAGGCGTAATCCCCTTTTCCGTTGGTGCTGCTGTATTTCCCCCATCAGCTGGCCCAGAGGTAAAATATATAGTGCACGTCACGGTTTGGGGTCCCTTCTCGCACCCAGATCAAGTGGGTCGCCTCGTGGAAGGCCTGGGGATGTACTTTTGGAGCGGAATTGTAGGAACAGTCTAATGGGCTGCTAAAAAGTTAGCCCATACGACGAATTATGCATAGCCCTTTCAAGGCTGAGGTCTAAGGCTTGCAACGAGATCAGATAGGTAGGTGGTCGCTTCCCACTGTCAGTGTGCACTCGCCATACCGCTCGGCTTGGGGAGCCCCAAGTTAAACCTTAGCTCTCAGGCCCGAGCCCGCTGTACTCGTCATAATTTTGCACCAATAACGCCAAGAACGAGTCCATCTTGTCCAGTCCAGAACCATTTCAAATTTGCCTGATGGCTCCTTATCAAATTCCAGGTCGTGAACTTTAGCAGCAGAGGGGCGTGGAATTCATTTTCTTTTTTTTTTTTAGAGCGCATTTTATCTCGCAATGGGTATCTAAAAATGATGCCTGTGCTAGTGTTTAAGTAAAGCGGCTCGGAAACAGGCTTTTTGTGCGGTGCCACTCATTTCATCAAATGACATTTCCCAGACAGTTCGTTTCATCAACGCTGCGACGTTTTATCAACAGCTTGTATCATCGACACTTGCTCATCGAAATATCTTGCTATGTTTCGTCGACAACATTTTTGTTTGGTTAGGGGTGCGCTGGTTTGTTGGTGAGCAAGAGTACGGGTACATGCACGGGAGCAGGACCACCCTTACACGCTGCTGCGAAGCGGCATGTACAGGTGGGCTGGGTGGGTTTACATTTTTGTAATGAACTGCTGGAGACTGTCGCTGAAAAGCGTCATGAACTGGGTGGGTCGGATAGTTTAACTTGTGCCCCAGTGATAAACGCACAACAAAATGTTCCTGCAGCGTGCAATTTGTGTGTCGATGAAACTTCACAGCGCGGTGTGGCAGTATCGATGAAACAATCAGTGTCGATGAAACGAAAGTCGTTAAAAGTTGATGAAACGTGTCGATGAAACGGCAGGGACCCTTCTTTCCGATGGTTCCATGGAGGCTCTGACAATGAGGACTGTAAAGTTGCCACCAATAAGCTCTAAATGTTTTTTACACGAGTCTGTCTTTGCCAAGGTAGACCAGAAAGATGATGGCAGACTCTGAAGAGCTCGTTCGCGGCTACGGCCTGGTATAATGCAGCGATAAACATACATCAGACATGTAATTAGGCGGTTTGAGTGATTGCTTCATTCAAACATTGTTGATTTTATTGTTATAAAGACAAATCATTCTGCCACTTGCATTCGGACCAAGATCAGGACATCTGGGTATTCAGTATGTTTTCAATTTTTGATTTAAATAAAAATGTCGCATATAAGGAAGCCATAATTCATGAAGCGGGAAGCTGTCCTTGCAATCATTTTATTGACATACTTTTCATATCTTATAAATTATTAAGCCAATGTTGCGATCCAATATTGTGGACAAATTTTCCTTCTAAAGTAAACTAGAAAAGTTGGTGTGTGTTTACCGGTAATACCTTAGGCCCCGACGCGACGCGGGCGGGGGTACACGCGTGACGTACCCGGGTTACGAATCATAAACATACGACTGACAGGGCTTCTGACAGCAAGCAGAATGTTCGGAAGCATTTGAGAGAACCAAATCTGCGTCCATGAAATTCTCTGATATTTTTCCAAAAGAAGACATCAGCTTCTTAACGTCCAAAACAATATTAATTATAAATGTTTGTGATATAGGCATCACTGGCTTTATCATTTGTATGCCACTTTATGTAACAGGTCATTATTTCGAACAAGGGTGCACCCGCGGGTACTATCGCAGTCATAAATTACCGTGCAGCTAATTGCGACGCGGAAACTTGACAACGACACCACATTTCGCAGATGAATACATACTGCTTCAAGGCGTCATTTCAGTAGACAGACTAATCATTAACGCCAACAAAGATACGGTCGAAATCGGGTGAAGAAACTTACTGTGTTCGCGGTTCACTTATGCCCCTCTCGCTCAGCCCACTGCACTTACAAAGAAGAGTTTGGTCACCGCTGCATTTTAACATCGCTCCACGGAAACCACTGCGAAGAAAAGCCGATGCCGTCCCGATGTTGAGGAGCAACCTGAGGCAGAGAAGCGGAGGGCGTTCGACGTACGTACGATGCTAGGCCTTACTCCCGTATCGAACTTTTTGATGGCAATGCTCTCGTTGGATTCTCAAGCTGTCGCGCAGATCCTATTGCGAATAAAAGTGCACGCGGTTACGACTTACCGACCTATGCTCAGGTAAGTGAAAAACCGCGCTAAAAACAGAATGATTGCTGTAAGATACTGGAATTGTAGAAAATCTGCCCAGCAGCCATGTTAAAAATATTCATTTGCCAGAACAACACTGGTTCGGGCAGGTCGTAACTTCACAGAAACAACAGGACGCGATTGGTGGCCGTGGAATACAAGATTCCCTTCGAGGGGCATTTGCCGCTACCTTCTTGACTTGTAACCGACTATAGAAAGAGAATGATGGTGTCCGGGTGCACGAAGGAGGATCCGAGCAAAAGGGCAGTCCCTCCTTTCCGTTTTCTTGAACTGTTTGGTGCAGCACGGGATTTGTGAGTTGAGGAGGAAAGCTAAGAAGGGAAAAGTTGAAAAATTGTTTGTGTTTTATTACACCTTTGTCGTAATTTCTGAGTGACGCGCCACCCGGGCGAAGTTCGAATGTTCGGCACACCTTGTGTAATCGCGAAAACTGCATCAGGTTTGCCTGTCAACCGGTGTCAACCTTGAGCTTGACTATTGGGCGAGAGCTGACGCCTTGAACCCCAGATGCAGTGGTAATCCAGTCTGGCTGGGTGTCTGCAGAATAGACGCTGGTATCCAGGATGTCGAAGTCGTCCAAAGAATTGCTGCCACTGTTCTGCTGGGCGGCCTTTTGCTGCTGTCTTTCTTTTCGAAGCGCTCGTGACAGCATCATATTTAGCTGTTCCCTTCCTTGGTGTATGGAATTCGTGTCTCCTTTTCGTCACTTTATTTTCGCTTGTGAATGCAACATTTTTGCTGATTCTGCGAAGCTGGTTTTAAAAAGCAGCGAACAGCAAAGTAATTCTTTTTCCCGCACCGCAACCGCAGGCATAGGATGCCAAAAGCAGGACACAAACGAGTCGTGTGCATTAGATTGCAGAAAGTACATTTTGACTACTTTGACAATGTCGCCGACTCGCGCAACTTTGTTTTTTCAACTGAGTCTACGTTCGCGGTTTTCTAGATTTCTTCCTACGTTCTGTATTGTTGCTTGGCGACTTCTCTGGCCTCGCAGATCTGGACTGCCTTCTCTAAAGTCAAGGCAACTTCCCGAACAACTCTTGCGCGTAGCTTATTCACCAGGATTCTATAGACTGTTGAAACGTTTAAGTGGTTCGTAATAAGCCATATCCTTGGCGCGAGGAGAACGAAGACGACGAAGTGAAAAAGAGAGGATTGAGAGCACGTGCGTCGAATCAACATGAAAACGACACGTCAGATCGCATCGCTTGCAGCTTGTAGATAGTGGAAATAAAAGTTCGCTTGAACGTAATCATCGACGACTACCAGAGGTTCCTACATTGGTGCCGAAACCCGGGAGGAACGACTGAACGAAGGGAACCTGGTGGTTTACAGCAACTTTTCATCAAACCAAGCCAGGGGGACTATGTTGCACGTTTTGGACTCCCAGTATACTAGGGAGAAGGAAGTGACGTCAATGACACAGCAAACGCAGATTGGATGTTGACAGAAGAAAACAAAATCAACATCTAATCTGCATTTGCTGCGCTGTTGACGTCACTTCCTTCTCCCTAGTCTCCTGGGAGTCCCAAACGTGCAACATAGCCCCCCTGAACGATCAACGATCATAGACGTCCTCAAGAAGAAACGGAAGACTCATCGGATGCAAGTGACACGACTTGTTGGTGAGGCCGACGCGTTACTACTCTTAGCTACGCCAAGCGTCAACGACCTCGGGGTTCTAATCGAGCGTATTCATCTGGCCCGCGACCAACTGAACGACGTGGACGCGGCGATGGAACCTCTGATCACGGGGCAAGATGCAGAAGCAGAGTTCACGCATGCGATCGAGTATTCGGACAAGATCGTCACGTACCTCACCAAACTCAAACAAAAGATGAAGAGCGCGGAGGGCAGGCACCCTGCAAGGGGACCATCGAGCGGAGATCGGAACGGAGGATCCTCGGTGACATCAAAAATCAAACTCCCAAAATTAAAACTAATCCAATTAAACGGGCACTTAAAGGACTGGCAACCCTTCTGGCAGCAATTCGATACCGCCATTCATCAAAATCCGGAACTCACGCCATCAGAAAAGTTCAACTATCTGCGATCAGCGCTGACCGGCGATGGAGCAGCCGCCATTGGTGGATTGCAGCCGGCCGCTGAGTGTTACGCGGACGCCATCGAGCTCGTGCAGCAGCGGTTCGGGAAGCAAGAGACGCTTATCCAGGACCATATGGAAGGTGTCATGGACATACAGCCAGTGCTACCACAACGAAACACCCGAGCCCTACGGCGTTTATACGACACTCTACAGGCGCACATTAGAGGCCTTAGAACGTTAGGGGTGGGCGAACAGGCGTATGGGGAGTCTACACAGTTCTTTTGCGAGTGCTACCGAAAGATATCACTCTCGATTTCAACCGGAAGAATTCGGCGGAGGAGGCCAGGTATGCCAACGCCGCAAGGGCATCAATGACAGACGCCAGTTTGGAATCCGCCCCACAGCAAGTCCACCTGAGGGCTCTGCGGCTTCTCCTAGACTTTCTACGCATCAAGTTGGAGAGCCGCGAAAGGACATCAAAACACCAGCTGGAAGACGTCGTCGGTAAGCCCAGACCTCCTTCTCTGACGCATGGCTCTGTGAAGAGGTCAACGATCAACGCTCAGACTCGCAGCTCCACCGCGGCGGCATTGCACGGCAGCGCGGACGGCTTAGAGTGCTTCCTTTTCAAATCAAAAGCTCCCAGAACACCACAATGTAACGCAAGATTCGGGCTAGCGGTGAAGAAGCGTAGGTTGCAAGCAGACCGGAGGTGCTTCCGCTGCACGAAGGCCAATCACATGGCAAGATTATGTCGAGGAGCACCCAGCTGTGGCAAATGTCAAGGCAGGCACGCGTCCACCATGTGCGACCCGAATTACGCGCCAGGAAAAACGTTCACCAGATCGAATGAGACGGAACCGAGGGAACCGGCACCGGTCGCTATGCATGTACGTGGTAGGTACAGCAAGCCAGCTGTGCTCCTACAAACGGTTACTGCGTGGGCAGAAGGTACAAACAGATGGAAGCTTTCCCGTATTATCTTTGACAGTGGCAGTCAGCGCTCCTTCATAACTGAAGAACTGTCTCAGCGACTGGACTGCAAATTGAACGGGACAGAGATCCTCACAATAGGCGTGTTCGGGGGCGAAAGCACAGAACGTACGTTTCGCAGGGTTCAAGTGACTTTGCGAGACCAACTCTACAACAAAAGATATGACATCGACGCCCTCGAGATACCTACCATATGTGAGCAGGACCTTCCGAGCCCAGATGAAGCCATCGTGGCAACATTAGAGGAACTCGGCTGTCCCGTGAAAGACAACGTGACCGGACTGGAACAACGCGGCGTCGACATACTGCTGGGATCAGACCACTACTGGGGGTGCATCGCAGGAAGAATTCACCGACTGAGCGGATACCTGACTGCAGTAGAAACGGCATTCGGTTGGGCGGTCGAGGGACGGACACGCTCGGATTCGACCATCGTGAGTTGCTCCCAGGCGACCGTGCTCATAGCAACGCTGCAGGATCTAGAAACCACATCGGTTCTCCGACATTCTGGGAGCTAGAAAGCATGGGAGTTACCGACCCGCCAGTAGAGGATCCCTCGGACAGCGCCGTGAGACGAGAGTTTGAAGCCAACATTACGAAGACCGCCGGTAGATGCGAAGTGGGCCTTCCATGGAAATCGGACGTAAGGCTGGCAGACAACATGGAGGTGGCAAGAAGGAGGTTGGAGAATCTATGTAAGAAGTTGACCAAAAATCCCGATCTCCCACAGAAGTATGACGAACCGATTCGGCAATACCAAGACAACGACATGGCGGAGAGGGTCGATGAAGAAACAGAGAACGAAGGTGCAGCAAGGGTGTATTACATGCCCTACCAGGCTGTTCTCTGCGAGAACAGCAGCACCACCAAACTTAGGATTGTGTTTGACGCTTTTTCTCACGGCGCAAACTGTGAATCCCTGAACGAAAACTTGGAGAGTGGACGGAACATGAATCCAGATCTCGTCGCCCTACTTCGGAGGTTTAGGACGCACCCAGTAGCGTTAGTGGCGGATGTTGAGAAGGCTTTCCTGCAGATCTGACTCAAGGCGGAGTATCGTGACGCACTGCGGTTTAGTAGAGTTTTGGATGCGGAGAAAATGTCCCATTATGAGGAATGCTTTTCAAATTGATTTTTTGCCTAGAAAAACACGAATTTTAAGGTAAAAAATAGATAGCCCCACCCACCATATGTTCTAGTTAAGGCTGAAGCTTAAAAATGCTCAATATTTTCCAGCAATTTTATACGATAGATTTCGTCGCCAAGTGAGCTGACTTACATAAATAGCTGTGTACCTCCCCCTGTAGCTTATTGGAAAAGAGTCCTACATAGATAAAATTTCATCGACTGCATCTAGGCAACAAGATAAACAGACCCTCCAAATTTCATCACTATTGAGCAACTGGTGTAAAAGTTCACACTTGAAGCTTGTGTCACCCCTTAACCAGAGGTATTAAATCTCTGAGTTTGAATTATCGCGAGCCTACTGTATACTCTAAAGGAGACATGGCTCACTTGAATGTGCTTAATATCACTGTATGGATATGCAAATTTTAATTTGCTAGTTTTATTTCTCAAGCACTTGGTGTCTTGGGTATTCAAATCAATGAAAATGTTTACTTTGGTTCAATTTATGGGAGGTTTGTTTTATTATGTCATGTGCAGTAAAAAGTCGGGGAGCTGGGCTAGGTGGTAAACACGTTGCTTGCTGATGTTAACCATGTATGTCATATACAGTTTGTTGTGATTGTGTATCAATTTCGAATCCTCCTCTGCTATTTATTTCAGGCTGCCCTTACGTGCACCATGAAGATACCGAAGAGGTCTTCAATTGAAGGACAACTATAAGCCCACTCGTGGAGGGGTATCTAGACGGCGAGCGTAAGGATAATTGTAATGCAAAATTTCTCCCAACTTAAAGCAAGGCATGCCTTCTTCTAATAAAGGCATTGCGGCGAAGCTTCTTAATTGGTTCGTTTGTTCAGCTGTCATCTCTACGAACAGCTGATCTCACACAAACAAAATCCTGGTAGTGAGTAGTAGAGGTAGTGTGCTCTTTTCCTTGTTGAACTCTTGTTGTCTTGTCTAAAGATAAAAAATTGCACAAGTTAATATAATGAATGACGGAGCTATGAACTCTCCATACCAATCCGTACCCCAAAAGCTTCATGTGACTTCGGCTTGCTGAAACATGGAAGCTGTTCGCCTAAATAATGGAGCACTAGACCTTTCTGTCTCCTTGAAGCCCATAGCTACGAGCCATCCGCACCAAGCCTGCACCTCCACACGTATTGGAGGTGCAGG
Organism: Ixodes scapularis; assembly: GCF_016920785.2. NCBI lineage: Eukaryota > Metazoa > Arthropoda > Arachnida > Ixodida > Ixodidae > Ixodes > Ixodes scapularis. The sequence goes on along the minus strand of NW_024609880.1, from coordinate 32,407,276 downwards.
TGGTAGGGATGGCTCGTAACTTTGGCCTTATATACGGCGGAAAGGTATAGTGCTTGGTTATTCTGTGCCGACAGCTTTCATTACTCCTACGGATAGCTGTCCGTAGGGGACTACAGAAATTCCGTCATTTTACGAAATTATGTGCCTTGTTTTCACAGACGGTCCAGTTTCTAGATTACGGGAAACCTTGCCGGCAAGACGAAACCAGCAACTTTTACCAATACAATGGGAAAACGGATAACTGTCCGTAGAGTGAAATACAGACGTTCCGTCATTTTACAAAATTATATGCCTTGTTTTTACAGACGGTTCAGTTGCTAGGTTACGGGAAACCATGCCGGCATTATGGAACCCCCAGCTTTCACCCATAAAATGGAGTGAAATTGTTTTTCCAGCGGCCCACATACCCCTTGTCCAAGTCGGAAATGGTCAGACATATCCGACTCCCCCTAAAATAAAGTGTCCGTTTCCATGGAAAATGAAGAGTTTCATATTTGATGTCGTAGTCATTCGCCTTATTACGTATTTCAACAATAGACATTTAAATCCCAAGATGGTTCAACGATAACGGCCACAAAACATTTCGAAAGACTGCTGTAAAACGGCATTGAAAGACGGCCGAAAAACGGTTGACGATATCGGTCGCAAAACAGTTGACGATATCGGTCTCAAAACTCTCACCGTGATCGGTTCAAGTTATTGGACCGATCTGGAGCCGGGTTGCAAATCATTATGAAACCGTTATTTCTTAAAACTTTGACCGATATTTGTCCTTTATTTGTCCAATATTTTCGCGCTGCTTGGGTCCCCGGGAGTGACATCATAAAAGGAGTTCTCGGAATCGCTGCTCTCGCGCATCTTCAGCGCCTACCAAAGCTATGCACGCCTAGTCCTCCTCTTTTTTAGAAAGGTCAGACAGACGTCACATCTGGTGTCAGTGCAGGGAATATACGTGCCAAGCTTGCAACTGCACGCACTGCCCACCCGAGCGACATGCGCGTGGCGGTCCAAAGATCCTTTTATGACGTCACGACTTGTCGAAGGTTTTTCGCATTTTCTCGCGTTTAGTTACATCTTCGGGGAAAACGAACGTGATATTCAGATTTTCGCGATAAATACACACTAGAATTCACCTCTAACACGTTTTTTTCAAATAAGTGTTTCAGCTTCCCCTTAAATATTCTGTGGCCCCGGAGGGTCATGCTGCACTCTGGAGTGCATCATATATCAGTCTAGAAACCTTGTGTTCAGGCTGATCTAATGATGTGTCACCAATAAACGTCAGAACCATTACTGCAACTGGACTGAGTAGTCATGCTTCGACTCGTCTGATACATGTCGCAGTCGACGTCGAACGCTCAGGGTTCCAGCGGAACCGAATCCTGAGGAACCTCTGGAAGAACGATGGATAGCCTGAAGCAGCAAGCGGCAATGCGACTCACGGGGAATTTGGAGGAAAACTGGCGGAGGTTTAAACAAAGGCGGGACACTTACCGGAATGCCACGGGGTTTGCACTGCAACCCGAGGACCAAAAATCTTCTTTGTTACTTCATGTCGCGGGAGAAGACACGTTGGAAATTTACGATATCTTACAATTTAAGGACGACGAAAGAAGAGAAGCGTATGGAACGTTTTGCGGAGAGCAGTTCGTCTGCTTCTTTAGGAAGGGTTGCGGTGACATCAGAACGACGCCGAGTTCTGATTGACTTCGATTGGAAGGATGGTTGGTAGGCCTCAATGCTAAATGCCTTAAGGTCTACCCACTTTTTTCCAATTAGCCAATAACAACTTGGCATTCTGACGTCATCGCAACTACTATGCAAGAAGCGGATGAAATTAGTGGCAAAATTTATGGTTGCAAAATTTAAAGCCTACTGCATTTCCAGAAAAAAGAATGAGACTTTCGAAAGATACGTATTTTGGACGAGACAACAAACGAAGGAGAACAGTTCGAACAACATCTGCGGGATTTGAAGATAAAAGCTCAATCATTTAATTTCGGAGCAGTACTGGACTAACTGATCAGAGATCAAACTCTATGTAGGAACCTCTGGTAGTCGTCGATGATTACGTTCAAGCGAACTTTTATTTACACTATCTACAAGCTGCAAGCGATGGGATCTGACGTGTCGTACCCATGTTGATTCGACGCACATGCTCTCAATCCTTTCTTTTTCACTTCGTCGTCTTCGATCTCCTCGCGCCAGGGATATGGCTTATTACGAAGCACTTAAACGTTTCAACACACTCCCACCGAATGGATGGGAATCCATTCTAAACTTCCGTTAACTCCAACGGATACACAAGCCGCACTGGCCTTCAGAAAAATAAATATTCAGCCCCCTTCCTCATTAAATTTCAGTTCAGAAAGAACCACAGCAAAGAATACATTCAACGATTCATTGAAGTGATAGATTTCCTAAGACAAAAGTTGCTGCAAAAAAAGTGAAACTGAAACAAACCTGTTTGAATTTCCCACACCACTACATTTGCTTTTACTGGTGGTGGTGGCAACTAAACGGCACCAAGATCATAGATGGTGCCTTCTGCTTACACTTAATCTCCAGCTCGGCTTAGCTGAGTGGGTACGAGCTTAAAACGCTTTCTTTGAGTGTCATTTTGTTGTCGGCATGTGGACATGGATTGTGAAATGAGTGAGGAATTGGGTATGGCTTGCAATACACGAACCAACATCAGCAAGTATGGGCGGGCCAAGCATCATCGAAATACAAAGCAGACAAATCCACGTGACTCTCTATAAATAAATGCTTTTTAGTAAGTTTTGTGTTCAATCAAGGTGGGCTTTTTAATTCTTGACCAAATGCACAGCCTCTTCACCGCGAAACTGGACTTCTATGGTGTTCTTGCCCGAATAGAGTTTACTCTGAAACAAAGATATTTAGTGTACTGAAGCTGTGAAAAACTGCTCTTCCCAACGAAAGTATGATCATCATTCCGAAACATACCGGCGCAAGGCTACAGCAGTTTAAAAAAAAAAAAAAAGAAGTTTCACGTTTCAAGAATATGTGATTTTTGATCGTCGGCTTACCGCAAATGTTTTATTTCTCCTGATCTTGCAATAACAATTTGCAGGAGTATGCACTATTAGTTGTGGAACCCTAATACATAAGATAGGAAAATTCGTTCTTTTCTTAAAATTTCAATTTTTATGTGGTGTTCCCCCTTAAAGGACACATGCAAAGGAAAAAAACATTTTTTTTAAACGGCTTAGATGGAAAAAGGACGCCATAAAACGATTTTAGAACGAAGAAAAAAGATTTTTAGAGCTATATTTACGGCGCAAAACGAATTTGTAGTTGGCGCCCGCGGGCACCGCGGAAAAGTGGTCTGTGTTCATCACGTGACTGGTCTTTATTTATCACGTGGTGCTTGCGTTCTTTCGGAAGCTTCCTATGGCCTCTAAAAGTAACTTATTCATCTTTGTTTGAAGTATAACAAAAAACTAAGATGAATAAGTAACTTTAAGAGCCCAAAGGAAACTCCTGAAAAAGCGCAAGCAGACGTGATAGACCTGTGCGCCGGCCAGACGACGGCGGCGGCGCCCCGAAGCAGACGAACTTGCGCGGCGGCGGCGACGGCGACGTGGAGAAACGCGTTGAAGCGGCGTTTGCACAACGCTCAGCGTGCGGCGGCGACGCAGCGCGGCGGCGCGCGGGCCTACCACGTGACCAGCGGCGGCTCCCGCGAGCGCCAACTACAAATCCGTAAAGCGCCGTAAATATAACTCTAAAAATTTTTTTTCTTCGTTGTAAAGTCGTTTTATGACATCCTTTTTCCATCTAAGCTGTCTAAAAAAATGTTTTTTTCCTTTGCATGTGTCCTTTAAGTCAAACAAATTTCAAACCTTGGTTTGTCCCGCTACGTTTTCAATGTATTCATAAGCCGCTTAATTTGAACGACGTTTTCGTGTAATTCATACTTTTTGTTCTCGCAGCCCCGTTGAGCGCACTTCTTTACGAGCACCGGTGCACTGCGAAGAACCAGCAGCTCTGAAGCTTACTTTCAAAGTTGTTACTTTCCTGCGGTGCACTGGTGCTCAGTAAGAAGCGCACTCAACAGAGCTAAAGTAGAGCAGAGCCGTATATATAGAGCTTGGTTTATGAAAGGAGCAAGCAGAGCCAAGGAGGGCATCAGACACACAGATACAGGGCTCGACATGCTCTCTTGGCCAACCAGAAGCTGAAAATAATCCCCTAGCCATGCTAGTGAGAAACGGTTTTGATAAGTTCGCAAGAGTTAAGTGTAGTAACTCTTCATGGCTGAAAATATGGTGCAGGCAATGTTTTGATTATGGTTATGCAAGAATATGTAAGAAACAAATGGTGCCGCTTGATTTCTGTTTTGCTCAAATGGAGTCTGACCGCTTCGACGCTAGGAGTACGGATTACGTTAATTGTACAGCTGGTCGCGCATGCTTTTTATAATTTCTATATCTTCCACCGTGATTTTGCATGACCGTTATCAAAACATCACTGCACCCCAGTCACCGAGAACTACACCGACGAGCTTATTAATTTTGTTTCTCACAACCACTGCCAGGTATACCGCCAGCACGCCGGTACTTGAAATATTTAGCTTTGCAGCCTCTGCGCAACAAATTGAGACCTAATCTCGATATTCGTGATCCTGGAGGCCAAATTAAGGCGATTTTAGTGTGTTTTTTTTCTGAAATACAAAATCGCTTCCGTTTCCCTTTAAAAGACCTTCAACAGTGACACGACGATAAAGGATGATCGTCGCTATACAACGCTTCTTCCTTTGTTTATCTCCACACAAACTCTTGTACGTTGTAAGTCCCGAAAAAACGTGTTTCAGCATTCTATCCGTATTAATAGGCAACACCACACATTTTTAAAAAATTCACGTATTCGAAAATGCAAGCACTGTATTTAGTCGTGACGGGATGTCGTTAATTGAGGTTGGCAAACCGAAACCGAAAAGGTGGCCGATGTGCACTCAAGATGCTTTGCGCGCCACAACGTCGCTAGACTCAGTCGATTTTGAAAGATGGCTATTTTGCGTCATGGGTTAATATAATAGAGTGATTTAGTAGACCCTACGCCGCGGATGTCGGGCCTAGGGGGCTGTGCCCAACTTAAGCTTTCAGTTGACAGCACGAGCTCGCTCGAGCAACGCGAAGCTCTAGCGTACGGCCTACTAAAGGTTTCTAGTAAATCATTATCTATGAACGTATTGATTACTTAATTTTTACTCCATATTTCAAGAATACTCGCACTTCGTTTTATTTTTCAACACGTCCCGTCTTTTTTTCGGAAATGATTCATTTAATGACGATGAACATAAACCAATATGTGCTTTCCTTGCCGGTGTGTCGTCCATGTGTAAGCCTCAGTTACACTGCTCGTACTTCATACAAAGTAAACACAGTATCTCTGCAGACAAGATGACAAGATTATCAGCTTACAGGCATTACCTATTTGCTCTATGGACCGACACTCTGTTTACAAACAAGCCCGCGTTTGCCCACACAAGGTGTGGGCACTGCGCGTGCGCAGAAACCGAATTTGCGTGAAGTGAAGCGTCTGCGCATGCGCAGTGCCGTCGACAGCGCCACCGCAGCTGCGTGGCGTCAGGGCCGCGTGTGGGTCTATACGCACGAATGCGTCGAATATATGTGGAGACAGTTTTCGTGTGGCCAATGCAACAGGGCCGTCATGCAAGGAAGAAGCACGGCTGAGGCAGTGCCTGCAACCTGTCTTTTGCGCGATAACCAAGCTGTGTGACCGCGGCCTTGAAGTGTCAATAACTCATAATCTACATATGGCTTACTTCACATTTACTCGATGCTCGAAGATTGCTTCCGCTTCCTTTTTATCGTTAAACGAGTACTGCTTCTTCTAAAGTTCATCATTCGGCGGTGACGAACATAAACCCTGATATGCTTCCCTCTCCGATGCGTCGTCATCCTTTAAGCGCTACCTGGCGAACGACCCGCGAGGAACACAGCCGCCAGACCCAGTTCCCTGCAGAGCGAGGAAAAAGCGCCGTTATCCACGGCCGAACCGGGAGCCATCGGGTCCCATCTGCGGACGCTTTTTTGCCAAAGCGTCCGAGGTAAATTCGGCTTGACGACCCTCCCGGGAAATACCTCGACTGCCTGGACCCGAGCGACGACGTCATCCGGCCGGTCTTCCTTTTTTTACGAGTCTCACGAGCGTTGAGGCTCGGGGACAGCAGCACACAGCAACGCGTTCGGAAGAGGTAAGCCGGCGCTTCTGCGCGTGTGTGAATCGAGGAAAGAGTGTTTGCTGCGCCGTTCTCCAACGACGCACGCGCGGAAGGAGCTGCGACCGTAAAAGACCTGGGCTGGCTGCGACGCGTCTGTGACTGCTATGCTTAGCGCCCTATGGACCTGTAGCTCTAGGTTTCGTGCCGCGCCCCTAGCGCGCAAAATAAAACATCTTTGGGTCACCTTTCGTTTGCGCGTCATTGCTCGCATAGTTCACGGACGCTACATTGCTCGCAGACGCTATATATGAAAAGAAAAAAAAAAAAAACCACCCCGAAAAGTACAGATATTTGGCGTGCTCTTGGGGAGGGGGGGTTCCGTTGAAGAGCATTTTATCCTTAAAAAATATAAATTGGTCAAAGAATGGCCACTTGAAATCTGTCCGGCTCTGTCTTCGCCTGTCTATCGCCCTTGAAAGTCACTTCCCATTCTTTTTCTAGGGCGGCGGAATGGTTTATAGGGTTTTGCATTGAAGGTGCAGGCGTTAACCATTGAAAATAAGCTGTGGCTTTCTCTGATTGACAAAGACGACAAGGTCAAATGGGTTGTAATAAATATTTAGACTGTAGGAAATTATTCTACCCAGACGGATTCTGATTTCTCTATTAACAGGTAATTTGATCACTGCATTACGCCTGGAGATTTTAACATGCATCACGCAGTATTTATTACATTTGGGAATACAACTCGTCAGAACAATATTCTGCATAGGTGTGCTGTAGATTTAGACTTGCGCAAAAATTTATATTTCGCAAAGTGAAATTTCATTTGAAACAACACTGCAAATTTAGGTGCATTGTTGATAATGTCACAATTGACTAGTGAATGAACGCCCTCTAAGTTACAAAGTTTTCTAGGTTAATAACACAAATAAGTAGGTTGCGCATTTGCATAAAACAATCAATCTCAAAATATTTTTGTTTGACCAAAGGGAAGGTCAAGGCTGCTTTGGGCCCCTCGACCCTTGTGTTCGTTTGCATTCTAATTTAGTGTCAAGATCTCATGTTTTATTTTTATAATCAATGACAGAACTAGAAACACAGAGCATACTTTTCGAACACCCGGCCTCCAAGCACACGCTGCATGCCTTCCACCGTGCTTTGGCTGCGTGTGCTCGAGGTGCACGAGAAGCCGAATTGGATTGTCTTTCCATAAGCCTACTCTATACTCACAAAGCCTGGCAGTTCGACTGCGGTGCCTGCTCACAGATTTGGAGCGCGAGAATCTGGTAGCACAGAGCATAAACGAGCCTTTTCTCAGGGAACCTGGACGTCAGTGCACAGCTTTTGCAGCGGCGAGGACCCGAAACACACTTGTTCGCTCGGGAGAAGTGTGCTTCGGCGTTTCGCCGTAGCGGAGTGCCAGTCACGTGGCTCTCCCCTCATCCGTTGTCTGCCGTTCCACCTTTTCCATGTCGGCGGCTGCTTCTCGTGGCGATCTGCCAGGCTTTGTCAGTTTATAGGAGGCTATGGTCGAACGTAGGAAGCTCGCGCTGGAGGCGGGACAACCGAAGCACCTTCCTGTCGTTCTCATCTTGTCACGGACTACAGCTTTCGCTGTAATGTTTACCTTGGCTGCCATAACCGAGCGTGCGACTGATGAGCGCGTGCTGATGGCGAGCTTGCGCAGTAATTTCAAAACGTCCATTTCGGACAATCTATAAAGCCGCTCATAACAGCAAGTTACTGAGAGCTCGTTCTGAGCATGCGTTCCGAATAGCACCCTCAAATATGGCGTCTACTGAATGCCCGCTATAAACAGTCAAACATTCTTGGGCATCGTTACCGAAATAGATGACATCACTTACGGATGCATTTTCTTAATAAAACCTGACCAATAAAAGAAAATAAATAACGGCATCCTGTACGGCAGTGGTTCTCAAAACGGAGACTGCGGACCCTTTGGGGTCCGCGAAGGCATCCTGGGGGTCCGCAAACCCTTGCCTCATCAGTCAAGCCCGGCAATAGAAGTTGTCTTTTTTCAGGTAAAGAAGACATGTTTCGGTTTTCGGGGTGAGTTTTCTCGTGTGTATGTGAATAAGAAAGGTCTGCTTAACACTAGCCTCTAGTTACATCTATTTATTAAATCATTATTATATTTAACTTATACTTTTCCCCTCCCCTCACCATGAACGGGCTCTACCATTATCTCCACCTATCCACAAGGGGTCCGCGAAACATCGATGGCTGAGAACCACTGCTCTACTGCGCAGTGGTTCTCTGCGCAGTAGAGCTATATTCGCATTCACCTCGAGAACAGTAGTAAAAGAAATACCTTTGGATTCTCGCGGTCCATTGCTGATTTACTACTTTATGAGATCTACTTCGTGCAGCGCATGAATGCTGCGCAAAATCTTTTTATTTTCTCGATGGGATAATAAGTAGAGGCGGATGTAGTGAACAAGATCGTGCCCTACATTGGGTGAGGCTAGTCGAGTTCCTAAAAAGCGCACCTATTAACTGGGGTTCCGTGTTTTTGGCTAAATACCAAGAAAAGCTGAATTACAACCCTCGAATTGCGTTTATGAAAGTGAAAAAAAAACGAATTTGAATTTTTTTTTAATAATAAAAAAAATCTTCACGGGGAACAAATCATCATCCACAGATGTATTTGGTCTCACCCCGGACGGAAGACATCCTCCATTGAAAGTATTCACGCGGGGCTCCATTTTTCTTTGGATACACACACCATGCATGTACCGTTTTTTCATTATTATCATTATTATTATTAGCATGGCCAAGTCGTGCCAATATTCGTATTGCCCTCATGTTTCCTGGCCGTTGGAGAATCACATTCCCGCAGACTACTTTCTTCGCCGTAAACTCCGATTCTTTGTCCGACAGCAAAACTTGACACCAAAAAACATCAAATAAGTATGGAAAAAAAATAAACACCCCAAAAAACCCCGGAATTAAAAAAAGAAAAAAAAAAAAAAACGCAACAACAAATACCCGGAACCCTATAAATAACCGAGCTCTTTGCTGAAATCAAAAAACAAAAATGACCCAGGATCAGTCATACTCGCTTCAGCAAAGGCCTCATCAAAACAAGACTACTCAAAGACGCAGGCTCGCACGCGCGACGCCCCACAAAAGCGCGCACAAGGCAGCGAGGGCGGTTTCCTCATAACGTCAGCTTGAAAGGAGGGCAACTTTATTAATTCTCCTAATTGCTAAAAAACGGTACAGCTCTCCCTCTGGGACCCGCTATCGGCCTCCATAACACCCTTCTCCCCCACCCCCCGACACCGAAGTGAGTTAAGACTCTCGCGTTTTCGACAACGTTCGCAGCTTCCAGGCATGTCTTACAAACCACGTAAGCACGCACTCAGCCTAATCGTGATCCTCCCCTCCCCCCCCCCCCCCCCCTTGTCATGTAAATTCGACGTCGACACGACGCCGACCACGCAGTCCTCCCCTCTTATGCCAGCCCCAGTGTTTAAACTTTCGTTTAAGCATCCGCACCTCGTGTCAAAACCTAAAGTCCGGGCAGCCGGAAATGGCGAACAAAGAAACAAGCGAGGCAGAGAAGAAATGATCCGGCAAATAATGGCTACGTGAGATGGGTTCAGTAGTTTGAGGGAAGGAAAAGGTATTAAGAATGAGGATTTTTTTTTTTTCGGGCGAAAAAGGCGGGGCGGGGCGACAATTACTGGCCGCCATGAATCAAGGAAGCCAGCCTTATTCCCTCCAAGGAACGGGGACACGGCGTGGAGGGGGGAGGTGCTGGTAGTAAGACAGATCGGCTCATCTGGCGCGCCTGAAATTTTAATGGCGAGACTTATCACGTCGTCGTGCCCGATAATAAAGGAGCCAATTAAAAGAGTGCTCCGCGCATCGTCGATTTCGCGCGGGCGCGTCGGATCGTTCTTCCTCCAACGCCAGGAGTTATGACCGCCGAGCAAGATCGCTAAACCCAAGGAAGCTTCCATACACCGTTCGCCGGTAATCTGACAGTGTTGCTGGAAGCTACCTGCTCGTCGGACCACTCCGACGTGTCTATATTTCGCCACGTGATCACGCTCCCTACCCAAGCGCCGAGAGCGGGGTCAGGCGATGTAAGGGAGTAATATTTATGTTGTATGTATGTTCAGATGGCGGGAAGTTGGTCAGCCCCATGGGCATCTGGTGTTCCTGCTGCAGATGGCAAATTTAGCAAAGGCAAACAAACAAAATTTTACGATCGTGTTTACACGGCGTGACGTCGGCCGGACTTTCATTTGCGCTGACACTGGTCTACACAGTCGACGAGAAATTTAGCCAGTGCGGTACGACTGCTATGCAGGAACCTTTAACGTGCATCAAGCACTGTTGACACAGGACCGCCCATCCACATAAAAACGGGCAGGGATGGGGATTGAAGCAAGTCTCCGGGTTTTGCAGCGCGAGCTTTCGCTCTACGTGCTGCCGCGATGCACTAACACACTGGGCCACCGATTCCCTAATTTAGTGAAACAAATAAAGAACAATTGTTTGTTCCTGTTTAGGCAGCGTAAGGTTCGTCTGCCTTTGATGTATACTGGTTTGCGCTCTAGATAAGAGGTGTAGCAAGTGCAGTACGGCTGGTAGCCTGCGGTCATGTATGCGACACACGACAGCAAGCCGAGAAAATGCTCATCCTGAACGAAACGGGAAAAGGGGGGAGGGGGGGATTGAACCCGGTTTGTCCGTGTTCTGCGACGCGAGCCTTCCCTCCATGTGCTTCAAACTGCTGTTTGCAAACACGCTGTACTGCCCGTAACATATTTGTGACTATGCAGTCAGCACCATTAGCCCAGATTCGCTTGCGCATCCTGAGCGCCCCTCAAATATGTGCGTTTCTTTTGAAATGTCTGAGAAAGTTGTACGCGAAAATATGCAACCGATCCCCCGATGAAAGGGAGGCGGTTGATCGGCTCGACGACCGCGTAGCTCCCACCACACTGTCAGCTTAGGGGCGAACGGACCTCAGAGACGCTGTCCACTGGGCGGGAGGCACGCCGACCCAGCACGGAGCGCTAAGCGCCAGCGTGATTAGACCGCATTCGAGGGCGGTTAGGGCTCCAGCAGCTGCTTCGGCCACACGCGGTTCTTCGCGCGAAGCGGACGGATGGTGCCGTGACTGAGGGTCGTCCCGCATAAACGGGGAGGCGTACTAAAGGCAAGAGCGTGCTGGTATCGCTACTCCGGGTGAGCTCTAGACCGCCCCGTGAGGCCTTGGCGGGGAATATTGGAGACTTCGCATCTTCCTCGCGTATCTTTTTCCCGATAATTTCACATATTTGGATTCGTGGCTTTCATATTCCGGATTATTGTCACTGGAAGAGTGAGAACGGTAGGGCGTGTCTTTGGAACGTCTGTTCTCCAGCACAGCGTGGCGTCATGCCTTCTATCGTGCTGCGTAAATGAAACGCCGAGGCGTTGCCTAAGGTATGCCAAGCTCGCGCTCGAGGTGTCTCGCCTAAAGAGCGTACTTCTTTTGTTTTTTTCCTGCGGTTCCCATCTTGGCAGTGACTATAACCGGTCTTTATTAAAATACTAAACTGATAAGATCGGACTCCTGTACGAAGGTATTCAGGAAGTAATTCACCACATTGTTTCTCTCAAAAACCGCTTATTTAAGATTAGTTAAATTCACAGACAATAATAGTCCAGGTATAGTGCTCACATGATTTGTTCTTTCTTTTTTACATAATCTCCGTGAAATTGAACGGCTTTATGCTAGATCGAAGCAAGGGCATGCACGCCTTCCCTGTACGATACCGGCTCGTTTCCTGGTGAAGCAATTATATCGTCACTCCACGAATCACGTTATCGTTTTCTTATCTCCTTCCTCGAAGTGCATCCTTTAGCTGGCCTATTGCTCCTCATTTGACGATGTCAAATAACTTCTATAAGGGCAGTGGGCAGTACAGTTTCAGGGACGAAAAGTTTAATTTGAGGCTGCGATAAATGATCATAAATTGGAATTTTGCTACTCGAATACTGTTTCGTAGTCTAAAAAAAAAAAAAGAAACGGGTACACGAAGGTAGGGAGCCAATAGCCCACCTTTCAGAACGAGAAAATATCTTTTGTTTTATATTATAGTTCATTATTTTTCACTTTCCCCGCGTCTTCATTGCGATACATCCGCGGTTTCCAAAGCCCATCAGCCTAACCCAACTTATGCATTAGATACAAACACAGCGTAACTCGAAAGTATGCGCTCACCCACATTCAACCCGTCGACAAATATTTGGATTCGCATTCGTGGCCAATGGGTGTTTGACAGCACTTATCATCACTTGCTAATGACAAGTTTTATGGTGTGCTTAAAAATCACGGTGTAAGCTTGGAGTCGTCTCATCCGGTGAAATACATGTCACGATCACGTGATTTGCCCCGATTTTGATTTAGTACGTATCAAACCTGCGGCGATGTGTTGGCGTCAGGGAGCTACCAGAGGCTTAACCCTCGGAGAAGCGACGGAAGTGTGTTGCTACGGAGCTGATACACGTTGATAAACTAACAATCCCTTGTTCACGTGGTTACGTAAGTTGTGTTCAGAGCGACCGGTCTACACGCAAACACTACAAAAATGGCAGTCACCGGTACAACTTTTCCATCGCGGTAGCTGCTGAAGACGAGTAATCACGGAAGCAGAAATCGTGAAAGGATCTGTTCCGTCTAGTTCATTGTTTTCCCACTAGGTGCCATTCGTTTTGCTGGAGTTGCGAGTACATTCGGTCACCAAACTTTTTTCACCTTTACTGTCGAGTGTCGACATCCCATTCTTCGATGATACACATGGTTGTCGTATTTCTTCAATCGGTATATCAGAAAGCTGTTTGAAGGTTTCCTAAAATGAATGTATGAACGTCGTTTTATTGTAAAATTAGGTACTATGCACAATGTTGTCAAACTTTGACTCGAATGAAACATTACTTGACAAATAAATAAAACAAAAAATAAATTGATAGCACGGGTGGATGTGCGTTAGATATAGTGAGAAAAAGGGGAAACGCGTGATGTGTTTATCTCCCGCTGTCGCTCTTGACAAGTGTGGCATTTGTGTCGTATCAACTTACGCTTTTGAAAAGGAGGAAAAAGGTTGCTGTTTGGGCGGTTTGAATTCTGAGTTTTCCGCTGCGTGTCGTCTTTTCAAGGTATGTAAGTGCAATACATACCTTCTCTGAAATCATTCGTTTCGGGTGTATGAGATGCATGCAAGAGGGGTTCGCGCAACGTGAATAAAACGTAATAAAAAAGGAATAAAAAAAATCTTCGCGTCTACCACCCCATATATTTTTCTTAATACTTTTTGCCTGCCTCCTCTAACTTGGAACCTGATATGTTAAGAATCGCCTGGTCTTTGCCATTGTGGCACGGCTGTCATTTTACCGATGGTACCATGGTGCTAGAGACACACGAGCTATGAATTGTGGGACCGCCGTCTGCCCCTTCAAGAAGCAAGAAACCGCCATACCTCCCATTCTATACCACCAAAGCGTTAGTGTTTGGTGGGTGAGGAACTTGTGCTTGGCGGGTCGACTTCCTTTTATTTTTTTTACACTTTCGTTTGTGACTTGAAATTGCCAAAATATAAAATCATATAAAAGCCCTAGGCACCTCGTTCAGGAGGTATACATATACTAAAACTGCACATGCTGCCTATTACGTTTATTATATTATGACGGAATGTTACAGGGGGTCATTAAACGAGTTTTCTACTTTCACTAAATACGTCTAACTTTCCTTAGGTTTTCTTTCTATGGAATGGCAGTCGCCAGAAAGAAGGCGAGAAATGTGAGCATCGTTCATCCTCGCAAGTCGGAGCCATAACAAGAGGTCACTTGGCCTGGTCCCCATCCAATGCTGCCCATTTTACTCATAGCCACTCGCTGGGGTTGGCAAAGCAGAAAACGTGCGCTGAGCTCCAGGCATTGTTAGAGTTCGGCTTTTCTCATCACCGCAGTGGTTGGACACGGGCCACTTCCCGAGTGTCCGCCGGGGCATTGAATGCTACGAGCCAAAGTTGAGTGCGCACGCAGTTCTCGTGTTCAATCCATAAGCCGCGTTCCACTGTCGTCAGTCGGGTCGTTTGGATTATACAATTACGTCATCAAGCTTTGCGAAGGCAAGACTCAAAGACACGGTCCCCTTTTATCTCTCGCAGTTTCAGCGCGACAAAGAAGCTTTTGAATCAGTGGCGGTCTGTGAGAGTATACTTGGGCCAGACTAGGACCAGTACGTCTCTTTAAAGTCATGAGAATTCCAACACGATATCGTTTTATGACCCCTTAAAGTATAGATTGCTGCCCAGCACCATGTCATCTCATCAAATTCAACCTTTAATATAGCTTACAGCATGTAAACAACAAGAACAAAACATTTTTTTTCTTTTTTTTTTCTCGCATTAGTGTTTTTTTTTTCTTGATTCAACATGTGAAAGATTAGTTCGTCTGATGCTCTGAGATGCAGGAACTTAGTTCGCAAACCAACGTTAACGTTTCCAAAAATATTCCAAGATGCCAGACCTCAGTTTAGCCGACAGGCCAAAACAACTTTTCACGCGTATCACTTCTTTTCACATCGCGGACTCAGTTAATACAAATTGCGGCTGTGTCTTCAGTCAGACAAGCCGTGAAAACTTTAACTCGTCCACGTAATGTAATTTGGATTAGCACCTTTCGGGAGCGGTTTTTGGGCTGAACTTAAAAGGTGTTCCCAAGCGCAATTTAAGCGTAGAGAAACTTCATAAAATAAGGCAACTAACGGAGTGATATGAAGTGTTCTATAACAAAAAGCGTTTAACTTCTGTATTTTTTGTACTCGAGTTTCATGACTGAAGGTTTATGACAACCTGTCTGGTTGCAAAGCTTCTACTCACACATGGTTCCAAGCACACTAGGATTTGATGGATCTGCCTTTGCGTGCTAATCTTTAATAAGACTTATGTTTTGGTCTATGTTATACAATCTAAAACTAGCAATGTCACAAAACCGTTTGCTAGCAATCTCTTTCTACGTATAAAGATAACAAGACTTTCTTGATTTAATATTTCCCCCCAGAAATGTCCACTCATAAAACTTGAGTATGATAAATAAACAAAAGACAGCTTTGTGAAAAGATGGATTCTACTACGTTTATTGTGCTTTTTGCACGAATTGTTTTACGTCCGATTATTGTTCGGAAACACCCTGTAAAGAACACATTTGGCCATCCTGCCCACATATTTTATATGAAAAAAGAGACGCATTAAAAAGAAGAAATTTAACGACAATTTGTTTCTCTTTTTTTTTTAACAAATAGTGAGGTAGCAAAAAGGGTACGATCTACGATCATGGAGAAGGAAGGAAGTGCATTTCAATAGTCACATCTTTCCGCTCTCACTTTTTGCGGTGCGGTGTTTTAAAGTGTTTTCGCGCTGGTTGGTGGAGTTTGCCTGACCTAAATTCGACTTCGGCTTTTGATCTCTAAACAAATATTACTTCCAAACTGAGAAGTGAAAAAAAAAAAAAAAAAAAAATGAGGGACACAAAAATAAATCTAACACGGTTCCGAAAAGTTAACATTTTATAATGCATGAGCGGACCCGGGTTTCCTATATTTGTGCGATGAAATTCCCGCAGAGAGTCGTCTTTTTTTATTTTTTTTTTATAAACTGGTAGTCGTTGCTTTTTCTTCCTGTTCCAAACGCAAAGCAAGCTTCTCGCGCTTTATGCGCACATGTACCCCGTTTGATGTGACATCCAACGTAAAGACCTGATGCCGCCCCCAGATAATAACTTCTTCCCTACTTCATACTACTTGGCGGCTTCTAAGAGGCCGCCGATCGCAGCACGCGCACGGAACGACGGCGGCGACTAAAAAGTACTTTCGATGCTCGGCCCCAAAATAAACTTGTTACGAGAGTACAAATAACCGAGCAAATCTGAGGCGGCGTTCGTAAAAAAGATGAAACGAAACATCTGAAGACAACCAACAAACAAGCAGGACTGCGAGTTTCAGAGACTATAGCGCCAACGCGTGCAAATACCCCTTTTTCCCTCCTCACACACACATAAGCACAAGAGCACACAAAACCAGGCACAGGCACGCACGCGCACACGCACGCACTCACACGCGCGAGCGCTTTTTTTTTCGCAGAAAAAGAAAACAAATTTCGTCACAGGTCTTAAAATTTAAATCTCATTTATATGCTAACAAAACACGACCAGAGAGCCTTCTACCGACTCTTCTTTTTTTCTCTCCCTCTCTCTTCCTTTTGCCCTGGGTGGCTCATCTTTTAGATTGCCGGCACGTGCGCGATTCAGTCTTCTCTGCCTCCCGATAGCGAATCCCCTCGCACCCTTTTGTTTTAGCCAAGTCGACTCGACGATTTCCCTCCTGCCCCCGTGGGCTCGGACAGCGCGCTGGAGGGATTTTGAGTCGACGGGAAGCCGAGCCCCTCGCGCGGAAACTTTAAAGCGAATTTTTCTCTTTTAATTTTTTTTATCACTACTACTCGTTTTTGGTTGGAGAGGTTCTGCCAGCCCACCTAACGCTCAAAATCCTACTTTTCCTTTTTTTTTTTTCTTCTTTCTATTTATTTAGCGGCGAGGCTGGTTTTGCTTTCTCACTCCGGCGCTTGCCGTCCCGTTGTTTCAAAGTTTCTTGCTTTGATTATCCTTCTTCACTCCCCCGGTTCTGGCCTTAGTGTTTTGATCGAGAGATAGAGAGAGAGAAAGAGAGAGAGCGATGTGTGCGTGCCTTGTTTAGCGTTCGTAATCGCAGCGCGATCATTGTGTATTCCGAAGTGTTCATCATCTCGTGAAATTGCTCGGACATGACTGGACTGACAATGATCCGGACGCTTCTGACATTCGCATGCGCGCACCATCTTCTTCCTTCGCTCATGCAAACGCGCAGATAAGTGCTGGCGTAAAAAATAAACTACATTATTTTTTTGCATTGTTTTGCTTTTGTCTCTTTTGGCTCTTTGTGCGTGTGAATCCTTTCTTCCCAACTTCTAGTTTCCGGCTAGTTTTTATTTGAACAGTATCGAGACTTTCTGGTACCAAACCGTTCATCTATTATCTAAACTAAAAAAAAAAAAAATTGAATGTTTTTTTTTGTGACGAATTTTGTTTGTGTGTTTTGAAGCAGGCCGTTTTAGTATGACAGAAGTTGGAAACGAAAGCTTTGCATTTACTAGAGATATACTGGATTTTGTTTAAGGAGGTCACCAGAAAACTTGCCTATTGCTGTGCAAGGAAGAAACAAGCTTACAAGGGGCCCAGTATATCACCCCTGCCTTTTGTGGACGAATCTCGCTCGACCGATATTTTGCTATGGATCCCGAGGAATGTAAAATGACGATTGATTTACTTCGTTGATTTATCTCCCGCGCATCCCAAATGTTGTCATCAATCAGCAAGACGATGATAAAAAGAATATCCGTGTCGCCCCGTGGGTCCCTCTCCTAGTCACGTTAAAAAAAGAGAGAGATGATTGACAAAACGGCGCTCTTCATGGAGTGGCCGCAAGCTCTAAAAGAACCCCTTTTTTATATTACGCTTTGCTGAGGAACTTAGCGAGGATTGGCATTCGAACTTAACTTCTTTGATAGCAACTATATTATTCCCTTACACCAGGGGTCTCCAAACTTTCTGGCTCAGGGGCCGAATTCGGGATCTGTCGCAGTCTGAAGGGCCGTAAAATAAAGAAGTAAATAAGAATTAAGAAATCCTGAATAAATAATCTTATACCCGTTTTCACTTTAAGAAAACGGCAACTTTAGCGCACACCTTTTTCATACGTGGCGCAAAGTAGTTCTTATGAGATATGGTTGTCATTGTCAGAGGAAGAAGCGATGCTTTTGGCGTTTGGAACGTGTACGTCTTAAAAAGATAACATGTATCTAATTTAGAATTCCCCTACATATATCTTCATTAACCACAAAAAGGGGGGATTTAGTAATACTCCACGAGGAGCCGGACTTTTCTTTACTACGGCTCTTGAGGTGAAAAAAGGCATAGGTAAGTACAGAAATTCAATCTGGGGACGAAAACAAAATCAGATTTTTAATTGGAAATGGTACATTTTTTTAATGATAACATTATAAAATATATGTAAAGCAGAAAATTCACCGGGCATAAATAAATATACAAAGGAAGCTTACCCTACTGACACAGGTAACTAATGAGAATATTAGAACGATGATATTAGGCAATACTTATGAAACCGGACACAAAGTCCGTACACATGAGAACTTAAGCTAGTTTTAACATAGTTACATATACATGAAACCGGTGGTTAAATATGGTGATGCCGGAGATGATTTGGGGTGTGCGTATGTTAATACAGCCTAGAACTTAGTCTGCCTCAGCAAGTGACATGTCTCCCAGCTGTAGATAAGAACTTTAGCCAGTTCAGTACAAGCCGCTAGCCAGGGTTCTTTAACGTGCACCACGCAGCGGTGATACACGACCGTACGCCCGTACGATGCTCATCCAGATCGAAACGGGCAGGGATAGAGATTGAACCCAGGATCAAAAACCCGGTGGTCTCTTTTGTTTGTGAGCGCCGGGGAAAGAGGGAGAGTGAGGAAGAGAGGGTGACGTGTGCGACGCTGCCATTGGTCCGAAGCGCCGACGTCAGCACGCGTCAACCTCTCTCCTTCTCCCCGGCGCTGACAAACTGACAGACCCCACCCGGTATTCGTCCAAACGAGCCCTTTCGTTTTCGACGGAGTCACGCTCACAAACGGCGCGGAGCCAGAGAGGAGGGCACGTCACAGCGTGGTGAAATAAGGGCGTTGTCAATTGCCGCTCTCACGTCGCCGGTTGTTCTTCGCTCTAGGTTTCCGTAGTAGCGGTGCGTGGGCTGTGATGTGTGTGTGTATTTAAAACAATAAATGCGGTTCCCTCCAGGAGTCATATGTATGCGTTCCCTTCCACGAGTGATATGAATGGCGTTCTTTCCCCGAGTGGACATGGATTACCATATCCAAGAGTGTCGACGTACTCCAACAGGCAAAGTACGAAGAAGAGGATGAAAAAAAAAATTACGGGAACATTTATTGGTGGATTTTTGTGAAATACGTTAGCATGACCCTCGGGAAACGCCGCACACGCCTCCGTTCGGGGAAACGCTAACACTGAACCCGCGTAACGAGGGATAGGCAGCAAAATATAGTAAATCAAAAGACAAAAAGCCAAAACAGAAAGGTGAAGGGGTCGGCGGTAGCGATTCCCAAAGGGGGAGATGTTTGACGTTTCGGAAGGGTAACGCTAACACATTGCCTTAGAATCCACCAACTTATCTCCTCGTGTTTGTTTGTTTACCAAATAGTTTTACTGAGACGTTTCCACATACACCACAGTAAAAACTCGGTTGTATGCGGGTAGAACGTGAGGGAGAGGAGGAGACGGAGAGCGCGCGGGGACGCCAGAGAGTGGAGGGGAGCTCTGACTGGAATGGTTAGTGGCAAGGCGCAAAACCAGCTGCCGTTGTCTCTACTCACTCTTAGAACGCATTCGAACGTCGAGCGCCGGCTTACGGAGTTCGGCGTCCGCATTCGAACGCGGCCGTAAATGGAGTAAAGAAAGCACAGACGATACCAGCTTGCTCGGCGTCTACCCAATACTTATTTCGTCAGTCAGAGCTCGGCACTCTGATGTCGCTGACTTTGCGCTATATCAGCGTTGTATCAGCGCCCCGCTTCGTTGAATCCCGCCCTTTCTTGACTACGTTCACACAAGTAACTCTAGTCGTAGTTAAAAATAACGCCGAGGGAGCGATAATTTTTTTATTTTTTCATCTCTGCCTTTTATGGGTGTATTAAAGAGTGGCCAGGCTCCTTAAATCGACCGCAAAATTCGGTTTCTTAACCTATCGCGGTATAGGAAGTATTCACTGCGGCTATAGCTGTGTGCGCGACTGCTGAGCGCGTGCTGATGGCAAGCTTCCACAGTTATTTTGTAACGTGCATTCCGCACCCTCAAAATTGCCGGTCTTAGCGGCCTATTAATGTGGGCTCGTTCTGAGCATGCGCTCTAGATAGCACTCACAAATATGGCGCCCAGTGGATACTCCTTATACGACTTTGTGCAGCGTTGCCCACAGATGGTGCATTTGTTTTGTAAAATTTGCAAAGAGTGAACTTACCTGAGGAAAAAGTAAGGAAAGAAAAGGGCTTAGCTTCTAAGGAAATTCGGCGAAGCCAAAGGTCTTCAAACAATACGGCGCCGTTTCGCACGGGAGACAAGAAAGGGCGCAAGTGGTCGCGATGCCAACTGCGCCAACGAACGAGCATACGGCGCCGAAAGCCGGCGTCTTTAGCAGGCGAAATTTTCGACTCAAAAGCGGCGCGAGCTTTTCTGATACCAGTTGCCAATGCATTATTTTATCATCCTTTCTGCTAAAACATATTGAATGGACACATAATCGATTAGAAAAATGATTTGTCGGGATATTTTGACTGCTTTTCTCGAGGTACCGATGTCGTTTGCTTTGCAGTTCCTTGTTGTTACCGCGTCTGTTTTTGTTTCTGCGACTCTCGCCACCTGCGGAACGCGCTCCGCTTTTGAGTCGAAATATCGACTGCTAAAGAGACCCGCTTTTGGTGCCGTTTGCGCCAAAAGCGGGCGCATACGGCGCCCGCTTTTGCTCTATCTTGCTCACCGCTTCCCTGCTCTCAAATGATGCCCATCCCATGTCTCGTTGTACTCCCTGGTTTGGCGTTTTGCAATGTGCCCCCAAAGCCAGCCTACCTACTCCGCGTTGTTTTATTTCTAGTCTTGCATGCACTTCGGATTTCATGCATAGCACTGCGTTTCCAAAAGTCAAGCCAGGCCACCATGACCCCTTTCCAAATCTCTATGGGGAGTCTGGTATTCAGCGCACAGCTTTTGCAGCGGCGAGGACCCGAAACATGATTTTCAAACCCGGCGAGAAAAGAAGCGGTCGCCCGAATGACGCAAGAAGCACGAGCGGTCATTCCATCGCTCGGGACAAGTGTGTTTCGGCGTCTCGCCGCAGCGGGGCGCCCGTTACATGCCACTTGTCTTCCACTCCACCTTTTCCCTTTCTGCGGCCGCGTCTCGTGGCGATCTGCCAGGCTTTGTCAGTATAGAGGAGGCTATGTCTCTGCGTTGAGATGCACGCGTGAACCGGCCCCTGAGTTTGAGCAGCCGATGTTACAATCCGATCGAGCGAATCAATCGGCGCCAAAAGTGCATCGACGTCGGAACAACTTCCGAACCACTTTTGATGTAGGGGCAACATAGGACGCTAAACACAGAAGTCGAAGACGCGCTCCGGTCACCATTCTATGCGTGATTGCTTTAGCCGTAAATAACGAACGCATAAAGACGACGAGCGGGGTAACGATGCACATTTGCGCCGCTTGAGTGGCTCTATTCGATCGTACATAGCTCCGGCTGCGCTCGTACTTAGCATGAAACGGAGAATAATGCGACCGTTTCTGATGCACAAAAATGTTTTTACCAATGCACCCCCAGCCTTTCTCTAAAACAAGGCGATTTGAAACTATGTCCAGGTATTTCTTGAAGTGTATGTCAACACAAATATTCCAGCTTTTTTTTTTTTTTTGTCACCACTTTATTGCTTGATTTTTACTCACGGAGCTGGAATAAGCCCTTGAGGCTTATTCCGGCTCGCTATCGTATTTTGTAAATTGTTTACTCTACCAATAAATCTGTTCTACAGACAGTAACATTTGTTTCGTGCCGTCCTGGGAGCAATTAAGATATTCTACACAAAAATTCGTCGTTGGGCCCTTTCCTATCTCTGCGCTTTTCCGGCAATGTTGACTTCAAGAGCGCTGCGCTGTATTTCCGAATCCTGGGCGAGACGTTCCGTGACTTGTGGCGCTTAGCTCGTACAAGACGGCGCAAGACCGACACTTTTGGTCGACGGAGAACAAAAGACAAAAGTGAAGTCGGGAAAGGACTTCTAATTACCGGGAAGCGCAATCGTGCATCCGATGTTCGACAAAGAGCGTCTCCCCGCGCGGCTGCAATTGTGGAGGGACGGCGGCAGGTCACGCGATTATCAAAGCGCGAAGAACCCGCATTCCACTAGGCTCGCGGGGAGGGAGCGAGAAAAACAACGGGCACGACACGCGCCCAAAACTTTGGTGCGTGCAGTTTGCCAGTCTCGCACCGACGATTACGAGCCACACCTATCTTTTCCTCTCTCTTTCCCTCTTTTACTTTTTTTTTTTTATTGCCTTGCGAAACAACGAGTTCCAAGACAGTCAAAGAAAGAGTCCCCTAGCGGTAAAGAGAAGTCAGGAGCTCGCAGGTGGAATCCAAGTATTCCGCGCCAACGATCTCTACTATACAGCGAGAAACTGAGGGAGAGGAGGAGATGAAAGCGCGCGGTGACATCAGAGCGCCGATTTGTGACTAGAAGGATTAGTGGGTAGGCACACAGCGTGTCTGCATTTGTTTCTACTAGACCTGTATTTAGTTGAACCACTCTATTCAAGTTGCTATGGTTTAACTACTTTTCGGATTAGTTTAGTAACGTTCAAGTACATTTTTATTTCGGTAATTAGTAGTTTACTTTATTTATTTTTCCGAGTAACTTCTCCTCAAATTACAAATTACTTTCGAATTTTAGTGGTTGTTTTGCCTGTCATCAAACATTCCTCCACGAAAAGAGATAAGATGTTAGAAGACCAGCTTATAATTGCAAAGAGGGGGAAGCATGTGGGGTGGGAAAGGGGGGGGGGTGAAGAAAATGGTTAGGAGAGAGAGCCTGAAACCCAAAACAATTTTCACGAGCCCTCCACTGCAGCAACACGGCTACGAGACGTGGGGAGCGAACAGACACGACGCAAGAAAGGCCGAGTAACCGTGGGATTGGCGCCGAAGACTCGCCTTCTTTCTGTCCCGAAGTTCAAGGAGACTTGACCCATTTGAAGAAAGGGTTGGTCCCCGCTTCTCCCTAGCGTAAAAACTCTCGCTCACTACAGGAGGTAGACACACCTCATCCTCACTTAAAGGAGGCAGCAAAATGCAGCACCCGCTCTGAAGCCCATCTGGTGCTCCCGTAATTTGTGCTATACTCAAAGAATCGAGTGCTAAAGGGCAACGCAAAGGTGACCTTTTTGCGTTGCCTTTCCTCGCAAAGCTCAGAATATGCAGATCTTCGAAGACCCTAAGATCGTTCGAGTTAATAATTCCACCAACGTTTTTATATGAAAATAATAAACAAGCAGTGTTAGGAAGTACTCTAAGAACATGGACCTGGGTTCAATCATCTCCCTTCCCCGTTTCGATCCGGATGAGCAAAGTACCGGCGTGCGGTCATGTATCACTACTGCGGGATGGACGTTAAAGACCGCAGCCTTACGGTTGTACTGCACTGCCTAAATTTCTCATCTACACCTGTTAGACTCTTCACTTGTTGAAGCAGACCAAGTTCTAGGTTGTATAAACATACACAGAACCCAAATGTTCTTTCCTAGTACACGGTACGTAAAGTGCTACTGTTTAGAAAATTTGTATTTTACTTAAAGTATATTATCTGAGCATGTACTTGTACTTTACTAAAGTATTTTTCCCGGTATTTTTCGAGGAATGTGAAACTCCTGACTTCCATATACATACCCGAAATTCGAAAACAAAAAATAGCTCATCGTCGTGTGAAAACGCGCTTTTTCAAGACGTCATCTGGACATTTCGCTGAGTGAAGTAATGGCGGCTATAAACTTGGATTGAGCGCGTTGGTAATTAATTCAAAAATATACGAAATAGTCAGACAAAGAGGACGGACAGGACAAACATCTCTCAACTTTCAACACATTGAAGTCTTTATTGTCAGGCCGACAAGCAACGAGCTGCCGAAGATTTGGGTAAAGGGTTAGTGCGAAAGATTGGACCAGCGAGAGAGAGGGGGGGGGGGGGAGAAGAAAGGGGGGAGAGCAAAGAAAAGAGCGAAGGGGGTGGGAAAGGAAGTACGTTTCTCATAACTAAGTAAGGAAGTAAGTAAGTTCTTTATAACTTGATTGCGTCAAGTAGCTCGTCATCGAGAGTAAAGCAACTACTATGTGGCGACTAGACTTTATGCAATATTTGCTTCCATTTCTGTGAAATACTGATGCACCACCAACTACCCCTGGGCCTGGAGCAATGCATTCCAATTAAAAAAAAAATCTACAGAGGGAATGAAAGGGCATCATGAAAGATTTTGTTAGAAGTCCCTGCCCTTTACCTTGAAACGTACTGAATTCATAGTACGTTACTACTCCACTTGAAATACTACTTCTTACTACTTCACTTGAAATACATAACCTCTCATTTACTTTGTACTTTACTTCAAGTAGTTTTTAGGTGTACTTTACACAATAATATAAACACGCCAACACGGTCTAAAAAAATCAAGCTCAGGTAGTGCTAAACCTCAAAGTAGAAATAATGCATTCTCAATACATTATTGCCCCCCCCCACCCCGGGAAAAAAAAAACGTACAAAACAATTAGTCATGCAGAAGCAGAACCAGCTTTTAAAGCATTTCTATGAAAAAAACAAGGCGATTCATATCTGGCTAACATGATTTCGTTAACGGATCAAAACCTATGCACTTTCTTGTTACCATAAAAAACATATAAAAGTAACTTCAAAAGTGATTGGCTTTTTACGGTAATTAGTAATTTCCTCAGTTACTTTCCATTTGAGTAATTTCTACTCTATTAAATTACTTTTAAGGCTAATACTCAGTAACTTAACATAATTCCTTTTTTTAGTAACTTCTACATGTCTGGTTTCTACTCACTTTTCGAACGCACACGAAAGACAAACATCGGCGTCCAGCTTTGAAACGCGAGACACAGCGCGATTAGCAGACGACGCTCTAGCACGCTCTTGTTGGAGGGGTGGCAATACGTCCTAGATGAGAAAGCCTAAGTGCTGAATTGCTTTGTGTCGCTAAAGACGGCCATCCTAGGGTAGAGACTGGACACGACTACGGCGTCGCTGTACGGAGTCGTGTCCGATCAGCGAGAACACGGCCCCCAGTCGAACGCTGACGTCGTACTCACGTCCAATCTCTGCTCAAGGACGGCCTTCTTTAGTGACGCAGAAAAATAGAGCACTTAGTCTTTCTTACCTAAGAGATATGGTGGGTAGAGACAAAGGCAGGTAGTCTTTCCTCAACTGAGGTAATCTAATAAGAGAGCGAGGGGAGGAGGGAGGCGGGTACACCATACCCCCTCCCTCCATTTAGTCCGCCTCCCGCAGAGCCGTATTATGGGAGAGTTTGGCCAATGGGCGGAGCAAAGGCCGCCGCCAGCGCCGAATACTCCCCCTGTGGTTAGAGCCTAAACTTAAAGTGTGACACAGCGTCGACAAATCAGCAGACCGCGACGTCGCATTATGGGAAACGACATTTATAGCGTGGAAAAGAAGCGATCGATCTCGGCCTCTCATTGACAGTTTGCTCTGGACCGGCTTCCTAGGACAATGTCTCAGCTGAGACTGGCTAAAAGAAAACAGTGCAAAGGGGGGGAGCGAGCGTCTTAAGACGCGGCTTGAGTGACGATGGATCTGCGTTGCTGTGCTTTTCTTTGTGTTTTATTTCTGAGGCGCGTCTGCTTTGACCTTGAGCTCCCCGCCGGCTTCCGTGACGAAGCATCTGCGTTGCTGTGCTTCTGACCAATGGGACTTTAGTTGCCGTTTCGCTCAGCCGATGGGAACTTAGTTGCCATTTTTTGCCTGCTGCGGACGGAATTTATGTGCCGTTTTTCGCTGATACAGACGACGCCGCCTTTGCTCCATGGGACAGTTAATGCTTTCGCGATAAAAGCCTGCGAGTTAACCTTCGTTCGAGGCAACGAGACAGCCAGTCCCGGCAAACAATGAAAGCATCCCCGCAAACGACAAAGTTGGTAATAAGATCCGAAAGGTTCGATGCGCACAGAAACAGCAAGTAAGTAGGTGAAACGTCACTTGCAATGTCACCGCACATATTCCATTTTTTTTTTTCAGATCGAAACGTGTTATCAGCATCGTCATTAGCTGAAAGGTTTTTTATGCTTTTCACTGTGATTCGTTATCTCCCTGTCCTGCCAGAAAGGAAACTCCTTGACATTCTTTTTTTAAAGTGTGCGGTTGGCAAATCATACGCACGCACAGAGTTTTAGTCATTATAAGCCGAGGTCACACTTCTATTATGATATCCAAACGACATACTGCAGACGCCGTCGCGGAAATACGTGTTTCTTCCTTTTACGAGTGTTCTGCCACATTGGCCATACAAAAAAAGTGTTCTGCAGACATGTTCAAGCATAGAAGGAAACGTAAGTCGGTGTCCTAAGGTAATGCGGAGCGCAAGTTCGTCTGCTCCTTTTGCACAGGTTGTGCTGACGTCACAACAACATCGAGCTCTGATTCGCTCCGATTGCAGGATTACGGGTAGACATCAAAGCAAGCTGCCCCGAGGTCTACTCACTATCCTTCAATCAGAGCCACTCGGCGTCGCTCTGACGTCACCATAACTCGTGCAAAGGAAGCGGACGAACCTGCGCTCCGCAATCTTTTATCCTGTCTGCAGCGAACGTAGTGTATTTTCTATATAAAGGACGAGCAGTTTGACTGCCTCTTTGGGGTTCAGCTATTCCCGTCATGGCCGCCGCGATTGGGTGCTTGTCACAATTCGAATTCTCGGCGGGGAACTGACTGTCACGAGCCCAAATCAAGTGCTCACGCTGTGGCCGAGTTCCATCCAGGGATGAGCAGTATTTCAAATACAAGTATTTGAAATACGTATTTCAAATACTTTGTTTATTTTGCATTTGTATTTAATTACAAGCTGGGTCATGTATTTGACGTGTGTATTTAAATACTAAAACGTGGGTATTTCAAATACAATTGTAATTAAATACAATTTTGTGGACGAAAATACATCGCTTAAATTTATTGTCACTGTCCAGAGCAGGGAGACAACTACGTTGTGCACCGGATGCAGTGTCTCTCAATCAAGCACCAGCGTTTAGTGACTTTATGATTACGGCGCTGGTCCAGGGAAAGAATAGCGACGAAAGCGACGTTCACAGGCAGACTGGCTAAATAAGTGCCTGTGACAACTTGTGATGCTTTCCAGCCTGATTTCCATCCATATTTTTGCCTAGAACAATCTAAATGGGCGGGTCGTCCAGATTTTGGAACTGGTGCGAGTTGCAACAATAAAAAAATCTCTAGCTAGTGCTGCGCGTCTTGGTCGTATCGGTTCTTTGTTGGTCTATACCAAAATGTAATCGACAAAAAAGCTGCTTGAAGCTCTGTACTTTTTTCACTTATTACGTCCAAGCCGATTACATTTTTTTGTGATTACATTTCTATTACGTTACTAAAGCCTCGAACACTAACTCCCGAGTATGCGATGCGAAATTAACATGAGATACCCAGAAACCCGTTGCAGGTTCCCTGAAGTCGCTGACGCAAATTTTGAGGAATGTATTTGGAAAAGTATTTGGAGGAGACCAAATACATTTGGTTGTATTTGTATCTTGTACTTAAATTCTTTTTTGGAAATGTAATTAGATTTGTAATTAAATACATTTTTGAAGAAGTATTTTGTATTTGTATTTTGATACATATTTGCATGTATTTTGCCCATCCCTGGTTCAATCTATGAGCCACATTTGACTATCGTCACCATGGAGTGCTCTGCGTGATTACGTCAGCCCTGCCAGCCTCGTAACAAGGCTATCAAGTTTTGCGAAGGAGAGCCTGCTTTCATCTATCAAAGTACACTCACTAATAAGTGACGTGGCATGAAACTAGACTTGCGTAGAGCGAGAAACGTTACGAATCATTGTTGTTGTATGACCCCTTTACGACGGGGCATTGAAGGTAGCCCGGTATTTGATTGGGCTGTGAACCCAAAGGATATGTGCGCGGTATGTGAATGAATCAGCTTGTTTTTTGTTTTCTCTATAAAGTTACATGCAACCTTTTTTGTGTTTATAAAATTATATTTTTATTTGATTGAGTGTTTCCCTCCAATTGGTAGGGTGTGTTTAAAATTTGATCTCAGTACCAAAATCTTTATTATTATGCATATATTCAATTAAAAAAAGAAAAAAAAGGCGGGAAATAGTTATTTTATGCTTGTAGATAACTCAATACATAGCAATCCTATTGAAAAAAAAAATTAAAGCCGTTTACAACTCTTTGTAATGTCGAATTAGAGAGCAGCCTTTGAGGAGGAGGAGGGGAAGGTACGGAGAGGGGGCTGTACGCCTCCTCCTCTCCTGCTCGCCCCCTTAGGGGAATTTTTTCGCTAAATTTAGCGGGAAAAATTTTTCCGCTAAACATAGCGGGGAAAACTTTCCGCTAGATTTAGCGGGGAAAGTTTTCCGCTAAATTTATCGGGGAAAATTTTCCGCTAAATTTAGCGGGGAAAATGTTCCACTAAACTTAGCGGGGAAAATTTTCCGCTAGAAATAGCGAGAAAATTTTCCCCGCTAAATATAGCGGAAAAGTTTCGCCGATAACACTGTATATTTTTGTATGGGCAATTCGAAACTACAAGTGCAGTCGTGTTCATGTCTGGGTCTGTAATTTGTGGTGCGAGTATATCCACTTCTGAGTATGTACGTACTAGAGGCGCACGTAAATGTTCTCGAGGCGGCAGTATGGACATTTGTGTAGGAACATAGCTCAGCCAACACCACCTATCCTCGTATTCACCTCAACAACCGGAGTAAAATAAGACCGGCTTCTCTCGTAGCGTTACTAATTTCCATCTTTTCAAGTTTATTGGAGGCATATGTAGGCATATCTTAGATTAACTGCGGGATATTTTATCAAGGCGCACTCGTTTCAAGAACCAAAATCACCGCTTCTTTCTTCGAAAACCAAATCTTGTAGGGAATTCTTTGCTAGCACATTAATTATAAACAAGCCCTCCTATTTCCTGTTACAACGAGGATAGAACAATCAAAACCTGCGAACCTCATCCTGTTTCTTCATGAAACGTCATAACATTCGGATGGTATCATCTCAGCAATCGGACCCGAGGTCCTTGCCGAGCGTCCTTCGACGCTTTGATTGGTCCTGAGGCTCGGCCCAGCATTAAAGCAATACTCGTATCCAATCTGCGTCTTCGCTCGATCTCACTGTGATGACGTCACAAATTCTACTGCAGACGCTTTAACGATTCTAGGTGATGTTGGCTCAACTATCAAGACGTCCTCTCATTCACGGTGTCAACGTCTACGTATCGTTTTATTTTTCAGCTAAAAATGCCCCTAAACATCCTTGATATATTTTTTTTTAGAAAACAAAAGTAGGAACTTGCCTTTCATAAAGTGCCCACAACTCAAGGCTCAAAAAATACTTATTACTCTACCCCCGTTCAATTGGGCGCCAATGATAAACATTTCACGCTTGTTTACGGGAGACAAACTTAGAGCGATTGCCAGTTCTTCAGTCACAAATTAAATCGACGAGGATCTCTCCTCACGGTACAATGCCTGCAAGACTGTCAAAAAGTTACGTTTTTTGTGTTTATTTTTCTTCACGTTGACCGGTTTGTAGGAAGAAGTTAGGGTAAAACTCAGAACGGCAACCCCACAGCTCTCATACCTCCAAAGTGCCACTTTAGCGCAGTTAGAAGGAATCCAGCGCCCGCTTGGAAGCCCAACCGCAGAAGCCATTAAGGAGCATTTTACCAGAGAGAGCAAAAAGCAAAGAAAAAAGAAAAAAATAGTGACCCCTCCCAGCTGAAATCCGCCCTTCTGCGCGCTGAACCCCTAAACGCTCGCGATGCGCGTGCACGCTCGCACATTTATGAGCGACCGTAATTATGTGTTCGTTCCCCGAGAGCCGTGAGCAAGATGTTCCCATCAGGCTCTTACCGCCACCCCTTTCTTCGCTTCCTTTCCTGCATCGCTAACCACCCCATACTCTGTTCGCTCCTTATGTTGACAGTACGGTGGAAGTTAAGTGCCCGTTAGGCCAATTGTAGGGTTTTTTTTTCCTCCCGTGACCACGCTTCCGCCCACACCCAGGCTCAGAGGGAGAGAGTACGGAGAAACGTGACGAAAGGGGGCGCGTTGATTGGCCCGGCGAGCGCGTAGCTCCCACCGTACTGTCAGCTTAAGAGGTAAACGCAGTGTGTAGCGGCAGCCCGAACGGCACGAAAACGAGAGCTTAAAGTTCCGATTCCCCTTTCTCTGTACGACTGCTTCGCGGGCAAGTTAGGCCCGAACAACCGACCCACGCAACTCAGTTCATTTGCCCTTCCTATTCAGTTGGCTCAAGCACACCTCTGCCATCTGTTTCGGTGCCTTTCCTTGCTCCTCTCCCTTTCTTTCCTTCTCTCTCTCTCTGTCTTTGCGTTTTTACTGGAACCCTCCCCCAGGTAAACTTTGTTTCGCCTTAGGGTGTACCGCAGCGGACGCACTACGGGCCATACCAGCTAGTACACCTCACTTTATGACTACGCTATGTCTTACACAGAGTCCAAGCGCGACCGACTCTACAATTCGGCGATGCCAATCAAGCAGTACCAAAAGTTCGTCGTCACGGTTCCCATCGTGTTTGTGTGTTTGCCATCACCCACTAAACCGATCACGCACAATAAATCCGCCGTAATCCTGTGTTTTTTTTTTTTTTTGTTTATGTGCGTGATGGTGATGGGTTTAGCCGCCGGTAAGAGTGAGCACTCAAAGACGACGATATTCATGACGGTGCACTAATAGCTATAGGTTTCATTCACTCTGTCTGATCGAACACCGTCCGCTGCGCTTCTGCGCTTGGACTCTGCGAATATAACGGGCGCCACCGCGTCAGCGAGCCGGGAGCTCCTCGGTGCAGCCAAAATACGTTACGGTTAGCTCGCGAACGGAGCGAGTGCGGTTTTCTATGGAGGATGAAAACCCTCGACCGGTCAGCGTCTATGGTATCGCACCATTTATGCAACGGCGCAAGAAATGAACGAGAACGACGAGGACAAGGGACTGCGCCTCCGTCGTCTTGACGTCCTATGTTGGATGTTGACCGGGAGACTGACCGGTGCAGCAGATTTGAGATTTCACGCCGTATACATTGTTCCGTCCAGTGAGTCATTAATGTATTCCCAACCTTCTGCAAAAATAACCAGCATATATTTTTTTTTTCGGGGGGGGGGGGGGGGGGGGGTGGGGAGGGGTTTCCAATTAATGATGGTTGTGGGATGTTTTGTTTACAAACATTTCACCCTTCTTCGTGTCGTATATCAACAATTTGGCTTACGCTGAACTGACGTTGACCGGTCGCGATATGTTTTAGTAATGTAAATCTAAAACAAGTTCAAAATATTGCAGCAGGGTACGTATTTGGGCAAGATGTTTGTATGGAGTAGAGGCTAAATTCGAGAAAAATACGAAGGAGCAGTTAGGACGACGCACACCACAGGGAGCTTTAAAAAGGAACTCATTTAAAAGAAAGGAGTCGCAGAACGGTGTGTACTTAGGCGATTTAGTTATACCTTGGAGGGCATAAAAGCGCCAAAAGCACGAAGGACATGTAGAAGGGCGGCCTATCACCACAGGCCGCTTTGCGGTGTACATAGTTCTTCTATACTTGTCCTTCGTGTTTTTTGCGTGCTTTTAACCTCGACGAGTCCAAAATACGTTGTTTCAACCTATGACAGTGATCCAAATCACTTGTTTTTTTTCCGATCCCAATCAAACTTCGCGTTCGGATCACTGACACAATTTCTGGACGCCGAATCGTATTTAGTCATTTTGCTGCTTCGCAAATATTGGGGCTTTCAAACAAGCTGACTTTGGACAGCGAAAATAGCACATTCTACCGATGACTACACGCGAAGGCACTGCCATATGTCGCATCTTTAAACAGGAGAGTCCTCGTCTCCTTTCTAAAAATGCGACATATGGCAGTGCCTTCGCGTGTCGTCATCGGTAGATTATGCTGTTCTCGCTGTCCGAAGTCAGCTTGGTTGAAAACACCCTTTGCCTAAAAATGACTCGCTAAATGTCTTATTTTTTTCTCAACGG
Source organism: Ixodes scapularis (assembly GCF_016920785.2). Classification (NCBI taxonomy): domain Eukaryota; kingdom Metazoa; phylum Arthropoda; class Arachnida; order Ixodida; family Ixodidae; genus Ixodes; species Ixodes scapularis. The sequence goes on along the minus strand of NW_024609880.1, from coordinate 32,375,026 downwards.
AGTGTCGAATGAAGTCGGGGAACCAACCCCCAAGAAGTCGTGACACTTACGTCGCAACGATTACCGAACAACTCCGGCCGCAACTTTTTCTGTCGTGAAGATAGCCTGGCTAAGCTTTTGTTTCTTCGATTGTGCGCCGTCATTTATGATGTCTACAATCGAACTTTTTGATTGTGTGGCAATATTAAGCTATAAGCTGTCAGCCAACCTGCCGATTGTTTCGGTGCGACGCTGTGCACCACCCTCGCCCACGCGTACCGTTCGCACCGTGAATGGAAGTTGGTCAGTGTAAAGTCCCTGGATAAGAGCTTCCTACAAGTAGCGACATTCTTTGAGGTGCCGACCGCGTGACGGTGCAGGCTTTAGGAAGCGAATGGCGGCACACAGCAGAGGTTTGAACTGAATGCCGCCCTTTTGTTCCAGAAGAATGTGCTTTGTCATTTGTATTGGTTGTCGTTACTTGGAAAAGAAGTGTCAAGAGACTTTTGCTCAGTGCGGCTACCGGTGGCCGTGCGGCTCAATGGAGGATGCGATAACTACTTGGTACGCACGGAGTGTGCACTCGTGGGCCCATTGGAAGAAGCTATTATAGACCATTCCTATAATGGCTTTCTACGTGCTGCCAGCCTTGTCTACTGAGCTGTGGAACACGTTCTGAGTATGCGCACTAGCTGTCTTCCGCGGAATATGAGACGCCGCAAATGCGTCCATACCCCAGTGACTTGGCATTTTTTGCCAAGGTGATAAGCTGTGGAAAGGTGTACAGTGAAAACCGTTTAGAACGAACCCACGTGCAGAGAATTATTGTCGATATCGAACTCACAAAAAATTTAAATCAACATGCTTGTAAAAAGTACTTTTTATCACGAACAACATATTGGCTATATTGAACTTTTTTTTCCCCCGGGAAGGCTTCCAAAAACGCGCAAACAATCGTCTTCTAGCCTGTCCCTTACACCCAAGAAAATGTAGGAAAGAAAGAAAATTCCACAACCTCAAACCGCGAACAAGAATGAGCGAAGAGAAGCAATTCAAAAACGATGATAAGCTAAAAACAATCAGTCTGGAATTTTGAAAGTGATGAACCACCTCGTCCAACGCGTTATGAAGCGCTTTCGGCAGTGGACGTGTTGCGCCGGAGGAAGACGACGACGTTTTCAGGCAATCAACGCCATTCTTCTTGCTCTTTTGGAAAAATAGGATTTTTCAAAGTTTCGTGATATTATCCAGTCAGATTTTCTTATTGACGTCAAGCGGCGAGGTCCCGGACGCGGCGCATGGTCGCCCTTTCCCTGTAAACACCGGACCGACGACCTGGGCAATGAACCAACCGCCACCAGCTGAAACACCCGAAAGAGGGGATCCTGGACCATCACATGGCAAGTCACCACCTCAATTTACCGCCCCACCACCGCCGACCCTTATCCCCGGTGACCTTAAGAAAGCTCCTATTAAAAGACGATGTACATACCCAGACTCATATCACGACTATGATGATGACAAGACCTCTACTTATTCCATTCAAGATGCTATTTTACATTCCAATGAAGACGAGTCTCCAGAAGATCCCATGCAAGTTCTGGAAGCCGATGAAGATAATCGGCCCTTTACTCCAGTCCACTACAAGAAAACCCGCCCTGCGGGCATTCCAGTGGTTTTCAAACCCAACAGTTCCAATGCATCCTTGTGGAGGGTGAATCCTAACGAAGTGGCCAAAGAGATCATTGATGTTGCACAGGAGAAGCTACTCTCACATAGGATGAACAAAGACGGGAGCCTTTTCGTGAGTGTTGCATCTCTGCAAGCAGCCAACAGATTACTAGCCATATCGACCCTTTGCTCTATTGAAGTGGCGACAAGTGTACCCCACTCCTACTCACGGAATTTGGGAAAGATCAAAGGAGTACCGATCGAGTATACCGACGAAGAACTACTAGACTATTTTAAAAATCTTGGAGTTATTTCTGTTCAACGGCAAATTTCGTATAGAAGACAAGAGGACGGCAACGTGGAACACCGCAAGACAGAAAGCGTGCTCCTCCACTTCCGCCCAGACCAACCAATGCCTACACGCGTTCTCTTAGGCTTCACAAGTCACACTGTTGACGAGTATTTTGGTCCTCCAGTGCAGTGCTATCATTGCCAAAGGTACGGACACATTGCGCAATACTGCCGTGGACCACGGCGCTGCAAAGTGTGCGCAGGTCCGCACCACCACAAGACTTGCACCAATCGGCAAGAACCCAAGTGCGCAAACTGCGGTAACCAGCATGCCGCTACCTTCTCTGGGTGTCAACGCAGAAAGGCTGCCTCGGTTATCCGAAGACAGGACGTCTTAAATGGCAAGGAAAATCGTGGGTTCGCGGCCACCTTAAACCCTGAAGTTGTGCGCGTCCCCTTGCCTGTCCCGGTTCCAACGGATAAACGAGCCCAAAAGCCAACTTACAGTGACGCATTGAAGAAGACGACGAATGGAGTGAAAGAAAAACACAGAGAACGTCGGCCACATGAAGACGCACCTGAAGCAGCCAGAGGAATTCCATCAACTATGCAATTACTGAAATCAGCCCCTACCACTCAGACGACCATCCGACAACCTATGTCGGTATCATCAGCTCCAAGGCGCAAACGACAAGAGCAGGCTGGTGACCTTGGTAGCGTCCTTATTCCAATGCTTTTTGCTGCGTTAAGGGCCATCATCAAAGCGATCCCTGATTCAGACAACCTACCAGAAGTGCAAGCCCTGCTTGCAATGGAATCCTTTTTGAACGCAGGACCCTTTCACCGCTAGGAGCGGATGGCCTCGGCTCAAAGTCACAACTTCAAGAAACGTACAAACGATAAACCCGAAATTCCAAGAATACTACAGTGGAACGCTTGCAGCCTAAATCCCCGCCTTCCAGATCTTCAGAGGTATCTACTCTCCACTAGGATTGATATACTGGCGATTCAGGAACCTAACAACGATCCATCCAACTGCCGCCTGTCGCCCTACGTAGCTTATTACAGTTCCACAAAAAGGAAGGACTGCAAGCCACGATCTGTAGTCTTTGTTCGCGCCGGCCTTCCTCAATCGCCAGTAGACCTATCTTAAGTTCCGAAGAGTAGTGCTGAATATGCTGCTGTATCTGTTAGATACAAAAACGTGGACTTCACAGTCGTCTCAGTGTATGTCCCTCCAAATTGCAAATGGGATGTCGGAGAGCTTTCCGATGTAAAGCAGAGAAGCAGAGGCCATCTTATACTCTGTGGAGATTTCAACGCCCACAACAAGATATGGGGTGACCGCAAAAATACAAGAAGAGGATTTGATCTTGATAGTATGACATCTTCACTTCATTTAGAGGCCCTTAATGACGGTGCGGAAACGTTCATCAGACCTGGAGTTGGCCGCAGTGTATTAGACCTGACGTTCCTGTCCCCGGATATATTGGCAGATTGGAATGTGCTAGCCGATTCCTGGGGCAGTGATCATATACCGATCATGATTACCAGCAAGTTTGCCAAAAAGACAAACAAAACTTACAGAGAGGTTCGAGTTACCAACTGGGATGTATTCCGATCTCACATGGACTTTGCTCTAGCTGGCAGCACGACAGAACACACAATAGCCATGATTGCACGAGCCATTCAGCTGTCAACAAAGGCCATTAGAGTACCATACACCCGGCCTGTTCCCGACCTCATGTACCTAAACCTAAGGGCTGCTCGACGCCGCGCGCAGCGACGAGCCCGTAAAACAGACGACCTGGATGATTGGAATGAACATCGCAAGATCGATGCCAAATTTCGTCGATATACTAAGCGCCTCCAACGCCTACAGTGGAACCAACTATGTGAGTCGTTTGGTTCCCCATCGGGTATTTCGAGAGCATGGAGGATCGTCAGAGTCTTGAAAGATAAAAAGCAACCCCAGCATCCCGTTGCAGGATCAGCGCTAGCCCTAGGCCGCACTACTCAAGAAACCGCAGAGCTTCTTGCTGATGCGTTCGCTGCCCCAATTCCGCCACCACAGGGATACAGGGACAAGCCTCCAGTTCCATTGAAAACAAATCCTTGCTCAGAAATGGACGCTGACTTCACCATCACTGAACTTGATGTTGCCCTCCGACGCTCGCGCCGTCGAACCGCTCCGGGACCGGACGGCGTAACGTTTCAAGCACTGAGAAATCTTTCTTTCCCGCATATAGAGGCCTTACTGAAGTCTATCAACAACATATGGAGAACGGCGAAAATCCCTGCAGCACGGCTCACCTCTGTAGTGGTTCCTATCAGAAAGCAAGGAAAACCCGGTGATCGGATTGAATCCTACCGGCCAATTTCTCTCACCAGTTGTGTCGGGAAATTAATGGAAAGACTAGTACTTTCAAGACTTACGTGGCTGCTTGAATCCAAAGGAGCACTGCCAGATCAACTCTGCGGATTCCGACGAAGGAGGTGCACCTTTGACGCCATTGCTGATCTCGTTTCGAGCCTTGAAGATGCACGTTCAACTCACCAAACAGTCTACTGCATATTTTTGGACATATGCAAAGCTTTCGATGCCCTGCCACACCATACTATTCTGCGTCAACTTACACGGTACGGAATTGGTGGAAGAACATATGACTATATCGCCGCGTTCCTCACTGGCCGCAGCCTAACAGTAAGAGCTGCCGAATGTCTTAGCACTCGTCGGTCGGTGACCCAAGGCGTTCCCCAAGGAAGTGTACTGAGCCCGTTTCTGTTTAACCTTACCATGGCAGAACTTCCGCTATGCATAAACTCCGCAGAAACGTCCAGTACAACAGTTCACATGACGATATACGCCGATGATGTGGCAATTTGGTGTGTCGGTCCATCCAGACTGTCAAGGACCATCGGCAAAAGGCTTCAGAAAGTTCTTGACAGCACGACTTCTACTCTAGAAGAACTAGGACTTACTTTATCTACAAGCAAAACAGCCTTCCTCTGTTACCGCCCTGGTCGACATCCAAACCGCAAAGTTCCAAATACGCCAACCATTAAAGGAATACCGATCGAGAGAGTCTCAACGTACCGATACTTGGGGATGGAAATAGATGACCACGTTACATGGAGACCCGAGATAAAACGACTTGTAACGCAGTGCACTAAATTATTAACTGTGCTCCGTCACTTCCATCGCCAGAAATCTGGACTGCCTCCTCAGGGACTTCTGATTCGCTATCGTGGCCTTATCCTCTCAAGAATGTTATACAGCCTACCTCTCATCAGAATCAGGGCTCATCAAATGACCACACTCGAACGTTTTCACCGTGTTGCCCTCCGTCAGTGCCTTGGACTGCCACGCTTCGCGGGCAATACGGCGACACTCGTAGAGGCCAAGGATCAAACAGTAGCTATGCATATAAGAATAAGAGCAATGAATCATATCACTCGTATGTATGGAGCACGATCTGCGACATCACTGCTGTCCAACATTGAAGAGCGGTTTGATTCGCAGATAGGTCGATGTGTACAAGAATTTAATTTACAAATTGGACCTCCTAATAGCCATTACTTTCCTCCGGCACCTTTCATAACCCAACCGCCGTACATTGTAGAAGAAACGCTTCCTTATTTCCCGAAGAAGAATTCTATCTCAGCCACTGTTGGAAGGTCGCTTGTAGCTGACCAACTGACAAGCACGTACAATGGTTGGCTCCAAGTGTTTACTGACGGGTCAACGAATCCCACAACTGCAACATCTACAGCGGCATTCGTCATTCCCGATGCCGGAATCGAAGCATCACACCGCCTCAACTTCGCAACCACGTCCACGACAGCGGAGCTGGCTGCACTAGCAGCGGCATTAGATGCGCTTCGCAACCTCAATCCTTGCAAGACTGTTATTCTCTCCGACTCTCGAAGTGCGTTATCCAATTTGGAAGCTTCAGACCAAGCTCCTTTTTTGGCCCAATGTGTGGCCGACAAGGCCCGAAAACTTTGCATGCGAGGGTGGCAGTTGGCTTTTCAATGGATTCCGTCACATATGGGTATCCCCGGCAACGAACGCGCCGATGCCCTTGCTTCAAAGGCACACAAGGAAGAAGAGCCTAGTCTTTTCATCCCACGTTATTGCGAAGCCCGCAGACTGTGCAAATTAATTACCACAATGCGTCACCCCCATACAGAAGTTGCAAGCGGGAATCCTCCTCCATCGCTCCCCGAGTCAAAACTAACCAGATCAGATTCCACGCTGCTCCATCGCCTTCGTGCAAACTGCGCCTACACATCAACGACACTTCACAAGATCTCCAGGTCTAGTACACCCAACTGTGCCAAATGCAATGTCCCAGAGGACCTTGACCCCGTCCTCCTAAATTGTTCTAACTACGATCAAGCTCGACGGTCCTTTTTTACCACCATCCTAAGTGGCAGCACAACTGTGACTCAAAAGAACGAAATCCTTTTTCCTACCGGAGGTCGACGAAGAAGAGAACTTGTTTATAAATCTCTTCTTGAGTACCTCAAAGCCACTGGACTTGCAACGCGCCTCTAGCCCACCGGCCCGCCACCTAGACCAGCCACGCCTTCTCGTCTCAACTGTCATCGACTAATTTGTGATCTCCATTCCAGAAGACAGTTCTGCAGTGTCCCCTCTCCCTTAAGAAAATAGCCTCCTGATTCGACCCTACTCATCCAGAGATTGGTGACCAAATCACCCCCAACCCCTCTTCTCTTCTTTTCTCACCCTCTTTCCCCACCTGTGCGAGTCTTGCCCCTGCCCAAGGAGGCTAACATTACGTGCAGGCATCCCCTCTTCCCGTGTGTAACAATACTCAACAACAACAACAACAACAACAACGTGTTGCGCCGCTACTGCTCGGACATCGAGGGTAGCAGACTGGAATTCGCACAAGCCGTGTCGCGCGTCGATAACGGTATTCTCGTAGACGCTGGGAAGGCCAAATCCTAAGCGAAGATTACTGCGTACTCTACCTAGGTTTTTTTTTCCTTTCAATAAATTAATTGTTTGAGTGGTGTTTGTTTACTTTTGGTGATATGACTGTGTATAACAAACGCATCGTTAAAGTCAGTTTTAAATTGTTTTTGCTATATCGAACTACTTGCTATATCGAACTGACTGTAGCGTTTCCTGCTCTTCTTTATAAACGGGTTTGACATATAGTCTGCTGCAGGTTAAAAAAGGCAAGGTAGATGCCCGTTCACACACTTATAACCGAGTAGGATCGGCTGAGACAGGAGCTGTGTTAAGCCTTTCTCAACGACTTAGGACCGGATATGCTGCTGCGGAGCTGGTTCGAAGCCGTCATAACAGGCTTGAAAACCGGTCGTATCTCAGTGGTCCTACTCGGTTGCGAGTGTGTGAATGGGCCTTAAAGGGATACTACAACAAAATTTCGGCGCTTATTTTTTGGTCTATTAGTGTTCAGAGGATCAGTATCACATCGGACACACCAATAAGTTGTTAAAGACGACACGAAAAGGAGTTTTAAAACAAATTAAGTGATTACCAAAGACCAACTGGTGGATGACGCTAAAGCCTCGTTTGTAATGCCCGTCTAGGAACCTTGACAGGTAGTGACCATAACTGTCTCGTCTAGAACTATAGATTTTTTTCACAAGGGTGCCGTCATCTTGAAATATCGTCACTTCCAGTATGGGCGAAAACATTGTTTTGCCGTCGCTACGCCAACAGATAGCAATAAGCGTAAAGGCCCGTTCACACAGTTGCGTTCGGAACGACCACTATGCTTACGAACGAATGCAACCGCTGCGACTTCAACGACAACTGTGCGCAACGTGTATACACACATTCAACCACACGAATCAACAGCCAATGAGAAACGAGATTCAGCTCTTCCTCCTAGCCAATAGTAAACAACCCAGCTACGCTTACAAACATGGCGGACGGTGTCCTGCCCGACGCGAGGTCCACCAAAGCAGCCGGAGGTCACGGAGGTTTCGGCTGCGGCGTGCAGTCACGAAGATCTGCTGTGCGCCTACAATAGCTGTGTAAAGGCCGGTTCAGACATCTGAAACGAACCCGTTATCCACGACTGTGTCTGTTGTGACCGGAACGACCGCTTTGCGCCGCGCGTACACTCCTGCAAACCTGCAGCCTGCAACAAGCGCAGTGCGTCGGCAGCACGGCGACCGCCTCTCCGCCGCCGTCAGCTGTTTCAGCGGTGCCCCTAAAAAGAAGGGGACGCGCTCCCCCTCTTTTGTGTTATTTTGTGTTACTTGCGTAACACAAAATATACAGACCGTCTTCTAATACCACAAACTTTTTCTTTTATTCCTCAGGATACGCTTGCAGGGTGTGCATTAAAAAAAAAAAAGATGCAGTACACCGTTTTGCACGATCACGACTTTTAATACACGACTTTGCCAACGGTACAAATCTCACCACACGCCTTCTCTACGATTATAAAAGACGATATTCTTAGCAGCGATATAGCAACGTAAAAATATAATCTTGTGATCAGACGTTGCGAGCGAGACGTTGCGAACGTTCAGGATTGCTAACACTAATCACCTTTCTCGGGCGATGAAAACGCGTGAAAATTCGCTACCTTTATACGGTACGCACCAGTAATACCTTGAACTTGAGCACACGCATAGAATGCGCCAAAAAAGAAATCCGGGTGATGTTCGAGGACACAAATGCTAAGAAAGCACCGCTGCAGTCGAAGTAAACAAACACGACGGCATGGGCGTTTCTGCTGTCTTGAGAGTGCCGCCACGAGATCGCCGCACGAGTAGGTGGGTCTTCCCTTTTAGTACGTGCTGGGTTATCATAACGACACACGACGAAAAGTCACCGTCAAGAATAGCGCTTTTAAGCGGAACGATGAGCTTCCACCACGCCGTCCACAGCGACGATCACCACCGACGCCATGTTTGCAGACAGAAGGAGCCTGTCACGACCGGCCTGCAACGCGCGCGACCGAGCTCTCCTCGACCTGTGATTGGTCTGCCACTCCCGTCGTTCCCGAACGTAACGAAAAAGTTCAGCCCGGTTCAACTCCTTGCGTTGCGAACGAACACGAACGAAACAACCGTTTGGCGCTTCGTTGCTATGGTAACTCGTCGTTCCAACCGGTTGCATTCGTTCGTAAGCGCAGTGGTCGCTCCGAACGCAACTGCGTGAACGGGCCTTAACCGTCACCCATTCTTGTTTTGTCTCCCCTCTATTTTTTACTATTTATAGGTTGAAACGTTTTAATAATTTTTCGTCACCCATACTGGACTTACCTTCTTGGCGATCGGTGGCAACAGTAAGCGGAAAAGGTCTACACATCCGTTGACCTTGACGTCATCTCGGCAGCTCTACGGCCAGCACAAGAGAAGAGGGGAGGGAGGAATTCTCCACTTAACGGGACTCACTTTAGTGTGCCCAGACGTCGTGATTCTCGCTCAACAAGATTATAGAAGATTATCCCGTCACTCAAATTCACACAAAGCAGCTTTGCGGTTGGTTGCGTTGGCCCGATCGCTTGCGTGCTTTGACCGCTTCGGTGGCTGGAACGGCTTGGGCATTCTGACGACGTTAGCCTCGCCGCAGCTTCGCTCATCCCGAGAAAACTACGTCACAATTTCGCCGGATATGACGTGCTTTCCGCTGGCGAATTCTCTCCGAGCGCTTGCCAAAGTTGGGCCATTTATAACGAAAAATACAGTCATCAGGCTGAAAATACAAACGCGCGATTGTCATTTAGGGATATTGTGGATCATTTTCAGCCTATTTTTGAACACGACGAGTACATTAAAAATTTTGTTGAAGTATCCTATTAAGCGTCTCTCGCTAATACAGGCTGTTTCTTTCTCTTTTTTTTAAAGCTTAACAGGTGTGCTTATTAAGAGCCGTGAAAGCTACACTAATGCGGTTTGTGCAGGTCAGTTATACGGCGGGGGGCACATAGTATAGAGGGCTAAATGTAATGATCAGTCGGCTCATTAAGTAAGATTTGTTAATTAATTTTTAATTAGTGAAATAGACATATTTCTCTAATAAGGAACTTCCCTAGTGAAAAAACCATTTGTATGAGAAATTTCTTGTATCCAATAAACACATATGAATCATACAAGATATATAAGAACCATATAAGAACTATATATCTTATATCGTTCTTATATGGTTCTTATATAGTTCTTATGTGTTCTTATATATCTTATATGATTCATATGTGTTTATTGGACACAAACATTTCTCATACAAATGATTTTTTTACTAGGGCACCGTCATCGAAAACCACTAAGTCAACTCTTCTTATAAAGATATAAGGCAGGGACGTCATTTCACGGCGTTCCGTAAAAACGATAAACTTGGACGCGTTTCTAGGTATCGGATTATTGTCGGAGCGCATCTCTGCGCCCGTGGTTCTACTCGCCAGTGGCCGAGACGCGCAACACAAGTGCGCTGCGCGGAGAGCAAGCCTTCTGCTTCTTGTGCAGGAGTTGCGGTGACGTCAGAAAAAACGCCGAGCTCTGATTGGCTTTGATTGAAAGATAGTGGGTAGACATCAATGTTTGATGCCTTAAGGTCTACCCCCTATTCTTCATTCAGAATCAGAACCAATCAGAGATCGATATTCTGACGTAACCACAACCCCTGCAAAAGAAGCAGATGAACGCGCTCAGCATTTTAGGAGTCTTGTTTTCAAGCAAGAAGAAATTTTGTGTTCAATCAAAATCTGTAAACCGCACGTCCTACTTAAGACGGAAACTTGGCTTCCTAGTGATATTCATAACCGTGATCTTGTTTAGACTAAGATTATCTGCTTTATCGGAAAGACCGGTTGCATTCAAATGGTGGAGGGATGTTTATCGCTGTTAAAAAAATGCTTCCACTCTGTCCCTTTCGAATTGAAAACCTATCTGGAAATGGTCTGGGTTCGCGTTAAGTTTTCGTTTTCTTACGTCCTGGTTGGCGTATGCTGCAAGCCGCCATATGTTACCATTTATTGTGTCCGTCATCTTTGTATTGACCTTGATGATGTTATTTCTCGTTACCCCAGATGTTCTGTATTTTTGGAAGAGATTTTAATTATCCAGAAATTGACTGGATTTCTTGTGAACCGCTACCAGACAACAGACATGTTTCCGAGTGTATAGAGTTTCTGAATGTTTTTAAATATCTTTACCTCTCTCAAGTTGTTCTTCAGCCTACCCGAGGAACCTCCATTCTAGACCTATTTCTTACGACTGCCCCTCACATAAGTAAGCGCGTAAATATTCTTGGAGAGATTAGTGATACATAAAAGGGTGCTAATCGAAGTCGAAATGGCAACTCAACACCCCCGCAACCAGTTTAAAAAAATTAATGACTATTCAAGGGCGAAAACTAACGAAATAAGCACAGTTATGAGGATCTTTTTAGATAATTTTGAGCGGTCCTTCCGCTCACGATCCGTCAAAGAAAACTGGTCCGCATTTAAAAATCACCTGAATTGTATTCTCAACGACTTTGTTCCAAGAATCGAAATTCCGAACAAGCCTTTAGGGCCGTGGGTTTCTAAAAACACTTAAGTCTCTTCTTAACAAAAAGTAACGCTTTTACAACAGGGCTATGGAAAGCAACGATAATCTGTCTTGGGACTTGTATAACTCCCATTCATCTATATGTGCTCTTGAAATAAAAAAAAAGCTAAAGAAAACGTTCTACAGAGATGACTTACATGGCCTTCTGAGGTCAAATCCTACAAAATTCTGGAATTGCATATATCCGCCGGAAACAAGTTTTAATCGTAGCTTTACGAATGCGGAAGGAAATAGTTTTACCGACCTTGAAACTGCTAACAATTTTAATGAATGTTTTAGTGAAGTTTTCACCAAAGAATCGTTTCCGTTACCTTCTAATGAATTGACCTATTACCATGCTTTTTTAGAAAAGATCACTGTTTGTTCACGTGGAATAGGAAAAATCATTGAAGGCCTCCCTTATCGTTCTTCGCCAGGCATAGATAGCATTAACACTAAATTATTGAAAATTACGCAGCCATTTTCTAGCTACATACCAGCTTTGTTGTCTCAGCAATCCCTCGAAGAAGGGCGTTTGCCGAATGACTGGAAGCAGGCAAAAATTATTCCTGTTCACATGTCCGGTGACATGTCGTGCTTAAATAACTACAGACCTATATCGCTAACGAGCATTCTCTGTAAATTATAGAGCATATCATATATAGTCATATTATTCATTTTGTTTTGGAGAATAACATTTTTTTGAGGGTCAACATAACATGGCTTTAGAAAAGGGAAATTGTGCGAAACGCAACTCTTCCAGCTTGTAACTGATCTTTATGAAAACGTTCATTCGCTCCAACAGACCGACATTGTATTTCTAGACTTTTCGCGGGCATTTGACTGCGTACCACACCAGCGGTTATTACAAAAAAAAAACTTGAAACGTTGAATATGGACCCCTCACTTATATTTCGGGTTAGACAATTCCTTGCGAATAGAACCCAATCCGTTGCAATTTTATTCAGTTATCATTAAGCACTGATGTTAAGTCTGGTGTGCCCCAGGGCTCCGTGCTGGGACCCCTTCTTCTTCTCATTTATATAGATGATCTCCCTGTTAACATTTCTTCATCGATTCGACTCTTCGCAGACGATTGTGTGTTGTATAAAAACATAGTACATACAGCCGACACCTGTACACTTCAAAGAGATCTGATTTCTATATTGCTTTATGGTGCAACAGCTGGCAGATGCGAATTAACATGACAAAACAAAACGTATGACTCTGACAACAAAGAAATCATGAATCAGTTGCAGCTCGATATCAATGGTGTCCCTCTGTAAAAGGTATATGAATATAAATATCTGCGTGTTTTCATTTCCGATACTTTTAGTTGGCACGATCATATTAACTACATAGTTGGGAAAGCCAGTCGTTCCCTGGGATTCATCAGACGGAAGTTGTACATAGCTCCCCCTGAAACTCGTTTACTATAGCTTTTAAACCCTTTGTCAGACCTTAGCTTGATTACGCCAGCATTATATTGACTCCCCACCAGGATTACCTAATCGCCAAAATAAAAAAAAAAAATTCAAGAGAATGCCGCGCGCTTTATATATAGTGACTATTCACCATACAAGAGCGTTTCAGCGCTGAAAGAAACGGCTAATTTACCCTTATTAGACTCCAGGCGCAAAGTCTCATGTCTGGCGTTAACCCACAATATTTATTACTTTGATATTAACCTTAAGGAACACTTATTGCCTCCCCCTCATCGCATCTTTTCCAGGCATGATCATCCTCACAAACTCGCTTATCAAATTGTCCACTAACCAACTTCGCAACTCGCCATTACAGCTCGCCATTACAAAATAGAACTCATTGCCCCACCACGTTGTAAATATAACAGATAAAAAGGAATTCTAATCTACATGTGAACGTTTGTTCCTCATTTCCAAGGAATGAGTCATTAAATGGTGTCCGTTTGGTTTTTCATGTGCAAAGATAGTCTTTTTTTTTTCCTGTAGCCTGGTTTGCGCGATACTCCCTGTTTGGGTACGAGTTTTGTTTTCTTGAGTGGGTATATTATGTTATTTTTGTTTGTGTACAAATGTACTTTTTCTTGAGTAGGTATATTTGCATTGTTTCTTGCCTTTAAGGAAATATGTACGAAGTTTATTGTTTTAATATTTTTTGTCAAAAACGTGCACCCCCCCTCATACAATACCCGAAAGGGCGCTTTGAGGTCTATTAAATAAATAAAGCATACTTCCCTCCATCCTAGGAGGGAGGCGAGGCGGTGGCTTCGCGCCGCGCCTAACGGAGGGGGATCATGATCGCGTTCGCAAAGATTTGCTCCGATAAAAAACCGAAACCTAGAAGCGCGTCCAGACCTAGCGTTTTTTTTTTTTTTTTTTTTTCAAAACGCTGTAAAATGCTGTCCTCTCCTTATATCTTTCGAAAAAAGAGTTGATTTATTGGTTTTTGATGACGCCCAGCGAGTTTCGAATTGGCGCCATACGTCCATATTCACTAACAAAAAAAGTTAATTAACAAATATGACTTAATTCGCCGACTGATTGTTACGATTAGTCCCCTATACTATGTGCCCCTGGCCAGATAACTCACTTGCACAAACCGCATTAGTTTAGCTTTCATGGCTCTTTTTAAACAAAAATGTTCAGCTTAAAAGAACATAGAAAAAAACACCTATATATTCGCTCGCCATCATTGGGGATTCCATCTAATCCAGCGTTCACTCTGCTAAAATGGAAAGAGTGGGGAGGCCTCGTGGGGCGAGTTTTGTGTCACTTTTCTTAGTCTCCAACACACTATAGTGCGAAACACACTATAGGCGCCCTTCACGTCGCTGCATCCCTCCCGAAGTTCACGTGACACACTCACGGCATTCCATGGACTGGGATCATTCGCGGCGTCCGCTGGTCTCCGTTCTAAATTTGGAGCGGTGAGAGCTGGCGGTACGAATGCAAGCGTTTGAAAACCCAGCCTATTTTTTTCGGAAGAACGGGCAACTATGAGTCAGGTGTGCGGATGGCACGAGGAAATGTTAATGTTCCGACTTCGAATATTCCGACGCGACGGTGCTCGGATGCACGCTAGTGCGGTCGTGAAGCGTGGCAAACGCAGCAACTGCGTTGTAAATTAGAAATGAGCGCGCGCAAGCACGGTGGTTTCGATAAATAATCACGCAGACCGCTAAAAGAGTTGCTCAAGTTCCATTGCCTCCTTTGGTAGTGGTATTCTGCGGGATAGTAAACACCATGACGCTTTGTTTAATTGTTAAGGGTAGGACTGGAATTACAGTCAGGCTGTTATTAATGCCACAAAGCATTGCTTTCCCCAGCCAAGTTTGTCAAAATATAAAATTTGGCTCCACTCAGATCTCCGGTTTATTGGAGACACAAAATTACAATATTACAACAACAAAACAAAAATGCTATGGAAGTGTTTCTAAGAAACAATTTTTGTTTTTATGCAAGTATATTTTTATCTTCCTTGTTGCCACGGTACTTAATATTGTAAGGATCGTAATCATCAATAAAAAATTATTAAGAAGACACCAGGTAACTCGCAAAACTCGTGAATGCTCCAGCAATGCATGTTTCAAGCACATTTAAACTGCCCCAAAAGCAGGAGCTATTCAAGATTCTGCACCTACTAATGTCAGAAGGCGAACGTCTGCGGGCAACGAGTGTTAGTTATTGGGTGCTTAGTTCTAATGATAAAAAAGCTAAGGTTGTTTATTTTGAATTTCCACGTTTACTAAGGAGAAACATTTTAAAGGGAATCATCGTTAAGCTGAACTTCCACTTTCTATTTGTTTATACAAACTATAGAATGAGCGCCCACTCCGTGACGTCACTGGAGCTAGGCCAGCGAGCGGAAAAGCGACAGTCGGCTGGACGCTATGCTTTGCTGTCCCGCTGAGCTGGAGGGCGGCCTGTGGCTTCGATTTGAAAGATTGTATGAATGTCACTGAACTGTGCCTGTCGACGAAACAGTGCATGTCGACGACGTAATTGTCGAATTATAAGTTTTATAAATATAAGGTTGCAAAACTCTGACCTTTAGGTTTCACATTTCTGTTACGACGACTGAAAACATTTATGGTGCATATTAGCGAATACACCCTTTCTACAATTTATATTATTTATAAAAACAAAACGCTCTTTCACAATCACGAATATTTTAAGTTTGAAGATGTTGTGACATTTATGCTTAATACACGGCTAGAAAATATGTGAAATAGCATTTCCTGCCTTCCAAGTGCTTAAGTGAAAGATAAAACAAAAAAAGTAACAGCAGACTTCATCTTCCACCACTGCTTGCAGGGTCACTTTTGTATATAAGAAAATGTACAAAAATAAGTTCCGGTGTTGTACTGAAGTCGCCATTAGTTTTATGTCAAGAGGTACGTAAAAAGGCCATCGTGTAATAAATGAACGTGAAAAAATGTATAGTTGGTGTTATGAGGTAACTTTTTGTTTTACTTTGTCTTTGGTTTTAGTGTGCCGGTCTTCAGAGAGGTGGTTGTTTAGAGTATTTTTTTTAAAACAACGCTAATGTTTTGCGAACACAGAGAGTCACTTTTTCGCTGGGGCAGAAATTGCATCCTGCACAAAGGCAAAAAAAAAATAGTTGTTAGTTGTTTATACAGCAGGAGTTTAGTCTGCCAGAACATGGCGACATTGTTACCCACTGTAGATAAGCAATTTAACCAGTGCAGTACAACTGCTAGCCTGGGGTCTTTAACGTGCACCCGATGCAGTAGTGATACACGACCGCACGCCGGTACGATGCTTATCCAGATCGAAACGGGCAGGGGTGGGGATTCAACCCAGGCATAATTTCCCCCATTGCACTGCAGTGATCAGCGGGCGCGAGAAGAGGAAGAAAAAACGCGGAGCACAGGACAGTAGTGGATACAACGTTCGTCCCAGATCAGCCACTTGAGTGCTTAACGCTTTTTAGATGTAAATATGTATGCATTAAATATTTATGTAGTCCGCACGCTACATATTGGTGACCCGACCTAAACGGCATCGAGCTTCTGCAAACTGCCAACCGTCGAGTAAATGTCAACAACCGAATCACCACCTCGTCGAGTGCCTCTACTCAGCAACACCAGTGCTGGGGGGCTATGTTGCGCTTTTTGCACTCCCAGGAGACTAGGGAGAGGGAAGTGACGTCAACGACACAGCAAACGCGGATTGGGCGTTGATTTCGTTTTCTTCTGTCAACATCCAGTCTGCATTTGCTGTGTCGTTGACGTCACTTCCCTCTTCCAAGTCTCCTGGGAGTGCAAAAAGCGCAACATAGCCCCCCTGGTATCACCTCCGCTATGGGAACGCTGCTCACCAGTGCCGACAGCCATGCTCCTTCTCAGAAAACGGAATGGGCACTCGCTGAAGGCGACAAACGTCGAGAGCCCTACATCATCAAGCCGTCTGTTTTACATGACCGACCCTTCAAACAAAGTTCGTTACTTAGTAGACACTGGTGCCGAAGTCAGTGTACCCTCCTACATCAAAGGATCGCCGATATGGACAAGAAACTCCCTCGCTGCAAGCGGTGAATGGATCCACAATAAAAGCTTATGGGGAAAAGTCACTGACTTTGAACATCGGTCTCCAGTGGACATTTCATTGGATCTTCATAACCGCTGATGTTAGGCAGGCCATCATCGAGGCAAATTTCTTGAGGCGATTTGGTCTTACCGTCGATTTACGGCACTACCAACTCATCGATACCGAGACGCAACTTCGCGTCCAAGTGTTGGTATCCAAGACACCACCTCTGAGTCCTTTTCTTCCACGTGCGGAGACCGACTTAAAGTGGAAAAGTATCGCGGACGAGTTTCCCTCTGTGTTTCAGCCAAACACGGTTCAACGGTCCGCACGCTACAACACGTATTGTTGGGGGGTACGTTAGTCGACAAGGAGAGAATGAGTTTAAGCACTGCTTGCTTGACGTGTGTGGTCGCTTGCACCGTTGTCCGACCGACTCTTGGAACTCTGGCGGTGTAGTTAGTGTGAGGTTCCTGAAAAAGTTTGGTTGATCACGTAACCAAAAGAACTGAGCGATGTGCTGGGACGACTTAGGCTTGATCACAACGTTAGCGTTTATCACCGCACTGACTACAAATTGTGGCGGAAGGTAAAGTGCTTCTCCATTTAAACTATCTGTCAGATGATAAACCACTGCATTGTGATGAAATGTTTTTTTCCAAAACCAAACGTTATCTGCAGAATTCACACTCTACTGTCTTCACAGCCACAGAGACAAAGTATCCCGCTGCATAGGTAAGAATAGAAGTTTTGGACGACAGAGTTGTTTAATAATAGTCAGTGATGTCGAATGCAGAAGCTAAAGCACAAAGAAAAATACTCTGCGCAGGTGACTCGTATGCTTAAACCAACAAAATATTTTAGAACAGTTTGGAAGTGCTAACTTGTTCTAGAAATACCTGATATGCCTCCTGGTCACTACAGAAAATAGCGGATTTGTTTACTATTTTATCATCCTTCCGGGCATAATAACAATACGGAAATGCAAGAGTACAACATGATAAAACAAAACGCTGCATAACCAACGTACCTTCGAAGAAATCGTAACTTGAACTTCTTTCTCCGGAATTACCTTCAACCATCGTATACGCCATTGCTCGTCGGTTGGAAAGGAGGATGTATGGACCTTCGCTTCTCCAGTATAATTTACCCGACACCACGGAATACAACAATTATAAGCATTCATCCTCACGTTCCCAAACACCAAAATCCTAGAAATCTTTTTGCCGACAGACGCAGTGAATACGCAGGCGTCATGTCTCCGCATTTTAAACGGCATCCTAATTTGCCAAATTGCGCACCTAATGTCTGGCTTTGCACCCATTGCGAGCCGCCTGCAGTTTGATAAAGAGGTGTCGTCACGTCACGGAATCTTATTTACTTAATTTTTATTAGATTTAGTCGGTACAACATAAAACACACTTGCATCTTTGACGCGGAGACCACGGGCATCGGGATGATGGGAGCATGATAAAAAAAAAAAAAACACAAAAAGTTGTTTAGAGTCTGTTAGCGCCACCAGAAACCATAGTAGCAGAGAACCACGCCAATAAAAAGAAAAAGAAGTAGTGTGATGCAGACCGTCAGCGGGTTCAGACGTGTGTTCTTTTCTTCCCACACTCGTAACAAAATGGCGACGAGGTAAAAAGACTGTGCCGACGTTCGGCAGGATCGAACCGTTCGAGGGGGGAGACGACGAATGGCCTGCATACGTGGAACGAGTTCACGAATTCTTCTTTGCCAACGATGTTCCTGCTGCAAAGACGAGATCCATTTTCCTAAGCTGCTGCGGCCCGAGGACTTACTGTTTGCTTCGGAACCTGGTGAAGCCGCAGGCACCCCAAGACAAGACCCTCACCGAGATCCTGGCCATTCTCGGCAAGCATTACGCCCCTACGCCGTCCTCCGTGGTTCAGCGATTCCGCTTTAATTCAAGGGCTCGTTCCGAAACAGAATCTGTCAGCGACTTCATTGCAGCGCTGAAGAGTTTATCGGAGCACTGTGACTACGGTGTTGAGCTGGAGAATATGCTATGAGACAGAATAGTTTGCGGCATAAACGACGCCGTAATTCAGACTCGACTTCTTGAAATTCCGGACCTCACCTTCGACGTTGCTGTTCAAACTGCACGCGCCATGGAATCTGCAAAGAAAGATGCTGGTGAGCTCTGTCAAGCTCAAGCTAGTACAAGCGTTCTTTCCACGCACAAGATAATGCATACGGCGAAAGACACATCGTGTTATCGTTGCGGAGAAAAAAGCCACCTGGCATCTCGGTGCCGACACATCCATTCTACGTGTCACTACTGTCAGAAGCGAGGGCACCGTTCTGTTGTGTGCAACTCGAAGAAGAGTGGGAACCCGCCCAATTCGAAAGTTTCCGGAAGAGCTCGTCGGGATCAGTCAAGGTCAGCTCCATCTGCTCGGGTGAACACACTTTAGGGCGACATGTCCCCGCAAGATCTTTGTCAGGTTGTGGAAACTGACGCCTACGACATGTGGCACCTGGGTACAGCATCAACAGTACCACCTTTTCTGGTCACCGATGAACTCTTCGGTAAACCAATTTCCATGGAATTAGACATCGGAGCGGGCGTTTCGGTGATGCCTGCAGAGAAGTTTCAAGCAGAATTTCTCAATGTCAAGTTGGATTCTTCGAGCGTCTTTCTGCGAGGAGTTTCTGGAGGCCTCGAGCAAGTCAAAGGCAAGGCAAATGTCAACGTCAGTTACAGAGGTCACAGTGAGGTTCTTCCGCTGTTCATCACCTCTAGTACTTCACCTACGTTGCTTGGTCGCAACTGGTTTCAAGCTTTGGGCCTGAGCCTCAAAGGACTTGAGCAAGTGAACAACCTTTCTAATGTTGCGGACCTCATAGGTCAGTATTCTACAGTTTTCGAAGAAGGTTTGGGCACCTTCAAGGGGATTTCTGCGAAAATCCTTGTGACTCCAGAGGCTCCGCCCAAATTCTGCAAGCCCCGTCCACTGTCATTTACATTACGTGATAGAGTCACCCAAGAGCTCCAGAGACTAAGACGTGAGGGTGTCATTGAGCCAGTGAAGACATCTGACTGGGCAGCTCCCATCGTTCCTGTTCAAAAGAAGGATGGTCGAGTGCGAATATGTGGGGACTTCAATGTAACAGTCAATCCTGTGTCTCTTCTAGAGACCTATCCAGTTCCACGCGTCGAAGAACTGTGGGCTGTTTTGTCAGGGGAAACCAAGTTCACAAAGCTGGATTTGCGAGATGCGTACCAGCAAGTGCCCCTGGTTGAAGAGTGTCGCAAGTTCGTGACCACCAACACCCACACGGGTCTCTTCCAGTATACAAGACTTTCGTTTGGAGTTTCTCCTGCTCCAGCAATATTCCAACGAGAAATGGAAAATCTTTTCCGTGGCCTACCAAGCGTAGCAGTCTACTTCGACGACATAATTGTCATGGGAGTTGACGATCAAGACCACGTGAAGAACCTCAAGTCCGTTCTTCAGAGGCTTCAAGATGTTGGCCTTAAGGTGAAGTTGGAGAAATGCCACTTTTTCAAGCCTGAAGAGAGTACCTTGGCCATATCATTATCAAGCAGGGACTCACTCCAAGTTTAAACAAAGTGGACGCAATCGTCAAAGCTCCTGCTCCTTGCGACGTGAAAGAGCTTGAAAGCTACCTTGGACTGCTCAACTATTACCGACGTTTCTTGCCAAACATTTCGTCTACGTTACGGCCATTACACCTTCTACTGATGGCAGGCAATAAATGGTCGTGGGGAGAGGAAGAAGAACAAGCTTTCGTTGAAAGCAAGAAACTCGTGACAACTGCACCCTTTCTTGTGCATTACGATAAAAAAAGGACCTCCTACTCACCTGCGATGCTTCGCCCTATGGCGTTGGTGCTGTGCTGGCACACATCGGGAGTGATGGAGTGGAGCGACCAGTAGCGTTCGCTTCAAAACGGCTACTTCCTGCTGAACAGAACTGCAGTCAAGTGGACAGAGAAGCTCTGGCTTTGGTTTTCGGTGTAAGCAAGTTCCACCAATACCTCTGGGGAAGACCGTTCACAGCAGTGACAGACCACAAGCGGTTGCTCGGACTGTTGAACTCCGACAGAGACGTGCCATGTCAAGCGTCTCCATGAGTTACAAGGTGGGCGCTGACCCTTTCCAGCTACCAGTTCAAGCTAACCTACAAGCCTGGAAGGATGGTAGGCCATGCCGACGACTCTGAGCAGGCTGCCTCTTCCAACGAACGACGGGCCTGATTCGACGCCAACCGACGTGTTTATGCTTGAGAGGGCCTACCCTGATGTACTATCAGCTGCAGCTATTGCTCGAATGACAAAGAGAGACCCCGTGATCTCCCAGGTTGTCCACGCTGTTCTCACCGGAACACCGCTGCCAGTGGGAGGAGACTACATCCCATTTGCTGCAAGGTACAATGAACTCAGCATGCACGAGGGCTGTCTCTTGTGGGGATCGCGTGAGGTCATGCCCAGGCTCATGCACGCTCAAGTCCTTCAACTACTGCATGCTGGACATCCTGGAGTTGAAAAAACCAAGATGATTGCCAGATGCCATGTCTGGTGGCCTGGAATTGACAGCGCCATCACAGACCAAGTAAAGAACTGTGCCCCTTGCCAAACATATCACAAGTCACCTCGTGGCATCCCAATTACTCCTTGGCCATTTCCCGACAAGCCCTGGTCTAGGCTTCATGTAGACTTTGGAGGCCCCTTCATGGGCCATTATTTTATCGTCATGGTAGATGCTTTCTCCAAGTGGGTGGAGGTTCATCCTGTTCCTTCACCCTCGACAGATGCTACCATTTCCGTATTTAGGAGAGTTTTCGCCCAACATGGACTGCCTGACATCATCGTCTCCGACAATGGACCAGCGTTTGTCAGCAGCCAATACGCAGACTTTTTAAGTCGGAACGGAATCCGTCGAATGCTGGTTCCACCGTAACACCCCGCCTCCAATGGAGCAGCAGAGCGAGTGCTACAAACAATCAAAGACAAGCTAAAGAAAAGTGCACCAGGCGATTTCAAGACCCAGGTGGCCAGAGTACGTTTTCATTACAGAACGACGCCGCATGACTTGACGGGCCGCGCGCCCTGTGAGTTGCTTATGGTCAGCAAGATAAAGACGCCTTTGGACTTAATCCATCCAAGCCTGAAAACTACCGTTCAGTTGAAGCAACTCAAGCAGAAAATACATGGTGACCAAGGTTGCCATCGGGTATCACTGATGGAGTGCGGGACAAAAGTATACGCAAGAAATTTTAGACCCGGACCACCTTGGGTGCCCGCTTCCGTTATTGGACCAGTGAGTGCCTCCTCTGTTCGGCTCAAACTTCCAGACGGAACATCTTTGCATCGGCATGGTGACCATCTTCGACCAAACACCATGCAACAGCCACCGCAGCCAGAGACCCATCCTCAGGAACAGTCTTCTGTGCTTCAACCGACGGAGCCGACTTCGCAACTGACGGAGCCGACTTCCCAGAGCTAGGCTCGACCCGAGGAGCAGTCTACATCGACAGAGGAAACCTACCCTCCAGGGAATCCAACCATGGTCGACACACCCGTCAGTGTTGAACCGACTCCCGTTGCTCTAAGACGGAGTGCAAGAGACAGCGTTACTCCCCATGAGCAATGAGCGCACACCTTAAAGGGGGCAGGAATGTTCAGAGTCTGTTAGCGCCACCAGAAACCAGAGTGGCAGAGAACCATGCCAGTAAAAAGAAAAAGAAGTAGTGTGATGCAGGCCGTCAGCGGGTTCAGACGTGTGTTCTTTTCTTCCGACACTCGTAACAAAAGTATTTCCCCCGGGCCATTCAGAATGTTTCGTCATCATCGCCGCAGATTCTCTGCTGTGAAAACCCTCAGCTGGTTCTACTCCTTGACCTAGGAGCAGTGACTAGCTGACGTAATAAAACGAAGCGCGCAGCATTTAGTTTCTAGAAGGCGTTCGTTGAAGCCGTCTTTTTACATAGAACTACGTCTTTCTCCTCGCTTGGAAGGGTGCAGAGGGTGGAGATCAATTCTAGAAAAACTTGGTCATGGAAGTGACGTCACGCAGATAATACCGGACCGCCGACCGATTAAAAGTTTATAGACAAGCCCTTCTTGCAAGTTTAAAGCGCCGACAGCTTGACGGTGCAGATTTTCGGAAGCGAAAGTCGGCGCACAACAAAGCACTGAACTGAATGACGCCAGTTTGTTCCAGCGAAATGTGCTTTGTCATTTGTATTGGTTGCCGTTACTTGTAAATAGAAGTATCAAGGGACTTTGGACCGATTTGCATCGCCGCACTCAATGATGGCGCGATGTGCCGGCTGCCGAGAACCACGCAGTGCGCACGCGCGTCCTTCTAATGCGAAAGCATTCTTTAGCTACCCCCCCCCCCCCCGTGTTTCTTGGTCCCTCTGGCATCCTAATGCGCAGTAGGTATGCGCAGTAGATTATTTCAGTTCACATTCTCACACTTCTTCGCATTCGCACCCTCTTCGTAGGACCTAACGACATTGACGTCGTTCTCGACGGCGTCCTCTACGCCGTCCCAGAGGTCGTTCTTCAGGTCGTCCTGGAGGTCGCCCAAGGCATCGTCTTTGACGCCCTCATAGAGGTCGTCCTCCAGGAATCCACTGAGGTCGTTCTCGAGATCGCCCAAGAGGTCGTCCTAAACGTCGTCTTTGATGTCGTCCTCTAGAACGTAGTCCTCGACATCATCTTAGACGAATGCTGTCGCATTTCATACACAACCAACAAAGTGGTTTCTGCAGCAAATTCTTATCTGCTGACTTGCTCGTTTGCTCACTGCAACACGAAGCGCTCATGTCTGATTGAAACGGCGATAGACGCCGTTACGGCAGCCATGATTCGACAATCTTCGCTCATTGCTCTATACAGCGGCCGAGCTCACGTCCTCTGCTGAACGGGCAGTTCACGCGACTCTCAAGCACGACTCGGTGAAGCGTTAAGCACCCCCTCCCATTCTCATTTCCTGTGCCACCCACAAGTTGTTCTATAGCAGGGGTGGCCAGGCAGACCCGGCCTAAGAGCCGCAAACAAAACCACGATAATTCCAAGAGCCGCAGGAGGGAGGGGGCAGGAGGGAGGGGGCAGGGGGGGGGGGGGGCAACCTTTTCTCTAGAACAATCAACACAAGAACTACTTTCAATCTATCCGAGTCAAAAGCAGTTCAACTGTACATAAGGAAGTAGTAGCACAAGACTACCAAACCACAACCTTTCTTTCAATTTAAGACGTGTTCCATTTTTGGGGGGGAAGTGCTCGTGTGACCGGGAGGGAGGCGTGGAAGTGGGGTTGGTTGGGGGGGGGGGGGGGGGGGGGGGGAGGAAGAAGCCGCGAGTCGCACTTTAACACGCAAAGAGCCGCATGCGCCTCGCGAGCCGCAGCCTGGCCACAACTGTTCTATAGAAATGTATGCAACATACTGCACCTATGCACCAACCAGTTTGCTCCTTATTTTCAAGGACCAAAACTTCAATCTTCCAAGCACCTCACATTTTCTGGCAGCGCCGAACATCTTTTCTTTTCTGTTGATCTTGTACGTTTACTACAAGGCATAGCGTAGTGAACGCTGCCCGCCAAGAGGGCCAATTAAGTAGCGCAAAAGAGTCAACAAGAAAACGTCTGTTGTCGTTCTTTGCCTCTGTCATTAAAGGCTAATTCAGTCCGGAGTTGAGAGGACGCCGTGACCGTGCACGTTAGTCTGTGTGCATGAGTTTGTGTACAAGGGTTGGGCAAAATAGCGGTAGCGGTTAAATTCCATTAGCGCAGAATTATTCTTAGGTTCAACGCTGCAAATAGAGCTCGTATGTCATCGGTTTTCCTAACATTGTGAGGCTATGAATAGCGCAGCGCTATCCGATTCCATCCGCTATTCTCCCACCTTTAGTATGCACTGGCACCTGGCTTTGCTCTGACTTATTGATGAAATAAAGTGTACGATACCTCAATATTCTTCTTTTCTATGTCTCGTCCAATGTATCCGCCGTGCAAGTTCGTCTGCTTTTTCGCACCTTGTGTTTAACCGCCAAACGCTCCCACGCCCCCCCCCCCCCCCCCCCCCCCCCCGCCCAAACACCACCGACCTCAACAAATGACGGTGAGCACTTGCCTGCCTGGTGAGCGCGCGTTCCCTTTAAGTTGTCTATGGTTGTGTTCCAAATCTTTCTCGAGTAACCTGTCTTCTGCATCATCGTGTAATACCACCTAAAAATTCAAGTCAAAGATTTTCGACCTTATATCCAAACGGCCAGGATCATTCATTGAATTCTCTCTGGATTGGCTTCACCTCGGGTAGTGGCTGAAAGTAGGTACATGACCGCGTTTTTTCGTCGAAGCGGTTGAGCCACCAATGTTGCTACGATGAAACGCGTAAAGAAACGAAGTTTCTTTTTTTGCGTAGAAGTTTGATGATATTGATGATCTGAGGTCACTAGGGCATTATGTAACGAGGACTAGGGATGTGAATTCGTGCATAAAAAAGGTGCCCCTAGCGCATTGAATGAAATGCTGACGTGTGTATTCTTTTGCGTAGTTGCTCACGCTTCTAAATGCAGCGCATCTGTAGTGCGTTTCTGCACTGTGCTTTTAAATGCACCGCTTTGGCTTTACTGCAAATATTTAGCCTCTATGATTTGGCTGCACTAACTTATTTATTCGCTGGAGAAGAGAAACTGCGGTGTTTCATGTTGCCTGAAATGAAAACAGCCACATCAACAAATGTCTCAGCGAGTTAAACGATTTTATTTTGTAATATTTCTGTACCCAACATGCAAAGGGTACATTTTATTTTACCCTAACGAATACTTTTCCTACCCCCAATGTCACTGTGGTTGTTTTGTAGAAACGTGTGCTTTTTCCGTTGTATCACATTATAGCGAATGATCTTATTTTTGTCCGAAGCTTGTGAAAACGTCCTGGACATACTAAAACTACTACCATTGACGTTTCATCTAAACATAACACAATCTACCGGTTTTTTTGGGTTTTTTTTTGCCGTTTGATTTTATTTAGATGCTAACGCATAGTGATTACTTAGCCACGCACAAAAAGATTAGTACGACACCGGTTCCAGCAAACCTATTTACGACTAGAATCTCAGCTGTTAAGTAATTTTAGACAAGTTCCCCTTGAAATGGTAGGCTTATATACAGGTAACAACCCGTTATATATTCTGGTTAGTATCATTTTAGATAATTCCAATGCTCATAACAGTCGCGCAATATACATTCTGTCGACAAGCACACGTCTGAATGCGTCTAAATAGTCACCCCCCGAGTTGTGAAGATTCTATCACAGCGTCCATACAAAATGTCCGTACTCCGTTACTGCTCAAAACTTGGTAAAAATGTACGTACACCTAAGTAAAGCTCACGGCCCTGTAATCATTTCGAGCCGAAAACGCAGACAATGAAAAGGCTACGTGACGTCATTTACTCGGCAGTGTCCGGCGCCACCCACCTATCGGTACAGGATATCTTTAAGTAATTACTCCGGAGGAAATAACCCGCTTCAGGAACGCGAGTTCTGGCGTCATTGAGTAAGCGCGAGTAAGTGTTGAAACCCTACGGTACGAAACTCTTACCCCGGAGTTGGCCTGAGCAATTTTTGGAACACAGCACTTGCGGCTCCTTGTGTTCCGATGCGCCAAGGATGTAGTTTGAAACACTCGCCGTGTACACTCTTCGTTCCACCGAGTGTCACCAGTCCCTGACAGCGCAAAAACTCAAGCTTATGCGGTAAAAACAGAAAGAAATGACAACCAAGGCCCAAAAGCGCCATATCAGCTTGAGAACAGGTAGGAACATAAACACCCTGCATAAATAAAGGCAAAAAAAAAAATCTGAAGAGAAAGGGCTGTATGTGATCCCCCTGTAAATTGACCGTGTGTTTTATAATCATGGTTCACTCTTAAAAAAAAAAAAACAAAAAAAAACATTTTATTGCTGGTAGCTCAAGTCAGACGAGTCGACTAGGATTCAACCGTGAACTGAGATGACCCTTTAGGTTCCTAGTTAGAGACCTTAGAGAAGCGAATCGGTCGCTCTGAAACTCGAAATGAGATTTCGGTAAGCGAGTCTTCCGTTGGGCTCTATTTACCGGTGACAGCGGAACCTCCTTCCGGGATCGCAGAATAGAAAAAAAAAAAAAAAAAAGCTAAACAAAAAGGCCTATCCAAAAACAGGCAACCCAAATAAAACAAAAAAGGATGAGAAGGAAAAAGGCAGACAAAAGCAAGTCGGGCTGACCCTGGCATTTTCTGCCGACCCAAGGAAGCCCTATCCCCACCACTTCCGGTTCCGGTGTGGTCGCGTAGTATCTCAGAGCGGTCACCGATACAAGTCCGCTCGCCTACGCTATCGAGGTATCATCGAATGAGGGTGCACTGGGGGTAAGTAGAGTCCACTAGGCCTCTCTTTATTTGCACTGGCAGTGAAGAGTGCTTTATCGGGCAGATAATTTGACCGCATGAACGGACTGTAGAACTTATATTACTCGTACCCACTTTGAGGAATACAATAATTTACTTTAAATTTGTGGCAGGTAAAAAAGGTTACTCAAAAGGCTTGTATGCTATTGAGAAACTCCGAAGTTGTTTCTTTATTGAGAGAGCCATTAAGTCTTGACAGATTTTATCGGGATTCATTTATTCTAACTCGGATCCTGGGCTTTTTGTCTTTCCAGATAAGCTTGGTCATTCTCTTTTAGACTCAGGGTAGCTGAGATCAGCTCCCATCCAAAACAAATTCGGCAAAATAAATAAGAACACTCTAAGTTCAAGTTTAACACTTATGCTTCGCCGGCGTGACCCTAGTACGTCATTATTCTTTCAAGATTTCTGAGGACTCTCAAAAGCAGTACTCCTGCCGCAAATAAAAGTTTGATCGAAAGATGTCGAGAGCAACCGAATTTCCAACTTCCGAAATATAAAAATTTCGGAAAGCACATATGTCGTATGCCAATCTCAAAGAGAAAAAAAAAAAAGACCTGTTTAGGGAAATACGAATTGTCTGCCGTTGCCGTCGAATCATCTTTTTCCCTATTTTTCCCAGACGCTTACGCTAGCCCGGAAAGACGAGATTGAAACCTAGTTCTTTCTGCGAGGACGATAATCCCGCGCCTACCCAACAAGAACCGAAGGCGTGGGCAGATACTCCCTGGACTACACTACACACACAAAGTAGGATAAAAAAAAAGTGCTACCCCCCTCCCCTCCAAAAGAAAAGAAAGATCAAAAGAAAGGGCGGAAACAAACCGGACACATAAGTCGGGCAAAGTCCGACCCGCACCAAACTCATCACAGCGGCCCTCACGTAATGGCCTTATGTCGGAGCACCATATTAGGTCAGCATCTCGGTTTTCTCCCTCTGCCCCTCAAACTCATCGTTTGCTTCCTTTTGGATCTTTCTGTCTCGATATTTGGCTCTCCTCCCGCCCCCCTCTTTCTAACGACTGCGGCACACCATCGTTACAAAGCGACCCGGAAAACAAAAGCCCCAAAACATCCGCCCGTCCCCGTGGGGACGGACTTCCCTCTGTGCATTCGCTCCGAGCGCAATAATCAGTGGGACGCTTCCCACCCACATCCTCACTAACCGAGTTTATTATATTGGAACAACGGCCGCTACAATAGCCAGGGGTGAATGCGATGAAGGAGTCACCTTTTCTGTACTCCTCTTCGCATTAAAGGGCAACTCCGCTCAATTCCGGAGATTTCCGGTTAATGAGTAATTTCGCATTAAAAAGCGCCAGTAAAACACACTACGTCATTTGCTTCGCGGAAATCTATCTTAAAACACGAGCAGAAATCTAAACCGAAAATTTGGCTCCGTCCGGCAACATTGGCTCGGGCCGCCAAGAACATGGATATCGCGTGGCACGTTATTTCGCATGATCCTCTACGCAACGAAGGCGTAATTGGAGCTGGAGTGTGCCAGGCGCAAGCGTCGTCTGTGCCGCACTCTTCACCGCACTTAGGCGTCTACGACAATCGACGGCGTCTGCGCAACGGCAGCATATGTCTGCGCACGTAGTATCCGTAGCGCGGACGAAACTCCGAGAGACAATAATCAGAAACGGTGAGACGACGATGGCGGTTCGGACGCAGAGAGACGGCGGTAACGGCGGTGCCACGGCGGGACGGCCCGACGGCTCCCAAGAAGCGCGCTGCGCAGGCGCGTTACGCCAATCATGTGGACACCGTTGAGGGCCGATTGGGAACGATGCTGACGTCACGCTTTCCCGGAGAAGTAAAAACAAGCAAAGGGGGGCAATGGTGATGACGTTTAGCTGAATGTTGGTTTGGACGGGGATAACTAATGTACAAAGACGAGCACTGCCGCGACGGTGCGCTTTTAACCCTGCTTGATAAGTCCCGTCTTGATTACAGCGCCCTGCTGCGCTCGCACTTAATGTGAAACTGAGTATAACGGAGCCCTCAGGTCAATTTAAAGCGGGTGTCGTTTATGACGGATTTTATAAACACGCGCCCACGCTTCTACCGTTTAATGGAACACCGAGGTACCAGCCCATAACGGCTACATTCTGCATGGTTTGCGGAAGGGTCCGACCCACCGCGTGTTATCCGCCATTTGTAATCTTGTTGCTTTCGCTTCCTACATGGCCCCTTTCAACTGTCCTTATCCTGCCGCGTCGTTTAGCGACTCAAACCCCCCCCCCCCCCCCCGGGCCCCCAACAGTTTTATGTATATAAATACATATATATATATATAGTTGTATACGTTCTGATAGCATTCAGAAGGCACGTTCACTAGATCGAGGAAATAATGCCCGGTACAACATTTTCAGAATGGTTTTGCTAGCGCATTCACGCTTTTTTAGTTCGTTATTTGATCTGCGACCGAAATTTATTCGCCATACGCCTTCTCGCGTTTAACATAAATGCTGAAAGAACTTTTGAAAATTTTGCGACATCACGTTACCCTCGCCGCACGTTCGCAATGTCACTCGCTCACCCCAAGAACATTAAATTATGCACACCTCCCTTGGCATTGCATCTTACCATAAAGTAACTCGATCAAGCGGAACTCGGTACAGCTCCGGTTGTTTCGCTTGATCTTAGATTTTTTTTATACCAAAACGCCTCACCTTATCACAGCGCGAATTTTATTATCCAACTTAAAAACATCCTTCTCCATCGACCTCACTGTCATCAATTCTTGTCGCATATTTTGGGGCCCTACCTGAAATCATTCGACTTACCTTAATGATGTTTAGATTATTTTACGTAACTTAAAGTATGATGAAACTAGAAAAATATAAGCTTAGACTTCACCTAGATCAGTAATTTCCGACCCCCCCCCCCCCCCCCCCCCCCCCCCCCCCCCCCCCCCACGGGCCGAATCCATCCCGCGGAGGTCATCCGACGGGCCCGCGGGCGGCTGCGGTTCTTCCAGTGAATCCCAGCCCGGGGCCCGCTTCCAGCAGGTCCTCGTGGCGCAGAAATAAGCCCAAGCAAAGAAACGGTGAAGCAACACGGACCAACCGAGTAAACGACAGAGGAAGCTAGAGAATACTGACTAACGAAATGTACGTTCACTCCTCATTCACTGAACATCTTCATCACAAGCATCACCATACCAAGACTTCGGCCGTTCGGAAGCAAAGAAAAAGAATAAGAAAAATCAATCAATCAATCAATCGATCTATCAACTTTATTGGGTCTCCTGGAACAACCGTTTGGTCTTGGTACTGGCACAACGGATATTTAAACACTTGGAAACAAGGAGCACACTCACATTACAAGATAAATCATGAAAATGATAATCAGACAAAAACATACAAACATCAGAATCAGCGACACATAAAATTAGAAGGTAAATATTCTTATTGGAAGTTAATACGTTGGTGCGCCGAGAATATGATGTGTATAGTTGGGACAGTGCATCACGCAGAAAGAAGAAAAAAAAGTGCTAACAGGCGAAGTTTCATGCAAATATTATAGGCTATGTAGCTCTCACACCATTTGTAATCATCATAAAGTAGTTAAAAAGTGATAGTAAAATGTCGTTACAAGAGGTTCAAGGGTAAAACAACGCGCCGACAAGATCGCAAGAAAGGAAAAAAGTATTAGTCTGAGATTCACTGTAACATCTTAGTACATTTTAGCTCTGCTCTAATTGGAATAGGGTATGGTTGAGTGGACGAAATATTTTCGGCTGAATCAAATATGTCCAGTTTTTCAGCGTAACTGTTGTAAGAACCCAATATTCTGGGAGTTGGACACAATGAATAAATTCTCTAGATGTATAAAAGGTGAATTGAGTCTCGTAGGTACTCTAAAAATCCTAATATTCATTTCAGATAAAAGACTAATAAAAATAATAATAATAATAGTTTTACTGCTCCGGTTTGAGGCTAGTTGAAATATAATGCAGGTTCGTCAAAGCCATCAAGGGCTTGTGGGAAAGAACCTAACTTGGAGTGACACCAATTGAAGTATTAGGAAGAGAAAAATTAAGCATCGCAGTGGAATCAAGTGAAGTATTAAAAAAAAAAGCTGGAGCATCAAAGCTGGAGCCTCAAAGCTGGAGCATCTAAGTGAAGTAAAGAACAAAAAAGGTTGAGCGTCGCAGTAACAATAAGAGTACTAATACAAAAAATAGCTTTGTCACAGTCTGAAAAAAGTTCGTGAAGTTTCAGAGGTTAGTCATGCGACTCCAAAATGTGAAACGTTTTACATACAAACAGTGTGTACTCTGGAGCACCAATCATTATGATCGATTAGCTCTAGCATATACTTATCTGTCAGTCTTCAGTGCTTTGGAATCACAATAACTTAACAAAAATAGTAAAAGTAAAATTTACAAAGACTAAATGTCTATTATAAATAAAAAATTAAAATGTTGCAAAAAGAAAGAGCAGGGAAGTTTTGTCTTTAAAACCCAACAAAAAACCGCAACAAAAAAGTAAAAAAGCAAAAAAAAAAAAAAAAAAAAGCCGTTTAAGGGGTCCGTTAAAGGAAGTATGGTGATCAAGAGCGTTCCTTAGCTTCGTTTTCTAAGTGAGGTCTCCAAAGTTGGACACTAGTGAGTTAAAAATCTGAGGAACGTAGAAACATCGCATGTGTTTGCCGTAACGCGTATAACACTTGGGAACAAGAAACCGAGTGCCTGGTCGTAGTTGACGTGATAGTGCACGGCGTGTTTTAAATTTGTAATTCCAGTAGTGGGTGAGTACGTTCGTTTCAAACAAAAGAGACTGAAAATTAGGCATGAAGAGGGCTTGAAAAGAATCGGGAGATGTCGTGGGTTTTTAAAGTACATGACGCAGGATTCCTTTTAAGATACCGTTGACTTTTATGTGCTATAACCAGGAGCACTTGCCAAAAACGGTTATGCCGTAGCGGAATATGCTATATGCCAACCAGTTAGCAATGAGTTTTCGGATACCAAATGGCAGGGAGGGCTTGGTGTTGTATAATAAGCAAAAAACACTCCTTAATTTGGAACACAGTTTCATGAAATGTGAGTTCCATGAAAGGTCCGAGTCAAAAAGAATACCTAAGTATTTTACGGTGTTTGAGTAGTAGTCATGTATCGGTAATATGGACCCCGTTAGTATTGATACCCCGCCATATGGGCACTACAATCAAAGACAAACTGGGAAAATACTGGAATTTTTTTCTCGTTATCATGGACAACTCACATTATGGATGATTTTTTTACGGGAACGGAATTCATATTAACGAGACATGACTGTAATCATAATAATAACAATAATTCTTATAATAATAATTATTATTATCATCATGACTATTTTTATAATTATTATTCTCCCGAAGGAAAAAATCCATCAATGTAACCCCTGTTTGGCAGTTTATGTTTTCTAGTGGACCGCTGACTGTGCCTGACTGTACGTCAAGCATGTCTGATTAGCCAACAAGTTACTCTGACCGACAGTCAAACTCCAGTCAGACTCCGCTTGTCGGCTTTCTGATAGTTTCCTGGTGGCAGTCGGCCGCCGCGAAATGCCATAAAGATGTTTTGGTGGCGATTCTGATTGTACATCGATTGTCTCTGACTGTACGTCAAAAAGCTTTGACGTGCAGACAGACGTACGGTCAAAGGACGTAAAGTTCGTTCGGATACCACTATTTTTTCAAATCTATGAATACGAAAAATAATCTATGCACGAGAAAACGATTTCGGGACGTGAGCTCATAAAGCCGCTGATGTTAGAGATATGAGACGCAACCGACCGACAACCTTGATCAGAAGCCCGCCGAAACGCCGAACACGCCACTTTCGCTTCGCCCATAGAGGCTTCGCCGAGCTTCCATGAACGATTGCTCTCGACTCGTTTTGTTTGCCCGCTTGCTCCAACCTTTCGATCCTGCCCAGGCTCTACAATGTCTTATGTTTTAGTAGAATTTCTCCTCGACAAGACCCAGCCTGTTGTGAGTTCCGACGATGTAAGGGACTTCAGCGGTATAGTTGAAGACGACAAGGTGTACCAGGTTTACTGGGCCGGAGACGCGCGAACAAAAGGATCGTCCTACGACGCGAAAATACTCTACATGGCAAGTGATTAGAACTGAAGTGCAGCGAGTGATGTACGAGTGTTTTGCATAACATGCTGAAGGCTTAACTGCATATGCAGCCGAAGCAATCTTTAGAGCGATGCGCTCATTGTCGGAATCTCGCGCTGCAATATACAAAATGCTCCTCACTCTGTCCGAGAGGTTTGGGCTAGAAAGTTTATACCTTTCTATCTGGCATGGGCTATTGGCCTTACAGCTGTGTCGCACCTCATTATTATTGTTTCATGAAGAGTGCAGACAAAAAGAATCCGCGAGCGTAGTTGAGGTATGTCTGCTGCTCGCGTTCGTCTGTGGAAGCCAGGGCTGTCTGTCGTAGCATGCATGCTCGCTCTCTAGCTTCAACGGAGTCGCATAGGTTTTGTGAATTAAAGGGTATACGGTCGTCCCGAAAGGTACAGACATCGAGGGCGTTTCTTTGAAACATGCTTACGGTGCATGTGTTCCCGTTTGTAAACGAATGTCCCCTTTTGCTTTAAAAACGCAAATTTCAAAAGGGGAAAAAAAAAAACAAAGGACGGGTACACACTTTTCCAGATTTTTGATGTCATGAATTACATTCATTTTAAGGATTTGTGAACGGTTTCACAGCCATGCAAAATGGCCACCTCGGCTTGTGAACCGTTTCGTAACCATGCAAGATTGTCACCTCGGAATTTGAGCTTTATATAAAGAGTGAAACTATTCGCGCTCCGGAGTGCATTTCGGACGGAAATGGCTATGTGCACTCCGCTAAACTCGTATAAAACGAATGGTCAAATCGAGTTTCCTAAGCGACAGCATAGCATAGCATAGGGGTTAAGGTGTCCGCTTTGTACTCTAGTGGAAGCGGGTTCTATCCGCGGTGGAACTGCTTTTTTTTTTCTTTTTCTCGAACATTTTTTTTGTCGGGGCATTTGACGATATATATGAGTGCGTATAGCTTTACTCTTATATAAATGCTGCCCTTGTTGATAAAATTCCCTTGGCAGTGGCAGTCAGACGTCATCTGATGGACCATGAGGGCACGTTCCACCAAGGCTGCTGACTGGCAGTCAGTGTCCCAAATTACGTATCTTGATGGAATTTTCAATAGGGCTGGCATCTAAGAGTTGATCGTATTTTGGAAGAAATTTTGAAAAGTGTCGCATATAGCAAATACTTTCTGTCCCTTGATAACTTGTTTAACTCTCTCTCGAGTTACCTTGTTTTCACTCACTATTTCTCCAAACTGTTATCTGGCGACACTTCTGGGGAAGTGAGTTCAAAGTGTCGTCAAGTCCACTTCGTTATCTAAGACCTGCTCCGCGTTTTCAAACTCCACGGGTAAGGACTCATTATGGTGAAAGTATTTGCTCATATTATGTTCCAAAAAATATTTAATGAAGTCGCAGATTCTTTGGTTCTCCTTACTTCAAACAAGACATTAAAGAAATTTCTGAGGAGCTCGTTCTCCGGCGTGTATAGACAGTGAACTTTACTGCTTTTAACTCTTATTTCTTTGTTCTTACATATCGCATATTCCCTCGTGTAATTCTTTTCTCTTTTTTTTTTTACTGAAGCACTTAGTTTTTTTTTTGGACACACCAAGTGACTACTGGATGTATTCTGTGAAATTTATTATTTGATCCTATGCATTTTGTTTTTTGTGTCAACACATCTTGAGTGAATTCGCCTGGCTCAGCAAGATACATTCGTGTCTTCAATACGATATTTCTTGTTACATTTTTGCATGATTTCGTGCGCAAAAGTGTGTCACTCAGTGTTTTTTCTTAGGACTCATCTTTAAGCTACATACAAACACGACTAAAACACCAACTCTGACTTTTCGACTGTACTCTGATGAAACATTGAAATATGTGTGTGCGTGTGTGCGTGCGTGCGTGCGTGCGTGTGTGCGTGTGTGCATGTGTGCGTGCGTCTGTGTGTATGAGTGTGTGTGTGTGTGTGTGTTTTTCTATGCGCGTGATGTGAGTTCGTGCGAATATCCGGTCTGCCACACCAAATGCTGGATCTGGTCCCACAAGCCTCTGCTGCTTTGACCAGACCCGACACTCAAGTTGTTATATTTGCAATGTTGAATAAAAATTTATTATTGTTATTAATATTATTATTATTATTATTATTATTATTATTATTATTATTATTATTATTATTATTATTATAAAAAAAACACTAGTAAGCGTTCTTTTTTTTTACTGGATATATTAAACAGCATTTGAGAGAAAAACTCATGACTTCCACAACCGTGTCTTTGAATCGATTCATACATTGTTTTAGAAATACTCATGCACGTGTGTTTTCTTTCTTCTTTTTATTGTGAAACTTTGTTTTATGACTTTAATGGTTGTACAGTGTAATCCACTTATAACGATACCAGATATAACGATATATCGCTTATAGCGATCAAATTTTTTAGATTTGATCGCTATTTTTTTAGATTTGATTTCATCCAGATATAACGATAATCGGCTATAACGATTGGATTTTGCGGTTTTCTCAATATCGTTATAAGTGGACTGCACTGTAATTGACAAAGTGGTCAAGACAACGTCTGCTACCCGAAGGAAAAATCCATCAATGTAACGCTGTTTGGCAGTCAATGTTTTCTAGTGGACCGCTGACTGTGCCTGACTGTACGTCAAGCATGTCTGATTGGCCAACAAGTTACTCTGACTGACAGTCAAACTCCAGTCAGACCCCGCTTGTCGGCTTTCTGATGGTTTCCTGGTGGCAGTCGGCCGCCGCGAAATGCCATCAGGATGTCCTGGTGGTGATACTGACTGTACATCGATTGTCTCTGACTGTACGTCAGAAAGCTTTGAGGTGGAGACAGACGTACGGTCAAAGGACGTAAAGTTCGTTCGGATACCACTATTTCGTCAAATCTATGAATACGAAAAGTAATCTATGCACGAGAAAACGATTTCGGGACGTGAGCCCATAAAGCCGCTGACATTAGAGATATGACACGCAACCGACCGACAACCTTGATCAGAAGCCCGCCGAAGCGCCGAACACGACACTTCGCACTTCGCTTCGCCCATAGAGGCTTCGCAGAGCTTTCATGAACGATCGCTCTCGACTCGTTTTGTTTGCCCGCTTGCTCCAACTTGTCGATCCTGCCCGGGCTCTACAATGTCTTATGTTTTAGTAGAATTTCTACTCGACAAGACCCAGCCTGTTGTGAGTTCCGACGATGTAAGGGACTTTAGCGGTGAAGTTGAAGACGAAAATGTGTACCAGGTCTACTGGGCCGATGACGCGCGAACAAAAGGAACGTTCTACGACGCGAAAGTACTGTATACATGGCAGGTGAGTAGAACTGAAGTACGGCGAGTGATGTACGAGTGCTTTGCATAACATGCTGGCGGCTTAACTGCATTTGCAGCCGAAGCATCTCGTATAAAACGAACAGTCAAATCGACCTTGCGTAGTGGTGGCGTAGCATAGCGGTTAAGGTGTCCGATTTGTACGGAAGTGGTCGCGGGTTCGATCCGCGGTGGTGCTACGTTTTTTTTTTTTTTTTCTCGAACATTTTGTTTTATTGAGGCATTTGGCGATATTTATGAGTGCGTATAGCTTTACTCTTATATAAATGCTGCCCTTGTTGATAAAATTCCCTTGGCAGTGGCAGTCAGACGTCATCTGATGGACCATCAGATGACGTCTGATGGCCCATCACGTTCCTCCAAGGCTGCTGACTGGCAGTCAGTGTCCCAAATTACGTAGCTTGATGGAATTTTCAATAGGGTACAGTTTCATCTTCACTGCTTTAACCAAATCACTGACACAAACTTTGCGACTATATCCTGTCAAGTCGATGATCTGCATGTGATTTGCTTTTCTTTTCTGCACGTGGTGTTTATTTGTGCGAACTTCCTTTTTGTAGTTTCGAGTTAAGGGTCTGGTCCCACATAGTCCTGATAGCGTTGATCGGACCCGATACGCAAATGGATATGTCTGCACTACTGATTAAATTATTATTATTATTATTATTATTATTATTATTATTATTATTATTATTATTATTATTATTCCCCTGTTTCATATCGGTATAACTACGTACGTTAAAATTTATTTGCAGTTTTCCTGTATCGCATCTATTGCATATTGTCAGCTTCAGTTCTATAATTCTCATTAGTCTTCTGACCTTTGGGAACATGCCGAAGTTTCTATGCACTTTGATTTACGCCCGGTGAGTTTTCCCGGTTCCCAATATTGTGCAATGTTATAACGAGATAAATATTGGATTTATAAAAAAATTCTATATATTCATCTCCCTTATATTCTTCGTTTATAATGTTTGCTCAAGCTTTCAATTCATGTATTTATATTCTTATCTCTAGGATTATTTATTTAGTTTTTCCTCATTTATATTTACCTAGTTTTTATTCTCTGGCCCTCCACAGAGCGACAGATTTGTGATACGACCCGTTAGCCAAAAATAGTATGGAGACCCCTGGCGTAGATCGACGTCAAAATGAATTACCTTACATTCTGTAACTGCACCTTTTTTTACTTGCTGCATTTTTTTTTTTTAAGATTATTTTTCGTGCGGAAAACGCCTCATTTCTTCTTAAACGAAATTCCGAGATGCAACAGTTTAAGATCGATGCTGAATGTATTATTCTACTCACGTACAATCCACCTTCTGTAACGCCGTTATAGGCCTTTTTCCGAAAATGCTCCACGCTCTCCATCTGCAACACAAAACGAAAAACAAAAAGTTTTTACGTGCCTGGAACGCGTTCTTTACTGGTGTGTTCCCGTCCATATCTCAAGAGTGGCCCCCAAAGTGGCAACTAACGCCACAGGAGCCGACGTGCCATGTTGTCGAATGTCGTGATCACAGCGGTTGGTGGCAAAAGAGCTGGAAAAAAAGTTTGAGCGAACGCTAGTGTCACTGTCATCGAGGAGTTCCAACTCTGGGATAAGTTTGCTTGGACTATGAAGCCGGAGATCAACCTGCAGCAGAACAGGCCTTTGCCAGACCCAGCACCGCTGCAGTGACGACGCCAGGATTGCAGCCGCAACAGCGTGACACCTTTAATTCGTGATCAGACGGAAAACGAGGCACCGCTTTCTTGGGACACGTTAACCACACTAATCAGAGAGGCCTTCAAGGCACCGCCACCAATACCGTCCTGTAAACTCCACCAGAAATGGCGGACAGCCGCGTCTGCTACCACTAGGCATGCCAGCGGGGGACCCCGGAAGGCCACGTCATCTCACTCGCTCCCTACCTAGTCAGAACAACACTATTACCGCAGGATGTCGAGCAACTGGGGCGATCGGTTTCCCGACGAGTATACTGTCGTATACACGGGCGATCTCCGGCGTCAATGAGCCGCGACAACGCACAGCCTGTGTGAGGGTACTGCCACCCCGACTCCAGGATGGGAACTTGGGATGACCGACCCCTGTCTCTGGGGACGTCTGTGACTCTTTGTGGCCCAAGCTGCGAGGGTCCCGGAAAATGGAGCGCGCGGGTAACAAGACGGAACACGAGGGCAGAAAAGCTGATTACGTTTCGGCCAGGAACGACCGACCGAGAGCTTGCTCGCGTTCGATATGTCTTAAAGGTGACATCACGTCGTCAATCAAGCCGTGAAGAACATATCCCTAATCCGTGAATCAGGACTAGTAACGAATAAGAGAAAATAGAAACACCAAGATTAGTCTTTCCTGTAAACTTGATGTTGCGTAACTCTTTACTTAGTACTAACTTTTCTAAACAACCAAGTTGATTAAAAGGAAGCAAATTCTGGAAAGCGTATTGTGCTAACTACAAGCATCTCAGTGACTGTGAACCATGTAACAAGTATGACCTTTTTATTGTCCGCGATAATCCGTCGTTAGGGGCGAAGCATAGTGAAGAGCGAATCTGTGTTCTGCTCTAATTAAACTTTGTAGAGTGAGAATGATAAGCTGGTGCCAAGTGAATGCGGGTAAATTTTTTATTATGCGCAGTAGTTCTTTTGATGGCAGCAGTAATCCTTATATTCTCAGTTTACCCGACATGATCCTTACACGGACCTATTACACGATCTGTTTTCGGGTGAAAGGCGCGGGTTCAGAGGTGTAAAGTTAGTTACGCGCGAGAAAAATCACTGGCACTGCAGATATTATTGTGGTAAATTTTACCTTGGTGCAGGCATGATTGCGCAATCTCAAACGCTCGGAGAGGTTCCGACAAAGCGTCTCAACAACAGGAACTGTTTCACAGAGCACTAAAACTATGCAGCGTGGGCGAAATGGATTGAACGCACTTTAAACTGACCGCATAAATCGTTTTCTTAACTAATCGCGCTAAGATTTACTAGAGAGGCGCTGGAAGCTGGTACATTAATTATTTGAGAGTATATATTAATACATCAAACCTTTCTATTCAAATGAAAAAATATGAAAACTGGATTCGCCCAGGGAAACACTGGTTTCGCACAATCATCAGAAAATCATTCTGGGCTATTCTGGCGTTTACCACGATTAAAATTTTTTTGAAATGGAAAGAAAATAGATTTGGCTTCCGTATTCATTTCATTTGCCCTAAATAAGTGACACAGTAACAGATATCTTTTTAGTGTACATGCAAAGTATAGAGAAAACACAGTTGTTGCATTTTGTTTTATTCATTCAGGTAAGCCAATCTTTCGAACAATTTTTGCGAAAGCTTCCACCAACTTCAGACACCTCTGTAGTGAATCCCAGCGCCGTGATAATTTAAGAAACCGATTTATACGGTCAGTTTAAAGTGCGTCAATCCATTTCGCCCTCGCTGTTGATTTATGAGATCGTGGCAAGAAGCAACAGGAGCTTCGATTCCTACTTTGCTTGAAAGGGCACGTACCTTGTAAATTGATATATCTGTGTTTTTGTGCTTGACACCTTGCTATCATTTTACAGGGGTAATGTCACTATCCACCACAGGGCTACTATATGCTATGGTCGCTACGCGCCATTAAGCCTCTTTTTGAAGCCAAGATACAAGTATTTCACTTAATTTAATCATTCTTCTTCAACTGCAAAACCGTTTCTGCAGCCATTCTTTTACAGGTAATACTTTGATAGATATACCAAGAAGGCAACAAAACAGACCGGACAAGGAAATGAAATGAGCCAGCAGACCTGCACACGTTACTAAAAAAAAAGTAAGGAATTGCATATACAATTACACAAAGCTCAACTGAAACTAATTACAGTTACAATTACCCTTCTACAAAAGTAAGTGCCCGGTACCACAAGTAATATCCGCTACTTTCGCGGCGTTACTTTCAATCTTACTGTCCTAGGGTAAGACACAAACACAAGAGTGGTGT
Source organism: Ixodes scapularis (assembly GCF_016920785.2). Taxonomy (NCBI): domain Eukaryota; kingdom Metazoa; phylum Arthropoda; class Arachnida; order Ixodida; family Ixodidae; genus Ixodes; species Ixodes scapularis. Next base: position 32,334,131 of record NW_024609880.1, on the reverse strand, counting down.
AGAAGCGTTGATTCTTGCCACCAGTCACATTTTTGTGACCTTGAGCAACTCGCTAAAATCTCGACGGATGTCTCGCCTCGTTTCTAAGTGAAGATATCCGCCGCCGCGCTGAACCCCGTTTCGTTTGAAGCACTCACGAATGTCTGAAGCACTGCATTGCGTGTTTCTTGAGAAACTGGAACAGCTCTCTGCACCGGTGAAAGCTCAGAGGTTCGTTGTTACGGCCTGAATTCGACGCTGCTAGAATCGCAAAGCTATAAAAATTGTAATACAAATAATTAAGCCTCGAATAAAATCAAGGTACGTGAATATATTATATAAAAGTATTTAGCCGGCAACTATCGGCAAATTGTGGTAAAGAGAAATAGCAAGACACGGTAATTACACATAACAAATAAAGTAGATATTATGTTTTTATATAAATCTACCATTAGCTCTGAACAAATGTCGTTCCTTGGTTGAGACGTCGGTGAATACGAGTATGGAGTTTTAGGAATATATAACTAACAAAAACATGAGGGGATCCCTAAAAAAAAAAACTATAATGGCCATTAAAACGGAGATGTAGACGTATTCGTATGCCGTGCTTACCGTTTCTTGACGCCGTCCTAAAAGCATGTAGCACGTAGCTTGCAGCACGCATGTAGATTAGGTGAAAAGCAGCACAACATCAAATAAACATTCGTATCTCCCAAAGATGATAAGTGTTCTAACATCTTTTGAGCAGCAAGCCAGTTAATATCAGATCCTTTGCAGCCGATTTCTGTGTTGAATATTATTCAGCAGAAAACGGACCGTCCCGATCTTGTGATATTATGCAAACTGTCGTAGTCACTATTGGAAAGGAGATCGAACAGTCACGCCTCTAGCGGTGCGCTATGACTGGGGGAGGGGGGGGGGGGGGGGGGGGGACAACAAACCGTATTTTCTTGTTTCTTTTTGATCCGAGAAATCGAAGATGACGATTCGAAGGCCGTCCACGAGCGACTAAAGGACTGGTCAAAGCGTAGCGCTCGTGCCCAGACCGTGGAAGGCGAGGCTCAATTTCTATATTATACTGTGTTAGTAAACACGGGGCTGTGGGGACAACAAGTTCGATAAAGCGTCCTTATAGTTCGATCTCTTGCCCACGAGCTTTTGGAAAGCGGGCAGTCAACGACCGTTTTGAGTCCTCTCCGAGTCGTCCAAAGCAAAGAAGGAAAGAAGGAACCAAAAGAGACGATGAGCACAGATCAGCTTCAACAACTCGCGTACACATTACAGTTGTTTGTTTTGTTTTTGTTTTTTCGTTGAAAGGAAACATTTTGATTGGGGGAGTTTGCCTATTATTTGGCAGACCAATTTCTAGGCTGTATAAACATACACACCACTCGGTTTTTTTTTTTTTTTTTTTTGCCTATTATCATTTGCACCAGGTCCGATTCTTTGTATCAGTGCACTTTACTTTTCGCCGTGAGCGAGCAAGCTAAGAAGTTAGGATTTACAAAAAAAAACAAGAACTATAAAAGAAAGAAATATTCGAATCCAGGCGGTAGGTGACGGGAAGAAATGTTCTCCGAATCTGAAGAACTCTAGGCCTTGCGTTTTGTACATGCACGTGACAGTGTGAACCCGGTAAAGCCTACCCTTAACAAAAAGAGCTTTTTTTAGAAACGATCCTTTTGTTGTTGGTGTTTTATATTCTCGTTCGTTTTTCCTGTGAACGAAATCGAAATGTTAAGAAATTACTTTACAATTACTTCGTAAACTTCGTAGTTATTGCTTTAGAAAATTACTAATTAAAGGGAGGAATTACAAGCAATTTTGTTACTTGTAAAGAATTACGTACAAGCCTGTGAGCGAGCCACTGAAATGCGCGGAGGCAGATGGACAAGATAAAAAAAAATCGCTGTAATTAATGAAGAAAAGCACTCAGGTGAACAGTGCTTCAGTCAGACGTTTTTTCATTACTAAATTCAAGTGTTTTAACCTCAAACGCAATGCAGTCAGATGATCAAAACTTATCGGAATTTTTTTTTTATGTCATACAGTAATAGAGTTTTAGGATGTTACATAGAGAGGAACGTGTCATTTATAGCAATGATATTTATTGTGCGCTTTATTGTTTTGTTACCTCTCGCGGAGTAGGAGAGAGACGAATTTCGGATGATCCAATACTTGGCCCCGAAATGTTTCATTTTTAGATAAGACATCCCTTTTTATTCAACTTAGACGCAAAATGGATCCACGCTAAACGAAAAAAATTCAAAGTAAGCTCCCATTAAAAAAAAAAGAAAAAAAAGAATGGTTGTTTATTTGGCAATTTCCAAAGCCCTTCTCAGAGCACAGTATTTAGAACGCCTTCCTCACATCTGCTCGGAACCGCAATCTCTCACACACGATAAACAAAACACCTGGAAGAAAATTTGTGACTGGCGTTTGAACTGCCGGTTGGCCGTTGAGTAACGGCAACTGGCTTCCTGTCAAGGCTGGGCCCTGCGCTCTCATTTTGCTGCCTCGTTCCTTGCTGCTTCCCCTTCACCTTGCTGCTCTCGCCGTGGTCGTTTCTGCCCCATTTTGGCGGTACGCAGAGCCCGCAAAGAAGAGCCTTCACATGCGCGTAGTCGGGTAGTTGTTTTTTTTCGCCGAGCGCACACTGAGGGAAGTCCCCGCGCTGGGCGTAGTCGCCGACTCTAGGCTGTGTTTCACGCTCCCCGCTGCACGCCGTTGCACCTTAATGCCCTGAGCTTCTTAAATTATCCGTGAGCCGGGAGTATCAGTCTACACTCTGAGTGCTAGCCAGGTCGCCAGGAAGGAATGGGAGGCTGCAAGCCGTACTCCTAATTCTCTCTAAGCCAAGGAAGGCTCTTATGGACGCTGGAATTCTGTGTTTCGAGGAGGCTCTCACGAAGATGCGTGGGTGCAATGCAAGTGAGTGCTGACGTTATTTTCACTCAGTGTAGAGGTGCAGTACTTCTTCGACGAGGCGATCGAAACCAAAACCATGTCACTTCTTTCAATGGGCAACCAGGTCTCATAATTCAACGCACGCAGTGTTGCCTGCAGGGATTTTTGTAAGCAGTCTAAGGTACTAAGTGGCTTAAATCACAGGGGGGGGGGGGGGGGGGGGGGGTCAGGGGGGTCCCGACTTCCTCTGTGTTTAGACTGAGGGGACGCCCCTTGCAAGTGCCCCCCCCCCCCCCCCCAGATTTTGCATTTGAACAGCCTTTATTCTGACCTGCTTCAAATTTAATGTCAACAGGCGCCATTCCAAAATCAACTCGAAGTTCCATCTACATACAGACACAACGAAAGAATAAATAGCATCCATTTGATCGGTTCGACAGATTACTACAGCCGCAAGATTATGAAGAATAAGCGATAATGCACCCGGCTCAAAATACCTCGTCACCTTCCCTGTGTCTCTCAAAAAGAGAGGCGAGGTATCTAGGACCAGCTCCTGGCCGTGAGGAGAGCCCCGTGAGTCACTTGAGTGCCACTTGAGTTTTTACCGGGCGGCCTCACTTTTTTGTCGGCTGTCCTCGTCGCCTTTTGCCTCTCTGGTACGCCTGTAGCCCCCCCCCCCCCCCCCCCTCCTCCTTTCTTTTTCGAGCCTCTCCTACTTTCCTTTTCTGAATCTCTTTAGCTTAATCTTTCAGAGCCGCCGTCTTTTTGGAGAATAAGTCACAAACAACCTTCGCGGCGGCAGGTCCGCCGTTAGGTCCGGACAGGCGGCGACAGAGGACCGGATAATCTCCACCCTCCTAAACTCGGCACTTGAACTGAGCCCAGCGTGTATGGATTATGTAATGAATGAACAAGTCCACGTGAGGTAGAAAAAATGTCGTTTCTCGTTTCCCGAGCCTTTACGGCTCTGGGGACATCCATGGAACCGAGCATGATACGCGGCGGAGTTGAAGGCACTCACGACAAAAACGAAGGCTTCCCAGGGTCTCTCCGGCTTTGACTGAAACCGCTGGAAGAGGATTCACCTATCCCCGGTTTCTGTATTTCGGTGGGTGTTTGCCTACAGACGGGCTTTCCAAATATCACGCAGCTGTCCCACCCTCACTCCTTCTAAATGCTCATAGGCGTCCACGCTTCTTCTTTTTTTTCATTTGTGCTTTATTTTAGTTGTGCAGACTATCCACAGTGTAGTACTCAATAGTTCACTCATACGTCTGGTTCTGCTGCAAAGAGAGGCACACGGGATGATCGTCTTTCACCGCCTTTGGATTCATCCGTGCTGTTTCTAGTTTCGGTCTCCGGTACTGTTTTATAGTCAGGTCATATCAAACAAGTTGGCCCCGCAGTTTGTTTACACGTTTGTGACGAACTTCTGAGCACGAACGTTCATACGAAGACGCTTATCCTCCTGTTTGAACAATTTCGTGCACCCTCATCGATCGTTTGGCACTTGCACGCATCCACGGAAGTGCCGCCAAGAATGCATAGCAAGCAGCCAAGCAACCTTTTTGGCTTATTGTGCCTGTGACTTTCAAATGGGCTCTGAAGATGCCGCAAAAGTGACAAAATTCGCTGAGCTCCTTCTTTCTGCCAAGCTCCAAGCGACCTGCTTCGGAAGATGCCACAAAAGATATTGTTCAGGAGAGCTTTTTATGTAATTTATCAGTGATTATGGCTTGTTCTTCGGGTGACACCGCGCAACACAAGAGCTTTTACCTCAATTAAGAAACGGGAGTGACAGTTAAGCGGATGTAGCCTTCCCTATATGTGTCTTTATATCTGCAAGCCCAATCGGCTTGCAAGCTTATTAAGTTATTAGATAGGTTAATAAGCACCACCACCTGAAATTGCAACTACGCTGCAATTTCAGGTTCAACGGGGGCCATTATTAAGGGCCAACTTATTTTTAGAGGACTATTCACATCACGCCACGTCGCAAAGGACGCTAGCATTGGCCGCTGCGGGAGCCATGTTTGCGGTGTCGTCTTCACCCGCGTAGCGTGTTTCCTGCTGTCTGCCCGCGTTTCTAAACTTGGTTTGTCAAGGTTTCTCTAATCTTTGGGGTTTCTTGAGCAGCATTCAGTGCTATTTTTCTACTTTGGCACAGCGAGGGCGTCATCTGCTACGCGTCTTGTTCTTAGCGCGCGTATTTCGTCACGGTTGTTCGGCTAGCTGTGCGCTCCGTGACGCACAGGTTGCCCTGCTTTAAAATGCGACTACAGTATTCATCTGGCTAAGTAAATATGCGGTTAAACTTTTTGGGTGCGAGAGTGATAGCTATTTGTATTAAGTAAAGCGGTGCCATGGCACGACCCAGCACGTCCACAACGTGCTTGTTAAAAATGGGAAGGTACTGTTCTCGAGCGCCGAGCAATGGTTACGTCGAACGCAACGCTACTCTTCGTAAATATTTTCTCATTGCTAGTTCCTGACAGCAAGCGGTTTTCGAACGAGTTTACTGACATTTCGGAACATTTAGGATCACCTTGTTCGCTCAGCTAGCTACCTGACACGGGATGAACTGAAAGCGTACAAGTATACTCCGAAGCGCACAACTTCTTGACAACTCCACCCCTCCCGTGTTTCTGCGGCGCTGGTGTAGAGAGGCCCTCGATCCTCTTCAGACTTGTACCGAATGAATTGCAAGTAATCAAATTACTTGTAATCGATTGCTTTTTAAAGTAATTTTGTAATCAGTTCATTACATTTGTTAGGATAATTACAAGAGTAATTAAACTTGTGGAAGATACATAGGGAGTGGACGGAGCTGGGACTGGGAAGCCCCAGAGAAGCACCAGTGTGTAACAATGGCCATTCAGGGCGAAGTTTTAGGGAGGAGAATATAGGTGTGTATACATTACTGAGTGTGTTTCTAGTATTCCGATTACAACGTTCCTCTAGAGCACACTATTTTTAAAATGGCTTTTTTACAGCAAGTACAGTGTTTGGAAATTTTGGGAGCGTCGGCATGCAGTGAGGAGGAGAATCTCAGAGTCTGGACGATCTCGTCGCTGCACAGTCTTCTGAATTCCAGAGACAATTCCCTACTGATAGCAACGTCACTGAAGATGGCAAGACTTCTGCAACTAGCCAATACGCACCACCAACATCGCGGGTTCGAATCTAGCTTCCAGGTGCACCCTCTCATTCAGATGTTCAACTCACCCTTCCTCAAATAGTCACACATTTTGGAGGTGAACAGAAAGCAAACAAGACGAAATGCCTCACATTTCGAAAGAGCTGGTTCAGCACATTTTCATCGCTCCACTACGCTGCCGAAGTTTCCGGGGTCGTCCGCTACTACTGTGCAGCAGCTAGACAACGGTAATTTTTGAAGCCATCAAGACAGCCAGCTCCAGACATATTCACTCTTGCTGGGTTCACAAACTGGAAAAAGGCAAAAGACAAATATACCAAACATAAAAATTCAGAAGGGCATAAGAACGCCGTTTACAAGCACAGTAGCCTTCGATCAAATTGTCGGGCCCTGACCAAATCAGAGCACAGACTGGAAAGCTACAGGAAGTGGCGAGGCGCTGTCTGAAGAATAATGTTCAGGGATCTAAGTATATCCTGCACCAGGGTTTTCCATTTTGAGGTAGTTTAGACCGAGAAAGAAACTTCTACCAGTATCTCATGTCACGCGAAGACATATACAATGAAGAGTTCACCACCTTGATTAAGCCAAACACGACGTACACGTCTTCACTGCTTCAAAACAAAATAAATGAACGCTTTGTGAAGGCTGTCCAACGAACACTGAGCAGCGCCATTACAACAACAAACTACGCCACCATCGTAGATGGCACGCGGGATGTGGCTGGAGTAGAGAGCATATGTGTGCACTATGTGGACGAAAACCGCAGACCAGTTGAAGGTTTTCTAGGGCTCTGTACCCCGCCGAATACAAAGGGAGCCACGATTGCAGAAGCCGTGGTGGATCTCTTAACCATAGTTTTGCATCCACTCTCTGGTTGCCGGGCGCAGACTTACGCCGGGTCTGCCAACATGAGCGGGGAGTTTGATGGATGCGAAGCGAATATAAATTCGCAAAACCCACTTGCTATTTACTTTCACCAAGGGGCCACAGTTCCAACCTTGTAGGTGCTGACGCATCAAACTGCTGTCGAGAACTTTGAGATGCGCTCATGACCATCAGGGAATTGGACGCGCTCTCAGCACGTTCTGAGAAGTTCAAGCACACGTTTTGCGAATGAAAGTTGAGTAAAAACATCAAAGCCTTATGCCAACGCGCCTCTTATGCAAAAGACAAGCGATATCTGCCGCGCTAGACAAAGAAGAGGCAACAATTGCTTCTTTAGGAGAAAAGATGAGAGATGCACCGACCGAGCAGTCTGCTAAGATTGGTGGGATCCTACGCACCATGGAATCGGGAAACACGCTCATTTTGTTGGAAATTGTTTTGAGGGTGTTCTCAGTGCTTAAGGACCTAAACACATTCTTACAAGAACCTTCGTTGACAGTTTAGGGAATGCTCCAGGTGGTGGAATCTGGAAAGCGCGAGTTGCGCCATCTGCGTTCTGAAGAAATGTTTGATAAACTGTCTGAACACGTCGCCAAAGCTGCTGAGGATGGCAGTGTACATACAGTGGAACCACCGAGATCTAGACGGCGTCCCGCCTGGTACGAGAAAGGGAGCACCAGAGACTTTCCAATTGAAGTGACAGCCTATTTACGGCGTGTAGTTTTTTTCAATAGCTGATATAGCACTGTCGGACATTAAGAGACGCTTTAACCTCGACTCGAAATGAATCGTCACATATAAGGTGCTGAAAACGATTCCTTTTAGCACGAAATCGGAAGCAGAGGTGTATGTAATCCGACGATACAAAGACATTGATTCCAATAAAGTCATGTCTCGCGTGCCCCTGTTGCTCAAAGAGCACTCCGTTCTAAGTTATATCGACAATGTGACAGCGGCAATTCGGAACATGCATGAGTCGGCACGCCAGTACTTCAAAGATGTTGAGAGTGTCCACAGGGTCATCCTGGTGATGCCAGTCTCCTCCTGTGTGGCGGAACTATCGTTCAGTCCCCTGAGAAAGTGAAATACATGGCTGTGGAGTACCATGGGAGAGATACGCCTAAGCTGCATGGCACTGGCACATGCTCATTAAGACGTGGTAGACCGCATGGAGTTGTCGCAGCTGATGTGCAGTTTTGTCGGCACATACAAGAACCGCGCTCTAGTTTTTGAACCCTCTCTGAAGGTTCTAAGCCGGGAAACGCAGAGACCTATTGCGAATGCATATTTCACAGTCCTGGTTCGCCATTACCCGTGTTACTCGAAAGCAATAATAACTATAGAATATTTCTGTTCACGCACTAGTCTTATGTGATGATTGTGTTTTGTTTTGTATACATTTTTATTTCGGAGTGAAATCGTTTCACTCCTCTTGTGTTTTATGCATTGCTACCGTTGCTGCCAAAAGAATGGCATGGTCCTGTGAGGCTCGTCTGCCTTTAGCCATGTCACCTGGGCCATTTCGTTACAGTTCTGTCTCAAATAAAGGTAGAGACAAACAAAATAAACAAACAAACAAATTTCTTTTTTTCTTTCTTATACTGTTTTTCTACATTTGTCTTGTTTCTGGTGTGAAGATCTCATCGGCTCTTTTTTTGTGTAATTTCTGTTCGAAACGTTCTTCGAACATATTAATTCGTTGTGCACTGTAAATCATTAACAATAATATATTAACCCTAGAAGTGAACATCTGTGCATGTTTTCTTGTTTTGTTTTAGTGTACAGTATTGATTTGCGGGTAAAACAAAATTCATAACTTCAATAATCAAGATGGCTGCCATGGCAAAGTTCATGACCCCCCTTATATTTTCCTGGATTTACGCCACTACAATTTGTACCGCACCCATTGCCTCTCATCACAACACACGTCGCTAGGGCCCCGCGCGTGTAACAGTTTGGTTAACCGCATCCCATACGCATCCGCAGACTTCTTATCCGCGTCTGAGCAGCATCCGCTATGTTCTTAAGCGCCGTTCACACACTTTCTGTCGAGTAGGACCGAGAGCGACAAGACCATTATTTAAGCCTCTTGCGACGGCGTAGGACCGGATGCGCTGCTGCGGAGCAGGTCCCACGCCGTCGCAGGAGGCTTAAAAACCGCTCTTGTCTCCTTCGGCCCTCCGCAGTTGCAAGTGTGTGAACGGCGCTTTAAAAGTGCCCAGAAGAGTTCTCTGAGATCGTCCAAGTATGGCGGTAACTCACTTTGTTGGCTCTAAGCATCCTCGAAATCTTTAAGTCATGGCGCTACGTAGCCGATACTTCTATTAAAAATGCAATCAAAAATCGTAACACACCGAGATCATCGACGGCGAATGGAGAAGCATGTTCTAATACCACACTCTAAGAAAAAAGGCCGTACCCTTATGCCTTTTATCACATATATAAGACACTACAAAACTTCAGTTGAAGGTACAGCGCACTGACTTCGAACTGACGGCCCCAACTTTTACAAGGAAATTAAGAACAATTCGATATCACATATTTAACAGATAAAGTACGTTTGAAAGGCTGCATAAAAAGACAAAAAAACAGGTTTTTCAGAAGGGCCAAGAAAACCCCGATTACTTGTTTTCCGTCAATCACAGCTATATTAGCTATTTAATTAAGTTGTACAACTGGGCTATCCAGGCGCTCATGAAAGTTGGTACCGTTGGTTAAACCTGAGTGCACTGTTCGTCTAACTGAAATTTTGGGGCGTATTATATGTGACAAGGGGTGTAAGAATATACCTTATTTTTTTTAGAGTGCAGTACAAATGTCAGCCAATAGCAAGCGAAGGAACTTCGCGCCTCCGACCGGTGGAACCGCGGAGTGATATCTCAAATACGCCTTTACTCGTTGCCCATACAGCCCGGGCCACGATTCAACCCAGAGAGCGCGCACTGGAGAGCTGGCAATTGAACAGATTACTCCCGCAAAGGACAAAAGAAAAAAAAGTACGTTGTTTTTAGACGATTGTTGCAGCATTATGTTTCCTATACACGAGAAAATATTTTTTCGACTATACTCTTTATTAGCTCTTATAATCTACGAAAGCATACGCTTTTTGAAATAACAGCGTCTGGAATCTCAATGAAATGTCACGTTTTCATTGGTCACATGTCGTCCTGTCTCCAGGAACAATGCTCCTGCCATTCCCAGAGATGACCTCGGTGTGTTCGATCTTTGGTCGCTTTTTAATTCAGAAATCGGCCGCGCATCGCTATCATTTGTGGATTTCTAGGACGCTTAGAGCTGGCAGAGGGAGTAATCGCCATATTTAGGCCATCTCAGAAACTCCTCAGGGCACCTTTAAGCAATTGTACCCGAATCCGAACCGCGTCCACAGATTTCGAAACCGCATTCGACCTTAAGTCTGCGCATTCGTTTTATACCATAAAATCAAGCATGAAAAAAAAAAAAAAAAAACGCATCTTAATGGTATCTTATAGGTCGACTGCTTACGTTTCTATAAAGAGCTCTTCGTGTCAGAACATGGTTAAAGTCATTTTATCATATGCTGTTTTATCGTATCTATAAAATAAGCGATGATCCTTCTTGAAACACTTCGCATCGCAGTTTATTTTTTATTCTTTTTTTATTGCTTTGTAAAATTCACTTCAAGCAGAGAGGTATTTTATAAACATGAAAATTAGCAAAGAACAGACTAATAATGATGTGTCATTTTATTTAGGCCAAGCAAAAAAAAAAATGGGAGGAGAAAGTCGCTCACTCACCGTAGCAAGTACCCCTCTGCTCGTGGGAAATTATTACAATATTCAATAATGGCACCACCCTCTATCGGTTTCAGCCTTATACATAAACACTCAATTGCATGCTCATAACCATATACTTAAAAACCACTTAGTGGCAACTGCCAAGAAAAAAAAACGCACACACACGCAGCGTTTTACTTGTCGAGGTTGCTGTGCACACGAACAGAATATCCTCAACATGGACAGATTCAGAATGGTTCGCCTCTCTTAAGTTAATACCCGCTAAGGAGACGGTTGCGTTTTTCAAGCTCGCTCCCTTGAATTAATATTTTTACTCTTATCAGTCGGTCTGAATAGTTGGAACTCCAGATATCCTTCGTAAGTTGACTGCTCCTGTTCACGGTGTGGTCTCCCGCACCGGGCTTTTTCCCGGTGCACTGTAATCGACCTGGCTATGTCTTCCGGGCCACCCTCTCAACACTCGAGTCATCGCGTCTCCACCGATCAGTATAGTCTGTCTTCCTCCATCTGTGGCAGCTCAACCGCTGAATCAGAAGACAAGGACTCGCCCATGAATACCGCTGAGGACATCACTCCAGGTCAGCAACGTGCCACAACCTCTTCGCGTCGAGTCATTGTACCAACCAGTGACATAGACCTTTCTGACTTTGACGAACCAGAATGGAAAGATGCCAAGACAAGAAAAAAGCGAAAAAAGACTAGCCTTAATTCGAGCCTAAGTGCTGAGACAGTCTGCAGTGCTGCAGTAGTGCCTGAAGGGCTTACTGTCGTATTCACGCCATTAGAGGAGGGCCACGTGGTTACGTCACTTAGTAGCCTAAAACTCTCCCTCGCTCTAGAGAACATGTTCCCTGAATGTATCTTGGAAATCAGGTTCAACAACCGCCTGAATCTCATTGCTGTTGACGTAAGAAACGGACAGACGACCCGTGGGCTGCTACGATGCACGATGCTCTGTGGAATCAAAGTCAGAGCGTATGAGCCTCTCCCCAGACATTGCGCCACAGGTGTAATCAGGGACGTAGACACCACGCTGACTGACGAAGAAATCGCCAGCAACCTAAGGTCCCCTGAAAACAGAGTTGCTCGTCTTCGACGACTAGGCAAAAGTTCAGCGATCAAGATCTCCTTCTGTGGATCGACGTTGCCAAGCTACGTTTACCTCGGTCATGTCCGGCATGCAGTTTCACAATTCCAAGAGAATCCACTTCAATGCCGCAAGTGTTGCAGCTATGGACATCGAGAGGCAACCTGCAAGCGCAGCCCGGTGTGCAAACGCTGCAGCGGCACGCATGAGGACAGAGACTCCTGCTCTGCTCAATAAAAGTGCATCAACTGCGGCGACGCACACTCGGCTACATCACCATCCTGTTCAAAATGGTGGCAGGAAAAAAAGGCGAAAAATTACTCCAGACAACATGGGGTCGATTTCCGCACTGCCAGAACTGCACTTCATGAATCCGGATGGCCGGAGCTGCCTAGAAAAAGCGAAGGGCCTTCTTCAACTGCGCAGGACACTTTGGCTATCATAACTGAGAACCAGGTGCCAGAGAGGCCTACATAGGCTGCACTAACTAAGGTTCCAAAGAGTAACAAAATAGAGGCACCTCCGACTAAAAAAGGGCCTATTTCACCTGACCTAATCCAACTCAAAAATCCGACAACGTCAGGAAACTCAGCCGCCGATCCAAGAAAGCGAAGAACACCGAAGCGTAAGACTCCGTCCGTTTCAACTGACACAGCTCCAAGCAAGGGGTGGATTCCGAAGCTTCAAACAGCAGCAAACATAATCTGCAAGCTTTTGGAATCTATTGACGCAGAATGGGCCCGCAGCATACTCACAATTCTTCAAATGGCCCTTCCCCTTATTAGATCATTGTAAATGGCAACTGCCGCGCCACATTCCTCTTCAGAACTCACTGTGGCAGTGGAATTGCCGTAGCCTCCGAAAAAAGCGCGGCAGCCTCATACAGTATCTTCAATCGCACGCTCCCCCACCCGACATAATCTTTCTACAAGAACCTCGCACCCTTCCTAATCTTCCTGGATATGTGACACATGTGGCACATAACGATCCCAAACAGGACCACCTTGTGGCCACCCTAGTCAAACGTGTTCACACCGCGGTAGACTTTACTTTAGACAACCCGGCCGTTCCACATGTCCTACTTGAACTCCTTCCCGCCTCCCCACGCAAGCGTAACACCCAACCTCTCCGCCTACTCAATGTCTACAGCCGCCCCCAAGACCGCTACGCACGGTTTGATACGCTGTTTGAAGCTGCACGGCGCAAGGATTGCGCAACATTCATTGCAGGCGACTTCAACGCTCCTCATCCCACTTGGGGCTACCCTCGCGACACACCTAAGGGGCGCAAGCTACACATTTTGATCCAACAGCACAATCTCACTCTACTTACTGATCCATCAACACCTACACGTCTTGACACCAGCGTTGCACGGGACACGTGTCCTGACCTCACCCTGTACCGAGGCACAAAACCCTGCACCTGGCACAACCTTGAGGAGCAGCTCGGCAGTGACTATTCCATTCTTGTCACCCAAATCAACACCAAAGACTTCGCGGGTGAGGCACGCAAAATCCGCATCACGGACTGGCCTGCCTTCCGCGCATCTTCCTCTTCTACCTTGCCCGACACACTCACTGATTGGGTGCAGACACTGCAAACCCGGCTAGACCGACACACGCACACCCTTACCACCACTCCCGATGCGCCGGATATAGACTACCACCTTCTTCACCTATGGGAAGCGCGCCGCGGTCTAACCAAACGGTGGCGACGTCAACGACACAACCGGAAGCTCAAACTACGCATTGCACAACTCACTGTAGATGCTGCTACCTCTGCTGCCAACCTCACTGGTCAAAACTGGAATACGCTGTGCGACAAGCTCAATGGTACGCTCGGTACTGCACGAACATGGTCCCTACTCCGTCATCTAATACAACCAGGCCAAGCCAAATCGGACAGGGCCAAGGGCATTTACAAACTTCTCCACGCCACTAACCTAACAGACTCCGAATGCCTCACACAGCTACGACAGCGTTATCTTCCCCCTCCTGACACCCCACGCTACGCGGACTACACGGGTCCCCCCAACAATCTTCCTTATCTTAAAGCGCCCATCACAAACATTGAGATTCGCGCTGCACTCACCGACATTCGCCGCAACACATCTCCTGGTTCTGACAAGATTCGCTAGTCTCTCCTGTACATCCTCTCTGATTCCGACGCCACTCAACTTACTATGTACTTAAATGAGGTGTGGGAGTCAGGTACCCTTCCCAAGGAATGGAAGGAAGCCACAGTCGTTCTAATTCCTAAACCTGGCAAACCCCTCTCCTTGGAGAACCTGCGCCCGATTTCCCTTACTTCATGTCTGGGCAAACTGCTCGAGAAGGTCCTACAGCTTCGTCTGCACAAATTTTTTGCCGACACCTCCACCCTTCCCCACACCCTCTATGGATACCGTAGTGGTATTTCTACTCAGGATGTACTGCTCCGCCTCAAACACGAAGTTCTAGAGGCTCCAAGCACTGCTCAATATCGCGCTGTCCTTGCCGCAGATCTTAAAGGAGCCTTCGACAACCTGTCCCACGACCTGGTCCTTGAACAGTTGGCAGCCACTGGCTGCGGAGCGAAGGTGTACAATCACATCCGCAATTTCCTCCGCGACAGGTCTGCCAGCCTCGTTTTTGGTCACCTTCGCTCCCCCTCCGCTCCGGTGGCAAACCGACGTACTCCGCAAGGCTCTGTACTCTCTCCCCTCCTGTTTAACCTTGCTATGCGTGGTCTCCCTCCCCTTCTGGATGAGATCTCAGATGTCAGACATGCAATTTATGCAGATGACATTACTATCTGGGTAACGAGAGGCTCCCTCGGACAAATAGAGACTCAGCTACAAGCCGCTACTACCATCGAGCAATATGCCCGGCGTGGGGGCCTCACATGTTCCCCCACTAAGTCGGAGTTACTGGTCGTGACAAAACACGCTCGCGGACAAACCGATCTTCCCTTCACCATCACACTAGATGACAAACCCGTCCCGCGTAAATCGGCCATACGGGTGCTTGGCTTCACGTTGCAGTCCAACACTAAGGCAACACAAACCCTTCACCAACTCACTACCCAGTGCAACCAAATCATGCACATGCTTCGCCGCGTCTCTAACCGCCGAAATGGCCTTAAAGAGGCTGATGCCTTGCGCCTTGTCCAGGCCTTAATTCATACACGTCTACTCTACCACCTACCGTACCACAACCTCACCCTGACCGAGCACAAACGTATGTCTACCCTACTACGGAAGGCGCAGAAGCTGGCGCTCGGTCTCCCCGTTCGCACAGCCACCGTCTGCTTAGAGCGGCTTGGTGTGACCAACACCCTGGAGGAACTTATAGAAGCGCATGAGGCTGCCCAGTTGATGCGCTTGCGCTCGACGGCTCAAGGGCAGAGTCTCCTTGCCACCCTTGGTTTCCCACCCTGTCCTGCTTCCTTCAGCGCTGCGGGACTCTCCCCCGCTGCTCGCGCCAAACTCATTGTGGCTCCTATTCCCCGCCATATGCATCCTACCCGTCACTCGGCCCGGCGTGACCATCGCTCGCGCTACCTCCGACGCGCGTATACTGAAGGCTGCGATACCGTTCGTGCCCTCCTTACGGACGCCAATCCGCAGGATGCACGCGGGGGGATCACAGTCGTCGTGAACAGTGATCACAGGCTGGTCCACGCTGCCACGGAACGTGGTCTCACCGACGTGTCCCTCCTGGAGGAGCGTGCGGTTGCCAGGGCAATCCTTTCCACCTCCACACTTTCCTCTTCCACGCCCACTCACATTCTGACTGACTCCCAGACGGCCTGTCGCCACTTCCTTTATAACACCCTACATCCTTTCACTGCGTCCCTACTCGACTCTTTCCTATCCTCCACCTCCCACACTTTTCGGTTAGTCTGGGTGCCTGGGCATGCAGACATCTCTGGTAATGAGTGCGCACATGCGCTCGCCCGAGAACTCTCAAACCGGGCACCTGGGGAAGACTCTGCTACCATCCGACCAGCCCCTTTTTCATACACGACTCACCTAGCTGAGCTACGCCTTGCTCGACAACATTATCCTCCTCCTCAGCCTTCCCTTACTCGCAGACAGGGCGTCCTATGGCGTCAACTCCAAACCAACACCTTCCCGACGCCCCTTTTCTACTCATACGTGCACCCCTCCCGCGGTCCGCCTGAGTGCCCGCACTGCGGCGATCGTCCTACCCTTCTCCATATGGTCTGGCAATGCCAAGCCATTCCCTCTGTCTCGCCTCTTCCCAACCCCTCCCCCACCTCCTGGGAGGAGCGGCTGACCGATGACACGGCCACCGGCCAGCGATGGCTGGTAGACCGTGCCGAGTCGGTGGCCGCCACGTATGGGGCCCCGGACTAGGGGCTCCAACTGGGTGTTCTAGAACCCATACCTGCAATAAAGTTTATTCATTCATTCATACCCGCTAAGGAGAAGTCTTTCTTCATTGGTGCACTTCATGCTGATGTGGCATGCATGAACTGTGCTACAATACTAAGGTAGGCAAACTCGAGCTGGCGCAAGTTCCGCCACTCCAGAAGATTGAATTCAGTCTACTCGATCTATTAGTAGGCAGAGTTGACGGTAACGCGTTGGAAAGTAAAGGCGTTACCGGTAACGTTTGAGTTTTTTTCAGTAACGTAGTCGTTACCTTTACAAAACAGTAACGGGTAGCGTATACTTACGTTACGTATTTCGAGTAGCTGATAACGTAGTTACTTTGCTCGTTACTTATTCCTCCGAAAACCTGAAAAGGTATGCTTAAATATTTTTTTCGTGTTCCTACACTTCGTTTTATCTTATCACAGAAGCAGCCGACGTCGCCAGCTGATGGGATGAATAGGATGGCGTCAAAAGGGCACCATCGTGGTGTTCGCCATGTTTCCGTACGTGTTGTATCATCGCTGAACCAATCACAAACTTAAAGGGCTGCTGAACCGAAATCTGGATTCCCCAAAACACGCGGCAAAAGCGTGCCGCGGGATGCCACAAACACCAAAACATCACTCATACAGCGATATCTCGAACGGATGACCGTATTTTTCAAAAAAAGAGGCGCATTCGGCAGGAATGTTGACGTCATGTTTCTCCGAGAAGGAGAGGGAACGGCCTCGCGTCTTCCTCGCCTCGCGGCCTTGAGGGAGCGAAGCGAAGAGAGGAGGAAACTAGGTATCTTGACGGTCACGGGCCTCGTTCGTCGGCCTGGTTCAATCTCGACTTCTGTTGTTCCACTAAGTTTAGTGAGGAAAATAGATTGCAGCATATGTCACGTGATGTCCATGTTTCGCTAAATTTAGTGGAGAAACTGAATTGGTGTATTGGGTCACGAGACATCGAATTTCCCGCTACATTTAGCGGGAAAACTGCATTGGTGCATAGACCACGTGGCTTCAGTTTTTGTGCTAAATTAAGCGGAAAATGTTCCTCCAAATTTAGCAGGTGAAGCAATCCAGGCAAGATTCCACATAGAGAGAAATCTGTGGTCAATACCTTAATTTTGCTATCGCAATAAAAGTACGCAAAAGTTACCTGTGTTACTTTTTTACCGGTAACGGTAACGCGTTCCTTTTATATCCAGGTGAAGTGGGTCGGTAATTCTTTCCTTTATTTTGCAAGTAACGAGTAACCTATTTAGTTACTTTTTTCGGTAACGCCTGCAACACTGCTTGTAGGCGAAGAAGCCACTTTCAGGCTCCTACTTTCTTGTAGCTCGTTTTGGGTCTCCTTTGCCCTAAAGAACGCTTTCCCCTTTTTCCCTGCAAAACAAGAAGGGGCTTTTTTAGGACGACTGTTCCGCCTGCATCTTTTGCTTCTTCTATGGATAGCAGTTTCGGCGAGACGAAACGTCCTGAGAAGAGCCTTGGAGATAATCAAATCATTTTTGGCGTAAACAACAATTTTATCCCCGATTGGAACAATTTATTCAAGTGAGCAGTTTGCTCCTGCAATAGATTCGATGATGCACCTTCATAGTAGCACTCACTTATTCACTCTACAATGTGCGGTCGCACGAGTTCTTGGGCCGCCGCGGCAAAAATGTAAAGGAGTACCCGCGGCTATCCGCATCCCATCCTCAATCCGCCGATCTGATTCATTTTTATCCGCATCCGCCACTTTACTGCAGATATCCTCGGATGATCCGCGGGTAATGCGCGGATATACAAGGCTCCACACATTACTTTTCAAGAAATTGGTAGGTTGAAATGCAAGTGCTCATTTTTTAATACCGGGAAAGATGTCAAGTAAATACACGCCTGCTTATTTTAATACGAACTACACGTCCACTCATTTTTGTAAAAAAATTAAAAAAATAGTAGCGAGTCGTCAACGAGTTTTAATAAAATTCCGGACAACTCCCCGACCCCTAAACAACAAAAAAAAATTGCTTCATGAGACTATTTAGGCGAAACGTCACGGTTAATAAACAGTTTTAGTATAGCGCTGTTTGCTCTTACGTACGCAATACGCAATAGTATAGCGTACGCTAAAACGACCCGCTCGGACCGATTTTAGTCGTGCGTTACGTTTCCGAGTGAACACCTCGCATGATCTTGATTAAATTTGCCAGAGCCGTGGGATTCCGCGTGCTTATTGCGCCACCATGCTCCTGATAATAAATATTGAAAATAAAAACGTGTCAAATCATTTTATTCCAAGTTAAACCAAGCCGCAGCTGCCTCGTCCAGCGCGCTTTTCTGCGGATTACAGAGGCTACGGGTACGAGTATAGCCAAATTCGATCTTGGAGCCTCCGTCACTCGTCCCGTGGAAACGGCACTTTTCATCAATGCTATCGCGGAATGAAATCCATGATGTCCAGTGCATAGCGAGAACTTCGCTGATTTCTTGAAAAGTAGTTCGTCCGTCGGCGATGAACTGAGCGAATAGGCCTAGCGTTGAGCAGATCGCATGCAGCGTTGACGCACATTGCGAGCGGTGAACACTTTCATTCTGCACTCCCTCAGCTGTACTGCGATCTGATTCGACCGCGGTACGTCCCGGAAAGGATCGCCGCGCTGAAAACTACGTTATTTCACCGTTCACGTAACACAGCAGTTCGAGAACACCACGACACCCTTGCTGCGCCAGTCGAGGTAACCGCCATCTTGAAATTGACGCTATCATTGAGCCCAAGAACTCTCGAGAGCTTCCCGCAAAGCCCGCAACGCATCATCCCCAGCGTTCTGTGCGTACGCAATACGCTAGCCCCTCTATTGCGTTCTGCGCATGCATATTCACGACCCGCAATTTCCTTGCGTACGCAAAGCTATGGCAATACGGTCCACTAAAACTAACTATAGGGAATTGTTGTAGACCGTTTTTCTCCTCAGCTACGGTATCCCTGAAGAAAATGCCGCCGCTGCGCATGCGCGCCGTCAGCTTTGTATGCATAGTTCAAGCTCTTGTGGCGGATTACGGAGCGCTATCCGAGTGCTTAGCGGGCTGCGGAAACGGTCTACTACAATTCCCCTGTTATTCCCTCCCCGATCACGTTATAGCGTTATAGAATAGGGGGTGAGAATCGTACTTTGGTATGGTGGAACTTAACCCGAGACTGGGGTAGAAACAGAAACTTAAAAGTAGAAGGGACAGAGACAAGTGAAGAAGAGAACGTCTCTGTCTCTTCTACTTCACTTCACTTCACTTGTCCCTGTCCCTTCTACTTTTAAGTTTCTGTTTCTACCACAGTCTCGGGTTAAGTTCCACCATGGTAAATATCCACCAGCTCGCCTGCACTTTAACCGTTTTTTCATTAATGGTACTTTGGTCTTGTGATTCGTTTGCGACTTCAAATTACACAGTTTCTTCCGTGACATTTTAGTTCAATTTTACCTACCGTTTCTGTTCTGTCGTGTTTCAGGTTTATCGCAACTTTGCGTTTATCTCAATCTCAGGGATTTGACCGCTTTGGCACTTTCACCGGAAGAGAAGTTTCTCCGACAGTCTCTCCCTCTGTTTACTGATGATCAGGGCTGGCTTGCTAACGCTTTTTAACAAAGGTTGTGTGAAAATAAGCTCTGTCAGAGCCACGGCACGAGCTGAGTGGCACTTGAATCGCGGCTCAACACGCTCACGCTCCTCTCCTTTCTCAGTGAGTGTTAACGAAGTTCTTGGCCTAGAGACTTTTCTAAAAAAGGTCTCCTAGCGGGTACCATTTTACAGCGTTAGTACGTGTTGTGCGCAATTGACTCGCTTTCCGAAGCAACGAACAGGCGCGTGCTGGAATGAGGAGACCGCACGCTGGGCGGAGGACTTGCAAATATTGGAATGGTGTACACAGCGTGCACGTATTTTACCTTTGAGATGCTGACGCCGACAAGGGTGCCTTCATACACACACGCACTTTAGCTTGAGGGGTGACATTTCAACCATTTTTACACCAAATCTTTTTTTTAATGTCTTTTAAAGTGCTCGCAATTCGGTGTGGCTCAGCTCAATCGCGTAATGCTTCGACGACATCTTCGGGCTTCTAACTCCAATTCCTTCAGACCCTGTCCCCGGATGGATATGACACAGCAATACTTCGCTCTCGGCAAAAGGGTTTAATTACTTACTTATTGCATGGGGGGGTTTCGGGATCGGGGAATGATCATCAGCGAGGCCCGGGGAGAGTCTGCTGTCACTGCAGCTGCTCCAAGTCGCAGCGGTAGTCGTCCATACCGCGACATGGGGACGTCGTCTTCCAAGGTCGCAGTCCGATTCGTCCGTCGAATCCGCCACTCAACATCTTGCCCGCAGTCCCCGCACTTCCCCCCCGCGCCATCGTCCGTTTCCCGTCGACTCCCGCGCCAGCGTCTTCCTCTCTTGTCGCAGCTGCACCATCCTTCGTTGCCCTCCGCCCGAGAAAGCCGCCGTCCGAGAGAGACCCCCTTTGTCAGGCTTCCCCTTTTCAAGCCTTCGACCCTTTGGTCTGGGAAGCCAGTCGCGTGACGTCAGTTGGCTTAGGGGAGTGGTCCAGCCACTCCCCTAAGGCAACGTGCGCGAAGCCATCGGGCTGCACCCCCCCCCCCCCCCCCCCCCCAGGCATGACGCGCTAAGCTTCTGTCGGTATTTGGGGCCCGAAGGGTCGGCGCGGGGGAGGGCAGCCAGATCTCCCCTGCTCACTCCCCTCACTCAAGGGTTGGACTCCGGGGAGCCCGAGATTCCGTGGTCCCAAGGACCTCCGTCAGGGAACTCCCTCAGCTAAGTGTCACCTATGATGACGAGCATCCTCGATGATAACGGCGGTGGCATCGGACCAGGTAGGTCAGCGGTGAACGTTCATTCACTGGGAGGCCCGCGACCGACGGAGCACGTCCACGAATTTGTCCGGAGTACCACAGATCACGACACGCACGGGCAATCAGGCACACACCACACGCCGGCTCTTAAAGTTCCCTTCCGTCACAAACATTTCAGACAGCGAATTGCGCGAAAACGAATACCGGCACGCTATATCAAATGGCGTGACGAAACCAAAACCTTTCGATCGTTGGATATGCCACGAAATAAATACAAAACTTTTTATTTCAATACTCACAGGTGTGACGTTCTCATTGAGAACGTCACGCTACACGTTCGAAAGGTACGTAAGAGGAAAGTATTCCTCAACTAAAAAGTATGAGCACACTCTATATACTCAAATCGTACATACGCCCACTAGACAACGTTTGCTCCTATGAAACTCAACCGCATTCTTTTGAAACAACAAAAAAAAAAACGATCTACCAGAGCCTCAGAACCTCACACCTCTGATAACAATATTAATCTCCAACACACTCGCGAAGAACACACAATAACTCAAAAACTAACAATAACCTTCCGTAAGACAGAAACGGCCACAAATCCTGCACCGTTTGCGAGGTGCGATTCAATATAGCTACAGAAAAAAAAAAACACACACTGCCAACAGCTGCAATCACTCAAAACGGGCACTCATGCACTCGGCGTTCACGACACCCGAGCTAAAAGCACGCTACGGCCAAGCGACGCAGCACGCCATCATCAGAAGGGATAATCACCTCACTGAGAGGCTGGTGTTCCGTGGTACCGGCCACTAATATTAGTACAAAGGGAACAGTATCTAGATCGTGTGAAGAGCAGATCTCATTGGACAGCCTATTTACATTGACTGTACAATGAGATATGCTATTTACAATGAGCCGATTTACATAGGCCGTAACGTCTGGGCATGGTCCAGATGTTACCGCTTCACTGCTTGGAGGTGACCACCCAACAGGAGCGACGAGCGCGTAACAGCGGTCCGCACGGAACCCCGGACGGGCTCAACAACCGCGACAAGCACATCGACGCACGTTAGAGTTCTCCCCCGGCCAAACCTCGACACCGCATAATTAAAAAGTCTTCCAGCTGATGTCAAGGCCGGCCGGGATCGAGCAATAAAAGTACGCAGTCAACGCGCCTCGCGACTCTTCGACGTTCTCGATCCGAGCAACGTGCCCTTATACTAACGCAGTAGGTTACGCACAAAGCTCGCCCCCAACCAAGTCACCCCGCCGCAAAACTGAAAAGTCTTTCTGCGACTATAAAGAGAGGCAGGGTTCGAACAATGCAAGTATCCCACACGCGCACCTTTCAACTTCGCGCAACGAGCGCGACACCGAAATGCCAAATAATCCAACTAATCAATCTTGGAAATGGACGAGCTAATAAACTATGCTTGTTCTGCATAAACAGTTTCCGCAGCGTCGAGGTGTCTACCGCCTTTACCGCTCGATAACAACACCCGCTACCTATTCATGCAAAAGCTGCAGTTTGTAAAGAGACGGACCGACCCAACGCACAACAGTTATAGGCCACCGATGGCCATGTCGCTGCCATAATTTCTAGGCTTCCCGGGCACGTACCCGCCGACGTGAACCGTACACGTTTTCCCGGGCCAACCGTGCATCTGTACAGGATAAAACCAAATACTTTACTAGGGGGAATACATTCCACTCTGCTCATTTGCATTAGACAGAACGCCTACAGCGCCGAGTCCAGCCCTGACGGAGTGGAGGTCCGCGTCAGTCCACGCGCAAGTGCACGTGGATGTTCGCGGTGGTGTCGTCTCCGATTCCAGTTAAAGCCCTTCATGTTTCAAAAGTAGCGCAAGGTGCGTCGATGCACGAGGCACGCGGAACGTGCGGCTCTTGCGAAGATCATGGCGGCACAGTGCAGCAATGTATTTATAGCGAACCACTGAGCAGTAACTGAGCTAGGCTTTAGACGCCATGTTTAGAAGTGGCGCGCGGCACGTGTCTCGCGCATTTCCACAACAATGAATTTAGTATGTAGAACATCAATATCATCGATAGCCGAGACCTCCCCGACGACAGATGGCTCTCGCCAAGCCCAGAAAACCTGTCCGCGCCGAGGCTATCGTATTTGAGAGGAGTGGAATGTATTCCCCCTAGTAAAGTATTTGATAAAACTCTGAACAACTCGTCACATCCTCGCAAGACCGCCACTCCCCTCGTGCAGCTCTTCACTGCACGAGCACAGCTCTTTCCCCCCACAAGTTGTCGCTTCTCCCCTAAATCTATAATTTCACTTTAATCGAGGTCTCTGCACGACCAATTACGCTCTCTACGACCTTGTGTCCCGACGCGAACCCAACCACGGCCGAGATGTGGCGGTGTGGGGATCCGGAACCAACTGTGCGCACAATTAAACGGAATCAACCTCACGACTCTACAACCAGATACGCACGGGTCATGCCCATCGCGTCAGACTGGACTCCACGGAGCATTTCACACACACAGCCACTGATAAAGTGAAAACGGAAACTCTGTGGTTTTCTGGAATCCGATGTCTACGCACCAGACATCACGTACCTGGCAACGTTTAGGAAGCTTAGCCCCTAAGTGTAGCCTGTGGCCACAAGGTACTCGTTCAAAGCGATTTGGTTGGAGCCACAAGAGCGCATCCGTACCTTGAAACGCTGTCAACTATCGAAGCTTAAAACCGCGCTGACAGCTTAAGCAAGGCCAACTGGAAGCTAGCATGCGATCAAATCGAGACGCTAGGCTCCTCCCGGACAAAATGCAATTCGGTATAATAGTTTCCAAATACAATCCGTACAACCGCCATCCGCATTGGGAGCGGTCTACACTCAAAGCCACGCCCTTCTTGCACGTCCGATCGGTAACGAGCGTTGCAAAACATTACATCGATATGCGAGCAAAGGCGGTTAGGCTCATCACATCACCCAGACAGGGAGCTGGCATCTTACCCAGCAGACGTCAACGGCCGGAGGCGTAGGTGGGGTGACGCTCGACGCTACAAGCTTCAAGAAGTGCGGTAATTTCGACGCACACAGTGCTCTTGCGCAGCAGGATTAACCTGCCAGCATCCAACGGTGCGCTGGACAGTCAATACTCGAGGCGCTTCTCGCAACGGGGTTAAGTAAATTCCTGACAGGCTGGGGAAAAGGGTTAATCGTTTAAAACAACGGTCAAAATCCGCGCCTCCTCGTCAGACAGGCGATTATGTCAGGACCTTTGTGCAGCGTTCTCGCCATGAAGACTACCCCCAAAAAGAGTGCGAAACAGTGCCCAATTCAACTGGAAACAGGTTGGGAATCGGAATGCCCGCCTGATGAAGAATAAGGCATCACGTTGGGCGCTAGTTTATGCGGGCTTCTAACTCCGATTCCTTCAGACCCTGCCCACGGATGAGTATGACACAGCAATACTTCGCTCTCGCCAAAAGGGTTTAATCCCTCACTTATTGCCTGGTAGGAGGGGGGGGGGGGGGTTCGGAATTGGAAAACGGTCATGAGCGAGGCCGGGGGAGAGTTCGCTGTCACTTCGGCTGCTCCAAGTCCCAGCAGTAGTCGTCCACACCGCGTCATGGGGACGTCGTCGTCCAGGGTCGCAGTCCGGTTCGTCCGTCGAGTCCGCCACTCAACGTCTTGCCCGCACTTTCCACGAGCCATCGTCCGTTTCCCGCCGACTCCCGCGCCAGCGTCTTCCTCTCTTGTCACAGCCAGGGTTGCCAGGTAGTTTTCTAGCTGCAACCGCCAAAAGCTAGAAGATGTAGCCCAAAAATAGCCAAATGCAAGAGATTTACGTAGCCCAAAAGTAGCCATATTCTACAGAGCCTAAAAAATACTCTGCTCGAATGTGTGAGCTCAATTTGAAGGCACTGTATCTGCATATCTAGGGTTTAGGAGCAGCTTGCAAGGTCTACGACGTCTTGAAATGTATTGAACGCTTTATTTCAAACACAAAAGTAGAACAATTTTTCACACGCGTTTTTGCAGTCACATAGTTATGGCGCACTCGCTCGTGCCCGGCTTACCCGCCTCATACATGATTTCCGTGTTAAAACGGGCAAAAACTTCTTCAGGGGGGTATGTCCGTTCTTCCCAAGGAAAGTAAACTTTACCTAACTTTACATAAAGGACGTTTTGAAGAGTAGGAAAGGACACGTTCCTCCTTAGGCCTGACTTTGCGAGGGACACGTATACTCTCTCCACGGCGGCATTCGACATGGGCAGCGTCGGGAGCGCGATGGCAAGCTCGGATAGCAACAGAAACAGGGCTGCTCCTGTGCATTGATCTTCGCCCTGTTCGGAATATTCAATGTCCCAAATCTGTTGTCTTTTGTTATGGCTCATTGTGCTTTCAGAAACATCCATGTTTCGCGGAAAAGCCTCCTTTGTTATATCCGGTACAGCCCACGTTGTCGGGCGACGTCAAATTCTGCAGGATGTCTTGAGTTGCCTTTAGTATCATTTTTCCTCGGATGAGGTGCTTCGTGTAGGAAGATGGTGGGAAACTCGAGGAAATAAGAGACGCCAGTAGGAAGCAGAAAGAACTTGGAGAATAAAATAAGTCGCAATTAGTACAAAATCGATGTCGTCGGAGCTGAATCTAGGTCACGGTAGCTCACTTGAGCTAATAGGTTCTAGCATCGCGCCCACGAACCTTCACGCATAAGATCCCTGAAATCGGGAATCCAGAAAGGGTGGAGTGTCAATTGGTGTCCATGCTGAAGTGTCTTTTGTACAACTACTCAAGCCAAGGAAAAAAAAAAAAGTTCTGCGTTAGGATTTGAAATAGCCCAAAAATAGACAAATAGCCAACCGGAAAATTTCAACGCCAAATGCATGACAAAGTAGCCCAATTTAGCTATTAATAGCCCAACCTGGCAACCCTGGTCAAGTATTCGGCTGCAACATCCTTCGTTGCCCTCCGCCCGAGATAGCCGCCGTCCGAGAGAGACACCCTTTGTTCGGCTTCCCTTTCCAAGCCTTCGCCCCCTTGGTCTGGGAATCCATTCGAGGGGAGTCGTTCAGCCGTATTTCGTAATGCGCAAGGCCATCCACCCCCCCCCCCCCCCCCCCCCCCCGAGGCATGACGCGTTAAGCTTCTGTCGGGATTTGGGGCCCGAAGGGTCGGCGCGGGGGGGGGGGGGTCGCCAGATCTCCACACATCTTACCGCTTAAGTCACGCGCTAAGTGCGCGTACCACAAAGGATGTCTTCGCCCCTGAGACATACAGAACTGTAGGCACCCCAATGACGGCTTTATATCAGCACCGCTTTGCGGAGCTCTGGGAAAGCCGTGCTGTTCGCTCCTTCTGCTGGGCAAAGGAGCGTTTCGAATGACCGGACGAGCGTTTTGCGAGCCAAGATTCACGGAGATCATGAGCAGGTTCGCTTACCAGCTTCTTCGATCGAATAAAATATTCACAGCGCTTGGTGTTCTAAAGACGAAACCGTGAAAGTAGGTTCACAAACAGGTGATAAAAATTGCCAATAAATGTCACAGATATAATACCGCAGGTTAGGTTTTGATCCAAGCGATCTTTAATGTCCAAATCTCGTAAAACAAAGCAATTTTTATGCCAAAAACCTTTGGCTTTGCTGAAAAAAAAAATCTACGCGAACGCAGAGTGCTTTACTTTGTGACCAAAAGCTCAGGTCAGCACCCAAGGGCATTCTTTCACTTATACCTTAAGTGATTTTGTTTTGTTCAAACCCACTTTCATTCTCACTTTTTTTTTTATCGTTCTTTCTGATCCCACGGAAGGAGCAAGGCCGAAAAAATCCTGTGATGAAGTTGAGAGGCGAATTGGACCTTCGTCTTTTGTTCACCGTTATTTACGGCCACCGAGAGCGCTGTGAGCTCCGGACATCGGTCCCGAAGTTTACGACCCTTCTCTAGCAGCAAAGAAGCTTCCGGATCCCATCCGCTTATTTCTCGGCTTTCCTTTTTTTCTTTTTCTTTTTTCCTGTCCCGAAACGTTTTCCATCGGTTTTGCGCGCACGTCTCTTGATAGTGAAAAGTAAGTGTGTTCTCCGTAATTTATTTTTCGTCGAACAAAATGTTCAAGCAACGAGAAACATGACATTTTTTTATTGTGAATCGTTGTCATTCTTATCGAGATTGCTACCGAGAAAGAAAAATAAAAGAAATAACGACGATGTCTCTTGTTTTACTGTATATGTCTCACGTACTGAAGTGTTTTTTTTTTTTTTTGTTTTTTTTTGATGGGTTAAGTTGTTGCAATTTGATCCAAGGGATGGTTTTGCGCAAAATCGGTACAATGCGGCCCTCATCAGTATATAACTTGCTCTCATAGGCCCGCTTCAGCCGGGGCAACATTCCCAGAAATTTTGGTGTTGCTTGCGAGTTGTTCCCTAGCCTTCCCTGAATTCTGGCGTTGCGACGCGAATTCCTCGGATCGCGTTCTCGATGTGATCAGTAGCGAGCGACTAGCAATCATTTAGATTGTTGGCTAACGTGCGAACACGTACATTATATTCGCTAATGACTGGCCTGGGGTAACGTGGTTCAAAACGAACAAGCAACTCTCACAACTTGAAGACCTTGAAAGCGGCAGCAGCCAATCAGAGACGCGATATTTGCACCTGACACCCCTCTGGTTGTCGTAATGGCAACTCAAAAGTTGGTTCGGTTTTGAAATGAATCGCTTTTGGGAATAAATTGTTTCAGAAAGATGAGTTACTATTCTCAACGCCATTTAAAGAAGTAAGAACATGTTTATAGCGCGTAAGTGTGCGTGTAAATAGCGCAAGAATATCAAAATTTAATGATGATGATGGCCAATCGTAGGAACTCGGTTGATGCGTGTGAACACAGGGGACCAGTGTTGCAAGTGCTGCAACGTCAAGTTACTGGGACTAATTGCTCCGTCTGAAGCTGGCCTCCAGCAAACGGGGCAATTTTTTCGGCAATTTTGGTACTAGCGAGTTGTTTCTCTAGCTTTTTCTAGATCTTGGCGCTACAACACGAATTGCTGGGATCGAGTTCAATGAAACTGGACGAGCAACTCGGAGAACTCGGAGACCTTTGAATCAGCAGCAGCCAATCAGGGACGTGATAATTCCACGCGACATCCCTGTGGTGACGATGATGACAGCTGAAGACATTTAAGGGCATGCTCTTGGTAAACATAGGAACTCACCATAAAAAGTATTAGAAGTGCAACGCCAGCAGTTTTTTTTTTTTTTCGTAAACACCACTTGATTATCATAATCTTTTAAGAATTTCCTCCACGCGTTCTTGGTTTTCTCAGAGAGCACTCTAGCATCTGGTCTAATTTTTCTGAATTTATGCTATAGGAACTAAGTTGGTTCTCATAGGGCTGGTTTAGTTGTATTCATATTCAGATTTGTTTAAAATAATTTTAAATCATGGGACTATTTTGAAGCTCAACTCTGTCCGCAAGAAACCGATTTCAAAAAAGAGGACAGCTATTTAAAGAACAATTTTTTTAATAAAGCTTTCCTAGTTCTAATTAGAGCCTCTTCTCATAACTGCAATTGATTTGAAGCTTACTATTTATCCTTAATATTAAAAAAAAAAAAAAAAACTTATTTTGTAGCAGACGGCACGCACTTGCTCCATCTTTTGAAAGGTGCCTCAAATTCGATGTTGAGAAGTTCAGGATAAGTGGTGTTGACTCTGTCCCTGACGAAAACGATTCTTGTCTACAAATTTTCTCGTGGTTCTTTCTTGTTCTTTGAATAAATCACAATTACACCTGCGGGAAAACAAAAAAAAAAGCGGGAAGCGCGTCACAAGGGTCACGAGTAACTTCTCGAGAACACCTAGCGCGCCTAGTGCAGTGCCTATAAATAAGCTATTCAATGCTGCCCCGCAAGTTCCGACACCATGAAAGGTGCAAATATTGAACTACGTATTTAGCGACATCGAAGGGGAACATTTTCCTTCACTCCAAGATGAACAAACAGTCACCGTTTTAAGATTCCAGCTTTCCAACTTCGCCGGTTGTGTTCTGTCCGCCATCGTACAGGGGCTCGTGATCTTTCGTTTCATCGTTAACTCTACTCGCAGACAACTCACGGAGAGTGTTATGTTCAAAACGCAGTGAATCGACTTCACGGTAAGGCGACAAAAAGCCAATCATTGTGGCTCAGTATGACAATCAAGAAAAGGATCTAACATGGAGTAATATACACAACGTAAAGAGCGGACACTGCCATAAGGCTGTGCGGCTGAAGTTTCACCGCGCATACGCAGCGCCATTCCTCCGCCTGGCGAGGCGCGCCGATACTTGTTAGAAGTACGAGGAGCAGACGACGCGGGAGGCTGGTGCGCTTGTCCGGCTGGCCTCGCGCTTCGTAAAGTAATGTACAGAATGCAAAAGGTACCCAAATGTCTCAGAATCGTATTAAACTGAAAGGTATCCGCCTCCCGAGAAGTTCTGTTTGGTTTCCTGGGAGGTGATTCAAGAAAGATCGCCATAAGCATGAATCGCCAGTTCGGTGGAGGACAGGTTTAATTATTGTTTCTCTATCTTGTCGCGTGATTCAGTAATGCAGCTACGCTTGCTTGTCACACGCGAGAGCATGCAGGGGCTTTGCGTTGCTTGGGGGCGGTAAGAGCTAGCGCCCGTGGGCAGTGTTGTACACGTTCCTCAGAAAAGGAACGAAAGCTCGTTCCTCGTTCCTTCTGATTTTTGGAACGCGTTCCCGTTACAAGTTACATCTGTGAAAAAGGAACTCGTTCCCGTTACGGCTTGTATTTTGCTAATTGTATTTGCTAATTACTATATTTAGTTAAATCAAGCAGAGTTTTTTTTTTCTCTCCTTCCCATTAGTAGTCAATATACGAGTCTGTATGTTGTCATGGAAAGGCAAAAGGAAAAAAAAGAAAGAAAACAAGCAGAAGCAGGGTTTTATTTGTTGATATATTCAAGATAAAAACCTCAGCTTTTAAGTTTTAACCATATTCATGTTTGTAGTGGACGATTCAGACGAGCCGAATGTACTTTTACCCAACATTGTACGAGCGTTTTACAACAACTTCACACGTTTCAATTAAACAAAGTCCCTTGTTCGAACTTAACAACAGTTGTTTCTCAATGTTGCTGTCTACAAGACGAGCAAGTGGAGGAGAGGTTAGGGCTTTTGAAAGGTCAGT
Organism: Ixodes scapularis; assembly: GCF_016920785.2. Classification (NCBI taxonomy): domain Eukaryota; kingdom Metazoa; phylum Arthropoda; class Arachnida; order Ixodida; family Ixodidae; genus Ixodes; species Ixodes scapularis. Next base: position 32,303,940 of record NW_024609880.1, on the reverse strand, counting down.
CTAAAAAACTACACATACTTCTTTTTAAGGTTGGCTTCGTTCATTTTGAAGGTGGGAAAAAAAAGAAAAGAATAAAGATTTTTTTTTGTGTGTGTGCGTGTGTGTGTATCTCTTAAGTGACCAATGTTCGGGATACAAGGGTGCGTTCGATGTCTGGCAATCTGTGACCTTGTTGTAACTGTAGGTCTCGTTATGGAAGTTCACAAGTGGCTGTAGTCGGCCTTAGATTCCTGGGTGTATGAGGATTCGTGGAACCAAAGAAAGTAGATGAGTTTAAAACAACCCTCTTTCTTTGTCTTTTCCTACGACTAAAAGCCTTGCTTTTTGTACCACAGTTTCGGGCACTCAAAAAAGAATCAATGTCCACCAGCTCTCCTGCACCCGAAACTGTTAGCAAGCAAAAACCATAAAAAAAAACTGAGATTAGTAGTTAAAAAGGTAACGAGATCCTGCACTTCGTAAAGATATTGTTTTTGTACTTTAATAATTATCTGTTCAATATATAATAAAAATTGCCCCACTAGACGAAAAAAAGGAACGCCGTTACTCTTTCCGTACCCCTAAAAATGTAACGCGTTCCCGTTCCAGTTCCAGCGATGCGAAATGGAACGGCGGCGTTCCTTCGTTCCTCCTAAAAGGAACGCGTTCCAGGAACGCCGTTCCTTGGAACACCGTTCCGTTCAACATTGCCCGTGGGGCCCGCTATCCGACACTAACGTTCTACGATAAGTCCCTAATGTAATAGCTACAATCGTTCCCAATGGCTGTCTACAAACGAAACCCGAATATGCAGTTACCATTTTTTCTATAAAAGATTTTAAATTAGAGAACCAAGCTCACTTTGGCTTACCCGCCCATTTTCTTCCCTGATGTTAACAAGATAAAGCGGGTAAGCGGCAACAGACTTGGCGAAAAATTAGGCAGATAATCGTAGCCCCTATTGCGTACTGACTTGAACACATAATTGAAAAGAAACTGACGGCTGTATTCAAGTTATTTTTATTTAGTATTAAAATGATGTAGTTAGCCCACAACAGGTATAATTACTTTCCGAAGGCCTCTCAAAATTAGACTAGAACATCACTGGGTCGACCAATTTGAGCGTGTTGGCAATGTTAGATGTTCCTAATGTAATAGCTAGGATGGTTCCCCGTGGGTGTCGACAAAATAAACCCGATTATGCAGCTACTATTTTTTAAACAAGTTTAAACTTGAGAAGTCAGCTCACCTTGCTTACTAGCCAATTTTCCATTTTATAAACTAGTGGAGACTGGGTCGAGAAAACTAGAAACATAAACCGTGGACAGAAAGAGGTATCTCTCATACACGGTTGATATTTTTAGTTTTTTTCGCCTCAGTCTCGGGCGATCCATCCCAATTGTTAAGATACACACCGGCTCGCCTGCGCTCTCACAGTAATTTCTATCAATTTTGTTCCCTGATGCTTACAAAAGAAGGCGAGTAAGCAGCGAAAGACATAAGGGCCAATGAGGCAGATAATCATAGCCCGTATTGAGCACTGACTTGAGCGCATAGTTGAAAAGAGATTTACACTGACGGCCGTACTCTAGATCTTGTTTTTATATTATTAAAATGATGTAGTTGACCTACAACAGACGTAATTACTTTCCAAGAAACTCTACAACATCAAATCCGGACATTCCTCAATCAACCAATAAGAGTGTGTTGGCAATATTAGATGTATAAATTGAAAGCAAAATAAAGAATACGAGGACAGAGCACGTAACAAGGGCCAGTAACTAAGCATTCATGACTGAAATTTAAAATTAAGTAACCTTTTCTTGCAGAGAGAGAGGGGGTGAAGGAATATTGACGATCCTCTCCTGGCACACAGACTCAAGATATATCAAGTTTAATTGTACCTAAACATCAAACAAAGCAAATAATGACGCAATTTTTTTTATTTGTTGTGAACCGGAACAGTGTTCAAAATTATCATACTGCGGCCACATAAAAATAAGTTAAAAAAAGGGGACGCTTAACGCAAATGCAAGTCGATTCCAGATCTCTCTTTTCACTAATAAAATTAAAAGTGGGTTACTGACGCACGTACATGAATTGCGGTTCTACCGCTTTGACGGCAGCGACAGATGAGCGCAAACACAGCAAAGTGTTGCGGCGCATTGTAATTTTTTTTTTTTTTTTTTTGTTGGGCCCACTCAAAATAAAAGCGGAGGTCTTATTGACGTACCGTTTCGGTTTTTCATTAGAACTTGACCCAGTGTTGTGATCAGTCTGTACATGTCTCGTCATTAACTTCATCCGGATGAATTAGAACAGGCATGGCAGGCTTCCATCAGCCGGTAACTCCGAGAACTGACCTGAGTTCAAGGTGTGTATAAAAGAGCGCAGCTGCGCGCAAAGACAATTTAAACAATATTGCATCCTCAACTTAGTCCGAATAGCCCTTACTTTGAAGAGCTAGCGAAACCATAAAGAAAAAGAGCATTTATCTCGAGGCGGATGTTACAGTTGACGCTGTCTCTCACTTGCGAGACACACTTCTCAAACGACAAATATTCCTATGCCGGAATTATTTGCTCCACCCCGGAGACCTGATACACAGGCAACCTTTCTTTCCGGAGGTTCGTTTCCCTAAAAAATGGTCACAGTTTTTTAACGGACAGAAAGCTCCAACGCGGTGCCCGCCATGGACTTCTTCCAAAAACAGACGCGCCCCATCGCGGCGAAATACCACGCAGTGCACTCTGGGAACTAGTTGGCCACTCAGTTTCGGTTTCGAGTGAGCAGCTGCATCTCATGCTATCACGTCGCGACCGAACGCGCTGCTTGCGTTTTCGATTATCTGACTTTTCACGCTCGAGCGATACAAAACAAAAAAAACGGGTTCCCGAAACACCGCATATTGTGCGTGCGTATGCAAACGTAGTAAGTCGTGGCTTAGTCACCTCACCCCACGAGTGCATGTTTGAGCTCAATTTCAATAATCCCGTCTAGTACCAGTGAACTAGAACTGAAATTTGTTCATCTGGGCCTTACACGTATTTTGTTTGCTCAACGGCCGCTTCTTGTTACTTCATTGGGCGAAAAGCAAGCCGCATCCTCACAGGGTATCAAAGTTGAGCCCAGCGTTTACGCATGAACTTTGAAACGCAATAAATTCGACCTCACCACTGCACAAAAGTTACTATGATGTGTTCCTCGTGTCATCATATATCTCCCACTCAAATTTTATGCTGATAAAACATTAACGTTTCGCAAACGCTGAGATCGGCTAGCTGCGACGGAGGCCTAGCGTCCCCTACTCCTCGCTAAGCCTTATTGGACGAGCTTTTACTTACGCCCAAAATCTGTGCCTGAGCGGTGTGTCTGAAATTATTTCGGCACACTCAGGCAGGAAAAAGCAAACACATAACAAATATTATGGCCATTAGCAACCGTCAAACGCGCTTTGAATTCGTTCATTTGGCGCACCAGGGGTTCGTGCCCGTCCTGCGCTCTTGCGGCGCACGGTGCGACATCCTTCACACAAAGTCCCGACTTTTGCCTTCTTAAAGCGGTCTGTACGTGTGAATTTGCCGATATGATTGCAGGATAACTTTACGTGCATACGCGATGTTCAATATTAGGGGAATGCAAGCGGGCGGGGACTTCACTTCGTGCAGTGCTGCGGGCCAGTACAGATAAGCGATAAGAAGTGTGTTAAAATTGAGCTTTTCACTGGCGCCTTCGAGTTTTGCCTCGCATGCTCAAGCATATTAAGAAAAACAGTAATTGCAAGAAGTAATATTTCGTCTATGGACGCACGAAACAAACAAACTTCCTGATCAACAACACTAATGTAAAGGCGCGAGCTCGATGTATGCATACTTATTGGTTGCTACAGCTTGTTGATTCGTAAACAAGCAAGATCCCCAAACTTTGCAGCGTCGAGATTCCCAGCACTGGCTCGTCCACATACCTCGATTGGGACGCTAACAGGAAGGCTCAAGTACAAAAATACAACAAGCACGTGTTAAGACAAGCTATACGTCTCAGGCTTGTGCTAAAGCCTCGAGGTCTGGCCATTTAGGTTAGTTTAGAAACCAGAAATGACGCTCTTGGGACCAGAAAACATGAGATAACGGCCGTAATAGTCCACGCTTTGTGTATAGTTTCTTGTCGACGTGTCGATCGAAACCGAAACCATGCCGCCCTCCTCCCTGGCCAACTAGTTCCCAGAGTGCAATGCGCGCCGTGTTGCATGCAGGGCTTTATGGAAGTAGTATGGGACGAGCGAACGGCTAAGTAGGACGAACTTGGGCCACGGCGCGGCGCCACTGGTATCGCTCCAGCGCGCCCCCTGGCCCAGCCGAACGGTCCCATAGGCCCCAACGGCCCAGCTAGAACTGCGACCTTCGTTTCAGCTTCCGTCCGAGCGCAGCCAAAGCTACGTGTGGCCGGAGCCAGTCACACGCCGGCAATAGGTCACGCGATCTTTCCTGCACTTTTGTATCACTCCGCTGCGCCGCTGGTCGTCCTCGCCACCCGCGCTCGCCGAGTATTTCGTCTGCTACGGGTGTATCAACGATATCCTCTGCTACAGGTTTAAAAAGTGCCCTTTCACGTTCTGAAACTTGGTCACAGGGGATGTCAGTACGTAGGCTGACCGCTGGCATCTGTGTCTGAGCTTTCCACCTGTTTGCCATAGTTTCGAGTTGTAAGTACACGTTGCAAGGTCCCCGATGACTTGGCCGTTGATGTTTCCTTGTACTGTTTGGATATACCAGGGCTCGAAGCGCAGTCCTTTCCACCAGCTTTTCGGCGTTCAATGTGATCGGCAGGTAAAGGAGTGCCCTGATTTCGCCGCGTATCTGAATTGTAGTGGCCCGGACGCTTTGCTTGTTTACAACGCATTCGCGGTACGACGCGGCCGGAGTCTCCTGCCGAATTTGAAAGTAGACATTCATTACGACTTCTCGCGCCTGACGCCCAAACGTGCCTTTGCGAAAGGGCGTTTTGAAGCAACTCGGTGAGGAAAGCAGCGAAGCACATGATTCGGCGATTACGGGAACGAAATCACACAAACAAAACCGAGCGCTGCAGCCGTGTTGCCAGCGGATATACATGTTTTCACCAAACCACATGCATTTACAAATATTAATAGAAACAAACTTCAGAGATTTGATTCCTTTAATTGCAAATCATTCTCAGCAGTACACATCTGGAAAATTGTGCAGTTTTTACGCACAAAACAGTTATTTTAAAAGAAATTACTTTTGTGAACTACTTTGTGGTGCGTAGGAATGCTCTTCTTGAAGTTGCGAACCGTCCCTCAGCCTTTGGCTGCGCTCGGACGGAAGCTGAAAGTATAGCAGCTCCTAACAGGCGGCATTAAGCATAATCTGGTTTCGGTTCCGGTCAAGCTAGTTTCGGTTCCGGTTTGGGCATTTCTGCTCCGGTTGTTCGGTACCTTTCTCCTTCTCTTTTTTCTTTCTCTCTTTCCTCCTCGCCTCCCTCCTTGCTAGACTCTCGGGAGCTCCTCGGCTCCCGGAGTCGCTGTCTTCATTTTTTTTTTTCCTTTTTTTGTTTCCCAGGATTTAAGGTACGTGTTAAGACGCTTGCTCGCCCCAGCCTTTGCAGTGCTTTTTTTCACCTAAGCTGTGCTCCAAATTTTACTCGATCCGGCTCTGGAGTAAAGGTTTCGTACCGTGGTGTTCTTCTTTCGGTTTCGTGCCGTAGGGCCTTTAGTGCGAGCTCGCTGGTTTCAGCAGTGCTTTGGTTGCTCGTGCATGAGCGTTCACACATCTGTTAGCGCACCCACTCAAAGCGCGTGGAGAGGAAGCTCGCGCTGCAGAACTCCCCACTCCTGCCCGTTCTGATCTGGATGAGCATTGTGCCAGCGTGCGGTCGTGTATCTCTACTGCGTGGTCCACGTTCAAGATTCCAGGCCAGCGGTTTGTACCGGACTGGCTAAATTGAGCGTTCATCTGTAGCTGGGAGACAAGTCTAACTAAGTTCTAGACCGTAAATACATACACACAAACCAATTTTAAGTAATGTGCGTTACCTTTATTTGTAAGGGTAATGGTAACGCGTTCCTTTTATTTTGATGTAACGTAGCTCGTTAACGCGTTTCTTTATTTTGAAAGTAAGGTATTTCGCTACTTTTCTTCGGTAACGTCTTCAATACCTTTGGGAGAATGATCACATGACGAAAGATACACGTACGGCTGGTCCAACGAGCATGTAGGTTCCACCGCATTGTCAGCTCAGTGGTAAAAAGAGCATATACCTCATGGTGATCACACTGCACTGCGGAGATTCGTTAAAAAATAATTTTAAAAAAGTCGTGAACGTTTTTTTTTTGTTTGCTCGTTAATCCTTGAGCTATCATATTTCGGGCAATGTATAAAGCCATTTACCCCATGAGTTTAATACACCCTGCGTAGTGATTTCCCGTTCTTTGCAACACGCTTCCTAGGCAATTTGTAGTTACAAAGTAGAAAACAAAAAGAACGAAGATAGACGATACCTTTTGTTTATACACTATGTTGTTCCTGTTGTTTCCTTTCTGTTTTACGCCTAAGGAGTCACGATTCAAAATGCTCGTCAATACAAACTAACAATCTAGGACAATACTAGGCCTAAATCGACTGATATTTGCCGATCTGCAACGCACTTTATAAAGCCAGAAAATGGGTCCTCAGAGAAAGTAAACAACTCAATGCTTATATAACGGTTTTTTTTTTCTTTTTTTTTTTTTTTTCTGGAAATGCTATTACTGCCGTTGCAACGGGGCTTTTGGTGTCTTCGCAGCTTCCATTCTTTCGATCCAGCGAGCTTCTGCGTCCACGGCAGCGGAAAAACAAAGAGCCGGCCATCAGTGAACTGCTCGTTCGGCCGCGAAGGCGCAATGACGCTGGCCAACACCCAGCGAGCCTCACACGCGCAAAAATAGAAAAAAAGACGAAAAAAAAAAAGATTGCTGGAGATAAAGTGAGGCTTAGAGAGGCCAAGGGTTGCTGTGCTAGAACCACCCTCCCGTTGCGATTTTTGTTTCCGGGTCTTTCAAGCCTCGTTTATCTCACCTTTTTCTTTCTCTTTTTTTTTCTTCTTTTTTTTTTATCTCGCTTTATTGGAGCTGGAGGTGCTAAAAGCGAACCGACTAATCCGGCCTGATAACCCGGCTGTTAGCGCATTATCGGTCTTACATCGGCCATCAGAAGCACCTTATGGCGGCTTTTCATCGAGCGCGGGAGGGGGAATGAGAAGCCAGACGGCGCGACTTTCGACGATCCGACTGCTGGCTTTTCTCGCACGAGCGAAGCACCCAGAGATTGTATTTTGATTCTGCGTTCCTTTTCCCCGCGCTAGTTCACGACGCGGTGTGGTACGGTAGTACTCCGAAAAAACACGTGCCATATGGATGGAATGGATAGGTTTTCACCCGAACTGAGTACACCAGTCAAATACCGAACTACGTGGCTCTGTTTTCTGGTGATAGCGAAAACTAACATTCGTGTTGATGTGCGGAGGAGGAGTAGCCCGTTTTCTTTTTGTATTTTCTTTCTAATGCCAAAGCCTTAACTGCCCATCGAGCAAATCGGCGTTATAAGCCTTTGAAGCCGCACCAAACGGCTCCTAAACTCCCCTGTCCCAATGGAGCGAAGCGTGGCTGGCGCAATGGCTAGCGCTTGTCATAGTTTCAAGGAAGCAGGATCTCATTGGCTGCCCCGCGGTGTATTTTCGAGGAACACCACCCCACAGAGAAGCCCTCTCCATGGCGGCGGAGCGGTGCGGTCGCCGGTAGTGGGGACCGGCTGGCCGAAGAGCAGGCAGAGCCCGCCCGGGCGGGCTTCGGAGAGGCTGCAAGGCCGAGATCAGCGCGACGCGGCTACTTCACGAGAGCGCGCGCTCGCCCGTCGGCTTCAACCTCGGCAGATAGCGAAACGTGGCCGTCCACGCCAGTACGCTGCAGACGAACTAAGAGAGACAAAAAAAGACAGTCACGCTTTGGCATTCACAACTCATAAAGAGCGGTTCGATGTCCTCGCAATTTTTTTTTTTTTTTCAATGAGATAGAATTATTAAGCTACTCAAAAGAGGTTTTTTTCTGTCAATGTCACCTCTAATGAAGTCCGTTTTCTGCTAGATTTATCGGAAAATTGATTACATTCGCCCTCCGCACCAATTGAAGTTCCTCACTCAATTTAGTGGAAAATTGACTTCACGTGGCCTATCTACTAGTTTAGGTTCCCCACTAAATCGCACACCTATGCACCAACTCAGGTTCCCCGCTAAATTTAGTTGTAAAATTTACGAGACCTGCGCAGCAATACAGGTTCCCCGCTAAATTTAGCGGAAATTGACGTCACATCACCTCTGCACCAATTTAAGTTCCCCGCTAAGCTTAGCCCGGGGACCGAACAACTAACTCCCCGTGTGTGCAACATTAAATGCTGTCGTCTTCATAGATAATCACTCCTGTAGTTTCTACATGCTTGCCCTCACCATCATAGTTTTCTTTCTTCAATGAACCTTTCTTCAAAAGAACGCGCCATCTAGCAGTTCCTACGCCAGTTATCGACTCCGCCAAGTCAGTTCCGTCAGTCAGTCAGTCAGTCAGTCAAGTCTGTTAAGTATGACGTAGTGAGGTCAGTCATTCTCCAAGTCGTCTACGCATTTTTCCGAAGCTAGCCTCATCTTGCACCATCAGAGGTTGGAAAGCGCAAGCTTTCTTGCGGACCTATGTCGATGCACCCTTGAGAGATTTTTTATCAGACCACAACTTCCGCAAGCTGTTGCCAAAAAGAAAGGTCGTTTCGCTGTGATTCCCTACATGCACAATTCCGCGCACCGTTTAAGATGTGTCGCCTCCAAGTTCTGCACTTGTGTTTTCTTTTTCCTGTCGTATTCGCCTCAAGCAGATGTGCAAAAAGGTTAATAGGCGAGACAGTTCCAGGTGGTGCAATCTGAAACATGCCAAAAAGTTCGTACAGAGTGCGAAGAAAGAAAGGTTTTTTCAATTCTACTATGCTGCGGCAGTCAGTACATTGGGCAAACTGGGAGATGCGTCGATCATCGACAACACGACTTGGAAGCATCGAAGGCTGCAAATGAGTCTTTTCACGCAATCGTCGACTTTCACAGCCGCGGGTGTGATGACTGCACTCCTTATTTCTCTGATACTAGAATACTAGGCGGGCACGACAACAGATTTGGGAGAGAAATCATTGAATCATTTGCCATGGGGACTCGACTCCCCCTCCCCGACAACATTTCTTTACCTTCCTTATCACTGACAAAGACAGAGGTCGAATTCCAAACACCAGAGATAACGAGATTGCTGATGCTTCGTCGTGGCGCTAGTACTTTTCAAACGTTGAAATCATAGTACATTTCTCTTTGGGACTGTCAACAACAATATTTCTGCACCTTTATTATCACTAAGAATGTCAGAGGCCGAATTTCTTGCACCATGTATTATAACTAGATTACTGATACCGCGTCCTGACGCCGACGCTTTTTAAACTTTTATATTTATAGTAAATTCCCTTCCCTTTTTAGCAATGTTGTGCTTCCTTTTTTCAAGAACGTTAAAGCTTTTGGGGGGGGGGGGTGGTATTATAGATTGTGACATTCTATTTTGCTCCTCAATGAAATAAGTCTTGTTTCCATCCTCGTCCTCCATGTTTTATCCTTTCAAGTATTCTTATCATGCTTAAAATATTTCATATTAAATTACAACAGGTGTACAATTTTATATGCGGCTTCTTAAGCAGATTGTAGTTTCTAGACAACCTTTTGTTTGCACATCAATTTGAAAGTTTCACAAAACCAGAAACAGAAGGGGCTAATGATGAAAACCCAGGTGGAAAATAGCCTCTTAAAATGTGGTCACAGCATCGTAGCAGCATTAGGCCAGTTGGTTACCTGTTTAGAGATTCCAGTTTAGCTCACTGAAAACAATATTTCAATCTCTTCTGCTAGCGCATGCGTTCACGTTAAATGTTGAACCTAGCAATTATTTACCTGCGTCTGCTGGTGATTTCGTAGTATGCGTTGTCTTTCATCTAAGAAAGAGCCAAAATAATCGATACGCTGGCTAAGATAGGATATAAAGGTCACAAGCCTACAAATGCTGCAGCTTTCTCTACATTGTAGTCATGCGCGAAGAACTGCACAGGCCTTCTGTATAGCCTAGCCGGGTTTGTTCGCGCATTTTCAGATAGGAACATCGATGCGCGCAGCTAGTGAAAAGTCCATAAGCGAAGCTTATTTTTTTTTATCGTCCTCGCGACAAGTCCGAAATTCTCAGCGACTCCAAGATTCCAAGCCAACGAAAACAGAGCCGAGGTCTCGTTGCATTTATAGTTATTTAAGTGTTTTTCTGGCGGAGCTTGTCATGGGGAGTTGCGGCAACATCACATGTGCGGCACATTCCTGAGAAACCGTGGATGGCAACGCTCCCAGTTTCGGCGTCTTGGTTACACCTTCGAGACTGTTTATCTTTTTTGTGTGTATAGTCGATAAAAGACCTTTCTTGGCGTGTCTTATGTTTCTGGCGCGCGTGCTGCTTTAATGAGAACCCTTCAGGTCAAGGTCAGAGCGAACAGTCGCTTTGGGATTAGAGGTCGATAGTCTTTTCTTTTCTTGACGCCATAGCGTTAAGGAGCTCGTGTTGCAGAAAAGCTGGCCCCGGTTGCGTGGCAGAAAAGCCGGTGTCGGTGGCGCGATGCCAAAATTCTGATTGGTCGATAGGGTCACGATGTCACAGCCACATGAGCACGCGCGGAAATATCGAACAACCCACAACGTTCACGTCAAGCGTGACGTCGGGCGTGGAAAGAAAGTGTGTCAAAACATGACTCGTAATGCGAAACATAATGAGATAAAACAGCGCTGGAAGGTACAAAAAGAAGCGGCAAACCGGACAGGACAGAGAGCGCTGTCCTGTCCGGTTTGTCGCTTCTTTTTGTACCTTCCAGCGCTGTTTTATCTCATTATGTTAAATAACTACCAACTAGCCCAGGTCTCAACCTTATTACATGCAACGCGAAATGGAAGTCGCCGCACGTCTCAAACGATTTCATTTTATAAAGTAATTCATTTGCCTTTATGAACAGTTTGAAGAATTTTAGTTGGGATTCGAACTTGCGACCCTTCGGTTGCGAGCGAGACACACTACCGATCAGGCCAAGCAATTTTTTTTTTCTTTATTGAGGCCATCAAGTGTTTTTCTTCTTTATTGCACTCTAGCCCAAGCAAGCCACACTTGGACTGCGAATGAGAAGGCGATGCGAACGAAGCCCAATCCCCCAAGTTTTTTTATTTTTTTATTTTTTTATGAGCTTAGTTTAGGACGTACTAAAAACAGCCTCGGTATTTATAATTTAACGGGTGCCATTGTGACTGCCAGTTAAAAAGACGCCGGGCGTGATGAGCACTGTGCATATATTTTATCCCTGCGCAGCTGATAAAATTACGACATTAGTTAGTAAGAACGCCGGAAGACAATTCACTAGGTTAGAGGCGGAAAAATTGTGCGTCACACTGCCTCTTTGTTAAGCTGTCAATGAATATACACACACACACAAATATTCTCCACACTTTTAATACATTGAAACATGTCGTCCCAACTGCGATAACTTTGGGCGGAGAGACGTATGCGATAAGATACACCGAACAAGGAACAAATTAACTGGGGACACTGGTCCTATAGGTTTATACACACACAAACACACACACACACGCATATATATATATGGATAGATAATTAACTTGCGATACAATTTTAGTGAAATTTACATAGCTTTTCCGCATTACAAGCTTGTCCAACTAAAATGTGTTTGGTTTTGATGTGGCTTAAATACTCTTGTTTATACTGAAAGTTTTATTTTCAAACATGATAGTAAGTTTTAAAGATAAACTGAAACATTGAAATAAAAAAATCTTATCTTAGTAAACTAAAACGTATGGGAGATCCAAAGGTATAAATGAAAGGGGGAGAGCGCCTTTAGAGCGCGCGACACTTGGGCGCCGACATTAGAGCGCGCGACACGAGGGCGCTGCGACAGTAGCGCGCTTGACACTATATTCTCTTTCATACTTAGCGTGCAACGCTGTCAAAGCTACTGGCGCGAGCGTGGGGCATGATCTCGCTGATCATTTGCGCGCGTTCTCGCGCAAACGACACCATAGATGAAGGCACGCGCTCGCGCCAGTAGCTTTGACAGCGCTGCACGCTAAGTATGAAACAGAGTGTAGAGCGCACGACACGAGAGCGCATGACCAGTTGAGCGCGCGACACGAAAGCGCATGACCAGTTGAGCGCACGTCACGAGAGCGCACGACCAGTTGAGCGCGCGACACGAGAGCGCATGACCAGTTAAGAAAAAATAAAAATAAAATAGGTAGGACTCTTTCTAACCAATTGTTTACTGACATCCGCGAGAAAAAGGGGCGTCGGAGTGGGCTGGGGCATATAGGTACCGGGAAAGTTTGCCGTTGAGTGGCGAAGCGTGTAAACATTTCTTCAAAGTGCTGCGGTGCGCCTCTCGGATATACTATAAATAGTTGATTTTTTGCTATATTTGGTCTATTCTTGACAGGCATTTGGGCTCCGATCTATTTGGTGGCTATTTAGACGTCCCTCGCATAAGTCTAAATGGTATTCTGACGTCGATGTCCGTAATGGAAAATGCTCACCGCTGAAAAAGTATTAGTAAAAAACTAATCGAAGGGAAGCTCAGCGCAATTTTATCAGATGCAGATTTTTACGGTTTTTTGACGGATACCGGAAAACCTCCCCTGCAAATCTCTAATATACAAAATCAAAGGACTAATGAAGCCAGGTCAGCTGCCATGTCTGTTTCTGCGAAAACGCGCGCTATAGATTTTTTTTTTTATGCTCTCAGTTTTTTGTAACGTTTTTTGGTTTGTCACACCCAAACGTTTCGTCGACTCTTTCGCACTGTCATTGCTAAATTTCGCGGCAATAAAGCCCTGTCACTTTTACATGAAACACACGATGCCCGAACAAGTGGTCGGTCCGGTCAGGCCACTCGCGCTGGACTGGTTGTGCGCTCTCGTGGCGGGCGCTCTAAGGAGACGCGAGCTAATGTCGCCGCGCTCTCGAGTCTCGCGCTCTAACGTCGCGGCGCTCTAGTGTCGCGCGCTCTAACGTCGTGGCGCTCTAGTGTCGCGCGCTCTAACGTCGTGGCGCTCTAGTGTCGCGCGCTCTAACGTCGTGGCGCTCTAGTGTCGCGCGCTCTAACGTCGTGGCGCTCTAGTGTCGCGCGCTCTAACGTCGTGGCGCTCTAGTGTCGCGCGCTCTAATGTCGTGGCGCTCTAGTGTCGCGCGCTCTAACGTCGTGGCGCTCTAGTGTCGCGCGCTCTAACGTCGTGGCGCTCTAGTGTCGCGCGCTCTAACGTCGTGGCGCTCTAGTGTCGCGCGCTCTAACGTCGTGGCGCTCTAGTGTCGCGCGCTCTAACGTCGTGGCGCTCTAGTGTCGCGCGCTCTAACGTCGTGGCGCTCTAGTGTCGCGCGCTCTAACGTCGTGGCGCTCTAGTGTCGCGCGCTCTAACGTCGTGGCGCTCTAGTGTCGCGCGCTCTAACGTCGTGGCGCTCTAGTTTCGCGCGCTCTAACGTCGTGGCGCTCTAGTGTCGCGCGCTCTAACGTCGTGGCGCTCTAGTGTCGCGCGCTCTAACGTCGTGGCGCTCTAGTGTCGCGCGCTCTAACGTCGTGGCGCTCTAGTTTCGCGCGCTCTAACGTCGTGGCGCTCTAGTGTCGCGCGCTCTAACGTCGTGGCGCTCTAGTGTCGCGCGCTCTAACGTCGTGGCGCTCTAGTGTCGCGCGCTCTAACGTCGTGGCGCTCTAGTGTCGCGCGCTCTAACGTCGTGGCGCTCTAGTGTCGCGCGCTCTAACGTCGTGGCGCTCTAGTTTCGCGCGCTCTAACGTCGTGGCGCTCTAGTGTCGCGCGCTCTAATGTCGTGGCGCTCTACTGTCGCGCGCTCTAACGTCGTGGCGCTCTAGTGTCGCGCGCTCTAACGTCGTGGCGCTCTAGTGTCGCGCGCTCTAACGTCGTGGCGCTCTAGTGTCGCGCGCTCTAACGTCGTGGCGCTCTAGTGTCGCGCGCTCTAATGTCGTGGCGCTCTAGTGTCGCGCGCTCTAATGTCGTGGCGCTCTAGTGTCGCGCGCTCCAACGTCGTGGCGCTCTAGTGTCGCGCGCTCTAATGTCGTGGCGCTCTAGTGTCGCGCGCTCTAACGTCGTGGCGCTCTAGTGTCGCGCGCTCTAACGTCGTGGCGCTCTAGTGTCGCGCGCTCTAACGTCGTGGCGCTCTAGTGTCGCGCGCTCTAACGTCGTGGCGCTCTAGTGTCGCGCGCTCTAACGTCCTGGCGCTCTAGTGTCGCGCGCTCTAACGTCGTGGCGCTCTAGTGTCGCGCGCTCTAACGTCGTGGCGCTCTAGTGTCGCGCGCTCTAATGTCGTGGCGCTCTAGTGTCGCGCGCTCTAACGTCGTGGCGCTCTAGTGTCGCGCGCTCTAACGTCGTGGCGCTCTAGTGTCGCGCGCTCTAACGTCGTGGCGCTCTAGTGTCGCGCGCTCTAATGTCGTGGCGCTCTAGTGTCGCGCGCTCTAACGTCGTGGCGCTCTAGTGTCGCGCGCTCTAACGTCGTGGCGCTCTAGTGTCGCGCGCTCTAACGCCGTGGCGCTCTAGTGTCGCGCGCTCTAACGTCGTGGCGCTCTAGTGTCGCGCGCTCTAACGTCGTGGCGCTCTAGTGTCGCGCGCTCTAACGTCGTGGCGCTCTAGTGTCGCGCGCTCTAATGTCGTGGCGCTCTAGTGTCGCGCGCTCTAACGTCGTGGCGCTCTAGTGTCGCGCGCTCTAACGTCGTGGCGCTCTAGTGTCGCGCGCTCTAACGTCGTGGCGCTCTAGTGTCGCGCGCTCTAATGTCGTGGCGCTCTAGTGTCGCGCGCTCTAACGTCGTGGCGCTCTAGTGTCGCGCGCTCTAACGTCGTGGCGCTCTAGTGTCGCGCGCTCTAACGTCGTGGCGCTCTAGTGTCGCGCGCTCTAACGTCGTGGCGCTCTAGTGTCGCGCGCTCTAACGTCGTGGCGCTCTAGTGTCGCGCGCTCTAACGTCGTGGCGCTCTAGTGTCGCGCGCTCTAACGTCGTGGCGCTCTAGTGTCGCGCGCTCTAACGTCGTGGCGCTCTAGTGTCGCGCGCTCTAACGTCGTGCCGCTCTAGTGTCGCGCGCTCTAACGTCGTGGCGCTCTAGTGTCGCGCGCTCTAACGTCGTGGCGCTCTAGTTTCGCGCGCTCTAACGTCGTGGCGCTCTAGTGTCGCGCGCTCTAATGTCGTGGCGCTCTAGTGTCGCGCGCTCTAACGTCGTGGCGCTCTAGTGTCGCGCGCTCTAACGTCGTGGCGCTCTAGTGTCGCGCGCTCTAACGTCGTGGCGCTCTAGTGTCGCGCGCTCTAACGTCGTGGCGCTCTAGTGTCGCGCGCTCTAATGTCGTGGCGCTCTAGTGTCGCGCGCTCTAATGTCGTGGCGCTCTAGTGTCGCGCGCTCTAACGTCGTGGCGCTCTAGTGTCGCGCGCTCTAATGTCGTGGCGCTCTAGTGTCGCGCGCTCTAACGTCGTGGCGCTCTAGTGTCGCGCGCTCTAACGTCGTGGCGCTCTAGTGTCGCGCGCTCTAACGTCGTGGCGCTCTAGTGTCGCGCGCTCTAATGTCGTGGCGCTCTAGTGTCGCGCGCTCTAATGTCGTGGCGCTCTAGTGTCGCGCGCTCTAACGTCGTGGCGCTCTAGTGTCGCGCGCTCTAACGTCGTGGCGCTCTAGTGTCGCGCGCTCTAACGTCGTGGCGCTCTAGTGTCGCGCGCTCTAATGTCGTGGCGCTCTAGTGTCGCGCGCTCTAATGTCGTGGCGCTCTAGTGTCGCGCGCTCTAACGTCGTGGCGCTCTAGTGTCGCGCACTCTAACGTCGTGGCGCTCTAGTGTCGCGCGCTCTAACGTCGTGGCGCTCTGGTGTCGCGCGCTCTAACGTCGTGGCGCTCTAGTGTCGCGCGCTCTAACGTCGTGGCGCTCTAGTGTCGCGCGCTCTAACGTCGTGGCGCTCTAGTGTCGCGCGCTCTAACGTCGTGGCGCTCTAGTGTCGCGCGCTCTAACGTCGTGGCGCTCTAGTGTCGCGCGCTCTAACGTCGTGGCGCTCTAGTGTCGCGCGCTCTAACGTCGTGGCGCTCTAGTTTCGCGCGCTCTAACGTCGTGGCGCTCTAGTGTCGCGCGCTCTAACGTCGTGGCGCTCTAGTGTCGCGCGCTCTAACGTCGTGGCGCTCTAGTGTCGCGCGCTCTAACGTCGTGGCGCTCTAGTTTCGCGCGCTCTAACGTCGTGGCGCTCTAGTGTCGCGCGCTCTAACGTCGTGGCGCTCTAGTGTCGCGCGCTCTAACGTCGTGGCGCTCTAGTGTCGCGCGCTCTAACGTCGTGGCGCTCTAGTGTCGCGCGCTCTAACGTCGTGGCGCTCTAGTGTCGCGCGCTCTAACGTCGTGGCGCTCTAGTTTCGCGCGCTCTAACGTCGTGGCGCTCTAGTGTCGCGCGCTCTAATGTCGTGGCGCTCTACTGTCGCGCGCTCTAACGTCGTGGCGCTCTAGTGTCGCGCGCTCTAACGTCGTGGCGCTCTAGTGTCGCGCGCTCTAACGTCGTGGCGCTCTAGTGTCGCGCGCTCTAACGTCGTGGCGCTCTAGTGTCGCGCGCTCTAATGTCGTGGCGCTCTAGTGTCGCGCGCTCTAATGTCGTGGCGCTCTAGTGTCGCGCGCTCCAACGTCGTGGCGCTCTAGTGTCGCGCGCTCTAATGTCGTGGCGCTCTAGTGTCGCGCGCTCTAACGTCGTGGCGCTCTAGTGTCGCGCGCTCTAACGTCGTGGCGCTCTAGTGTCGCGCGCTCTAACGTCGTGGCGCTCTAGTGTCGCGCGCTCTAACGTCGTGGCGCTCTAGTGTCGCGCGCTCTAACGTCCTGGCGCTCTAGTGTCGCGCGCTCTAACGTCGTGGCGCTCTAGTGTCGCGCGCTCTAACGTCGTGGCGCTCTAGTGTCGCGCGCTCTAATGTCGTGGCGCTCTAGTGTCGCGCGCTCTAACGTCGTGGCGCTCTAGTGTCGCGCGCTCTAACGTCGTGGCGCTCTAGTGTCGCGCGCTCTAACGTCGTGGCGCTCTAGTGTCGCGCGCTCTAATGTCGTGGCGCTCTAGTGTCGCGCGCTCTAACGTCGTGGCGCTCTAGTGTCGCGCGCTCTAACGTCGTGGCGCTCTAGTGTCGCGCGCTCTAACGCCGTGGCGCTCTAGTGTCGCGCGCTCTAACGTCGTGGCGCTCTAGTGTCGCGCGCTCTAACGTCGTGGCGCTCTAGTGTCGCGCGCTCTAACGTCGTGGCGCTCTAGTGTCGCGCGCTCTAATGTCGTGGCGCTCTAGTGTCGCGCGCTCTAACGTCGTGGCGCTCTAGTGTCGCGCGCTCTAACGTCGTGGCGCTCTAGTGTCGCGCGCTCTAACGTCGTGGCGCTCTAGTGTCGCGCGCTCTAATGTCGTGGCGCTCTAGTGTCGCGCGCTCTAACGTCGTGGCGCTCTAGTGTCGCGCGCTCTAACGTCGTGGCGCTCTAGTGTCGCGCGCTCTAACGTCGTGGCGCTCTAGTGTCGCGCGCTCTAACGTCGTGGCGCTCTAGTGTCGCGCGCTCTAACGTCGTGGCGCTCTAGTGTCGCGCGCTCTAACGTCGTGGCGCTCTAGTGTCGCGCGCTCTAACGTCGTGGCGCTCTAGTGTCGCGCGCTCTAACGTCGTGGCGCTCTAGTGTCGCGCGCTCTAACGTCGTGCCGCTCTAGTGTCGCGCGCTCTAACGTTGTGGCGCTCTAGTGTCGCGCGCTCTAACGTCGTGGCGCTCTAGTTTCGCGCGCTCTAACGTCGTGGCGCTCTAGTGTCGCGCGCTCTAATGTCGTGGCGCTCTAGTGTCGCGCGCTCTAACGTCGTGGCGCTCTAGTGTCGCGCGCTCTAACGTCGTGGCGCTCTAGTGTCGCGCGCTCTAACGTCGTGGCGCTCTAGTGTCGCGCGCTCTAACGTCGTGGCGCTCTAGTGTCGCGCGCTCTAATGTCGTGGCGCTCTAGTGTCGCGCGCTCTAATGTCGTGGCGCTCTAGTGTCGCGCGCTCTAACGTCGTGGCGCTCTAGTGTCGCGCGCTCTAATGTCGTGGCGCTCTAGTGTCGCGCGCTCTAACGTCGTGGCGCTCTAGTGTCGCGCGCTCTAACGTCGTGGCGCTCTAGTGTCGCGCGCTCTAACGTCGTGGCGCTCTAGTGTCGCGCGCTCTAATGTCGTGGCGCTCTAGTGTCGCGCGCTCTAATGTCGTGGCGCTCTAGTGTCGCGCGCTCTAACGTCGTGGCGCTCTAGTGTCGCGCGCTCTAACGTCGTGGCGCTCTAGTGTCGCGCGCTCTAACGTCGTGGCGCTCTAGTGTCGCGCGCTCTAATGTCGTGGCGCTCTAGTGTCGCGCGCTCTAATGTCGTGGCGCTCTAGTGTCGCGCGCTCTAACGTCGTGGCGCTCTAGTGTCGCGCACTCTAACGTCGTGGCGCTCTAGTGTCGCGCGCTCTAACGTCGTGGCGCTCTGGTGTCGCGCGCTCTAACGTCGTGGCGCTCTAGTGTCGCGCGCTCTAACGTCGTGGCGCTCTAGTGTCGCGCGCTCTAATGTCGTGGCGCTCTAGTGTCGCGCGCTCTAACGTCGTGGCGCTCTAGTGTCGCGCGCTCTAACGTCGTGGCGCTCTAGTGTTGCGCGCTCTAACGTCGTGGCGCTCTAGTGTCGCGCGCTCTAATGTCGTGGCGCTCTAGTGTCGCGCGCTCTAACGTCGTGGCGCTCTAGTGTCGCGCGCTCTAATGTCGTGGCGCTCTAGTGTCGCGCGCTCTAACGTCGTGGCGCTCTAGTGTCGCGCGCTCTAACGTCGTGGCGCTCTAGTGTCGCGCGCTCTAACGTCGTGGCGCTCTAGTGTCGCGCGCTCTAACGTCGTGGCGCTCTAGTGTCGCGCGCTCTAATGTCGTGGCGCTCTAGTGTCGCGCGCTCTAACGTCGTGGCGCTCTAGTGTCGCGCGCTCTAATGTCGTGGCGCTCTAGTGTCGCGCGCTCTAACGTCGTGGCGCTCTAGTGTCGCGCGCTCTAATGTCGTGGCGCTCTAGTGTCGCGCGCTCTAACGTCGTGGCGCTCTAGTGTCGCGCGCTCTAATGTCGTGGCGCTCTAGTGTCGCGCGCTCTAACGTCGTGGCGCTCTAGTGTCGCGCGCTCTAATGTCGTGGCGCTCTAGTGTCGCGCGCTCTAACGTCGTGGCGCTCTAGTGTCGCGCGCTCTAACGTCGTGGCGCTCTAGTGTCGCGCGCTCTAACGTCGTGGCGCTCTAGTGTCGCACGCTCTAACGTCGTGGCGCTCTAGTGTCGCGCGCTCTAATGTCGTGGCGCTCTAGTGTCGCGCGCTCTAACGTCGTGGCGCTCTAGTGTCGCGCGCTCTAACGTCGTGGCGCTCTAGTGTCGCGCGCTCTAACGTCGTGGCGCTCTAGTGTCGCGCGCTCTAACCTCGTGGCGCTCTAGTGTCGCGCGCTCTAATGTCGTGGCGCTCTAGTGTCGCGCGCTCTAACGTCGTGGCGCTCTAGTGTCGCGCGCTCTAACGTCGTGGCGCTCTAGTGTCGCGCGCTCTAACGTCGTGGCGCTCTAGTGTCGCGCGCTCTAATGTCGTGGCGCTCTAGTGTCGCGCGCTCTAACGTCGTGGCGCTCTAGTGTCGCGCGCTCTAATGTCGTGGCGCTCTAGTGTCGCGCGCTCTAACGTCGTGGCGCTCTAGTGTCGCGCGCTCTAACGTCGTGGCGCTCTAGTGTCGCGCGCTCTAACGTCGTGGCGCTCTAGTGTCGCGCGCTCTAACGTCGTGGCGCTCTAGTGTCGCGCGCTCTAACGTCGTGGCGCTCTAGTGTCGCGCGCTCTAACGTCGTGGCGCTCTAGTGTCGCGCGCTCTAATGTCGTGGCGCTCTAGTGTCGCGCGCTCTAATGTCGTGGCGCTCTAGTGTCGCGCGCTCTAACGTCGTGGCGCTCTAGTGTCGCGCGCTCTAATGTCGTGGCGCTCTAGTGTCGCGCGCTCTAATGTCGTGGCGCTCTAGTGTCGCGCGCTCTAACGTCGCGGCGCTCTAGTGTCGCGCACTCTAACGTCGTGGCGCTCTAGTGTCGCGCGCTCTAATGTCGTGGCGCTCTAGTGTCGCGCGCTCTAACGTCGTGGCGCTCTAGTGTCGCGCGCTCTAACGTCGCGGCGCTCTAGTGTCGCGCACTCTAACGTCGTGGCGCTCTAGTGTCGCGCGTCCTAATGTCGTGGCGCTCTAGTGTCGCGCGCTCTAATGTCGAGGCGCTCTAGTGTCGCGCGCTCTAACGTCGTGGCGCTCTAGTGTCGCGCGCTCTAACGTCGTGGCGCTCTAGTGTCGCGCGCTCTAACGTCGTGGCGGTCTAGTGTCGCGCGCTCTAACGTCGTGGCGCTCTAGTGTCACGCGCTCTAATGTCGTGGCGCTCTAGTGTCGCGCGCTCTAATGTCGTGGCGCTCTAGTGTCGCGCGCTCTAACGTCGTGGCGCTCTAGTGTCGCGCGCTCTAACGTCGTGGCGCTCTAGTGTCGCGCGCTCTAACCTCGTGGCGCTCTAGTGTCGCGCGCTCTAACGTCGTGGCGCTCTAGTGTCGCGCGCTCTAACGTCGTGGCGCTCTAGTGTCGCGCGCTCTAATGTCGTGGCGCTCTAGTGTCGCGCGCTCTAACGTCGTGGCGCTCTAGTGTCGCGCGCTCTAACGTCGTGGCGCTCTAGTGTCGCGCGCTCTAACGTCGTGGCGCTCTAGTGTCGCGCGCTCTAACGTCGTGGCGCTCTAGTGTCGCGCGCTCTAACGTCGTGGCGCTCTAGTGTCGCGCGCTCTAATGTCGTGGCGCTCTAGTGTCGCGCGCTCTAATGTCGTGGCGCTCTAGTGTCGCGCGCTCTAAAGTCGTGGCGCTCTAGTGTCGCGCGCTCTAACGTCGTGGCGCTCTAGTGTCGCGCGCTCTAACGTCGTGGCGCTCTAGTGTCGCGCGCTCTAATGTCGTGGCGCTCTAGTGTCGCGCGCTCTAACGTCGTGGCGCTCTAGTGTCGCGCGCTCTAACGTCGTGGCGCTCTAGTGTCGCGCGCTCTAATGTCGTGGCGCTCTAGTGTCGCGCGCTCTAACGTCGTGGCGCTCTAGTGTCGCGCGCTCTAATGTCGTGGCGCTCTAGTGTCGCGCGCTCTAATGTCGTGGCGCTCTAGTGTCGCGCGCTCTAATGTCGTGGCGCTCTAGTGTCGCGCGCTCTAACGTCGTGGCGCTCTAGTGTCGCGCGCTCTAACGTCGTGGCGCTCTAGTGTCGCGCGCTCTAACGTCGCGGCGCTCTAGTGTCGCGCGCTCTAATGTCGTGGCGCTCTAGTGTCGCGTGCTCTAATGTCGTGGCGCTCTAGTGTCGCGCGCTCTAACGTCGTGGCGCTCTAGTGTCGCGCGCTCTAACGTCGCGGCGCTCTAGTGTCGCGCACTCTAACGTCGTGGCGCTCTAGTGTCGCGCGCTCTAACGTCGTGGCGCTCTAGTGTCGCGCGCTCTAATGTCGTGGCGCTCTAGTGTCGCGCGCTCTAACGTCGCGGCGCTCTAGTGTCGCGCACTCTAACGTCGCGGCGCTCTAGTGTCGCGCGCTCTAATGTCGTGGCGCTCTAGTGTCGCGCGCTCTAACGTCGTGGCGCTCTAGTGTCGCGCGCTCTAACGTCGTGGCGCTCTAGTGTCGCGCGCTCTAACGTCGCGGCGCTCTAGTGTCGCGCACTCTAACGTCGTGGTGCTCTAGTGTCGCGCGCTCTAATGTCGTGGCGCTCTAGTGTCGCGCGCTCTAATGTCGTGGCGCTCTAGTGTCGCGCGCTCTAACGTCGCGGCGCTCTAGTGTCGCGCGCTCTAATGTCGTGGCGCTCTAGTGTCGCGCGCTCTAACGTCGCGGCGCTCTAGTGTCGCGCACTCTAACGTCGCGGCGCTCTAGTGTCGCGCGCTCTAACGTCGTGGCGCTCTAGTGTCGCGCGCTCTAATGTCGTGGCGCTCTAGTGTCGCGCGCTCTAACGTCGTGGCGCTCTAGTTTCGCGCGCTCTAATGTCGTGGCGCTCTAGTGTCGCGCGCTCTAACGTCGCGGCGCTCTAGTGTCGCGCACTCTAACGTCGTGGCGCTCTAGTGTCGCGCGCTCTAATGTCGTGGCGCTCTAGTGTCGCGCGCTCTAACGTCGTGGCGCTCTAGTGTCGCGCGCTCTAACGTCGCGGCGCTCTAGTGTCGCGCACTCTAACGTCGTGGCGCTCTAGTGTCGCGCGTCCTAATGTCGTGGCGCTCTAGTGTCGCGTGCTCTAATGTCGAGGCGCTCTAGTGTCGCGCGCTCTAACGTCGTGGCGCTCTAGTGTCGCGCGCTCTAACGTCGCGGCGCTCTAGTGTCGCGCACTCTAACGTCGTGGCGCTCTAGTGTCGCGCGCTCTAACGTCGTGGCGCTCTAGTGTCGCGCGCTCTAATGTCGTGGCGCTCTAGTGTCGCGCGCTCTAACGTCGCGGCGCTCTAGTGTCGCGCACTCTAACGTCGTGGCGCTCTAGTGTCGCGCGCTCTAATGTCGTGGCGCTCTAGTGTCGCGCGCTCTAATGTCGTGGCGCTCTAGTGTCGCGCGCTCTAACGTCGCGGCGCTCTAGTGTCGCGCACTCTAACGTCGCGCCGCTCTAGTGTCGCGCGCTCTAATGTCGTGGCGCTCTAGTGTCGCGCGCTCTAATGTCGTGGCGCTCTAGTGTCGCGCGCTCTAAAGTCGTGGCGCTCTAGTGTCGCGCGCTCTAATGTCGTGGCGCTCTAGTGTCGCGCGCTCTAACGTCGTGGCGCTCTAGTGTCGCGCGCTCTAACGTCGTGGCGCTCTAGTGTCGCGCGCTCTAATGTCGTGGCGCTCTAGTGTCGCGCGCTCTAACGTCGTGGCGCTCTAGTGTCGCGCGCTCTAATGTCGTGGCGCTCTAGTGTCGCGCGCTCTAACGTCGTGGCGCTCTAGTGTCGCGCGCTCTAACGTCGTGGCGCTCTAGTGTCGCGCGCTCTAACGTCGTGGCGCTCTAGTGTCGCGCGCTCTAACGTCGTGGCGCTCTAGTGTCGCGCGCTCTAACGTCGTGGCGCTCTAGTGTCGCGCGCTCTAACGTCGTGCCGCTCTAGTGTCGCGCGCTCTAACGTCGTGGCGCTCTAGTGTCGCGCGCTCTAACGTCGTGGCGCTCTAGTTTCGCGCGCTCTAACGTCGTGGCGCTCTAGTGTCGCGCGCTCTAATGTCGTGGCGCTCTAGTGTCGCGCGCTCTAACGTCGTGGCGCTCTAGTGTCGCGCGCTCTAACGTCGTGGCGCTCTAGTGTCGCGCGCTCTAACGTCGTGGCGCTCTAGTGTCGCGCGCTCTAACGTCGTGGCGCTCTAGTGTCGCGCGCTCTAATGTCGTGGGGCTCTAGTGTCGCGCGCTCTAATGTCGTGGCGCTCTAGTGTCGCGCGCTCTAACGTCGTGGCGCTCTAGTGTCGCGCGCTCTAATGTCGTGGCGCTCTAGTGTCGCGCGCTCTAACGTCGTGGCGCTCTAGTGTCGCGCGCTCTAACGTCGTGGCGCTCTAGTGTCGCGCGCTCTAACGTCGTGGCGCTCTAGTGTCGCGCGCTCTAATGTCGTGGCGCTCTAGTGTCGCGCGCTCTAATGTCGTGGCGCTCTAGTGTCGCGCGCTCTAACGTCGTGGCGCTCTAGTGTCGCGCGCTCTAACGTCGTGGCGCTCTAGTGTCGCGCGCTCTAACGTCGTGGCGCTCTAGTGTCGCGCGCTCTAATGTCGTGGCGCTCTAGTGTCGCGCGCTCTAATGTCGTGGCGCTCTAGTGTCGCGCGCTCTAACGTCGTGGCGCTCTAGTGTCGCGCACTCTAACGTCGTGGCGCTCTAGTGTCGCGCGCTCTAACGTCGTGGCGCTCTGGTGTCGCGCGCTCTAACGTCGTGGCGCTCTAGTGTCGCGCGCTCTAACGTCGTGGCGCTCTAGTGTCGCGCGCTCTAATGTCGTGGCGCTCTAGTGTCGCGCGCTCTAACGTCGTGGCGCTCTAGTGTCGCGCGCTCTAACGTCGTGGCGCTCTAGTGTTGCGCGCTCTAACGTCGTGGCGCTCTAGTGTCGCGCGCTCTAATGTCGTGGCGCTCTAGTGTCGCGCGCTCTAACGTCGTGGCGCTCTAGTGTCGCGCGCTCTAATGTCGTGGCGCTCTAGTGTCGCGCGCTCTAACGTCGTGGCGCTCTAGTGTCGCGCGCTCTAACGTCGTGGCGCTCTAGTGTCGCGCGCTCTAACGTCGTGGCGCTCTAGTGTCGCGCGCTCTAACGTCGTGGCGCTCTAGTGTCGCGCGCTCTAATGTCGTGGCGCTCTAGTGTCGCGCGCTCTAACGTCGTGGCGCTCTAGTGTCGCGCGCTCTAATGTCGTGGCGCTCTAGTGTCGCGCGCTCTAACGTCGTGGCGCTCTAGTGTCGCGCGCTCTAATGTCGTGGCGCTCTAGTGTCGCGCGCTCTAACGTCGTGGCGCTCTAGTGTCGCGCGCTCTAATGTCGTGGCGCTCTAGTGTCGCGCGCTCTAACGTCGTGGCGCTCTAGTGTCGCGCGCTCTAATGTCGTGGCGCTCTAGTGTCGCGCGCTCTAACGTCGTGGCGCTCTAGTGTCGCGCGCTCCAACGTCGTGGCGCTCTAGTGTCGCGCGCTCTAACGTCGTGGCGCTCTAGTGTCGCACGCTCTAACGTCGTGGCGCTCTAGTGTCGCGCGCTCTAATGTCGTGGCGCTCTAGTGTCGCGCGCTCTAACGTCGTGGCGCTCTAGTGTCGCGCGCTCTAACGTCGTGGCGCTCTAGTGTCGCGCGCTCTAACGTCGTGGCGCTCTAGTGTCGCGCGCTCTAACCTCGTGGCGCTCTAGTGTCGCGCGCTCTAATGTCGTGGCGCTCTAGTGTCGCGCGCTCTAACGTCGTGGCGCTCTAGTGTCGCGCGCTCTAACGTCGTGGCGCTCTAGTGTCGCGCGCTCTAACGTCGTGGCGCTCTAGTGTCGCGCGCTCTAATGTCGTGGCGCTCTAGTGTCGCGCGCTCTAACGTCGTGGCGCTCTAGTGTCGCGCGCTCTAATGTCGTGGCGCTCTAGTGTCGCGCGCTCTAACGTCGTGGCGCTCTAGTGTCGCGCGCTCTAACGTCGTGGCGCTCTAGTGTCGCGCGCTCTAACGTCGTGGCGCTCTAGTGTCGCGCGCTCTAACGTCGTGGCGCTCTAGTGTCGCGCGCTCTAACGTCGTGGCGCTCTAGTGTCGCGCGCTCTAACGTCGTGGCGCTCTAGTGTCGCGCGCTCTAATGTCGTGGCGCTCTAGTGTCGCGCGCTCTAATGTCGTGGCGCTCTAGTGTCGCGCGCTCTAACGTCGTGGCGCTCTAGTGTCGCGCGCTCTAATGTCGTGGCGCTCTAGTGTCGCGCGCTCTAATGTCGTGGCGCTCTAGTGTCGCGCGCTCTAACGTCGCGGCGCTCTAGTGTCGCGCACTCTAACGTCGTGGCGCTCTAGTGTCGCGCGCTCTAATGTCGTGGCGCTCTAGTGTCGCGCGCTCTAACGTCGTGGCGCTCTAGTGTCGCGCGCTCTAATGTCGCGGCGCTTTAGTGTCGCGCACTCTAACGTCGTGGCGCTCTAGTGTCGCGCGTCCTAATGTCGTGGCGCTCTAGTGTCGCGCGCTCTAATGTCGAGGCGCTCTAGTGTCGCGCGCTCTAACGTCGTGGCGCTCTAGTGTCGCGCGCTCTAACGTCGTGGCGCTCTAGTGTCGCGCGCTCTAACGTCGTGGCGGTCTAGTGTCGCGCGCTCTAACGTCGTGGCGCTCTAGTGTCACGCGCTCTAATGTCGTGGCGCTCTAGTGTCGCGCGCTCTAAGGTCGTGGCGCTCTAGTGTCGCGCGCTCTAACGTCGTGGCGCTCTAGTGTCGCGCGCTCTAACGTCGTGGCGCTCTAGTGTCGCGCGCTCTAACCTCGTGGCGCTCTAGTGTCGCGCGCTCTAACGTCGTGGCGCTCTAGTGTCGCGCGCTCTAACGTCGTGGCGCTCTAGTGTCGCGCGCTCTAATGTCGTGGCGCTCTAGTGTCGCGCGCTCTAACGTCGTGGCGCTCTAGTGTCGCGCGCTCTAACGTCGTGGCGCTCTAGTGTCGCGCGCTCTAACGTCGTGGCGCTCTAGTGTCGCGCGCTCTAACGTCGTGGCGCTCTAGTGTCGCGCGCTCTAACGTCGTGGCGCTCTAGTGTCGCGCGCTCTAATGTCGTGGCGCTCTAGTGTCGCGCGCTCTAATGTCATGGCGCTCTAGTGTCGCGCGCTCTAAAGTCGTGGCGCTCTAGTGTCGCGCGCTCTAACGTCGTGGCGCTCTAGTGTCGCGCGCTCTAACGTCGTGGCGCTCTAGTGTCGCGCGCTCTAATGTCGTGGCGCTCTAGTGTCGCGCGCTCTAACGTCGTGGCGCTCTAGTGTCGCGCGCTCTAACGTCGTGGCGCTCTAGTGTCGCGCGCTCTAATGTCGTGGCGCTCTAGTGTCGCGCGCTCTAACGTCGTGGCGCTCTAGTGTCGCGCGCTCTAATGTCGTGGCGCTCTAGTGTCGCGCGCTCTAATGTCGTGGCGCTCTAGTGTCGCGCGCTCTAATGTCGTGGCGCTCTAGTGTCGCGCGCTCTAACGTCGTGGCGCTCTAGTGTCGCGCGCTCTAACGTCGTGGCGCTCTAGTGTCGCGCGCTCTAACGTCGCGGCGCTCTAGTGTCGCGCGCTCTAATGTCGTGGCGCTCTAGTGTCGCGTGCTCTAATGTCGTGGCGCTCTAGTGTCGCGCGCTCTAACGTCGTGGCGCTCTAGTGTCGCGCGCTCTAACGTCGCGGCGCTCTAGTGTCGCGCACTCTAACGTCGTGGCGCTCTAGTGTCGCGCGCTCTAACGTCGTGGCGCTCTAGTGTCGCGCGCTCTAATGTCGTGGCGCTCTAGTGTCGCGCGCTCTAACGTCGCGGCGCTCTAGTGTCGCGCACTCTAACGTCGCGGCGCTCTAGTGTCGCGCGCTCTAATGTCGTGGCGCTCTAGTGTCGCGCGCTCTAACGTCGTGGCGCTCTAGTGTCGCGCGCTCTAACGTCGTGGCGCTCTAGTGTCGCGCGCTCTAACGTCGCGGCGCTCTAGTGTCGCGCACTCTAACGTCGCGGCGCTCTAGTGTCGCGCGCTCTAACGTCGTGGCGCTCTAGTGTCGCGCGCTCTAATGTCGTGGCGCTCTAGTGTCGCGCGCTCTAACGTCGTGGCGCTCTAGTTTCGCGCGCTCTAATGTCGTGGCGCTCTAGTGTCGCGCGCTCTAACGTCGCGGCGCTCTAGTGTCGCGCACTCTAACGTCGTGGCGCTCTAGTGTCGCGCGCTCTAATGTCGTGGCGCTCTAGTGTCGCGCGCTCTAACGTCGTGGCGCTCTAGTGTCGCGCGCTCTAACGTCGCGGCGCTCTAGTGTCGCGCACTCTAACGTCGTGGCGCTCTAGTGTCGCGCGTCCTAATGTCGTGGCGCTCTAGTGTCGCGTGCTCTAATGTCGAGGCGCTCTAGTGTCGCGCGCTCTAACGTCGTGGCGCTCTAGTGTCGCGCGCTCTAACGTCGCGGCGCTCTAGTGTCGCGCACTCTAACGTCGTGGCGCTCTAGTGTCGCGCGCTCTAACGTCGTGGCGCTCTAGTGTCGCGCGCTCTAATGTCGTGGCGCTCTAGTGTCGCGCGCTCTAACGTCGCGGCGCTCTAGTGTCGCGCACTCTAACGTCGTGGCGCTCTAGTGTCGCGCGCTCTAATGTCGTGGCGCTCTAGTGTCGCGCGCTCTAATGTCGTGGCGCTCTAGTGTCGCGCGCTCTAACGTCGCGGCGCTCTAGTGTCGCGCACTCTAACGTCGCGCCGCTCTAGTGTCGCGCGCTCTAATGTCGTGGCGCTCTAGTGTCGCGCGCTCTAATGTCGTGGCGCTCTAGTGTCGCGCGCTCTAAAGTCGTGGCGCTCTAGTGTCGCGCGCTCTAATGTCGTGGCGCTCTAGTGTCGCGCGCTCTAACGTCGTGGCGCTCTAGTGTCGCGCGCTCTAACGTCGTGGCGCTCTAGTGTCGCGCGCTCTAATGTCGTGGCGCTCTAGTGTCGCGCGCTCTAACGTCGTGGCGCTCTAGTGTCGCGCGCTCTAATGTCGTGGCGCTCTAGTGTCGCGCGCTCTAACGTCGCGGCGCTCTAGTGCCGCGCACTCTAACGTCGTGGCGCTCTAGTGTCGCGCGCTCTAATGTCGTGGCGCTCTAGTGTCGCGCGCTCTAACGTCGTGGCGCTCTAGTGTCGCGCGCTCTAACGTCGCGGCGCTCTAGTGTCGCGCACTCTAACGTCGTGGCGCTCTAGTGTCGCGCGCTCTAATGTCGTGGCGCTCTAGTGTCGCGCGCTCTAATGTCGTGGCGCTCTAGTGTCGCGCGCTCTAACGTCGTGGCGCTCTAGTGTCGCGCGCTCTAACGTCGCGGCGCTCTAGTGTCGCGCACTCTAACGTCGTGGCGCTCTAGTGTCGCGCGCTCTAACGTCGTGGCGCTCTAGTGTCGCGCGCTCTAACGTCGTGGCGCTCTAGTGTCGCGCGCTCTAATGTCGTGGCGCTCTAGTGTCGCGCGCTCTAACGTCGTGTCGCGCGCTCTAGTGTCGCGCGCTCTAACGTCGTGGCGCTCTAGTGTCACGCGCTCTAACGTCGCGGCGCTCTAGTGTCGCGCGCTCTAACGTCGCGGCGCTCTAGTGTCGCGCGCTCTAATGTCGTGGCGCTCTAGTGTCGCGCGCTCTAACGTCGTGGCGCTCTAGTGTCGCGCGCTCTAACGTCGCGGCGCTCTTGTGTCGCGCGCTCTAATGTCGTGGCGCTCTAGTGTCGCGCGCTCTAACGTCGTGGCGCTCTAGTGTCGCGCGCTCTAATGTCGTGGCGCTCTTGTGTCGCGCACTCTAACGTCGCGGTGCTCTAGTTTCGCGCGCTCTAATGTCGGGGCGCTCTTGTGTCGCGCACTCTAACGTCACGGCGCTCTAGTGTCGCGCACTCTAAAGTCGTGGCGCTCTAGTGTCGCGCGCTCTAATGTCGTGGCGCTCTAGTGTCGCGCGCTCTAACGTCGTGGCGCTCTAGTGTCGCGCACTCTAACGTCGCGGCGCTCTAGTGTCGCGCGCTCTAACGTCGCGGCGCTCTAGTGTCGCGGACTCTAATGTCGTGGCGCTCTAGTGTCGCGCGCTCTAACGTCGTGGCGCTCTAGTGTGGCGCACTCTAACGTCGCGGCGCTCTAGTGTCGCGCGCTCTAACGTCGTGGCGCTCTACTGTCGCGCACTCTAACCTCGCGGCGCTCTAGTTTCGCGCGCTCTAATGTCGCGGCGCTCTTGTGTCGCGCACTCTAACGTCACGGCGCTCTAGTGTCGCGCACTCTAACGTCGTGGCGCTCTAGTGTCGCGCGCTCTAATGTCGTGGCGCTCTAGTGTCGCGCGCTCTAACGTCGCGGCGCTCTAGTGTCGCGGACTCTAATGTCGTGGCGCTCTAGTGTCGCGCGCTCTAACGTCGTGGCGCTCTAGTGTCGCGCACTCTAACGTCGCGGCGCTCTAGTGTCGCGCGCTCTAACGTCGTGGCGCTCTACTGTCGCGCACTCTAACCTCGCGGCGCCCTAGTGTCGCGCACTCTAACGTCGCGGCGCTCTAGTTTCGCGCGCTCTAATGTCGTGGCGCTCTAGTGTCGCGCACTCTAACGTCGCGGCGCTCTAGTGTCGCGCGCTCTAACGTCGTGGCGCTCTACTGTCGCGCACTCTAACCTCGCGGCGCCCTAGTGTCGCGCACTCTAACGTCGCGGCGCTCTAGTTTCGCGCGCTCTAATGTCGTGGCGCTCTTGTGTCGCGCACTCTAACGTCACGGCGCTCTAGTGTCGCGCACTCTAACGTCGTGGCGCTCTAGTGTCGCGCACTCTAACCTCGCGGCGCCCTAGTGTCGCGCACTCTAACGTCGCGGCGCTCTAGTTTCGCGCGCTCTAATGTCGTGGCGCTCTTGTGTCGCGCACTCTAACGTCACGGCGCTCTAGTGTCGCGCACTCTAATGTCGTGGCGCTCTAGTGTCGAGCACTCTAACGTCACGGCGCTCTAGTGTCGCGCACTCTAACCTCGCGGCGCCCTAGTGTCGCGCACTCTAACGTCGCGGCGCTCTAGTTTCGCGCGCTCTAATGTCGTGGCGCTCTTGTGTGGCGCACTCTAACGTCACGGCGCTCTAGTGTCGCGCACTCTAATGTCGTGGCGCTCTAGTGTCGCGCACTCTAACGTCGTGGCGCTCTAGTGTCGCGCACTCTAACCTCGCGGCGCCCTAGTGTCGCGCACTCTAACGTCGCGGCGCTCTAGTTTCGCGCGCTCTAATGTCGTGGCGCTCTTGTGTCGCGCACTCTAACGTCACGGCGCTCTAGTGTCGCGCACTCTAACGTCGTGGCGCTCTAGTGTCGCGCACTCTAACCTCGCGGCGCCCTAGTGTCGCGCACTCTAACGTCGCGGCGCTCTAGTTTCGCGCGCTCTAATGTCGTGGCGCTCTTGTGTCGCGCACTCTAACGTCACGGCGCTCTAGTGTCGCGCACTCTAATGTCGTGGCGCTCTAGTGTCGCGCACTCTAACGTCGCGGCGCTCTAGTGTCGCGCGCTCTAACGTCGTGGCGCTCTACTGTCGCGCACTCTAACCTCGCGGCGCCCTAGTGTCGCGCACTCTAACGTCGCGGCGCTCTAGTTTCCCGCGCTCTAATGTCGTGGCGCTCTAGTGTCGCGCACTCTAACGTCACGGCGCTCTAGTGTCGCGCACTCTAACGTCGTTGCGCTCTACTGTCGCGCACTCTAACCTCGCGGCGCCCTAGTGTCGCGCACTCTAACGTCGCGGCGCTCTAGTTTCGCGCGCTCTAATGTCGTGGCGCTCTTGTGTCGCGCACTCTAACGTCACGGCGCTCTAGTGTCGCGCACTCTAACGTCGTGGCGCTCTAGTGTCGCGCACTCTAACGTCGCGGCGCTCTAGTGTCGCGCACTCTAACGTCGCGGCGCTCTAGTGTCGCGCACTCTAACGTCGCGGCGCTCTAGTGTCGCGCGCTCTAATGTCGTGGCGCTCTAGTGTCGCGCGCTCTAACGTCGTGGCGCTCTAGTGTCGCGCGCTCTAATGTCGTGGCGCTCTGCTGTCGCGCACCCTAACGTCGTGGCGCTCTAGTGTCGCGCACTCTAACGTCGCGGCGCTCTAGTGTCGCGCGCTCTAATGTCGTGGCGCTCTAGTGTCGCGCGCTCTAACGTCGTGGCGCTCTAGTGTCGCGCACTCTAACGTCGCGGCGCTCTAGTGTCGCGCGCTCTAATGTCGTGGCGCTCTGGTGTCGCGCACCCTAACGTCGCGGCGCTCTAGTGACGCGCACTCTAACGTCGCGGCGCTCTAGTGTCGCGCACTCTAACGTCGCGGCGCTCTAGTTTCGCTCGCTCTAATGTCGTGGCGCTCTTGTGTCGCGCACTCTAACGTCACGGCGCTCTAGTGTCGCGCACTCTAACGTCGTGGCGCTCTAGTGTCGCGCACTCTAACGTCGCGGCGCTCTAGTGTCGCGCACTCTAACGTCGCGGCGCTCTAGTGTCGCGCACTCTAACGTCGCGGCGCTCTAGTGTCGCGCGCTCTAATGTCGTGGCGCTCTAGTGTCGCGCGCTCTAACGTCGTGGCGCTCTAGTGTCGCGCGCTCTAATGTCGTGGCGCTCTGCTGTCGCGCACCCTAACGTCGTGGCGCTCTAGTGTCGCGCACTCTAACGTCGCGGCGCTCTAGTGTCGCGCGCTCTAATGTCGTGGCGCTCTAGTGTCGCGCGCTCTAACGTCGTGGCGCTCTAGTGTCGCGCACTCTAACGTCGCGGCGCTCTAGTGTCGCGCGCTCTAATGTCGTGGCGCTCTGGTGTCGCGCACCCTAACGTCGCGGCGCTCTAGTGACGCGCACTCTAACGTCGCGGCGCTCTAGTGTCGCGCACTCTAACGTCGCGGCGCTCTAGTATCGCGCACTCTAACGTCGCGCCGCTCTAGTGTCGCGCGCTCTAATGTCGTGGCGCTCTAGTGTCGCGCGCTCTAATGTCGTGGCGCTCTAGTGTCGCGCGCTCTAAAGTCGTGGCGCTCTAGTGTCGCGCGCTCTAATGTCGTGGCGCTCTAGTGTCGCGCGCTCTAAAGTCGTGGCGCTCTAGTGTCGCGCGCTCTAATGTCGTGGCGCTCTAGTGTCGCGCGCTCTAACGTCGTGGCGCTCTAGTGTCGCGCGCTCTAACGTCGTGGCGCTCTAGTGTCGCGCGCTCTAATGTCGTGGCGCTCTAGTGTCGCGCGCTCTAACGTCGTGGCGCTCTAGTGTCGCGCGCTCTAATGTCGTGGCGCTCTAGTGTCGCGCGCTCTAACGTCGCGGCGCTCTAGTGCCACGCACTCTAACGTCGTGGCGCTCTAGTGTCGCGCGCTCTAATGTCGTGGCGCTCTAGTGTCGCGCGCTCTAACGTCGTGGCGCTCTAGTGTCGCGCGCTCTAATGTCGTGGCGCTCTAGTGTCGCGCGCTCTAATGTCGTGGCGCTCTAGTGTCGCGCGCTCTAACGTCGTGGCGCTCTAGTGTCGCGCGCTCTAATGTCGTGGCGCTCTAGTGTCGCGCGCTCTAACGTCGTGTCGCGCGCTCTAGTGTCGCGCGCTCTAACGTCGTGGCGCTCTAGTGTCACGCGCTCTAACGTCGCGGCGCTCTAGTGTCGCGCGCTCTAACGTCGCG
This sequence comes from Ixodes scapularis, assembly GCF_016920785.2. NCBI lineage: Eukaryota > Metazoa > Arthropoda > Arachnida > Ixodida > Ixodidae > Ixodes > Ixodes scapularis. The sequence goes on along the minus strand of NW_024609880.1, from coordinate 32,271,217 downwards.
GCGCTCTAGTGTCGCGCGCTCTAATGTCGTGGCGCTCTAGTGTCGCGCGCTCTAACGTCGTGGCGCTCTAGTGTCGCGCGCTCTAACGTCGCGGCGCTCTTGTGTCGCGCGCTCTAATGTCGTGGCGCTCTAGTGTCGCGCGCTCTAACGTCGTGGCGCTCTAGTGTCGCGCGCTCTAATGTCGTGGCGCTCTTGTGTCGCGCACTCTAACGTCGCGGCGCTCTAGTTTCGCGCGCTCTAATGTCGGGGCGCTCTTGTGTCGCGCACTCTAACGTCACGGCGCTCTAGTGTCGCGCACTCTAAAGTCGTGGCGCTCTATGGTCGCGCGCTCTAATGTCGTGGCGCTCTAGTGTCGCGCGCTCTAACGTCGTGGCGCTCTAGTGTCGCGCACTCTAACGTCGCGGCGCTCTAGTGTCGCGCGCTCTAACGTCGCGGCGCTCTAGTGTCGCGGACTCTAATGTCGTGGCGCTCTAGTGTCGCGCGCTCTAACGTCGTGGCGCTCTAGTGTGGCGCACTCTAACGTCGCGGCGCTCTAGTGTCGCGCGCTCTAACGTCGTGGCGCTCTACTGTCGCGCACTCTAACCTCGCGGCGCTCTAGTTTCGCGCGCTCTAATGTCGCGGCGCTCTTGTGTCGCGCACTCTAACGCCACGGCGCTCTAGTGTCGCGCACTCTAACGTCGTGGCGCTCTAGTGTCGCGCGCTCTAATGTCGTGGCGCTCTAGTGTCGCGGGCTCTAACGTCGCGGCGCTCTAGTGTCGCGGACTCTAATGTCGTGGCGCTCTAGTGTCGCGCGCTCTAACGTCGTGGCGCTCTAGTGTCGCGCACTCTAACGTCGCGGCGCTCTAGTGTCGCGCGCTCTAACGTCGTGGCGCTCTACTGTCGCGCACTCTAACCTCGCGGCGCTCTAGTTTCGCGCGCTCTAATGTCGCGGCGCTCTTGTGTCGCGCACTCTAACGTCACGGCGCTCTAGTGTCGCGCACTCTAACGTCGTGGCGCTCTAGTGTCGCGCGCTCTAATGTCGTGGCGCTCTAGTGTCGCGCGCTCTAACGTCGCGGCGCTCTAGTGTCGCGGACTCTAATGTCGTGGCGCTCTAGTGTCGCGCGCTCTAATGTCGTGGCGCTCTAGTGTCGCGCGCTCTAATGTCGTGGCGCTCTAGTGTCGCGCGCTCTAACGTCGTGGCGCTCTAGTGTCGCGCGCTCTAACGTCGCGGCGCTCTAGTGTCGCGCACTCTAACGTCGTGGCGCTCTAGTGTCGCGCGCTCTAACGTCGTGGCGCTCTAGTGTCGCGCGCTCTAACGTCGTGGCGCTCTAGTGTCGCGCGCTCTAATGTCGTGGCGCTCTAGTGTCGCGCGCTCTAACGTCGTGTCGCGCGCTCTAGTGTCGCGCGCTCTAACGTCGTGGCGCTCTAGTGTCACGCGCTCTAACGTCGCGGCGCTCTAGTGTCGCGCGCTCTAACGTCGCGGCGCTCTAGTGTCGCGCGCTCTAATGTCGTGGCGCTCTAGTGTCGCGCGCTCTAACGTCGTGGCGCTCTAGTGTCGCGCGCTCTAACGTCGCGGCGCTCTTGTGTCGCGCGCTCTAATGTCGTGGCGCTCTAGTGTCGCGCGCTCTAACGTCGTGGCGCTCTAGTGTCGCGCGCTCTAATGTCGTGGCGCTCTTGTGTCGCGCACTCTAACGTCGCGGCGCTCTAGTTTCGCGCGCTCTAATGTCGGGGCGCTCTTGTGTCGCGCACTCTAACGTCACGGCGCTCTAGTGTCGCGCACTCTAAAGTCGTGGCGCTCTAGTGTCGCGCGCTCTAATGTCGTGGCGCTCTAGTGTCGCGCGCTCTAACGTCGTGGCGCTCTAGTGTCACGCACTCTAACGTCGCGGCGCTCTAGTGTCGCGCGCTCTAACGTCGCGGCGCTCTAGTGTCGCGGACTCTAATGTCGTGGCGCTCTAGTGTCGCGCGCTCTAACGTCGTGGCGCTCTAGTGTGGCGCACTCTAACGTCGCGGCGCTCTAGTGTCGCGCGCTCTAACGTCGTGGCGCTCTACTGTCGCGCACTCTAACCTCGCGGCGCTCTAGTTTCGCGCGCTCTAATGTCGCGGCGCTCTTGTGTCGCGCACTCTAACGTCACGGCGCTCTAGTGTCGCGCACTCTAACGTCGTGGCGCTCTAGTGTCGCGCGCTCTAATGTCGTGGCGCTCTAGTGTCGCGCGCTCTAACGTCGCGGCGCTCTAGTGTCGCGGACTCTAATGTCGTGGCGCTCTAGTGTCGCGCGCTCTAACGTCGTGGCGCTCTAGTGTCGCGCACTCTAACGTCGCGGCGCTCTAGTGTCGCGCGCTCTAACGTCGTGGCGCTCTACTGTCGCGCACTCTAACCTCGCGGCGCCCTAGTGTCGCGCACTCTAACGTCGCGGCGCTCTAGTTTCGCGCGCTCTAATGTCGTGGCGCTCTTGTGTCGCGCACTCTAACGTCACGGCGCTCTAGTGTCGCGCAATCTAATGTCGTGGCGCTCTAGTGTCGCGCACTCTAACGTCGCGGCGCTCTAGTGTCGCGCGCTCTAACGTCGTGGCGCTCTACTGTCGCGCACTCTAACCTCGCGGCGCCCTAGTGTCGCGCACTCTAACGTCGCGGCGCTCTAGTTTCGCGCGCTCTAATGTCATGGCGCTCTTGTGTCGCGCACTCTAACGTCACGGCGCTCTAGTGTCGCGCACTCTAACGTCGTGGCTCTCTAGTGTCGCGCACTCTAACCTCGCGGCGCCCTAGTGTCGCGCACTCTAACGTCGCGGCGCTCTAGTTTCGCGCGCTCTAATGTCGTGGCGCTCTTGTGTCGCGCACTCTAACGTCACGGCGCTCTAGTGTCGCGCACTCTAATGTCGTGGCGCTCTAGTGTCGAGCACTCTAACGTCACGGCGCTCTAGTGTCGCGCACTCTAACCTCGCGGCGCCCTAGTGTCGCGCACTCTAACGTCGCGGCGCTCTAGTTTCGCGCGCTCTAATGTCGTGGCGCTCTTGTGTCGCGCACTCTAACGTCACGGCGCTCTAGTGTCGCGCACTCTAACGTCGTGGCGCTCTAGTGTCGCGCACTCTAACCTCGCGGCGCCCTAGTGTCGCGCACTCTAACGTCGCGGCGCTCTAGTTTCGCGCGCTCTAATGTCGTGGCGCTCTTGTGTCGCGCACTCTAACGTCACGGCGCTCTAGTTCGCGCACTCTAATGTCGTGGCGCTCTAGTGTCGCGCACTCTAACGTCGCGGCGCTCTAGTGTCGCGCGCTCTAACGTCGTGCCGCTCTACTGTCGCGCACTCTAACCTCGCGGCGCCCTAGTGTCGCGCACTCTAACGTCGCGGCGCTCTAGTTTCCCGCGCTCTAATGTCGTGGCGCTCTAGTGTCGCGCACTCTAACGTCACGGCGCTCTAGTGTCGCGCACTCTAACGTCGTTGCGCTCTACTGTCGCGCACTCTAACCTCGCGGCGCCCTAGTGTCGCGCACTCTAACGTCGCGGCGCTCTAGTTTCGCGCGCTCTAATGTCGTGGCGCTCTTGTGTCGCGCACTCTAACGTCACGGCGCTCTAGTGTCGCGCACTCTAACGTCGTGGCGCTCTAGTGTCGCGCACTCTAACGTCGCGGCGCTCTAGTGTCGCGCACTCTAACGTCGCGGCGCTCTAGTGTCGCGCACTCTAACGTCGCGGCGCTCTAGTGTCGCGCGCTCTAATGTCGTGGCGCTCTAGTGTCGCGCGCTCTAACGTCGTGGCGCTCTAGTGTCGCGCGCTCTAATGTCGTGGCGCTCTGCTGTCGCGCACCCTAACGTCGTGGCGCTCTAGTGTCGCGCACTCTAACGTCGCGGCGCTCTAGTGTCGCGCGCTCTAATGTCGTGGCGCTCTAGTGTCGCGCGCTCTAACGTCGTGGCGCTCTAGTGTCGCGCACTCTAACGTCGCGGCGCTCTAGTGTCGCGCGCTCTAATGTCGTGGCGCTCTGGTGTCGCGCACCCTAACGTCGCGGCGCTCTAGTGACGCGCACTCTAACGTCGCGGCGCTCTAGTGTCGCGCACTCTAACGTCGCGGCGCTCTAGTTTCGCGCGCTCTAATGTCGTGGCGCTCTTGTGTCGCGCACTCTAACGTCACGGCGCTCTAGTGTCGCGCACACTAACGTCGTGGCGCTCTAGTGTCGCGCACTCTAACGTCGCGGCGCTCTAGTGTCGCGCACTCTAACGTCGCGGCGCTCTAGTGTCGCGCACTCTAACGTCGCGGCGCTCTAGTGTCGCGCGCTCTAATGTCGTGGCGCTCTAGTGTCGCGCGCTCTAACGTCGTGGCGCTCTAGTGTCGCGCGCTCTAATGTCGTGGCGCTCTGCTGTCGCGCACCCTAACGTCGTGGCGCTCTAGTGTCGCGCACTCTAACGTCGCGGCGCTCTAGTGTCGCGCGCTCTAATGTCGTGGCGCTCTAGTGTCGCGCGCTCTAACGTCGTGGCGCTCTAGTGTCGCGCACTCTAACGTCGCGGCGCTCTAGTGTCGCGCGCTCTAATGTCGTGGCGCTCTGGTGTCGCGCACCCTAACGTCGCGGCGCTCTAGTGACGCGCACTCTAACGTCGCGGCGCTCTAGTGTCGCGCACTCTAACGTCGCGGCGCTCTAGTATCGCGCACTCTAACGTCGCGCCGCTCTAGTGTCGCGCGCTCTAATGTCGTGGCGCTCTAGTGTCGCGCGCTCTAAAGTCGTGGCGCTCTAGTGTCGCGCGCTCTAATGTCGTGGCGCTCTAGTGTCGCGCGCTCTAAAGTCGTGGCGCTCTAGTGTCGCGCGCTCTAATGTCGTGGCGCTCTAGTGTCGCGCGCTCTAACGTCGTGGCGCTCTAGTGTCGCGCGCTCTAACGTCGTGGCGCTCTAGTGTCGCGCGCTCTAATGTCGTGGCGCTCTAGTGTCGCGCGCTCTAACGTCGTGGCGCTCTAGTGTCGCGCGCTCTAATGTCGTGGCGCTCTAGTGTCGCGCGCTCTAACGTCGCGGCGCTCTAGTGCCGCGCACTCTAACGTCGTGGCGCTCTAGTGTCGCGCGCTCTAATGTCGTGGCGCTCTAGTGTCGCGCGCTCTAACGTCGTGGCGCTCTAGTGTCGCGCGCTCTAACGTCGCGGCGCTCTAGTGTCGCGCACTCTAACGTCGTGGCGCTCTAGTGTCGCGCGCTCTAATGTCGTGGCGCTCTAGTGTCGCGCGCTCTAATGTCGTGGCGCTCTAGTGTCACGCGCTCTAACGTCGTGGCGCTCTAGTGTCGCGCGCTCTAACGTCGCGGCGCTCTAGTGTCGCGCACTCTAACGTCGTGGCGCTCTAGTGTCGCGCGCTCTAACGTCGTGGCGCTCTAGTGTCGCGCGCTCTAACGTCGTGGCGCTCTAGTGTCGCGCGCTCTAATGTCGTGGCGCTCTAGTGTCGCGCGCTCTAACGTCGTGTCGCGCGCTCTAGTGTCGCGCGCTCTAACGTCGTGGCGCTCTAGTGTCACGCGCTCTAACGTCGCGGCGCTCTAGTGTCGCGCGCTCTAACGTCGCGGCGCTCTAGTGTCGCGCGCTCTAATGTCGTGGCGCTCTAGTGTCGCGCGCTCTAACGTCGTGGCGCTCTAGTGTCGCGCGCTCTAACGTCGCGGCGCTCTTGTGTCGCGCGCTCTAATGTCGTGGCGCTCTAGTGTCGCGCGCTCTAACGTCGTGGCGCTCTAGTGTCGCGCGCTCTAATGTCGTGGCGCTCTTGTGTCGCGCACTCTAACGTCGCGGCGCTCTAGTTTCGCGCGCTCTAATGTCGTGGCGCTCTAGTGTCGCGCGCTCTAACGTCGTGGCGCTCTAGTGTCGCGCGCTCTAATGTCGTGGCGCTCTTGTGTCGCGCACTCTAACGTCGCGGCGCTCTAGTGTCGCGCGCTCTAATGTCGTGGCGCTCTAGTGTCGCGCGCTCTAACGTCGTGGCGCTCTTGTGTCGCGCACTCTAACGTCGCGGCGCTCTTGTGTCGCGCGCTCTAATGTCGTGGCGCTCTAGTGTCGCGCGCTCTAATGTCGTGGCGCTCTAGTGTCGCGCGCTCTAATGTCGTGGCGCTCTTGTGTCGCGCACTCTAACGTCGCGGCGCTCTAGTTTCGCGCGCTCTAATGTCGTGGCGCTCTAGTGTCGCGCGCTCTAATGTCGTGGCGCTCTTGTGTCGCGCACTCTAACGTCGCGGCGCTCTAGTTTCGCGCGCTCTAATGTCGTGGCGCTCTAGTGTCGCGCGCTCTAACGTCGTGGCGCTCTAGTGTCGCGCGCTCTAATGTCGTGGCGCTCTTGTGTCGCGCACTCTAACGTCGCGGCGCTCTTGTGTCGCGCGCTCTAATGTCGTGGCGCTCTAGTGTCGCGCGCTCTAACGTCGTGGCGCTCTAGTGTCGCGCGCTCTAATGTCGTGGCGCTCTTGTGTCGCGCACTCTAACGTCGCGGCGCTCTAGTTTCGCGCGCTCTAATGTCGTGGCGCTCTAGTGTCGCGCGCTCTAACGTCGTGGCGCTCTAGTGTCGCGCGCTCTAATGTCGTGGCGCTCTTGTGTCGCGCACTCTAACGTCGCGGCGCTCTAGTTTCGCGCGCTCTAATGTCGTGGCGCTCTAGTGTCGCGCGCTCTAACGTCGCGGCGCTCTAGTTTCGCGCGCTCTAATGTCGTGGCGCTCTTGTGTCGCGCACTCTAACGTCGCGGCGCTCTAGTGTCGCGCGCTCTAATGTCGTGGCGCTCTAGTGTCGCGCGCTCTAACGTCGTGGCGCTCTAGTGTCGCGCGCTCTAACGTCGCGGCGCTCTTGTGTCGCGCGCTCTAATGTCGTGGCGCTCTAGTGTCGCGCGCTCTAACGTCGTGGCGCTCTAGTGTCGCGCGCTCTAATGTCGTGGCGCTCTTGTGTCGCGCACTCTAACGTCGTGGCGCTCTAGTGTCGCGCGCTCTAACGTCGTGGCGCTCTAGTGTCGCGCACTCTAACGTCACGGCGCTCTAGTGTCGCGCACTCTAAAGTCGTGGCGCTCTAGTGTCGCGCGCTCTAATGTCGTGGCGCTCTAGTGTCGCGCGCTCTAACGTCGTGGCGCTCTAGTGTCGCGCACTCTAACGTCGCGGCGCCCTAGTGTCGCGCGCTCTAACGTCGCGGCGCTCTAGTGTCGCGGACTCTAATGTCGTGGCGCTCTAGTGTCGCGCGCTCTAACGTCGTGGCGCTCTAGTGTGGCGCACTCTAACGTCGCGGCGCTCTAGTGTCGCGCGCTCTAACGTCGTGGCGCTCTACTGTCGCGCACTCTAACCTCGCTGCGCTCTAGTTTCGCGCGCTCTAATGTCGCGGCGCTCTTGTGTCGCGCACTCTAACGTCACGGCGCTCTAGTGTCGCGCACTCTAACGTCGTGGCGCTCTAGTGTCGCGCGCTCTAATGTCGTGGCGCTCTACTGTCGCGCGCTCTAACGTCGCGGCGCTCTAGTGTCGCGGACTCTAATGTCGTGGCGCTCTAGTGTCGCGCGCTCTAACGTCGTGGCGCTCTAGTGTCGCGCACTCTAACGTCGCGGCGCTCTAGTGTCGCGCGCTCTAACGTCGTGGCGCTCTACTGTCGCGCACTCTAACCTCGCGGCGCCCTAGTGTCGCGCACTCTAACGTCGCGGCGCTCTAGTTTCGCGCGCTCTAATGTCGTGGCGCTCTTGTGTCGCGCACTCTAACGTCACGGCGCTCTAGTGTCGCGCACTCTAATGTCGTGGTGCTCTAGTGTCGCGCACTCTAACGTCGCGGCGCTCTAGTGTCGCGCGCTCTAACGTCGTGGCGCTCTACTGTCGCGCACTCTAACCTCGCGGCGCCCTAGTGTCGCGCACTCTAACGTCGCGGCGCTCTAGTTTCGCGCGCTCTAATGTCGTGGCGCTCTTGTGTCGCGCACTCTAACGTCACGGCGCTCTAGTGTCGCGCACTCTAACGTCGTGGCGCTCTAGTGTCGCGCACTCTAACCTCGCGGCGCCCTAGTGTCGCGCACTCTAACGTCGCGGCGCTCTAGTTTCGCGCGCTCTAATGTCGTGGCGCTCTTGTGTCGCGCACTCTAACGTCACGGCGCTCTAGTGTCGCGCACTCTAATGTCGTGGCGCTCTAGTGTCGAGCACTCTAACGTCACGGCGCTCTAGTGTCGCGCACTCTAACCTCGCGGCGCCCTAGTGTCGCGCACTCTAACGTCGCGGCGCTCTAATGTCGTGGCGCTCTTGTGTGGCGCACTCTAACGTCACGGCGCTCTAGTGTCGCGCACTCTAATGTCGTGGCGCTCTAGTGTCGCGCACTCTAACGTCGTGGCGCTCTAGTGTCGCGCACTCTAACCTCGCGGCGCCCTAGTGTCGCGCACTCTAACGTCGCGGCGCTCTAGTTTCGCGCGCTCTGTCGTGGCGCTCTTGTGTCGCGCACTCTAACGTCACGGCGCTCTAGTGTCGCGCACTCTAACGTCGTGGCGCTCTAGTGTCGCGCACTCTAACCTCGCGGCGCCCTAGTGTCGCGCACTCTAACGTCGCGGCGCTCTAGTTTCGCGCGCTCTAATGTCGTGGCGCTCTTGTGTCGCGCACTCTAACGTCACGGCGCTCTAGTGTCGCGCACTCTAATGTCGTGGCGCTCTAGTGTCGCGCACTCTAACGTCGCGGCGCTCTAGTGTCGCGCGCTCTAACGTCGTGGCGCTCTACTGTCGCGCACTCTAACCTCGCGGCGCCCTAGTGTCGCGCACTCTAACGTCGCGGCGCTCTAGTTTCGCGCGCTCTAATGTCGTGGCGCTCTAGTGTCGCGCACTCTAACGTCACGGCGCTCTAGTGTCGCGCACTCTAACGTCGTTGCGCTCTACTGTCGCGCACTCTAACCTCGCGGCGCCCTAGTGTCGCGCACTCTAACGTCGCGGCGCTCTAGTTTCGCGCGCTCTAATGTCGTGGCGCTCTTGTGTCGCGCACTCTAACGTCACGGCGCTCTAGTGTCGCGCACTCTAACGTCGTGGCGCTCTAGTGTCGCGCACTCTAACGTCGCGGCGCTCTAGTGTCGCGCACTCTAACGTCGCGGCGCTCTAGTGTCGCGCACTCTAACGTCGCGGCGCTCTAGTGTCGCGCGCTCTAATGTCGTGGCGCTCTAGTGTCGCGCGCTCTAACGTCGTGGCGCTCTAGTGTCGCGCGCTCTAATGTCGTGGCGCTCTGCTGTCGCGCACCCTAACGTCGTGGCGCTCTAGTGTCGCGCACTCTAACGTCGCGGCGCTCTAGTGTCGCGCGCTCTAATGTCGTGGCGCTCTAGTGTCGCGCGCTCTAACGTCGTGGCGCTCTAGTGTCGCGCACTCTAACGTCGCGGCGCTCTAGTGTCGCGCGCTCTAATGTCGTGGCGCTCTGGTGTCGCGCACCCTAACGTCGCGGCGCTCTAGTGACGCGCACTCTAACGTCGCGGCGCTCTAGTGTCGCGCACTCTAACGTCGCGGCGCTCTAGTATCGCGCGCTCTAATGTCGTGGCGCTCTAGTGTCGCGCGCTCTAACGTCGTGGCGCTCTAGTGTCGCGCACTCTAACGTCGCGGCGCCCTAGTGTCGCGCGCTCTAATGTCGTGGTGCTCTAGTGTCGCGCGCTCTAACGTCGTGGCGCTCTGGTGTCGCGCACTCTAACGTCGTGGCGCTCTAGTGTTGCGCACTCTAACGTCGCGGCGCTCTAGTGTCGCGCGCTCTAATGTCGTGGCGCTCTGGTGTCGCGCACCCTAACGTCGCGGCGCTCTAGTGTCGCGCACTCTAACGTCGCGGCGCTCTAGTGTCGCGCGCTCTAATGTCGTGGAGCTGTAGTGTCGCGCGCTCTAACGTCGTGGCGCTCTAGTGTCGCGCGCTCTAATGTCGTGGCGCTCTGCTGTCGCGCACCCTAACGTCGTGGCGCTCTAGTGTCGCGCACTCCAACGTCGCGGCGCTCTAGTGTCGCGCGCTCTAATGTCGTGGCGCTCTAGTGTCGCGCGCTCTAACGTCGTGGCGCTCTAGTGTCGCGCACTCTAACGTCGCGGCGCCCTAGTGTCGCGCACTCTAACGTCGCGGCGCTCTAGTGTCGCGCGCTCTAATGTCGTGGCGCTCTGGTGTCGCGCACCCTAACGTCGCGGCGCTCTAGTGTAGCGCACTCTAACGTCGCGGCGCTCTAGTGTCGCGCACTCTAAAGTCGCGGCGCTCTAGTGTCGCGCGCTCTAATGTCGTGGCGCTCTAGTGTCGCGCGCTCTAACGTCGTGGTGCTCTAGTGTCGCGCACTCTAACGTCGCGGCGCCCTAGTGTCGCGCGCTCTAATGTCGTGGCGCTCTAGGGTCGCGCGCTCTAACGTCGTGGCGCTCTGGTGTCGCGCACTCTAACGTCGTGGCGCTCTAGTGTCGCGCACTCTAACGTCGCGGCGCCCTAGTGTCGCGCGCTCTAATGTCGTGGCGCTCTAGTGTCGCGCGCTCTAACGTCGTGGCGCTCTAGTGTCGCGCACTCTAACGTCGCGGCGCTCTAGTGTCGCGCACTCTAACGTCGCGGCGCTCTAGTATCGCGCGCTCTAATGTAGTGGCGCTCTAGTGTCGCGCGCTCTAACGTCGTGGCGCTCTAGTGTCGCGCACTCTAACGTCGCGGCGCCCTAGTGTCGCGCGCTCTAATGTCGTGGTGCTCTAGTGTCGCGCGCTCTAACGTCGTGGCGCTCTGGTGTCGCGCACTCTAACGTCGTGGCGCTCTAGTGTCGCGCACTCTAACGTCGCGGCGCTCTAGTGTCGCGCGCTCTAATGTCGTGGCGCTCTGGTGTCGCGCACCCTAACGTCGCGGCGCTCTAGTGTCGCGCACTCTAACGTCGCGGCGCTCTAGTGTCGCGCGCTCTAATGTCGTGGAGCTCTAGTGTCGCGCGCTCTAACGTCGTGGCGCTCTAGTGTCGCGCGCTCTAATGTCGTGGCGCTCTGCTGTCGCGCACCCTAACGTCGTGGCGCTCTAGTGTCGCGCACTCTAACGTCGCGGCGCTCTAGTGTCGCGCGCTCTAATGTCGTGGCGCTCTAGTGTCGCGCGCTCTAACGTCGTGGCGCTCTAGTGTCGCGCACTCTAACGTCGCGGCGCTCTAGTGTCGCGCGCTCTAATGTCGTGGCGCTCTGCTGTCGCGCACTCTAACGTCGTGGCGCTCTAGTGTCGCGCACTCTAACGTCGCGGCGCCCTAGTGTCGCGCGCTCTAATGTCGTGGCGCTCTAGTGTCGCGCGCTCTAACGTCGTGGCGCTCTAGTGTCGCGCACTCTAACGTCGCGGCGCTCTAGTGTCGCGCGCTCTAATCTCGCGGCGCTCTGGTGTCGCGCACCCTAACGTCGCGGCGCTCTAGTGTAGCGCGCTCTAACGTCGCGGCGCTCTAGTGTCGCGCACTCTAAAGTCGCGGCGCTCTAGTGTCGCGCGCTCTAATGTCGTGGCGCTCTAGTGTCGCGCGCTCTAACGTCATGGCGCTCTAGTGTCGCGCACTCTAACGTCGCGGCGCCCTAGTGTCGCGCGCTCTAATGTCGTGGCGCTCTAGTGTCGCGCGCTCTAACGTCGTGGCGCTCTGGTGTCGCGCACTCTAATGTCGTGGCGCTCTAGTGTCGCGCACTCTAACGTCGCGGCGCCCTAGTGTCGCGCGCTCTAATGTCGTGGCGCTCTAGTGTCGCGCGCTCTAACGTCGTGGCGCTCTAGTGTAGCGCACTCTAACGTCGTGGCGCTCTAGTGTCGCGCGCTCTAAAGTCGTGGCGCTCTAGTGTCGCGTACTCTAATGTCGTGGCGCTCTAGTGTCGCGCGCTTTAACGTCGCGGCGCTCTAGTGTCGCGCACTCTAACGTCGCGGCGCTCTAGTGTCGCGCACTCTAACGTCGCGGTGCTCTAGTGTCGCGCACTCTAACGTCACGGCGCTCTAGTGTCGCGCGCTCTAACGTCGCGGCTCTCTAGTGTCGCGCGCTCTAATGTCGTGGCGCTCTGGTGTCGCGCACCCTAACGTCGCGGCGCTCTAGTGTAGCGCACTCTAACGTCGCGGCGCTCTAGTGTCGCGCACTCTAACGTCGCGGCGCTCTAGTGTCGCGCGCTCTAACGTCACGGCGCTCTAGTGTCGCGCGCTCTAACGTCGCGGCTCTCTAGTGTCGCGCGCTCTAATGTCGTGGCGCTCTGGTGTCGCGCACCCTAACGTCGCGGCGCTCTAGTGTAGCGCACTCTAACGTCGCGGTGCTCTAGTGTCGCGCACTCTAACGTCACGGCGCTCTAGTGTCGCGCGCTCTAACGTCGCGGCTCTCTAGTGTCGCGCGCTCTAATGTCGTGGCGCTCTGGTGTCGCGCACCCTAACGTCGCGGCGCTCTAGTGTCGCGCACTCTAACGTCGCGGCGCTCTAGTGTCGCGCACTCTAACGTCGCGGCGCTCTAGTGTCGCGCGCTCTAATGTCGTGGCGCTCTAGTGTCGCGCGCTTTAACGTCGTGGCGCTCTAGTGTCGCGCACTTTAACGTCGCGGCGCTCTAGTGTCGCGCACTCTAACGTCACGGCGCTCTAGTGTCGCGCGCTCTAACGTCGCGGCGCTCTAGTGTCGCGCGCTCTAATGTCGTGGCGCTCTGGTGTCGCGCACCCTAACGTCGCGGCGCTCTATTGTAGCGCACTCTAACGTCGCGGCGCTCTAGTGTCGCGCACTCTAACGTCGCGGCGCTCTAGTGTCGCGCGCTCTAATGTCGTGGCGCTCTAGTGTCGCGCGCTTTAACGTCGTGGCGCTCTAGTGTCGCGCACTTTAACGTCGCGGCGCTCTAGTGTCGCGCACTCTAATTTCGCGGCGCTCTAGTGTCGCGCGCTCTAATGTCGTGGCGCTCTAGTGTTGTGCGCTCTAACGTCGTGGCGCTCTAGTGTCGCGTACTCTAACGTCGTGGCGCTCAAGTGTCGCGCGCTTTAACGTCGCGGCGCTCTAGTGTCGCGCACTCTAACGTCGCGGCGCTCTAGTGTCACGCACTCTAACGTCGCGGTGCTCTAGTGTCGCGCACTCTAACGTCACGGCGCTCTAGTGTCGCGCGCTCTAACGTCGCGGCTCTCTAGTGTCGCGCGCTCTAATGTCGTGGCGCTCTGGTGTCGCGCACCCTAACGTCGCGGCGCTCTAGTGTAGCGCACTCTAACGTCGCGGCGCTCTAGTGTCGCGCACTCTAACGTCGCGGCGCTCTAGTGTCGCGCGCTCTAATGTCGTGGCGCTCTGGTGTCGCGCACCCTAACGTCGCGGCGCTCTATTGTAGCGCACTCTAACGTCGCGGCGCTCTAGTGTCGCGCACTCTAACGTCGCGGCGCTCTAGTGTCGCGCGCTCTAATGTCGTGGCGCTCTAGTGTCGCGCGCTTTAACGTCGCGGCGCTCTAGTGTCGCGCGTTCTAATGTCGTGGCGCTCTAGTGTCGCGCGCTCTAACGTCGTGGCGCTCTAGTGTCGCGCACTCTAACGTCGCGGCGCTCTAGTGTCGCGCACTCTAATCTCGCGGCGCTCTAGTGTCGCGCGCTCTAATGTCGTGGCGCTCTAGTGTTGTGCGCTCTAACGTCGTGGCGCTCTAGTGTCGCGTACTCTAACGTCGCGGCGCTCTAGTGTCGCGCTCTAACGTCGCGGCGCTCTAGTGTCGCGCGCTCTAATGTCGTGGCGCTCTAGTGTCGCGCGCTCTAACGTCGTGGCGCTCTAGTGTCGCGTACTCTAACGTCGCGGCGCTCTAGTGTCGCGCGCTCTAACGTCGCGGCGCTCTAGTGTCGCGCGCTCTAATGTCGTGGCGCTCTAGTGTCGCGCGCTCTAACGTCGTGGCGCTCTAGTGTCGCGCGCTCTAACGTCGCGGCGCTCTAGTGTCGCGCACTGTAACGCCGCGGCGCTCTAGTGTCGCGCGCTCTAATGTCGTGGCGCTCTAGTGTCGCGCGCTCTAACGTCGTGGCGCTCTAGTGTCGCGCACTCTAACGTCGCGGCGCTCTAGTGTCGCGCGCTCTAACGTCGCGCGCTCTAGTATCGCGCGCTCTAATGTCGTGTCGCTCTAGTGTCGCGCACTCTAACGTCGTGGCGCTCTAGTGTCGCGCACTCTAACGTCGCGGCGCTCTAGTGTCGCGCACTCTAACGTCGCGGTGCTCTAGTGTCGCGCACTCTAACGTCACGGCGCTCTAGTGTCGCGCGCTCTAACGTCGCGGCTCTCTAGTGTCGCGCGCTCTAATGTCGTGGCGCTCTAGTGTCGCGCGCTCTAACGTCGTGGCACTCTAGTGTCGCGCACTCTAACGTCGCGGCGCTCTAGTGTCGCGCGCTCTAACGTCGCGGCGCTCTAGTATCGCGCTCTCTAATGTCGTGGCGCTCTAGTGTCGCGCACTCTAACGTCGTGGCGCGCTAGTGTCGCGCACTCTAACGTCGCGGCGCTCTAGTGTCGCGCACTCTAACGTCGCGGCGCTCTAGTGTCGCGCGCTCCAAGGTCGTTGCGCTCTAGTGTCACGCACTCTAACGTCGCGGCGCTCTAGTGTCGCGCGCTCTAATGTCGTGGCGCTCTAGTGTCGCGCGCTCTAATGTCGTGGCGCTCTGGTGTCGTGCGCTCTAACGTCGTGGCGCTCTAGTGTCGCGTACTCTAACGTCGCGGCGCTCTAGTGTCGCGCGCTCTAATGTCGCGGCGCTCTAGTGTCGCGCGCTCTAATGTCGTGGCGCTCTAGTGTCGCGCGCTCTAACGTCGTGGCGCTCTAGTGTCGCGCACTCTAACGTCAAGGCGCTCTAGTGTCGCGCACTGTAACGTCGCGGCGCTCTAGTGTCGCGCGCTCTAATGTCGTGGCGCTCTAGTGTCGCGCGCTCTAACGTCGTGGCGCTCTAGTGTCGCGCACTCTAACGTCGCGGCGCTCTAGTGTCGCGCGCTCTAATGTCGTGGCGCTCTAGTGTCGCGCGCTTTAACGTCGTGGCGCTCTAGTGTCGCGCACTTTAACGTCGCGGCGCTCTAGTGTCGCGCACTCTAATGTCGCGGCGCTCTAGTGTCGCGCATTCTAATGTCGTGGCGCTCTAGTGTCGCGCGCTCTAACGTCGTGGCGCTCTAGTGTCGCGCACTCTAACGTCGCGGCGCTCTAGTGTCGCGCACTCTAATCTCGCGGCGCTCTAGTGTCGCGCGCTCTAATGTCGTGGCGCTCTAGTGTCGTGCGCTCTAACGTCGTGGCGCTCTAGTGTTGCGTACTCTAACGTCGCGGCGCTCTAGTGTCGCGCGCTCTAACGTCGCGGCGCTCTAGTGTCGCGCGCTCTAATGTCGTGGCGCTCTAGTGTCGCGCGCTCTAACGTCGTGTACTCTAACGTCGCGGCGCTCTAGTGTCGCGCGCTCTAACGTCGCGGCGCTCTAGTGTCGCGCGCTCTAATGTCGTGGCGCTCTAGTGTCGCGCGCTCTAACGTCGCGCGCTCTAGTATCGCGCGCTCTAATGTCGTGTCGCTCTAGTGTCGCGCACTCTAACGTCGTGGCGCTCTAGTGTCGCGCACTCTAACGTCGCGGCGCTCTAGTGTCGCGCACTCTAACGTCGCGGTGCTCTAGTGTCGCGCACTCTAACGTCACGGCGCTCTAGTGTCGCGCGCTCTAACGTCGCGGCTCTCTAGTGTCGCGCGCTCTAACGTCGTGGCGCTCTAGTGTCGCGCGCTCTAACGTCGTGGCGCTCTAGTGTCGCGCACTCTAACGTCGCGGCGCTCTAGTGTCGCGCGCTCTAACGTCGCGGCGCTCTAGTATCGCGCGCTCTAATGTCGTGGCGCTCTAGTGTCGCGCGCTCTAACGTCGTGGCGCTCTAGTGTCGCGCACTCTAACGTCGCGGCGCTCTAGTGTCGCGCACACTAACGTCGCGGCGCTCTAGTGTCGCGCGCTCCAAGGTCGTTGCGCTCTTGTGTCACGCACTCTAACGTCGCGGCGCTCTAGTGTCGCGCGCTCTAATGTCGTGGCGCTCTGGTGTCGTGCGCTCTAACGTCGTGGCGCTCTAGTGTCGCGTACTCTAACGTCGCGGCGCTCTAGTGTCGCGCACTCTAACGTCGCGGCGCTCTAGTGTCGCGCGCTCTAATGTCGTGGCGCTCTAGTGTCGCGCGCTCTAACGTCGTGGCGCTCTATTGTCGCGCACTCTAACGTCGTGGCGCTCTAGTGTCGCGTACTCTAACGTCGCGGCGCTCTAGTATCGCGCGCTCTAACGTCGCGGCGCTCTAGTGTCGCGCACTCTAACGTCGCGGTGCTCTAGTGTCGCGCGCTCTAATGTCGTGGCGCTCTAGTGTCGCGCACTCTAACGTCGTGGCGCTCTGGTGTCGTGCGCTCTAACGTCGTGGCGCTCTAGTGTCGCGTACTCTAACGTCGCGGCGCTCTAGTATCGCGCGCTCTAACGTCGCGGCGCTCTAGTGTCGCGCACTCTAACGTCGCGGTGCTCTAGTGTCGCGCGCTCTAATGTCGTGGCGCTCTAGTGTCGCGCGCTCTAACGTCGTGGCGCTCTAGTGTCGCGCACTCTAACGTCACGGCGCTCTAGTGTCGCGCGCTCTAACGTCGTGGCGCTCTAGTGTCGCGCGCTCTAACGTCGCGGCGCTCTAGTGTCGCGCGCTCTAATGTCGTGGCGCTCTAGTGTCGCGCGCTCTAACGTCGTGGCGCTCTAGTGTCGCGCGCTCTAACGTCGCGGCGCTCTAGTGTCGCGCACGGTAACGCCGCGGCGCTCTAGTGTCGCGCGCTCTAATGTCGTGGCGCTCTAGTGTCGCGCACTCTAACGTCGCGGCGCTCTAGTGTCGCGCGCTCTAATGTCGTGGCGCTCTAGTGTCGCGCGCTCTAACGTCGTGGCGCTCTAGTGTCGCGTACTCTAACGTCGCGGCGCTCTAGTGTCGCGCGCTCTAACGTCGCGGCGCTCTAGTGTCGCGCGCTCTAATGTCGTGGCGCTCTAGTGTCGCGCGCTCTAACGTCGTGGCGCTCTAGTGTCGCGCGCTCTAACGTTGTGGCGCTCTAGTGTCGCGCACTGTAACGCCGCGGCGCTCTAGTGTCGCGCGCTCTAATGTCGTGGCGCTCTAGTGTCGCGCACTCTAACGTCGTGGCGCTCTAGTGTCGCGCACTCTAACGTCGCGGCGCTCTAGTGTCGCGCACTCTAACGTCACGGTGCTCTAGTGTCGCGCACTCTAACGTCACGGCGCTCTAGTGTCGCGCGCTCTAACATCGCGGCTCTCTAGTGTCGCGCGCTCTAATGTCGTGGCGCTCTAGTGTCGCGCGCTCTAACGTCGCGGCGCTCTAGTGTCGCGCACTGTAACGCCGCGGCGCTCTAGTATCGCGCGCTCTAATGTCGTGTCGCTCTAGTGTCGCGCACTCTAACGTCGTGGCGCTCTAGTGTCGCGCACTCTAACGTCGCGGAGCTCTAGTGTCGCGCACTCTAACGTCGCGGTGCTCTAGTGTCGCGCACTCTAACGTCACGGCGCTCTAGTGTCGCGCGCTCTAACGTCGCGGCTCTCTAGTGTCGCGCGCTCTAATGTCGTGGCGCTCTAGTGTCGCGCGCTCTAACGTCGTGGCGCTCTAGTGTCGCGCACTCTAACGTCGCGGCGCTCTAGTGTCGCGCGCTCTAACGTCGCGGCGCTCTAGTATCGCGCTCTCTAATGTCGTGGCGCTCTAGTGTCGCGCACTCTAACGTCGTGGCGCGCTAGTGTCGCGCACTGTAACGTCGCGGCGCTCTAGTGTCGCGCACTCTAAGGTCGCGGCGCTCTAGTGTCGCGCGCTCCAAGGTCGTTGCGCTCTAGTGTCACGCACTCTAACGTCGCGGCGCTCTAGTGTCGCGCGCTCTAATGTCGTGGCGCTCTAGTGTCGCGCGCTCTAATGTCGTGGCGCTCTGGTGTCGTGCGCTCTAACGTCGTGGCGCTCTAGTGTCGCGTACTCTAACGTCGCGGCACTCTAGTGTCGCGCGCTCTAATGTCGCGGCGCTCTAGTGTCGCGCGCTCTAATGTCGTGGCGCTCTAGTGTCGCGCGATCTAACGTCGTGGCGCTCTAGTGTCGCGCACTCTAACGTCAAGGCGCTCTAGTGTCGCGCACTGTAACGTCGCGGCGCTCTAGTGTCGCGCGCTCTAATGTCGTGGCGCTCTAGTGTCGCGCGCTCTAACGTCGTGGCGCTCTAGTGTCGCGCACTCTAACGTCGCGGCGCTCTAGTGTCGCGCGCTCTAATGTCGTGGCGCTCTAGTGTCGCGCGCTTTAACGTCGTGGCGCTCTAGTGTCGCGCACTTTAACGTCGCGGCGCTCTAGTGTCGCGCACTCTAATGTCGCGGCGCTCTAGTGTCGCGCATTCTAATGTCGTGGCGCTCTAGTGTCGCGCGCTCTAACGTCGTGGCGCTCTAGTGTCGCGCACTCTAACGTCGCGGCGCTCTAGTGTCGCGCGCTCTAATGTCGTGGCGCTCTAGTGTCGCGCGCTCTAACGTCGTGGCGCTCTAGTGTCGCGCACTCTAACGTCGCGGCGCTCTAGTGTCGCGCACTGTAACGTCGCGGCGCTCTAGTGTCGCGCGCTCTAATGTCGTGGCGCTCTAGTGTCGCGCGCTCTAACGTCGTGGCGCTCCAGTGTCGCGCGCTCTAACGTCGTGGCGCTCTAGTGTCGCGCACTAGCTCTAACGTCGCGGCGCTCTAGTGTCGCGCGCTCTAACGTCGCGCGCTCTAGTATCGCGCGCTCTAATGTCGTGTCGCTCTAGTGTCGCGCACTCTAACGTCGTGGCGCTCTAGTGTCGCGCACTCTAACGTCGCGGCGCTCTAGTGTCGCGCACTCTAACGTCGCGGTGCTCTAGTGTCGCGCACTCTAACGTCACGGCGCTCTAGTGTCGCGCGCTCTAACGTCGCGGCTCTCTAGTGTCGCGCGCTCTAACGTCGTGGCGCTCTAGTGTCGCGCGCTCTAACGTCGTGGCGCTCTAGTGTCGCGCACTCTAACGTCGCGGCGCTCTAGTGTCGCGCGCTCTAACGTCGCGGCGCTCTAGTATCGCGCGCTCTAATGTCGTGGCGCTCTAGTGTCGCGCGCTCTAACGTCGTGGCGCTCTAGTGTCGCGCACTCTAACGTCGCGGCGCTCTAGTGTCGCGCACTCTAACGTCGCGGCGCTCTAGTGTCGCGCGCTCCAAGGTCGTTGCGCTCTAGTGTCACGCACTCTAACGTCGCGGCGCTCTAGTGTCGCGCGCTCTAATGTCGTGGCGCTCTGGTGTCGTGCGCTCTAACGTCGTGACGCTCTAGTGTCGCGTACTCTAACGTCGCGGCGCTCTAGTGTCGCGCACTCTAACGTCGCGGCGCTCTAGTGTCGCGCGCTCTAATGTCGTGGCGCTCTAGTGTCGCGCGCTCTAACGTCGTGGCGCTCTATTGTCGCGCACTCTAACGTCGTGGCGCTCTAGTGTCGCGTACTCTAACGTCGCGGCGCTCTAGTATCGCGCGCTCTAACGTCGCGGCGCTCTAGTGTCGCGCACTCTAACGTCGCGGTGCTCTAGTGTCGCGCGCTCTAATGTCGTGGCGCTCTAGTGTCGCGCACTCTAACGTCGTGGCGCTCTGGTGTCGTGCGCTCTAACGTCGTGGCGCTCTAGTGTCGCGTACTCTAACGTCGCGGCGCTCTAGTATCGCGCGCTCTAACGTCGCGGCGCTCTAGTGTCGCGCACTCTAACGTCGCGGTGCTCTAGTGTCGCGCGCTCTAATGTCGTGGCGCTCTAGTGTCGCGCGCTCTAACGTCGTGGCGCTCTAGTGTCGCGCACTCTAACGTCACGGCGCTCTAGTGTCGCGCGCTCTAACGTCGCGGCTCTCTAGTGTCGCGCGCTCTAATGTCGTGGCGCTCTAGTGTCGCGCACTCTAACGTCGCGGCGCTCTAGTGTCGCGCGCTCTAACGTCGCGGCGCTCTAGTATCGCGCGCTCTAACGTCGCGGCGCTCTAGTGTCGCGCGCTCTAATGTCGTGGCGCTCTAGTGTCGCGCGCTCTAACGTCGTGGCGCTCTAGTGTCGCGCACTCTAACGTCAAGGCGCTCTAGTGTCGCGCACTGTAACGTCGCGGCGCTCTAGTGTCGCGCGCTCTAATGTCGTGGCGCTTTAGTGTCGCGCGCTCTAACGTCGTGGCGCTCTAGTGTCGCGCACTCTAACGTCGCGGCGCTCTAGTGTCGCGCGCTCTAACGTCGCGCGCTCTAGTATCGCGCGCTTTAATGTCGTGTCGCTCTAGTGTCGCGCACTCTAACGTCGTGGCGCTCTAGTGTCGCGCACTCTAACGTCGCGGCGCTCTAGTTTCGCGCACTCTAACGTCGCGGTGCTCTAGTGTCGCGCGCTCTAATGTCGTGGCGCTCTAGTGTCGCGCGCTCTAACGTCGTGGCGCTCTAGTGTCGCGCACTCTAACGTCGCGGCGCTCTAGTGTCGCGCGCTCTAACGTCGCGGCGCTCTAGTATCGCGCGCTCTAATGTCGTGGCGCCCTAGTGTCGCGCGCTCTAACGTCGTGGCGCTCTAGTGTCGCGCACTCTAACGTCGCGGCGCTCTAGTGTCGCGCACTCTAACGTCGCGGCGCTCTAGTGTCGCGCGCTCTAAGGTCGTTGCGCTCTAGTGTCGCGCGCTCTAACGTCGTGGCGCTCTAGTGTCGCGCACTCTAACGTCGCGGCGCTCTAGTGTCGCGCGCTCTAACGTCGTGGCGCTCTAGTGTCGCGCGCTCTAACGTCGCGGCGCTCTAGTGTCGCGCACTCTAACGTCGCGGCGCTCTAGTGTCGCGCGCTCTAATGTCGTGGCGCTCTAGTGTCGCGCGCTCTAACGTCGTGGCGCTCTAGTGTCGCGCGCGCTAACGTCGTGGCGCTCTACTGTCGGCGCTCTAATGTCGTGCGCTCTAGTGTTGTACAGCAAATGAAAGGTCTGGATGATTTTGAGTTCTTTTTTTCATATCACTTTTGAAATTTCCAGTTTAGAAATAATTTATTGCAGGAAGTATGTAAGGCATCTAAAAGGACCTGTTGCCATATTTAACGTGTAATTAGCTCATTATGGAATACCTCGCACATATACCTTCCAATTCAAAAATAAAAATTATGAATATCGGATAAAAGCCAGCGGGTATATATAGCTTCATTAGAATAGCGAAGTGTGCAAACATATTCATTCCGACATAATACCAAAACCAAAACATGCACAGATTTATTTTGCAATGTTTTCGTGCCAATAATTTAACAGACTTATTTCACGAATGTACTTCACGACAAGATGACAAGTGTCTGTCGAACTTCAAAAATACAATTACAAAAGAAAAATGTGGGTATCCTCTTGAAGCCTGTCACTCCAAATCTTCCGTAGTCACGGGCCACTCAATAAAGAAGGATGTGGGTCATTATCAATCACGCTTCTTATCTCCTGATTGTTTCTTCAGCGTTCTTTTTGGCCAATGCCAAAATTTGATTGACTGCGGGGCGATGATGAGATGCTTGAGACTTGCCGAGATCTGCGTTTCTGAAACGGTCAGTAGCTATATTATCGCAATAATTCGGACCCATAATAAGTCCTCAGTCTATCTCTTAGCCATCCTCCTGTTTCCCATCCACAAGCCGGGTAGTGACTTGCCCGGTAGTGAAGGGCCGCACCTTTCCAACATTCTTACCTTTTCTTTTTGTTTAGAGCGCAGCTCTTATGCGCCCGTTTCCAGCTTGAGCGCCGTCGGCGTCGGCGTCGCCGTCGGCGTCGTCGTAACCGCGCGGTGCATTATGGGACATTTCCCATGATGCATCGCGTGGCGAGGAGGAGGAGGGGAGGAGGAGAGGAGGGGGAAGAGATGAGGGGAGGAGAAGGTGAAGGAGGGCGAGGAGGAGGAGAAAGAGAAGAGAGGAGGGGAGCAGTAGCAGCAGGGAGGATGAAAGGTGAGGAGGAGAAGGGGTGTACCCTTCCCTCCTCCTTTTCAAGAGCTGCGCTCTAATTCGGTGTTACAGGGTGTTGTAAACGTCTTTCATTTGTTTTTCTGAGCTACAAAATAAACAAAAAAGTGTTCGCTTCACTCGCTTGAAATAAAAAACCGCGAAATGAATTTAGATAAATTATCGTAATGCCACGTCACGCATTGTGGCAGTCAGTGGGAAGCAAAATCCATACGCGCTCCACTCCTCACCCACAGGCTCCCGGAATGCAACGCGCAATGGGTGACGGATTTTCGGAAGTGGTTTATTCGTGTTTCAAGAACTTGAACACGAACCCCAGCCGAACCTTGACGCAGCGTTCGGCTAACTTAAGCTCCACGGAAACATAAATAGGAGCGGCCGAGTAACAGTTTCATTCAAATACCACTGCGTCATTCATAACCTTCACAGTGCTGGGGAAGCCGACGAAACACGAGCTCTCTTTACAGTGTTGAAGCTAAGAATGACGCTGCAGCTGCTCTGCTCGATTCGAACCTCTTTTCGCCCACCCCCAAAATATATTTTATGTTGTTGTCCTCAACAGTTTAGCTCTCAACCTAGCTACTAGGGGCGCGACGGTCGGGATTGCTACCAAATTAAGAATGCAGTAGAAACTCTGCCTCCTGCACGTAGTCGTTGCCTCATATCTCGTTTTAGTTAAGATGGCGCCGACGTGTTATTCAAGGCATACAAAGCTCGCGCAAAAACGTATCTCCAAATCGCTCTTAAAAGGGCACTCACATCCCCTAAATTTTTTTTTTAAATTTTTTTGGACGCTTTTATATGGTGTCAGAAGATTACCCAATTAGTATTTTGCTACAGCGTCAGGTATATTTTAAAAAAAGTTAGAACTCGAAACCAAGAACGTAACTGGATTGGGGAGGAACAAGAAATGGGGAGGAGTAGAGAGTTCCCAGAAATCAAGTGGCTGAAAAAATTTCTTTTTTGTTTTAATAAACGTGTTTGCAGTGTTTTAGAAGCCACAAAGGATGGGTATCATTTTCCCCCTTTTTTTAATACTGAGTGTGTGCCTAACCATAGAGGTTGTGTCTAAACAATAGAAAACGGCACATGACCACGGAGAAGAGAGTGAGCGCGACTCACACCGGCCAGTTCTCGATCGGAGATTTTCGGTCGGGGAGAAAACGAAACCGAACGGGGTTCTGGGTAGTTGGGCTTTTGTCACGCACAAACAAAAACCTCGCCGAGCATAAAACCCTGCGAGTGTCTAGATAATCTACCACCAACTTTATAGGCACAACTAGCGTTTCGAAAAACAGTAAACAGAAGACAGAAAGAAATAGAGAGAGACAACAACTTCCTTGATACTTGAAAAATATGTTTTGTGGACAGGCTCGCAGATAGAGTACATCAACGCTTCTAAACGAAACGGAACATCCTGCTGGAAAAGATAGCTGTCAAGATTTGGCGAGACAGAACCTTTCGATACCTCTTAGTAGATACTTGTTTTTCATCTGATCTTTCTTTTTGGGGGCCGGGGAAAGGGGAGGGGAGGGGGGGGGGGGGGGGAACGAAGGGGCACCTCGGAAGCAAGAAGAGGATCATAAGAAGCGCTGCGAACGATCCGAGGCTCTTTCTCGGGATGGCTACTCCGGTCCGCTTATCACGCGAACGGATAATCGAGGAGGAAGTGATTAATGCCACATTCCCAATTATTCCCGCGCCGCCGCCGCCGCCGTCACCGCCGCGAACCGCCTTTTCGCCCGCTCCTTATCAAATCTCTGCTGCGTTACATCAATATCACTGCTTCGTTGCTTCGCTGTGTCTTTATTGTTCCCGCCAGTATTGGGCTCCTCTTTCTGTTTCCGGCCTCGTGCCGAGCCGAGCGACAGAATCTCCAGACAAATGGATTTTTCCTTAACGGGGTTACTTAGCTTCGCACACGAAGGTACGTCGACACCGTGAAGAAGACAAAAGAAAGTTTCGATTAAACGAGCCGAATAACGCCCAGGCACGCTTGACAGAGGCAAGCGTGCACGCGGACTGCTGCCTGGTTACCGTGTTTGTGTCTGCAAGTTACTTACAGACACCAAAAAAACATATCCCTCCCAAAAAATCGAATTAAATGACCGGTAGTGTCAACTTTAATAAGAGACTAGAATGAAATGAACCCAAATATAAAAGTATGAACAATGAAAACGGTGCGATGCCGTAAGAACGCAGCCCGATCCGACTGGCGGATTTTTTTACGTTCAAAGTGACATTAATCGAGGAAGTTGTACAGTTTCTAGATCGTTTCTTTTTATGTTTTGTTTTGTTTCTACGGCGTTAGTGTCGGCTAGACGTCTTGGAAATATTTCGGCGGGCCAGCCGCCAGCCGCAATTACTTTCGGAAAAAGTTGCAGTCATCCATCACAGTTGATCGAGATTGCTTCCAACCTTTTTGCATCATTTCCATCCCCCTCTCTCATCTTGCCTGCGGGAAAAAGAAATAAAGGAAAATTAAGCTTTGATGTTATATATCCGTTTAAATTCATTCCTCATTCGAATTCAGTTTTTTTTTTCTTTCGTTCACAAAACAAAATTGGCATATCAGATTGGCAGGTAGACTCTCGGACGTAGCTGTGGAGACCGAAGTCACCATATTTTACGAGGAAATTTAAAGATGGGAGAGGGGCATCCGCATTCACAAGGGCGCTTCTTGGAGCTCGATATTCATCTCGACCAGTTTTAACACCGGTTTTACTGAATTAAAAAAAGAATACATGGCCAACATTGACGTCACTTCAGCTGGTATTCTGGTTGCTTTGCTGCTGAGTGATGCACCGTAAATTTCTCTCCTCCGAATTTGTGTTTTTCGACAAACAAAATATTCTTGGATGTTCCGTATGGGATAGCCACGATATGACTTTAAAGAGAGCAAGCTTTATGACGCTGACAAAGACTGGTAAACACAGGTGTGTGATAGGCCTTCCAATGAAGAAGATAAGGGCGTCTGAACGGCTCCCCTTACCGAAGATTCGCTCCCATTTCTGACAGACACCATGAGATGGCGGCGCGTGACAGGAAAGGGAAAGACCGCGAAGTGCTAAGGTGTTCGCTTTTGCGCATTTCGATCACCGACCCTAAATAGCTCAGCCGGCAAAGAACTCACTATCATCAGGGTGGTGAGTTCAAATCCGGCCGGGAACTGAAGTTTGTGGGTGAAGAAGGTGTAAGACAACAGGGTGGAGGGCACGTGACAGGTGGCCAGGCGAAGAGCCACGAGCTGGCGCCAGGGACGGCGCCAGGATCTTCATAATGGGGGGGCAGTGGGGAGGCGAACCAAATTGGGGGGGGGGGGGGGGGGAGGGGGGGAGGTTGCTCTGAGGTTCTGTCGCCCACGGGCTTATCGAAGATAGCTTATGCGGTGTGCTCATTGAAAAGGGAAATGCGGAGACACGAGAAGGAAGAGCGGGGGTCATCACAGCAGGGACCTCTGCCACCTGTGCTCAGACTCACAACCAGGTTTTGCTTCCCTTTCTGAGACAGTGGCCGGAATTCTCCATGACCTCGACTTTAACTAAGCACCCCTTCGTTCACGTCTCCGGTCTCCGCTGAAGATAAGCACCACAGAGCGGAATACGGAGAGAAAAGCCAGCAGGCGTCACAAAGGGAGCTGCTTTTTCTAAAGCTCTTGATAGCTTACTCACCCGCGGTACGACTTCTAGTGGCTGGAAGTTAACAAAAAAATAAATAAATAAATAAAAGGCATGAACGGCTCTAAATTTTGGACACTCGTTACACTGGGTCTTCAAGCCGACGTCGTAGGCAATTATTTGTGTACAAAGCTGCTTCATCTTGGGGTGGCAGAAGAAATTTTAGGGGAGGCGCCCGCCACCCCTCGCCTCCCCTTGGCGCCGTCCCTGGCTGGCGCCACAGTGGGTGCTGCACGAGGCTGAGACCGGGCAGGAACGATGGAGCCGGACTGGCTGGTCTGGCCCATGGCGATCCCCGGAGCGGTCCACCAGCGAGGTTCCGACCAGGACCGGTGGGAACGGCGAGCCCTGGCCATACTGGCCTATGTTCCGACAATCCCAGAGTGGTCCCGCAGCGAGACTCGGGCTTTGATAGCCCGGGAGAGCTCGCTGGCATGGGAAGGACGATCCGCAGGCCTGGACAAGGACTCCTACTGCGAGCTCTGAACGACGGCCGACAACCCGGGTCGGCGGGCCCGGAATGCCTGCTCTTGAGGACGGGCAACCGGGAAGTACAGTGAACCCATCTGCTGTCTTTTTGTTGTGTTGATTTACTCCTTGGGAGACGAGCGAAGCACAGACCGATCGTGCGGCGGTTGCTATAAAGCGATCGCACAAGTCTTTTTATGTGGTTTCCTATGGGCGTAACGATTTTCAGTGTGAGTTTTTCGTTTCAGTCGGTCCTTACAGCCGGCCGTTACAGCTGAGCGTTAGAGAACTCCATGAAGATCGGCTGAAAAAATACACTCAGCCATGCATATCTACCAGTCGTAACTAAGCAGCGATGTTTTAAATTTAGTAGTACGTCTAATTAGTCGCATGGTAAGAGAAGAACGACTCCTATATTCTCAATGCCCCCCCCCCCCCCCCTTTCTTAACCCCACCCCCGCCTAAAAATTAGACATCGCCCTCATTTCAATATTTGGGGAAACCCCTGCCTCTGTGGTATTAACGACCGCAATGCAAGGGGATGAACATCTAGTCGGGATCAACAAGCAGAAATGACGTAAAAAGATAGGTCAGGGACACGTTGTAAGATACACTCTTTAGGTGAGGACATGGCGGGGCTGAACGCCCGGCGCGAGGAATCAGATTTCGACGGGCATCCGACAGGATGCATCATTCTGCTGCCACCGTGCCCGCGGCTGACAGTGTAGCCGGCGGCCAAACGGCGAAACTGTATGAGAGCCAAAAAAATGATCTCGTTGCCATGACACCCCGGTTGTACCCCGGTACACCGTGGTCTTTCTGCACGTTCGAAAACCTCTCTGGAGCTCTGCGGGTGTGGAGCATGAGGCGGCACGAGGCGTCTTATACGTGACCACGGGTCGACGAGTCACCTGCCGGCGCCACTTGAAACCATAGTGAGAGAGAGAAAGAGAGAGAGTGAAGAGCGAACTTTATCGGCACGTCGCGAGGAGCGCGCTGTCCTCACCTGAAAAGTATTTATTATCTTACACCGTGGTCAGGGAAACACCCATAACGCATAGCGCCAAGCGAAGCGCGTACAGTGCAACGTTCGTTCTCGCGCGAGCTCTTCAATTCAATTTTCTGGTCTGTGGCTGCACTGGTTTGTTATAATTAAAACTCTTCCCTACGTTCCGTGCAGTGCGTGACTTCCTGTGTCGTTTTTGTCTCTCTCTACTCGATACACATGGAAGTCGAGTGTTAGGCTTAGCGCCTGATGCATACAGGGTGTCTCCAATAGCGGCCAGTCTCTTTATATCGACCGCAAAAATAGGTTTCTTAACCTACCGCGCTATGACTTTGTGCAGCGTTGCCCACGGGTAGAGCTTTTTTTTTTTCTATAAAATTTGCAAAGAGCGAACTTGCCTAAGAAAAAAGCAAGAAAAGAAAAAATCTTAACTCCTACGGGAAACGCAGCGAAGAGACCGGTCTTCAAACCACAGGGGGATGTTTGGCACGGGAGACAAGAGATGGCGCAAGCGGTTGCGACGCCAACTGCCGCCAGCGAACGAGCATATAGCGCCGAGAGCAGGCATCATTAGCAGACGATCTTTTCGACTCAAAAGCTGCGCGCGTTCCGCAGGCGGCGACAGTCGCAGAACCAAAAACAGGAGCGGTAACAACGAAAAAACGACGTAACAACCCCCCCCCCCCCCCTTCCCCCCCCCACTCCCCCCCAAAAAAAAGTCAAAATAACCCGACAATCCGTTGTTTTCATCGATTATATGTAAATTCAATGTGTTTTATTAGTAAGGACGACAAAAGCATGCATTTGCAACTGACATCAAAAAACCTCGCGCCGCTTTTGAGTCGAAAATATCGCCTGCTATTTGACGCCGGCTCTCGGCGCCATATGCTCGTTCGTTGGTGGCAGTTGGCGTCGCGACCACTTGCGCCATCTCTTGTCTTCCGTGCCAAACGGCGCCCTATTGTTTCAAGACCGGTGCTTCGCTGCGTTTCCATAGGAGTTAAGACTTTTTTTTTCTTTTTTTTTTCCTTTTTCCTCAGGCAAATTTACCCTTTGCACATTTTATACAAGAAAAGCACCACCTGAGGGCCACGCTGCACAAAATCGTAGCGCGATAGGTTAAGAAACCGATTTTTGTTGTCGATTTAAAAACCCCGCCCGCTATTTGAAACACCCCGAGCTGGAAACGCAGCACCAGAGCAACTGGAGCAAGCAAGCGAGCCGGCAATCTTTTTTGGCGAACCACATTTGCGACTAGGAGTTATAAAAAAAAAACTAGAGAAAATCTGCGCATCTTCCATTTGGTCCTTACTCATCGATGGCATACCCATGCGTACCCGCTGTATTCGTGGTAACGCGGAAACGTTTTACATACTTTTTTGTTAGGTTATTTTAAGTCCATCTCCAAAATGGCGGACTAACCCGCCACGGGCTAAACCAGACAAGCAGAGCTTAATGCAGCGGAATTAACTTGAGGTAAGTGGACTGAATGGAAGTCGGCACTCTGGGAACATTCAGTTACTTTAGGAGCGACTAAGCCCTAAACATAGCCTGTGGATGCCCAGCGCTTATTTAGCTGCGATTACCCCCTGCCCCCCAAATAATTTCAATCGATGATGTAGTTAGCCGATAAACAGGCGCTAGTCACATCTTATGAATGCGGCTGATTCTGTGTTTAAACATGTCGGAAGGACCGCCAGCGTGGTGCAGTGACGTCACATGCAAGTCACGTATAAAACTTTTCCACAAGGGTGCAGCCATTTTGAATGTCGTCACTTTTGGTATGCGGTAAAACATTGTTTTGGTTTCTCCACGCCGCTGCAAGGTATTCACAAAGAATGCGTGATTGTAACACATTCTTGTTTCGCCTGACCTATATTTTTTCGCGTATTCCAGGTTGAAAAGTTTAAGTATTATTTTCGGCCCGCATACCAGACGTGGCACCCACGTGACTGCGAAAGAAAGAAAATCAAAAACCTCTAGCGGGTCACACCTAAAAGATGACGGCAAAGAGCAATTTGTGAAGGGAACTATGAAGACGTGAAGCCGTTACTAAAGCCTCTAGACCCTGCCAGGAAACTAGCGCCAAGCTCCTCGTATGGCGCATTTTGGTCCATTGAATGAGCCCTTTCTTCTTGACCTCTCTGTTCTGGCTTAGCCGAATAAAATTTCGGGTGACAAGTTGCTTTATAAACACATTTCTTGTGTAACCAGATTTCGTTACCAACACACCGGCGAAACAAGCGCACATCTTCGCAATCGCCCCCACACGTGGCGTCGGTGATCGACTGCATTGAAAAATAATTTCTTGGTGTAGGAATAAGAAAGAACAACACCATCATTGTAGGCGATCCATGGAGACAATCATGGTTTATAAGTTGATTACATACTCAGTGCGAAAAGCGCTTTTTTTGGCGAGGAACGCTTTCAGTTCACAGACGCTCCGTGACAATATTAGAGCGACTGGTTAAGAAAAACCCTTCCGAAGCTTCGAAAATTTCGGTGTATCAAAAATGGCGATTGTCACGGCAACGATGACTGATCGGCCAATCGCCCTGTGAGGTTTTGGTCCTTTGTTTGTTAGTGTCTGTTCGTGTCCGGCAAGCAGGCAGAGAAGGAAATAGCTACTTTCCCAGGACCCAGTGACCTTAGCCTTGACCTGGTTTCACGAGTGCATATGTCAGCGAACAAGAGCGTCGCCTGCTTCTCGCGTAGGGTCTGGCGCTTGAACGCCGGCATTCGGTGTGTGGCGTTCGAAAGCCACACTTTGCGCGAGTAGCAGACGACGCTCGGGTTTGCTCTGATTAGAGAAAGGTGGCGGTTAGAGACAACGTCAGCCAGACTTTGCACCTACCCCTAATCCATCCAACCCGAGCTCGGCGCTCTAGCGTCATCGCACTCTCTCGTGTCCTCTTCGCTTTTAGGTTCTCTCCGCATAGTCTTTTCCTTCTTGACATAGACTGCAACGATCATGACCACGTGGTTTTAGAAAGCGTCTCAGTTTAAGCAACGAAAGTGCTTGCAGCCGGTTAACATGCTAAAACCATTCGCTCATACAAAATTACAGGAACGTTCACTGGCGAATTCTCAGGGAATCCGTTAGCATGAACCTTGGGAAAAGCCACGCGCGTCCCGCTTCGGTAAGGGCTAATGCTGACCCCTTCACTTTTCTCTTCTGTCTTTCCCGTATCTTCCTCTATTTTTTTTTTTTGTCTTTTCTTTCCTTGTTACGGGGTCAGAGTCAGCGTTTTCCACTGGAGGACGTGTGGGGCGTTCCCCAAGGGTCATGCTAACGGATTATCTTGGAATCAACCAATGAATTTTCCTGCCACTTATTCTTACCCCTTCTCTGACCCTGCTTGTCAAGGTACGCTGACGCCCTTGGATACGGTCATCCAAATCACTCGTGGAAAGAATCACATTCATACCACTCGCGGAAGGAACCTCATCCATCGTTTTAACTATGCACACACATCACAGCCCACGCACCGCTATTACTCAAACCTAGATCGAAGAACAACCGGCGACGGCAGAGTGGCAACTTTGCACACCCGAATTCCACCGCGCCGCGGCGCAACCCCTCCTAGATAACAAATCCCTAGCGCTGAATGAGATAGCGTCTTTAGAGAAAGCCAACGCTAGGAACAGATTGGGCGCTACTATTGCGTCAATGTTCGGCTCAAACTTGACTCGAAGCCGAGCGCTGACGCAGCACTCCTTTCCAGTATGTGTCCATCATTGGCCTTCCCTGACGACGCAAGCTTATGCAGCACTACGGCTTTGTTATCTAGGGGGTGCTGCGCGGCGCCTCCTCCTCTTTGGCTCCGCTCGAGCTGCGCGGGTGACTTTGCCGAAAACGAAAGGGCTTGTTTTAACGAAAAACCGGTGGTGTCTGTCGGTTTGTCATCAGCGGAGAGAGAGAGAGAGAGTTTGACGCGTGCTGACGTCAGCGCTTCGAACCTATGGGAGTGTCGCGCGCATCCCCCTCTCCCCCTCCTTCTTTATCTCTCCCCCGCGCTTACAAAACAAAAGACATCACCGGGTTTTCGTTAAAACAAGAGTTCTAACGCAAACGCGTTAACATTAAGTAAAATATTAGCAAACATGCCGTCGCACGTTTTCCGCACGATGAGAGCCATGGCATCCTGTCACCGTACAGCGAAATTGTTGGTTGTCTTCGGTTTGTTCCATGCACATTATGTGCGATTGCACTCGATTGTACGGCCACTCGCCCGTCGGTGCTGTGATAGGAACAAAACTCGAGCCAGACTCTGACACAGCGTTCGTGTATGCGGGCATTAACTGAGAGAAAGAGAGCGAGCGTGAGAGAGGAGGAGACGAGAGCGCACGAGGACGCCAGAACGCCGAGCTCTGACGGGAATGGTTGCTGCAATGGCCTCCTCTACACTCACAAAGCCTGGCAGTTCGACGGCGGAGCCTTACCGCTCATTCACACTGGAAGCGGATCCGCGTTCGTAACGCGGTTGCGAACGCGGTTGTATAAAAGATCCAGTGCAATTGCACACGCACTCGATGACATCAAGTGATCATCAAGTCAAGTGCGCGTGCAATTGTACTGGATCTTTATACGCCCCGCAAGTGGGCTTATTTTCGTCTTCTGCGTATGAGAAAGGAAGTAGCGGTGACGTCAGAACGCCGAGCCCTGATTGGCTGATCGTGACCCCCTATCTCACCGTCGTCTGCTCCTTTGCAACGTCGTCTGCGTCTGTCTTACCTTTCCTGCGACTTTCGGAAGTTGAGCAAGCTTGACTTCGCCTTTTTAGAGAGGTCAGACGAAATAACTCGAGCGGTACGTTGTCTTTGTCTAACAACTAGCAGACGCGCATCAAGGAGGGAAGTCAAAGGACTCACTGGCGAGGTGTCCCGAGGCGCCGAGGTTTGTTTGCTAAGAACCGAGAGTGAGCGTGTTAGTGTCCGCAAGTTCCCTCCCAAATACTTTTTCCCTCCTTTCGTGTGCGGCGAGACCCCTCACTCTTTAACGGCGTCGGTGGGTTGGCGCAGTTAACGTCGTCTGCTTTACGTCTGCTATTCAAAGCGACGGCTGCTTTACCTTTCCTGCGTCTTTCACCGCTTTTTCACCGGTGAGAGTCACCGTTGCCTCGGGAAACAAGATAACAAGAGGAAGAAATTGACCTCTTAATATAAAATTGATGTCAGCGATAAAAGTATAATACGGGAAGGGTTCACAAGGGTCGCGCGGGCATATTCCATTCTGCGCGGCAGCCGGTCGTGGGTGGGGAGACGGTCGTGGAGTGCCTGCTAGGCCTAACTGCTGAGCTCGCTTGGTCGCGTTCGGCGAAATCGTGGCCGTTGGAGCTTTTCCCGGGTGTTGGTGGATCCAGTGTTCTTGTTCGTCGTGGTCTGTTTTAAGTACTTTTTACTTTTTTCTTGCTGCTTGAAGTCGGGACGCGTGAGAAGCGCGCGTAGAAAAGTAAACGTCCGTGGGTCGTCGCGACCGTGACGCTGTCGGCCATGCTGATTTGATCGTAAGAAGTGCGTAAGACAGCTTCGGAGCTGTCGTAGGATTTCATCGTCACCTGCGCAAAACTTACGAAAATTTCGTTTCGTGAATACGAATTTGTTCTTAAGTTTTGTCTTACGCACATTTTTGGCGTAAGGTCGTTTCGTGAATCTGGCCTCTGCGCTTCCGAAAGTCACAGGAAAGGTAAGACAGATGCAGACGACGTTGCTAGCAGACGACGTTGCAAAGGAGCAGACGACGCTCAGATAGGGGGTTGCGATCAGCCAATCAGGGCTGGGCGTTCTGACGTCACCGCTACCCCCTGCGCAAGAAGCAGACGAACTTGCCCTCCGCATACAACCGCGCTCGCAACCGCTTTGCGAACGCGGATCCGCTTCCAGTATGAATGAGCGGTTAGAGTGTCCTGTCGCAGATTTAGAGGGCCAGGATCTGGAAGCAGATCATCAAAAAGCCAATTGTCGGGGATCCTGGATGTCAGCGCACAGCCTTTACAGCGGCGAAGACCCGAAACAAAGTTGTTCACTCGGGAGAAGTGTGTTTCGGCGACTCACCGCAGCGGGGCGCCAGTCATGTGGCTCTCCTCTCTTCCGTTGTCTGCCACTCTGCCTTTTCCAATTCAGCGGCCGCTTCTTGCGGCGATCTTCCAGGCTTCCTCAGTATAGAGAAGGCTATGTTAGTTAAAGACAAGGATAGCTGCTTTTGCCTATTTTGCATCCATCGAAAGCGTTCGAACTCAAAACGCAAGCGTCCAGCGTTTGGCGTCCGCGTTCCTTCCCATTCAAACGGAAACGAACGCAAAGTCGCAACGCAGTGTACAGTCCCGAAAAATAACATGAAAAAAATAAGTAAGGTATAGGTAAGGACAACAAAGACCCTATATTCATAGTTAAATAAATGGATGAAGTACATCGCTTCGAGGACGTCTAGATCGTCACAGTGCATAAGAAGCAACAGCTAACCGGCGAAATAAGTCTGCTATTCCATCGGTAAACAAGGTACTCTTCATCCTCTCATAGCCCTCTTCAATATTTCAGCGTCCTACAGAAACAACAGGAGTGCATCTCGCAGAGGCCCATGTCGTGCTTCCACCGAGTATTATGGAAAATTTCCCGTTTCTAAAGTGCTGAACTAGGTTGTACTTAACGTCGTGCTGTTGCTGTTGTTCACAGTGCAGCTCTCTCAAAAACAACTTGCGCGCTGGCAACGAGAGACGTTATCGACGGAACAACTGCGGCCCGAACAAAGCACATTCGCGACGCTCAACTTTCCTCTCCAACCCCCTCCCCTCCCCCCCCCCCCCCCCCCCCCCGCCCTTAAAAAAAGTAAAACACCAGACAGAGACGATAGGTTCAAAAATTCGGCATTAGGCTTCGTGATGACGCGAAAATCCAAGACAGAGACGAGTTTCTGTGAGTCTGATCTTTTTCTCTTTTTTTCCACCGTCGCAAAAAAAAATTGCGCGCATTGCGAAACGCTTTTTGTCGGTATCAACGAGGTGGAAACGCCTAACAGGGGAAAGCTTTTACCGTGAAGCAAACTGCTTCCTCCGCATTTTCTAAATCCTAAAGAGCAAATGGAGCGACGTATTTTTTTTTTTTTTTTTTTTTTAATGTTCACTCCGGCCTTAAGGCATTACGTGCTGTGAA
The DNA here is from genome assembly GCF_016920785.2 of Ixodes scapularis. NCBI lineage: Eukaryota > Metazoa > Arthropoda > Arachnida > Ixodida > Ixodidae > Ixodes > Ixodes scapularis. Next base: position 32,237,202 of record NW_024609880.1, on the reverse strand, counting down.
GTGAATGAACTCCTGAGACAGAAGAAATACCCACCGGGATGGAACATACAGTGGCGACGTCTTCATGGACTCGTTTTTTACGTACCGGCGTAAACACGCCAGTTTAGAATAATGTCGCATTTACGAGACAATTTTTTTTGAAGTCCAGTGGCACAACTATATCGTAGTTACAGCTTAAAAAATGCAGTGCGTGGCGAATCCCGAGCATTCGTTTACCATGCCGCAGTCTCGTGAATAAAAATATGCGTGATTTTATATCCGTGAATAAATAGGCGTGATTATATAGGCGTGATTATAATAGACATGATTATATAGGCGTGCTATGATAGGCGTGATTATATTAGGTCAAGCCCCTTCATGTTTCAAAAGTAGCGCAAGGTGCGTCGATGCACGAGGCACTTGCAAACGTGCAGCCTTGGATAGATCATGGCGGCACGGCGTAGCACTGAGCTAGATTTCAGACGCAATGTTCTTCTCAGAAATGGCGCGCGGCACGTGTCTCGAACATTTTCGCAATAGTGATTAGGCGGTTTTTTTTTTCCACATGCGGAGATGGAGAAATCGCACTTCGGTGGTCCCATTCGTCCTTTCTAGTACACTCCATTTCTTGCAAAAATGATCAATGAGTTTCAGTTGAGTTCTAATGAATTCCTATAGACGCTTTCAGGCAGCTGTGCATGGGAGCCGCCATAACCGACCTTCAGTTTTTGTTCCGTATTATTCCGTTCGCTCCACTTCATCATTACCACACCAGGACCGGTTATTGCCATTTTAATTGTTACTGTGACCTTCTCCCCAGCCTAGGCCCTTGTGGAGGCTCGTCAACGCCCGCTTCAGTGCCTCGGCATCTCGGTAAAACAAGAGAAGGTCGGCTATGGCGGCTCAATCTGGCACGCGCTGAAAGCGTCTATAGATTCAATAGAAATTCAATATATACTCAATGTCTAATGAGTTTTCTTATAAGAAAGTTAATATTGATTACATTGAATTGACTTAGAAAAGCAATAGAGTTTGGTCGTCATAATCTTAATATTGATTCTATTAAATTTACTCAATAGGAATGTAATTGAGTTTGGTCTTAAGAAACACAATATGAATTATATTTAATTTACTCGTTAGGAATGCAATTGAGTTTGTTCATTCATACTCTGAGAAGTTCTAAGGAAACTGAAGGGCGGGAAAACCGAATTCATTGCAATTTCTTTTTTTGTGAAGAGCTCTCATTTTACGCAAGCGATTTTACTCGTCACTGCCGTGGTTACCACTTATGTGGGTTTGTTCATTTATTTTTCACACACACGCAGACACACACACACAGAGGCCACGCTTTAAGTAAAATGCGAAAAAGCAACGAAGTCGCCTTCGGTATAATATTCTCGCACAGTGCACCATCACTACTCGCTCAACGAACAGTACTCTAATTAAATTTACCCGCACCACCTGCACCGGCGAAGATAAGTCTAAGGTAGTGTACTTTCGGTACATGTATTGAGAAAAGACGGGAAGCACACCGCTCTACACTTTCCTGCACCGGTGCAAGAGATGCACGTAAATCCAACGGGCTCAGCAAGCATTACCAATAGGGTTCTTCTTCTAACTAATGGGTCGCGAGCCAACGATTCTACGTTATCTTTTTTTTATATTTCTGTTACTCCATCTCAGTTGTTCTGCGCTGTGTTAAGTAAGGAATGGTTTCGTTTTAATGCATTTCAATGGTACTCCTTGTTAAGGAGTGTTAGTGTAGAGAGAGCATAAGGGCGATACAGTCGAGTGCCTCTGCTTTTGATAACACTGCACCAAAGGTTTGAGATAACGTATATTACGAATGCGAGTAACCATGAAAGAAGTAGATATAATACAAAATGCTACGACAGCAGCGCAAAAAAAAAAGTCCTCCGGCAGCACTTGGAGAGTGTGAGAGAGTCCATGCATCTCCTGTCGTTGTAGCTCCGAGACAAAGGAAATCGCCAAGCCTTTATCCTCTCGAGCATGCGAAGACTGAACGACGGAGCGCGGCTCCATCGAAGGGGCGACGGTAAATAGTGCGCGATACGCACGAAGCTCCGCTCCCCCCTTTCTTAGTTCTCGCGCGGCGTTGTGCGCGCACTCGGCTTCGTCACGAAGCGAAGGCGCCAAACGCTCTGAAGACGCGGAAAAGATGGATTGAAATAAATGACTCTCTCAAAGGAGCGGACTAAAAAAAATTAAAGAGAAAAAGACTTCGGTACCAGCGCATTCTTTTCTGGAGCCGCCGCCGCTGGAGGTTGCCTCCGAGCCCAGAAGCAGGCAGCGTTGGGCTCGGTGGAGGGCTCTGCTTTCGTAACCCATACCGTTACGCTGTTCTTTGTTTTGCCTCACAGTGGACCGCACCGAACGCTTTATTAAGCAACCGGAGTCAACTCAATGCCGCGTGAGTGTCACGAGACAGATACTTCACGACCAGTGGGGATCGTGGTCACGTGACGCGTTCAGAGAGCAGGATTGGTTGGGATGGCTTGCAGGGCATCCGTTTCGGTCCATCGCGAGGTGGAACGGATGATAGACAAACAGACGGAGGACGGGAAGTGAACAACAATAAATGGGGGAAGGGCGAAGGAAGGCGGGAAAGCTGTGACGAGGGACTGAGCGGGCGTCATCACAGCGATCGAGGCACTTTGGCTCGCTGCTCCCGAACTGTCTATAGATCGCTCCTGAAAAGGGACAAAGGAGGATTAAAGGTTTTTCCCTAACAGCTTCGCGGGACTTAGTTCTGCACTCTCCCAAAGTTTCATTTTTTGTGTGTGATTTGGTTGTTCTGATGTGATAAATGTCTCTGTAATATAATTTGGTTGCTCTCTCTGTTTTCTGTTTGTTTCTCTTTTTCTGTTGCTTGCTGCGGTCCGCGATATTATTGGCAACCGCCCTACAGTCGCAGAATAAAACTTGGTATCAACAACGCGTCCTACGATACTGGTTCGCTTCGCTTGATATTAACAATACGCTTTCGAAAGAGATAACATATGCTTTTACGGGCTTCCTCAGACACTCCAACGTTCGATCAGATGAATATATTAAAGGCATGCGGCCGCAATGCGTTACGTCCGGCTATGAGTGAGGACACGTTATGGGTAAGGACCCATAATTCACCTTTCTTTTTAGTATTTCTTTTTTTGTGAGGAAACAGGTTGTAAGCCTGCACGAGTCATGAAAAAGTATAAGATTGTTCTTGAGACTTTCGAACATGCCACAGCTGCGCCCGTATCAAATGTTTTTTTGTTTTTTTTTTAGGGAAGCTAACGCACGTTCGAATGCTTACTATTCTTGCGAATCATGGTTTCATAAATCATTGTTTCATAAATAAAAACAGAACTTTACTAGAGTGCTTTGCTAGGCTCAATACTGTTTTGACACATTGAAGTTCACTATTCAAAGTGTCAACAGCTATTTTTAAGCATTAAAGGTTGCGGGCTTCTTCTAGCTCCGATTCCCACAGACCTTGTCTCCGGATGAATATGACACTGCAATACTGCGCTCTCGGCAAAAGGGTTTATTCACTCACTCATTGCCTTGGGGGGTTTCGGGATCGGGGGACGGTCATCAGCGAGGCCGGGGGAGAGTCCGCTGCCCGAGCAGCTTCTCCGAGTTCCAGCGGTGGTCGTCCCCACCGCGTCATGGGGACATCGTCGTCCAGGGTCGCTGTCCGGTCCGTTTGTCGAGTCCGCCACTCGACGTAGTGCCCGCACTTTCTCCGCGCCAGCGTCCAGCGCCGTCCGAGCTCGCCTCCATGACCGGTCCCTTGTGAAGTCGGCAGCCCCAAGCTTGCTTCCTTTGTCTCCGTTCCCCTCTTAAAACCTTCCCAAGTCCTTGTCCCGCCGACCGTCCAATCGGGAACCTTGCTGCGAGCCGACCCTCCGACGTCAGCGCTGGGTGAGGGGGCGCTTGCCCCGTTCCTCCCGGAGAGCTCGGACGTTCCGCGACAGGACGGCGACAGGAAACGGGAAGGTCACGGGGAACGAAGGAGCGCCCGACAGTACGGCGGCAGGGAGCGGCAAGGTCACGGAGAGTGGAGGAGCCAGGGAGAGGGTCCCCACACCTCCCCTCCCTCAAGGCTCGGACCCCGGGGGGCTTGAGGTTGCGTGGTCCCCAGGACCCTTGGCAGGGAGCTCGTTCAGCTGAGTGTCACCGATGACGACGAGCACCCTCGATGATGATGATGGCAACAAACCAAGCAGGTCAGCGGTGAACGTTGATTCACTGGGAAGCTCGTGACCGACGGAGCACGGTCCACGAACTGGTCCGGAGCACCACAGCTCACAACACGGACGGGCACTCAGGCACACACAACACGCCGGCACTTAAAGTTCGCTTCCGTCCCTAATGTAGCAGACAGCGAATCGCGCAAAAACGAATAGCGGCACGCTATATCAGACAGCGAGACGAAACCAAAATCTTTCGATCGTTGGACATGCCACGAAATAAAAACATAACTTTTCATTTCAATACTAACGGGCAGGCAATCATCAAGAACGTCACGCTACACGTTCAAGAGGTACATAAGAGGAAATCTATTCCTGAACTAAAAAGCGTGAGCACTCATTGTATGCTCAAATCGTACATACGCCCACTATACAACATTTGCTCCTATCAAACTCAACCGCATTCTTTTAAAACAGTAAGCAATCTACTAGAGCGTCAGAACCGCACACCTCTGACAACAATATTAATCTCCAACACACTCGCGAAGAACGCACAAAACCTCAAAAACTAAGAATAACCTTCCGTAAAACAGAAGCGGTCGCAAATCCAGTCCCGTTCGCGAGGTGCGACTCGAAAAAACAGGCTGCCAACAACCCATGACGGGCACTCATGCACTCGGCATTCACGCTACCCGAGCTACAAACACGCTACAGCCAAGCTACGCAGCACGCCTTCATCAGAAGAGGTAATCACCTTACTGAGAGGCCGTTGTTCCGTAGTACCGGCCACTTACACCAGTACAAAGGGAACAGTACCTGGATCGTGCGAACAGCGGATCTCATTGGACAGCCTATTTACACGGCTATGTCCGTAACGTCTGGGTATGTACCAGACGTTACCGCTTCACTGCTCGGAGGCGACCACCCAACAGGAGCGACGAGTGCGTAACGGCGGTCCGCACCGAACCCCGCACGGGCTCGACAACCGCGACAAGCGCATCGACGCACGTTAGAGTTGTCCCCCGGCCAAACCCCGACACCGCATAACTAAAAAGTCTTCCAGCTGATGTCAAGGCCGGCCGGGATCGAGCAATAAAGGTACGCCGTCAACGCGTCTCGCGACTCTTCAACGTTCTCGAATCGAGCAACGTGTCCACATACAAACGCAGTAGGTTACGCACAAAGCTCGCCCCCAGCCAAGTCAACGCGCCGCATGACTGAAAAGTCTTCTTGCGACTGTGAGGACAGGCAGGGTTCGAACAATGTAAGTATCCCACACGCGCACCTCTCAACTTCCGCGCAACGAGCGCGATACCGAAATGCCAAATAATCTAACCGGCCGGTCTTGGAAATGGACGAGCTAATAAACTATGTTTGCTCTGCATAAACAGTTTCCGCAGCGTCGAAGTGTCTACAGCATTTACCGCCGCATTCCAACACCCGCTACCCATTCGTGCAAAGGCTGCAGTTAGTACAGCGACGGGCTGACCCAACGCACAACAGTTATAGGCCGCCGACGGCCATGCCGCTGCCATAATTTCTAGGCTTCCCGGGCACGTACCCGCCGACGTGAACCGTACGTTTTCCCGGGCCAACCGCGCATCTGTACAGGATAAAACTATGAACCACTCGTCACATCCTCGCGAAACCGCCACTCCCCTCGTACAGCTCTTCACTGCACGAGCACAGCTCTATCCCCACCTAGCTGTCTCTTCTCCCCTAAATTTATAATTTCACTTAATCCAGGTCTCTGCACTACCAATTACGCTCTCTACGCCCTCGCGTCGCAACGCGAACCAAAGCACGGCTGAGAACCGTATCCGGCGGCAGCGCAAAGCGCGCGCTGGCCGCCACTCCTCCGGAAACGGAGAAAACGAAATTAAAGAGTAACTCCCGCCGCGAGGCTCAACCATCGATATGGCGGTGTGAGGATCCGGAACCAACTGTGCGCGCAATCAAACGGGATCAACCTCACGACTCTACAACCAGATACGCACGGGTCATGCCCATCGCGTCACACTGGACTCCACGGAGCATTACACACGCACAGCCACTGATAAGTGAACACGGAAACTCTGTGGCTTTCGGGATTTCGATGTCTACGCACCAGACATCGCGTATCCGGCACAATTTAGTGGGCTCAGCCCCTAAATGTAGCCTCTGGCCGCAAGGTACTCGTTCAAAGCGATCTTGGTCGGAACCACAACAGCGCATCCGTACCTTAAAACGCTGTCAACTAACGACGCTCAAAACCGCGCCGACAGCTCAAGCAAGGCCAACTGGGAGCTAGCATGCGGTCAAACCGAGACGCTAGTCTCCTCCCAGACAAAATGCAATGCGGGAATAATTTCCAAGCACAGTACATGCAATTGCCATCCGCAACGGGAGCGTTCTCCACCCAGAGCGATATGTCTCTAACGCGTCCGATCGGTAACAAGCGGTCCAAAACAATACATCGATACGCGAGCAAAGGCGGTTAGGCGCATCACATCTCCCAAACCGTGAGCCGGCATCTTTCCCAGCAGACGTACACTGCCGGGGGCGTAGGTGGGGTGACGCCCGACGCTACATGCCTCGAGGGGTACGGTAATTTCGACGCACACAGCGCTCTTGCGTAGCAGGATCAACCTGCCAGCATCCAACGGTGCGCTGGACAGCAAATACTCATGGCGCTTCTCGTAACGGGGATAAGTAAATTCCTGACAGGCTGGGGAAAAGAGTTAATTCCTTAAAACAGCGGTCAAAATCCGCGCCTTCTACACTCTCAACAAAAGGGTTGTCGTAGGGTACGACCTTTGGGGTAGTAAGAAGCCGTCACAGATATCGCTACCCCCCCTTCGTTATACTAGCAACCCCAAAGGCAGTCACACGGCACGCAATCAAGAGGTAATCAAAGTGAGCACCCCCAAAAGAAACATGGCGGCTGGCAAGCGACAGGGGAGCGATACGAGTAAGGCCTAGCGAGCTGGACTGCTTTTTTTCTAAAATACGATTCTCAAGTGCGTGCGCCCGTTCGCTGCCTTCCGTGTGCACTAAAGCACTCCAAAACGCGCCTCGAAGCACCGGCACCGCACTTAGTGGGGGATTCGCGGGTTTGTCCGAGACTGCTTTCGCGCAGCCGGCTGCATTTGCTTCGCAGCCAGAAAACATTCAGAAGGAATCGTGCAGCGACAAATGGAATGATGTCTTTATTAAACAGAGCATCTGCTTGCTGTGCTTGCCGTAAGTGATTCGGCGTTTTCGGTTGACAGCGCCGATGCGAAGCATCACCGATTCAAGCGGCGTCGGTTCCGATCGTTCAACGCTCCTGCTCACCTGTTCGCATTCGTTATCCACTTTCAAGTCCCTGGTAATCCTCAACGCGTCTGTGCACGCACTTGGAGCTGTACACCGCACGGAACACCCGTTCAACTTGCTATGGGACGGATCAGGTGTAGTACTTATCCTACTGGAACGAGAGAGAGACCGAGAGCCGAACCCAAGCCCCCTAGCCTCCGCAGGCTGCTCCGTGGAGCCACGGAATGCCTCCATGTTTTTCACCCAAATAAATAGACATATAAACGCACGACTCCTTAAATTGGGCGGCGACAAGCGCCACCTGACGGATGTATTTCACCTAAAAAAATAGACATAAAAACGCGCAACTCCTTGAATTGGGCGGCGACAAGCGCCACCTAACGGCCAACGCTCAAACTAACAAAAAAGAAAACACTAGTTAGCATTCATTGCGAGCGCCTCGCCAGACATTCACCAATTTCACACACACTTCACACATTCGCGACATAGAGGTAACATATGAATTGTACACATGAGCGCGTGTACAAACAGCACAAGGTATAACACAAGACACTGACTATACACACGGAGAGTCGTCACCACCAACTTATATACTGCTGTAATTTTTGTAACCGATTAGGCTGGTGACCACTGTCATATTTTGCATAAATACAAAAAGACTGTGCAAGATTTACCCGTATATAATATTTTCCCCTACCGCCCTTAGGAAAGCGCTCTTATCTCTAATGTAATCCACTGCAAAAGTGAACTGCAGGTTATAAATAAATTTGAATAGTCGCTACACGTCACGTTTTCGTCAGTTTCGTTTTCTCGCTAGCCTACACTTCAAGTATGCAGAAGCCTGTTTAATGAGTTGTATTAATTATCGAAACTTATTTCTGCAATTCAAACTTTCTGAACATGCTGACGCATTTTCTTTTCTCTTTTTACATATCCGGATGACTTCAGCGGTGGTTGAGTACACGCAAAGTAACGTTGAGTACACTGAGCACGCGGAACTGATTCTGGCGAAGCGCGTCCACCGGTCCCCCCGAAGGCTCCGAAGCATTGTTTGTTTTCTTCTTTTCACTACAATTGTTTCTGCTCAAGCGCGTTTCTTTCAAATGTATGTTCTATGCGCGAGCGTGAGCGCCAAGAGGACAGTGCAGAATTGCGCTTTCGGGCCCGTGCCTTCACCTACGTATGCTAAATTATATAAGCATCAAAGAACGCCGAGATCATAGTTCTCTGTGCCGCACCTGCTGGCGTCTGCAGCAGTACTTTTTCTAAAGCAAAAATCTAAAACAAATAGCACTTGTATGTTTGCCAACGCCTTATTTTTGAAAATACACTTGGAATCTTTTATATAGATAAATGGAGCGCGCGCCGGAAGGAACGAAATCCTAGTCCTTTTGGGATGACACACACATCCATTTGGGATGACCGACACTTGCCCTAGCGGCCCTGCCATTGTTTGAGGCATTTTGTAAACGCCATTTTGGAAATGGGCTTCAGCTGGGCCGTCATATTCCGCATTATATCTTCTTGTGACCCACATAGGGTCCCTTTCAGCGGCATTTTTATCTTGGGGAAGGGCCAGAAATCACAAGGAGCGACGGCGGGAAAGTAGAGAGCCTGATGCGTGCTGTGTCTGGCCAAGAAACTCAATCAGATGCGAAGAACGAGCTGGTGCAGTCATGGTGCCACTGTTATGTTCCAGCTACCCACAGGTCTCGTGCTGCACGGCATTGTGAAGAGTACTAGCAGAAGATACGTTCAGGTAGTACTCTTTGGTAATGTTTTAACCTTGTACTGCATACTCGGGATGCATTAACCCAGGAGAGTCAAAGAAAATGGTCAACATCACTTTGATGTTGCTATGCACCTGTCATGCTTGTTTTCACACCGGGATGTTGAATGTCTCCATTGTGATGACTACATCTTGGTTTCCAGATCGTACGCGTTAACTCATGACTCATCACCAGTGATGACGGAGTTCAGGAAGCTGGGGTCACCATTTATGGAGTCCAACATGTCTTGCGAGACCTCCAGACAGAGTTCCTTTTGCTCCATAGTGAGCAACGTCGGCATGAATTTCACAGTCACTCTACGTAGACCCAAATCCTCCTTCGAAATTGAATGCACTGAACTGGAACATACTCCCACCTCAGCTGCAGGTTTTTTTAACGGTGCTGCGACGGTCCTGCACAAAAAGAGTCCGCACTTGGTTAATCACCTTGTTATTTCGGCTAGTTGAAGGCCTTCCGGAACGTGCGTCGCTTTCCACAGACGTTGCGGCCATCTTTGATCCAGTAGCACCACTTGTTAATTTGTGCAATGTCCATGGCATCGTCGCCGAAAGCCTGCTGAATCTTTCTAATTGTTTCCACCTGAGTGTCACCAAGTTTGAACAAAATTTGAAGCAATACATATATTCAAGCCGTAGCATCACCTTAGGAAAAGAAAGAAAAAACGACGAAGACTGGTTGCAATTACTCACTTGGAAGCTGACTGCCAGCGACTCATTTTCTGCGGGCCTGATAAAATTCAGTCATCTGCATTAATGTTCCCTTCAACTCCACGCCAGAGGATGCTGTCCGCACTTCATTTGTTTCCATGGGACAAATTTAGGTCGGATACCTTCACATACTGCAAAATGCGGCACGCCAAACCTGAGGGGGCACAGGCACGTAGCCAGAGGGTGCTTAGGCTCGGAGGGTGGGCGGAACGTGCTACCACAGGTTATGCTCTCTTCTTGTCAAAGTGCCCGTCAGTCAAGCGAATGGCTTTCAGAATTATTTATGCTTCAAAACAGAGTTCGGAGCTCTCTTCGGCGCTTCCACGAGTTGTTCTTGATCTTCTCTCTTTAAAAGGACCATTCTGTGGTCTGGGGTGTTGCCTGTAGGGTCCAAAGATCCAGACACTGAAGCCGTACAGGGTATGTGCTTGCCTCTTTAAAGGGATACTGAACCGAATTTTGAATTTTGCAAAATAAGGCTCTAGAAGCGTTGAACAGGCCTCTATGAACTCCAAAACATTACTTGTACATCGATATCTCAAAAGGAATGGCCACACTTTTGGAAAAGAAGGGCGTGACCAAGCGAGGCCTCCGACATCACCGTCCCCCGGGAGAATTTGAGAATGAGGGGGAGCGGCCTCGCTTCAGTTCACCAGCTCGACACGGGACGTAGTGAGGAGGAGAGGGAATGGGGAATCGAATCGTGACGTGCCTTGTGTTGTCGGCCTCGTCAAGCGGGTTCAGTCGGGCACTTCTTTTCTAAAAATATGGCGATCCGTTAGAGATATTGCTGTATGAGTGTTGTTTTGGGGTTTTGCATCGTCCCGCCTATCTGTCCAGCCTTGTTTTGCGAGTTCGAAAATTCGGTTCAGTATCTCTTTAAAGCTTAGTCGAAAGACATCACGTTTTACCCAGAGGCTCCACATCAGACGTGTCACTCTCAGAGGTGTCATCTATATCCAGCCCGATGATGATGGGCTGGATGTGAGCACTAGTGGCATTGCCTTGTTGGAACGCTTCTTCCACCCCAACAATCTGCTTCCAAGCATTGCACAAGCTTTCAGCCGTGACCAACCCAGCTTCATTGATGAGCTATTGAAATATGGCACATCTCGAGAACTCCCGAGTGACTGTGGATGTGCCTTCCTGTCAAAGTCGCGTCTGAAATTCTGCAAGCCTGCCTCCCCCCCCAATCCACCTTTACCTACCGTTTGAACAGAATCTTATCCGATATGTTCTCAGTGTATGCCATTGAAGCCCTGAACCCACAATATGACAGACGTCGCACACAAAAAGATGCCATTCACGTGCTCCATCTCAAACCTTAACATCGAGCCATCGACCTCGTAGCTCCATGACGAGACGTGCTTCCTTGAAGGGGTGTAATATTACAAGATGAAGATACTGCTTAGGAGAAGACGAGGTGGAGGACAACTAACTCGCGCAGCCGAAGTCCAGCCTTCTGCAACAATCTTCATTCCTATACAAACCACCTTTTCATCGAAACAATATTAATAGTGGAACAGCACCTGGGTCCCGGTGACAAGATGGCATTTCCGGGCTTTCAGTTATGCTGTTCAAGTGAGAACGTGAAGCATGCTTCTTAATCAATGCTTGTGGAAATGTATGAGCAAACTTTCTAAATTTCTAAAAAAATACACAAGATGATGCCTGTTCCAATAAAAACCACCACTGTTTTTAATGTGTTTATTTTCAAAATATACAGTACAAATTTAAATCACACGGCTTTCGTTTAAAAACAAATAGCATCAAGTAATGTGATTTAGGTTTAAAACGATGTTCAACTGAAAAACAAGTCTTTATAAGGCACACTATGAACAGCCCTTACTATAAGTTAACGAAAGCAGGTCTTGAATCACAAGCAGCTCCAGACTTGCAATGCAAGTGTGCCCATTTTTGTGTGCGAAACCCCAATGGCATGCTCAAGAAGGGTGAGTGTATTTTTGATTTCAGCAGAGTATTTGATGTTAAAAGCCCAGAACAGGCACATCAACAACGACACTGCTTGTGTAAGGCTTGCAGCATCAATGGTCAAACCTTCGACAGTGACCGCATACACTGAAGATGTGAGCACGTCCTCACCAGTGTACAGAATACTTGGGTTCATGTACTGGGCGCCCGGCTCTTGTGACAAGGACAAAGGCCATTTCGATAAAAATACCAACATGCAAATCGCTGCACAATTAAAAACTTTCTCGAGTCATTTCATTCTTATTAGGTAAAAGTAAAACTTATACTTCTTTCAATTTGGTAATGCTGTTGGGCTAACATGCTTTTAAAGTTTATCCAGACATTTTGGGAAAAATATGCAAATCAAAACTTGCTGTTTCGGCAAGACAAATGACATTAAAACAATTCCTCAGAAGGTCTTTACAGACAACCTGGTAATTGTTCAGTATGTTATGTCGTCACATATTTTTCGCAAGAGTAGAGTTTTGGAAACAGTCCCACACTGCAGTTTATTTTGAAGTAAATGATTAAGCACAAAAGGTTGTATGTATCCATATAAACTTGCTGGATTGATCCTCAACTTTCGAAAGAAAAAAAAAAAATATTTGCAATGTCTACCGTAGTCTCAAGCAAGCGCCCACTCAAAAATCGAGGATAATCACGAAAAATTGGGGGATGGGTGCTTCTGGGGTCCTCAATATGCAAAGGACTTGCTTTTGCATATTTTCGAAATGTTACAAAATTGCGAGACACTTATTGTGGAATGGGTGGATGCTCGCATTTCGCAGTAAATAAAACCCAGTTCGTTTTAAATATTAACTACCATAATTATACAACTGATCTACCCAGTTCACTCAAGCATATCCTTTGTTTCAGGTTGGAAGCTTTTTCGGAGGGTACCTATAAATGCGAAAAAGTACCATTTCTTAAATTGTTGTAGTGTTTTACATCACAACGCTCGGGAGGAGCTCTGCATTTCTTTTTCATCCCATCCTCCCCAAACATCAGGGTTTACAATGTTAGAGATTAGCTTTTTTGTTGGTATGAGAAAGTAGGATTTCTTCTCCCCAAAATAAATATGCGCCTGGTGCAACATAATGGACCTTTTCCGAGAAGCATTCTGCGCACGTGCGAGCGCCCGATGGCAAGCAGCAAAAGACGGCACGAAAAATTGAGAAAATTCAGAAGGAGGCTGTGGATCAGCGAGTAGAACACGTAATTGCAGCATATTTATAATTGTGTTACACAGAAAAAGAAAGTGGACAGAAAGATAAACGCAACACTTGGGTGGACACCACGGATGCCCTTTAAAGTTGCGTTGGGCATGTGCCGCTGCTCAGAGAGCAAAGAAACGGGTAGCGTGGCTCCCATTATAGATTGGTAGCGCAGGTACTTCACTTCCTTGATTTTTAGTTCGTGCAGCCACCGCCTCGTGCCGTCGGTATGTGGAAAAGATCTATTGCTGCAAGCACAACAGCACCCCTGTTATGCACCTTATTCTCATTTAAGCTGACGACAAATTTTGCATTCATTATCACTTTTCACCACAGTAATTGTTCTGATTACAGCTTTCCAGTTCTGTAAGAAAAAAAAGAAAATACTGGCGCATCACTCATTCACAAACTGTCGTGCTCTGTACATTATATACCTGTGAACCCTTTTGTTATTATTTTAAATTAATAAACAAGTTTTATCACTTTCCACTTTCCCAGTTATTTGATGTTAATATCCTAATGGGCTTTTCTCTCTAATAATAAATATCTATTTTAATTGAAATAGGCATGCCGAGCAATTCATACTAGACTCTTCACGAGGTTGTTGCTTCTTTCCTTCAGCAGGCATGGCAGTAAGATCAAGGCATCGTTGGCAAGGAGAGCTGGAGAAAAAAAAAGAAAAATAACATCTTGGAAAATAATGTTTTGCAATCAAATGTTGCCATGGTTATACAATCACAATATACTATCTAGAACCTTTACCAGGTGTTCACTACATTACTTCGTTTTAGCTTTGGCATGTCAACCTATACACCAACTCATGTTTACAAACAAACCGGAGCGCCCCTAGCAGACGCCACTGGCGCCGCGCATGCGCGGTGGATGGTGGGTAAGAAGCCCGCCGTCGCCCATAAACAAACCATCGAATTGCGTTGTTGTCGGCGCCGGTGCGAGTCCCCGTGCTCTTTTTCGCGATAGAATTGTTATTCTACGTACTCCTAACAATGTCTGACTACTTGAGCGGCTTCAGCGAAACTAACAAGGCAAAACTTTGCGTGCATAATGTGACGTGCGGCGATTCATTTCACGTGGACGCCGCAGAATGGGCGCTAAAGCCGGACTCCCACGATGAGATTCTGCTTGCTATTTTTCAGTCGCGACGTCGCTCGGACTGCAAAAGCGTGGACCGTAGCTGAGATGGTGGACGTCGATACTGAAAACCGCAAGTAGAATCGGTCATTACAAGTCGGTGATGGCCACTGGTAACAATGATCAACATCTTCTTATCTGTTTACACTTAGCCTACTTACCCCAACCAACCTTCAAAAGTGTTTGAGGCCTGCACTTAGTTCTTATCGCAATTACCGGGTCAACGTTTGGTTTACGGGCCGCTGTCGTTTGAACGAGCTGACGACAAAAAGCAGCCAAGTTTGAAAGAGCAGACGACAGTTCGAACACATGCGCAATGGAGTACGGGCAAGAAGCACCGCGTCCCGCGTCAACAAACCATTTGAATGTCACGTTGTCGGCGTCTGTGTGTGTCTGCATACTCTTTTTCGCATTGGAATTGTCGATTCTACGTCGTCATCGCAATGTCTTACCACTTTAATCGCCTGAGCAAAATAATCAAGGCTCGTTACGCCGCTAAACTTTCCGTAAATAATTTGACGTGCGGCGATTCATTCGCATTAACGCCGCAGAATGGACGCCAAAACCATGATGAGATTCTTCTAGCTATTTTCGGTCGCGACGTCGATACTAAAAATCGGAAGCGGGAACAGAGCAAGCGTAAACAAGTCGGTGATGGCCACCGGCACCAATGATCAACATCTTGTATCTACTGTTTACACGGAGCCTATTTAAGTCTTTTGAGGCCTGCAATTACTTATTTTTGCAATCACTGGGTCAAAGTTTGGTCTACGGGCCGCTTTTGTTTGAACGAGCAGACGACAAAAAGCAGACAAGTTTGAAAGAGCAGGCGGAAGTTCGAACGATCAGTCGGCCGTGTGAATTTGAAGACTCACTGAACCCGTGGGTGGTCCGGACAACTTGGAGGTTTTCTCTCGTTCACGATGGAACAAAGCAAATACATTTGGCGACCACAAAGTATTGCCCGCACAAGCAATCGTAGTTCGACAGCGTCTGGTTTGCCCTATTCACGGCTACTATCCACGTCCTCGGACGAACGGAGGGGGCAAAAACGCATGAAAACTGATCTTCAAACCTTTTCAGACTCTCTTGGTACAGCCCCTGTCGCAACATTTTGACGAGAAGACAGGTTTTGTGTCTTGTTTCTTCCAAAGGAACACAGGAATGCATGTCTGGCACGGCGACTTCTGCCCACCACCCCAGACCGGAAGTGCGTCCTGCGCGCCACTGCCGCGGCGTGACGTAGGAGAGTTGAGTTCGTGTATAGTATGTATTCACGCGAGTCTTGGGAACAGTGCCGCCTTTGTGTCCGCGAGAGCAGACAACCACACCGCCACACCAGCACTGCCCGGCGATTTCTCCGCCAACACCATGCACGAACGACAGACGCTTTACGCAGTTGTGTTGTTACAGTGCAGTGGATAGTTGCGGCAACATTATGATGTTGTCTTCGGAAAGTAGTTTTCCACCGTTGGGCCCTTATGGCAGACAGCCAACAAGAACATGTACACTACGAGAAGATGGAAATCTGCAGCGTGGATCCCATCGGTCTGTCGCCGAATGGCCTCATCCAAGACAACAGGTGGCGGATGCGGGTGGAAATGACTGACATCCAGGACTTCAGTGCAACCCACTTCAAACGATAATGAGAAACTGATCATTTCCAGTCTAGTCGTATCTTAAGTGGGTAGCACTGTACTTGATGTTAACAACAAGTTTTGTTATGTGCAAGAAAGTCTTAAATGCCGGTAACTACAGGCTAATGAGTTCAGGCACTGTCGATGAAAGCAGTAATTGCGGAAAGCGCGATCGTCGTCTCGCAGGTAAGGTAGACCTACGAATATTTACTTTTACAAGTTTAATCATTCTTTGATCTGGCGAAGTAGACTGAACTCGCGGCACTTGTTTTCAAGTACGTCTGTGGCACTTCTTGTTTTTGGCAGACATTATTTCTTTTGACATGTCGACATCTCAAGAGGGCTAGGCCTATCGTGCTGGTCAAGTTCAGCCGCTATAAAGGACTCCCAAGAGAAGACCCAAACGTAAGCTTCCTATTGGAGGAGGCGGAAAATCGGCCTTGAAAGAAATTATACCATTCTTGAGCATGTTTTCGTCTTTTGAGTCGCAGCAACCTCAAAGCTTTCGGGCGCTGTTGCTTGCCAGTGACAAGTAACAGCCCGTACTCCAACCTCGTGTTGCTCGCATGGCGCCAACAATTCACAGTATCACTTTACAACGTGCTGTACAGTTCTTAAGGAGAATGATTAGCCTTCTAAAAGTGAATCAAGCAAAGGTGCAGACGTGCTCCAGAATTACGCGAATATCTTAAGTCTACCTCACCTGTGAGACGACAATCGCTCTCTCTGCACTCGCTGCTTTCATCAACGGCTCCTGGACCCCTTAAAATACTCGGTTGAGCGTGACAAAATCTGTCTTCAGGAGGTAATCCCAGATGTCAGTAATTTCCCCCAGTGGCCATAGCTAAGCTCTTGGACGTGCGGCTGTGGAGCGAACGGATCCACACCGCAGATTTCCACCTTCTCCTCATAGCCTGTGCATTCTTTTCCACTGTCCACCATAGGAGCCCAGCAATGGAGAAACCCGTGCCGTAGACAGCATCGTAACATTGCCTAGACTATACACTGCACCGCACCACCGCAACTGCATAGAGCATCCGTCGCTGTCACTTGTGCGTGGTGTTGCATGCAAGAATCACTGGGCAGGGGGCCCGTACAAGCACAGTTGTCTGGTTTTGCGGACACAAAGATGGCACTGTTTGCAGAATGCATAGGTCCCAAGCTGAGCTTAAATACACCCCATTGCTGAAAAAAGTTCTGCTCGAGCCATAGGCTATAATTAGGGCTCCGTGTTTTCGGAGTTTATTTTTCGTCAAATTCGGAGGGTGTTTTTCGGAGTTTATTTTTTGCCGAAGATTCGGAGTTTATCGGAGTTTATATTTGGTTGATTCCCAATTCTCCGAAATTCGGAGTTTAATTTCGCAGTAATTCCTATTCAACATAAACATGTAAATAATAACCGGATGTAAACGTATGCCAGATAAACAATAAAACGCGCTTGTACCAATTAAAATTGCTTCAGATGAATTTGACGTTCGTGCCATTGCCATTGGCAATATTAATTTGTCCCACAACAAAAGTGTTGCTTCGATAAACGTCGATACCTTAAAAATCAATAAACTCCCGGGGGCAGTCACTACGAAGCTTGTAGTCATCCCATCTTATTCCATCAATCTAGCCCACGGCCGCGCGAGGTGGAGTGGTTAAGGAGGTAATAGAAAGTTTCAACTGTTTCGTTTCTCTATTTAATAGAATCTCTATGGTGCATAGCTTTCACTGCTAGAAAAGCATACCTTCTGCTTTCTCTAAGTCACAAATCGCTTGGCTCAAAATGGAAACACAAAGATTGGGTTTTGTCGTGACCCGAATGTACGATGACCTGATGCCCTGAATCAACCTCGACGAAAGAAGCGGCAAGACCCCTTTTGACAACGGTCTGAGATTTGGAAGATAATTATGGTGCCAGTTTCTCAGGACCATTAACTCCGTGCTGATCAAATTGTAAAAAAATATATATATGTCTTTCACTTTATTTTACATTTTTTTTGCGGGGGGGGGGGGGGGGGGGGGGGGAGGTGGCATGGGCACATAAACATTTGGAGTTTATCGAATAAATCCGAATAAACCAAAATTTTACCGGTGGGTGTTTTTCGGAGGTTTTCGGATTTATTCGAAAACACGAAGCCCTAGCTATAATGTAAGCAGCATCACAACAGCTGGTTCTGTTGGCACACATAGGCAAATAAGGAAGGGTAGAAAATATTTCTGCTGTAAACAAAATTAATGCAGAGGTATAGCACTTTTTCTTCAGCTACTTACTTTTACCCTCTTCCGGGCAGTTCTCAGCGGCTTCCAATATTTGTTTTTCCTTTTGTTTTGATGATGACTTCATACGGAAAAGCACATAGAGGGCCTTGGTGCTTCTCTCAAGGGAGGCTGTGAGACCCTCCTGGCATCTCTCCCTGTCTGGCGTCGGAACTCCTGGTGAATCTGTAATAATAAACTTTGCTCAACTTATTTAAAATATGTCAAAATCATAACAAAAACATTCATAAAGATTCTTGTCCAATAACATAGCATGACAATTAAGGCTATTCATGCTTTTTTGCTCTCGGAGATACAAGATGCGTTACCTAAATGATATATTTTAGTACTTTTATTTCAACCATCTAGCTTTGATTTCTTGCAATGTTTGGAGTTCTGCATAATAGTTTCCTCGGCTGCACATTAACATTAATCATATTTCTCTGTTTGATGCCGAAACTTACATTGCTGCCGAGTTACTGGCATATGTAGACAAGTTGTGACTATACTAGCCTTTTATAAGACGTAAAACAAAATGATTAGGAATTGATGTCTCCCATTGGAATATTTTTGGATCATTCTACCTAAATGTATAAATAGCGTAAGAATCCTAAAAACAATCTGAACCGTATATTACTGTGACGGTAATCATGTTCACAGCCTCCATAATCAACCAGCCATTGAGCTGTACAGCAAGGGCATTGTGATAACTTGTCATAGTTCAAGAAAATGCTACAGCTAGTGGCAGCTAACACATCAGGTTGTGAAGTGAAGACCTCAACAGACGTGGAACATGACTGCTACTATAGTCCGTTTCATAGTTAAGCTAAAATGCTGCCATGGCTAGTTGTGCAAGCACATGGCTTTGTCTAGTACCTCATTCGCATGCGACCACATGCAAATGAGACGCTAGACAAAGTCAAGCTCTCGTGCTACTAGCCTTGGCAACATTGTAGCTTAAGTATGAAATGGAGTGTAGTTGGTCATACAGACAAAATTCATTACAACGGACTAACATGACCTAGCGCAAAACATCCCCCCTTGTATCCAAACTATGCTGTATCCAAAACGGGGAGGTGCAGAAATGGTTAATTTCTTACAGAGCAACTTCATGAAGCTTTATTTGCAAATCTTTCAGAAAGAACAGTGTGATGAGAGGCTGCTGGGATTGTCTGAGTGAACATGCAGTAACTTTTCACTGGATCTTAACTATATGCAGGAGTGTACATTTTACTTGGTTTAGCTGTGTAAACGATCCATCTTCGTACTCACTGATTATGTTTCTATCTTCGTATCTGGTCAGGATTTAAGGCAACTACTTTGTCTGCTACTCGGAGACGACTCCTTCGTTAACGATAACAGCTCTTCCGTAGATTTGCATAAAGATAACATTGTGTCGGATTTTAAACAGACCAAGTCAGCCCTCCCTGAAATTGACAAGGACAAGGCCAAAAATCACAGCAAGCTCTTCAGCACGCTTTCTCAGGAGCAATCCATTTACAGGAATGCTCAGCGCGAATGCGCCTCACAGTCACAACAAAGGGACCATCGCAATACACGGCCAGGTAGCTAGCCTCCCAGAGTCGCAAGTGTTTTCCGCAGATGTCACCAGAGACATGCTTCTGCTCGATTCCCTTGTTCTTCATAATTGTACTGATTGTTTGCTTGTACAGGGCCTTTGCGACATCCAAATGTTTTTACATCTGCAGTGCTGGTGATTCTCACTTTATTGCCAAGAAATCAATTTTATCCTTTATGCGGACATATCAATGCCACCCTCGTCGAACATGAATAGTGCGCAGACACACAAACATAAAAAAGGGCAAATTGAGAGTTCACTGATTTGGCTAAAGTCCTCCCAAAGATGCACTACATGGTGCACTATGGAAGACTGACTGCGGCCCTTGGACCACTGCGCCAGTACTGGTGCCTTCGTTTCGAGGCGAAGCACCAGTACTTTAAGTCCATGGCTTCAAAAGTAAAAAATTTCATCAACATTTGCAAAACCCTTGCGACTCGGCACCAACTCCTGCAGAGCTACAAAATGAACTCTCCCAAGTTCCCTCTATGCCCGAGAATGCTGTGTGCCCGAGCTGTTGACAAAGCTAGCTTGCCAGCTGCTGCCCAAAGCTTGGAGTGCAAAGCAGATCTCTTGGAAGCAAAAAGCGTGTTTCTAGACGCCGGAGGCTACAGGGTAGAAGACATTCTGGTGGTAGGTACCGGAGGAGTCCCCCAGTTTGCACAGGTACGGAACATTTATGTCTCAAAGAATGATGCTTTCCTACTGCTTGAGAGACTCGCTACAAACTGTTTTCACCAACACATCTGCGCCTATGAGGTGACCAAAACAGGGGTGCTTCAACTCTCGAAATGTGGTCCTGACAGTGCCGGCCCTACATCATCAAGCGCCCTGGGCGAACTGCGACCGTGGCCCCCCCCCCCCCCCCCCCAACTCCCTCTTTATACACCCCTAGCTATCGACATCACGCTGTTCGTAAACATGTGAGTATGGCCCACCGTGGTATGGCCAACACGAGCATTTTGTCAGACGAGAAACGATTCTCAAAAACGAACGACGACCGAGCATATAGCGTCCTGTCGGGCGCCATGTTCAAATAAACCAGAAAAGAAAGGTTCGAAAAAAAAGGGGGGGGGGGGGGCGGCGGCGCCCCCCTTTTGATGGCGCCCTGGGCGACCGCCCAGGGTGCCCATCCTTAAGCAGAGGTCGGCATTATAGGTCGCCCTCACTCACCCTCACCCTCACAGCCACACTCACCTAAGCCCCTCACTCACCCTCACAGCTATACTCACCTTCATGCAGCCCCTCACTCACCCTCACCCTCACAGTCACACTGACCTTCAGCCCTTCACTCACCCTCACTGAACCTCACGGCCCTCACGCCCCTCACTCACTCATGGCCCTCACGCCACTCACCGCCCTCACCACCCTCACGGCCCTCACCGCCCTCACGGCCCTCACGCACTCATAGCCCTCACGCCACTCACCGCCCTCACGCCACTCACCGCCCTCACGCCACTCACCGCCCTTGCGGCCCTCACACCCCTCACGCACTGATGGCCCTCACGCCGCTCAGGCCAGCTTCAGACGGGGCAATTTCGCCCAGAAACTTTACGTCGCAACACCAGCAACACGGGCCGCCCGCGATCACATGCAGCAACCAATTGCTGCAATTTGCCATCGTCATCATAAAATTTTATTTTTCTTGCACTATTTAGACGCAATTACGCGTTATAAACGTGTTTTTATGCATTTAAATCTCGTTAACAATACTAATGCACCTTTCTGAAACAGTTTATTTAAAAAAAAACGATCGATTTCAAACCAGAACCAAGTCTTTCGGTGTCATCATCGCCGGCACGAGGTATCACGTGAAAATTTTGCGTCCCTGATTGGATGCAGCCGCTTCAAACGCATTCGAATTGCCCCGAGTTGCTTGCTTATTTCGAGCCGGACCCGATCTCAGCAATTCGTGTCGATCTAGGGAAAGCTAGAGAACAACCCGCCATTACCACCAAAATTGCTGAGAAAGATGCTCGATCTGAAGGGGGCCTCACGCACTCACCGCCCTCACGCACTCAAGGCCCTCACACCACCTCACGTACTCACCGCCCTCACGGCCCTCACGCCTCTCATGCCACTCACTGCCCTCACGCACTCATGGCCCTCACACCCCTCACGCACTCACCGCCCTCACACCACTCACGCACTCATGGCCCTCACGCCACTCACCGCCCTCACGCATTCATACCGCTCACCGCCCTCACGGCCCTCACGGCCCTCACTCACCCTCACCTCACCTGTGAAGATGAGGGTGAGTGAGGGTGAGTGAGGGCCCTCATGAGTGAGGTTTGCCGAGGTATGTCCCTAAGGCCGGCCCTGGGTCCTGAACTGGAGGCCTCACATCAGCACTTGGACCTGTGCAGTGGTGGACACGTGTGTCTTCGTTATGACGTATTATTTTAAACAGCCAGTGCCCAATCAGAGCCTGTAAATATGCTTATTGTATTAGTGTTACATGGCAAAGTAAATGGTTCCTTTCGAGGTATGCTGTCCACATTTGAAATGAGACGAGCACTGCAGTATAAATAATTGCGCTAACCTGCGGTGGGAAACTCCCTTTGCCTACAGTGCCTGTACAATCTGCTGATCAAGTGGGTTAATAGTTTTGTAATTACTAGCCGCACACTGTCGCCGCGAAGCGGCGTGAACGCAGGCGGGGGGCTGGCTTAAGACGCTCCCCAGTGACACACGGGCCGTCCGAAAAGGGTGACCCAAATGGCGTGAGCATTTGGTTCACCCTTTTCCGTCGAGGTGCACGACATAGGGTACTCTTCTCAATGGAACCTCCTCGAGAAATTCGATTAATGTGCGGGGCAGACATGTGGGAGTTTCTCGTACGACCTCTTGAACGTACGACCGGTTGAACGAACATTCACGCTGGGATGCTGTTTGTCGTGCAACCGTCCCAAAACTCTGAGCACATATCAATTATGCTCGATGAAATGTGCCAAATGAGCCAGTGAAGGCGAATCCTATATCCCGAGACAGAGAAATACTGAAATACACGGACATGATCCCAGATATTTGTGTACGTTCGTCCTGTCCGGCCTCAGTCGTAGTGTTCAATGCTTCACACTTCACTGCACTTCAAGGCAAAAATAATGGGTATGACAGGCGTGGAAGTTCGGCAAAACCGAGGAGGCCATTTGCAACTTATCTGCACACAGAACTGACCGAGCACAAGTTTAATGAGAAGACACTCTTTACTGAACCGCATAATAAAAGACGACAAGGGTATCCTTACCTCGTTCCGGCGAACATTCAAGTCAACTCACGCCCGTGCGTAGCTTCCCGTGCTTTGCTAGATATTTGGTTAAATTCCTTGAGCACGACGCCAGCTGCCAGCTGTTTTCTGTTGTAGTACGTACACGGTAAAACTGGTAAAACCGTAAAACCACTGACAAAACAAGCGTTGGGTAAAACCCGCGACGGAAGCAAGAACAACAACCGCGAAACTTTTTATTTGTCTCGTGTTTTAGTAGGTGCCTACCAAGGTTGCCTGTACTTGTTTGTTTTCTGCCAGTTTAGGCGAAGTGAGCCACACGCCTGTTTCGGCCGGTTCAAAATTGAATAAATGGTGACCAACGGCACAAAGAAAACAAGTTTCAAGTACTTTTTGAGATTTTTGAAGTGACTTTTACTATTGAACGACTGCATGCACTTGAATGTTCAGTTCAAGAGTTTATAAAACGTGACAACCCCAGGCTTGTCACCTGCGAACAGGGTAGTAACGCTCGATGGCTCGAGCCCAGTGGGTCGTTAAGTAAGCCTGTGGGGTCGTTACAGCCGTCAAAACGCATGATAACGACGGGGGGTGCTCACTTTTTCTTAGAGTGTAGTCAGACAGGCGATAATGTCAGGACCTCCGTGCGGCGCTCCCGCAACGAAACTTCGTGCGGCGCTCCCGCGACAAAGATGACCCCCAAAAAGAGCGCGAAACAGTGCCCCAATTCAACCGGAAACAGAGTGGGAATCGAAATGCCTGCCTGATCGAAAATCAGGCCCCACGTTGCGGCGCCAGTTTATGCGGGCTTCTTCTAGCTCCGATTCCCACAGACCTTGTCTCCGGATGAATATGACACTGCAATACTGCGCTCTCGGCAAAAGGGTTTATTCACTCACTCATTGCCTTGGGGGGTTTCGGGATCGGGGGACGGTCATCAGCGAGGCCGGGGGAGAGTCCGCTGCCACAGCAGCTTCTCCGAGTCCCAGCGGTGGTCGTCCCCACCGCGTCATGGGGACATCGTCGTCCAGGGTCGCTGTCCGGTCCGTTTGTCGAGTCCGCCACTCGACGTAGTGCCCGCACTTTCCCCGCGCCAGCGTCCAGCGCCGTCCGAGCTCGCCTCCATGACCGGTCCCTTGTGAAGTCGGCAGCCCCAAGCTTGCTTTCTTTGTCTCCGTTCCCCTCTTAAGACCTTCCCAAGTCCTTGTCCCGCCGACCGTCCAATCGGGAACCTTGCTGCGAGCCGACCCTCCGACGTCAGCGCTGGGTGAGGGGGCGCTTGCCCCGTTCCTCCCGGAGAGCTCGGACGTTCCGCGACAGGACGGCGACAGGAAACGGGAAGGTCACGGGGAACGAAGGAGCGCCCGACAGTACGGCGGCAGGGAGCGGCAAGGTCACGGAGAGCGGAGGAGCCAGGGAGAGGGTCCCCACAAGGTTACGGAAACAAAATGTTTTCACTTATTTTTTTGCTTGGATATGGTCGATGTTGTGTTCTGTAATGTTGTATTTGACCAACGGTTTCACACTACTAGGTCAAAAGTAGCAGCTGTCAAAAGCACGTTTGCTCTACTCACGCCTTACTCCAGGTTAGCTCAGTTGGTAGCAGTGTTGCGGAATGGGCATCCCCATTCCATTCCAATTCCATTCCGGGCAATTAGAGTTTTCGATAATTCAATTCCTTTCAATTCCTAGGAATGGAGACACTGAGCCCATTCCCACACCTGGAATGGCTGAATCGTTCCATTCCATTCCTTTAATTCCTAAACGTAAAAATTGGCACTTGACAGCTACCTTTTGTTGCCGGCATAAGCAGCATAAAGCTGACATTATCAAATGCAAAAACAATTGCAAAAAAAAAAAAAGCTAAATTCTTTAAGAAAAGCACTAATTTTTACTAGCGGGCCGCTGGTGGCAGAAAGTGTTTATTTACAATGTACTGAAAACATCGAGAAAGCCCCTTGATATGTCGATGCTTGTTGAAGACATCGGTCTTGCGACCACGTGGCTTGCAACAAACAGCAAATCTTAAATCCACTCATTTTCTTTCTTTTTTAATTCTTTGCATTTGACTTTTAAGACATACGCGGCCAGCGTGTTTGTTTGATAAGACCATAAAGATATCCAGTTCATACGTGGCGCAAGAATAAGCTGTATTACTGTATTCTTCAAATACAGCAACACGGCTAGTACACTGCTGGAAGCGACTTCATGCACAGCGGCAAGGACACATCTTCTGGCAAAATGCAACCCCTGCGGCGCAGCACGAGGGACCGTGTACACCACGTCACTTTACCTGTTTTAAAACGCAAAAGTTCAGGCTTGCTTTACGAATCTCGATATTTCGTATCATATTCAATTCAATTTTTGGCCCACCAAGCGTTCCACGCATGCGTGACGCCGCCATAACTGTAGTTCGTAGGAGTCAGACGCCAGTTCATGCGACAGCTCATGCTGCCTCGTGGTCTGCTCGCACAAACCTCCAGCAGGGTTGTCGCGCGTGCAGAAAGACTACAGCTCCCACGATGCATATCGGCAGCGGTGGCGTACTCAAACTAGCTGGTGAGATCGGTCTGGCGGGTTCAGGCAGCAGACGGTACCAACCGATTCATTCTTCCACCTCGGTGTCGGTTGTTCGCGTTGTGGCGACGGGTCGGGAAGTCAGCGTTGACAAAGCTCTTCACATCAAGATACAATTAACGAGGTAATACCGCACCATTCGAATTCACATTCCCCGTGTTTACTCAACAACACCGTTCAACTGACTTCTCACCGCCTCAAATAGGGTCCAGGAAAGGAGCACGAATGCAGACCGGACAGCCGAGACGCGCGGGAGCCAAAACCTCAGTGGCAGCTAGCACCCAGCTCTCCTTCTCCCTTGCCCTCACAGCAACGGTCGCGCCTCGTCTGGCGCGGGACAATCTTTCTGCAGGTCTAGTCAGTTCGGTCACACTAAGAGCAGTGACGATAGTCTACTTCACCTTACGATGGGCCTCAACAGACAGCACGAGAGCCATCGAAACCAATCCAGTGCTTTCTGAGTGTCGCGTGACCCTGCAGTCCCGCTCACGGTGGTGCATTGCCTAGGGTGACTCGTAGCGTCCGCAGCGGTCCATCGCAGGGTGAAACGAAGCATGCAGAGACTAAAGTCAAAAGAAATGAGCGGGAATCCGCTAGCTTGCTTGTAACCCCAACCCACTAAAACGTATAACACAGAAAACAAGCATCGGAACAAAGACCAAGTAATAGGCGGACTTACACTACAGATGCAGTATAAAAAACAAACCTCGGAGCAAAGCGCAAGAGGAGAAGAGGGAAGTGAATCTCGCTTTGGTTTTAATGCCGAAGCAAACCCACATTTCGCACTTCAAAGGAGTGCGCACGAATGAACTTGGACGGCAGCAGGGTCGGCTGCCTGCTAAACAACGCGCCTCGAATTACAAGAAAACAATACGTGATCATCTTTCGACGGCGCCCGAGTCGAGTTATCAGAGCTCTGCGAGTTATGAGTCGCTTCCGCTCCCAGATCTC
This sequence comes from Ixodes scapularis, assembly GCF_016920785.2. Lineage (NCBI taxonomy): Eukaryota > Metazoa > Arthropoda > Arachnida > Ixodida > Ixodidae > Ixodes > Ixodes scapularis. The sequence goes on along the minus strand of NW_024609880.1, from coordinate 32,210,685 downwards.
AGTCTGCGCGCGCGTGCATTCTACAAACCGTTGCAACAACAAAAAAAAGCATGAAAAGAAGGACGACGAGGAGTTGTGCATGACGGTTTCTTTCTTTGCCGCTCCCTTTTCTTTTGCTTGGTGCTTGGTTTTTTGTTTCGCTCTCGTGTAACGCCATCGAAGCCCGACGCCTGCGCGTTCGTGAAAGGCCCCACGTTACCTCCCTTTCCCCCTTTGCTCTTTGCTTTGACTTTTGTTTATTGTATTGCATTTTTTGGCGGATAAGTCTGTTAGGCCTCCACGCGGGGTAGCAGTTTCCCACTCATTTTATTTCTGAGCAACTGACTCGCTGACTTGCTCGGTTTAGCTGACCGTAAACACTAAAAAAAAGAAGAAGAACCGTGCCCCATTCCATTCCCATTCCATTCCGGGCAAAAGGCACCTAATTCCATTCCCATTCCATTCCCCTCAACGTTGCCCCCATTCCATTCCCATTCCATTCCGTGGTCGTGAAAATGCGGAATGATTCCGGAATCATTCCAACTCCGGAGTGGCAACTCCGCAACACTGGTTGGTAGCAGTGTTCCGGAGTTGCCACTCCGGAGTTGGAGTAATTCCCGGAATCATTCCGCATTTTCACGACCCCGGAATGGAATGGGAATGGAATGGCGGCAACGTTGAGGGGAATGGAAGAGGAATGAAATAGGTGCCTTTTGCCCGGAATGGAATGGGAATGGAATAAACACAATTCTTTTTTTTTTTAGTGTTTACGGTCAGCTAAACCGAGGAAGTCAGCGAGTCAGTTGCTCAGAAATAAAATGAGCGGGAAACTGCTAGCCCACGTGGAGCCCTAACAGACTTATACGCCAAAAAAATGCAATACAAAAAACAAGCGTCAGAGCAAAGAGCAAAGCGGGAAAGGGGGGTAACGTGGCGCCTTTCACGGACGCGCAGGAGTCGGGCTTCAATGGCGTTACACGAGAGCGAAACAAGAAACCAAGCACCAAGCAAAAGAAAAGGGAGCAGTTAAGAAAGAAACCGCCATGCACAACTCCTCATCGACCTTCTTGTCATGCTTTTTTTAGTTGTCGTCGCGACAGTTTGTAGAATGCACGCGCGCGCACAGACTGAGATCTGAGAGCGGAAGCGACTCATAACTCGCAGAGCTCTGATAACTCGTTCACTCGGGCGCCGTCGAAAGATGATCAGGTATTGTTTTGTTATAGTTCGAGGCGCGTTGTTTAGCAGGCAGCCAACCCTGCTGCCTTCCACGTTCATTCGTGCGCACACCTTTGAAGTGCGAAACGTGGGTTTGTTTCGGCATTAAAACAAAGCGAGATTCACTTCCCTCTTCTCCTCTTGCGCTTTGATCCGAGGCTTCTTTTTTTTTTTTTTATACTGCATTTGTAGTGTAAGTCCGCCTATTACTTGGTCTCTGTTCCGATGCTTGTTTTCTGTGTTATATGTTTTAGTGGGTTGGGGTTACAACAAGCTAGCGGATTCCCGTTCATTTCCTCTTACTTTAGTGTCTGCACACTTCGTTTCACCTTGCGATGGACCGCAGCGGACGCTACGAGTCACCCGAGACAATGCAGCACCGTGAGCGGGATTGCAGGGTCACGCGACACTCAGAAAGCACTGGATTGGTTTCGATGGCACTCGTGCTGTCTGTTGAGGCCCATCGTAAGGTGAAGTAGACTATCGGCACCGCTCTTGGTGGGACCGAACTGACTAGACCTGCACAAAGATCGTCCCGCGCCAGACGAGGCGCGACCGTTTCCGTGAGGGCAACTGAGAAGGAGAGCTGGGCGAGCTGGGTACTGGCTGCCACTGAGGTTTTTGCTTCCGCGCGTCTCGGCTGTCCAGCCTGCATTCGTGCTCCTTGTCCCGGACCCCATTTGAGGCGGTTAGAAGTCAGTTGGACGGTGTTGTTGAGGAAACACGGGGAATGTCAATTCGAACGGTGCGGTATTATTCCGTTAAGTGTATCTTGATGTGAAGAGCGTTGTCAACGCTGACTTTCCGACCTGTCGCCACAACGCGAACAACCGACACCGAAGTAGAAGAATGAATCGGTTGGTATACGTCTGCTGCCTGAACCTGCCACTCGGTCAGCGCGAAGAGGAACATCAAAATTCGGACGAGAAGACAAGATAAATACAGATCGAGTCATGGCATTGTAGGAGACATTTTTCTACATTAGTTGCGAAGAAAATAAACAAGTTGCACGCTGAAAGTTGTGCAGACTGCGGTCGGCGTATATGCTCGAACTTTATTCGCCGTCTGAAGAGGAAACACGAGAATGAGTATGCGAAGGGTGGAAAAGGGCCGGCGAACCAGCACGAAATTGAGTTGAATATGATAAGAAATATCGAGATTCGTAAAGCAAGCGTCAACTTATGCATTTTAAAACAGGTTTCGTGACATGGCCTATACGGTCCCTCGTGCTGCGCCGCAGAGGTTGCATTTTGTCAAGGATGTGTTCTTGCCGCTGTGCATGGAGTCGCTTCCAGCAGTGTACTAGCCGTGTTGCTGTATATGAAGAATACGGGTAGCGGACAGTTCGTCAAACGCCATTTCATCGAAAGCAGTTTCATCGAATGAATGGACATTTCATCAAACGCCGTTTCATCGAACGCCGTGCATCGAATCGCTAAGGGCCGTTTCATCGAATTTCTCTGTTATGGCTCTGTACCGAGTTTTGGGGCATAACAGTGCTCCATAGATGTTTCACTGTGCATTTGTTCAGACTAAGGTAGTCAATTGTCAAATTTTTTTGAAGGTGGTGTCAAATTACTAAAAATAAAAACAATTATCATAAAAAGAAATAGAAACATTTGGCTATGCGACTTACTGAAAACCTTTACTCATGTGCATACATGACTGAACCCACGACACTGCAAAGGACAGACATTTAAAACACTTTTAAGTGTCTGTAATTTATGTTTTTGTCTCATTTTTATTTTTTTCATGTAACATGGAGAGGGGTCATTGTTTTATGGAGGCTTTCTTCTCGAAGCAGAACATGTTCACGATGGAACTTATTTTGTCAGTGCACCCAGTGATATAAAAACAGAAACAAAAGAAAAAAAAGAGTGAATTAGATGAAGTTGTGCATAAAAATAAAGTAAATTCCAAAATATTACAGATGGTAACATTGTTCGATGAAAAGGCGTTCGATGAAACGGCTTCTATGAAGCGGCGTTCCAGGAAACGCCGTTCGATGAGACGGCGTTCGATGAAACGGCTTCGATGGAACGGCATTCGATGAAATGGCGTTCGATGAAATGTCCGGACGCAGAAGAATACAGTAATATAGCTTATTCCTGCGCCACGCACGAACTGGATATTTTTATGGTCTTATCAAACAAACACGCTGGACGCGTATGTCTTAAAAGTCAAATGCAAAAAAAGTTAAAGAAAAGAAAATGAGTGGATTTAAGTTTTGCGGTTGGTTGCGAGCCACGGGGCCGCAAGACCGATGTCCTAAACAAGCATCGACATATCAAGGGGCTTTCTCGATGTTTGCAGTACATTGTAAATAAACGCTTTCTGCCATCAGCGGTCCGCTTAGTAAAAATCAGTGCTTTTTTTGAGGAATTTAGCTTTTTTTTTTTTGCAATTGTCTCTGCATTTGATAATGTCAGCTTTATGCTGCTTATGCCGGCAACAAAAGGTAGCTGTCAAGTGCCCATTTTTACGTTTAGGAATTAAAGGAATGGAATGGAACGATCCAGCCATTCCAGGTGTGGGAATGGGCTCAGTGTCTCCATTCCTAGGAATTGAAAGGAATTGAATTGGAATGGAATGGGGATGCCCATTCCGGAACGCTGGTTGGTAGAGCGCTCCACTTGAAATGAAGAGGTCCGAATGGGGTTCGATACCATAAACCCAGTCGGATTTTTTTAGTCGTGCACCAGTCACCTTGTTGTACTTGGAAATTTGTGTTTGTGTTTTGTCATCCTTGCTCCAGCTCTCCAGGGATCATTATCGTTATTCTTGCCCACCTCGCTTGCACCTTTGAATTAGTTTCATTATCATCATAATTGGCAAAGTCGCGGCACATTTTTGCCCAAGCTCCAAGAGGTCGACAGTTTGTCTTCCAGACTGTATCCGGTATCGTAACATCCGAATCCGGAAAGGGAACCAAACGAAACAATGCTCACCGAAAGAAGCAAATATCGGGTTCGAGTTACAAACGAAGCTAGCGGAAGAATTTTACGAGAGTGCTATCGAGACAGGCACCCTTTTGGTTCCGAGGCAAGACAGCGAAAAGAACAAAGATAAAGATATCTGTTGTTTTAAAGGAAATCAAAGAATTTGTCCAGAGTGCACAAAGTCAGTTTGCTCTGGGACACGCGCTGCATCATATATTATTTGTTTAGAGGGTTGTAATCTCAAGTTATTACACCGCTGTAAAAAAAAAAAATATATATATATATATATATATATAATGTATAAATAGTAATGCAGTTCGACACTTGAACCCGCATTACAGTTTCATGATGATGGGCGCAATGAGAACAATGAGGACTCCAAAAAAGGCAATAACAATAAAAAAGAATATAAAAAGCGACGCAGGCAAGCCTCTTTGGGATGCTTGTAAAATGCTAACAACTCCTCGGAAATCAAAAGAAAATTGATGGGAATTTGACGCGTGTGCGGTCATCACCGACCCAATTTATTCAGGTTCCCTTTTATTAATTTTATAATTTAAGATCCAGTAAGTTGTGCGGACAGTGGTAATGTAAAAATTTCGAAAACAATTGCGAAGCCGCTTGCGTTTACACACATCTCGGAGAGTCGGAATTTATATTGTTGAGGTATATAGCGTGCTCATTGCACCATAGATAAATCGAGAAAGAAGTTCCCAAAGTTCACGCGCGACCCATGCAAATAAAGACGCCAGTTGCCGGTTCTTTGTGTTCGAGTGGAGAGGGTAACCTGGTGCGCCACTGGAGCGTTTTTGATCGCCGGTGCCACCGGCAAGAGCTGGATGGCGATTGACCACCTAAATTCACCATTAGTCCTAAATCTGACACGGCGGAGAACGCCAACGAGCTGACAACGTTGTATATGTTAAAGGTGCTGCGCAACGATTTTTGTACTTTACGTACATACCACTTAGAACAAGTTCCTGGTGTTAATGACCTACGAAACACGGGCTCCTTTTTCCACGCACAAGAATCGCAAAAAAAAAAGAAAAAAAAAAAAACGAGCTGCGTTTACTTCTCATTTTGGAGCCAGAACAAGCGGCCACGTCGTCTGGAGCCGATTATATGCCGCCAATGTTGATCATAGCCAGGCGCTTGGGTTGGCAAAGCGCATGACGCGCGCTGAGTTCCAGACATTGTTAGGATTCGGCTCTTGTTGTCATTGCAGCGATTGGAGACGGCCGGCTACCCGAATGTGTGTCGAGCTATTGCTTATCACGAACCTACATCGAGTGCTGACGCAATGATCAGGTTCAATCACGGTGTAAGATAATACTCTTCAGGTGAGGACAGCGCGCTCCTCGCGCAGTGCAGATAAAGTTCGCTTTTCACTCTCTCTCTTTCTGTCACTATGGTTTCAAGCGGCGCGGGCAGATGATTCGTCGACCCGTGGGCACGGCAAAGACGGCTCGTGCCGCCTCATGCTCTACACGCGCAGAGCTCCAGCGAGGTTGTCGCTCGTGCAAAAAGACCACGGTGCACCGGGGTGTCATGGCAACGAGATAAATTTTTTCGCTCTCTTACAGTTTCGCCGTTTGGCCGCCGGCGACACTCTCAGCCGCGGGCACGGTGGCCGCGGAATAACGCAGCCTTTCGGATGCCCGTCGAACGAACACTATCTGTTTCCTCGCGCCGCACGTTCAGCCCCGCCGTGTCCTCAACTAAAGAGTGTATCTTACACCGGGGGTTCAATCTATGAGCCGCATTCCAATATCATCACTGGGGGATAGTGCGATCCCCCAGCTACTTCATCAAAGAAGGGATCGGTGGCCGAGTGAGCTATAGTGCACACCAGCTCGGAGCACGTGGAGCGAATGCTCACGCTGCAGAACCCAGGATCTTTTGTTTAAATACCCACCCCTGCCCATTTCGATCTGGATGAGCATCGTACCGGTGTGCGGTCGTGTATCACTACTGCATGCTGAATGTTAAAGACCCCAGGCTAGCGGCTGTACCGCACTGGCTAAATTTCTCATCGACAGCTGGGTGCCTCGTTGCCCATTAAGGCAGACCAAGTTCTAGGCTGTATAGACGCTTTGCAGCAGCTGTGCATGGACGCCGCCATAACTGACCTTCAGTTTTTGTTTCCTCTTATTTCGTTTATTTCACTTCATCAATACCATAGCAGGCCAGGTTATTGCCATATTAGATTCACCTGTGTCCTTTTCTAAAGCATCAGCCTCTGTAGAGGATCGTCAACTACCGTTTCAGTTGCTCGGCATCTCTGTAAGACAACAGAAGGTCAGCAATGGCGGCTGTAATTTGGCGCGTGTGTAAAGCGTCTTATGAACACAACCCAATTTTCTACTTCATCGCGTTTTTCTAAGGAGAGATTGGAAGAAAACGCTCGCTTTTGTACTTGAAATTACACCGCAACAAGGGAGTTTCTTGGTCAATGTCTGCGAACGTACTTGGGTTCTACTATAGTGACAGTAAGCTCGTCTGAAGTGAAAAATATTCCGTGCGAATATCGTTGCACGACCACTTTAAAGCTTCCACAGTGCTTCCGGAACGTCCATCCCACACCATGAAGATCGCCGTTCTTTACAGATGTTAGGTAAGAGCTTGATCTAAGGATGCGGGGACCTCTGCCAAGCCAACTATGTCAAATACTTTACTAGAAGGAATACATTCCACTCTGCTCATTTGCATTAGACAGAACACCTACAGCGCCGAATCCAGCCCTGACGGAGTGGAGGTCCGCGTGAGGCCACGCGCAAGTGCACGTGGATGTTCGCGACGGCCGCGGCGGTGTCGTCTCCGATTCCACCTAAAGCTCTTTCATGTTTCAAAAGTAGGGCGAGGTGCGTCGATGCAGGAGGCACGTGGAACGTGCGACCCTTCGCAATATCATGGCGACACAGCGCAGCAAACTATTTGGCGGGCCACTGAGCTAGAGTTGAGACGCCATGTTATTCTTCAAAGTGGCGCGCGGCACGTGTCTTGCGCACTTCCACAACAAGAAATTTGGTATGTTGAACATCAATATCACCGATAGCCGAGACCTCCCCGACGATAGATGGCTCTCGCCAAGCACAGAAAACCTGTCCGCGCCGAGGCTATTGTGTTTGAGAGGAGTGAAAGGTATTCCCCCTAGTAAAGTATTTGACTATGCCATCCTCACCCCCCCCCCCCCCCCCCTCTCTCTCCCGGATGCGCCGTCAATAGCGCGCTCAAATATGGCACCCAGTGAATACCTTATATACATAGCTTGTAGGTGGCGCCATTGCTGGGTTCTGACCGTTATTTCCACTTACTGGTTTTTCCGAGCTACTATTTCTGCTGTGTGAAACTAACACTGTGAACCGAACTCCTGTGGCACATAAAACACCGGCATGGCCGCGAATGACGTCACGCGCAAGATATGTATAGGCCATGGGGCGTACACTCCTCGGATATTAGTACTATACACCGTTCCTTCTTAAGCTAGCTGCGAACTAGAAGCTCCGCTTTCAGTGCAAGCTTTCTGCCCTTGCTAACACGAACGCGTAGATACGCGCAACCAAAGCACTGCCGAAGCCAGCCACCTCGCGCTTAAGGCGGAGCTTCTAGTCTCAGCTTTAGGGTGAGCGGAGTATAAGTGAGATTATCACGCGTTGACTACAACAAGCGGCAAGGCTCGCAACTAAAGTTCCTTTGGCCGCGCGAGAACTATTGACGTCACGAGCGCGATACGCATTGCGCTTCTCGCTGGCCGACTTTGAAGCGAGGAGTAGAGAGCTCGCGCTCACGTCATTTTGTTTCCGTGCCCCTTTAAATGACATAAGATCAATTTTATTTCAAGCCGTGCAATGAAATGAGATTACGGTATAAGGAATTAAAAGATACATGCTGGCAAGTCTAGCATAAACACGGTCAAACCGTAGTTTTGTTAGTTGCCTTGCGCATAACGGCTCATATCTCCAATAAAACACAATTGCAAAATAAACAATTTAACAGTTTATGAAATATCGCTCCCCGGTAAGACAATTCCCTCAGCCCCAATGGAACTTATAAACCTAGTTTACGAACTTGAGTTACTGTCGTGAGCAAAAGTCTGGATAACACGGGAGCGCCGACCGAATTGCATCGCCGCGCTCCCTGACGGCGCAGCGCCTGGTGCCGAGACCCGCGCAATGCGCACGCGCGTCCTTTCTTATCTGCTGGCCCACTCATTCGCTCGCTTCAACGCGATGCGCTCCTGAGCGATTAAATGGGCGCTAGGTGCCGCCCCGGGAACAAAGATTCCGAGAGCCTCGCTCACCGCTCGGGGCGAGCTCGCGTGCTCCGCGGCACGCGCCGTTCGTGCATATCTTTCCCGCGACTCGGCGACGCGTTAAAAACTGTCGCTTATGTTGAGGCAGCCGCAATGAATTGTAGAACTTGTATTCGCGCACTCGAGACAGCCTTGGGCTTCCTTCCGAGTGATCATGCACGGGCGGTAAAGTGGTGAATGACGAGCAAAAAGAAAACGCCAAATAACAAAAAAAAAAAATATTTATTCAACCCCCCTTTCAAGAAAAAAGAAGAAACAAAACGGAAAGAAAAAGAGGCGCAGGTTCAGTTTGGGTGGCTTGTAATTTTTATATTGTTGATAGCGTCAGAAAGAATCGAAAAAACATCACCTTCCTGCAAAATGTTGGAATTCTGTTGTGTAATCGCAAAGCAGAAATGGAAATATTTCCCCCGCTGCAGCCGTGCGCGGCGGCAATGGGAAACGCGCCGAAACGGTGACGCGGGGATCGCTGCAGCTCAACGCCTCACGAAGAGCAGTAGAGAGAGAAAGAGTAAACATCCTTGAGGAGAGCTTACGGAAACCGGTGCATCCTCACGCCGACGTCACTGAGCACGTCATTTAGAGACTTGAGGGGTGCCGGAAACTTGAATCTTTGCTATTGTTTAAAATTATAATTAGGGCACACACACAAAATCGCTTTTCTGTTCTTTACTTTAGAAGTGTCGGAGAACAACAACTATAATTATTTGGCCATTGTCCGGAAATCGTTGCATAGCCGCTTTATTTTATGACTCCCGGTACAAGTCATCACAGCTGATGTCAAACTGAACATTTTAAGGTCACTTCGCGAACAACCATGCTGAGAATTTGTGGCCAGTACCATGTTTTTTTTTTTCTCGTTGTTTTCTTGACTTCTTGACCCTTTACAACGCGTGTATAATAAAGTGAGCAGCAGCTGTTTGCATTGTAGCCGGGGCAAACATAGGGGGAAGCTTAAAAATAACGAATGGAGGGAACCGACAGTTTTTAACGCGTCGCCGAGTCGCGGGAAAAATATGCACGAACGGCGCGTGCCGCGGAGCACGCGAGCTCGTCCCGAGCGGTGAGCGAGGCTCTCGGAATCTTGGTTCCCGGGGCGGCTCCTAGCGCCCATTTAATCACTCAGGAGCGCATCGCGTTGAAGCGAGCGAACGAGTGGGCCAGCAGAAAAGAAAGGACGCGCGTGCGCATTGCGCGGGTCTCGGCACCAGGCGCCGCGCCGTCAGGGAGCGCGGCGATGCAATTCGGTCGGCGCTCCCGTGTTATCCAGACTTTTGCTCACGACAGTACATTTACTGCGCCGCAAATGTCTTCCTGAAAATTTAAACTATATATATATATTTTTTTTTGCACATACCAGTCCTTAGTGCTAACAGAAACCGAAACTCTACTTCGTAAAAAAAAAAAAAAATAGAAATATAAACAAGATCGAGGCATTGAAGTTCTCTAACAATATAGTTTATTTAGGTCGTTCAGTACTTCATATAAGTTTTCCCCCGTTACTCCTCATGTCCAAACAAACCAAACATTCTGCTCGCCAGCCAAGAATGAAGGATACATGAGTCCTCTGTCCGCCGCTCTATTTTATTATGTTGTACGTTTATTACGGGGCTCATATTCCAGAACATCTCGCTATTGCGTACGCGCTTACAGACACTTTCAAAGATCTTGCGAATCACACCGAATCACTCGTCAAACAATGACAACGGCCCAAAGCAGTCACGCACAACGAAGAGCGCCCCTATCCACGATCGGCCGTAGTCCCTAACGACGTATCGCCAAGAGGAGAGGTTGTCCGTGCGGTCGCGCAAATGACGCGTAGCCACGAAGAAAAAAAAGTCCGGGCGGTGACAGCCGAGCCGTGTAAGCCTCGCTCATTTTCGCCGCAGGAATTCCCCAGCAGCACCAGGCTTTGATACGCTCGCTGCCGCTATCCGCGATGATCCATAATGGCATTTCCATTTATCTTCGGGGTGTACTAACTCTTGTAGCTTTCGCTATAGTAAATATACAGAGGAAAGATGAATAACGTACCTAAGAAAACGAATGCCTTCTAAGTTGTTAGAACTAAACTTACTAAATTAAATTCTGATATTTTTTTCTACAAGTTCTTGCTTTTAACATAGTTGTGAAAACAGCCGCTTTTCTAAGAACGTATAGCATATAACACCGAGTAACGACGATTAGGGGGAAGCAATTGCCTCGGATTTTTGGACAGCTCTAGTCTACAATAAAAATGTGAACATACTGTGTTTTCCTGCAGCAATTACCGCCGAAAAAGCCTGTGGCCGCAGTCGAACCGCTCGTACACCGTACAAAAGAAGCGTTCTACAGACATGATGACAGAATTGTTCGCGAGCACGTCTGAAGGACGTTAGACGCACGCTTGCTTCGTACACACGTCTGTACTCTTCAGCCACGTCTGCCGCCAATTTCGGACGACCACCCTGACAGGACCCTCCTACGAGGCAAAAAGGATCTCTCAGACAGTGTCCGCCGAGTGTAGTCTGTGTGCTATATCAGCAATGTGATGGCTGCTCCGGGGCTATTTAGTGTCTCGATCCTTTTATTCGGCGCTGCCTTAGAGCAACGGATTGCGAGCACTTGGAACTCGCACATCATCTCCGGGGTGGTGCTGCGACTTTGGTACCAATGCGCGGATCCGCGGGATCAGTCTTTTCCACGTCACAGGTTCAATCCGCGAGCACTGGAGAGAATTGCTACAACCGTAATGGACGATCTACGGCTTCTCGAACTTTCCGCTGGAAGATATTATTCTCGGTCTTGTATACATGCTCTCAAGCTGTAAATGAGTCTGGCTCTTGCGCAAATTTTGACCATTCAGTTTGGCCCCGTGAACGCGCGATACACCAATCTGCGAACTGGCATTACGTATGTTTGGTTCTCATTGAATAGCCATTTTGGGCGAAGTCTCGTGGAACCCTTACGAACAACGTGCAATATAAACCAAGGATAATGAGTGATCAAAAGTAGATAAATCAAGCGCTACCTTTTTAGCCTTATTTTAAAATAAAAATATCTGTGTCGCAGCGCCATAGCCCTTTAGTGCACATCCCAATGCTACCAGTTATCTCAATGAAATGTATGTATGCAGGGCGTTGTTTTTTACACAAAAAAATATGTGTAAACAAGTCGCTTCGAAACACAATGTGTTTGGAATATTGCTATCTCCTGCACTTCTGTAATCACTACAACTCGACGCGTACTGAAGCCTTCAGGTTTGTGGTTATAACGCACTGGCCAAATTGACCCTCTAGAGTGGAGACAAGGAGCACCAACTTGAGGCAGAAAATATTTTAACGGTTTTAACCTCCATGGACAAAACAAAAGAGGATGAGTGGGCGCCTCCCCCGTTTCTGCTCTGTATGTATGTATGTATGTATTTATGCTTCACTTGCTCTTTGCAACGAGCGTCTGCAAAACAGACGCGCACACCCCCCCCCCCAAAAAAAAAAAAAAAAAAAAATTGGAGTATTGTTACTGCTGGGAGTCACCGCGCTGGCGCTCCTCGTAGCTAATGGGCTGCAACAGCTCGTCAGATCTCCCGAGACTCGTGCCGTTGAGAACTTCCTCAAGTCTCTCCTGAAGCTTGTCTGCCCGTCTTCTTTCCTTCTCGAACTGCCTCTTCAACTTCTTCATCATAGACAATCATCTCTGGACCTGCATCTTGCGCTCCTCGATGTTGTCCCTTAGCTCTTGCTCCTGCTTCTCTGCTTTCTCCTCTAAATCGCACTTCTGGTTGTTTGGCATTTCCAGATGAATGGTGAGATCCTTTACGGCATCGTCCTGCAGCGGCTTGAGCTTGGTGCAGCCGTCCGAACGTTGCCTTGCTTTGCACTGCTCCAGGTCATCTTTGGACTCCTCGATGGCTTTTTGTAGCATGCCCACGCGTTCCTGTGCCTCAGCCTTGAGCCGAAGCACCTCCTCCTTCAGAGAGGGCAGCAGACGCTTGTACAGTGTAGGCACCGCTTCGTTCTCTATCATCCTCGCCGCACGCTCTTGCTCAACAATAAGTGCTTCGTTCGACAAGTGTAGCTTCTCCCCAAACTCCTGCCACATTTTCTCCGGGGCCTGCCTGTGTTTCTCCTCATCCTCCAGCACGTGTGCCCCAATCTCCTCTACCAACGCCTTCCTCTACTCCGTCACCGTGTTTGCTTCGAAAGCAGCAATGGTGCTACTTCGGGAAGCATCTTCTAAACCATGACTAGTGTTGTGCATTGAAGTTATCGTGCCTGCCATTTGCTCGTTCACCCTAAGCAGAGCTTCCCGCTTGTTGTCCGAGTAGTCGACCTGTTGGCGCGAGTCTCCAGCGATGCCTTCTCGGCGAGGGTTACAGGTGGATAGCCCACCTAACCTCGAGCATCCGCTTCGCGCACGCCACAGATTTGGTTTCTTCTGTAAATCCAAGAGCTTGCTCAACGCGAGTACCGACTCCTGCTGCAGGTTCCAGTGCTGGACACTCGAGAAGAAAATGTTGTAAAATTTCGTCCGCATCACCGCATGCCCTGCACAGCACGTCCGTTCCGTTGGTGCCATGTCTTCTTCTGACAGACGGGTATGCAAGGCACCACCGCGGCCTCGGCGAGGAGTCGAGTACCCAACGTATTTCCATACCAGTGGATAGGAGCGATGTCGGTCTTGTAAGACGTGTAGAGGGGCATACTTGAATGTTCTTGCATGTCTGCCCTCCAGCGGTCTGCCTTGATAGTCTTTATCTGCCCTCTAATCTTGGCTACCCAGTCTTTCTTTGTAGATGGCTCGACGGTCATTAAGAAGGCACCATACTTTGTCCCAAGTAGAATGACTTGACGCCTCCACGTTGTGTGTACGTTTTTTAGATGTAGGTATACGAAAATTCTCCTCGCCCAGCAGTCTCCATTCATATATCGAAGTCGGGCATAATATTCAAGTTTGCTGCTGGCTTCACGTTCCTCGAAAGAGGACCATCCGAGATCTTCTTGAGCAAGTTGATTGGCAACCCTGCTGTGGCATTCTAGTGCCTGGCGTCCAATCTCTCTTTGTCGTTTTTCAATGTATTTCCGGATCTCACAGGGTGTACACGTGTCATTATTGGCGAAAGTAAATCCTGGTACAGCGACCGCTTTCCAAAGTTTTCGAGTTACTAGATACCGGTCACAGCTCCAAAGACCTTGGAGACAGTTCGAAAGGCTCTGGCGCGGGCATGCAGCGCCATGGGGTGGTGCTAATTGACACTGACACGCGGCGGCTTCATATCACTGCCATTTTGCTTGGGTTTCTGCGTGGTTTCAAAGCTGGAACGCCTTAGATCGCGGCTTCAGGAATTGATCTGCCGTTTGGAGCGGCTGATGGCATCGGCTCGCTTCATGGGACAGTTAATGCTTTTGCATTAAAATTATCTTTAGCTGTCATGTTTAAAGGGACCATGAAATGACCTTTCTACTTTTGCCAAATAACTTTTGCATTAAACCTTCAATGTTCACTGAATGCCGAACCGGCATCCGTCTTCATTTCGGTTTATTAACTTGTACACAAAAAAATTAATGAAATATCGACTTCTTCTTTCTCTCCAACTCACCCCAAAACAAGCTGCGGCGTAATTCTGACGGTCATGACGTCCGCCGGCATCGGAACCGGAAGTTCTCTTGGCAGTAGAAGAATGGAAGCGCTACCGGCGGCGAGTTGGCAGTGTGCCGGTAGGTTTTACTGCGCTGATGGCGCTGAGGCCACCAACATATTTTCTGAATCGGCGCCTCTCATCGCCGCGATAGCCATGGACACATCGCAGCTAAGCGAAATTCAATTAGATATGTTACGCTACGGCGACAGCATGGGACTAGTCCCATACGCCGGTATGCCTGTTGGGAAGTGCGGCGAGTCTTGCGACGAAGACTTCAGTTCTTCATCAGAATCGGCGGAAAGCTTTTGGGACCTACCCGTATTCGCGGAGAACACTTTGAATGTGGTTGCAATCACGCTCGGTGTCAAAATGTTCCCAGCATACACGAATGACCTTAAACCCAAGGTCCCTCAAACCGATAAGCATGCACCAAGTGCTTCGACGTGGTTCATCGAGCGGTAAGCGGTGCAACTGCAACTGTTTCTTTTTAACCACCGGACTGCAGAAACTAATTCGGCCACTTCGGTACACTGCAGCCTTTCGGCATAGCGACCGAGCGATCAGTCACAAGCAATGTAAACACTATTCGAGCAGCCAAGAAACGAAAGTCTGCTCTGCGCAGAAAGCGCGACCAGGAGCAAACCCGTTCAGAGGACGATGCTTAGGGGTTGACTGCGCAGGCGCAGCTGGGTCTTTCTCTTGCTTCGCTTACCACACGATAGGTGGCGCTAGGCTCCGAGCATTTTCAAATTCGACAATTTTTGTCACATCTCTAATTATGCTACAAAATGTAGATCTGAATATTATTTAACAAAATATTCAGGAATTGTTGACCGGGTATTTATTCTTTATAATCGCGGTGCTGGTGAGATAGGTTCTTACCCAATTGGCGACGTGGATTTGCCTGACGTGTTGCGGTTTCGCGGATGCATCGCAGTGAAAAGGCCAACAGCTTTCGAAGGAAAGAAGGTATGAAAGAGTCCGGTTTTCTTTCAATTGTTCTATAGCAAAGACATTTTTTTGGCTTTCTCTTTTGGGGTTTTTGGGTTTCTTTTCACATCTTTTACAACATGCGGTGGATGAAGTTCGATTTCAACACCGTTTCATGGCCCCTTTAATAGTTGAAGCGAATTGAGAACTGCTAGTCTGATACCGTTTGCCAGCTCGATACGAATTAAATAAATAATCAAAACAGTGAAGTATGTTATCACATCTCCATATATTTCTGGCTAAGTATTTTCCAACCGGGAATCTGTAATTGAGCTCGTAAACTAAAATCTTCAAAAGTTGTTTTTTTAGCCAGTCCAGCTTTAAGCTGCCTTCGCATGTCTTCAATGTTTCACACGTGTGCGACAGGAACCGCAATGGGATATCTTTAAGAACATAATTTCCGTACGACATTAGACTATAGTCCGTTGCAACCTAAGAACGAAGGGCGAGGGTAAGACGGGCCGGGGAGGAGGAAGCAGACGGAACGCTAAAGAGGGAAGGAGGTTTCCCCCTCTCTTCTCCAGCGTTCCGTCTGCTCCTCCTCCCCGGCCCGTTTTACCCTCGCCCTTCGTTCTTAGGTTGCAACGGACTATAGTCAAACTCATTGTCTACACTCCCGGTAATGCCGGAGCGCATACTTGCCTCCTATGTATGCGAACCCTATTGAAAATTCCATCAAGGTACGTAATTTGGGACACTGAATGCCAGTCAGCAGCCTTGTTGGAACGTGATGGACCATCAGACGTCACCTGATGGTCCATCAGATGACGTCTGACTGCCACTGCCAAAGGATTTTCATCAACAAGGGCAGCATTTATATAAGAGTAAATCTATACGCACTTATAAATATCGCCAAATGCCTCGATAAAACAAAATGTTCGAGAAAAAAAAGAGAAAAAAAAAAAAAACAGGACCACCGGGGATCGAACCCGCGACCACAATCGGACACCTTAACCCCTAAGCTACGCCCTTCCTTAGAAAACTCGATTTCACCATTCGTTTTATACGAGATGCTTCGGTTGCAATGCAGTTAAGACTTCTTCATGTTATGCAAAGCACTCGTACATCACTCGCCGTACTTCAGTTCTACTCACCCGCCATGTAGAGTACTTTCGCGCCGTAGAACGATCCTTTTGTTCGCGCGTCTCGGGCCCAGTAGACCTGGTACACCTTGTCGTCTTCAACTACACCGCTAAAGTCCCTTACATCGTCGGAACTCACAACAGGCTGGGTCTTGTCGAGTAGAAATTCTACTAAAACATAAGACATTGTAGAGCCCAGGAAGGATCGACAGGTTGGAGCAAGCGGGCAAACAAAACGAGTCGAGAGCGATCGTTCATGAAAGCTCGGCGAAGCCTCTGGGCGAAGCGAAGTAGCGAAGTCGGCGAAGTCGCGAAGTCGCGTTTTCGGCGTTTCGGCGGGCTTCTGATCAAGGTTGTCGGTCGGCTGCGTGTCATATCTTTAACATCAGCGGTTTTATGGGCTCACGTTCCGAAATCGCTTTCTTGTGCATAGATTATTTTTCGTATTCATAGATTTGACGAAATAGTGGTATTCGAACGAACTTTACGTCCTTTGACCGTACGTCTGTCTGCACGTCAAAGCTTTTTGACGTACAGTCAGAGCCAATCGATGTACAATCAGAATCGCCACCAAGACATCTTGATGGCATTTCGCGGCGGCCGACTGCCACCAGAAAGCCATCAGAAAGCCGACAAATGGAGTCTGACTGGAGTTTGACTGTCGGTCAGAGCAACTTGTTGGCGAATCAGACATGTTTGACGTACAATCAGGCACAGTCAGCGGTCCACTAGAAAACATTGACTGCCAAACAGGGTTATATTGATGGATTTTTCCTTCGGGACCTACACTTGGCGCAAAGGGCCGTTAATATTGACCCGTTTTGCCATTAGAGGACGGAATGCACACAGGTGGTGAGGTCTGCGGCATTGACAAGGGACCCCGATACTGCTGAGCTTTCTCACTACAGAGCTATACTAAACGCGTAAACCTAACAATTATGTTGCGGGTTGTATCACAAAATCAAGATTAACTGATGGGCTGGTCACACATCTTAAAATAAACGTTGCGCTATTGTTTGGCCTAAATACTGTACACTGATTAGATTGCGAGTTTCTTACATTGAGAGTATTTTAATTCTTGAATAATTATTATACGCTGCTCGTTTCTTTCCAATTTCTTTCTTCGTATATGTATATTTTTCTTTTTTTCCAAATGCAATTCTTATTCATTTAACTTAACTTGTCAGTCAGGGCTTGTTCTTGCGTTCTGCTTCTACTATAATTCCTATCCTTTCGCGCTCGGTTCATTCCAATACTTCTCCGAAACGTCCAGCGGCGTCTTGCGGCGTTAAAATAGGAATGAGAGCTCATACAGAAGAACACATTCTACACAGCATGTTTACGGCAGGCTCTATTCACCTATAAAGCAGCTTAGCCGATCTACCAAAAACGAGTTGCGACAGATCAAAATTATATTGCTCTTTAATTAATTTAATTGCTTAGTCAATAATTTATTCATTTAAAACAAACTTCCATAATTACTATTCCGATATTTCATTGTTATGCTTACTTTAGTAGCAGTTAGTTTCCATGGTGCGCACTATTCTTAGAATAATCTGAATTACTTAGACATTCCGGTGAGAAAGAAACAAAGAAAGAAAGATGTTGAGAGAACGAAGGAATGGAATATCTTTCTACTTACTTATTCCACCCACGAGGTCTAACAATTAACATATAATAACATGCTTAAGTATTCAATATAATTCTTACACGTTTAAGTAAAGAAATAAGAATTGATAAAGTTTATTATAAAAAAAAAATAGGAAGCGTACGCTTTTTTACTGTGGTTCTTGCCCGGTTGGTCTCTTTTTTATTTATAAACAACATGGGTGATCCCGGCAGTCTCTTTGTTCATATAATGCGAACTGTGCGCACCCACACCATGGTTCGATAACGTTTTTTCCGAAAACACTCGTTTCCTGAAAAGACAAGATTTGGTCTGCGTCAGCGCGATGCACTCGCCAAGTTTCTTGCAATACAAACAAAGGCTTATTGAACTCGCGTCTGAGCTCACCCGTCAGCCGTGATCCTTAAAAGATTTGCGTCCCGGCAAAACACAAACCAAGACCGGTTTTCCTCGCTGCTCGGCTCTCACCCTTTTACGAAAACGCGCGGAGATGTAAACCAAGTAATCTTCGGGAATCAGCGAAACAAACTGCCACCGGAACGCGAGAGCCGCTGCGATTTGAGCGGAGGCTTAAGCGGCCCGGGAGAGAACAACTCTTCCAAAAGAATCCGAGGCTTTGTTGCGCAAGCCTCGCCATTGTGGCCGTTTCCGCACATTTCTTTTATCGGGAGCCCGCATTCGCTCCTTGCGGTGTTCTTCCTGAAATCTCGAAGAAAGGATGCGTTGTGTAAACTATCTCAAAATGTCGCCACGACACGTCTTCTTGTAATTTAAAGCCGGGTTTGCATAGTCTTCGCGTCTTTGCGGCAAACATAAACAATCCCGTGTCTTTACTTCGACCATCTTTTCACAGATCTTTGCCCCGGGCTGTGTTAGTGACTACCGCACTTCAACGCACACGTTCGCGCGAACAACTCGCAATAACGAAGCCGCCTGAAAACGCTTCACGGAGCACGGCAACTAACAGTCGTAGAAAGCTAAATATTATGGAATATTTATTCTTGCGGGTACTCGGTCAGGCTTTTAGACACTTGAGTGATCGACGCGTTTGCACGACCTCTATTTGTTCAAGAGTTCGTGATAGTATCTAAGTTTCCAAAAATATCTTATTATAATTGGCACATGAAAAGTTTTTTTTGCTTTAAAATGCTGGTGTCAATATTTAATTGCAAAATAAAAACGATAAAAAGTACGCCAATATGTTTTATATACTAATACTGCCAAACTCACAAGGAGACTCTAGCAGGTGGGTGTACAACATCGAGGTAGCATAAATTCACAAAAACAATAATCCCAGACAATGCTAATATACTTTCTGTACAAATATGGAATGAATATACATAAACAGTTCAAACAAAGACGAGCGAAAAACACACGTAGAAACTCTTATTCAACCGAGTCAAGAGGAATTCCCACTTAGCCCCGTTCCCAGCAAAAACAAAATATTTAAAACAATATTTGCGATAGTAAAATGAAAATAAAGAATTCATATGCCTTTGAATTATGTGATATTCCTCAAAAAACGATGTATAACAACCTCGCTTCAATTTATAATGGTCATGAATGATCTGTTGTAAGAATGGTAGTATGCATATTTTATTATTTCCACCAGTGATTAAAGACCGTCTCTTTGAACTAGATCCGTAATTGATGTCTTCCCATACGCGTTAAATTTGAAATACGCCCAGATCGAAGCGAAATTTTGAAACTTACAACGACGAGGCGATGGTGCTTTTCGAGGCCTCCTCTACAGCTTCCGTATCAGGACGATTGTGCGAGTTACGTCACACAATAGAAAAAGCAACTTCTGACAGCCAAATTTATCGTCGAAGTATTTGAGTTTGAACATTTTGATTAATAATTATATAAATAAAAAGAAAGGGAGATCTGTGGATAGCATCGAGAAATTATAAACGATTGAGAAAAAGTGAAAACCTATCTAATTATTTTTGTCGGTTTTAATTAGGTATTCTAGTAAATTGAGTATTTGTTGTACGTTTTAAATAGAAGTTGTAGCAACTAACATTATTTTATATGTTAACAGCAAGCAAGTCCCTTGACACGAAAGTACATATAGTGATCCTTTCGCTTCCTATCGATCTTTAGCCCGCATTCGTATTATAGAGTATATTTTGAAAGATTTGTGCTCAAAGCGATTTTATGGGCGGTATGTCGTAGCTACGGCGACCAGGTGTTTTTCATTCTGCGTATGCAACTAAAACACTAATTGTTTGGCTTCAAGGAAATCAGCCAAAGACGACAATAACCTCAGAGGAAAGTTGACCAAGTTGACAGTCATGACAGTCAAAGGGTTGAGCGAGAGAGAGATTAGCTTGGAAAAGGTTTAATTGCAGGAGCGCTTGCAAAAAAAAAATACAGTCCTTTCAAAAGCTACATCGTCGCGAGCACATATTTTAAAAACGTGGTATACAACAACCAATGTAATATATAAAATCGAACGTCTACGAAAGAAAATAGTACGCATAATGCACAACAAGCAATCTTAATATCACTACTATTAATAAAAGTTTCCTTTCGCGTAAGTGCAAGTCTGTTGAATAATAGGTGGTACATTTTAATAACGACTATATTATAATAGAACGCATTGAGGATAGTAGCTCCCTGAAATAACCCACGTAATTTCAAGCTGAAGTAAAGAAAAAGTATGACTCACACCAAAACAGAGCCGTCGTATAAATGCGCGCGAGCATCAAGTCGACTCACGCTCGCTTGCGGCACCCATCAGGCGCAAGACCGTGGACGACAGCGCTGACGAAGGAACCAAAGTTTCAAAGCACACAAAAGACGAGCGCCGTCAGCGCGGACGCGAAGCGAGATATCTGTTCGCGCGCTGACGTTGCAGAAAGAAAGTTCGATCCATAGCCGACTGTCCCCGAAAGGGTTGTCTCGTGGCCTGAACGGCCTCGTCGCCGCTCCGACAGATACAGCCACCGATGGCAACATCGCCCTACTAACTACTTTTTTTTTTTCTTTTTTTTGTGATAAGGGTCTTTCTGCAAGTCACGTGCTCGCGCCGCCTGGGGTCTAGCGAGTCTCTCAAGCGTCTCGAACTCAGACGACCGAGTCGGCGAAACGTCCCAAGGCTGCCGATTGCTCGCCGGGGGGCACCGCGCGGCTTCTCCTCGTTGCTCTGACGCACAGCGGCGAAGCAAACGCTAAAACCGTTCGGTGAGCCTTAACGGTAAAGGGGGGAAGGCGCGGTCCGAGGAGACTTGCCTAATTCAATCAGACGCGCGCGGTCTATAGCGTCCTCTTTGGCTGGTTTCTGAATGCCAACGTTTTTTGTTTTTTTTATGTGTATACATGTGTTGGTTTATGCTAGCCTCCTGAGACGAAAGTAGCGACTGTCGGAATGTGTCGCCGGGAGAATTGCGTTAACGTTCTTGCGTCGCTGACTCCGCGTGTCGTGTTCGCGACGTGGACGATGCCGCAAGCGCACTGCGAGGACTGCCACGTCACTCGGAGACCAAAACCGGCGTCAAAGCGGTTTGCTTTTTTTTTTCTTTTTCGCCTGGGGGAGGCTTGTTCGTTATGTCGAACGTAAAAATGTGGCATGCATCACCCGCGGAGTAAGACGTCAGCGATCTCACAAAGCGCGAACGAATAAAAAAAAAAAAGACGCTAGAAAGCAATGAGCAAAATCCCATTTATCTAGTTAATCCTTCGGCGTTCCTAGGATTTTGCGTCTAACGCAAGCTTCATCGTAGTGTCTAGGAAATATATATAAATATATATTGTTCATACCACTGAAGCTTTCATAGGTTTCAGAATGTTTATTTCTTCTTTTCAGATTGCACCCTTAAATCGCTGTATCTTAAAGTAACTTAAGTAACAATACGTACACGTCCCATAAATCACGGGTACAAACGAAATTACTTTAAACGGGTAAAAATAACAGCATCATGCACACCAGCGCTACCATCGATAAAAAACACGCGATCTTTTTGAAACAGTACACTAGAATAAAACCTCGTCAACGCCGACACGAAAAACAAATGACACATACTACAAGCAAACGGAAATTTCAACTAGACTTCTTGTCAGCCCTAAAGCCGCTCTCACACTGCCCATTCATGATACAAAGGGCACGTGTTTTTGCAGACATGATGAAAAAGTCAGCTACCTGCGGACACATCCCCAGGCCCGTTCGACTCGTCTATGTTTTGATACGCTTCTATCCGTCAAGCCATAGCCTCCTATATACTGACAAAGCCTGGTAGATCACCACGAGAAGCGGCCGCCGAAATGGAAAAGGTGGAGCGGCAGACAACGGATGAGAAGAGGGCCCCGTGACTGGCACCCCTCTGCGGCGGGACGCCGAAACACACTTCTCCCGAACGAACAAGTGTGTCTCGGGTCTTCGCCGCTGCAAAAGCTGTGCTCTGACGTCCAGGTTTCCCGAGAAATGGCACTTTGATGCTCTGTGCTACCAGATCCTTTCGCTCCAAATCTGCGATCGGGCACTCTGTGGCTCCGTCGTCGAACTATCAAGCTTTGTGAGCATAGAAGAGGCTATGGTCAAACACGTCTGCAGACAGATATGTTATCACCAATGTGGGAAAACCGTCATACGAGAAAGAAGCACGCCTCAGGCCATGGAGGTAGGAAAGCTTCTGGACGCGACATGACACGACCGGAGGGGTAGCCAGAAATGTAGAAGGACACGCTCCCAACGATGACCAAAGCAGCTGTGGCTTTGGTCGTCGTCGGGGGCGGGTTCCTCCAAATCTCTGGCTTCACTATGGTGGCCTCGCGTCGCCTCTAGGAGCTTCCTTCCTCCATGCCTCAGAAAGTGTCTATAGACTGTCTTTTGGGAGGGTAGTGAAACAGCGTCTAACGAGATTATCCTAAGTTCAAACGAGTCTTGTTTTTATTATATTTACGATCAAACAGGCAAACTCACAGTGCCCAATCGCCCTTTGAATATTACCCGATGTCACTAGCAAACATAAAATTCGAATGTGAATTCACTGGAGGCTACAAGAACGCTGAGTCGTGGCTCGACTATTTTCAGTCATTCATTCTTCGTATTTTGGCCAATGCCTGCTTACAACACGGTATTAATCACTGATACCTCATGCACTCAGCCAGTAAACACCCATTAGCTTTCACTGATTAAGACAACAAAAGCGCAATAGTGTTCTCGCAAAACTCAGCAAATCGAGCTCCGTAAAAAAAAAAGTGTGCGAGAGAATAAATTGAGTTTCAGTGTATGCAAACATTGTATTTCACTCGTAGCAGCGATAGTTACGGCATGGAGTGGGGCTGCCGTTCAATTTGTGATCGAGCGACAGAAGAAACAAATAGACGTACGGATAGAGTTCCCTGATAACTCAAGAAATGCAGGGCGTAGATCATCGTGCTATTCCTTCTTTCTTCATGATTCGTTCCTCAGCGATATTATCGGCAATAGACCCTTTCGAGAATGCAGTCTGGCCACTTTGATCACTATCATCATCTAAAAAATTGCATATGTGCTATACTAATGGCGGCCTTTTGTTTACTGATGAAGAAAGAAGTTGAAGATCCTCCTAAGCAGATGACTCGAGGCCTATGCATTCTAGACGTTAGCGCGACGTGAAGCAGGAATTGGATGCAAGAGCTGCGTAAGCGTTCATTTCTAACTCGGGCCCAGTCAATCTGTTAGTAGCACACACTCGGCTTCAAATCGCCTTGATGTATAGAACTCTATTAATGCGCTTCTATGGGTTGGCGCTACGTTCTGGTTGGTTGCATCTTTTTCGCCATCGACACTGAAAGATCAGTGAAGCGCGCATTCTCGTTTACCGTTGACTTGCAAAAGTGACGGTGCCCTATAAAATACTGCAGACAAGAAGTTCATTGCCGCCATTAGTACGGTAAAATTTAAACTGCCATTTGAGTCACCAGATGGCACCCAATTCCGGAAAGGGTCTCTTGCTACAATCTAACAAACTTCCATGGGTTCTTTAAGTCAGAAGCTATGGACCTAAGCTTAGAGTATCGGCTCGCTTCGACCCCGATTTCTGACGCCGTCACGGCGGCCATTCACCCGCTCGTGTCACTTTCAGTCAGACCACCGCCGGCGCGACAATCTGATGAAACTATAAAATCCCTAGGCAAGAGCTTCCTACAAATAGCGACATTCTCTGAAGCGCCGACTCCGTGACGGTTCAGGTTTTGAGAAACGGATAGCGGCGCACAGCGAAGGACGGAACGTAACGGCGCCATTTGTGTTTCCAGCCGACTGTGCTTTGTCATTTCCGATGGTTTTCGTAACTTGTACAAGGAAGTATCGAGAGACTTTAATAATGCCAATCAAGCAGCGCCAAAAAGTGCATCGTCATGGCTCTCATCACATTCGTGCGTTTTCTAAAAACCGACTTAGGCAGTCACGCGAAGTGAACGCGGTGCAGCCCTGCGCTTCGTTTGAGCCGGTGACAGCTAACCCAGGACGAAAACGAGCGCCTCAACATTGCACTTTTGGCGAGGCTTGGCTAGTTCCATCCGAGCGTGGTGTCGGTGCGATCACACTTAAAGGAACACAAAGTATATCGACGAATTATATCGACTGAACACGTATACAGGCCAAGCTGGCGCATCGAGGGATGCCTTTGCGCCGAATCTGACGAAGCGTCGCGGAACGTGGCGACGCGTCGCCGGCATCGGATTGTCTTGTAGATATGGCAGACCAGTGCAGAGCGCCAGTTCGTCTGTTTAATTTGCCGGAGTTGTGGTGACGTCAGAACGACACCGAGCTCTGATTGGCTCTGATTGAAGAATAGTGGGTAGACCTTCAGCAACGTTATTAGATTAGCGCAGTTACGGAACTGTTCGTAGACGCTGCTTGCTCGAGCAGTAAACCCCCCCCCCCCCCCCCCCCCCCCACTCCGTCACCACAACTCGCCTCCCGTCTTTCGGCGCGCCAGACGGCTGCTATGCTAACTGAAGTGTATTCTATGAAATACGTACGTTTCGAAGCACAGTGTATAGATGGCACTGCAGGTATCCTCGGTAAAGCACACAGCCATGAAACAAAATTTTAGATGGCGCTTCAAACGACGCTGCGCTCTAATTCGGCGTTACAGGGAGTTGTAAACGGCTTTCATTTTTTTTCGGATAATTTTTTGAGAATATTTCACACAGCTTCTTTGCGACATCACCCTCACGTCACTCACCAAGGTCTGCTACACATTGTTTTCTTCCTTGTTTTTACAAAATAAAATTGTTTTAGACCGACTAACACCGCGAAAGAAAACAAAACAAGAAACCGAATAGTGTCGCGTCGTCTGCGCTCAAAGAAATGTCTCGCAAAACACACTCACTGTTGTCCGGGTATCACGTGGGCACGCACATGATCGATGAGAGGAAAAGAGAGAAAGTTTGAAGTCATCCAAAAAGGCAAGGTGTGCATCATTTCGCTAATACGTCAAAGATTCGGGCGGCCTTTCTAAATCAAGCTTTCTGAAAGTATCTTTCATTTGTTTTTCTCTGCAAACACGCAGTTCTCACGCTTTATATTTTTAGAACGATCCCTACGAATCATTTTCAGTCGCTTGCAATGATAAAAGCACTATTGACGTTGGGGTTGTCAGTGGCCCTTTAAGCTACATCACAGAGTAGTAATTACCACGCCGCACGATAATCATCTATGGTGATTGACAGCTCAAGAAACGCTGGGCTTGTTATATCCCAGCGTTTTTTTGCTTACCGATTCATTCATCGTCATTCTATACGGTTAATGTATCAATTTCATTGGTTGCGGGGCGGTAGTAAGATGATAATCACTGCCTTGCTTTCCTACATAGTCGGTGACAGTACTTCAATTATCGGTCGCTTTCCCGAAAGAAAAAAAGAGTGTTTAAGTTGGAACTGAGACAGAAATATCTGTACTTTCCAGGTAGAAACCAACCACTGTACCACACCCATGTGTCTCCAACGCTCCATGTGGGTTTTTACATTAAAGAAAAAATAACATGGGGAACGCGCGATGCTCACTTTTTCGTGCGTCAAAATCCGTCAGAGCAAAGATCCTTCACGTGGACATCGAAACAAGAAAAGCGCAACAAAATCGTAGCCAGTTCAGACCCCCTCAAGAAAAAAATATTTGAAGCGCAAGAAAATAAAATTGCACAACGGCAGAAGAAAATTCGGATAGCGCCGCGGAAGAAACGAAATAGCTTATTTACAACTCCATTTCACACCCGGTTATTCCACCCCGGGGCGACCGCCTGCTCCGAGAGAACGCGAACTCAAGTAGAACCGACCACGCTGACATTCCGAGGAATGCCGTCACACCATCCCCTTGTCAGCTCACAAATGCACGCACGCATGCACAAAAGGAGACAATGAAGTTAAACAAAAAAGTGACCATGAGCAAGAACAGCGAAGCGTTATGATCCTTCCAGTTCCCCCCACATCCTCCTCAAATCCTAAGAACAAACTAGAGATGAACAAAAATAAAAACATAAAGGCTTCTTCAATTCTCAGCGTCACCGCAGGAAAGCCAACCGAGCGGCCAAAATCTCGTTTATTTGCTTTAGTATGTTAGTTGTTTGTTTTTTGTCGCTAGTTTCGTTTTTCCGTCTTGACTCCCCTCCATTTTTTATTTTTTTTATTTTTTCCGTTCCCTGATTCGGTGACCAGTCGCTTCAACAGAACCGCTCTCTTCACTCTGCGAGTCGGTTGCGCAGAGCTCGTTTCATCTTCCATGTCTCTTTCTTTCTTCGCGCTTTCGCTACATCATGTGTACCTCTTTTTTTTTTTTTTTCTTCCTATTTCTTGGACAGAAGATGAATGGAGCGTGCCCCGTGGGGCAGAAAACAGGACCCTTAATCTATTCCCAGTTTCTCCTCTTTTTCGTTCCAAACGGACAGGAGAACCTTGCGAAAATCCAATAGAGATTAAAGATCCGCTATCGCCGCAGACTAAACAAAGTAAAACAGAAAAAAAAGAACGAGTCTAAAGGAGAGGACACCTTTCTCTGGCTGAAACCGCAGGGTCATCTTCCTCCAGCTCGCATCTTAGTCCATTTACTCTGCGCGCCTCTGTGCTTCGAGTAGACTTTTTTTATTATTATTTTTTTTATTTACTGTACCGGTCAAGCCAGACAAAAAAGACAAAATTATATGCGAACTCAATTTTCGTCCTATTCCGATGGCAACTTCAATTTGCCGGACTTGGAAATCACGTTTTCAATCACGTTTCTTAATAGAAGCATTCGTCGACATCCCGAATTGCCGACTGGGAGCCACTAAATCATAAAGTTGAGATGAAAGGAATTCCAAAGCCAAGTTAACTGGAAATCTTTCGACAGTTTAACTCAAACGTGAATCGGGGCCAATGAAGTGAGGCCATTGAACACTTTCCAAAAATACACCCCGTGTTGACCAACTAACCTAAGCGTTGCTCGTCACTCATGCCATAACCATGGTCTTTCGGCTGCCGTAGAGAAAAACGCAGCTGTTCGATACGCCCGGCCGAGAAGCAGAAGGAGCGTGAATACTAATGTACTAAGGGGGAACTGTGCTCTTTGTCTGCATCGACTTAATCCAGAGATCCAGGACGGAAGTAGATGGCAGAGTCATCAAATCTGATCAAAATTTATGCCAAGAACCGCGCGCCTCCTGCCGTGTGGCCGCATCTGCTGGAATAATCTGGTATTGATAGCGGTCAATGCTACTTCAGTTGCATGCTGCTACTGACCGATTTTCAATCCATTGCGCTTTACCTCTTTGTTTACGTAACGGTGTCCTGCTACGAGAATAAACTAAGGCCTTTACTAGAACCACGGCACGCGGATAATAATTATGACAATTGAACAGTTCGACCGAGGGACGACCCAGATGACCTGGCAAATGGTGCTGTCCTTCTAGAAAAAAATGTATAATGATTTTGTAGACTCTTGAAATGTCTCCACTAATAACGTGAATGTACCGGTGTCCCCAGACTAAAGCGGCTTTCAAAATAAAGCTAAGACAATGCTTATAAGCATCTGAGAAAGTTATTCTTCAAGTTTGAAGAAGGGCATTCGTGTAAAGAGGTAAGTGTACTTATAAGGTTAGGTGGCTTGGCTCTCACTCGGCCGCACTGTGGTGGCATTGAATACTATTTCACCTTTTCAGACACGTGTACTTGTTCAGAACGTTTCATAATTTTGCTCGTTTTTCACTTTGGTATTGTATGAGGGAAAACAAATCGGGCTTCGTGAAAGTTTAGCTAGCGAGGGAAAAATATGCCTCTAAGATTCGGCGGCAAGGTTCGACGATGTGGAGGGATAACTTATCCAGTCCGGTCCGAAACCTATACAGAGGTCTGTAACGTCCGCCACGCTGCTGTGATCACACGACGTCACACCTCTACGATGCTTGTCCTTTTCAACACAGGCAGGGGCGCGGCTAAGATAGATGATTGCTTAAGCAGGTCTATGATGGTTCCATTGAGTTCGATATCAGCGTCCCCACATTTTTTCCGAAACCGTGAATATTTGTTTTCGTGAGCAACTTACAAGTGGGCTTGGCGGAAGTGTGCGGTCAAGGCTGTGCCAGGGTTCGTTAGTCAATTGATATATGCCGGAGCCTGCATTAATGCGAAGAGTTTAATGCGACAGTATTAAGATGATCATTATGCTCATGCGAAAAAGACTACACGCCTTTAAACGGGCCATGAAACGACTTTTGGGCAGCGATAAATGATTTTAAATTGGGACTTTACTAATCGCATATCGTTTAGTTGGCCGAACGAAAGATGGTAGAAAGTCGAAAGCCAGCTTTTTGGTATGAACATTTGAAAATATAGCAGACTATTTTGTACCTTCTTTCCTTCAAAAGCTCTCCGCCTCTTCACTATGATACATGAACGGTTCCCAAAGCGCGTCAGCGGTGCCAACCTGACGTCAGCCGAGCCCAGCTCACGCATTGGACACGAAAGCTGCGTCACTCGGACGTATCGCTCGTTAACAATCAATCCGTCGACGAATATTTGGATTCGCGTTCGTGGCCAATGAGTGCCCTGACGGAACTTATCGTCAATGGTGAATGACAAGTTTTATGGTGTGCATAAAAATTACGGTGGAAGCTAGGAGTCATCGCAGCGGTGCCGGAGAATGTCACGACGACGTGATTTCCCAATTCGCATTTGATTTAAGGATTAAAGCTAAGGAGGAAGAAGTTGGAAAATCGTTCCATGACCCTTCAACGGCTCCGACTGTACCCACAGTGACTGTACCACACCGGTGCCGAAAACTAAACATATCTGGAGCTCTCCTTACTAAAGGCCGATATAAAAACAATTTCAAAATTTTATTCTTTTCTTTATGATCCTAGTCAACAAACTTCCCTAATTGGCTAAAACAAGATGCGGTCTATCACAGGTGACTTGGATGGATGAATGGATGGACGGATGGATGGATGGATGGATGGATGGATGGATGGATGGATGGATGGATGGATGGATGTGGCTGGACCCTTGGAATCGGGCGGCTGCTTGTGCCACTTATTGAATGTTTTTCTTTTTCTAACATTTATTTAACATAAAGTTATATATCTAGAGACTTACTCTTGAAAGCTTTATTACGTACGACGGAGGAACCTCTATGCAACTTGCCTGAGACCAACAGCGCCGCCGTGCGTATCATGCACAGGTGAGTGTTCTGCCACGATGCGGAGAAGCATAGAGCACCTACATGATCACTCACAGCCTACTATGCCGAACCAGGCAATTAGCACACCGCCTCCTCCAGTCCACCCTAGATATGCCTAATAATTTATTAGGGCAAAAGCTTTGCTTGTCCTATTCAGCGAAAATGCTGCGTATATTACCACAAAAGTACGATTGAGCGGTACGCGCCGGTTTGTCGTATGCTCAAGGACGACGCTCTCTTTGGCGGCGTCCTTAAGGTCGCGCTAGAGGTCGTCCTAGACCTCTAGGACGACCTTATTTGACCAATTGCGCGAAAAAGTGGCATTGTTGTTTCCGAAACATGGCCATAAAAATCCGTCATCACCTCACGTACGCTCAAGTGCGTCACCAACTCACGTACGCTCAGGTGCGGGGGCGTGATGTCACCGCCGGAGTGCCCTATGCAAAAGGTGCGCTTCGAACTTCATCTGTGCTCGTTGTGTGCTTCGTGCGATGGACAGTAAGGCGACCGCGTCTACATCTACGGCGGCTTCTGCGGGCAAACGTGGCCGCCCACGCAAATACGCCACAGCCTCATCAAAAAGTGTCCTCCTCTGGGCGTCGTCCTAGACGTCGTCCTTAGGGTTGTCCTAGAGGTCACTCTAGAAGTCGTCCTAAACGTCGCTCTTGACGTCATCCTCTAGGACGTCATCCTCGACGTTTTATAGACGCCGTTCTTGATGTCATGAACGATTTCGTCCCAGGCGTCCTTGAGGTCGTCCGAGGGATCGTCCTTAGCGTCATTCTAGAGGTCGTCCTCGACGCCGTACCTGGCGTTAATCTCTAGGACGTCGTCCCATACGTCGTCCTAAACCTTAATACGTGTAGATATATTACTCGAAAACGTTTCTCCCGCGGGACTGTAATGCTTTCGCCTTCCTACACTTAGCAATCTTGAGTGCCCTCCTGTAATTTGGTTGTTGTTGTCTTGTGAAATGCGCGCCATCCGGTGTGACTCAGCTTTAACGTGTAGTCTAGCCAATGCTCACTGATCTCACCAAGCGTTGCACGCTTGCGTGACACCGCCATAACTGTAGTTCTTAGAAGCAGACACCAGTTCACGAGGCAGCTCATGCCACCTCGTGCTCTGCTCGCGCAGACCTCTAGCAGGGTTGTCGCGCGTGCAGAAAGACTACAGCTCCCATGATGCATGACGGCAGCGGTGGCGTACTCAAACTAGTCGGTGAGATCGGTTTATTCGATGATTAACCGAGTCACATTTTGGCCCACTAAGTGCAACAGAGGATATCTTCATCATGATGCCCACAGATATGTAGGCACCCTAAAAGAAAGTAAACGTTTGTATAATTACTTCGATTGATCTACAAGAAAGCTCCTCTTGCTGAGGGGTATGCGCTAAGGGCTTAGTGCCCTGACCGAACGAGTTTTTTCTTCAGACAACGGGCGCTGTCGCTTTTGTTTCTTGCAGCACTGCGACTGGCCATGCATACTTGTCAGTTTAGACAAGCCTACTATCCCTAGTGTGACCGCTGCAAGTATACTTGCACGTAGTGCGAGTATACTTGTAGCGGTCACACTAGGGGTAGTATGCTCCGCGACAAATACCCATAAGTGTATTTGTCGCAGAGTGATGTCAATGTTAAAAGTAGACAAGTTCTTTCAGTTTCACCTCTTCTTTGAAGACTTGACGACCTACACTTCGCTCCGTACTCAGTTTACAACGCTGTCAAAGTTACTGACGCGAGCACGAAGCTTCATCTGTGGTTTCGTTCGCGCGTGAACGCGTGAAAATGATCTGCGAGATCAAACCCCATGCTCGCGCCAGCAGCTTTGACAGCAACGTACCTATAGTCATTGACAGGTTCAAAGCTCCAAGGAAGCTCCCCTTACCCCTTCAACTTTAGCAAAACGAACGCAGGAGAGGAGGCGAACTCCTCTCCAGCGTTTGCTCTGCTAAAGTGGTAATAGGGGGAGGAGCTTCCCCTGAAATCTTAACTTCTCACCGACTATAGACCATTCCATTTAGCGCTCTCTGGGCTGCACCATTTTGCTGGACCGCAGAGCCCTCTCCACACATCCGGGAAGTTCAGCGGGTTCGGCGGAGTAAAACGAGAGGGAGGGCACGCGCTCGACTCCGCTAGCAGACGACAAACCGGGAGGTTGCCGTTCTCCATCTTTGGGCTGTATCGGCGGGCTCTACCGAACATCGAACTCTCACTCGTGGCTGCCGTTGTGAAGTGGTTCGCGTTCTTAGAATATTTTTTTCTACTCCAAAATCAGCCTATAGCTCTCTGTTGTTCTATTTCGCTAAATGATCAACTAGCATATCTTTTTTTTCCGTTACTTAAATAGAAGTTGAGTCAGCCGGCAGTACTACCCTCAACTACTGCGTGTATTGCGGCAGGACAGCACGTTTTCTTTATTATTTCAGACTTCCACTCATGGTCGCTAAAGGCCTACACCAGTACGAACTTTGTATAGTAAAAAAGGTATAGCAACCGGATTTACTTTTCGCCAAAGAGACCGGCCAATCTGACAAAGTCTTTCCTATTTTTGTTTTTTATTTGCACGCAAGTAGCAGCGCTATTGGATCCTGTGAGTCTTTTTATCTAGCATAGTATTACACGACAACTGGCATACCGAAATCTGCGCATCTGCGCTTGAAAGTTCCAAAATGACGCGATTTTAAACAGAGTTTGCACGCCAGCCGGATGCTAGCTACAGCCCACTCGGCGGAGCAGACGATGTACGGGGTGAGAGGTGGAGGGCATTTTTTTCTCTTTTTCCCTCTCTGCTATGACCGTAATGGAACGGTCTATACACCTTTCCAAAAGACACTCGACCCCAGGGACCACAAACCGTTTTCGAGCCCAGTCACTGAGTTTGAGGCTAGACTCTTACCGGCGTCCCTCCTAACCCTAACCGAGTGGACTGTGATTTCAATAGGCGCAGCCTGCTTAGGCGCAGTTTCAAACGCTGCTGGCGGCTAAATTCTCGTTTTTTCCCGCAATATTTTGTGCTTCATTGTACATGTATTTTCCCGAGGGCATTGAGAAAGCATTGTGCCACACTAAAAAAAAAAACAAACAAACTGTAAACTGTTTTTGTTGGGTACGCGCGCGACAGAACGAGTGCGACTGGAATGTATAGTTCTAGTTATTTGTTTTTTTTTTACGATCAGTTTTGACGACGCCGCGGGATTCGCCGCATGTGAAGCGACAAAGCGCTTTGCTGTCAAAAATAAATTGCAACAGAAGACGGCCGAAAGGCATGCATTTTTCACGCTTACAAATAACGTGTTTACCGATGGACAGGACACGGACATACAATTGAGGAAGTGGTAACATTAGAACAATATATCGTACATACCACACGATGCAGCGTTATCCAAAAAGAATTTATTTGAGAAAGATTTCAAATAACATAGTCACATTCGACGACAGTCACATCTTGAGGATCGGACGGAATCCGAGATGACTTCGTTTGGGGCACGTTTCGGGGAGAGCTTCCTTTTTTTCACAACCACACCAAGGCAAAGAAACAAACGCGACTGACCCGTTTCTCACCCCAACCCGGGCAACTATTTTTGGAGATGACTGAGGATTCTACGTGGATTATCTCTGGGAGGGGGGAGAACAATGTTCGCGAAATCGCGTCGAGGGTCGTTCGACGTCCTTCACCTGCTTCGTTTCCCGTGAATGTCGAGCAGAAAAGCTTGAATGACAGGCACTTACCAGCCTTATTTCTCACAATGGAAGATAACACAAGAAGGGTAGGCAGCACGCACAAAAAAATGAAGTGGAAACTTTCAAGAGAGCGAGAAAACGTCGAATGCAAAACGGCTAAAATGCATGTAGAGACCCACGCTGAGCGGGTCTTCACAGTCCCAGAGAGTGGCAGAAAACCTCTAGCTGATAGAGGGCGCGAGAGTCGCACCAGCCGCATCAGCATCAGCAACATGGCGGCGGCCTAGGAGCATTTTTTGGAAAGGTGTATAGGCACAAAACAGAGCATAGCCACAGGGATTGAAATGCAAGTTTATCCGCGGGGATTACCACTTGGCGACTAGGGTTGATTTGGACACGAGCTCTGCCCGAGCACTCAACATAGGCCTGTGATAATGGACGCCTCGGACAGCATTCACATAGTTGGTCGTGTCAAATTGTTACAATAAGGGGTATAGCTTGACTCTTACAACGCCTGCGGCTCAGCAGGTGCCCTTTGCTTTTTTTTCAACCTGGCTGGGCGCTGAGGCGTGCTCATACCAGCAATATGGTAGACCACAAGGTGCCGAATGAAGAATCAAATAACTGACTCAAGGGAGAGGCACTAATTAAGTATTAAACAATTGATTGCAATTTTATCGAAAAATTTACCAAACTATGGGAAAATAACTAGTATCACAGTGGTTGTTAGTGTGGGCTTATAGTCAAAACTAAGAGTTCTTTCCATTAATAATATCTTCAATTTTCATTGCGAACCCAAGTCTAAAAAAGATAAAAATTACTACAAAAATAAACTGCGCAAACAACGTTAACAAATTTGCATGTTCTAAATCCAACTCGAAGTTCTATGCGGGCGGAGCACCCGAAATTCCCCGAAAATCTGCCACTCTGAACGTGCCGGCCCTTCAACATTTGCTCGTACCTTTCGTTGCTGTCGGATGCACCTCGGTCATAACGAAGATTGAAGCCTCTTCATTTTATTACGGAGATACAAAAAAAAATTGCTTCTGTAGCTACGCCTTTTTACCCAACCACAAAAGTAAGCACGAGAACTCGAACCCTATTTTAAAACAAAACAAAAACAGATGAGAAAATATTCATAGGTAACGTCTACATTAAATAAGTGCATGAAAATAAAATATAGATTTAGATACAAAGATAGTAAAAAAATAGGCCAGGGGACAGCAGGGTGTTTTCTGGTTATTTTAAACCAACAAAGGCAGAAAAGGAGGTAGCACAGAAAGTTCTTGAGACTTAGCCGGACGGAAAATTTCTATATAGATACGAACAACAATATAAAAAAAAAACAGCGATCAAAATATTTAAGCAAGTCAGCAGACAGCGAGGATTCTGCGGCTCACTTCAAACATACCGAAGCAACAAAAATAAATGAGGTAGGTAGCAAAGAAACTTTTGGAGACATCGCCGAACGGATCGGCGTCACCGGTGCCAGCCCCAGGTCACCGCCGCGCTCGTGTTCGGGGCTTTGAAATTCAAATGAGCTCGGCGTCCCTTCGCCTTTTACCCAGATTAAATTGATTCCCGGCGCATTAACTACGGCGACGCGTGGGAGACGCACCGGTGACCGTCCCTCCCGCTTTTTTATTTTATATTTTTGTTTTAGCACCACTTTTTTTTTTTGTTGGTTTCCGCACATCTATATACGTCAATTTTACTCGCGCGAGCTGCGCCTGGCATTGCTAAGTTTCTGGACCCTCGGGGGAAAAAAACGTTGTCTGCTACCGACAGGACGGCTGTAGAAGCGTCTTCGGCTTCCAGAAAAAAAGCGCACCAAAAAACCCAAAGAGGGAAACGAAAGAGGCTGTCGCTAGGACGAGGAGCAAGGAAAATATATTTTGAGTCTCGAGGCGCTTTAGGCTACAACGCTGAAGAAAAGAAAGCAACGGATTCGGTTAAACTTTCGATACCGAAAAGTACGAACAACGAATCTGCTGCAGGGTATGTTTGTTTTTTTCTCTTT
Source organism: Ixodes scapularis (assembly GCF_016920785.2). Taxonomy (NCBI): domain Eukaryota; kingdom Metazoa; phylum Arthropoda; class Arachnida; order Ixodida; family Ixodidae; genus Ixodes; species Ixodes scapularis. Next base: position 32,175,572 of record NW_024609880.1, on the reverse strand, counting down.
TTTTTTTACTTTTTTTTATTTCGAAAACAGGAATGAGAGTTACTGTCTGTGGCATTTTGCCGCATTTTGACGAGAGAAGGAGTGAGCGTAAACAACTTTACTCGGCGTTTAAGCAGGCGCCGGGTCCCTTCGACTGTATAGCCCCAAAAGGAGTTAATGATTATGACAGGTATTGCGAAAGTGGAAGAACGTGTGTGCGTGTGCGTGTGCGTGTGTACGCGTGCGTGCGTCCGTGCGTGTGTGTGTGTATGTGTGTGTGTGTGGGGGGGAAGGGGGAGTGAACCTGAAATCCCTGAGTTGCTCAGCGAGAGCTTTCGCTCCACACGCTCCGACTTGCGTCGCGTTAACACACTCAGCAACGGAAACTCCTCCACCTGCAATTAGTTTCACGCTGCTCGTCCTATCCTGTCAACTCCTATAAAACGCACAGACGCATACACGCAGGCTATAAACCTAAACTCACGGCGCACTTCGTGCACTCGATTGGGTGAGCGGGGAAACTACACACTGAACGATGGCGAACGACATGATGTGTTACATTTTCGACGTGCCGACTAATCTTATGCGTATCCTACTTACATGAGTGACGCGTCAGATTTCGGCGACAATTCGTGTTCCGTCAGTCAAAACACGAGTCCCGGCTGTACGCTGACGCGACGCTCGTGTTCAATATGAGACCCCCAGTGACCCTCGGTAGGTGATATAGAATAGTCAACACTTACCGCCTACGACTTGCGATCTCAATAGTGCCAGTATAGACTCCGATTTAGCGTAAGTTCGGCAGAGGGCGAAAGCTACGAGCCGCTTGAACCAATGTGGAACGCCAGTTCGTCTGCTTTTTTTGCAAAGGTTGTGGTGACGTCGGAACACCGAAATCCGATTGGCTCTGAAGGAAGGATAGTGGGCAGACCTTAAGGCAGCTTGATTCAAAGTCTACCCACTATCCTTCAATCAGATCCACTTAGAACTCGGTGTCGTTCTGACGTCAGCGCAACTCCTGCGCAAGAAGCGGACGACTTCCTCTCCGCATAGGAGTGACGAAGCAAAGCATCTGGTAGCCCCAGGGTGCCTGGAACGAGTCTCCAATTTCTGTGTTTTGGCGTCTTATTCTCTTTATGTACTGAAAGTGTTCAAAAACTGGTAACAAATGACGTCACAAAAGCCGGAGTGTCATTCCGCTGATGTCGTGATCCTGGCGGTTTTTCGTAGAAGTCCTGACAAACAGTACGAGCGAATGCTACTGTTGCTGTCGTCGCAGCGTCTCAAAGTCCTGACTGCCGAAACTTCCATGAAATGTGGACAGAAAACGCGACCTGCAGCAAGAACGGGCGTGTGCCACATCCGTCGTCGGTGCAGGAACACCCTCCAGGATCACGGCCCGCGAGAGCATGACTTTTCCATGCCGTCATCAGCCGGAAATCAAGGGACCACTTTTTTGGTCGAGGCAAACACACCAGTCCGAGACGCGTTCCTCCGGGCACCATAATATCACGGGTGTGCGTGTGGCGTTTCAAGCTGCGCAACGCTTTCTCAGCTTGCGCATTACCTCCTACGGTTTCTATTTTTACCAAAACAACCATGCGCTTCGAACGTCAATCTTAGCGGCTTAAGGTTCGTTCACGCAGCTGCGTCGACTGCGTTGCGCTGCGCTGTCGTCGTGCAGCACAGCGCCTCGTCGTAAGGAATCTCTTATACTCCGACGATCTAGCGTAGAAAACATGGCGTAGAGCGGCGCGCACAGATACTGATTGGTCGAAGATATAGAGTGCCTGCTCGCCGGCCAACGAAACGCGCGCGTTCCAGGCTACGGTGCGTTTCCTGAGTTGAACGTCATAGTATGACAGAGCTTTAAGTGTCGCCATAGCAACAGCTTGAGCCAAGCAGTCTAAACGGACTCAAATGCAGTGCAACGCAACTGCGTGAATGAGCTTTAAGACGTTTTGTGCCAACAAACTATCCTGAGAAAGCGACAAGATGGTTTTAGAAGAGTTCAAAACCAAGCATGAGTTAACGTTGCCTGCATTATTGGAGGTTTTTCTTTTATGGGCCGAGAAAGTGAAGGAGAGTAGGAGATGAGAACGCGCGAAGGCATTAGAACGCCGAGCTCCGATTGGATAAATTAGTGGGTATACACCTAAAGCTAGCTACCTTGTTTCCACTGCACTCGACGAACGCGTTACAATACCGGCATCGGGCGTTTGGCTCTGGCATTTGATCGCGTTCGACGAGTGCAGTGAGAGACAAAGGCTGCTAGCTTTAGGTCTACCCACTAATCTCTCCAATGAGAGCTCGGCGTTCTGACGTCACCACACGCCCTCGTCTCCTTCTCTCGCTCAGGTTCCCGGCGCATCACCTTTCTCTTGGTACGAGCATGTCAAGGCGCAAACATCATCTGTCACTTCGTGCTTCATTTAAATGAAGGGGGAACAAAAGATCAATGAAGAATGCGTTGTTACAGGGAAACTTTAAATATTACGTAAAATTGTCCAATTAAACACATCATAGATAAAAGCAGTTGGACAACTCGGTTAAGAAAATAAGTAAGGAGTAAATTTACCTATGAAAGTATAATGACAAGAATTTTATCTTTTATGGGCGTGTAACACGCGAAGTTTCGATGTGTATTTATTTTGGGAAGAGTAAATAATTTGATTGAAATAAAATAAAATAAATATCGGCAAATATTTTATTGCCTACCGTAGAATGGGTAAAAAAAATAATTGAGAATTTGTTAGTATCAGGAATAATGGTGGTGCATATTTATCGATATGTCTTACCGTCATGAAAAGCAACTGGCAAGTTGAAAGGGTTTAAAGGGGTAGGGAGGGGGGAAAAAGCGAACACGCGCATATTTAAAGAATAATAAGAGAATATGGTACTATAAACAACCTCAATTTCAATATTTTGTTTCGACGCCGACGGCATTACAACGCAAATTTAAGAAAAAGAAAAAGTAATAAAGCATGCACTTTTACACCGTTCTGATAATATCTTACTGAGCGTAGATTGCCGTCTAAAGCCCCAAATGATGGAGGAAAGGCACCTCGATTTACGTGACGCCCAAAATAAACCCCCTGAAAGCCGGAGCTCCGAATAACGAGGTGCAGCGAGTCGATGAAGAATGCTAGGAAAAGGAATATAAACTCCTTGCAAGATATAAATGTACAAAAAAAAACTTTAAAAATAAATGCAAACAATCAGTTGTCTTTTTTTTCTTTTCATTCAGAAGCACGCCAAAAACACACACACACCACACAATAAAGAACTTACAAAAACAAGATTTAGGGGAATCCATTTCTTTTATTGGCTTCTTTGCGGGCACGCACCTTTCGTGGCCTCTCCTTGTCCCCGACGGCGTCGCCAGCAACCTCGTTATCCCGTACCGCTCGGTGTCACGAGGGAGCAACTTTATTCCCTTCCACGCGGTTCGTTGCCGATCAGCCGCGTGGACTGGCGCGCGAGTAACGCAAAATCGAACACTCGTGCTCGTGAAAAACCTGTGACCCAAGGCCGGAGAGAAGAATTCGTAGAGAGGGGGGAGCTGGAAACTTGATTGAGCCGAAGCTTGAGTTCCTTCCCCCTCCTCTGTTGGAAAAAGGAAGGGCGCACTTGCTGCCGGCTTCGTGATATATATATATATATTTTTTTATTACAGGTTGTGTGCAGTGCGGTTTCCTGACACGCCGAGCATCATTCCGAGCGCTGGGCACGAAGCTGAAGCGCGCAAAAACCTAGGTACGTTTCTCGCCAAGGTGTGCCCGCTGTCACAAGGCAAGAGAGCCACACTAACTGACTCACGTTGAAAGAATTCTACAAATACTTTTCTATAGACGCTTTACACACGTGCCAGATTACAGAATCCATTGCTGACCTTCTCTCGTCTTACCGAGATAGCGAGCCGCTGAAGCGGGCTCTGACGAGCCTCCACAAAGGCCGGGGCTGGGGTGAAGTAAACAGTTGAATCTAAAATGGCAATAACCCCTCCCTCTGGGGTAATGATGGAGCAAATCTATCAAAACAAGAGGATAAAAAACTGAAGGTGGGTTATGGCGCCGCTAATGCACAGCTGCTGCGAAGCGTCTATAGAGCCCTCATACTTCGTTGCCCATCACGTGCGACTGCAACCGACCCAACGATGCAGCGGACGACAGAGACAATCAAGCAACAGCCAGAGTGCATCGTCATGTCAGTCGTCGTCGTTGTGCGTTTACTTTCACCGGCGAAACCAATCGCGCGCAGCGAATGCGCCGGGATTCTCAAAATTTTAGAGCGTGAAAGATTATTATTTCTTTTTTAAGAAAACCTCGATTTCTACATTTTGCGCGTCCGTCCGTCCGTCCATTCGTCCGTCCGGGCATTTTCCAATAAATATATGGAGTCCATTGACGTCACGTGTCCCAAGTTGTCACGTGACACACACCGAGTATATAAATTGACGTCAAGTGACTCGAACGCCAATTCATATTTGCCCCCGCTAAATTCAGCGGGGAATATTGACGTCGCGTCGCCTGACGTGGGTGATTTATACAACGATTTCATTTCTCCGGTAAATTTAGCGGGAAATATTCATAGATAGAATCGTGAGAGCGTGTTGGGGACAAGGGACACACAAAACCACGTCAGATACGGACAGCGTCGCGCGGCACACCTCTTCTCTCTCCTTCCTCGCCCTCCCTCCCTTCCCCTCCCTCTCGCCTTTTTTCCCCTGTCCCTTTGACCCCGTCTCTCCCCCACTCTCTGAGGCTCCCATTGGCTGGGGAGAAAAACTGAGGTGTTCGAGGATCACCACATTCTCTCTTCATTAAAGCGTCGGTAACTAGAAGAAAAAAGGTGCGCGATGAAATTTCTTATATTAAATTGAGGCTGGCGCGTTTATTCCGCACGTTGCAAAGTAGACACACGCTCGCGAATTCCACGACATTTGAAAACGTGCATAAATACCTACGATGATTTTATTCATTCGCTTCTTCCACTCTCCCATCTCGTCCTGTTACGATGTTCTTGCTTCGTCCCTACGGCGCTTTCCGAATTCATACTTTTAAGGCTTAACGCCATGCAGCCAATGTGCCGCGGAAGAAAAAAAGCGACGAAATTATCCCGGCCACGTTCAGTAGACTCGTTCGACCTACACCCCTCTCCTGCAACGCTGCAGAAAGGTCTAAGGTTGTGCGTCTCCTCTGAGTGCATTGAGATACGTTCGGAAGTGTACCGCACCATGCTTTCGTGCACCATTGCGAGGAGGTGCAGAAAAATTGAACCTACCTAGTCTGCGCGTGGCGCCAGGACAGCTTCCGCCCGCCAAAGCGGGCTCTCCGCTGAGCGAAGTCCGTCCGTTGTCCTTCGTACCAGGCAGACGTGACGGGCTCCAGGTCCCTAGAGGGTGTCTTCCCGGCGCGCGTAGTGCTAATGAGGTGAAGTTTCCTCACTGGAGTCACCTCCACAGGACACAAAGATGGCTCGAGGTTTCCTCGCTCCAGTCACAGGCAACCGATGAAACTCGAGCCAAGTACCGAGTGCCTTACTACTGCTCCGCCGCAGTCAATTCGTTGGCCACATGAGCCTGTAAGAACGCTGAAAAACGCATTAAAAATCAAGAGGCGCCAAGATAATAATCAATTCTCCGCGTTGTCGTTTATGTTTTTTTTTTTGTTTTTTTTTTTATTGCTGTTGATTACAGGGCGTCTACATTTGTTCAACTGGATGGTCTTATATATAGCGGGAACAACCGATTTCTTCTCTTCCTATGGATCTTTCAATTTATTTTGAATTAAGACCGCAATCGCGATTGGCTCGTACTCGTCACATGGTGAGGGTAGAAAGGCGGCGACGGACGAGTCACCGCTCTGCACATAGATTGATTTCTTTTTGTTACAATCTAAACGCCGAGAAATTTAAATAACGTCGAAACGATTGTTTTATTTCTTTTTGATCTCGAGGTTTATATTATGATGTTTCTCTAACCAGCTCGCCTGCATACTTTCGCTCCTTGCAGTGCTTTTCGAGCCGTGTTCTTAGTCCCTTGCATATTCACCTCTTGGTACAAGGATATCGTGGCTCCTTTAGCCAGTGAATTTTCAAAGGCAACATTTTTTTTTACCCATAGTGTCTGTATAACGACTAAATTTCTTGAGATGTGAACGATCAATCTGATCGAGAATTAAAAACGGTGTAATTTTCAAAGATTACAGTCTTCGGTCTCGCTATTAAGTGTTTTTAGGCGTGATTTATTTCCTAGAAGAAGAAAAACACACAGGCGTTTTCAGCTTTTTTAATCAACTGTCCCAGAATGAACATGAAAGCACGTGTTAAACTTTTGAATCCACGCTGCAGTTGACAATATAATTATACTTAAATATATGCACACTAACTTTCTCGAAGCAGGGTAGTTGTAAAACAAAGGAAGGAAGTTTGTGCTTTAGTGAAAAGAAGCATTGGTCTGATCTGCCCCATCTTTTATGCCCTGCGCAGTAGCGCCATCCCGTGAGTGTGATCGCTACGTTCCACGTTGCAGTTAGCACGATAACAAATGACTTCGTTGCCAGGTACTCATTCTGCGCGCTCGTTCTGTTCCCTCGTGCTCATATTTATGTATGCACTTTATACAAAACTATTTGTGCACCTGGTTGCTGGCAGCGTTTCTCTGGCCAATGACCACTATATTTGTCTCACAATGACGTGTACACTCTAAAAAAGGCCCGTGCGTCTGCTTTCCCGTACAACACTCGGAGAGCCAATCAGCGCAACTTACGGAGGCAGCTCAGCGAATGACGATGCCGAGACATATGTTTAGACCAAAAAACGCAGTCTGAGCTGTGACATTAAGCAATGCAAAACGTCACGCTTGCATTGCTTAATGTCACAACTCAGACTGCATTTTTTGGTCTAAACATATGTTTCGGCGTCGTCATTCGCTGATCTGCCTCCGTAAGTTGCAGTGATTGGCTCTCCGAGTGTTGTGCGGGAAAGCAGACGCACGGGCTTTTTTTAGAGTGTACTAATCGCAAGAGCTACAAGCACTTGAACGGTGACAACTTTGTTTGGCCTTTTTTACTTCGATCGCATCACAGCGACACGAACACTTGTACACAAGGTAGCACCAGTCAAAGCTAACCACTCGCGCTTGTAGCCTTTGCGGTGAGTTCATGTTCACTGGAGGAGAAACATAGCCACACAACCCTCCTTTTTATTAACGATTATCCACAATAACGCAGGAACAATTAACCCATTCCGTCGTCCGCTCGCAGCGCCTATCGATAGATGGCGCCGAAAGTTACATTAATTACTAACTTCATCATTCGCAAACACGTCCGCCGTTGACTTTAGCAAATTCATCCGTCTACTTTTTTATTTTATTTTTATTCTATTGGAACGTTAAAAATGTACTAAATTGAAATATAATACTTTATTGAACTTTCGGTTAAAAGGTTAGCTTTTTATGTGCAGGCACCGAGTTTCCGGCTTGTTTTCCAGCTTCAAAATTATTGTGGCCACCCTATAGTTTACTTGATTGAATGTGATCTGTGCAATGCATAATACGCCTCATCTGAAAGGTGACTTTTGGTCACGCGTGAATTTAAAAAAAAAAAGTTCTATTCTCGAGAGGACTTCCGAACACAAGGTACTTCGTTTATGTATTTGACGGCGCTGCCCACAACATTTCGAGGGTCCAGCGGCGAGTTGGACAGCGTTCCAGAGCATCGGAGTCCAGAGCATGTCAAACACAATCTTGCACTGCAGGCCCCAGGAATTAGGAGCTCGATCACCATGCCTACTTGTTTCGACCCGGATGAGCGTCACATCGGCGTTTGTTCGTGTAATTGTCACGAACTTCAGTTTTTTTGTTGTTGCTTTATTTTGCTTGCGTCTTTGTTCTGCGCGTGTTTTTCTTTCTCATTGAAACTCCCATATGCAGCTCTTCGGAATCCGTTGCTATTGATTACCGCCTCCACCTGTGGGATTATCGTTGAAGGTGTTCGCGTCTCTGCCCCCGAAACAAAGCCGCCGGGCAGCTGATTGTCTCTTTCCTAAAAAGAAAGAAATCGTAGAGATATGTTTCTGTCGAGGTCAGTCGTCGGGAGTTTTTATTTTTATGTTTTGCTTAGGTAGCTTGGTTCGAATAGGAAGTGACTTCCCCTGACCCCAATCTCGGAAATCCTGGCAAGGGATTAGCGTTCTGAAGTTAGGGGCAGTTAGTTCCAGGTGAGACGCAAGGGCATACTATGTCCGCAGCATTGCCACTGTAAGGGGATTCTGGTGAATTTCTTTGGAGGGAATCATAGATTATATAAGCCAAGGTTCTGGTGGGAGTGGAGACCACCCCCTGGACGGGACGGGCAGGTCATCTGGTTCCTCCCGTCGGCTGTTCCCGTGAGTTGAAGTTTTGTAATCTTTTGACCAGGTTTTCCCAAAATTTGCCTCTTTGGCGTTTAGCCTTAGGGGCGTGCTTCCCTACGAGCCTCGGTTTTACCTTTTCGGGAGGAACGTGTGTGTGCGTGTGTGTTTGTACGGTGTTCCCTCGCGTCGGCCGCCGAGCAACGAGTTCACCACGGCGATCGAGTCAAGCCTTCGTCGTCCGTCGGATCCAAGACGTCGGCGAGTCTTCGGACTTCGTTTGAACTTTTCTCTCGGCAGAAAAAATCAGAGCAGTGGATCCTTTCCTATCTCGAAACATTAGTTTTGGGGGGGTTTTGTTGAAGGTAAACTTGGTATTTGGCTGCAGTTTGTTGCGCGAGCGGTGCGTTGTTTCTCAATGTCTTGGGGGTTGTGTCCGGTTTATTTTGTTCGTGGCCTCAATTCCCGAAGGTTCGTCGTTGTTTTGTGCGAGTCACGCGTGTTGCGTTTGGTTGAGATTTTTTATCCATCACCGTGCGCAATTTAATATCGCATCTTATTAATTTTTTCCCTCTGCGTGTTGTCGACTCTCTCGACGGACTTTACACCGGGCGTGGTTCTATCGCTTGTTACGATCGAACCTTGTGTTGTATTCTTCTTAAGTAATTTCTCGTTTAATCTCTGAGAGTTTCTTTTATCGGGTGTATTATTTTGACCCCACTCCGTGACAGTAATTTGTGTTGCTTAGTGAAAAAAAAATCTAGTACACAAAGGTAAAGAGCAAAACACGTGACGTTTGCTCAACATGTTTTTCAAATAACAGTCGACTATTTTTTTTTTTCACTGAAAACTTTTTCCGTTTTTTGCTATGATACATTTGCAGTGCTTAGCCACGTAAGGCGAATCTATCTCACACATTTGTTACGAGTACCGTGTCACTCGGAATGTGCAAGAGAAACAATTCCTTAGTTGGCGAATAGGGAAATCGACCATGTGCAACAATGTTTCCGCACACCAAGTGCTATAATAACTTGAAAGTCAGATGCACCAGTCTGATAATTGTTAGTCGCACGAGCTGGCAAAGAAGTATTCAAAAGCCTGTACAGGACACGAATCAGAGAAGACAGCCATCGGAGCGCTTATGGGGCACAAGCTCAAATTGTCAGAACGCACGGGATATAGTTTGTTTCACTGTTTATATGAATATGAAAGACAACTTGAGTTTTCATTCGCTTTTTTTTTTAAATGTATTTCAGAATGGTACTTTCGCTGAAGCGAACTTGGATGTAACGTTAAAAAAAAGTGAGTGACGCGTGTTGAGATCAATGTTGGCCAGCTCCCAAACACAATCGCAGCGAGCTCTGCCTGCCACACAAAGTAACTTACAGAAAAACCAAGAAAACAAATCAGGCAAATTAAAGAACTCTTAAGCCATTCGTAAAGACTTCGGTACCAACTACGAAAACTTTAAAAGCGATAATAAAAGAAATAATGGTATAAAAAGAAAACGTGGAAACGTTGACATGGTCCCGCATGTCTGGAAGTAAGAGGCTAGATTTAGCGTCAGCTGCTTTCTTCATAAAACGCCATTCCGCATATGAAGGTTTGATCGACCCACCAAAATAAAACCGAACATTCTATTTTTTATGAGTTAAGGCATTGACGAAAGAACGATTTCCTTGATATTCTGGAATTCAGTCTACGAGTATTAAGGATTTGTTGGGTTCACTATTTAGTGAAATTTAAGAAATTGTTTCATATTGACTGTAATAAGCCCGGGTTACGTACGACATTCAACCGCTGAAACTCACCACCTAACCTGGCAAAGCTAAAACGGGGTTATATTTCTCAGTGGTTATCATACCGTTAAGATGTGCCACTATCAATGCCACTTGATCACAAACTGCCTATTCGGAAGCAATTTGCCCTAAAGCGTTTACTGAGCGCTCTTCGGAAACCGTAAAAGTAGGTTTACTGTCAGCCTTCAAACTACAGCAGTCAAACATATCCTCAAACACGTTCGTTTCCTCCAGCAGTTTCAAGCCTCTAGTTTATTCCCCTTTAAGCCCAGTTGGCTCAAAATCAATGGGTTGTCATTCTCATTCCCACCCAGACATCGACAGCATAAAAGTAACATTAAAATATTCAGGCCCACTTAACAACCACTCTCAAGTGTTTAGGAACAGATAGGAAATAGAGAGCGTATTGACCAAATTACACCCCACTTCCTCTTCTCGTCTCGTATGTAACTGCACCAGCGATCACTCCCTCGTTGCACCCCCCCTCCTTTCCCCCTCCCCAGGCGACATCGTACACCGCTCTTTTCTCTCTTCATCGACCACTATAATCAGCAAACACCAGCTGGCTGCACTCCCGCTTTACATTTTAATGGCTAACACGGAGATCCGAGAACCGCGCCGCGTTCTCCTTGAGAGGATATCGAGCGCCGGCTCGGCAGGCTTCTCCGCAGCGCAGTGGTGCAGTTTGGAGAAGCCGACTTCGCCGGGGCGTTAAACTTGTAATCCCGCAATCAATCTCCGCCCCTTCCACCCCCCCCCCCTCCTCCTCCCTCCCTCTTTGGCAGGTGTGAATTTTTGATGGGAGTCACCGGACTCTCTCCCCACCACGGAGACGCTTGGCCTCAAATTATTCACGGGGACGGAGGTGGGTTCCTCGTGGGGTCCTGACCCTACGCCGGATGAAAGACAATCCTGCGGATACTCCACGACGTTTCGGCGACGTGGTCGAAAGCCGTCCATTTTCTTTCACCGTAGGCTCTATTCGACAACGCCCCGTCAAAATAGCTGCCAAGGGTGATGTCATCCGGCGTGACGTCACGGGAATTTGGAACTTTCATGTACGGGGGACTGGATAGGCGTCTCATCTTAAAGTTGCAGTCACACTGCGAACACATCATACGAAAGCCAGACTGCAGAAAAATACTAAGTTGGGCTAGTTGGATTTCCGTGTTGTCTTTTCTTCCCATCGTCCCTGTTTTTTTAGGCGTTCAGTTCAGACAGTCTGCAGTCATGCTCGGGGCGTACAAATGCACGAATTAAACATTCTCGAGGAGTGCCCGAAGATAATTTTGTTGTCATGTCTGCCGCGAATACCCTGTGTCTTGCGTCGTGTTTGAGCAGTGCGACTTGGAGACCTTCATTTTAGTTGATGCAGTAACACGGTTATCTCGCGGACAGTGCCTGCGTTCCCCCAGTGGGTTCCCTCACTACGAGAGAGTGCGATACTGTACAACGTACTCGGTGCCGACCAATCGCGAGTGTGTAAACCAGCCTTTATCGTAGTGCTCGCACTACTGTGACCCTAACTTTAAAATGCTCAATAATGCACGATATATTTTTGGGGAAAACGTTTCCTCCAGCCGTTAGGCTCGCGTGTCAAAACTTTTCATGGGAAAAATATATTAAAATTGCGCGATTAAGTACATTTCAGCTTCCAGATTAATGACAAACAGTTTTAAATATTACTTATTGCGAAAGTGCGGATGCAATTACCTGATAAATTTTCTGGGAAAACAAAAGATATTCCTTTACCACTCTGATATTTTGTTTGTACCCGCAATTTGTTACGGTAAAATGAGGGAAAGAGAAAACGTGTTTGGCACGAACAGAGAACTAATTATTAGTTTGTCTGTTATTTTATTACCGACATCTATGCTCATAGAGGTGGCTCATGCTGCCATGTTTCCCATTTCAGCAATCAGGCAAAGTTTCACTTGTACACAATAGCCACATTCTGTTAAACTTATTAAGGTCGTCCAGCATTTCAATTTTAAGTGGCTTTAAAAATAACTGAATTTCAAGGAAACTGTGCTGGAATTCTAAAGAGTTATACGGCCAGATACTCACAAAATTAGATGCATAAACTTCGGAATGAGTTACGTGTAAGCATCTAGAGTACTGATCATTTTCTTTTAACTAAGAAAATGTTTCGTAGCATACTTTAAAAATTAATACTAAATTAAACTATCGTCACGACTATGAGATTTTGTTCCAAGATACCCACAAAATGAATTTTATTTCTAACTAATCGTGAATTAAATCTATTTTTGACGTCACGACTGGCACCTAAGCTGAAAAGGTGTTGGGATAGAGGTGAATTCTAGAGTGGTAGATCCCCCGAATCTGAATGTCCCGTTCGTTTTCCCCGAAGATGTAACTAAATGCGAGAAAACATAAAAAAAACTTCCGACCAGTGGTGACGTCACACTAGGAGCATTCGGCCGCCACGCGAGTGTCGCTGGTGTGGGCAGCGCATGCAAAGGGACGCTTGCCAGCTATATATTCCCCCACTGACTCCAGTCATGGAGTCTTTTTCCGACCATTCTGAAAATAGCAAGAGTGCACCTGTGTGGCTGTGATAGGGGCTGAAGATGCGCGAGAGGGGAGATTCCCAAAAACTCCTTTAATGATATCACGCTCTAGGAAGGAGGGGCTTCGGTGGTACTTGAAAATTTAATTTTTTCAGCCTACCTCTGGTGCACCAAATAAAAAAATAACTATTCGTGATCCTGGAAGCCAAATGAAAACGATTTAAGTGTTTTTCTTTAACTACAGAACCGCTTTAGTTTCTTTTTAACGATTGTATTAATATTTATTTTGGAAAAGAGTAATTATAATACTCCCACCCTGGTCCCCCAACGCAGTTCATCGGGCTTTCAAATATTGTGATAATATCTTGCCAATTCATAGCTTCCAGATGATTTCAATATTTTATGTCACATAAACAAGTGCTAGAACTGACATTGAAACAACAGGTGGGCAGTGTAAAATCGGAAGGCGGGGAGGGGGGGGGGGGGGGGTCAAAAGTGGCCATTATACAAAACGTTTGGACAATTTCTTTTCGCTTGGTTGTCTTGGCGTTAAGGAATATTTAAGAGGCGTGGTCGGAGGACGAGTGCGTTTTCGTAACGCTGCTAAGAACACGTGTAAAGGAGGGCTCGCACTACAAAGACCAGAGATCGTAGGCTTAATAATCATCCCTGCCCGTCTCGATTTACATTAAGCATCGCATGACGCACCATAAAGGCCCTAGCAACAGGTGCTCCGTTGACTCATTTTCTCTTCTAGAAAGGAGACTCCAGACGCCAACTGGGGCACACTAACTTTCTGTTGTAAAAACATACACACAACGCGTCACGAAAAAGCGTTACGCCGATTCGTGACGGTTACGACGACGGCGACGCGTCTAGAAAAAGCGTTACGCCTATGCGTTAAGGTTACGGCGACGGCGCTCAAGCCGGAAACGGGCGCCTAAGAGCTGCGCTCTAAAAAAGAATACATCCTGCAAGGACTAAGTGGAAGCTACATCAAAATTTTTCTGAAGCTTCGTTCGGCACCCCTGACGAAGCCCATTAGCACGTTGAAAGCTCTCTAGATAATGTAGACCTTTCCAAAGGAACTCGCGACCCCAGGGGCAACAAACTGTTTTCGAGTCCAGTTACTGGGTTTGAGGCTAGAGTCTCACCGGCGTCCCTGCTAACCCTAGTGGAGTGGACTGTGATTTCGAAGTTTGAAATTGTGCCTGCGTAGGCACAATTTCAAACACTGCTGGCCGCTAAATTTTCGTCATTTCCCGCTGTATGTTGTGTTTCATGGTGTATATGTTTTCCCGAGGACATTGAGAAAGCATTGTGCCCCATTTGAAAAAACAAAAAAGCAACAAAAAAAAAAAACAGTACACTATTTTTGTTGGGTTCGCGCGCGACAAAACGAATGCGACTGGATCGTTAGTTGTCCTGATTCTTTTTACGATAAGTTCTGATGGTGTCGCCTGACCAGCCGCGCGTCAAACGACAAAGCGCTTAGCTTTCGAAAATAATGTACAGCAGAAGATAGCCGAAAAGCATAAATTTTCACGTTCACAAATAACGTGTTTACCGATGGACAGGACACGGACATACAATTTAGCGAGTGTTAACATTTGAACAATATATTTTAAGTACCACACGATGCAGCGTTATCTTAAAAGAATTTATTTGAGAAAACATCTCAAATAATACAGTCACAGTCGACGACAGTCACATCTTGACGATCGGACGAAACCCAAAAGGACTTCGTTTTGGGGCCCGTTTTGAGGAGAGCTTTCTCTTTTCACACCAGCACCAAGGCAGAAGAACGAGCGCGGCTGACTCTGATCCGAACAACTATTTTCGGCTATGACTGAGAAAGACTCTACGCGGATTATCTCTGTGAGAGGGGAGAACAGTTGTCATTGTTCGAAAAATCGCGTCGAGGGCCGTTCGGCGTCCCTCCCCGTTCTCGTTTCCCGTGAATGTCGAGCAGAAACACCTGAATGGCCAGGCACTTACCTGCCCTATTTCTTACAGTGCAAGATAGCACAGAAAGGGTACGCAGCATGCATCAGAAAAATTGAGTGGAAAGTTTTAAGAGGGGTCAGGAAACGTCAAATGCCAAACTGCAAAAAAAGAAAGAAGTAGAGAATCGCGCTGAGCGGGTTTCCACAGTCCTAAAGAGTGGCGAAAAATTTCTAGCTGATAGGGGGTTCGAGAGTCGCACCAGCCGCATCATCATCAACAACATCGCGGTGGCCTAGGAGCGTTTTTTGAAAAGTTGTATAACCTGCTCGATTTTAAATAAAGTGGGTCCACGTGTGCTGGCCGGATTGTTCTCGTTTTATTTTTTCTAACTGCGATAACATATATGGGGTAACATATCAGCGGACTTTGGTCACGTAAGTATTCGATAAAAACTAAACAAATTTCAAACCTCGTAGAGTCAAAACCATACGACATTACACCCGCTCTAGACATTTTACCATCGAACGGCGTCAATTTGTCCGCCACTTGGCTGCAGGATGCCGGTGAGCTCGCAATCTCTGTCGGGAACATTAGTCACGAAACAAATCCCACCAGTGTCGTTTTCTCCGCTTAATGTGAAAACTTCATCGTCGGTTATTGTGTCAGGGGAAGGGGAGAAGGAAATAAGGGAGTGAGAGCCCAGGCTAGCGGAGAATGGCGGCTGTTCCCATTGGCAGTCTGCACCACGCCCTTCGATCATCGATCAGGCGACGTTTCGGCAGGCACCCCGACCTGTCCACGCCCCTCCCCAGAATCCGTTATCGTAATGTCTTTCCTGATTGTCATTCCGTGAAAATCGCGAGCGCCCGCCAAAACCCAATCGATAAAACCGCACAACCCTCGTAAATACAAAAAAGAAAGGAAGTTCATGTAAAAGCAGCAATAGAGCCTCTAAACTGAAACGTACACAAAACAAGAGACGTCGTTTAGTTTTCTTTCGATTTCGGTGGTCGGAAAATACCGTGCCTTGTCGAGGGAGCATCGATCACCGTTTTTCGTTTCTTTGACGCAGTGCGTTATTAAATCATCACATTCACTCGGCTCAAAACAAAACAAACAAACAAAACTAAAGATGTCGGAACACATAATTTGGAAAGTTCAAAGGAATGGCTAGGTCGTACACGTTCAATGAAATCTTAATTCTCAAGAAACTCTGAGAGTAACCGCAAAACGACGTCATTGCCTACATCGCTACTTCAGACAATTGCGACCTTTATCTCCAAAGTCATATAAGGCAAGAAATACAGTGTTTAAAGAAACACCTTTTGTATTTCTTTAGAAGACAATCTACAGTCTAGTATAATAGAGTTCAAGTGCACCAATGTATATATAAGAGTATAGTTACGTGACGGTCATTTTGTTCAGCTAAATTTAGCGGGAAAACTGAATTGACGTAAAGGTTACGTGACGTCATCTCACGTGACATCAGTTTTCCCTCCAAATTTATTGAACAAGCTAAAGATTTGCATAGGTCACGTGACTTCGGGTCACGTGACCTCAATCTTGTCGTCAGATTTGGCGGCAAACTGGGTTGGTGTAAAGGTTTCGTGAGCAAGTCACCGAACGTCCAATTTCCCCGCCAAATGTAGCGGGGAATTGAATTGCGCTATGTGTCACGTGGCGTCAAGCCAACTGAAATCAATTTTTTCGTTAACTTTAGTGGGGAAACTGAATTGGTGTTTACATCACGTCATATCGATTCCCCGCTAAATTTAGCGGAAAGTGCGCTACCGGACGGACAAAACTTGGGGATTTGCGCGGATTCCATAAAACGCATTCGCGCTTTAAAAGTAACAAAACTACAGTTATGAATTACCTTTCGAAAACGTAACGCGTTACAGATAGACGTCACCGAAGAAGAATCGAGGCCCTCTTCTCAGATTTTCGGTAATAAACTAATTCTGGCATGAAAACAAACGGGCATGATTAATGGGATACTTGTCCTTTTGCTAGTTTCGTGGAGTTGGCATTATACTATTGCCACGTTTCCCGAATAGAAACAACTGAGAATCGATGAGGTAAGAAGATCGAAATCAGAGCTGTTTTGCAAGCATCGATTTCGTTACGCAAGTGGAGCCTACATTTTTACGCTCAATCTATTTCTTTTTTTGTTAAGAATTCATCCACAGACACTGTTTGCGCATCTCGTCATATTTTCACGCAAACACCGCGTTTGTGCTTTCGACGAACAATTTATTGATTTACCAAATCATCCAGCATAGCCATCGCGGGAGTGAGGCGCGGCATAAATTCAGAAGGCGTTCGGCTCGGCCATTATATTGACAGCTGCCCGAAGCGGCGCGCGCCCCGTCACAACGAAAATGCAACTTTTGGGCCGACGCCTTCCGAACTCGTCGACATCATCGCTCCAAACGGAGATGGCACTTCCAGGCGATGGGATGGATGCCTCGCCCATCTTGTTGCGTGGAAATTAAAACGTCACTTTCCCTTCGGGCATGCAGCCGCGACAGACACGCGCGCTGGTCCGCGACGGGACGCCTCGCTCGTGGCGGGAATCCCGGCACCCGTCGGCGCTGTCAACACCGTTAATTTTGCGGCTGTCGCACTCGAAGCAAACGCGCCAGCAGCGTGGCTGCTTACCTGCAAAGCACGCGAGAAACCAATCACGGCGCTTTGCGGTAAGAGTTTCGACAAATATCGAGCCCGAAAAAAATACTTCGAATCAAAGTGCTTTTTCGGGGGGGAGGGGGGGGGGGGGGGGGGGAAGGTTGGTTTGTTTCAGATGTTCCTTTTGATTATTTAGTTTCTCGCGGCTGAAGAAAAGCTCAGGGCTTGGCCTATCCTGGTTTCCTTTCTGCTACGTGACTGAACGAAGCACCTAGCAAAATTTGGCATGCCTATTAGTTGATGCTGATGTCTATTGGCTTCGCAACAATACTTACGTGCATGGGACTTCACCCGTTTTGCTTTTTTCAACTTCATTGAACAACATGGTGAATTCCCAAAACAAAAACAAGAAAACAATGAATACCGTATGCTATCAAAAATGAACGCCATACTTTTTTTTCTTCATAGTATTAGAATTTGTTTTTAACGTTTTACTTGGGCAAATGAAACAGGATTGAATTTAGCTTTTTTCTTGGTTCTAGTGTTTGGCCGCGAATATTTTATTTTCGTAAATGACACAAATAACTTTCGCCCTCTTTCGGCAAAAAAAAAAAAATCATATTTATTCGCGGTCAATTTCAAACTGCAACGACCCAAAGTTTTATGAACGGCTTATGAAGCGCCTAAAATAGTCTGCAGTTTCCGCGAGCTATATCTGATTCGTATAAGTTATTAGAGAGATTTCGTTGACCATATACGCTGCGCATTGCGGGGTGCGCGCTCGACCCATGCGTCAAGAAGTGGCTGCACGAGCTCCACTTAGCAAACGAAAAATCTCCCACGTACGGCCTAGTAAAAGTCTCTATTAACGCCACCGCCGACCCGAGCCCTACCCTAAAGCGCGAGCCCAAACTCGGCGCATCGCGACCGAAGCCCCCAAGGGACCACTTCTGAAGCTGCAGAGCCCCACGATCAGATTCCATTAGGCAGAGCGAGAGGTCCTAGCGTGCCCCGAAACTCCGCGGCGTCTTCGGCCTGTCAGCGGCCGCCTTTCTCAGCTCATTCGGGTAGCTCGGAAACACCTTGTTATTGAAATCAAGCGACGGCTTCCCCACAATGGAGCGGTGGGGGTCGCCTTCGCGGCCGCCGCATAATTCGGGGCCCGCGCGCTGTCACCGGCAGCAGAACTGATTGCGTCCCCTTGCCGGCCCGAACCCCGGACTTCCGCGCACAAGCTCTCCCTGCCGGGTAGATATATAAATAAAAGCGAAGGAGGAGAAGGCACAAAGTGAGAGCGGTGACACAAAACGAAGAGGTAGTGTGCTCCTAAGTGGACATGGACGCACGTTCTCTGTCATTTGTTGCGACTCGCAATAGACCGTGGAGGACGGTACCGACCAACGAAGCCAATCCAAAGCCGTGTGTTTGTCACGTGACCTTCAGGAGGTGCGCGGAGAAGCGCGGAGCGCGTAATCACGTCATATGTTCACAGCGATGGATTGGTTTGGATGGCCCGGAACGTCCGCAACAGTCCCCCAGTAAGATGAAACGAGGCATAAAAGACCGCCATTCCGGGTGAATAGAAATAAAAGCGAACAAGAAGAAAGCTAAAGAGCACACAGATAAATTCGTCGCTGGCCGCTCGACGAGAGATGTGTCTCATTAGCATACGAACCGACCTGTTCCCGGCAACGGCAAAAGAAGAGAACACGGAACTGAGATTCGGAGAGTATTGTGCTACGGGGGGTCGCAGGATACGGGAAGGGTACGGCGAGCAAAGGAGAGATACCGATGCAATGTGCGCGATGGGGGTATCTCGCCCGAAGGGCAGCGCGAGACAAGGAATCTCCGGCTCTCGCGTTCGGCATGGAAAGGTGCCAATGAACGAAAGGGAGAGGGGGGAGGAAAAGGGGGCGCTTTGTTGGGGCGTTCTAATGTAACGTGCTTCTCTGGGGCAGGCTTTGTCCGCGGGGGTCATTGTGATGCAACACGGCGAGGGGGGTTCGCTTGTCGGCTGGGCGAATTAGGGACGCAGTGGAGCGCTCCCATTGACTCGAAACTGTCCAAAGGTTTTTCACTCTCGCCAGTATATTTGTCGTTTTAGTTGGGTCATATGCAAAAAAGGTTGAGTGAAAAGAAGTCATGAATTTATGGTGGCATCTCTTTGTTTTATCGAAGCTGTTGTTTTAAGATTAAAAAAAAAAACATTTCTGTTATTTGAAAAGGAGTAGCGTCTTTTGAACAGTGTTGGCTATAAAGTAATTAAAATGTGCCATTGGCACTGAATGTAACACGTTCTATTTATTTAGTTCAAAATACTATCATTTTCTCGTGCGACATATTTAATATAGATAAACGCTTCGAGAATATGTGAAAAAACAAAAATGCAAGAGCAATACACTCGCACAAGAAAATGATAAAGTCACGATCCGTAAAACTATTAGATGCAATTATTAATTACGTTTACATTACTGAAAATAAACATATAATTTCAATCACAAACTTGCTGAATGTCATCGAAAACCAATAAATCAGTCAGCTTTAGAAAGACTGGAGCAGGTGGGAAGCGTTGTGGTACGCAAAAGTTAACACTCGCTACACAGCTACAAAGCTGGCGGTACGACAACGCGAAAGGTAACCTTATCATCTGCATCAAAGCTAGCGTTTTTACGGAGACGCGAGACGTCCAAAAATATGGCTTCGTAATTCTTGAAAGTTAAAGGTTACTACTGAGTATATTGGTTAAGTGAACGGAACGACAAAACAAACCCTAGCTGTGAAGATTATAAAACAACGTAAGTATCGACTATTCAACTTCTCTTCACCCACGTAGCGACAGCGGTATAAGCTCGTGCCTTCACGAAGCAAAACGACTCACGTCAAATTCAACAACTCTTGGTTTGAAAGTGGGAGAATATTTTTGAGCAATTCATAAACTCCATTTGCAGCTTAACTAACTCACGGACTCACTGATCACCGCCGCTGCCACGAAGTAAAATAAGCATTGAGTATTTCGGTCTCTGGATCTCACAAGTCCTCGCGCCACAATGGTGCGTTCCTCGTTAGGAACTGCCTTCCTACTCCGTTCCGCCCCCAAGATGGCAGTGTGGTGGCATCTACGTGCTCGCCGGACCAGACGATCGCCTCCCTTTCGTCACCTGAGCTGGATCTCTGCGCGTGGGTAGGGGCGAGGGCGTGATCCCGTTCCAAAAGGTGGGCGTGCGATTGGTCCAACAAGCACGCAGCCTCCACCGCACTATCAGCTTAGCGGTGAACGGAGCCGAGTGGATTTCCTCGATTTTGCGCTGCCCGTCCAATCTTGGCGAGTTCTCCTTGCAAGGTCGCTCGACGCACCGCTTCCGGCAAGGGCCCGGAAGTGCGGGAGGAAACCCGCCTACCGGAAGCGGTGATAACCACAAAGAGCTCCACCTGAGCGGAAGTCAGGCGTCGCTCAAAGCATCGACGCCACCGCGAGTGTATATGCAGTTTCTACAAGAAATACAAAAGTTTCGATATGAAGCGGGACTTTGAGGAAGTTTTCAGCTGGAAGGATGTGTATTATACGGTTCCGTCTTGAGCAAACTCTAGTTTGCCTGGAGGTGTTCAAGTCGGCTAGGTTTAACTTCCGACAGTGTTTCAAATTAGGTATGAGACGTACACATTTCCTACATCAAAAATGGGTCCAGGTTTCCGCTCGATATAGCTTCGAGTTTCTAAGAATGGTAATATCGACGTTGCTTTCTTGAGGGGGAGTCTTACTTTGACGTTAGGTACGAGCGGGTAACACCTCCAGCCCAGCTCAAAATCTACACTACTGGCAATAGTATGATGTTATCTGCATAATAAGCTGATACAATATTCTATAAAATTAATGGAACAATTTTAAAGAAATATATAAACGAATAGTCTAGACATGTATGGTAAATTTCTCGTGAAGTCACAATCCCCCGCTGACATTGTTTTTAGATAAAGCATCTGACCATTTGATAAAGCATTGTCCAACTAATCACATTCAATTAAGAAGTTTCAGCAGTGAATATGAGAAGCACAACTGTCAGCGATAAGAAATTTCCAAGTCTTCTCTGCGCTTCAGAAAAAAATCACACACCTCAAAATCGCAGCATCGGCGATTTAGACGTTTCACTGAAATGTAAACAGTGATCGGGCCAAAAAAATCGCACTTCAAGCTGTAACAACTTGGCGTTCTACCATCCTCACTCCGATGAAGGTGACACATCACATGACATTAGCCAAGGGTCTTCACTCGCCAAACACGAAGCTGGGGCCGAAGACTGCAGAGCGCGCAGAATGGATTCTCGCCACGACGCCGCCGCCTTTTTGCAGCCGAAGTCAAATCGATGTGCTACGCGAAGTTACGGCTACAACTTATTGTCATTCACTAGTCTAGAGTGCCAATACTACAATGCCGTTTAATATGATTAGAGACCCGACAATCACGTCCTACAGAGAAAAGCGACACTTACACCGTACGGAAACATGACATCTACAGCTATGATAGCCGAGCTTGGTTTGTCACAGACTCCCCTCTACAACCATATACACAGCGGCAGCCGGACGGCGGCCTGAGGTCTCCTCTTCACCCTCACATTTAGGCGCGTAAAAACAATGTCTCGTATATTGCCATCTAGAAGCTGTAGGTATACCAGGGTAAAAAAGAAAGGAAATAATGATTTGTTTGAAAAAATATCAAATGGATCAGATTTCTTTTATATAAATCTAATGTATATGATTTCAATCCTATTTGTTTGATTGAAATTAATGTGGTTATAAATTGTTATTCTTTACCACTAGATTTTTTTTAACATGGCAGATTGATTGATCCATTTGTCAGATATCGAACGCTATCGGAGAAATATTTACTGTAAATGTAACGTATTGTTTAATCAGGAATTTTTATTGCTGTAACCAGTGCAATACTAAACAAAGACAGCGTGATGTTTTTTTTATTTAAAAGATTTTATTTTATTTGTGTTTCGAGTGTTTACTTAATTACGATCGAACATTACTTTTGTAGTTTCAGTTACTTTTGCGTTTTGATTTTGTTGCAACAGGGCGTTACATAGCTCAGGAATGAAGTGAAAAGAAAAATTAAGCTCCACTCTCTGATTTGATCACAAGAACGCTTCTACCGGCTCGTGCTCTGCCTTGACAATTCTTTGTACGCATAAAACGCATAAAAAAATAGATAAACGGTAACCTAAAAAAAAACCTTTTGGGGGTTATTTTGCGGGACAGGTTTGATTTAAATTATCATAGTATAACCGATTTGATATAAATCACGATTTAAGTCGCCCTTTATATCGCATCAATTTTTATTCTCCACCCTAGTAGGCACCAAGTTGGTCTGCGTGACTTTGAGGATAAAACCCTAGAATAATTTAGACCATCTGAACAGCCATCCAATGATGAAGCGACTTGCGACTCTCCCCAAGTGTCTCACTTTCTCTTATTCCCTCATTAAGGCAACAACAAAAGCAACAAAAATGACAACAACCGCGACAATACGTACAGCAGAAAACAGCTTGCTCTTCGGCTATTCCCACCCCCTATACTCCCTCTCATCGTAACTTGGCAAACAGTGAAGGCTAAGGTCTCAGAGAGCCAATCACTACGTCGGAGGGAAACACGTGACTCTATTCTATCTCTATGATTTGAGAAAGTGCTGTCAAAGCGACGAGGGGGAAAGCAAAGCCGCGCTGGTACTTTTCAGACACGGGCTAATCTCCGAGAGGGACAAAGGCGACGTCTGGGGACACCCAAAGGAGGGTACGGGTAAAAGAAAAGTTGCTCCATCCCCTCTTTGATAACTGCATGGTTTATGCTGTCGCCCCTCTAACTTCGGTAAGGTCTCTCACGTGATTCGCCTCCGTTGCTCTGATTGACTCGAAGGACCAGTAGCATTGGGATTTTGCTAAGTTATGGCGAAACGAAAGAACGCAGAGAACGGCAGCCTTCCGCCGCGGACTACCTCGGGACGCGTTGTGCCGAGACCGCCCTGGGCTCATCAGGCTCCCCGCGAAAAGGAGATCCCTTTAACGAGCCTCCCAACAAAGGCCCTTCTTGATTTCATTAGGAGACAAGCTGCACGCGTTCCCCTGCTTGCGTGCGGCGCCGCTGAAACGCCGATCCCCACCGCCGCCTCCCTCCCCCGGTTCGGACAAGGGCTGGAGGGCACGTCGGTCAAGCCAACCCCCCGGCCCAGAAAGGGTACGGGGAAACCACAGCCAAGTCAATACGCAAGGCATAGCAGGCTTGGTCAAGCCGGTCAGCTGGCTTATTGTGGGAGGATCTGCTGATGCCGTTCCTGGCTCCAGGCGTCGCTCCTAACTTGGCCGCTTGTTCCGCGTGGGAGATTGTCTCCCATGTGCAGTGGTAGCCTCGTTGTCTTCGGGGTTAGTTGCTCTGGTGATAGGGGATCACGCACGCGTCTTGTTTATTTTGCTGTTCTCGTTTTGCTTCCTTGACATGCTTTAATTCGTATTAGGCTTTTCGAAACTTCCTCACTGCCGCAGTGTCAGTAGCCTCGAGTTTATGTTGTTCATTAGCATTCGTCAATGATTTTTTTATGCTGCGCCAAGTGGTGTTTTTCTGCACTGCGGTGGTGGCTAGCGCTGTCGAATGGATGAAGAGTGGAGTGAGCATTCTTGCTGTGTGTCTATCCGTGATCTTTTTCGTTTCTTGGTTCCTGACATCAACATCGAGTTCAAACTCCTTCGCGATAAAACAAACTGGCGCATCCAAATTATTTTACCCTAGTTTTGTTTTCAACTCAATATGCCTTGTGAAATTTCCGTCCTTCAGTTTTATACTCACGATACCATCCCTACCTCAGTTACTCAAGCGTAAATACAAAATGGAGCTGCACTCTGTTAGTAACTCGTGGTCTTTACTTACGCCCTACATATTGAGTTTGTACTCACATTCGTTCAGAGCACTTAGGCAGTGTTTGACCAGATTTTAGTTTATGTTTTTTATTTTCAGTACTCATTCATTTTAAAGTATTGTTTTCGGTGGGCTTTAAATAGTCTTTAGAAAGACCTACTTTGTACCTATAGATTGGAAAGCACAATATTTTGTGAAACCTTACTACAGTTTATTTCTTAGAAGTGTACAAAATTAATAAAAAAGTATTTGCGTCGAGCGGAATTCAAACCCCATTCGTCTGCGTGACAGCCGCATACGTTGCCAACTCTGCCACGCACGCGGCTCTTCTTTCGGATTTGGACGATGCCACAAGGCAGTGACGGACAATCGTGATGAAACACTAAATGACTCCAGCCAGCTTGGCTAATGTCGAACATGCCAGAGGTATTTCTGGGAAAGAACACCTCAAAAAGTGACAGTCACTCAGGTGTAGGTTGCTGGTCCTTATAGAATTCCAATGCTTATGCACGAGGGGAACATCGATATCCGCGTGGTGAAAAGCCATGTAGAACGTCATATGCTGTGCAGGCCCAGCAGATGAATCATGTCGTAATAAACGTAATTTTTCCCTTGTTCCGCTCAAACAGATGTGCCATGGGGTGCACGTTTTTGAGGTGTTGAGGCCATGAGGCGCACTGGCAGTGGTGGCGGCACAAAAACCAGCAGCAATCTAAGACGTGTCTTGCTTTACTGTAAGACGATAAAAACAGACAAGATCACTCTGTAATGACATGAACTGAGTCAGCGACCGGGAGCCTGCACTGCCATCATCGCCGTCATTTGGATTGTCGAAACACTTGGTGACGTCGTCAACTCTGTCACCTATCACACGTACCGTCATTTGGGTTGTCGCCACCTCTGATGCTGGCGCTCTCGACTGGCTCAACACCGACCCTACCACTAGCGTTGTCATCACTAGGTGAAGTTATATAAAGACACAACCGTGCTCGTACGCTTCCCTGGAAGCGGAGGCGACATGGAAACCAGCAGTAATCTAAGACGTATCTTGTTCCACTGAAGATCAGCTTTCGCCTGTTTTTTACCAAACAAAATCGGTGTCTTTGCTATTGCTTTTCCTGCTGCCAAGGTTTGATTTGAACTTGTGGTTTGAGTGCAATTAGGGGTCTGGACGTACAATGTCATGTGCGCAATGAGGTTTTCGTCAAGTCAGATCGGCAAATTACATGCAGTGATTGTTGATCGAATTACCCCACTAGAAAGTGCGCAGGGATCACAGTGAATGCTGTTAAAACAAATGGCGAAAGTTGTCGCAAAGCGTGGCGTTGCACGACATGCCGACGTTCTAAGTCACAGTTACAACTATTACAATAACCAGCCGAGGAACCGGATGTACAAGACATACGTTTATGGCTGAAAACTATCTACGACAAGCTGGATCAACTACTTCCTCTAAAGAAAACGTTTGAGAGTATGGAAGATACCGTTCAGTTCATGATTGAAAAGTTAGATGACCTTTTTAAACGAACGGAAGATAATGAGCGGGATGTCCTGGATCTAAAATGGTAGGTAAAAATGATCGAGATGCGGGAGGTTAAAATTGCCCAACTAAGCAGCAAAGTCGACAATCTTGAATAGAAGAGCCGGCGGCTAAATTTTAAATTTCATGGAATTTATAAACCTGCAAAGGAAGACTTGCTAGGGAATATAAATTAAACAGCGTCGCATATCGAGCTTCCACAACTTGTGAAAAATACCGTATTAGCAATTCAGCGTCGGCCGTCTTGGAAAAATAAGATCCCGGTTGTAATCTTTTTTTTTTTTTTTTTTTCGCAACCGAAGCTAACCGAGACCCTTGGTGGTAGAACAAAAATAAAATTCACAGTTTCAGCGATGATTCGTACGTACTGGAAGATCTAACAAGAAGAACGCGTAATTTGTTGTTTGAGACAAAAAAAAAAAAAAGACAAATAGTCTGTTTAGACAAAGCAAAGACAAATACCTTCAAGTATATATGTATGGCACAGCAACGGAAGAGTTCTTGTGCGCAAGATTGACGGGGGCGACCAATGGGGATCTCTTCTGTTTAAGAGCTTCAGAAGCTTTAGCTAGAAAGGGACACAGGAAAAAACGAGTAAACATGATGTACGCACACCGAATCCTACGTGCTGCCACATACTTTTGAGAAATACGTAGGTAAAGCGTATTTGAAGTCTTTTAAATATTTTCATTGGAACGTGAGGTCAGTGGAAATTAAAGAATCGGATCCCTTTATTTTCTTTCATTTATTTATTTATTTATTTCAGTACCTTCAAGGCCCAGGGGGCGTTACAGAAGGGAGTGGTGGAAAACATAAAAACGAACAGTTAGATAAAGTATTTGACGTAATGATGTTAACTGAAACATGATAAACGGATGACACAAATATTTCCCGTCTCCTTTCATAAACTTTTTATTTAAATCGCGGAAACGGTCGAGGTGGTTGAATATGTATTTCAGTGAAAAAGGCTTTGAGTTGTGTACTATTACAAATTTTGTGTACGATTTGCGTGTGATTAGGAGTTTCTGGCACTCGAATTTAAAATTTCGATATTTTCTGTTTGTATATCGCACCCCGAATAGCATTAGGACGCCCTTCTTCGGTTACTTCGAAACGTTTTTTACAGCTAAGCGGTTTATGGCGAGGGTTCCGTGGATTTTTCGTGTGCGTGACCTAAAACTCTACGCTCGCACAGCCGCAGGTGCCGCACATGCACGCCTTCCCGGTGTAAAAAGTTCGAAGTAAATAACCAAAATAAAGCGTCAACGAACGCGCGCGCAAGACGCCTTTGTTCAAGGGTTTTGCTTTATGACAGTTACTGCAGCAGGCGCCGGTACGTGCGGCGCATGGAACACCATTCCCTGCGTTCTCCTCGAGGCTTAGATAATTTAGCAATAGGTATATTTCACTTCTCTTCTCCCGTCGTAACGGGGAGGCTGCGGATTAGCGAACAGCAACGCGCCTTTTGAAGAGCAACGGCGGGAACGGCACCGAGAATGTCAGCGGCGGCGACGGGCGGCAAACTCGATCGTGCGCAAAGCGTCAAGCGCGAGCGGAAAACAAGACAAGAGGACGAACGTCGCGCGGCGGAGAACGCATCGAATAAATGTTTGTTTGTGTCCTTTCGTCATGATGACCACCGATAAAGGCAATAAATGTGTCCGCACCTGTATTCAAAATTGTGTGTCACGTCTGCGTCTAGTGCTAAACAGTTTCGCTAGTCCTCCACCTTCACAGAGTGGAATGGCCCACGATTTTTCTGTTATGTGAATAAAAATTGCGAGGACACCTAGGCACTTTTTATGAGTTATGAATGCGAATGCATGAATGTCGTTCCTCCGCTCTCTTAGTTCGTCTGCGGTGTCTCTGGCGTGGACGGCCACGTTTCGATACTGCCGATGTTGCGGCCGCCGACGATTTAGATGCCTCAGGCGCCGCCATATTCCTTGGAGCTAAGAGGAACAGAAGCGGCCGCTCCCCTGCCCTCCGGCAACGCCGCAAACGGGAGCGGCAGTCGAGCGTAATTTTACCGTGAAGCGGCCACCAATGGCTATCGAGGAGCCGTCTCGCACAGCCAATGGAAAAATGGGCATTTCTTTCACGTTTTTTCGCTGTTACAGACGCCGCCGGCTCCGCTCGATGGAATAGTTAAGGCTTTTGCATTAAAATAATCACGATTTTATTGGTGGAGGACATGACTATAATCATACTGACAAATGACTCTATGTTTTTTTTGTTGAATTCCAATGGTTTTTTGAACGTGATCAATCTTCCTACAAGAGGAACAACAAATTCAGCATCTTTAATATATATTTGCTTTACGAATATAAGCTCAGACCAAATTAAATCGGGAGTATTCGCTTAAAATTTAAGTGACCATTTAGCTATATGTGTATGCTCAAAAGGACATGCACGCAGAAATATTGAACAATTGAGTTGTTTAATATGGCAAATTGCGAAAACAATATCTGCGCATTTTGTGAAAAAATTGCCGAGGTTTCGTGGGATTCTGAGTTCATATCAAATAGTAGAAACGATAAATATGAAGAAATCCTTAATACCTTGAGGCCTATATATGCAGTTAGTTTGACCCTAATAGATATAAAACAAAATACAGAAACACGAAATGTCTGGGTTACTGGAGAAAATTCAGCGAGAATAAGAAAGAAAAACATTCTATTCAACATTTTTTTTACGATTAAAAATCAAAACACTTCGGGAGTTTAGGTAATATTGAAATCGCTTAAATAAAGACTTGAAAAAAGCGAGGCGTGATATTTTTTTTCAATTTATTTGGTTCTGCTTCTGGGTGTACAGATAAGTTGTAGAAAATGCTTAATTGTGTCCTGAATTATAAGACTCCCCAAGACTCCCTTCATAAGACAAAACTAAATGGTATTGAAGTATCCAATAAGCCGCTTGCATATAGCTTTCGTAAATATTTTGTAAATGTTGTTGTGAAACTAACGTTAAACACCGACCTAAGACATGTTTCACAGAGTAACTCAATTTTTCTTGAACCTGTAAGGGCAGGTAATCAATATAATTGGAAAAATAAAATCTAGAAATGGGGCTCAAGATATATTGATTGTACGCAGGCAAAGCCTTTTAAACATGCTGTTTTCTCTCTTAAACCATGCATAGCGTATTGTTTTCATCTATGCCTTAATCAGTCGGTCTTTCCGATAAAAATGCAGGTTGTGTGGGTCACCGCGCATTTTAAGAAAGGTGATAGGGATGGCATGGGAAACTACTCCAGAATTTATTCTACCAGTACTTTCAAAGGCACTAGAAAAAGTTATTCTTAAACGATTTAATAAATTTGAAACAAAAAATCGGCTGCTAATTGACTCGAAATAGGGGTTTCGTAAAAACCCCAGTAAAGCGTTAGCTCTACTTCCGCAGAAAGGGCATATTCTGTTTGAATTAGAAAAGGAAATTTAGTCTTAGGTCTATTTGTAGACTTTACAAAAGACTTCGACCATATTGTCCCGAATGAAGAATTAATGAAACGAATAATATCTGAGGAAGCTAAATGTTTAATGGGGCGAACTTGTGCCCAAAATTAAAAAGGAAACAAGATAACAGGAGAGCGTCGCGGGCGTCGAAGTTGTCGTAAGAGCAGAATCGAATGCTGAGGCGAAACTGACTGCGGTTCGCCACGCGGAGCCCCTTATGTAGATGCGTGGGCTTTTGGAATAATCGGCGTAGAAGGTTCGACGCATAGAACATTCGGATATCGAACAAGAAAAAAGATTCTCGAATTTACCAGAAAACTAAATTGCAGGAATAACAAAAGATGCGTCGCTTTCAAGAATCAAACCCTGGCTTTTCGCGTAGGAGGCCAGCACCGTAACCGTTAGGCCACGCCCGCGCTGCCTACTTGGACAGCTGCGCGCGCGGTAATATTAATCGTGAACTTCACATACAAACAACTAGGGCGGTATGGTATTTGGGGAATCGGGGCATCCCTTATTTGACCCAATTTACAATATCGTAGCCAAATCTTCAGCTTGGATGACTTTCTATCGGACCATCTACAAGTTCCTTCTGGCGTGCCAAATGACAGTATTTTGGGCCCCTTTCTTTTCAATATGCATGTAAATGATATATCGAATGATATATCATTTACATGCATATGTAAATGATATATATTCGATATATCATTTACATATGCATGTAAATGATATATGGAGTATATTGTTATCCAGCAAAAGACCCGATGAAATAATTGATTATGCAAATTCAACACTACTCAGGCTAGAGGACTAGACAAAAGGTAGTGGCTAAAAAATAAATGTTGAAAAGACAAAAGCAGTTTTATTTCGTGCTAAAAAGAACAATATAACCACAAGCAAACAAATTACTTCAAAATCTGCTCCTGTCGAGATCGTATCCTTTTTGAAGACATTAGGCATCACATTTTAAGAAACATTATCTTGGGATCATCAGATAAATTCAGTGATAACTAAACTGTCGCAGAGACTTGGCGTGACATAACGGAATAGGTATATACTACAATGGAACACTATGATTTTAATATATATTTCACTATTTTTTTCAAGACAGCTACTGTAGTTTAGTTCGGAACCCGTTTACACAAGATCTGCTGAAAATACATATATTACAAAAAAAATAATACACAATAACTATTATAAAGTATAATTTAATGCTATAACAAAAATGAGTGGGTTCCACATCTGCAAGCAATGTGAACAAAAAATGAGAAATAACATTTGCCTCCTAAGGAACTCAGCAAAACTAAGAAGGCACGTTACAGTATACAAAACGCGAAAAAATTAGCCTTGGAAAATAGACACTTGCAGAACAGCACACAGGTTAGAAATATTACGGAACAAATTACCGAGATTATTAAATAAATTACACGGCACAAATAATCAGCCAGAACATCTCTTTTAAGGACCTGCATACTTTTTCAGAATGCTTTAAACGATTAGATATGGGGAAAAAAAGGGGGTGTAACTTGTTTCCCGGAACTGCTATTAGTTCATTTTTGTTCATTTTTTTCCATTCGAATAAAAGGACCTGTCAGTGTTAATTTTATTTCGATTATGCACAGTGTATTACATTCTTTGTAAAAACATTCATCACTATGTGTCCATTTCTATTTGTATTTCTATTGTGTATAGTTTAATATATTGTGTGTGTGTTTATTATCTTTTTGCGTGAAAAGAATCGCCACTATGTTCCACGTTTATTTCTATTACGCACATTTTATTATCGATGTTACATTTGTTTTGAAACAGCCAGTACGGGGGCCTTCGGCTTTGTGTAGCTGTCTATATGACAGCTTTTTCTGTAGGCCTTCTGCATTATGTGTTTTTCCTGTAAAATAAACATTAATAATATTATTATTAATATTAATATTCTTAGTATTAATGGGAAGTTTTTTTTTTTTTTGAGGGTCCCTGGCAACACGTCCCAAAAGAAGACCGCTTCCCAACAGTCTAAGAAACCGTGATCAACTGTTTCCTGCTTTCTGCACAGCATGCAGTTGTCAGACCAAGCTAACTGGTCCTCCACCTCTACGTGAAGTGGAAGACTTCTACAATTTTCTAGTTTTTTTTTTTTTTTTTTTTTTTTTTTGCCGGTGGGAAAGTTTCTACGGGGGTCTTGAGCATGCTCATCACGTGGTTCGGACAGCCACTCACGAGCTTTGTTGGCTGGGGGTCAATCGCTTAAGGCCTCCGCTGCTCTTCTGGTCCCGAAAACCTGAAAGGGAAAGGCTGTGTTCAGAACCTTACCCAAATAGATCCGAGCTACTCCTGTGGGTCGTGTCACGTGATAACACAAACATAGCGACGCTATATTTGTGTTACCTTTGGTGAGGTGCACCAGAAAGAAGACCGTTGTGCTTGGTTTGGAGCACTGAAAATGAAGACCTAATATTCTTCTTATTAGGTCTTTCTGGACATATCACATCAATCATATTCGCTCTAGCATATCCAGATCTATTGGAATCTTGTATAAACTTAAACATCTCCTTCCCTGTTAACTTAAGTGCCAACTCTACTACAGTCTTGTGCAATCTCATTTACATTATTGCTTACTAGTTTGGGGAACTACAACAAAAACAAATCGAGACAGACTATTCGGCCTACAAAAAGAGCTGTTCGTTGCATCGAAAACCTTCACTATACCGATCATTCAGCCCCGTATTTTGTCAAATATCAAATTTTAAATATCCATCAGCTCTTTCTTTTAGAACTAACGATGATAATATACCGCGAGTACAGCAGTAACCAAAATGAATTTTGTGACATCTACCACCCTAAAACAACACAATATAATTTAAGAAATGAAATATACACAAAGACCAAAATACGGACGAATTATGGCTCCCAAGCTCTAGCGTATAAAATACCACAGCTTTTGAACGATCATCCAAGTGTTTCTGAATTAATGAGGAATGCTACATCCCTTATTGCCTTCAAAGGTAACATGAAGCGTTATATTTTACAATAGGAAATTGCGTTTTGGTTATGCATTGGGTTGAATAGCGTATAATCAGCTCTGATCCCCGTTATTTGTGTTAACTCGCTTGAAAGCTCATTGCTCCCCCCCTGCCAGTTTGTACTTTAATAATTCATTATTCTGTAGAAGGATTGTTTCGTTTTCCGTTTCGCACAGTGACACATTGTTTGATAAGATTTATTGTCGTTTTTACTTGTGTTCATTTCTAGTCTGTTTTGATTCTCTGCTGAGCAATGTACATAGTGGTGGGGCCTCGTCAGGTAAATCTGTTTACCTTTTGCCCCTCCTCCTGAGGCTCAAGGAGTTCAAATAAAGATTAAGCGCCGTTCACACTCTTGCGACCGAGTAAGACTGAGAGAGACCAGGCCGGTTTTTAAGCCTTTTGCGACTTCTTAGGACCGGATTCGATGGAGCGGAGCTGGTCCTAAGAGATCGCAAGAGGCTTAAAAACCGGTCTTATCTCTCTCGATCGTACTGGGTTGCGACCGAGAGAGAGTGTGAACGGGCCTTTATTGTTATAATATAGTTCAGTGCACAGCATAATCTATTATGTGGTTCAGTTTAATAAAATGGATGTAAGATGGGCGTTTGAAAAACAGTATACATTTTTTTATTAAGCAAACATGTACACTTAAGTAAATTTAAGCATACTTTCAATATCTGACAATCTTTGCATCATATGTTTCTGTACTTCCTATTCTAGTGGCTGTGGTCCTCGCGTATACGCAAACTGGCAGCTAAGGTGTGAATAATGGAAACCGTTTAATAAACTATTCATCAATGAAAATACATACTTCGAGCATAATGTGCGAGGTGTTTCATAAAAGTGCAGAGATGATACACTCTTAGTGTATTACTTAACAAGAGGAAGAAGAGACCCTTCTGAAAGGTACGGGCTGTCTAGTAGCTGTGCTACTTATCAGAGTCCACCATTGTTTGGGTGGGTACTCCGGGCATGAATTGGACACAGGGGGCCGCGTCAGCATTAAGCATGAATTCGGTTTAGTTTGCATAAAAAACGCGTACTGCGTCAGCGTTTAGTGAGGACGCGGATTCAATCGAACATTTCTGCCAAAAAATGGCGACCACCGATGTTGCTTTGAAGAGGGTCTATTAAAAGAAAGACCCTTTGAAACCTTTCTGATATCTTTTGTGATGCTTTTAAATGCAAGGTAACGGCCTCCCACGGATAATTATTACAGTAGAGGAAGCACGGGTTCACAGCCATTGGCCGGAAACCAAGAGGGTTAGCAAGGAATATCGCCGTCACACTTCACCAAAACCGAAGAAGGACAGCATGCACCAATTTCAAGGGTACAGCTTTTGCTGATTTTTGAGCACAGAATGTGTTTTATGAGCCGGTTTTTATAAATATCTATAACGTTTTCTTTTTTTTTCTGTAACGTTTGGCTGTAATAAACAAAATAACGCACTGAAAGTGTAACGCCCTAAGGGAACCACATAAAAATACTTCAGGTCCAAGTCCCTTGCGGGATTCAAACTCACCACCTTATTTTGAGGTTGCGAGCCAAGTGCTTTCTAGTGTAAGCTTTTGAGGGACGGGGCTTGCTCACGACGCGAAGAAAGGCCCCTTCGCGCGCTGTTTGATTTGTCGCACAGCAGTCGCGATCGCGAGCCTCGCATCCTTGAGAGTTTCCAATTCATGCTGTGCCAACTCACAGCGTTTGTCATAAATATGGGCGAATCTTTGACACACTTGCTTTGTAGGGAGGTGGTGCCGTTAAGACGCCTTTCTCATTATCCTAACGTAAGAAGTGGCAGAGACAGCAGGAACAGCCTTCACCAGGGACCCCGCAGACGAACGCCGATAAGAGTAAAACCTATCACATATCCTGTGCTTACCGTTCTTTGTCAGCACGATCAAGCTTGTGTAACTTTTAATGATGTACAAAGCAAAGTTTTGAGTCACCAAATGACTAGAGAGTACGTTGTCACGAGCGACGAATATGCAAATCTAGTCGGGAATTGCATTCGACCTGCCATTTAATCTAAACTACAGTCATTTGGATAAAAATAACTTGCTGAAACATGACGATTCTCGGCTTAACACTGCCAACGCAACCGTTGAAGCCATCAATGACTTACAACTGAGCGTATTTTGTCATACTCGCGAGACATTGCCTCAAGTGGTTACCAGATATATGGACAACTCAAAAGAGCGATTGGAAAAAAAACTAAGCCTTTCCACTCATGCGAAGAAGAAAGACCAGCGAAGCTGTAGTATGGTGGGAATGAAGTTATGGCCGGCCGCAAGTCGGCAAGCCAGAGTGGAAAGAATGGAGAGGATGCCACCATCTATGAACGACGGCGGCAAACAGACAACCGGCAAGCCGGTTGTCTAGTTGCCACTGTCACTCATAAATGGCGGTAGCTGTCTCAAGTTTAGTGTCATCATTTGTTTGCTGACGGACACGATACAGGGAAAACAAGCCTTTAATAGCTCCACTGTAAAAATACTGTGGCGTTTCCCGCTTACAAGCCCTTCATTTACTGAACGTCGTCTTGCTTTGCTCGTAATCTTCCAAGTGCTGTCGCGAGTACTCCATGTTTTTGTCCTCGTTGTCTTCTTTCCCGCGACATCACCTTCGCTACAATACTTTGAGGTTCTTCGAAAATGGCCAACAGGCGGTGCATGAGTGACTCCGCACGTGACCGCAAAAATATATTTTAGACGGAAATTCGTAAACGTTTTACGCGATGTAACGCCTAAAAGACTCGCACGTAAGGAAACAAAAAATGCATTGAAAATCGTACAGGTTCTATCACTTTGTTCAATGAAGTACGTTTCAAAAATTATTTAAGTACTCTGTGACTTATGCATTCTGCGTTATTATTACGGTTCTTCATGCTCACCCGTATTCACGCTCCTAGCGTAAGTGTGTCGAGCACGTATCTTTTCAGCTTTAGTGCTCAAAAATGAGCATATAATTAAATAACTTACCATTGAACGATATTAGCCAGATACTGTAACGTATGGTATATTTTCGACGGACAGAGCTGTCTATACAGGTCAGCCCTTTAGATAACATATTTTTGTACACCTCGTACTTATTAATCACTTCGAATCATACGAAGTTAAAAAATCGATTATGATAACTCCAAATATTCGAAACTTTAACTTTAAGAACACACCCTATATACTTGGCAGTTATTTTTGTACGTTTCGTGTGCCATTCTACTAAAATGTCTGCACTGCGTGGCATAGTTCTATTCCACTCTAGCTTGTGTTAGAAAACGATTGAAGTTAAAATTATTTTCAAACCAATTCGTAAAAAAAAATATTTATTGATAACTTGAGAAAAAGAAATAAAAGAGTGGGTACTACAGAAATATCAAAACTTTTTGTATGCCCTCGGAAACAAATAGCTCAAGCATTCTCGCAAGTCCGGGGTCCAAACCCCAAGCAAGAGGGGCTGAGTTGGTCGCTTTCGACGTGCCAGTGCAAATAGAGTCGAACAATAGCCAACGCCAAATCGGATTAAGCTTATTCGAACAGCTTTTATTCAATTTATTTCGCCGCCTCACGCTTGGATTCAGGCCCGAGTTTTGTTCGGCTCGGTTTCAAGTCTGCCCCTTCCCCCTTCTAAAACAATAAAACAAACAAAAACACATAACCCAAATACAATACTTTTCTTCACAAGCCAAAACGAATCCAGCAACTTAAAAAGAACGAGGCGAAGGTAAGTGGAAGTAGAACTCTTCTATTTATTTTGGAGAAATCGCGCAAGGGGAGAAATACAGCCTCTCAAATTCCGTTTTGAAGAACAAACTCAAGTGGCTTTTGGACGGCAGAGGCTTGACGAGTCTCACCACGCAAAAAAAGGAGGGGAGATCGTTGGTTTTTGCGCCATCAATAAAATCAAACGCTCGAGGAAAATAATCGAGTTAGGCATCACGACCGGCTGCCAGTCCCTGCAAGGGGACATGATCGAATTAGACAACCCACCTTTTGGAGGGAGCCTTACGCCTTCTTATACGCGGGGGGCTCCGCTTGTCATACTCTTCGTCTTGCTCCCCTTCTTCGTACGCCCGTACAGACTCCCGTGCGAGCTAATGTCATTATAAGTGGGAGTCGCGGTGCGCACCCGCGCAGCTGGGCGTTCGCAAAGACATGCCCGTTCTGCTTGGTTAGTCTTAGGTTTTACTGAGCCATCAAAACCTCTCGTGGGCAGTCTAGACGCTTTTGAGGGCCGTGAACACATCTTAAACTACAGTAACTTTAAGCAGATCGTACGCTATAGCATAGCCTATGGCGAGAGCTTCATTTGTCTATACTTCGTTCATCCTTAACAGCCGTACCATGCACGCCATTTTGCTTCATATTTGACGGTTTATAACTTTCTTTTCGTGTATTCTACAGTAATAAAGTTAATTTTAAATTAAATACCTGTTTCTTAACCATGTTTTAATATCTTGATTTTACCTTTATTCTTAGTTGTTAGCTTTTTTTACCTTCTAATAGAACACAGTTTCTGATATTGAACAATTGTTTTGTCGACTTAAAACGACCCTATGTCCATATAATTCACTTGAATCGTTTGTTGGATATAGTAAATTACAATAGTAGGCACTAAACAGTGCAGATAACTTATAATTTTAAATAAAAAATAAAGTGGAAAATTGTTATTTTTTGTGCTATAAAAAAGGAATCACGTCAACTATCTAACATAACGAGTCATTGAATTACAAAGCCTTTTTTGATATTATATTTGACAGAAACTGCATATAGATAAATTACTCGTGGAGTTCAGGTTTCAATCATAAACATTTCCCATTCAGTTAGGCAAGTTCCAGTTTTCTAATATCATATACAAATGGCGACACGTGTTCAAGAATAGTCGGATCTGTATTTGTCGTCATGTGCCGCTTGGAACGGCACCTGAGAGACCCAAATGGCACCAGATGTGTAGGTGTCAGATGCCTGGATGCCCGCATTGAGTGAGCCTGAGTTGTGAAAACAACAAGCGCAAAGCTGCGAGTAAACCACATCTGGTTTAGCGCTTGTTTCACTGTGCATGTGCATGCAGAGCCACTAAATTAGCTACGTAGAGTACTGACAATCTGTTGCCGGGTATTGTTGTGGGCGCCGCCATCTTGGTGATTATTGCAGGGCAGACGCAACTGCCGATCTTCGTGATTCAAAAGTGCGACTTCTTCAGCATTAGATTTGGTGTTAGGAAGCTCATGTGATATCGTTTCGCTCTATCGGGAAGATTTAAAGTATTTGTGAAGGACGGAGAAGGCGTTATCTTTTTTTTTGTGATTTTAGATAAAGTTTCAGATAGCTGGCATTCATGATTTTAAGCCCCACGATGGTAAGTATGGATACACTGGAGCGTGGCTTATTCACTGGCTCTAGATATGCTCAAATTACACTGTACTAAAATACAGGGTAGTGTTGGGACCACAGCGGCTGGCGTGAGGCGTGTGGTGTAGATCGCGATAGGTCTAGAGCCACTAAATGAGCTGCGTTTAGGGTATCGGCACTCTGTTCCTCGACATTTTTGTGGGCGCCGCCATTTTGCTCTTGTGCAGGGCAGACGCAACTGCCTATCGTCTTAATCCAAAAGTGCGACTTCCTCAGCATTATATTCGGTGTTAGGAAGCTCAGTGTAATATTGCTTTGCTCTGTCGCGAACTGTTTAAACATTTGTAGAGGACGGAAAAGCGTTTCCTGTGATTTCAAATAAAGCTTCAGATAACTGGTAACCATGATTTTAAGCCATTATATGGGCAAGTGTCGTTACTCTGAAGCTTAGTTTATTTAGTGGCACTAGTGTCGACAACTACGCAGCGGCAGTAGGGTGAGTGTGGTGGTGGTTGTGCGAGCGCACCGTGCAAACGCGCACGTGCGGCGGCACGGGCAGACTGCAGCGACTTTCTGCTGCCCTGGCTACTGCATCGCCGCGATTGTTGTCTACACGCGCAGCCTCACGAGTTCCTGTTGTCGAGTCGAGCAGGTCTAAACACTACCCCGTATTCTAGTACACTGTACCCAAATGAAATTGATGCCATGAGATTCCGGATAGAGCAACTAAATAAGCAACGCTTCAGAGTAACGACAGTTACCCCTCCTGGAGCTTAAAATAATGGCTGCCAGTTATCTGTCGCTCTATTTGAAATCACCGCGGACGCTTCTTCCTTCATCCACAAATGTTTAAAACAGTTCGCGACAGATCAAAGCAATACTACATGTGCTTACAAACACTGAATCTAAGGCTGGGGAAGTTGCACCTTTTAATCACGACGATAGGCAGTTGCGTATGGTCTGCACAAGTACCCAGATGGCGACGCCCAGAGCAATATCGGAGAGCAGAGTTTCGAATATAGAGCGTAGCTCCAAGGCGCCCGTTTCCGGCTCGAGCGGCGTCGGCGTCGCCGCCGGCGTCGGCGCAACCGCGCGGTGCATTATGGGAAACGTTCCATAATGCACCCCGGTGACGTTTCGGCACGGTGACGTCCCATAATGCACCGCGATGACGTTTCGGTGGAAGTCACGTGCCGAATCGTCGCGTGACACCGCAGGTTTCGCTCGAGAAACAAGGAGGAGGGGTGGAGGAGGGGGTACGGATGAGCGGGAGGAGCATAACCTCACCTCAGTACCCTCCCCTCCTCCTCCTTAAGTGCTGCGCTCTAAATCGGCGTTACAAGCAGTTGTAAACGGCTTTCATATTTTTTTTTTAGGTGAAGCTCAAGTGGTTCTAATTCCGGCGGTTGCGATTCCTTCATGTTTGCGAATTCAGTTGCTTTCTAATCAATTTTAGAACTTATTTTCGCAATCACACTCTGGCTTTTGGGAATGGAGCGACTATATTTTGTTTCATTGCCCTTTAGGCGGCTTTTAATCGGAAATTATAATAAAAAAAATCATCGGTGTCTCTGATGCAATCTGCTGGACTACGGTTCCCCTTACGGGTTTCGATCCCGTCCGAGGTGCCCGCAATCTGACGGAGGCCTATTGCTGGTGAGGTGCCTTGCAATTGATAATTTGGTTGCACCACGAAAGATCTCCACTTGGTTAAGGAATTAACACACATTTTTGTTTTCGTGTTTTGTTGATGGGGCGTGCCGGATGGCCTTCCTTGGTTTGGCCCTAAGGTCTGAATTTTGTATCGTCCCTTCCTCTTCCTCACCTCCTGGGTCCGTACTCAAATTCATACAAACTACACAAACTCCACTGCGGTGACGATATTTTGACGTGTCACTGGAAAACTGTGGGCATTTGAGCACAGCAAAACCTACAAGAGTGAGTTACGTGCTTTGAACGGGCCTGCCGAGCGGTGGTCATCAGTTCGTCGAACGACGCCTCATCGACAGACTCTTTCGTATAGTGGGACGTTCCATCGACAGTTAGTTTCATCGAAAGGTACCCACAATCGTTTCATCGACACACCTTGCGACGTTTCGTCGAAAGCGTCCGTCCGCGAACATCGCCCCTGTCGCCGGCATCCGGATGGGCCTATTGCCGGCCGAACACTTTGCGGATCCGATGAAAACTGGTGCAAACTCGGGCCTGAGATAAGAAGGACCTTTAGGAAACCGTTGCCGTGCTCCGAAAAAACCGCACTACCGGAACATCTGAAGCATGCTTTTAAGCGCGCGCCCGGGTGGTACCATGACCGCGGAGCGCGCGCTTAAAAGCGTGCCTCAACGGCTCCGGTAGTGCGGTGGCTGAGCACGGCAACGGTTTGCTAAAGGTTCCCGATGCTACAGTTTTCCCGAAGTGACGGGTTTCCAAGCGTAGCGTGGAGTATTTACAGGGCCTGAATCGGGGCATTTGAATTTGTTTTTGCCCTATCGGAGTCGCCTGAGTAAGTTCACTTTAGTACCGGTGTACTTCCAGCGAGCCAAATGAAGCCAGTAATTCAATCCAATCCACTTAGAAAAAAACAATATGTTGTCGACGAAACGTCGCATTGCATGTGTTTAGAAAACAAGCTCACACGAAACATTCCAGTGTAGACAAAACGTATGTTCATAAAATTTGTCAATGAAACATGTGTCCATGAAACGTTGTCGACGAAACAACATGGACCCCTGCCGAGCACACGCCTTTGTGCAGTGAAATATTTTTTCAAGGCGGCGTGCTATCGCGTGTAGTTTCCGTTTCGCTCGCACTTATAGTGAATCAGAGTTTGCCTTCTTAATATGCGCAGTGCCAACCACTTTTGACATGGTCACACGCTTGTTTATCAATATTGTTATGGCTTATAGTTTACGCTGCGATTTAGTTTGGATTAGAGAAAAACCTACTCAACTGGCGACGTGTGCCACAATCAACACATGATGTTGACATGTGACCCCTCCCGTTGGTAGACGTTATTGCCTCGCAAGAACAATTGTGACGGTTTAAAATCACGTGCAGAACGTTCGCTATCAGCGCGTGCTTTGTGGCAAAGCCTTGACCAAAAAGATTGTCAGCCGTTTTTTTTTTTTTTTTTTTTTTAGCAACTTAGAGTTAAATTGCATCCACCTGTTCTATTGAAAGCAATCAGAAGAGACGGTTTACACTTCGCCTGAATGTAATACAATAGTATGAAAATGGCAAGCGCTGCAGCCTGAGATGCACGTGTTCAAGCTTCAGGTTTCGATGCGCTCAAGAAAGTAAAATGTAGCGTTTTCCAGTCTTTGTCAGCGCGCGCGATATGCAGACGTACACAATGGGGTCCTTTAGCAAACCGTTACCATGTTCCGCCTACCGCACGGCCGGAGCCTTTGAAGCATGCTTTTGAGCACGCGCCCGAGGCATACCGTGACCGCGAGGTGACGCGCTTCAAGACATGCTTTAAAGGCCCCGGTAGTGTGGTACACGGAACACGGGAACGCTTTGCTAAAAGTACCTATTATTTACCATAACGCCACACTCGGCCGATTGCATTTTTTTTTCTTTCAGACCACTAATTCGTTTGCACAAATCACCAAATTGATATTGCTACAAACTTAAACTCTGTGGTAGCTATACATAAAAAATAATAATTTATTGGTTGCGGCCATTTTAACTATCCCTGCACTCTGTGCTAAAAGTAACCTTGATCATTTAATGGTGCGAATCATTTTTTTAGCATTGGCATTATTCTTGTTATGTTGTAAGTATAAGACTTTTGTGACTCCTACTTCGTGTATACCAAACTGAATATCTGGATCAGCTAGGTTCATTGTTTTGTGTCTTCAAGTCTCATGGTCAAAATAAAAGTTGTGGTGATCTAAAATGAGGCAATTCAACAAAATAAATAGTTTCTTTGTTTTTATTTCTTGTGGCATTAAATTCCTCTAACTAAAATTCCAGAAACCCGCGTTTATTACGTCATCACTTTTTTTTTTCTTTTTTCACAATTGTTAAGGCGCCAAACACATGCACGACCCGCTATGCGAATGTGAACATATTGAAATATGTGATTGGCCTCCGAGAATCCCGGGTCAATAAATGCGCACTGCCAATCTCAATTGTTTGACGCGTCGGTTCAATTTGCTGTGTATGTGCCTCACCGTTAGCTCGGGACGATTTTCACGTTTCGTTGTGACCATATTTGCGTGAGACGCGAGCTATTAGCCTTGCGAAGGGAGCAACTGCTCCCTTTGCACGAACTGGTGCAGCCGGGCCGCGTCCCACGGATAGCTCGCGCGGGTATCGAGAAACAAGTTAACGGCCAGTAATAGACAGTTTTAGTATAGCGTTGCTGACTCTTGCGTACGAAATACGCAACAGTATAGCGTACGCTAAAAAGGACCTGCTCGGACCGAATTTAGTTGTGCGTTACGTTTTCGAGTGAACACCGCGCATGATCTTGGTTAAATTTGCTAGAGCCGTAGAATTCCGCGTGCTTATAGCGCAACCATGCTCCTGGAAAGAAATATTGAGAATGAAAACGTGTCCAATCATTTTATTTCAAATTAAACCAAGCCACAGCTGCCTCGTCAAGCGCGCTTTTCTGCGGGGTACAGTACAGAGGCTACGAGTACGACTGCGTAGCCAAATTCGATCACGGGGTCTCCGTCACTCGTCCCGTGGAAACGGCACCTTTTATCAATGTCATCGCGGAATGAAATTCATGACCCTGATGTCCTGTGCATAGCGAGAACTTGGGCGATTTCTTTTAGAGCCGTTCGTCCGTCGGCGATGAACTGTGGGAATAGGCTTAGCGTTGAGCAGATCGCAGCGTCGACGCACATTCCGAGCGGCGAACATTTTCACTGTGCACTCCTTCAGCTGCACGGCGATCTGATTCGACCGTGGTAGGTCCCAGAAAGAATCGCCGAGCTGAAAACCACGCAATTTCACGTAACACAGAACTTCGAAAACACGACGTCGCCCTTGCTGCGCCAGTCGAGGCAACCGCCATCTTGAAACTGGCGCTCTCGTTGGGTCCGAGATCTTTCGAGAGCGTCCCGCAAGGCCCGCTAGCCAGCAACGCAAAATCCCCAGCGTTGCGTGCGTACGCAATACGCTAGCCTTTTTATTGCGTTCTGCGCATGCGCACTCACGAACCGCAATCTCCTTGCGTACGCAAAGCTATATCGTACGGTCCACTAAAACTGTCTAATGTCACATTAAGGAGAAAAAGGCTCGAGGTTCACCTAAGCACGTCTTATGAGTTGTAATGCGAAAGCACTCACGCTGCTCTTCGCCCCCTTCATTAAACTGCGGCGTACAACGCGCTGACCTTGGGCGTGGAACGGTGGAGCCGCTGGTATGACTGTATGTATGTATGCATGTATGTAGGTATGTATGTATTTATGCGGCGCTTGCTCTTTGCAACGAGCGTCTGCAAAACAGACACGCCCCCCCCCCCCCCCCAAAAAAAAAAAGAAAAAAAAAGAAAAAGAAATAGGATTATTGTTGATGCTGGAGTCGCCTCTCTGGCGCTCCTCGTAGCTAATGAGCTGCAACAACTCGTCAGATCTCCCGAGACTCGTGCCGTTGAGAACTTCCTGAAGTCTCGTCTGAAGCTTGTCAGTCCGTCTTCTTTCCGTCTGGAACTGCCTCTTCAACTCCTTCAACATAGACAATCCTGTCTTGTCCTGCGTCTTGCGCTCCTCGATGTTGTCCTTTACAACGTTCTTAGATCTCTGTCAGTTAACAAGCTTCAGAAAACGGCTGTCGCCTTTTTCCGGCGCGTCCGCTCGGTGGCACTTGCTACACTATCAGCCCGCCCTATGGACAGACGCGGCGAAACTGGGGGAATGTCGGATCCACATTATCTGAGGTGGAAAGAGATTTTATTGCGGTTTTTATAGTAAACATACGTTTTGCGCCATACTTGACGCAAAAAGAGCGACGTTGAAAATAGAGTGTTTTAGTAGATCGTTCAGTCACTCCCGCTGTGCTATCCGCTACCCGCTACGACCTCCGCTATATGTAGCGTAGCGGAACTACCATTTTAAGTTTTAGTAGAACGTTCGCAACCCGCTACGGATTACAACGTTACGAGAGCTAACGCAACGCCACTAGCGGCTCTTTCGGACACTAGGGCTCGCGTAAAACGGATTTGTAAAGCAATCCTTCGCAATTGTTTTTATTAACGTCGTTATCTTAATAAAATATTGTTTTTTTTTATTGAATAACGTGCTAATCGTTGCTTCTTTGGTAAGTAGGTGACTATTATATTTGTGATTGAATACAACTGTCGGCCAAGCTGTCCAAGCCAATCCGATATGAGTCAAATGCCAAAGCCACCGAGAAAAATCTTCAAAACTAAAGGACAACCACTGTAGCTCATCTGTTGCGTCGTTGTTCACCGAAAATGAAGCGCCACAGAAATCCCTCATATCCGCCTGCTCGCTCCGCTTCCTTAGTCGGTTTTGTCTTCACGACAAAGTGGCCGAGCAGGGGGCTGCACCTTTCGCTCACAGCACCAAAAACTGTGAAGCTTTTTCTTTTTTTTTTTTTTCTCCTTTCCGTGGCCGCGTTTAGTATATCCGCCATGAATCGCTACCTGTTGCAGTCGTGGAACGGCTTTGTCGCGGGTACTTCTCGCAGCAGCAAGGTATAATCCACCCCTTAGAACCACGATCGCGAAACGCACAGACCAAGTAGACGCGGCGTGGCGGCCATCTTGAACAGCGTCCCTCGCTGTGTCTCCCTTATCTCGCGAAGACTCGTTCTCGCGAGAGCCACGCTAGCACGCCGCGCTACGCCCCTCGCTATTTTGGCCCGCTAGCGCGCCTCCGCTAGCCTCCGCAGCTCCGCAATGTTTCCGCTAGCAGCGCGCATGCGCAGTAGCGTCGTCGCTCTAGCGTATAGCGTAGCGGGAGAGCCAAAACGATCGACTAAAACTCTCTAATATGTCCTTCACCGTTGCCCGTGGAGGCGTTGACTCTGGTGGCGCTACGAATACTATCCGCCCTTATCTGCTCGCGTGCCGGCACAAAGAAGAACCGTAATGGAACGCCGCTTTTCTGTGGAGCTTGTCAACTGATAGATCTAAAAACGTTGGTCCTTTAGCTCTTGCTTCAGCTTTGCTTTCTCCTTGCAATCGCACTTCTGGTTGTTTGACATCTCCAGATGAATGTTGAGATCCTTTACGGCATCCTCCAGCTGTGACTTGAGCTTGGTGCAGTCGTCCGGACGTTGCCTTGCTTTGCACTGCTCCAGGTCATCTTTGGACTCCTCGATGGCTTT
This sequence comes from Ixodes scapularis, assembly GCF_016920785.2. Lineage (NCBI taxonomy): Eukaryota > Metazoa > Arthropoda > Arachnida > Ixodida > Ixodidae > Ixodes > Ixodes scapularis. Next base: position 32,130,758 of record NW_024609880.1, on the reverse strand, counting down.
CTGTAGCATGTCCACGCGTTCCTGCGCCTCATCCTTGAGCTGAAGCACCCCCTCCTTCACAGAGGGCAGCAGACGCTTGTACAGTGTCAGCGCCGCTTCGCTCTCTATCACCTTCGCCGCACGCTCTTGCTCAACAAGAAGTGCTTCGTTAGACAAGTGTAGCTTCTCCTCAAACTGCTGCCACATTTTCTCCGGGGCCTGCCTGTGTTTCTCCTCTTCCTCCAGCAGGTCCATCTCCTCTACCAACGCCTTCCTCTTCTCTACCATTTCGTTCGCTTCGGAAGCAGCAATGGTACCACTTCGGGAAGAATCTTCTAAACCATGAATGGTGTTCCGCATTTATGTTATCTTGCCTGCCATTTGCTCGTTCACCCTAAGCAAAGCCTCTCGCTCCTTGTCCGAGTAGTCGATCGGTTGGCAGGAGTCTCGCAGCAGCATCTCCAGCGATGCCTTCTCGGCGAGGGTTACAGGTGGATCGCCCACCAAGCCTCGAGCCTTCGCATCGCGCACGTTACAAATTTGGTTTCTTCTGTAAATCCAAGAGCTTGCTCAATGCGAGTACCGACGCCTGCTGCAGGTTCCAGTGCTGTACACTCGAGAAGCATATGTTGTAACGTTTCGTCCGCATCACCACATGCACTGCACAGCACGTCCGTTACATTGGTGTCATATCTTCTTCTGTACAGACGGGTACGCAAGGCACCACCGCGGACCTCGGCGAGGAGTCGACTTTCCAACGTGCTTTTACACCAGTGGATAGGAGCGATGTCGGTTTTGTAAGACGCGTAGAGGTGCATACTTGAATGTCGTCGCATGTCTGCCCTCCAGCGGTCTGCCTCGACAGTCTTTATCTGCCCTCTAACATTGGCTACCCAGTCTTTCTTTGTAGATGACTCGTCGGTAATTGAGAAGGCACCATACTTTGTCCCAAGTCGAACGACTCGACGCCTCCACATTGTGTCTACGTTTCTTAGATGTAGGTATGCGAAAATTCTCCTCGCCCAGCAGTCTCCATTCATATGTCGAAGTCGGGCATAATATTCAAGTTTGCTGCTGGCGTCACGTTCCTCAAAAGAGGACCATCCGAGATCTCCTTAAACAAGTTGATTGGCAACCCTGCTGTGGCATCTTAGTGCCGGGCGTCCAATCTCTCTTTGTCGTCTTTCAATGTATTCCCGGATCTCGCTGGGCGTACACGTAACACTATTGGCGGAAGTTAATCCTGGTACAGCGACCGCTTTCCAAAGTTCTTGAGTTACTAGATACCGGTCACAGCTCCAAAGACTTTTTCTACGCAGCATGTCCCATTTTCTTAGTGACGACGCCTTGAGATTTTCATTGTGTTCTGCCGATTTCATTGTGCCAGCTAGAGCCACTAAATAAGCTGCCCTTAAGTGCCACTAAATAAGCGTAGCTTATTTAGTGACACTAGTGCTAGCCAATGGGACCGAAGTGTAAAAGGTGCCGTTGGCTAGCTTTGCGCTTGGTTTTATTAAGGTACCGATTTGCATGGTTTCAAATCTGATGACGTCGGATCGCTTCATGAGACAATCAATGCTTTCGCATTAATAAAATACCGCAATATATCGAAGCGCCACCACACACAATTTACTGCGTTCATGAACAGGTCTGGAAGGCGATCCTATCGCCTTCTGTTGGTTTAGAATCACACAAAGCAAGGGTTGGGTTTCCCCATCAGGTGCAACCCCACCCGATGGCTTCCCAGATTTTTCGCGCCCTCTGCCAAGGTCTTTTAAAACGCTCGGCTGCAAAGCAGAAAAAGCGAGCCGAGTCAGTTCTCTGGATATCCGTATGCGGCGCTTAGAACCAAACCAGAAACTGAAACAGAATCGCCTCAAATCACGCTGTTAAGTGCGAGCACCTCGGCCTGAAGCTTACATTTTCATTAGTCTCATCATCAGAATAGAAAAAGGTAAGTCGGTCTCTGTTGAGGAGAAATAAACTTAATTTATTTCAGAAAAGACGTTGTTTTCGTTCTCAAGTAGGTTGCTTCCTTAGTTCAGGAAGCCACGGTCCTTCGCCGTCCGCTGGGCTCTGTCGACTAGCTCTATCATGTCGTCAGGGCCCGAGCTGGTCAACTGATCCTCCCACTGTTCTGGGGTTGGTCTTTAGGGGCGGTGCTGCTATGCTGCCCTGGCATTCCCACACCACATGGTATAGGCGGTTGGGCACCTTACATTTTTCGCACGCGTACTCGAAGCAGGTTGGGTGGTTCAGGTGTAAGAGTGTTTCATGCGAGAAAGTATTGTTCTGTAGCTGCCTCCATGAGATCGCCTCCCATTTTGTCAGGTTGTGGTGCAGAGAGGGGTAGGTTCTCCTTCCATGTTTGTAGTGCTCCCGGATTTCCGTACCTCTTCTGGGAATGCCTTCGTCTGTATATGGAGCGGCGTGAGCCGCCTCCATATGACCATATGACCGCGGTTCGGTTTGGTTCACGCCGCCACCGCGGCGTGAACCGAACCGAAGTTTTCAATACCATCTTGGAACTAAACCGAAACTGAACTGGAAAACAAATATAACGGTAACTAGTTCATAACGGTTCAAGGTAATTTTTGTTTCGCTAATATTACAAGCTACATGCACTTGATGATCAAAAATTGGCAGCTGTATTTTTATGTATTGATCAAGTCGTCGCATGCAAAATTGCAATGTACGAGAAATAGTGGGTTATCGTGGCGCTTTTGTAATAGCATTATGATTAATAATGAGTCGTCACGTGCCACATGTTAAAGTAACGTGATGGTGTCAAGACATGGGGTCAAGTAATGTCACTCCACGTGGCGCCCTGACATTACGTGATGTGGTCACATGACTCCCCGCGTCAAGTCGATTAAAATTTAAAACTTCACTAGATTTATTAGCGTTTTTGCCACTGTGACCTCACATGACATCACGACTTCGCATCGCAAATCACGTGACACCGAGACGTACACGAGCCATGTCACACAGGAGTGTCGTCCTCGCATTCTTCCCCAAGCTCCCCCTACCACCGTATTTTGTTTAATATTTCACAGTTTTTGGTTGCCAGACAAGAGCAATGCAGGATTACTGTGAACAAGTGATACGAATATAATTGTCGAATTAATAACCCCAACGGGAGGAAGGTCAAGAGTCCCTCAGGATTCGTATTGAACAACGAAAAAAAAAAACGAGGAGGTGGTTTTAAAAACATGGGCTGTATAGGTTCTTCGACCTCGCGTCTACGATGCAGACAGGAGAGCGTGGCTCCGAAAACTACTTTGTCTTCAAAAACACTTTTGCCAGAATGCGCGTGTACGCGCGTGGCACTAGAGGCTAGCCCCGTTCCTCAAGACGCTGTACCCCAAGCAAGAATATTTGTTTATCTCTAATACATGGCGTGCACTGATTAGCTTTTATCGGGGCGGCCTTTCTGCTGAGCGCGTATACCTTCTGCGGCATGCTTTTTGCACCACCAGATTTGATTTTCTCAGCAAGAGCAAATCTCATTTACCACAAGCATAGAGTGCGACGGCGTCACATACAAACTATGTTGAAAAGTTCAGTTTTCTGGTAAAATGCGATGTTCGTAAGCCTAGAAAAAGTAGATAGCTGAGTTGTAAACATGTGTACTATGCATATATAGGAGTCTTGCGATACTAGTGGCAAACTAATAAAATGTTGGAGCGCATGAATGATAAAGCACAGAGTTGTAACGTGAACATCCAAAACAAGTGCAAGTAAAATCTAATATAGCATTGGCCTCCCGAGACAGTATTTCGCTAAAGTTTCGAGCTCATGCAAGCTGGTACCCAAATCTAATTTATACTACAAATATAAGAGTCTTCGTACTTTGTGCTGTATCTGCGTAATTAGGAATAATATTGTGTGCATCTCTATATAATTATTTTTGGAGTAAGCCGTCGTGTATGGAATTATTTAGAATATCATTTATTATCTCTCTTTTTGCACATTTCGTAGATTTCCTCTCAGTTCTATCCTGTGAGCACATAATCCTTTTTGGCATACACCGTTTCGCGGTGTTTTACACTGTCAAACAAAGAATAAGAAAAAAAAACACGTTTCCACAGATCGGGCTAAGAGCTGGTGCATTTTCCGAGTATCGTGATCTCGTGTCACTGTGAAGCGGTTATGTTAACTTTATACAGACAAGTTTATTGATGACAACATAAATATATTCATTTACTGACTGAAGATTTGACAGCATACATCATAAGTAAATACACCCCCAAATTATCTGAAAGCTGCTCTGCGAATCTTTTCAGTGGCATTTATAATCAGCAGGCACATGTACCAGTAATTTCAAAGATAAAGAACCTTTAAAAACATTTTTTGATTTCGAAGTTCATTTAAATAAATGCGTGTTCCTGACACATAAACAACTTTTCAAACATATCGAAGTATGCTATTGCCTCTTTTATGTGATGAACATCAATTGTCGAAAATCAATTGCCATGTCGAGTAGAGCATCAAATACTTCTCTGTTTTATTTAACATAAATTCATTAATTAGCAAGGGAGACGCTTCTTCTTAGTTTGAATTAACCGGAATACTGTCAAGAAGAAACCTCAGCAGCTTGGCTATTGTCCTTTATCCCTGTATAAGAAAAAGTTAACTTGGGTAGCACCATTTTAAGCCAGCTTCGATCTGAGTACGCAGGTACGTATAGATTAGAGTGAACAATTTTGATCACTCTTTCTGCGTAATCCTTCGCCTAAAATCACTGTGAAATAGGAAAACAAGCGTTGCGATTGCCGCTCAGTGTTTCTATTAAAGGTAGGCTGAAAGTTCTTGTCCTAAAACTTTCGAGACATTTTAAAAATATGATTGCTTTTAGCTCAGTTGCGTCGTCATCATATATATTGTGCAACGTATTTTGTAAACTATATTTTACAATATGTACGGCGACGATGACCCTATTCAATGATTTTATGCTCTGTAACTAATATCTTAGTTCAAGAGCAGAACTATGATTAAACTTGTATGACCGCGACGCAACCTTGTACCGAACACGGGTATATAAAGCGACCTGTCTCACTTTGTGATAGAGTTTCGTCTCAGGTAAAATATATGTGACTGAGGTAAACAAATGATATTGAGTCGTATAAACACCGCATTTCGTATGTTAATCTTTTTTTTTTTATTGTTGCGTTGAAATAAACAACGTAGTTTCTCTTTTTCGTTACCTGAAAATAAAAGATGACTGTAGAAAGGGTAAGAAAACTGTATAGTTACTCATTTTACGGCGGAAATAGTGTCTGTGTAAACAACGCGGAAAATATATTATCAGTTTTGCGGTTCAAACCGGTTCGAACACGTTCGAATCGGTTCGAAGAGGTTCGAATCGGTTTGAACAGGTCTTTCAACCGTTATTCTTTTTTTCCCTGGAGCTGAACCGAAACCGAACCCAAACCGATATCGGGAAGTGATTTGCTCACTTTTCGGAGCGACGAACACGCACGTGCTGGATTGAGGAGATCGCACGCTTGGCTAAAGACTTGTAAATATTGGAGAGGTGTATACGCGGGATGAGGCTCGCTAGGGACGCTTCTGTTTTCCCCACTATGAGGAGTGCACGTGCTATCCACGCGGTTATGCTTTAATCTTTCCTAGCGCCAAGAAGCTTGGCATTGCATGGACTCGCACCAGCAGAGGAATTTGAAGTATCCTCACTCTGGTTTCTGAAAACGTCGACCAAGCGGTGATACCCAAGCATCTCGCCGCGAATAGCGGAAGATTATTCCGCAACTTCAAAGCATGTATTGAGCACGCGCCCGCTGGCCCCACTTTCCGCAGCGTACGATTTATTAAGACTCTCTGATAGAGAGATTTGGTAGATTGTTTTCAAAGGCCCGCTACCGATATGATCGCGCGCTTCAGAGAATGAATCGAAGTGGCGGCGCAAGCTCCCAAATAGCCTGGCCTGAAAACACTATCTACTAAAACATACTATTATCTCTGAGGCCATTCGCAACTCACTATAGGGGGCATTAACTGGACGCCATATTTGAGGGCGGTGTTTAGAGCGCATTCTCATAATCAGTTCTCATTCATAGCCTGCCAAGGCCGCCAATTTCGATGGTGCGCAATGCACGTTGCAAAAGAACCATGGAAGCTCGCCGTCAGCACGCGCTCAGCAGCCACGCACACAGTTATGGCCGCCAGTGGGACGCCATATATGAGGGCGGTGTTTACAGCGCATTTTCCAAACGAGCTCACATCAATAGCCTGGTAAGACCGGCAGTTTTGTTGGTGCGGAATGTACGTTGCGAAAGACCTGCGGAAGGTTGCCGTTAGCACGAGCTGAGCAGCAGCGAAGAGAGGTATGGCCGTTATTCACTGGCGGCCATAGCTGTGTGCGCGACTGCTGAGCGCGTGCTGGTGGCTAGCTTCCAGGGCTCTTTTGCAACGTGCATGCCACACCGTCCAAATGGCCGGTCTTAGCAGCCTGTTCATGGGGGCCCGTTCTAAGCATGCGCTCTAGACAGCACCCACAAATATGGCACCCAGTGAATACTCCTTATATTCAAAGCGCAAATGCCGTTTGGGAGAGGTCAGTTACTTTCATAGTCTCGCTTCTTTTATTTACTTTTTTTGTTGTTTTCCTGTCATAAATTTATTACTGTATATCTCAACTTACATGCCAGACTTAAGAAAGCCAAGTTTGATTATGATATGATATGAGTTTCTTTTTTTTTCAACTCTACTTTAGTGTCAAAGCTCTTTTAATTATTGTTTCAGCAGCATGTTAATTTTTCAGACTTGTATATACCTAGTTTTTGGTTTGGTCTTAACACTTTTTTTTTTTTTGCGTAGCATGGATCGATGAACGCGAGCTTTTCTTAACTTCTGCATTGTCAGCCAAAGCTTATAGACCAGAAAACGTCTGAATTGGTTTCATCTAGAGAGGATGCATTCTAAAAAAATAAACTCTAAGTTTGGCAGGATAAATGAGTCAACTTCTACTGCTGTTTTTATTCAAGAGAAATACAACTTGGAGAAATTTGATTTCTCCGACATGCCTCACAGGTCACACATTCCTCTTGGGCTTTTTTTTTTTTTTTTCTGAATTAATTTTGTTTTCACTTGAAATTAAACGATATTATTCCGCGAACTGAGTGGCGTCGCTCGGCGTCCGGAACAGAAAGTGTTTCTTTTTGCATGAGTTGTAATCCACGTTGCACCCTTGCTCAAAACAGCACGATGCGTCTTCTCCTTCGCCGTATTCGACATCTTTGTAAGTCTCTTGTCTCTTCGGAACTGCTAGCTGTCAGACAATATTGTCACGAATAAAAACAAACTTCATGAATAAAAGTTTAAAGGAAAGTTTAATGCGGCGAACTTGTGCCCAGAAACATAAAGAAACAAAGGTCGTACCTACATACTTTGGCAAGGACTGAAGGACGGCTTCTGTTACGTTTCCGGTGGTTCGACCACGGAACGGCTGCCGAAGGAACAGACAGACTCTCTCTCTGCTGGAAGAACGATCTGTCTTTATTATAAAAGCAAGCTCGCTTTTAAGGATCCTGTATCCAATCATAACGGACAAAAAGAAAGAAATGCAATATCGCGCCGCACCAACTAATCTTATCAGGAAGCGAAGCGTAGCATAGCACCGCAATTGTTACTTCTCGGCCAATGCAACCCAGCTCGGAGGTTGATCGACAGGCTGACGCCTCTTGAGTAACTGGAGACGTAGGAGCGGTCGAAGCATCCAAAATGGCGAGAGCCGATTTGCGGTGGTTTCACCTCGACGTAGTCCGTGCTCCCTGGATGAGTAGGAAACAGGCATATAGCACGCTGCAGGCCTTGGTATAGACGACGACTTTCCAGAAGTACGCTTGCGGGTCTTGGCAAGTGACCAGGCTAGAAGGCCACAGTCGCCAGGTCTTGGAACGGTCGCTCAGGCCAGGGTGCTGAAGTGCGGACGCCGCTCTCTTCTCGGGCAAGGGTGCTGAAGCGCAAGGCGCCGCTGTGCTTTCGAAGCTTCGAAGAGGCAGGACTGAAGCTGAACGAAGACGGCAGCCGGAAAGGCCCCAGATATTCTGGCAGTCCGCAGCTCGGGCAGGATAGCAGCAAGCCGAAGAGCTGAAGGGACTTGGTAGACGAGCGGCAGAAACGACATCGGAAGCAATCCGGCGCCACAACTCAACAAGGGCGGACCCCTCGAAATCATTAGGAGCGGAATAATCCAACGCACTTTCTCGACAATTTTAAGTGCAGTCATAAGCCTCAACATCGCAAAATCCCGAATTAAAATTAGCACAAAAAAAATTCTGTGGGGACTTCCCCGCAGAATTAGAGGAACACTAAGGAATGCGGCTCAGGCGATCGGCATTGGCATAATTTTTGCCCTTCTTGTGCCGCACCGTGAGTAAATTGTTGGAGTGCCAGGCTCCACCTCATTAAACGACCGTTTTCGTTCGTCAACTGATTACGCAACACGAGAGGGCAGTGGTCAGTCTCGAAAATAAATGAAGATCCTTTGAGGTATACGGGAGTTTTTCGATAGCCCATACCATGCAAGCACACTCTTCTTCTACTGTACTGTATGCCTGTTCGCGTGTTGTTAGTCTTCTGTTGCCGTATACAACAGGATGTTCCTCGTCCTTCTCGTTTACCTGACTGAGGATAACGCCCAAACCACGGTTGCTCGCGTCGCACTGCACTATGAAGGTGCGCGTGTAGTCTGGTGAAGCCAGCACAGGGTCGCTTCCTAAAATCTCCTTGATCCAGAGAAAGGCGTTTTTACGTTCCTCGGTCCAGCGCACGACATTTGGCTCTGCGTTGCGAAGAGCGTATGTGAGTGGGCCAGCGATATGCGCAAAATTAGGAATGTAATTTCGGTAATAATCGGCTAAACCGATGAAGGAACGCATGTCCGTCTTTGTTCTCGGCAAAGGGAAATTCTTTATGGCCACACTCTTAAAAAAAAGCAGTAGTACTTCGTCCTTTTTGGGGACTAAATCGATGTCACTGAGAGTGATCCCCCAAAAACGGCAAAACCCCGGTTTAGTCCCTCCCTTTTCTTTTAGTCCCTTTCCATTGATCCCTTGAGGCCAAAGTTTTGAACCGTTAAAAGGAGAGCTTTTGATCCCTACAGCAGGGCATCAGGGACTAAGTTTAACTCTTCAGGGATTATTTATGGTCCCTTGAGCGCCGTCGTGTTTATAATTGGGGGAGTAACTTTGATTTCTTTGAGGATCAACAATGGTGATTGGGGGACTACCTTTTTTTTATTGGGAACTAAATTTCGTCCCTTTGGGGACTAATTTTGGCACTTAAAGGGACAATATTTATAGTGACGGGGGTGTAACTTTCGGCCCTTTGAGGATCAATTTTGACCCTTTTAGGGATGAATTTTGCAGTACTTAGGGTATAAATTTCGTCCCTTTGAGGATCAATTTTGACCCTTTTAGGGATTAATGTTATAGTAATGAGAGAGTAATTTTCGTCCTTTTGTGGACGAATTTTGACACTTTTAGAGCCTAAATTACTATTAATGAGACCCTTCAGCTGTGAACAGGAGTGAAAGGTTTGCGGCATTGAACAGCTTCCTTTTCAGAAAAGGCAGATTGTGCAACTTGTTTGAAAAGGTATATCTTCTGAAAAGTCGCACAAAGTGTCTTTTCAGAGCAGGGAGGTATTCAATACCGCAGACCTTTCACTCCCATTCACAGCTAAATATTGCAGTACATATGAAAAGTCGCACACCTTTATTTGGAAAAAGCAAGCCTTTGTTGTTAAAGAAGCTGCGAAGACTGGATATGCGGACAACACTCGTAGAACTTTCAGGCAGGCTTTTTACAGCTAACATCAGCATTTTACGAAACACGTTGCACCAGCAATCTGTAGAAAAAAAAACTAGCACTTTCATTGTGGAAATATATTTATTCTAGAACTACACAACACTGAAAATGAAAACAATTGCAATCACAAGAAAGTATACAAGAAAATACTGCCATCTTGGCGCTGAAGAACTTGCCGAAATTTTACATGACTAGCATATATATAGGAATCTACAATGGTTCTTAATGCTGCGGATCGAGCCCGAAAAATTGGTGCCTGCACATTAAAAGTTAAAGCATTCGCTGAATGGGCATGTTACCTGTTGAAATTGTAAGGAATTTCGCCTCCTTCCTGAGAAAAATTAGACGAACTTGCCAGGGCCTACGGTGGACATGCTTGCAGCGTTAGCAATGCTTGTAAACTGCGACGTCATTTTGTTCTAAGCACGGGAAGCCGAATGCGATCTCATCTGCTCGTTGTGCCTACCGGGAGTTACAACCATCGCTAACTCCATCATCTGCAGACATGACTGCTATTGACACTGGCCAGTTTGTTGGCCTTATTTTTCATGTGAAGGGAGCTAAGCTTTGAATATTCTGCAAGAAAAATTCACATTCGGTTAAATCTTAATTGAGCTTTCTACATGGAAGATCTAATTGTTCTGGCTCGTTTCACAGCACTAAAACATATTGTAGACACCCTAATATCAATTCAAGAATAAGAAACCTTGTAGAGAAAAAAAGACTACCAAGAGACAGCTCTCTTCAATGTCGTTTGTTCCCTTCTATATTGAAAATTACTATAAAAAATCAAACACCCTAGTAAAATAGCTCCCAATCATAAAATGTGAGGCAGTAAAATTACTAGTATATTTATAAATTAAAATAAGAAAAAAAAAACCTGGGAAGGGTTTTTGGCCTGTAGGAACATATCTGCTCAAGAAATTACTAGTATATAAGATGACTCAAGTCCCCAGGCTCGACCTAAAATTTGACGCCTGTACGTAGCGATCAAAATTTTTCGTCAAAGGTGCATTTCACAGGTCGGTTTTTTTTTAATTACAAAGCGTAGCTCTTTTTCTGTAAATAACAGGGCGAATAAACTTGCCAAGGTCTACGACGTGAAGGCGACGATTTTTACGGTCCATTTTTGATCGAGCCCGGTGACTTGGGTCACCTTATATTTATAAATTAAAAAAAAAAAAAAAAAAAAACAGAACAAAAAATTTGGCATGGGTTTTAGACCTTCAGGAATACATGTGCTCAAGAAAGTAACAATGATGGTCAATTAAATGCGAACGCATTCCTTCGATGCATTAAAAAAGCCCAGAACAACATTCTTTTAACAACATCTGTGGAAAAAAACTTTTTTTTTTTAATTTAGGCTGGTCAGCAGCCTTGTGCCCATGCAGCCCAGCTTTGAATGTTTGAGACCTACAAGTCTCTCAAAACAAACAAATGTGCGAAAATATTTAACGAGGTACTGAAGGTCGAAAACCCATGCCAGGCAGAAACAAAGTGCCACAGCTTCCAGAGGGCCCTCTGTCTCATAAGCCTGATTTACAAAAATCACACTGCAGCGCTCTGTCGAGGTCCTGGGACACACTTCGATGGAATAGACTGCGGGGCATGTCTGAAACAAAGGTTGGGAATTAAAACAAATCATAAAATCGAAAGCTTTCTAACAAAAAGAGAGGCCTTCCCTTAGAGCAGATACAAGTAACTGATGATAAGCAGATGCAGGTAACTGATGATAGACTAGCTGAAACAGGTTCAGGACATACTCCCTAAACCTAACACCCCAAACCAGTTACCCTAATATTGTTCTTGGCAAATCAAAGCTAAATTGGTCATTGGAGCAGCTGGAATATCTTCTCCAGGCTAGGTCATCATCGGGTACCCAAACTTTACCACGTTGTTCGACTGGTGAGCCAAGGAGTAGCACAAACAACGCAAAAGATGGACCATCTCCGGTCAACAGTAAGTTTCGGGAGCACTGCGATATCTAAAACTCCTAGATGCGGTTGATGTATGTGCAAAGGCTCTTAACACAGATGCATCTAATGCCTTGCATTAAAGCCAGAAAGGTATTTTGTTTCTAACAAAAAATTCAGCCTTCAGGCTCAAAATACAAACGTGAGATTGTCATTTAAAGATATTGTTGATCATATTCAGCCTATTTCTGAACACGATGGGTATATTTCAAATTTTGTCAAGTATCCTTTTAAAATATTTTCATACCACATAGCACAGACACTTCAGAATTTTTTTGTCCAACCACCTTCTACACTATACTCTGTATCATCTTAGTCAGGGCGCAGCGGATGCTGCGAGCCATCAAAGCAAATTCAAAGCCGTGCTAGTGTTATGTGTCCTTAGAGAGCGGGCGCGGCGACATGTGTTATGTGCTATGTACAAAGAGCACGATTAAATGGGATTGCTCTTAGCATCTGCTGCATCCGGGCATAGGGTGAAACAGTAATACCATGCAGTCAAATCCTACCAGGTGAGAAATAAGGACCTGATTTTGTTTCCTCATATGCACACAGTTAATAACAGATTAATCACCCATGCTAGTAGATTGTTTTTTAAACTAATCCATTCAATTGTGCTCAGTGCCAAGTGTCACGGCAATTCAACACAAAATATGAAGGCTGTATTTAAGCATCACATCAGTAATGCAAATTTATATTTCTTTTTAAATGCAGTCATTCACCTATTTTTTTTAATGTTACTCATCACCAGACGGTCACTCACAATTCAAAATTAATGTACAGAAGCATTTGGAATTTCAGATGCCGTACAGCTCACTGTTAGATATCTCAAATTTAGTTTACATAGTTTGCACCCACCTATCACATGAACTGAGTCGGCACCAATTCGGTTGCAATAGAAAGCTAGCTGGACTTGGACTTCCGCTAACAGTCAATGAAGGCTAAATTCTAAAGCAGGTATACCTTGTTTCTCCGATTCTTTAACATCATCCATACTTTCAACAGTCTGGTAGAAATTGTCCTTTTTTGTCTTGCCCTCTGTCAGTTCAAGGACGGTCGCCAGGTTTTCTGAGGCAATTTAAAAAGAGCTTTGCTCGGCATCGATGCTTGTGATGCGATGAAACTCAGCAGAAATCTGAAATAAAAATAGCAGATCTTTAGTGAGCCAATAAATCGTAAACTACCCTGTAGAAAAGCAGGAGATAAGAAAAAAAGATTCCAAATTTATTATGAGAAAGAGAATCGTAATTGCAAAGATGTCAGTGGGATAATAAAAGACTCGTGGTGCTTGCTTTTGCCATGGAGGAAATGCCAGTTAATAAGGCTATGGTGTTATCAGTTTTCTGAAAGTAATTCGTTCCAAGCACATCTCATTATGCTTGTGATCACATTTAGTTTTGCCCGTGCTTTGAGAAATTTTGTTAATACTTACTTTAGAATAAACAAAGGAATAAAACAAGTATGAGGTACCCCAATTTTTTACATAAGCCAACTAATTCAGAATGCGCAGTGTTTTTGGTTGGCCAGTTTCGATCAGATGCATCTCAGCTGCACCGAATCTCGCTCAGCAGGAGAAACCTCCCTTATAATGCTGCTATAAAAAAGGCAAGCAAGAACTGGCCTATGAGGAGAAATTTTTTTTAAAGGCATGGTGAACTTGAATAATTCCCACTGAATTGAGCAACAGGGCAAGGACAGTGTGCTTGCTCTTTTGAAAACTTCCAACAGGTTGGCAGGGCAGTGCCATTTTAAACCTTGTTATCACATTGGGTATGCTCTGAGATCCAGCCAGCTGTCTCGATCATAAAACTGGTGACCATGCTTTCTGCACATACTCATGTGCATGAGGGCAGGGTCAGGTAATGAAATACTTGTCCAGAGAGCCCGTAGTTTCTGCCAACCCGTAAGCTGAGCCCTTGGAAGGAAATTAATAGCAAAAGACGGACAACGGCTTCATTTACTGCAAATGTGCTGAAAAAGAAAGTGTAATACAACAAAGGGTAAAGTGCACCTTTTTTATATCTTCTGCATCATGAAGCCTCACAATGATATCGCAGAACAGGGCCGGTCTTGGTTTTCCCTCAGTCACCATGAGAACAGTTGGCAGGTTTTCTGAGGCAACATCCATAAATCGCTCCTTTGCCTTGGCGCCAGTACTAATACAAAAAGACAGTGCAAAGATCTGCAAGAAAAATTATTTTCACACCTTCAGTCTACTTGAAGATATTTGTAAACTGCTATTTAAAAAAAGAAAAAAACGAAAAACAATCATGACTTATTAGTTGTAACAAAATCGTAATTGATGTAAGTGGGATAAAAAAGGAGACCCATCATGGTACCAGATTTCATCATGACAGGACTAACGGCGCATTTATGCCAGGACTGGAGCCGCAACCGCAAAGCAGATCTGTGCGTTGGGGAACATTTTCCCCAACCGCGTCACCGAGCCAATCATATCTCCCTGCAGGAGCTTCCATTCGCTAGCAGAGCGAATGCACCATAATGGGGGTGGTCGTGGTCTTATCAGGGAACTTACTGCTCCTAAAGGCCTGAGCAATATCGTTAGTAAGCAACATATTACCTGGTCTGTGAGCTTTAGGCCTGGATAGTCGTCTACGATGTTGAAGATTGTAGGGTGTATGCTGATGTACCCTCCTTGCCCAAATGTCCTCTTCATGGCATCTTTCACCATCTCCATATACGTAGTCGCACCCTTCCTTTCTCTTCTCATTGCGTCCATGTGGCCGGCTATGAAAGTTCAATCTTCAGTCGTGGGCGAGGATGCTTGCAGCTTCCTAAAATTAGAAGGAACGAAGTAAACCAATCTTGAACATAGTAAAAACACTCAGAGATTTCGAAAAAGAAAGTACAGGCAGACACAGTCTTAATTAACTAGCACCAGCTTGTTTTCGCCCTGAACATCTCTTCATAAATCAACCCTTTTCCATATGTCTGTTCTCCACCTGTGGTCGAATTTTTTTGCTACATCAAAAGTATTTTTTCTAATAACATTCAAGAGACAAAGAAGCCTACAAGGCCGAAATCAATAGTTTAAGAAGCTGAATAATCAGAGATTACTCAGTTAGTTCAATGCCTCCTAGATCGAAGGGCCTTAGTGTTGCTGGATCCTAACCCCTCTCATAGGTCATCGCAAGGCAGACTGGAAAAAGTGCTGCATTTGCATTCAGCTGGAACACGTATTCTCACCAACTGAACACGAGTTCTAGGCCAATGCTAACATGGCACTGTCCACTATATACCCTGCACTGAAATATGATAATCGAGAAAGAAAATTAAGGGCTAAGGTATTGGTATTTAGGAGGTGCTACGCCAACTCAAAATTAAAGTGCTCTTTAAATGGAGCTATAGCAACATTTTGTGTCGGGATAACAACTGTTCATGGCATGTGCAAATTTATTTTTACATGACTTGTTTTTATTTTTTATTGCGGCTACTTCTGTTCCAAAATGACGATGTTATGTGGTAATACCCTATGCTATATGTAAGATACTGTCATAAAGCATAGAGTCTGTCATAACGAGAATTTATTTATGCGAAATTGAATGACAGTCAAGACGAGAAATTGCACCCTAAAGGACCCCTGAAAAAAAATTCTTTTAAACAGTTTGTAAGGGATACAAGTGCCAAAAAAATAAAGTTTGCGCAAAAACAATTTTTAGCAATATTGACGGCGCGAGATTAATTTTCTATTAATTCCATGACGTCACGGAATGGTAATACGCAATTTCCCCCCGAATACGATTGGCATACCATTTCTCCACCTCAACGCGATGGCCAAGGCAATCCACCTCTCCTCCCCGCACCCGAGAGAAAACAAGTGGAAAGGACGTGATTACCGACTAAATCGCGTCTCGCGCAATAACTAACTATTTTAGCTGTGACCTTTGACATGTTGTTTTTCTTTGTTGCATATTCAATATTGTTCACTTGTTACTATATTACTATCTTGATTTTATGTATGTGCCTCTCACCCTCTGTAATGGCTTCGGGCTCTGCGGGTACTTTCAAGAAATAAATAAAAAAATAAATGAATAAATAAATAAATATTGCTCTAAATTTTTTTTTTTTTTTTGTTTATTCGCGTAAAATTTATGTTTTGACACGCGTGTCCTAACCAGACTGTTTGAAAATGCTCAGAGTCCAAAGCAATGAAAATGCTCAGAGCCCAAAGGAAACACAGCTATCAATAACAAGCATAAAAAAAAAAAAGAAAACTTTTGAACGAAGATTACAAGAGCAGCTTTGAAGAATACAAAACACATTTCGAAGCCACGAGCACAAGTTACACACAGCGAAAGCAAACTCCGAAGTGAAGATCTCAAAAGCAGAAGTATTACAAGACAAAACACCTCCACGATGGGCTCTATAAACAAGTGCATCATTACAGCGTTCAAGTTCAATTCCAATTTGGTGATTCCCGACCATGGTTGAAACTATAAACCCTGCCGCAGAGCCGGCCAGCATCGGCCGAAACATATAGGCCGAAAGACACTCGGAAACCCGCAGAGAAAGTAAAAACATAAAATAATGCTTCACTAAACGCGCGCGCGCACGACTTCGCGGCACCGCTCAATTTCGTCGATACGTGCTTGTACAACGTTTCGTCGACTTCGTTTTGTTTTTTTGTTTTTTCACCACGGAATTGCATTATTGGTTTAACTTCGTTCGCCGCAAGCCTACCTCAACTAAAGCAGACTTGCCCAGGCGACTCTGATACGCCACAAATGAATTGGCGATCGCCGCTTTCAAACCGTCCGCACTATGCGCTGAAACCCTTCGCTCCGCTCGGGGACACTTTAATATTGATCGAGAACATGTTTATTTCCGCATACCGGATACGACCATACCTTTCGCCTAAAAGCGCGAAACTTTACTCTCGAGGCGCGAATTCGCACCAGGCCTCATGCGAACCGCAACGGCTTTGTCAAGCTCGCATCGCCTTGGTCGCCGACCGAGGCGATATATGCAGAAAGACGCTTCCGATGATGCGCCGCAAGGTTGGTCGATGAAACGAACACGGGTACTTTTCGATGAACCTAAGTGGCATTGAAACGCAGCTGCGTCGACGAAACCATCTGCCGGTGTGACATCGTTTGTTTGATGAACTGATTGCCGCTGGGTCTAGTTTTGAAGTGCTAGGCCTCGTTTGCACGCTAACATGGACGAGTACGCGCCCTACCGCGTCAGAGAGCGAGCGCCTATCGTACAGGGTAACCCTGCGACTTTATGAAGTACGTTCTGAAATGACTATAACATTTCTGCTGCTCAACAAGTAGCCAAAGCAATCAAAACTCACCGTTCAATCGGTCGCCACTCCGATTGCATCCGACGAGGCTTCCACCGCACCGGCACCGGTCAACTGGGTCAACCGTCACCTCCAGTTCAAACTCGGGCGCGCGCGCGGCAGTCGGAGAGTAGGTAGCCTCGTCTCCGGCGCCTCTGTGTCGCTCGGATTCCGTTCTCATGTTTTTCGCGGCCGGAAACATTCACCAAATATGCGCGCGTAGTCACAATTTCTAAATCCCGGGGCCAAAATCTTGTTTTGCCAAGGCTTCTTTCCAAAATAGCTACTCGAGTGATGCTTCGTCCACTTCATCGAAGGCTTGCGGCAGCCATTATTGACGAGGGGTCTAAAGTATTCGTTAGGGGATCAACTCCAGCGGGAGCAACGAAATGCCCGCGGGACGAACTGCTCGAGTTACCGCTTCTGGATAGGGGGCGCTAGGGTCGCGGGGATGAAAGATGGCGATTGGTCTCTTTGCGCACCCTTTTTTTTAAGAGTGCATAACCTTCATTTCGGACGGGCGTCGCTTCCCTTGGCCCACAACGTGGCCCAGATACTGAACTTCAGCCTTGGCGAGACGACATTTGGCCATTTTCAGAGTTAAACCTGCTTTCTGTATTCTAGCGAATACTTCCCGTAGGTGCTGCAAGTGCTGCTCACGGGTACTGGAAAAAATAGATACGTCATCGAGGTAGGGAACTGCGAAAGACTCGGCACCCTTGAGCACTTCGCTCATTAGCTTGGAAAAAACAGAGGGCGCGCTCTGAAGTCCAAAAGAAAGGACAAGCGGGCGGAACGTTCCGAGAGGGGTAATGAAAGCTGCCGGCCTACTAGCGTACTCCGTGAGAGGCACTTGCCAGTAGCCCTGCACGAGGTCTCGTGTTGACACGTACGGCGCCGCCGAAACCTTTTCAAGGAGTGCCTCAACATTCGGGATGGGAAACACTTTTTCTTGGTTATCGCGTTGAGTTTGCGGTAGTCAATGCATGGCCGCGGTTCTTTACCGGCGCTCTCGATAATGAACATCGGAGAGATGTAATCACAATCTCCAGGCTCAATTAAACCCAAGTCCAGCATGCTTTGGACGGATTCATTCAACAGCTTTTCCTGCACGGCATGTTAATCCTGCTCCTCACGTGACTGAATTCGGCGAATAGCGGCGCCGCGCGTTCGAGGCGCGCAGCGCGCTCAAAAGCAGGGGTGCGTACTGTCGGACCGCGTGCAACGTCTACCTTCCTGCACGGCGTTTGATCCGGATCCTCACGTGATCGGATCTCGGCGAATAGCGGCGCGGCGGCACGTGGAAAACAGACTTGCAACTCTGGCTCCCGTAGGGAGCCTATACAAGAACACGTATCACCGGCTTATCTTATTAGATCACTAATTAAGCCATGCGGGGAAATATAGTTGCTGTTCTTTCCGAGTCTCTGCGTCCGAAATGAAGCGTTTCAGCAAGCTTCCTTACAGTATACGCCCACCAAGAGAATAGACTTTTCGTCAACACATTGTGCAGGCGGGAGGGGAACAATCTGCAGGGGAGAAGCCCCTCATCGGCATCGACGCGGTCACGTAGTCTTTAAACCAATCCAAGAATAAAGATAAGTAAATACATACGGGCAGCACACACAGTGCGAGACAAGAAAATACTAGTACTCGCATTCAAAAATTTGCTGTTGCGTTTCGATTTGCCGGTAAAGGCGTCACATGCAGAACTTCACTTTATGAGGGACGCAGCGGACGCTTACTACTGTCTCGGCCTTCCACGGGCTCCACGCCGTGTCTAGCAGAGTCACTTTATCCTTTTGTAGCATTTGTGGTTTCTTGTTCAAGTTCAAGTTGATTGCACTCAAGGACATTCCTAGGAATGTATTACATGAGGGGAACTGCGAAAGAACAGGAAGTCTGAAACACTTTTGCAATATAGTTAGAAATCTTCACAAATATACATAAGCAAACTTTAGACAGGCGGAACAAAGTTAAGCATAGTCAATGGTGATTTTAGTAAGAGCAATTTAACGAGCCAAACAGAGAATAGACGGAAATCAGGAAAATGGAGTTGAGAATTTTGCGCAAAATACAGATGCTTTTGAGACACTTTTAACGTGTATAGCAATATTCGAACGTGCATATGAATTATTTTAAACAGGCGAAAAAATACTAGGCATTCAGTAATGGTGAGGCTGCAGGCTAGCTAATGAATATTGAGCATTTTGCTAAATCCGAGAAATTGGTAGCCATAACGAGCTAAATAGGGAATATAAGGAAATCACAGAAGTGCAGTTCATTATTGTTCTTGTTTTCGACGTTTATACAGCGGGTGAAGTCTTCTCGAAGCGTCTCGAAGTCCTCCCCTCTGTCCCCTTGCTATTTTTTTTTTTTTACGGTTTTTATGTGCGGCCACTGGAGTTTGCGGCGCAAGTGTTCGGCAGCTTGCCAACTCTTTTCGACTTTGACTTGCCGTGGTACGCTTCATTTCTCAAGGCAAAGCCAAAGTAAACTTCATCAAGAATGCAATCAAGCATTAATAAACGCCTCGGACACTCCATCGCATCATTTCCTGCGCACCAGGTGCAGGCGTAAAACTTCCTAACTTCCAGGAGTGAGCGCAGCCAGTTTTAACGCAACCTCCCATTCGAAACAGAAAAAAAAAAAAAAAACTAGTTCGTTAGCTATTCAAAGTTTGGGGGCTCAATCAAATCAAGAGAAATCAGAGTACATTGCCGCGATTATTCGCGCACGCTTGTATAGTTTTTGTGCAGGGCCCCCAACACATACACAGATACAAAAACAAACACACCGTGTCCTCGTAAGCGCGTAGAAGCACTAGTACCAAGACGCCCCGCGGCTAACTTCCACCGCTACAATCTGCGATCCAAACTCCCGATCGCAAACAAAGTTAGCCGGCAGTCTTGAACGCCGTAACTTGGCAAACTGCCGAGGCTGCGGTTCCAGTGAGCCAATCAGCACGTCAGAAGGGAACACGTGACTACAGTCTGTCTCCCTACTTGCGCGCAGTGTTGTCCAAGCCACGGACGGGAGATAGAGATAGCAAAACAGGTTTTGTACTAATTTTGAGCGGCAGGCTAATATCTGAGGGACACGAAGGCGACATCTGGGATGCACCAAAAAAAAAAAGGGGGATAGAGTAAAAAGGGGCGTTCCTCCTTTCCCTCTTTTCCAACTGCTCGGGCGACCCTCTCGCCCCTGTACCTTCGTTATGGCTGTCACGTGCTTCGCCTCCTTCGCTCTTATCGGCCCAAAGGGGGCGACAGCGTTCGCTCTTCGCCATGTGAAGCCGACACGAAGGACGCAGATCATACTCGAACTGCAAACGGCGATGCGCCGTTTTTCTTCGACTGTGTCTAAATTGGGTTCGTTCGCTTCGAAATTATAATCGCAATAAGCGTACGCCTCTTCTTTTGCCGTGCTCGATCGCGTCTTCCTCCGTAACTCGGCGATCGTGGAGTTGGGAAGCATCGGCCGTCGCTTGCGCCGATACTCGCATAATCCCATTATAAAGACGCGCTCGCGCGTGTGCTCGTTTCGTACGAGCCATCGCAGATTGCGGTCCAACGGATCGCGGATAAAACGGAAAGGGGAGGCCTCGGATTCGAGGGAAATTTGTCGCCGGAAACCGCGTCTAGAGCCCCAATTAAAGCTTGGAAAAGAAGATTTGGAGGGATAGAACGGGGAGGCGTATAATAAATAAATAACACGATTAAACGCATCTTTGAAACCGGGGTTTAAATGCGACTAATTCAATTTAGTTGCTGATAAGACCGTATCGTGCTGTCTGAAAATTTTGGGACTTGCGTATAACTGTTCATAAACTCAAAGATTCCTGAAACTCTCAATTAATATTTAAAAATAAAACGCTCGGATAAACACTAAAATCGAAGCTATAGACTATGTACTGTCGAGGCAATAATGTAACTCTACGTTAGCTCCCTAGCTTGACAGTACGTAATCCAAATTTCACCGTTTGTTTCCTGCATGAATTAACAGTCAACGAACTAAGTAATTACAATGAGACTTAAAGTTCTCATGGCGGACAAGTTGAGGGAACTAGGTCCGCGGACTAAAGAAATGTGCGTATCACAGGATCTTGACGTCATTACGGAAAAATCCGCATGTCCGCGGTTAGTTCGCAAACCGTGGACCGAAAGAAAGACTGCGAGTCCGAGCTCGAAGCTTTGGTTGCTGCTTTCGCTGCATGTGCTACAAAACAATATCAGCACCTCTCAAAGTTGTGAGTCTTGTGACCTTGTGCCCATAGTCTTCGCTCCACTCAGAGATAAAAAAGAACCACCAGGCAGTGCACGTGACGCTGGATTTAGCGTCCGGCCGATCTGCCAGTGAAGAAGACAAAGATCAAGAACTCCAGCGAAGAAAAAACGTTTACCTAATTCTACTTGTGGGAGAGTTTCTTCAACTGCAATGCCTCCAATACGATCAGTACCAAAATAACAACATAAAATACCGTCTCTGGCGAAGAAATGCAGTGGCTGCTTGTGCCGGTATGGGCCTTACATGGCACGTGATATCATTGAACGCTGTCTGATTAATCTGAACGGCGCAGTTCTATTTGCCCGGTTATATTGGTTGTATATTTCAGAAAAAAAATATGAAACATTGTTTGGAAAAAAGTAAGCGACGTATATTTAGGTTACAACAGGAAGAGGCAAACAAAAATGAAAGCCGTTTACAATTCCCTGTAACGTCGGAGTAGAGCGCAGCTCTTGAGGAGAAGGGTGGACGCGTAGGTGACTCCACGTGACCTCGGGGGGGCGGGGGGGGGGGGGGGTAACGTCAGGGTGGTTACGTGACCTCGGGGGGAAAGGGGTCACGAGACCTGGGGAGTCACGTGACCTTAGGGGGTCACGTGACTTTAGGGGGTCACATGACCTCAGGGCGGGTCACGTGACCTCAGGGCGGGTCACGTGATCTCAGGGGGGTCATGTGACCTCAAGGGGGGTCACATGACCTCGGGGGGGGGGGGCACGTCACCTGAGGGGGGGACCCTGACCTTGGGGGGGTCACGTGACCTCGCGGTTACGCCGACGCCGCTCCAGCCGAAAACGGGCTCTTAAGAGCTGCGCTCTAAGATATGGCCAAGTTGCTAAGGACGAGTACGGTATGCGGAGGTTCCACCGCAGCCTCCGATTCATAGGGTGCAACAGAAATCTACCGAGAAGGATCCTCACGACTTGAGTAACCCAAAGGCGATTTGAGGACCCCAAGTTTAAGGTTTACGAGTGTTCGCGCTAACTTTTAATTGATGGCACCTGTTAGCTCGGGTGCAGAACTAGACTGGCGATGTCTAGCATAGTTGCAGCTTTTGCACTGCACCGCTGGCTTTGAACCCGACCATGGCGACGCTTTGCATGTTTCAGGATTTGTTCGCTCGGGTATGTCACGTTTTATTGAAATGTGAAGTAGACGCCGAGTGAAGCTGCCAACGCTGGTAATTGTCAGCCACGTCTCGCA
Organism: Ixodes scapularis; assembly: GCF_016920785.2. Classification (NCBI taxonomy): domain Eukaryota; kingdom Metazoa; phylum Arthropoda; class Arachnida; order Ixodida; family Ixodidae; genus Ixodes; species Ixodes scapularis. The sequence goes on along the minus strand of NW_024609880.1, from coordinate 32,108,184 downwards.
CCGGCGCCACGATCCATCAAGGTACGTAGATAGGTAGGAACGTTTATTTCACTTTTTTGTATTAAGAAATGCTGCGGTGAAAGGGTTTAGGCTACAGCAGCGGGAGATAGAGGGCCTCCAGTTGGCCCGGTTGGTGCGACGGCGTCAGAGGATAGATGTACGGTAGGTTCAGGGTTGGTGTTTTGTCTGGGCTCAGTGGTGGAGAGCTGAATGCCTTGAAGCCGCGTGCCCACAGGGGGATCTGCAGGGTCCTGGATGTACGCGAGCAGGGATCGCCAGAGTTCGATAGCGGTCACTTTGGGGAAGGTGGGGTCCGGGCAGGCCCAGGCATGCAGCGAGGTAGGCCTGAAACTCTGCTGGATGGTAGACCAGGTGCGGGTTCGGGGCTTCAAGTATAGAGGGCAGTCCCAGAGCAGGTGCTCCAGATCACCGTTTTTATGGCACAATGCGCATGTACAGGAAGGTTTTATGGTAGCAGCACCACTGCTTTTTTCGCGGTGGCTGCTGCTGTGCTGACGGAACCGCTGTAGCAGGTAAGGGGGGGGGGGGGGGGGGGGGGATGGTCCCGGTCTGAATTTGGCGGAGCGTGACAAGCTACCGGCGAGTGAAGAGGTGAGAAGGAGGGAAGGGTGTAAGGAGGGGATTGGCGGTATCCAAGAGGTGGGCTCTGCGGTAGTGCCGTGCCTTGAATATCTCTTCCGCTGGATCGGGTGGTAGTGCACGGGATTCCACTTGTTCTCGAGGAAGGCACACTGTAGCTTCGTATCTTGCTCTGGCCTGCACGGATAGTAAGAGCGCGCGTGCGAGGCGGTGAGCTTTTTCGTTGCCGGTTATCCTGGAGTGTCCGCGTACCCAGTGTATAATGAGGTCGTGCCCGAGAGCCCGTAATTGTTGCACGGAGAGTCTCAGCTGCTCAACAGCAACGGCAGTGTGCCGAACATCCGCACAAGCCCGATGTGCACCTTGAGAATCCGTCAAGAGGCGACACATTTAGAAGGAGAATGTACAAGCATAAAGGTTACCTTGGGAAATATAAAAGCCTAAAGATGAGAGCCGGAAACGCATTTACCAGCTGGTTTGATGGAATAACTCACGGAAAGGGTTGTTATAGCAATAACTGAGGGAAATTGGCTAATGATAGTTATGAAAAACGGCAATACCTCATGAATTTCCGTTTACTTTAAACCAATCCTGAAAACGGAGTTGGGTTTATTGTGGCTGATACGACAGCATCCTGAATTGACACGCCTCACACACATCGTACACAGCAACAGGCCTGAGTGCGGAACCATCAGGCTTGCCTGGGAAGTGCCCAAATGGAAAGAAAACTTGAATCAAATACTCAAGTTATGTTTAAGGGGAGATGTCCCTGGTCCGCACATAACGCCGCCTTGTCTCATACTTGATCTAGAGTATATACTGAGCTGACTCCCAATGACGAAGGGTGGCCGGTAAGGCACAACTCACCGAGTTGTCAAGCGTGGTTCTATGCCGTGGAACGGCCCGGTGATTCCGACTTGGGATATCAATCGTCAATAAATTCGATCAAGAAGACGTCTCGTCGAGGTGGCAGTACAGCAAAATCTCTCGCGCTCCCCGGGCGCTGCCCCTTTTATTAATCTTTCAACAATGTAAATGCGGTGCAACCAATCACGACATCCTGGCTGTCGTGCAGACGGCACGTGGCAGAGAGCGATGGCGTTCATCTGTCAGCGTTGCATTCCATGACAATCATTGCCCATAGCTGCCAAAGGTGGAGCTAGCTTACACACAACATTTCTCCTTCCCATAAAATGAGAACACAAACAGAAGTGCAACAATGCTCACTCGGACAACTGAAGCTTCTGATCATTTCCTTTTTCCTTAAAAAAAGTTTTGACTTTGCTTAATATGGTGCAACACACTGCCAAGTCATGCTCGGAACAGTGGAGTTAGTTGTTCCTAATACTAGTGTTAGTTCTCCATTTTTTCAAAGCATGACACCAAAGGCACTGTTTGACTACTTTAACTCTAACCAGATGTCCGAAATCAGTACTAGCAGACTGGAAAAACGCGCTCAATAGACCATTTGCTATAGTACCCAAGCATCAAAGAGAATGCAGGGATTGGTGTTCCACGCGCCACACGCCCACGCCTGCCCCGTATAAAAGATTACAAGTAAATAACCAAAATAAAGCGTTGACGAACGCGTGTGCAAGATGTCATTTGTTTTAGGTATTTGCTTTAGAAAAGTTACTACTGCTGAGGCCAGCACGTGCGGCGCGTGGAACACCAATCCCTGCATCCTCCTTGATGCTTGGGTAATATACGCCTCGCAAGTGGGCTCATTTTCGTCTTCTGCGCATGAGAAAGGAAGTAGCGGTGACGTCAGAACGCCGAGCCCTGATTGGCTGATCGCGACCCCCTATCTGAGCGTCGTCTGCTCCTTTGCAGCGTCGTCTGCTCCTTTGCAACGTCGTCTGCTCGCAACATCGTCTGAGTCTGTCTTACCTTTCCTGCAACTTTCGGAGCGAACTCGACTTTGCCTTTAAGAGAGGGCAGACGAAATAACTCGAGCGGTACGTTGTTTTTCTGTAACAACTACCAGACGCGCATTAAGGAGGGAAGTCAAAGGACTCACTGGCGAGGTGCCCCGACGCGCCGAGGTTTGTTTGCTTAGAACCGAGAGGGAGCGTTTTAGGGTCCGCAAGTTCCCTCCCAAATACGTTTTCCCTCCATTCGTGTCCCGCGAGACCCCCACTCTTTAACGGCGTCAGCGGGTTGGCGCAGTTAACGTCGTCTGCTTTACGTCTGCTAGTCAAAGCGATGGCTGCTTTACCTTTCCTGCGTCTCTCGGAGATTCACCGCTTTTTCACCGGCGAGAGTCACCGTTGCCTCGGGAAACAAGGAGATAACAAGAGGAAGAAATTGACCTCTTAACCTAAAATTGAGGTCAGCGATCAAAGCATAACACGGGAAGGGTACACAAGGGTCGCGCGGGCATATTCCATTCAGCACGCCAGCCGGTCGTGGGCAGACAGTCGCCGAGTCGCGGAGTGCCTGCTAGACCTAACTGCCCACCTCGTTTGGTCGCGTTCGGTGGAATCGTGGCCGTTGGAGCTTTTCCCGTTTGCTTGTGGATCCAGCGTTCTTGTTTGTCGTGGTCTGTTTTAAGTATTTTTACTTATTTCTTGCTGCTTGAAGTCGGGACGCGTGAGAAGCGCACGTAGAAAAAGTAAACGTCCGTGGGTCGTCGCGACCGCGACGCCGTCGGCCATGCTCATTTGATCGTAAGAAGTGCGTAGACGGCTTCGGAGCTGTCGAAGGATTTCGTCGTAACCTGCCCAAAACTTACGAAAATTTCGCTTCGTGAATACGAATTTGTTTTTAAGTTTTTTCTTACGCACATTTTTAGCGTAAGATCGTTTCGTGAATCTGGCCTCTGCACTTCCGAAACTCGCAGGAAAGGTAAGACAGACGCAGACGACGTTGCGAGCAGACGACGTTGCAGAGGAGCAGACGACGCTCAGATGGGGGGTCGCGATCAGCCAATCAGGGCTCGGCGTTCTGACGTCACCGCTACCCCCTGCGCAAGAAGCAGACGAACTTGCCCTCCGCATAGCAACGCGTCTATTATGAAAATTTCCTTATACGTAAATAGCGTTATACTCTCGCGGTACATGCCCGTTGTAAATGCATATCCGTTGAAAAATAAACAACAAAAAAACTCGCGATACAGTTCAAAATAACAAATTCATAAACTAGCGTTATGCACTCTGAAAAGACAAAATTATTCCTAGACTGCGTTTGACACTGTCATTCATCGTGTACTCACATGGAGCAATTATTCACTTAAGTACTCACACGTCAACGATTTCTACGGGCGCATGGTTTGGCGCATTGCTAACAAAAGAAAGTACGTAGTCTTTGAGGCACCATGACAGAACAGCACACGACAAAACAGCACGCGACAAAACAGCACGGTCAAAACAGCACGCGTCAAAAAAGCACAGCGTCAAAACAGCACGACGACAAAACAGCACGCGTCAAAATGCGACTGCGAGAGGTGGATCATTCGCGCAGTCCAAGAAACGAATATAAATCAATCGTATTTATGCCCTCCTCTAGTAGACGGAAGCAAGGGGTGTTAAAAGATGTGCGCCATTTACGGATGCCCTTTAATTTTATTGTTCAGTTCACGATTAAACTCTCTTCTTTGAACAAAGAATTCGACACACAAATCCATATCAGGTGAAAAACCCATATCTCGTCCTAAAGACCATTGCGTCGGTCCAACTTTTGTTGAGGGTTGAACCGATCTCGGAGACAGGCTAACTACTGCGCAAGGAAGTGGTCATACGGTCATTAATGAAGCACATTCCCCCACGCACCCCTCCAAACGCCCTCGAAAATACTGACCTTTCTCAGTTAAAACCGAATTTTGGAAAAGATTTCGCCGTACGTTTACCGATTTTATTGGTTTAAGCCGAAAACGCTGAACCCTAAATATAGCGATGGAGTTAAAAAATGAATGTCTCAAAGTAGCCACTGGAAAGGAATGGAGGGTCTAGGCCATTTCCTCGAAGGTCATCTTGTCGACAGCCAATTTGTCGAATCCGCTCTCATGGGAGTAAGTTGGGAGTGGGGGGTATACTCGATACGCATGAAGGCTCCCTGGGCAGTACCGAAGCCCCCGCTGCTGCGTATTCTGGCTATTTCTCGAGCAGTTCTGCTAATATTGACGCTCAAGTATGCTGGTGATGTCGTCTACAATAAATGAATCAATCGCACGGCAGCGTTCTGTTGTTAGTTGTTAAAAAAAAAAAAAAACAGAAACTGTGTGCGGCAACGGTGTGCTTAGCACATGCTGTACGGCAACAGCATTGAGGCTGTGACTTGTTTCTGCTTCACCGGTTTCCAGTCGATCGAAGCCCCTTCGTCGGCAATAATCTGTGAATTTAACTCAAAACAACTTCTCGCCTGCAAGCAGCAGCCGCGTGTTTCCGGGACATTTTATTCACGGCGAATGAACCCCGCAGGATCGTTGCCCATGGTACACCTTGAATTCCCTCGACATTGAAGTTACCTTATCTTCCCGGTTTTATCAATGCATCTGTTCTCGAAGCATCTCCCGCTTTTTTTTTTTTTTTTTTTTTTTTGGGGGGGGGGGGGGGACGTCTTTCGCGTACGTGGTAATTACGAAACATCGAGTACTACGGAACCTCACCGGACCGCCGAAAACCAGACGGTTCATAACTTGAACTTGTGGATTTCTTTTTCACAATAATTGTTCGTCTTCCTTTGGTTCTCAAAAAAAGACAAAAAAAAAGACCAGACAACTCGCTTAACATCGACGCGAAGATATCACCTCTAGGCTCTAACTGCCCAATCTCTTCAGAGATCAGCGTAGTTAAATAGTAGTAACTACTGCTAACTTCGTTTGTTTTTAGCAATAACACAGCAGCACCAGTCCGGACACTGACTTAGCAATGAAATAGGCAATAAATTCCTTTATAACCTAGCGACAATAAATGAAAAGGTTAAGGAGGTTCGAAAATATTCGCGCAGAGAGAGGCGAAGAGCGCGCTCGAAGTTGCTACATGCGTGCTGTTTTGTCGCTGTGCTGTTTTGACGCCGTGCTGTTTTGGCACGTGCTCTTCTGTCACTGTGCCGTTTTCACGCTGTGCTGTTTTGTCGCGTGCTATTCTGTCGCCTGCTGTTTTGTCGCCGTGCTGTTTTGACGCTGTGCTGTTTTGACGCGTGCTGTTTTGACCGTGCTGTTTTGTCGCGTGCTGTTTTGTCGTGTGCTGTTCTGTCGCGTTCCCATTCTGGCACCAGAACAGCACACGACAAAACAGCACGCGACAAAACAGCACGGTCAAAACAGCACGCGTCAAAAAAGCACGCGTCAAAAAAGCACAGCGTCAAAACAGCACGACGACAAAACAGCAGGCGTCAAAATAGCACGCGACAAAACAGCACAGCGTCAAAACGGCACAGCGACAGAAGAGCAGGTGCCAAAACAGCACGGCGTCAAAACAGCACAGCGTCAAAACCGCACAGCGTCAAAACAGCACAGCGTCAAAACAGCACAGCGTCAGAACAGCACAGCGTCAAAACGGGACATTGACAATAAAGCTAGGGTTTGGCGTTTTCGGATTTAACTATTTTGAAATTCGGCGTACATTGTTCGGTTTTTATTTCAAGCAGAAGTTTTCGGTTTATTGCTGAGTATATTTGTAGACTCATAAACTTTTCAGTTCTTTTCGGTGTATTGACGAAAACCAGTGTACTGACGAAAATGCAATATTTAAAGGCGCTTGTTTAAAATGAATAGTGAGTAAACCAGGTACTGAATTTCTTATTTGTTGCTGTCTGTGGTAGCCGACGCAACCTGTTCTGCAAGACGCACTGGCGCCCTATCGTGATCTGACATTATCGTCGTGGGCTCGTATTTGTACACAGGACGAACATGAGCTTTACTTCCACTTCGGTCGGAGAGGCAAATATCAAAATCCAAAAAAATTTGCAAGCATTGTACTCAGTGCGTCTTTCCCCCATTTTCACGACTGCGAGAGGTGGATCATTCGCGCAGTCCAAGAAACGACAATAAATCAATAGTATTTATGCCCTCCTCTAGTAGACGGAAGCAAGGGGTGTTAAAAGATGTGCGCCATTTACGGATGCCCTTTAATTTTAAAATTGTCGCTGTGCTGTTTTGACGCCGTGCTGTTTTGGCACGTGCTCTTCTGCCGCTGTGCTGTTTTGACGCTGTGCTCTTTCGACGCGTGCTGTTTTGACCGTGCTGTTTTGTCGCGTGCTGTTTTGTCGTGTGCTGTTCTGTCGCGTTCCCAGTCTTTGAGTCTCTCGGGTAACTGTTTCTGTCTCCTGCACCTTCTTATGGAGCTTGTTGCTTGGGTACTTGCGTGTGGTTTCTGTTCACGAACATCAGTCCTTTCTCTCGTAACTGACAGGAACGGCACTGTTGTCACTACTGGGGACTGTATGATCCCAACCGAATTACTGACTTCACTGTGATGACTCCATAGAGGCATCGATTGTGGTGTCGCTGGGCGCGATGCGACCGTTGTGCTCGCATCCGCTGACTGAAAACATTGCACTGATGAAGATACCATTGGCTTGGGCTGCGAAGCGCAAGGTACCACTGACTTTCTTGTAGCCGTAAGTGCTGGATTCTTGGAAGCAGCATCTTTGGTGAGCAGTGCCGTGCAAATTCTGGACTGAATATGCTTGGAAGGCACAGTTATCTGGTCAGTAGCAGGATCGACATCATCATCATCGAAATACTCGTGTGGCAAACGTCTTGTGTGTATGGCTGTATTTGTTTTTGACTGGCTTTCTTGTACCTGCGAGGGCACAGCAGAAACCTTCTTAGCGTTGCATACGATACGTAGTGGGGCCAACTTGTTCTTGTATGACTCGGGGTTCTGTATACTTGCTGTGATGCTAACCTTGATATACTGGACGAAAAATTCTGACTAATTGTCCAACTGTAAATCTTGACTGCTTTGCTACTCTTCCAGTATGCGCATACTGTATGTTGTTGTTTTGTTGGCCTCGCTTATCGACGCTGCGTCAGTGGCGCTGCCGCATAGTGCCGTGTTGGAACCAATAAAAGCGGCTGCGCCTGGCAGCGTGTGGCTCTTCTTCGTCCTGCTGCCGAGATGCAATAAACGCAGTCAGACCAACTACAGTCTCCGTCTCGGTGGGCTGCCCGGAAACGTAACAGCTGGTGGCAGCGGTGGGATCAGCGGCTCCGGGGGACCTGCAGATTCGTTTGGTGATTGCCGGAGGCGTGGTTCTTGTTCCTGAGCAGCCAAAATGTTTAATTTGTAGGTTGTCACCGTGCCGGTGACAAGGGAACGGGACGAAGGCAGCCAGACCTTTTTCGGGATTTCAAAAGCGTGGCACGATGAATCTCGCGGCGATAGTGAAGCCTGAATTAATGCTCTTGGCGGAAGAGTTGGGCTTAAAGGTCGCAAAGGCCATGAGAAAGCCCGAGATTATCAAGGCCATTGAAACTTGTGACTCGGACGCCGACGAAATTTCCGAATGTTGGAGTGAGGTGCAGAGGAGACGAAAGAAAGAGGATCAGGTGTTAGAAATGCTTCAACGAAAAGTAAAGGTCGCTGGTGAGGCCAGTGCTGTTGATGGCAGTTCTTCAAAATTGGATATGCGAAGCTTGCTGCAGCCTTTTCGTGTCGGAGGAGACTTGGGTCTTTACCTCATCAACTTCGAACGCACATGCACCAAGATGTGTTTTGAGAGGTCGAGCTGGCCGCAACGGCTTTTGAGTTTACTACTAGCAGAGGTAGCCAATGTTATGGCTAGGTTGGACCCCGAAGGAGCAGAGGACTACTCTTTCGTGAAATCGAGCGTGCTGAGAAAGTTAGGGTTGTCGCCTGAAGCCTTTAGGATAAAGTTCCGACAAACAAACAAAGACTGTGAGGAAAGCTACTTAGAGTTCGCTTACAGGCTTAAAGGCTTTCTTGAAACCTGGCTTCGTGGGGCCAACGCATTTTAGGACCGCGAAAAAATCCTGGAGCAATTAGCTCTGAAGCAGTTTTTCTGTTCCATTCCTTCGACCTTGAAGGAATGAATCTAAGACCGACCCGAGGTTGAAACTATTCAGAAAGCCGCTGATTACGCTGATCAGTATTGTTTCAGGCGCAGAGAGGTAACGGACGATAAGCCTACATTTGCCAGAAATCAGTCGCGAAGTCGGACCATTTAGGCTCAAGAAAGTACGAGCCTACTACGGATAGTCCGACACCAGAAACGGTAGAAGTGGCTTCGGACGACAAGAAAAGCAAAAGGAAGTCGTTCGAGGAACGAAAACCAATTCGATGCTATAAATGTCACCAAGCTGGACATGTGGCTGCGGGTTGTCGTGTGCCTAAGGCGTCTCCAGTTAACTTGAGCCTGGGGAATTCTGAGGAACTACTTGAGCCTTACTTGTACAACATAAAGGTAAACGGTACACCTTGCAATGCTCTGCGAGACACTGGAGCCACGTACGACTTGGTACATTCATCGCTAGTAAAGCAATCGGATTTTACGGGTGATTGCGTGTGAATCCGCCAGGCTTTGGAAGATCGGTCTTATAGCCTGCCGGTAGCTAAAGTCAAACTAAGCGGACCGTTCGGTGTAGTAGACATGGATGCAGCGGTTTCCGATGGCGTGTTGCCCAGCTGTCCGTACATTCTGTCTAACCGAACTGCAAAGCAGTTGAGCGAGTCTGGTGTCGCGCTCGACATGAATCCTGTCCTAGTAGTAACTCGCTCGATGAAAAAGAAGGAAGCACGCGAAAAAGAAACTGTATTAGATGTGGCAGTTCGTGCGAGCACCGACGCATCTCCTGAGGAAGCGACTGCGAAGTCGGGAATGACTACGCTGATTTCGCCAGACACCGACGCATCTCGCGACGAAGCGACTGCGGGATCGGGAATGAATACGCTGGTTTCGCCAGAGGGCCAAAATTTTCGAGCTCTAACGAGTGTAGATAAGATGACTCTTATCTCAGAACAGAAAAAGATGCGTCGCTAGCTAAGTGCCGAGAGAGCGTGGGTAACGACCTGTCGCCGAACGTATCTTTCTACGAGCGCAGAGGTATTCTGTACCGTAACTTCAAGGACAAATCCGGCAAAGAAGTAGAACAACTCGTGGTCCCTTCTAGGTATAGGGGTGACCTTCTTGAGCTTGCTCATAAAAAAGGATGGTCCGGGCACCTGGGCATCACGAAGACAAAAGTGTAGGCTTTCAGCCGAATATTACTGGCCGGGGTGCTTTAGCGACGTAGAAGAGTTTGTTCGCTCTTGTGACACATGCCATCGGACGGGAAGGCCGAACGAACGAAGGAAGGCGCCTCTCACCCTAGTGCCGATAATCGCGGAACCATTTAAGAGGCTCGTGATAGATGCGGTAGGACCATTACCTGCAACGAAGACAGGTTTTAAGTATATTCTGACTATGGTATGCCCAGCTAGCAAGTTTCCAAAAGCCGTTCCTCTGAAGGAACAGACCTCGGTAGAGGTAGTGAGCAACTTGCTGACTTTGTTTTCCCGGATCGGGTTCCCGAGTGAGATCCAGTGTGATCTCGGTAGCGTTTTCACAAGCGCTTTAACGACCAGCTTTCTTGAGAAATGTGGTATAAAGCTTGTCCACAGCTCAGTAAGCCACCCTCAAAATAACAGCTTGGAGAGGGCACACTCGGTAATGAAACGTATTATCAGTGCCCTGTGCCACGAGCAGGGAAAAAACTGGGACTTGGCTTTGCCTGCGATGCTTTTCGCGCTGCGAACCGTCGCTCATAAGTCGACTGGTTTTACGCCAGCTGAGTTAGTCTACGGGCGAAATTTGCGTTCGCCATTGCGATTGCTGCAAGGAGACTGGGAAGGCGAAGCCGAGAACCCAACGGCGGTGGAGCACGTGCTTTCATTGCTAAATCGACTATACAGGACGCGAGAGCTGGTTGAGGCAAACATGGAGAGAGCTCAAGCGCGTGGTAAATTGTATTACTACAAGAACAGCCGCCTTCGCACATTCAAGAGAGGTGACAAGGTGCTGCTTTTGCGGTCGGCCAAAGCAAATAAGCTAGAAGTCCAATGGGAGGGGCCAGCAACAAGCCTTTTCTCGCCTCCAAGACGCAGGCCTAACAGTCAAAGCCAAGAAATGCAAGTTCGGGCAAAGCGAAGTGCTATACTTGGGGCACGTTGTTGGCAAGGGGCAAAGACGCCCTCAGGAGCTTAAAGTGCAGGCTATTGAGGAGTTTCCTTTGCCGCAAACAAAAAAAGGAACTAATGTCTTTCCTTGGGTTAGTGAATTATTATCATCAGTACATTCCCTAGTACTCTGAAAAGGCGAGCCCGCTGACGGACGCCCTTAAGAAAATAGAGCCGAACACTTTCAAATGGGATGAGCAGAAGTGGAATGCATTTGAGGCTTTAAAAGGTGCGTTAGTCACTTGACCCGTGCCGGCCAGCCCAGACTACACAAGGCCCTCCTTGGTGCAATGTGACGCAAGCGATAAAGGGCTTGGGGTTGTACTTAGCCAAGAAAATGACCAAGGAAAAGAGTATCCAGTTTTGTTTGTCAGCAAGAAGCTGACTTCGAGAGAACAAGCGCACAGTACGATTGAAAAGGAATGTGCTTGCCTTGTGTGGGCGGTAGAGAAGCTTCGCTGTTACCTGTTTGGTTCCGAATTCATTTTCATTACTGATCACCGACCGCTCACATGGCTGCAACAGCTGTCCCAGAAGAACGGTCGCTTGTTGCGATGGAACTTGACACTCCAGGAATATTCTTTTTTGATGAGGCATAAAAAAGGAAAAAGGCACGCCAACGCTGATTCCTTGAGTCGAGCGCACTCCTAAGTACCCTGTTCGATTTTCTTTCTTTATTTCGTTTGCACATTTGTACATACTTTCATTTCTTAAACGACTTGTAAATAGTTTCATAGTCTAACGTTTCCTAAATAGTCTAACGTTTCCTAAAAAAGGTCTGGTTACGTAAGGGGCATCATAGGCGATTGTTTGGAGAAGAGAGCTCTCGGAGAACGGGGATAATGTTTCGGACACCGCTGCCGTTCTGTGGTCCTCTGGTTGTTGTCGGCCTCCCTGTTTTCCAGTCACCTTGGGCTCGCCTGTACTGTTGACGCACCTCCCTGACGGCCTGTCTGACAAGTGTCCCAGTGACCCTCGACTCGGCTGTGCACCTGACTATATCTTCCCCGACGGCCGATCGAAGAAGTGTCGCAGCCATGCCTGATCTACCGGTGACTGGCGAAAGTCACCGAGCGCCGCTGTCGATTTCAGGCGGTGCTGTCCAGACGGAGCATCGTCAAGAACGCTGTTTTGACGCTGGTGACAAACACGTGGTGTCCGACTTGTCGCCGCCGAACTTGTTCAAGCGAAGCTACGGATCAAGCCGGACTGTCTTCATTACACAAGTGTGTTGTCCGGGTCCGAACGTTGGTGAATGTACCAAAACTGGTCCGTTCCGTCTTGTCTTCGCTTTGTTGAAGTGCCGAGGCCTGGATGGGGACAACCTTTGGCTTTCGATTGTACCCTAGAAGGGGGAGGAATTGTTATATTGTTGTTTTGTTGGCCTCGCTTATCGACGCTGCGTCAGCGGCGCATAGTGCCGTGTTGGAACCGATAAAAGCGGCTGCGCCTAGCAGCGTGTGGCTCTTCTTCGTCCTGCTGCCGAGATGCAATAAACGCAGTCAGACCAACTACAGTCTCCGTCTCGGTGGGCTGCCCGGAAACGTAACAATACTGTTTCATCTTCGACTGATATTTTTCAACTCGCTCATGAAGTTGTGCTTGATTCATATGTCTGCCTGTCACTTGTGGTGTCGGTATACCTTGAATATCTCTTCTTAACCTATGAATTTTGCCATGTAGCAAAACTGAAGGAGCTTGTCTTGTGACTGGATGCGCTTCTATATACTCCTGGACTACCTCGGGGAGGGGTCGTCGTTGCACTGTTGCCAGTCGTAAACAAGATTTCAACACCCTGTTAAACCTTTCGACTTGTTCATTGGACTGTGGGTAATACAAAGATGACTTGCGATGTTTTATCCCGTGCTGATGCAAGAACTTTTCAAATTTTTGGTAGATAAACTGAACACCGTTATCTGTAATGATATCGCGAGGAAGAGCTTCTCGAGCGAAAATGTTCTGAACCTTTTACTTGCCAATGTCCCAAAATTGGAACGTGTGAAACTCGATTTTTTGTTCTCTTTCGGAATATACCTTTGTTTTCAATTTTTGTTTTCGCATACTGTTCAATGACTGGGAAAAACACCGCAATTTTAGCTTTTACTATTAGTCATCTTAAGATCTTTGATTCAGTGTTTGTGAAATGACGCATTTTGGGTTTTTCACAACCAATTGTGGGTTGCGTCATTTCGCAAGAAAAAATCGCGTTCAAATGAGCAAAGCAAATAAAGCAAAACCATTGGCGATTATGTGATAAAAATAAATAACCAAAGCTTGTCCGTCTTTCACTGGCATTGAGTTTTTTGCAAACGTTCCGTTTTTGGAACATTGGGATTTGACAGCAGCAAAATTCAACGTTAACTGGAGCCTGCACTTCGGCATAGTTTTTAGTTTTGTTGGTAGCGCCCCCTGTGGGGCGGTCGGCAGAAACTTGTTTGGCAGTTTTCCTTGCCGTTCTTTTGAGATTGTTCAGCACGAGTAAGCCGCGGCGGCCACGTGCGCTACGTGGCAATCTCACCACCTGTCAATGTAAGTAGAGAACGACCTTATGGCTTCCTTTTTGTGGTGGCACACTTCCTTACCGTGCAATAATTGTCCTCTTAAGACATGGCTCATCGCTTCTTTATTTTGGAGGCTGCAGTTGAGCTTTTGTTCAGCCTTTCCGATGAAGAACGCGAAGGTGCATCTATATGCCAGTTGCCACCTGACGAAGATGGCAACATTACTGACGAAGAGCACGTGAACGAACATCCCTCTTTGAGGTTGTTCCCGCTGATGTTGGTGGTCACGTCGAAGTCATGCAGTGCAGCGATGTTGACGTTGATCCTCCGGAGTGCACCAGTCTCGAGCCACAGCAGAAGAGACCGCGAGGAAATCCCGTGAGGAAACGGTAGTGGGTACCTCAGCGTGTGCAGGAAAAGCGCGCAAAGCTTCTACCAAGGCGGGGAACAAGACCCCGAAGTCTTCTAATAGATCGAAATGGAATCAACATTCTACGTTCCACAAAATACTTGCCAGCCAGCACCCTCGACCGTTGGTATAGGAGTTTTCTGAGCTTGCAAACATGAGCCCCTTTTTTCTGTTCAGCAAATTTATTTCTCCTGAATACCTCGGGTTGCTCGCTGAAATGACCACAAGGTATGGACTCCAGAAGGGGACCGAGTTGGACGTCACAGCATCGGATAGTGGGCAGTTTTTTGGTCTCTTATTTCCCAGTGGCTATCACTCCGTTCCCTCCGATGGAGTACGGCTGAAGACCTTTGCGTGCCTTTAGTGGCGACAGTAATGTCCCGCAATAGGTTCAGGCAACTGAAAAGATTTTTTCACATTGTGGACAATACTCAGTTGAAAGCAGGTGAAAATATGGCGAAGATTCAGCCATTTTACGACGGGATTTTAAAATGTTTCCTCCAGTTTGGAGTGTTCCACGAAAGCCTCAGCATCGACGAGTCCATGGTGCCCTATTATGGCCACCACTCGTGTAAAATATTCATAAGCGGGAAGCCCATTAGATTTTGCTATAAGATATGAATGATGTGCTTTCCAAATGGGTATCCCTATGCGATGGAGATATATTGCGGAAGAAAAGAGAAGGATGACAAGACTCCCATCGGGCTCAGGGTGGTCAGCAACATGGTATCTGTCCTGTCTAGCCCTGAGCAACGTGAGGTCTATTTCGACCACTTTTTCACCTCTTACGGTCTCCTGACCAAATTGGCCGATGAAGGTTTAAGAGTGACGGTTACTGTACGAGAAACAAGAACTGGTAGTTACCCGCTGAGGAGCCAGAAAGACATCGCGAAAAGGGAGAGAGGAGCTTTCGACTACAAGTCTGACGGTGCGGTCTACGCATGCAGATGGCACGACAACGCAGTTGTCATAGTTGCCTCTAACCATCTCAGCCATGAGCCTGTTTGCACTGCAAAGCGCTTTTCACGACGCTGCAAGAAAAAGGTAGATATTGCGAAACCATATCTGATCAAAAATATAACAAAGGCTTGGGGGTTGTGGATGTTATGTACCGCCTCCTTGGTAGCTACCGCCCAAGGCTTAGAAACAAAAAGTGGTGGTGGAATCTTTTCAGCAATGGTCTCAACATGACTGTAGTCGTAGGATGGATCCTTCACCGTGAGCTTCACAAGGGCACAGATGCCGCCATGACGCACCTAGCTTTCAGGCGGGACGTCGCCATGCCTGCTCCACCTGAAGCAGAAACTCGCCCTGCGACCTGGACCTCGGGTTCATCCCAGCATCGCGGAAAAGAAGACTGACGGTCACTACATTGTCTCAGCTACACAGGAAAGGTTCGCGGAGTGCAAAAAAAGAAAAAAAAAACACTACCAACAATGCCCCCAGTGCGAAAAGCGGCTGCACAAGAATTGCTTTGCAGCTTACCACGGCTTGTGATTGTGAAGCGCTGATTGCCACGTAACACATACATTGAAGAAACATATTTTTCAAGCATTCTTTTCTATCTTCATAGTCTTCGAAGCCCTCGCAAGTAGCTAAAAGGTTCTCTTCAATAAAAAGAGGAAATTCCCATTTTACACTCAATAAATGCTGTTTCAGACGACGCTTCCATTTTGTATACTGGAAATGCCAATGTTCCGAAAATGGAACATGCAAAAAAACATGCCTAGTGATTGTTAATTTTGCTATAGTTTTTTTTTCATAGCTAATTCAGGAGCCATGTGTGAATTATCAATAGCCATTTTAGTGTTTAGAGCATTGCGTCATAGTGCGGCGTTTAAAAGGTTAAGAAATGAGATGACTGTCGCTGATGTCGCCGACGACGTGTGTTGCGCTTTTGGTAACTTGGATTGATAGTCGACGAGAACTATGAAAAATCGTTGGCTTGGCGGTGCTTTGTCTATTGGTCTCACAATATCGAAACCAAGCTTATCCCAGGGCGGTTCTGGAAATTGAACTGGTTGCAGCGGAGCAGGTGCTGTCTTGACTGGTTTGTCAGTTGAGTTACAAACTGTGCAATGCTCAACTTTGTGCTTGATGTGTTCATCCATCCGTGGCCACCAATAGCGATAACTGACAATGCTGATGGTCCTCACGATTCCTGGATGTGTTTCATGAGCCATATTTACGATGTTCCCCCCCCCCCCCCTCCCCTTTGAGAGCTTGCGAAACAACAATCTTTTCGCCTTGCATCAACAGTTCGTTATGCACTAACAGTTGATTTCTGACATTGAGGTATGGACGAAAGTCTGGAACCCTGGCACTATCCTGCAGCCAGGTCGACATAGTATAGTGTATCACACCGGGCAAGCCCGGGTCATTTGCCGTAGCTGTTTGAAAATCTGCTCAAGAGAATGTACCCGTGAAACAGAAGAATGTATCACCGTGCCCCCTGTATAAGCGGAAAGCCTGGGGCTTTCGCTCCAGAACAACAGACCGTCAGTTCGCACGAAAAGTGAAGGTAAACGCGGCAGGCGCGTGAAAACTTTGTGGAAGGCCGCGCAACTCGGGAATCTTAGAGGCCGAACAAACCCCGACCTCTTTATTTATTTTTTTTTTTTTAATTTGTGGAACAAGCGAGTTAAAGACACGTCTCTCTGCACCTAAAATTTGAGGATCACACACATAGAATTTGAGGATCACAAACAAGCCACAGTTTACCCCAACCTCTCTTGAAGAGGCTCCGAAAAGATAACCAGATATATTTCCACTTTAGGACAGGATACATGAATACTGCCACCAAAGATGGAGCATTACTAACGCACTCTAGGCGACCGGCGCGCAGCTGTAAATAATTTGCTTGGTCCGGGCTTTGCTTTTAAGACGTCTTCCTTACCAGCGGAGCGCTTTATCAACATAGCCAACCAGACGTCAGACGCCAGTAGACCAAGGGGTTGCTATCAGCCCCCCCCCCCCCCCCCCCCCCCTGTCTGAAAGACGTTCTAACATGCAGCGTGGCGCTAAAGCAAGCAGCAGTGATGCAGCGCTTCCTTGAGCTTAACTAATCTTTCATGCAGAGCATCCTCAGCGCTATATATATCACTAATAAGCCACCAAGTGAGCGTTGAATTGGCGAGGTCAGCGATATATCCAGCGACTAATAGTGCTGAAATCGCGTTCTGGTGTATCTCTGCTCCGTCCTTCAAACCGAAACGCATCACAAAGTCGAGTTGTCAGCATTACAGGCTGGAGGTAAATGTGGTCTGTGGGCCCATTTGCCCAGAGGTCGCGAGATGCTCTCCATTTTAGGCGGAAGCATTCATCCAACGCTTCGTAAATCCCTGTCACTATCGGTATTATTTGTTCATCACAACCTATTATCACTTTAGGTTGATAGAAGGTTGCGGCAAACGAAAATTTTAGACTTTCCTGCGACTATAATACTGAGATGGTCAAGTTTGGTATACCCAGATAGCTTCAGAATTAAGTAGCCCTGCAGCTACTGGATTTCAGTGGCTGGGGCATAGCACTTGGACGTCACTTTACTAAGGGAAAAATACAATACCTTGTCAATCTCTCTCACTCAAGGTTCTTAACTTTTTTTTTCCTCTTTGAACGCGCCTTCTTTAGAAATGTGTTCCTCCTGCTTTTCCGCCCAATCGTTCATTGTTCTCTCTCTTACTCAATTTCCCTTAAAGTTCGGTCCTCTTCCGGTCCTTTCTTCCCGAGTGCCTCTCCCAAGACATCAAGCCATTTCCGCCTTGGTTTCTGTGCTTTGTCTCACTTTTTTCCCTTCGGAGTTCCCATTGAGAAGTTTGAGGAAAATGATAGCAAAATTTAAAAGAAACCAACTTTCCTTGAGTGGGAGTAAGTCGCGATCAATGGTACGTGCTCACTTCCGATGACGACGCTTAAACTCTTGAAAGAAGAAAAGGTGCCAGCGACATTTATCTCTAAGGCCCTCTAATCATGAAATGCACTATTTAAGAGAGAAAGTGTAAACGTCTCATAACATATTAAACAGTCCTTTCTGATGTAGTGAACAATATTCTATAGTTCAATTTCCCCGCAAATGTGAGCTGAAAAATTTACGTCACGTGATGCGATGTCACGTGACATCAGTTCCCTCTCTAAATAATTTGGCAGGCAAACGGAATCGGCAGGTATAGGCTATTGATGCGAATTTATATGCTAATTGTATTGTGAAAATGCACTGACGAACGGACGGATGGACGAAAGAACTAATTCGGTTCGGTTAAAACGCATTACATCTTCTAGAGCGTATTTTGCTTTTCCACAGATTTTTTTTTTCCTCCTGATCTACGCCTCCCGCATCTGCTGGGCAAGTGTTCTGACGATCCACCTCGCTAAAGAAGAAGGTCTTGCTTAGCTTAAGGTAACGCAATAGTTTAAACAAGTGGAAAGGGTGGAAACAGTCTCAAGCAAATTCATACGAGGTGTTTATTTTTAATTGGAACAGAATGGGTAGACTAATATGGTTTGTCCAGGTGAGTAAGATGGCCAGGGGGACATAATATAGGAGGCAAATCTTAACAATAAGACGAATAATTACCTAAATATTGTTAATTATTTTATGATCAGTAGAAATACGCATATGGTTTAAATAAAAACTTCCTTAGCGTCGTATAAAACCACCCAATCAGGTTATTTTATAAAGATTTGAAGCACGTGGTAACGGTGTGGGCGCGCTAAAATTTCCCATCATGCAGCAGGTGCAACGCTAACTGTCCCAAAACGCAAATGACAACCTTTTCTGCCGCGTTTTTCGAAAGAAGTGCTTTTGTATTTAGTAACTATAGATACGTTATTCCGCTTTGCTTTCCCACTGTTTGCGGCGGTAAGAAGTACGCAAGACTAAACCTTCAGCTGATTTGTTTGGGACGTGTGTACGACACGCAGGTTCAAATTTATCTCAACACTCAATCACTCATCAAAAGCCTCACCAAACACGGCCTTTAAGAACCTTCCCGAGGTGCGTCATTCGGGAAGTCAAACAACGGTCAACAGAAACGCGCGTGTGTACTACGAAAAGCCTGAAAAGCACCGCCACGACAAAATGCTTTTCACCCGCAGATTGCGGCATCTTTCGCCCAATTTCCCGATTTGCCAACGGCTTTACGAGGGAGACTGCGAATCCATTACTCGGGTGCCATTAATATCCTCTAACCCATCAGGCCCCTAAACCCGAGCCCGGCCGGGTTAATAACAGTTCGCGGTGAGTAAGCGCTCCGACGAGCCGCCCTTCGTCGCCCCCGACCCCCGAAGCGACCAATCAGGCGAGATCCCCGCACCATCACGTGATCTTTCCGATGTGACAAAACGGCCCAACGGCAGAGAGGACCTGAAACTGATGGAGCAGTGCCCATCAATTTTCGATCCCTTCGACCTCCCCTGAACTCGAAGTTGGGCAGTGAAAAATTATGGCGAATTGGGAACGTTTCGGCAGAATGATTTATATAGGCCCTCGTCTTTGCTAGTTACCCTGCGCAGGGTTTAGAGAAAGAGTATTTCTAATTCTATTCTGACTAATGCACAGCTCCATTGTGCGCGAGGACGCCTAATTGGTGACTTGACCTTGGTGGCCGTTCAGAAGGTTTGTGTGTTGAGAACAGCTGTACCTTTTAGGGCGGCACCGTCAAATGCAGCTCACTTTCGTGAAAGACTCCATTCTGTTGTATAAGCGAAAACCACCGGATTTCCGGGGCACGTGCATCAAAACTCGAGCTTCACTCCTAGAGAGCATAAGACCAATTGGTAATTACCACTCTTGAGTGGTTCAAAACAAACTGGCGTTGCACGTGCGTGACATCCTGTAATCCCTGCTGTGGGATGAGCGTGAAAAGCTCCAGGGAAACAGTCGATTGACAAAGATAATTTTTTATGCATGCTGTCGAGCCCTGATTCACTTCCTGCACGTATGTTCTTTCTGCCTCCTTATGTTATAAACACAATCATTCAAATTCTGTCCATTCTTGACAAAGACGGAAGCAATCACGCGAGAAAACTTTGGTCAACAACCTCGTGGTTCTGTAAAGCAACTCTTCACCCCTACAAGGGCACATGAAGTATATCATGTCGTGGCATACCTGCTGACTGCCTACTCGCTCATTAGACCGATTTGACTGAATAATCTTGCATTAGCACACAGAAGAAAAAGGGCAGCAAACGCGATTTCCCGACCATTTTGTTTGTTTTCGGAAATTGCTGATATTTATGAAGCCGCTCCACACAGATGTCTGAAGCGCGCTCGGGAATGAAAGAAGAGAACTTATTGGGCATAATACACTTGCCTATAATTGACTCACTCAAAATTTGCGCCTCTGACAGTAGATTTAAAATTACCGCGAAGTGGCGTGCGCAAAAACACCAACTAGCAGGCAAGTCTGCAAGTTATATAATACTTCTAAAGGATTGTATGCAATTTATACAATTGTCATTTCTATCGTGCAGGGAGGCTTATTTTTAATGGAGTCTATACGGTCCTGATGTTTGCGTTAGTGGGGGGTCAGTTAAAATGTGCTGCATATAGTTTGAAATCATTACTAAAATTGGAACGTAAGCGCAAAAGGTGTGTTTTAGTTTCTTCAATTCATAAATTTGTTAGATATTTTGTAACACTTCGTTTTTATATTTCAGAATGGCTGACATAAATGTCTCCCCACGAATGTCATTTTTTCCCCTAGTTTATCGCTTCTATGTATTGGAGAACATGAGAAAGGAAAACAAAGTCCTGAGACAGCGCTATGTTTGTGTCTTTCGTCTACTCGATCGTGCGCATTTTTTTTCTGCTATTTTTCTTCTGTTACCAATACGCACCGATTAGCCAACCAGTTCAAATTCTGTTATGAATGTCCAACTTTCATGTGATCACGCACTTTATTGGTCTTCTTTTATCAAAAAAGCTTGCTCAGTGCCATGTAACTTCGCAGGCATCGACCCAAAAAGCCGCAGTTACACTACTGAATCATCATACAAAAGAGTCTGTAGACACGGTCTGAGGGTTCTGAAACTTTGGTCAAACAATAACTGCCAGCACACGTGTCCGAAGCGTACATACGTTTGAGGCGAACATGCCGCGAACATGTTTGAGGCGTGTGTTCGCAGATAATTTATGACATCATGTCTGCGGCGACCATCGTGTCTTTTGTACGAAGTGCAAGAGAGCAGTGCGGCTGCGCCTTACAGAAGCGCCCGCTGGAAGAATCCACTGCCCTGCTTTAATGGCGCACTCACACTAGCGGTTGAGATGCATTTGCGAACCGGTTACGAATGCGGTTCACAAGCGAACCCGTTCAGCCACACCGAGACGCGGTTGGCGGTATCTCGGCGATCACGCGTGAGTTTTTGACACTTGCGTTCCGCAACCCTGTTTTACAATCAAAAATTAAGTGGAATCCGCGATCCAAAGCCAAGATTTTCCTATTATGGCACTCTGAAAATTGCTCTTCAGGCTGTTCGCTCGCATTGCGAGTTTCGGGCAGCGAACAAAACATGGACCCCGCAAAACCCGCCTGCAATTCTCTGGGTTTTGTACACAAGCAAAACCCAGCCAGGCGTGTAAGCGCGCCTTGCTGACTCAGAGAAATATGCCCCCGACCTTTTCTTCGAAGTTGACCATTCCCGCATAAATAGCTGATCTTGTTTTGGGGATAGAGGGCCACCATTTCAGAGCGCAGCTCTTAGGCGCCCGTTTCCGCTTTTAGCGGCGTCGACGTTGCCGTCGCCGTCGGCGTAACCGCGCGGCGCATTATGGGTAAATTTACCCACTAAATTTAGGAGAAAATTTCCCCGCTAAATTTAGCCAAAAAGTATCTCCGCTAAATTTAGCGGAAAATTTTCCTCTAAATGGGAGGAAAGGAGGAGGGGCATAGCCTCCTCCTCTGTACCTTCCCCTCCTCCGAGCTGCGATCTATTTCGGCGTTACACGGGATTTCAAACGTCTTTCAATTTTTTTTCCAGCATTCTTCGCTCTTACCATTTTCGCACTTGTGAGCGGCACTGGTGGACCGTGGTGCGGGGGAATTCGTTGGGTGCTAGCCAGTCGCGGCTTCGTTGAGGACGGGCTCTCCTCTCGTAACTCACACGTCGATCGAGTCTACCGTTTGTTTGACATTGAGCTCAAATAAACGCCGTATGGATTACCTATGCATCATCTGGTACGTACACTTTATTTTTTCAGTAGGTTCCCTTCGTTCCTGTTGGTAGTAGTAAACGTTACAGGTCTAGCTATCGCAGGTACCCCTGCCATGTCCGCGGTACTGTGTCGCCTACGCAATTGGACTGACGACGTCTCTATCGCCATCGTGGTGGTCATACACGGCGTCGAAAGCTTTCACTAGTTCACACGACTGCCTTAGTGGTTGCAAAAGCTGCCACTTCGATCGATCGAAGGCGGGTTATGATCTTCTATGGGCAAAGACTAACAAGGCAAAGAGCCATGGGCTTTGGCACCCCGAATTTTAAACAAACCCTCACCCGAACCAAATTGCTGGAGCGAAGCCCATTAAGATATGAGGTCAATTCTTTTCACGGCGGACTCAAGTGACTCACGCGAACATCACGTTTCTTCGTTGATTTGTCTGCTTCAACGCTAGGACTACTGCGCCTTGGACGCCTCACCAGCGACAGGTGCCATCATGTTTCGAAAGTCACCGACGTCTCCATCGTCAACGTCGCGTTTCGATTGGTTGCCGCTTCGCGGTTCGCGAAAGCGGTTGGGAGAAATCGGTCTCGAAGCGGTTGGAAAAATGCGCCCCAACAGCTCGATCATAGCCGCTTTACCTATAGGGTCCAGAACCTGCGGGTCTGCTTTGCAGTTGCGGATTCACTTTCAATGTGAACGCGCCATAAGACTACTTTTTTGCGCGCCGGCATACGAAATGCGATCTAGTCGAACCAACACCACGAAGACTAATGAAAGCCGTCCTCCTCCTATTTTTTTCTTCAGGAAGAGTCGTTACACTTTGACAATGTCGACTTATCAATTTGATAGAGTGCAGGCGAGCCGGTAATTAATCGACAACTTGTAAAGCCTGAGATGGATTTG
This sequence comes from Ixodes scapularis, assembly GCF_016920785.2. NCBI lineage: Eukaryota > Metazoa > Arthropoda > Arachnida > Ixodida > Ixodidae > Ixodes > Ixodes scapularis. Next base: position 32,085,486 of record NW_024609880.1, on the reverse strand, counting down.
ACACCAAGCGTACATTAAAACACAGATCGAATACAAATCCCAGTCGGATACTGGCACAGCACTTAATTTTATTTGTATTCAATCCATGCTCGCGCTCCCTCGTAGTGCGATGGCGTCAGTATGCGGAGAGCAAGTTGTCTGCTTCTTGCGCAGGAGTCGCGGTAACGTCAGAACGACGCCGAGCTCTGATTGTCTTTGATTGAATGGATGGAGGGTAGACCTCGATGATAGGCGCTTTGAAGTCTACACACTATATATATTTTTTTTCAATCAGCCAATCAGAGTCACAGTTCTGCTGTTATTACGACCCCCGTGCATGAAGCGGACAAACTTTCACTCCGAATTTGAGTGCACTGGAGGTGGTGTACGAACGCATCTACCGTCTCCCATGACACATGGGCGATTCGCACCATTTTAGCATAGCTTGAGAGAATCACCCAAAATTTGACTCCCAGTATTCTGCACCAGACACAACACTAGCCACTGCAGAGTTATAAATAAAAAAAAAAGAAACCTTTACACATCACCCCATGAAACTCGTAAACTACACGCGTTCACAAAACAAATAACATTACATCGCAAGAGGGGCGGCCTCTACTTAAGCCTCCACAAAGTCCTCGGTTAAATTCGAGCCAACTGAAGTCGAGCCAAAGTGGAAGACCACTTCGAGTCAAATGCCACACGGGCCGCGATCGCAAAGCCGCTGACCACATCTCAGCTGCAGATCACGCCAGCCGAACCCCTTGTTTGGAAAGTTACAGAGAGGAGAGAGGGGTATAGAGAGAAGGCGCCAGAGCAAAGCCCGTACGAAGCCGATGCCTGTGCATGATGCTAAGCTCCACCACGATACTACTCCGGGGCACGCCGCATTTACATAAACGCGACGAGCGCATAAGCAGTTACGAACCCGCTAAAGTAGCCTCCGAGACGCGACTCCTGCACCCCCCCCCCCCCCTTCCTCGTTACTGACACGCACAGTCGTTCGAGTCGAAGACTGCGGTCGTATCGGGGGAAAGTTTGCCACTCTTGACCGGGCGAACGCGCTTCAAGTTTTCCCTCTTCGCGAACGCGTTCGCCAGCCGTCCGATGCAGCACCGGAAACGGCTCACGAGAGAGCACGAGAGCATATGCCACATATGTATTGATGCTAATGACGGAAAACGTCCGTAAAGAAATTGAGGGGAGAATCCCCCTCCCCCCCCCCCTTCCCCCCCCCCCCCCCCCCCTTTCTCGAACTCCTCTGGAGAAAATCGCACACGGCTTTTGGTTCCGTGTTTGCTTGCCTCGAATATTATTACTCGTCCGCTAATTATCTCTCGAGCGCGGGCCCGGTCTCAGATGTCTTCTCGAATTAGGCGGTGGTATTGTTAAGTAGCTCGGAGGGAAACTTCTTCCGGCAAGAAACAAGAGTCTTCCTCATTAAGCCTAACGACCGTCCCGTCCCCGTCGTTGCGTTCGTTTCCTTTCAGTTCCGTGCTTTCTTCAAAGGGCACCGCGTACCATTTCTTTGATTCGGCGCAGTACCAGCGGAAATAAAACACTGCATTCTAAGGGGGAAAAAGGACGAAAGTGCCCTCGAGTCTACTTTGCCACAAAGGATGCGTATATTCAATCACAGCGCTTTAAAGTATCGAGCTGAACGAATTACGGAACTTATAATGGATGCTCTGGCCAAGACGTATGCAGAGAGCAAGCCGTCTGCCCCTTGTGCTGGGATTGCGGTGATGTCCGAACGACGCTGAGCTCTCATTGGCTTTGATTGAATAGGTAGTAGACATACCTGAATACTGGACGCCTTAAAGGGGAACTCCGCCGACTTTTCGAGAAGACCTAATCTGAATGCGGATGGCTTCCTGATTCCGAAATGCTATCTCGTTCTCCCAGATTCACTTTAGTTAATTTAAAAAGTGATATTTTGCTTGCTGCCGAAATGTACACATCGGTCTCCCCTAGTTTTTCCCCAGTTTTCCCCACCGCCGAAGCGTGACGTCACTTGTGTGCAGCGAGGCGCGTGGCCGGCAATCGGGTACGCTCGCGCCCGCCTTTCTCGCGTCTAACAGCAAGAAAACCTGGGCGTTCGTGCTGTTTTAAGTTGATAACTATATATTTGCACAAAGTATGGGGGGGGGGGGGGGGGGGCCTTGGCCTACGTGCATAACTATAAAAAAGTAAAAAAAAAAAAAAAAGAAACGAAAAACGGGAGCAATTGCAATTTTCAGAAAACCGTTTTTGCAACTCACTAAGCTCAAGCCGCGGCTCGCTAGTTTCGTGATATCGCTAGTAAATCCATTTTCTTTTTATTAGAAGATGGCTGGCGAAGAAAGGTCGAAGAGTCACGCAATACATTTTTTGACGAATTGCCAAAGCACCGAGGAAAATGCTCGGAATGTGCGTACAGATGCCCCACACGCTCGTATGACCTGAAGGAACGCGCCATATGTTGTAGATTTTGTCTTGAAAAGTTATTGTTGCAGGCGTCACCACGTGTAACTACTCTTGTGGCATGAATATGCTCCTTGATGCTTAAGTAATTTAGCAAAAGATCTGTAGACCATTTCTGAGAAGCGCTTCTGGTCGATGCCGTTTTCAGCGTTCGTGCGTATGGCGCGTACATTGCTCGCCTTCCGTAGGCACTGCTCTTGCGCAGAAACCGCGTGCGAGTAAAGTGAACTGTTTCCGCACGCGCCGTGCCGACAGCAGCGCCATAGGGCTCCTGCGTTGCCAAGGGGCCACTGCGAAAAGGGGCCTGTTGGGACTTGTTTCGGGTAGTACTGACTTGAGCGTCTCAAACTGCCACAGATGTGGAAGCGTACCAGCTCTGGTGCGGGACGCGAGATTAAAAAGAAAATATAAAGAAACAACTAGAATTCGGACGCCGTCGAAGCACAGGTCAAAGCTAAGATGCTAAGAGCGTGAGCCAAGACGCCGTCTCACACGTTCCAAACTAAAAAGGGGGAAGGGGGGGGGGGGGGGGGGGGGGAAGCGTCGGAGCGCCAGGTCTTTTGACGTCCCCACCAAGAGATAAGAGACGCGTACACTAGTGGTGGTGGCATGAATTTCGCACTTTTGATTGTATTGCGGCATTGAATCTAGCCGATTTCGGATGGCCAAAGGTGTTTTTTCCGTTTTTCAGCACGTCAAGAAAGAAAAACGTTCAGCCAACGTGCTATAAGTGTGCAAGGCCCAATCAGTTGAACTTGTGCTACCCAAAACGACAGCGTCACAGTTTCTTCAAAACTTCAGCGCAACAGGCCTGTTACAGAAACATCTCAGATTTGCGAGTTGCTTTATAGACAAATGTGGTAAAGTCAATTCCTACATGAGCAATAGAAATGGGCTCTTCTGTAGACATTGCGATGACGAAAATCGACGAACGTTAACAACGTTTCGCTTTTGGATAAACGAATATTGTGCTATTTTTGCAACCTCGTGCTTTGGACGTTTCATTTTTGTTCCATCTACGGGCCAAGGTACATCGCACTTTCGTATAACAATATTGGTGTGTGGAGGTTGCGCTGCCACTGCGGAGTATATTTTAAACCTCTTGCCCAAAGAGGTATTGAACGTTACAAAAAAAAACGATTTTTAAACATTTTATTGCACTAGACAAAAACGTATACTCCTGATAAAAATAAACCTTTTCACAAGATGAAGCTAAGATATTAAGTCAGATGCATGTATCACTGGAGCAGTCATATGCGATTTGCACCAGTTAGTACCACGTAGCCGCTTTATTTTGTCCTGACATGTTTGTTATTAATACTACAGTGCTAAATGGGCGAAATTATTTGCCCCGTGTGTCTTTTGTACAAGATATTTCGTTCAAAGCTATAAACTGCCTTTCCTGCCCGCTTGATCTCGAATCGAACGTATTGATGAGAAAACATTCAATTGTAGCAGACGAAACGGCCGAGCAATCCAATAAGGGAGGAAGCTCTACTTCGAGGTTCTTCTACCAACAGTAATATACCCGATCCTACCAGGCTACACGAGATGGAAGGCGAATCGATTACGACGAATCAGGACTGAGGCGGCCCAAACTACGGCGAAGAAAGCTTCCTTTGAACTGAAGGACCACAAAGATCCACCGTGCAAGACATGCGCAGAGGGAACGGCGACAACGGCAAAACACATACCCTGGGGATGCATGGGACTAGACAACTTCAGTGCAGAGGAGTGGGATTCACTTCCGAGCGAGAAAAAGCCAACGACGCTTGATGACTAGACTTACATCAATGGAATGGCGCAGCACATAAAATAAATTCTAGACTCCCTATACGCTACATCAAGGATTCTGGAGCCCGTCACTTCATACAGATTTTCATATAGAGGTTTGTCCCTTCCCATTTGCCTTCTGTAACCCTCCCCCCTTTTGTTTCAGGGCAACCGATCCAAAGCCGAGTAAAGATTTTATTAAAAAATGTATTTTTTATTCATTCATTTTTTTATTCAATCGGAAGTATGGCGTCACGCTCTAGTCACACGTTCATAACGGCGCACAATAGAACGTGCCCTAGGCCATTAATAGAGGAACCAAAGTGGAATTATATTGTTAAAACTTTATTGGCACACAAAAGCTTTGTCCTGATGGGTAATATTCTCAGGATATCACCAAGATTACTAAAAGCATGCTTTGCCGTTTAAGTTTAACGTCTCTATAACTCAGAACTGCCTAAAATAAGTCAATGTGGGTTAAATATTGTTTTTATTACAATACTCCCTATATAGAAAAATACTTAAAGGAGCGGTGCAACAATTTTTGTACTTTGCGAAAATACCGCTTAAAACGGATCCTTAACGTTAATGACCTATGAAACACGCGTTTGTTTTTCACCCCACGGAATAGAAGTCCAAGAAAAAATATTTAAGAAAAACGAGCAGCGTTCACCCCCTCAACTCGCAGCCAGAACAAGAGGCCACGTGATCTGGAGCCGATTATATGCCGCCAGTGTTGATCATAGCCACGCGCTGGGGTTGGCAAAGCGCAGGACACGCGCTGAGTTCCAGACATTGTTATGGCTCGGCTGTTGTCGTCATTGCAGCGATTGGACACGGGTCACAACCCAAATGCTTCTCGAGCTAGCAATTGTCACGAGCCCAAGTCGAGTGCCCACGCAATGCTCGGGCCCAATCTATGAACCGCATTCAAATATCGTCACTTGGGTGTACTGCGATCCCCGAGTTACGTCATCAAATTTTGCAAAGGAGAGATTGAATGAAAATGATCGCTTTTGTCCTTGAAATTACACCGCAACAAAGGAGTTTCTTGGCCAATGGCGTTGCGTGTGAGTATCCTTGAGTCCCAGGTGTGCCAGTAAGCTCGTGTAGAGAGAAAAACATTCCAATTAAATATCGTTGCACAGCTCCTTTAAGACAACGATGATGTAACAGAGATTATATAGACTATATTACTGGCGCCGAAAATAAACTCTGGTAAGGATGCTAGAGAGCACGCAGCGGGCACCTAACGTGGAAATTTAATCTTGTCTGCGCTTTCATTCGGCGAATTGAACCATCGCGTAATGGTCAAACACGCAAGCAACATCCCAAACACGAAGTACCTTTAACGGTTTCGTAGTTCCTTGAAGTCAATTCAGCGTTTACCGGCGAGTGGCGTTGAAGCAAAACAGCCTCGCTTCCTACATCCAAGGCAGCAGCGCACGGCCCCATAATGCCGGACTGATCAAACTGGCGGCCTGTACGTAAGCAACGCACCCCTGTGCCTATTCCGAACTCCACGGCTCGTCGAGATTCCACGGCGAAGCGAACGAAGCACTGGAACACACACACACACACAAACGCGCCGACTATCCGTCTTCTGATTCCCCTCAGTTTGCGAAATGCGTGTTCGATCAACGTCACGGCACCGACAGCTCATCTAGTACATCGGCGCCGGGTTTATCCCCCGGTCGTTCCAAACTTGCGCCGCTCGCAACATTTCCCAGCGCTTCCGAGAACCCCCCAAAAAATAGTCTTTACAGCGAAAGCGAGTGGATACTGGATTACACAGCCGGCGCAGCTCTCCAATAAAGACCTTTGAAACGCGCTTATGCAATGGAGAGCTTCCCGCCACGACTTCTTTTGTGGTTGTATACGTACTTGAAGGTGCAGATGGCAGTTGGTCTCCGTTTCTTGGCAGAAAGAGCTTCGTTAATGGTGTCTTTGCCGGTTCCCGTGTTAACCGTATTTACGACGTTTTTATACCTTGTTAAAATTGACACACAAAAGAAATCTTTCCGCCTTTATAGCGAATACACAAAAACGAATGAAACTTCTTTTTTTTTCACTTCAAAAATAAACGAAAGCTTTACAAACATCTCAGTCCCCTCCCGAATTTAGGGCTAGCAATCCGTACAAGGTGCAAAAGTTTCATAGGTAATCGTTACATTATTTAGAAGGTACTAGTAATTTGTTTTTACTTTAATTGGAAATATTGGGCTGGTCCTTGGTATTTTGCGCTAAAAATTTAAACCTTATGCATTTCCGTGCTTCGTCGGCCACCATTTTTACCATTGAAAGTTTCAGATAATCGCTTATAAATTTCGAATAAGAAAGCGGTTCGTTCTGAAGCTTTGGCATCTGGTTCGGACCGCTTATGCTGTATTCGGGCGAAAAATGAACATTCGACGATGCTTAGTGTATATTTTAAATAACAAACACAAAGTATTTGTTTTCGGGGACACCCTGCTCTTTAAAATAATTGATTGATTGATTGGTTGATTATTTGATTGATTGATAAATAGATTGATTCATTCATTCATTTATTTATTTATTCATTCATTCATTCATTCATTCCTTCATTCATTCATTCATTCATTCATTTACGTACCCTCAGGGCCGTCGATATTATAGACAAAGGGGAAAAATTAAGTTTACGCTCATAATAATTTAAAACTATTGACCATTAGGAATACATACAATACAAGCCGCAAGGTGGTCCCATCAAAAATAAGCTTTAGAAGCAAATGAATGGTAAAACCATTTGGTTTTACAATGAGGGAAGTCAACTTGCAACACATTTGAAGATATATGAACATACATCGCCGGAGAAGTCCTCGGTGAGTTCGATCTTTGATTGTCTTTTTTTTTTTTTTTTTTTTTTTATTAGGGACATTGGCCGCGCATCGCTATGATTTCTGGATTTCTAGGATGTTTAGAGCCCGCAGAGTGAGTTATCGTCATATTTGGGCGATATGGGGATTGGGTTTGTGTGGATATTTATACAGCGAGTCGTTGGTCAGCCATTTTAAAGTTGCGACGAGTCATTCGCTGTAGATGAGCAATTTATCCAGTGCAGTACAACCGCTAGCCTCGAGTCTATAACGTGCACCACGCAGTAATGATGCACGACCGCACGCCGGTACGATGCTCATCCAGATCAAAACGGGCAGGGGTGGGGATTGAGCCCAGGATACCTGGGTTCTGCAGCGCGAGCTTTCGCTCCACGCGCGTCGAGCTGGGTGTGCGCTTCAGCCCACTCGGCCACCGATCCCCCCGCGATATGGGGAAATAAACAAGAGTGATAGATTTATTGAATGCACAGTGCCGAAGAAACTCATATTGGCCGAGGAACGCTTTCAGTACGATGATGCTCCATAGCGATCTTGGTGCAACTGGTTTTAACGACCCTTTCGAAGCTTCGAAGCGTTGATAGGGTCCAAAATGGCGATCACCATGGCAACCGACAGCGATGAGCCAATCACCTTGAGAGGTTTTGTCGTCTGTATGTTGGTATTCTTTTGTGTCCGGCTAGCAGATGGCAAGGCGGTGGCGCTGCTTTCTCAGATCCAGTGACTTTAGCTAGGACCACAGAAAGCTCCACATGTATCTTCTTCCAAAGAAAGAAAGTCTCCTGGCATTGACGAATTTCATAAACGGGATCTACGTAGAAATATTGAAAACCTTAAGGATATACTTCTATTTCTGCTAAACGATATAATTTCAACCGGAAAATGGCCAACGGGAATGAAAATAGCTATTACCAAACCGCTCCACAAAGGAGGGGCGACGAATGATTTCAAGAACTATCGACCCATTTCAATCTTGTAATGCATTTTGGAGCTACAGGAAAAACACGTTTTAAGGGCAATGACTAGTTTCTGTCTAAGGTTCGACTTACCTTTCGACCGTCAGTATGGTTTTGTTGCAGGCATTACTAAAAGATTTTGGAGATTTCCTGGATACTGGTTTCGATGAGACTGTGCTTACGTGTGCGGTGTTCTTGGATTTCTCGAAAGCCTTCGACAGCATAAGTCATGACGTCCTCTGTTCTAAACTGTACAGACTGGGGTTCAGAGGTCCGTTTTTCAGCTTGATCCCAAGTGGTGGTGTTTAAAAATCGAAAAAGCAGTAAGGCCTTTTTAACTGCTGGAGTCCCACAAGGCTTAGTTCTATCTCCATTACTCTATACTTTATACGTGAACGTACGCCCCGCTGTTATTTCTAAATGTTAAATTTTTCAATACGCCGATGACACGCTTTTAGTGTCGGATCATCCGGATTATCATGTTGCCATTCAAAATCTATAAAATGATATTATCTCCACAATGAACTGGTTTCGTGCAAATTTAATTAAACTGAATGTGTCGAAAACATAGCTGGCCTATTTTATGCACTCCCTAAAACATTTCGGACTTTCCGTCCCGGTAGCGCTGCACACTTCCAACTGCACATCGTGCGATTGCGAAACTATTCCGTATGTGAAAACAGTTAAATACCTAGGAATATATTTTGACAGTGATTTGTCCTGGTGCACACATATGACGTATCTATGTAAAAAAATTAAGAAGCGTTGCATGTTGTTTGCATAATATTACAATGTTTCTGCGTTTTTCTGTGCGAAAACTGGTAACGCATGCTTTGGCTTACAGCTGTTTACGATACGGTGTTACAGAGCTGGCAGTAATGTAATTACTGTAATGAAATTACAGTAATTTAATTACTTGTTCCAGTAATTAGTAATGTAATTTATTACTTTTTGTAGCAGGTAATTTAGTAATGTAATGAATTACTCCAGCGACGGTAATTGTAATTAAATTACCTAATTACTTTTTCGCACCAGGCATATTTTTTGTGTCCACAATACACAAGAGCGCTTTTCTTTTTATTTTACTTTTTCATTTACCTCTACACCTTTCCAAAAAAAGTGAAAGCCGTTTACAACTCCCTGTAACACCGAATTAGAGCGCAGCTCTTGAGGAGGAGGAGGGAAGGGTACTGGGGGGTGAAGTGACCTGGGGGGGGTCACGTGACCTTGGGGAGTCACGTGACCATGCCGATGATGTCATCAGTGACGTCACTGATGACGTCATCAGTGACGATGACGATGCGGACTCCGATGACGTCATCAGCGATGATGACGACGACGATGCGGATGTCGGTGACGTCATCAGTGACGTCACTGATGACGTCATCTGTGATGATGACGATGACGATGCGGATGCCCCCCGAAGTCACGTGACACCCCCAGGTCACGTGACCTGGGGGTGTCACGTGACCTCGGGGGGGGGGTCACGTGACTTTGGGTGTCACGTGACCTTGGGGTGACCTTGGGGGTCACGTGACCTTGGGATGACCCTGGGGGCCACGTGACCTTGGGATGACCTTGGTTACGCCGACGGCGACGCCGCTCGAGCCGGGAACGGGCCCCTAAGAGCTGCGCTCTAAAACGCTTTTTGGCCGCCGCTATGTTGCTGATGCTAATGCGGCTGGTGCGACTCTCGCGCCCGCTATCAGCTAGACATTTTCTGCCACTCTCTTGAACTGTGAAAACCCGCTCAGCGCGATTCTCTACCTATGTTTTGCGGTTTTGCATTTGACGTTTTCTGGCCCCTCTTGAAAGTTTCCGCTTACTTTTTCTGATGCATGCTGCGTACCCTCTCTGTGTTATCTTCCACTGTGAGAAATAGGGCTGGTAAGTGCCTGCCATTCGAGCTTTTCTGCTCGACATCCACGGGAAACGTAGGAGGGGAAGTAGGTCGAACTAAGGCCCCTGGTGAAACGGCCCTCGACGCAATTTTGCGAACAATGACAACTGTTGTACCCTCCTCCCAGAGATTATCCGCGTAGGGTCCTCAGTCATCTCCAAAAATAGTTGTCCGGGTTGGGGTGGGAAACGGATCAGTCGCGTGCGTTCCTCTGTCCATCCGTAAACATGTTATTTGTGGGCGTGAAAAATGCATGCCTTTCGGCTATCTTCTCTTGTAAATTATTTTCGACAGCTAAACGCTTTGTCGTTTGACACGCGGCTAATCGAACGGCGCCGTCAAAACTTACCGTAAAAAAAAATAACTAACATTCCAGTCGCATTCGTTGTCTCGCGCGTACCCAACAAAAATAGCTTACTGTTTTTTTTTTTTTTTTTTTTTTTTAAATGTGGTACAATGTTTCCCAATGTCCTCGGGAAAATACATGCGCCATGAAACACAAAATGCAATGGGAAGACACAAGAATTTAGCCGCCAGCAGTGTTTGAAATGGCGCCTACACAGGCTGCGGCTATCGAAATCACAGTCCACTCGGTTAGGGTTAGCACTAAGAGGGGATCTCTCTCCGACGAAAATTTTGAAGCGCAGCTGCTCCTGAGATGCAACAGAGAGTTCTAGCTGTGTGGCATGAACTGTGTAAATAATGTAAATAATGTTATCTGTAAAAGGAAGTTATCAATAGCTCCTTTATATTTAAAAGTATACAAAAGTAATGCGAAAGTAATGTCATTACTTTTAAAAGTAATTTGTAATGGTAATTAATTACTTTCTGGCTGTGGTAATTTGTAATGTAATTTAATTAGATTTCAACAATTTTCAGCAAAGTAATTAGTAATGTAATTTAATTACAAAATATGAGTAATTTGGCCAGCTCTGCGGTGTTACCATCTTTACAGGGTGCTCCCTCTTCTGGCGTGCGAGATTTTTTGACTCCTTGCTGAGAGGTATTTTGAAAAGTGTTTCGTTTGACAAGCCAGATGTTTCAAGCGCTATTTCAAGAGCTCCATCTGCCATCTTTTTGGGGTCTTTTTAGAGAAACTGTCGTACATCGCCATTTCTGGAATTCTAGTTTTATTACAGCCTACATAGCGCAGGGACCTATGAGGCCATCGCTTCGGTTTCAAATGCCGCGGATGAGAACGAAGTATGGTGAGGGCACGAGAGTGTATCATGTTCCACAAATATTAACAGCCTAGCGGAATCCTTTTATTCCATAACTTCGAGCCAAAAACTCAGGAAAGCATTACGGAATTTGGAGCTGTAAGGTAAAGTTTTTTTGTTTTTTTTTCATGTGTACCAAGGATTTGCTTTTTTGTTTTTAGAGCGCAGCTCTTAGACGCCCGCTTCCGGCTTGAGCGGCGTCGCCGTCGGCGTCGGCGTCGGTGTCGCCGACGGCGTAACCGCGCGTCGCATGCAACCCAGGTTGCATTTAGTCCAAATTGCATGCAGTCCGTCGGAGTCGCCGGGTTGCATGCAATCCGGCGACACGCCGAGGTCACATGACACCCCCCCCCCCCCTTGAGGTCACGTGACACCCCGAGGTCACGTGACCGCCCCCCAGGTCACGTGCCCCCCTCACTACTCTCCCCTCCTCCTCCACCTCCTGAAGAGCTGCGCTTTAATTCGGCGTTAAAGGGAGTTGTAAACGGCTTTCATTTTTTTTTTCTTTTTTAGCTTTACAAATTGATTTTGTGATTCCGAGAACGTGTAAATTTTGAAGGCAAATAACACTTTAAACTTCTTTGGAACGCACCTCGCTACAATGTGTTCATTTGTATCGCCACCTGCCGAGCAGGTCCACAAGCCCTTGAGGCTTTCACCGGCTCGCTATTGTACATTCAGAAATGTATTTTCCTCACATAAAGCTATGTTCGGTTCTGTTCTCAACTGGAGCATAGCTGTCATGCATCCCCACTGAAATGGCGGACTGTGAACGATACAGACGTCCTGACATTCTCGTCTTATTTTAATGCCACGTTCGCCAGAGAGTACCCAGCAGTCTTATTCGGGCCTCAGCCTACCTATTTCTTTACTTAGGCCGCAACCTTAAAAATACATTCCCATGCACACCACGTCGATCCTAAGGTCCCGAGCACGCGATTCTGAACAAGAAAGAAAGCGGAGGTCCCCCATTGACAACCGAATATAATTGACGTTGGGGGGAGGGGGGGGGGGGGCGACTGACACCTATCTTCCTGGCACGCACAGACAGCAAAGCGTGCGAAGTTTTAAGGTTGCGCTCGTAACTTCCTCACTCGCAGAAATCCCCGTCCCCGAAGGACTTCTCCCCTGTACCTATCCCTCGTCGGCAGCATCAGAACGTGGGCGTATCTCAGAGCAAGATTTACGTTCCTTCCCAAGGGCTGCCGCCGGCCTACGGAGACAGTCGCGGGAGGACAACGCAGGACCCGCGCCGGGCCTCGGCCAATACCATCTAGAGGACAAGGCCTGTGGAGGTGGGGGACGGGTGAGACTCGGGCCTTGTCGCCTAGGCGGCATTGGATCGACTCGTCGTCCTCGGGGGCTTTGGCGCTGCGATGCGGCCTCCGTCTCCTTCTGGGCCGAGGAGACGGATACTTGGCCTCCGTTATCGAGCGCGTTTTGCCCAAGACGTGCTCGACCTCCGGACCCCGTTCCGGAAGCGACTGACCCGGGTCTGACCATTAGTCATTCCTGACGCGTCCGATAAGCGTCACGGCAGGTCTACGTTCTCCGAGGGACTGCTGCCGTAATCCGTTTCCTCGCGGCGCTTCCGTTTTCTTGGCTGCGTCTTTCCGATTGGACCGACTGATGACGCCAAACGAAAACGAAGCGACACGCGTCGAATACCCCTTTTTCTGCTGTTCCGGTACCCGTCCTTGGTACGATCGTGTGATTTCGTTTTCGAAAACCTGAGTGAGTCGAGCGATGATATACTGCTTGGCGTAAAGATCGTGGCTTTTCTGACGTCTTTTTGGAGCGTTGCACTGAAAACGAGCAATATAGTTAACAAGAACGAACAGCAAAAATAGTTAATACAGCTGTCATCGTTTCCGTTGAGCCTACTTAGAATACAACTGGAGCATGTACAACGGATGTCGATGAAAGGCAATTAGGCACAACAAAGACAACCTCCAAGTACATCTTAAAAATACCCTCTAACACACGTGCCAGACTAGCAATTGAATGTTAATTCCATCGAATGGCGTATGTGTGATCGGTGAATCAGCTCGCGGTCTGTCGTGTGTGGAACGCGCTATGCCGGGAATGCCGGGAGCTGATTGGCCGATCACTCAAATGTCATTCAAAGGAACTGGCATTAAATTGTCAGGCTGATATGTGGCATTCGAAAATTTTAATGAGTTTAGGTGGGGGATTTGTCACGAGATTCTGAACCTTTGTAGAGATTAAAAAACAAATTACATTAGATTGATCATGCTGGCAAAAACCAGGAGCACAAAATGCGTGGTAAACGAGCTGGGCGCGTGATACGTGTGACGCCACGTGACGCCATTAAGTCCCGTGACTGTGAAGTCCCACGACGTTATGGCGTCACGCGACGTCAAGGTGACATGTGACGTTACAGCGTCAGGTGTCGTCAGGGTGTAATCTGACGTCACACTTTCACGTGCCATAATGGTGTCACAGGATGCCGCAGTCCTCTAAGGCGGTTCTTCTGAGAGTTCTTCATAACGGTTCTATCTCACGTTCCTTTTCATAAAATATACCATTTTTCAAAAGTTCGTGTCTCCTGGTAGCTGCTGCACCAACATTTCGAATTTTACATCGTCTGGCCACGTACCTCGAACATGTATTGAACAGAGACGGCCACGTAAGCGTTCGTCGAGAACTCAAATTCAATTACGCGCTTCGTGCCTCAAAAATGTCGACCACCAACATTGCTTGGATTAGTTTTAAAAAAGGGTTTCAGCTGACTGGTATGGCACCTTTTGTGTTAAAGGTATTCATGTTGAGGCTGCCTGTGACCCTTTAAGGACTGTTCCCAAAAAGAGAAAGCGGTGCACGTGAAAAAAAAAAATATAGCATCTATGAAAATTTTATAAGCAACCGCCCTGCGGGAGAGCTCACCGAATCTCAAATGTGGCACCCCATATCTACGGTAATCACGGTGGAGGAAAAGAATGAATATGAATTAAATCTGATTTAGATCACATCGCAGATTTACTATGATGATTTTGATGAAATATTTCCCGCAAAAATAATATTACTTTTTTTTACGTTTACTGTTTGTAAATTATTTGAGAGTCCCATTGTTAATTTACCTTGCAGTTAAAGCATGGAATCATCAAGCAAGGAAGATTTATGGCAGGTTGAACACAAGCAAAGAGCAGTCGTGTTCTGAGCAAATCGGGAACGTTGGGCCTTGACTTTCTACCATCGTGCACTTCGTTTGTGAGTTCCGTAACGTCCTATCGGGCAAGTAGATAAGAACACGAAAAAAAAAAAAAAAACTAATTCCAGAAAATCATTGCCCTATCGCGTGAAAATCAGAACGCAAAAGCAAAAGCAAATGTAGCTTTTACGGCACCTTAATATTATCGACCTATTTTCTTTTTAACTATGGCGGGGTTCCCTCAAACAAAAAGTTGTTAATGAAACTGTACTTTCAATTTAATATAGGTATTTCCTACGCATTGTTTTCAGTGATTGGACGGATCGGTTAATCGATCCGTCATGTTTAGAAATCAATCTATACTTTGTTTCAGCTTAAGGCCAGACGCAGCCGACATTGCGAGGTGCGGGAACCAATCAAGCAGCGTAAAAAGTGTTAGTCACTGGGCCTTTTCTTTTTATGATTGCTTCAGGGATGATACAGCACCTGCAGAAATTTGACGAACACCGTGATCGAGCGTTCTTGACGTGGTTTGATTGGTACCATCAGTTCGTAGCGTGTACTGCGGCTGGACTTAAGCTGAAAGGAAGTAAAGTGATTAAAGAGCGCTATTTTATGATTGCACTGATTAAAATTAAAAAAACCCGATTTATTTAACTTTTAAAAAATTATTATTATTTTCTTTTTTTTTTCTTTTTTTTGATGGTAATATATATTGATGCAAAACGGAAAGCAGTGTCCCATCACACACGTTTTCTGGGTCTGGCCCTGACACCAAAATTCAACGCTCTTTGCCACTATCCACCAGGAAGTTTGTAAAAAAGACAGTGAAGAAACATCATCATTCACTGCCTAAAAAGCTCTTTAAATACAGGACCGGACTCCGTAGCAACCAATCTTACGGGCCGGTTATGGGGTAAGCTCTTCACCGACACTGGCTCGGAGCTAAATGGTGGCAAGCATTGAAGTAAATCGACAGTGACTGTTGTGTAGACCGCCATTTTCATAAAGACCTGAGATCGTCTTAGATTTACTAATTTTTTTTAGTTCTTAAAATATAGTTCTCAAGCAAAACCATCTTTTGTTTTTTTAATGGGGAAGAAGGGGAGAAAAAAATGGATAAAATAATATTAGGCGTTATATTACGTATACATTCTGTCTCAGGTAAGACCGACACTATTAAAAAGAAAACTTTGAATAAAAACATAATTCTTTCGTAATTACACACCCACGGCGGCAGACGTTAGAACGCGAGTGTAAAGTACTCGTGAGGTAACATTAACAAAGAGTTCCTAATTATCTTTTTATCCTTTCTTTCAGCTAGCACGTTTCGATTAGATTTGCAGCCCGTCGTTTACTAAGGCTAGAGCCGTTAAGATTTAAAGAATTTCTACTACGAGGTATTGTGAGGAAACTTTTGGCAACCACATCAGCGGGAAATCGAGACTAACTCCGAAAAGACGTGCCAAGAGCGGAAGCAGTTTCGCTGGCGAAGAGACGTCAGAGTGTGACGTGTGCTGACGCGGAAGTTGATGTGAACAGGTGACCAAAAGCTTTCACCCAATTCCAAATCGGCTCGCCATCTGCTCCCGCGAGCCAATTTTAGATTAGGCCAAAGCTTTTGGTAACGTGTTTACAGCAGCCTACCTATCAGCATATGTCGCACCTTGATACCTCTTCGCCAGCGAAACTGTTTCCGCTCCTTGCTTTCTCGTTGTTTGCTTTGATTTCACGCTGCCGTCCTTGCCAAAATTCCCCGCGCAATAACTCCAAGTAGACATTTCTAGCTGAGATATTTGAACTGCTGTAACCTCAGTATCCGATGTGCTGCAAATCTATAATTAAAAAATGTTATTTAAAACGAAAGGCTAAAACGTTTATTAGTCATTTTTGTTCAATAAGTATGTGATAAGTAATATACACTTGACTTACATCCGCCACCCTGGAGTTCCGAGGAGTAGTGTTTTATTTCAAATTCTTTGTGCGTGTGTGTGTGTGCGTGTGTGTGAGTGCACGCGCGCTTGCGTGCGTGCGTGCGTGCGCGTGTGCGCGTGTGTGTGCGTCTGTGTTTCATTTAAGACATTGCTGTTCTTACGTGAAATGTTCCTGTATACAAAAATATATAAAAAAAACGCATGAAAAACCTTGCACGGGTTTGCTAACTTGCACAAAGTTACTTCAAGACCACTGCGTGGATTCGAATTACACAAGGAAAAAAAATAACAAGGTTTATTTTGTTTTGTTTTTTACTTAAACACATTTACAAATATCGGTAACGCGAAATTAGAGCGCAACTCTTGAGAAGGAGGAGGGGAGGGCACGGAGGGTGGGGTATGCCCCTCCTCCTTTGTACTGTCAGGTTTCAACGTCTTTTAAACACTTGCTCTAAGACACCCGCAAATCATGGCCGCTCATTCCAACCACCAGAACCAACTGCCCCCGAGCTACCATGCACTTCTTTCTCCTCAACCCGGTGGCTCGGCTGCGCGTGGCAACGGTCGGCGAGTCTCGTCGGCCAACCCGATACCTTACAATCCTCCCCCCTTAGATTAAATGTTCAGCCGGTCTTCACAAAACTTCAGCAGCTGGTCAGCATGTGCCAGTCCTGCTGGTCGTCCAGTATTGCGGTCCTTCAAGCGATAGTCGTTCAGCCCCACTTTCCCCACCACCACGAATGGCCCCGAGCGTCTCGGTGCCAATTTTGCCGCCACGCCCTTGCTGGCATCGCTTAGAGTGTGCAGATCACGGAGAACTAGATCACCGATCCTAAAGTTACAGTGTCGTCGATTTCTGTCGTAGTAGCGGCGCTGCTGCTCTTGGGCTCTTCTCTGGTTCTCTAGCGCAAGCTCGTGTGCGTCTTGCAGCCTAGATGTCACCTCTGCCACAAAGCCTGGAGCTCGGCGGTCTGGTGTAGGAAGTTGACCGGGGTTTTGTTCCCATGGTTTGCGGAGCTGGCGCCCATAGCACAGAAAAGCTGGCGTGTACCCTGTGGTCACACTTTCGCAAGTTCTCATTGCGAATGAAACTTCAGGGATACGTTGGTCCCAGTCACGATGGTCATGGCAGTATGCCACGAGGCACTGCTTCACTGTTGCGTTATGCCGCTCTACCATCTGCCCTGCAGGGCGGTACGGTACCGTGTGGCGGTCTTTGATGCCGAGGTGCTTCATGACGTTCTTCCACAGCCGAGAAACGAAGACTCTTCCATTGTCACTGGATATGCTTTTTGGGAAGCCATGTCGACAAAACACGTCAATCATTTTTTCCAGGATGGCCTTACTCGTCGGAGTTCGAAGGGGAAATAGTTCAATAAACTTCGTGAACTTGTCGATGACCACGAGAAGATATCTGTGGTGGCGTTTTGATAAAGGTAATGGCCCAATTATATCTACGCTCAGGTGTGCCATAGGTTCCTCTGCCCAGGTACTGTCCATTAGTCCCCCACGCTTTTGACGACGAGGCTTCAAAGTCTGACAGGACGGGCAAGATCGCACATAGCGGGAAACGTCAGACCTCATACCGATCCAAAAATACCTCTCCGCGACCCGCTTCAGAGTCTTGAAGTACCCCAAGTGTCCGCTTAAAGGGTTATCGTGTGACAACTGCAGTACCGTTTGGCGTATTTGTTTTGGAACCCAGATGAGCTTTCTTTCCCCTGAAACCTTTAGTAGCTGTCCGTCATGATCGATTTCACTATCATCAGAAACATGTTGTATTCGACGTGCTTCTGTTTCGTCGGTCGGCAGAGTTCGGTCTTGGAGGTAGCGAATTACCTCGGAGATTTCAGGATCTTTCTGTTGTTCATCAGCCAGCTGGGATGCATTGAGGAGCAGTGATATGTCCGTTTCCTCCACTGTGGCATTTTCCTCGAACCGAAGTCGGTGCTCTGGCTCCACCGTCTCTATGGGGAACCACTCATCGGTTTCGGTGTCCAGTGCTTCCGACGTCGGTACCGTGACTGGAGCAGGGAACCTGCTCAAGGTATCAGCTGGGATGTTTGCTGCTCCTTGACGGTGTCTGATGAGGCAATCGAAACCTTGCAAGCGTAGCACCCATCGACGTACCCTGCTTGAGGTCTGTTCGGTGGTGAACATCCACTTGAGAGAAGCGTGGTCGGTGTGTACCTCAAACTTGGTATGTTCCAAATACGGCCTGAACTTGTCAATGGCCCAGACTACGGCCAAACACTCCCATTCTTGCACGGTGTAGTTCCTTTCAGCTGCGTTCAGAGATCGACTAATAAATGACACTGGCCGCAGTTGTCCCTCCGTGTCCTGTAAGAGGACTGCTGCGATGCCGGTGCCGCTCGCATCGGTCTCCACCACAAACGGTCGGTTGAGATCAGGGAGTGCAACCACCACCTCGTTTGCCAGCATGGTTTTGAGCTGGTGAAATGCCATTTCTTGCTGGTTGCTCCAACGCCAGGGTACATTCTTCTGTAGAAGAATGGTCAAAGGACGGGCCACTTCAGAGAACTTTGGCAGGAAAGACCGGTAATACCCGGCCAATCCAAGAAATGCTTGAATATCCTTGACACTCTGGGGGGTTGGGAAGCCGCGTACAGCTGCAACTTTATCTGGGTCAGGCCTGCACTCTCCCGGTGAAATTATGTGCCCTAGAAACTTCAGCGACCGCCTACAGGCTTGCGTCTTCGTCGGATTGATGGTAAGCCCAGCGTGGGCGATCCTAGACAAGACCACTTCAATATGCCGCAAGTGATCTTCAAATGAACTGGAGTATATCAAGACATCATCCAAGAAGGCCATACAAAATTTGTGCTTGATTCCAACAAGTACTTTGTCCATGAGAGCTTGGAATGTGGCTGGTCCGCCAGCCACGCCAAAGGGCATCCTTTTGAATTCAAATGTACCCTTGTGGCATATGAATGCAGTCTTGGGGATATCCTCGCGGCGGACAGGAATCTGGAGGAAACCTTGGGACAGGTCGAAGCTTGTGAACCACTGAGCTCTGCCTAACTCTGCCAGTACCCAGTCTGTCCGTGGCATTGGGTATACCGGAACTTGGGTTTTAGCATTGAGCGGCCGGTAATCAACAGCTAGTCGGTATCCTCCCGACTTCTTCGCAACCAGGACTGGGGCACAGGACCAATGGCTCGAGCTGGGTTGTATCAAGTCCTGCTGCAGCAGATCTTCGATACAGGAATCCATAATCTGCCTTTTGTGAGCATTGACCGGGCGAAGCCTGCAGCGAATCGGCGCGGAATCTCCAGTGTTGATGGTGTGCTCCATCAGTCCCGTGCAGCCAGGACGTTTGTCAAATAGTGTGCCGAACTTTCCCAGCATGGTTAAGACATCCGGATGCTTTGCATAGTCAACGTCAGGATTGTCGGCGTGCAGCAGATGTCGATCATCGGTCGGCATCTTCTTGTTATGGTAGGCCTGACGCCAGTAATTTTCTCGTAGGGACTGATCATCCGCAGGCTGTTCTCTCTGCACACAAGGGCCTTCACTTGACTCGGCGAACAATCGCTCTAAGCTATAGACTTGTTCGTTATTGGCCTGACCGGACTCTTCTCTTTGGATTTCACCCTTGGAAAACGGAATACGCTTCTGTTGTTCAGGCCCAACTCGCTTGCAGGGACAACTCGCTTGCATATGCCCGGGCTCGTTGCAGCGAAAACAGCGAGGTCGGCCCCGGCTCCGGCGTGCGCTCGTGGGACACTGGCGTGACATGTGTCCCACACCCCCGCACCGGTGACACTGTAGCTGGCGATCATAGCTGTTTTCTTGGAGCACGGCCTGCTGTAGGACTGGGCTGCCGAAACTGCCGAAACCCGTCTGGGACGATGCTACGCTGTGAGCCTCGACAGCACCGAGTTGGTCCCTGTAGTACGAAGGTTGCAGGGCCGCCGGATGCAGGCACCAGGGGTACGCGTTTGGAGCAGCGAGGGTGGGCGTGGTCCAGGCTGCTACACTCTGATCCGTCACTGGAACTGGACGAGTCACTGGCGTCGCCGTTCGAGTCACCGGAACTAGGCGAGGCACTGGCGTCGCTGTTCGACTTTGAAACACAGAGTCCCGGGCCACTTGGTTTGAAAGTTGGGGAGGGGGTACGTATTGGAGACGTCGCCACACGCGCTCCATTAATCCATCGGCAGCGTCGGCGAGTTCCTTGAGCGTGGCGAAGGTCCTTCCTTCAACGAGATCCCGGAACTGCGGGTGCATCTGTCGGAGTACCCTCTCCACCTTCTGCGCATCTGTCACAGGCTCGCCGATCCTGTCGTAGTAACTGCTGATGACATATATGAACTGCTTCAGGTTTTCCTAGGGGTGTTGAGTTCGTTTCCGCAATTCCTCTTTCAGTCGCTTCTTCTTGTCCACCGGCGCAAACTGACTATGGAACGCGGTGACGAAGCTGCCCCAGCTCGTAAACTCCCCCGCGAAGCGAAACCACAGCTTGGCACTTCCGTCGAGAACTGCGGGTACGACACGGCTGATGCGATCCTCTGGCTTGACACCCTGGATTAGGCAGTAACCCTCGAGCTTCTCTATGAACCCTTCTGGTGACTGTAGATCTCCAAAACCAGAAAACCTGGGAGGCTGGGTGGAGATCCACAGGGCATGCATGGGATCTTGATCGGGCGCTCCGTTGGTCGCAGTGACGGCTGGCGTTACCAACGGAGAGGGTAACAAGGGCCGCAAGGGCTGAAGCGATAAGGGATGAGGCGACAAGGGCTGAGGCGACAAAGGTTGCAAGGGCTGAGGCAGCTCAGTGTCGAGCTCACCTTCTGCAAGCTCGATGGGCGCGGCAATCAAGAGCTCGCGTATGTGGGCGGCGATCTGTTCCCGATGGAGCGCTGAACCATCCGTTTGCTGCATCATCGTACGGAGAAAGTCTGGCGGCACGAAAAGCGGTCGATGAGACATCTTATTATCCCGGACGAGCCCCCACTTGTCAGGTTTCAACGTCTTTTAAACACTTGCTCTAAGACACCCGCAAATCATGGCCGCTCATTCCAACCACCAGAACCAACTGCCCCCGAGCTACCATGCACTTCTTTCTCCTCAACCCGGTGGCTCGGCTGCGCGTGGCAACGGTCGACGAGTCTCATCGGCCAACCCGATACCTTACAGTACTATCGCGGACAGTATGAGCTGAAACAGCGCTCCGGCCGGCGGACGGTACTACCTGCGCCGCCTGTCGCCTTGCTCCGCACACATGACGCACCCTGAGTACGAGATAAATTCTCACTTGCGCTCGCTGCGCCACTGCGCTCTTCCGGCCGTCTGCAAGCGAGACGGCGGGTGCGACAGCGGGCATGTGTGTGGTAGGGCGGCAGGGGGAACAAAACATTACATTTGTCGTTCCTATTTTGGAATTGAGTAACTTTACTCTGTCACGCAGAATCCCGTACTTTTCGCTGACTGGTGAAGGAGAAAATATTGAAGTGTCTTAAAATTCAGCTGCGATTATCGTTTTTGAAAGTCACATCAAAAGACCTTGGAGGTTGTTCTTGTTTGATTATATTGGCATGCACAATGTAGGACATCGTAAAATATAGGCCAAAATCTGTATGCCGGATTTCGTTCGGCTCCAAGGTATTTACTTTTTTGTTTTTTTCTTTTTCATTGATCACAGATGTTTAAAAAAATGGTAAGCATACATATTACTGAGAAGGTTTAGTAACCTTCATTGGTATGAAAAGGTTCAAAAATATAATTTCTCTATTACTGGGCCCACCTGTTTGTTTCAAACAAAACAAGTTGCTGACAAAACACCAATTTTTTTTTTTTTTTTTGTTTACACATTTTTAGTTTTAATAAAGGGGGACAAACAGTCATATATTTTCCCGAAGAAGGAGATTTAAACTTAATTGAAAGAAAATTTCCAGACGATAATGTAAGACAGAAACGATTAATAGTCGGCGTGGAAGTGAGGAGTCACCACACAAAAGTATGCGTGGTTAACGGCGTTAAACAGTGTGTTGGAACCGTAGCATCAAGCTTCGTTCTAATCGGCAGAAGTCCGGTTCAGGGGTCCTGAGGCATAGTAAAACTTACAAAATAATTGAATACCGCGTCATTCTCCTTTGACCCGCGACCACGGCTCTCATCCTCTCTGGTAAGAAATCATAGAACGCGGCCCCGAAGTCTGGCTCAGCCCGACGCCACTCCCATCCCCCCCCCCCCCCCCCCCCCCCCCCACCGCTGATTGCTTTCCATAATTTGTGGGCAGTGGCGCGGTGGAGATACGCCGTGACATGGCTACCTTGATGCGCCTCCAAATGTTTTTGATGATATTCACAGCGGCTCCTTTTGGGGGCTAAGGCAGCTTCGTTAGGCAGCGCTCTTCCAGGAGATACGAGCGTGACAACGCATTTTCCACTTCGGCGATTTCTTGAATTGCACTGAAATGCACGTTAGCTGAAAACGTAAACATTGGGCTACACGGCAAACGCATCGTGATGGTGGTTCCGTCGGCCAATATTTTCGCTAGCAGACGGCCGGAAGAGCGCAGCGGCGCAGTGAGCGCAAGTGAGAATTTATCTCGGCCTCAGGGTGCGCCGTGTTTACGGAGCGATGCGATAGGCGGCGCAGGTAGTACCGTGCACAGGCCGGAGCGCTGTTTCAGCTCATATTGTCCACGATAGTACACATACCTCTTCCCCTCCTCCGCCCCTCCTCCTCTGCTCCTCGTCCTCGCCTTTTTTCCTCCTTTTTCTCGCCGCTCTCTCTCCTCCTGTCCCCTACTATTCCTCATTTTCTCCCTTACTCCTCCTCGTCCTTCCTTCCTCTTATTCCCCCTCTCCCCTCCTTCTCTCTTTTTCCGCACGTGACGTCAATTTTCCCGCTTAATCTAGCGGAGAAACTGAATTGGTTTATAGGTGACGTGACACCAAGTCATGTGACGTTCCTTTCCCCGCTAAATTTAGCGGGGAATTAAATTGGTGCTGAGGTGACGTGACGTCACTTTCCCCGCTAAATGAAGCACGGTTACGCCGACGCCGACGACGACGACGCTCAACCCGATAAAGTTCGCCTAAGAGCTGCGCTCTAAAAACTGGCTGCATGCTTGCTCATTCTGCCAAACGCGTTTACATGCAATTGCTTTATAGGGTGTGTGGTTCCCTTAGTTTAGGTGGTGCCTGGGGCAAGATTTTGGATGGAAACAAATTGTTTCCATAAACATAATTTGTTTATGGATTTATAAATAAAAAGAAAGAAAAAAATGTTTGCGAGTCGACAGGTTTCGAACCTGTGCGGGGAGACCCCAATGGATTTCTAGTCCATCGTCTTAACCACTCGGCCACGACTGCGGGACGAGTAGGGGCTCTGAGATCTGGTAGTAACTCAAGACCTGGGGATGTCTTGGATGAAACGTTGCATGTAACCGCTCAACGTCTAAGCAGGAGAGGGCGCTTCGGTCAAATGCGTATATAATCGCGTTAAACTTTGCATGCATTGGCTCAACGTTTATAGACGAGAGGGCCCTGCGGTCAACCCAGGCAGCACACGATATTGGGCCAACATTGGAATTGATTGGGACAAAGAATGGCCCAACAATGGTCCAACTGAGCCATGCGTTTACCAATATTGGAACTACCTGGGCCAATAATGGACTATCATAGCCAATGTTTTTCCAATATTGGTGATGCACTGGAATAAGCTGTCCAATATTGGACTGTGAAAGCCAATGGCTTGCCAATATTTGATAAATGCTGGCATAACCTGTCCAATATTGGACTGTCAAAGCCAATGGTTTTCCAATATTGGATATATGCTGGCATAAGTTATCCAATATTGGACTGCCAAAGCCAATGGCTTTCCAATATTGGATATATACTGGCATAACCTGTCCAATATTGGACTGTCAAAGTCAATGGTTTTCCAATATTGGATATATGCCGGCATAAGTTATCCAATATTGGACTGTCAAAGCCGATAGGTTTCCGATATTGGATATATGCTGGCATAAACTGTACAATATTGGACTGTCAGAGTCAATGGCTTTCAATATTGGATACATGCCAGCATTAGCTGTCCAATATTGGACTGTTAGAGCCAATGGCTTTCCAATATCGGATACATGCTGGCGTAAGCTGGTCAATATTCAACTGTCAAAGCCAACAGCTTTCCAAGATCAACTCATGCTGGCATAAGCTGGTCCAATAGTGGACTGTAAAAGCCAATTTGGATTTCCAATTTTGGAAGTATGCTGACTTGTGCTGGTCATATTGCACTGCCTAGGCCAAGGGCTTTCTAATATTGAATGTATGCTGTCATATGCTGTTCAATATTGGAGTGTTAAAGCCACAATTTCCAGTATTGGAAATACAGGGATGAAACTGGGCAAGGCAGCTTTGGAGAAATTTTGGGAGCAGAAAAAAACTATTTTCATTCAGTCTAGCAGCAAAAACGAGATCTTGGAGCAAGTTGGGACCAGCATTCGTCAGTTTTAAGAATTAAAGTAGAGGCTAAATGTCACCTGGTTTTCAAAACTCAATGAAATATGGCATATAGATAACTTAATCAATGGGAACTCAACAGTGGTTTAATTAACCATTTGTTTGAAACATTTTTTACAAACTTACATGAAAATTAGACAAATCATATAAAGCAAAACTGCACGACAGTGCGACACGTGATGGAACCAACTTGCAAAGTGGTAAAAGTAAGCAAACAGATACATATATACTGCGCCTCGATCTGGCCGGCCGCGCTCGCTCTGCGGAAATGTGAGCGTGGGACTCTCGAGCCCCGTTAGCTTACTGATGCTGCAAGACGCTACTTTGTTGTCGCGAATCATTTGCCCTTCGAACGGTCGCGAAGCCGTTGCGCCCGGCGTACCCTACGCAGCATATTTCAGAAACCGATCGCGCAGCATCGCAACCTTCTTACTGCGAGCGTCGGTGATTCATCGTGTGTTGAAAGTCGGACGATGTGCTGTTCGAGGTGTCTTTTATGTGCAACTCTTTCGTAAAAAAATTTGAAGTTTAAAAACGCGAACCTAACAGTGTACAAACAGTTTTAAATTTATTGATAAAAATATATTTATATATTTATATATATTTGTGTACATCGTGCGCAAAAAATAGTCGCGCTTAGTTCTTCATTCTAAATTATAATGTAAGTTATACGACGCAAAACATACTGTCGTCACACTTGCCCCGTTTAGAACCACTTTTGGACTGGACAGTTTCTTTAGAAGTTCGAAAGCTGACCTTCAAAGAGCTGTCCTGTTAAATCGGTAATGACAGCAAGGTAGACGCTATGCGTGTTTAAGGCCAATCCTGTCTCCGGTTAGGGCCACGTGACTACTGTTTCAAAGCTGGCGATAAGGCCGAGCACGGAACCTGCCTAAAGCACAAGGTCACGCATAACTTCTACTCCACTATCAACCTTGGGTAGAAGTGACAAATTCTCTCGCTCCGTTCATTGTTGAGATGCCCCTGAAGATAAGCCTTTGTAAGCGCACCCCACCCCCTTTCTGGCCTGCTTGCTTTGTACTCCTTCTCTCTTTTTTCTCTCTCTCCCTAAGCTGAAGGCGCGGTTGCTGTACGTACTCGCCGGACTTGAATCCGCTCTCTGTGCGCGGGTAACGGCAGAAGTGTGATCATGTGGTTTGACGGATGACACATTGCCCGTTGACAAACTCGGAATGCCTGCGTCGCAAGGACCGGACCTAGTTTCGCGCGTGATGCGGCCTGCGGAGTGCAGGCCCGCTGTGGATTTCGCTTCTGTGGTAAATGGTATCTCGTTCGGAAAGTCCTACCCGTGTCGATTTCTTCAAAGAGGCCCAAGACATTTTTGTGAACAGTTTAGTGTCCGGTTCGGCAAATGGCAGCGTGTGCTACATTGTGTTGAATCTTCACGGATCACTTCCTTGTAGTTTTTGTGTTTGAGTGGTTGTTCTGCAGTGCCCGTGTTGATATATAAGTCGGATTACATCTTTCAGGTCCAGTATTTTCAACGTAAGTGTGCTGCAACCTACTTGATGATCATTGTCCGTTCTTGTATGGGCAATCTTCCGGATAACCTCTAGAATTGGGCATTGCCTATCTCCTGGCAGCTGGGAGAATAATTTTCCCGCAATCTTACCGACAGTCGCCTGCCATTATCTGTCTGAAATAATCATACCTCGGCAAACCTCACTCATGAGGGCCCTCACTCACCCTCACTCACCCTCATCTTCACAGGTGAGGTGAGGGTGAGTGAGTTTCTGAAACAGGAAAATTCATGAGTGTGAGGGTGAGTGAGGGCCGTGAGGGCTGTGAGGGCGGTGAGGGCCGTGAGGGCTGTGAGGGCGGTGAGGGCTGTGAGGGCCGTGAGGGCCGTGAGGGCCGTGAGGGCCGTGAGTGGTGTGAGGGCGGTGAGTGCGTGAGGGGTGTGAGGGCCATGAGTGCGTGAGGGCAGTGAGTGGCATGAGAAGCGCGAGAGCCGTGAGGGTGGTGAGCGCATGAGGTGTGTGAAGGCCATGAGTGCGTGAGGCCCCTTCAGATCGAGCATCTTTCTACGCAATTTTGGTGTTAATGGCGGGCTGTTCTCTAGTTTTCCTTATATCGGCATGAATTGCTGAGATCGGGTACGGCTCGAAATAAGCAAGCAACTCGGAACAATTCAAATGCGTTTGAAGCGGCTGCATCCAATCAGGGACGCAAAATTTTCACGTGATACCTGGTGCCGGTGATGATGACACCGAAAGACTTGGTTCTGGTTTGAAATCGATCGTTCTTTTTGGAAATAAACTGTTTCAGAAACGTGCATTAGTATTCTTAACGAGATTTAAATGCATAAAAACACGTTTATAATGCGTAATTGTGTCTAAATAGTGCAAGAAAAATAAAATTTTATGATGACGATGGCAAATTCCAGCAATTGGTTGCTGCGTGTGATCGCGGGCGGCCCGTGTTGCTGGTGTTGCGACGTAAAGTTTCTGGGCGAATTTGCCCCATCTGAAGCTGGCCTAAGTGGCGCGAGGGCCATCAGTGCGTGAGGGGCGTGAGGGGTGTGAGGGCCCCAAGGG
The DNA here is from genome assembly GCF_016920785.2 of Ixodes scapularis. Lineage (NCBI taxonomy): Eukaryota > Metazoa > Arthropoda > Arachnida > Ixodida > Ixodidae > Ixodes > Ixodes scapularis. The sequence goes on along the minus strand of NW_024609880.1, from coordinate 32,058,184 downwards.
CGGTGAGGCGCGTGAGGGCGGTGAGTGGCGTGAGGGCCGTGACGGCCGTGAGGGCGGTGAGGACCGTGACGGCCGTGAGGGCGGTGAGGACCGTGAGGGCGGTGAGTGGCGTGAGGGCGGTGAGTGCCGTGAGGGCCATGAGGGCCATGAGTGAGTGAGGGGCGTGAGGGCCGTGAGGGCGGTGAGTGCGTGAGGGCCGTGAGGTTCAGTGAGGGTGAGTGAAGGGCTAAAGGTGAGTGTGACTGTGAGGGTGAGTGAGGGGCTGAAGGTGAGTGTAGCTGTGAGGGTGAGGGTGAGTGAGGGGCTTATGTGAGTGTGGCTGTGAGGGTGAGGGTGAGTGAGGGCGACCTAAAATGCCGACCTCTGGAAATAATGTCACAACCGCAAGTAGAATACTGACTTTTTTATTCTACCTGCGTTTCGCAAAAACACGTTTCGTTGCCACCTTTCTGGTCGACATTTACGTTTCATCGACATTCGTTACGCGAATTGCGCGCTGTAGGGGCATTTCGTCGCGCATGTATTCCTGAGGCGCGTGCTCACCGAACCAGCCCACCCTTTCACGCCGCTTCATGCTAATCGGAAGCGGTTCATTGCAACAAAAAAAAGAAGAAGAGAAAACATATTTTGAGTTTTTTTATGAAACATCGCGTGTTGATGAAACGATCTGTCTATGAAATGTAGTTCGATGAACTGATTGCACCGCCAATGAGGGCCGACTAGTGGTAGAATTTTGGCGAAACAATTCTGTCAGCTGCCGGGAGACTGGACACTACCCAAGAATTACCCCGGTTGTTGCTTGCTTTGCAGTCTTTTTAACTGTATCACAGCTGAGTAGTACCTCTTCACATATTACGAAGTGCTGAGATTGTGCTTGTCTACAGAATAAGCTGTGTGTAATAAACTGTTAGGTGATTTCAAAACAATCCCTTGTGTCTGTTTACCTTCCTTTTTGCGAACAACTTGGCGAGGGCACTTGCAAAGAGCTGGGCGAGTGCAACGATGGCCAAAAATCAGCATGACGGCCAACATTGGATCGGGTCGCGTTCCAGTGTTGTCCAATATTACGCCGGTCTTCGCCAATGTGGGAGCACCTTGGCTGGAACCATGGTTTAGCGATGGCCCAACAGTGGCACCAATGATGGGGCCGACATCGGCTAGAACGATGGCTGAACATTGGCCCAACATTGGCACCGATCACTGGGCCAACATTGGGAAAAGTAGCGCTTCCAATATTGTCCAATATTGAGGCCGGTCTTTGCCAATGTTAGGCCAATGTCGGACCGACATTGGTGTGCTGCCTGGGAAATGCTCAAATGCGTATATAACCACGTTCTATACCACACATTCTCTTTCTGACATGGATGAAAACGAACGAAAGGCTCGGCATGCTACGGCTCTGCGTCCACGCAGGCAAGCATCACCAGAGCTTCGCCCCAATCAACATCATTCACCACGTGGAGATGCGGACATTTTTTTTTTTGGCCCACTGAACTATGTGGTGTTACTAAAATCCCAATATAAATTGATTTGTTCAAGCCCGAATTTCGTTTCATGGGCCCCCTAAGGCCCGTTCATCCACGTGCAATTGAGTGCGACCGAGAGAGACAATGCAGGTTTTTAAGCCTCTTATGACGTCTTAGGACCAGCTCCGGAGCAGCGCACCCGGTCCTAAGACATCGCAAGAGGCCTAAAAACCCGTCTTGTCCCTCTCGTTCGTTCTCGGTTACAAATTGTGAACGTGCCTTTGTGAGTTTATAATCTGGGAATGAGCTACATACGGAGAAAAAGAAGAACAAATAAAGCCAAGAGCCAACATAAGCAGCACAGATTTGGCCAATGATTGGCCAATGGCTGGCAATGTTCTTTTGGCCAATGGTCGTACAGTGGCCAGCCAATGGCCGATGACAGGCCTTTCTCTGGCCATTGGCCAAAGGTTACTGTTCATCGGCCATCGGCCAAGCATTGGCCGATGAATGGCCACTCTTAAGCCATTGGCCAAAAGTCCATCGCCAGCCATTCACCAAGGCTTAGGGAAAATCCGTGCCGTTTGGCAAATTATTAGGGATGCCGCAAACTTCTTTCGAACCGAAGTTTCGATGATCGAATCAAGCGGTTCGAAAGGTTCGAAAGATTTCGATGGCTCGAGCTTTTTATATCGTAAATTTCGACTAAACTCGCATTTTTGAACTTGTTAAACTAAAAAGTTCGACGCTTTTTGAAATTTCGAATTTTGCACGTTCAAACATGCAGTGTTTTTCAAACCTTTGAACTTAATACGCTAAAAGAATCGATCCTTTCCGAACTTTCGACCTTATTACGCTTCGAAATTCGATGCTTGTCGAACTTTCGACCTTGATAGACCAAAAAAAAAACTCGATGATTTTGGAACTTTCGAGTTTCAAGCATTAAAAAGGACGAAGCTTTTCTAACTTTCGTACTTCCTACGCTAAGGATTTTGATAATTTTCGAACTTTCGAACTTATTTATACAGGTAATTCGAAAATTTCCGAACTTTCGATTCCTGAAAACTCAAAAGTCGATGAACTTCGAACTGTTAGAGTAAAAGTTAAAAGTTCGTCGAACTTCGAAAGACCGGCGGACGGTTTCATTTAAATTCAAGCAGTGAGGTACATTCGTAATTTCGTTGTTTCGAATTTTTACATTCGGTGCCGCATTCCTTGCGAAAAATAATGCCGTTGATTTCAACGTTCTGGCATCCTAAGTTTTAAAGAAATATATTCCCGAAGGAGCGAGGAAGGACGACGGGTTTCTGACGGTTGTCGTTTGTGCCATATTTGAAGCGCGCTATAGCCGAAGCTCTTTATGATAGAGATGTTAAACTTTTTGAGAATGATCTATGATATGCGTAAGTGTCGTCTAAAGATATGATTATCGTTATTCAAGATGAGTTTCGAAGAAATGTCCAAACATGTATCTACGGGCAATTGTGCCCTAAACTTAGTCATTTCTTTTTGTCTAAGTTGTTTGAGGTATCGCCTTTAAATTAACGCCACAGACGGTACATATCATTGCCATCTGCGGACTACAAAATAATGTATTTCTTGCTTTTTCACGTTAAAGAATAAATGAACTCAATGCGGAAGATTTCTAATATTGTTCAAGTTCAACGTCATAAAAAAAAACATTTTTTAATCTTTTTTTTTTACGTTTTTGGAGCGTGTTTCTTTTAGCCTGTACAAATTTTGATAGTCGAAACTTGTTTCGAGGTTCTGAGCCTCTGAATATGCAAGAATACAGCACTTCCGGCGGGTTCTTGATAGTGTTTTTTTTCTCCAGCTTTTTATCCCCGCATTAATTGTTACGCTTTTTTCTTCTTTTTTTTAAAGCAATGGCGCAGTTATTGAGGTCGAAAAGACATATAGCTTTGAGCTTCCGAACCACTAAGCATGTGACAAGTAGTGCCTTCTGACAACGATTTTCCTACAATGACCATCTACGCGATCTTTTATGCAGTGAAGAGCGACAATAGCAATACATATGCATAAATAATTTAAGATTAAAATAAGCGCGACCACGCCCTCTATCCGCATACTGTTTTCTTTAGCAGTTCGAAATATCTGAGAGGGGGAAGGGGGGGGGGGGGTGAGACTGGAGTGCCCCCTCTCCTTCTTCCCCGTTTTTCCTCTTCTGACGCCACTGGTATGGTAGAACGCTTCTCGACCTCGAGTTGTGTCAGCTTCTGTGCCTTTTGCTCGGCGTTTCCTCCGTCCCGGAAAATAACTTCCACAACAATTACACACTAAGCTTACTATATGCCAGCGTCACTCGGGCGGCGTTCGATCAGATTACTACCAGCGTGCAAGGGGGTGGGGAGGTAGCTGCCAGATCCAGGATGTCGAACCGGAACCGAACCGAACCGAAATCCGGAACCGAAACGTTATTTTTAGCCGAACCGGAACTGAACCAAACCGAAATCTTCGCCGCCATCTTGGAACTGAACTGGAGCCGAACTGAAATCTTCGCCGCCATTTTGGAACTGAACCGGAACCGAGCCGAAAAAAATATATAACGGCAACCGGTTCAAAATGGTTCAAGGCATTTTTTCTTCTCTTTTGTTAGAATTACAAAATGAATATATGGGAATTAAAAATTGGGCAGCTGTATTTCTATTTATTGATCAAATCGTCATATACAGATTCGCAATATATGTTAAATTGTGGGTTTTTGCGGCACTTTTGTCTTGGCACTATGATTAACCATGTGTCACGTTGTCACGTGTCGTCATGGTGTCAATACATGGTGTCAAGTAGTGTCACGTGACCCCGTGATGTCACGTGACTCACTGCGTCAAGTCGATTTAATTTGAAGGAGTCACTAGATGTATTAACCTTGTCGACAGTGTGGCATAACATGACATCATGATTTCGCACCGAGAGTCACGTGACACCCTTACGTAAGCGATTTTCATAACCCTGAGTCCAGTGCTCGGGCTCATGGCAATCAGCATCGCCAAACATTTGGGTAACGGCTCATGTTCAATTAAATATGATAATAGCCCAACTCTAACAATATCTCAAGCTCAGCCCAAGCTTTTGGTTTCCAAACCCTAGCGCATGACTGTGATGAACACTGACACTATATAATTTGTGTCAGGTCACGTAACCGCTTGTTCAAATGGCGAGTTGAGGAGGGGATCGACAGCTTCATCTTTCCTTCATTTTTTCTGCATCTGCTGATGCGCAGAAGGGAAAACTAATAGATCCTTTCGCAAACTATAAACGTCAGGGGTTACTTCTTTAGAGTATTTACTGAAAGCACTAAAAATGTTGCACGACCAATTTTATATCATTGAGGCACCCACACATTGTTTCGTTGGTGCTGAACTGCCTCAGAAAGATGTCCCCGACAATAGAAGTATTGGAATGAGTGAAGGTGACTTATTAATGTGACTTTACATAGTACTAAATGTCTGTACAAGAGGGATACTTAAAGAAGCAAACCAGATCCTAGTGGCCTCGGAGGGACAGTCGAACGTTGGCAGTCGCTCTATGGTCGGTGACAGGTCAAGTACGAAGTGGAAATTGTTACAGTTCGGCTATTCTCATGACCGCAGTGATTGGATACGAGACACTACCCAAGTGCCCGCCGAGGCATTGATTGTTACGAGCCGATGTCAAGTGCTCACGCAGTTCTCGTGTCCAATTCATGAGCCGCGCTCGACTGTCGTCAGGCGGATGGTTTTGTTCCCATAATTACGTCATTAATCTTTGCGCAGGCAAGTCTTAAAAAAATATTCTAATTTTAGCCTCTCAATTTCACCGCGACAAAGAAGCTTCTGAACCATTGGGGGTCTGTGCGAGCATACTCGGGACAGACTAGGTAAAGTACGCCTCTGAAAAGTCATAAACATTCCAACCCAATATCGTTTTATGACCCTTTTAAACTTCATCGGGTGCAAAATAAAAGCAATCAAGGGTTACTCTCAACAAGTGACAATATAATTGTCAAATTTAAGCACCCAAACGGAGGAGGCAATTCACAGGAATACAAAATGTTCTCTGGAGGAGCAAAAAAAGAAAGAGATGGGGGGGGGGGGGGGGGATTAGAGTCAAAAACATACTGTGTTGTAAAGGTTCCTCTTCCCCGCATCTTCGGCGCACACCAAAAAGCATGGCCCCGGACACTAGTTTGCTTGCAAAAACACTCTTGCCAAAAAGCGCGTTTTTGTTGTGCCAGACGCTCACGCCGTTCCCCACGACGATGCACTAAGAATAATATTACGTGCCCTTTAAATACTTGGCTTTTACTGAGCGCGAACCTCCAGCAGCGTGGATTTTGCACCATTGAATTTGATGATTTTCTCAGCAAGAAGAAATCAAAATGACCCCCACCGTATGGTGTGATGACTTCATGTGGATTCCATGTTAAACAGTTCATCTTTTTGGTGAAATGCGATGTTTGCAACACTAGCAATAGATCTCCTAATTATATATTTGTGCAGTATTTATAGCAGTCCCGCGATTATATTCAGCAGCCTAGAGAATTGTTAGAGCACATGAATATTTAAGCGTAGTGTTGTAAAGTGAGGGCTTAAAACAAGTGCAGGTAAAACCGAATATTACATTAGCCTCCCGAAAAAGTATTTTGCGAAGTTTCGTGTTCATGCAAGTTGATGAAATGTAATTTCTATTAGGATTTTAAGAATCTTTGTCTGTTCTTCACGCTATTTATGTAGAATTAGGAAGTTCATTGCATGCATTTTTATGCATCTCTTTTTGCAGTAAGGCGTTCTGTAAGAGATTGTTTTGAAAGATACCATTAATTATCTCCCTCTTTTCGCACATTTCTTGTATTTGCCTTCCGATCTATCATGTGAGCACAGAGTCCTTTTTGGCATACCCTTCAACCCGGTGTTTGACGCTGCCAATCAGCGAACAAAAAACATATTTACGCAGACTCAACAGTTCACGTAGTTTCGAGTATTGTCCTCCCGTGTCGGTCTCAAGCGGTTATGTTAACTTTATAAAGTAAAATTTATTGATCATTATAAAAATATATTTAATCATTTAATAATTATAATTGAAAATTTTACAACATAAATAAAGGGCCGACCATCCTAAATAAAGGGCCGACCATCATAATTTTATGTGCTGTAATAATTCTTGAGTTTGAGAACACAATCACGATTTAACTTTTAATACTGTGACACAAAGTTGTACCAAACACAGGTATTTTATGCGATCTATCACACTTCGCAACAACATTTTATACCATATAAATAGATCAGTTTCAACTTTAGAATTTTACTTAAATACGAAGAAAGTACAGTATAGTTCTAAATTTCAAGCTGATCTATCTACAGTTATGTACCAACAAGCTGAACTCTTTACTGTTGTAGTTAAACATTCTGATTCAGGTAAATATATGTGACTGGTAAACAAAGGGATGTTGAGTCGTATGAACACGACGTTATGTAGATTAATGTAAATTTTCTTTAACTGTCACGTCGAAATTAAATAACTGAATTTCATATCTTTAGTACCTGGCAACAAAAGTGAATTGCACAGACGATAGAAGAATCTATATAATTAATTGTTTCACGGCGTAAATAGCGTCTATTGTCAGAACAACCCGGAAAATATATTCTCAATTTAGCGGTTCAAATCGGTTCCAACCGGTTAGAACCGCTTTGAGCCGTTATTTCTAGCTCCCCGGAACTGAACCGAAATGGAACCGATAGCCGTGAACCCGAACCTGAACCCGAACCAAACCGATAAAAATTTCGGTTTGACACTCTGGCCAGATCGCTTCAAGGTTTTTCTGATCCTCAACCTCCTGCCCTCCCCTGGCCGTTTCCAATTGGATGAGTATCGTAAAACAGTGCGTTCTTGTGATCCCTAGTGCATGATGCACTTTAAAAACGCCCCCCCCCCCCCCCCCCCCGGACTGGCGGTCACAATTACTGAACTATGGTCACACGTCACTCAGCACTTCAAATATTCTAGCACAATTGGGAGACCCACACGCCGTCTCATTTAATTGCCTGACCAACTTCGCGGAGTCTAAATATCACACCCGAACTTTTCTAAACCTGATTTCGTGAAAACCAGTGAGACGTGGAAACGAAACTGAAACTAGAGGAACATAAAAACCGGACTTCGAACTTTGAAAACTTGAACTTCAAAGAAATTTGAAATCTTGAATGTTTTCTAACAATATGTCTATAAAAATTCGAAGCGTTTGAATTTTCAAATTTTAGAACTAAAGAATTCCGGAATCTTCGTATTTTAAAAACTGCAGGTTTAAAAAAATTCTAGATCTTCGAAATTTTTCAAACTTCAGGTCCCAATAAATTTAAATTTTTCGAACGTCTTGACTATCAAGTTAGGAAAGTTCGAAATTTTTTAATTTCTCGAACCTCAATTAAAAACAGGTATCGAAATATTCGAACCCGAACTTTTAGAAACCATGAAAGCTTTGAACTTTTGGAATTCGAAACTCCACGGTTTTCGAAAGTTGCGGATTTTTTTAATTCGAACCTCGGTCGGTACGAAAATATCGAAATCGTTCGATTTCGAAGCTTAGTTTGGTTCGAAAATGTCGAAATGTTTCGAACTCGAACCTTGGGTGGTTCGCGACATCCCTAGAAATTACCAATAATGGTGAAAAAGAGGAAGCCCCGACCGCGTGAATAAGATACCACGAGAAATCTGGAGGGCCTATTCATAGAAAAAGACGACGAGTGCTTGCAAGGATTGTTCTTTGACATGCGAACGAACTGATGCGACCTTTGGAACCATCTTACGAAGAAATCGACCTGAGAGAACCTAAACCGCATCATCAGCCCCCGCTTGCCACGGATCCGGAGTTTGTGGCGGCTAACAGCTCCGAGGACCCGGATTTCTACGACTCACCTCGGCGGCCTCCCGATGGTTCTGCCCCCTCCGAACCATCGGACGCCTGGGTGCAGGCTTCGAACCAACTGTGGGCCGACACCCGGACACGCCGACGCCTTCCTAGGAGCGCCAACGTCCTGGTGTCCGTGGCCAGCCTGCTCTCGGTACTGCTGTTTCTCCTGGGCCTCTCCGTGGCTCTGCAAGCCTTCCTTCTACGCAAGCTGCAGCCAGACTGGGCCGCGGAGACCGACGCCGACCAGCAACGGACAAGGCTCCAGAGACAGGCAAGTTAACCAGCTTGTACTGCACTTGACGTGACTGCAAAAGAGGTCTAGTTCTGCCTTCGCTAAAAAAAATTTGCGCAAGTTATCGACAGCCGCAACGGTGAGATCGCCCCACGCAGCGCTGCGTTGTCGCGAATTGGCCGAAATCAAAAGTGGCTTGTCCGTTCCCACCTTGCAATCTCCGAGTTGAATCGGCGGACACTTATATTTTTCCATATATTCTTCATAGAGCGTCAGCTGTACCGTGTTTCTACTGGGCGAGTGCAATTGGCGAGTGTCGTGTTGACGAAAACTAACGGAGCGTGCGCGCGCTTATCGCAGGTGGCTTTGCCGCCGGGAATGTGTGAGCAAATACTTAGCTAGGGGGAATACATTCCACTCCTCTCAAATACAACAGCCTCGGCGCGGATAGGTTTTCTGGGCTGACGAGAGCCATCTATCGTCGGGGAGATCTCAGCTATCGGGCGGTAAATTATGATATTGATGATAATTGTTCTACATAACCAAATTCATTGTTGTGGAAATGCTCGAGACACGTGCCGCGCGCCACTTCTAGGAAGAACATGGCGTCTAAAATCTGTAGCTCAGTGCTGCGCACAAATACTTTGCTGCGCTGTGCAACCATGATCTTACCAATTAAGGGCTGCGCGTTGCGCGTGCCTCGTGCACCGACTCACCTTGCGCTAATTTTGAAACATGGAGGGGCTTTAGGTAAAATTGTAGACGACACCGCCGCGGCCGCCGCGAACATCCACGTGCACATGCGCGTGGACTGACGCAAACCTCCCCTCCGTCAGGGCTGGATTCGGCGCTGTAGGCGGTCTGTCTAAAGCAATTGAGCGGAGTAGGATGCATTCCCCCTAGTAAACTATTTGGGGTGAGTAAAGCGGTGATATCCTCGCCCTTTTGCTGATAATAGTCGCGGTTGAGACAAAGAGCGTTCTGCCAGTCGCGATTGCGCTAGCGGTCAGGTGATCGCGCCCCTCACCGCCTGCTCTTTCTCGCCCTCGGTGACCCGTTTCATCGGTGCTTTAAGCTTTGGCTCACAAGAATCGGGCGCTCGAAGCATACGTCGGAGCTAGCAGCGGCTGCTCGGCGGCGTAAACACGGTCGTGAGAGAACGTCGTTGATGTGTAGGCGCCGACGTTCTGACCTTGAATGTAAGGATAGAGCACATTCAAAGTCAAAAACATGCTGTGTGTGAACATGAAGCAGCCTGTAGAAGAGAACGATACCGAGAGAAGAACTGACACGCTTGCGCGAGCCACAAATTTGTGCAGCGCGTCCCCGAGAACGTGTTTGGTGCTATCGTCGGTAACAGGTTAAATGTAGTAGACGCTCCTCCTATCTTTTTCCACATTAGCAGAGCGAACGCCGGAGAGGAGGTCACCTCTTCTCCATCGTTCGTTCTGCTAAAGTCGACTGAGGTGGGAAAATTGGAAAGGGGGTGCGAGCTTCCACTTTACTCTTAACCTGTCATCGACTGTAGCTGCTCTGTGCGTGATCGGTTGTGGTTTACGCGAAACACCGCGCGATGCAACAACACGAGAATTTCCAATCATTGACGACGCTACATTGTCGCGTATGGAAAAGGATAGGCAGAAGTAAAACCAAGATGAAAGGCTTAGTCGGAGAACTTGTGCCGAAAATAAAAGAATGAACGAGCGTCGAAAAAGCTGCGGCGCGTCGATATTTCGGCGTGACAGCTTGTTAGCGCGAGAGTCCCTTACTCGTCAAGGTCATGTCGGACTCTTATCTAGTACTCTCGGTATCTCGAACATTCGGCCTAGAATGTTCAAGCGTCCAGCGTAACGTTCTCTCTTGTGCACGCACGCAGCACTGCCCCCCCCCCCCCCTCCCCTTTTAAGAAGGCGCGTCGTCCCGGTGCAACTTAAAAGAAAATAACACAAAGCAAAACCAAATGACGGTACATAGTAAGCTGCGGGGTCGTCTGAAGTACGCAAATACTTGATTCAGGCGGCAGGTTCACGTAGTTGGCAGTGATTAAAACTGCGGCTCGCGTCGTTCCGGCTTCCTCCGGAGCCAGGACAGGTTTTTGCAGTGTCAAACGGTTCGCTCCGAGGAGCAGTCCGCGCCGGTGCCCAAGAGTTCCGATGTGTCGTGACCGTCGATGATGACGTTGAGGTTGTTCGACACCTCACCAGACGCGTCGTTTCGATGCCTGGCGTCGTTAGAGTGGGTGCCCTTCGACGTTCGTGAATGGTATTTGCGTTGTTGTTTTTGAGCAACTCCACCTCCGGGGGTTGCCGTGCTCAGTTTCTGCGACGAGAGACGAGGGGCGGGTTTCTGACGACGAGGTTTTTGCGTCGGCGAAGTTGGACGTTGGGGTGACGGCGACCGGGCCTGCAGCGAGGTGTAGGCGGGGGAGTCTCAGGTCGTCGAAGGTGCTCGTTGATCTCCCGCGTTCGCTCACCGTAGCGTGGCAGGAGTCCTTTCGGTGGATGCCGCGCAGCCCTAGTGTCGGGCAGGGGCAACCGCAGTCTATGAAGTTTGCGTCGCCACCGTTTCCGCACAGCGGGCGAAGGTCGGCCGTTCGCTACACGTCGGTCTTCCTCGACGTAGGTGGTTCCGGGCGGATGTACTGGGCCCGGTCGTGTTGGCGTCCGACGTACTCTAGTGTCGGGGTGTTCCCTGGAGGCGGCACCGAGTACTACAGGGTGAAACAAGGAGACGGCAGGCTCTTTAAATCGACCGGAAAATTCGGTTTCTTAACCTATCGCGCTACGACTTTGTGCAGCGGTGCCAGCAGATGGTGCATTGTTTTTGTAAAATTTGCAAAGAGCGAACTTACCCGAGCAAAAAGTAAAGAAAGAAAAAGGCTTAGCTCCTATGGAAACGCAGCGACGCCAGCGGTCTTCAAAGACACCGCGCCGTTTCGCACGGGAGACAAGAGATGGCGCGACGAACGCCGCCAACGAACGAGCATACGGCGCCACGAGCCAGCGTCTTTAGCAGACAATCTTTTCGACTCAAAAGCGGCGCGCGTTCCGCAGGCGGCGACAGTTGCAGAAACAAAAACAGGCACGGTAACAACAAGGAACTGCAGTTTCTTGTCTGCTAATTACGCCGGCTCTCGGAGTCGTCTGCTCGTTCGTTGACGGCAGTTGGCGTCGTGACCGCTTGCGCCACCTCTTGCCTCCCGTGTGAAACAGCGCTGTGTTGTTTGCAGACCGGTGGCTTCGCTGCGTTTCCATGGGAGCTAAGACTTTTTCGTTCTTTACTTTTTCCTCTGGTAAGTTCGTTCTTTGAAAATTTTACAAAAAAAAAATGCACCATCTGTGGGCAACGCTGCACAAAGTCGTAGCGCGATAGGTTAAGAAACCGAATTTTCCGGTCGATTTAAAGAGCCTGCCGTCTCCTTGTTTCACCCTGTAGAATTCGCGGCGCACGTTACCGCGGAGCTTCCTCAAGTGCTGTTACTGGGTTGATATGATCCCGTTGAACGACTCGCTGGACTTCTTTTTGTAATATTTCGGGAATGAAGAGAGAAGCCGGGCAATCGGCAGCAAGAAGCAATTTCCTGAGCTCCTCCCTGTTGACGCTGCGGATAATTTCTGAAATTCCCGGAAGGAGGTCAGTGCCGGAATCGATGCTAGCCAACGCGGGGGCAGCGACGTTGGGCAATAGCTGGTAGTTATTTTCTCGCGCTTGGATAGCCCGCTCAATGATTCTGACCTCCGTCACGAATGCCTCGACGGGAGCCGGCGGGTTTTGCACGAGGCCCCCGAGGATACGTTTCTTTACTCCTCGTATGAGGATGTTAAGCTTCTTCGCCTCCTGCGGTTGGGGATCGGCGCGGTTGAGTAGTCGGACGACGTCTTCAACGAAGGCGACAACGCTTTCATACTCTGCTTGAATTCTTGTATGAAGTAGTTGCGGAACGTTTTCGACGCTGCTGGCTTGCAAAGGCATGACGCAGCTGCTCTTTGCACGTTTCCCAGGAGGTCATTGACGCATCGTGGTTTTCGAACAAGATACAGTGAGAAGTAAATGTTCTGGAGTCTCTGCTTTTGTGTCCATTGGTTATGCCCTGTCACCCGTTTGTACTGCTGTATCCAGTCGTCGACGTCTTCGTAAGCTTCGCCGTGGAAGGGCGTCGGCGTCGCAGGTGCATCAGAAGTGGTGTCTGTTGGCTGGCCCTGGGAAAGCATCTCAAGGTTCGGTGACTTCTTCCTCAACTCTTTTACCAATGGACCCCATTCCAACCGCTGGTCTTGAGTACAGCAGCTTGCTCGGGTTTCGCATGGCTCCACAAAAGGAAGTTCTCCGGGGCTTGAAGTCCATCTGGTACAGGGCTCCTCGGGGGCGTACGACGAAGAGTCATATAAAGTTGCCCCACACCTCCACCGGAGTTTTCGCGGATGGCAGAGGATTGGCGAACGTAAAACTAAAAAGAAAGGTTTAATCAGTGAACTTGTGCCAGAAACAAAATACAGAACGAGCGTCGAGGTGTCGGCGTGACAGCTGTCTGGCACGAGAGTCTGTGACTCAGAAAGGTCATGCCGGACTTCTTATTTAGTACGCTCGGTACCTCGAATATTCGGCCTAAACTTTTCGAGCATATAGCTAGGGCGAGGCTGACACGGCAAGACCATGTTGGCCTTGTTATCTTTTACACTCGGCATCTCCAACATTCCTCCTAGAATTTTCGGGCGTCGAACAATTGGGGTAAGAGTAAACATGAATATTCTACAAGAACGGAGTAACGTTCCCTCTCGGCCATGCACTCGGCGATATCATCGAAATGTCGCACCAGCTGGCGCTGTCTATTCGCATCACCTGACGCGATTGTCCGCCTCATATTCTGTCCTAAATTGGTACACTAATGTATACTCCTTGACTGTTGAGCGTCTTAAAAGGTTCTAAGGACGTTAAAGCAGCGAATAAATAAAGAAGATATAGTTTCTCTCAACAAGCGGTTAAAAGAGACCACTTGTGCAGACTCGTGCCAGGCCTGGCGAAACCCTGAGGCAGAGGAGCTGCGTTCTCAAAACGTGCTTTGGGAACAGCTGCTGTTGCCGACCTTGCTAGAAATATGGCCCCCGCTAGGCAATCTTCATCGAGCTGTGTTCGCGCTACCGCACCGCCATGTGTCACCCTTAAGTTAGCCCAGCTAAAACCCCTCGATAAAATTCGCACTTGCGTGGCGTATCTTACAAGTACCTCAAACCATTGTTGTGGCAAGGCGTAAGACAGACGTCACAAGCGAATGCTCCGTCGCCATTCGCTTCCGAAGACCACTACTTTCAGTATCGTCGCAGTCATTTGCTCCCAAGGCTTGCACGAGGCGTGTGTTGCATTGGCCGCTACTTGCAAACACAAACGTATCAAAAGGCTTCAGGCCCAGCAATGCCTCCTCAACGCTAGTCTCTTCAGGCCCAGCAATGCCTCCTCAACGCTAATCTCTTTTAGTCCCCACTGTACCAGTCAAAGTCATTGCTTGCAACTGCCTGCATCCCCGGGTTTTCTTCGATGAAGTATGGAAAGAAGTGAGGTTCTTAGATACTATTTACGTAACCGTGATGTGGCTTGACATCACCTGGAATTAGTCATAAGCGTATATTTTATCTCGCAAATACTGCAGTATTTGCGAGATACTAGACTGGGGGTCTTGCATGCAAGACCCTCAGTCTAGTTATAAGCAGATCGAAAATGCGCCAGCACTACCTGAGAGATGTCGTCAGTATGTCAGTGTCTTCTCAAGTCGTAAGCGGGCACAAGAGAAAGCAGCATAGCCGAGTACACACTCAAACGCAAGTGTGTTAACCAGCCTTCCCGCTTTTCTAATCCTTGGGACCGACGGCAGAAAGAAGAGCTCGGTGCCGCCCTCACGACCACGAGTCGAAGCTCGGAGCCGGGGCCGCCATCCTTCCCACTGCTTCCACGCGAGGCCTACCTGTCCGGGCGCCGGTTGTTCTGCGTGTTCAACGCGGATCGCTGGACGGACGGTTCCCGCCTGCGGCGACGCACGGGTCGCGGCGGTCTGGCGTACGGCATCGAGACCTTCCCGTACCACCTGTGCACGGACGCGGTGTACTGCTGCGCGGCCATGGGCACGGAAGGCGGGGCGCTCAAGGTGGACACGTTCATGCCGCTTCGCTTTGCAGCCCTCAGGTTCAAGAACCCGCAGGTACGACGCAATTCCTATGCTCTATGAGCTTCCTTGTGCCATAGACGTTTTCTAAAATAGAATTACCATAATTCCGTTATTGTTGCTTCCATGCCGAAGCCTGGACGGGAGCGTGTGCCGTTAAGGGACCGGGGTAGGGTCGACTTCCCCCATCATCATACCTTGTTGCACATTAGGTACCATCGCAACTAACACTATGTCATCCTTTTTGTGCATTTTATATTATTAGTTTTAGAATTATGTATAGGACCAAACGCTACCGCTGAACGTTTGTGTTAGCCTTGCATGTTCCACCCTGCGTATGCGCGTCCGCTCCATGCGCGAATCCACTAAGCGGGCTGGGCGCTCCGCGTACGCGCAGTGTGGAAAGCGCATCGCTAAAAACGCACAGTGCTTGTGTCTGATCGTCTAATACTGCAACTAACTAGTCAGTTCGCAAATAGCGCATGTAAAAGCTTTCCGTACACAGGAAAATTGCGTCATCGCCATGTGCCCATCCAAAACGCGGTTTGCGCTCTGCGCATGCCTATTCGTGACGACGCTCTTTATTTGCGTACGCGAAACTTTTTTTGTCCGCTATTCGAGAACTCGCTATCACCGGCCGAGCTATCGGTGCACACTGCAGAGTGAGTACAGCGTCATTCGGCGCTTTTTCTTTGCGTGAATGGCTAAGCCGGTCATAGCGAACCCGCAGAATAAACAAGCGCATGCATGACGATGCACATTGGCCCTGCTCGATTTGCTCCATTGAACTCCGGCTAAAATACTTTTGATGAAAAAGGATAGACAATGCCAAATTCCTATCCGCAAAAGCAGTGTCGCGCAGTGTAGTTGTTACAACGCATACGAGTCCTCACGAATCTCTCGCCGTGGCTAGCTCCGGCTTTGGCTGTCCGTGGGCGGATCGGCGGAACGCAGCACCGGCTTCAGTCGCGCCGCCCTGGACGACGAGGCCAACCGGGAGTTCGTACGCTGCGCCGTCGACTGGCTCCAGGAGTTCGGCTACCAGGGCCTGCTGCTCCACTGGACTTTCCCCGAAGCCCACGAGAGGCACTTCTTGGTGCGCGTCCTCGCCCCGCTCAAGGCAAGTCTTACAATCCATCCGTACACAACAAGACGCGGCTCTGACGTCATGCCGCTGCGGTGGCGCTGCTGTCGACAAGACGCATGCGCACAAGCTTCACCTCCCTTGAATCAGGTTTCTGGGCACGCGCAGTGGTGTGGGCAAACGCAGGCCTGTTTGTAAAAAGCGCGTTCGCATATATATATAGTCACAAACAGGGTGATAAACGTAGGGCACGGCTAATTACCCGCGCAATTTGCTTAATGGTTCGTTCTTTGGCGTTTTTTTGTAGTCTAATGCCGTGATCTCGTTGGCTTTAGAGCGATGATGGGTTAGGCGAAACTAGCCACGTCCTTTACGTGACAAGCTGTGTTTGACTTTAAGGTCGCTGAATGGCGGAGCGTGTTGCCACCGATCCAAGTTGTTTAACGACTGTCAACAAAGCGATTGTTTCTTGTCCGTTGAGTTATCCGTGGAGCCGGGCATTGCAGAGGCTCCGTGTCGAAGTACCGCACATGTGTGAACCCCGTTGTCCTAACCTGACTGGCCATTCAACTTGCCGTAAGGATGACACGTGGGTTCACAAGCGAGACAATAGTTGCACGTACCAAAAAAAACTTCTACCAGCTCGCTTATCGTCTTCACTTTTGCGCCATCTCAGTTCTATCTCGCATCATTGGAACTTCTGGGTAGCGTAATTTGGTGTACATAAAGCTAGCGACCGCAACATGTTATCGCTGGAATACGTTCGAAACCCACGAATCTGTCTCAGAGCTACGAGTAACAGACCCAGTTCGTCCCATTACAATGTTCCTGATGAGAGTGTTCTTCGATCAGGCAATCTAAAGTTCCTTTATACTATAGTCGCAGACAGTGGTCTTAATTAAAATAATGCCGCATTTTCACTGCCTGGGGAGCAATAATCAGATGCTCCGGAGTCGCCTTGTCCTGAGTGTGTTAGGCTGTAGCAACAATAGGTATATACAAAAAAGGCTCGAAAGTGTAAACCGTTATGGCAAGTGTTTCGCAAAGAAATATTATCTTCTGGAGCGTTTTCTTGTGGGAAGGTGATCCAACCGTCGCGCCCTAATGGCTAAATCGAGAACTACACGCATGGGAACAAACAACAACGTAGGTGATTTGTGTTTTGACACAGCGCTCGGGCCACGTGGCCGGACGTTGCCTCACCGTTAAACTGGGGCTCGTCTTCAACCAAAGTACCGCCGAAGAAACGAGTATAAAGCGAGAAGTATAATCATATAAGCACACCCTCTGAGTTTCTTAAGCTGTCGATCACTCTAAGCCCCTTTGTTTCAAGTAACTGCAGCCAACACAAATAAAAAAGCACATTTTGCGAAAACAAAATGGCGCCTTTCAGTTCATTTTGTTGCTATGCGCCGCCGTTTGCTTTGCAAAACCTGCACCGACGCGTTTCCGACTCAAAGAACGTCACTACTTCAAAGCCTTTCAAGGAATGCGCCTTTTATCGAGTAATTTTAAGGCAAATTATCCCGCCGCAACCGTCCGTCCGTCCGTCCTCCAAGAGGAGGTGCCACGATTGTTGTCGTTTGCACAAATACCACTTAGAGGAACGCACGACTTTTGTAACCTATAAAGCACGTGTTATTCTGTTTCTCCTCACTCAAACGCATTTGTCTAAACAATTGAAGAGAAACGGTCAGCGTTTACAACCTAAACTATTAGCCAGGACAAGCAGCCCCGTAATCCGGGGTCGTTTAAATGACCTCAATATTGTTGTCGTTTTTTGTTTTTTTTTTGACATTTACGCGTTGGCGGGTCGATAAAGCACACGGCGTGCACTGAGTCCCAGAGGTTTCGAGGCGGGTGACGCACGTGTACAGAAACCGAGCGACGACGCGAGCGAAAAATTGCGGAGCAGAGCACGTGGTATTTTCGCGACGCATCGCACTGATTGCGATTCAATCGGTGCGATGCAATAGGAAGTATTCACTGGCGGCCATAGCTGTGTGCACGACTGCTGAGCGCGTGCTGATAGCGAGCTTCCACAGTTATTTTGTAACGTGCGTTCCGCACCCTCAAGATTGCCGGTCTTAGCAGCCAATTGATGTGGGCTCGTTCAGAGCATGCGCTCTAGACATCACCCACAAATATGGCGCCCAGTGAATACTCCTTATAGGTACGTATTGGTCGCACCGATTCCAATGCAATCGGTGCGATATCTCATAAAAAACATTTAATTATAACATTTAACGTTGAAGAAAACGTGGCGTGGCCTTTATAATCAGCATGTTGTGTTTTATTTAAGCAGAAACCATAGGTGACTCCTGGACGAAAGAAACTTTTTTGATTATTCACACAGATATATGTAATATCATGCTGCTATATTAAACTTTTCTTGTACCTCATTTGGGAAAAAGAGCCAAATATTTATTTTGTTCAAGCGTTTATAGCAGCATATGCAAAGAAGTCTGCCCAAAACTTCATTGCAGGCATTCGTACAAACCCTCGGGCAGCCCAGGGGCACATAGAACGAGGTGCGCTCCTGGTCTAATGGTGAATTTCTATCGGTAAAGGGCTGTTGCATGAGATCGCAAAGTTTGCTGGTGATTTAAGAACTTATCGACACAAAAACAAGGGCATCGTGTCTAGGGGCACAGTCCTGAACGTGGAGACAGGGCGGCAGTCCTAGCACCTGACAACCGAAGCACATCTGAATTCGTGGCCGGTACCTTTGAGGCGCGGGTGTTGATGTCATCACATATGCACATCTGTCACGCACAGCGCTGGTATAGCTAACCTTTTGAGAAAACATCACACCCACAAATCCGAAATACACGCCCTACACCGTTTGTGAGCAAACGGGCGCCATATTCTTTTTTCTCTCACTGCGTCGCCCCGCGGTGGGAAAATATCAAACTCGGTTTGATCCGAGCGGCGTGGCATCGTTCTACCGCCCGGCACCGACGTCGGTGGTGGTTTCTATGGAAAAACCCCAAGCAGCGACGCGGTGCTACTTGGGGTTTTTCTCACATATTTATGCCACTTTAGGGTCGTGCTATTTTGGTTATGGCAGCGATTAGACACGAGACAATGCCTGCATGCTTCTCGAGCTATTTCATTTACTACCGACATCACCCAGGGGGCATTACTGTAGAGGAGTTCGATAATATAAAGATATAGTTCTGTACTCATACAAAAAACACAGTGTACCAAAGCACAAATATTTCACAAGAGTATGCAATACAAACAGAAATATCGAGAAGAAAAGCAGTGTTTCTAAGCACAAATACATCATAAACTGTAAACTACCCACAAAATGTATAGGAATATTTTGAAGAGAATTATACATTTAATAAAATGATAGACAGCGTTGAATCGGAAGTTTCTTTGACAACATACTCTGGGAGAAACTTCCAGTCATGGATCGGTCTTGGAAAAAACTATTCTTCATTATCACGAGCCCAATCAGTGTAATCACGCAATGCCCGGGTCCAATCTATAAGCTGTATTCAAATATCGCCACTCAGGTGCAATGCCAAAACTACGAACTCCAAGCAACGACATCACGTTTTGTGAAGAACATCTAAGAAAGAAAACAAAAACACTCGCTTTTACTTTTGAAATTAAACCGGAATAAAAACAAATGACCTTGGTCTGTGGCATTGCGTGTGAGTATACTTGAATCTCAATGCTTTCAGAAGGCTCGTCTTAAATAAAAAAAAAAAATTTCCACGCAATGTTCTGCCATCGTTCTTGCAAGAGCAGGTGTCTGTGCAGATTGGTCTTCGCAACCCTGACCTCAAGTTGTTCCCCTGGGCGTTTACGAGCGCGTGTGATCTCAATCCGCTAAATTACACAAATATCAAAGAGCGTATCGTATTTGACGTGTCTTAATGTTAATTTCTAACCTTTTTTATACTTATTTAATCACCTGTGTGCCCCTATAAAGAAACGTTCAATGTGGTGAATCACTTTGTGCACTTCCTTCACAAATGCTTCAGCTGTGACTCGGTAGCGTGTCTCGGTGACTTGATTAGTCCACCGTGCAACGTCAAGAAATAGCACACGTTATCCTTGAATTACTGGCTATTACAAAATTAAGTAATTTTTACACCCTAAATATGTTTATTCATTTGTAACAGGTGAAAAAGTTTGTATATATGAAAGTGCAATTTCAAAGAACTGCATCATGAGCTTGGGAAAAAGAACTGGTCTTGTTTTAGGTTTGATTGCTCTTTTCAATATTACGAAGGTACCGTTTGCTACGTAGTGCAAAGCAAAACGTGTTTGGTTTTGTGAGCTCTAAGTGGTGTACTTATGATTTGAATCAATTCTAAGAATGACAGAGACTTCGGGATGGATCACAGCCATGTTTTTGCTCGAATCGACCCGTACTGCACGACCGGACCACACGAGTCACTGGAGATAATCGTGGTAATGCAAGATGTCCGAAGATGAAAAACACATAACAATATAATGGTTTTTGCAATCTGTCTAGGTAGCTTTGGACATGACGGGTCAGTCGCTGGGTGCCGTGCTTCCGCTAGACGACACGCTGCGCTCACGCTTTGACGCCGAGGCCGTCACGGAACTGCTCGACCAACGTTCCGTACTGATCATCCCCGAAGAAACCAGGGACAGGTCCTTCAACCGGACATTCCTGCCCTACTCAAAGGAGGTGAGTAACCTACGTATGCGCTTCAATGCAATCCTCAGAAAGGGAGTCTGAAATACTGGTTGGCTATTAAACACTCAAAACTAATTGTGTTACTAGCGTTGCTCCATCGGCACCCGACTTTCTTATAAGTTACCGCGAAATATTTTTAGGTGACTTGCCAAAACGATAGCTGACACTGCTCTGAGTGAGCGGCGGAGAAAAGCTCACCGGAGAAAAGCTCACCGGAGATACTCTCACCGAAGAAAAGCTCACCGCAAAACCGCCAGATGCGGAGAAAAGCTCACCGGCCTTTGAGTGGATGCGGAGAAAAGCTCACCGTTTGATTAACTTAGCGGATTCTGCGTCAAACGTGGCAATCTAACACAATTCGCATTCGTCACATTCGTCACTCTTTTTTTGTAATGTTCTTGAAGTTCATTGGGCATATTTACTAATTCCTCAGAAATTAGTAATCACCCATTTTGTATAATAATAAAGCCGCAAGTATAAAATCAGAACATCGTATATCGGTAAAAGAAGACAACAATTTATTGACAACTGACAGTGCGCCGTCGTTAGCTCTGCCAAATATAGAGATTTGTTCTTTGCGAGAAAATATGAATAGCGGTGTGTGAACCGTTTCGGCTTCAAATATTGTGTAGTGCCTAATAGATAAGTAGATGTTAGTTGATGTAATCAATGTCGGCTACACTGTTTTCTTTCTGCTAATTTAACTAACAAAACTTTAGTTGCGAGAACAGCTTCGCCCTGTCGTGTTTGTTGTATTCATTCCGCGCGTCGTTTGAGCGGCTTTCATAATGTATAGCGTTTACCAACTTGTCCTATTCGCTATTTTACAGGAGACTACTTTTTATATAGGTCACGAGTAACAACGGTGCCAGTGTGCAGCTCGGGGGGTCATGAATGGCTCACCGTAGATGTTCACTATCACACATAAGGCAACGTGTCGAAACACCAGCACGAACGGCTAGAAAACGTGCATGTTCGTGGAAGAAAGAAGCCTCGATATCCTACTGACTGTTTTATCCTGCTTTCAAAGCTCAACAGAAGCTTCAAAGAGAATTTCAGGCACCGCGTTGTTGCGCATGCACTTTCGGATTTTCGGCATTTACAGTTTTGATTTTATGGTTTTAGACAGACATTATTAAGTTTTTGAACTTTTTCCTCTCGTCAAGTTTTCAGTTAGGCTTTCGTTGCCTAGAGAGTAAGCCACAAAAAACGCTCACCGGCAATTATTTATTAGGCAGCAATATACCCAATAAGCTTACAAGTAATATGAAAAATGGCATTTTCTTTTTTTACAGAACTGACGAATTTCATGAAAATAAATTGATATATGTTACGTATGATCCAACACCCTCCATATAAAAAGAAGAAAAAAGAATCGGTGAACTTTTCTCCGCATCCGCTCAATGGCCGGTGAGCTTTTCTCCGCATCCGCCGGGTTTGCGGTGAGCTTATCTCCGGTGAGCTTTTCTCCAGCGAGCTTTTCTCTCGTGAGCTTTTCTCCGGGATTCGCTCTGAGTTACTTAATGTTGAAAATCTATAGCAACTGCTTTGCAAAACAGAGAGTGACTTTGGGGCCTTCTGCAGAGGGTTTTCATGAAATCGACCATAGCGATACTCGGTGTGTCTGAATATTTGGCGGAGGTTTTTGTCTGGCTGAAATTAGAGCCTTCAACGTGTTTTCCACATCTAGATGTCCCGAAGCTAAGACTGTCCAACGTTTCTTTGAGAAATCTTCTTAATGTGTACCACTACAATTTTTTGTTGGACGCTTTGATTTGTTGAATAATCCGATCAGCATGCGAGCGAGGATCTGGCAGAAGATAGCACGGATCAAAATGACCATGGTGCAACGCTCCGTTGCACCGCCAACTTAAGGACACAAGCACAAGCTCATTGCTCACTGATGTACTGTCGCGATCAATATGAGTGCGAACACCGCTCTGCGTGGCCCGCGGTACTATCAGTGCCCCCTGTCGACAGCTCTTTGAAGTACACGTGCACCTTGGTTTCCAGACATTTCGTCTCTAGCGATCGCTGCACCATTCGGCACTTTCGGGTTGTGTGCTGCGAAAAACGGTCGGCGAAACCGCGAAACCGTTCACCAATGACAAGTATTTTTCGCTAGCAATGTGTGTCAGCAAAAATAACTTGTATAAACATGTTTAGGTTCATCCTTTTGATTAGGAAGTTTTAGTAGAATATTCCCCTGACTCCGATTACAATACCCGTTAGTTCGCCGACCACTTTAAGCATGCAATATATTGTTATCGAAGGTTTCAAAACAATCAACTAAGCTCGGTAAAAGCTTGGTCTGCTGGCCAAGTTGGTAATTGACATTCATATTAAATATATTGCAAAAAAGACGGGACAAAAATGACGAAGAAGCGCTTGTCCTGTGTGCTGCTTCGCCCTTTTTGTCCCGTCTTTTTTGTGCTATATTTAAAATCAACTAAGACTGCCTATTATTTTCTTCGGGTGAGTTTTGCGATAAGAAAGGACCACCAACTCGCACAGGCAAGAAGTTAGCGCGGTGCGAGCGTGGGTGATACTTTTCATCATAAAAAAACACCGCGAAAGAAACGACGATGACGTTAAGAAACAGACGGGACGTCCTCGTCGTTTTTATCGCGTTGTTTTTATGATGAATTCCCACCCAACTCGCCCAAATATCCATTCTTTTAAATGATACCCTTCGCTCCTTAGCACTGTAAAAGCAACATGACACAGCATAAAGTTCAGTGTCGCTGCGGGTTATCGTTCGATAACCGGACCACTACTTTGCAGCTCGAACGCATTTATCAGGGGAATAGTCTACTAAAACTTCCTAATCAAAAGGATGACCCTAAAAATATTTATACAAATATTTTTGCGGGCGCACATTGCGAGCGAAAAATTATCTTCGTCATTGGTGAACAGAGGCCAGATTCATAAAAAACCTCTTACCTACGACAACTTAGCTACGAAGTTCGTAAAGTTACGATCATCGTAAGATGAGGCGAAAACGGTATTCACAAACGCGTTCTTAAGTGAGAGGAGGAAAGTTACGACCTCTTACGGAGAAACGATGACTTCCGGTGCTGTTGCTATGGCAACGGCGTCTTCGGCAAAACGAACAACCAATTAGAGAGCTAGGCATAGTTCGGAGCACGTGGATTTTTAATAACAAACACAGGCTGACCACTCGTTGATAGACAGCTCTGTGTATGTCCTGTCCTGTCTGTGCAAGGAGGTTTGTGTCTGTGTGTAAATGTTTAGTGTTCAAGCTGATTCTTATAAACACGGGTGGCCTTTCCACCACCACTTGTCTGGGGTTCGTGTCCGTGCAGTGGTATATCGACGCTAACACGATTTAAACGCCTCGTTGACTGCTACAAACTCGATCGCTACGAAGTCAACACAACTGTCATCGTTGGTAAAAGACCCGTGCCAGTCGTTTGCAAAGCGACGTAGATGGAAACAAACCGGCGCGGCGTTTCTCGCGGCCTCGGAAATGCAGGAGTGAGCCGACGTTAAAAAAGATACGTTTGAACTACGAGAGTGTCAGCAAGAGTCACGCAAATACCTGTTCACACTCGGAGCGGACGCGTGCGTTTGATCGAAGTGCTGGATTCAGACTGCGTTTCGGTAAGCGCTTCGGGACCGATCTTCTACGATTGCAACTCGATACTGACGTGACACTCGGCAAAGAAAGGTTGGACCGGCATCGCGTAGCTCCCACAAACTGATATAGCTCGACAGTTAAAAATGGCATACTAATAACAAAGTGTACATACCGTGTTGCGAAGGTAATCCACACGGCGTTTATTTGAGCTCTATATCACACTAAACAAAAAGATAGAATCGAGGAGTCCCTTTTCGACGACAGCGTTCGTCACCTCTGCCTCGGGAAACAAGGTGATCGAGATGATAAGGGGAATAGGTTGACCTCTGAAATTTAGTTCAGCTATCAAACTTTTCGTACGGGGAGGGTCCACAAGGGTCGCGCGGGCATATTCCATTCAGCAAGCCAGCCGGTCGTGGGCAGACAGTCTTGGCCAAGCACCGGAATGGGTCAGAGTGCCTGCTAGGCCTATATATTCTGCCGAGCTCGCTTGGTCGGTTGGATCGTTGCCTTTGTTGCCGTTTCCGGGTGTCTGTGGATCCAGCGTTCATGTTCGTCGTGGTCGGTTTCAAGCACTTGATTTTTTTCTTGCTGCTTGAAGTTTGGACGCGCAAGAAGAGCAGGTAGAAAAATAAATGTCCGTTGGTAGTCGCGACCGCGCAACTGAGCGACGTTGTCGGCCATGTTAATTTGATCGTAGAAAGTGCGTAAGACAGCTTCGGAGCTGTCGTAGGATTTTGTCGTAACCTGCGCAAAAGTTACGACAATTTCGTTTCGAGAATACGGATTTTCTCTCAAATTTGTCGTACGCATTTTTTTTCGTCGTAAGTTCGCTTTGAGAATCCGGCCTCAGTTTCGCGGTTTCGCCGGCCGTTTTTCGCTAGCAGACGACCCGGAAGTGCAGAGTGGTGCGGCGACCGCTAGAGGCGATACGTCTCGAAACCAAGCCAAGGTGACCAAGCTGCACGTGTACTTCAAAGAGAAGTCGACAGGGGCACTGATAGTACCGCGTGACACGCGGAGCGGTGTTCGCACTCATATTGATCGTGGTAGTACAGTGCTCTTCAATCTTATCCGGAACACGCGAAGGGTGTATTATATCGCGAGAGTGCTATCCTATCGGCGGCCGAAGCGTTGAACGCATTGAGCGCATTGCATGACAATGCACTCAATGGAACGGCCCAAACATGGGAGTCCAATCGCTAGACCATGGGCACCCAGCAGTTTTGGCTGCCGACCAATATATACTTTCGAAGATGAATAAGTGACTTTAGAAACAGACAGTGACTGGATGAATAATTCAGGAAGCATTTGATGTTTGTATCGAATGAGGTTGGAAAGTGTAGATCGACTTGAAGGAAAAGTGGCTGTGTTGTCCCCTGTCCAGCAGCTCTTCCGGCCTTGAACGAACATCTTCCCCTGCTCGGACTGCTCTATTGAGTGCAAAGTAGTTCTTCGGCTGCCGCCAGGATAGCCCTTTCATGAGATAAGACACATTTCGTGTGTTCCGCTTGATAAGCTTAAAGTGAGTAGTGCCATTGCCTTCCCGCCTGTTAGCCTGACACGAACAAATACCAATATACAGACGACAAAACCTCTCAAGGTGATTGGCTCATTGCTGTCGGTTGCCATGGTGATCGCCATTTCGGACCTTTTCAGAGCTTCAAAGCTTCGAAAGAATCGTTAAAACTAGTTGCACCAAGATTGCTATGGAGCATCATCGTGCTGAAAGCGTTCCCCGACCAATATGAGCGTCTTTGGCACTCCGCGTGCAATAAACTTATTACTCATGCTTATTTCCCTAACAGTTATGTTACTCTTCTTGCGTGTTTCAAGACAGTAAAATTATTTTTCAATGCCTACAAGCACTGGCGTTGCGTTTAATGGCGGTACGAAGATGGACGGCATCACACACTGCGTCAGTGCTTGGAGGCGTTTAAAAAATATTTTACTTTCTTGAAACACGCAAGAAGAGCAACACACAAGCATGAGTGTTGCTCTTCTTGCGCATGCACAGTGCCAAAGACACTCATATTGGCCGAGGAACGCTTTCAGTACGATGATGCTGTGTAGCGATCTTGGTGCGACTGGTTCTACCGACCCTTTCGTAGCTTCGAAGCTTTGAAAGGGTCCAAAATGGCGGTCACCATGACAACGACAGCGATGAGCCAATCCCCTTGAGAGATTTTGTCGTCTGTATATTGGTATTTGTTTGTGTCCGGCTGGAAGATGAGAAGGCAATGGCGCTACTTTCTCAGATCCAGTGACTTTAGGTAAGCTTAGAGGGCACTGGGAACTGAGCAGCAGAAACTCTTGCGCAAGAGTGGCTACCACCAGAACCTGGATTTCTATCCATTGCGGCGGTATGAAGGGGAAACGAAGTGTAAATCTGTCGGCCATTGATCTCGGCAATCTTCGTCAAGTATACAACCAGTCTGCTGCAACTATAATGTTCTTGAATGTTGAAATTCTGTGAAGGCGTAGTTCAAGAACAAAGCTTGGCAGTGAGTCACTTTACATCTAAAAGTCCCAGAGTTAATACAATCAGAGGTTCATTTGAAAAGTTTCATTAAGTTACCTTCCATGATATGCTTTGGGTTTACAGACTATGTGAAAGCTTTTGATCGGCACAATATCAAAGCTATGCCAGTGTGCAACTTAAAATCAGTGTTGCCCAGATTTAAGATTGTCGGAAGTTCTTTGGAGGAATTCTATTTCCTACCATTAAGGATGGCTTCAATATGACGTCACCTCACCAAGCTGGTGGTCATTCTGGGTCATTCATTCCTACACATTCTTCCCGAAGGAAACAAATTCAATGTCAAGAGTGAAATTTATGTTGCAGAAGGTACGCTCAGCAAGTCCACTACTACGACCGCTGGTGTAATGTCAGTGCAAGCAACACATTAAATCCATTGTGTTTGTAGATTTGAAGAAGACTTGGACCTTCTCACGACCAAAGTTTTGGACGCGATTTGCACCTAATGAAAATGGCCTACATTTAAAAACTTTAAACTTTCATCTCGATACCTTTTTATTAAGTTTACAACTAGAAGATTTGTTGATTGTTTAGATTTCATCAGATCTTTTACGCACTCAACACCTGGCGTTGACAAAGAGTTACCCTAGATCAGGCTTTATTCCAGATACTTGGCGAAAAATTCGACGAGGATTTCGGCGGCCGTGATGAGCCAGCACCAAGGTCAAGCGCGGCAATGGCCAATCACGGCCGCCGGATTCCTTGCCGATGTTTCGCCAAGTGCTAGATTAGAGACACGGGACTATCAAGAGTGATCTATAACAGGTGCTCGAGCAGTACGCGCGAGCGTCTCTCGACCTCGGTTCCTCGCACGAGTCATGCTACCTGGTGTCTCTGAGTGGGACCTCCCTGGCGCTGCGCAACAGCGACCACTGGGACGTCGGGGACGCCGCGGAGGGCCCCGGGGTCATCGGAGGCGCTCGTCTCGGTCAGGTGGCCTTCGACGACATCTGCGTCCGACACTGGATAGGATCTAAGGTAGGCAGCACATCAGTATTACTGAGGACCAGTGATGTGAGTGCCAAAGAAAATATCGATCATTGTGTATTGTATTACCCTAGTGAAATGATTATTGTAGATACATTAGGCACCCGAGAAGCTAAAATTCCTTGCGACAGAGCGCACTGAAACTTACTCCGTAAGCTTGACTCTTGCCGTGCTTGCAAGGTAGCAAGGTTGCATGGCATTATTTTATCAAAATAGGCTAGCGCATGTGCCTCGTAGTCCAAAGATACCAAATCTGCAGTACCAAGTGCTTAATGTATGATAATAATGTACTGCTAGGGGCGAGTTTGAAATGTCAGTCGTGCCAATTATTGCTATCCTGTAACAAAAGAATTATCAAGGGAGTCTACTAGTGTCTAATTTTGATAATATAATTGCTTATTTCTTCAAAAGTACAATATGGTTCAAACGCATTCCTTCCAAGGGTTTGAGAGCAATAAAACATTAATCGATGCTTTCTTGCTAAAACAATTAGGATAACAAAACCCCACCTGCCCAGAGTGTGAGTGCATGCAGTTTAAATACGCGTGAAAGAAAAATAGTTCTGGTTCTCCGTTGTTTAATTGGGCCTTGCAGAATTCCCCCTTATTCCTCGAAACGAGGGAAGGGCGCGCGTTTCTCACCGATTTTCGCAACAACACTCAAAAGTGTCGAGCTAAGCAACGGTTTTTTACTAGGAGCGTTTAAACACTTTTCCCACCGCGCCCATAGGCCATCAATCACCGGTGACCGATGGTTTCCAAGCGCTCTCAAGAAATAAATTTTGTGCGGAGAATTAGTTTCCACAATCTCGTGGATAGCCGAAGAACTGTAGTATCAATTTCAACATAGGTTTGAGCTTCATCGCAAGTTCGTGAACTGTCATAAATAGTCTTGGGAACGATGGTTGCGCCTGTCTAACGCGGCTAACTGCTTGCATCAGTCTTTGTAACAAAGATGGCGTTATTCATATAATTCAACTGTACTGTAATATATTTTTTAGACCTCAAGAGCTCTGGGGACACACTAAATGATGGTATAAGCCTCCCTTAACAGATGGTTTTCGGTAAGCATCACTATAATTTTCTATGTTGTCCTGAGTCGGCGTGCACGCTTTATGTTCAAAACAAGGCGGAGAAGAACGCTAAATATAAAGGAACTGCTATCAAAGTTATGACAAAACCAAGGTAAAACACAAAGAGAGCATTCTGCTAGGGATTTGAGACGTTCTATCTGTGTTTCACCTATATAAGCATTCCTTCGTTGAAAAACGCACGTGTTACAGAGGTTAACTCTCAGACAAAACAAAAATGGACAACGTCCCTTAAAGTACACCAACTTTCAAAAGTAATAGCCGTGTGCGTGGAGCACATTTTGTGTCTTCTAAATTGTTTGTATTTTTCTTGTTTAATTTGAATAGTCGTAGAAGTGTCGGCATTTATACAACTTCCGCGAATACTTTGTATTTTGAAACAATAAATTTTTAAAATACTTTTTTTCCCATTATACTAACCTCAGTTTCTTTTGACAGAAGAACTAATTGATCACGTTTTGATATGGCCATTTGCTCCATACGCAAATTAATTGGGAAAATATAAGCGTTTGGACGGAGATATTGAAAACTGCTACTTTTCCTATGGTCAGGAAAGAGGTCAAGAGGGCAGAACCGTGCTGAACGATTCGTTCACAACTTTCAGTAGACTTGACAAAATGTCTTTACATCAGCCGCAACTATGTGGTATTTTAGAATATTGTCTGGGACGATGTCATCTCGTCAAGCACTCAATGTAGCTCAAATAAAAAAAAAATTAAAAAAAAAAACATTTTTTGTTTTACTAGTTACAGATATAAGTGCTCCAAGAACCGCATCAATGAATGTGACAATTTTTCTTACTTCTAGCAATGATGACTATATGTACTAATGTGGTTTAAACCCCCTTTCTGGTGCCTGATACACGCATGATCTGAGTGGTGTGTTCGCACGTTTTTTCTTGTTGTTGGCCCCTGGATAGTTACCTGGTTACTCGAAAAATGAGGAACGCTTCAGATCTTTGCGATCCTGCTGGTGGCAAGACAGTAAAAGTGAATATAAAATACCCCTGTTCCGCAATTTTTTTGTTTTTTTTTAGCGGGGTTATTTGCCCCATATTTAGATAGCCGCGGGTTCGAACGCCGCGTCACCAGCGCAACCGAAGCCAGCCCATTTGACTATACTACGTTGTCACGTCTCCAATCAACCACCAGAATCGTGACAATTTCTATAGTCCGTTTCACCTTATATTGTACCGCAGCGAAGTCTAGAAGCGCGAGCTCGTAGCGTTGGCAACAGCCCTTAGTGCACGAGAGCTTGTGCCGCCGAGACGTGCCCTAGAGCAACGAGCTCGCGCTTGTAGCCTTTCCTGCGGTACATCATAAGGTTAAATGGAGTATAGTGGTCGACAGCTTCTCCCCTGTGAAGCACTTCTTTTTTTACAGCGGAGCTGTTAAGGGCTATGTTCCCCAGGATCGTGTCCACCAACAAAAAAACAATGACACCAAACTCTGGACAGTTACCGCCATTTATGAGCGACGGCGACAGCCAGACAAATGTTTGCCGCCGTCGCTCATAGATGGCGGCAACCTTTTTTCGGAGGAAGAAGAACGGGAGCGGAACGAGGCGGCGACGTGCGCAGCAGCACGAATTGCTCCGCAACCGCCGCGAGGCGGCTGTCGGTTTAAGTTCCACTGGGTCGAGCACTTTAGATTCCCTTGCAAAAGAAGAGCAGATTTCTCGCCTGGAAAGCCACCGTCGAGAACAGAAGCTACAGCTCCTCTGCTCTTCCTCCTTCACCAGATTGGAAAGGCTGAATTTTTTTTTTTCTCAGAAATGTTTGAAAACTTTGGTGCTCCATAGGACGCTAAATACGCCATTTGAAAAAAGCGTTTGAGACACCATAGTCTTAAGCCCCAGTCACACTGCACAAATCTGATACAAAGAGACACGGAGTTTCTCTGTAGACATGATGACCAATAATGTGCGGATACGCCTAACGCATATTTCAAGCATGTTAGCTTCATGTTGGCGTCAAACATTCCTGCAGACAGTGTTTGTATACGGTCAACGGACAGTGACCGTCAAACAAGGAAGACACGCGCCTTGGAGAGTCAAAATGGTGGATACTTGGGCTAGTTGGTGGTTGCTATACATAATTAAACAGCGCACAAGGAGAGGGACAGAAAAGGAAGACAGAACAGGCAAGCGCTGACTCGCAACTGACGATTTACTATGAAAAGGAGAAGGAAGAAAACTACACACATGAACATATATCGGAAAAGAGAAAGATGTGAAAAAGCTAATAAATTAAATAAAATTACACCTAAAATAATTATAGCTGAAAAGGAAAAACAAAATAAAATGAAAATCAATCTCTCAAAGTCCTAGGCATGTCCAGTGCCGGCACTCCGAAGCCTTGACCATACACCTATTTGTGCGCAGCTGCCCCCATAAACTCATACTCGCTGTCTTGTAGTGTTAATGATGGCTGGCTCACACATTTGGATTCGAGCTTTCTTATCCAAAAGGCTTCCACTATTTCTCTTGTTGTTTTTTCTTTATGGGAAGCTAGAACAGTTGTTGCACAAAAATCTGGATCACATCCACAGGTTCTGCAGTGGATGGCTAGGTGGCTTCCAGTGGTGGTTTGAAGAGACTGTTTATGTTCCCTCAAGCGGTCGTTGAGGCAACGCCCAGTCTGTCCGACATAGGTTTTCCCGCAGGACAGAGGAAGATGGTAAACCACTTGTAGAATGCAAGACACAAAGTGCACCTTGTGGTTTTTCATGCAACAAGCCCTGCTGTCATTGTTCTTGTCCACAAGCGTGCAAATTCTACCCAGTTTGTTTGGGGCTGAAAACACCATGGGCACGTTGTATCTATTGGCAACATTTTTTAAGTTGTGCGACGTCTTGTGGATGTATCCACAAGACGTCGCACAGCTTAAAAAATGTTGCCAATAGATACAACGTGCCCATGGTGTTTTCAGCCCCAAACAAACTGGGTAGAATTTGCACGCTTGTGGACAAGAGCAGGGCTTGTTGCATGAAAAACCACAAGGTGCACTTTGTGTCTTGCATTCTACAAGTGGTTTACCATCTTCCTCTGTCCTGCGGGAAAACCTATGTCGGACAGACTGGGCGTTGCCTCAACGACCGCTTGAGGGAACATAAACAGTCTCTTCAAACCACCACTGGAAGCCACCTAGCCATCCACTGCAGAACCTGTGGATGTGATCCAGATTTTTGTGCAACAACTGTTCTAGCTTCCCATAAAGAAAAAACAACAAGAGAAATAGTGGAAGCCTTTTGGATAAGAAAGCTCGAATCCAAATGTGTGAGCCAGCCATCATTAACACTACAAGACAGCGAGTATGAGTTTATGGGGGCAGCTGCGCACAAATAGGTGTATGGTCAAGGCTTCGGAGTGCCGGCACTGGACATGCCTAGGACTTTGAGAGATTGATTTTCATTTTATTTTGTTTTTCCTTTTCAGCTATAATTATTTTAGGTGTAATTTTATTTAATTTATTAGCTTTTTCACATCTTTCTCTTTTCCGATATATGTTCATGTGTGTAGTTTTCTTCCTTCTCCTTTTCATAGTAAATCGTCAGTTGCGAGTCAGCGCTTGCCTGTTCTGTCTTCCTTTTCTGTCCCTCTCCTTGTGCGCTGTTTAATTATGTATATGCCTTGGAGAGTGTTTGCAGACTGTGTTTCGCATGACGTATGAGCAGTGCTACCGCGGTTTTACGACGCAGGTGAAGAAGTACGGGGT
Source organism: Ixodes scapularis (assembly GCF_016920785.2). Lineage (NCBI taxonomy): Eukaryota > Metazoa > Arthropoda > Arachnida > Ixodida > Ixodidae > Ixodes > Ixodes scapularis. The sequence continues at coordinate 32,025,725 of NW_024609880.1, read as the reverse complement.
GATCTCTCGGCGCGGAAGCCAGTGGGTGGGCTACCTGACGGAGGACACGCTCCGGGACTTCCTCTCCGACGTGGCCATCTCCACGGGGTCCCGGGGCTGCCTGGGCGTCGCGGACCCGGAATGGGACGACTTCTCGGGCGTCTGCCAACCGGGCAGCCCTTACCCGCTCACCAAGGTCGTCAGCGACGCGGCCCTCACTATCAAGGTACACCGAGCCGCCGAGCCCTATTGCGACAGTCTTCTACGAGCTTGAAGGAACCGTTGAACGATATTTGAACTTCGGAATAATATATCTGCAACTTTTAGTAGAACTGCATACGAACCTTTTATTTCTCTTTCTGATTTGTACAAAAAGAAAAGGGAAACTATAAAAAAAAAAAGATCTGCTGTTTCAGGTTGACGACGTCTTGTCTGCAATGGTCGTGCTTACACGCGTTAGATTTTGAAGTTTCAGATTAGACGTATGTTTTTGCGCAATATCGCTTAGGTTTAGCGCAGCCGAAGTGTAACGTGCGTAGTGACCTTCAAAATTGTTTTTTAGTTACACTAGGCAACACCTCGTAGATGGTAAGGCCGTATAGTGCTGAAATTCCGGCACCGCCTTAAAGGAGGCCCACGCGGAGCATAGATTGGAAATGAAGGCTGCGTCCGCGTTTGTCTGGCGTGTTTAATCATTAAGAAAACTTGGATGACGCTTAAGGCTCCGGCTTTAAAAGTCGAACGCTATAGCATTATCGGGCCCCGTTCCCATCGCCTCCTCATTAGCCGCGCAGGCGTGCCTTGCGTGGCCTAGTCAGTAACGTATCTGACTCGCAACCTGAGGATCATGGGACCAAATCCCGCCTAAAATACTTTACATTTTCCTTTAAGGCAAGTGAATTACTTTATAAAGTGAAATATTTTGAGACATACGGCGACTTTTAATTTGCTCGCACGTCATGTATTAATCACTTTATTCCACGCGTGACGTCACTTCTCACGTGAGTGTTGTGAGTTGTTTGAAATTCTCGCGCGTGGTCATGTGATTGTGACGTCATGACCCTGTCGACCAATCAGAATTCCTTTGCGTAACGCCACTGAAGCCGGCTTTTCATTTTTTTAGACACTAGCTCATTAACACTATCGCGTTAAAAACGGTTCCCAATGAAACGGCAACACAGCACTGATGTCCAATCTATGCCCTGAGTCGTCCTCCTTCAGGCGACGCTGAAAACTCAGAAATTCGCCCTTGTTATCAAGAAGGTGTTGCCCTAACGGGCACCATACTAGAGCTAAGAATTCTCGCATGCAAAGTGAGCGGCATCTATATACCACCTATCTTCTAACCTTCCGCTAGGGTTTGCGGACGTCGTCCGAGGCAGAATCGCTGACATCCAAAACCAGCACCGCTGAGCAGACAGCAACGACCGCGTCCACTCGAAAAGAAGAAAGCCATCTCGAACCCACCTGACTCCGGCCTTCTGTCGACGGCAACTGCACATGCGCCTCCTCCAGAGCTGATGCATACTTTGGGATATTTATTTCTTTAAAATCACGGAATATTTGCAACTAGCTTTAGATATACGATATATTTTCTTCTAGTAACGTATAATTCCACCGTCTAAACTTAGTTATATCTATGCTAGCAGCCGGACACTTGTCCTCAATGTTTACAGCCTGGACACAAACTGGCTTTCTGAAATTTAAGCACTTCTTAAATTTATACATTTTTCGTTTTCAAGCCATTTTCTTTTCTAGTATTTCGCTGAACCATACATTAATAATCGTGTATGTGCGTTACGCTAGAGGTACGTCTAAATCAATCGGGACATTCCTTTGGTGCCTACAAGTGGTCCGCAGAGGAGGAGCAAACACCTATCATACACTTCAAGTGCAGATAAAAAGAGATTTCACCATAGAAATCTGGAAGAAAAAGTCCACTTATATCTTAGAAGGGGTACAAATGGGTACATCTTAGCTTTTTCCCCTTAATATCCTTTCCCGAAACACTACGAGTTTATCCGGTTTAGAAATACTCTCCAACTATGAACCCCGATAAAAACAAAAGAGAAACGATGATCGTAACCCGCTCTAAAAGCAAAATAAAAAATAAAAATAAAAAAAAAAAAAAAAAAAAAAAACGTGGCGTGTCCGCACCAACGAGCCGGTGTTTCCCTCGACACCGCGCGCCTCCTCCAAGCACTCTGTCACCCTTGTCTGGCGAGTAGCCGTATATTCTAAAAAAAAACAAAAAAATCAAAAGACAGAAATCTACCCAAATGCGTAGTCACCGACGACGCACCGCGCTTCCGCAGATCTTCTTCTCGCTTCCACAGATCAAGCGGCCCAGGCAGCCAAGCCCAGAAGTGAGACATAATCCTCTTTTAAAACAGCGGCCGACACAAAGAGAAATGGGCGCCGTTCTCCTCCCTAATGCAATTTAAAATAATTACGTCCGTCCAGCCGTGCCTAACCTGGCGGCCGCTGCCTGCGCGTCTAAACCTCGAGCGCACGCCTAAGTCCATTACAAGGCGCCCCGCCGTGAAAGCCGCTTACAGGAGAAGCCGTCCAAAGCCGCGCTCATAACCCGGACCGAAGCCGACGCTACAACGCAACTTGGCCAATCGTACGCAGGAAACGCCTTACGTCACAACCTTGTCAACCCAGCTGAACCAATGAGCTGCCGACGATCATCTTTATCACTGAGACCTTCAGTCCGTGGGGCCAATTGAGGGGCTGAGGTTGTGTCGTGACGCTGCGCGTTGCGGGTGAAGACGTGTGTGTCTGTGTGTGTGTGCGTGGACTTCGCTTCAGTTCGTCTCCAGTGTCTGCGAAGTGTGGAAGCGGGACCCGCAAATTTGCATGCGCCAAATCTGGCTGCTCCTCGCTTCTTGCCGCGAGAACCATCTTAGAAGCCGCCGCCTTCGCCGCCAAAGTGCACCCAAGCGTTCGTCAAATACCGAAACCGATGTCGCGTAAAAAAACGAGACTCCGACGACCCCAAATAGAAAGGTTTTTTTATTACTACTGTTTTTGGTTGCGTTTTTTTTTTTTTTTTTTCTTCAAGTAATTTGAGGTAACCACGAGACTCTAGTAATTATGGTACTTGCGTTCGGCTTATGCGCGCCGAGGAGAGTCTTAATGAAGTCATTTTATCTCTTACGTGTTATCTGCTCTACTACGCCTTTTCTTTTTCTTTTTTCTTGTTTCCAAGCAATCCAAAAAATGGGTATTCATAAAAAAAATGTAGGGCGAAAGTTTCCTTGCATGTTTCTGACTCCTGTGCTTCAAAGGACAGGTAAGAATAGCTAATTGGCCGGTCTTAGCTCTTTGCGGTCAAAAACTACGTATAAGGTGGTCTAAAAGCAACGCGTGCTAACAATGTTACAATCATCCATCTCATAAATGTGTGCAGTAAACAAAAAGGCACAGGCTCAGCAGGATGTTTTTGTTTGTACATAGGAGGCACACCGCAAAGCCACGAGCTTGTGCCCATGCCTTGTTCTGCACTGTAGATGTTTGCGAGATGGAGTTCATACGGACATTTTCTACGCGGCCTTCGCCATCTTGACCGGCAGAAATTTTTTGTGTCGACGAAAACATCGTTTTGCTCTCGCCATGCCAATGGAAGCTGTTCTCGTTATAAGCGTAAGGCTGAGTCGCTCTTGCGCTCGTCGCCTATCTTATAATCGTTATCAGATTTTTTTTTTCTAACGTAAAATTGGGGTTCGGCGTCGATTAAAAATTTAACTCGATAAATCGCCACCCTTTAGTTTATTAATTAGTCAATTAATCGGTTTCGTTTATTCTCGTGCATAATAGTTCAAAAAGGTAAAAATTATATCGATAGTTTTTAGTGAATCTGTGATAAGCAGCAAAATGTAAAATTTCGCATTTTAAATCCACCTTGAAGTGAAGTTGAGGAAATTCAAAAGATGCCCAAACTCACAATTCACTACTTCAGCCGCAGAAGCACAGAGCTTCGTTGATAATCTCCGGCAATAGCGAACTGTCTTCATTGTTCACGATAGTCTCCGCTACTCTAAACGGACACTCGCACGGCGTTGAATTGGATGGGACACGTATAACCTTATCAAATTATTCGGAGTTACAAATTTGGTCCCTAAGTTTACCTTAGTTCCAAATTTCACTTAAAGTTTACCTTCATAGAGGAGGAGTACTCCTCGTCTGTCTGGTCAAGCCGTTGAATGTTAACTTCTACTTTGATAGCCAAGATTTCACTAATTAACAGGTAAAAAATTAATCGCGATTAAAGCACTAATCGATTAATCAGTAGGTTAATTGATTAAGTATCCAGCCCTAGTTGAAATGTATCAATCTTTACTGCGACCACTTTTACTGGCGAACTTTCGCATGAGATCACCAAGGCGTGCTTCCCGTAGGCTCGTACTGGCTGTGAAATGTATCCCCTAAATTGACTGTAAACTTTCACCCATCTAAAATTTATCGCAAAAATTTATCTGCTACGTTTAGAGGGGAAAAGTTCTCCCACAAGCGTCAACGTGACACTTGGCGTTACTTGACACCATTTCGCCACGCGACACTGCAACGCTACATGACGTCATCATGTCGAGGGATGTCATAGTGGGACGTAAGCCCGCGAAACTGGTGCCTGTTTACCACATGCTTTGGTCCTATGGTCACATGGTCATTACCTCCCCGCCAGCTTCGGCAGAAAACTTTTCCCTCTACATTTAGCTTATCGCCCATGGCAAGGGTGGAAAACTGGCGATCGGCTGGTGTTACGTGCCACATACGTAAGCGTGTAGACATTTTGTTTTTCTACGTGGCAAAGAGTACAAAGCAGACCCAGCGCTACTCCATTAAAGGGACCATGAAACGATTTTGAAATCGAACTTCAACCACCGCACGTCATAGAAAGTGTGAGAAGAAACCCAAAAATCCAAAAATAGAGAGCCAAAAAAATGTTTCGTATAAAACTTAAAAAAAAAAAAAGAAACGGACTCTTTTGCACCTTCTATCCTTCGAAAGCTATCTGCCTTTTCACTGCGATGCATCCACGGAACCGCAGCACGTCAGCCAAATCCACGTCGCCTATTGGGTAAGAGCCTACCTCACCAGCACCGCCATCATAAACAATAAATAGCCGGCGAATTTTTCCTAAAAGTTTTTTTAATAGTATTCAGGTCTACATTTTGTAGCATACTTAGAGTGTGACGAAAATTGCCGAATTTGATATGTATGTATATGTATTTCTCGCGGCAATTGCTCTTTTTAACGAGCGTCTATGTAGTAGACATGCCAATAAAGAAAAAAAGAAAAAGAGAAAGATAAGGAAAATAAAAGGGAACTATGCTCTGTTTCATACTTAGCGTGCAACGCTGTCAAGGCTACTGGCGCGAGCGCGTGGCTTCATCTATGGTTTTGTTTGCGCGAGAACGCGTGCAAATGATCAACGAGATCAAGCCCCACGCTCGCGCCAGTAGCTTTGACAACGTTGCACGCTAAGCATGAAACGGAGTATAGAAAGTCAGAGAAATGCTCAGAGCCAAGCGCCATCTATCGCGTAGTAAACGAAGCAAGAGAAAGACCCGCCTGCGCAGTCAACCCACGAGCGTCGTCTGCTGAACAGGATGGCTCCGTTCGCGCTTTCTTCGCAGAACAGACTCTCGTTTTCTGGCTGCTCGAGTAATGTTTACATTGTTTGTGATCGATCGCTCGGTCGCTATACCGAAAGGCTGCAGTGTACCGAAGTGTCCGAATTACAGTTGCAGCTTCACCGCTTGCCACTCGATGAACCACGTCGAAGCACTTGGTGCAGGCTCATCGGTTTGAGGTACCCCGGGCCTAAGGTCATTCGTGTATGCTCGGAACATTTTGACACCGAGCGTGATTACAGCTACATTCACAGTGTTCTCCGCAAATAAGGGCAGGTTCCAAAAGCCCTCCGTTGATTCCAACGAAGAACTGGAGTCATCGTCGGAAAACTCGCCGCACTTCCCAACAGACATACCGGCGTATGGGATTAGTCCCATGCTGTCGCTGTAGCGCAACATATCTAATTGAATCTCGCTCAGCTGTGATGTGTCCATGGCTATCGCGGCGATGAGAGGCACCTATTTAGAGGTTATGTCGGTGGCGTCAGCGCCATGGCGCTGATGACACCGACATAGGTGGGTTTTACTGTGCTGATGCATCAGCGCAGTAAAACCTACCGGCACACCGCCAACTCATCGCCACCTACGCTCCCATTTTCCTACTGCCGAGAAAAGTTCCGGTTCCCATGCTGGCGGACGTCATGACCGTCAAAATTACGCCGCAGCTCGTTTTGCAGTGAGTTGGAGAAGAAGAAGTCGATATTTCATTAATTTTTTGTGTCGACATTAATAAACCGAAATGAACACGGATGCCTGTTCTGCATTCAGTAAACATTAAAGGTTCAATGTAAAAGTTGTTTGGCAAAAGTTAAAAGGCCATTTCATGGTCCCTTTAAATCTGGGCTGGAAGTGCGTTTAAAAGTCTGGCACTAACCTCAACGGCAGCGCCTGCAAGGTAAGAAGCCCGGACTGTACACACATTTGGGTAGTCCCAATATGATCACCCACCTGGCAGCCGGCTACAAACCCGGCTCATCTTTCGTGTCGTCCTGGGCTTTGTTTACAACACAGAGAATGCTAACCTATCATAATCTCTGAATTTGTATCGCCTGTTCCCATTCCTATTTCGAACGTCCCCCTCCCCATACTCCATACCGACAGAAAAGTTCGAACCTTTGCTTCCTCTCCACCGCTCTACCTCTTACTAACTTCTCATGAGTCCGTGTGAGCGCACATTAACTTCTACCGACTTTTCACGAATGCAAGCATAACACTTTCCGCATCCTTTTGTCCCGCTACACTCCGTTTCACTTTAGGTCCAACCGCAAACGACATTATGTTTTGTTTGTACGCCAATCGAGCAATACCAAGAGTTTCTCATCACAGCGTTTGCAATCACAGAAGAAATCAATCAAGTACTGTGATTGCGTTCCGATTCCACGTTTTGTTCAGCGCGTGTTTTGTTTATCCGGTGATTGCGAGTCCACAAAGAAGACGAGCGCAGTTACAATACATTTTTTGCCGCTGCCTTATGGGCTCTCTTGGATCGTTGCATCGGCTGCGGTCCAACTTAAACTGAAACGAAGTATTTTAATGACCTTTCGAAGCACCCTCTCTTTCTTTTCACTTTGTCTTTCAATACTTGTTACGATCGAATAAAGGGCAACCCACCGACAAAAACTTCCACATCTGCAGCTCCTGGAACTCTTTTTTTTATAGACCTGGGACACTCTTTTAGCATTGTTAACCGGCACTAAGTTGCAAGCCTTGGAGAGTTTCGTGGTGTATCGCGCGGCCTCGTTAAGGCCTGTCCACACATACAGCGGAGCGCTAAGTTAGCGCTACGTGAGCGCTCCAAGGAGCGCTCATGTGGCGCTTCCTGGCGCATGACTTAGTTCTAACACAGCGCGCGATTAGCGCTTCTGTAGCGCCTTGTTAGCGCTCCAGTAGCGCCTTGTTAGCGCTTCAGTAGCGCCGTGTTAGCGCTTCAGTAGCGCCGTGTTAGCGCTTCAGTAGGGCTTCTTGTACAGCGGTGCTGCGGATTAGCGCGTGCACTACGGTTCCGGTTCCTGTGGTTGGGTGTGCATCAGCAGCACCATGGCGGACATGTGGGATGCTGAAATAGAAATGCGACAAATGCTCTTACATACGCGATTAGTGCATATGTGTGCGGACGGCTTAACGCCCAGAAGAGCCTTCTGGGTGCGCGGAATCTTTCGCCATTGAGATACCGACGGGTACCTGGTGAACCTTGTTCCTAGGCTGAGGGTCCGAGACACAGAGCTCTTTCGAAGGCGGTTATTTTTAACTGCGTGTCTTTGAAACCAGCGTCACGCATATCGAATAGAAAGCGATGAGGTCGTACCCAATCAATTAGTCGCTCAAAGTCCATGACTCTGGGTCGCCTGCCCGACCCGTTGCTTATGGCGAATTCCACTGGTCGTTTTGGAGCGCGCCGGGATCGACTTTTCTGGAGCGAGCCTATTTCACTGGGCGATCGGGATTGAGACCGACATGTTTCACTGGTCGTTTTGGATTAGCTCCCGCTCCAGATCTCGATCTGGATCCGATGGCGAATTCCACTGGGTGTTTTGGAGCGCGCCGGGATGAGTTGACCAGATCCGGAATGGAGCTCACAATCCGAACGAGGTCGCGCCGGCGATGGATCCCCATGGAACATGACCACTGCTCCGGGATCGGCATTTGCCTTCATGTCATCCAACTGCCAGGGAATCCCCTTTCCGCGGCCGCCGCGGTCGTTTCGAAGACGTTTTCGCAATCGCGGTGCTAACACGTGTTCGACGCACGAGCGGCAGGAATGGCTCAGGAGCTTCTACCAAAGATTGCGGGAATGCCCGTAGCGCGGCCCCCAAAACCTTCTATTCTCCTTCCTGGAAAACGAACCGGCTGTCGAGCCAAGGGGTAAAGGCCCTGTCACACTGAGGGGACAGTTGGACAACTCTATCCGTCAACACGGGGAAGTCGTGTTGCCGGCGACCCTGTCACATCGCGGCAACAACAACAGTCGGGCAACATGATGCTGCCGCCCGGCAACAGTGTTGCCCGATTTGTTGTCTGACGACCCTGTCACACCGCGCTGACGGCGAGGACAACACGGGGAACACTCCGCCATCTTGATTGTTTACCTTCGTTCGTGTGCGGCGCGGAATCGCTGGAAATGTGGCTCTACAAAGTGCTAGCGCGTTCGAAGGGCCGGGAATTACCACGGTACTACATCAACCAGTGGCTGTAATTAGAAAACTTTACACGGGAGTATTTTCCGCTCCTTATTTCATCGAGATGTTCTTCATTCGCTGACAAAGCAGATAGCCCTAACCGAGGAAAGTGACACCGCTGATTATTTTCGGCATTTACGCCACCGTATGAAGTGTTTCTGTCCAGTTCTTTCATGCAATTCCTATTTCTACTGTGAAATTGCGTTAGCACCGGCAGTACCCCAAACCGTCTTTTGTAACGTGGTGTTGAGCTGAACTGACAGTGCTTCAAAACTGCGACACTGACACCATCGGCCTTCATAACAATGGGTGGAATAAATATTTTTCAACGCTGTCCACTTGTCTACCGCCTGCTATGTGATCGATTCATTGCCCTTAAACGTCCTGGGTATTTTTGAAACAAATCAGGTGTCTGGTAGCGGCTGGTTCCAAGTTCCAAGCATCAACGTTTTCACAATCGCGGCGCTAACACGTGTTCGACGCACGAGCGGCAGGAATGGCTCAGGAGCGTCTAGCAAAGATTGACGGAATGCCCGTAGCGCGGCAAAACCCTTCTCTTCTCCTTCCTGGAAAACGAACCGGCTGTCGAGCCAAGGGTAAGCAAGCGGCCATTACCATTTCTTCTGGGGCGAGATCAGGCGAGATGCCCCCGAGAAAGGAAGTCACGTGTGTGCGCCGAGGGCTGGCCCGGCTGGCTTCCGGTTGAATCCGCCGAAATCGGAGGAGCGACTTTTCTCGGATCCAGATCGAGATCTGGAGCGGGAGCTAATCCAAAACGACCAGTGGAACACGTTCGTCTCGATCCCGATCGCCCAGTGAAATAGGCTCGCTCCGGAAAAGTGGATCCCGGCCCGCTCCAAAACGACCCGTGGAATTCGCCACGAGAAAAGTCACAGTGCTGGGGCAATAAAGTTGTATTCTTCTTCTTCTCCCACGATTTTGGCAGGTTTAACCGGAAGCCAGCCGGGCCAGCCCTCGGCGCACACACGTGACTTCTTTTCTCGTGGGGCATCTCGTCTCAGAAGAAGAAGTAGCACGTCGCGGGCTGGGCTCCTAGATTTTCTCGACATCAGAAGAATTTGTAATGGCCGCTTGCTTGCCCATTGGCTCGACAGCCGGTTCGTTTTCCAGGAAGGAGAAGAGAAGGTATTTGCCGCGCAACAGGCATTCCGGCAATCTTTGCTAGAAGCGCCTGAGCCATTCCTGCCACTCGTGCGTCGAACACGTGTTAGCGCCGCGTAGCGAAAACGTCTTCGAAATGACCGCGGCGGCCGCGAAAAGGGGATTCCCGGGCAGTTGAATGACAGGAAGGCATCCGCCGATCCCGGAGCAGTGGTCATGTTCCACTGGGGATCCGTAGGCGGCGCGATCCCGTTCGGATCTTGTGCTCCAATCCGGATCTGGTCGACTGATCCCGGCGCGCTCCTAAACGCCCAGTGGAATTCGCCATTAGAGAGCGGCTGTTTTACTTCCTCTTCTTTCAATGCCAAAGGAAAAACAACAACAAAGGAATCGCCGTGCACGCGCTGTTCCGCAGCAGCAAGCACGGCACAAGGAGCGTGAGAGCGCTAACAAAGCGCTTCTGTGGCGCTAACAGAGCGCTAACAAAGCGCTTCTGAAGCGCTAAAGCCTGGTTTAGACGGTTGTGTTTGACTGCGTTTGACTGCGTTGCGGCAGCGAGAAACCATGGACATCCCTGCTGCTTATATCGCGTGCCAAGATGATTCCTTGGATTGGATTCAACGCTTCATACGAAGCACGGATGTGCCGGTGACTAGCTTTCCGCACTCGACGCAACGCAGTCAAACGCACTCAAACGCAAGTGTCTGAACCGGCCTTAACACAGCGCTACTGAAGCGCTACCCGAGCGCTGTACCACGCGTTAGGAAGCACCACATGAGCGCTCCTTCGAGCGCTCACGTAGCGCTAACTTAGCGCTTCGCTGTATGTGTGAACCGGCCTTTAGTCTGGCACTCTGCGCTACAAATCTACAAATATTTTCGTGTCGCGAACGTTCTCGGTCCCCCATCCCCATAAATTTCCCACCAGCTTCCCGGCGTTCCAGAGTCACCATGTAGCCACAGCCTTTCTCGTCGCAGCGTGAGCTACGTCGAGATGCTCCGCAGGAGCAATCGCGTGAACCGTCAGCCAATGAGAGCTGATCCACTCGAAAACCTCGTTTGTGTTGAATCAAATTCTTCTACCAACGGCTGTCTTTGAAAGCAACGATGCATTTTGCACGTCTACGACCCTGCCCTACATCGGCCATGACTCCATACTTTTACAATCTATAATGACGTCTTTGTTCATAGTTCTTTGGGCGTTAGAGGTATTCCACACTGCTAATTCTTTGCGGAAACCGGTGTGCACAGCAGTAAAGTCGCCCTGCCACACGATAATCCGGCAGCCTTTAACAACAGTACAAAGACGTCGAGCAGAAAGAAGCCACGACACCTGTTCTGGTGACTTTTTTGGCTTCCCTGCACTCCCAACTTACACCAAGAACTCTTTTAATGACAGTTGCCACCCAGGTCCAAGCGTGGAAAGTTGACCTTAGCCTTTATACTTGTTATACCCTATTCACTCGGCAGAGTAAAGGTACATTAAAATAAGGTCCCTAAAGGTACCCTTAGTGAAGTATACGTTCAGTATAACACGTTGAATAAACCGACGATGAATAAACGGACGATGAATGTATGGATGAATGGTACTGGCCATACCCCTTGTATCGGCCTAATCGTAACAATATAGGGCTCGTGAACTATCCTGAACGAGGAAGATAGACAGAGAGAGAGAGAGAAATGACTTTAATCGACGGATTGCCAACAGGTAGCTCCTTGTCTTCCGAGGCGAGATTAGTCCCCAGTCCAGGGTCGGAACGAGGAAAGAACGCGCGCCTTTCTACATGGCGGATGGAGCAGGAGGACCTTGAATGACCGGTGCAAGGCACACATCAAGGTACGTGCAGTGCACTCAACTGTTCAATATAATGCGAGATCGGTAGCAGGAGAGACTGCATGCGTCATCTACCGGCTCACTCTGGCAGCTTATGCCGCTGTTGTCTTCTGGAGTTACACTCCCAACTCCGAAACAATAACCGATCCGTGACCCGGCGATAAAAAAAAAAAAAGTCGCTCTTTGATTTTGTTTTTGTTGTTTAAAATAGGTGGCCTTTATCTGAGAAACTACAAGATCACAGAGATTAGGTAGCCCCGCATGGTAAAAGCGTAGGTGTGACTAAGTGGCAAAAACAACAAACCAAACAAGTAAAAATTAAAAGAGCGGGTGATAAATAAAGCAACCAGGAGGCCATGCGATAATTGTGTCCGGGAGTTGCGACAAAACAGGAAGAGCCGCCTTATTTATTGATTTAATCGCTAGACAGCTCTGATATCAGTTTCGGCCACCGCTCCCGCGTTATATTTAATAGTTGGGCTCACTGTGCGTACAATAAAGATCCTAAAGTATAATTTCGAACTGAAATGTTTGTCTACGAACGATTCGACTATGCATTCCTATATGATGTCCTGAAGAAGGTGTGCTATGTTCCCATGCATTTGGCCTCCGCAGACTAGTGGAGCATTGCGGCTGCCGTGAACGGGCGGAGATTCCCAACAGTGTATTTCAATAAACGCAAAAAACTGTAATATGTTGCTTCTAACGTCATTAGCTAGTTTGTTGCAGTTGCGATTTAGCTTATTTATACAAGAAATCACTGGCGGCAGAAATCGTACAAGATAGCTCTGAAATCAGGTGCTTCCCTTCGAGACCTCTGTAAATCAAAGTCCACCTCTGCCAAACATGCACTTCAGGACACATGCCGATGCCTGGAAGTGAGTAAGATAAACATATAGACTTCCAAGCTTGATGGTTGTCTTTGCGTACGTCGTCGTGTTGTATTTTAAGTGGTCGTAATATTGAAATAAACATCTTCAATGGAACGCGTGATGACTGAACCTGCTAGTGTCAGTACACGATTCTCGCTAGCGTATTCCTGGTTTGTTTTCAGAATGAATCTGGATGGATGGATGAATCCGGCTGAGGCCTTTGGATCGGGCAGTAGCTCACGCCACCTAGCCACTTTGTTGTACCATTTAAGCTTAGAATATTTAAATCTGAAAACCATATTCACTCTGAATCTTCTTCGAGTAACGAGCGCCGTCTGGTGGTTGTATGCGAACTACAAATGATGGTCGGCCGAAAATGACTCCGCCCGTCGTAGCACATTGGCGTTGTGCCGTTATACTAATTTTCACTACTCTTTGTTCCCCTATATTTTTGTTTAAAAAACAAAGCGTCAAAAAATACGAAATACGCGCAAGGATAGGTGCTGACAATGTTAGTCCCGCCCTGTGAAAATGGCGACAGCGGGAAGCAAGGTCAAGAGAGAGGCTATACACATGCGCAGAAGTTAGCTGGAGAACGTTCTATTGATTTAACAGTTGCTACTTAGAAATCATTAATTTTTATTATACATTAACTCGAAATATATATATATATATATATATATATATATATATATATTATTTTTTATTTCGAGTTTATTGGTCCGAGGCTACTCCCTGTAGCTGTAAAGGGAGGTTGGCGAGCTTTGTTTAACGTGGGCACTCCCTTAGATTAGCGGACATTTATGCGCCGTGTTATCTGCAGCTTTTTTTACTAAAGAAACCTTAGCTAAAGGTAATTTAGGCTGCCGTATGAATGGGGAATTTCGATCATCAAACGTTTCTGGTTTACCCGACCGCTATTTTCCAATAAACCTAACGAAGCTCTATAGAATTCTCCTCAGATGAGCCCTTGGTTTTATTAAGGAGACACATCCCAACCGTCATCACCAGTTGCTATATGTGGCAACCTCAATTTTTTTGGAATAATTAATTAGGTTGTGCCAACTCGAGCGATGTAGCCACAACCAAGACTTGAAAAAAATTCATTTACAAGACAGCTGTTCCAGTTCACAAACCGCAAATAATCCAAACTCATCCTCATCGAAGAAAAGAACGCTTCAAAAGGCCGATGAAGAATAGCGAGAAGCTGCGCAAGGAATGAAGCAGCCTGTCTTTAGCGGACGATCCGCCCCATAAATATGGAGTTGCCTCCCGAGGTTCCCGAAGAAGGAGCAAAAGCGAGCGCTGTGGCACAGCAGAGCCATCAAGCGAAACGAACCCGTCTGTGCGCCCTCCGTAGAATCTCGGAACGACATGAAGCTCCAGCGTTAACCCCGCTACGCTGAAAAACAAAAAACAAAATTAAAAAACGTCTTCTTCTGCTTCACATCAATTTAAGGATTAATGGGGGCCAAACAAATGCGCAGATCGGACATTAGGGAGCTGCTGCGGGGGAAACAAGGACCTAGGAAAAAGGGAAACACTTCTTGCTTGATTTTATTTATTTTTTATTCATTCATTTTGCTCGGTGTTTGTTTTTTAGTGCTCGTTTCTTTGCTCAGTTTCTCTTTTCCTTTTCATTTGGCTCGTTCCCGAGTTAAACGGCAAGGCTGGAATCAGGTACACAAATAGAAGGGCAAACAGGGCAGCTTAAAGTCCTCCCATTTTTCCCCGAGCCGCGTAATGTCTCCTTCTGCTCACGCGTCTTAGCTCGTCTGGGCTACGTACGTTTTGCGAACAATGGGCTCTGGGAAAACAAGGGCGAAAAGAAGACCCGACGGTTCTCGTTTCGACGCCGGCCGGTTCGCAGGCGGCCGCCACCGACCTGTACGGCAGAGCTTTTCTTGCACTGTTCATTTCATAATAACGTACTCGCGATGTTTGAAAAGGAGAATTGCGAGTAAGTGTCCCCTCTGCCTGCTGGCATGATACTTGTTGAACAAGAAGCAGGTTTCCTATAGGGCAGTTTCACGTGGAGTGCTTCCGGTTTGAACTCTAGGCGGACACCATGTTGATGGACTTTCACCCTGTGTCTTCCTTTGCGTGGAGGTAGTGTTTTTCATATCGCTTGAGTCTTTTCCCGTCGCGGTCGACCGCGTGTAGCATGTTTGTTTTTAAGTGTGTTCAGACAAGGACGGTCATAGAGACGTTATGCCTATTTTTTCAATTACATTTTCCTATGAGGTACAGAAGGAAGTACAGATAACGAAGCAGACCTCACTTTTTTAAGATACTTTCTTATTTTCGTCAAAACGAATCGCGTCTGAGAGGTGGAGGAACGACTGTTTTTCTAATTGCGCATAGTCAGAACTTTTAGGGCCATAGAAACACAAAATACTTCTTTCTTCAACGTAAAACAAAGTTATGGATAATGCACGTCAACTGGTCTAGATGATTTTTTTTTTATTTTATTTTATTTTTGTTTATATTTTAAGTAAAATAAAATGTCAAACATGTCCTACTGCGCAACCCTGTCATATTTATGCATTTTCGGTGATTTTTTTTTAACACATCTCAGATTTCAGTTAAGCTGAAACATTTCGTACGTAGTATTTTGTACTTTGTTCACTCTTAACGAAAAAGTTAATGCTTCACTATTGTTTACAATTTTTCATTGCGCCCTGAAATTTCGAAAATATCAAAAAGACAAAATTGTGCGATTTCTTTGCGGCAATTAAAAAGAAAGAATTATCCTCAATTTTCTTCGAACCAAACTTTATAATTACTTGAAAACCAGTAAATCAAAAGCGGCTATAACACATGTTGAGTTATAATGTTCTAAATTAGAAACAAATCATGCCAAAACCGCTGCAATACCTACGTTGATTTTCGACGAAATGCGTTACACTTTGCGCATGGGTTCCGACTCGGAGAAAGATGGGAGAGCCAACCTCGCGACGGTCCGCATGCTGTTGTGTTCAGAGAGCCAGTCTGCTCTACCGGGCGTCGGCGGTTTCGGATGCAGCCCCCACAGCTTTCCTCGATCGCCGCCAAGAGCATATACTGTTGGCTTCGAAGATCCAACCTTTCCTCCCGGATGTCGGCGGTTTCGCGCATACAGCGTCGTTGCTGCGCCTCGGTATAACGTTGTCGCGTACGTTGTGCCACCGCCACGGCCGCTCGATCCCCCCCCCCCCCCCCCTCTCCCGCTCCCGTAGCGCGTCATTGGAAGCGTGCCAGAAGACTCTTTAGCTCTCGTAAGAGGGAAAGTGAACGCAACGTGCGAACGAACGGAGCGCAGGAGCGCGGCGCGAGAACCACTCGGCGGCCTCACGAGACCAGTCCAATCCAGTTCAAAGCACGACCGGCCGAACGAAAGACGGCTGCACGCACCAAGGCAATAAATTATAACGCATTTAAAATAAATATGTAGCCAGATCTATGTATGTTGCAGTAAATTTCCGTTGAAGGCTTTTTGTCTCAATGAGCACCGCATCCGCAGTGGCCATACTTGGTCCCATTATTATCGCCCAGGCGTCATAGAACATAAAACAAAACAAAAAAAAGTTTTTTTTTGTAGTACGGTGAATAATATTGTCTATGAAAACTGAACTTTCCGGCCAATTCGGTTTTTAGGGTGTTCTACTTGTTGATTGAACTGCACTGCGCTATACACTAATAGGGTTAGTCTGCGAACAAAATACGAGGGCAAATCAGAAAGTCTCTGCCCCTATTTATTTTCAGCGAAATTACGGCTGTAAATGAAGTCAACATATCCATTCCCAGTGGTGGACCTTTATTGGACCGGCCCGGTCTTATCTGCCGGTAGCTCCGCGGCACGGCGCTGCTGCCAGTTGTTGAAGATGGCGGTTGTGTTTCACACGCCCACGGCGTACGAGCAACGAAGTGCGATTCGTTTTCTATGGAGCAAGGGTTGAACACCCATCGAAATCCACAGGGAGACGCAGCTGTATGGGGAAAGGTGTCTCGCCTTGAGAAGTGCGAGGGGGTGGTGTTGTGAGTTCGCAAAATGCCAAGATGACTTGCATGAGAATGAGCGTTCAAGGAGCCGGACGAATTTCACCAAAGGGGCATCTCGAATTTAGTGCTGCGATAGGACATATGTCTGCACTGGTGTGGGGACTATGTGAAAAAAAGTGTAAGGTACATAGAATCGTTTTCTATGGAGCAAGGGTTGAACACCCATCGAAATCCACAGGGAGACGCAGCTGTATGGGGAAAGGTGTCTCGCCTTGAGAAGTGCGAGGGGGTGGTGTTGTGAGTTCGCAAAATGCCAAGATGACTTGCATGACAATGAGCGTTCAAGGAGCCGGACGAATTTCACCAAAGGGGCATCTCGAATTTAGTGCTGCGATAGGACATATGTCTGCACTGGTGTGGGGACTATGTGAAAAAAAGTGTAAGGTACATAGAATTGTATATATACTTGTAATTACCTGTATGTATACCCTTTTTTGGCTAATAAAAAATAGGAGAATAGACTCTCTGATTTGCCCTTGTAGTTCGATTCCTTTTTTTCTAGACATCACTATACTTCGTTTCTAGTTATGATGGACTTTAGAGGACGTTACGAGCCATCTCAGCCAATCCAACGTATCACGTGACAACGCGCCACCGCGCACTTCTAGGTCACGCGACACTCCCACGGCATTGAATCCATGGACTTGTGCGACCCGTTGCGTCCCATTGTAAGGTAAAACGGAGTATAGCGAGAGGCGACGCTATAGAATCTTATGCCCTTGCCAATGTCGGGCCTGGCGAGGGCTCAACCATATCAAGTTGTGTCTAAAAAAAAATGGGAAAAAAGGGGCAAGGAGGTGGAACGCTAAGTAGCGTCAATTTACCAGAGTTACGCCGCCGCGCAATGAATGACTCTGGTGTTTGTAAAGGCCGGTTGACACATACAGCGGAGCGCTAAGTTAGCGCTACGTGAGCGCTCCAAGGAGCGCTCATGTGGCGCTTCCTAGCGCGTGATGTAGCGCTCTGTTAGCGCTTCAGAAGCGCTTTGTTAGCGCTCCGTTAGCGCTACAGAAGCGCTCTGTTAGCGCTCTGTTAGCGCTCTCACGCCCCTTGTGCCGTGCTTGCTGCTGCGGAATAGCGCGTGCACGGCGATTCCTTTGTTGTTGTTTTTCCTTTGGCATTGAAAGAAGAGGAAGTAAAAGAGCCGCTCTCTAAGCAGAGGGTACAGACGAAACGTCCTGGAGGTATACACAGGCCACGAGCTGTGACATGCAGCAACTGCCACAAGATCGGTCACAAGCAGGACATCTGTCCCGAGCCTCAGGTTTGCTCCACGTGCGGCAAGCCCCACAAAGAGACCATGGACGATCAGGGCCAAGGGACCTCCCCTTCCCCCATTCCTTTCTGCCAGATGTGCCGAAAAAATGGGCACCTGGCCATGGACAAGTACTGCCCAAAGAGAATCGACATTGTTCGCAGGATCCGGGAAACGGCGCGAAAGCGCGCCGCTCCCCTGAAGAATTCGGGCAGATCGAAACACACTGAACAGGCCTTTCAGGCGAAACGGAAGGGCGGTCGCCGATCCGCTCCACCCAACCCTCCTGAACCAAAAGCCACCCCTCCCGCACCAACGGCGACGGTCGATCAAGTACTCCCCACCATGCAGGGGCTATTCCAGGTTTTTTCATGACCATCGCTGCCCAAATGGGCAATGCGATGCAGAGGAATCCTAACCCCCAAGCATGGCAGTAACCATTATTCAATGGAAATGCAGGGGCCTGCGGCTTCGCGCTGCAGAACTTAACATCAAACACAGCAATAGACCACAAGAACGCCCAGATGCTTACCTCTTGCAAGAGGTCAACTGGATAGCTAGGTTCGACATTGTACATGTACCTTTTTTTAGTACACGGAAGTGACGTCATCACGTCTGATTGGTTGGAAACAAAAGTGACGTAATTTCCCTAGAAAAATGTGGGCGGAGTCGGCAAAACTGGGCGGAGTCGGCTACCGGACGTGACAACAAAATGACGTTTCGTTTTGTACCGAGTACGTTTCAAAAGGTACTTGCTCGGAACTAGGTGTCATTGGCACCATGTTTTCGGCGGCGAGGCGTCGCCGTCTCGTTAATTCGACTTTTTCTGTAATAGAGCTTTTTTTTTCGCCCGAAAGGCTGTATCGGGAACACCGCGATGCATTCGAGCTCCCGGAGGAGATCTTTCGGAAGCAATACCGCCTGCCCAAGATCGTGGTGCGGTGGTTGTGCGACGAACTTCGCGAGGAACCGGAGGTGAGGAGAGTGCGTACCTCGTGGACGGTCATGACTGTGGAGCTTCAAGTGTTGTGTGCACTGCGCTTCTACGGCACGGGGAGCTTCCAAGGCATGGTGGCGAGCGACGAACACGTAGCGCGGGACCAAAAAACAGTCAGCGTTGCGGTCCGCGCCGTGTCCGTCGCTATCGTGCGTCGTCTCGGGGTCCAGCGTGGCTGGATCCACTTCCCCGAGACGCCGAGCGAGAGGTTCGACGCGGAGAAGGGCTTCAGGCTGCTCGGCAGGATACCCGGCGTCATCGGTTGCGTGGACGGGACCATGGTCTCCATCGTCGGCCCGTCCAAGAACGACCCCACCGTCACGAAGGCGGCGTACTGGTGCCGCAAGTACTTCTACGCCCTCAACGTGATGGTGGTAAGTACACTCATGTTACGTTGTCAAAACGCGCCCCAAATCTGTAGAAAAAAAAAAACGTATTCCCGATACGGTTTAAGTATGCCGTTTTATGACTGCTGGCTGTGGGGTCTCACGACTGCGCGAGCGTGTGCTCTACGTAGCATGTGAGCCGTGAGACTCTTCTCCCAAAAATAATACTTGTCTGTTAAAACGTGCAAGCTTCCGTAAAAAAAAACACACATTATTTTTGTTTCAAGGTAGTTAGTTGTACCTTGCATCCAGGAAGGTGTGTTGACATGCATGTGTCAGACAAAATAACTTAAAAGGTTCTGAAATTGCGACTGCTTTGTGAACCATAAGTACAATCTACGACTTGTGGATTCAGGTAATTACATGTCAATATCTCTCTCACTTTCAGGTGTGTGACGCCGACTGCCGGATAATGTGCATCGACCCACGGTATCCCGGGTCGGTGCACGACTCCTTCGTGTGGCAATTTTCCTGGCTCCGAAACCAACTCGAGCAATGGCAGCTGCCATGCGACGGCCGGTTCCTGCTTGGTGAGCATACTAAATTCATTCCTTACGCACACGGTGGCTCCCACTGCTTGAAAGCCACAGTACCACACGTACTGTGCTTGTTGTGAGGCACAGACACAGTTGCTGGAACTCCTTGAAGTGAGACAACACCCAAAGTTTGGCCATTAATCTCTGTTTATGTCCACATAACTCACACACTCTGCAGGCTACGAAAGCCACACTACACCAATCTCACGACAGTGATAGACTACGCAAGGCATGCGACCGCAGTGCGAGTCGCTGTCCGGTTCGGCCCACTCACTGTTACTGTCTGCCTGTACCCTCTTGCTGGTTGGTTTTTGCATGAAGTTGGAGCTCTTTCGCCGATCCCTGAGGGCTCGCCTGGTCGCTTTGACGGTCGTCAGTTTGTACGGAATGGGATCAATTCCTCCTTGGTCACTTGGGGCTCGCCAAATCTGTCCTCGGGTCGTCTCTGTCCCACACACTGGATTCTTTTCCCTGACCCTTCTTTTTCGGTCTGCCTATATAGCTCCTCCTATTAGACCCTCCGTGTCCCAACAGGACCTGACTCCTTTCCAATCTAACCACCCCCTCTCTTTTCCCCATCTCCAACTCCACCGAGGATTAGGAAAGAGGTTCGTCGAACTGGCGCCTTATCCCCTTGCTTGCCAAAGACAAGGCCAGCGTGTTCTGCTCTGCCCGTGCCTAAGGTCACGGCCACACTCCCAAAAGCAACAGAGCTTTTATCTGTCGGATGCAAGGGCCTAATAATGCACCTGCATACAACACAGCACCCCGAAGGAATCGTGCACACATCCCATACAACCCACCAGGAAAACACATAGTTACATGAAATAACAGGGAGTTTGCAGGCAAGCTGGTGCTAATTAATCATAATGTAAACTGATGAGTTATATTATAATTGACATAGTTGCACACAGCTGTTTTTGCTGTTTTTGCTGTTTTCTTGCCTTTTATTTTAAAAAGTAAAGAATGTAATATGTTCCATCCTCTACATGTGCAGGTGACAGCGGCTACCCCTTGGAGCCTTGGCTCATCACCCCTGTCCCCGGGAACCACGCGACCTCTACCGCTTGCGGCCGGTTTGATAAGGCGCATTCCTCGATCAGGTCTGTTTGGGAGCGCTGCATCGGGCTGTTGAAAAACAGATTCCGGTGTCTGCAAAGGCACCGGGCTCTGTATTACCACCCTTCAACAGCCACCGCCATTATTTCGGCATGTGCAGTGCTCCACAACATCTGCCTGGCATCGAGCGAGCCAGAACCGGAGTCAGACTCCGACCCTGAAGAGTCAGAGTTGGAGTCTGAGCCGAGCTCGGGCGGTTCTGAGCCGAGCTCGGAGAGGTCAGCGTCGGCTCCCGAGAGGCTGGCTCCTGCCGGCCCTCCGGTCGGCCTTCCGGTCGGCCTCTCGGACAGGGGGAAGGCTCTGAGGCAGCGCCTTGTCGCCCGGTTCGGAACCCGCCGCAGACGTGCCCGTGCGGAGCGCCATACGCAAGGGGTCCGCCGCCACGACGGTAATCCCGACCACCAGGGACACCGTCGGGAAGCCCCTCAGCGCCCTCGCTGCGGTGGTGCCCAGCACGGACGCCGCCAGCGACAGGGAACCTCTCGCCACCACGACTGAGGTCCTGACCACCAAGGACCCCGTCACATCCTTGCCCTCAGTGAAGCCCTCCCCGTGGAAGCCGTAAAGTGCACACTTCGCTTCCTGCTCCACATTCATGGCCGTCCACAAGCTACATACTCTCTTCAGCTCCTACACCTTGTGAAGTTCGTCGCACGGCCAGCGTGCTGCCTCCGGATACGTGTCGAGTGCATCGCGGTGAAATCGATACAGCCTTTTTTTATTTTTATGAGCAGAAGGCACGAGACGCAGTCGACAGTGACAGAAAAGGTTCGGAGGTTTAGTTGCCAGACCAACAGGTCATCTGGATTGCCCCTGCAAAGAACTCAGAAGTAATTTAGACTACCTCTAGAAAGAAATGCTTGCTTTTTCAGAGATTGCTTTCTTAGTTGCTGATTGAACCAGGGATATTGTTGTCATGGACATTGTTTCATTTTAAAAATGCTTCAAAGCGTCTTGCCTTCTGCTCCATTTTATTATCTCTTTTATGGTACTTCATCAAAGTTAGGTGATTGTGTTATCTCAAGACAGTGCACATGTAGTTTGTTTTGAAAATTGCTTTCTTTCTTAAAGAAAAACCTGTGACTTCATGAATAAAAGTGTGATAACATGAAATGTAATATTTCATTCTTGGAAGTAAAACTGAGCATCGACTGGAACCATGTAAGCAATTGGGCAATCTTAAGTATATATCACAGATATCTTGTTGAACACTCTGGTCTTATTTGAGCAGAATAGTTAAATTTCGAAAGGAAAAAAAAAAAAAATATATTCTCTGACTAGCATACCACCATATAAACACTGGACCACTTTGAAAGAATTATCACAGATGTTGCGCCAAACATTCTTATTTGAGCACAGCAATAGCAAGTTCTCGAAAGATAAAAAAAATTGTTTCTGACTAAAGCAGCCGTCACTCGCGCGCTCCCCGTTGGTTCCGCCGACGCCTCCGCTGCCCTCGGCACACCCGGCTCCTCGTGGTTCGATATTTTGGTTTGAAGAAGGCGCGTAGCACACATCCCGCATAATATTGGAACAACTTTCTCTCCAATTAATTCTTAAATGTATTGCAAAAGGGTACAAAAAAGCGGTTTGTTTTAACAACGCCCAAAAGGTTTTGACTGTTTTTCAATACTTTTACCTGTACTAGAACAGATGCGACGGCCAGCGACGCACAGGATTGGTGGCCGTTCCTTCGCTAAACGCAGGAACTGCTCCCCACGTCGTAGTAAACTACCCCGTATCCCGCGCGTAGGGACGCCTCAGGGAATGCGTAGCTACTTCCGCTCGTCGGTGGTTGGCTCCGGACGTCGCTGAAACGGGTGACGGGTGTCAAGTTTGCGATGACGTAGCGGCGTCAAAGTGGGCAGAGCCGCCACGTGAGTGTTGCTAGGATACGCTCCTCCTTTGCATTACGTCACTTCCATGTACCTTTTCTCAAATGTCCAACCTAGCGATCCTGCACTACTATAAAGCTGAATGGCTTCAAGTCCTACGCAGACCCCTCAATACCTTCCGTACGGGCGGACCGAGTAGGACAAGCCATGATATACCTACACAGAGACTGGCCACAACACCAGGTCGACCTCCAACAGTGGTGCACGAAACACCAGGGCCGGTTTGCTCATCTTGCGGCTGCGGACGCGGCCGCGGCCAGGAGGGATTTTTACGTCACGTGACCAGCTCCATGGGGACAAGGAAGTACCTAGCGTCCCTGCCTAATGGCGGAGAGATCCGCATCGCTTCAAGCACAAAAGCCTAATTTCGCTCGCAGAAACTGATTGGAGGGACTTTCAACTGGAATCTAATTGACCGCCCCTTTATACTGTAGGAGCGGCAGGTAAATTTACGGCCAGGGAGGGCAAATAGGAGCCAAAATAAAGAAAAAACCACACGAGATAAAAGCGGCAGCGGTATTTTTATATACCTCCGCCGGCGCCGCGCCTCGCGCCTTCTGTTGTGGTCTTAAAGCGCCGGTACTTGTCGTCGCGGCGTGAAAGTTCCGGGTTCAAATCGCGTTAGGGACTTCTTTTTTTTTGTATTTTGCGCGTGTCTTAGTTTTGAACTGTGATCCTTTTTTGGAAATCATCCGCTTGCACTACTGCGCCTTACACGCTTTTACTGTTAGTCCCACCTGTTCAATCGAAACACCGGGAAGAAGAAAAGAAAAATATCAATGCAAGTTAACGCGCTAATGCAATAATTTCGTAATGTTCATTAAAATTAAACCAAGCTAACAGCATCAGTATGGCTTTCACACAAGCGGAGCCGAAACAAGCATCCTTTCCCCAGCGTTTACAATTTTATGTTTTCAAATAACGCTCTTGCTGCGATTCCTTTCAATAACAAGAGACGCCTATTTAGGACTAATAAAAACTGCAGTTGTAGCAATAAAAAAAAAAAAAAATTAAAATAAGCAAAAAAAAAAAAGACTAGCATCTGTGGATACATTGATTGAGCGAAATCCTACAGGCAAGGCAGCAGGTCAAACGTCTGAGAAAGTAGTAAAACCGAAATAAAATAAATCATACTTTTACTTGGATGGACTGAGATAAAAAGTATATTTATACTCTTTACATTTTGTTGTGGCAATCGTTTTGTAGTATTAACACATTACTTGTTGAATTTTAGTAGAATAGCAGACGATCACGACCAAATGCAAAAATGAATCAGGCATCGACCATCGCAAACCCTCTCTCTCATGCAAACACCTAAACTGACTTTGTATCAACAAATGGAATTAATTATAATTATTCCATTTCTTGATCCAAAGTCATTTTAGGTGTTTGCATTAGAGAGGGTTTGCGATGGTCGATGCCTGATTCATTTTTGCATTTGGTCGTGATCGTCTGCTATTCTAACTAAAATTCAATAAGTAATGTGTTAATATTACAAAACGATTGCCACAACAAAATGTAAAGAGTATAAATATACTTTTTATCTCATTCCATCCAAGTAAAAGTATGATTTATTTTATTTCGGTTTTACTACTTTCTCAGACGTTTGACCTGCTGCCTTGCCTGTAGGATTTCGCTCAATCAATGTATCCACAGATGCTAGTCTTTTTTTTTTTTTGCTTATTTTTTATTTTTTTTTAATTGCTACAACTGCAGTTTTTATTAGTCCTAGATAGGCGTCTCTTGTTATTGAAAGGAATCGCAGCAAGAGCGTTATTTGAAAACAGATAAAATTGTAAACGCTGGGGAAAGGATGCTTGTTTCGGCTCCGCTTGTGTGAAAGCCATACTGATGCTGTTAGCTTGGTTTTCTTTTAATGAACATTACGAAATGATTGCATTAGTGCGTTAACTTGCGTTGATCTTTTTCTTTTCTTCTTCCCGGTGTTTCGATTGATCAGGTGGGACTAACAGTAAAAGCGTGTAAGGCGCAGTAGTGCAAGCGGATGATTTCCAAAAAAGGATCACAGTTCAAAAGTAAGACACGCGCAAAATACACAAAAAAAAAAAAAAAAGAAGTCCCTAGCGCGATTTGAACCCGGAACTTTCACGCCGCGACGACAAGTACCGGCGCTTTAACCTCTCGACCACAACAGAAGGCGCGAGGCGCGGCGCCGGCGGAGGTATATAAAAATACCACTACCGCTTTTATCTCGTGTGGTTTTCTCTTTATTTTGGCTCCTATTTGCCCTCCCTGGCCGTAACTTTACCTGCCGCTCCTACAGTATAAAGGGGCGGTCAATTAGACTCCAGTTGAAAGTCCCTGCAATCAGTTTCTGCGAGCGAAATTAGGCTTTTGTGCTTGAAGCGATGCGGATCTCTCCGCCATTAGGCAGGAACGCTAGGTACTTCCTTGTCCCCATGGAGCTGGTCACGTGACGTAAAAATCCCTCCTGGCCGCGGCCGCGTCCGCAGCCGCAAGATGAGCGAACCGGCCCAGGAAGTAGTGGCTGTCCGAACAGCCCAACAAAACACTCCAGTCATCCTGGTGTCTGTATACTGCCGGCCTGGGGCTTCCCTCAAGGAACCCAGAGACCATGGATGGCTTACACATCTCGAATTTCTTTACCCGGGAGAGCAGAAGATCGTCGGAGGCGACTTCAACCTTCAACACACAGCGTGGGGCTACGCCCGAGACACCTCTGCTGGTCGAGATCTGATGGATGAAATGGTCCACCACCGATACACCCTCATGAATACCCCAGGAGAGAAGACACGCCTAAGCTGGAGCATTAGGCAGAATCATACCACGCCTGACCTCACCTGGACTAACAACCCGCACACGACGAGCCACACCTGGAAGCCGGAGGCAGACGCCCGTGGGAGTGATCACCTACCCATCAGGATAGGCCTGGCACTCACCGGTCCGGCGGCTCTGGAACCTGGGAAGCGGCTCGTAAGAGTGATAAACTGGGACATCTACCGGAACCGGCTGGAAAACAGCAAGGCACCCACTCTCTGCGACGCCATCAAGGAAGCCATCGCGGCTGCGACCACCAAAAAACAAGTAAAGCTCCAATACCCCACCCCAGATCTTCATTTGTTGAACCTCTGGGCCCGACGGC
Source organism: Ixodes scapularis (assembly GCF_016920785.2). Lineage (NCBI taxonomy): Eukaryota > Metazoa > Arthropoda > Arachnida > Ixodida > Ixodidae > Ixodes > Ixodes scapularis. The sequence goes on along the minus strand of NW_024609880.1, from coordinate 31,999,751 downwards.
TGAGAGCGCTACAACGCTACAGGAGAGGCCCGAAAAATGCGGGAGCTCTGAGGGAGGTCACCCGAGCCACTATAGCAGCTCGCAAGTATGCGGAGCAGCTAAACCGGCAAAGGTGGCTGGACTTTAGTGCCTCGCTCTCCGAAAAGACATCGATTCGCAAGCTATGGGCCGTCAGTAGAGCTATGCTGGGCCGGAAGAGAGATCGTGCGGCGACACTCACGCTCGCACTCACAACAAACAAGGCTGTGAAAACATTGGCCCAAGAGGCTGGAGACACGCTCTTCCCACAACCAACAGCGACCAACGCCATACCGACGACGGAAAACCCATATGAACGGGTCATCATCAACGATTTAGATCCCATGAATCTACCTTTCACCATGGGGGAAATGGAGGAAGCACTGCATCGCGGGAAACCTAACAGCGCTCCAGGACCAGGCGGAATCACCACCACCATGCTCCGAAACCTTCCCCAAGCCGCAAAGACCACGCTCCTCGAAAACATCAACGAGGTGTGGCACTCCGGCAACATTCCAGATCAATGGAAACTATCCACGGTCATCCCAATCCCCAAGCCCGGGCAAAGAGCAGAACAACTTAGCTAATTTCCGTCCTATCTCTCTCACCTCATGTGTCTGCAAGCTAGGAGAAAGAATGCTATTTGGCCGCCTATCCTGGCATTTGGAACATACAGGAGCCTTTCATCCGGCCCAGACAGGTTTTCGGACAGGCATGGGGACGCAGGAAAGTCTCCTCCTACTCTCCGGAGATCTCATCCCGAAGCCCATTCCACGAAAATTCAACATCCGAACAGTCGTCGCGATCGATGTGAAGAAAGCCTTCGACAGCGTCCCACATTGGGCAGTCATCCAAGAAGCGCAAGCAATCGGCGTAGGAGGCCACGCCCTTAACTTCATCAAGTCATTTCTTCAGGGCCGCACCTTTGCGGTCCGGATTGGCAAGCACCTTGGAGCGCCCAAGCCAAACGAAGTGGGAGTCCCACAGGGCTCTGTTCTGTCCCCACTCCTCTTTAATTTGGCAATGGCGCGCCTCCCTAATCGACTCCAACAGGTTCCCAACCTTCGATTCACTATATACGCAGACGACATCTCACTCTGGACAGTACGCGGTGACATTCAACAACAACAACGGACCCTTCAGCGTGGTCTCGACGTCGTGGCAAGTCACCTTCAAAGCGTAGGTTTAACCGCCTCGCCGGAGAAGACGAGCTACGTCGTCGTAGCCCCCAAAAGGGAAAGACATGCAGACGTCAGCTCTCGTCTTCACTTGACCCTCGACGGCCGCCCGATCAAATCGGCGAATTCGGTACGAATTCTAGGACTTTATTTTCACGAAGACGGCACCGCCAAGACCTGGCTGACAACGGTCACCCAGCAATGCCAGGCGGCCCTCAACGTCATAAGAAGGCTTTGTGGCACCAGAGGTGGTCTTGACGAAGAGGTGGCTCGCCGAATGGTGAAAGCCCTCATCGTATCCAGAATCTGCTATGGCGCCCTCCACTACAGAATCACGAAGACACAGTGGAAGAAACTGGAAGTCCTCAACAACAACGCAGCGCGCGTTATCACCGGCCTTCCCCGTTACACCCCGCTGAGCATACTCAAGGCACACGCAAGGCTCAACACGGTTCAGGAAACCGTGAAAGAGCGCGCCCGTGCTCACCTAGAGCGACTTCAGCATTCAGCCCCGGACGTCAGATCCTGGAAATGATAGGCTCTGACAACCGAGCCCTTCCCTCACTTCCGGAGATTGATCCCCCCTGGAGTGACAACGCTTGCATCGTGGACGACCGACCGGTACCCAGGGGAGCGGGACCCAGCCGTCCTGACAAGCAAGCATGCCAAGTCCGTCAACATTGCAAACTCGTTCAAGAATGGACGGACACCAGTGAAAGACTCGCAGTCTACACTGACGCTGCCTTCGTCCCCTCCCCCACGCCGGCTTGCTCCGTCGCGGTCGTAATTCCCCGCCTAGAACTTTCTATGGCGGAGACATTGCGCGGCGGCACATCGGTTAAGGGTGGAGAACTTGGAGCCATCCAACTTGCGCTACGCGTCATCATAGATGAAGGGGTCCGGCCCAAACACCTCCACATTTTTACTGACTCTGCGGCAGCCCTCACGGAATGCCGCAACCGTCCATCACCGAACAAGAGGGTTAAGGCGATCCGGCGGATGGCCTCTCAGCTACTTGTTGACGGAACAACCATCAAAGTGTCATGGATACCCGCCCACGCGGACATACAGGGCAATGAACAAGCTCACTCTAACCGCTCATTCACACTGGAAGCGGATCCGAGTTCTCAAAGCGGTTGCGAACGCGGTTGTATAAAGATCCAGTGCAATTGCACGCGCACTCGATGACATCAAGTGCGCGTGCAATTGTACTGGATCTTTATACAACCGCGTTTGCAACCGCTTTGCGAACGCGGATCCGCTTCCAGTGTGAATGAGCGGTAAGGGCTCATTCACACTGGAAGCGGATCCGCGTTCGCAAAGCGGTTGCGAACGCGGTTGTATAAGGATTCAGTACAATTGCACGCGCACACGATGACATCAAATGCGCGTGCAATTGCACTGGATCTTTATACAACCGCTTTCGCAACCGCTTCGCGAACGCGGATCCGCTTCCAGTGTGAATGGGGGGTAAGGCTCGCGCGCAGCTAGATATCCCCCGCGAGCCGAAGAGTGTGCAAAGTCACTTACACGACCACAGGTATTCGCTCGCGCCGGAGCTCGGTCAAGACGGCGATGAACCAGACTACGATCCCGAGGAGGCGAAGCAAATAGCCAAACAAACCTCGAGACAAACCTTGAGGGCGGCCTTGATTCCCTGTGTAGATCCGCTCCCGAGCGGGTTAGGCAGGGGAAACACGGTGCTGCTCCGGAGGATTGTAACAAACACAACATGCACACCGGCGCGCATGGCACGTCGGTCTGCGCGACACACAGCACCCCGCTGCGCTTTCTGTAACGACCCCGTCATCCCTGTCGACCAGTACCACTTCCTTTGGGCTTGCCCAGAGTTGGACGAGATCAGACGGCAACACGTACCACCAGACGTCACCAGCTTAGAGGAATAGACTCATCCTGAGGGTCCTCCCGACAAACGTCGAGCTGTCATGAACACTCTTTTGGATTTTATCCACAATGCGAGGTTGACAGCCTATCTATCTATAAGTCCCCAAAACCCCCTTCCCCGGCCTTGACCCAAGCTCGTAAGCTACCGGTCTGATCCCCACCCTTCCTTCCCTAAGGCCAATAAACGCTTTCTGAACCTGAATCTGAAGTAGAGGGTCGGGCAGGCGACCCAGAGTCATGGACTCGGAGCGACTAATTGATTGGGTACGACCTCATAGCTTTCAATTCGATATGTGTGACGCTGGTTTCAAGGACACGCAGGTAAACATTATCGCCTTCGAAAGAGCTCTGTGTCTCGGTCTCTCAGCCTAGGAACAAGGTTCGCCGGGGACCCGTTGGTATCTCGGTGACGGAAGATTTCGCGCGCCCAGAAGGCTCTTCTGGGAGTTAAGCCGTCCACACAGATATGCACTAATCGCGTATGTAAGAGCATTTGTCGCATTATCTATTTAAGCATCCCACATGTCCGCCATGATGCTGCTGATGCACACCCAACCACAGGAACCGAAACCGCAGTGCACCTGCTAATCCGCAGCACCGCGGTACAAGAAGCGCTACTGAAGCGCTAACACGGCGCTACTGAAGCGCTAACAAGGCGCTACTGGAGCGCTAACAAGGCGCAACTGGAGCGCTAGCAAGGCGCTACTGGAAGCGCTAACAAGGCGCTACTAAAGCGCTAACCATGCACGCGCTATATTAGAACGAAGTCAAGCGCTGGAAGCGCCACATGAGGGCTCCTTGGAGCGCTCACGTAGCGCTAACTTAGCGCTCCGCTGTATGTGTGAACAGGCCTTAACACCACCGCACATCGGGTGGTGTTTACACGCCGCAGCGGAAGGCGCTGTGCGGACTCAAAAAAAGGACTCCGTAGAGGGCTATATCTCCTCCCCAATTCATATATGCAGCATGGGAATAGAGACCCATATAGACTAACATGAGTGAGGGAAATTACACAAAAAAAGTTTTTAATCATTGGCAGCAAATTTTGTTTTTCGGTAGTGATCCCATGTTTGCGGGTCAGTATCTGTAAGTCCGCATTCAATCGCTCAAGGTGACATGTTTGAGAGTTTTTTCTTCTAAAATAAACGTAACGTAATGAACAACTAATATTATTCAGAAAAACTGACCTGTACACCCGGACTTTTTTCTCGAAACTAATTATCTTCTTCTGGAAGACCACCGGGGGGCACATGGAGGACGGCCAGGCTTCGCATGGGCTCCCGCAACCGATGCTAGTTCCATCAACCCTTCCCTGGTTTCTGATCTGGAAACAGTGCACATCGACGGCAAGCGTTGTCCTGATCACGAGGACGTGATCAGGACAACGCACGTGTCCAAAGTACGTTGCCAATTCTTGAAGAAATCGGGCCTTTACCAACTGAGGCGGCACTTTGACGAGCTTAGCCTAACAGGTGCGGCCACCCGACCGCGTAGGGTGGTCACACCCCGCATGAGCACGGCCTGCAAGACGGCCGTCGACGCCTTGACGACGGTTACAACGAGCAATACGGCGGGCTCCACTACCGGTGAGACACCCCCATCCATGGAAACGGCGCAGGGGCAAGGAATAACCAGCGCTCAAGAAGCCATGTGGAACGCCGTAATACGCAACAAAAACCGTTATATTTTTTTTTCGGGTCGGTTGCGGTTCAGTTCTAAGATGGCGGCGAAGATTTCAGTTCGGTTCAGTTCCGGTTCGGGTCAAAATAACGGTTCGGTTCCGGTTTCTGGTTCGGTTCGGTTCGGTTCCGGTTCGACACAATGATCTTAGGCGAACATCATTATTAGCGTGGTATATTGCCATGCTCATCGAGCATGTGGCCCTTAGCCGTTCCTTGAGGAGACGGGCGCCTTTGCCGACACCATATTTGGTTTCATGCCGCACTTGTCTACACAGGATGTGTTCCTGTAAATCAAGTAAGACATAGTAGACATCTTGTCGAGGACCACAATACCAGCGTTTCTGGCCCTAGACATAAAGGACGTGTACGAGGATGGCAGCTGTACACTGAAATTATGAAACGTATCAGTCACGAACTGCGGAGAACGTACGTGCGCCTATGTCAGGAATTTTCTTCAACGCAGGACGGCCACTATAGAAATAGGAGGGGCCAGTTCGGGGCTCATAGACATGTTCGACAGACATAAATTCACTTCGTCTAAATATTTACAGAGACAGTCTGTAATAAATTTTATTTAGAGCGCTGAAAATCAGGACGCGGGATTCTCCACTCCAAAAAGCACATCTGCGCGTTCGCTTTCCTGTATAACGCGGTGAAAACCGATAATCACACGAACAATAGAAGGATCCCAGCGAATCATAAAATTTGAAATACGACTTGAACAAACACCAAATCGTAATATTGTCACGAAGGCGAACAGTGAACTGAAAATGAAGGTTTAATGACCGAACTTGTGCCAACCAAAAATAAGTAACGAAAGAGCGTCAAGGCAGCAGAAAAGCGGGCGGCGGTTCGGCGGCACTACAAAGCGCTAGCGAGACTGACTCGACAAGGTCGCGGGTAGCTGCTTATCTACCGTGCGTCACTATCTCGAAAGTTCGGCAAAGAAAGTTCGAGTGTCGCGCGTTTGGGGCGAAGATGGACTGGCACTTTCGAGAACAAGAAAGCAGGAGGAAAGTTACGCCTGGTGCGACAATGAACGCGAATCCTCTAGAAGTCCGTGACCGAGCGTTTCTTTATTGACCCTGCGGGCGGCATTATTCCCCTTTTAAAAGTGCATCGTCCCGATGCAACGCGAAAGGAAAACAGAAATGGCTAAAACAATTTATGGTGAAACGAAATAAACATGCGGTGTCACAATCCTAACGCGCGCAGAACGGCTTGAGTCGAACTACGTGGACGACTTCGGGTCGTGGCTGGCGACGTCCTAATGGTCGGGTTCCATCGGGGAGCACCTCGTAGTTCAAATCCCCAAGGCGGCGAATGACCTTGTAGGGTCCAAAGTAATGTTTTAGCAGTTTCTCCCTGAGTCCGCGGCGGCGAATGGGTGTCCACACCTACACCCTGTCTCCGGGCTGGAACTCCACGTCGCGGCGACGAAGGTTGTACCGGCCAGCGACGACACGTTGCTGGTCCTTTATGCGAAGGCGGGCTAGCTGGCATACCTCTTCTGCTCGTTGGGTGACCAGCTGGGCGTCGTCGGTGCCGTCGCCTGTCGGGTCGTGGGGCAGCATGGCGTCGAGCACCGTCGTCACATTCCTGCCGTGCACCAGCTGAAAAGGCGTAATCCCAGTGGTTTCTTGAACCGCCGTGTTGTACGCAAACGTGACGTAGGGCAACAACTCATCCCACGTCTTGTGTTCCATGTCCACGTACATCGAGATCATGTCGGCAATGGTCTTGTTTAGTCGCTCCGTCAGCCCGTTGGTCTGTGGGTGGTACGCCGTGGTCCGGCGGTGGTCGGTGGGGCTCAAGCGGAGTATCTCTTGTGTCAGGTGCGCCATGAACGAGGAACCTCGGTCCGTAATCAGGACTTGGGGAGCGCCGTGTCGGAGGACGATAGACTCCACGAAGAACTTGGCTACTTCCACGGCGGTCCCCGACGGGAGTGCTTTTGTCTCGGCGTACCAGGTGAGATAATCAGTTGCCACGATTATCCAACGGTTTCCCTGCGTTGACAGCGGGAAAGGTCCAAGAAGATCCATTCCAATCTGCTGGAACGGTGCAGTCGGGGGAGCGATCGGTTGCAGGAGACCTGCTGGCTTCGTCGGTGGTTTCTTGCGTCGTTGGCATTCGCGGCACGAACGGACGTAGAGGTGCACGGTCTTCGGGAGCTTGGGCCAGTAGTATTTTTCTCGTATCCGTGCAAGAGTCCTGCTGTAGCCAAGGTGACCAGGTGTTGGGTCGTCGTGGCAGGCTTGGAAGACCTCTTCTCGAAGTCTAGTAGGTATCACCAGGAGCCACGTCGAGTTGCTATCACCGAAGTTCCGAAGTAGAACAACAGAGAGCTCTAGGCTGATTTTGGAGTAGCCATAACTATTCTAAGAACGAGAACCACTTCACAACGGCAGCCAGGAGCGAGAGTTCGATGTTCCGTACAGCCCGCCGATACAGCCCAAAGACGGAGAAGGGCAACCTTCCATTTTGTCGTCTGCTTGCGGAGTCGGGCGCGTGCCCTCTCTCTCGTTTTACCCCGCCGAACCCGCTGAATTTCCCGGATGTATGGAGAGGGCGCTGCTGGCGAACAAAATGCTGCCGCCCAGAGAGCGCTAAATGGAATGGTCTATAAGTCGCACTTAAATATTCGTAGGGTCGGTGCGGCCATAGCCTCCTCTATACTCACAGTATAGAGGAGGTTATGGTTCGACGGAATTGCATTGATCAGTCTGCACATGTGTAATCTGATCGCGTAAGCGGAAACTAGTTTTAGTACTCTCGCAATGACCATACATTTAACCTACGTGGAGAACTTAGTCGTTAAAATTCGTACTCATACAAAAGAAACGCGCAAATACGTCGCACCGTTGCATAACGCACCGACGGAAATTTCGAGAAAAAAACGCGACTTACGCACCGGAAAGTATGATAATCATATTCTGGGCTTTGTCACTTCCTGGGATATCCTTCTATCGTCCGCCGTGATTTACTTTCTCCGTGTTTTGAAGGAAATTAAACTCGCTTATTTTGTTTGGGGTGTATTGGTGTCGATGTGAGAAGCCACTTAATGTCAGAATATTGAATACCTAATGCTAGCATGACTTAATTTATAGGTCACGTCATAAGCACCAACGAAACGAGGAGTCAGCGTCTTCGTGAGTGGCCATTAAAGCAGAACAACGTCGCTTTGTTTTGTTTTTGTTGTCTTTGTTTTTCAGCTTTGTTAAGATCAATGTGCTTGCATCAGCATATATTAGAACCATGTCATGATGCTCTAAAGACGTCGAACATCGAAACGCAAAAGTGAAATAACAAAGATAAAGAAAAAATAAATAAATAAGCCGTTCTTAATTTTTTTCGTGTTTTGCACTTCTTTATGGGCCCTAGCAGAGGCGATCACGATCACGAGAGCATCATTAGCTAAATGACTCTCGCCACCGCTCCGAAAATTCAGAATAAAAAGAATACAAAACTAAAAGCAGGGCATCTGTTCAGAGCCAGTTCGAGCAGTCAACAATAAAGTTGTAAAAAATAAAAATAAAAAATCATGCCACACATTAAGGTCGATACTTAACGCCGTTCTCAATAAACACACAGGCGCAAGCGGATCCCGCCAAACTACAGCCAGCAAACACAACAAAAAACCAAAAAAAAAAAAAGTAGACCGCCCCCTCTCCCTTACAGCCTCGCAAATTCAAATCAAAACTTGGGCGTCGTCCCTATCGAAGAACCCGCGAAGGAACATCGCGGGGCCTCGGTTATAATAAATTAGCCATTACCGCCAAGGCACGTTTTTATCCCCCACCAACTCCTTTCCCCACCGCGCGCGCCTCTAAATAAATGCGATCGCATCCACGTTCGTTGCGACGGCAGAGTTCGATCGCATTGCTCGCTCCCAGCTCTCGACCGCCTCCCGTTTTCTCGACGTGGTCATCGTCTCTTCTCCGCGCAAACTCGTTTTCGGCTCTCGACGACAGCGGGAGCGTGCGAGCCGTACACCCGAAAAAGTCATGATGCTCGAGGAAAAAAAAAGCGCCCGGAGAGGGGCCCTTCAAATAAACATCCTCTGTTCCGCGCTGAGAAAAATGGACGCATACGTTCTCGGTCCAAAAACTTGCTCGCGAATGAAGATCTCGTGGATGCATGCTCGCAAGGACGCGCGCAGCGCCTCTCGCCAATACCATTTAGAAGACAAGGCCTGTTTCTTTCTCCTTCGAACGTCATCGCTAGTGGGTCCACGCAGCATCGGCTACCTTACGCCGCTTGGGGGCGTGTCGGGGTCCACTAACGTCGCCGTCACCCGCAGGCCCTGTCTTCTAGGCGGAGGAGCTCATCGGTTCGAGGGTAAATGGCGAGCACCACGTTGTGGTTTCGAGGGCGTTTTCGCGCGTTGGTCGTTTGGCTCGGGATCGCCTGCTTTGCATAACGACCATCGTACTCTTTGGCCCTTCCGTCATGCTGCCGGATTGTTTGGTTGCTTGAACGGTTTTGCGTGTTTGCGGCGCAATGGCATCCAAACGTGCGCAAATATGCAACCGCAAAAAAAAAAAAAAAAAAAAAAAAAAAAAGCTTGGTTTAAGAAAGTGAGCTTTCTGGTGCGGAGTCTATACACGAAATCGACGTGAGACTGCAGGGTTGCTGTTTTTTGTTTTTCTTTTTTTCTGGCCCGCGTTGGCTGAAGCAGTGTCGTAACAGAGGGCATGGCATGCGGTGAAATACAACGACCGTCTGCTGAGAAAGTGTGCGAGCCAATGGCTCCAGCTTAGGCGCTTGTCCACGCCCTGTCACAAATTTCGCGAGAAACAAACTAAATAAGAGATTATCTTTACGGGCAACGTTGTGATCTGCGAGAACATAATATTCTGCCCATCCAAATAATTTGTAACTTTTTTTTTGTCTCGAAAGTGATTAGAAAACTTTTTTCGTCGGCTTTAGTAAATATAATTTAGATGTAACCGCTGATGTACTGAGTATTAAACATTAAACATTAAACAAACAAACACACGTAAGGTTGATTTCAGACGACGTTTTAAGATGCATGAAATGAGTCTGTTTTTGGAGGTTTTGCAGATTCGTGCTATTTGTTGGACTTGTGAACTTAGTTAATTGTTTGACTTTTAATTAATATTATTTAATTCCTTTAACTCTAAACTTTCCTTTGTATTTTTTAATTTCATCCTTCTAGCGTTGTTAATATCAAACAAATAATATTATGCATCATGAAATATTGTCTGAGAAGTAACCGTAATATTTTCTAGTAACTAACAGTAAAAGTTACCCTAATCTTTTCTCTCTCTCTCTCTCTCTCTCTCTCTCTGTAGTGACGCCTTGCACGCAGGACAATCTTCAAATAGCTACACAATCTCCAGTGCTCCAGTGGATCATTTGCTTGAGCAACCCTCACCAATTATTTTGCACATGAACAATATCACAAAACACATATTCATTAATAAATATTGTTTTAAGTCGTTGGTATTGTCTGTCCAGCGCCGGCTACTTTACTCCACTTTATTAAATATTTCGTATATATATACGAAATAACCGAGTCAAAAGGTGCTCATAAAGTTGGTGTATATTTCTAATTTTGTATCGTGAAAATAGAGCTTCTGTATGGGCTAAGAAATTAAAGTTTCAAACAATGCGCAAAACGTTTTTTCGTAGTAATAATATTTTGTTCAGATTTGTCCCAGTGGCTTTGTACGTAAACGAGATACAATACGCTATTTGAGGTTTAAATAGCGCATGATATATCCATATTTTTGTTTTTTTTCGGGGAGAATGCCCTACAACGCGCATGTACACCAACAATTCTGGTTAATTTACTGACGACCTGGTTTACGTGTTTATCCCATTGTAAGTTTTCTGAAAATATAATTCCTAATGTTTTATGTTATTTCACCAATTCAATTGGTATGGATTGAAAATTGAGAGTTTCATTTATATTTACGTGTTTCGTGAACGATTTGAATAAAACTGGTTTTGTTTTTGTTTCATTAATATATAAACCATTTGTTTGCGACCACGAAAAAAAAATCTAGACGATTGAATGAATTATGTTTACTGTGGTCATTGAATGCCAATATGAGTAGGAACTGAAGGAGACGAAATGAGAGCACGTGGATACGTTAGAAGGCCGAGCTCTGGCTGACAGGATTACTGAGTAGACACAAACATAGATGGATGACTTTGTCTCTATTCACTGTTTGAAAGCAGACGCTGAGCGCTGGCGTTTGCTTTCAAAACCGAGTACTAGCTGAGCGCTGGTGAACGCTGGCGTTTGGCGTTCAAACGCTTTCAAGCAGTGAGTAGAAAGAAATGCAGCTAGCTTTGCGTCTATCCAGAAATCATTCCAACCAGAGCTCGGTGTTATGACGTCGCCAGGCGCTCTTATCTTCTCCTCCCATCGGTTTCTACCCGAATAGACGCGTTCGTGAACGTAGCGTCTGAAGCCAGCTACAGCCGAGCCATCTTTCGAATGCCGTCTGCTACTAACGTCGCAACGCGATAGCTGGCCGGGGGGGGGGGGGTGAAAGGGGGCCAAGCTATGCACCAAGCCTAGAGGAGAACGCAAAGGGTTCGCCAGGCGATCGCTTTCCGCTCTCCGCATCAACTTCCACAACGACGTGTCCGACTTTGGCTATCGTTGTCGCGTTCACGTTAGCAGACGGCATTTTGAAGATGGCGTCTGCCGTTGCTGACTTCGGATGCTCCGTTAGCGCGTCCCTCTATATTATAAAGAAGACGCTTTGCTGCCATGGTGGTGCTGAGTATAGCAGGTGGAACCTATCGTGCGAAAGCAAACGGCAAAGTAACGAGTTTAGGTACGCATTTTGTACGTTTTGCAGTGCTTTTCAATGGGCGTAACGTGAAAAAACAAGTTGGAAAGAACGACTTAGGCTACTGGGTGACCCAAATCGACCGCAAAATTCGGTTCCTTGATTTATCGAGCTACTGTTTTGTGCAGCGTGGCCCACAGTCCGAACTGTCCTGAGGAAAAAGTAAAGAAAGAAAATGGCTTAGCTCCCATGGAAGCGCAGCAAAGCCACCAGTCTTCAAGCAATAACGCGCCGTTTCGCACGGGAGACAAGAGATGGCGCAAGCGGTGGCGATGCCTACTGCCGCCAACGTTCAGAACACAAAGCGTCAAAAACGAACGGAGAAAGAGGAGAGTAAACAAGACGAGGCGCTCGTCTTGTTTACTCTCCTCTTTGTCCTGTCGTTTTTGGCGCCTTTTATTCTGAACATGAACCAACAGGTCCAAATTTCCACTTTACCGCCAACGAACGAGCATACGGCGCCGAGAGCGGGCGTCTTTAGCAGACGATCTTTTCGACTCAAATGTGGCGCGAGATTTTTTTATATCACTTTCCAATGCATAATTGTATTATCCTAAACAATAAAACATATTGAATGGACACATAATAGATTAAAAAATGGTTTGTCGGGGTATTTTGACTGTTTTTTGTTTGTTCTTTCAGGGTACTGATGTCGTTTGCTTTGCAGTTCCTTTTTGTTACCGCGTCTGTCTTTGGTTCTGCGAATGCCGCCATTTGCAGAATGCGCGCCGCTTTTGAGTCGGAACGTTTGTGTGCTAAAGACGCCGGCTCTCGGCTCCGTATGTTTGTTCGTTGGCGGCAGTTGGCGTCGCGACCGCTTGTGCCATCTCTTGTCTCCCGTGCGAAACGGCGCCGTATTGTTTGAAGACTGGTGGCTTCACTGCGTTTCCATAGAAGCTAAGACTTTTCTTTCTTTACTTTTTCCTCAGGTAAGTTCGGTCTTTGCAAATTTCACAAAAAAAAAAAAGCAACATCTGTGGGCAAGGCTGCAGAAACTCGTAGCACGAATTTTGCGATCTATTTAAAGAGCCTGGCCACTCCTTGGATCACTCAGCAGATTGCTGATTTTCTCCAGCGCCTAATATATTTACGAGCGTTGCGCAAAAGGTAGGTGTTTAGATCGCTATTTGAACCAAGTTTCTCGTTGTGTAACATGGGGCTAAACTATCGATGAACCAATTGCTCTATCAGCCTTTATTTGTGTTCGTGTGCAAGACTGTCGATTCCGAATGTGCGCCAAGCGTAGACTGCGTGACACTTACAGCACGAACAAGAGATCGCCGGGTGTTCCGGTTTTTCTTTAATAATCGAATGTCTGTCATCAAAACTTCTCTTGTGGTGAAAAGTGCTCATTCCCGACAAAAATCTGAGTGGCGAAGTTTGGTACCGCCGTACCCTTTCGATGTAAAGCCCAAAAATCACCAATGTCATGTTCGCGCCAGCAGTGTCGTGCGGTGTATATGTATATGTATGGTGTGAACATTTGTGCCTAGCAAAAGATGCACGTTCAGTGTTTTCGTTTCTGTGCCATTTTCAATTCTTGATCACCCTCACGATCAGGTCCGCGCACGATTCTACACACACGGTTTAAACACTGGTGCCATAAAGTTGATCATGCCTCATCAGGGTTTCTCTCCTCCTTTCACCTTCTCATCCCTTCCTCCAATTCAAAGAGGCCAAATGAAGCAGGCCACATTGCCTAACTTCTGCCTTCTCCTCTGGCTTTTATGTCAATTCCCACCACCGCCTCTTTCGATCTGGGTGAGCATTGTACCGGTGTCCGGTCACCTAATAACCATTGCCTGATGCAAGTAAAAAAAAACAAAGCGACCAGTGGTATACTTCTCTGATTGTGATTGTTTGCTTGCGTATTGAGTAAAAAAGAAAACTGGCTGTTTTGAGCTCCGCTAGTGTGCACGGTAGTCATAGCCGACGCACTGCTCTTGCTGAATGTTTCATTTACAGCAAAGACACCAGACGCCCATCGGCTCTGATATACTATATAGGACTCACTTAAAAGGATACAGAAGCGATATTTTAGCTCTAATATTTTTGTTTAGCCAGAAACTACGTTGTCAGCACCTTAGAAATTCCAGTAATCCGCTTGTAAACGCACAAAAGATAACACGATTTCTCAATGCCATTTGGTAGTTGAGAGGCCGATCTCGTTATGACGCTGATTGCCTCGAGCCCCAGCGCCACTCACGGAAGTACAGCGCAAAAAATATAAAGAACTTGGGCTTGAACGGAATCGCGAAGCTTCCACGGTGCTTCCGCAAAGTGCATTCCACGCCATCAAGATCGCAGTTCTTAGCACACGATAGGTAGGTTCTTGATCTAAGGATGCGGGGACCTCGACTCAACCAACCATACCACTTCCCTTCCCCCGCCACACCGGGCCGAATACGCTGTGAATAACGCGCAGACTTGTACGTAATCCGTTACAAGTAACGGAATTACTTGTAATCCATTACATTTATCAGTAATTTAGTAACGGAATAATTACATATTTTCTAGAGTAATTTTAAAGTAATTCCGTTACATTTTTTACGTAACGGATTCCTTGTAATCCGTTACATTTTTTTTCAGGACCAACCCCCCTCCCCCCCCCTTCTAAAGAAAGGGTTGTTTTTAATTTTGTAAAGTCGAGCGCAGTGACACTGTCACGCGAATTGACCAGCGCAAAGGGAGGCTTGGCACTCTTCAGTTCCGCAATGCCTTCTTTGTTTTGCAACACCAAGCCCCTGAATCTATCTTTTTTTTAGACCCTAACAACAATTAAAAAAATCCAAATAAACATTTCTACAAAAAAAGAAAAAGGAGGGAGGGGGCAAGTTATATCCGCTTTTTCTAGTCCCTTTGTTTTTTCTTTGCGATCGAAAACTGGGAGAGGAGGACACAAGTGATTGTGTGGCTCTTCGAGAAGCTCGAGGAGGTAAGTGGACAAAAAAAATTAACAATGTCCTTCTCGGTTATAGGGACTACGACCATTTTCATAATGTCACAACAAGAGACAACGCTCCGTCTGCCCTAAAATCCACTAGAAGAGATGTGATAATATGTGAAGGCGTTATTGCCGCAAGCATCCTCGTTCGTCGCTGCACACTTATCATCATCTCTTAGAAAACAGGATGTATATTTTTCTGCATCTTTCACATTATTTGACGCCGTTTTAAAAGCTACTTAACCTCTAGGGTTGGCCCTCTTTATTTGTGAATTCCAGCCTGGTTATCTGCATTTCAGTCACCCTTTTATGAGTCAGCTTTTTGCGAGCACTTGACAAAAGGTGATAGTCTTCCTTTCTTCTTTTTTCTGTTTTGCCCCAGCAGGACGCATCTCATCTCAAGCAGATATTTTTACAGATAAAACATAATGGTGGCTGACGTAGACTTGATATTCAGTGCTTGAGGGGCGAGTGAAACTCGTGAGTGGGGCCATAGCGCGGCTTACTTAGTACTCTGCCCTTCGCTGCCCGTGGCATCAGCGGACGTCTATCTGGAGAACACCGGAGTAAACTGCAGTCGGTTCGTGCTCCATGCGGTTTTGAACGGCACCAAAAAGGTACACACGGCAAACGTGCGTTTACATTACCTTGTTTTAACTGACGCTCTAAGTTGTTATGAGTGTCCTTTTTTTTTAGTACTTATATTTATATACTAGGAGCTTTGTTTGTATTCACCAACGTCTCAACCGAGGCTCGACCTCTTCATAACCAAAGGAAAAAGAATATGGAGCCAAACCTTATTTATTATTTAATTATCGCCTTACTGTTACAACTATGTTTTGCTATTGCTTGGCAATATATGAAGGTATATTAAGATGGACATAAATCAGTTCTTATTCTAGTTTTGGCTAGATGACATGATGACTTCCACAGCTTTGCGGTTTAGACAATGGAGAATTTTAGTAGATCGGTCCGGTGACTCCGATAACGATACCCGATACACCGCCACCGCCTTTGCGCATGCATCATATTGTTACCGGGGGCATCGGAGGAATCGGAACGATTTACTGAAACTCTCTTTTATCAAGCAACGGCTGCAACGACAAAGCTTTTGTTCTATCTTCGAGGTAAATAGTACTTCCATTGCTTCGCTGAAGAAGCTCAATGCAGACCATAAAGCATTCATCAGGAACAATATGGCAGTCCCATCCAGTGCCTCAGTTCAGTGGGTGTTCAGCGTAGCAGTCGACATGTTGAGTAAGAAATAACCCAAAATGTCTGGCAAGACTTTCGAGTGCCAGCTGTTGCTCAAAATACTCAGGGTCATTAAATGGAACAGCTTGCAACAATAAGAACTTGAATAACCCCTTCCCTTTGTTTCTTACTTGAGGACAATAATGTTGAAAGTAACGCCACGAAAGTAACGGATTACTTTTTGGAGTAACGGTCAGTTACTTTTATGCGAGGGTAATTATAATTGTAATAAATTACAATTCAGCCTTGAGTAATTGTAAATGTAATTCCTTACTATTTTTCAGTAACGTGTACAAGTCTGATAACGCGCTTCACTGTAGAACCCAGTGAAAAGGGAGTTTTCGTAGATCGTTTCCGCTGTCCCACAACGTTCTTCGCAACTTGCTATGATACCCGGAACTGTACAGTCAATGTCACCGACGCGCAGGCGCAGTAGCAGCTTCTTCGTTGCGGAGGGCTTAGCCGAGGGGGAAAAGCGGTCTACAAAAACTCCCTAATACCTTAAGCGCGAAACACATGTACGACGAAACCGTCCGATCCGACGTCCGACCGCGCAATACGACGGTCGGAGGCGAGGGTTTTCAACGCTCTCCGATGCTACGAAAACCCTCTCCCCCCCAAGGTCATTCCGGCAGTCCGCACGTCGGATCGGAAGGTTTCGTCGTACATGTGTCTACCGCTTTATATACGTAGCTTGCAGGTGTCGGTGTTGCTGGGTACTAACTGTTATTTATACATACTGGCTTCCTCGAGCTCCTACTTCTGAGGTGTAAAACTGACATGGTGAACCGAACGCTTACGGTGCATAAAATACCGGCATGGCCGCCAATGACGTTACGGGCCAGCTATGTCTGGGCCTCCTCCGTTGACCAGGGGGCGCTGCGGTAGGGGAAAAGAGAAAAATCAAAAGGAGTCACAAGAGTGCTGGGATCATATTTGGATAACGGGAGAAATACTCAGTATTCATGTGGACGCGTGCATCTATATTTATCAGTGAGAAATACAGGCCAAGAGGGGAATCAGCCGTTGATAACCTGCTTGATGGATGATTCTAAAGCCCTTTCCACTATGAAAAAAATATTCATCAAGGGTAATTTCAAGGGACATCTGCACGAACTGGACGGCCGAGAGGACGAAAATGGGCGACTAATGTGACAGATGGCTGAAGACCTCACCTTGGAGGTAGTGAATCTGGGAGGCTCACGTGAGGGACAATTGACTTCGAATGCCCGCTTAAGGAAAACATGCACCGACTACGCTCTAGTGTCACATCTGGCTCAATATCTGCTGATAGGTTACATCGATGAACTTGGTGAACACGGTATCGGAAGCGATCAAAACCGAATAAAACTAACATTCTCTAACAACTAACATAACAGGAACAAAACCCCACCCGACAAACCGCCTCATGCCTCATTCATGCAGGTGATTGAATCGCAATCGCGAAGCGGTTGCGAACGCGGCTGATTAAATATTCAGTGCAGTTTCACGCGCAGTTGATGAAGAAGACGAGCGGATCCGCTTCTAGGTTGCAATTCGAATGCCAATGTGAATGCAGCATTAGGCTTCAAACAAGGGCAGTTGAGAGGGTTAATGAATTCGAAAACAGCAACAAAAGGGCAGGTGCTGCTTGTTGTAATTAAAAGAAAATCCTCGTCGCCAAAAATGTAGTATTAAAGAAAATGCGGACACCCGAGAAAATAAAGAAGAGCAGGGCCTGCGTGGGCCTGCGGAAAACGAGGGGTCTTACATGCCGAAGAGGTGACCGGCGGGCCGGGCGCGGGAGCCCCGGACGGAGAGACAGAGACGTCCGACGCGGTCGGTGGTTGAATCGTAACTGTTTATTTAACGGTCAACAACGTGGGGTTAAGCGCCACGGGGACGCAACCCCGATAACACGGGCGCAATGGTGGAACAGCGCCATCTAGGTAGTGTAGCAAGTGACTTAAATGAAAAAATTGAAATACTACACTACTGACTACACAGAATACGTGAAAAAACTGAAGAGACTAATCCGGAAATACTCGTTGAAGGACAGAGATTGGCGAAGACGGAAAACAAACAGTGGTGGGGCGCCGAGATTCAAGCCACCACCAGAGTACGACAGGAGCTAAACAGATAACATCGAATAGCATTTTGGCAGGGTTCTAAACGGCGAAGTTTCAATTAAGTGGCATATGTACCAGGCCTAGAAGCGAACCGCTTCTAGTTCAATAGAAGATGTCATAGGCCGATTTAGACGCGAAAAGGAAACAAAAAAAAAAACATCAGGTGAGCAGGAGAAATGCACCCAGAAAGTTCTGGGGGTATCCCGGAACTCTCAATGGAAAAGATCAGGTACAAACTATCTTTGGCGACCACAGCACACAGCTGTCCGCGGAAAGACATAGACGAAGCCTTACAGAACACTTGGTGGAGGTGTTTCTGCCTCTGGAAGCAGCCCCCGCTTCAGGGTATATGTCCCATAAAAGCGTGTATTGTTCTCCAGATAATATTAACAGTGGAACAAACGGCAGGGTGTCAGTTATACGCGCACTCTCTGACATCACAAATAACACCGCCCATGAACTGAACGAGATTCGGGCAAGCCTCTTCAAAGCACTTGGAAGGGGTCCCGGGGATCAGCTTGCACACATTTTCAACAACATTGCGTCTGGAAGTGAGGTCATCCCTCGTAACTGAAGGAGCGGCAAAGTGGTTCTCGTCCCCACCCCCCCCCCCCCCCCCAAACACACACACACACAAGAAAAAGGGTGTGACTAACACTACTCGCGCGACTACGGACCTCTGACCATGACTAGCACGATGTACCTTACTTTCGTCCACATCCTAAAGGAGCACATTACCGCAGGGGCAGAGGAAGAAGGCTTGCTCACGGAACTGGTTTCCGAAAAGGCCGCCGGTTGGAAGACCACCTGTTTACACAAACTCAATGTATTGAGGTGGCTCAGAAAAAAAAGAGGACACTAACACGTTGCTTCCTGAACGTTATCAAGGAATAAGACAGTGTACCACACTGCACAGTTGTTAAAGCAACTAAAGCCGATTAACACATGCAACCACAGTGGATCGCATTGATTGACAACCTAGAGGCCCTTTTCTTTGCGAACGCCACCAGGTGGTGCTCCAGCCTTCGACGTCCCAGCGAACTTCCGGCTGATGAAAACAATGAACAAAGTCCCCCTTATGACAGCTGCTTGACAGACAATGAAACATTTAGGCACCAATTCTCAAAGTGAACACCAAAAAAGAACAAAGAAGCGCCAGATCTGTTCAAAAATTTCGATTATTTTTGTAAACCAACTCATCACCTCCAAGACGTTAAATTGTACCCCCAATTGCTCTCGCTTAACCTCCAACTTCGTTGTCCGTGTAGCGTTTACGCTTTCTAGCACTGGGGACATCGGCGAGCTCGACAGGCTTGCAAAAACGGTGCGACCGGAAGTCGCTTGGGGGGCCAGAAGCGGTTAATGTTTGTGAACAGTAAAAGGGTCTATGCCCGGGCAATACTGTTACGACACAGATGGGTTCGGCGAACTCTGAGGAACTGCTGGTGACGAGGGGACTACGCCAGGGTCGCTTGCTATTTCCACTTTTGTACGTGCTTACGTAGCCGGGCTAGGAACGTAAATCATCCAATCGGGACTGGGATTCCCGTTGGCCCACCTAGAATATAGAGATATCATAGACTTGGTATTACGGACTCACGTACGCAGATGATATAGTACTAAGGGCGTCATCCGCCTGCGACATGCAAAAACTCCTGGACATACGCACCGAGGTAGCAAGCAGACTTGCTTTGAAATTCAACGCCCCCAAATCAGCAGGGGGGCTGTTTTCAGGCCTACCAGAAGCATTACTCGGCAACCTTCGGCCTGGTGTGGACAACTTAGCTGCAGTGAACTCGTACAAGTAATTGGGCAGTACGCTCGCTGACGCGGAGGAATACCTGTAATAACATCGTGCTCGACTCCACCAAGCACCCATCTCAGGAAGAGGCATTCTCCCAAACGCAGTTTGTGAGTTGTAACCGATTCACTGTGTCCCGGGAGTTGTGGAAGGCAGTAGTGGTACCAAGTCTGGTTTTTGGCAATGCTGTGCTGTGTGTTCGCGGAGACGTTCAATCTCATATAGAACGTAGGCAAAGGAAGATTGGAAGACAAGCGCTGCGCTGCCATGGGACTGTTGCAAATGATGCCATTCAGGGAGACCTGAGCTAGTCATATATAGCTTGAAGCCCGAGAAGCGAAAAGTTAACTCGCTTACGACGGACATCTTCGACACATGGATGACTGCCGGTGGGCAAAGAGGCTGTTCAGGTAAGCCCGATTGACCGAGCTGCAGAGCCACAGGAAAAAACGCCGCTACGAGCTCGGATGGAAGTTCGGCTTCTTTGATGAGCCCATAGAAGCGTCGACAGCTACGACATGGGAAGCAGCAGTCAGAAGAAGAGCCCGCGACCAGGTGACGCAACAGTGGCTAAATGACGCCCAATCTAAGTCTACACTTTGCATGTGCTTGGCCAATAAGCAGACCGTGGGATCAGCGACAAAGCTGTGCAAAAACAGCCGGGGCAGTCGTTTTCTCACCGAGGCATGAACCGGGGCACTAAGGGCGTTGCCCTACAGACAACAGTTCGACTCGACCGTAGTAACCACAAGTGTGTGCTGGGTGTGCGTGGCCCATGACGATACAGTAGCACTCATCGTACTAGAATGTTTAAGACTCCAGCTAATTCGGACACAAGACAACGGTCCAGACCCTCAAAGCCCACTGGCGCGTGCGGAGGTGTTAGGTTTCCTTGACGCTAAAGAGTGACCCCAAACGAACGAGACAGAGGTGGGTGGGCTCGATGTGCAAGCCACCAGCCATGCATCGCAAGTGCAGACGACCTCCAGAAGGTGACACGGGCCTCCCATAGAGGTCACAAAAAGAAGGTTAGGAGACTAATGTAGAAAGGTCAATCTCGGGGTACGACAAACACGCAGCCGTCCCCAGGCTTGGGTTTGAACACTGTTCAAGCCCACTCGATCCAAAAGAATTAGCCGCATCCTCATCATCATCAAGTCAACACTTGTTTTGGGTAGAACAAGCTTGAGCGTCTAAAGGCCCGTTCCATACCACCACCAGCTCTATACTCAAGACCACTCCATCTGGAAACACTCCAGCACGCATCTCCAGGAGGGCCGAGTTTCAACGGCGCCTCGTGGCGGGGCCTGGAACTGTATATTTTTCTCATCTTTTCCGCGCTGCACCAGGTTGTTTTGGCCTCTATGGTGTTGGCGGCGCGCGGCCGCAGCCAATACCATCTTGCGTTGGCTGCGCAAACTAAAAAGAAAAAGCGAACTAATGAACGAATTGGACTCTTTTAGTATCCTTTACATAGACAAAAACATTTTACAGCGTGATCGCGCTTGAAACCAGAAAGCGCGATCAGCTAGCACGCACCCACAGATAACAGATTGGTAGGAGGACCGACATTGACTTAAAACGAAAGAAACACACGAGGACGAAACAGACGACACAGCTTTTGACTTGCAAGTCTTGCAACTTGCAATTCGAAAGCTTGCGACTTGCAAGTCGAAAGCTGTGTCGTCTGTTTCGTCCTCTTGTGTGTTTCTTTCGTTTTAAGTCAATGTAGATCACCAACACGCTCAATCAAGTCTTTAATTAAATTAATAAAAGGAGGACCGAGTTTTCGTGCCGCCTAGGGAGAACGCCTCTCACTAGGTGGCGCTACAACTCGGCCCTCAGCCGAGTTGTAGCTGGCTGGAGGCGCGGTCGAGTCACGTTCATTTTCAAGAAAGGTGGCAACAAACAACATCTGTGTGACTACCGCCCAATTACTGTCACGGCTGTGGCATACAGGGTGTTTGCGACAAGAGGTGACCGGCGTTTGAGCCGGAAGTTTCGTCATCCGAAGCGAGGCACCACGTGACTTCACGCTTCCGGTTCGTCCGGTGCCGGTCGTGCTTCGTCCAGCTGCATGGAGAGCCCTTCTAGGCGTGGTACCCGCACTGTATTCGCGGTGAAAATTGTTTACAGCTCCGCGGTACGTTGTTCTAACGCAAGCCATAGAGGGCATAAGATGTTCCAGTTCCCGTGAAACAAAGCATGGAAGCAACGATGGGCCGTCGCTGTTAAGCGAGTGATGGAGCGAGGTGACCTGTGACAGACAGATGTCGGTGACCGTTTATGCGCGGCCAATATTGTTACAGGCCACTACAACGTGTTCTCTCTTTCTTCAGGTAGGAGCCGCGGGAAATAACGATCTCTAATAGTCTTTTGGCACCCACCAAAAATGTCTCGATTAATCCGCGAAGGAATGAGCGCTCCTGGTCGTACAAGGCACGCACGTAGCCAGGGGGGGAAGGGGGGGGCCCATGGGGCCCGCCCCCCCCCCCCCTCCCCCGATATCTTGCATTTTGCTGGGACCTTCTCACCCCCCCCCCCCCTCATACAGCATTTTGTCATAAGCGCCCCCCACCCCCCTCCCCCCGAAACAAAATCCTGGCTACGTGCCTGGTACAAGGCATCCGCGAGAACGCGGGATGCGATCTCGCAGGCAATCAGATCATGGCACGACGTTTCGTCGACATACAGTGCCATCGCCAGGCCGTTTAATCATTACATCGACAGCTCGGAATAACATTTTCTGTGATGAGCCGCCGCAGACCGTTCCCGCGAAGCGGCGTGAGTGGGTGGCTTGCTATAATATAAATAAACAAAAGGACAGGTCAGCTTTCTGTAATATAAAGAAACAAAAACAAATGGGAGCACCTTCATATTGACTGATAATAAAGCGGTAGGAGGACCCTACGTAGCTCATATCAAAATCGGTGCTCGTTTATGCATGCTTTCTTACTCGACATCATTAAAAAAAAAGTGCGGGAAAAAGGGGGGGGGGGGGGGTATGGGGTAGTTCACGGGGGAAAACTTAGTTGAAGTACCAAAAACGCGTGAGTGTTAAAAAGCAAGGATTGTCACGTTGTCAGATGTCGTCGAAACTAACTTTTGTACGGAACTGGCGTTTCAATCGCGCGAGAAAACATATTAGCTGAGTTTAAAACGCCGTCTGACCGACTTCGATCCCTGCCTTCAACTTTTGGTTGCCTGAAGATTTTCTTACCCAGGCTCAGGTGTTCTAACAAAATGAGAAAAGTACGCCAGACCTCCGACCGGGCATTTCAGCTGGCCGCGTTTCACGGCTTACATTCGCGCCTATTTCAGTCGGTGATGTGATCTAACGTAACCATCAAAAATAAACAGAACCCAAATGAAAAACGCTGGCTCAAAAGGAAAATGAAACATCTAACCTGAGTTTTCATGCGAAGATCCGGAAAGCGCGGTGCGAGTGCAGCTTGCCGCCGGCCGCACTCGCTCTGCGCTTTCGTGGCCGTTCTCGATGCTTCTGCGTACCGATTACTACTTAACATATCCGTAGAAGTAACTTGAGACGTTCAGAAGTGCGTAAGTAACCCAGCAGCAGAGGAAGGTGGCCCGAATCGATCGGGTTTCCGCACACGCTTCCGTAGCCGTCATGGGGCTGCGTCGGCTGCTAGCTACGAACCGGAAGTGAATAATACCCAGAGTGCTTTGAGGCTGCTGCCAAACGCCGGTCACCTATTATCAATTGGCGAATCTCATCTTGGGCCGAAGATGCTGGGGTTCTTACGGAACTACAAAACGGTTTTCGTAGGGCTCGACTAGAGGACAACGTGTTCACTCTAACTCAATGCATAGAGATCGCTCGGGCGGAAAAGCGAAATCTTATATGTTGCTTTTTGGACATAGCCAAAGCCTACGACTGCGTACCACATACGTTGCTAATCAGGAGGCTACAACAACTCGATATGCCGGAACCCTGGGTGAGACTTATCCAGCGTATCTATGATGGAAACCACGTAATGGCAACATTCAACGGGACCACATCTGGGGATGTTCCGGTGCACTGGGGACTACGTCAGGGCTGCCCGTTATCCCCCGTTCTGTATATGCTATATACATCCGGCATAGAGAAGGCACTGGAAAAAACTGGTATCGGTTTCACTCTACAACACAGGCAGCACGGGGACATGGTCAAATGGCGGCTCCCTGGTCTTGCTTTTGCCGACGATCTTGTGCTGATGGCCGACAATGTGGCAGACATGAAGGTACTGTTGACCACCTGCGAAGCAGAACCGGCTCAGCTTCGATTGCATTTCAATGCCAGTAAGTCAGCCGTGGTGCTGTTTTCCGGTCAGGGCGAGGTCCTTGAACCCCTTACCATCCAGGATAAAGCACTTCCTCTTAGTACCCGATACAGATACCTTGGTGTTACACTGACCTGTTCCGAAGATTATCTAAAAGAACACAATGAAAATCTCAAGGCATCGGCACTAAGAAAGCGAAACATGCTGCATCGAAAAAGTCTTTGGAGCTGTGACCGGTAGCTAGTAACTCGAGAACTTTGGAAAGCGGTCGCGGTACCAGGATTGACTTTCGCCAATAGTGTTACGTGTACACCCAGCGAGATCCGGGAATACATTGAAAGACGACAACGAGAGATTGGACGCCAGGCACTAGGATGCCACAGCAGGGTGGCCAATCAACTTGTTCAAGGAGATCTCGGATGGTCCTCTTTCGAGGCACGTGAAGCCAGCAGCAAACTCGAATATTATGCCCGACTTCTACATATGAATGGAGACTGCCGGGCGAGGAGAATTTTCGTATACCTGCATCTAAAAAACGTGCACACAACGTGGAGGCGTCGAGTCATTCGACTTAGAACAAAGTATGGTGCCTTCTCAATGACCGACGAGCCATCTACAAAGAAAGACTGGGTAGCCAAGGTTAGAGGACAGATAAAGACTGTCGAGGCAGACCGCTGGAGGGCAGACATGCAAGAACATTCAAGTATGCACCTCTACGCGTCTTACAAGACCGACATCGCTCCTATCCACTGGTGTGGAAATACGTTGGGAAGTCGGCTCCTTGCCGAGGCCCGCGGTGGTGCCTTGCGTACCCGTCTGTACAGAAGAAGATATGACACCAACGTAACGGACGTGCTGTGCAGTGCATGTGGTGATGCGGACGAAACTTTACAACATTTGCTTCTCGAGTGTCCAGCACTGAAACCTGTAGCAGGCGTCGGTACTCGCATTGAGCAAGCTCTTGGATTTACAGAAGAAGCCAATTTTGTGGCGTGCGCGAAGCGGAGGCTCGAGGCTTGGTGGGCGATTCACCTGTAACGCTCGCCGAGAAGGCATTGCTGGAGACGCTGCTGCGAGACTCGTGCCAACAGATCGACTACTCCGACAAGGAGCGGGAGGCTCTGCTTAGGGTGAACAAGCGAATGGCAGGCAAGATAACTTCACTGCACATCACCATTCATGGTTTAGAAGATGCTTCCCGACGTAGCGCCATTGCTGCTTCCGAGGCAAACAAGGTGGTGGAGAATGGGAAGGCGTTGGCAGAGGAGATGGGGGCATACCTGCTGGAGGAAGAGGAGAAACACAGGCAGGCCCCAGAGAAAATGTGGCAGGAGTTTGAGGAGAAGCTACACTTGTCAAACGAAGCACCTCTTTTTGAGCAGGAGCGTGCGACGAAGGTGACAGAGAACGAAGCGGCGCTGACACTATACAAGCGTCTGCTGCCCGCTATGAAGGAGGAGGTGCTTCAGCGCAAGGCTGAGGCGCAGGGACGCGTGGACATGCCACAGAAAGCCATTGAGGAGTCCAAAGATGACCTGGAGCAGTGCAAAGCAAGGCAACGTTCGGACGGCTGCACAAAGCTCAAGGCGCAGCTGGACGATGCCGTAAAGGATATCACCATTCATCTGGAGATGTCAAACAACCAGAAGTGCGATTTCGAGCGAAAGCAAAGAAGCTGAAGCAAAAAGCACAGGACAACATCGAGGAGTGCAAGATGCAGGACAAGAGAGGATTGTCTAGGGTGAAGGAGTTGAAGAGGCAGTTCCAGACGGAAAGAAGACGGGCAGACAAGCTTCAGGAGAGACCTCAGGAAGTTCTCAACGGCACGAGTCTCGGGAGATCTGACGAGCTGTTTCGGCCCATTAACTACGAGGAGCGCCAGTGCGGTGACTCCAGCAGCAACCATACTCCCATTTCTTCTTCTTTTTTTTCTGGGGATGGGGGGGGGGGGGGCGTGTCTGTTTTGCAGACGCTCGTTGCAAAGAGCAAGCGCCGCATAAATACATACACATACATACATACATACAGCCGGGAGCAGGCTCTTCCCTAGGGAGCACTCAGATGGAGTGGTCCTAAGTATAGAGTTGGTCGTGGTTCATACACTTCCCTAAGTCTACGACCGACTGAGACGAGACCAGTTTTTAAGTCCCTCGAGACGGCTTACGACCGGATGCGCAGCAATGCAGTCTGTCGTAAGCTGTCGCAAGAGGCTTAAAAACCACTCCTGTCTCAGTCGGTCGGAGTGAAATGCAGGTATGTAACGAGCGTTCAAACTGTCACACGTGTAGAAGCGTGCCTCCTCTGGTGCGGAACGCGAGATCACGAAGAAAATACAAAGCAACAACGAAAATTCGAACACCGTCGAAGCACAAGTCAGAGCTAAAACATAGCGTCTTAGCTCTAACTTGTGCTTCGACAGCGTTCGATTTTTTCTTTTTTTTTTTTTAATTTTAAACGGGCGAAACGGGATTTCTTGACCCACATTCATAGCGAGCGTGAGTCAAGAGATCCCGTTTTATCCTTTTGAAATTAAAAAAGGGAAAATAGCGTCGGGACACCAGATGCTTTGACGTCACCGCCCAGAGATCGCGTTCAATAGCGGTAGTGACGTGAATCTGGGACTTTCGATTTTCTTGCGGCGTTGAATACAGCCAATCTCGGACGTCGAAAGGTGTCTTTCCGTTCATCAAATTATGCAGAAAAAAAAAAGTCTCAGCGAGGGTGCCATAAGTAAAGCCCGCCATAAGTAGTGCGAAGCCCAATCATGTGAACTTGTACTCCCCAAAATGAGGGCGCCGCAGTTTGTTCAGAGCTTGAGCGCAGGAGGCCAATAGGCCGTTTGGCGTACAGTCCTCGGATATAAATACTAGGCGAAATTGTCGCAAGCTGACGCCACCAAGCGGCAATGCTAGCGACTATAGTACCCTTGAACATCGGCCACCATACAACCTTATTTGATTAGCTCAGTTGCGGAACTGCCCATAGATGCTGCATGCACGAGCAGTACCCCTCTCACTCGTCACGACTCGCCTTCCGTCGTTCAACGCGCCGGACGGCTGCTTTGGTAAATGCAGTGTACTGTATATTCGATACGTATGTTTCAAAACGCAGCGTTTAGATGGCGTTCCACCGTACTCTGTGGTAACTCTATGGATCATGCAGTTCGTAAACGAAAATCTAGATGGAGCTTCGAACGACGGGAGGCCGACTGAAGTGAGTGAGGGGGGGGGGGGGGGGGGGGGGGGTGAGGTACCCCCTTTTGCAGGAGTGCCACAACCGAGGTAATCTAGTAACGTTGCCACCATGCAGAGGTCCTAGACATCACGGTCTCGATACGCCTTGCGCTTCTCGCTGGCCGATTTTGAAGCGAGAGATAAGAGCTCGCGGACACGTCATTTCGTTTTATTACCCCTTTTATGGTATACTCGGCTGGTCGCTTTTTAGCGTTTTGGAGCGCTCTGAAAAGTCTATGCCAATTCAAATTGCCGAAATCGGGCGCTAGAAGTATATTCAACAGGTTCTTTCAAAGCGCTCTGAAATTTTCGGATCTCGCCGTCCTTTGACTCGTAGCGCTGCGAAGCGTTCTGGCTTAGTGTTCCCACATGTGTGTTTGTTGCAGGGTGAATACATCTTTTGTTGCGTAACTTTTGTGCGGTAAAATTGCGTATAAGCATTAGCCAAGACTACGCGTTCGAGCTGAGTCACCACGGATTACGTGCCCTTTCAAGACAAAAACCTAAAAACAATACGAATGGGCTGAAAAGTAGCTGAAATGTAACCACCCAAGCAAAAGCTTGTGCGCCTACGAAGGCACTCTATTCCACGGATCCCCCTAATGGAGATCAGGGTTTTATTCTCGCTTTGACGTAGGAGTTACGTGGGAGTGCTGGGAGTGCATGCCAGAGGACCGGTCACGTGACTCAAGCCACTTCCGCTTTTGGGTTGAAAGAGAAAGAAGCCGATACGGCTGAAAGGCTTAGCCGCTTCGCGTCAGACGCCACCGCGTTTGAAGACCGCACCAATTCAGCTGTGCTGTGCTGTGAGTACAGGAGGTGCTCGGCGCTTGACGGGGGACTTTCGCTGCGAACACCAGCAGCACCCGCACTGAATATTTATATTTTACGTGAGATCATGCAAGATCATGCAAGGTGGCGCTGGTGATGCGACGTGCAGGGGTTCTGAATGAATGGATTAATTATATTTTCTAAACTCTTAGTATCGGTCGGTAGCTGACGCCATGGCAGTTAAGCGGTTGCGGAAGTTGCCCACGGTATCCGGTTCCACGTCGGCGCTTTGGCCGCTCGGAAGAGTTGCCGAGCATTTCTGCTGGCCCGCCATTCCTCTAGCTCGGATCTAGAGAAGATCTTATATCTTGCATAATCGATGAATGGGAGCGTTGGGAAACGCTCCCATCCATAATCGCATAATCTTGCATAATTGCATAATCTTGTATCTTGCATAATCGATGGATGGGAAGATGGGAGCGCTGGAAAACGACCAGTCGTATATACCATAACTTTCGGCTCTCTAAATATTTACACTACACACCTTCCCTTATCTTCTTCTCGAGCTAAAGCAAGAACGAAAATACTAGTCAGCGAGAAGAGGAAAAAGACGTAAACAAAATTCATTAGGCAATGGCGGCGAAAACAAGCCGCAGCTAAATTTTCGCGACTGATAGCTGCCCCCTTCCTCCCAGCAATATTGACGACTTGCAAATAAGTGGCGACCGACGGGTGAGTGAAAAAGAAACTGTTCATTCTCTCGAAAGATCTAATCTTACGTCCAAGCGAGGAAATAGCTGTTGCTATGTCCTCATGATGCTTCTTGAATGAACGACACATGACCATGTCGTCCTTTTATCTCGTAGATGTTATTGCATACTCCCAATCGATATGTTTACTTTCCCCCAAAGAACTTGAGTGAGCCAATCACTTAACTCTATGAACGCAGCTCGGCGGGTGAGGATGCAGAGAGAATGTCTAGACAAAAAAAAAAAAATAGTATGAGCTGCTGCACTGAGCTAGGCGTTTCACCGTAACGCAGACTGTTTTTTTTTTTTTTTTTTTTTGGTATTTTTTAATGCGATCGCGTTAAAGGTTTGTTTTTCTACAAGTTTTTTTTATTGTGTCCGAACTGCTTCAAATCTTGCTAAACTCACCAACAAACATTGCTAAAATAGTATCCCAAATATTAAATCAAAACATTGTTTTTGCGCGAAGTTATTGGTCCTCACCGCGTTTTTCAAACCGAAAGTCTCTAAAGGCAACAACGAAAAAGGGACGTCAGTGGAAGGTTCACTCTTTGGACTGTAGAATTTGTTTCCAACTGATTCAAATCAGTTTTATGGTGTCAAATAAATTCTTTGAAAGCTTGCTCCAGTACCCGCGCTCCAGCACGGAACATATGATTGGCAAAATTTATCTTTTAGACTGCTTGCTCGACCGGCAACCCTGCCTGCCACTGAGGTTACGGCACTGAAAAGTGCGCGTATATTTGAATGTTGGTTTTTGCATCATTTTTAATTGCACACTTCACAATAACCATCATTAAGTCCGCGATACTAAATAGCATACCGGAAATGTCAAAGGCCCGGGAGTCAGAAAATATAGTTAGTTGAGGTAGCTCAAAAACTTGTGGAGTACTCCTTAAAGGCCTGTTCACACATACAGCGGAGCGCTAAGTTAGCGCTACGTGAGCGCTCCAAGGAGCGGTCATGTGGCGCTTCCTAGCGCGTGACTTAGTTCTACCATAGCGCGCGATTAGGGCGCTTCTGTAGCGCCTTGTTAGCGCTGCAGTAGCGCCTTGTTAGCGCTTCAGTAGCGCCGTGTTAGCGCTTCAATAGCGCTTCTTGTACCGCGGTGCAGCAGATTAGCGCGTGCACTGCGGTTCCGGTTCCTGTGGTTAGGTATGCATCAGCAGCACCGTGGCAAATATGTGGGATGCTGAAATAGAAATTCGACAAATGCTCTTAGATACGTGATTAGTGCATATGTGTGTGGACGTCTTAACGCCCAGAAGAGCCTTCTGAGTGCGCGAAATCTTTCGCCACCGAGATACCTCCGACGAACCTTCTTTCCAGGCTGAGGGACCGAGACATAAAGCTCTTTCGAAGGCGATTGTTTCAATTTGCGTGTCTTTGAAACCAGGGTCACGCATATCGAATAGAAAGCGATGAGGTCGTACCCAAACAATTAGTCGCTCAGAGTCCATGAGTCTGGATCGCCTGCCCGACCCGTTGCTTGGAGAGCGGCTGTTTTACTTCCTCTTCTTTCAATGCCGAAGGAAAAACAACAGAGGAATCGCCGTGCACGCGCTGTTCCGCAGCAGCAAGCACGGCACAAGAAGCGTGAGAGCGCTAACAAAGCTCTTCTGAAGCGTTAACAGAGCGCTTCTGAAGCGCTAACAGAGCGCTAACAGAGCGCTAACAGAGCGCTACTGAAGCGCTAACCGAGCGCTACATCACACGCTAGGAAGCGCCACATAAGCGCTTCTTCGAGCGCTCACGTAGCGCTAACTTAGCGCTTCGCTGTATATGTGAACCGGTCTTTGAGGAGCTCGTGTCGCAGAGAAGGGCAATATCGGTGGCGTGACGAGACAATCCTAATTGCTCGATAGAGTGATGACGTCACAGCCACATGCCTTCTCGAGGGAATTTCAAACAGCCCACAACGCTCACGTCAGGCGTGGAAACGTGAATGTCATATGAACCTAAATGTCGCTGCATGTCTCAACAGACTTAACATTATAAATTATATATTTTGCCTTAAAGAAACAAATTCGAGAATTTCAGGTGGGATTCTAATCCACGACCCTTCGGTGGCAAGCCCGAAACGCTACTGACTAGGACAAGCAAGGCACGCTTGCACGGCGATTAAGAAGGGGGTGCGAACAGGGCCCGATAACGCTACCGAGTTCCGCTCTTAAAGGACAACTCCGCTCAATTCCAGGAATTTCGGGGTTTTTGATGATTATACATTAAGGTATACTAATAAACGGCTCGACGTCGTTTGTTTCTCAAAAAAGGAAATATAATTCTCGTAATCCTTCTTTACTCCTGATCACGAACCGAAACCGAAACTGCGCCCGCGCCTGGCAACATTGGTCCCGCGTCGTCATAGTCTGGGACAACCCACGTGGTACGAACGTCACCGCACGACCTCGCCGACCGCGCGGACGGACGGATCGGATCGGCGGAGCAAGCGTCGTCGCGCCGTGTCGTCTGCTCCACGGTCTTTGCTATCCAACGACGTGTGCACTACCGCGGCCGCAGAGTGTTTTGACGCAGAAAAAGGCAAGTTGTTTTAAAGTTATGTTTTGGAACCATTAGTAGTTGAAGTTAAGTAAACCACTCGTAATATGCCAGGCATCGCAGCACAAAACGTTGCTCCGAGACGCAGCAGGTTCGGTCTTCCCGACGACGAGCGCGGTGCGCTCGCTCAGACAGCTCAGACGCTCATCAGCGCATGCGCGTTTTGGATCACGTGGACATCGGTATGCACGCTGCTGGCGCCGCCTGTAGGCTGCGCCTCAATAAAGTAAAAAACAAGAAAAAAAGCGGTCCCAGACTATGACGTGCGGCGCAGTTCTCTGCGCCGCACATCGGCCGCTAGAATTAGCAGATTTCGGAGACTTGAGGCATCTTAAACTTTGTTTACCAGTTTAACAAACTTTTAGACTTAATTACGTCGTAAAACTTGACGTGTAGTCTTTCTAGGTGATACTAAATAGAACTGCGTTGTTTTTTCAGCATCGAAAATGAAGCGGAGTTGCCCTTTAAAGGCGAATCTTAAGCGTCCTCCAAGTTTTTTTAAGCCTATACACATTTTTAGATTTCTCGTTCGCCACGCTCCCTCCGGAGAGTGCAGCAATTGAGTCCCCCAAAGACAAAATGCCCCCCTTCCCCCACACACTCATGCACATAGAAAGAAAAAGGAATAGCTTTGTTTTTAGATAAAATATATAGCGCAATGTTGAGCGCTCATTCTCCGCCGAAGTGTATCGCTAGTGGCCCGATCCAGGTGCCAATGTTTCAGAACTAACCGTTATCTCATTCAATTGATGTATTCGAGAGTTCCGTCGGTCACCATGTTCCCCCTTGAAAATTTAAGATTATCAATTATAACTTTCGAATGAGATAACCGTTAGTTCTAAAAAATGTTGGCTGGTTCCTACCGCTAACGCTAAATTTGAGAGGAGAATGAGCGTTCGGCGATGCGTTGTTTTATTTTGTGGCACAAAACACCTGCAATGTTTGTTTTTGTTTTTGTTTTTCTGAGTATGTGTGTGTGTGTGTGTGGGGGGGGGGGGGGGGGGGGGTTCGCTCTACTTTGAGGCAAGTTAGATGCCGCAGTGTTTTCACAACGCATTCGCACTGGCGACTCAACCGCATACGCAAAGCGATTGCGGAAGTGATTGTTTAAAGATCCAACGCAAATTCACACGCAGTTGATCATAAAAACGGGCGGATCCGCTTAGCGGTTGCGATAATAACGAAATTATTATATTAATTTTATTCCAACGCCAGTGGGAACGCAGCCCGGCCCTCCGGGGTACGCTTTTGACTTTCGGTGCTGCCACAGTTCCCTTGGTCCAGTTAAAGCTACTATTACTACTAATACTATAGTCACGGAGAGCATAAAAAACTTCTAGGACGCTCCAGCTTCAATTTTAAAGGGGCGATGCAACAATTTTTGTACATTGCGCAAATATCGCTTAGAACGGATCCCTGACGTTAATGACCTAAGAAACACGCGTTCGTTTTTCACACCAAGCAATAAAAGTCCCGGAAAAAATTAAAGAAAAACGATCAGCGTTCACCCCCTCAACTCGCAGCCAAACAATCGGCCACGTGATCTGGAGCCGATTATATGCCGCCAGTGCTGATCATAGCCACGCGCTGGGGTTGGCAAAGCACAGGACACGCGCTGAGTTCCAGACATTGTTATGGCTCGGAAATTTCCGTCGTTGCAGCGATTGGACACGGGCGACTACCCGAATGCTTCTCAAGCTAGCAATTATCACGAGGCCAAGTCGAGTGCGCACGCAATGCTCGAGTCCAGTCTATAAACCGCATCCAAATATCGTCACTTGGGTGTACTGCGATCCTCGAGTTACGTCATCAAATTTTGCAAAGGAGAGATTGAATGAAAATGATCACTTTTGTCCTTGAAATTACACCGCAACAAAGGAGTTTCTTGGCCAGTGGCGTTGCGTGCGAGTATTTTTGAGTCCCACTAGTGGCAGTAAGCTCGTGTAAAGTGAAAAACATTCCAATTGAATATCGTTGCACCGCTCCTTTAAGAGTGGAACGCGATAGCGAAACATGTGAACATATTAACTCCCTCTCGTGCCCAGGCCGTGCAAGCCTGCCCTGGGTGGTCTAGTGGGTAGCGTTCCTGGATCGCAACCAAAGCTTGCCGCTTTAAATTTTTCAAATTTTTCTTTAAGGAAAATTTATTACTTTATAAACTGAACTCATTTGAGACATGCGGTGACCTTTAATTCGCAATAACTTGTGGAATGAAAGTGCTCTATCCAGACTTGTACCGTACGCATTACAAGTAATCGAATTACTTGTAATCGATTACTTTTTCGAGTAATTTTGTAATCAGTTGATTACTTTTATTAGGCAATAATCACAAGAGTAATCTGATTACTTTTTGAAGTGATAAAATTACTTCTAACCATTACAATTTGTCAACGGGACCCCCCCCCCGGGCACACGCCTTTTTTTTTTTTATGAAATGACAAAATAAAATTTGCTTTTTATTTTTCGAACGGAAAAAATTAAGATTTTTGCGGAGCTGTAGGAAACGAAGTCAATCTCTTTCTATGTACAGTTTCTGTGGAACGTCCCTTTTTTGTTTTTTTTCCGAGCTGGGACTGGGAGTGGGAAGCCCCAGGGAAGTCACAGTGCATGATAAAGGCCATTCAGGGTGAAGTTTGAGGAAGCAGAATGTAGCTTTGTGAGTCCTTCGCCCAAGCTAGCCCCCTCACGCACACACACACAGAAATAAAAAATAAAAAAATATCCTGCTTAGGGTGCCTACTCGCAGCCCGTAGGAGAACCAGAACCGAAGAATGCCTAAAGCGGATGCAAAATATAACTAGGGTGTGTACTTTCCGGTGTTTATTTGTGAGAAAAATCGGCGGATGTTTCTCGGTGTTTATTTATTTTCAAAACACCGGTGTATATCGGTGGAACGTCTAACGACGAGGCTAAAATCGGTGAATATCGGTGAAAAAAAAGCGATTGATCACATACAGAGAGTTCCAATTTTATTCACATAGTTCATACACTTCTTCTCTAGGAAGCAACTATTTTTAACACTTGGTTATTATGATAGATGCAAGCATACTTTCATGCTTGCATCTACACGCAAGGAAAGTGCTGCCGTCATGGCAGCACGTTCCTTGCGGTTCGCAACCCGCAATTATGAAAACGCACGCTCCTGTACGACACGGACGTTGGCAGTGTCTTGCAGGAACCACAGCAACCTCTGAATACATGGCTTGCACCGACATCACTTGGCCAGACACAATGCGGAGAAGGCACGTGAGAGCCTACCCTCCACTGTGTTAATTAGGGCGTATGGGAGCTTAGCTTCCACTGCGTTCACTAGGCGCTTTTGACCCACAGAAAGGAGGGCGGACTGACGCCACCTGCAAGCCATGTATAAACACTGGAAGAATGCAGGATCCACGAGATAACACGTTTGACGAACCTCTAAGGGGAAAGGGTTTCGCTAAGTCGGAATCTATCAACGACCGGTGTTTTTCGGTTTTAACCAGGGCGAAAATATCCAACCACCGGCGTTTTTCGGTTTTAACCGATTTTATATTTTCGTCACCGACGGATGTTTATCGGTGTTTTTCGGTTAAAACCGGAAAATGCACACCCTAAATATAACAAAGGCAGTTGAAATATTTCCCCATTTCCCCTACGTGGTCTTTGTGACAAGCAATGTTTCAAGGTGAGAAGTGGTCGGGGCGATCTCTTCCGCTAATGGATACTACACATGATCCGTTTCAAATCCTGGAGCTGTAGTAAAATAGATAAATGGGCTAGTTGGTACATCATTGAATGGAAAGCGCCGAATAAACAAGGACCAAGAAGGGGACAGAGACGAAGCGCACTCACAACTGAAGGTTTATTGAAAACAACATTGACTATTAATACCGTCTATCAGGGTGTTGGCTCAAAAAGAAAAACTCTTTATCAGTTAAGTGCAGTGACGGCGCACTAATACACAGACTCACCCCTTGCTCTCTTATGCGGAATGCCTCGTGTATTTCTCGCGCTGTTTTGTTTGCGTACCTGCCCAGAACTGTTGTTTTTTCCAATTCCGGGCTACATGGGCACCTATCACAATGCACCGCAAGATTGCCCGACGGGGACTGTTTGACTGACCAGGCACGTTCTCTGGCCCTTTCATTTATGCAACGCCCCGTTTGGCCGACATACGATTTCCCGCAACTCAATGGTATGTTATACACCACTGACGTTGCACACTCCACGTATTGATTAGCGTGTTTCCTTTGACACACCTTACCCTCTCCCTTTTTGTTGTTTATTTTTGAACACAAGTGAGACAGCTTATGCGGCGCTGAAAACACCACTGGCACTTCAAAATGAGCCGCCACTTTTTTTAGATTGTGCGAAAGGTTATGAATATAAGGAATCACCGCCGGTCTTGTTAGTTGTCTGGAAGGAATATGATCGTCATCTTTTCTTTTCATCTTGGAAACAAGGTTATCCGCTACTTCCACCAAGAAGCGATCGGGGTACCCTCCTCGTTTTAGACGATTCACCTGCGTGAGGAAGCTTTCATCCGCGACATGGTGGCATGATTTTGCAAGGGAGGCTCTCATTAGGCACGATGCTGTTCCCCTTTTAACGAGTTTGGATTGCGCAGAATTGAAGGGCAGAACCCCTTTCTTAGTTCGCGGCTCATATTTCCAACAAACATGGTCACCTTCGAAGTTGAGGCTCAAATCCAAAAACTGAAGCCTTCCCCTCATCATAGTTTCATGGGTGAACGTCAATCCGTGTGAATTCAAGTTAAAACAATCCAACACATCGTTGATTAAGTCCATGGTAACAGTAACGGACTTAAAGGCAAGCACCAAGAAATCATCGACATACTGACAGATTGTGAACTTCCCCATTTTTTCAATATCATTGCATATTCTCTTATCACATCCAGCCAAAAATATATCGCAAAGCACTGGCGCAACACGGGAACCGATACATATGCCTCGCTTTTGAACATAAACGCCATCCCCAAAGGACACAAAGGATGAGGTAAGATAGCATTCTAGTAACTCTAAAAAAGATTCCACACTTACTCCGCTCGAATTTCTAAAGCATATTTCATCGTTTTCTTCAATGCAGTTTTTTACCGCTGGGAACAGCTTATCATGCGGGATGGAATAGAAAAGGTCCTCCACGTCAATAGAAAAGCCTCCACCGTAGGACTGGTCGCCCTTCGCCAAAAATTCTATGACAGCCTCCGAGTTCCGCACCAGGAATGGGTCCCTCAATTCAAGGCCGGCCAACTGCCTGCTAAGGAAGCCCCCGACTTCTTTTTGCCACGTATCCTTGTTTATTCGGCGCTTTCCATTCAATCCTGGAGCTGGTGCTCCTTTGTATAACATGCGAGCTCATCCACATGTGAATAATAAAATGAGCGACGCAAACTTTGAGCGACAACCCTTGCTCAAGCTTAACAAGATCTAGAACCCACTCCGCCCCCCCCCCCCCCCCCCCCCACACACACACACACACACTGGCGAACGACCAAATCATTAAACGTCTTCAAACGAATTCTATGCTTGTGTCCGCATTGTGAAGGTGCAACGACCACGAAGAGGGAGCCAGTTTTTCTTCTTCAATACTTGTGCAAATGTGAAATATATGTTGGAAGTGGTTCATTGTTACGAGCGCTAAAGATGTGTCTTCACACAATAAAGTAATCGGAAAAGTAACGATTACTTCTTTAAGTAATGTCCAATTACTTTTGCCGTCGAGTAATCAAGTAATCTAATCGAATACTTTTAGCCAAGAGTAATAGTAATTGTAATCGATCACCTTTTTTTAGTAACGTGTAGACTGGCTCTATCACTTTCATTACACGCGTGACGTCACGTTTCGCGTGAGCGTTGTCGGTTGTTTTAAACTGCCACGCGAGGTCACGTGGCTTTGACGTCGTGACCCTATCGATCAATCTTGGATTTTAGCGCAGGCCACCAATATCGTCTTTTCTGCGACTCGAGCTCCTTCACGCTTTCGCGTTAAAATCGCTCGTTCATTTCGCGCACATATCCCTTTGCGTGTTTCCAAATTAGATGAAATTATCTTCCCTGAGCTAATGGGGCTTTAATATTTCGCCAATCTTTAGAAAGTATAGAATAATGTGAATCCATGTTTCCGTCTATGGGTCGGGTAGCGATAGCCGGTTTCATAAATTCCACAGTATCTATATGCAACCAGTAGTCTTTTTACCGATTTTAGTCAAACGAACGACAGTGATATATCGAAGCCACTACTTAGTATACCTCACGATTTCGTAACGAAAAAGACTGCTTGCAAAGACATAATCACGAGATATGCGAAACAAGTTACACAAAGTTTTACTTCGGGTGTATGCTGGACATTATGCAAGAATACAGCGTCTATGAGGGCGACAGTCATTCATCGTTAGATGCCACACCGAGATTGCGTTAGTGGGCACGGTTATGATTACGGTTCCGTGCTCTTGCCATGCACAAATTAATTCTATGGATTAGGCACCTCGAGCCGGTTTTATTAAAATCAATGGAAACTGAAGAAACAAAACAAAAGTGAATTGGGCTGTTCTTGGATATTACGAAAACTCCAAGCTTCACAGAAAGGCATCTTTATCTGCAGCTTTAGTTTGTTTCGGATCTTAATACAGCCTGCACTCAGCTGTCCGCCTTATTTGTGAACCGCCAGTCTTGTTTGATTTTATTGTAATATTGAAACCAGTACGATGTCCAAGTATTTGTGTCACTCGCCTGTTTCCTGGAGGTTGGGGAATCTCGTACTTGTTTCCTGTCTTCTTCAACATAAGCCCGGATAAACATACTTATTTTTCTCTGGCACCAAAAACGGACACCTGAAA
Organism: Ixodes scapularis; assembly: GCF_016920785.2. Classification (NCBI taxonomy): domain Eukaryota; kingdom Metazoa; phylum Arthropoda; class Arachnida; order Ixodida; family Ixodidae; genus Ixodes; species Ixodes scapularis. Next base: position 31,961,598 of record NW_024609880.1, on the reverse strand, counting down.
GACAAGGTATGAGTCGAAAAGAAACAAAAAAAAAAATAGTAAGGCTCCAATCCACGCGGCGAAAGTGGTTAGGTAGCGAAGCTGTTGTATTCCGTGTAACGATTGCCCAATGCGCTATAGACCCTTTTTTATGGCGAACGTCACCAGGTGATGCTCCAGTTTTTGACGTCCCATAAAACTTCCAGTTTATAAAAAGAATGAACAAAGGTCACCTTAACACCGCTGCTTGAAATGTAGATAAAACGTTTGACTACCAATTCTCCTGGTGAATGCTAAAGAATGAAGGTGTGCGAGATCCGTTAAGCTGTTTCGGGTATTCTTGCATACCACCTTGCCTCCTCCAAGATATAATATTGTACAGCCGAAGAGTCTCGTTAAATCTAAAACTTTGTTGTCCGTGTAGCGTTTATGCTTTCTAGCACTGGTGACGTAAGCAAGTTCAACAGGCTTGCATAGGCGGTGCGACTGGAAGTCGCTTGGGACTGTTAGAGGCAGGGTTTAAGCCGCACGTCCGGAGACTTCTTGTCTCGTGATCACGTCCAATCCTCGAAGTGAAGAACCCAGGGGTTCAGTGGAGGTGGGAGACTTGGTAACGTAAAGAATGGTTTAATTACATGGTGGGGATACAGTCGTCAAAACAGAGAGAACAACGGAGCAGCCCCACGCTCCGCCTTATATAGGGTCCGTTTTCTCCCTCACTCACCGCCAGGGCAGCCAGTGCGATGCAGCAACCCGCCGTCCAGCGCGATGCAGCAACGTCCGCCGCCCATTGCGACGTAGCCAAAGTTCTCCGCAGTTAGGCCCTGCCTCTCTCCCTTTTCTGAGCGCACCAACCCCCACGCACGCACACACGTCCCGTTGACGTCACGGACGCGTTGAGACTCGTTTCACGCTGGTCCCGACAAGCGGGTGATGGTCCCGGACACGTCTTGACTCGTTTCACGCTGGTCCCGACAAGCGGGCGACGGTCCCGGACACGTCTTGATTCGTTTCACGCTGGTCCCGACAAGCGGCCGACGGTCCCGGACACGTCTTGACTCGTTTCCGCAGCGTTGAAACTCGGAAGAAGGTCGCTGAAGGTTCCATGACACAATTGGGCAGTTCATGCTTGTAAGCAGCAAAAGGGTCTCAACCAAATGATTTGCGAAAGGAAGGTAAATGCACTGTACAAAAACATTTTTTTATATATATATAAAATACTTCGTACGCTGCCGTAGTCGGGGCAGCTTATGCAACCCCAATCGTTACCGAGAAACGCATGCGGGGAGCGCTATGTGCTTAGAATTGTTATCGGGGCTAGTGACGTCACTCCACACTTCGTACTCTGCAGTCGCAGCGGCACCTTAATCATTGTAAGCAGTGATAGAGTGCAGGCGCACTGGTAATTAATCGACATCTTGTAGACCCGGAGATGAGGAACGATAAACAAACGGACGACAGCAATCTTTACTGAGAAACGGGTGCAGGAGCGCTAAGGTGCTTATCATCGTTCGCGCACGCCTCATAATCTATCGCTTGGTTTTGACACTGTTTTGTGGTTTTATTATTGAAACAAGTTTTAAAATAATATAAGTGATAAGGCTTGTGCGAACAGTGATAAGGCACGCGCGGGAGTTTTCCGTCGACGGAAACGAAAAAATCTCACCTGCGAGTCATAAACAGCTTCGCTGTAAAACAGCTCGAATTGCTAGAAAAATAAACGCCAAATACAGGAAAACCCTTATTCTTCCGCGAAAAAAAAAATGATGAGTCACAGGTATGCACGGCGTCTGGTATTCCGCAGAAATGAGCTATATACCCGGGAGGCACTCACTTGATCGAATGACGTTTTAGCGAACGCCCACGTTTCATCGAACGACACTTTAGCGAACAGTCAGACGCCGCGAAGCGGCGTTTTCGGGTGGGCCAAGTGAGTTCATATTTTTGTAATGAGTTGCCGTAGACTGTCGCCGCGAAGCGGCGTAAAGCGCAGCGCGACGGATGGGTTAACGCGCGCCCCCGTTATTCGCTAAAACGACCATTCGCTCAAATGTCGCCGTTCGCTAAAATGTCATTCGCTCTTGTGATATGGACCCCTATATACCCATGCTCAGAATGTGTTTCGGAGCCCGATTAGACAAAGATGGCGGCGCGCTGCGAAGAAAAGGCTGCGTTTGCACGCAGCGGCCATGCCTCCGGTGTGCGGCATCTGCCTGGAGGGACTCCGCTGCCAGGCGCTGGTGGCCCCGGCATGCGGTCACGTGTTCCATCAGCAGTGTCTGCGCATCTGGGGCGAAGACTCGCTCTGCTGTCCTCTCTGCAGGACGACCGTGCATCCGGGAGACCTGCGCCGCATCTTCCTCAGTGAGAAGCCCAGGATCCGAGCCCGAAAGAACAGTGAGTTAGAGATTAGTGATTTGGGTGCGCATGAATACACCAACACACGGCTCTGACGTCAAGCCGGTAAGATGGCGCTGCTATTGGCAGGGCGCGGGCGCCGACGGAGGGCTTGTTTGTAACCAGCGCTTTGGCCCATTTGTTCTTCAATAATGGAAAAGGTCCGACCCTTAACCAGGGAACATGTCTGCCTGACTATCCCATGCTTCTTTTCTTCTAATCTCCGTCTCTAATGACGCACGGGTCTCACCATTTCGCCTTCCATCGTGTACTTACGTCCATCGAACAAATATAGGTAATATATTCTTTTAAGCGATAGCTTAGTATAGTATGCCATGCACGGACCTTCTTTAATCGTGCTGGTGTTGGTCGCATCGCAGCAAGCCATAAGAGAGGGAGTCAGTAACGGAGTGCAGCTATTGGTCTGTCGTCAGGGCAACAGCTGGGCTCCGTTGGTTTGACAGCAAACCAACAGGTACAGATGAAGAGAGAGGGGGGGGGGGGGGGGTGGAGGGAAGGTGGTGCATTATCACGGGCGGCGAAGAAAAGTCGCCGGAGAAAAGCTCGCCGGAAAAAGCTCACTGCAAAGTCGTCTGATGCGGAGAAGAGCTCATTGACCCTTCGGCAGATGTGGAAACAATCTCACCTAGGAATTTGTGAATCGAGCGTTTACTCGGCTGAAAACGTTCGCTCGTCCGAAGTATAGTTTGGACGTTTCATGTGCATGCCGTTATTCTGATCATCACTAAAAAATAATATGCTCTAAGTGTGCCTGATACACACCTGAACAGGACGCCTAAAAAACTACGACAAGAGGAAGAAGGAACAACACGGCGTCAACGCCAACGTGTTGTCTCTTCTCCCTCTTCACTTTGTTCTTAGGCGTTCAGTTCAAATGAAAAATCAACTAGCCCAACTTATTATTTTGTCCATACACATGCTAAACAGTACAAAGAGAACAAGAAAAAAAAACTTCTATAGCGCAGTAATAAAAAGATGGTCGCTGTAGAGTATAATTAGTGTAATAGGCTGCAGCTTCAGTAGTCCCTAGAGCTTTACACTTATGTTGAATTACCTTTCATGTACAGTTATTTCTCGTTAATATGGACGCTTCGGTTCCCCAGAAAAATTGTTCATAGTGTCAGTCGTCTGTAATGACGGATAAGGGTCAGAACGCACATATTAACAAACGTACCAAACAACAAGATATACATGGTTTATTTAGCTAAACAAGGAAGAGAGGTAGGTTTGTATTGACACTTTCGAGCCTACTTTTGTGTCTACAAAGTGCAACACCTTCCTCTAGTTGTAGTGCGCATTCTCTCTGTCTTTCCTGCTCAAGGTAAGCGACAGCTGTTTCCCAGCCGCGACGAGCTGCACGTCAAGTTAAGATTGGTGTCTCATCGTCTCCGTCAGCTACTGTTATCAGCGCAGAGTTTTTCTTCCATTTAATCGTTTCTTTCCTTTTTGTTCAAGTAAAAAGGATTACCTTTTAGCTGAGCAGAAAGTTTTATTCGTTTCCGTTTGACACTCGACATTTTCTCTGACCGCTTCCGCCTCTCGCCTGACATCTACTCTGACTTCCAAGTGACCAGTGAAGCGTCCGGCCTTGCTTTCTACGCCATGACGGGCTTATGACCTGAAAGGCTTTCGTTGTCAACCACATTTAGGACAAAACTTCCCCTATTCCCAATAGTCTATCTAGGACAAATAAACTTTTCGGAACCAGAGCTTCTCTTCCAATCCCCGACCACTGACGAGGTCTACAGGTAAGGGGCCTATACCTGCTTTAGGGTCCGTTCGTCTTTGTTTCCGGTTGTACGTCATACTGGTCATACAAGATCTTAAGCGATAGACTGCAGGTGGTAATGACACATTTCGCTTGTAAACCAGAATCCACCTTTTGGTGCGCCCATCCTTTCGCAAGACCTACAATGAAGATCCGGGTGCACTCTTTGGCCTCTTTGGCTTATTAACATGTCAAAAGCGTTTTTAGACTTTTTTTTTTTAAGTAACCTGCTGGCGTCCATAATAGCGAGACAAAAATGTCTGTATGGTGACCACATTTGCCTCCAAAATAGCTGTATATATCGTCTGAACTGCAGGTTTTTATATTAAAGGGACAGAGCTCGATGGCGAAAGATCGGTCCCTGAAACTTTCCTCCTTATGTGGGTTGTCCATATTATCGGGGTTCATATTAACGAGGCATGACTGTAGTAAAGCTATGCAAAATCTTTACATTTCACCAGTTGTCTAAGGAGCTAATTTTTCGACTCTAAATCTTTCCAACAGGTAAAGGAGGAAAGTTGTATCTCCTCTGTTGTGACTACGTTAAAATTAAATATGGCAGCAATTACACGAATATCGTCGTCACGAAAGCAGATCAAGAGATGCAGTAGACATCTCTGCTTTGAAATGTGTGCCACCTGCACGGGAGGTTCCTGTAGGTACCTCTCATAAAAATTAACTTTAAGTTTAGCTTTCCTCCGGAACCGCCAAAGAATGGGTGAGCTTTTCTCTAGTGAGCTTTTTTCCGGACCCGTCAAATCGCCGATGAGCTTCACACCGGTGAGCTTGTTTCCGGTATTCGCCAACACTAACCCTCTGCACCACCCCCTCTCTCTCTCCCTCTGCACTACAAAGGAACGGGGGTTGTGTATTATGGAAAGCACTGCGCATCAGCTTGATTGTCTAGCAGTCCCTTAATTGTCTAGCAGTCATTTCCTGAATGTCTTAGCCAGATCTTTTATGACTCTTTTATTTTTATAATTATGATAACATATATATACGCAGTTGGGTACCTGAGCCCCTTCCCTATAGTAAAGTGTTTAGTTCAAGCTGGATAGTATAAATAAAAACTATAACGTTATATTCCACCAGCTCACTATATAGACAAAAGTATCGGGAACCGAGCCGTCCCCATAGAGTTCTGTCCCGTTAATATATAAATCTGACCTCCAGACTATGCCTGTGCAGTTTGGGAACTAAATATGGTAGGTGGCAAGGTAAGAGCACAGGACAAGCTCATCCCTCGAAACCCCTCACTTTTTACACTAAAAAAACAAAAAAAAAAACGTTGGAAAGCAGGCGAGTTCATTCCAACCTCCTCCCCAGCGCTCGCTCTGCTAAAGTGGAAAGAGCGGAGGCCTTTGTGGGAGAAAATTGTCCTGAGCTCCTAAAGGTTCACTAGAGACGTTACTAAGATCGCCTGTTCTTGATGATAGCTCATTCTACGGGATCGTAACATCCCAGAAATCGAAAAATGATGCTTGTGCGACGTCTCTTTCCTTACTAAAAATGTGATCGCAATTTGTGCCACGCCCCTTCATGAGTGGAATAATCTGGAGCACAGAATCCAGCAGAGGCGCCGGCGGCGTGACGATGGGTGCGCGTCAGCCAATCGCAAGCCGCCGTTCCAGAGAAAGGCGGCTTGCGACTCGCTGAAGCGCACCTGTCGTCACGCCGCCGGCGGCTCCGTTGGATTCTGTACTCCCTATGTTTTCGCTCAGAGAGGGGCGTTGCACGAAATTCTATCACATATTTAGTAAGGAAAGAGACATCGCAAAAGCATAATTTTAGGATTTCTAGTATGGTTGAAGCCTGTAAGATAATTTATCACTAAGAATACACGATCTAGGAAACCTCTTTAGTGCACCTCTTTTTTAAGCTGTCACCGACATTTAAAAAAAAAATGCATGCATTTTTTCTCATACACGCTTTTAGAGGACACTCCACATATTAAAAAATTGAAAAAGACTAAGATTAGAGAAGCCCTTGGGTTAGTGTACAACCAAAGCTTCACTATAGTCTGTTGTTGGTAGCTCTTCTGGAGAAACAAATTGTGCACCAAACAATGATTTGGTTTTGAAGGATTTCGGGACATCTTTGTCACTAGCTCTTCCTTTGTTGTGTGTTTCATGGTCGCGGATGAAAGATCTGAGACCCATTCATTGAATCACGGGTCATATGTACCCTTTGTGCATAAAGGTAAAGCAGGACACTTATCTCGCCTCTTAGGAGGTAAGCTTATTTAAGGGGTGACACGTAACTGGCCAGAGGTCATGGATTGTAGTGGCTTTTGTAGTCATGGTTCTTGCTTATTATTTGCAACCTTGACCTGGATGCATTGTTATATACGATTTGCGTTATGCGCGTTTTTCTGCTGAACGAAGGTGTCCATATTAACGAGGCATGACTGAATTCAGCTGTCCTGTCCTAAAGGATCAGCATCAAGCTCAAGGCCTTAGTGTCTTTCTACAATGTACGTGATCGCAGCTATGTCGTCTATTTGCACAACCTGTAAGATTGCGTTCTGTAGTTTTGATAATGTTACAACTGTATTGTTCAGGTGCAAGACCCTTGCACCCTTTGTATAGTGGTCATTGCATTCGCTTTATACGCAGAAGGGTCCAGGTTCGATCCCTGAGACGTGCATCGTGTCTTTCTTGTTTCCTATAATTTCAACGAAAATCTACCTTTTTGTTAACGTCTTGATAATGTTTTTCAAGTGCGAAATCTTGACGCCTTTTGTGTTGGATCCGGACATTTCGTCGAACGCCGTTTCATCGAACGCCGTTTCCCCGAAGCCGTTTCATCGAACGCCCTTTCATCGAACGTCGTTAGAGCCTGTAATTTATTTTAATTTTTATACACAACGTCATCGATCCCCTCTCCATGTCACATGAAGCAATAAAAATGAGACAAAAAACAGAAAGCTCGATGTGCTTTTTGGGAAGCGGGTAGTGTTTTATTGTCTGACAGCGTGTTCGTGTAACCTTGGGTTATGCGAGGATCCGGAAGGGTTCAGTCTTCTTGGGTGACAAGGTACGCCCAGGGCTTTACTATTGTCTGGTGCAGGTTGGCCTTCCTAATGGTGAATTCCGCTCGCAGATCTCGAGCGCTCCAAAAGCGCTCCATTTGGAGCGCGCATATTCCGCTCGCAGATCTGGCTCAAGTTGGTCATCTTCCGCTCGTAGACCTCTGGCAGCGCCCGCTCCACTGAGCGCCCCAAACTCCGCCGAACTTGCTCTGCGGGTTTTCACGGATCTCTCCGGAAGCTGACAGAGCGGCCCACGTGATTTCCGTCTAAATCGGCGGTGCGCATGCGCGGCGAGGTTAGAGAGATCGGCGGGCAGGTCGGGTCGTGGAGTTGGATCTGTTCGGGTGCGTCGGTTGTTTACTCTGGATTGTGACGGCTCGAACGCTTCTACCTCGCGTAGATCAGGGATAAAAAGCCGGGGATGTGGAGCGTGGCAAATCGTAAGCGCTGACGTCTGTGATTGTGAGAGGAAGAACGAGAAAAAGAACGACAGAAAAGCCGGAGGCAGACGCAAGGTTAGGCCTATTCATTCTGCAGCCAGTGATTGTTTACCTTTTTACAGTGCATTCCGTCGGCGTTTTCCCGTGAAATAAAGCAAGAAGTGGTTAGGCAACGACCGCGCAAGTGATGGTTTGTTACCTGTGTTTATTAAAGTCGTACTACAAATCTGAACTCCACCGCTGGCCATCGCTCCATGTCCGTGCCCCGCCGCTTCGAGGCGGCCGAAAGGTATACGTGACGGTGCCGAACGCGGACGTCTTTGTTATTTGTGACATGGGCGCCGCGGCCTGTGTCGCGTGTTACTTCTGCGGCTAAGCAGTGACAGTCGTCACTGGTCGTCGGAAAGATCAGCCGGCTAAGGCGTTGGTGGGCTTGTCAAGTTCGCTCCAAAAATGCAAGTTTATCTTCCCCTCGTCGATTCGGAGCGGGTCCCACGGAGCGGAATTTTGCCTCCCTCGCGGATTTTGAAAAGCGCTCCAGATCTACGAGTGGAATTCACCATAAGAAAGCGTCCAGGGGCCCGTTTGCTCGAAGCGCTAACCGCGGCTAAAGTTAGCCACAGTACCTAGGAGGCGGATTTTGAGATCACGTGACTGGCTCGGTAGGGATGCGGGGAAACATGGCGGTGTCCCAGTGAGTGAGCGCCGCTCGCTTTGGAACTAATATGCCGCTGTAGCTGCAATATCGGGCGCGTTAGTCAGCAATGAACGGTACAGGAGGCTTTCGCTTTGCCATACCTCACTTAAGCCGCAAGCATGGGCGATGACATCGCCGCATTTTTTAGGTAGTCTTTTGACGCTGGGCATTCCTAAGCCTAAATGAACGCGATAATTGTCGGCATGGCAACGTCTTTGGAAAGGCTTTAACGAACGCGCGTGCAAGGCAAAATTTGTTTTATACTCTTTGCTTTAGAGCGGTTACTATACTCTATTTCACCTTATGATGTATCGCAGGAAAGCCTACAAGCGCGAGCTCCTTGCTCTGGGGCAGATATATCGGCGGCACAAGCTCTCGTGCATTAAGGGCAGCTGCCAACGCTATGAGCTCGCGCTTCTAGCCTTCGCTGCGGTACAACATAAGGTGAAACGGAGTATACTGCAGACGCCAGCACGTGCGACGCGTGCTGGCGTCTAAATTGGATAATTTAGAAAAAAGGTCTGTTGGGACGCCATCTGCTTTTGTGTGCTATCAACAATCCGCTTTCCAAAGACGTTGCTATGCCGACAATAATCGCGTCAATTTAGGCCTAGGAGTGCCCACAATCGAAACACTGTCCAAAAATTGCGGCGATGTCATTGCCCATGCTTTGCGGTTTAAGCGAGGTAAGGCAAAGCGAAAGCCTCCTGCACCATTCGTTGCTGACTAACGCGCCCGATATTACAACCACAACGACATATTAGTTCCAAAGCGAGCGGCGCTCACTCACTGGGGCACCGCCATGTTTCCCCGCATCCCTACCGAGCCAGTCACGTGATCTCGAAATCCCTCTCCTAGGTACTGCGGCTAACTTTAGCCGCGGTTAGTGCTTCGAGCAAACGGGCCCTGAAGATCATTCATTGGCAAAAGGGTCGGTGATAAAGATGACAAAGAATGGGAGGTGGTTCCAGTCCGGGTGTGGCACGAAACAATGTTGGCAGACCCTTTCTAAAGCTTTTTTTCCTATAAAATTAAAAAAAAAAATAAAGCAGAAACGTTTAATTTGACCACAAAGTTGATAATCAGAGTATCGTTATATTTTATTTCGCGTGCTCTCCTGGCAGAGTATCGTCATATTATAAGCGTGCTGTTCTGACAGTTAAATGCTTTTCGTGAATAAGCCTTGAACTAAGCGTAAGGGTGCAAACGAGCTGGTTTGAATACCACCTTACTGAAACCCCGATACAGCAGGTAAAAAATCACACAGACACTTAAAAGTGTTTTAAGTGTCAGTCCCTTACCTGCAGTGTCATGGTTTCAGTCATGTACATGAGTAAAGCTTTTCAGTAAGCCGCATACCCATTCATTTTTATATCGTTTTATACCAAATGTTTTTCTCTAGTAATTTGACGAAACCTTCAAAACAATTTAACAAGTGACTACCTTAGTCTTGAAAAATGCAAGGTAAAACATCTATAAAGCACTGTTATGCCCCAAAACTCGGAACGGAGAAATTCGATGAAACGGCCCGTAGCGATTCGATGAAACGAAGTTCGATAAAATGGCGTTCAATGAAACAAACGACACAACACTAAAAAGTCTAAAAAGTCTAAAAAATATAGATTTTTAGTGTTGTGTCGTTTACACGCAGTCTCAGGTTTTTTTCAACCATGTGCAATGTACACCAGCTCGTTTGCGCCCTTACTTTTTATTTTTTTGTTCCTTAATCCTTCAATGAAATGTCCATTCATTCGATGAAACGGCGTTCGATGAAATGTCCGCTACCCCTTTTGTGTAGGTAACCATCTACCTCCCAATAACGCTATGTAACGTTCACTACAAAAGTTTAACTAAAATACTTACACGACACCTTCAGTCCATTACCGGTGAAATGGTCTGGCCCCATCATGGTTGTGCTGCATCCAGGGAACAAACGCGAAATGATATCTCGAATGCGCTTGGCTCGTTGCCAATGCAGCCCGGACTACGATTCAACCCAGCGAGCTCGCGCACCAGAGCCGACGACCGAACACATCACTCCCGCGGAACACACACACACACACACACAAAAAAAAGACAACATAGCACACTGGTTTTTGAAACGATTGTTGTAGTACTATACTTTATGTTCCCTCTCCGCAAAAACATTTTAGAGCGCAGCTAGGCGCCTGTTTCCCGGCTGAGCGGCGTCGCCATCGGCGTAACCGCGCGCGTTGCATTATAAAAAAATTTCCTGCAAAATTTATCGAAACATTTTTCCGTTAACATTAGCGGTTGAATTTTTCCGCCAAATATAACGGAAAACCTTTTCCGCTTAATATAATGGGGAAATATTTGCGCTAAACTTAGCGGGTGAATTTTCCCGCTAAACTTAGCAGGGAACGTTTTCCGCTATATCTAGCGGGTAAATCTTACCTTTAAATTTAGTGGGAAAATTTCCCGCTATATGTAACGTAAAAATATTCCCGCTAAACTTAGCGGGGAAACTTAACCCGCTAAATTTAGCGAGAAAATTTTCCCGGCAAGTTCAGCGGGGTTTAGTTTTCACGCTAAATTTCGCGGGGAAATTGACGTTACGTGATGTCAACACCAATTCAGTTTCCCCGGTAAATATTGCGAGAACATTTCTCCGCTAAATTTAGCGGAGAAATTTAGCAAAAATTTTCCCGCTACATCTAGCGGGAAATTTAGTGAAAATGTTTCGCTAAATGGGAAGGCAGCAAGCGAGGAGGGAAGGGTGCGGAGGGGGAGGAGGGGCATACCCTCACCTCCATAGGCTCCCCTTTCCCTCCTGAAGAGCTGCGCTCTAATTCGGCATTACAGAGAATTGTAACGGTCTTGAATTTTTTCGACTACACTTCTTTGATTTTATCATCTTCGAAAGCATACACCATTCGTAATAACAGCGTTTGCAATCCCAACTCAATATCGCGTTGTCATAGGTTACTTGTCCTGGCTACCGAAAGAATAGTTCACCCATCGCAGGAGATGACCTCGGTGTGTTCGATTTTTGATTGTGTTTTAATAGGGAAATTGGCCACCCATCGTTAAGGTTTATGAATTTTTAGGATGCTTAGAGCCTGCAGAGTGAGTTAGCACCGTATTTAGATGATATCAGAGATCTCCTCAGGACATGTTTAAGGTACTGGCGCGCGCGGTTGTTGTAGTTATTTTTTGTTGCGACAAAAATGTTAGGGCGGTGGAGCTAACTAAGGTCTTCTGCAATGGGAAGTAGACTGCTTGGTGTGTGAAAAGTCAGGGAACATATAGCATGCGTTTATTTTTGCTGGGATGCCATATTTTTTTGACGTCCTGCAGCCCACTTTAAAGAGGATCATTTTTTAGTGCATGTACGATCCGGTTCTTGGGAAAGGTGGTTTCAGATGATGATGTTTCATATCATGTGTTCATGCTGCTAGGGTTATTTAGCATGTGGAAAAAACAAAGGTTTCTCCGTCATGGAGATATTTATGTGAAGGAAGTACACGCGAATTTTCGTAATATTGCGCGACAAGTGCAAAGTGCTGTATAATGGATCTGCGAGAAGGTAGCTTCATACCAAGACGAGTTTTTCTGGCGTTCAGCCATGCGCTGGAGGATGTTTTTCTGCGCGAGGTGCAAGCGACGCGCACATAACAATCAGCGCTTCAGGCCGGTTGCTTATGTTGCTGTCTACAACATCTCCCCTGAGAGAGAAGACATAAAACTCTCTAAGGTGCCTTGACGCAGCGCCTACTTCTCGTATGCGAATGTGAATTATCACTGGACACAAAAGCGATCCGTTTCAATCCCCATCAGGCCTAACTTTTGCGCAATGAACAGTTTCAAAAAGAGGAACTAAACGGGTCCGGTTTCGCCGCACATCGTCCGTGCCAGTGACCATAAGGCAGGACCTATGCTCCCCTTCTGAGCTCCGTACAGTTCCCTTTCGTGAAGGCAGAAGATCCTCCTCACCATGGGGGAGGAAGAAACAGGCAACGGTGGACAGGGTAGAGGGGGGAGAGGAGGAGGCGAGGAGAAAGTGGGAAGTGCGAACTGGTCGTAGGCCTTTAAAAGTTCTGACATGGCACGTGTGCCTTTCTGCCGATTGAAGTCTTTCTCCTGCAGTTTATGGTACTATTTTTCAAACTTTTGTACATTATGCCAGTCGGGTACTTGGGGAACGAGCTTTCCTGGAACAATAGGAAGTTTGGATGGTAAGCGACGGTTCATAAACAGCTCAGCGGGGTTGGATCTGTTTTTCAATCGAGTTTACGTTTACGAGAGAAGGGTCAAGAACGGGTCTTGTGTTTCCTTCGCCGTCATCTTGATGACTTTCATGGCAACTTCCACAAGTTCATTACTTAGAAGATAATTTGTGCTTGAAGTTGTATGTTGGAAGCCGTATTCTCGAGAAAATGTGGAGAAGTCAGGCGATGACTCCTGTTCACTCATTGTCCGATACCATAACCTCTGGAATGCCGTGGCGTGCAAACATGGACTTGCAGTGGTTGAAAACCGTAGGCGGCGTCAGTTTTTCAAGACGCGCCACTTCGGGGTATCTGGATACATAATCTGTCACAATCAACCCCAGTGGCTGTTGAAGTAGAAAACATTCATTGTAACGCGCTGCCATGGTCCATCGAAGAACCCCGCGCCTTGGAGTGGCATTTGTGCGGTTGCAGGTGGCCTCGATGCGTTTGAGATATCGCTCAATCGTAGCTTCCACATCTCCCCCTGATCTGGGCTACCAAACAAAATATATCGTTTTTGCTTGTGTCTTTGCCCTGCTGAATGGTAATCTGTTGAAGGGAAACCTTCCAAATGGTGAGATGAAGGTGGTGAGCTTTCTGCTGTCTCGGTCTGCGGGAGTTTCCAAAATCCGGAACTGGCATCAATCTTTGAGAATACCTCAGCACTGTGGAGCAATCCGAGTGTATGCTCAACGGTAGAAATAAGACGCCATTCCTGCAAGACGTGATGGTTAAGTGCCGTGAAGTCCACAAAGATTCTCACCGCTCCTGTTCGTTTCAGGACTACCATCATCGACGCACACCATTTCGTTGGCTCGTCGACAGGTGATATTACCCCGATTGTTTCAATTCTCTGCAGCTCCACCCTTGTTTTCTTGTTCAAATAAATAAGGATGCGGCGTAGAGAGCTTTGAAAAAGGGGTTCAGCTCCCTCACGCAAGCGAATGCAGCGTTCCTTCGGCAGTTGGCCAAGGCCTTGGAAGAACGAAGGAAAATCGTCTTTCGGGATCACCTTCCGTGCGACGACATTAACAGGGGTCAGAATCTTCAAGTCCTTGATGGCGGGTTTGCCGAGCAAGGAAGTGTGAAAGTCGTCTAGCACGTAGACGTTTTATATTGTTTATCTGTCTCGGTGGACGAGTTCAACCTTTTCTACTCCTCTCGTTGCGAGGAGCTTGGTGCTAGGCCCGTAAAAGTGACGAGGTGCTTCAGAAAATAAAGAGTAATGCTTAAGCCTCTTGAAATATGCTTTTGATATGACTGTTTCGTCGGCGCCCATGTCGAGTTTTAACTTCGCGTGCTGACCTTGAACAAGGAATGTAGTCTCCCAGGCTGGGGTTTCGAATGGCGGGACAGCCCCCCAAAAGTCCCGTTCGCCGCTGGTTTCAAATGCTTCAACGAAGTTGACACATCAAGACCTGCAAACCGACGAATAACGGCCTTTCTTGTGGCGTGTCCTGCAGACTTCAGACCTCGCTGTGTAGATTCAGCGAGCATTTCGCTCTTTTCCGCACCAGCGACAAGGTTTCTGAACGTCGCTTTTGGCTGTACCTGAAAATGGCTTCGCTTCTGCGTGCAGTCCATCATAGTTTGACTACTCTGACTACACAGGACGCTTCTCAAAACGCTATTTTTCCCTTTGTTGACCTTCTGAGGCAACTTTGTTGACTGTCAAATTGTCAGAGTTGAGTTCAGCTTGCTGCTGCCGTAAGCTTTCAACTTGTCTGACGATCTCAAGCGCTTTCTGAAGAGTGAGGTCAGCGTTAAGTTGCATTTTGGAGGAAAGTTTAAGATCATTGATCCCGATTATTAGCCGGTCCCTCATCAACTACTCCTCTCGGAGACTACCACACTCACAGGGCTTCGTAAATGTCTGGAGCGCAGTGACACAGTCTTCCGCGGATTCGCCATCCAGCTAAACTCTTGTGTTGAAACGGGCCCGTTCGAAGATGACGTCTCGCTGCGGTATGAAATACTTGTTGAAGTTCACCATGCTGACTTCGAACTTTCTAGCTTCTTGCACCGAAATATGGAGCGTGCCAAAGATTTCCTCGGCCTGGTTTCTCTTGAACAGGAGAGCATCGATCTCTTATGGCTCAGGTCTGCTGCAGAGTCCGGAAGCGGTGTGCAAACGCTCGAAGCGTTTTTTTTTTGTTTTTTTTTTATTTCCTTTTCGGCCACTCGTTTGGCGACGAAAAGCATGCAGATGGCTTCTGGCGGTTGTATGCACTGTTGTATGCACTGTTGTCGAGCACCAATACCTTCGAAAGCGAAGTCGCTTACCGACGTCTGGCCCCTCGTTAGGTGTGGCAGTGTTTCGTGAAGAGCTCTCGGGGTCGGCGCATCGTAGACGGCATCCCACTTCTGACACCATGTTGCATAATGGAACTACGAGACGGTAGCTTGGGACGAAGACGAGTTTTCCTGCCGTTCAGCCATGGGCCGGAAAATGTTCTTCTACTCTAGGTGCGAGCCACCTGCACATGCCAACCAGCACACCGGCCTGGTTGCTGATGTTGCTATCTACAACACATGATGGGTACCGAGCCGCTGAGCATGCACCCAAAGGGTCAAGTGTTTTTAAAGTTCTCCTGGAATTGCGATGTTTCTACTATTATCACCAAAGGACATGGTGCTTTATTTTATCATATGTCAGAAGGCCAAGTAGTAAAAAAGCACCTGTTGTGTAGCGATCATCATATCCGAATCAATGCAAATTGTTGGGCTAGTTGGTACTGGCAATTTGACTTCATAATGGCGCTTAAGGGAGACGAAAAGGTTGTATTTTGTGTCACTACAGCGATGCCCGTAATTTATTTTATTTTGAGTTTTCGGCCGGAGTTGCCCTTTAAGACTTGATGGAAACTGAAGATCGCTGCTGTTATTGGATTATGGTAAAAGAGACAGAATGCACTTGTGAGGGATCGAATCTGGAACGTTCCGCATCTAAAGCGGATATGATGTCATGATGGCGCTTAAGATGAGGACAAAAGGAGGACAGACAACTCGGATTTTTAAAACAAATCTAAAAAAAAAAAAAAAAAAAAAAAAAAAAAAAAAAAAAAAAAAAAGAGCTGTATGTGAAGGTAGGGAACTACGATACAAAGTGATGTATTGTTTGATAAATTGTAGCACTGTATGGCAAACACAAAAAAAATTACCCTGACATGCACCTGCCAGGGATCGAACCTGGGACCTTCCGCGTGTAAAGCGGATGTGATGACCACTACACAACAGGCGCACGAATTCTGCGCTTAAATAACACAGTTAAACGGCAACTCTGGTCCATACTTTTGATCTGGGGATTATGACTGTTTTTAGTGCAGTCAGCGTCCCTGAATTCCAAGGTGTAATTTTTTTTTCGTTATTGTGCGTAGTTTTAAAAATATCGACGCCTCAAAAATTTACTTTGAGGCGTCGATATCTTTAAGACTACGCACAATAACGAAAAAAAAATTACACCTTGCAATTCAGGGACGCTGACTGCACTAAAAACAGTCATGATCCCCAAATCAAAGGTATGGACCAGAGTTGCCGTTTAACTGTGTTATTTAAGCGCAGAATTCGTGCACCTGTTGTGTAGTGGTCATCACATCCGCTTTACACGCGGAAGGTCCCAGGTTCGATCCCTGGCAGGTGCATGTCAGAGTAATTTTTTTTCTCCGTGTTTGCCAGTGCTACAATTTATCAAACAATACCTCACTTTCTATCGTAGTTCCCTACCTTTACATACAGGTTTTTTTTTTTTCAGATTTTTTTTTTTTAAATGCCGTGAATTCTTTATTTATGCTGTCTGCACAGGTATAGTTATACCTGTGCAGACAGCACAGGTATAAAAAAGAAGATCATTTTCACGATTAGTCAGCTAATTAAATTACACATGGAATTAACTATTTAATTACTGGAAAAAAAATATGGTTCTAATCAAAAAGTTGCTGAGCGTCATCGAAAACCACTAAATCAGTCGTTTTTAGAGACTCGAAGAACGTGGGCAGCATGTTGGAGCGCTTGTTACCACTCGCGTACCAGGAGCAAGACTACCAACGCGATAACGCCACTCGCGCGATTTTTCTTTTTACGTCTTTTATCCGCGTTTCCTCAACGCCAGCCTTGTGGATGCTGCAAGAGTGGGAATTTTAGCACACAACTGCGCTTCTCACGCGCTCAAAATCTTTCTAACAGATTTTTATGGAATGGTTTTCGATGACGTTGAGCAAGTTTCTAATTGCAGCAAATGTTTATTTTCACTAATTAGCAAAGTATTTAACAAGCTTTAGAAAAGGATTTGGCTTATCGTGACAATTAGCTCCCCTATAATATGCCTTTCTTACCATATAACTCACCTGCACACACCGCAATGTGTAGCTGTCACGGCTTATATTTTTTTATATAAAAAATCACTAAAGCCTAAATAAACGTACTTGTTTCGTAATCTAAACACTGAAATACGGAGGAAATAAAATAACGGACAAGACGACACAAAATCTCAAACGCAGCTGGGTTTATTCGCAAATGATCAGCAATATATAACCGTCCGCACGGACAGGAAAAGTAGAATACAAAAGACATGCCGCCTCAAAGATTTGACGGACCTCAGCCAGACAGACTGACCTTTAACCTAAACGCCGCACCAACAGCCGACACCCGCCGCCAAGTGACAAAACATGATAATCCCCGTCAAGGCTATGTGAACTGAGAAAATGACAGCAATCTCCCTATTCATCCCCCACGAACCACCCATCCCTCGACACCACCAACATAAAACGAAAACTCACAACAACAAAAACAAACAAAAAACCTCCGCGACCCGTTATTAAGATTCTTTTCATCATCAGAACTAGCCCAACATATTGCTGAATGTAATGCGTGCTCGCCATCAAGAGATGAAACTTCACGCTTGTTTTAAATAGTGACTCGTTTACAAGAGTTTGAAAAGAAACTTTAAAGGCGCCATGAAACAATTTTTCTACTTTTTGAAAAGAAGCCTTAAAAGGGCCATGAAACAATTTTTCTAATTTCGCTAAATACTACTTAGAATCACCCCCTAACATTAATAAACGAAAAAACTTGCATTAGTTTTTTTTTTTTTTTTTTTAAGCAATGGCAGTCGGAAGATAAATTCGAAAAATATGAGCATCGTTCATCCCCTCAACTCGGAGCCAGAACAAGTGGCCACGTGGCCTGGTGCCTATCCTATGCCACCAACGTTAATAATAACCACAATCTGGAATTGGCAAAGTAGGCAACACGAGGTGAGCACCAGGCATTGTTAGACTATTTTCATCCCCTCAGTGGATGGATACGATCCACAAGCCAAGCGTCTGCCGAGACATTGACTGTTATAAGCCGAAGACGAGTGCTCACGCAGTTCTCGTGTCCAATCTATGAGCCGCGCTCAACTTTCGTCAGGCGGGTGATTTTGATCCTACAATTACGTCATCAAGCATCGCGAAGGCAAGACTGAAAAAAACAGTCCCCTTTATCCTCGCATTTTCACAGCAATCAAGAAGCTTCAGAATCAGCGCCAATCAGCGAGAGTATACTTTAACACACTAGGACCAGTACGCCTCTTGGAAGTGATAAATATTCCAACACGATATCGTTTCATGACCCCTTCAAGTATAAGGACCGGACCACGGAAACTGTGTAATCCACCATAATGTAATCCCTGATACAAGGAGAAATAAAATATCGTACAAGACGACGAAAAATCTCAATTGCAGCTGAGTTTATTCGAAAGTGTAGAAAGATTTTTAGCCGTCCACGCAAAGAGAAACGCCGCCGCAAAGATGGCGGAATCGAACCAGACTGACTGAGCTCCCCCGGACATCACACAAGCAGCAGACACCCGCCGACAAGTTACCCGACAAGATAAGCCCCATAAAGACTATGTGAACCAAGCAAAAAGACCGTTCTGCCCCCCCCCCCCCCCCCTCTTCCCACCCCCTCGGCCGGCCATCCACCACCCCTTGACAACAAGTGCTCTCAACAGAAGGAACTTTCTCACGCGTTTGTTCAAAAGTGTAGATGGCTGGCACACAAGTTCTGCGGTCCTCTAAACTCAAGGTTTTCTTTGAGGTGCTGTTCAAAGAATAGCTTGCACAATATTAAAGTTCCTTGCACAATATTAAAGTTCCTTCCTGTAACGGCGAGCACGTAATGCATTTTACCGCTTCACAATTGTATACGTATGTACAAATTTACAACTTCCCCATGACCATAGAATCGGCCGTGAACCTTAACTCCGGTGCTACATAGATATTATAATCTCTAACCTTACGTGTATAGTATTAATTTGGGGCGCAGATCAGTATGCTGTCAAACCATCTGCGAACAATCAAGCCTCGTACCCCAAAAGATTTCACAAAAGATGTCACTTGTTTGTCTAATATATTCGGGTAACACCAGACGAAAACGGAGTCACCGCGAAGCCGATAAAATACTATCCGGAAACCTTTACCACGGCTGTTTTTAAATAACTGTTCGACAGTTGTAACAGCACGTCGACGGGAATCGCCACTTGAGCTTCAAAACAAAATAAATTCAGCGCAAGTCTCTCTCCCTGCTCAACAACAGGTTACTTTCCAAGGAGTAATATAAAACATATATATATATATATATATATAAACCGGACACCTCAGTTGACGCCGGAAATTTCTCCACAAAATCACCTTCACAACGTGATCATGGTTACGGTAAGTTTATCTAACTCACCTTCATTCCAAACAGTTTTCACTAACCACAAATCATGCGCAATCCCCGTACGCCTGGTTGCAGGTGTTGCTTTCAGTGGGTATATATCTTTTTTCAGTGAAATTAAAACGAAAACTTGACACTGACCGTCTCGTTCCAGCGGATCTCTGTCAAGCGAGCCCCGATTTGCCCTACGTCGGAGAGGAGGACACAGCAACCCACGACGGAGCCGCACCGACAGCGTACCAGCCCGGTACGTCCTCGTCGGTGTCCAGCGACTCGTTTCCGGACCCAGAGCCTGCAACACTCATGGACCGTGTGATGGTGCTTATGTCCGAGGTGAACTCGCTGGGGCGAGACGCCGCTTACAAGCTCAAGCTGAAGGTATTCGGACTCGAAGAGGAACTCCGGCGCGGAGTCGGGGACGCCGTCAGGCTCGGGAGCTGCCTCTGAACAAGAGTAGCGATTCTTCTCGTAGGACGAGACGATTGAGAAAGAGCTAAATAAAGTTGTCAAAATTGTAAACAATGACGTCCGAGTTCTCGGGTGATCTGGTCAACATGATTCCCTGTCAATGGAGCTGTTTCGTACGAAGTTAACTTAGATATATACTGCATTTGTAGTCTATGGCTAGTAGCGCTCCCTGCAAAATGCCCACTTAGTTGCTAGGCTCGGGAGTTGTCTTTAAACAAGTGTAGCAACTCTCCTTGTATGACAAAACAACAATTACATGCAACTAACTAAGTTGTCAAAATTGCAAACAATGTTGTCCGAATCATCTGGTAGTCTTGTCAACTTGGCAACATTATCCCCGCTGACGTACCTTTTTATTTATTCATTCCTTTATTTTATTTATTTATATATATATATTTTTAATTGTGGGTGGCCCACAAACAGCTTGATGCCTCCTTAGTGGTGCACTTATCAATGTTAAACAGTAGTATAATTGTTCGGACACGATAAAAAAAATGGAAACTTAGAACAAAACACTGGTAGCAACATACTTTCTAAATTTACTCTCCTGATAAGAAAAAGATATCTGGGTTAACCTTCTCATACATCTGTTCTAAATGACTATACGTCAATTCAAGGCGTGTCATGGGCGCTGCAAGAGGTAAACAAAAAGCATAAAACAAAGAATACGGTCTACCAGACCTACGAGGAACGTGCAAGAAAACCTGACTTGTAGTCTGTTGCAACTCAAGAACAGCAGAAGACAGAGTCTTTCCCTCTTTCCCCATTGGAAAAGCAAATTCTGAAGGAGAGGAGAGAGGAGTTCAGCATTTGCTGTGCTAATGTGGAAAAAGGGAAGGCTCCTGCTCTTCTTGAGTTGCAACGTACTTTAGTAGCGCTGCTGAATCACGTGTATCATTTACGATATTATACAGAAACATCAATCGACGGATCGTTCTCGTGTTGTGCAACGTGTCCAATTTCCCGAGGTCACAAATCCTTTCGTTACTGTAGAATTAATTCAGGTGAAAATTCCGATCAAACAATGCACGAAAGACTTTACGTTGAACACGCTCAATTAAACTTGAATTGGTCACTCCAGTACAGTTCCAGACAGTTGAGGCACATTCGACACGAACACGCTCCCAGTAAAAAAAGTTACTTTTATGAGAAACTTCTTGTGTCCAATAAACACATGTGAATCATACAAGATATATAAGAACATGTAAAAACCACATAAGAATTATATAAAACTATATAGGATATATAAGAACATAAAATAACTATTTAAGAAACTTATTAGAAACTTCTCAAAAGTTTCTTATATGGTTCTTACATGTTCGATTATATCTTGTATGATACATATGTGTTTATTGGACACAAAAATTTCTCATAAAATTTAGATTTTTCAATAGGGGCACCATTGAAGAAAACAAACGTAAAAAACCAAGTGGTTCAATGAGAACTGTGTGCGATTCGCGTTATAGCTCTCAGAGCTCTGAAGGAAGCACTCGTAATTGTAGTTGCCTAATGATTGAAATTCATCGCAGCATCCACAAAAACACCCGGATCACGGACGACGTAAACTCGAATAATATCGGTGGAATATAATGGATATGGAAAATTTCGAATTTCCCGCTTTCTAGAAAAAGGCAGAATTTTCGTGTATGACTCATTTAATAATAGGCCATTTAAAAAGCACCACGCCGAAATAGAATCTATTTCATGCTGATATAGATTCTATGTAAACTGTGTTAGAGTCAATAATATAGCAGTTTTGTACTAAATTAACTTAAACGTGTCGTGCTGATGCATGGCTATTGAAGCTCTTTGATAAAATTCACGCTTAGTTGCTGGGCTCGGGAACTGCTTCTTAACAAGAGCAGCGACTCTCCGCGACTCTCCTTGTAAGGAAAGGACAATGATGTAAAGTTTATTTAAGTTGTCCGAATAGTAATTAGTGTCGTCTGAATCCTCCGGTGATCTTGTAAACTTGATTCCTTGGTGATATAGCTGTTTTGTACTTAATTAACCTAGATTCGTCGGATTGATGCGTGGCTAGTAAAACTCCTTGATAAAATTCACGCTTAGTTGCTAGTCTCGGGAGATGTTGCTGAACAAGTGAAGCGACTCTCCTTGTAAGAAAAGTACAATTATATAAAGCTTTGTGAAGTCTAAACCGTAATCAGTGCCGTCTGAATCCTTTGGTTATCTTATCAACTTAATTCCTCCTGATGTAGCTGTTTTGAACTAAATTAACTTAGAAATGGCGCACTCATGCTTTGCTAGTAAAGCTCTTTTACAGAATTCGCTCTTAGTTGCTAGGCCCGGAAGCTGTCTCTGAACAAGAGCAGTGACTCTCCTAGTAAGTACAAGACAATGACATAAAGTTAGTGAAACTGTCCGAACCGTGATCAGTGTCATATGAATCCTCCGGTGATCTTTTCAAGTTGATTCCTCGATGATGTAGCTGTTTTGTACTAAATTAACCTAGATATGTCGCATTGATGCGTAGATAGTAAAGTTCTGATAAAGTTCACGCTTAACGGCTAGGCTCGGGAGCTGTCATTTATTAAGAGCGGCGACTCTCCTTGTGAGGAAAAGACAATGATATACAGCTTAGTGAAGTTGCCTGAGACGTTATCGATGTCGTCTGAATCCTCCGGTAATCTTGTCAGCTTGATTCCTTGCTGTTATAGCTTCTTTGTATAATTAATCTAAGATACCTCAGAGGTGCGTGGCTAGTAAAGCTCCTTGACAAACTTTACGCTTAGTTGCTGTGCTCGAGAGTTGCCTCTGAACAGCAGCGGCGACACTCCTCATAAAAAAAAAAAAGAAAGAAATACGGTGACATAAATTTAAGGGCAGTTGTCAGAATTCTAATCAGTGTCGTCTGAATCCTCCTCTGATCTTGGCAACTTTATTACTCGCTAATGTAGAGTTTTTGTGCGAAATTAACCTAGAAATGACCCATTGGTGTGCGCCAATTAAAGCTCCTCGATTACATTTGCGCGTAGTTGCTAGGCTCGGGAGCTGCCTCTGAGTAAGAGCAGCGACTTTTTTTTTAAAGAAATAGACATTGACAAAAAACTAAGTGAAGTTGTCAGAACTGTAATCAATGTAGGTTGAATCTTCCAGAGCTATTGACAGCTTGATTCCCCTCTGGTGTATTTGTTTCATACTAAATTGACCTAAGGGTGCCGCCGTGTTGTGTGGCTTGTAAAACTTCCCGTTAAAATTCACGCTTAATGGCTAGTAGAGCCTCCTGATACACACACGCTTCTGAACGCTGATTGCCTATTGGTTATTGCAGTATACATGCATATCGCTTCCCATGCTTGTGAAAACTACGTGCCCTTTAGCGTGAGCGCTTAGCTCTGGCCACTAGTGCTTTGAATGTGTGTTATCGCTTGAAGTTACACCATTAAAACTTTCTCGCGTACATTTCCTTTATGAATAAAATTGTTACGTTTTTTCATCACATATTTTTTTCGTGACCGCATATTGTTGAATGGTGTCGCAATTATGTTTTTGTGTGCAGGCGTTCGTAAATTGAACAGTAATTTTTGACGAAGACTTTCTTAATTTAACTCACGCTGAAATCTTCAAACACAAAAGTTACCACCACGAACAAACTACAACAACTTTCTCTGTGCATTTCTAAAGTTTCGACGATGTAACTCAGCGAAGGCAACCCTGATAAGTTTGTGAAATAAATGAACCATTTCCTACTAAGTTTCCGCGCATGCGTGCACTCTCTCCATTTACCCTTGCTTTCTGCTGTCGCTATTTTTTTAGTACACTGTCCAACATTGTCAGCGTAGTAAAAACCGATACAAAGACATGATTCCTATGTGTTCTGACGGGGCGGAGGAACCGTTTGGCTGTCCTTCAGTTACATTTACCCTAACCCCTTCCCCTTCCCCCAGGACGGGGCTCGTTACCGGCAAAAGGTTTATTGCCGCTAACGCATATGTCCAGTTACGTTACGCGAGCAATCCTTCAAACATTGCATTGCGCAGGTGCATACTCCTGTGCACTCTATACTTTTATATGAATTGCACGCAACTCGTTAGACAAACTAAACTAGCTTTTTTTTTCTGCCATTGACAGATCATTTGTGCCTTTGACAGATGGTCCTCTGTGTGTGCGTGTAGTGTCAGTGCTCCAACACGCCAGCCAAACAAGCCCCTATCTTGCTTTCGAAATGTCCGTTCTGCCATAGCCCCAAAGGACGCTGCCAGCGCTCAAAAGCGCCCCTCGACGGCACTCAATTTGCATCGGATACAAGCCGGCAACTCCCCCGGTCGAGTCAATACCCTCTTCGGATCCAGGGAGGCCATGTTGCCCTTCTTTGTTCCGGCCTTTCTGGTTTGTTCTTGCCTCCGGATGCTAGCTCCGCGCTGATGAACGTCAGATTTCTCCCGTAATAGCAGCACTGCGTCCCCTTTTACTTACTTATTTTGTTTTAGTTTTCCACTTTCAATTAAGGACTCCTCGAAACCCAATTACTACAACTCCCGGAACGACGCCATCGAAACAGAAAAGAAAGGAAGCAATAACAAAATGCCGAGCATTGGAGAAGCGGCCGCTGCCGATTTCCAAGAGAGAATCAGCAGATCCTTTCACCCCCCCCCCCCCCCTCCCCCCTACCCGCACCCACCAGATTCCATCCATGTAACGATTCGATAGAAAAACCAAAACACGAAAAGATACAAGAACAAAGCCCGAAACCGTCCCCCCCCCCCCCCCCCCCCCCCTTTTCCCTTTTCCTTCCTGCAAGCCTGTCTCGAGTTCGTTAACTAATCTCGGAGGCTAATAAAAAGCTTAATTAATTACGATCCGGGCGGTGATCGTGAAGCGAGCGCATCCAGTATCAACAAACACTTGACACTAATCTGTTTAATGGACGCGGATCCTCGAGCCTTGGGCTCCGTCGGCGATAAAGCTGGCAAACTTCGGCACCGCGATACTCGCCGCCACCCTGGCTTCTTATTCGCCCCCAAAAATCTGATTCATGTGACCGGTCGTACTTCGTTAAACCTCGCCCGTCACTGACAGTTTCACCGGCCGCTTTAAACAATGCTCCCCCCCCCCCCCCCTTCTTCCGTCTCTTTAAAAGAGCGGAGGAGGGGGGAGGGGAAGGGGGGGGGGGGGCACTCGCTCCCGCCTCTTCCCCATCTCCGCGGCTTTGCATCGGATACAAGCCCGTGTCCGGCTGCTGCCTTGCCACTCACTCGGCGTGGAGGCTTTCGTACGTCGCCTCGGGTCATTTGTCGCGAGTAACAAGTTGGTTGTTTGTCGTTCTCGTTATAGACGCTGCCGCCCGAATTCGACGCACCTGTTTTGGGGAACGCAGAATTGGATTTGGGGCTTCATTTGCTCGGCTGCTGCCTGCCGTAGCGGTTCTATTTAATGAATGCAACACGCCATGCAGAGTCCATCCTTAGCGATCTTCTTTTAAACCATTTCTTTTTCTTTTTTTCTTTTTCAACGTTCGTCCGTTTTTGCTCTTGCCCGCTAAATTCAGAGGGAAAACTGACGTCACATGACACCACGCTTTGAGGTTACACCACGATTTGACAATTGACGTCAGGTCAAGAGCGCCGACATGTCACGAGACATAACTTTTTCCTCTAAATTTAGTGACTCCTCGAAATGACTTCTTGCTGTCTTCTAAACAAACTTAGACGATGGCTCCTAAAATACTGCGTTTCATATATGACTTTAAATATTAAAAACGCTGCCAATATTTTTTTTTGACAGGAGATCGCATTACATCAGCATATATCATTTCGGTAGATTCGGCGAAATATGCAAGACAGTGATAAACCACAAACAAAACATTGTAAACACTTACGCAACCGATAAGGTCAAACACAGCGACAGCTGAGGTGTGACCTGGGAGCCGCTAAGGTGTCCATTCGGAACAGATGAACTGAATAAACGGCAAATGTGCGAGGGCGCACCATAAAGTCCGCTTAGGCGTTTTGTTTTAAAACGAGTAACACGCCGGACGAAATTTCCGTAGCGTTTTTGGAACCAGTAAGGGTGTATTAAGTACAGAGCATTTCAGCTGTCTGCGTAAAGGTGGAGCGTGTTTCCGTACGGCACTTCGTAACGAATAATCACACGTGCTAAAAGAAAAGCGCCAAATAAATAGGTGCAAGAAAGCAGACAAGACAAAGTGCACCCTCAAATCAACTCCATTGAAACAAACACACAATATTAATACCATATTTCTGGCAATTCGTTTAGAAACGAAAACTTTGTATCTCTTAGGCGCATTGATGGGACACTAACGCAGTTGCTTTCCCATCGCTTTCTGATAAAGAATGCATCGTAAAATTCTAAGGCAGTTTTATCTGGGTAACTCCCGAGAATTGTAGTTTGTGCTAATTCTGGGTCACATGCGCACCTATCCCAGTGCGCTCCCGAATTGCCCGACGGGGTCTGTTTTACTGACCATTCATGTTACTTTTCTTGCTTCTCATCATGTTATTAGCGGCCCTTGGAATGTTTTGGCGGAGTGCCGAAACTGGCTCGCGTCGATATGGAGCGCGGTCGACGGCGCGAAACCATGAAGTGTGCCGCTAACAGCTATCGCTGTAGTATCGCTGTAGAAGTCATTTGGAAGTTGTGAATGCTTATGCACCGAGAGTTTAATATGACATGAAGCTATACCCACACTGGTTCAACGCCGGAGAGGAAAAAATGACCCACTGGTTCCCTAAGTGTGAGTCGCGACACTAAGTGGGGTCGCAACACTAAACTGGGTCGCGACAGACTTGGAAGGAGATCGCGAAACAGCTCGGTAACTTGAAAAACTGCGAACTTGGCTTCTCTGCGGTGGCGTCGATCAAAACAAAGTACAAGTCGCAGCCCAACGTCGAGCCGGGACAGAGAACCGAGCTTCGCCCTCTTTTTGAGAAACTCCTTTAACAAAGAAGCTCACTTTAGACATTAGAAACATTCATTCCTACTGGCGATTTTTTTTTAATGGTGTTTAGCTTAGGAGATTTGTTCTACTGTGTGCCCAAGAATCCGGGCGAAGCCTTTAAAGAGACCGCATAAATCGGCTTGGTATCGCGCAACGATTAACTACAGATGTGCTTCAAGATGGTGGAAGTGCCGTATCAAAATGTCAAAAAGTAAATTCACCAAAGTAAGAAGTAAAAAATTACACCATCTTCCCGAGGGGAACCATGGGATGATGCGGAGCATCGCGGATCGTTATTAACGGTGTTATTAACGGTGTTAGTAACGTTGTTGAACTTCACAGTCCCGAACCTCAGGTTCTGCTGCTCGACGTTCACGAATCAACGCGGATTCCCGTTCCCGAAGGTCGGGTTCCGCCGCTCGTTTCGTACGTTTACGTTGAACTTCACGGTCCCGAACCTCAGGTTCTGCTGCTCGACGTTCTCGAACCGCCGCTGCTTCACGTTGTCGTAGTTCAGCATCCGCCGCTCGACATTGACGAATGGACGCCGCTTCTCGTTGCCGTAGTTCAGGGTCTGCCGCTCGCTTCAAGCGTTTGCGCTCAGCGTCACGTGCCCTTCGCTGTGTAGCTTTGTCTTCAGTGGACGTAGCGTTGCTGTTAGTTTGTGGGGTGGTGCTGACGCTTGCTTGCGCCAACCCACTAACTGACGGGACTGTTGCTTCCATCACACTTCATCGGAAGAACGGAGTGAAGTGGAGTCAACAGCGGTGAACTGAACGCGCGCAGCGCGCTACCGCTGCTTATGTTCACACTTGAAGGAGAGGAGACTAGAGGAGGAGAGTTGCGCATGCGTGCGCGGTGTGAGTAGAAGCGAACGCACGCGAAGTGCACGCAGCTGGTAGAGAGAGAGAGCGGAGAGAGTAACGCGAAGCTGTTGGAGAGAGGGAAAGAGGAGAGTTGCGCATGCGTAGTGTGAGTGCGGACTACGACGCCGCGGGACATAGACTCGAGCAAGAGATACTCCGCATCTAAAAAAATAACAGATTTTTTCTACCCACAGCTCCCGTCCGCTATCCACGCATCATCTGGCTGGCGCAACAACCGGCAGCTTACGGCAGCGCCTCGGCGTCAGCTTCCCTTCCGGCCACGCCAAAGGCAAACGACATGTAGCTGAAATTACTCGACTAACCATCGGTTTTATTTGTTTGATGTGCAGTTAATCCGTTTTATTGGGGACGAAAAAGAAATCGTGCACTCACCCATAGCCTCCTTTATACTCACAAAGCCTGACAGTTCGATGGCTGAGCCATAGAGTGCCCGGTCGCAGATTTGGAGCGAGAGGATCTGGTAGCACAGAGCATTTCTTGGGGAGTCCAGAGCCGTTTATTGAGAGAGTTTGGCCATACATTGGTTTGAATAGGCGAGCATCTCGGGGACAACCACAGGCCGCGAAACAGCCCCTAGCGATGGTCGTGTGCTCTAAGTATGTGACACGACTAATCTGAGCCGCTTTAGCGTCGCAAGAGTGAAAAGGTTTAGCTCTCGGTGACTGAAAACTTTGTGCATGTGAGGTTTTCGTCACGCCATTATTCAAGTTTAGAATAACAAACGTGCGCTCCAAACCAGGGCGGACTTGCTAGAAACAGCGTCTCAGCCGAGACGGGGAAAGAAAGCACTGCCAAAGTCAGCACACGAGCCGAGCGGGCCGAGCCCCACCACTGTTTTTTTTTTTTTTTTTTTCAGCCAGTCTCAGCTTAGCCGCTGTTCTAGCAAGCCGGCCCAGAGCGAACTGTCACCTATACTCCATCTGCGCAAACATCAGCAGTGCAGACAAAGGCATGGGCACGAGGGCGTGGCTTTGGAAAGTGCCCCCTATGCACGAGGGCTCGTACAAACAAAAGCGTTTTGCTGAGCTAGGCTCACGCGCCTGTGTCTTTACTGCAGACACTTGTGGGATGGAGTAGAGAGGCCGAGATTGAACGCTTCTATTTTACGCTTTAAATATCGTTTGCAATATTGTGACGTCGTGGTCTCCTGATTGGTCGACGCTGTGTAACAAATTTAGTTTACGCTCTAAGCGCGGGGGGAATATTCGGCGCTGGCGGCGGCCTTTGCTCCGCCTGTTGGCCAAACTCTCCGAATACACGGCTCTGGGGGGTCTGGTATTCAGCACACAGCTTTTGTAGCGGCGAGGACCCGAACCACGGTTTTCAAACCTGATGGGAAAAAAAGCGGTAGCCCGAGGAACGCGAGAAGCACGAGCGGACATTTCATCGCTCGGGACACGTGTGTTTTGGTGCCTCAACGCAGCGGGGCGCCCTTTACATGCCTCTTGTAGAGTGCATTCATTCACACGCGCGCCTTTGCTTGAGTGGTGACATCTCAGCCATTTTTCCGCTCAATTGTTTTTCATGCCTTTTGAAGTGCGCGCAATCCGGTGTCACTCAGCTCGAGCGCGTAGCTTTGGCTAATGCATAGACGCCATTTTACCGCCCAAGTCATGCAGCGAGTGCGCGAGAGTGTCACGCACTGGCACATTCAGTGCAACAATGGATGTCTTCACCCTGAGACAGATATGCAGGCACCCTAGCCTCTTGTCTGCTGCTCTACCCTTTCACTTTTGGCGGCCGCGTCACGTGACGATCTGCCAGGCTTTGTCAGTGTAGAGGAGGTTATGACTGACCATTATAGCACCGGGGGAAAAAGCGCGCGCCGTTTATGATTCGAAAACATCGTCTTCCCTTGCTTATACCGGGCGGTTAGTTTACGCCGTAGCTGCTGCCGGCTTCTGTCGGATGTTTTGCCAGTCAGAGGACATGTAGATAACAAACAAATGTCGTAGGCAAAAAAAAAAAAATCAGATTGTGATTTTTTTTTTTTTTTTTTACTTTTTATATAGGTCGGGTTTTTCTTTTTTTTTATGTGATGTTTCCTTTATTTTTGGGCACCTCTGGTTAGTCGTAGTGCGATATGTTACCAAGCCGATTTATGTAGTAACTTTAAAGGGACACCGGCAGGGTATTTACGCTCGCCAAGGTTTCTATTTGTACCTAACATATGGGAGCCCAACTACCCAAAGCACGATGCGCGGCTCGAAATTCGTTTGCTTTCCGCCCGAAAGCCGTCGATCGAGAACTAGACGGTTTGAGTCGCGCTCACTCTTTTCTCCGTGGACACGTGCGCCTCTTCGTGGTTTAGACACACACACCAAATATTATCAAAGTTGCGGCTCATCGAAGGCACACATTCAATATTAAAAATATAAAAAAGTATGATACCCATTTCCTGTGGCTTCTAAAAAGCTGCTAATACGTTGATTGGAAACGAAAAAAAAATTGCACAGAGAACCGGAAGCAGTTTGTGCATTCTCTGAGTAATTTTCAACATGACGTCGTATCGCGGGAGCCGCGAGTTGGACGGCTGAACGAGCCGAAGTAAGCGATGGCCGCGGACGACGAGCGTGGGACAACTACTCCAGGACTGTTGTACGCGGTACGGGCGAATTTTTCTAGTTTCGCAAAAGGAATCGTTTACCGATGAAAACTATAAGGATTTATTCCGTTAGACAAGCCCGACCACCAAGCTGATTCGCATGAAGACGTCACCGAGTCGTCGTTCCTTCTCGTGGATGAAAACGCCGCTCGTCTTACGAACACGATGTGGTAAGAGCGTGAAAAACGCACAAGCGTAAAGCCCGAAGTCCTTCACTTTGGCGTCTTTCGTGAGCCGTAAAATTTTTATCTGCCGCGCACGGCCCAAAAAAAAAACGAACGAAAAAAAAAAAAAAAGAAATCCCGGCCGGGTGTAGTTAGGTCACTTCCGCACACGCTCTCCACTCTTCTCCTTCGTCCCCAGTCCAGTTTTGGTATCGGTTTCAAAAAGTTTCTTTTCCTTTTCTTTTACTTCATTCAAGTATACGTAATGCTATAGCAAAATTTTGATTGGGTAGTCTTCTGACACCATAATAAAATTGCCTGATAAAAAATGATAAAAAAATGGAGGGTGTCAGTTCTTCTTTCAAGACTTCCCCCCGAATTCGTGGATCCCCACGGATTCGTGAGCATGCTGAATTTTACTCAAATAAAATTCCACCGCAAATTTTGTGCATGTATTACTACTGTTCAGGCATTGAAACCAAAAAGATCTTGACATCGCGAAAAGCCTGGGAGTCGCGAAGTGATGTTTTATATTGTAGTAGGTCACAGGCAATACTCGGTTTCACTTTAAGTGTGAGCGTAGCAGAAGCTACAAGAGCGAGCTCTGGGCTTTCACCGTCCCTGCCAAGAACGCGCGGTCGTGCAGTGCAAGCACTATTTAGGGCCAGATGATCGCGCGTGTAGCATAGTAGGGTTTGGGAAGCACTGACGTAGCCAGTGCAGTACAGTTTTGCTTCCATGTACGTGCCTTGTGCAGCAGTGATTACACGACCGCAACGTCGATCCAATTTTCGATATGCTATAAATTAATATAAATTGAGATGTAGGCAACTTAAAGTGTATCACAACTACATGATTACTATAAAATCTGAGCCAAAATCGCTGCTGCCGCCACGCGGTTGTACATAACAAAGAGTGGTGAACGCAGCCTCTCTGCACTTTTCCACGGGGTGAACATTCTCCAAACCCTTCTCCCTGGTGCGGGCAGATCAGGTCACTTAGCGCGTGCACGAAGGACAAGCGCACAATGCGCGGAAAACGACAGCGCCATTTCGTTGTTGTGCATAAATGTTGTGCATCATACAGGGGCCACGACACCGTGCGCTTACGGCCCGGCGACACGGTGAGACGACTGCGTGTCAAGAACGTCGTGGCAGGCCGGAGAACGGAACAGCAGCCCGTGTGCGTCCACACATCTTTCGCGCCAACGGCAAAGCTTCCAAGGCGTCCAAAGTCCGCACGCGGACGCCGGCATCGTGACGTGAACGGGTTGGGGGGGGGTAGGGGTAGGGGGGGGGGAGGGTTCTGCACGTTTTTGCGTTTTCTCGCGTTGCTAGAAGACGCTATACGAAGAAAACGTTACCAAAGCAGTTGGAAGGAATGCATTCTCGGCGTTTCAGTAGGACGATAATTCCACAAGTTGTAATTTCTTTCTTCTTTTTTTCGTGCATGAATAGACGCCGAGAGACGCTAGCATTCGAGCTTGGCCCGTGCTTGATCGAACACTAAAACGCTGTCTGCATTGTCGCGTCTTGCAAAACCCGAAACCAACATTACATGGTCGCATATTAAGGACGCCCTCGCGCCCCCTGGCCGAGTGCAACAGACCTATCAAATGAGCTTGTACTACCCAAAATGATGGCGTCAAAGTTTGTTCAAAGCTTCGGCGCGGTTCGGGAACCAGCTCGTTCTTCTCTTTCTTTTGGGGCGTCTATTTGCAGATAGGGGACAGCAGCTCCGTTTCCCTCTATGGTGATGGAAGTAGAAGTACAAGTAGAGGAAAATGAAGCTGCTGTCCACTATCTGCAAATAGACGCCCCAGAAGGGGGTGGCCGAGTGGGTTAGCGCACACCAGGTCGGGGTATCGGGGAGGGGGGGGGGGGGCGGTATCGGTGGCCGAGTGGGCTAGCGCACACCAGCTCGGAGCACGTGGAGCAAAAGCTCGCGCTGCAGAACCCAGGGATCCTGGGCTCAATCCCCACACTGCCCGTTTCGATCTGAATAAGCATCGTACCGCACTGGCTAAATGGCTCATCTACAGCTGAGACACCAGACGCCCAATGAGGCAGACTAACGTACTGCTGTATAAACATAAATACAACAATTCGCTTTGCTTGCCCCAGAATAGATAACCGAGGAGGTTTTGAGACGGCGGGACATCGTTATAGAATTTGGTTAATTTTATTTATTTTCTAAAAAAGGAAACATGTGTGCGTAACCTTACAACAGAGTGCCGTTAAATGCGCAATGAGAAGTTTGGGTGTGGCCGCCTAGTTAAAATTTTTTCACAGCCTAGAGCACCGTGACCCAGAGTGAGGATACTTCAACTTCCTCTGCTGGTCCAAGCACGCGCAATGCCAAGCTCCTACGAACTATATTAAAATTAGCACAGCCGCGTGGGTAGCACGTGTACACTACCATAGCCTTCTCTATATATCTCAGAAAGCCTGGAAGTTCGATGACGGAGCAATAGAGTGCCCGGTCACACATTGGGGGCGCGAGGATCTTGTAGCACAGAGCATATCTCGGGGAGTCTGATACTTAGCGCACATCTTTTGCAGTGGTGTGGACCCGAAACACGGTTTTAACCCGACGAGAAAAGAAGCGGTAGCCCGAGGAACGCGAGAAGCACGAGTGGACATTTCATCGCTTCGGACACCTGTGTTTCGGCGTCTCGCTGCAGCGGGGCACCCGTTACAAGACTCTTGTCTGCCGCTCTACCTTTTCACTTTTGGCGGCCGCGTCATGTGACGATCTGCCAGGATTTGTCAGTTTAGAGGAGGAGATGACACTACCTTGATGTTTTAAAAGCAGCACAAGGTGCGTCGATGCAAGAGGCACTTGCAACGTGCAGCCCTTGGGAAGATCATGGCGGCACAGCGCAGCATTGAGCTAGACTTCAGACACCATGTTCTTCCCAGAAGTGGCGCGCGGCACGTGTCTTGAGCATTTCCACGAGAATGAATGAGGCCACTTTTTTCAGGATAGAGGGGCTTTACCCCAAGTGAAGAAAGCCGACGCGCCATTAGCGAGCTTCTCACAGCGAATATCACTTACCCGACACGCACACAAAACGCGTGCACGTGTAGGTGTTAGGGTCACCGTACAGCTTGAGAAATTCTTTTTTTTTTTTTCTTTATTCAGGGAACTCCTGCAGCGCCTAGAAGGCATTATTGCAGGGGGCGAATGATAACGAAAAGAACATATCAACATTTGCAGCACAAACTATACATTCCTGTAAAGCGTTCCAGTCCTTGACCGTCCTCACAAAAAACGAATTTTTGCAGAGCTCCGTCCTAGTACAGTATTCGCGTATCTTGTGCACATGATCATTACGTTCGGAAAAATAATTTGGTTTTAAGAGGTATGATGAGCTATTAATACCAGTAGCTTCATGATAAATGTTGTATAAAAATTTCAACCGTAAATATTTTCGCCGAAGATCCAATGACGCCCATCCTAGTGATTGTTTCATGTTAGTTACACTAGAAAAAAGGTCGTACTGGCCCAGGACGAAGCGTGCGGCACGATTTTGTATTTTTTCCAAGCCATCAATGCGATTTTTTTTTGGAAGGGTCCCACACAGTGCATGCGTAATCTAGAAGTGGCCTTACATAGGCAAGATATGCTAGTTCTTTTATTTTTTGTGTAGCGTTTTTTAGGTTTCTTTGGACAAAGCCCAGTGCGCGACCCGCCCTCATAATGACATCATCAATTTGCGAATCCCACGTGTAGTCGGATGACAAAATGACTCCGAGGTATTTTACTTTATTCTCATTCGTTACTAGCTCATTGCTTAAATAATACTGTGTGTCAAATTTATTTTTTTTACGTGTGAAGCTAACATGAACACATTTCTTTACGTTAAGTTGCATCCCCCATTCACCGCACCATTGTTCTATTCGATCTAGGTCAGCCTGCAGTTGTCCGGAACCCTCCCCGTTCTTTATACGCGTATACACAGCGCAATCATCAGCAAATAATCTCAGCTGGGAAGTTACTTTGACATGAATATCATTGATAAATATTAAGAATAACAATGGCCACAGAACCGACCCCTGTGGTACACCAGACGTAACTTCAACAAAATGAGACGCCTCGCCGTTTAAAATTACACATTGCTGACGCGAACTCAGGTATGACTGAATCCATTTTAGTGTGGTAATATCTATGCTCAAACAATTCAATTTGTGAGGTAAGAACGAGTGCGACACTGTGCCAAACGCTTCCCTATAATCAAGAAAAACACAATCAGTCTGTTCACCCTTATCTACGGACATGACAAGATCATGATAGAGCTCGGTTAGTTGCGTGACACAAGAAAAACCTCTCCTAAATCCATGTTGTGAATCTATGAAAAAATTATGGTAACTAAGATGTTGCATTATCTGGCTGTACAAAATGTGCTGAAGTAGTTTGCAACAAATTGATGTTAAAGAAATCGGCCTGTAATTTGTAACATCTTTTTTGGGTCCCGTCTTGTGTATTGGTATTACATGAGCTACTTTCCAATCATTCGGTAATGACCCCTCAAGCAAAGACTGGTTGAAGATTATAAAAAGATATGGGGCAATGGCGTGAGCACAGCGCTTCAGAACCCTAGGCGAAATTTGATCAGGGCCAATCGCTTTAGTTTCGTCTAAATTTTTTAGTAGCTTTAGGACTCCCTCGACACCAACCTCAACTGGAGGCATATCATCGTATCTGTTTGTAAGCGTTACTGGCGTTATATTGTTCGCAGGCAAAAATACCGATTGAAAATATTCATTAAAGATGCAAGCTTTTTGACGGGCATCTGTAATTAGTTCGTTATTTACTAATAGGTCAGGTATTCCCATCTGGTCATTTCCGCAACGTTTCATAAACTTCCAGAACTGTTTATTGTTATTTTTCATTCCGTCTTCGAGCCGCTGTAGGTAATCGCCTTTTGCTTTCCTCACGGTGACTTTGTACTTTGTCGTCAGTTCTTTCAGTTTCCCATGGTTTACTGCTGACTTTTTCTTTTTGTACCGTGCGTAAGCACGCTTTCGTTTTTTTGTTAATCGTAGAACACTTCCGTTGATCCATGGTTTGGCTCTATTTTTTAATTTGGATGCATCAATACATGGTATGTATTTCTCTGTTAGCTTTATCACTCTCTGTCTGAACAGTAACCACGTGTTGTGCACATCTGTTTCTTCGGCAACGCATTCAAACGAAAGAAAGCCACTAGAAAGCTCAGAGCTAATGCCTTCGTAATTTCCCTTTTAATACAAAAACACCTTTCGATCTGAACTCAACTTTACACGTGCAGATTGAAAACGAAGCGTCGCGACTACAGCGTCATGGTCGCTTATGCTCGGTATAACATCGATTCGTTTAACAATGTCGGGATGATTGCACAACAACAAGTCGAGTATGTTGTGTCCGCGCGTAGGTACAAGTACATGCTGGGTAAAACCTAGACTATCAACCATGCACTTCATATCAATATTAAGTCGAGTCATTGTTTTACAGGCACACCCGTCATCGCTCCATGTCAAGTCTGGCAGATTAAAATCGCCACCAAGTACCACACATTCATTGGTAACACTAGAAACTATTTCGTTTAGGGTGTCTATACAAGTAGAATCAGAATTTGGAGGCCTGTAGAAAACTCCTACGGTAAAACATAGGTTATTGGGCAGCCTGACCTGACACCATACGGATTCTATGTTTTCAGCTAGATCGAGTTGGTGGCTTTGCAAATTATTGTTAACCAACAGAAAAACCCCTCCCCCGTGTAACGATCTATCCTTTCTGTAGACGTTAAAGCATGTAGGGAATACTTAATGATCTAAGATAGAGTCGTCAAGCCATGATTCAGTGCCGAGAATGATATCGGCTTGAACAGATAGGATTAAACCCGATAATTCTTCTACTTTATTTTTTACGCTTCTGCAATTCACGACCATCACAGTGATATCCTTTTGCACCGATTTCTTTGAATTCGTTTGACGTCAATTACGTTGCACAGGTACAACCTCCTCTCTTTCACTGTTCCAAGTAAACATTTTCCCATTAATTACAAGCTTATCGTTCGTTAGATTTACTTTGCTGATACCTTCTTCCCTTCTAGCTTTTGCGTATGTCCAAAGATGGCGGCGCTTTTCTCTTACTTCTATTGAGTAGTCGTTCGACAGAGACACCGTTGTACCCTTTAATTTAAACGCGTTCTTCAAAAGTGCAGCTTTTTCGTCTAGAGAAGAAAAGCGTATTAATATTGGTCGTGTTTTACTGTCCAGATGCCTTCCGAGCCTGTGTATTTTTTCTATCGTTGATACCTTCACGCCTAGCTTCTTGTCAAAAATTTCGGTAACCACTTTCTGGTTCAACGAAACGGGTGATTCAGTAGAGTCTTCCGCCACACCGTAAATAATGAGGTTGTTATGCCGGCTCCGGTTTTCAAGGGCGTCAACCCTTGCAGCCATTGCAGTGACGTTTCTTCCTAAATGCTGGACATAATTCTCGCATCTCTTAAGGTCAGGCTCTAATTTTGAGAGACACTCAACTTTAGTTTCTATTGAGGATAGCCTTGATTCTGTTTGTCTAATGTGTTCGTCAAGTTTACTTTTAATTTCTGATATGCTGTTGTTTAGCGTCCTCTGGCCATCAAGAATCGCTGCCAACTGAACTTCCGTGAGCGGGCCAGGGTTGAGTTCCACATCCCCGCTCAAAAGAAGAACGAGGAAGCAGAGTGAATCAAAACAGGCGGCAACACACTCCAATAAAGCTCCTGGGCGAGGCAGCACTACAAGACAGACATAATTGCTTTTCACACTAGTAAAGGAAGGAGTTTTACCAACCTGGATAGCAAACAAGAGCTGGTTTAGCCGTGGCCGCATCGTTGCAGTGCTGTCTCGCCCAATGAGTACGACGACGAAAGGGGCGGTGCAGGAAAACTTTGCCCCTGTCGATGACGATGGTGCTTCATACAAAGTTGTAGACAACACCGGCGGAAATGTTCCAGCGGCCGCCAAAACACACGGGAGCTCGCTGTCATCGGCGTAGTTCTTGAGGGACGTTGCGTTGAAAATGCGATGACTGTCACATGATGATTCCCCGCATTCGTTGACGGGCCACACAGTCCAGGATGCAAGGACCTGGATAGCAAACAAGAGCTGGTTTAGCCGTGGCCGCATCGTTGCAGTGCTGTCTCGCCCACAAAAATGCAGGGTATGCCTCATTATGTCGCCCGCCTCTTGCGTCGTGATTGGCTCTTGGCAGTTCTTGTGGCTTAGTACCGCAGTCTGATTGGCCTTCGAACGATAATGACATGTTCGGAACTTTATACAAGGTGTTTTTTTTTTTGTTGGTTTTTTTTTTTCACGTTTCTTTAAAAAAAGTTGTGAAAGCTACGCTTATGCGTTTTGAGCAGGTGAGTTAGACGGCCAGGGGAGAATAGTATAGGGAGATAGTGGCAACTATCAGTCGGCTAATTAAGTATTTTAACTACCTTACTAATTAGTACAAATAGACATATAGCTCGAACTAGAAACTTGCTGAGCATCATCGAAAACTTCTAAACCCACTGTTTGTAGAAGGATATAACGCCGGGGCATCATTTTACGACGTCCTGTAAAAACGCTCCATTGGGACGAGTTCCTAGATTTCGGTATCTTATCGGAGCGCATCACCACGCCCACGGTCCTGGTCCCTAGTGGCTGAGACGCGAAACACAGGTGCGCCCTACTTCCCTCCATTCTACGAGGGAGGCGAGGGGGTGGCTTCGTTCCGCGACCACCAGAGAGCAGGACCGCGGCCGATACGAAACCGAAATCTAGAAACGCGTCGAAATGAAGCGTTTTTACAGAACGCGCACTAGACACAAAGTGGAGACAGCGCACTAGGAAATTAAGAGGAAAGTTTTTGGGCTATAGCGAAGATACGGAAGAGCAAGTCTCAGTTAAGAAGAAAGTTAAGGCCACAGAAAGAGATTGGTGGCTAGAGGGAATGCAGACAAAGACGGCTCTGGAAAGCTATAGATTAAACAAAAGAGTTATTGCCAAAGAAAGCATTTATGACAATTCTAGGGGAAGCTCATTGCTGTTTGAGGCAAGAACGGGTGTTCTGCGAACCAGAACATACAGAGTGAAGTACCAGGAAATTGATACAGTGTGCACTGCTTGTGGAGAGGAGGACGAGACGGCTGAGCACTTGATACTCTACTGTAAAGGGCTTCACCCTATGCCTACCGAAGACAACATAGATTTAATAAAGTCATTGGGTTTTAGAGACAGCGAAGGGAGAGTGGATTTCAAGACTGTAGAGATTACCAAGCAAAGATTAAGTGAATGGTGGCAGAAATCGAGAGAAAACTAGGTATTTTCTTATCCACTGATGGCAAGGGGGTTTCATAGCCTCACTTTCTTTGCACTGCGGAGTGAATATAGATTTCACATTTAAATATTCTAAGCTTAAATGGTAAAACAAAATGGCTAGGTGGCGTAAGCTACCGCCCGATCCAAAGGGCTCAGCCGTATTCATCCATCCATCCAGATGCGCTCCGATACGAAACCGAAATCTAGAAACGCGTCGAAATGAAGCGTTTTTACAGAACGCCTTAAATTTGCCCCATGTTCTATCTTCTAAAAATAGTTGATTTAGTGGTTTTCGACGATGCTCAGCAAGTTTCTAATTGAAACTATATGTCTGTTTGCACTAATTGAAAAGTTAATTAACAAGTTTTACGTAATTAGCCGACTAATAGCTGCGACTATCTCTCTATACACCAACTCATGTTTACAAACAAACCTGAGCGCCCGTAGCGGACGCCACCGGCGCCGAGCATGCGCGATGGGGGTGTGGGCAAGAAGCTCGCCGTCGCCCATAAGCAAACCATATGAACGCGATGTTGTCGGCGTCGGTGTGAGTCCCCCTGCCCTTTTTCGCATTCGAATTGTTGATTCTACTTCTTCCTGGCGATGTCTGACTACTTGAGCGGCGTCAGCGAAATTACCGAGGCTTGTTACACCGCAAAACTTCGCGTGAATAATGTGACATGTGGCGATTCATTCCTCGTGGACGCCGCAGTATGTACGCTAAAGTCTGATCCGCATGATGCGATTTCGCTCGCAATTTTCAGTCGCGACGCCGCTCGGGCTGCAAAAGGCGTGAACCGTAGCTGAGATAGTCGACGTTGCTACTGAAAATCGCAAGCAGAATCGGACCCAGTGAGTTAGGCCTAACAAGTCGGCAATGGTTACTGGTAACACTGATCAACATCTCCTTGTATCTACTGTTTACATCCGAGCCTGCTTACCAACATTCAACTTTAAGTCTTTTGAAGCCTGCACTTGCTTCTTATCGCAAGCACCGGGCCAACAATTGGTCTGCGGGCCGGCGTCGTCTAAGAGAGCAGACGACAAGCAGAACTGTTTGAAAGAGCAGACGACAGTTCGAACGATCAGGCGGCCGTTTGAACTTGAAGGCGCACTAAACGTAGTCCGCAGGTGGTCCTCACAACTTGACGGTTTTCTGGCGTTCATGTTGGAACAAAACGAATAAATCTGATGACCATAAATATCCGAGAATTCAACCCAAAGTACTTCCCGCCCAAGCAATCGTTGTCCGACGGCGTCTGCTTTCCCCTTTTCAAGGCACATATCCAGATTCTGGGACGAACCGAGCATGTGAAAACTGACCTTCAAACCTTTCTCGACACTTTCGGTACGGCCCCAGTCGCGGCGTTTTGACGAGAAGGCAGGTTTGTGTCTGGTTCCTTTCAAAACAACGCAGGAATACACGTCTGGCTTGGGGACTTCTGCCCACAGTCCCAGACCGGAAGTGCGACCGACGCGCCACCACCGCGCCGTGACGCAACAGAGCTGAGTTCGTGTATACTATGTTCTTATGGCTGTATAACTGACCTACACAAACCGCATTAGTGTAGCTTTCACGGTTTTTTTTTTTTAACAAATATATAAGAAAACAAAAACTACATATATGGTGGTTTGTGGTGACGCACTTCCGGCCCGAAATCTCACCGGACGCCATATTGATGAACTTTCGTCCCACGTCATTCGATGCGCGGAGGCAATATTTTCTGTATTATTTTAGCTCGCTCGAGTTCTTTCACTTGGAGATCGACCGCACCGGCCAGAGCAGTGGAAAACATAAAAGAGCATTGGATGCTTTGTAGTCGAATTTTATACATTCCGGTCTTTCTTTCAACTTAAGATCGAGCCGGTGATAGAGAAGTGGACCCGGCGGCAGCCCAAGTAGCACCCGGTAAATGCCGCTGCAGCAACTCTGAAAGCAAAGAAAAAAAGGAACAAAACGCGCAGTGAGGCTAGGCTTAAGGCTGATTAACACTGCACCATTTATTTACGTTATGCGTTACGTTAAGAGAGCTTACATACAAATCACCGGGACAAATGTGCCTCATACTAAGCGTGGCTAGCAGTTCAAGGGGAGAGCCGGGCACGAGACATTCGAGACACGAATTCTTCGGTGACTTATACGTAACGTAACTTAACGTAAGAAAATGGGGCAGTGTAGGTGAGCCTTTATGCCACCCAAACGCATCCCCGGTCGCGCTTACTGAGTTCTGTCGTCGACGGAGTCGCTCGCCATGCCTGCGTTTTTCGCCACCTCCGAAAACGACGCCAATAACGAAGCGTCTTCATGCAAACTGATGGGGAAAGCGGCGGACGCTGTTCATCAACATGGCGGAACCGCGGCTTGCCGGAAGTGAAGAGGCGTTTCGCGGAACCACCCTTTGGCAGTCTTGGGTAGTAACGCGTTACTGTAACTTTGTTACTTTTTTGGTAACTTGTAACTGTAACGTGTTACTTTTTAAAAATTTAACTTGTGTGGGGATTGTGATCCCTCAACATTCTGTCGCGTCAGCGTTTGGGCGCGCCGTGGCGGCCGCGCTGGCGTAGCGAGAGGTCGCGCTGCTTACCACTGTGAGTGGCTTCCTCCTCTCCCCCCTTGGGGCGATTTTCCGTAACGGACCCCCGCACAAAGGAGATCGACGTGTCGCTCCTTGATTGGCCGCTTCGCCTCCGCCGTTATCTTAATACCAGCGGACAGCAGTCTCGCTCGGGTCTTCTTCCTGGGATTCGGCGGCGGCGACAACGGGGACCATTCCGGCGCACCGGTGAGCGTTTACCCCCGTACTTTGTACCTGTGTGAACGACCGTTCGGCCGTGGGCGATCTCCACACCGACGGTGTTCACCAGCTTATAGCCGCTGTGTTGTTGTTATTTGTTTCATTGTAAATAAACAGTTTATCACCGTTACCAACGTGACTGGTGTCTCATTGCGCTCGGCGAGCAGCATGCCACGCGAGTGCGAACCCGCTTCGCGGTAGAGCGTCTCGCCGCGAACGTGGTACTCCCAAAGGCAGTGGCCCTAAGGAGAACCCCAATTTGGCGCCCAACGTGGGGCTGACGACCAGAACCCTGGTACGTCTGTGTGGCGACTGCCGCCTAGTGACGAGTCCTCGCGCAACCAGCGCTTACCGTGGCAATGCAGACCGAGTTCTCGGATTTGCTCACGCTGGCGACCGCGGCCGACGCATTCGCGCGGCCCCCACTTCAACGGGAAGCCGAAATGCCAACCCTCCAACGAGAAGCGCCCCACGGCGCACCCCTGGAGCCGAGCGTGGTTCTGACGCCATTGCGAACGGGCGCCATCGCTCCCGGATCTTCCCTGAACGCACGTGTTCCGCCGCCGGCACAAAGCGAAGCCTACCGGTCTCCCCACGGAGAAACCGCTGCGGCGCCTCATCACACCTTGCTCGAAAACGCGGCACGTGTGATTGAGAGTCTGACAGGTGCGTTGCGAACGACAACACTCGCACCACAGGCCCAACGACCTCCGGTCCGAATTCCCGTCCCGACTTATCGGGGTTACGCAGATAAAGCGAGCGCTACGGACTTCCTTGACGATTTACGGAAGTACCAACGCGCGATGGGAATGTCTGATCGTGAAATACTTGAGCGCATTCTGCCAATCGCGCTCGTCGACGAAGCCGCCCGCTGGTTCCGACTTGTCGGTGACCAACCCGGAACGCTCGATCAGTTCCGAGAGGCGTTCCGCCGCGAATTCCTTCCCGCCGACTACGAGAGAAGGATGCGGCGGGAGCTCGAGCAGCGAACCCAGCATCCGGACGAGTCCCTGCTGGAGTTCGTACGAGCCATGCAAGAGCTCTTCGAGCTCGCAGAACCCTCAGCTCCCGATGCAGAGCGAGTGGAACGCGTCATACGCCAAAGCCACCCGACTTTCGCTGCGTATCTTCGAGGCAGCCGTTTCCGCGATCTGAACGAGCTCGCCTCCGAGGCCCGGCGCCTTCAGGGAGACATTCTCGCTGCCCGTGCGTACCGGCCTCCGCCTCCAGCGTCAGCGGCCCTCGAACCGCGCTGCGCGTGGAGCGGGGACACGCCATCTCGAACACCGAGGCGCTACGATTCCGCAATCTATGCGGAAGATCGGGGCCGAGACACGTACGCAATCTCAGATCGTGCGCTCGACCCGTACTCCTACGGTAGACGAACAAGCCGGCCGACGCCGCAGTTCAGAACCACCGACTCGCGCCCCAACGAGGCAGCGAGGCAGGAGGAAACGAGGATCCCTCAATCTCAGCGAGCCGATGCACGCTACGACAGAGCCGGCGAAAACCAAAACGCACGGCGGAACCCCCAGCGAGGCGACGACAGAAGATGTTTTCGGTGCAATCGCCCCGGTCATCTCGCTCGCCAGTGCCCGGAGCGGCCGAACACGGAATCGCACCGTGCGGGAAACGAGCAAAGCCACCGGTAAACGGCCCTTGGACGGACGGACCGGTGGCTAACAAAGAATCAGAGGGTACCATGGCCACTCTTTTACCGACTGCCTACAGACTAGGCTTCCCGACCGGCACGCCGGCCCCGTTCATTTCTGTGACGATCGCCGGCAAGCCATTCAAGGCACTCCTCGACACCGGAGCAAGCGCTTCGATGTTCGGCGACGAAGTGTTGACTCACCTCCGACAGAATTCTGTCCG
The DNA here is from genome assembly GCF_016920785.2 of Ixodes scapularis. Lineage (NCBI taxonomy): Eukaryota > Metazoa > Arthropoda > Arachnida > Ixodida > Ixodidae > Ixodes > Ixodes scapularis. Next base: position 31,918,282 of record NW_024609880.1, on the reverse strand, counting down.
ACTCCGAGAATGCAACACTGCCTTTCGCCTAGCCTGCGGGACCGTTCTTTCGGCTGGTACCGCGCGGCTGGTCGCGAGATGGGAGAATCGAGTAAGGCGACAACGCTTCGTTCATCTCCCTGGCCTATCGGTGCCCATTATTTTGGGCAGAGACTTCCTTGCCAAAACAGGCATTGTAATCGACGTCAGCAGCGCAGGCTATCGGGAGGGCACGTTTGCACCCCTGAAACCCTTCTGCGAACCCCCGGCCGTACCGCCAACGCCACCATTGGCGCACGCGACGAGCCGTCGAGAGGAAGCGAGGGACCCCCTAAACCGGGCCATTGACCCCAAGACACCGAGTCCAGCGCCGATGGCAGCGAGCGCCGCCCCCATCGGGGAAATGACGCACCCACTGCTCACGCAATCATGCAGCGTGTCAGGGCGAGAAAAAGCCCGACTGTCGTCGTTGTTGCGCCGCTATGACGCAATGTTCACGGACCGACCTGGCTGCACAAATGAAGTGCGACATCGCATTGACATGGGCGACGAACTGCCAAGAAGGCAGAACGCTCGACCCGTAAGCTTGGCTAAACGAAAAGCCATCGACCGTGCCCTGGACGAAATGATCGACACCGGAGTCGTCCGGCGATCTAACAGCCCCTGGGCATTCCCCGTGGTGCTGGTCCCGAAGAAAGACGGCAGCTCACGTCTTTGCGTGGACTACCGCCGTCTGAACGACGTCACACGAAAGGACGCCTACCCGCTACCGATCATCGACTCGATTCTGTCCAACTTGGGCAGTGCGCGGTTCTTCACCACCCTGGACGCTAGCCGAGGCTACCTCCAGGTTCGGATGGAGCCAGGTGACGAGGCAAAAACAGCCTTCTGTTGTCACCGCGGGCTTTTCGAATTCACACGAATGCCCTTCGGTCTGTGCGGAGCGCCTATGACGTTCCAGCGATTGATCGACCGAGTACTGGGAGAAGCCAAATGGAAACACGCAATGGCCTATCTCGACGACATTGTCGTCTACTCCAACACCTTCGAAGATCACCTACGTCACCTCGAGGACGTACTCGACCGGCTAAAAGCCGCGGGAATGACCCTGAACCCCGAAAAGGCTCAAATAGCCGAAACCCGCATCGCCTTGCTCGGTTTCGAACTGGATCGCGGGCGCCTTGCGCCACATCCCGACAAACTACAGGCAATCCTGGAGTTTCCTGCGCCAACCGACGTGAGCTCCCTCCGTCGCTACCTGGGAATGGTGAACTTCTATCGCCAATTCATCCCAAACTGCGCGACGCTTCAAGCACCACTGACACGCCTATTGCGAAAGTCCGTGAGTTGGAGCTGGGGTCCCGAGCAGGAAGCGGCCTTTCGCCGCACCTCCCGAGCGCTCGCGGACACAGCTGAACTCAAGCTACCCGACTTGAACAAGCCCTTTCTGATCCAAACAGATGCCAGCAATCTTGGCTTGGGCGCGGTCCTGCTCCAACAGCACGAAGGGGTACTCCGACCGGTGGCCTTCGCCAGCCGCTCGTTGACGCCAGCTGAAAGGAACTACAGCACATGCGAACAAGAGTGCTTGGCCATCGTCTTTGCACTCCGGCGTTTCGACATTTATGTCGACGGGACCACTTTCGTGATCGAAACAGATCACCAAAGCCTAATATGGCTCTCCCGACTTCGCGAACCCGCTGGTCGCTTGGCAAGATGGGCTTTGATGCTGCAAAAATACGACTATGTCGTGCGGTACCGGAAAGGCACCACAAACGTGGTGGCGGACGCATTGTCACGAGCCCCCGTAGACTGCACACAGATTTCCGCAAAGACCCAGGCCGAGCCAACGACACTCCCAGTGTCAGGCGAAGCCGTGACTCAGTCCCAAAGGGAGGCAGCAGATCTGACCACCCCGGACGAGACGATCAACCACCTAGACGCAGTGAGCGCCGTGGGAATCGTGTTCAGCAAAGAAGAGCTTCTGAAAGCCCAGCAGAATGATCCGTTTTGTCGAAAGGTGATCGACGGACTCGCGGAAGAGTCGGACGCCGTGGAGGCGGGCGGTGCGACCGCCGGGCGCAACACTACTGGTATTGTAGTAGGTGCCGAGTGCCGGGACGCATCTGGTGCGGGCACGGAGGATTCATATCTGCTGAGCAATGACGGGCTCTTGCTGAGGTTTCTTATTACAGTCGAACGTTCCTTTTCGGAGTGGTTTATAGAACGCCAAACGCACCAGTAGAATTTTTGGAGGGCTTGAATGAGTTTTTGTGCAAATATGTAAATGATACTACCAAGGTAATCATGACTGGAGATTTTAATTTGCCCCATGTAAATTGGGCTCTTTTGACAGCTGGTGGCATTGATATCCTTAACGGAGAAAAAATAATTGACATAACGTTTAATCACAACCTTACCCAAATAGTCAAGGAATACACTAGAATCACCGACCAGTCTCAGTCAACATTAGACCTTGTCTTTATTACAGAAAACATATCGGATTACGAGATTTCAATTGTAGAAGGAATTTCAGACCATAAAATGATTTTGTTTACGATTCCACTACCACGACAGTGTCATTGCAGGGTTGCTAGGCCCCTAATTGTTAAAGACTTTACTCGCGCAGACGATACAAGTATTATAGATTACTTAGAGACATCCTTAGAAACATTAGACCAACTAAGCATTACAAGTACAGTAGATGATCTGTGGAATTTTTTTAAAACTACTACTTCCTTTTGTATTAATTCCTTTGTTCCCAATAAAACTAAAAAGACATATCGCACAAATCCCTGGATAACGCGTGAAATTATCCACCTAAAACGTCAAATCAAAAGGCACAGAAAAGGTTTTAAAGAACATATAAATGCTCTAAAAATTAAATTAAAAACATCACTCAAACAAGCCAAAGAGAGATTCTTTTCAGTGACTCTTCACAACTTTATAAAAACTGCCCCTCAGAAATTCTGGCGTTTCTTAAGAGGAAAGAGGGAAATGATCGAGCAGATTGTTGAAAACGATGTGGTCATTACTGACAGTGCAGAAATGGCAGATCGGTTTAACGTGTTTTTCCAATCAGTCTTTTCAGCCCACGACGTACAAAATCTCGATGAGGCCTTTCATTCTGATATTGAAACGAGTACGCCAGAAATAGAGATAAGCCAGTCCGGAATATTTGCTAAGCTATTGTCACTGGATACAAAAAAATCAACAGGCCCGGATAAAATACCGAATGAATTCTTAAAGCGATATGCAGAGTGGCTATCTTTTTATTTAAAAATTATCTTCGACAAATCATTACAAACGGAGTCACTCCCGCAAGATTGGCTATCCGCACGTGTCGTCCCTGTGTTTAAAGGAGGAAGCCGCTTTACGATAGAAAACTACCGGCCTATTTCATTGACCAGCGTTTGCTGTAAAGTGATGGAGCACGTCATTTCAAAATATATATTTACTTTTTTAGAGGAGCGAAAGACGTTATACTCTCATCAGCATGGCTTTCGAAATGGTTTGTCAACCGTAACGCAGCTTGTTGAAACGTTTCATGATTTTTCTTTATCTGTAAATAATAAGGAACAGATCGATGTAATTTGTATAGACTTTTCAAAAGCATTCGACCGCATACCTCACAAAAAATTATTATTCAAATTAAAAAAGATAGGGTTGTGTGATAAAATCGTTAACTGGATAGAAGCATACCTGTCAAATCGGAGTCAAAAAGTTGAGATAAATGGAAACATATCACCACCTCTATCTGTAACCTCAGGAGTCCCGCAGGGCTCAGTCTTAGGTCCATTATTGTTTTTGATATATATAAATGATATAGCTACGCATATTGCAGAACCAGTAAAACTAAACCTTTTTGCAGATGATTGCCTTCTTTACTCTGTCATAAACAATACTAATGATCAATTAGCTCTTAATAGGAACCTGGAAAATCTAAGGCAATGGTGTGAGGACTGGCAAATGCAAATAAATTTTCGTAAGTCGACATATATCCATATAACGAACAAAAAAAGCGTTTTGAAATTTTGTTATAATATAGGCAATGTTAATTTGAGTGTTGTAAACAGTTTTAAGTACCTTGGTGTGGTGATCTCACACGATTTGCAATGGCGCACCCATATAGATAATGTCTACTCCTCTGCCTATCGAAGTTTGTGCTTTCTTAAACGAAAGTTAAAACATGCAACTAGTAATGCCAAAATCACAGCTTATAAGACAATGATCCGTCCTATTTTAGAGTACGCCAGCATTGTATGGAGTCCAAACAAAAAAGTAGACATCAATAGACTAGAAAAAATTCAAAGGCAGGCTGCACGTTTCATTCTTAATAAATACAAACGAACAGACTCTGTGACTGAAATGCTTAGCCAGTGTGGACTTCAATCATTAGAAACTAGACGGAGAATAGCGCGGCTAAAGTTCTTATTTGCGTTGTATAACAATCACTTAAACATTGAACCTGAACTATATTTAAATGAAACACATAAACGATCGCGCAGATTAAATCACAATAAAACAATCCAACCGTATAATAGTAGGATAGACATTTTTAAATATTCATTCTTTGTGCAAACAATTGAAGACTGGAACCAGCTTCCAGATTATGTCATTAATTCTGCAAATATGTCCCAATTCGAGTCTTCTATAGAAAAGATATTTACCCAGCAATAAATAAGAAGGGCGTTTTTCCTTTTTTTCTATTTCACTTCTTTTTACAAAGTGTGGCGATATGGTTCACGTTGTCTTCAATTAAAAATTGTATAACAGTCTTCTATTACGTACATATGTATAGAGTTCAAATTTTTGATATGACTATATATATTGTTGTTACCTCTCCTGTAATAGCCTTCAAGTGAAGGCTGACAGTATTCTTAAATAAAAAAAAAAAAAAAGGTACATACCCTCCGAGAACGACTCCGACGAGGCGTTCAAGGTAGTGGTACCCCGCAGTCTGAGAAACGCAGTTTTGCGCTACTATCACGACTTGCACTTGGCCGGACACGCGAGCGGCTCCAAGACTTACACAAAGTTATGTCGCATCGCCACCTGGCCGGGCATGAAACGGGACGTTTACCGTTATGCCCGCACCTGCCACTCTTGCCAAAGCTTCAAACCGAGAGGCGGCAAACCCCCGGGCCTAATGCAACCGATTCCGAGCCAGCAGTCATGGTCTCTGGCAGCCTGCGACGTGGTCGGCCCCCTACCGAGGAGCCCTAAAGGACACCAGTATTTGCTGGTTGTAACTGACCACTTCAGCAAATGGACGGAACTTTTTCCACTCCGTAAGCTGACAGCCCGAGCGATCACGGAGAAGCTCATGGAGGTTTTCACCCGTTTTGGATTCCCCGAAGCTCTTTTGACTGATCGAGCGAGCTACTTCGTCGGGAAGGTATTCGTGGATGCGTGCAAGGCCCTTGGCATAAAGCACAAAACAACCACGCCATACCACCCGCAGTCGAACACCACGGAGCGATGTAACAGAAACATCAAACCAATGCTGGCCGCCTTCGCGGAAAGGCATCGTGACTGGGACGCATATATCCCCGAGATCGGGTTCGCACTTCGGACCACTCTCAACCGTTCGACGGGCTTCACCCCCGCTTTCCTCACATTCGGGAGAGAGCTTCCGAACCCCATGGACCGTGTCCTAGGGGCGAGAGCCGGGGTGGACAACGCGCAGCCGACGCAAACGGACCACGCGCGGCAGCCACAAACTCGGATGACGGAAGCCTTCTCGGAGGCGCGTCGCAATCTCGGGGTAGCGCGAGCGAAACAAAAAGCTCAGTACGACCGCTCACATCGAGATCTCCGCTACAAAGTGGGCGACCTCGTCCTCAGACGCAACCATGTTCTGAGTGATGCCAGCAAAGGCTTCTCGGCCGCTTTGGCTCCGAAGTGGTGTGGCCCGTACCGAGTGCAGGAACTTCTCTCCCCACTCGTGTACAAGCTGACAAACTTGCAATCAAGAAAAGTTGGTGGGCCGGTACATGTGTGCGATCTGAAACCCTACCATGAGAGGGAAAACGGGGCCAACGAGCAAACTCAGCCCCCGCAGAAACATGGACACGCAGCGCGAGATAACGCCGACGATGAACAACAGGCGTCTCGCTACAATCTGCGTAGACGGAGGAACTATTATCCGAAGTTTTCGTAGAGGCAGCCCCTGTAAGTGGCGAAATGTCACATTAAGGGAAGTGCAAAGCACAATAGACTTGCTGCATTCGCGAACGCGCCAGACACCATTGTTTACTGGCAAGCAGTGACCTAGATACGTCACCTCAGCGTTCGCTCCCGGATGAACCCGAAGGGGAATCCCCCAAACACGGCTTCTGAGGGAAAGGGTACGCGTAACTGCCATTGGTCAGTTATTGCCACCTATGCTCACGTGTGCCACATGTCAACGCAAGAGCGCGGTGCGAGCGTCGTCACAAGCGGTCGGAGACCAAGTGGTCATTCTACCGCAGTACGTTCCGCACCTACGAAGAGGACCTCCAGCCTTTGCTTCGCGCCGTTCGTGAGCTGCTGTCTCCTGGCTGCGGCAGTTCAGCGGCGTCCAGGGACCACGGCTGCGCGTGACTCGTCAGGCGGCCCCGCTACCCCAGCCGGCCGCGAGCCAAACCAGCAGCCCGTCGTTTTCGTGTGCCGTCGGGATCGACATCCGGCCAGGGACTGCCGGCTCATCATCTTCGGGACCCCCGCCGCGGTCGGAAAGCTCGCCAACCAGGGACCAGCTGTTCCCGTTCGTCCCGTAACAAGTCCCAAGGGCCCCAGGTAGCTGGCTCAGTTCGCCCAGCAGGGCTCGTAGGGCACGCACTACATCGCTAGCCGAGGGACAACCCACCGGGACCTGGCCGCCTGAACGTGCTCGTCGACGAACACGTTGCTACAAGGTCGCCGACTTCGGCCTCTCCAGGAGCATTACGGACTCCGAGTCGGACGTCTACCACCAGTGTCCAAGGACGCCCTCCCGGCGCGGTGGATGGCTCCGGAGTGCGTGCAACTCCAGGTATTCCCCTTCAAGTCTGACGTCAGAGCGTTCGACGGAATACTGCAGTGGGACATTCGTCACTCTGGGCTCGACGCCCTACCCCGGCCTGGGCGCTCAGGAGGTTACCCGCCACGTGCGCGACCGTCACGGGATGACGCAACCGATCGACTGCAGCTGGGAGCTGTGCCGCTGGTGAGCGACCGCTGGACGAACTTTTGGAGCATGGACCTATGAGCCGGGCTGTTGTTTCCTGTGTAGCTGCAGCCGCTGGCGGCCTTTTTCTTTTTTTATTATTTTAGTCTTGTTGTGTGTTTGTGTTGGTCCACCCGTTTGCGGGTGACTATTGGCTAAGGAGGGGGGAGTGTGGGGATTGTGATCCCTCAACATTCTGTCGCGTCAGCGTTTGGGCGCGCCGTGGCGGCCGCGCTGGCGTAGCGAGAGGTGGCGCAGCTTACCACTGTGAGTGGCTTCCTCCTCTCCCCCCTTGGGGCGATTTTCCGTAACGGACCCCCGCACAAAGGAGATCGACGTGTCGCTCCTTGATTGGCCACTTCGCCTCCGCCGTTATCTTAAAACCAGCGGACAGCAGTCTCGCTCGGGTCTTCTTCATGGGATTCGGCGGCGGCGACAACGGGGACCCTTCCGGCGCACCGGTGAGCGTTTACCCCGTACTTTGTACCTGTGTGAACGACCGTTCGGCCGTGGGCGATCTCCACACCGACGGCGTTCACCAGCTTATAGCCGCTGTGTTGTTGTTATTTGTTTCATTGTAAATAAACAGTTTATCACCGTTACCAATGTTGAATATACCTGAGACTGGGGTAGAAAAACATAAAAGTCGAAAAAACAGAACGGGACAGGACGACGTCTCAAGAGACGTCGTCCTGTCCCGTTCTGTTTCTTCGACTTTTATGTTTTTCTACCCCAGTCTCAGGTATATTCAACATGGTTAACATCCACCAGCTCGCCTGCACCCTTACTATTGTATCACCGTTACCAACGTGACTGGTGTCTCATTGCGCTCGACGAGCAGCATGCCACGCGAGTGCGAGCCCGCTTCGCGGTAGAGCGTCTCGCCGCGAACGTGGTACTCCCAAAGGCAGTGGCCCTAAGGAGAACCACACTTGTAACTGTAGTTCTATAACTTTTTCTGAGGTAACGATGAAGGTAACGACGTTACTTTTGTCGTTACTTTCCAGTTTTTTATGAATAATATATCACTGAACGGGTACAACTTAGCCATTCTTTGTGCCTTCCAAATTGCCTGTTCCGACATTCCGAGCGTCAAGTTATTTTTCGCACAAACTTGTGAATACGTTCTTTCTCGCCACTCACGACTCGAATATAGCCACGTGTAGATTTGGTGAAAAAAAAAAAAAGTAGTTTTCTTTAGCACGCGTTTGTACTTCGTGACTGAACACTTGCATCTTAGTATTTAGAAGAACTATCTCTTTTGTGTTTTTTCTTTTTTCTGAGCAAACGCTTTTTAATCGGGTGAATCCAACGTGAAACAACAATACACGCGGAGGGCACTGCGAATGTTTTGTATTTTGATTAGCGTCACCACTCCGGTGTAGTGTCAACAGTCGAGGCAAAATTTACTGCTGTTTGCGCGGGGTTTGTTTCTGGCTTGCCGGGTACGAACTGAAACATGTCCAGGGACTCTATGAACCCAGCGCAACCGTCAACGAGCCAGGAATGTGCAAGTGCTACCAAGGATATGAATGTTGATAAGAATAAAGAAGAACTACCATTTCCGGCGTACAGAGAGTATTTTTCTGTGGTGGAGGTGTTTACTAACAACTTGACCGCAGAAAACGGCACCCTGTTGCCTCAACGCCTACCCGGCAATCGAAAACATGTTCCGGCGAAACAGCAGCAATCTCATCTAGCGCGTTAGACGAGCGCCTGTTCAGCAAGGGCAGGGACGTCTTCATTATCAAACAATTGGGAAACTTTCGTACACTAATTTCGAGAAGCAACTGCTGCTAAGTTACAACATGAAGTAAAAAGCACGCTTTTTAATTTTATGCGAAGAAACTTGGTGAAAAGCACGTTTCTAGTTTTTCGTAATTTTTTTGTCATAGAAAATTAACTGAAATGTAACGTCGTTACTTTTTAAAAGTAACTAACGAGTTACTTTTTTGTTGTGGTAATTGTAACGCTAACTTCGCTACTTTTTTCTGAAAGTAACTGTAACTGTAATGAATTACTTCTTAAAAGTAACTTACCCAAGACTGCCCTTTGGGTGGTGTTGCCTCCGCCCACCGGCCTAACCCGTTTCCGACCTTTTCAGTTAAAGCCCGGCTTCATTGGCCTCTTCGTACGCCTCCTTTAATTAATCGTCTGCCCGAGGAACACATGCCATTAGCTTCCTTTATTCCGCCGCATTCTTTTTTTTTTAATTAATAACGTTGAATTTCTCAGTAAAAGCATCGACACAAAAAAACTTCGTGGAGCGCGCCAGACAATGGGAGGAGCGAGACAAACGGAGGTAATTAACATTGCGTGTCCATCTCGAACCAGAACAAAATGAAATTCGGAAAAATTAGAATCGCGCTCAGGATGAATATTGCGACACGCTTGCGTTTCCATGTCTGTATGGGGGTTTCTTTATTGCGTCGCTATAATGTGAAGAAACTTTCTACGCAGCCGGGAAATATGCTGCACTTCAAGAAACCCAATATTTTGTTCCCTCGTGAAGCAACGTCAGGGGGAAACTTGAGTATCGCGCGATAAAATTACTATGATTAAAAAGACAGCCAGTCAGCTCAATAACGAAAAATCCAATTATCTTTCGGTGTCCCTATAGAGTTGGGTAACCGAGTACAGGGCGCGACATGGAAGAATCAGAGAGGCTTACCGGAAATCTACGCAGTTTTCGAGTCACATCCATTGGCGGCAACTCGACAGATGGCGGCTCGGGAGCACTATATTATATATAGATGAAAAGCGTGTGGAAAATGAGCGGGGCTTCCGCAGCGCTAGAGATCTAAGATACAAGAACTTTTGTAGAATCGGAGGTTCGACCAAACCAACGAATGCTCAGACTTCTAACATACTTAAAATTATTTTGATTTTCAAACATATTTGTCCGACTTTTACACACACAAAAAAAAAATTAATGAGTTTAGGGAAACAAATTATTAACTATATTTTTTATATTAAAAAAACTATTACTAATGTTTAGACAATGTAAAAACAAGCCCTGTACTTCTAATGTTCATCATTCGAAGCCCTCGTGTGACTCGTTATGCCAAGTGACTGGATACACCGCAATAGTGTGTGTGAAGCTAGACGACAATCCTGCGGCAGGGGTCACAATATTCTCAAGGGATGAAACCCAAGCATCAAGCAGAATTCAGGGATTGGTGTTCCACGCGCCGTGCGTGCTGGCCTCAGCAGTAGTAAATTTTCTAAAGCAAATACCTAAAACAAATGGCATCTTGCACGCGCGTTCGTCAACGCTTTATTTTGGTTATTTACTTCGAATCTTTGATACGGGGATGATGTGCGTGTGTGGCGAGTGGAACACCAATCCCTGCATCCTCCTTGATGCTCGGGTAATATAGCAAATGGTCTGTATGACCAAGTCGACGGCGGAGATAAGTGTTCCGTGAAAACTAAAGATGGAATCGTAATTTTCACCGTGTACATCTCACCGAATACACCCAAATCTGGTATCGAGTGCTTCGCCCGAACGCACTTCTCCTCACTGTTAATGGTAATCATTGCCAGGGTTTTCAATGCGGACATTTCGAAACCGCAAAACAAGCGTTTTATCCAATTCGTCATGGAAGAATTTGCACTCATGTGCTTCACCGATTTAACTCAACCAACTACCACTCATGGATCACGCATTGATCTAACTTTCGCTAAGAATATTTCTAGACTAAGAACCGAAAATCGTATCGTGTATCAGTCTGATCATAAAACCGTCGCGAGTGTCGTTACAAAGTAAATAAAGAATGTGCGCCACGTCGCATTGGCTAAATCGTTGTAGCTGTCGTTAGAGCTTCGCTGGTAAACCACCTTAATAGAGTGGAATGGCTCTAGCACGTTTTGTTTGCTCTTAAAGAGTTCAAGGTGGTAGTACGGTCTCAAAAAAAAAGGCAGGAGGCTTGTGTAAAACACAACGATTATACTGGCCCATGCAAGATGCACCTCAGATTTACAACTCAGTCTATCGCTCTGTGACTGTCTGTCTGTTCCCATTCCCTTACCTCTCTTTGTCTCTCTCTCTCTCTTTCGGTCTTTGTGCTTTGTGCTGATGCATACCTTTCGTGTTTGTTTCTTTCCTTCGTGTTTCCATTTGCTTGCATAGGATGCTAGAGAATTAATTGCAAATAAACGCTCCTTACGGTCACAAATAAAAGATAAATGAAATCTATTTTTAGTGTATTCTTAGAAACAGCATGATTTAAATAATCACAGTAAAACTGGGGTACAATTTAAATTCTACTTAAAACCACGATTGAAACCATTTTGATTTGTATTCTCTATCATGCTTGGCACGACCCTGCACAAAAATGAAACGATAAATTATAACCTCAAGTCCCCGAAAACGACGAGTTTGGGATACTGGGCAAATTGGAACGCACGCTGATTCGTCGGTTTCATTTACTGCAATGAACCAACAACGCAGAATCTCAAGAAAACTCGAGCATCGTGCGTTTCATGCACTGTAAAATAGTTTGTTGTAAAATAGTTTGTTGTTGGGCGAGTTGGTGAACGTTTGGATACACGATTTTGCGCAAAAAAGACGGACACAAGAGAGAGAAACAAACACGAGCGCAACTTACAACTGTATTGACGAAACCTTTAGAAAACATACAGATATGTCCTCGACTTCAATGCGTCCACGCATGCGTCATGCACCCCGTGATACCAAACAAATTAATAGCAGTAAAAAGCAGACACCAATCAACGTATGGAACAGACTATTCATAGTCTGATTTATACGTGATTAGTTGATCGCAAGTAACAACCGGCCCTTTAACTCCTTGATTTTATTGCGACGGTGTCGGGATGACCTGATCGTTTTTGTCGTCTAGCATGTGCGCCTGCTATGATTAATCGATCGAGCTTGTATTTTTTACTTTAGTCCCCCTTGAGAAGAAAGCATGATGCATATATACTGAAATTCATACACAAACTACACAAACTTCAAGGTGGCCATAACATTTCGACATTTCACAGGGAAATTGGGGCCTTTGCGCACAGAAAATAGATACAACAGCTAGTTCGGTGCTTCGAACGGGCCTGCCAGTCGGAGGCCATCAGCTCGTCGAACGAAGTCAAGTCGGCAGATTGCTTTGTACACTGCGACGTTTCATCGACAGTTCATTTCATAGAAAGGTCCCCGCGATCGTTCCATCGACACACCTTGCGACGTTTCGTCCAAAGCGTCTGTCCATGCACATCGCCTCTGTCGCCGTCGTCCGGATACACCTATAGCTTGCCGAACGAACCCTTGGCAACTTCGGTGGGGCCTTGCTGCAAGCTCGTGCCTGAGATTATATTACAGTTTTCCCAAACGGAGTGAGGGGTTTCCGCGTGGCCTTGTTCAAACGTCCATCAAGCAACATTGGCGGTCACCATTGTATGCTCACGAAGCGCGTGATTGGATACGAGTCCTCGCCGAATGCTGACTCAGTGCTCGGTTTCAATAAGTGCTCAGAGTCTATGATCAAGCGATGGCGGACAGGCGTTGGTGCGGACCCTTCAAAGGGGTCTATTAGGGCTCGTGAATTTGTTCTAGCCCTATCGGAGCCGCCTGAGAGAGTTGGCATTATTTCCGGTATCCTTCAAGCGAACCCAATGCAGCCAGTTATTCAATCCACTCAGAAAAAACGTTCAGCCTTTCCACTCTCGTGAAGAAGGAAGACCAGCAGAGCTGTACTCGATACACTGTGTGCTTCTTCGTCGTCGTCTGTTTTTCGCGCTGTTTCCTACGATGAATTCCCACCAACGCGCCCAACTATGCATTCTTCTATTATAGCTGGAAAGGTTGCCGCCATCTACGAGCGACGGCGGAAACCATATTGGTTGTGTACTTGCCGCCGTCGCTTATAGATGGCGGTAGCTGTCCAGGTAGGTTTGTGTCGACATACACGGACACGATCCTAGGGAACCTAGCCCTTAACAGCTATGCTGTAAAAAACAAAACAAAAAAACAATACGTTGACGACGAAACGTCTCAGTCTTCACGACGAAAATTTTCACGAATCATCCTAGCGTCGACGAAACGTATGTCCATGAAACATGTCGAGGAAACCTGCTTCTATCAAAAGTTGTCCACGAAACGTGTTCTGACGAAATGATATCTATATAGACTTCTGCCAAGCGCACGTATTTCTGCAGTGAAAGAAAATTTCGAGGCAGCATGCTCGCGCGTGCACTTTCCGCTTCACTCGCACTTACGGTGAAACAGAGCTTTCCTTTTTACATATGCGCCGTGCCAACCGCTTTGCACGTGATTACACAGTTATTTATCAATATTGATTTGGTTTATAGTTTACACTGCAATTCAACTCGGACTATTAAAAAAATTTAAAAAAACTACGCTACTGGTCACGTGCGCATCAATCAACACGTGATGTTTACAGGTGGCCGCTCGCCTGTGTAAACGTTGTTGTCTCTCAAGAACAATTGTAAAGGTGTAAAATCACGCGGCGAAAGTTCACTTTTAGTGCGCGCTTTCTGGCAAGCTTTTGACCGAGAAGATTGTCCGCCGTCAGCACGTGGAGGGTTTTCAGCAACCCAGGGTTAGAATAGAACCACTGCATATGGCAGCGTAGCTAACTTCCAGAGTAGCGACACGACGCAAAACTGTCTAGACGCACGCCGTCAGAAGCGCCGATAGTGATCTCCATTTTGGGCCTGGGAGCTTGCCATGGTGACCGTACGGCTAGCGACGCCGGGCGGCCTCTATTGTAGTCTAGTTGATATCTCCATTGTTCGTTGAAAAGTGGTAAAAGACACTCGGCCTGGCTAGTGTGTAGCCTGGCAGTACGGCACGGGCCTCTAAAGGAACGGTGTCTGTTTCTTCTGTGAAGTGAGACGATTTGCAGCCCGGGGACTGTCGGGCGACGACAGCTGCTTGGTATCGTATGTGCACGGACAAGGCGAGTGGTTTTCCAAGCCGCCGGGACGGCGGCCGTTTCGTGGGGTGTAGTGCGTACCGTCCTTGTACGTTCGGACTTCGCTCCGATGGAACGAAATCCGATTACGCCGGACACGACAGGATGATTGCCTCAGGACATGACTGCTGCTTGACTGCCTCGTAATAAGCGAATGTATGCTTAGGATAATACTTCTTCAATACCTAATCATCCACTCAAGTTGAGATGTTCTCACCGAGTGGAGAGGAGCGACGTCGACGACGGTCTCACACTCGTTTGAGCGATGAACAGCCGACGGGGTTCAACCAATAAGGACAGCATGGTGGTCTCCAGAGGATTGTTAACGCCATCAAAAGAGACGGACGCCGGACATAAGGTGTTCTTGCCGACAGGCCAATTGGTCGTCCGGAAGTTCACCGGAATTCAAAAAGTCGATAGATTTATCCGGTGTAGCACACATAGCCGTGCTAAAATAGCCAAAAAATGATTTTTAACTTCTTCCTTAGCTCTAATCCTCAACTCAAAAGCGAACTGTGAAATCACGCGGTCGTGACATGCTAGAGCACCGGTGCGACGACCCCAACCTTCCACCGTGCTTTTTAAGCACACTATAGAAGTTGGCATTCGCAAGTGATGATAAGTTCTGTCAGGACACTCATTGGCCACAAACGTCAATTCAAATATTCTTCGACAAATTGATTGTTGACGAGCGCATACGTCCGAGTGACGCAGTTATCGTGTCGAATGCGGGAGTTCGGGTCGGCTGACGTCATTTCGGCCTTTGTAGGCATTGCAAAGAGGATATTTATAATCATACACACATGATGATAACCTCATAGCACACTGACATTAAGGAGCACAAAACGAGCCCAGCTACAGAAAATAAATATTACACTCATAAGAAATAAGTATGTCTGTAACTTGTTAATTACGAAGACGAACACACCTCTGAGCATCTAAGTTTAACAGTATGTTTTGATGCATTGTTACATAGCAGGACATTTCATATATGTCACTTAAGCAAACGCCAACTTGTCACCTGAAAAAAAAAAAACTACGATCAAATGCAAGTTATTGCAACGAAAGCGCGTTATATCAAAATCTTCAGAACTGCCAATTCGTAAAATCGTCAATTAGTACAAAAGGTTCAAGATCGCAGGAGTTTCCTCGCTAACCGCTCAGTCACACTGAAAGCGGATCCGCGTTCGCAAAGCGGTTGCAAACGCGGTTCTATAAATATCCAGTACAATGTCACACGTAAGTACTTGATGTCATCGATTGCGCATGCAATTGTACTGGATCTTTATATAACCGCGTTCGCAACCGCTTTGCGAACGCGGATCCGCTTCCAGTGTGAATGATCGGTAAAAGTTGCTGTAATTATTCGGTGACCCATTGCTGAAACAACTTCCCTTAGGCCTTACACGCGACAACGTATATACCTTTTGTTTCGATTCTCAAAAAGTCAAACTTTGAAAGGAAGCTTAAAAAAGTGCGAGAATTTTATCCTAAAAGCTTTATCGTATAGTCGTTGATTAGTACAAAACGTAAACACCACAGGAGCTTCTTTGCACAAAGGTTTTGCGATTATGCGGTTACCTGGGACTGAACCAATTTCCCCAAAGCCCAACATGCGACGCATACATTTCGCATCGATTCTCAGACACTCCAACGTTGAAACAAAGGTAAGACTATGCAAAAATTGCATGCTAAAACTCTTATCGATCCTCGAACACATCCGGGAATCCGAGCACCGCTACGGCGATATGACTGATGCTGTCGCACAGATGTCAATATCCAGAGCGAGATTGCACAGAAAGGGTATAAAGTATAATTTCTTCTTATCTTCACGTTCTACCTACGTCAGAGAGCATGACGAAGCCCGAAATCGTCAGCAAGCTGCGGCAGATTACGATTCCGCGCACCGAACAAACTCGCATCCGCCAGCTGTGGGCGCTGCCATCTTACCCGTGACATCACGGTTCTTGCGACGTCACGTGGTGAGTAGTCACTCGGTTGCTATAGAAACCGAGCCAGCTCAGCTGGTTGCTATGGTACCGCGTGTGACCAATCGCTGTGAGAGGCGGCACAGAGAAAAGCGTGGCGCTACCCTGGCAGCTACGCTGCAATATACAGTGGCTCTATGTTAGAATGTACTATGAAAATGCAAACTTTACAGCTTGAGCAGTGCGTGTACAAGATTTAGCTTTCGGTGCGCTAAAAAGTAAAATATAGCGCTTTTCCAGACTGCATCTGCGCGCGCGACATCCGTACGTAGACATTATTTGATATAACGTCAAGCTCGACCACTTGCATATTTCTTTCTATTTTTTCGCACACCACTAGTTGGTCCAAACAAATCACCAAATTAATACTGTTACAATGTTTAAACTCTGTAATAGCTATTCATAAATTTAAAAAAAATGATAGGCTCCAGTAATTTTTAGTGTGCCTGCACTCAATGTTATAAGTAATTTTGACCATTTAATGGTGTAATTCTATAACACTGGCATTACTCTTGTTATGTTGTAACATAAGACTTTTGTGACAGTTCTACTTCGTGTTTATCAAACTGAATATTTACAACAGCTAAGGCTCATTGTTTTCTGTGTTCAAGCCTGACGCTAAAAATAAAAAGCTCGGTGACCTCAAATAAGACACTTGACCAAATCAGTTCGGAAAGCGTTTATTGGCCTTAGGGAAGGGAGGGAGGGAACCGGACCGGTAGCTTACGAGCTTGGATCAGGGCCGGAGAAGGGGGTTTCGGGGACTTATGGATAAATAGGCGACCAGCCCCGCCTTGTGGATAAAATCCAAAAGAGAGGTCATGACAGCTCGACGTTTGTCGAGAGGACCCTCAGGAGGAGTCCATTCCTCTAGGCTGGTCTCATCTGGTGGTACGTGCTTCTGACTGATCTCTTCCAACCCTGGGCAAGCCTAGAGCCACTAAATGAGCTGTGTTTAGAGTATCGGCACTCCGTTCCCCAACATTGTTGTGGGCGCAACCATTTTGGAGCTTGTGCAGAGCAGACGCAGCTGCCGATCGTCATGATTAAAAAAGTTCGACTCCCTCAGCATTACATTCGGTGTTAGAAAGCTCACGTAATATTGCTTTGCTCTGTAGCGAACTGTTTAAACATTTGTGAAGGACGCAAACGCGTTTCCAGTGATTTCAGATAAAGCTTCAGATGACTGGCAACCATGACTTTAAGCCACAGTATGTCCAAGTGTCGCAACCCTGAAGCGTAACTTATTTAGTGGCACTAGGCAAGCCCAAAGCCATTTGACCAAAGGAAAACAGTTCCTTTTCTTTTTTTGTTTCTTGAGGTATTTAGTTTCTCAAGCTAGAATTCTGGAAACCCACGTCCATTACGTCCTCACGTTCTTTTTTTGTGGAAATGTGTTAGAAATCTTTAAGGCGCCAAAGACGTTCAAGACGAAACGACCGAATCGTCGTCCGAATCATACCACGTAGAAATATGTGTAATTGGCCTCCGATATCCCTCGGGTGATAAATGCGCACCGTCAATTTCACTTTCTTGAAGCGTCGGTTCTATTGTCGCGCATGCGCCTCGCCATTAGCTCAGGACGATTTTCATGTTTTTTTCTGACCACATTTGCTGGAGACGCGAGCGGATAGCAGAGCCTCTGGCTCCTATCGTAGGCAACCGCTCTTTTTGCACAAAACCTGGTGCTGACGGGCCGCTTTCAACAGAAAGCTCGCGCATTCAAAAACGAGTGAACGGCCAGAGAAGTCACTTTACGGAGAAAGAAAAATTCCACACTGTTTCGAAGTGCCACCCCACACGATTTATGGCGTTCATATGCAGGACTGAAAGGCGATCTCATCGCCATTTGTTGGTTCACAATCACTCCAGCCAAGGGTGGGTTTTCACCTCTGAGACACAAGTTAGTTTCCGCAGCCTTCCCTATAAAACGCAATTATGTGTATTACAACTTGATTGACAAATAAAATCAAAATGCAAGTGTTTTTTTCGTTCTATTCTAAAGCAAAATCAGATAAGCAGCAAGATAATGTACTACGCCGTATTTATAAATAAAAAAATGCGAAATAAGTCCAAATCCTCTGTCTCTCTCTAGTTATTTTTATCCCCTTGATTTGTTCGTTACTGCTTGTTTTCGTTTTTTTTTTTTTTTTTTTTTTTTTTGGGGGGGGGGGGGGGGTTGTGATTGGACGCATGTTAACACGCAACCACATTGCGCAACAAATAAAAAAAACACGATCGCATCTCTTTTCTTTTTTTTTTTTTTTTAATGGGACAGCAGAGACAATTACGTCGGGCATACCTCCAGCGCAAGAAAGACACTCGCTGCTCAGGATTGCGCGAGGCCAGACGCGGCGACTCCTACATAAAGAATGAGCGCCCCGACGCCCCCGCGGAAGCAGCAGCGGTAGCAGCAGCAGTTCCGAGAAAAGGCTGTGAATGAGAAAACACGGCCGAGATGATTGAGGTGCATGATACAGGTTCTGACATTTCACGCGCCTTGATGAGCTTGTCTGCGCCTCGGCCGGCGACGGCGAAAATAACTTGGCAGCTGCCTCCTACAAATTGGAGAGCGCACCTGCGGAGTCATTTGGTCGTCTGCTAAAACTAGCTTTCCCTTTTTTTCTTCTTCTTTCTTCTCTTACTCTTATTTCTAACAACCCTTCCATCTTCCCGTTCCTACAGCCTCCCAAATGCTACGAAGAACGCGTGTGCTTGTGTGTGTGTATGCTTTTCTTTTTTCCGAGAAGCACTCTCGCAGTCTTTCTTGAGCTTCAGATGGCAGTTTTAATGTGCTACCTTTGCCGGTTTAATTTGTTTATGACCCACTTCACGGAATTTCACATGGCATCGTAATGTAACCTTTACCACTGTAATCTTGCTTCTGTGAATAATAAAATGACTAACCAAACGTAATTAAAGTTGCGTGCATGCTGAAACGGTGCGAGGTTAGCCAGCTAGCCCCAATGTGCGTCATGGTGTCTCTCTGAAGACGATAAACTTATAAATTTAGCCAGTGCAGTACAACAGCTATCCTATGGTGTTTTTTAGTCGTCACGCTGTAGTGATACACGACCGCACGCCGGTACGTGCTTATCCAGATTGAAACGGCAAGGGTTGGGACGCAAGCCAGGATACCTCGGTTCTGCATGCGGCCACCAATTTTCCTTAGGACTAATCACTAATCAAGGACAAGTTTGAAGGAGCATTTTCCAGGTCGATCGATCGAAAGTTGGTCGGTTGGACATCACCACTGCTTGTGTGCTTTCTTCAACGATGCTTCACTCGCGATTCACAAAATCCTCACACGGCATCTGAATGATTGTGTTGATCGTCTGCGAAGCAATTCATATTAGGTTTATGTTACTATGTAAAAAGAGAATAGGGAGAGTTGTTGTTTTTCCTCTTCCGAAGTGATATAAAAGGGTTAAGCGAATTATTTTCGAAGGCCCGATACTGCACTACGAGCTCGGGCTCCTAATATCAATATTGCTCGAGAGTGGACAAGTTTTGTAAAACCTAAAGAAAATCAGAGTCCACACCGTGCTTTGTTTTCCTGCACTTCATGGACCCCAGAGCGTGACTATGGTGAACATTGGCGGCAACTTATTGGCACCAGACCACAAAGCAACTGCTCATTTTTATTGAACTTTTTTGCTGCAATTGCCATGGCTGTGGGGGAAAAAAACTAACGCATGTTTTCCAGGGTATGAACGTCAAGTAGAATTTTCTGGCAGTATTGACTGAAATCGCAAAACTTGCTACACCGCTTCCCTTCAATGCCACCGCTGGTCAGCGCCGCTGCAGGCCAAATAACGCTCACTGCGGCGGCTCTCAAACTCTCGTTTCCCCTGGCAGGCCGTTGCTAGGGGACCACACTCTTAGAAAAAAGGGTATGGATAGTCCTCCCTTAGGGGAGGAACGGTCTTGTAACCTATGTTCCTTTAGAAAGGGAGAAACGTTCCTCCCTGAAGCAGGGGAGCAAAGTTCCTCCGTCGCTTGCATCTCAATATGGCGACCCCGAATCGAGCAAATCGAGCCCAATACGGCTTGACGAGGACGCTACGTCTCTTGTACGGGACGAGAGCAGCAGCGAATAAAGGCGTAACACGAGCTTTCTGCAAACTGTGTTCATTTCCGAAGCCAGATTCCCCCCACATGTACAGAAACTTGCGATTCGAAAGCAGTTACTCAGTCTTCTCGTCGACAACACTGCGATGTTAAACGGAGACAACCGATACCCAGTTACTTTGCGCACTTTGCGTCTTACCTTTGGTGTTCCTCGAGTCACAATTCCTTCGTCAACCGCACGTCACGGAGAAGGGCAAACTCAATCCGCGAAACCAAAAGCCGCTCTCGAAAGAAGCCGCTGTTTATCGCGTAGCGTGAAAGGTTAAATCGCTAGCCACCAGATGGCGGGGTCAAGCAGAGTAATTGCAAGTAGCTAGGCTAGGTGGCGCTAGGTACCGCCCAATTCATGTTTTACAAAAAATAATTTGCTCTTCTTGGACCACTACTGCGCTTGAGGATACTCTACTATACACACATTACGCTTACGCTTATTGCAAGCATCAGGTGAACATACATTGAGCACATACACGACACTGCACGGCACACACAAATATCAATACAACAGAGCACCACACTAACCCGAACACTACACCCGTGCTCTGCGTTTCCGTCTTTTATACTGGTCGTTTTGAACCACTGATCTCAATGACAATTGCTGGATCGCGCTTGCCGCTCCCGCAAGTGAAGCCACCGGGCGTCACTCGCTTGGGATACGATTTGCCGTTTTTGCTAGCCTTTGCTGCGGTTTTCCAGCGTGCTGACGACACGTTTTCTACTCGTTCGTCGTCATTCGCCGAAGAAGTTTTTTGAAGACTCTGTGTATTGTTGAGACTTTCCGTTGTGAACACGTGGAAAATTTTACGAAAGTGCAGTGTCGCAGGAAAAAGGCACAACGCGTCGAAAGGAAGGGCTGGCGGCGTGTTCAAAGCATCCTTGGCACGCCGAAGTGCCGTGTCTCTGTGCCTTCGCGCGCTTGGATACCGACCAAGAACCGACGCCTTCTGAATGTGTTTAGCGAGTGCAATGTGCGTGAAGCCGTATCAAAAGGTACAACTCGTCGAAAACGTGTCGCCGGTGTCGCGGCGTGATCAAAGCTTCCTTGGCACGCTGAGTGATGCATCTTTGTGCCTTCGCACGCTTGGATACCGGTCAAGAATTGACGCCGCGCCAAAGTTCTGAACGTGTGTCGCGCGTAGATGCCTATAGATCATTTATATATATCGGCCACGGAGTTCTGGATCGTCCAGCTGTTCCGGTGAGTTGCTAATAAATGGGGGAGATCTGTACGTATTCTTATGTTCTATATTAACCATGGCTATGTCCCAAATCTACTCTAATAGATTCCGTGGGAGCACGAATAGGGCAACGTTGTACGTGGAGCCAGGGGGGTTTTCGAAAGCAAAAGTACAAGACGGCGAGAATGAAAATCTTTGAAGCGCGGCCGATATGGTCGTGTGCAATCTGTTGACCAATTACAATTAGGCGAGTCGCGTAGGTTGATAATAAGCCAGCACTGATCAGTGATGAGGAGCTGTTGTGCACGGTATTGTGTAAATCGTCTAAGGACGAAAAAAAGACGTACCTTCTCCCCATCCTCCGTCGCTAGTGGACGCTGGATTAAGCTCGTTCCTAAACCGCGAGGGGAAAAGACGCTGATCCAGAGGCACGAACAGCTTCACGCACATTGCACTCGCTGAACACATACACACGGCGTCGGTTCTTGGTCGGTATCCAAGCGTGCGAAGGCACAGAGACACGGCACTTCGGCGTGCCAAGGATGCTTTGAACACGCCGCCAGCCCTTCCTTTCGACGCGTTGTGCCTTTTTCCTGCGACACTGCACTTTCGTAAAATTTTCCACGTGTTCACAACGGAAAGTCTCAACAATACACAGAGTCTTCAAAAAACTTCTTCGGCGAATGACGATGAACGAGTAGAAAACGTGTCGTCAGCACGCTGGAAGAGCGCAGCAAAGGCTAGCAAAAACGGCAAATCGTATCCCAAGCGAGTGAAGCCCGGTGGCTTCACTTGCGCTGCAGCGAACAAGCGGGGAAGCGCGATCCAGCAATTGTCATTGAGATCAGTGTTTTGAACGTACGAAACTTTTCGGTGACTCCCTAAGCAATAAAAAATATTCCCAGCATGTTGATTTTTTCCCAGCAATGTCATACCTCTGAGAGTATTTTGAATGGCTCAGGGGATTAATCTCTTATTAAAAAGTAAACGTTCGATCATGCCGTCATTATTTGAAAGCCAGTAAATCAAGCCGCTCCAATGCGGTTCGAAGCCATGAGTTTGTTTCCCCACACGGCACGTCGTAGCCTGTATTTCTATTGGTTTTTCTATTTGTGCTGTTCGCGCAAAGCTGCAATTGCCGTCTTGAATTAATCTCTGTAGAGCGGATATTCACTCAGCTGGAAGTGATGCTTCACGGGCTGAGAAATCGCTTTTCGATCAACTTGAATGCAGTCAAAGCCGCGACTTGCGGCAGGTGTTAAGTGTACCGAGCTACGCCGTGGCGTGCCCGAAAACTTCTAGCGCTCATCCCAGCGCGCCACTTGGAGGGCGGTTTCTCCAGGAGCCCTAGAATATTTAAACAGCAAAATAAAAGGTAGCTTTTTTTTTTTTTTCGATTTTACCTACTATTGTTTTTTAATTCCGAAATTCCATACTGTAAATATACGTACTTTCCGTCACAATTTCGTACTGTTCAGTCGTGCCCCAGAGCGCAATCGCTCTCGGGGACGAGACAATTCCGACAGCCACATTGGCCACTGTACGATAGCGATAGGAGCTTCTACTGTTCAGACCAGCA
This sequence comes from Ixodes scapularis, assembly GCF_016920785.2. NCBI lineage: Eukaryota > Metazoa > Arthropoda > Arachnida > Ixodida > Ixodidae > Ixodes > Ixodes scapularis. Next base: position 31,895,291 of record NW_024609880.1, on the reverse strand, counting down.
TTCCAACATGACTATCCGCACGTTGATCGATTGCACGTAATCCCTCAAGCGGTATTAAACTTTTTAATGTAAAGCGGAATGTCAACCTGCGACAACCCGCCCCCTCCGATCACGGCTCGACCAACGGCATCAAGGCCCGACAGTTTACGATCTCATCTTGTTGTTACACCACTGATACGCGAACACACGGTCACATCGGCGATAATTCCAGTCTTCTGTTCACAACCCACAACACTGTTATCACGATGTTGCAGCTATGTTACTGACACGCACAAATGCAGAACCACGTTGAACGCCGGTTGCACTCGGCATCGGAAAACAGAACCGAACTCAGGACGGAAGGCACCCAGGCAGCCGGCAGCAAAACCTGCCTGTCTTGGACGCAGTTCCTGCGGTTTCCATAACGTCGAAAACGTCGACACAGTTCCGCGTGGTTTCGCTACTGTAGTGACTTTAGTTCCGTGCCGCGCGAGTACAGCCCCGCGCCCCGCATTCCGGAGACGGCCATCCCCCAGTGTACGTGGCGCTGCTGGCACTGCTCCGGAACTTCGCTGTTTCTAGCGGCTTCGTTTGCTCGTTTCATAAAATTAGTGATAAAAACGTCAATGCAACCGAAATGTTCTGCACGTTTAGACTAGAAGACGGAATTATAGGCGGCCTTCGCTGCCGTTGAAGCTCAATCAACTCAACAGCATTTATTAAACAACGTGCGCGACCTGCTCAAAAAACGAAACCGAAAGAAGATGAGCCGGGATGGCGAAAGTTTTCTCCCGCCTGCCCGGAGAAGGAGAAAAACGTTTCGTTCCTCCACTTCTCTCGTGTCCGCTTGGGGGCGCGTCAGTAGAAGGGAGGAAGACGCGCCGTTGCTACTTTTTTCCTCCCTTTTTTCTTAGAGTGCAGGAACCAGAACTTAGCGCCCGTGATGATGCTCTGTAGAGCGGAAAGAGAGACCGCGTCCACTCTAGAGCCACATAGTCATGGAGGCTGGAAACTTCTGGAGTCAACATGACGTCAGCAAAGGTAAAGCCGGGTGGCGTCATGTTGCCCTTTTTCTTTACACAATAAAGAAAAAGCCACCCTTCTTTTATTGTTTTTCTATGCTCCGTTTTCTTATTTCGGAAGACGAAATAAGGGAACGGAGTATAGAAAAACTGTATCGGTCCGGAATAGGCCCGTAGCTCTCAAGTTTTGAGCAGCGCAACTGGGCCCGTTTCCTCCAAGTGCTACAGCGGCTAAAGTTAGCCAACTACCTAGGAGAGGGACTTTAAAATCCCGTGACTGGCAGCTCGGTAGGGATGCGGGGAAACATGGCGGTGCCCCGGTGAGTGAGCGCCGCTCGCTTTGGAACTAATATGTCGTTGTAGCTACAATATCGGGCGCGTTAGTCAGCAACGAATGGTGCAGGAGGGTTTCTGTGCTACCAGGTCCTCGCGCGCGATCGGGAACTCTATGGCTCCGTCGTCAAACTTCCAGGCTTTCTGAGTATAGACGTTTTACACACGCGCCAGATTACAGACGCCATTGCCGACCTTTAATTGTCTTACCGAGATATCAAACCACTGAAGCGGGCTTTGTGAGCCACCACAAAGGCAAACGCTGGGGAAAAAGACACCGTCGTATCTATACTCTGTTTCATACTTTGTGTGAAACGCTGTCAAAGCTACTGGCGCGAACGCGTGGCTTCATCTATAGTTTTGTTTGCGCGAGAACGCGTGCAAATGATCAACGAGATCAAGCCCCATGCTCGCGCCAGTAGCTTTGACAGCGTTGCACGCTAAGTATGAAACACGGTATAAAATGCCAGTAACCTGTGCTCCTGTGGTAATGATGGAGCGAAGTGAAAAATATGAGGAAACAAAAACTGAAGGTCGGTTATGGCGGCGCCCATGCACAGCTGCTGTAAAGCGTCTATAGAGGAAGCTATGTGACAGCTGACCGGGCTTGCAGGCTGAACCGCTACTTGCTTATTTTAAAACTGTTATGAAATAGGAACGAGTGGCGTTTTTTAAAGGGATTGTCCGGTAAATTTCTGTCGTTCAGATAACAATTAATTTACATTGTCGTTACTTTTTGGATTATCCTCCGCACAATATACGTATCTTTAATCCTCCACTGCACAAGTAATTCAATGTTAAACAGAGCCCAACTGCTCAGATTGCACCCGCAAAACATACAGCGTTTTAGTGGGCCACCGCGAAAGCTCTTTCCATCATGCAAAGAGAGCAACGTTGAAAGACAGCCACGAAAGTTCTTGACAGCTGTCTTAGTAAAATAACTTAGTTCTAAGAAAGACAAAATTTGCAGTAATGCGAAAAGCTAATTTCTTCGCCGATAATCTATGTACGCACCATCAACCATGTTGACCAAAACCGGGAATAGGTCAATGCCCGCAACTCTGACGTTGCCATGCCTGATGGGGCGTCATGACACAACCAGCCACGCACACTTGAGAAATTGTACGTGAAGTTTTGTATTGGATGTTCATTACTAATTTAACGAATACTGGGGCGTCTTTTATTGAAACAAATATCACATCTGAGTAGATTTGGGCCCTCTCTACGTGACCAGCCCCCCAAAAAACATAGCAAATTCCGAATATCACAGGACAATCCCTTTAAAAAAAAAACTTGTTGACTTACGTTTTTTTTTTTTTAGTTAGCTAAGTATGTTTTGATTAGTGCCAGTCTCGACTGTACGCGGTATGGTCAGTTCTTCTACTAAGGCCGGTCCATACTTTTCGAAGGAAAGAGAAAGGATACCGCATGCCCTTTTGAGCTTGCTCCTTCTCACCTTCACCGTAACGATACATCGATAGAGCCCTCGGACAATAGATATTTCTGGAAATATGTGGTGCCCTCAGCGTCTGCTTTACTCATTGTGGCGTCCAGTCGTACGGCACGTGAAATTATCCAAGAAACGAAGACGAAGTTAACGTTGGTTTAAGAGTTCGCGATTTCTGACCTTATTTTCTGTTGGCTTCATTTTTTTGTTTGTTCTGAGCTTTCAATAAGAAAAAATTAATCATGCCGCTGCCAGGATATACGAAGTGACCGAGCCTGCACGAGTGTCCATTCGAACAGCTCCACAACTCCCCCCGTTGCAAGCGAGCAAGCTCAGTTGCACAGCTCTGCCCAACGTTGGCTCTGCCTGCGACGTGGCAACGCCTCCTGTACTTAGATGCCTGTCATAAGCATAGAGTTATTATAATGTACGCTAGAGGTTCAACTGGCGCTAGTGTCTATGCGACTTCCGTGACGCAAATTGAAGCAGACAGCAACATCATCGTCATCATTGAACGATGTTTAACTTCGCTACATTCCAGTCCCAAACGTGTGTTCTGCAGCAGGTGTGTAAAAACAAGCGACGATTCAAAGCAAAATTACAATCGAAACGAATATAGAGTGGGTTCAAGGCTCGCCAGCATTCCGGTGACGATTGTATATTGATAATATGCCAATCCTATCACTATATGAAAATGATCTCGTCGTCCATGAGCGGATAAAAACCTTCAAAACGTAGATGATAAAGTCCGTGGGCTATGAAAGGTGTCTCTTCGTATTGTTTTCTCTGCCCGGCTGCTTTTATCGTGCACTCGTTCTCAAAGATATCGAGCGCGCGGGTGATATTTTGAACGTAGAACAAGCAGTTTCGCTCAGGGCAGAAAGAATAAAGCGGTACTTACTTATTTAAAATCGGAATAGATTACGTGGCCTTCACTTTATTTTGCTCGTACATGCACTGCGAGTTACTGATCCAGTGTTACTGCGCAGTTCTTGCCGCCGCCCTTGATTTTCCAGATGTCCTCCGTTCGTTTGACATGTATATCCCCCATGCTGGAAATCGCCGACGCCGCGTTCGCGCTAACAGTGTCCGACAGTGCACATAAATACACGTACGAAGCCGTTTTAGCACCGTTTTTAATGCGATGAATTTGAAAGAAAACCGCCGTAACTGACCAATTCTTTCGTCGGCCTGACTGAGAAATCTTCTAAGCTACTTAGTACGTACGAATTATTTGGGATATTTGCTCTTATGATCGAGCGCAGGGAGAAAATGCACTCACTTTTTCCCATAGAAATGCATTGCCGGAAGTCTATTTTCGACTGGTTGCTGTCTGCTTCAATTTGCGTCAGCACACTAGCGCCACTTGAACCTCTAGCGTACATTATAATAACTCTATGGTCATAAGAGCGGCGGGCGTCCTGCCGTGCTCTCTCCCCCTTTCCTCTTCTCCTTCACCGAAACGACCGCGAAGGGCGCTGCCAACTGACCGGGACTAAAGCCCCTTGATAAAGGTGTTTTCACAAGTACCGCCAACCATTGTTGTGGAAATGCGCAAGACACGTGCCACGAGCGGGTGCTCCGCCGCCATTCGCTTCCAAGGGCCGCTCATTTCAGTGATGCGCCGCCATTTGCTTCCAAGGGCCGTTCGAGAGCTGGGCCACGTGCGCTCGCGCATTTGGCGCTACTTGCAAAGACAAACTAAAACATATCGAGGGGCTTTAACCGGGACTAGGGTGCCTACATGTCTGTCTGTCTCAGGGTGAAGACATCTATTGTTGCCTTGAATGTGCCAGCGCGTGACGCTCTCGCGCACTCGGTGCATGAATTGAGCGGTAAAATGGCGTCTATGCATTAGCCAAAGCTACGCGCTCGAGCTGAGTGACACCGGATTGGGCGCACTTCAAAATGCATAAAAAAACGATCGGGCGGAAAAATGGCTGAGATGTCACCACTCAAGCAAAAGCGCGCGTGTGTATGAAGGCACTCTAACCGGGACTTTAACCCTATCTAAAACCCTATCGCGGCTGCGACAGCGCGGGTGATTTGTTTTCTGCTATTGTGATACCAGTAGGGGTGTGCAAATAGTGATTCGAACCGAATAGAGCATTGTCATCCCTACCATCAACTAGAGCACCATATAGCTCCTTCGGAGCAGAGTAGCGCAATCTAAAACGCCATCCCTCGGCGACTAGCGGCGAACGCCCCTAGAACTCCGATCAGAAATGCATTGGGAACGTGAGAAAATCGTTGTTTCTTCAATATTGTAAGGATGCAGGGAACGTCAATAGTTTTTGACATAATAAAAAAAAAAATTCGAGTATAATTTGCGCTAAATTGCGTGCCATGTAAAAACGCAATTTTTTTTAATTGCCCGAGCTGCATTATGCAGCAGACGACGCAGCGACGTCACGGCGACGTTGCACCGTCCACGTGACCCGCTCCGGCCAACCCAGAATGTCCATCTCCGCTGCGTACAAAAATCGTCTGCTTCAAACGCCATTGCGTTGGAAATTGCATTCTCAAAATTTTCACACGCTTCCAATATTATTAAAACTTTGATAAAATGTTTAGTGCGTTACCAACTTCACGACAGACTAGTTTCGAAAAGTGTGAACTTGGCGTTTATTTTCAATCAGCCGCGTTGAGTCGATCTCCATGTATTCTCACATAGGGCGGGCCGCCTCCTGGAACCCTGAGTATCATGTGACTCGCGCCGAGCTGCTCTGTCAGCCATGTTGTCGGCGAAACACGCGGATCAAAGGATTGCGCTACTCTGCTCCGCAGCAGCTATATAGTGCTCTAACATCAACAGCGCAAAGAGAGCCGGTTCCATCGGCTTTCCTTTGCACCGAAAAGGCTATGAATGACGTTGTGCTGTACTGGAGGAACAGCGCACCCGCGAAACAGTTACTCAAGTTCACGCACACAAAAGAAAGACACACTTACGCAGCGCTGACTAACAGCTCTTTGGTATATTCACACTTTCGTCTTCGTCTTCGTTTGGTATATGGACTAGGGCCATGGAGAATAATTCTGTGTTTTTCTACAATAGGATATTAAACCGTCAACCAAAAACTAAAATTTAAATTATTGTTAAATTAAATTAAATTAGCGCTCAGTTGTGAGCGGCGGGCTGCGCCAACCGTGCCGAGATGGCCGAGCGCCCAGCGCGAGTTGATGATGATGATGATGTCGTAGCTGTTCCTTTTGGATCGGGCGGTTCCACTGATCAGTGGGCGGCTCCGAACCGGGCCGCCTTTTTTGGACGTCGATACGGGGCAGAGCGAAAAAGCAGGGACAGAAGTTTGACGTCTGTGACGTCATGCCCGGTTTTCGTCAAAATAGAGCTATTTGTACCTATTTTGTTACCCTGACATCTTCACCACTTCACTTCGCGCACTCCTCCGGAGTGTGCTCCCAGCTCGTTCCTCCCAAGTCAACACAACTGTCAAAGTTAGTAAAAGACAGCCCTCGCCAGTCGTTTGCAAAGCGACGTAGATGGAAACATATCGTCGCGGCGTTTTTCGCGGCCTCGGAGATGCAGGAGCGAGCCGACGTTAAGTTTTAACGACGAGAGTGTCAGCAAGAGTCACGTAAATACCTGTGCACACTCGGAGCGGACGTGCGCGTTTGATCGAAGAGCTTCGGGACCGATCTTTTACGATTACCACTCGATACTGACGTGACACTCGGCTAAGGAAGGCGGGACCGGCATTGCATAGCTCCCACAAACTGTTATAGCTCGACAGTGACATACAGTCATGTAAAAATAAAAATGGCATGCTAATAACAAAGTGTGCGTGTTGCGAAGGTAATCCATACGGCGTTTATTTGAGCTCCATATCACACAAAACAAAGAGATAGAATCGATGAGAGTCCCTTTTCAACGACAGCGTTCGTCACCGCTGCCTCGGAAAACAAGGAGATGGCAAGGGGAAGGGATTGACCGCTGATCTCCACTAGAGAGGGCAGTGGTCTATAGACCACTTCCCTCTCTAGTGATTTCTATAAATCACTAGAGATCACTAGCGATCTCTAGTGATCTATAGTGACCTATAGAGGGGGTAGATCCCCTATAGTAGAGATCAGTGGGATTGACTTCTTAACCTAAAATTGAGGTCAGCGATCAAACTATAATACGGGAAGGGCCCACAAGGATTGCGCGGGCGCGTATTCCAGTCAGCAAGCGAGCCGGTCGTGGGCAGACGGTTTTGGCCAAGGACCGTCGGAGCAACGCTGCGCCGAGTCGGAGTGCCGGCTAGGCCTAAATTCTGCCGAGCTCGCTCGGTCGGTGTCATCGTTGCCGTTGCAGCTTTTCCCAGGTGTTTGTGGATCCAGCGTTCGTGTTCGTCGTGGCCGGTTTCGAGTACTTCCTTCTTTTTTCTTGCTGCTTGAAATCGGGACCCGCGAGAAGAGCGCGTAGAAAAATAAATGTCCGTTAGTCGTCGCGACCAAGGAACGGAGCGACGTTGTCGGTCATGTTGATTTGATCGTAGAAAGACGATTCCGGAGCTGTTGTCATACGTACATTTTTGGCGTAAGATAGTTTCGTGAATCTGGCGTCTGTTCTTTAGCTCATGGCATTGCAAAAATAACACACCGCTACCGCCGCCTCCCACCGCCCCAACACTGGACACAAACAACCCGCAACAAGCCCTCCGCAAAACGCAAAACATATATATATATATATATATATATATATATATATATATATATATATATATATATGTTTTGCTTGTTTTTCCGTTTCCGGCAGTGACGTTACGAACGTCACTGCCCCGTATCGACCTCCAAAAAAGGCGTCCTTTCCGAATCAAACTCGTACCTAGCCCAAAAAATAGTGTCGGAGGCGAGCGCCACCGCGTGGCGTTTGGCTACAATACGATGGCGGATCGGCCGCAATGGGAGGGTGAGCCACCTGACAGGCATCTTAGTACAGGAGGCGTTGAACGTGGGCTCAGTGGCGGTCACGAGAACTAGCAGCGCTACAGTCAAGTCTTGCTTCCGGATTGTCTAGTCTGCCAAGTTGAATAGCAATACTTGAGCTTGGGCGAGTTGTTGATTCATATTAACACTTCACAGCGCAAGGAAACAGACGCACAGAAAAAATTGCAAACATTCAAAAAAGAATATTCACAGTGGGCTGACTCTGATCTCTGTGGTGTATTACACTTCATATTCATCATCTTCCTTTTTGCTATTATACATATGGAAGTAAAAAAAAGGAAGAAAAGAAAAAGAAAAGGAAGCTCTCAACGCAGTGGTAGCAGAGAACGCGCGAGACAGGGAAGCAAGATCCGACTGCAGCGCCGCTAGTTCTCGTGACCGCCACCTGGGCCATTTGCCTCTACAGGCGATAATAGGGAGCTGCGAAACTGATGGCGAATTCCACTGGTCGTTTTGGAGCGCGCCGGGATCAGTTGACCTGATCCGGACTGGAGCACACGATCCGAACAGGGTCGCGCCGCCTACGGATCCCCAGTGGAACATGACCACTGCTCCGGGATCAGCGGATGCCTTCCCGTCATTCAAGTGCCCGGGAATCCCTTTTCCGCGACCGCCGCGGTCGTTTCGAAGACGTTTTCGCAATCGCGGCGCTAACACGTGTTCGACGCACGAGAGGCAGAAATGGCTCAGGCGCTTCTAGCAAAGATTGCCGGAATGCCCGTAGCATGGCAAATACCTTGTCTTCTCCTTCCTGGAAAGCGAACCGGCTGTCGAGCCAAGGGGTAAGCAAGCGGCCATTACGAATTCTTTCGATGACGAGACAAGCTAGGAGCCCAGCCCGCGACGTGCTCCTTCTTCTTCTCAGGCGAGATGGGCGAGATCAGGCGAGATGCCCCACGAGAAAGGAAGTCACGTGTGTGCGCCGAGGGCTGGCCCAGCCGGCTTCCGATTGAATCCGCCGAAATCGTGGGAGCGACTGAGCGGGAGCTAACTCAAAATGACCAGTGAAACGCGTCGGTCTCGATCACGATCTCCCAGTGAAATAGGCTGGCTCCAGAAAAGTCGATCGCGGCGCGCTCCAAAACGACCAGTGGAATTCGCCATGAGCTTGCTCCAGTAACATTGGTTGCAAGGTCTCCTGGGATTCTGCGGAAATGTCTATTACGATGTGTAATGTCAATGTTGTATTTTACATGATTCCTTTGCCCATAGCATTAGTGATATGTATAAAGATTATGATTATAAATTGTCAACGAGTTTTTGACAGCATTAATATCGTGTTTTTTTTTTCTTCTTTACAGTCATCTATTAGCATTTAATAGAGAGAGAAGACCAGGAAGGAAGCCAGCAAATAATCTGAAAGGCTTTGCAGAAGCAGGTGAACTTACAAGTGTCTGTCTATGTGGCAACTATTTTTGTTGCGCGAGGAAGGGGTGGTTTGTACCAGCTGACACCTAAAGCTCGCCCTTCTCAGACAACATCAAAGATTTAACATGTTTCAATACGTTTTGAGGACAACGAAATGACCAGCATAGCATGCTCTTGCTTGGCGGGGCTAGGGCTATCCTGCTCGCATGCCGGTGTAGTTCTTCAGCGTCACAGAGGCAACGAGCAGGGGAATGGCAGGCTTATCCTGCACATATGTGCAGCGCAAGTGGAACGCATCCACCACGAAGAACATTGCTCCTGCCCCATCACAAACAACATACGGACACATGCCGAAAAGGCTCGAGGTACACCTAAGCACTTCTTATGAGTTGTGAATGCGAAAGCATGCATACCGTTCTTCCGCTCCCTTATTTCGTCTGCGGCTTACTTGCGTCTACAGTCGAGTGCGCGCGCGCTCCTCGCCACGCTGACGCTGGCATGGAGTAGTGAAGCCGCTGCCTCGCGGACACGCAGCGCCATGCGGTGACGCTTATTGATACTGACGCGCGGCGGCTTCATATCACTGCCGTTTTGCATGGCTTTCTGCGTGGTTTCAAAGCTGGGATGCCTCAGATCGCGGCTTCGGGAATTCATCTGCCGTTTGGCGCGGCTGATGATGTCGGCTAGTTCCATGAAACGGTTAATGCTTTCGCATTAAAAAAAGTTGCTTTTTGGAGTGTATCAGTTACCCTGAGCTGCTACGGCACTTCAAAAAATTTGGTTTTTAGGACCTCGGGCGATTAATCTTGTCCTGGGTCATCGAAGCAACAATTAAGCCACCACAACTTCAGCTGTTAGAGGTAATGTCGAGCATAGGATGCATGTCTACATTGCTTGATGCTGTGTGTGCAAACCAGTTTCCAGGTTGTCCACGTTACTGTAGCCACTTCCCCAAGCTGTTATGCCACCTGTGCAGGCATTTTTACGACACCAATCTGCGGGTTGCTTCAGCTCAGATATCTTCCCTGGAGTAGCAAACGAGAGGGCAGCACTGTAGTCAATGGCTGCCGCAACGGCCCTAAGGATCACTGCAAGCACAGCGGGCTCAATCACCAAGGGCATCTCACCAAAAAACTGGATTTCTAGGCGCCTGCACAAGACATTCCGTAGAAACAAAAATACAAGGTATGTATCTACAGCCGACATGATTGAAACAAACTGAAAAAATGCTCATTCAATGCACCTTTCTATACAGCGAACAAGTCGTCTGCTTCTCACGGAGAGAATAGAGGAGGTGTCAAGAGTGACGACACGACGCCGCGCTTTGTTTAGACAATGATAACGTGGGTAAACACTGCTTTACCGTCTGCTAGCCACAGCAGTTGCTGCCCTGGCTTGGTTTTTAGAGATCAACCGATTCTTTATGAACCCGACCAGAGCTCGACCTTCGTCAAAGAAGGAAATACCTTGAAAGTTGCCTTGGTACAATCAAAAGGGAGATAATTCCCTTTATGCACCCTTACTAAAGGTTCCAAGGCGGGTCTTCGGCACAGCAGTGTTGACAACACCCAAAGCGGAGCAAGCCGCGGCAGGTCTCTCGCTCGGCGGGTAAGTTGTCCCCTTTTTTTTATTTTCAGCTGCATATGAGTTTTTTTCATCCCCTCACATTAAATGAGTTGTGCAAAGAGGAGTAACAAGAGACGGAGAACCGGGAATGTAGTGGCTGGAAACGATATGGCAGTGCGATCGGTACCGCTCGTGGGTGTAGGCCTAGCTCAAAGCTAGGCCTACTATTCAGTCGCCGCTTGTTCACTGACGTTTCTCCCTTGGCTTAAAGACTCTCGTCAAAACAGTTAGCGTACTCAGATGTGTACATGAGGTGTAAACATACGTAGGAGCGGCGACCGAGTAGTAAGCCTAGCTTGGACCTCACTCTAAAAAAAAAGGGTATCACCTTACACCCTTTTGTCCCATATAATACACCCCAAAACTTCATTTCGACGTACAGCGCCCTATAGTCGAACAGACGGCTCCAAACTTTTTCGAGGGCCTTGATAGCCGTGTGGTGCAACTTATTAAATTGCTAAAGTACCTATCAAAGACCAAAGAAAGAAAACACGGAGCGTTTGCAGTACGGCCAAGAAAACTCAGATAATCTTTTTTGTAGTCAATAATACGTACATAAGCTATCTTAATAAGTTGTACCACATGGCTATCAAGCCCCTCGTAAACTTTGGGGCCGCCTGTTCGATTATGGGGCGCTGTACGTCGAATTGAAGTTTTGGGGTGTATTATATGGGACAAGGGGTGTAATAATACACCTTTTTTTCTGAGAGTGCTGCACACACGAGTGGCACGGTTGCACGGTTGTATCGTTTCCAGCCACCACATCTCCGGTCCTCCGTCTTTTGCTGCTTCTCTTTGAACAACCCATTTAACGTGAACCGATCCACAAAGTTATATGAAGTTAAAAACAATGAAAGGCCAACACACCCGCTGAGCGAGAGACCTGCCATGGCCTGCTCCACTTTGAATGTTGTCGACACTGCTGTGCCAAAGACCCGTATTGAAACCCCCCACGAGGGCGCGTGAACGGCAGTGGCGACCCTTTGGTTGAACCTAGGTAACCTTCGAGGTATTTTCTCTCCCGTTTGACGAAGGTCGAGTCAAAGTTCATACAGGATCGGTATCTCTGACAGCCAAGGTAGGGCAGCCACTGCTACGACTAGCAGACGACAGAGTGGTATGGTGTTTACATATGTTAGCGTCCCCCAATCAAAGCGTGGCTTCGTGTTGACGCCTCCTCTACTCTCTCCGCAAGAAACAGACGACTCGCTCTCTTGATTCAGAAGCCTTCCCAGGACGACACTCGAGTAGAACAGCATATGATAAGTTCGGCACATTCATCTGTGAGCCCATGTTCTCGTCAAAAAAGAAACAAAAAGAAAAACAGCTTTGTTTTGTAAAACTCGGCAAAACATTAAGCAAGAAAGAATTTCGGCCCTCTCTGTCAGTTTATTCAAGGCAAAGCGCCTGCCTACGAATCCACTGGTGGCGGGTTCGAATCCCAGCCAAGGCCCCCCAATCTGTCGCAGGCTTATTGATGGAAAGGCGCCGTGTAACCGAGCTTTCGGTTGCACGTCAAACGATCCCCAGGTTGTCGAAATTAATCCTCAGTCCTCCGCTAGGGCGCGCCAGATGCCCGTCGTTGGCTTGGCACATAAAACGCCCAAATATGACTTTTTGTCAGTCTCTTACTGGAAATATTTTCTACTCTCGTTACCCTAACTGAGAAAGGTTGCAAAAAAAAGCCTGAGTATGCAGCTGATCTCACAATATATATGTATCCTTCGGCCCAACAAAGTTCCTCTGCTGTCATCATGAAAATGAAACATCGGCTGAGTGAACATACATACAACCCCAGCGTCTGAAACGTGACCACCGCTGATGCTGTTTCTCCAACCACAGTTTGCTAGAAACAAAGCAGCTATTGACGCTGAGAGCTGGCAGCAGTAAGTCGCCTTCGCCGCTGGCATCCTGTTTTAGTCTTACCCACATATAGTAGTCTAGCTTGCCAAACTCTATGCAGTTTCAACGAGGTTTGCCACAAACTCAAGCATAAGATTGTAATTTTTTTTAGCAAAATTAAACGAGGAGTGACTGCCACCTGTCTGGAAGACTAGTGTGTCACCCTGACCCACATCCTCTCCATACCTTTAGCAACAAAAGCCATCGTTTTGGACAGCAGTAAATTTAGCAGGCGGTGCTTGGGGAAAAAGTAACTGCTCTTGTTAGCTTCAGAAGGGCTCATCCGCATGTTCATTAGCCAATTTTTCGATTTCATGGCGGCGGGGACACTAGAAAAGGGACTTCATTTTGTGCAAGGACTATTGTACGAGACAAATGCTTAATCAAGTTTGTTTTTTTTTTCGATAGATTTTAAGGGGGTGATTGTAACCAAAAATTTCCAAGTAAGGAGAGTGTCCCCAGTGCTTGTTTTTTGCTGTGCCTGATATTCTGACATGTCTACCACCAAAAGCATGTTTTAAGCGTGAAATGCTTTGAACTTCTGTGGATTGCCAAAACTTATTCAAAACCGTCTTGGAGACTTTCTCAGTTTCAAAGTCAGTTTTACTGTAGAAACTGTGGTTTTACTGACTGCGAAGTAGGTGCTAATGGGATTCTGCTCTGTCACAGCGAATAGTACGTAGATTGTTTGATTGACTTTCCAACGCTCTCAGCCAAAACCACACTCTTTCTGGGCGTATTTAGATTGACTGATGTAGTCGATTCCCACACGTCTTGTGCTGGTGTGTGCTTCACCAGTTGTTTGTTTAATAAGAACATACAAGCCCACTGGCTTGCGTGTTCCTATTGTGCTGGCTTATACAAGGTACGAATGTTTACAAATCTCCAGCCCATTGTGCATTCCCCACTGTCCAGCACTTTGGCAAGCGAGCAAAGCAAAAAGTACATGCCAACCTTGAAAGTAACGCCTCCCGAAAGCTCTTTTTGGAACGGTTTATACACAGATGCCACTCCTTCGGCCTGTGTGCTAGAGCCCCTCAACTAAATATAATACGTCATCACGTAAGGTTACGTCAACACGTAATTACATTAGCCTATGTAGCTCGCGCCCCACAACTACATGGGTGTGGCCCCCAGATGGTTCACGACGATAGGAATGACACCATGCCGATCACCATGTGTGCCGATGACTAGGGTTAATAAAAAAAGGCAAGAGTGATGAATGTAGCGATGTGGACGTGGATGAGAATTCGTGTGCAACAGCTCATATTGTGTGCGTGTGTGTGTCTTGGCACGTCTCTGTTAACCCTCTCCAAATACTTGCAGATCATAGCTCTTGGGAGTTGACAAATGTCTGTATAAATTCTTCAGAACGTTGGATATATGCCGTCTACGATACCGACACCCATCTGGACAGTGAAGCTATCACCTGTCTGTGACCTATGTCGACAATACGCTAAGCTACACTCTGCAAAACATTTCATACCTATACACATTTTCTACGCGGGCGCCGCCATCTTCAATTTTGGAACTTCTGGTATTCGAGAAAACATCGCTTTCTTCTCGCCTCGTTAGTAAAATATGTTAACATTTTGATTGCAACCGTCATTCCTCATTGTTATGTCCTTTCTATGTTTCTTGTTTTCTTTTTCCGGGTTGAAATCTTGTATTTCTTTTTTCTCTTGGATAGCATACCGGATATGGGGACAACGTGGCTGGGTACGAGGCTAAACGAAAAAGGTGTATATACCAGCTGGCCCTCGGAAGTAAAATAGGTTGTACTTTTTTTCTTTTTTTGCACCTTAGCGGTTGCTATTTTTTACCCGTAACATGAAGCTAAATTGTAAACACGCCTACAGTTTAAGGTTCATTCACTCGTATAGCTTTACCAACTGACCTATTTTGTTATCGAAGGGGTGAAGGCAGGGCATTTATTGACATTCCAGCTTTTAAAAGCGTGAATTTACTGCACGGGCGATTAAAATGTTGTTCTTGAGTGTAATCTCAGTCATGAACGTCGCATGCTGTTGTGGATAAAAATGTTAATTTACTCGCGGCCCTTAGTGAACGATACTGCAAAGCGATGTTCTAAGTTCACACTTTTCAACCCTCTTGCTCTGTTTTTTCTGCCCAACCACCCCCATAGCGCTGAGGCTCACTTCGGCTATGCTTTCTGCTCCATCACTGTGTCTTTGGCAGCGAAATGTGTATCAATGCCTAATACTGAACATATGTCGCATGCTGGTTCCTCATTTGCACCCTTGTTCCAATATTACATAATTGTTGTGAAAAAAAATACCTTTATCTTCCAATAACATGTCACCCGACACCCCTACTTCACTAGCCAAGGTAGTGATTTTCATTGACCGGGCCGCTGATTATCACATTTAAATGTGAGAATGCTCATAATCGCCTGAGTTTGCCCCTGCAGTGAAATAAAGAGTTGGTTCCGTTCCGGCAACCCTCAAAATTCCTCACGCAAAATTCCATCTACTTTCTTACGCGGTAATTTGTGTGTATCCTGTTGGGCTCGGTTACTATTTGTGTTGTTGCAGTCATTCGGCCACGGGCTCGTGTTCGGCCGCTAGGGTGTTAGGAGCACACCATATTCCCTGTGTGTTGCCACATCACAGTGTGGCTGTGTGTGGTGGCACATAATTGTAATCGGACTACATGGTGGATTGTTCCAACTGCGAGGTGGTATGGCAAAGATGTTTTCTGTGACTGCATGCGCATGAAGAAAAAAAAACTAATGCAAAATGTGTAGGCTATGAATCTAGAGAGTTCAATGTGAGGGCTGCATGCACTGGTACAAAAGATGTAATCAAATCAGACATGTCCCTAACCACTTAATTCCACGTCTTAGAAGGTGCACGTATTCATAGGACAGCCTGTGGAAAGTATATTTAGAGGGGGAACATAGACAAATAAAGTGACCCTTTTTCTCCCCTCTCTTGGTGTTTCCCGCATACATGACGAGATCTCGGAGCCCAAAGAACGAGCTTAGTACAAGTGTGAAACCAGCTGCAGGGTGCATCTCTGTGGTCCGACGGAGAACGAAACGGCACCATGGCTAGCCGCCAGCCCAGACGGTATTGACAGTTCTCGAGAGGTTTTACTGTAAATTAAGTGCCCGACAGAAAACGTGCTAAAAAGGCATGGTAGCCTTACTGACCTTTTAACTAGTAACGCACATGATGTGAGGAATTATGGCCTCAAACTGGTGCTGGTGCCCATGAGAAATTTTCACACTATACGCAAGTACAGCTTCAGTTGTTCTGTCTGAGAAGGAAGCTCTGCGATTTCGTGTTGTGGGCAAGAGGTAACGGCCACATCCTTGGCGTTGCCTACAATGAGGCATTTCTGCAGAACACGCTGCGAAAGCGAGAAGCCACTTATTTTTAGCATTACTTACCTACACTTGTTGCTGCATGTTGATAAAAATGCAAACCCACGAACACAGTAGTAAACTACATGAGAGGCGGCAGACTTGATCTTTACTCGCTCTCCTTGATCAGACTTGCTTGCAGGTTACAGAGCCCTGCAATGACTGCAAGCATGGTATCGATGCCGTTCACTTCAAATACTATGGAAGGAATATACTTCAGAAAACGGAAGCACTTCGATCCGTTCACTTCATACAGATGGATCTCTCATTATGAATTTGTAGAATTAGAGAGCCGACGAGAGAAAGCAGCCTCTGCCTGAGACAGCTGCTGTTTTTTTCCGCCTAAAGGAAGAGAAAGAAAGCTTCACTCCAAAATGCCTAACATCAGCAACAGTGAAACGTTTATCTGTCAGGATCTTGTCACCCCGCTGGGCAAGTACATCAGAAGACCGGAGTCATGCGGTGATGAAGTTGCCACTCGCTCGGCCGCCGTATTCTTTCGACACAAGCATAGTGAAACCGTTGGGAGCAACCATATGTAGCACCTTCGCCGTATTGTGACTCTTGCACAAGCTGAATGTGCAAGCTCTTTTCAACATGTTTTGTGCTCAGTCTACGAATACCTCAGAGCAACCCAGAATGCAGGTTGCTTTCGCGAAGTCGAGGACGTGTCGAAGTAAAATTTTCTTGAGTCAATTACATGACAAGGCACTCTCGCGAAAACGTAGTTAGTGCCCTGATCCAAACGTTAAAGATGTTGCGAGTCTAAGATACCGAAATGTGGAAGCGAAAAGCAAGATCTACGCCTAGTTGCCACAGACGCCACGTCATCAGAGTCAGCAAGATCTGGTCGTTGACGTTGAGCTTGCAGCTCAACTTCGCGTTACATGACTCAATCCTTGTATAATATACCCGTTTTCACCTCAAGAAAAAAGCAAGTTTTGCGCATTGTTCATACGCGGCGCGAAGTAGTTCTTACGAGATTTGGTTGTCATTGGAAAAAGCGATGCTTTTAGCGTTCGAAACACTTACGTCTTGGTAAAATAGCATATATGTAATCTAAAATGCACCTTCATATATCTTAATTATCAAGATAAAGAGGGAAATTAGTAATGCTCCGCGTGGAGCCGTACTTTTTTTACTACTGTTCTTGAGGTGAAAACAGGTATAGTCGAACACCTCCTTTGACAGCCCGGTGAAAAAATTTTAAATTTTTCAGAGACAAAAAGTGTCGTACAACGAAAACGTAGTTTCTGTTGGCACTGAGCGTAGTTTTTGCAGCTTGGGTGGAGCTGTCCCATACAAGCTGTCTTTAAGCACTCCACTTGCATATTGCACTCCTTTTTCCTCCTTCACTATGCCGCACCTACCGGTGCACTGACACTCAGGTGCAAGGAGTAGAATTGTGCAACTTGTTAATCTCCGTAGCAACATTTCTCTGCGAAACGATATTAGAGCGAAGAGCCCCGTCATCCCGTTGACGAACCTCTTCGTTTGAGGTGATGCAAGCGTCTATTGCAGTTTGGACGTTATCACTGCTTTTGTCCCTTGAAGTCTGCTGGACCTGTAACATGCCTTGCATGACGGGGCTTGCGATGGGGCACGTTGGCTTTGGCTTCCCCTTATTCGTCGGAACCTTAGAAGAAAAATTCATGGTGCTCAGAGGAAGTAATCTACGTAAACGTCCAAATAAGTTAATTGCAGTTAAACATAAAAATAAAAATACATTACAGGTTTTTAATTTTGGCTTGTTAATATAGTTCCCTTTCAGTGGTTAGGGTTGCCCTTACCATTTCACATTTATGTGGAAACCTTTGATGCGTGTCGCTTTTGATAAGTAGTTAGATATCAGTTATATGCATAATAACTTCTTGCTATACAGGCAACAAGCAAGACAGATTGCTGTCGCCCGAATGATCGGTTCCCTAAACTCTATAATAGAGAGTACTAGGGAGAGACTAGAAAATTGGAAACAACGCGCAAAAAGCCGAAGACAACGAGAGAAGAGCACAGGACAAACGCTGACTATCAACTGAAGTTTTATTAAAAACGGCTCAAACAATAAAACACCACACAGCTAACCAACGCCGAAACAACCAATGGCGTGTCGCTTACCATGCATCTATAAAATCGATCTCTTTTTTGTGCAGACAAACCGAAGGCTGGCTGACGCAGTGCCCCACGCCAGCTTTTTCGTTGCTCCGGTGGTATGCGACATTTACCTCTTGTGTGTTTCTTTCGTTTTAAGTCAATGTAGATCACCAACACGCTCAAGTCTTTAAAAAGCTCAGTTTCTTCGCGACTCCAGCAAAAAATATGCCACCTAGCGGAAAAAACACTGAAGTGGACGAACGAGGTTCTTTCGCGATTTCTTCTCGTTTCGTGTGGCTTTCGTGATTACAAGTTGTCGTCGATTGGCGTGATGGAACAGTTGTTCCCGGTAAGTTTGTCGTTACTGTTGTATCAGCGCGTTTCTCGGGTCGCTCTGAACGCAACCGCGTGAACCGGACATGGTGCGTTCATCAACATTCGCCAGCCCCGTACAAGAACAGTAAACGGCAGCCCTTCCATCGCTCATGCGAAGCTCAACCCTCTGGAAGATTACTTATACCAACCCATTCACTGCAGGTTTAAAATGTAGTGAATAAAAATCTAAGAAAAAATGGAGGAAAAACATAGCAACTGCGCGTTTTCCTCCCTTCCACTGACGCGCCCCCAAGCGGACACGAGAAGGAGGAAGGAACGAGATGTTTTTCTCCTTCTCCTGGCAGACGGGAGAAAGCTTTTCGTCCTCCCGCCTCAACTTTCGGTTTCGTTTTTCGAGCACGTCGCGTAAGTTGTTTAATAAATGTTGTTGAGTTGATTGAGCTTCAGCGGCAGCGAAGGCCGCCTGCGATTCCGTCGCCCAGTCCAAACGTGCAGAACATTTAGGTCGCATTGACGTTTTTACCACTAATTTTGTCAAACGAGCGAATTAAACCGTTAGACACAACGAAGTTCCCGAGCACTGCCAGCAGTGCTACGTACACTGTGCTAAGACGGCCGTCTTCAGATTGCAGAGCCCATGAGGAAACCACGCGGACCCCACGGAACGATGTGTCGACGTTGATGACGTTATGGAAATCGCGGAAACTGCGTCCCACACAGGCAGGTTTCGCTGCCGCGTGCCTCGGTGCCCTCTGTGCTGAGTTCGGTTCTGTTTTCCGATGCCGAGTGCCAATCGGCAATCAACGTGGTTCTCTATTTCTGCGTGTCATCAGCGTAGCAGCAACACCGCGATGGCAATGTTGTGCGTTCTCAACAGAATACTCGGGTTATCGCCGATATGATCGTGTGTTCGCGTATCAGTGGTGTGACAACAAGATGAGATTACGTAAACATTCGGGCATTGATGCAACTGGTCGAGCCGTGATCGGAGGGGGCGGGGTGTCGCAGGTTGACAATCCGCTTTACATTAAATAGTTTAAGATCGCTTGAGAGATTACGGTGCAATCGATCGACCTGCGAATAGCCATGTTGGAACGCTGATCTGAACCGCAGCTCTTATTGTACAGTGGCCAATGGGACTGTCGTCTCCGATGTCCTGTAGTCTCCACCCCGAGGGCGACCGCGCTCTGGTGAAAGGACTAAACAGTATGGAAATATGACGGAAAATACGTATATTTACAGTTATGAATTTTAGCATTATTAAGAAAGGATAGTATTCGTAAAATCGACAAAAAAACAAAGTCCTCCTGTGCGTCGGCATCCATCTGAAAGGCGTCGGGCTCTCACGGAGAAAAGTGCCCCCACCACGCGCTTCCACTGTCCAAGATCGCGGATATCGCTCTCCAGCTCGATCTCCACACACTCCATGATGTTTCGTTGTGGCGAGTGGCGAGTGGCCGAGTCGGCTGGCGCACACCAGCTCGGAGCACGCAGAGCGAAAGCTCGCGCTGCAGAACTCAGGGATCCTGGGTTCAATCCCCACCCCTGCCCGTTTCGATCTGGGCGAGCTTCGTACCGACGTGCCGTCGTTTATCACTACTGCGTGGTGCACGTTAAAAACCCTAAACTAGTCGAACACAAAGTTGGGCCCGAAGTTTGCGGAACGCGCTAATTGGACTCTCGGGACGCTGACATCGCACCGTACGAGGTGTCAATCATTAGAGCGCTCATTTCTTCGAGATCGGCAGAATGTAGCAAAGTTATCGACGCGCGCGTAGAGCACGCTGATTGAACGGCTGGGCCGATGACGTAGCGCCCGTTTGTCCCTACATCCTTACGTCAAGCTAATATTAATGCTTTGTGGATGGTCCCTAGGCGACCTGTTGAAGCTCCAAATCCCTCCGAAGTTTGTGTAAAAAACAAGTAATTCGAAACCTCGTTTGTCAAAGTTGTTGCTGACGTCAACGTGACGTTTAAGAACTTTGGGAGACCCGTGGTTTGAGCCCGAAATCTTCACTTCGGATCAAGGCGAAGTCAAACTTTGTCAACATGGCGGCGCTAAACGCTACGGCCGAGCTTATCTTACGCCACCGTCGGCATTGCTACCGAGACGACCGGGACGCTGGGACGCCTTTCAACTCCCCGACGACGACTTTCGGCGACAGTACCGGCTATCGAAGGCCGTTGCGCATTGCCTGTGCGAAGAGCTTCGTTCGGCGCCCGGACTCCGGAGGCGACGGACAATCGCGTCTACCATGATCGTGGAACAGCATGTTCTCTGCGCGCTCCGGTTCTTCGGAACCGGTAGCCTTCATTGCATGGTGGCGACTGACGAGCACCTGTCAGTCTCTCAGATGACTCTGAGCCGGGCTGTCAGAGTTGTTGCAGCTGACATCGTCGATTGCCTCGGCAGCCGTTGGATTAACTTCCATGCGGAAAGCAAGGCCTCCGCCAAGAGGGGCTTCGCCCGAGCCGACGGCATGCTTGCCGGCGTCGTTGGGTGAGTGGACGGGACTCGTGTCGCGTTTTTCACTCAAATTTCACTGAAAATATTGTCTGAAAAAAATTTACATGCCTGCGCCACCAAGGCGACAAACTCGGGAACGAAACTGAAACCACTGAAACTCTCATCAAACCTGTCCCGCGTGGTGGCGCTTTGGTACTTCCGAGTGAAGCTGCAGACGCCGCAGACGACACGTTTTCCTCAAGATTCGGCAGTGTGGTGCTGTTTACGTGGTCATCACGAAAATTCAATGCAAAAAAAAGCGATTTATGTCTAATAGCACTGGCACCACTGATCTCTTAGTAGGCTGGATCACGGATAGAGGCCTGTATACCTGGGGTCGAGCGGCACCACCGGGAGTCATCGCTTGACACGAGCTAATGCATGCTATAAGAGAAACAGGAAAACTCAATTTTATGACCTTAGTAAGTTGTTCTCGACCATGAAACTTCTATCGTGTTTTCTGCATATAAGAGTTAATATTGTGGGCAACAATATTAAACGTGTTAGAAAAACAATCTTTTTTTTTTTAATAAATTGTGTGTGCTTAAGGGTCGAGAGCGATTTTGTTGGGCGTTAACTGTGATGTGCTTAAAAAGGCAAGGGTCATCGAGAGTTAATGTGGAGTCATTCGTGATCTCGGAGTCATCAGGGCTCAGTAAACGATAAGTTAGAAGGCCTTTACTGGGACATTCGCATCGTTTTAACCGCTTGTACATAGTACTTCTGGTTAAAGCTTTTTCTTTGAACTTCTGTGAGGGCTTCCGTGACAAACTGAAACTCGGAGCGTGCCGTTCAGTTGCTGAACGTGTCATTTATTTAGCAACCGAAGCAAGCGACGTCGGTAAAGTCGGCTGTACGACACGAGCGCGCACGACACGAGAGCGCCGACGGGAGAGCGCGAGACAGGAGAGCGCCGCGACACGAGAGCGCATGACAGCAGAGCGCCGGGACACCAGAGCGCACGACGGGAAGGCGCCGCGACACGAAAGCGCGTGCCATTAAAGCGCGCGTCCCGAGAGCGCATGTGCGCGCCTTGTTTTTTCGGATCGAACGCTTTAGGTCATTTTATTGGTTGAGTACGCAGACCTGTGGGAAGTCTAGCAAATACAATTTTCGCAAACTCGGTAGGAACACAACCCAATAATCGCATTCTGGCTGGATGTGCTGTAAAAGTTTATTTCACAAGACTCTGCGGCGTTGCAAGACGGCGTTGCATTTCGACGAGTGTCAACTTGCACCTCTTCTTGGGGGGAGCACCGACTCGGTCCTATGACACCTTCATGGTCACGGTCGATACTTCAGAGCGCAAAGCGTTGATAGCCTATTGATAGGAGGCTGTGCTGACCATGTCTCGAAAACCCCAGTTTCACGTTCAACGTGCTTTTTAGCCTTGCTTTCTACCTCCAGGGCCCGTTTTCTCGAACGCGAACCGTAGGTTAAAGTTAACTATTGTCCCTAGAAGGGGGAATTCTAGGTCACGTGACTGGGAGAGCAGGGGCGCCGAGGAAGGAGCAGTACCTACAAGCTAAATGGCCGCGACGTCGCTTAATGAGGGCTAATAGTTCTGCTTGGCTCTGCTGAACATTAATTTCAGTGCGGCTGTTATATTAATGACGCACCATCAACCTATTAGCACGTCAAGCAAAGCGGTAGTTCAGAGGGACTACTAAAGTAACCGACGGCAGCATTCCGCGAACGCATCACTCTTCAGCAGTCCGAGATCCAAGACATATTACGGTACATAAGCCTTGCAAGTGTTTTTATGGTGAGTAAAAAAATGTTTTGCGAACGAGTGTTGGTATATATTTATACTAACACGTTTAATTTGTTACACTGTACACGCCAACTCGTGAGCAGTGATTACTTTGCGGAGAAAGAAGTTATCCTCGATAAGGTCTTCGTTCCGAGTGAACAGCTGGGACATTGTACTGTTTTTTTGTTAGCAGTGCGCCGACAGTATGCCGACAACATCAAGGTTTCTACATATCCCCGGTGGCCAGCAATTCAATGGTGACGAAAAGCTTAATTTCTCGTCACCAGTGGATCGGTTGGGCGAACGGAAGAGAGGGCAAACAGTTGAGATCAGCAGGAATCGCAGAAACGTGCGCAGCAAGGAACAAAAACGAGACTACAGCATCGGCGTTGCCAGACTAGAAGGCACATGGGAGAGTTATGCGTTGTTTATGACGAAACATATTGAAGGAAATGTTTCTTACATTTTTGAATATTCGTCGACAAACTCTAGCATAGTAGCTAAACTATACCATCTGAAGCAAATAAATTGGTCTTCAAGTACAACATTACTATATTTTGACTTAAAATACCATACTAGATTGATAACAACCAGCGGAAAAAGAGGATAAACAAAATGACTGGCTTGTTTCACCGATAGATGGCGCATCTTACGGCCCAATCAAAAATTATTTTTGTTCCATATCCAGGTGTTTATTACAGTACCTAAGTACTCTTTCCTTCCTAGGCACCGTGGTTTACCAAAATGGGTTTACCATCGCTTCGAGAAAACCGGCCCAGGTGGGTCAGGTCACTTAGACCGGACAACGACCGGACCTCCCGAAAGCCATGAGAATCAGGGAAACCCAGCGATAGAGAACCGTTCGGTTACATTTGTTCATACTTTACACCTGGGGACCTTTTTTCCGGGGCATTTGTTTGGGGGGGGGGGGGGGGGGGGACTTTTTTTCCGGGGACATTTCTTCCGGAACTCCCGACCAACCACGCTATTAGACGGCAGTACTTGCGATTGCACCATGACCCGCACAGTCATAAAGTAAAGGGGTAATTAGACACTTTTGTTTCATTGCCCAACATATTTTACCGTATACTTGTACCTCCAATCTCCACCAACCTTGAACAGCACATATCGAAGGCAACATTCACAAAGCACAAATCACTCCCATAGCGATCGATCCCAAGGCGCGCACGTGCGCTCTCGTGACGCCCGCTCTCGTGTCGCGCAGCTCTCCCGTCGTGCGCTCTGGTGTCGCGGCGCTCTGCTGTCGTGCGCTCTCGTGTCGCGGCGCTCTCCTGACGCGCGCTTTCCCGTCGGCGCTCTGGCGTCGTGCGCTCTCGTGGTGCCCTTCCGGTAAAATCGGTGGTGCTCCGGCCCTTTCTTTTTAGAGCGCAGCTCTTAGGGGCCCGTTTCCGGTTGGAGTGGCATCGGCGTCACCGCGAGGTCACGTGACCCCCCGAGGTCACGTGACCCCCTGAGGTCACGTGACCCCACCTGAGGCCACGTGACCCCCTTGGGGACACGTGACCCCCCCCCCCCCCCCCGAGTTCACGTGACCCCCCTGAAGTCACGCGACTCCCCGAGGTCACGTGACCCCCCTGACGTCACGCGAGCCCCCTTGAGGTCACGTGACCTCAAGGAGTCACCTATCCCTCAGTACGCTTCCATCTTCCTCCTCAAGAGCTGCGCTCTAACCGGCGTTACAGGGAATTGTAAACGGCTTTCATTTTTTTTTTTATCGTTTTTCGAACGCTTGACGAATTTCTATTTGATATGCAAGCACCCGATATCCAAGCGCCCTCGAGCACCGCGTACAAGCTTCATACTTTTGCGTGTTTCTCCCTTAGACTTGCGTGTATTGCCTGTTGTCATGCAATGACCGCCGGTGATGCCAGCGACGGGCTACTGATGCGCGATCCAGACTCTCGCTGTGAGTGTTTTAATGCATTGCACCTGCGGAGTGCTGCACGGAGAACCGCCCCGAACGAACTTGCGAAATGCACCGAGTGCAGACTGATGCTGTCGCCATAGATGTAGAAAAGTACCGACCTCGAACCGAAACTAGCGCCTTTTTGTTCGACATGATGGGTGGGAATGCGAGAGTGCAGTCGCTGCCAGCGTTCATCTATAGACCGGCACGCGGGCTTGACGTCACGGCGCTGCGGCGGCGCTGCGATCGCGCCGGAGCCGAGGGGTGTGGGCAAAAGGGCGCACGTTTCCCATGGGCGTCATAGTATTTCAGCGTGCCGCGAAGCTGTGTTGCCGTTAATCTCGCCGAAATGTACAAGAAAAGTAGCGGAGTGAGCTTCTACAAGTTCCCGGCAGACTCTGAAAGGCATAGAAGGTGGATAATATCCGTGGATCGAAAATTATGGTCGCCTCGCGCGTTTGCGCGGCAAGCACTTTCTTGGAGGCAAGTGCGGCTTCCATTTCAACCTCCGTACCGAGGCCTGCTTATGTACAGGGAAACCGTCCTCTGATCGAGACCACCCGGATTTTGTTCCCACGGTGTTCGCGCACAAAGCACCGGCCAAGCGCTCGTCGGAGATACGCCCGTGCTACCCAGCAGAAGGGGATCGGCGACAGAACGGCAGCGTTGTAGGCGTTACCAAAAAAAAGTAACGAAATACGTTACTCGTTACTTGCAAATCAAAGGTACGCGTTACTGAACTACGTTGCCTAAAAATAAAAGGAACGCGTTACCGCTACCGATAAAAAGTAACGCACGTTACTTCTGCGTTACTTTTTGAATTATGATTTAACACGTTTTACGGTTTTGACGATACAGGTATGCATCAGCTCATATATCAAGAAACATTATGTTCATGCAGAAACAGAACATAAATATTTTATCTCTTCTTACGGTTTCACCTAAATACTGACAAGAAAAAACGCAAAGAAAAACATGGCTTGACACCTAAAAACACGGAAAAACTTGAAGTGTAATTGTAATAACGAGTAACGTAACTACGTTACTTGAAATAGTAACATAAGTACGTTATCCGTTACTGTGTCGAAAAAGTAACGAGTAGGTTACTACGTTACTGAAAAAAGTTACGCGTTCCTGGTAACGCCATTACTTGTAACATGTTTCCGCCAAGACTGCAGGACGGACAAAGCGTTACTACTTGTAATGCCTTGTGGTCATGAGAGTAGAAAAAATAGCATACCTTTACTTAAAGACGCTGTGCGCATTTATTTAATTAATAAATACACTTCTGCAGACCCACAGTCTGCTGATCCCGGCGGCAGTGCGGAAACCGACTCGAAGTAATCGTAGGCCCCGAGAGACTTGTACGTCTGCTCCGTGTCGGCCGTGAGCTGGCTTGGCGAAAAAACTAAATAAACGACGACGTGACCCGTCGACTTAGGTGGCAGCAACTTCACGTCGGAAGTCCAGCAGACCTTGTTTACGGCGTACGGATCCTCGTAGGCAACGCCGTCCACACACAGTTTGTTTCGATACCGCCGCCGTTCAAGCTCGGGTAGCGAGCTCAAATAGTCAGGCATAGCGTACGACATACGTTGCCAGGAAATACGACTCACAAATAAAGCTAGAAGTATCCATAAAACGTCAACAACGAGCGCACGCCACACAACGCAATGGCGAAAACACGGAGGGCCGGGCCGCTTTTGCCCACATAGCTACCGCGCATGCGCGGCCTTCCGGCCGTGTTGGTAAACAGAGCCGCTCCGCGTGTCGGTCTATAAACAATGGTTGCTGCAACGAGTAACTCATATTTGCGATGACTTACAATTAAGCAACTCGGCTGTCAGAGATATTTACGGACGGCGTAAGTTTCCGAAACCAGCTGACTACAATACAGTATACACTAGAGAAAATTGATGACACTGTACGCGCAAAAGCTTGCTTCGTTTTAAGCATGGCATTATCAGTGAACCACTGAAACGATACGGCTTAAATCTAGTTCGTTTGAATATCTAGCGATAAGTTTCGTAAGACTTTTAATTTCCTTGGTGAGGGCGTTGAGAACGAGAGCTTTCTCAAACAAAATACGACGGAGCAAGGTAACTGACGTTCGAATAAGATTTCGCTCAAGCCTCGCGCAACGTCTCCATGGCGTCTGTACGGCAACATAGCGACTCAAATTTCGGAAATAAAGCACGGGTCGTCAATTCCTCCCCTCGTGCAATATCAGACGCTTAAAATTGAAGCTCGCGTTTGAGTTTGTGGCCCGTGGAACGCGATTTCGAGCAGAAAATCTACTTTTTCTTTCGGTTCCGCTGTGCCAATGCCGCATCGTAGCAGACGAACTCTCGTCGCCTCTGCTCTTGCTCTTTGCCTGGGCGAGGCATGACGGGATTGTCGGCACTAGAGAGCTCAAAGACAACGTACGGCGAGCGGCGTGAACGCTCGCCTCCCCGCGCTGTCTCGTGCTCTCGTGCACCGCCTAGGGATCGCGGGGGATTTTTCGTCAAAAGTTGCGAAGTTGAGCGCCCGCAGGGAGGAGGAAACTTTGCGGCGTTCTTTTGGTCACTCTCCCCGCTACGTCAGAAAGCAAAGAATGTTTTGTTCCACGAGTTTAGCGACCCAGGCTAGCGGTTGTACTGCACTGTCGAAATTTCTCATTTACAACTGGGAGACAAGTCGCCCGGTGAGGCAGAATGAGTTCGAGGTTGTGTAAACGTACACACACCCCAATTATTTATTTTCGTTGTGGCGAATGATAGTGATGTCTAGATTTTGGATTTGCCTGGCTTGTTATGGCTGATCATAGTCACCCAATTGAATTGAAATATGGATTAAAGATCGTCACTTAGGGCAACGATGTGTGGTAACGTGTTTGTAATAAGACGACGAAGTTATTTATGAAAATATGCATATGCACTTTAATATTCTGCGTACCAATTACTTTACCCATCGTCATTGCCATTGTTTTGGAGTGACATTAAGTTTTCCCGTGTAGCACCAACACACTTGGAAAGTGTTTCGACAGGTCGAAGTGCACTCGATTGAAGTGCCACTAAACTAGCCCGTCTGACAGGGGGTATAAGACGCAAAGTGCGCGAACTAAGTGGGTATCGGTTGTCCCCGTTTAAGGTCGCAGTGTTGACGACGAAAAGACTGAGTAACTGCTTTCGAAACGCAATTTACTCTACCTGCGGGGGGAAGCTGGCTTCGGAAATAAATACAGTTCGGGGAAAGCTCGTGTTACGCTTTCATTTGCTGCTCCTCTCGCCTCGTACAATGGGCATAGCGTCCTCGTTAAGCCTTATTGAGCTCGATTTGTTCGATTCGGGGCCGCCATATTGAGATGCAGGCGACAAAGGAACTTTGCTACCCTGCTTTCAAGACGAAAGTTTCTTCCCTTCTAACCGAACATACAAGGGCGTTCCTCCCTTTAGGGAGGACTATTGAGACCCATTTGTTTTCTAAAAGTACGCGTTTGCACATTTGGTACAGTATGGTGTACAAACTTCGAATATCAGTCTTCTGTCGTCGCGCATGCGCAGTTCGTAACGGAGGGTCCACCGGACCGTATCGGATGTGCAAAACGGTACTCTCTAACGACCGAAATGGCGGCACCCGCAAGACACTCGCAGAAATGAGAGCAGATACTCCAGGCGAGGCATATTTACCCATTTTTACCCAAAATCCTTTCTTGCGTGCATGTGTGTTAGCTTCCGATAAATTACGCATTTATGTAATCTCGAACGCAACCAGGAGCACATGGCGTAAATCTTGATCAGCATCGATTTGAGGTTTCTAATTCATTGGCTTCATCGCGGCAAATCTCGAGAACTGTGCAGGACGTCAGGTTTCTCCCGCTGCCCGAACAGCCCATTCCGCGCGCCAAAATGGGCCTAACGTGCCCCCCGAGATAGATGAATACCGCATAGCCCGGCTTCACGACGCGGAAACAAGCCCATTCCGGCGGCTACGGAATGCCCGGTGCAAACGGCCTCATTTAGTAAAACAAAATGGTGGGTCCCTGAGAGGTCGTCAAGTTACTACGACGAACGGAAAAGGCGCCAGGAACGTATGGTGATAAAATTTTTGTTTTAGCCTTCATATAGTCTGTTTTTATGTCCAGTTGTAGCTTTCCAGTTTTAAAGTAAGTTGAAGTTCGTTGAACTAAAAGCTCGCTCACACATTTTAAAAAAAACGTGCAACAATATATCGCTTGAATTTTTTTTTTTTTTTTTACTTTGCACGAGCTTGTAGGCGCTAGTGGGACCCAAATACACTCGCACGCAACGCCACTGACAAAAGAAACTTCTTTGTTGCGGTGTATTTTCAAGGGAGGGAATCGGTGGCCGTGGAGAAACAAAAAGATGCCGTTCCGAACGGACGCGCTTTATGTTCTCCAAGGAAAATATACCGGCCACTGGCCGGGCTTCGGCCAGTTCTTCGGAAACCATGACAACTGAATACTTGACCGTCTTACCTCGTCTACCCACAGGTAATTTGTGCCTAAACTCTGTTTTCCTCCATGGAGATCTTGCCGCAAGACCCTACCGGGCACCTGACTTCCGTGATGCCTTACGAGGAGTGGTTGAGGCTCAACATATTATCGGAATCGGCCAATTCCAAATGAGCCACGTATGGATGTTGACTAGTACTAACGCTTTGGCGAAAGCCAAGCTCTTCAACAAGGTTGAGCTCTGTGTGAAGGGACACAGACACCAGAGGTGCTATGTTGCGCTTTTTCGACTCCCACGGCGACTAGGGAGAAGGAAGTGACGTCAACAACGTAGCAAACGCAGATTCTATTTTGATTGGTGAGAGTCGCTGATGACGAATTTCCGCAGAAGAAAACAAAGACTCTCAACAATCAACATCCAGTCTGCGTTTGCTGCGTTGTTGACGTCACTTCCTTCTCTCTAGTCGCCGTGAGAGCCCAAAAAGCGCAACATAGCACCCCTGGGACGCTAAGCTCAAGTTGTTGTGGTTGCCGGTCTACATGGAGAACAAGCGAATCGAAGAGGCGCTAGCGCCCTAAGGTACGGTTCGTTCAGTTGTCCGCGAAAAGTGGATTTGCCAAGGTATGGAGAAAATGGAAACATTAAACAAGGAAGTGACGTTAACACTCCGTGATGGGATGAACAGCACCCGAATCCCGCACCAACTCACGGTTTTCGGCTGCCGAAGCCACGTGATCGTTCCTGGCCACCCTCCGCTGTGCCTCCAATGCAACCGAATCGGACACATACGTCAAAAGTGAAGAACTCCTCGGTGCGGCGAATGCCGCCGCTGTGGACACCCTACAGACGAATGTGTATCGACATTTGCCGACAAGCTCCGACAGGCGAGAACCCCTCTTGATGACGTCGTTCAAGATCACCTAATGGACATCAGTGAGATGGTTGACGTTACAGGAGAAGTCATTGATTCTGTAGCACCACGGGCAGAATGGGAAACTGCTTCTCAAGAAGCACAAATGACCAATTCCGTCTCACATGATGTCTCCTCCGAGCCAACCCAAGAAGACTCTGCGGTAACCACCACAGCAACCACGCGAAACTGGTCAGAAGACGAGTACCCTCTCTTGAAGGTAACGCAAGAGCCGCCCGGCAGCCAACAGCCACTGCCTCGTTGAGAGCGTTCCACCACATCCAGCGGAGCATCCGTCAAGAGACCCGCTCCCAAGGCAGAGCCGTTCCAGCCCTCTGGAATAGGTGCCGAGAAGGAGAGCAAGAATGACGAGGGAGGGGAGGCAAAGCGCAAGCCAGCAGCGCTCCGAGAAGACACTTAGAGCCTGGCTCCAGAGCCGGCCAACGAGGTGAAAGACAGTGATGTTCTACCTACGTAACAACTAGTAGCCCCCACGGCACGCCCCCCCCCCCCCCCCCCCTCAGCTTCGCAACCCTCAACATCAGAGGACTGTGTTCACGTGCGCGAAAATCTCAAGTATATAGGCGATGTCGTATCACGATGTCGTGCCGTGAGCCAAATGAAACTGACTCCCGCCGCGGGAAGTGGGTTAATGGCCCCTGGTTTATGTGATCACGACCGCGTATACGTCTACGTGGCTATATCGCTGTTAAAATTACATCGTCCTCTGTAATCATAAAAAAGGCCTGCGGTGAGATTTGAACTATATGTAAAGTCGTGTGTTAAAGTCGTGATCGTCGAAGACGGCGCGCTGCATCTTTTTTCTTTTCTTTTTTCATTCACTCAGCCCTGCGTGTCTATCCTGGAAAAATACAAATGTGATAGAGCTTGTGGTTATAGAAAACTGTATGTCTATTTTCTGCTGCGCTTGTTGCCGTGGTTTCAGGAATGTGTACGCGTGGCGCAGAGTGATCGTTTCAGTCGCTCCGGTCACAACGGACGCAGTCGTAGCTACCGCGCTAGTTGCAGATGTCTGAACCGTCCTTTAAAGACCCCAGGTTATCCGGCGTACTGCATTGGCTAAATTTCTCACTTGCAACGTGAACCAGTGTCGCCATACTATAGGAGACACACTTCACGCTCTCTAAGCTAATAAAGATCCATTCACACAGTAGCGTTTGAGTGCTCAACGTTGAACTCGAGTTCTCGTTCTTGCTCCGTAGTGATCAAGTGGCCCTACTCCAATGTAAGTCCTCACATCGTTGTGAAATGAAGTCAAACGGTACTGTTTGCAATTGATGGCTTTTTGGACTAAACTGGTTTTGACGTCTATCACTTAAGTATGACTTAAATTATGCTTTCCAGTTAGCTAGTTTATCTCGGCACCCTACACAAGGACTGGTATCATCTCGTTTCAACGGGGGTTGCGTTGGCATAACATGTGATGTATTCATGATGGCGAGACGTATGCCCCAAACAGTAGACAGTTTTTGTGTGGCGTTGCTGGCTCGTACCTACTCAATATGCCATAGTAAAGCGTATGCTAAAAACTACCTAGTCGGACCGATTATAGTTGTGCGTTCCCTAAACTTTGTCGAGTGAACATCTCGCATTATCTTGATTCAATTTGCCAGAGCCGCAGAATTCCATGAGCTTACAGCGCCGCCATGCCCCTTGAAATAGATATTGAAAATGAAAACATTTCCAATATTTTGATCTCAAATTTAGACAACCCGCAGCTGCCCGGCTAAGCGCCCTTTCGTAGCTAAATATGATCACGGAGCCTCCGTCAATCGTACCTTGGAAACACACCTTTTATCAATGATTTCGATGGAAGAAATTCATGACCTACTCATGCCCAGTGCGCGGCGACGGCGCGTTTTTGGAGAGTCGTTGGCCCATCGGCAATGAACTGCGCGAGGGGTCGCTGAGCAGATCGCAACGCTTACGCACACTGCGAGCTGGGAACATTTGCCCTATGCCCTCCTTCAGCTGCATGACGATCTGACTCGACTGCGGTAGGTCACGGAAAAAATTGCGGAGCTGAAAACCACGTAATTCCACGTAACATTGAACTTCGTGAACACCGCTTCGCCGATGCTGCGCCCGTCGGGGTAACCGCCATCTTGAAACTAGTGCTATCGCGGCCCCAAGATACCTCGAGAGCTTCCCGCGAAACCCCCTAGCCTGCAGCAAAAAATCAGCGTTGCGTGCGTACGCAATACGTTGGCCTTTCTATGGCGTTTTGCGCATCCGCATTCCAGGCCCGCAATGTATTTGCGTATGCAAAGCTTTAGCGTACGGTCCACTAAAACTGTCTAGTAACACATGTCTCGTGTTTTGTGTCACGAGTGCACTCATGTTACCGCAGGCATTTGCAACTCTTAACGTGGTCATAAAAGAAGTTGGGCCTACGAGAGAACGTTCAATTATATATCATTGTTGCGCGGGCACCCTTAATTGCAGTTAAGTGACTTAGCAGCTAGTTCCAACTATACTAACCTCAATCACACTTAACTGCGGTTAAAGTTGCCCGTCTAACTAGGGACTTAAAAGTAGCATTAATGCACTTCAGCGGATGACCGACGTGGACGTGATACAAAACCAACCGTCGTATTAGTTTAACTAACCCAAAAGGCCCAAAAATATTTTTTCCTCAGTATAATGTACGCCAGCAAACAAATGATGACACAAAACTCTGGACAACTACCGCCATCTATGAGTGACGGCGGCAACCAGACAACCGGCTTACCAGTTGTCTGGTTGCCGCCGACGCTCATAGATGGCGGCTTTCCGCTCTGGCTTGCCGACGTGCGGCCGGCCATTACCTCATTCCCACCATAGTTACAGCTTCCCTGGTCTTCGTTCTTCACCAGAGTGGAAAGGCTGAAAGTTGTTTTCATCATCATCATTAGGCTGAAATGCGAAGTTATTCACGCTAGTTTAGGAACTTTGTCCGCGACAGAAAGGAAAGCCTATACTTCTTTCTAGGTCGAAAGTAAAAGACAGAGGCAAAATACTATTTTTCACTCGAAACTTTTCATTTTTCTTTTCTCTAAGTATAAATACAGAAATGATACTTCAGTTATTAGTTAACATACGCCAAAGATTGATATTATTAATTATATAAGTTTCGTTCGGGAGTAGGTGTTTTTAAACTACAAATAATAAACCGGAAAGCATGTTAAGTGCAGTGTAGACAATTTAGGGTCAATCAAATATTACTTTTCCGGCACATATGTATAACACGAAATGAAGTGAATAGAAATGCCTATAGGAATAAAAGGTGAGATACGTCGTGATTTGTTCAATGTGATATCGTAAAAATAAACATATCTAACACGACCATGACGAATTTAGAAAAATAAATATCAAATATAAACGTATACATCCGCGACGACCCACCACGAGGACGGTATTTTTCTGCCAAATGTATCGCCTCTATACTTCTCAACTTGCGAGCTGCGAACCATTTAAATAAGAAAATATCTGCATAAAACGTTAATGGTATTTCCCTGGCACAGTAAATGTTGTGTGTTTCATTTCGAACAGTGTCAAATTTTGAAACAAGCCGAGGAAACAAAATAAAATGGACACATAAACCACCTGATTTATAAGAGGGCTTAATTTTCTCGGTAAATGCCAACAAACCCCGAAGCTTAACCCCCGAATTGGTTTTATCAAAATCAAGGAAAACTGAAAAAAAACAGAAGCAAGCCGAGGAACCTCTTTTTTCTTACCGTTATAAGAAAGACGTTAAAAATAAAATAAAGGCTTATTCACACGCTTGCAACCGAGTACGACCAAGAGAAACGAGATACGTTGAAACCTCTTAAAATTTCTTAGGACGAGAGAACACACTGGCACGCTGGCGCCATCTATGCGGTGACCCTGGAACTTCATTTCACAAGAGCGAACGTTTTTCGGGATTTCGGAGGTCAAATCTGCGTAATACCTATGAGAAAGGCTCGTTTATAACGTTGACAAAATTTTTTCGAGCCAAGAAAGAAAGGATAATGCGCGAGAGAAATAGAAAATATGTCGGACCGCCAAGTTTAGACTGCTACCCAATAGATGGCGCCAGTGTGTACTCTCGTCTAAAGAGATATTAAAGCGCCGTTCACACTCTTGCGACCGAGTAAGACCGAGAGAGACCAGACCGGTTTTTAAGTCTTTTGCGACTTCTTAGGACTGGATGCGATGCAGCGGAGCTGGTCCTAAGAGATCGCAAGAGGCTTAAAAGCCGGTCTGGTCTCTCTCAGTCTTACTCGGTTGCAAGAGTGTGAACGGGCCTTAAGAGGTTCCAAGGCACACGGTTCTAAGAGGTCGCAAGTGTTTGAACGAGCCCTTAAAGCTTCGCAAGAATAAAATTATTATCTAGAGCTTTCGTCGTGGCCTATAGATGGCGTGACGGAAGCTCGTCACCACATATAGAGGGCGCCCTAGTTTCTGTCAAAATGTCTGTCTTCTTCAATATGCGTTAAAAATAATAAATAGAGATGTTAGTCAGTCTAAGGCGTGGCTGGCTACTCCATTACCATTAAAGAAAATATTTCCGACATAGAAATTAAACACTTCAAGCATATAGACCCAGCTATACACCTCAGCGTACCTCCCCCCCCCCCCCCCCCAAGCCTACCTATAACGGAACATAATAAAAAAAAAAAAAAATGTCTAAAGTTGAGGCTAGACCGCCCACAGACCCCACAACACTCAGCCCGCAGACAGCGCCCAAGCATCGCCCGCCTCGCGTATGACGGCCCCGCCACACCACCTATACAAAGCAAAGCCTCCGGAAACATAACTCCACTCGAGTGACGCGACTGGACCGCCGTGCACAGAGCAAAAACGTCCCAAGTGTCATCCCGGGGCCGCGCCCTGTATGACAGATACGCGGTGCGACTCCAGCTACACACTCAAAATATCTTCCAATGATAACCGTACCGGTTCACTAACACGTGCACACATGCATAGATACATACGACAGAAACGCTTGATGAACAGCACTTATGTTCTTGGTATGAAGTGTCCCTTCCAGTTTAACCAATTGTCACCAGTTTGTTCACACGTACACACACATCGTTACATTCACTCATTTCACGACAAAGTTCAATAATATCAAATCAAAATCTAGTATTTGATATTATTGAACCTTTTTATTGTCAGGAGAGCCTGTTTCTGCAAGATCTGATTGGGCCATTGCCATAGTAATTTACAAATAGTGAAAGACTTTTTGTCCGGGATATCTCACCGTGCTTTTAGTTGTGACTTATTGCGATCGAAGTGAGGACAGTTCAAAAACATATGTTCGATAGTTTCCAGATTTTGACCGCAAGAACATTCTGGATCATCAATTTCATTAATTTTATAGCGAAATTCTCTCGTGAAAGCAACATTCAGTCGCAGGTGGCTAAGCATTGTTTGGGGCACTAATCTGAGCGACAAATTTTCAGCTTTTTCAATTGCTGTCAAAGAAATAAACCGCAAATAAAAGCGATCTTTTTCTTGTTCGTATTAACAGTGGAGCGCAGTGTATGTATCTGCCTTGGGGGTGACATGAAACCATTTTGCTTGACTATACACTTCTTTTTATTTCTTTTGTGTGTTTATGAAAGTGCGTTTTTCAGCTTAAGCTCCTGCCCAGTTTCTGCCTCACTTGTGCTACGGTCTTTTCTTGCAATAGAAGGCCGCGCAACACAGTCTACTCTTACAATACTGAATTCAACAGTAACACTGTAATTTAGTTAGATGCAATATTCACACGCACATCTGAGAAGTAAAATGGGAGTCGTTAGTAAACGTTTTTTATTAAAATATTTCTAGATGCCTTTCAGCCCAGTTGGACAGGTATTTCGCTCAGTACAAAAGCTTGAACATGATTTACTGTGATAAGTTTATGCATTCTAATATTAAACAAACAAAAAAATGCCCATGGTCTTTGTAGGTTTCGTCCAGCCGTCAAATTATGCCGTCTGCGCACATCACTGCCTGGTGCTTCACGACGAGCACCCTCTTGTGGTCTTCTTCTAATTTTTTTGATGGACGGCATATGGGCATGCTGGGCGGTCAACAAAACCCCAACAGTAGTTCGGGGGTGTTCCCTTGTCCTTGACGGCCTAATAAAAAAGACAAAGAAAAACACTCTTACAACACGGCAGTATTTAAACACTACCAAAACATGTGATATGGGACTTGTTACTCCTCTAAGATGAAGCGTATTTCCATTGTAGGGTTGTAAAAACTGGGTAACGTAAATTAATATATATATATATATATAGTTGTTCCTTAATTCTGCTAAGGTTTGAGGCCGTCAAACTGTGCATGCGAGGCCCGCTACGCCGGAATTCAAAACAAAACTTCTGAAAACTGTTCTAATCTACCACTATTGCTTAGAAGTCCAGGGTTGTTTGCTAAATTTTGCAATGTTTATGCCTGTCTGGTTTTCACCAGACAAAAAATTGACGTGGAATATTCTTTCGACCGTTATTGGTAACTCTTTTCAAAACACCACCGGGTAACATATTCGGCCGCCATATTTTGGGCATCGCTTTTAGTGCGAGACCTGTGACTAGAACCCATTTCATATTCAGTATTGACGCAGCATTCGTGTCTAATACATTTAGACTCGCATCCGCGACAAACAATGACGTAGCTCTCTTGCTCCCTAGACACTTGGCCAAAATAAGGCGGCCTCGAAGTCTAGCGGCACCATGGTTTGCACTTTTAAAAAGGCTGCATTCAAGTTTATATTATTTTCTAAATCTAGCAAGGAAATCCAATGCAAACATTTCTTGAGGAAAGTTAAACAATTCAAAAGTTGCGAGCGAGTGTGAATAAATAAAGCTGAGAGGAATGGTTTCTTTGGTGCAGCTTGCGAGCGCTATGCTCGTGGTCAGCTTTCAGTGGCATTTTCGACAGGAGGGCGCATGCACAGATATAATCGGCGTTCAAGCACGCGCAACCGTACATCTGACTGCATAGCCATAGGACGTGCACAAAACGCGACGACTTTACCGACGCCGTGCGGGTTGCAAAGTGATACTCGTTCACTTGGTTTGATTATGCTGTTTTGTGTTACATAGAACTCAAATCGAATGGTTTACTTTTCACGCGCGGGGCGTACGCTTTACTTTTTGATTCCACCTCTTTCAAGCTCAGGTCATGGTCTAAAACATCGACGCGTATTGAGTAAGTGCAGCCATCTAGAAATCTAAGCGATCACGCTAAGGATGCTGAGGGCAGTCCGCTCTACAACTTGTGAAGCGGAGCGCACGCTCACTCCGCTAACTATACGCTCCAACTCAGAGCGGGCCACGCATGCGCGGTGGGGACGATACTTCTCGCAGAGCGTAAAGTAGAGCAAAGAGGGCTCTGATAAAAGTGGCCTACTAATACTCATAGACTACGAACGCGCTCGTCGTGACTGGTCCTGACGCTGCCCATGTACACCTTTGGCGTACAGAAAAAAGTAACTTTTCACCAGACAGAGCAGCTGTGCTAGAAACAATGGAAACGCGAAATTCACACAAACCATGCAGGGTCTCACCTGTGAGCACAGCTCTAGTTTCGCCAGGGTTAACCACCTATGTTTGTTCATGTCAGCGAGCAGGTGGCCGAACCTCTCGTTGATGTGACCCACGATGAGGTTCACAGAACTGAAGAACACCGACAAGTTCCGTCCAAACGCTCATCCAAGTACGAACAGATGGTTGGGATAGGCCAGTCGAGGAAGAACCATGCAAAGCGTCTCGCCAGATTGGCAACACCTTGCGCCGACCAGTCGGGTGCTGGTATTCGGAGGCCCGCATGCAGGGGTGCTATGTTGCGCTTTTTGGACTCCCAGGAGACTTGGAAGAGGGAAGTGACGTCAACGACACAGCAAATGCGGATTGGATGTTGACAGAAGAAAACGAAATCAACACCCAATCTGCGTTTGCTGTGTCGTTGACGTCACTTCCCTCTCCCTAGTCTCCTGGGAGTGCAAAAAGCGCAACATAGCCCCCCAGAACAGTCAGGTCCTTCTTTAAGCAGAATAGCTTCCTAAAGGGTTTCTTTTCTACGTTGCAAATATCCAGCAAACCGCATTCAGAAAGGAAGCTTCGGTGCTTGATGGCACGAGGGATACGAATAATGGATTCGATGTCTCGCCAGCTTAATCTCGTTAGTAGAAAGTCTCCTTCCTTGAGAACAGCGGGGATTCATCGTGCAGATGCCTTGCTAGCCTTGAGCAACACTGTACTCGTACTACGCAAAAGGATGTACTCGCAATGCGCAAACTTCGTCCTTTTCTCTTATTTTTCTACTTCGAATAAGTAAATCTTTTTTTCAGTTTTAATTCGAGTGGAGCAGAAGCTACAAGAGCGAGTGCCGGCCTTTCAGCGTCCTTGATAAGCACGCGCGCTCGTGCACTCCAAGTACCGTTTAGAGCAACATGCTCATGCTTATACCTTCGGCTTCACTCGCACACAAGGTGGAACGATTATATTTATATTTTATAGCTTAATATTTCTTCAGGTGTGTGCCTACTCTTTTGTGTTCATTACTGTCGCCTTCGTTTTTACTACCTCTACAATCACGCTCCCTTTTACTCTCTTGGTGTTAACGCTTAGGTTTTTTTGTCTTACTAGTACTATAAACGTCCACTTGTGGGGCTACGCAAGCAAATTTCTCGAACCCGCTCAAAACGCTCTTACGCTGAAGGAAAACGCTCTACTGAAACGCGTTTTTGGACCTCTGCTTTCCATTCCGGCGAAGCGGGCCGCGCATGCGCAGTTTGGCACCCTCAGAGCGGAGCGGAAGACGAAAACGGTCTACTAAAACTCTCTATTTACTTCGCTTCATTGTTACCACAGCGGGGCAGGTTATTGCCATTTTAGGTTCTACTGTGCCCTTCTCCATAGCATTAGCCTTTCAGGAGGCTTGTCAACGCCCGCTTTAGTGACTCGGCATCTGGGAAAGACAAAAGAAGGTCAGCAATGGCGGCTGTAATTTGGCGCATGTGTAAAACGTCTATTGAGGGCACCCTCAGCTTTGTCTAAATAGCTGGCATCTGGACGATCGTCGTAGAACATCAGTACGAGGGTTAAGTCTGCAACGCGTAATTATTTATAATTTTATGAAATACGCGCGATATAACAGCCTTACCTTATACAGGAGCTAAAGATAGCGATTCTGGCACGACGGTAACCACCATCGCTGAAAGTTGCCAATTTCCGCTGTTCTGAGAATATTTATATTCTATTTTTCATCCAGGACGTTTGAAAGAAAACGAGGTCAATATAATTGCCAACGTTTATCGGCTTATGAATAACAAGTCAGTGAAAATAAAAGCAAATATACTGTACAAATTTTTTGTGCAAATTTGTATTTTGTTGCAGATTAAGAAAAGCAGGACAAACTCCTCCCACAAAGCCTTCCACTTTTTCCTCTAAAGCGGAGCAAATGTTGGAGAAGAAGCTGGTGGACTCGCCTCCTCTTGAGCGTTCACTCCGCTAAAGCGAATAAAGTGGAGGGCTTTTTAAAAGGAGCTTGTTGCGCTTTTCTTAACCTGCACAAAACTATAAGCAATTACTGCGAGAGCTATACAGTTTAAAAATACAACATATTAGCCACCCGCAAAATTCGTAGTGCTAATCTTAATCTGCAGTCCCCCCCCCCCCCCCCCCCCCCCCCCAATGCCAGTCAACAATCTAACAAAGAACCCTCAGACGCCGAATGTTTCTGATGAGGTCCTCGGCAGCTGTCTAAACTCAGCGATCCGAGACGCCCAGTGGTTACTGGGTCGTGCCGCCGAACGCATCACCGTAGCATTGAATAGAACCTCGGTGAGAGGGAACACCGCGCCCCAGCCGCAATGTCCTGAAAAGTCGTCCCATTCGGGGTCCGACACACCGGTGCACAGACGATTACCGCGCCGCTTCCCAATCACGAGATCGTTTGCGAGCCTCCTCAGTGAGTAAGGGCTTTGAGCCCCGTTCCAGAGCATCCCGGAACGCCTGACAAGGCCGTAAGAAATGCTCTGAGTGTCCTTCCAGGGCTTGTGGCACACATCGTCAAGAGCAACCCAGCCCGACTCCATGCTGCCGCCTGTCCAGGGCCCCACAGACGCCGCCCCCAGTTGCCAATGGGACACATCAGCGAGGACCGACGCCGTTCCCACAAGGGAGACCAAGAAGCAAACTCCGAAGTCGGAGCCCAGCTTCGCCTTGCGACCGTACTCTTGCACGTCCCGCTGGAAGTCCAGCAAGGACCTGACGGCGGCGTCCGTGTACGGCACGAACGTGTTGGTAAAGGATTCATTCTTGTTCATCGGCGGCGGATTCACTATGATAGACCGCTCTTCGAGCAGGTCCAAAAGCACGAAGAATTCGCGGTGAGCTCGGGCCTCTTGGGCGTTCACGAGCAGGGCGAACCCGATCTCTGCCTCGTCCAGTCTTTTCTTCAAAAGCGCCACGAAAGCGCGGCTCCCATTGTGCACCATAGTCGGTGACCAGGATAGCGCCAGTGACGCGAAATCGTACAGCTTAAGCCAGCTGATCACACTGGCGAAGAAACGCTGTTGCGCAGAGGGCCCGTCGTTCAGCAGCCAACGCAGCGCGTCCTTATCTTCGTCACCAACGAAGAGCCAAAGATTGAGCTGCGCGTTGTGGCTCTTCAGCTGCGAGAAGGAATGGTACTGACCATAGCTTGGAATCGTCAGGGTTACATTCCCACCGGAGGTGTGTTTCAGCTCCGCACAACAATAGGCCGCGTCGGTGCACAGGTGATAGGGGAACGTATGCAGACCATAGCTGGTTCCCCCGCGTGTCCTGCCCAGATGGGCAACGTTGAAGACGCAGAAAAACTTCGCGCCCGAGAGGTACACGTTTTTTGGAAATAAGGTGTAGTTCGCAGCATTCTCGTGATCCTCTTTGCTTGGGTAAGAGTCGTTATTTGAAAATGATGAGAAAGTTGCGAATTCATGCGGCGCGTTTTGGTAGAATGGTTCAGTCTCGCTGTGTAAAGAGGGTTGGAACTCTTCACCGGCCTTCAGCATAAAAGTGGACAGGTGATACCGCAGTGCGACGACGCCGATGAACAAGAGCAGCAGAGTGCCCATGAGGCAGGTGATGGAGGCCATTACGCCTCCTCCAATTAAGCGATCGCTTTTGACATCCCTGACCGAAGCCCCAAGGACGTTGCGAGAGTTCGAGAGGTCTTCGTTGTCCAGAAGTCTTGAGATGTTTTCCCCAGAGATACTGAAAACCGGCCGCCTTCCCGAAGCGTCGCCTGTCGAGCTGGAGGCAAGCTCCGAGTTGCCGGCTCTCTCCGAGGCTAAGAACTTCATCGCTCTTATGCACCACAGCAGGATGAAATCGTGGGCTGGAACAGCGGTCAAGTGATGCTGGCCTTCTTTTTCCGTTGGGTTTGCCGTGGGTTTGCCAGTGTTGACGGGGAAAGTGACGCGCGCTATCTTCTTCCTTATTTTATATGATATACTACGCTCGGGACAGTCTTTCTCGGCATTTACAAGGAGAGAAAGAGAGCGCGCGCACAGCTTTAATCTATCAAATATTTTACTAGAGGGAATACAGGATAATCTCCTTATCTGCATTAGTCCGAACGACGGCCGCGCCGAATGCTCCCTGGCGGAGTGGTTTATTTGGTGACGCCTCTCGAGCCAGTTGCTACTATGTAAATGTCTACGAATGTTCATTGATGCCGCGGTGGAGCTGCGTTTACGCAGCGTGGATCTATGGTCGACGTCTCGCAGGTAGTCAAGTAAACCATAGCGAGAGATGGCTTTGGTAACCGACCGATTCACAAGGGAAAACCCCGACGCTGCGACACGTCTGCCCGTTCAAACTACATAAATCCTAGCCGCGCCAAAGCCATGGTATTCTCGGGGAGTGGCCTGGTTTATCCTTGTTACACGGGCACACTTAACTGCAGTTACGCTAAACCACAATTAGCGCACAATACTTGCCGACAACATTCTGCGGCGATGCAGTCAGAGCTATGTGCGAACGTGCGCTTGAGCATCTTGAGCACCCATCAAAGCAGTGCACGCGCTCTCTTCACTTCTTTTGAAATAGCTGTCCGAGGGTATAGTGCGGCATCTGTGCTGCCACGTAACCGCAGTTAAAGCTGAGTTAACCGCGGTTAAGTGTGCCCGTGTAACAGCGGTATTAACAGCGGTTAACCCAGCTTTAACTGCGGTTACGCGGCAGCACAGATGCCGCACTATACCCTCGGAGAGCTATTTCAAAAAAAGTGATGAGAGCGCGTGCACTGCTTTGATGGGTGCTCAAGATGCTGCCGCGCACGTTCGCCCATAGCTCTGACTGCATCGCCGCAGAATGTTATCGGCAAGTATTGTGCGCTAACTGTGGCTTAGCGTAACCGCAGTCAAGTGTGCCCGTGTAGCAAGGGTATTACAGGGGTACAACAGGGGTATAACACGCTTTGCACACGCGCCAGATTACAGCCGCCATTGCCGACCTTCTCTTGTCTTATCAAGGTAAAGAGCCACTGAAACGGGCGTTGGCGAGCCTCTACAAAGGCCAATGCTGAGGAGCAGGACGCAATAAAATCTAAAACGGCAATGACCTGGTGTGTAACGGTAATGATGAAGTGCAGGAAACTGAATAAGAGGAACCAAAAACTGAAGGTCAGTTTTGGCGGCGCCCACGCACAGCTACTGCAAAGCGTTTATATTACCCAAGCATCAAGGAGAATGCAGGGGTTGGTGTTCCAGGCGCCGCACGTGCTGGCGTTAGCAGTTCCCTGTTGGAAA
This sequence comes from Ixodes scapularis, assembly GCF_016920785.2. Taxonomy (NCBI): domain Eukaryota; kingdom Metazoa; phylum Arthropoda; class Arachnida; order Ixodida; family Ixodidae; genus Ixodes; species Ixodes scapularis. Next base: position 31,852,521 of record NW_024609880.1, on the reverse strand, counting down.
ATTTCGATGATGGAAAGACGATGGAAAAGGCTCATACAAGCGCAACCGTAATATGGGACATCCTATGCAAGCGAAAAGGTGGCTCCAGTGTCGTGGATTAAAGGCCCGTTTACACTCTTGCGACCTCTTAAACCTTGCTTCCTTAAAACTTCTTAAACCAGAGAACACTGGCGCCATTCATTGGGAAGCAGTGTAAACTCGGCGGTCCGGCATATTTTTTTTTATTTCTAGCGGATTATCCTTTCTTTTTTGACTCGAAAACCTTTTGTCAATGTTATAAACGAGTCTTTCTATGTGTATTACGCACATTTGACCTCGGAAATCCCGCAAAACCTTCGCTCTTGTGAAATGCAGTTCCAGGGTCACCGCATACATGGCGCCACAATGCCAGTGTGTTCCCTCATTCTAAAAACATTTAAGAAGTTTTAATAGATCTCGTCTCTCTCAAGGCCCGTTCACACTTTTGCGACCGAGTACGACTGAGAGAGACGAGATCTCTTACAACTTCTTAAATGTTTCTAGAATGAGGAAACACACTGACATTGTGGCGCCATCTATGCGGTGACCCTAGAACTGCATTTCACAAAAGCGAAGGTTTTGCAGGATTTCCGAGGTCAGATGTGCGTAATACCCATAGAAAGGCTCGTTTATAACATTGACAAAAGTTTTTCGAGCCAAAAAAGAAAGGATATTGCGCGAGAAATAAAAAAAAATATGCCGGACCGCCGAGTTTACACTGCTTCCCAATAGATGGCACCAGTGTGTTCTCTGGTTTAAGAAGTTTTAAGGAACCCAGGTTTAAGAGATCGCAAGCAGTCGCAAGAGTGTGAACGGGCCTTCAGTCGTACTCGGTCGCAAGAGTGTGAACGGGCCTTTAGGCGGAACGATACAGGTAGGCGGAACCATACAAGCGTGTCCTATTATGGGACATCCTATACAAGCGTAGTGGATTATGCGGAACCATGTAGGCGGACGGAACCATACATGCATAACGTAATATGGGACATCCTATACCAGCGAAAAGGCGATGCCAACATGGTGGAGCCATATGGCTCTACCATGCTGGTATCGCCTTTCATTGTTGTAGAGGGCGATTTAGTTTTAAGCTTTACATATATGTTTAGAAAGGTCGTGAAAGCTGAATTAATGTGGTTTGTGCAGGCGAGTTATACGGCCAGGCGTACGTAGTATAAGGACCTAGTCGTAACGATCAGTCAGATAATTAAATACAATTTGTTAATTAACTTTTTAATTAGTGAAAATGAAAATATGGTTTCAATTAGAAACTTGCTGAGTCATTGAAAACCACAAAATCAACTCGTTTTAGAAGAACATAATGCAGGGGTAGCATTTTACGCGTAGAAATACTTCGTTTTAGCGACGTGAGCTTTCGAAAGCGTCGCAGTTGTCAGTCTTCCACGATTCATTGAATGTTGGCTATGACGGCAGCAAAGAATTTCTCATCGACAGAAGTAAAAGTAATGTAAGAACTTCGAAGGTGTTTGCATTGTTGGTTTCAGAGCGCAGTGATTTCGAGCTTCCACCATGTTCATTACAAAAATCATCGAACTTGTTGCTCGAAAGGTAACGACGTCAGAAGGGCGCCGCCATGACATCTCACGCCCAATAGTGGGTTACTTCGCTCGTTTTTCTTAGTATTTGCGATGGTAGTTATTTCGCACCAGAAAGAGTAAAAAAAAAGTAACTGTTTTTGCATAAACTCACTCATCCTGCACAAAAAATGATGAGACAAACATAAATGTTTTTGTTAAAGCAATTATTGCAATACATGCCCTTTTTTCGGAACAAAGAGGCGTATTGTATCTTTGGGCATGTAAAGTTTCTATTGTACGAGTTGGTGTACCTAAGAGAAGGCCGCTTAGCCTTTTTAGGGCACCCGGAAAATAAAGATTATTATTTTTATTATTATAAAGTCAACAATACCTCGTCCCGCACACCACCAGTAATATATGGCGGGGCAGTTTCTTGTTTCACATTCAAGATATTATCAATCACTTGTGATCAGGACGTTTCTCTACCTTAATTTATTAATTATAGGATTGTGTCCTATATGCACTCGCGTGACATAGCGCTATTTTTTTAAGTATTTAAAAGATGCGCGCTCGTCAAATACTTTTTGCTGCATAAGATGTCGATGAAGTACAATTTGTGGAAATTTCTAGGATTAGAAAGTTAAAATTATTTTTTTTGTCTGAAATAGAGTAAGCTTTTTAGAACATCCAAGAATGGGAACACGTTTGAAAGATGTGTAACATTTTTAATCGGCTATCTGCTTTGTTTAGGGGGTCATTGGAGCACTGGTGTATCTTGAGTAGCAGCTTTATAAAGATCATTGCAAAGTTTAATTCAACAATGCCCAGAAACGGTAGAATTTATTTTTGGCCGCTGCGCGTATCTTTTGTGAGGGATAAAATGTTTTGTCTGAGCCAGAAATGCGTGATACGGGAAGTTTCTGAAAAGTCGTTAAAGCTTCAAGTGTTTCGGATAGCTTCGGATAGTTTCGGAATGTTTACGGACCTCAGTGGAGAGCGTTGCAACTTTTTGTAATGATAAACATAATAGCCTGCAGGTTATATAAATACCTTCTTAAGAAAAATTATCTTTATTCACCGACCTCCTGGCGTTTTGTATGCGTGCGCTGTGGGCTGCAGCTGCCTTCAGGTTGGTCAGAGTGGTTTCGATTTCACAATCGCCACCAGAGATGCTAAACTTCGACAATCACACCCTGGACGTACCAGACCACCATAGGGTCAGAGGTCTCGACATTAATAAGCACCCCTTTACCACCCTCAACAATCGGGCAATTAAAAAGACCCCGCCCCGGGTCTACCATGCGTCGCGGACGGACTGGGCGAATGAGCGTTGCTCGCAAACCGCCCGTGTGATTGACTCTTTGTTTGTGAGAAATGGATCAGCCGTAATCTATCTCACGTTCATGATGGCGAAACAAAATTCAGCGAGCCAGCAAGGTAGGAAGCTGCGAAATCCCACGCCGTCACATGACAAGTGTACAAAATTGAAAGATCTTTGGTGACTGGTAACACGTGCCTTTAAAGTAAATGAATGCAGTGCAGCAAGGCCTTTATCCTGCCACCTCTCATGCATATAGGTGCTCAAGTACACATATATATACTTCGTTTAACCTAAAGTCGAGACGCAGCCGACGCTACAAGCTGATGGAACCAATCAGACAGCGCCAGCAGCGCACAATCATGATGTCCGTCATGTTTCGGTACCTGGTCTATCATCGCTGGACCAATCATAAACAAGAATATGCCTAGTAACCTGCGCCTTTGATGCTGCTTGATTTCTCTCATTAGCTCGTAGCATCGGATGCGTCTGAACTTAAGCTGAAATGAAGTATATGTTTCCTTCTTCTACAGACGTGGGTGAGCAAAAATGAACGAATAAACGCAGCTTTTTGTTAACAAATATCCAAGGGTTAGGGGCAAAAAGACTCCCCAGTTCAATATGTTGGCGTCTAAATGTCATGGTAGACAGTGCATTCAAGCACTCGGTGTCATGACTACGTACCTGAACGCCACTGGCAATTCGTTGTTTCCAAATTCTACCTACGTTTTTGTTGTTGTTGCTATTTGTGTATTTTTAAGTGCAACACTAATGCCGCCTCGGTGACTCCGAGGCAAAACGCCCGCCTACGGATTCCCGGGTGGCTGGTTCGAATCCCGGCTTAGGTGCCCGCAATCCGACGGAATCTTAATACCGAATAAAGCGCCTTAATTGTAACCGAGCTTTCTGTTGCACGGCGAAAGACCCCCAGGTGGTCGAAATTAATCCTCACTCCTCTTCTTGGGCGTGCCATATACCCGTGATTGGTTTGGCGCAAAAAAAAAAAAAAGACTTTAGCGTAACATTAACCTCCGAGATTGACTTCCAGTTTTCCAAACATGGAATATTTGTACTTCAACCTTGATACTCCGTCACATTTCTAACAGGTCTTGTGTACTTCGCTGCAACGCATCGGCGAACCTCCCAAAACACTGAAACTGACAAGATTTTGTCGCAAGAGGTTCGGACGTTTCCGAAACAGTCCGATATCAAACCTCGTGTGTTTCGCCTCATCACTACGCACATCTGTTTCATGAAGTATGCAAATTCTCAATGAGTTCACACAGACGACAGTAAAAGGGGAAACATCAAAATTAGCTTATGTACTCCAGTAGTAGACAAACAGTTTCTCCCGTGCAAAGAACAACAATATGCAATCATACAACCAGCAAAAAAAGATTCATATCGCGAGCTTAATATGAACACTCGTGAATGAAGGATTCCAAAAGTTCTAGACACGCGTGTTATATTTTGGAGAACTAAACCACAACATCAATCTTAATATAAAAGCACATGGCCCCACTGATCAGAAACAGAGCACCGTCGCTCAAAGCCATAACTTCGCAACAGACACAGGACCCAGTCGCGTGTCGTTCCCAAACTACCGTCGAGAGACAAACAAACACAAAACCTGCCGTCATAAAAACGCCATTGGGGAAAAACGCACTTCTACGAGCAGGGCCCCCCAATTTGTCGCCAAGACTCGCGAGAGCAGAAAACGCTTCCGCTAAAGAAACAAACAAGTAACGATAATAATAAAAAAAAGAATACTCAGACATGGCGTTGCACCGACCTTAGCCAGAACCAGAACGGTGCACGGTCTTCGAAGTTGTGCCATGAAGCCTGCAGGGTGCGTAAAAACGAGATAGAAACAGCCACGGCCCACGGAGCCCGGAGTGGAACAGCAACAGGGCCAATAAGTATACAACGAGGACCCCAAGGATCGGAAAAGAAGCCACGGTTCGTTGACTCCGGAGAAGGGCCCTCGAAAACAATGCGCAGCCAACGGGGACCGGCATCAAGCAACGCCGCCGCCCTGCTCCTGGGTTTCTTTGCCGGCGCACGCAACCATCTATCAGACGCCAAGCGCCGCCGTTCTCCGGGATCTATCAAGAGCGCTCCGACGCACGTGTGTCTCAACGTACTACGAGGGCCCGAACAGCGAGCGGGGGACTCCGCAGAGACGCGTCTCGTTGAGCGCACGGGTCGATCTGTGCACCGCGTTTCTTGACGTGGGCCTTCGGCGTTCTGGTACTGATGGCAGGCCCTCGAGGACCGAACGAGACGGACAGAGCACGGGCGTGTGGCTGTGCGGGAACGGTTTGATGTGAGCGCGCTTCACTGAAGTTTGCTTCTTTTTTTTTTCTTCTTCTTCTTCTTCTTTTTGTCCATCCGCAGGTCTTGTAGAAAACAGGGGGCTATTAGCCTTGAGAAGATGGAGTGGCACCACCTGACGGCTTCACGTCATGACGTGATAGTAAGGATCACGTCACCAAGTCTGCACTTGGTTTGTAGCATGTAGTTTGAGGTGTATCGTTCATAATTCACGTTTAAAGCTATTTTAAATGAGAGTTTGTGGTTGCTTTTTACCTAATCTTTTCGTAGTACTTGTTGTAAAAATTAAACTCAAGCAGCGCGACAACAGTGTGGTCGCGGCTTATTGAACAGGACCCAGCCCCTCCTTCGCGTTATCGTACTGGCAACGATCAAGTAGACCGTAGTCGTGGCTTTGGAGGATTAGTGACCAGACATATAGATTTCGGCACGGTGTAATTCCAAAGTCGATCTTCTTTTTCTTTTTTCTTTTTTCTTTTTTCAAGCCTGTCTGTAGCAGACAGAGCAAACAGAAATCAATCGCGACGACAGTCGAGCAGGCGTCGAACTTGGTGTTCCGATCGCCGGTTTTTTCGCGCATGGCTCGCGCGGCTTTGAAGCAGCCTTTCTCCCGTAAAATCTAATCGAGTGATGAAATATAACGTACGTGAGGCATCACCATGGATGGCATTACCTTGTGCGGTGACTTTTTAGGGTCGATATTTATACGTTCTGCAAAGGAAGTTTTGGTCCGGTAGCGCGTAACTAGCGTAGCTACCGAAACCTATTCTAGCTCAATCTGTGTTGACATTTGTACCAGCGTCACTTAGAATAAATAGTACATGCTCTGAAAATAAAGTGTGCATAACACATACTTCGGGGGTAATCCATACAGTTTTTCTTTTACCTGTTCGTCAAATAAGCAACAAATATAATCGATGAGTGTATCATTACGACTAGAGCGTCCGCTATCCCCGCACAGCACTTCGAAAATGACAAGTGGACGACGAAAAGATAAGGCTCACCTTTGTTGTGTCCAAGAGTAGACACACGGAACGACGAGGAAGAAGCGAGCTCGAGCTGACCGACGCGAGCCAGCGAGCCAGCCGAACGCTGCCGTCTGCTGATACCGGAATCACCCTGATTGTAAATAGTTGTTCTATGTGTACTAAAGGTTTATTCGTAACGGCTACGTGTACGCCATGGCCTTAGAAACACAACAAAGTGGCGACGAGGAGTCAACCTAGACCTGATCTACCAGGGCAAGAATCGACCGAACCAGGTACTGTGCATCATGGACGACCTATCGCGTTCGAGTGGACCTTATGAGGAAGGAACAAGCTGGGACGAGTACGAGGGGCGCCTTCACGAGTATTTCGAGTTGCAAAAAGAGAAAATCAAGACCGATCGGATAAAAGTTGGTTTTGATCACTGTCATTGGACAGAAAACTTACTCCAGACTTAAAGATCTGTCGTCTCCTGAGCAACCGAGCAAGAGGACTTATGGAGAGCTCGTAAAACTCCTAAGTCGATTCTACTCGCCTAAGCGGTTAGTGATAGCCGAGCGATTCAAATTTGGAAAGCGGGATCAAAGATCAGATGAACCCTCAACCACGTAATTGGCAGAACCAAGACGGCTGGCGGAGACCTGTCAATTTGGAGACAAACTCAAGGAGCAACTGCGCGACCGACTTGTTTGTGGTCTCAATCACACGATGGCCCAGAAGCAGAGCCTAACAATTGAAAATCTGATTCTGACACGAGCTGTGGTATTGGTAGCGGGATTGGAAGCGGCTGAGGATCAAATGAAAATTCTCAAGGATGCACGAGCCACCACTGAAGACGAAGTGAGACAACTTAGTTGGTCGTGGGCAGCGACTGACGAGAGCCTCTGCCCAGTTGAGTACGGCTACGGCCGCCGAAGATGGTGGGATTGTTGTCGTTGCTTCCAAAAATTCCTGGATCGAGCGGTCTTCACGGAAAATTGTAGTTTCAAGCAAGTATTTCTTTATTTTGCTGCTTGAAGTCGGAAAGCGCGAGAAGACCATGTAGAAGTATTTCCCTTGGTCCCCACGGAGAAATACGCAAGACGTCTTGGCGTCCATGAAGCTATCGTACGATATCCTCATAAACTACAAGTAATTTCCGCTCGTTTCCTTTAGCGAATTCGGATTTGTTCTTAGGTTTTGTCATACGCACGTTCTGCGTCATAGCAGAAACAAAACAGACTTAGCGAACAACTCCTGCTGCTACGCGTTAAACCACACAACCGAAGCAAAGCAAAGCGAAGGAAATACGTAATTATTCCGTCCCGTGGTACTTGTCTCTACGTCACCATCGAGAGATCGCAGCGCTCCAATCGGTCGAGCTCGGTGCTAATTGGCAACGAGATGTTTTGGTGGCGTCACCTTACGGTTCCTATCCCTGACGTCACAAAGAATATTATTAGAAGCGAGCAACAAGTTCAGTGGTGCATAAAAAACTCGGTGGAAGCTTAGTCATTGCATTCCGAAATCAACACCGTAAGAGTTGAGAGTGTGACTTAGTGCTCTCATTTGCGTCGATAAGAGCAGAAGTCATTATGCTGAAAACGTCATAATGAACCTTTAGCCAATCGTAGAAGACCGATCACAGCGACGCTTTTGGTCGCGCACGCCGCCAATACAATGCACCTCTCGTGTAGACGCTTTAAACACGCGCCAAATTCAGCCGCCATTACCGACCCTCTCTTGTCTCATTGAGATGCCGAGGCACTGAAGCGGGCGTTGACGAGTCTCCAGAAGACCTATGCTAGGGAGGACACAGAAGCTCCTAAAGTGGCAATAACCTATAGGGAGTATTGACTGGACGCCGTATTTGAGGGCGATGTTTAGAGCGCATGCTCTGAACGAGCTCACATCAATAGGCTGCTAAGACCGGCACTCTTGATGGCGCGGAATGCACGTTGCAAAAGAACTGTGGAAGCTCGCCATCAGCACGCGCTCAGCATTCGCGCACACAGCTATGGCCGTTAGTGAATACTCCCTATCCTGTTGTGGCAATGATGAAGTGAAGCGATCGGAATAATAGGGAACAAAAACTAAGGTCGGTTATGGCGGCGCCTAGGCACAGCTGCTGCAAACCGTCTACAAGCGCGACCTTCTTACTTTAGAAGCAGTCGTACAGTGGAACATTACGAACGACCTCCTCAAAACGCGGCCATGCGAAAGTTGTCTGCTTTGGTTTGTATAGTCTCACTCTCTACAATTGCGACAACGTAACGCCTTAATGACCGATATCCGGTTACATTAAGAAGGCACCCTCGTCAGAAACATTAATGTTATTTGTTCTCTATTCAACCAGTTAGGCAGCACATAGATATAGGTAAACAATTGAAGCTTTCTTTTCTCACAAAGCAGGTCGTTCCAGTCACACATCACGTTGCGGCGAGGAAACACTGGCAGCAACGTGAATCGCTCCCATTCGATAGTAGAAAAACACAGCGGCAAAACTAATGGTGCTCATACCCGAGGTTCTCCCTTCTCACAACCCGAGGAGTCATCTTCGCTTTCAACTTGTACAGCACGTTATAAAAGCGCCCCAATTTCGTATACGCAGCCACCACCGATTCGTTCTCGAGATTTTCACACAAATGGCTCACACTCGCTCTCTAGACCGCGGCTCTTCCATTTTATGCTCGGTTAATGCAAAGCACTCCCCGGGCCTCGTTCCTATCTGAGTGCGATAATTGATCCGAAAAGAGACGCTCTAAAGAAAAATGAAACTATGTCAAAAGTAAGAAAAGGAACCTAAGGTACGATGTAACATAAAAAAAAAAAATAAAAATTGTCCTGTCTCTCTTTTCTTCATCCTCCAATTGTGCAGAGAATCTATCGCGCCCACTTCGACGACCCGAGCAATTTCCCGTGCGCGGTTTCCGTCGCCGGTGATGATGACGACGCGCGTTCCATTCTTCCCATAATCTCGCGAATTGTCGTCGACCGAGCAAATCCGGCGGAATGAACTGTTGAACGACTTGCGGGAACACTCCTCGTCGTCCTCCTTTTTGTGCTAGATTATTATTTTTTTTTTTTTTTTGCGGTTTATACAACGAAGTTGTGAAGCGACTTGAACTGGAGATAGCAAGCATGAACGACTTCGCTTTGTTCGTCGCACGTTCCAGCGTTTCGCTCTTTTGATTTTGGCGTTTTGCGTTCTTTTTGCAGCGGAACTGTTAATGGCTAGTTTCCCTGTCCGTGAACAAATAAATCTCGACACAACCCTCTCGGCAGCTCTCGCCATCTATGAGCAACACCGGCAACCAGACAACAGGCTTGTCGGTTGTCTGGTTGCCGCCGTCGCTCATAGATGGCGGCACATAGTACAGCTCCACTGCTCTTCCTTCTAGGCCAGAGTGGAAAGGCTGAAAGTTTTTTTTGCTTTGTCTTTTTTGCAGTGTCATAACTGCCTAAGAGAAGTTTTTCTTGAGCTTCTCTGTCAAGTTTATGCATGTGTATTTGTCTAGAATGGGTATACTGTGCTTTGCACATGTGCATAAAAAGTCTAAGTAAAGAATAAGCGTTGCAGAATTCACGCAAACCCTTCCAATTTTTTACTCATAAAAAGGGGCAAATTTTTTATTTTTGAAATGCATGCACAACTCATGAGAATTGAATGAATTAAGGTTTAAGTGCAAGACCTGCAACGTGTTGACAAAGCAAAATAGTAGTCTCAAAAATTGTAGCACAAATCAACACGCCAAAATCGCTTTTTCTTTTTTTTTTTTTTTTTGTAGGCACATTGTGGGCCATATTTGCACAATATACTAAAAATAAACGTATTTAAAATGGTTTTAAAAGGTTTTTCCGAACTTCTGAGCCCCCTGTCTATTTGGAATCCTTGTCTTTTATTACATAACTTACGTTCATTCTTTGGATCGTCCAGATTTATTTACTTGCGTAAAAAAGATAATTTAAGTTCTCCGAAAAGCTTCCCTCTTACTTCTACAAACACGTCATGATAACTAATATATAGGAATTTTGGTTGTATGCGCAAGATGGCGACGTTCAGCGGACTCAATGAGTGCAGCCAGAGCGTCAGATACCGCTCCAAGAGCGGTGCCATAATGACATCTCAAACGCAAGCCAAGGGGTTGCGTTCAAAATCCTACACAAAAGGAACCAAGTTGCTCCGGCGGGTTGTCACGCGACAGCACAGACTGAAAAACATTAAGCGCAGTAAATTTTGAAACATGGCTCGGATGACACCTGACAGTCTGATAGTTTGCTCAGATAACCGTAAGATGCCCGATCTCCTTGAGCTCCAGCGTTGCCTCTTACAGCACAGTCGGCTTTTGGGTGTCGAGCCATTGCCCGACACCCCGTTAGTTCAAACGAGAGACCGTTCGTCGTCAGACAACGAGAGCAGTAGCGACGACATCGACGGCGAAGGCGCGGCTTGTGTGGGTTCTTGACTTCGTTGCACAAGCCGAATGACTAAAGAAGAAAACAAAAAGCCACCTGGGCGTAAGACGTGTTTCTTGCCGTCCTTAAAGGGCCAGCCTCGCCAGTGGCACACACCATGTCTTCTATTGACAGGGTGCTCAGGCCGCTCGGTTACAAGTTCGACCGCAAGCTGGGAGACTTCAGCGCCCCCTTCCGCGAGGATCGCCGTCCGGCCAACACTGGCACCAACCCCTGCAGCCCCACCACAGAGGTGCTGGACTCCCCGGCGTTACTAGATATTCGGCCGGCTCGTATGTAAGCCGGGCAAGCAGGGACCCCTCACCAGGCGCTCCAGACCGGTCTGCTAGAAGTCAGCAGCCGATGGCGGCCCCGTAAAGACCACCGTCGCTAACCGCTTATCACACTGGAAGTGGATCCGCGTTCGCAAAGCGGTTGCGAACGCGGTTGTATACAAATTGACACATGACAAATGGAATAGTATACTTTGCAAACTTAGTGCCGATGGTGTTTACAACACTTTTATTGAATTATTTCTAAGTTTGTATAAGACATACTTTCCCTTCACACCTATAAAAACAAATAAACGCATAAGAAAACCTTGGATAACTCCAGACCTACTTTGTAAAATTAACACAAAAAACGTCTTGTATGGCATGCAAATTCGCAAAATCAAAAGACAAGAATGATCTATCAATATTCAAAAACTATCGCAACAACTTAACGAAAGAACTACGGCGTGCGAGACAGCGTTATCATTTCGACATGTATAAAGCCGCACAGGGTCGTGCAGACGTCATGTGGAAGCAGCTAAACTCTCTTTCTCATCGTGATCGCCCATCCAGTTCTATTCAAAAAATTACGCATAACGGCACTGAACTTACTGGTTGCTCATTGGCAGATGCTTTCAACGAACATTTTGTAAATGTTGCGAGTACGTCTGCAATAAATAATGCTGCAATGTTTAGCGATAAAAGAAACAGTGACACGATATTTTTAGACCCTGTGGTAGAACCCGAAGTGGTGAGTGTATTTTTGCAGCTTAAAAATAGTGGAAGCTGTGACGTAGATGGTATTCAAATAAGGCCTGTAAAGCACGTGATTCATTTGTTAGCACCTGTAATAACTGACATATTTAATATCTCTCTAGCCACAGGAGTATTTCCTAGGCGAATGCAGATTGCTAAGGTTTCAGTATTGCATAAAAAAGGAAGCGTAAATGAACTGGGAAATTACAGACCCATCTCAATATTGCCAGTGTTTTCCAAGGCACTCGAAAAAGTCATTCATACCCGATTAACTAACTTTTCTAATAAGTACGACTTGATAATAGCGTCTCAGTACGGTTTCAGAAAGTACAAATCTACGGAATCCGCTCTACTTGTTCAAAAAGAATTCACTTTGCAAAGCTTTGAAAACAAAATGATGGCCCTTGGAATATTCATAGATTTTACTAAAGCTTTCGACTGTCTCAATCATCAAATTCTACTTTCTAAATTAGATAATTATGGAATTCGATGGCACACTTTAGAGTTAATACGGTCGTATCTGGGAAATCGGATGCAATATGTTAGTATTAACGAAAACTCCTCCACGATAAAACCTATTCTTTCTGGCGTACCACAGGGCAGTATTTTGGGTCCTTTTCTTTTTAATATATATGTTAATGATATTACCAATATTAATCCAAATGCAAAATTTGTCAACTACGCTGACGACACAAGTGTACTATTTAATTCAAATAATGCTGATACCTTAATTGATATGGCAAACCTGACTCTGTCTAGACTAGAAATATGGGGTGAACACAACGGCGTTGCAAATAAATGTGAAGAAAACAAAAGCCGTGCTTTTTCGCCCGAAAAATAAACTTGTAAACATTACAAAAGACCTAAATTTAAAAACTAGCAACATTGAAATGGTAAACTCCTTTAAGCTCTTAGGTTTTACTTTCTCTGAGAATATGTCGTGGGAAAATCTTATAAACAACCTTACTCCAAAGCTATCCCGGGCTGTGGGCATGTTAAATCGTCATCGTTATATTTTGCCAGAAAAAGTAAAATTAATATTGTATAATTCTTTCTTCCGCTCCCACTTAAATTACTGCCACTTAGTTTGGGGTACAACGACTTCTTCTAATCTAGAAAAGCTGCATGTGTTGCAAAAGAAAGCATTTAGAGCTATAGGAGATGTCCCGTTTGACTTTCATACAGCTAGCTTATTCAAAAAATTTCAAGTCATAAATGTTCACACATTATATGATTACAGGCTTGCCACTAGCCTAAAAGTGGAGCAAATTAGAAATACGAATTTTTTTTATAAATCTTGCACAACTCTCGAAACACATTCATAGTTACTCTACGCGCGGAGCTGAATATTAAGGGGTGGTCAAACCGAGAACAAACTATGGCACACAAACGCTAAAATATGCTGTTCCCAAATTATTTAATCTGTTTTTAGCTAAAGATATTGATTGGGACAAATTATCGTTGAGTGAAGTGAGGTCACCCTTTTTTCACTGATGTTGTTGCTCTCTTTACTCCGTGTTTTGTTCTTAATACTATGAGCTTGTTTTTGTCTTCGTTTGCCCGTCATGCCCTATATGTCAACATTGTGATAATCTAAGGTATTGTGCTTAACATGTTGTGATGGCGATCATTTTCTTTACATTTGTGTTTCTCTTTTGATTGCTGTATTATTTCCCCACTCTGTCGCTGCTGCTGTAGGCGGTCAGGAACCCGTCAAGCTGTACCTCACAGCTTTTTTTCCTGATCGCCCCCATAATCTTATGGTGGAAATAAACACTATTATTATTATTATTATTATTATTATTATTATTATTATTATTATTATTATTATTATTATTATTATTATTATTATTATTATTATTATTATTATTAATATTCAGTGCAATTTCACGCGCACTCGATGACATCAAGTGTGCGTGCAATTGTACTGGATCTTTATACAACCTCGTTCGCAACCGCTTTGCGAACGCGGATCCCCTTCCAGTGTGAATGAGCGGTAAGACCGCTCCTAGGCCTAAGGCTTTTCAAACTCTTCAACCGCAGCATCAACCCAAATAAAGTATTTGATTTTACAAACTCTGTTAAAATTTTAAACCATCGTCATCATTTTTTTTTTATATTCCTCTGTACGATACTATATCATCATTGTTGGACGCGGCGCCAAGGGTCTTCACGGTAGGAGCTACTTGCCTTTTTGCGGCGCCGAGAAATAAAGTATATCAATCAATCAATCAATCTATCTATCTATCTATCTATCTATCTATCTATCTATCTATCTGTCTCTCTATTTGTGTATAACTAATCTACAAATGAACGATTCATGGCGCAAAGATACATCTGTTTATTAGCCACTTAAGAACACACGATTTGCCTCAGTAGTTAACGGCACGAGTGAGTCATAACAATCGCAGTAGGTACACAGTACTAATTTCTTGCAAAGCTGAACGTCGTACAGAATAAAATCAAAAGTTGAACACACTTTTCAAGTTTCCTTTTTATGAGGACATATTTTTTTATGTTACAAACTTGCGCTACAAACTCTTTGTTATTTATAATATTATATGCTTACTGTTTTTACTAGTAAGAAATCTACCAGATACGTGAACATAAAAACTACACTGAAATGGACTGAAGATTTATTTCTGGGCATGCAAAAACCAAGTAAACAAAGTATTGGATGATGAACATCATAAAATATTTGGCCCTACAACCTCTCTCAAAAAATATTTGCACCACTGGGATGTATACGGGTGCAGTATGTGACTTCAAGAACGGTCCTTGTACTAGCATTGCTGTAAATACTATGCTTTTAAACTGACACATACAATGCTCATCAAACTTATACAGAACACATAAATTGTGTGTTTTCTTGTGGCAGCGCTATCCTGGAGCAGGTTTACCAACGGCTTATTCAAGTAGCTGTTCTGGATGGCCTGTTAAGTGCCGCGTCACGAAACCTTTGCTCGGCTGTCATCAGGAGAGCTCTGCCATGAGAAAAAGCACAGTTTGTGTGTTTCATATAAACTTGGTGAACTCTCTACATGCTGTACGAGCCATGTATGATAATGACCAAAATATTGGCCTGAAATCAGCCACTTTCGGGAACATAAAAGGCAGATCAAGGCAAGATATCCTACATAAACAAGCAAGAGAATATTTCAGCTCAGCTTGGGTCTTCCAAGAACTCTTGTTGCCAGTTACACAATCCTAATAAGCAATTCCCATCGTGCTGGTAATTAAAAAAGATAGATTAGTGAGAGCTTGCAGACACACTGCTTTTGAGTTTTGATAGAAGACGACGAAGATGAGAAAATAAACACGGCTTTAAGACAGAAAGCTACGAGAGATGCTCTGTGTCATTAACGATTATCAACACAGACACCTTTGAAGTTGAACTAAATCATGTTAATAACATCAAACAGTAGCTTCTTCCGAAAATTCAGGCCGAGGCTTTGCCGCACTCGAATAATCATCTCGTAGTCCCCCGGAATGAAGTGGTCGAAACAGACATGACCCATGCGTGCGCCGACGTCGTCCGGACCATCGCGGCCAATGGCTGGAAGCCACAGGACGACCCCACTATGTGGCTAGCACTGCGGGTTATGAAGCCGTAAGTCGTGCAGCAGTGTCTCACAACGCGCACGGTTGGCATGGCGGGCGCTGACACGCGAATACAACACACGCGAACGACGATAGGCACGAACCACAACATGAACCTTCCGCGATTAAAGGATGAAGACGAGAAACGACAGGCAACCGAGCAACCGACAGAGCCACCGTTGCTATGGTTACCAAGTGGCAGAAGACCCGGTTGTATTTGAAACCAAAACTGAATTCCCATCCCGTTATGAAGTATTATGTAAATATTAATGAGTGTCAATAAATTTAAATTTGTTTTTATCATTTTCAATTTGTTGTTCCAACATTAAATCAAGTTGAATATTTGTTCCATTTTATATATCACTTATGATGACTTGTTCTCGGCTCCCACACGGTGTTGTTTAGTCATTTCAAAATCTCCAACATATAGGAATTTTAAATGCTGTTTCTAAAATGCAGACGAAATATTTGGCCGCAAAACTTAAAAAACATCTTTGGGATTGAATGAATATAAAAACAAAAATTAAGATTAGGTCGGTGTATTCTTTTTTTTCATGAGCCCATTAAGTTAGGTAACTGAATAGCACGTTAAAAGGTAACTTAATAATAACTTAAAGTGGCACTGAACCTAGGAAAAAAATATATTTTCTACCTGGTTAGGACAGGCATGTCACAAAATGAATGTTCGTCGAAAAAAAATGTTTGCCCAATATTTATGTTACAATAAGAATTTATCAATTTGGGGGCGAACCCGAAATTGTACTTCTGTGGGATGATGATGATAGGCTTTATACCCAAGTGGTGTGCACTCTGAGTTCGCTCCAATTGGGAGCAAACTCAGACAGCGCACTACACTGACAGCACGCATATACTGTCATTGTCCCTTTAAAAATTAAATGTAAATTACTCGTAAAAGTATTTAGTTTAGTGTACTAAATACTGACTCCTTGAAAGTATTTGCAAGATACCAAGTTACTTGCAAATGTATTTATGCGACAGTAACTTGAGAAGCGCGTTTAAATTACAGTAACTCGAGTAGGGTATTTAAGTTACGTAGAAATTCGCTATGGGGGACACACCCAGAGCTTTCATCGCTCTAGAAGAGTTCGGTGTACTTTTACGGTTTCGCAACCGCGCACAATATAAAGTTTTTTTTAAATAGCGGTCCCCAAGCTTTGTGCGCCCCAAGCTGTTTAGGGGCCCCCAAGTGTTGGAGACCCCTATTCTAAAACTCCCTAATACCTTCCCGGCACCGCAGCCCTAATGTGCCTTGCCTGGTCGGACCAAAACGTGTCTTCGTGCAATTGACACCAAGAAAGCTGTCTGTGCTTAGCTCTCTGTTACAATGCGTACATTGTGAACAGCAACAGGAGCGTCCAAAACTATACGTACTTTGGTATCACCTCTCTGGAAACGCACTCGCTAAAAGCGACATTCTGGAGAATAAATGTTGCCGCAAACATCTCGCTACATTCACTGGTCCGTGGGCCTCACTTAAGCATCCAACTACCCAAGTGTAAAAGGCTTCGAGCCTCCTACTGGCGACGTGCGCAGTCACAAGCGTCGCTGTGGTCGGCCTCCCACGATTCGCCTAACGCTTAACGTATGATGCATTCTACTTTTATTATTGTAAATTACAGGAATGTCAGACTGTCAACTAGATGGTGTTGGTTTCAGGTCGCAATAACTACAAGCGTCCACCATGCTTTTTTACGCCCGCAGTCGAAATTCTGAGTGGAAATCCATAATACCGGCCGTGACCTCAGAAACAAGAGCTATGAGAGTCACAAATAGAAACCACCGAACCATCTCGTCTAGTCGCTATGCTCTTTCTATCAATGATTCGGGATTGGTCCTGCTGGACCAATCCCGAATCCTGAATCCAGTTCGTTTTGCTGGCTTGTAATGTTGGTAAAACAAGGCAAGCTTATGTTGGCATTGGCATCTATTTGGCTCGCCCTGAAAAATACATAATTTCATCACCCCTCCCCCTTTTCTTTTTTTTTGCAGGAGGGGTTTTTATGTACAGTCTTTGCCAAAGGTTTAGAGCCGCGCGCAGCTCCCATGCGGCGGCCCTGCTAAAGTCGGCAATCATTTGCTCGACGTTTTTGAGAGTGAGGGAGAACTTCGATCTTATCTTGCGTCGCGCGAGTGTGTTATCAAAGCGAGCGTGACACAAGAGCAAACTCCCCCTCACGCTCAAAAATCTCGCATGCAGCGAATTGTAGCAACACCCTTTAGGCAGAAGGCCTCCGCACCGTGATTGCACCGTCATCACAATCAGATCGATTGAGGCCTGGCATTGGGCACGAGTGCTGTGTCAGTGCTCCTTTGGGGCTCTTGTCCAATCAGCGCGTCGAAGGTCGGGCTCAGGCCCAATAGCCGAGTTAGCGCAATCTGACTCTGATGAAGTTTTATGGAGGAAGAGTGGAGCGGTTCGGAAGGCCGTCGTTTTTCTAGTGGGTGTTCATTGTAGGCGGTGGCGGCGGTGCCACAGGCATGCGAGCTCGCTCCGGCCGCGCGCACAGTGGGCTTAAAATTTTCGGCAACGACTGTACATTTGTTATTTATATGAAAACGGTAAAGCTTATTTAGCAAACTCTAGGATACGGCCACGTGCAGTGTTGCGAAGGGTGTGTTCTGTGAGCCTGTCCAGTGAACAGTGCGGTGGGATGATCTGCTACGGCACCTCAAAGACACGTGTCAATGACGAAATTGGAATACCTTACATTTCCTAACGGACCTCGCGTAAGAAGGTCGAAAGCTCACGCTGTAGAAACCAGGAATCCTGATTCAGTGCCCACCTCTGCCCGTTTCAACCTGAATGAGCATCGTATCAATGTGCGCTCGAGTATCACCACTGCGTGACGCCCGTTAAAGGCCACAGGCAAGCCGTGCATGTTAGTGTACTGGCGAAATGTCTCACCTACAGAGGAGACATCAGACGCCCACTTGGGCTGAACTTGCCGCTGTCTAGACGGACACACAACAACATAACTTTGTGTACAAAAAAAGGAAACTGGACGCGCGATTGCTCGTTTCCTCAGGCAGATAAAGTTAATTTACTGCTTGTAAATTACCTTGTGTTTTTTGTTGTTGTTGTCCTCGAGTTGTTGGCACATAGCTAAGTAAAGTTGACCAGGGATCAGTGTTATATTGATATTTAATGTCACTAATGTATGAGAAAATTTTAGTAAATATGACGCCTGGGGACTTAAATACCCCAACAACGTAATCGTTCGGACGCCACATACTAATCGAGGATAGTTGAGCAGACAGCATTACACTCTGTACAAAAAGCTAGTAGCATTTACCGTATTTTCCGGACAGGTCAGGTCAGGTCAGACAACGTTTATTAAGAATGAAATTCAACTGTCAGTTTACACTCTGGTAGGGCCAGAAGAGGGGAGGGGGTTATTTTGATAATGGAAGCGCGTAGGATTGTAATTGTGGCAGCTACAAGTCTCAGCCGAGGTTGGCCGTCTTCAGAAAGTCGACCAGCGATCGGAGGATGAGGCTGCGTCGTTCGGAGTCTCCTGCGGGGTTTACCCACTCATCGAGTGTTGAAGGTTTGTCTTCATGGTTGAGTGCTCCCAGGGCGTCATTGAGCTCTTGGTCCCGGTGCATAGTCCACAGAGGCAAAGTTTAGGCCAAAAATAAAAGTATTTGCTTAGATAGTCCGCACTCGGTACGTAATCCGCATTCCGTGCATAGTCCACACTTAGTGCCTAGTCCGAACTTAAAAAGTATCAAACACAGCACACCTTGACAAATGCCTACTGAAATACCTCACAGAGAAGATTTATCATGCTAAAATCAACCTTCAATATAGTCCGTTGCTCATAAAATCCTTCACGACTTGTCACAGTGAACGATCTAGAAAAAATACAAATCCTTCTATAGTCTGCACGTGTGGACAGTCCGCATCGGGTGAATTTTGAACTTTTAAGCATGTATAGGGAGTATTCACTGGCGGCCATAGCTGTGTGCGCGAATGCTGAGCGCGTGCTGACGGCGAGCTTCCACAGTTCTTTTGCAACGTGCAGTCCGCACCATCAAGAGTGCCGGTCTCAGCAGCCTATTGATGTGACCTCGTTCTGAGCATGCGCTCTAAACAGCACCCATAAATATGGCGTCCAGTGAATACTCCCTATAGTCCGCGGACTATAGTCCGGAAAATGCGGTACTAGTATTTACTAGGTAAAAGCTAGTAACCGCTTGTCACACATGTTACTGGGTACCTAATATTCGTGCTTAGTAACATTTTCTAGGTGCAGAAGCTAGTAACGGTTATTAACCAACCTAGTATCTTTCACTACCTTTACCTAGTAACTGGCACTAACTCTCACCAGTCCCAGATGGTGCTAGTCAACGTCAAAGCTAAAATGAACAAAAAAGATTTTTTTAGTTAAATTGTTTTGAGCTTTTTCACTCATATTTGACATTTGCACACGCATTACACACTTAACATAGACAAGAAATTAGAACCCAGATGCCACAAACGCACAACACACACGCGAAACCCAACACGGCTGCCCCCAATTGGCTATCCATGCGTTTTTTTTTTTGTTTTTTTTTTTTTTGTTTTTTATGTATTGATTATTTAAAGGAAGTTTGTTGGTCAGTGACCGTCCGTGAACGATGTTACAAATAGGGTGTTGCTTTCGCACCAATATTGTTCTCCATTATTGTTGTTAAATATTTATATCTTACTAAGGAGCAACGGTACAAACATTAATTATTTGCGACAGTCCATAAGACAGCGTCCCCATTGGTTCCCTGCAGTCATGCTCTCGCTTCCCCGCATAGACTGCCCCACTTTGCGCACGCATGTCTACGTGGCAACCGCATCGTCTCTTGAGAAAGAGAAACATACATTTCAAAGAATATAAAAATTAAAAGCAGAATGAACCTTACTTGCCTCTGGCAAAAATTTTAGCATGGGCTACGTTGCTATTTTCATCCCAGTCAAAACCAAAACGACAATATAAACGTTTCCAAAGAATGCAAACGGGAAGGAGGTCAGGACAGAGGTCAGGAGCTGCGTGGCCATTGCATCAACGATGGCCGCGCTCGCAGCAACGCTTGCTTCCACGACGTTCTAACAGGGGCTGCGATCGCTACAGAGTCAGCTCCAACACTTTAACATGTCCCCTTATACTATATTTGATGCTACGATTGTGTGTGGATACCTTCCCCTGCTTTTCGAAACAGCAAGTGCGTCGCTAACGCTGGCCATCGGCGATGCAGCAGACGACGTCATCTTGAAAGCGCGTTTGGGGTAGTAAAAAAGTTGTAGCGGTCAGAAAAAGCTAGTAACTGCTGCATTTAGTATCTTTTTCTACCTATCGCGCGCTTGAGGCAGTAAATAGTTAGTGAAAGGTAGTAACGGTTAAAAAGGTAGGAACTGCTGCAACTACTAGCTTTTATTAGCTTTTTTTTTCTTTTTTTCCTGGGAGTAAATTTCTGAAACTAAATCTTCTCTGACCTATATTTAAAACCTTGAGTGCGTTGGTTTTTTTTTTTTGCTTTTTTTTCTGCGTTAAAACTTTCTTTTGTTGTTTATTTTTAGTCCGAGTGACATGCTTGGAGTCGCGTCTCTGCAAGACGGTCGAATTATCCACAGTACTGATGTACGCAGTCTAAAACACGTTGGGACAGACTGTCCTCTAGCTGTCATCCACCACAAGTTATGGAGGAATTCATTTGGGGTCGGAGAAAGCAAGGCGTCTAATACGCCTTACGTTCGTGTGTCGCCGTTAAAAATAAACCATTATGACAGGGCAGTCTCAAGCCCTCTTCACCCCTAGGGATTTGAGTCGAAGAATGACGCTGAGTCGACAGAACTTCCGCGATGCGGGTGACGGCCCACAATATATTTTTACCGCGGCAAAGCAAGCGCTAAGCTAATTACCGTTTTCATTGGTTGTATGCGTTCGCACTCGGAACAAGAACCCCTCTCCCGACAAAGACTGCAAGGTAGTAACTTTTACCGCAAACACCACGCTTCGCCGATCCTTGCAACCTCACAGACAAAATTTTCCGCGTTATACAATTAACTTCGCTTCCAGCTATGAACGCTAACCATCCTGCGTCGAATTCGCCCAGGTCTGCCCGCTTCAAAGTTCCCCCTCATACTCATTCGCGTTCCTTCCAATATTTCGCAAGAGCGCCCGGATATCTCGATCCTTAAAACTGCATTGATTGTCCCTAATACGCTGCGAAGCTCGAAATAAAAAGATTGGGGAGGGAAGTACAGTCGACGAAGCAGCAGACAGACAACGGTAAAACGAGAGTACCCATTAGGCACAGCAACGGCCCTCGTTGAGCGTCGGCGGACGCCAGGCAGTCTGCACAACCGAACACCGAACCCTTTCGTCTCCTCGCCGACAACATCCCCGATTACGAGCTCGTAATTTAATTAGGGAGCCACCAGTGTTGCCAACTCGTCAGACTCCAAAGGGTAGAAGAAGCAAGAGGGGAAGGAAAGAGAGCGAGGCGCTGGGGGATTAAAACTGCAGAAGCGAAGGTAGCCCTCTCGCGTTTCGTACACTGCGTCTGCAGCGAGCGACTCCCAACGGTTGGATGCGTCCCCAGAGGCGCGCAGACGGCAATTGCCTCGACGACGGCGGTGGCGGCTCGGCGACTGGTGGACCTTTAGCGAAGGACGGCGATGGCCACGCAATGAGAGGGCTTACCGCTTACTTTGTTTTGTTATGGAGAGCTTCTTTTCTGTTGGCGAAATGCCGGAAGTCCCCGGAGACTTTTGCTGCTTGCCGGCGCGCAGAACGGTGGCGCCACCGTCGAGCCGTCGACGGCGCCACCGTGGCCGGAGGTAGTCAACACTTCTGAATTTGATAAATAAATGAACAAGTTAGGACTTTCTCTTTCTCCTTCTGTGAACCTGCTTATTCCTGCGCCTTAGACGAAATGTTTTAGCACACCACCTGCTAGTTTAATTTCAAGACTAGCTCTGTCCCAGTGGGCAAAGAAAACATACCACTCGAAGGAATGGTGCGCACAGCTTGTCAGTGACCTTTACTTTAGAGCTTCATCAAGTGACCATAATACTGATAATAATATATTGACCACGCTCAAAATCACGATATATATAGTCATTAAAAGCCATAAACGATATCACGCAAGACATTATTTTCAAAGGAATATTATATTTAACATTCTAAATGCTTCACTTCATCAGCGACTCCCGAAGCAAGCCACCAAGTGTAAGGTAGATGTGACATTCATCGCCTTGTCTCAGCTTTCTCTCGGCACAACCGAGGCTGACTCGGTGTAATTTGCCGCTAGGAAGCGTCATGACGTCATCGCCTCACTAGTCCATATTCGGCTGAACAACCGCCCTACCACTTAAAAGCAGACGACTCCGCCGCCTCCGCGAACGCATCTCCGGGGTCCGTACACGTGATAACTGATCGCACCAGTTAATAGTGCTTCCAAAAAACTGTGTCTCAGCGATGCTTCGGAATTGTCCGGTCGGTATACCGATTCGGTAAATATCCTTACTCTTTTCGCAACATTCGTTATATACGTGAGCCGACTGTGACTAGCGTGCGTTGTCCAGGAGCCCTACTCTACTCGGCGAGACCGAGCAGGACCGGGAGGACGTCGCCGCCAGATGGCGATCGGCCAGCTCTGTACCGCTGACCAATCGCAGCAGGCGGCGATGTCGCGGTCCCTCGGTCTCGCCGTGTAGGCTGGGGCCCCAGAGCAACTTTTCACTGAGAGCTCAAGAAACGGAGGGCTTATTATAGTCGGGCTTCTTGCTTAGCGATTTGGTCTTTTTTGCGTTTTATAGGCATTCCCGAATCTCACTGGTTGCAGTGCGATGTCTGAAAATTACCACGCCCTACGTTGTTCAGGCTGTCGGTGACCATAGACAACAGGCGCCATCGTAGAAAAAGGTTTTACGCGCACAAGCTCGACTGTACAGAACTGGTAGGGCAGCAAAATGTACAGGATCTGAAAGTTACCTCGCCCTGCGTTGTTCAGGCTGTCAGTGACCCTAGACAACAGGCACCGTCGTAGAAAAAGGTTTTACGCGCACAAGCTCGACTGTACAGAACTGGTAGGGCAGGCAATTGACAGGGTGCGCCCTCAAAAACGTATGTCTGACTGAAAAGCATTTGGTACGTGTCAGCCGGTTAGCATTGTTCGTGTAAATGCACTCGCTCCTGTGGAACTTGCTTTCTCGGCATATTGAGCGCTGTCTTTTAGTATCAGCATTGATATTAGTAGTTTTGTTAGAATTAATATTTATTTCGCCTCACGACAGCCGCGAAGCCGTTAAACCGTCAGCGGACCCTGCCATAGATGACCACGGCGAATAGGGTGAAGATGCGATGAATGTGGATAGATGAGTAAATGGGGATGACGAAGATCGGATACGGAGCTCACGCGTTTAATGTGAAAGGGTGATATTGAAGACGCACAAAATATTCGCGAGTTCACTTTAACAACTTACTTGCTTAGACACATGCCGACAGAGTGACCTAATGTCATCAGGGTTGTCGGGAATGCTAAGCTCGGGTGGAAGTTCCACCACCGCTTTAATGGGGTGCAGCAGTAACCGATGTTTTGAAAGAGTCAACATCCGAGGTGCCTGTTTACGCCCCAAAATAAAAACAAAAACAAGCAAGTATAAACGAGTGATTAGCACATGCAGGCCGAAAGGACATGAACGTGTTTCGGTGGCTAACGATCTCGCACTCGGCGCAAGCACGCTCTCTCAAAGTGGACGCGAAGTGGCTGCAGCAGCCGGCACCGAGGAACCAGCGGGGGAATAATGAAAGAGCTGATTCTGCTCCGGGATCAGGCTCAATTATTCAGCGCTAGTTGGATTAGGTTGCGCGGGGAACGCGCGCGCGAGGACGTCAGCGAGGCGGACTCGTCTCCCAAAAGTCCGCTACCACGGAGACTGCTCACAAGATTAACAGGCGCCACATATGCGCGAAGAAGGAGACAAAACAAAGTAAACCTCGAGGAGTCAACTGCTGTAACAAGCACTTGGTTTGGGTAGCCTATAATTCCAGTGTCACTGATGTTTTTTGGTATGTTTTCTTTTTCTTCTAGAAGCAAGTTATAAGCAATGTTATTTTACTCCTGGGTGAAAGCGAAAAATGTAAATAAATACAAAATATTTTTATCAGAGACATGTTATTGCTTCAGTGTTACGGTCATGACAGACCTATGCCCCTTGTTGGCTTAAGATGGACTACGGCTGACGTTACAAGCGCGAACGGGTGACTTTAACCTGCGCTCTCTCGAGATAAAAAGGAAAAATCTATCAACCAACTTTATGCAATGGTTCGAAGTGTCAAACAGCAACCAAATACAATGAGTTCACTTTGTAGCCTTCGCGGTAGTTTATGTTCAAAAATCACTTGGCTGAAGCATTTCGTCAAGCGACATGAAGGTGCGATAGCACTAATACGCCGTTCCTACCCCGCTCCGCAAGTCGCGTTTCTATGGAGCAGAGGAGGTGGAAAGTAGAGAGAAAAATGCTAGGCGCACCGCTTACCTTTGGCTACCCTAAGATACGTGCGGCATAACGCCATTAGTCACGCCTGCTACGATGTCAAACGAACAGATGCGCGTGAGCTCCGTTGCTAACACACTCTCTCGTTGCCTTGGACAGACCAACACCAACACTAATAAGAACAAGGTCTGTGCAGGGATCTCATATAAAGCTATCGCTCAAAATGGCATTGCTCGTCCAGGCACAGCCGAAAGAGCCGCCCACATCCGATTTGGTTCGACGGATTTGCCACAGCGCCCATCTACAATGACTCGGTCAACGATAGTCGATATTCTTTCTTCACGCCAACACCAAGGCACCGCGACGTCATCGAACTGCAACACTGCCGTCAAAATGTCGCTCAAACTGTATCTCCTCTTTACATCTACAGGTTGCGGATGACAGTCCAAAACGTTGTTTTAAGCCAAGTTATAGAGCTGCAGCCATTCTGCTGTGCCCGACTTGTTGCGTCGTTATATTCGTTGAGTGTTAGGCGGTTGAGCGCCTGGTACTCTGCGGGAACATCACGACAAACCTAGGTCTCAAATTCCTGTCTCAAAAATTATTACTGAGTAAACTCTAGGAATTGGATGATTTGAAGCCTCAGAAGGCTCGGATGGATAAACAAATTCCAAGATGTAAATGACGGACGAACTACAGAATCTCTGAAAAGCTAAAAATTACAGAACAAAGAGAAAAGCATGGTTTTCATAACGGAAACAGAACATTCACGAAGGGAAAGAAAAATTAACTTCGAAGATCAGAATCATTGCAAGACCTGTTTACAATGGCTGTAAAAGCCTAGCTGAAAAACTTTCAGCCTTTTCATTCTGGTGAAGAAGGAAGACCAGGGAAGCTGTGTTATGGTGAGAATGAAGTAATGGCAGGCCGCAAGTCGGCAAGCCAGAGTGGAAAGGCTCGAAAGGTTGCCGCCATCTACGAGTGACAGCGGCAACCAGACAACCAGCAAGCCGGTTGTCTGGTTGCCGCTGTCGATCATAGATGGCGGTAGCTCTCCAGAGTTCTGTGCCATTATTTTGTTTGCTGAGGGACACGATTCTGGGGAAACTAGCCCTTAACAGCTCCGCTGTAAAACAACACATAGAGAAATTAAAGTCCGCTCGCTCTAGCGTTTCGACATCATCGCAGTGAGATCGAGCGCAGACACAGCAGAACCTACATCCGACCCACCCTGGGCGCGTCCATTCCCGCAGGCTATATAAGACGGCCCTAATCCAACGGGCGGGACTCTCGCTGGGGGAGGCTCTGCTCGACGGAGCCTTCATATTCTTATCTGATCCTCCCCCTCCGTGATACTGTCAATAGCGGCAGCGCGGACTCCGACTGGCGATCCTGTCAAAAGAGACAGCGCCGTCATCTCCAATATTGTTGGCCTTCGGGCAAGCGTGTGGCATCCAAGTCAAATAAACACGTCTTTATCCGGACCCAAGGAACCTTCTGTGTTTCTAAGTGGTACCCCCAACAAAGGGGAATCCCACAAGTGACAGAAGCTTCCGCGGGGATGGCGCTGCCTTTTACGTTTACAAGACTATTAACGCTATCCTGCTGGAAAAAAATGGTAAGTTTTTATTCATTTATCCCATTTCAAAATACTGTCAGTCACTTCTGTGCCTAAGGGAGAGGGCATGCACACTCTTTCTAGGTATATGCAAAACAAATAGAAAGCAACACACACTAGTACGAGCAACACGCGATAAAATTTGCTAACTGAAGATTCTGAGATGGCTCGGCAAACTGTCTAAAAACTAATACAACCAATCAAGCAAACTGTTAGTCAGCAATGAGCTGACTAATAGTTTGCTCCTTCAAAAATGACCAAAGGCTTACAGTTTACAGCGACGTCTCGTTAATATGAACACCTACGTTCCCACGAAAAAGTATCCATAATGTGAGCTGTCCATAATAACGAGACAAAAAGGAAGATATTTAGCTAGTTCATTTCCCATTCATAGTAATGCAGAGAGCAAATCGTCTGCTTCTTGCACAGGAGTGGCGATGACGTCAGAACGACGCCGAGGTTTTATTGGTTGGTTGAAAGAAATAGTGGGTAGACCTCAGTGCTAGAGGCCTTCAGGTCTACCCACTATTGTTTTCAACCAGAGAATAAGAGCTCGGAGTGGTTCTTACGTCCCCGCCACTCCTGCGCAAGAAAGCAGACGACTTGCTCTCTGCATAGAGTCCGTGTTAAGAATACATGACTTTTCTAGATTTAATATTGATTAACATAGTACACTGTCCTACGGAAACTGATCTTCTTGCTGGTCCAGGTGGCTGATTGCGTCAACGCTATGTTCATTGGCAGCTCATTTTTATTCTTTTCTGGAGACCTCAATCTTCCACTCATTCATATGCCTGTCGCGCTGTCTTCGAAATGTCAACATTACAACCCCTTGGTTCTAATTGCCATAGAGCATAGTCGAGTACAAATAGTGAGCAGCCAAAATTGTATCCCAGGCAACGCGGAAATAACTTAGTTTTATTTATTTGTCATTCTCAGCTCTTATTCGGGAATTATAACTAATGCGAGGTTGAAGAGGAAATCTTCATCACAAAGTCACCTTTGCTGAATTTGACGTTGCTCCATTAACTGTAAAGGAGGCTCAAACCCTCCATTTTACGACTTCCCCTGGGCATATGAGTAAAATATTCTTGACTTTCGTGAAATTCGTCCCGACGAATTAATCCGAACTGGTTATCTTCCTGGCATTAACATTAAAGTATTGCGGGATATGTTTGAAGCCACTATGCAGGAATGTTGGCAAAACATTGTCCCTCAGCTAAAAAATAAATATTTCCTAACAAGCTTAATTCTTGTTTTAGTCAAAATATAATTATTTTAATGCGAAGGCCCTCATGGAGCTTGCATGTTAGAAATACTTATTGGGAACCGCTTTGAGCCCTTCGTTTATCAGGATAAATTATTCACAAGGAATTTACAAAACGATTATGAAAATTAAGGTGAATGACGTGACAATCCACCTCCCCTCCCTTTCTTTTCAGAAACAAATTGCTAAGACAACACTTGAGTTCATCGAGGACCGATTACCAAGAGGAATATAATTAAAACCTCCCCAATTCGGTTGACACTCTGAGAGTACAACTGTTGCATAGATATCTTTTCAGTGACAAAATTGACTGAAGCGAGCAGAAAGCCGCGGTCGCACTTTTAATACATTAAAAAAAATTAAAATCTGCAGATCTTGTCTGAGGCGTGTTTCTTCCTCGTGCGATCGGCGCGATTCCATTTGTTATAAAGACTGTACGCAGCCATGTTGAAAGCATACGTATGTATGAAGCAAACATTCTTCGAACGAGGCTTACCCGCAGATGATTCCGCCATTATGTCTGCGGAGAAAACTTCGTGTCTTTTGCATGATGTACGGGCGGTCTGAGATAGGTTTAACGGTCGAGAGCAGCGCCCGCGAAATACTCGCGGATGTGTTGTCGTAGCTCGGTTCTTTGCGCAAGACAATCGTCGGAAAAGGTCAGCGAGTTGGTCGCGGCGGCGTCACCATGGCGCCAAATACTCCGGACACGGAAATAAATGTCAAAATGATTCCGCAACGCGTGGCGGGCGGTGCTGGTTGGCCGTACGTACGAGCGATTTGGTTGCGCAGTGAGAACGTGGAACGAGACACGTGTGCTATGTGTCCCACAGCAAGATGTGACGCGGAGCTCCTCCCTTCCATCACCTCGCGAACAGTTTTCTTTTTTTTTAATTTTTGAGTATATATATATATATATATATATACATAAGGCAGAAGCCGGCAATTTCTTTTTTTATGTGCGTGCGTGTCAGTATTGGGGGGGGGGGGGGGGGGGCAGACGTCAAGACGTCAAGAGAAGAAAGATCAGGGCTCCGCGTAAAAATATATTTCTTAAATGTTTTTTATGCAGATAGAAATTGGAGAAAAGTTAGAGAGGAGAGTGCGCGGGGAAGCCAGAACTCTGTCATACCTTTTCTTCCTCAATTTCTATCTGCTTAGAAACCTTTCATTATCATCGCCATTTATTTAACCTTGAGATATCGTGGGGGCATCACACGAGAGATGAAGAAATCAGTACATTACGTACGAGTAAAAAAAAAAAAGAAAAGAAGCAAAAATCTTTGACACAACTGCTGCCAAATATCCAAGCCCGAATAAAAAGGTCCTCGGAAATCTGCACTTTTTCGCAATCGCTGGGTAGACTAGTGCCCTCCCTCTGAGAACGCGAAGGCTCCTCAATCATCGTCAAACCCATTAGTTTCACCCGATAACACCAGACTAGCATATAGCACCTAGATGACAAGTCCACCGTATGACGGCATGCTTAAAGGATCCGCGATCGACCCGACCCGAGCACCCATCAAGACGACGCTGCGCTTCAGATGCCGCCAAGTGGCATACGCGTCCGTCTTGGCGTCGACGTCTGCTAATGTCCCGCTCGTTGCGAGAAGCCGCGAGACGCGTTGGCGGCGACGCTGACGCAAGGTAGGCGGCACTGCGGGGGCCCGCTCGTGATGACGTTCGGCGTCGATGGGGTCCAGGCCTTGTCTCCTAGATGGCGTTGGTCGAGCACACCGCAATAAAAAGCCGAGGGATCAACAACATCCGGTTGAGTGTGCACGATCGCGACACTCGCTTTAAGGTGGATCGTGATTTCTGCCCCGTGATTCGGATCTCAGCGGCGCCCAAGGACAAGACTCCCGTCTTCATCACCAATCGAGTGTTGCTTCGCTTCGTTTTCAGGATAATAAACTCCGTTGCACACCGTTCGCCTATAGGTACGTACTTACCTTTTTTTCATACGATAGTATTTCTACAGTAGCTCACAGGGAGAGAACCGCAGGAGGGAACTTCAGTTGTTCCGGCTCCATCGCGAGCTACCTGCCTTCCACAACGCTTCGGCGTTTCGTGCACCTCAACCGCGCTCGCGCGCGCAGCCAAAGCACGGTGGGATGCCCGGAGCCCAAGTGGGCATTCCAACGACATTCCCTAACGTTCTTGTTTGGAAAATGACAATAGGGCAACGTTATTTGGTTAGATCAGTTACGGAACTGCTCATAGACGCTGCTTGCACGAAGCAGTTCCCCCTCTTTTTTTTTTTGCACCAACGACTCGCCTCTGGTAAAGCCTCTTCATGTTTCGAAAGTAGCGCAAGGTGCGTCAATGCACGAGGCGCGTGCAACGTGCAGCACTTGGGAAGATCATGGCGGCACAGCGCAGCACTGAGCTAGATTTCAGACGCCATGTTCTTCCCAAAAGTGGCGCGCGGCACGTGTCTCGAGCATTTCCACAACAATGAATGGAGCCACTTTTTCCCAGGATATACGGGCTTTGGCCTCCCGTCGTTCGGCGCGCCGGACTGTTGCTATGGTGACTGCAGTTTATTAATGCGAAAGCAGTAGCTGTCCCATGGAGCGAGCCCACGTCATCAGCTTTGAAGCCGCGCCAAACGTCACCTTAAATCCTTAAATCACGCGAAACGCTTAGCCAAACGGCACTTAGTTTCCCCGATCCCAAAGGAGCGGAGTAGAGCTGATAGATTTCGGCTTCGGTCCCAATGGGTGGCGCGCGTCAACGAGGCTCCCATTGGTCGCTACGCGTCAGTTTCAACGACCCCCACCCCATGGCGCTGCGTGTCCGTCAGCGCTAGAGTGTCTCAATGTTGCTGGCTCCCGCCGTACCAGAGTGGAGACAACTCTGTCGTCTGCTAGCGGAGTCGCCATATTGCCGCCTTCTTCGCCCGCCGAGTCTATGTGGAAGAGGGCTTATGCAGCCGTTTGTGAGCTCTCTACGCAGCTAGTGAGCATTCTCACCTGTGAAATAGAGTGTGACCACTTCAAGACACGTAACGTCACGCGTTTAGTCAAATATGCGTTTGATTTCCCATTTAAAATTACGATTTAGTACGCATACAACGCGAATGTGCTCGCGAAAGTTCCATCGGCTGCTGCTGGCATTCTGGCCCAGTTCTTACAGATGGTCGATCTATGAAAGTACATTTGATACCGACTATATGCGCTATCATCTGCTGCAATACCTACCCGTGTTTGGCCTTGCATTGAATGAGGAAAATGAAAGCGATCAACGAGCGACTCCTGATATGAACATATACGTTCTGCTTTCTATCGCTTCTTATTCGACTATATTGTTATCGTGATAAGTTCTGGATTAGCATTCAGAGCTTCTGAAATAAGAGCTACTTAATAAGAGACATCCCATGAGGACCTGTTGAGGTTTTTGTGTTTGGATTTTAATCGGAAGGAGCCAAATTTAGAAACCGAAACTAAGCTAATATCGCTGGAATTCTGAGTATACTTGGACGCGCTGTGCTTCCAAAAGCTATGAAACTGAAATGGGCCATTTGATGCAAGAAAAACCACTGAATAGGCGGCCGCTGTGCAGGGTTGAGAGGTAATTTGACAAGTAAACATTTCTGTTTTTTTCCATGGCTCATTTAGAATTTAAATGTTTCTCACTTGTTGGTGCAGGTGTTCTAAAAACCTTACAACTTACCTTTTCAAAACAAAAAAAATTGCTTGCCTATTTTGTATGCACGCTGGTGCCCTGTAGGCACCAGCGCACACAAAAGTGCACGCACAAATCCAGAGAGATTTAAGTTTTTCTCCTATATTCCCCTAAACGGCCGCAGTAGGGTGTCTATAAATTTTGTTTGCTGGCCTGTATTCTCAAAAGACCTTCCGCAGACAGAAATCAGGATATGTTATTTGTTACTATTACATTTTTGCTCATCTGTTTCCTTAAAATGCACTGATGCAGACATAAATCAATAGATGTACGTTCAGTTTACAAATATCTTTAGGTAAGTAACATGTTATATTAGATAGGTTTATAGCCTTGAGCACTAAAATAAGAAACAGCATTACAATTAACATACACGCTCCCCTGTTTTCAAATGGAAAGTAATTCTAAACACAGAGTATCAGCACCTGCAACAGGGTTGTATTGAAGAACATTTTACGACATGCAAAAGTCTTACAAAGTAAGTTTAAAGTGGAGAGGATGGAGATCGTTATGGTGGTGCACTCAGTACAGGATTCATTACAACACGTGTTTACTCGACATTTTGAAGGCAGTAATTAAAATGTAGAGTATTG
The DNA here is from genome assembly GCF_016920785.2 of Ixodes scapularis. Lineage (NCBI taxonomy): Eukaryota > Metazoa > Arthropoda > Arachnida > Ixodida > Ixodidae > Ixodes > Ixodes scapularis. The sequence continues at coordinate 31,820,610 of NW_024609880.1, read as the reverse complement.
TTTAGACATGGGTCAGATTTAAGGATGAAGACCCGACACTAAGGAAATGGAAATAAAAAAGGCAGAGAACGTAGAAATCTCAAACATGAGGATTTATTTGACACAGCAGCTTGATATATACAAAAAAAAAAAAAACAGGACTCACAGATGCCTGTAGAGGAAACCCCAGAAATAAAACACACTAAATCCAAAAGAATCAATTACACACAACCAAACACAGATTCCATAAAGTGATAACACACCTAAACGAACCAACTAACAAAAACAAATCTTGGATTGTACAACAATACAATACAAAAAAACAGGACACATATATATAGATGCCTTGATAGGAATCCACAGATATAGAATCCACATAAAATATAAAAAAATAATCAAACACACACTTTCCACAAGAATGGTGGCAACATACATTAACAAACCAACTTACTGAAACATGCAGTAGTGCAAAAAAATCTGTGACTGCACAACACAGATGTACAAAAAAACAGGACTTGTAGGCGCATGCCTGGATAGGAAAACAAAGATGTAGAACACACACACAAAATCTAAAAGGATCAATCTCACACAACCAAACAGATACATCCCACAAGAAAAATGACAACCTATCTAAATAAACCAACTTACAGGAACACGACCTGAAATAGCACTTTCTAGCAATTAACTGTGCGGCAAAAGACCCGGCGATTTCAAGGAAACAAAGTTGGTACTCACGCCGCACACAGACGACGAACGGCTCGGCTCCCAGTCGTCCCGCTTTATCTGTACGAGCCACAGACGACTCCGTTCGGCGTTTGTTGGGACGCCGTACAGCTTCCACCCATTCCTCGAGTGATTCGAACACTGCGGCACGCAGCAACCCGGCATTTGCAAAAGAACAAGCCAGTTCAGCGATCCCACATATGCACCGGCGGCCGATCGGGGAGGCAAAATGGCGGCGGCGGCCGGGAGCGAGAGGGGGAAAACAAGAAAAAGCGGCACTTGCCCTCCCAAAGGATGTCCCTACTCTAGCAAGGCGCAGCCGGCAAGCAACATTGAGGCACTCTAGTCAGCGCGCCGGTAACACAAAACGTTCAAGGTCAGAGCGGCGAGGAGAGGGCGCGCTCTGTCGTTGACGCAAATACGCTGCAGACGAAATGCGAGAGCGAAAGAATAGGGAGTTGTAGTAGATCGTTTTTCTCCTCCGCTACGGTATCCCCGAAGAAAACGCCGCAGCTGCGCTTGCGCGCCGCCAGCCTTCTCTGCATAGTTCAAGGTCTTGTGGCGGATTACGGAGCGCTATCCGGGTGCTTAGCGGGCTGCGGAAACGGTCTACTACAATTCCCTATTGACGTGCATGCTTTCGCATACACAACTCATAACAAATGCTTAGGTGTACCTCGAGCCTTTTTTTTTTTTTTTTTTTTTATGGAACACGTACGTTTCGAAGGGGAGCAAATAGATGGCATTACACCGTTCTCTATGGCGCACACAGTTTTGAAACGAAAATATAGATGGCGCTGCAAACGACTGGAGGCGGAAAGACGTGGGGGATGGATGGGAGGGGAGGGGGGGGCACCCCTTTCAGGGCCGTAACCAGGGGGGGGGGGGATAGGGAATTCTGACCCCCCCCCCCCCCCCCCCCCGAAATTTTTTTCTGGGTACGGCCCTGGTCGGTGCACTGGCAGCCAGCCGATTTTAATCTCCACCACTGCGCACGCGCAGTGGCGCCGGTCGGCTACCGGATACCAAACCGGGACCGGTTCTCCGGTTTGCTGCAACCCTCCATTATATACCACCGATGCACATGATTCATAGGCGAAAATAAGACAATAGACAGTTTCAAAATGGCCGCCGTTGTCCCCGAAACCCCCCCCCCCCCCCCCGAAATTGTTTTCTGGGTACGGCCCTGACCCCCTTGACAGGAGTTTCACAACTGAAATACTCTAATAACGTTGCAATAGAGCAACAAAAAACAATGGTGATAAATACCGTTTTCAAAACTCAGCCCAGCAACATCGTGCGGTCGCCGTTGCTTGGACACGAAGCGCGTGATTGGACCCGAGTTCTGGCCGAACGCTGACGTAGCCCTCGTGTCTAATACGCGCCCAAAGGATGGCGCGGCAGCCACTAGACGGCGCACACTTTTGAAAGGCGTCTATTGTGTGCGTCCGTTCGTCGCGGTTCAAGTTCTAAACTTAGCAGGAAAACCTGAACCGGCGTATAACCGTATGACGATTTAATTTCTCTTAAGTCCTAATATTGTATATTTAGTCTGATAGAAGTGAAGAACGACAGGACGAAAGCTCCTCCCCCAATACCTTATCACTCCTTCCAGGACTATACCTCCGCACAACAAACTTGTTCGAGCGAAATTTTATGAGCACGCTTACTGTTCTTTCCTCACGTCAAAATATTCCGATTTAAAATATACTCAGTAATAAATTCAAACATGAGGACTTGCCCCAGCCCAAGCTCCGAGTGTCCCGTCGTAGTCTCGTCGTCGTTCTCCTCTTCTAACACTCCAACACCTAGCGCCGTTCATGTGCGGCTACCGCCCTGTCCACTGACACCCGCAGCCCCTCTGTTACAACTGTCGCAATAAGTGCATCAGTAAAAGCGTTGTCTTACATTTAGAAGGCGAAACGTTGGAAAGGAGGGGATGTTACGCCTGCACGCTCGGCGATTGCGGTGGAGCACCTTACGTGGCTGCTGCCATCTTGAAAAAAAAAGTAAGTGGAAAGTGTTTCCCCACTACATTCAGCGGAAAAGTCGGAATTGTTGCATAATTATAAACATATCAAGTCAGTGTAGCAACGATTATGGCGATAACTGAGCCACGAGGAGGTAGACCGTGAGCGCGGAGCTCGATGGACATCTAAAAAGCTGCAAAGGATCCCAAATGCAGTCGCATTACATATGCCGCAACAATCAAAACCACTATCTAGCGCTGTTGTGTTTTTTTTTTTTTTTTTTTTTTTACTTTTTGAAACTGTCTGTAGTACCGGACTGTGTAAATATTTCCGGGGCTGGTTTTTGGCTACAACTGGTAGCAGCGAGCAAAAAACACAAATACAAAGGGAGGAAGGCGCAAGACGAGCGCTGAACTTGTACTGAATGTTTAATGAAAAGAATACACCCAAGTAAACAATCACCTTATTATCGCATCAACACTCAAAATAGGCTATTTCTTTTTTTTGTAAATACACTACGGAAGTCTGGTTAACACAATTGTCTCCCTCCTTTCCTATCAAGTACGCTTCCAGCAGTTCTCTTGCAGTTTTGTCACACCATTTCCCCCCAATCGTAATATATTCAAAATTTGGCTGGCATATGCAAGTGGCGCAGTGCAAAGGCAAACGTCCTCCCGTTGTTGAACGCAGTGACAGTGCATGTTCGCGCACACGGTCGTTAACGCATCGGTTAAAACACACAAGGAGGGTTCATTTCTTAGAACCATTGCTTCCGAAAGAGTGCCTTGGCAGAGGATTGCCAGCCAATACCTACGAAGGCAATTAATTTATCTGCAACTAGATGACCCGTTCATGGTGCTAAACTCACAGGTGGTAGTGGTGTACTTTTCTAGTGTGCCACAGGCGGGGGAGAGTGCGTTTTCTATCTACGTAGTTGATTTGTTTTATTTTGCATCCCACAAGAACCTCTTTGTGTCGGTGCGTGAGTGCATTGACAGAAATGGTGTGCTAAAGTTTCAAAATGCTAGTGGTGTCGAAGTTGATGGCTTAATGGAACTTCAGATGTTTTATCACCAGTCGACGTTCGTTCAGTATGACGGCGTTAAGATACGATATTCCTATAGGTGTATGCGTAGCTCCTGTGCTATGTGACATTTGTATTTAGCCAAAATAGATCAATCCATTAACGAGAGCTTGGACGCAAACAGGGTCAGCAAAGTTTTTAGATTCGTGGACGACTATCTGGTGGTAAATAAAAGGCCGGGAGGAATTTTTGAGGACAGCGTTGTGGATACAGTGCTATATGTTTTCACGCGACACTTTGGTGGGCTTGAAGTTTACGCACGAACTCCGCGATGGCATGTACTTACAATTTTTAGATCTCAAATTAAAGTTTTACCGAGGATCAATCACGTGGGCTGGCTCTAGTACCCACGCACAAAGAAAGGGCTGTTGCCTTACGACTCCGCCCACTTGTAGCTCGTTAAAAGGGGAATAGCGTCATCGTGCATGCAGGCTGCTCTAGAGAATTTGTGCCACCACACTCTACAGGAAAGAATTTGTAGGGAGGTACAACGGCTCGGGGCCGCGGGATTCCCAGCGTCTGCTTTGTTGGGTGTGACAGAAAGGTTACTACGGAAGTTAAAAAAAATGGGACCCCATCGACCCAAAGAAAAACCAGAAAAAAGACCACAAATGACCAATGCATAAAATATCTCACAATATAAAAAAGGATGGTTTACCAAATTTGGTAAATCATCCTTTTATCGGAGACTTTATTTCAGGATTTTTTGGTAAGGAACTTGTACAAAGGGAACCATTAGAAAAGGGGGAGAGGGGGGAGTGGGGGGGGGGGGAGTAAAGGCTACAAGTAATTTTAGTACTTAACTAATCAGATTACTCTAGTGATTACTTCTTAATAAATTCAATCAAATGGTTACAAAGCTACTCCAAAAAGTAACTGATTACCAGACCTTCGATTAATCGTAATAAGTACCGTACAAGACTGGTCTGACCGGTCAATCCCTCCTGCGCATGTAGCTTTGCTGCGGAGACACTTGACTCGAGGGAAAGCCAACTTCGAACCGTTTTTCTCCCTTCAGGTCGCAATCGAAAATTTCGGTTCCGAATGGCAAAAGCATATGGCATGAAACAAAATAGCACAATTGAAGCCTCACAACATAAGAATAAATCATGTATTACAAAGAAGCGTAAAAGACACACTCATTTGTGTTAAAGTTAGGTGAAGTCGTGTTAAAGGTTCGGATACGAGAGCGTAGCATCCGCAATGGGAAAGAAGAGAGGGGGAGTTTTTCTCTTTTGGAGAGTCGCGAGCGAGAAAACAAAACGTAAGTAGTTCTTTTTAGTTTTTTATTTTGTAACCTCAATTTCGTTGTTGTTGCTGATGTTCTAATATAGTAAAAAAATTGTCATCTTGTTCTTCAAATTAGTACAAAGTATTATAGTACCTTTCCGCACCTACCGGTGGCTTTAACGCTATAAAGAACTGCCGATACGGAGTGTTTCCACCTTTCACGCCTGACAGACTAGTCGGTACCTGGCAGACTTGTGACGGATACGTAATTTTGATTGTTTGCGCCGCAAAGGATATTGAAGACGCGCCTATATTTTGATGCCAGGGAGGTGCGTGCCAGAATCCCTCGTCAGTTACACGGCAAGATATACTATTACCACACCGCCTTATCCCCATCGCTGAAGGTCGGCAACTGGAAGACTGCATTCTTTTCTCTCGCAACGCCTAAAAGCTTGTACACACATTCGTGTCGGCTGCGTCCTCGGCAAACAAAACGGTACAGCTGTGATTCAATATTGTTTCACGCGGCCTTACTTCTTGTATTTCTTGACACAATGTGTACGGCGACTTTGTCGTCGCTGTTTTTTTTTTTTTTTTTTTTTTTTACCGTTCTGAACGCAGCCAACACAACTGTCTGAACAAGGATCAAAACGACAGCAGCGACCGGGAAACAAGCAATCGTTGCTCATGATTACTTCGTGAAAAGACGTATTGCATTGCTTGCCACGTTGGGTACGGCGAACTTTTATGCAGGTGACGTTGAGGTTTCAGTCGTTTCGGTCGCTCTAAACGCAGCCCCCGCGACTATTTAAACAAAGAATAAAGGTCCGTTCACACACTTACGTGCGTACGACCAGTGCGACTGCAACGGGTTGCGACGTACGGGTTGCCATAGCAACCAGAACGTCGCAAGCCGTTGCAGTTGTATTCGGTCGGACTCGACGCAAGTGTGTGAATCGACTTTAAAGCCGGGGTCACACTGCTCATACATCATACAAACGACAGTCTGTAAACACGAGTCACGGCAGTATCCCTGGTTCGAATGCCGTGTGCCAAGTTTCCTCCTTGAACTTGTTGCCATGCGGCATTCGAAGCAGGGATCTCGCGGTGGCTCTCGTTTGAATCCGTATGCAGACTGTCTTATGTATGCTGTATAAGCAGTGTGACTCCGGCTGAAAGGGCGATTCACACACTTGCGTTGAGTCGGATCGAGTACGAGGGTTGTCATGGCAACAGCTGCATCGGCTCCAAGGAAACAAGATAAAAATCTTTTTTTTTTTTAGCCGACGTTGTTGTTGCTATGTAACCCTTTCACCCGGTCGTACACAACGCAAGTGTGTGAATTGCCCTTAACAGGTCCCTAAGAACCCCACGCTGCCAATAGGATCAGGCTCTAACTTATCGTCTTATAGACTTCCTTCACAAGTTGCTCCCTTTTACGGTCGATCTGAAAATACTGCAAAGTGGTGCGCGCAAAAGACGCCAACCGAGCCGGCAAGTCTGTAACTGATATAATACTCACTTCCGAGAGACTGTATACAATTGATGGACTTGGCTTTTTGTGTGTGTGTATCTTTCGCACACGCCACTTTGCAGTATTTTTTTTCTTTTTTCACGTCGACCCCAAGGTGGCGTGATTTCTGAAGGGGTCTATAATTCAAACCGTTAAATATTGCTGGGACTCAGGAAGTGCACACCAACGAACCAGTCGTCTGCCTTCGCCGACGAACACCGTTGCGCAGAGTCGGACTGGAATTCACTTTGTCCTCGATGCCCAAGCAAGGAGCTTCACATGTCCCCGCGTCCAACGGACAAGAGCTGAAATGTGCTAAGCCGGCGTTTCTCCTCGGCGGAACCTTCTTCTTCCTCGGGTGCTCTCTAATGTCCATTCATTAGCGAAGCGACGTTTTTGCTAATGGCCTCTTTTCGCCGCTCTCGCTTCGGCCCTAATGGAGGCCATCGTCTGCCAACTGAGACCTGCCTTCTCGCGCGATCCACTTCTCGTTTCATTTATTGATGCGCGGCCCATCTTCTCGAGAGTTAGAGTCACTCTGTGACGAAGACTACAAAGCTTCGAATCGAGCTGTTCCAACTAGAGAGCGTATATTCGTATATTACAGAAAGTTTCCAGCTGTTCGATCAGGTTCACGGGGTTTGTGGGACGCGTTTGCAACACGAGCTGCAAGGAAGTGACGACAGCGTTGATCGTCTGTAAACGTCGCCGCCTTTCCGCCCGCTTCCTTCCCTGTCACGTGAGGGCCCAGCGCGTGCGCACTTGCCACCAATCTCCGCAGGAGGCGTCCACCATTGAATTGGAAACAGTTTGAGTTGCACGCACGGTTGTAGTTGAACCCACTCTACAATCTAGGCGCTTTCGGTTCTGAACCATAACAAGCACCGACGTCTTAAGTTCCATATACGCCGCCTATCTCCCCAAAAGCATTCCATATATATCGATCGCGTAATGTGCACCAAATTTATTGACCGTTTCGAAAACTCACCAGCGGTAGATTTTCGGAGCGGTTCTTTAAACATAGGCGCCTCTTTAATGGCGTATATAGTTCAATGCGTAAATGTTAAAGGAAACTTTTATTTCTCGTAACCCGAAATTCCAGAGAAAGTTTAACAAGCACGCACGCACGCAGTTACACTCACACATACATACATACATACAGTTATCACATTTTAAACAGTAGCCACCTCTTTCATGATGATCATTCGAGCTGCAAAGCTGCGTCGTCCTCAAAGTGTTTCAGGAGCATCCAAATCTTAGGAGATACCTTTCACTATCGCCCTGATTTATGCAGTTAGTGATCTCATGGAAGGTTTGCTTCGATACCGATCGGAACCAAGCCCCCATCAAGTTGCAATTGGCCAAACATGTAAATGCACGAATAATGATCATCTCGGTGTACGTGTTGACGTCTGCAAGGCTGTAGGGTGGTTTCAGAAAACGCCTGTTCGCTTCCGGTAAGTCGCGCTCAACCGCGTTTATGAACAGCCTCCGCTCTTTTACCCATTAGTTTGCACGCAGACGATTAGTTATTGGCGTCCTTCTTTGTGTTGCTGCAACAGATGGCGAGTGTCTCCGTCGACGACAGAACTCAGAAGTACGACCGAGGGCGTGTTTTGGCTGTATAAACCCATACTTAAGCAGTTCTTTATTTCTTCCCGGAGGTGCTTTCGGCAATCTTGCCGATCTTGGCCGCCGACGGGTCGACTTTTCTATCGCCGGCTCGACTTGAACCCGCATAAAAACCCATACATATAAAATCGAGCACTTGTCGATGCTCCCTCATGTTCCCGACTACTGGGGCTGGTGCAGTCGATCTCGACGCTAAATAACTCGAGCGAACTGGATAGCACTGTCTCCATACGTAGAGAAACATAAGAACAAAGTTCATCGACATGGCGCCCGGCGAGAGTTCGAAATCAAACTGGAAGTATGCGCCACGTGAAGCCGCCCCGTAGGCAATGTTTAGTCGGAGCAGACCACTCAAGTGAGTATATAGATGAAACGTTCCCATGGAGGACTCAGAGCACGACTACTGTTCAGGCCACTTTTCTCGGACGCTTTAAACAAGCCCGTGGGAGGGCGTGTTGGCGATTCAGTCCAGAGGTCATTGGCCGGACAGCCATCGATTAGATTAAGTGCAGCCCATTACATGAGCTGCACTTAGAACGTCGGTACACAATCTCCCGAGTGTCTCTTGAAAGCCGCCATTTTGGTGCTTAGTGAAGACCGGGCGCCATATAGACCCTTTTCAAAAGTCCACTGCAACGTCTGTCCGCCATTGCTTGATTAGATTCTCTGAGCATGTATTGGATACGAGGGTGACGTTAGCGTTCGGCGAGGACTCGGGTCCAATCACACGCTTTGAGTCCAAGCAATGACCACTGCCAATGTTGCTTGATGGACTTTTGAAAAGGGTCTATTGGCGTTAGCTATACGACTCGAGAACGCGACTTTTCGAGCTTTGCATACGGTGTAAAAAAGCTAAGGCGACATCATTCTGCTCTGCCGCAAACTCTTTTAACATTTCATATATATATATATATATTTTTTTTTTTTTAAAAGACGGAAGAGCGTTTTTTTTTTTTTTTTTTTTTGCGTTTTTAGGCAAACCTTTGGATAACACCCATTCATGATTTTACGCACCAAGACGGCCAAAGTGTCGTTACTCTGAAGCGTATAGCTTACTTAGTGGTTCTAAAAACCATCCCCAGAAAAAAAAGTTACTTCTTTTGTTTTTCACTTTAAAAATGAAATACGCATCGGCGAATCCTCATTCCCCACCCAAATGTAAACGCTAGCGGTCCAAACCAGATTCCAAAGTTTCATAACGAACTATACTATTCAAAACTCTAAAGTGTTTTCTTCTTTTTTTTTTTTATTGGGAATTTTTGGATAGATGGAGTTTAATGGCACAAGTTCCAGAAACCGAAAAAAAAAAAACGAGTCCCATTTTTTTGTCAAAATTTTCAAAAAATCACTCATAATATTTTGTTGAGATAACGGTTATTTCCGAAACTTTGGCAGCTGGTTCGAAGTTCGAACCGCTAGAGCTACATTTGAGCGAAGAATGAGCGCTCGTCGATGCGTAGTTTATTTTTGCAGTGAAAAAAAAAACACTTAAAATGGGAAGGCGGGAAGGGGGGGGGGGGGGGGGGGGGGCACGTATTGTGCACTTTATTTTTCAGCTGGGCAACTTTAACACGTCACAAAAAAGAATCCCACCGACGCAGACGGTTCTTCGTCTCCTTTCCGACGGTGTTTCAGGGTTCCTAATAAAGTTCGGAAAGATTATATCTCCCAAAAGGCAAGAATAAATTTTACTTCCACCTTAAATGTAGTGCTACTTGCGCCCTCTAGAGGCGACTGGAGGCCGCTAAGAAACCTCCGCCTCGTCCGGTATTCGATCCCGGGACCTCTCCAATACTAGAGGAGCGCTACACCAAATAAGCTTGCCAGGAGCTAGCCGTTAGTAGAGCAAACGGATGTCAACAGTTCTTACCAGTCTCGATCATAACTACCTCAAGGATGAGATCAGACATTAGGGATTTGATATTGTCGCGGATGGAAACAGACCGACAAGCGTAAAATCTAAATAAAGCTTTAATCGGCGAACTTGTGCCAGACACAACAGAAAGAATAAGCGTAGATGTTTCGCCGTGGCAGCTGGCTTGCACGAGAGTCTGGCTCGGCAGGGCCACGCTAGACTCCTTTTCTATTACACTCGATATCTAGAACATCCCTCCTAAAATGTTCGAGCATCGGACATTTAGCGCAAGAGTAAACGCGAATCTTCTAGAAGTATTGCAACTTGCACGCGACATTATAGTGATTTAAGGGGAAGTCCCTTAGTCGGAGAATATTTACGCCGGAATAAATTTACTTCCACCTGAAATGAAGCGCAACTCACGCCCTCTGGCAGATTTTTCTTTTTCCAGCGCCCATCAGTTCCCTAGGGGGCGCTAGTGGCACTCTATTTCAGGTGGAAGTCAATCTAATCTGGCGTAAGTCCTTGGAAACTTCCCTTGAAATCATCGTACCATATCCCCAAAAAAGGTGCGAAGAAATCGCGTTCACAACCGCGTTCAGACAATTGAGTTAACAATGAAAAAGGCCTTCGAGCGAGTGAATTCGCCACGGAGCAAGTTGTTTCCCTCGAGGAGCACTTAAACGGGGCAGCTCTTGGGCCTGCGTCCAAATTAGGGAGGTTCTCGCGCGGCTGCCCGAGGGGGGGAGGCCCGCCCGGGGACGACCAGGCATTTCGCGAGAAGGAGGCGTAGGGTCACGACCCCCGGCGAAGGCCAAAGGGTTAGAGTCCCGAGTGCTCCCCCGAGGTTCAGACCCGTCCGCCCGCAGGGTACAGGACCACGGCTCGCCGTCCATGCAGTCCCGTCCCTGGCTCTCTCCTTTTTCTTTAGGGCTAGGACTTTCGCTCACTTTGGTAATGGACTGACCAGAGTGCCCGAGGGCTCGTGGTCCCGCTATCTTAGGTTCACCGTACGATGGACCGGTGTGGACGCTACGAGCCGTCGAAGCCCATCCAATGCCGTAAAATTGTCGCGTGACCTTCGGGAGAGGCTCAGCGCCGCAAGGAACGCGTGGTCACGTGGTATGTTTACAGCACTGGATTGGTTGAGATGGCTCGTATTCTTCCGCTGAGGTCCATCGTGTAGGTGAAGAGGAAGCGCTGGGCCGCATGCCGGTTTTCTTCCTGTTCTACCGCGACAGGCGCTGATCAATGGAGAGCTCGGGGGACCTGAAGCCGCTAGAAAGTGTGCCGTCTCGCACTTTGGCCGATGGGGCTTCCACTGGCTAACGAGTGAAACGAAGAGCGATTGTTCGGACTCCGCGGCATTCCGTTCTTTATAAGTGGCGGGCTAATAATGATGGAATAACCGCCCCGACCACCGAAGGTGTATTTTACTTAACCAGCCGCTGACTCATTTCACAAATTTAAAAGTTGGGACTCCAGCTGGCGCATGAAACATGGACGTATTTGGTGCTCTTTGGTTTTCTGGCTTTTGAAGTGTTCGGCGAAATTGCAATGTTGCAGGTCACGCTCTCGTACGCCCGTGCTCCGGCAATAAAAAAAAAATCAGAAATTCCCGTTAGCCCAACCTTAGAACACCTATAGGTGTGCTAAGGTTGGGCTTTTATTTATTTATTTTTTTCATTTCAAATTTCGTTTTGTTTTCCAAACGTACACTAAAAAGGAGGATTTACTTCTGTAAGTTCGCATACGCACGCACGCACAGCACCACTCACAAAAAAGACACATGTCCGCGCACGTGCACGCACACACTTTTGTATGCACCGCATACTCGCGTAAAAGACGCACGTACAGACCACAAAAAGCAAATAACGAAACGCCCACAAGATCTTTGAAACGCTGTATTACAAGTATGCCCAAACATTCTTCTTTCTATTTTATAATTGATTTTTCATCTTCAAGGTGCCCAAGTTGCACAACGTCAGCAGTCGCTCGCCGTAGCGCTTTCTGTCGTTAACGTGTCACTTTTTCTCAAAATTAGCGACGCTAGAGACTTTGAAGTTTTTCCCGATTCCATAAGAGCAAAGAAGGGAGGTCTTTCGAACAACACCAGAAAAGAGCGCTGTCCTGCTTCAGCCTGTCTTGCCATTATTACCGCACAAACAAAGTTAAAGCCACAGCTGCCGACGTTGCCCTAACCGTGGAACAGCCATCAAACCGCAATTAAGGGAGGACCGAAAACTTCCCCGGTACCCGGGCGCGAACGCTCTTCGGGATTTCTACACACGTTGCCCCAGAAGACACCCGCGGCAATTTTCGCCACTTCCAAACAAAGAGGAAGAGGCGGTGTCGAAAAACTGGCCACACGTGATTAGAGTTCCTTGATTACAGAGTGTCTCCAATTTCTCCATCTGAGTCACGTGGTCTCTGGGTCCCATTCGCAATACGAGCTGCGAGGAAATAGAGGACCCGTTGATCATCTGCAAGCGTGTCCGCCTGGATGGATGGATGGATGTTAATGGCTATACCTATTGTAATGGGCGGTATCTTGCGCCACCTAGCCACTTTCCTCCTCGCCAAGTGACAACGCAGCGCATGCGCAGTTGCTACAAATCGTCTCAGGAGGCATCCGCCATTTTATTGCAAACGCTTTCTGTGGTATGAGTTGCTCTCTATCTTTCTCTCTCTCTCCCTCTCCCTCCTTTCTCTCTATCTCTCTCTCTCTCTCGCTTTCTCTTTCCACCTTTCTTTCTTTCTCCTTCTCTCTCATTTATCCAGGCTCTCTACACGTGAACAGCAAACCCCACGCCGCACTTGAGTGTAGATCGACAAGTCGTTCAATCGTTCGATGAGGCGCTTGAAAGACACGGAAAAGAGATTTTGTACTCAGGAATCGGTGTATCAAACGGACATTTGTAGGGCTCGGATGGACGCCATATGGTAACTGTCACCGCACTTGTTTACCACTCGTTGTACCAGTTCCGAGCACTTTGTCTTCTCACGCGCTGCTCTCCTATTCATCTGTACTGTAATCGCCTTCCTTCCCTTCTCGTCTTCATTGCCATTATAAACGGAGCTAAGGGAATAATAGTAAAAATTTCATCATCAATGAAGTGTGAAAAAAAATCTATATACAATCCATTCGAACAAAAAAAAATTAAAAAAGTTTCTGACTGGTGTAATAGCCTCCCCTATACTCACAAACCCTGGCGGTTCGACGAGGGAGCTAAAGAGTGCCCGGTCGCAGATTTGGAGCGCGAGCAACTGGTAGCACAGAGAATTTCTCAAGGAACCTGGACGTCAGCGCACAGTTTTTGCAGAGGCGAGGACCCGAAACATGGTTTTCAAACTCGACGAGAAAAGAAGCGGTCGGTAGCGGTAGCGCGAGGAACGCGAGCACGAGCGGAATTTCCATCGTTCGGGACGTAGCCTCCTCTATACTGAGAAAGCCTGGCAGATCGCCACAAGACGCGGCCGCCGAAAGTGAAAAGGTAGAGCGGCAGACAACCGATGAGGGGAGAGGCATGTAACGGGCACCCCCCTGCGGCGAGACGCCGAAACACACTTCTCCCGAGCGACTGGATGTCCCCTCGTGTTCCTCGCGTCCCTCCCGCTACCGCTTCCTTTCTCGGAGGTCTTGAATACCATGTTTCGGGCCCTCGCCGCTGCAAAAGCTGTGCGCTGAAGGTTGCCCGAGAAATGCTCTCTAACACCAGATCCTCGAGCTCCAAATCTACGATCGGGCACACTTTGGCTCCGTTGTGTAACTGCCAGGCTTTGTCAGTCTATAGTCGGTTGCAAGCTAAGAAAAAACCGGAAATGCCTCTCAGAGGAAAATGTAATCCCACGCCGAGAAACGCCAGCCAATCGTTTTCATGACCTCACAATTCCGTGGACCAATCGCGATCCTTTTGAAAAAAAAAAAAAAGCTCAACATGGCTGCTGGCCTTAGCAACGCGACGCTAGTTTCTCGTGACAATTATTCTGCTTTTTTGCACCGTGTTTTACGTGCCCGAGGTTACGCCACGAAATCTTAATGGTATCGGCTTGCGTTTGCAGCAATTTTTGCGCGACAACATGAGAATCCAGCGACGCTATTGCCAACGAAAATTTCGAAGCGGGCGCAAGGCTTAGCACTGGTGGTGAGCACTGGAAGACGGTATGTTAGACAGTATCTTGGACAGAAAATGAATTGGGAAGACAGTACATTGGGCATGACTTTCTTTCTTTACTAAACAACTATTTCGTTGACAAAAACGTATTCTAACTTATTTAAATGTCCTGAATGAATTAAATAAATATTGTAGTAGTTTAAGACACGTTTTCTGGAGGAAGAAAAAGCAACGTTGCTAGCGAACTATTCTCGACGGCGGAGGCACTTCAGATGGGCGCAATGCGCTTGTGGGTGGAGCTAAAAGATTGTTCTCAGGTTGCATCCGACTATTGGCAACGCGAGCGATCGAAAGCGTCGCTGTGGTCGGCCCACCACAATTGGCCGAGTGCTTACTATGACGTCAGCAAAGGATGTCTCATCGACGGAAATAAGAGGAGTGTATAAACTTCAATTTTGACGGTGTTGGCAGTGTTGCTTTGAGACTTCTATGATTTCAGCCTTCCAGAATGCTCATTACAAACACCATCGGGCTTGTTGTTCACAAGGTAATGACGTCACGAAAGGTAACCGAACGAGGGCGCCAGCGAAACATCTCGCAGCTAATAGAGGAGGCTATGTTCGGGATAAGTGTGTTTCGGCGTCTCGCCGCAGCGGGGCGCCCGTCACGTGGCTCAACTCAACTAAAGCCCCTTCATGTTTTAAAAGTATCACAACTTGCGTCGGTGCAAGAGGCACGTGCAACGTGCAGCCCTTGGGAAGATCATGGCGGCACAGCGCAGCGCACTGCGCTAGATTTCAGACGCCATGTTCTTCCCAGAAGTGGCGCGCGGCACGTGTCTCGAGCATTTCCACAACAATGAATGGCGCCACTGTTCCCAGGATAGAGGGGCTTTAAGCTCTCCTCCCATCTGCTGTCTGCCGCTCTACCTTTTCGATTTCGGCAGCCGCTTCTCGTGGCAATCTGCTAGGTTTTGTCAGTATAGAGGAAGCTATGCTAGTATTAGACAGTTTTAGTATAGCGTTGCTGGATCTTACGTACGCAATACGCAATAGTATAGCGTACGCTAAAAATTACCTGCTCGGACCGATTTTAGTTGTGCGTTACGTTTTCGAGTGAACACCGCGCATGATCTTGGTTAAATTTGCTAGAGCCGTAGAATTCCGCGTGCTTATAGCGCAACCATGCTCCTGGAAAGAAATATTGAAAAAGAAAAAGTGTCCAGTCATTTTATTTCAGATTAAACCAAACCACAGCTGCCTCGTCAAGCGCGCTTTTCTGCGGGGTACAGAGGCTACGAGTACGAGCGCGTAGCCAAATTCGATCTCGGAGCCTCCGTCAGTCGTCCCGTGGAGACGGCACCTTTTATCAATGCTATCGCGGAATGAAATTCATGACCCTGATGTCCAGTGCATAGCGAGAACTTCGGCGATTTCTTTTAGAGTCGTTCGTCTGTCGGCGATGAACTGTGGGAATAGGCTTAGCGTTGAGCAGATCGCAGCGTCGACGCACACTGCGAGCGGCGAACATTTCCAATGTGCACTCCTTCAGCTGCATGGCGATCTGATTCGACCACGGTAGGTCCCAGAAAGAATCGCCGAGCTGAACACCACGTAACACAGAACTTCGAAAACACCACGTCGCCCTTGCTGCGCCATCGAGGCAACCGCCATCTTGAAACTGGCGCTCTCGTTGGGTCCGAGATCTCACGAGAGCGTCCCGCAAGGCCCGCTAGCCATCCCCAGCGTTGCGTGCGTACGCAATACGCTAGTCCTTTTATTGCGTTCTGTGCATGCGCACTCACGACCCGCAATTTCCTTGCGTACGCAAAGCTATAGCGTATGGTCCACTAAAACTGTCTATTAGGGAGTTTTAGAATAACGTACGCAATTTTAGCGCACGCTAGCGCTAAATTTAGCGCTTGTATTAGCGCACGCGACGCAGGGGAGTTTTAGAACAGCGTTTCTCCGCCGCGACGCAAAAGCCTAAGCATCTCGCGCTTGCGACGCCACCAAGATAGTCAAATTTTTATTTCACACACGGAATGATGTAACTTTAAAAGAAAACGAGTTTTTTGGTCCAGAGTAGCATTTTAATTTGTTTAAACATGAGAACACGACGCGAGCGGTTGACCGGTCGTGTCCGCTTGCGTCGCCTCGGCAAGGGAGGTCTCGTGTACTGACCTTCGCACATCGTTCGTTCGCCGTGAAATGTTCGCGCGTCGCAAGCATCAAGTTGCCGGTGATCGCTGCCAAACCGAGTACAATGTCGTCCCGTATTGAAAATCGCAGTTGCGAGGATGCCGCCGACGTCGCACTTACGACGCCGCCAAAGCAGCCGCCGACATAACCCTGGAAGCCGGCAATTTTTTCAACTCTGCTCGTCTTGGCTTTAGCCAACTTCTCATCACGAATCCTCCTTGGAGAAGCGCAAAGACTCTTTGCGTACGCACGCTATTTCCGAGAAATAGCGCACGCTAAAATTGCGCACGCAAAGCGCAAAACCTGGTTTGCGTTCGGAGCATGCGCAGTGGCGACGACGCTATTCTTTGCGTACGCAAGGCTTTAGCGTGCGCTATTCTAAAACTCCCTATTAGGGAGTTTTCGTAGATCGTTTTCGCCGTCCCGCAAGGGCCCTCCGCAACCCGCTACGATAGCGGGAACTCCACAGTCAAGGCTATCGGCGCGCAGGCGCAGTAGCAACTTCTTCGTTGCGGAACGGTTAGCGGAGGGGGCAACGCGGTCTACGAAAACTCCCTATTATTTGCAGTGTTGTTTGCGGAGCGCGCGCTGCTTCGCTGGCTTTCTGAAGCGTCGCGCGTGCTGGGTCGTGCAGGTCGCGCGCCTGGGTTACGGATTTGTAAACATTGGAACGGCATATTCGAATACCTACAGAATCTGAGAGAGAGGGATATGAAAGCGCGCGGTGACGTCAGAGTGCTGATCCCTGATTGGAATGATATGGTAGACGCAAAGCTAGCATGTCTTTTGTCTCTCACCGTTCAAATGTGTTCGAATAGTGAGTAGACGTAAATGCAGCTAGCTTAGCGTTCACCCACTCAATCATTCCAACCAGAACTCAGTGTTCTGACGTCCCCGCGATCTCTTCTCCTTCTCTCCCTCAGTTGCTGTACGTATAGGCCCCTTTTGAAAAGATGGCGCCCCTCCTCGAAGCTCTGAAATCCCCGTGGTATGAAGAAGCACGACAGCTAACAACCGTAAAACGTGCAAAGTGTAAAAAAAAAATAGCGTTGTTTTTCTTGCAAAAATAAACTATACGTATTTCCTAATCCACCGTTATCTGATCTTTCGATGGAAACATGGCATAGTTGTAAACCCAAGACTGGGGATACGGACAAGGGACAAAACACAGAACGACACGAAGTCTCAATTTACACCAATTTACCTCAATTCACACCAGCTAGCCTGCACCCTCACCAATGCTTCAGAAACATGGCAGCCGACGAAGGCCATAATTACATGGAAGTGAATGTTACCAGCAACTGCAAAAACAGTGACCTTTTCTTTCTGAATGAAAGGTTAAAAAGCGCGAACAAAGGGGGACAATAAAGAAACACGGACGACAGGACAGGCGCCTGTCCTGTCGTCCGTGTTTCTTTACTGTCCTCGTTTGTTGCGCTTTTTAACCTTTTATTCAGTAATGAACCAACTAGCCCAAACCCAAGTTTTAATGCAACTTTTTTTCCCCCTTTCTAGAAAGTCATTTATAACTATTGAATAAACAAAAACTGTTAATTCTGAAACTTTTGCATCTAGTCTGGGAATCGCTATAGCGGTACATTTCGGCGGTGATGTGCGCGTTCGGCAATTTGTCTTATTTATGCGGTAAAAAATGAACGCTAAATCATATTTCGGGGACACGCTGTATACATATGGGTTGAAATAACTCTCACGTATATCCTAAACTTGTCAGGACGGTGGTTTCTTCGTTGTTTTTTTTTTTTTTTGTTTTTTTTTTTTTTCCATTGCGTAATGTACGGTTTTTTTGTTGTTTTTTTTTAGATGTCTTAGAAGCGCGAGTGATTGTGGTCATAAATCGGAACGATTGAAAAAAAAAACATTAAAACTTAGAGGACGCTTCAGCTTCGCCCTTAAGGGTGGAACGCGACAAGCGTATACCTTGCGCGGCTTTGTCAGCACTCAGTAGCGTGTCTGGCTCGCAACCGAAAGAATCGTGGGTTCGAATCCCGCCTAAAATTCTTCCAAGTTTTCTCTCAGGCAGTTGAAATACTTTACACGGTGAAATCATTCGAGACATGCGGCGACCTGTAATTCCCTTTACATGTCCTGTTCTTCCATCACTTTTATTCCACGCGTGACGCCACCTTTCACGTGAGCGTCGTGGATTGTTTGAAATTCCCGCGCAGGCCATGCGGCTGTGACGTTACGACGCTATCGACCAATGAGGAATTTTGCATCACGCCACCGACGCCGGTTTTTCTTGCTACAAGGATGCATTTGAGAACGGCTCGTAGCAGGCGACGCTGCAATCCGATAACGCCAATCAAGCAACACGCGTAAAGCGCATCGTCACGGCCACAGTTATGGCGCTCATCGTCTTGGTGCACGTTTGTTATCGCAAACTAAAGCAATCAAGCATGCAGTAAGCGCGCCGCGGTCTTGTGCTGTTTTGAAGGCGAAAGCCTTACTTGTCCCATTACGCGAAAAAGCAGCGTCGTTGTCCCCGAGAGATGGCCCTAAAAATACGTCATCAAGCACGCGCCCCTCAATTTCCGAGGCATGTCCGCGCCTCAGAAATAAAACCCAAAGAAAAGCACAGCAAGGCAGATGCATCTTCACGGAAGCCGTGGAGCCGGCGGATGCGCTGCGCCTGCGCAGTGGGGGAGCGTGATGTCACCGCCGGAGCGTCGAAAAAGGAAGACGTTGCGCGCTGCTTACAGGAATGCTTTCGCATTCCTACACGTACGCAGTCTTAAGTGTTTTTGTAATTTTTTCTATGCATAATTGGTTTAGCCGGTGATAAAAAAGAACACAAAGGAGCCCTGTGACGATGCCCTTTTGAAGCTGCTTGGTTGGCTTCACAGTAGCGTCACCGCGGCGGTCGAACTTATAGGTGAAACGGAATGTTGCGGGATAACATATAGTGGTGCGGTATACCGAAACAAAATACATCCAGCAAAGTCGATGTCGGCTCTAGAGGTCCAGCATTCGCTTCTTTGTCTGCGACGCCGTCGTGGGATACGTCGGCGAGACGATCATCGACACCAGACACGCGTCTGCATTTCTCGCCCACGCGCTTTTCGGTGGTAGGAAGTGACATCTTCCAGCCGATTCCGGCTCCAGCCCCAATACGGAGAGCAAGGGTTCCGAAACGCGTCTTTGGCGCATCGGAACGTGAGGAGGGTCACGCCGATCAAAAGTGCAACGTAGAGAAGGCGTAGGGGATGCTCGACAACGGGGCAGCCAAGCGCGCACCGCCACTAGCTGCGCAAAGAGCTGACGATACAGCTCATTCACAGTGGAAGCGGATCGGCGTTCGCAAAGCGGTTGCGAACGCGGTTGTATAAAGATCCAGTACAATTGCACGCGCACCTGATGTCATCGAGTGCGCGTGCCATTGTACTGGATCTTTCTACTACCGCCTTCGCAACCGCTTTGCGAACGCCGATCCGCTTCCAGTGTGAATAAACGGTAAGGTCGCCTCCTGGCCGCTGCCATCTTCGTCAACAGAGCTGTGGAACGTTTTATGAGCATGCGCAGTCGAGCAAACACCGAGCACGCATCTACAGCGCAATCACCTGGCATTTTGTGCTTATTTATTATTATTTTTTTTGTCCCGGTGATACGCGCTGGATAGATTGAAGTGACTGTTTTACATTATTGTTTATTGTAACATACTGCTAGTCGTGAGGCCAAATAAGGTTCGCAGGCATTTTAAAAGTCCAAAAACACACTTAAGCACTAAAAATGTTATCTAGAAAACCCCGTACATTTTCATTATTAACGGCATCTGTGGACAAACAGCTTCATTTATCTATGAATCAAAACAAAAAATTATAAAAAGACTCACTGTCGAATCGATTAGGCACAATAAATTTGTTATGTTTCACTCTAGTTGTGTTATTGAAGTTTGCATACTTAAGATATTTCTGAATATCCATAAAGTAATCAACATGTAGCAATTTGAAAAATAATTTCATTCGAGTCAACATCATTCTGGTAATTATGGGCAGAAAGTTCGCATCAGACTTCAGTATGGAGGCAGTCTGAGAATCGATAGACTTTGTGTACGTCCTATTTTGTGGATGTTTTGTTGTGTGAATAATTCCCAAACATGGCTTGCATATTCAATCGTTGGTAAGATCAGTGGTTTATATGCTGTTAACTTGAACTGTGGACCGGCAAATCCTAATTTCCTTCTAAGTGTCACATGTTATCTTAAATCTTTTTCTAGACAGTTTCTACGTGTGCATTCCAGCCCAATTTCGATTTCAAAAGAACGTGCAGGTATTTGCTGTCCTGCACACACTTCAAGGGCATCGCCCCAACACTATAGGTAAACTGTGCTGGTACTTTTTTCGCGTTATGTTTATATATACAGTTTTGTTTTTGTTTATTTTCATTTGTCATTCGTCACACCAGCTTGTCAATATCTATAAATGCTCAATCAATGTCCTCTGATCATCGGATGTTTGTGCTTCTGAATACATAATTGTATCATCGGCAAAATGTTTAATTTTAACACCAGCTTGAGAGTCTCGGCTCATGTAACAGATATAAAAAATGAATAGTGGTGGCCCAATAACAGACCTTTGAGGCACTCCTAATATAACGGATAAGTTGTCTGACATTGTGCTATTCAACTGCACGAATTGCGTTCGACAAACAAAGATAAGCTTCAAGCTTGGTCAGAATGTCATCCTTGTTAAAAATATATTTGAGTTTATGAAGTAGCTTTGAGTGAGAAATCCGTTCAAATGCCTTGGCAAAATCCAAGAACGCCACATCTCTCTGCCCGCCCTTTACGAAGCATAAACCTATGTCGTGGGTTGCTTCTATTAGTTGAGTAACTATTGAACGACCTCGTCTAACACTATACTGATCATTTCCTTGAAGGTTATTATACTCAACAAAAGGTACAACTGTTTAGCGATAAAGTGTTCAAGGACTTTGCAACTTGTACATGTCAGTGAGATTGGACAGTAGTCTTCTATATTTGTAATTCCTCCCGACTTCGGTGTTGGAACTATTTTTCCCGTCTTCCAGACATGTGGAAGACTTCCACAAGATAATGATTTTTTTTTACATAAAGTGGCTCAGTAGAGATAACACTGCTGTGCATATTTTCTTTAAATATATGTTTGGGATTTTATCAGCGCAAGGGCGATATCTTTTAACGTTTAAGTATAAAATCAAATAAAAAATGTCTCTTTGATCAATCCGAATATCATAAATACCTCCAATCGGTGATGTGTGCATTTGATCATGTGAAATAATCACATTATCAGGTGTAAAAACAAACTGGAAGTAACTATTAAACAAATTAAACAATGTGCCAATTTTGCCTTAATCGCTGACGTTTTCATTAACAAGACTAATGTATTTTTTTGCCGGGGACAAGTACCTCCAAAACTTATCGAGGGAAGATTTTATACAATTGTAGAAAGTAAGATTAATGTAAGTTTTTTTTTTTTTTTTTTTTGCGTTTATTACGTTATTTGTTAGTTGTTGGGACAGTGTTCTTATTTGAGCGCGCTGACCGGGCGATTCATTCAAACGTTGACGCTTTCTTCGTCGTTTTATATGGTGTTTCAGCTGTGTAATACTTCTGATGATCCAAGAATTTCGTCAAGCCATATTTTTAACACGAAGCGTAACAAAGCTATCTATGGCGGTTTTACAGCGAAGCTGTATATGGTTAAGGTTCCATACATTTATGATATCCGTGTGCAGAAACTAAATTGCACGTAAAAGCGCTCCATTGTATGGAAATGGATATACGCCCCGCCACCGCGGTATGCATTTTGATAAGGAAAGACGTCGAAACGTGTGATAAGGGAGGTACTACATCCGAGAACAATGGGCAGGTCTCCTCCCGCGTGAGTCGGGTGACGTAACTGCTTTAGATATATAAAAGCAGCAGCTCTTATATATGTAAAGCATTTTATGTATAGATGTAACTTTAGCAGATAATTTCGACAAAGTTGTAATTGAGCCTATTAGCGTATATCGTAGTGATCACAAAGCAATCATCACTTCCGTTTCAAAATTATGTATATATATACTGTCAATAAACATTTAGTGAAGTGCGTATCTTGGTGAATCATTTGTTGCGGTACTCTACAGCTTCGCCATGGCAAACCACATTCACAGAGTGGAATGGCTCACAATTTTTGCTAGTGTTTTAAATGCAGTCTACACTTGTTCTGCCTATGTGGTTTCTAACAGAATATACTGTTCGAAGACTATAAAACGGTCATTTTCAAGATTAAATAAATAATTAGGTTCATAAAACGTTCATTTGACGACATTGACTTTAGTTTCCTCTCTTCTGTTGATCAATAGGTAATACATTATTTATTTTCATAAAAATACACAGCCGAGCTCCTAGATGTTTAGTTATATCGTAAACAGCAAATATTGTAGAACGTGTGCTCAAGATAGCTTTTTTACGGCTCTGTTATTTTTTCTGCTTATGAGAATGTATTTTGGTTTTATTTTGCAATATTAATGTTCGCAATAACCATACTTGGGTAGTAATTTAATTACTGTAATTTAATTACTTTTCTTGGTAATTTGTAATTGTGATTAATTACTTTTGGCTAAAAGGAATTGTCATTGTAATTTAATTACTTTCTAACATCAGCAATTGCAAAATTTCAGGTACAATTACAATTACTTTTGCAAAACTGCGGCGCCGACGGAACCTCTCTGAAAGCCTCAGCGCAACGTTACTAAAACACTCAGTTGGGAAACTCGCCGTCGAAACCTGGGCCGCTGGCGTCCACCGAGACCGAGCTAAATGCGACAACAGCGCCACTCTTTATCATTTGTCTGCACTGTGGTCACCTTGAGCTTTTTGAAAGCCTGTTTTTGCGTAAAAACAAACGAAAAAGACTCTTTTTGTATGAAATTTATTGGAGTTTAATACCAAAAGAGGGGCGCGTTATGTTTTTAAAATCTGTAGTTTGCAGGGTTTTGCGGCACAATTAATATTGTTTTTATATAACCATGCCTCAGCGGGCCTTTCAGGTAGCACGTCCCGCGCTAGGTGCATTTTAACTTCGTTAGCTCAACGCGGCGCGTCCGCCGGGGAGACGGGGGTGGCACCCCTGTAACCTCTTCCGCTGTATCTGTTCTTAAAGCCAAAATAGAAGTCACGTGCAGTTCCTCGAGTGGCCGCTGCGGGAGAAATGGTGGCATTGTGTTCGTCATTAGCTCGGTGCTCGGCGACAGTTTGGGGCCACTTTTTGAAAGCTGTCTCTATGGGAGTTTCCCAACTGAGTGTTTTAGTAACGTTGCCTCAGCGCTTGCACAAGTGGCATAGCTCCAGGTGAAACACCCACACACTCACAAAATAAATGGCGTCGCATTGTTTGTTGTTTTATTATTACACTGCGAGCTTAGAGACGATCCTCTTTGGAGTCTACCTCAACGGCGCCGTGTAGCGCCGTCTGCGGTTCGAGAAGAAAACAATAGTGTAAACATGCCAAAATATTGAAAGACAAAATTGAGCTTCAGCTTTCAGCCGAGGTTGGGAATTTTAATTGTCTATTAAAGTATTTTTCTTTCTTTTTTGACAGTTTTTTTTACGTCCCTCTGCCAGCACTGTCGCATATGCATATTTCTGTATTATTTTCAAGTTTATTTCCTGGTGGTTTTACTTCAGATATTTGTATAAGCACTTTGGAGACTGACCTCGCACCTGGGAATATTGTCACCAACGATTCGGAAGCCCCGATTCGGTGCTTGCATAGTTCTGAGCCATTATAATTTTAACTCAATGTAAATAATTTACAATACCATGATGTTTGTATGTGAATGTGGTCATATTAGCGCGTGTGGTTTTTACTTTTATATTAACACTTGTAAAATATTCCTATATGACTGTCACATTTTTATTTACCTGGCTAACAAAAGTCTGTCAACCCAATTTTTCTTTATCGATCTATCGTCTTCTAGCGTATGAACTAATTTATTATTATTTATTGAAAATATAAGAATGTAATGCTTTATTGCCCCATACGGCCATCACGAATTTAACAAAATTCATAAAAATAAAGTACAGTACATGAACATTGGAGTAAGGAATGAACAAATATGTTGCATTCTATAGAATTCGTTTAAAGTTATACGGCCCAAGTCGGGTCGACCTCAGAAATAAGTAATTGTAAAGTAATTGCATTACTTTTTTTAGTAATTTGTAATTGTAATCAATTACTTTTCTCGTAGTAGTAATTGTAATTGTAGTTAAACTACTTTTGAAGCAAAGTAATTGTATTTGTAATTAAATTACATTTTGAAAGTAATTTACCCATGTATGGCAATAACATACCTGTGCTGTGATTTACTCACGACACAACTAATCCTTGCGCGGCTGACTTTTTTACGACCGTTATAAGAATGACCGTTACACCACTGACAAATAGGGCAAATTATTTTTTTTATATAAAACTGTTTGAATTTAATATATTAACACCACAGGAACGTATGTCTGTTTTATGACTGCAAGTTATTTCTCATTGAGATTATGAAAAATAGCACATAAATACCCGTTACACAACTGACACATCAAAGAGGTACGCATTTATTTCTAGTATCTATTCGTAAGCTATTAAAATTTTACGTTTTGGCCCAGGGTGAACGGCTCTTCTTGTAAGA
Organism: Ixodes scapularis; assembly: GCF_016920785.2. Taxonomy (NCBI): domain Eukaryota; kingdom Metazoa; phylum Arthropoda; class Arachnida; order Ixodida; family Ixodidae; genus Ixodes; species Ixodes scapularis. The sequence goes on along the minus strand of NW_024609880.1, from coordinate 31,795,647 downwards.
TTTGTAAGCAGCGAGAGAGTGCAGGCGAGTTGGCTATGAATCGACATTTTGTAGACCCTCAAATGGGGAACAGCAAAAAAAAGAAACGGACGAAGACAACAAAATATCAAACGCAGCTGAAATTTGTTGATTTGAGCACACCTAGTGTGCTCAAACCATACACATCTGTGATAGTGATAGTGTGAGGCATGTGACAGTAGTGCGGGTTTCAGTTACGCCGTGGTAGTGATTCAAGGTGTGGGATCCGCAGTTCTGCATTTGCGACGTTTTGTTAAAGACTCAAAATCTCCGACTCGAGTTTCAAAATTTTTACACGTTTTTGTAGACAACGTTGGTCACGCTTGATGTCGTTTAACACTTTAGTTTGCTCTTTATGTCCGTCAAGAATCATGTTCACATTCTCAAGTGTGAGGCCGGGGTTAAGCAGGACTTTTCCGAATTTCGTGGAGTTTAGGTGCGATAAGGACCGGTTTTTGTTTACCGGCAGGAGGAGGGGGGGGGGGGGGGGGGACATCACCTGTTCGGCAACCTTACACGGTACCGCACGTTCACAAACATGGTCTTTTATGGTCATTCGCTTACTTCCAAGCGTAAAAATTGCTAACGAAGTTTTTGACAGTTACACCGGTCAAAGGGTGTCAAATACAACCTTTGAGGACTGTTTTCTACACCCATCAAGTTTATCACCCTAATATATTGAACATGCGCTTATGTCATAATAAGCGCGAATCCGCGACTTTTAGAATGTCCGAGAACGAAGCAAAGGACAAATTAAGCGCCGACCCCAGACTTCCGAGCCCGCTTGGATTACAACCATAGGGTTCCGCGTTTTCGGTAAATAGGGAGTTTTCGCCAGACCGCGCTTCCCCCTCCTCTAAGCATTCCGCAAGGAAGAAAGAAGTCGCTACTTGGCCTGCGCGCCGATGGCCTTGGCTGTAGAGTTCCGGGTATCGTGGCGGGTTGCGGAGAGAGTTGCGGGTCGGCGAAAACGATCTACGAAAACTCCCTAATAACGACAAACCCCGATAACAAACCGTCAGTTTTTTTTATTTTCTTATTTTTTATGTATGGAAAACCCGAATATTTACGAATTAATTGGACCTACCCTTAAACAAAAAGATCCGTTTCGGGGAAACAAAAATATGTGAAGCATTGTTTGTTCGTTGTGCATCTGAACAAAACACTTACAAACTGTCCTTGATGTTTGTCTCTCTTTGGGAACTCCGTCCCTCGCCGTCTCCTTCTGTTCGCGGTACCAAGATGACGTTTTTGAAATATTGGGATCTCGGGCGTGAGGTCCATAGACCCCGGAAGAGCATACCGAGAAGGGGGGGAGGGGGGGGGGGGGGTCATTTGGAGTCACGCATCTATAAATATGCAGCTGTTCTATAACATTAGCCCCGACGAACCCCAGTATCTTGCCTGGCATTGAAAACTAACACCGATTCCGAAAACTATAATAAACCCCGAAAAAACCGCCCATAATTTGAAGAGAAACACACCACGAAAACACGGACCCCTATCTTACAACCAAAACGCTCCTCCTCGTCAGCCTCTTTTCCAAGCACCCCAGTGCGAAACAGTGAAGCCCACCCTATCATGCGCTCATTTTACATTCTTGGTCTTCAACCTAACAAGCACCCATCACCCAGTCATTCAATTATTTCAAAATTTCGCGTGGGAAGTCGCTCAGTATTTTGCAGCAGTACAAAAAGCCACCTTCGTTGTATAGAAATTACGAATGTTTATAGTCGCAGATAGAATGAGAACGCCAGGAAGGTGCCCCGCTTCCAGCGCGATCGCTTCCTACCCTCGATAACGTTTCGGCGTCTCGAGATCTTCGAGCGTGCACACGCGGCCAAAGCATGGCGGAAGGCACACTCTGGAAGCCAGGCATCGGAAGGAGACGCCCCGCCCTTCTCGTTCTGGGTAGTTGACCCGCATGACTGCAGTGGTATCTGAACATGTCAAATACATTCCTCGAGTGTGCTTCACGAGCTGAGAGCAGTCTAAAGATACACCAAAACTCTTCCACCCGGCCTAACGAACACACTTCGACGAGCTGTCATACCGTGAAATGCCTTTCGACAAATGATCCCACAACTGGGACCGAATTCAGACCCATGATACCGCTAGGCAACACAACTGTGAGATGAAGTTTCAAGACGTCTTAGAAGCTTAGTTGTAAGGAACAAAACCACACACTCGCCACAATCTGGATCCAAAAGCGAACCCCACACAACCAGCTCACAAAAAGAAGAAACTGCCATGACCAAAAAAGTAGGCGGTCAACAGCAATACATTTATTCAGTGTACACGTCTATACATCATTTCAGGCTGAATTAAAGATGTGCTGGCAAAATTTTAAAACTTTAACATCAACATTGTAAATGTCACTTCTTGCATATATATATAAAGGGTGATACACACAACAGAGGCATCAGATACGACACAGCCCCGATACGCATGCCATACACACCAGACATTACGGTAGAAGTGTCACAAACATCATTGCAGACTGTGCTGGGGTAAACAAAATTAATTCAAATTTTAAATTTTATGCAGGGTTTCCAATTGACATATGTTTGTAACATATCAGGGTCTCGTGAGATATGTAATCCTCAGAAAAAAGTTGTCAACTAAACGATAGGAGAAGCCAGCTAATAGGACTCCTGAAAGGGAAGAGGATACCTCAAGACAGCTTAAAACAGCGAAATACATAAGCAGAATGTTATCAACAACTCTAATGCACTTCTGGGGATCCTCTTTTTGACAGGTGAAATAATCAAGTGCAGAAAAGGCCTGCTTGATGCTGTTACTCATATCCAGCAGGCCCCTCTGTAAGCTTTAATAACATGTTGCTTGGACACCTTGTGTAACATAGACTGTAAAGTAAATTACAATTTAACCTTGTCGTGTCAGAAAACTTTGCATCAATGGGTGTCGATATATAACAGGTGTGCTACATCTGTCTGGCAATGCTTAGATTACAATGTAGAGCAATATGCAATAGGGTGACAGGGAAGGCTCCACATCCCATCAAATAGCATATCATATTGGATCTTAAACTTCCTGAAAAAAACACAATCTGCACAAAGTTCAAAGGCTTTGTCTGACTAGAACTCATCAAACCGTTGCTGATGCCACAGAAGCTTCACTGGGCAAGAGATATGAACTGAGCAGCACTGAAAACAATGTTGAAGGTCGAAGCAGCTGTGGCAAGGACGATGACAGATCCATTCCCATCGCGAAGCATTCCCTGTAACTTAGTTGCCGTGGGACAGATATTGTCAGCCTACACTTTCTAAAAAGAGAAAACTTGGCCCAAAGTGATCTCTGCACAGACTGCAGAAAACACTAAAGGTGCATTATAAACACTAGATAAAAAAAAAATCTCGCTAATTTCATTACTTTGACAATAATCACAAAACACCAATCACCCAATGTTTCATGGTTAGTCTCTCACAAGCAAACAATAGAACATTACTAAACTACTAAAAATGCCCCTGCCTAGTCATCCAACATTCAAATCCATTCAGAAACTTCCACTTATAAATTCTAGTATAAATATGCACACAAGTATAGTGTACTTTCAGTGCAAGGGCATACTTTCATTCAAGTCTTTACTCTAACGCTCAGTCCAATAAAGTAAAAACTGTCGTGGGGCACACAGCACAATGCCAAAACTGCCTTCCGATTGAAAGCAAGGAAGTAAGAGCCATTTGCTTCTTGTTTGAACTTGGACTGGTGAAAGCAGTTTTCTAGCTTCCTACATAAATTACCATTTTAATTAAATTGACAACCAAATGATTTCCAAAAATATCTGATCTCGAGGAACCCCTACATAACCTAGACACGGCCGAGGCACGACCTCCCAATCTTAGCTTTTTTGCAATTATCAAAATCAGAAGCTTAGAAGCTTTTTTGAAGAGAGACTGAAGTGGCTCCTAAACTTTAAATTTTATGGCAGAGGAATCACAGATAAAACTGACGAAGTCGCCTCACCCCTTGGAAAATGTCAGTCGTACTAGGGTAACCTCACCGCTAAAACCACTTCTTTTTTTTTTTTTTTTTAATTTCTGGGAGAGAAATCTTTATGCACAATATCACACAGCAGGAGAGAAATTTTGCTTACAAAGAGAAATTGAAGCACTTCTGTATTTGAGAAAAAACACTTAAATAGTCTTCATTTGGCCTCCAGGATCACGAATATCGAGATTATTTTTCAATTTGGTGCAAGGAGGCTGCAGGAAATAATATTTGAACTATTGTTGAAGCCCCTCCTTCCCGGAGCGTGACATCATGTCAGAATTTTCCGGATCTCTGCTCCCTCGCATCTTCAGTGCCTATCAAAGCTATGTACGTGCCATCTTGCTATCTTCAAAAAGGTCAGAAAAAGACGTCATGTCTGGTGTCAGTGTGAGGGAATACATCTGGCAAGCTTGCAATGGCACACACTGCCCACACGAGTAACACGCGCTTGGTGGCCAACAGACCTGTGTATGATGTAACAACTGGTCGAAGGGTTTTCGTGTTTTCCCGTGTTTAGTGACATCTTCGGGGGAAACAAATGTGATATTCAGATTCACGGGATAAAAGTACTCCAAAATTCACTCCAACTCGTGTTTTTTTTTTAACTTTGTTTTTAAGCCCCTGTTTTAGCTTCCTTAACTCACTGCCTACAAAAAAATGCATACAAGTACAAAAAAAATACATAGCACAAAATTTTCTGTTAAAATAAAAAAAAATATATACAAAAATTAAAAGAAGCCTTTATTTGACCTCTAGATGTTGTTCGTTGCTCTTGCTATTAATTCCTGGTTATCTGATGTGACCACTCAGTGTTTCTTCACTCTATAGTACTGTGTGATACACTGAGGAAGGTCAGGAGAAACAAACAACGTCTGGAGGCCAAGAGAATGTTTCCTCTAACTCTCATACAAATTGTTAACTTTGAGAAACATTTGCAAGTCATCAGACAAGTGGTACCATACCACTCATCATCGGAAATGGTAGAGCACTATCACTTTGAAGTAAAAGTTTCTGCATTTCTATATCAGTTAAAATGGACCTCTGCATTGGGGCAGAGTGGCCATGTTACCTATCCCTGTACTTGAAGAAGTCAATTCTTTTTTTTGGGGGGGGGGGGAGGGGGGACAATAAAGGTTTATTTTAGTGAAAATTCTAAACGAACAACACAATGCCCTGAAGATGGCGGAGCAATAGTGGTAGCACTGCCATATGCCGTAGAGCGCGCAAGTAAAGCTCCGAAACCAAAACCTTGTGGTCGGGTTCTGTGGTCCGTTATGGACGGCACGAGTGACATTCGCGATTAGTAGCCACGGGGTTAACGATCAAAGAGCACGAGAAAGTAGAAAGAAAGGAAGTTGCAACAGACCCTTTCCAAAACACGCAGTACCCTCCACAGCAGCAAAAGGGATTCTGGAAAATGGTTGCATAGAACTGACTATAACAGATGACGGAGGCAATGCAGGCAGGCAGGTGAAGGCAGATGAGCAAGCATGTTACCCCCTCCCTTTGACTCTCTTCAGTGTTACGTTTTAGATGCTGCAGAAGCTCAGGGAAGCGCACAGGACGTTCCCATAATTCATTGCGCACTTTGCACGCAGCCTTCAGGATTTTTTTAATGGTCCATTCCGACTTTGAGTTCAACTGCATTGTCAAACCCAGTTATCACTAGATGTTTTTCAGTTTTAGTGGTTGGTGCATGTTGCCGCTTGTGGCCGCATGCTCTATTCGGTAAAATACTGTCTTAAAGTTCTATAAAAGATTGGGCTGTATCCTGAGCTCCCCAAGAAGCAAGGAAAAACGCCTAGTTTAGAAAGAAGTTAAAATTTTTCAGTACCTCGAGGGAAAGCTACTTGATCATGTCGTGCATCTATGCGTGGCTCAACAAAGCTTCAACCTTGCTTTAAAGGGACGCTGACACCCCAAAAACTGTTCTTTTAATTTTTTTTTTGCCAGGCGATCCATTATGGTGTCAGAAGAGTACCGCATTTTCCGGACTATAGTTCGCACCCGGTGTATAGTCCGCAGGTGCAAATTTGGGGTCAAAAATAAAAGTTTTTACTTAGATAGTCTGCCACCCGGTGCACAGTCTGCACTCGGTACATAGTCCGCACCTGGTGCTTAGTCGACACGAAAATCTTCTCATAGACGGCACACCTTGACAAACGTCAGCTTTCTTAGCTCACAAAGAAGCTTGTATGATACATAAATATCATTAACATACTCTTTCATTCACAAAATCCGTCTCGTCTCGTCATAATCAACGATATTGAAAAACAAAATTTTTGTATAGTTTGCACGCATAGATATTCCGCACAGCCTAAAATTTTAACTTTTAAACATGTATGGTCCGCAGAATATAGCCCGGAAAATACGGTACACAGTCAACATTTTGCTACAGAGTCACGTATATTTTTAATGAAGTCAAAAAACGCAACTGCTCAAAACCGAAAATAGACTGGGGAGGAAGAAGAAGTATAGAGAAGAAAGATACCAAAAGTCACATGGCTGTGAAACTTTTTCTTTTTAACCAACGTAATTGCAGTTTTTTAGAAGCCACAAAAAAAATGGGTATCATATTTTTTGTCCATTTTTAGTATTGAATGTGTGCCTTCGATGACTCACGACCTTGATTATCTTTGGCGGTTGTGTCTAAACCAGTGGTTCTCAAATGGGGGTCCGCGGACCTTTTGGGGTTCGCGAAGGAATTTTAGGGGTCCGCGAAACCCTGCCGCATCAGTGGAGCCCGGCAATAAAATGTATTTTTTTCAGAATGAAAAGAAGCTTTCCGATTTTTCGGCGAGTTTTCTCACGTGCATGTCAATAAGAGATGTCCACTTCACACTAGCCCTTAGTTATATCCATTTATTAAATCATATCATAATTAACCTATACATTTCGTCTTTCCCACACCACAAACGGGGTCCTCCAACATCTTTGCCGATCCACAGGGGGTCCGCAAAACATCAATGGTTGAGAACCACTGGTCTAAACCATAGAAAACAGCACGTGACCACGGAGAAGAAAGTGAGCGCGACTCGAGCCAGCCAGTCCTCAATCGGCGGTTTTCAGGCGGAAAGAAAACAAATTTTGAGCCGCAAGTTCTGTGTAGTTAGACTCTCATGTGTCATGTACAAATAAAGACCTTGGCAAACATAAATACCCTGTCGGTGTCCCTTTAAATGAAAAAGAAGAGAGGATCAAACAAATTTGGGTGCTCAATGCAACCAGATCGAGAGGCCATGATGTAAACAAGCGAGGCAGGTAGAAGCACAATAAATCTACATTGAGGTAAGAAGCCTCCATCATCACAGGGAATATGGCTGAAACACAATCACGGATCACCCTACAGTGGGTGGCAGAGGTTTTCTCACCCACCAGTCCAACTGATCATTCGTCTCTACGAAGTTCCACTCATTTCTATAATTTGTCGTAAGTGGGCAAGATGTTGATTTTACAAACGCACATTGTGCCAGGGTCATTGCCCCCCACATACTCGTGCAGAAGCAACAAACCCTGCAATCAGCATCACCGCTGGGTGAGCACGGTGCACACAAAAAAGTGCTTCAGGCAACATGCCGATTCGAAAAGAAATTCCCCCTTTTCTGCAAATTTGCAGTGCCCAAATCCTAAACATTTTTAAGAAGAACTCCGAGCACAGCATACACTTCTCAGAAAGCATTAAAGGGCAACATTGCTAAATTAATACCAAGACTAACAAATGCATAGAAGAGGAAAGCATGGAAAAGAGTCCGGCTACAGAAATCAGCTGGATAACTAAAACTGTTGCATCAACTGAAGAAGCCATTATGACGAGGGTTCCACATTCTTGGGGTTCCTATTTCTTCAAACAGAGAAAGAAACAAAACAAGAGGTGTGGGTCCCAAAAAACGAAGCAGCCCCATGGAGAGTTTAGTGTGGGCGTTGTTTCAAGTCAACACAGGAAAAGATAGCCACAGAAAAAGATTTCTTTCCGTACAGCTTTGGCTTTTGGGGTTGCTCGGTTCACCCCGATTTAGATGAAGCTAACTTGGGGGGTTACGTTTCATGATTTATCGGTTTAAATGCCAAAAACATGGAACCCTAATTAGGACTGCTGGAAAAGTTCTCCGTACCTGACTACACGAAGGTACTAAATGTGTTAACCAACCATAACCTCACGAAATCGGAGTTTGAATATTGTGCCATCAAATTACAGTCCTTGTTCGACACTGTCAGTGTTGCGACGAGCCAAGCTCGCTTCTGCTCTGTTCAGAAATCTATGGGTGCATGGGGGGCAAGAAGTACCGACATAGGGAAGTCCTTCTGGTCATATACTCGTGAGGAGAAGGCCTGTTAGAATGTTCCAAAAACTAAAACTCTAGCAAATATCCGAACATCTAAAAGCAGAGTAATGTTTCTGGACATGTCAGGCTCATTCCTGGTAGTACCTACCTTATTAACTCAAAAACTCGCCTTACGACATGCCTGATAAAATGTTGGAAACAACTCCCATTGCACATTACTAAAAAAAAAAAAAAGGAAGAGAAGTTTTTAATGCCATCTGGACACGTAAGAGACGTGACTGCAAAGCTGTAGTGATATGCCATTGCTTCCTGCTGAACTGCAGGATGGTTGCACGACGTAAAAAGCTTTGTTAACAAACACCGACAATCAGCATAATAAATATCACTCTAAAAGGGCTGCCACGCCGAGCAATTGCTGGAACACGGCATCGGTTCCCCCGCTCTGTTATGCACATGGACACCAACCTTCAGTTTGGCACGACATCAAAGCTGGAGTCCAAAGTTAGAAAAGAGATCGTTTTGGATCCCTATTAAAGAAAAAATATAGTACATAGTGCCTAAATCTCTGGTACAAGCCTCAATCATGTAGCAGGCACCCCAGTCAGGATATGAACCCACCAAATGGGGGGTTCATACGCCGGTGCTTTGCCTTGGAGTCACCGAGGTAGCTGGGGGAAGAGCACGGCTAATCAAAGCATAATATATACATCTTCTTAAACAGCACATTTTCCCAAGAAGAGTTACAAGGAGGATATATGCAACTCACTTCACACGTATGGCCTTTTGTACCCACCTGCCAATGCTGGAAAGGACATTTAATCTGTCATGCTACCAGCAAAAAGGCTTCGTAAACAATGCCTGAACAGTCGACAACCACTAAGGGTTCGCCCTATAAATAAACACCGGACAAAGAACCGTTCCCGCTGAAGAAGCGGGAACGGTTCTCCGTCCGAACCGTTTCCGCCTTGCCATCCTTTCTTGAGCCAGCTCTTCTCAAATTTGTAACAAGCGTCAACGTGTTTGGAAGTCAACTCAAACTGAGCTTTGTGCAAGAAAATTCCACGGTGCAAGCGTTCCATGCACAGTGGAGAGCAGGTGAGATCTGAGACGACGACAAGAGGGAGTGGAGGGAGCAGCAAACGGACAGTTCCATAAGACAGCAACAGTTCGTAATAGAAATGTAGCGCTTATCCAATGTTCAGTGCTTATCCAACGACGACAAACTGGATCCATACTCCTGCCACCCTTGTCCCTCAATGAAACATGCAAGCCCATAATTCTAAGAGGCGGTTCCACGGGGCCACGCATCGGGATTGCCTCGATCAACTAGGTGCGCACATTCCAGTTCGGCAGACGTCTGAATGGAGTGGAGCAGAGACAACAGGATACTGGGAACGCGACACCTCGAATAACGCAACAACAACAATGGCAACAGCAACAACAACGCCTCCTACAGAACTCGCATTGCAACCCTCGGTTGCAACTTCTGACCATTGAACGGCCGCAATGCCGACATTACTTGGACCCCCACGAGGTGTGAGCAGGGACGGGTCCGCGCTCACTCCATAGGGCTGTGAGGCTGGAGGGGCAGGGAGGCCTCCTCTGGGAGCGGTGTCCTGCGGTAGGACGTCCTGGTGGCCAGGAAGACGACCAGAACGGCGAAGGAGAGCAGGCACAGGCCTAGCAGATTCCCCAGCGCCGCCTCTCCGGGCAGGTTGGAGTAGTTGGAGGCGCTGCAACAAACAAAGGCCCGCCGTTTATGTCCAGCATTGCAAGGCCGTGCAATCATATTATGAATTGCTTTATATCTGCGAGCTTAAAAGGGAACTAAACCCTTTTCTGTGATAGTCTATTTGTGGTCATAACTCAATCTATGAGCTCTAAGCATTCTAAAAAACCATACATTCCATTCATGCATGGCTGATTTTTCTATTAAATTCAGTATCAAAAGATTGATTACCTTGGAACTATCGCTGACACCAGAGGGCACCAACACAAGACAGGGCAGGGCTCTGCCCTTCCTTGTTCAATGCCGCCATCCAGTGTAGATTTTTTTTATTCGCGCGCGAGAAGCTCGCTTTGGGCACGTCTGTTTTTCTAACTCTGGGTAGTGCATGTGCATACGCATGCAGTTATGTTTTGATTTTCATAGTGCATAAAGCTTGGCAAAAGTCCAAATAAAAAAAAATTTGAGACAAATACTCAGCCTCCAGGTGGAAACTGCACACCGGTGCTTTCAATAAAATTACTGAAACCTTTGTGGCAAAGATTTTTGATAATGTGTTTGGGAATTTTAAATGAATAATGGTGGACAACATCTGAAAATTAAGCGAAAGACTTATTCCGTGTGCTTGCGTTAGCTAGCACGTGCTTGCACCTGCAGAGGAAGTTGAAGTACTCTCACTCTTGGTTATGAAAAAATTCCCTCAGGCAGTGATACCCAAACTTCTCGCCGCGAATACCAATTTTAATACAAACATTGGCCAAGCATGAATGTAATGTTTAGTTTTGTACAATGCATAGACCACATATATTGAGTTATGAATGTAGATGGACTACTATTGCAGAAAGCAGCTTAGTGGCCCTTTAATATAGGGCCTTATGGATACCAGGAATCGCTCTAAAATGGGTCCTTCGAAAAGGCACATCTCACTACTCCGAAGACAGATGTGCAGGACAGTTAGTATGCCAAAAGTCAATGATTTTTTCTTATATTGTTCTACATTGGGAACAAAACTTTCTCAAATTAATCCTTAGGAGTTTGGTATCAACACATTTTTTTTTAATCATGATTTATAAACAATGTAGTGTTAAACAGAACAAAAGTCCAAATTAATGTTTGACCCTTTCCTGCCGTATGGTGGCAAAAACAGGGGTAACACAGAATGTGTTGCGCGTTGCTTTGCGGAGAGGTTGCACAAACCAATAGGGTGCACGTTTTGTGCCTCGACGACGTGAACATTGTCATGCGTAGCAGGTCTGGAAGAAGGCCCTGTAAAAGCTACTGTTCTAGGAAGGATGGACACGAATCTTTGTGTCTCTTGCCACTTCGTGTCTCCCTGTTTCCCTTGAGGCACATGCTTCTTCTCTCCCTTTCCTCCTACACACTCTTAACATCATATGTGCGAGCCTGCTCACTTAAGAACACCCCGACATAACAAGAACATAGTGCCAGATTTTTTATGTCACCTATCAGAGATTGGACAAATTGGAAACGAGTGCTGCATCAGCGTTCGATTAGGGCCCGCATTTAATCAGTGGGGAAAAAGTTTCCCGTCGAAAGCTGAAGCCGTACTCATGCGATGCTCCTTCATCACAAAAGTGCCGCTACGACCAATTTAGCATGGCTCATTCTGCAGACACGTAGACAGCAGAATTGAATCCCACGCTAGTGGCCTTAATTTTAAAAGACGATGCCCCTACGTGTTTCCAGTGTATCAACCAGAGTGGGTGAACTCGCAGAATGATGCCACAAACCCACAACTTGCAGAGGAAAACAATACTTAGTATATAGTACTTGTATCAATATTGTCGTGTGCATGACCCCATCAGCAGCACACTCCGATTCCATGCGGACACAAGGGGATTTTTACAGCGAAGCTGTTTATGGCTTGGCTTCTGTGGATTATTGCGTGTGCATGACCAAGACCTCTATACTCGCACCGCTTTGCACTTCCCCGTATAAAATATTTAAAGTAAATAACCAAAATAAAGCATTGACGAACGTGCATGCAAGATGCCTTTTGTTTTAGGCTTTTGCTTTAGAACAGTTACTGCTGCAGACATTGGCATGTGCGGCGCGTGGAACACCATTCCCTGCATTCTCCTTGACGCTTGGGTAATTTAGCAATAGGTCTATTCAGTAGATTAGGTAGTTATCAATAGGCACCATATTTAATATCAGTAGACGCTCAGGTAGATAATAAAGGTTTCTCAATTTGCCGCCGTGCAACCCATGTCGGCCATGTCTACGCTCGCACCGCCCTCTTTTCGGCGTCGTTCCAAGCACTTGCGTGCCTAGTTTTCTTCCCTTCCGCCCTCTCGGGGTGTTGGTCCCCATAGCGCGTGTCTACTTTCCGCTAGGTGGTGGTCCCGTCACACGAGTCTAGTTTCCTCCAGGTTTGCGGGGCAGGTCTGTGTCATGTGTTAAACAGCTTTGCTGGTCATCCACCTCCACAGAGTGGAATGGCTCATGATTTTTCATTCTGCCTCTTGTTACTCTTTTGAAATGCTCCAATTCAACCTCGGAACTATTGCGTGTTCTTCTCAAGGATGTCCTCGACAAGAAAAATCGGTACAAAAGAAGCCGTAGCTTGCGGCATCTGGTTAGTCTCGAGATGGCATTCTATGCCGATGTCGTGCCAACGCTGATGCCCACAAAGCCATTTATTGAAGTTTGTTCTTAGGACCAAGTCTGCTTCAGTGAACGTTTAGTTTCCTCAGCCTTACCCCACCTTATCACCTGTTCTTCGTGACATTATTGAAGTATTAATGAACAAACACATTATTTTCTTTGCCGCAATTATGGAAGTGCGGCGTCCAAAGAACTCCAGCATCGAGACATTTGCATCCGCAGCCAATTCTCTGATGATAACAGTTGTTTCTGACGGGCATCTGAGAAGCGATGGGAACTTTGATGTCAGCCTTGCCACTGTGGGATAAGCTGACGTCAAAGGCGCGAGTCACATGAAATCCAAACTTGTCCCCTTTTCTTGATGAGACCAAACACAAAAACCCAATCATGTAGAACCTTACAAGCGCTTGTAAGAATTTCTTCAAATACATGTGGATAGACGGCGTCTTGTGAACTTTAATAAAGATAATGTCGGACAATGCTGGGGGCTATTTTTCGAGAGACACAAGTCATGTCTGTACAAACAGAAGACATGACCGGAATTCAGGAGGTTTCCAAACAGTTCTGGAGATTTGGCAGGTATGCAGTGCTACTTGTTCACAGATATATTTTCTGTTATGCATGGTCCGGTGTTGCCATATGCCCAGCAGAGTGCCAACCAGGAGAAACCCTGTCACCCCGCACAGTTTCTGCGGGGGGAACTTGACGACCGCGCCAAGGCCGAGCAAGGCTGTAACAAGTCCTGTAATTGCATATCAATCATTCTGCTACAATAAACAGCTGTTAAATAAAGGAGTTAAGGGGGGAGGCTGGTCTTTAAATGGTAAAAAGTAGGAGAAAATTCACTTTTGAGAAAATGGCTTTTCTGGAATTTAGATATACCCACCCAGCTCTGTGCAAAACATTATTGCTCTATCTAATTTTTAAGTATGAAAGAAAAATATAAAGTCTTAATTTTCTATGAACATTCAGTAGGAATACACATACTTCAAGGGCTTTTTTCTCTCTTCACACTTTTTTCACAAGTACCGATGCCTTACAGGCGTTTTCTGAAGTTTGTCTTGGACAATATTAACACGTTTGGTGCCATTTTAATCGCAAAGAAAGGAGCTGTGCGGTGATGCTATTTTTATAGTCTTCCAGCTTAAGAGTTCTATCCAATTAATTACTTTCTTAAATAATGAGAAAGCATCTCTTTTACACTCTAATTGCAATTGTTTTTTTAGTGACATAACCCTCTCAGTTAAGATCTAAAATAGCATCACCGCACAAATTACACCTTTGTGAATACAGTTGCATTAAAAATTTTGATAATTTACGAATACTTTTTCTCTAACGACCCGTAACAAATGACCTAATCAAATTAGGCCAATCTCCCATAACTCTGGTTCTAGTAAAGATATTCAATATCTGATTGCATATTTGGAATAGGTGTGAGATGTGTTATACCAGTGTATAATATGATAAGTATTCCTTTATAAATAAAAATATTACTCTAAAGCCCCACATCACCCCTTAACACATTCCTTTGTGAGCAGCTGGTACTGCTCAAGCTGACAAGCACACAGAAGGATGCTAACATTGGATACTTGACATGCACGTGAGCATTCTCTTTTTCACCATAACTGAAATGTAAGCTTTGCAAACTGGGCATAATCGATCCTGACCATCGTCCAGATCGGATCACACAACTCTACTGGCGTGTCAACTTTATAGCCATTTGCTCATAATACATTTCTCCTTGTATGCATGAACTCATGCACACAAGATTGCACATGCTTCAGTTGCTTTAGGGGCTTACAGATTTTAGCAAATCCCTGTACTTGGTCAACCTGTCGTTTGCTGAAGGTATTTTTGCAGTTTTGAGCACTAGTCAAACAATTGAGCTCCAACTAAACGTGAAAGTCGATGCTCCATGAGAAATGTTTCCTCTGCCAGGTCCTTCTCTCTACATAAGTGGTTCTCAACCAATGATGTTTACAGACTCCATGTGGATCACAGAGATGATGGAGGACCCCGATCGTGGTGGGGGGGAGGGAAAGATTATGGTAGTGATTTAATAAATGGATATAACTAAGGGCTAGTCTGAAGTATATTTCTCTTACTGACATATACACGAAAAAAAGCTCACCCGAAAATTGGAACGTTTCTTCTCAATCTGAGAAAAGACAACTTTTATTGCCGGGCTTGACTGATAAGGCTGGGCTTTGCAGAACCCCATTTGAGAACCACTGCTCTACATATTTAAAGCGAAGCCTTTACATGTGTTGAATGAAAGTCTGGAGTCCACGTACAAAATGAGCAACAGGCCCCAGCAAAAGACTGAGCCTTGTTAGAACACCTTGGCCGGTTTGCTGATCAATGGGGCTATCTCTCCACGCGGCTGAAATAACCGCAAAAAGGATTTTCTGGTCTTGTGACGAGTTCAAAGGGCAGAAAGTATCTAGCTTTTCAGTGAATTTCACTCATAAGATGCAAGCCTTGCCTGTCGCTTTCTTTGATTCTCGCTCAATTGCGACCATGCCCAGAAAGAACTTTACATGCCACTCCGAAAGTACACAAATGTAGTTCGTTGTACTTTCACTTCAGGCCTTTTCACCCTTTTTGTGCGTGCAAAATCGGATTTTAAAAATTGAGGCGAGAACCGAATTACGGCAGCCATTTGCCTGTCTTGGTGTAAACGATTTTATGCTGCACAGTCAAGGATGGCGCAGCTTCCACAGTGATCTAACATTGTCAAAGCTACTTGCACGAGTGCATCATTTCATTGAGTGTCTCCTTTGCACGAAAGCATGTGTAAATGAGACTTGAGACAAAGCCATGTGCTCTCACAGCAATGCTGAGCTGCAGTGCTGCAAGTCCGGGTTCAATGGAAAGGAGCTGCATCCGTTGCTCGGTCACAACTGTCAAGTCTTGGTTTCTTGCTTTGATGGGCATTCCTCGCCGTCTTCTTAGATTTCTAGAGCCCATTCTAGCACATAATCTGTTTTATCAGTGGATTTCCATAAAGTTCTGTAACATTTGGCTGTAATGTTTGGCTGTAACGGCCGGCGGTAGCAACCGGCTGTGGCAACAGGTTGTAGCAAAAAACTGTCACCCAAAAGCGTTACATAAGGAACCATATACAAAGACTTCAGTCCTCGGCAGGATTTGAACTCGCCACATTCACATTGTGAGCCGAGTGCTTCGCTAGCAAAGCTATCCAGGCTCAGAGGTACAGACCATGCGAGAGCAAGCTCATTTGCACAGCGCGTGGATAAGCACGCACACTTGGCGGCCTTTCCGGTTATGTAGCAGCACCTCAAGGCGTGTGTCAAAAATAAAAGCGAATCCTTGGTAGGCAGTACCATTAAGACGCCCCTCCCTTCTTCCCTGGTAAGGCCTATCGCACATTCCGTGCTTACCAGTCTTTGTCAGCATGGTCAAGCCTCTCTAATTTTTGGCTCACTTTGTTCGCCTGATGACTTCACTTCACTACAAAAGAGGCTAAGCACTGGCTGCCACTGCTCGATGAGCCATTTGAGGCCTCTTCGGAATGACAGCTGCGGAGTGCTGAAAGACATTCTTATACTCACCTCACAGAGCATCTGAAAAGCTCTAAACTTAGTAAAAGAAACGCTCCCCCTCTATGAGCCGCAAGATTGATTTGGTGGCAAGCACATCCAAGAGTGGCAACACTGTCTATATTTTCCTTTAAAATGGCAGCGACCCCATTTTTGTTCCCATTATAACCGGAAGTTGCTTTAAGAGCAGGCATCAACAGCGAGGCAGTGCAAACAATCTTGTCGTAGAACGTAATGACCACCAGATGAAGTTTCACATCATTGACAATGACGTTGCTTCAGTCAGTACTAGTGATTGAGAACGGCCCGGACCTCAGGCAACTGACAACATCGCCGACCTGTTTGTCAGCCATTTCCCTTACAATAGCAGCCACCTTTGTACGAGCACAAGCATAGTTTGTTGCTTTTTCGAGGTTGGAAACAGTTTCCAGAAGATGTAGCCACCATGATCCGCCAAGGCGCAAGGAACATTCTGTTCGACCAGGAATGTCATCAAAAGGCATTTCCCTCTAGTCGAGGCTTGGTCAGCTGCTGACAAACTGAAATATTCACCAAGTTTTTTGTTGCTGTAGACCACTTTCGCCACGCATTTGTGCTGCTGTGTACCGAGATGCAACAAAATGTCTTGTCACCAGAGTGCGAGACGTTCACGTCGCAGCAATACAAGCTGCAGAAAGCAGGAAGGATGCATAAAAAATCCATTGAGCAAAGCGCTGTCCAAACAGGACACAGCAGGATGGCGTGCCACAACACACCGCACTGCATATGGCGTACTCCGGTCAGATTTCATCCGTTATTCTTGCCGGGGAAAAGCTGCTTTTTGCTTCTGTCCTTGACGGATGTCTGGACCGTGCTCACCACATGGTTTTGGGCAGCCGCTTACACACTATGTTGGGCCTCCCGGAAACAGGAAGGACACAGGGACAAAGAGGCGAGACCTCCTCGGCCCACCTCCATGGCGACGGCGGGCCGCAGCAGAACAGGTGGACAGGTGCACCATTGGCAGGTCGCGTGTGATCTCAGATGTCACAGATGTCACAGAAAAGTCGAGGAGGCAAGAGGAAAGCCGCACTGTTTGCGTGGTTCATGTTCAAGCATCACATGCTGGAGCTGAGTCACCTTAAGCATGATCCAAACCAACGCGTCTTTGTGCGCGCGTTGGCCGTGCGCTTCCTGCAAATTGCATATTTCGTGACGTCGCGCTGATTCCTTGCAGCTTCCGGGCACACATAAGAAAGTTGGATGATTTCAACCTCTGCTGAACGCGCACAAAAACACGCTGCGACGTGGTAGGGTGCTCCACTCCCGGCCCATCGGTGGTCTGGTGCAGATGCTCTCCACTCGCTCAAAAGTGCACAGTCTTAACCAACACCTAAGGTTGTGGCTCAGAAAGCGCAAAAACGTCACAAAATATGCGATTTCTAGGAAGGGCACAAAAACATGTTGGTTTGGATCGCGTTTTATACCGTCTGCCATGGCCCTTGACTGGCAATAACAACTTGAAAGTACTCTTCCTCGGACGTCTCAAAGCACACCCACAGCCACAAAGCAACCACGGGTTTCCCGACACTGCAAAGGGTTCACAGTGGCCCCAAAGCTCCTAACACGCTTGATGGTAATGACAGCTGGATGGAAAGATGGCAATGGCAATACAGCTACGTCAGCTTATGCCCTTTGAATCAGACAGCAGCTTGCGGCACCTATTGTCGGTGACGAGATTAGAATGGCTTAGAGGTTCTTCAGTCACCCAGCCTCTAGCACGAGCTCCCTACCTTCAATAATACAAAGAAACTAGCATGTGCTGGAGGCCTGCCATTCGAAAGAGGTGCCCTTCTCACCTTGTCAGTGGTTATGCACCTCTCCATCGCTTATCACTCGTGCAAAATGAGCAAACTTACTGGGCTGTGGCTTCGCAAGCCATGTACTATTGAAACGGACTGAAACGCAAACACCACAATGCGTGGCCTTCAATACAACTGCGCCCTCTGGAGGCGATAAAATTGTGGTGTAGAGAGGGGGGGGAGCTGCAAGAGTGACCGTGCACTGTTGTGAAAGGACCCGGAAGACAAGTTTTGCCGTGGAGTCCAACCGCCACAGGGGAACACCCTGGAGCGTCGTCGCCGGGCGGTGACGGTCAGCTGTGCACAGAGGCAGGGCAGGAGGCACCCTGGGGTCGCCAACATGCCTCTTGCGAAGGGACGACGTGGCCTCCAACGAAGGATTATCAAGTTGACGGACGCCAGTGTCATCGGTCTTTACCTTCCGGTCTTTACCTTCCGGCCTTTCTCCTTCCTGCTTCGGTCTGGCCTCGACGCGCGGCGCCTCGGCAGCCGTGGGACGCCCTCGACAAAGGAGGGGGCTTTGCGTCCTTTCCCAGCTTCGAGCTTCGATGGGATTATCCCCTTTACGCACGGAGGCCAAGACGCCTGCAATTAAGGATCTCTGCCCCGTCCGGACCGCGATGGCACCGGTGACCAACGAGATCGACAGGCGACACCATGACCAAGGTCGTCTGCCCTTCGGTGTGCGCGACGCGTGTGGCAGTGTGTGGGAGAGGGAAATGGCGTGCCTGGCCATTAGGAACAATGAACCCTGGGGATTCCCTGCTAGGGATGCGGGGACAAGTGAGGTTATAAAAGCAGCAGCAGGCGGCTGCTAGCTTGTGTTCTCGACAGTGTTCTCTAGTGTTCCTTTGTCAAATGATGTAACCTGTCCATATGTGTATATAGAGTTATATAAGAGACACCCCTCCTGCTCCCTGGTCCTTCCCGAGTCCGGCCTCCACACGAGTTCCTGCCCTGGCTCGGCTCCCTGCTGCACCCAAAGTTCTCGGACCACCGCTCGGTCCCGACAGCACGTCGAAGAAAGCGCGCACTCTTTGAGACCTCTCTCCACTTCGCAGTTTTATCAGCCTCCAGGTAGTGCAGCATGCATATAAGGCCACATATTCTGGCGTTCGCGTTTCATAATATTCCGCAGAAGAGAGCTATTGCACATGCTCGGAGTACAATTTACAGCCCCGTAAACAAAGATGGCAACTCACGGAAAGCAATAAGTGGAGTGGTAAATTGTTCAGACAAAACTTACAGTGTTGCCCATATTGCGTAGTGAATGTGATACAGTTAAACCTCATATATTAAACATAAATATTTAGAATTATCGCTTATATCAAATCGTTGTCAAACATCAGAAGAATTATGAGCATTTTGAGTTTTTTTATATCAAACTCCGTTGGCTAAATAATGGATACGTTGAACTCCATAGCATCGGAGAGTGTGCGCTCCGGACACAGGCGGCTGGCTATCCCACAAAACATCGGAGGATAGAGGTGGAGCAGCAGATGTTTGCGACTCTTACAAGCACATGCCTATGGCGCCGGGAGTGCCATTCAGACTCTGCAGCATAAGCAGGCAGCTCAGTTGCTCTGCGATCTGCTCCGACTTGGACGGGCTCGGTGGCTCAGTTCAGTGTTGTGCGTAATGAGGCCATAATACCACTCTTTTCGTCTGCCGACAGACTCTGCTCCCGCCCGCAGTCACGCGATTTCGTCCCTCCGGCACTGTGACGTGTGGTGTACTGATGGCGACAAATGTGAAGAAACAAACGTTGCCAACATTTGGGACGAAGCTTGAGATCATTCGCGGTGTTGAAAAAGGAGGAAAAAAAGTCCAGCGTTGCCGAGGCGTACAACATACCGCGAAGAACTTTGAGCATGCTGCTGAAGACGAAAAGCAACATCAAATTGAAGGCCAAGCAGAGCAAGCACTCAGGAATACACTGAGTGCAGACACCGGCCTTCGAAAACATGAAAAGGTCACTGCACATACCGCTTACGAATGCGAGGGCTCGGAACATTTCGATGTCGGGGCCGATTCTTCAACTGAAAGCAAAGGACTTCACATTCATCCATCAAGCAGAAAACTTTGGCACAAGGGGCTGCAATACTTTGAAGCCCATTACGACATTGTTGGGAAGATGGTCTCGGGAAAAGCAAGGACGCCAATATGGAGATCATAAAAATAAAATTGAACAAGGTGGAGCGACGTTCTCACATAGTACGAGCCAAAGCAAATTTTCACGCTGATGAGACAGGCCTGTTCTGACAAATGCTTCTGCAACAAATGCTTGACCCTCGCGGGGAGAAGTGTCCTGGTGGCAAGCAAAACTAAGCCCGCATCACAGTTCTCTTGGCTGCCAACATGGATGGCAGCACAAAACTGCGCCTCCTTGTCGTCGGCAAGTTGCAGACCACGAATGTCACGCGCAACCGCTGCAGTATTCCTGCGACATACATATGGAACGAGAAGTCCCAGATGACGTGCGACATCTTTAAAATATGACTCAAGGATTGGGACACGGAGCTTGTGGAAAGGGTCGCAAGACGTGCCTCCTTATCGACAACTGCTCGGCGCACCACACGAATGTGTCCCTCAAATTCCTGCCGCAGAACACTATGCCAAAACTACAGTCATTGGATCGGGGTACAATTCGGATGTTTGAGGCTATTTATAAGCGAAGACTGGTCGAAACGTTGCTCCTCGAGCTGTGGATGAGACAAGACCTCAAGATCGACCATCCAAATTCTTAAAGTTGCATAGCACAACATACGGCAGGAGACAATCGCCGACTGCTTTCAACACGAAGGGGTTTGTCCTCATTGCCGAGGAACCGTCAGAGGAAAATGGAGCATCTGACGATTTGTGAAGAACCTGCGCTCAACGAAACATGGACCAAATTTTTACATTTTGTGGACGCTGCACCCGAAAACATGACCATCAACGATTTTGTGGGTGATGACGACGAAGCGGGGTACACGGACCTGGAAATCGCAGCGGAGATCACTCACAAGCCGGCTCCATAGGAGATGGCCACTGAACCTGGCCCTTCAAACGCCGAGGACTTCGCTCCGCCCTCGACTTCGGGCGAAGCTGTGGCCGCTGTGGCGCTCTCACGCCGCTACTGCAGCACGATGGGCAATAGGGAGTTTTAGAATAACGTACGCAATTTTAGCGCACGCTAGCGCTAAATTTAGCGCTTGTATTAGCGCACGCGACGCGAGAGAGTTTTAGAATAGCGTTTTTCCGTCGCAACGCAAAAGCCCAAGCATCTTGCGCTTGCGACGCCACCAAGATAGTCACAATTTTATTTCACACACGAAATGTTGTAACTTAAGAAAAAACAAGTTTTTTGGTCCGGAGTATTATTTTAGATTTGTTTAAACGTGAGAATGCGAAGCGAGCGGTTGACCGGTCGTGTCCGCTTGCGTCGCCTCGGCAAAAGATGTCTTGTGTACTGACCTTCGCACATCGTACCTTCGCCGAGAAATGTTCACGCGTCACAAGCATCAAGCTGTCGGTGATCATTGTCGAACCAAGTACAATGTCGTCCCATATTGAAAATCGCAGTCGCGAGGATGCCGCCGACGTACAACTCACGACGCCGCCAAAGCAGCCACTGACATAATCCTGGAAGCCGCCATTTTTTTAAAACTCTGCTCATCTTGGCTTTAGCCAACTTCTCATCACGAATCCTCCTTGGAGAAGCGCAAAGCCTCTTTGCGTACGCACGCTATTTCCGAGAAATAGCGCACGCTAAAATTGCGCGCGCAAAGCGTAAAACCTGGTTTGCGTTCGGAGCATGCGCAGTGTTGACGACGCTATTCTTTGCGTGCGCAAAGCTTTAGCGTGCGCTATTCTAAAACTCCCTAATGGTAGTCTGGCGCTGGTGGATTGCTTGGAGATTGTGGAGCAGGCCGTAATAAGGCATGCATTCAACTGAAAGAAGCAGTCTACGCTGCGGCAGTTTTTTCGCCGGAATAAATAGTTCACCTTAAAGGGCAACTCCGCTTAATTTCAAAAATTTTGAGATAGTGGCCGATTTTGCTTTTTGAAGCACTCAAAAACAATCCCCAATCCTTTGTTTCGCGAAAAATAAAATATTTTTCGTGTAATTTTACTCTAGCCATGATTACAAACCGAAACCGAAACGGTGGCAAAGCCGGACAACATTGTATATTCGGCATCGCTAAGCATGTACACCCACGTGATATACAAGGGAAGAAGGAGCTCCAACTCTTATCAGGATCCTCCTTTGTGCTTCCTGGATTAGCACAGGCGTCGCTATTCTCCTCCCAGAAGATTATAGAAGATTAACCTGTGACTCAAAATTCTTACAAAAGCAGCTTCCCTCTCCTCCTTTTACTTGGTGTTCAAAAATATGGGATGTAACACAAGCCGGCGCTCAACGAGGCGATCGGCTTATCAGTAGTATCAATAGTCGAGCACCGGGCCGGCCGAGCGCGTCACTCACGTCTTTCACGGTGCTGGCGCCACCCGTGCTCTCCCCCCCCCCCCCCCCCCCCAAAAAAAAAAATTGAAAAAAAAAAAAAAAAAAAGCTGTACATGCTTGATGACGTCGCGGACGTGCCGGGAGAAGGAATTTGGAGGAAGCGGAAATGCAGCCGGGCAGTGTTGTCTGGCCCGCACGTCTCATCCAAAACCAGCGGATTCGTGCTTGTCAAACTTTGACAGCGATTTTAATGAACTTCTAGGCGGAATTCCGTCGTAATATTTGCCATGGGGGTTTTGTAGATGATAACAAAGAGAACTGTATAGTTTTGCACTACTGAAAAAGAAGCGGAGTTGCCCTTTAACGCTTCATGCGAGTAGTCATCTTTGACGTTAGCTTTTTAGCGATTAAATCGCGCTGCACTTCAACGTGTTTTTGGTGCAATATTATATATTGAAATATTTTCTGGTCCCCGCACTGTTTGATATAATGAGGTTCAACTGTATAACTCTACATTGTTGCAGGCTAAGGGAAAACAGGACAAGCTCCTTTTGCACAGACCTCCACTCTTTCCACCTCAGCAGATTGAATGCTGGAAAGAAGGCAAGTAGACCCGCCTCCTCTCCAGCGCTCAATCTGCTAAAGTGGAAGTGGAAGTTCTGCAGGAGGAGTTTGTTCTGCTTTCTTAAAGGTGCCCTGCAAGGACTTTTTTACCGGTTTTTAATTTGCACCGAACCTGAGCGCACTGAAAGTAGTAACTTAGTGAAACTTTTATTTTCTCGAAATTCGCTTTATTTTAAAAGTTATAGGCAAATTAAAATTACAAAAACGAGCAAAAAATAACCTCCCTCATGACGTCCTTGGTTGCTTGAGTGGCCGTGAACTAGAGGAGGAGTAGTGAGCTGGTCGAGTGCTCATGGCTGCCGCACTCCGTGTCGACGGCGCAAAAGGGTGCCACTAAAGCCTGTTTTGGATGGGCAGTATGCAGCGGGCAGCCAGAGCGGCTCTCATTGCATTTGCTGCGTGATTAAGCACTAATTCGGCATGACATTTCATTGGCCACAAACGACAGCAAACTCGGGGTAAAGATCAGTCCAGAATGGGATCCACTTCGCGCTGCCATACGGCGAAACGGCAAAACCGCAAAAAAAAAAGCTTCTCGCCAAAGGCCTTCGGAATGCTCGGAGCCCGTCGGATCCTCCTGTCCATACGACCGCAGCGCCGCCGCGTACATCCAGGACCTTTCCGTGTCAGCGCCTAATCCTACTGCTCCTTTCTAGCTTTTCTAGTTTTTCCTTGAATATTTCGTTTAAATTCCCCGACCATTACAAAAGAAGAAAATGCAGAGAATGGGGTTTTAGCAGTTGTTTGGCCTGTTCCCTTTTATTCTGATGAATTGGAACATGGCTCAAGCTGCCTAGCGATACCAAAGTCAACTATTCCTCAGCACAAAGTCTATCCATGCCACCACAAGGCACACCCTTCTGTTTCATTGCATGCCACTGCACTGCACTCATCAGCCCTTCTCCCTGACTTAACCAATATTTTGGCGATTTCCCCTTAAAATTCCCTAACATTTTCAGATGCCTTCCAATTTTCCTGACAATTCCAGGCTTTCCAGGTTAGGTTGCAGTGCACTAACCCTGGTAAGTGCACCGTGGGTCAGAGTATGTGGAGTGAAGGCTTGCATTGCAGAACACAAGGATCCTAGGTTCAATCCGCACCCCTGCCCCTTTCAATCTGGGTGAGCTTTGTACCAGCGTGTGGTCATGTATCACAACTGTGTGATGAATGTTAAAGACCACAGGCTAGCAGTTGTACTGCACTGGCTAAATTTCTCATCCACAGCGTAAACTGGCGTTGCCACAACTCAAAGGCAGACCGACCTTACTTTGTCCAAACACAAATGTCTAATTTGCTGTATTCTGGCAGAGGCAATATTCATGTTTTCCAATCAACTTCTTAAGCATTATACAAATTGAAAAATTGTAAAATTATAGCTGTCACCACAATACTCATTAGAAAACAGAGAAAATTTGACACTTGATGATTAAATCGTAAAACTTGGCAGGTGTGGGTTCCTTGAGTATCTACAAAGCATGGGGCCTTCGGGCTTAAAGACAACCCGTCTTTCTCGCCACAAAAATAAGAGAAGCGTCGCCGAACGCTCAGATTACACACAAATGTAGCACTAGCCACGTTGGGATTAGATGCCAAAGTCTCAGAACTTGCCATTATCTCATTCAAAAGATATAAGCGATTTTTCCGAAATTTTTTATAAGAAAGTGGGGTCTGTTTTGGTATGTAGCAGAAGCCATACACCTCTACATATTCGCATAGTTCATTGGCCGCCATTTTTTCATCGAATATTTCCTAAAATCGCTTATACTTTTGAACGAGATAACTCTAATTTCTAGGACTTTGGCACCTGGTCCCACCAATTGCTAGCACTACATTTGGGCAGAGTCTGAGCATTCAGCGAAACATAGATTATTTTTGTGGTGATTAAAAATGGGTTGTCCTTATCTCCCAGACACCCGGTTCAACAGGATAAAATATTGATTGCTGGAGCTGCAATTTTGGGGGCCATGGCCTAGAGGGCCAAACTGGTGGCGCCAGGAGAAGTATGCTTACAGGCGAAAGAAGAGCTTCTCGGAGATCCCGAGCAGGGCAGTGGCGACGGCCAATCCGAAAATTGCCAGGCCGAAGAAGACGTGCAGTGGCAGGTACTGTGCACGCAGCCACTGGCGCACCCCGGGAAACAGGAAACTGACAAAGCCAGTCAGCAGCTGGATACAAAGACAGGCAACAACCTCCCTCAGTGTACACCTGGAGAGTGTTTGTAGAGAACTCTCTCAGCGAGTACCAATTATAGAAAAACATTTTTACAAATGCGCACAATGGGAAACTTTTTTTTTTTTTTAAGATTTATCCTCAAAAACTTTAATATCTGAGATCCCAATGGTCAAGCAAAACTAGGCGTGCTTTACACCAGGGGTTGTCAATCTTTTCAGTCTCAAGGAACCCTTATCTGTCTTGGCTGGATGGATGGATGGCTGGATGCTAATGGCTGTATCCTTTATAACGGCCGGCAGCTTGCGCCACCTAGCCTAGAAACCAAAAGTATTATTCCTCCCCTCTCCCTTCTAAGCCCATCTGCTACCCTTCTGCTTTTTTGTAACAATCAACAAGCAGTGTGGGAGAGCCGAAGAACTAGAGTTGCCTTCTACAAAACAAAAATCACTGATGTGAGAGCTACTCGACTTCTTGCACGTGTCTGATCCAAATGAGAGAGCGCTTCAAATATAGTGCTACTCACATTTGAAGAGACCTCTGCACTACACCAATGACTTTGAAGTCTTCATTCAATTGTGATACTGCACAAGGGCCTCCCAAACCCAGCTTTGTTTGTTGTTGTTGTTGTTTGGGGTGAGGGAAGGGGAGGCGAGGCTAGGCAAGGAGCGCGATTCCCCCGAGACAAAGGACACGTTGGGAAAGTAAACGAGCCAACTGGTATTCTTTTACACGCTGCTACAAGTGCACCGCCCAAAATGTAACCTTGACGTCACACACGTTACTCAGATAAAGCTCTATGTGAGGGAGGCCATGAAAAGAAGAGCGCGCAGCTTCCAGCTGGCATTTTCCTAAGGACCCTTTTCTGGTTTCCCCAAACTGGCCGGGGGCACGAGCGTGGCAAGGAGGGCAGCATTCAATCCGCTCTGAAAACCTGTCGTTGTATGCCTGGGGCACCAACATCGGGGCAAGCACTAAAATAACCCCCGTTTTGGAAGCATGACTCGAACAAAGTTGCTGCTTTGTGGAGAGGTGTAGGCTCTGTCCACCCCTGAGCTGGCACTGCGATGGAAGGTATCTGCTCATTTAACACCAGTCCTACGTTTATTTTGATCCCGCACCCCTCCCAATTCCACGCGCAGAGAGCAGGGTTAGACGATGAAAGGGGGGCGGCTGACTAGTCCGGTGAGCGCATAGCTCCCACCGCGTCGTTGCTGCAGGCTACAGCGCTACAAACTCACCAGAGTGAAAGATGCATTCTTTTTTCAACAGTTTTGTTGCGGCGACTTTGGTTAATGCCCGCCTTGGTTGTCAAGATGCTGACAACTGTTAAAAGTCGTTGGACCGACTTGTCCCACGAAGCAACAGATCCTAGAGGGCACAGCTAGCGGAAAGGTAGGGCAGTCCTCTACACCCCACGTCCCTCCAGGCGCTGGCTTCCTGCTCTCTCCCGTTTCCCTCACTATCCCACTTTCTACCTCACTTACTTGGTGGCCCTTTAAACTCCCAAATTGTGCTATCCACTTTTTTTTTGTTGTCGTTTTTTTTTCTAGAGAGAGATTTTGATTGGCATTGCCACTCGCTCGCATACTTTCTCTACTGCAAACTTCTAACATACATTTTTTTTTTTTTCTTTTGACAAGAATTTTTTGTTGTAGTTGTTGCATTGATGGTATAAAATACAACTACAATCGCCAGCAAAAAAAAAAAGAAAGAGCATTCCTGTGTTTATCCACGGTACAGTCACAGTGAAGTTGTTGGGCATCGGTGCACCTTTCATGCACCATGGGGTGCGGGAACGAAAGTGTTCGGAATAAAATGGACATCTGACCATTTTGTTTTGAATGCTTTTGTTTCTCTTTTGTTCAGGAATGCATGAAAGCATGCCTCCCAGCACGAGCTCTTGGCAATAAAAGTGCTACAGCGGCATTTTATTAGTGGCCATTTCTCTGCATTTTTCCAGAGAGCACATGCAGTAGGCATCGCAAACTGCAGAAACCCTCTATGTAAGATGGGTTGTTAATGTTGTGGCATAGCTCTGTGGTAACGCCTCCACTTCGCACGTAGCCGACCCATGTTCGATTCCCGTGGGATTAGGGCAATCTTTTTCGAGGATTTGGCAACATCGACAACGGACATCTTACGCCCTGCTACACCAGCTACAACATCAACGACTACTGCATCACCAGCAACTACGACATCAACAACGGATGTCATTCTTAGTGGTGGGAAGAGGCTGTAACAGCTATGGCTATAAAAAATTGCCCCTTGGGTACTTGAAAAAACTGGCAAATGACGACCGGTCCTAGCAATAGACCGGCAACCGCCTTACTATCCAGGAGACTGGCCATGCTGGTTCAGACCAGGTAGGCGGCAACTCTATGAGGGAATGCGTCCGGTCTCAGTAATGATGCGATAAAGCAGTTCGGGAACCAATGGAGGTTTAAGCAATAATGGATGTACTAAGGAGTGCTTTGCTCATAGTCATGCATTGATGGATGGTTCAGATCTGCTCAAATGGAGCTTAAACTGGCAAAGCACTTTACTCGGGTTTAGGGACAATCGAAAAACCTGGGCAGCTTGGGCTACCCGCAAGGGTACTCTGGGAGAACCCCTACGTTCCCAGGAATTCAGTTTGAGAACACATGCTTTCTGCAACAATCTCGGCAAAGTGAATCTTGATGTCACTTACTGAGAAAAATCTATGGCCCGTCGAGCAATACCTTCAAGAGCCTTTCCAGCCAATGCTGGAAGCCACAGTGATGGACAAAATCAACGAAGCTGCGCAAGCGTGCTGTCTTGAACTACATGCGCACTATGCCAGTGGCAAGAGAAGCCACTCGCACCAGGCACTGACTGGTCGAGAGATTAAAGAGGCACTGAGAGGGTTTTATGCTCGCCAAGGCTTTTATTTTGTACATGACATATGGGAGCTCAACTACGCAGAACACAATTTACGGCTCAAAATTTGTTTTTTTTATGCCCAAAAAAACGCCAATCAAGAACTGGCCATCATGAGTCGTGCTCATTCTCTTTTTCGTGGTAACGAGCCGTTTTCAGTGGTTTAGACACAACCACCAAAGATTATCAGTCATGGGTCATTTAAGGCACACACTCAATACTAAAAAACTGAAAATATAGGCCCGTTCACACAACGCATTTTTCTCGCGCATCTCGTGTCGAGAAATGTAGTTTTGCGAAATGGTTGCGCTGTTTGAACGAATCCGAAAAGGACGCGAGCATCTAAAAAAAAGTTGCGCGTACACCTCGCTTCTGAAGCAAGCTTTTGCTGAAACTTTGCCGAGTCCTGTCAACCACCATGAGGGCGCCGCCAATGGCCGCTCAGAAACGCTCTCACGTGGCCTTTGAGGGGGGAGCGAGCCGTCTGAGAAGACCACTTCACTGCCGGTGTTGTAGCGGAGCCAAATCCAAAAAAAAACGAAACCATGAACGATGGATACTGCCGGCGCTTCCGCAAGCACGTCAAGCACCACGAAGGAAAAGTGAGTAGCATATCGGAAACAAATCCAGCGATGGACAAAGACAATTAGTGGGAGTTGGAGAGATTAGAATAGTGCTCATAGGCATTGTTGTCGCGACGATACCGCTGGATAAGAGATCATCGAGTAAACTGAAACCAAGTTTGCTTTGTTTACAAGCGAACGTGAAACCATGTGCACCCTCTGAAACAGTTGGCACAGTAAACTTGGGGCAGACATGGGCGCCGAGAAGTAACCAGATTGGGCACATAGCGTTTCTATGAATACCATGTGCATTGATAGGAGCTTTGGCAATGAATCGGCTGTGTACCGGCTCGACGCCGGCACATGTCCTGCACTTACAGGTTGCCGCCTCAATCGGCTTAGTGCACACGCGAGATCGCTCCAAGTAGTGGAGTATGTGAGAAAAAAAATTAAAGTGAATTGACTGCATAAAATGCGCAAAGCAGGTCCCAGGATAAATAGCGATCTGATTCGGAGCTCACTCAGAACGGTGCATCGGTTTGTGTTGTTGTTGCACATGAAGCGGTACGTGTGAACGAGCACATTTCGCGAAACTTGATTGTCGCGAAACTGTTGCGCGCCTAAAAGATGCATCGTGTGAACAGACCTTAAGATACACATTTTTTGTGGCTTCTAAAACGTTGCAAATGCATCAATTGAAAAAAAAGAAGCTGCACAGCCACGTGACTTTGAATAACTTTCTCCTCCTCTATGTTTCTTCTTCCTCCCCAGTGCAGTTTCGGTTTCGAGCAGTTGCATTTTTTTACTTTATTAAAAATATATGTGACGCTGTAGCAAAATATTGATTGGGTAGTCTTGCAACACCATAATAAACCGCCCAGCAAAAAATAAAAACAACTTTGGGGGGTGTCAGTGTCCCTTTAAATGGCTATCAACACACAACGTATTTAACCTTAGCATTCTTGACTGTGCCGTGCTGCTAAACTGGCGGTCATACAGCTCGGTCGGCGCTCTCTATGCCGACTTCGCCATGTTTAAAGAGCCAAGTGCACACCCTTCGAAGAGTTATCTGACCTTGTTTCGAAGAATGCCTGGGTCAAACAGCCGAATGCAGATAACCACTAATCTTGCAAACCAGCTGGCACCCGGTGCAAGCAGTTTCTATAGCCGCTGGCACGACGAATGTGTAGCCCGAGGAGGCAAGCTCTCGCGCTTTGCTGGCTTTGCCTGCCACTGCACTACTGTATTTACTATTACAACAAGCTGTGGCTGCTCCAGGTGGCACTACACCCTTGTTCCTAGGGCTTTCTCGAGATACAGCTCAAAGTTGCAATGCTTTCCTATGTGCCAGCAAGCGGAAGATGAATTTTTATCTTTTCATATTTTGACAACAGTAGATCTACCAGAAATACTTGTACAGTACTAGTTTCGAATAAGCCCCTGATGTGGGACATGTGATAAATTCCGAAGAACACCCATTTTTCTCACCATAACTGAGCTCCAAATACCCAGAAGAGCCCTAGGTATGAGCATGCACATTGATCGTTTCGCACAGATTCTTGCAAAAGCAGTACAAACAAGAGTGGCTAAAGAAGCAAGCTGTTACTTTTATGGGCTCTAAACGAAAGCTGTTAGCTCACGACCGAGGAAGACAAGCCGTTCATCCAAACAAGATTGATGCATATCTTTAGCAGGTGGCATCTGTCAAGACTAAGACAGAGGCTATCTGCTTCTTGCTTAGATGTTTATTCAGCAAACCATATCTTTACTAAGGCCACAATAGTAGCAATCTAAGCGCTAAGATCAACAACATGCATACAAGAAAATTGCACCTAAGGTGCAGTTATGCTTAATGAGGAATGGAAATACTTAGGTATGCGCCTTAGACACATGAAAAGTAGCTTAGTTACCACTTGCAGATGATCACATAGAGCTCCTTTAAAACACTGGTTATATGAAATTCTTATACTACTCTTGCTCTAATAATCGGCACACTTTATACGACCAAGGCCCACATTTTTGTCCTCCCACACAATGTGTCAGCCAATCAGCAAAATCTACGGAATGAGCCTAGTGAGCGATAAAAGTCAGAAAGCATTCGTTCCAGAAAATGCCACATTAAAGTTTGATTCTCGGTTACACCGAACAATGCAGCAGGAATAGGACTTTTTCGTGTTACGATGTAACATTTCTGCCTCATAACTCGGATTCTGTGTTGAACCCCGAAAATAAAACTCGAGACAGTTTTATAAAAATTGGGGAAAACCGACAAACCTTGATTTGAAGCTGACCTCGAATAAAACAAAGCCAAAGTGCTATGGAAAGAAATCTTCATTTAAAGTTCTATTTTCTGTCGACCCCACTAAACCGTCTGTGCGCATTCTTTTACATTTTCCAAGAACCACAGCCTTTTTTCCTTCCTTGCCTTACTGGTATAGAGATGTTTTGAAAGCATTCGGATCACACACAGATTACCTAGAAGTCGGGGAATCCCCTGCCCAGATCCCGCTTTCTGCAATCTAAGTGTCGATAAACGCCCGGTTTTTGTCCGACACTAAAAATAGACACGGAAGAACATGGAACCCCATTCATAACTCTCGACAAGTTTCCTAGAAGGCCACTACGGGCGGCAGAATGCTTGTTCATTTGGATCATAGACATACAAACCTCGTTCGCAGGCAGACAGTCCCAAAATTTCCTCAAATTACGGTGCCTGGAACATGTCTAGGACCGGTGTGTTTACCGTCCTATGCGGAGCGCAAGCTCATCTGCTTCGTTGGCAGGGGTCGTGGTGACGCCAGAAAGCCGAGCTCTGATTGGCTCCTACTGAAGGATAGTGGGTAGACCTCAAAGCGAGCTGCATTGATGTCTACCCACAACAGTTGAACCTCGATTTAACGAAGTCGTCTTTTGGGCCGAAAGTTTCGTCAAATCGAAAATTACGTTGGACCGAGGTTTTTGTTTTTTACCACTGCAATTGGTCCTCCAGGCTCCCAAAACCCTCCGATTGCCTTACATCTTGCAAATGAGTGTTTACAAATAAGATTCCACCACAAAATGTGGCAGTAACAAAAGAATGCGGTTCATCAACCCTCATTTAGTATGGTTATGGAAGCAGTGCCTAGCACCACAGGAGAGCGTGCAGTCGGGAAAGCAACCACTGGCACTTATGGTAGCCATATTGCAGTCTTTCAATTTTCAATTTCCAAATCGTCGAAAGAAAACTCTGCTAAATTTTATACTTCTCTGCAACCGTCTTTTTCTTTTCACCAATCGTCACTTCAGCAATTACTTTCACGTTGATGTCGAGCAACAGAACTTTCCTTTTGCCCGGTGCACCACTCATTGTTCCAAGAAGAACACAATCACTTCCAGCACAACACTCGAGGCACGAAACGATTTTTGTTGTTGCAGACGCGTAAAAGCTCTAGTTCGTTGGGCGTAGGTGCAAATAATGGCGGACATTTCTTTTTCCACGAGAGCAAGTGGCTACTCATTATCATCATCACCACCACATTGTGTACTTTTTTTATTTTGTAGAAAAGATAATGACTGCACATTTCTATGCTTAGTTTTCAACGATACGGTTTGTTTCTGTTAAATTTTTTTTTTTCTTTTCGCGGAGGTTATTGATATGTGTATGTGCGATTTCCGAAGACTTTGCTAAATTGAAACTGCGGCACAAAATTAGTTCGCTAAATTGAGAGATAAAATACATTGTCTTCAATGAAAACAAGATAGGGAGACAAAAAAAAAAAAAACTACCTGTCAAATTGCGAATTTCGTTACATTGGGGCTCGTTAGATCAAGGTTCAACTGCATCCTTCACTTAGAGCTTGGCGTTTTGTTGTCACAACAACCGCTGCAAAAGAAGCAGACGAACTTGGGCTCCACACAATGTTACTAGATTACCTCAGTTGTGGAACTCCCACAGAAGGGGGTACCCCCCCTCACTCACTTCAGTCCACCTCCAGTCGTTCGAAGAGGCAACTAGATTTTAGTTTACGAACTGTGCGAACTGTGTGTTCAATAGAGTACGGAGAAGTCCCATCTTGACGCTGCGCTTCGAAACATAAGTATCCCATAGAATACGCTGCAGTTACCAAAGCAGCCGTCCAGCACATCGAACGACGGGAGGCGAGTCGTGGTGAGTGAGGGGGGCTACCGCTCGTGCATGCAGCGTCTATGAGCAGTTCCATAACTGAGCCAACTTATTAATGTTGGCTCCGCATTCCGCCCATGCGGCAAAAGTGGTTCCAAACTGGCGACAAATTGCGTTGCAACAGTCGGCCCATCATGCTGTCCGGTGTCGCGATCCCGGCGATCGGTTGTACAGGGTGAAACAAGGAGACGCCAGGCTCGTTAAATCGACCGAAAAATTTGGTTTCTTAACCTATCGCGCTATGACTTTGTGCAGCGTTGCCCACAGATGGTGCATTTTATTTGTAAAATTTGCAAAGAGCGAACTTACCTGAGGAAAAAGTAAAGAACGAAAAAGGCTTAGCTCCTATGGAAACACAGCGACGCCACCAGTCTGCAAACAACACGGCGCCGTTTCGCACGGGAGACAAGAGATGGCGCAAGGAACGAGCATACAGCGCCGAGAGCCAGCGTCTTTAGCAGACAATCTTTTTGACTCAAAAGCAGCGCACGTTCCGCAGGCGGCGACAGTCGCAGAAACAAAGACAGGCGCGGTAACAACAAGTAACTGCAGTTTGTTGTCTGCTAATTACGCCAGCTCTCGGCGTCGTCTGCTCGTTCGTTGACAGCAGTTGGCGTCGCGAACACTTGCGCCATCTCTTGTCTCCCGTGCGAAACGGCACCGTGTTGTTTGCAGACCGGTGGCTTCGCTGAGTTTCCATAGGAGCTAAGCCTTTTTCTTTCTTTACTTTTTCCTCAGGTAAGTTCGCTCTGCAAATTTTACAAAAAAAAATGGACCATCTGTGGGCAACGCTGCACAAAATCGTAGCGCGATAGGTTAAGAAACCGAATTTTCCGGTCGATTTAAAGAGCCCGGCGTCTCCT
This sequence comes from Ixodes scapularis, assembly GCF_016920785.2. Taxonomy (NCBI): domain Eukaryota; kingdom Metazoa; phylum Arthropoda; class Arachnida; order Ixodida; family Ixodidae; genus Ixodes; species Ixodes scapularis. The sequence goes on along the minus strand of NW_024609880.1, from coordinate 31,761,845 downwards.
TGTTTCACCCTGTAAAATTGTCGGCGGAAAAGGCAAGCAGATGCGAGGATCGCCATCGTCGCGGTGTCTCTAGTCGCATCTGCTTCGGTTTCCATCGACTGTCTCTGGGTGCAGAGTGACCCGCTGCTGCTCGACCGCCAGCATAGCGACAGGCAACAGTTCGACACCTTTACGACAATTGTGGGCGGAAATCGAGGAACTGCATCACTAGTGACAGATGGGCAAGTTGGTACACCATTCCTTTCGACAATAAGCACCACAAGACAGGCACAGAAAGTAAGAGACAATACAAAACGCTTTGTGTTGTGTCTCTTACTTTCTGTCCTTATCTTGCGACACTTATTGTCAAAAGGAACAAGGAACTGCATTTGAGGACACAGTAAATTGCACCATGCTCAATCGAATGCAGCCTCACCGTACGGCACAACTAACGAAAGCGTACCTGCATACAGAAGAGGAGGACGGCGGTCAGCCCGAGCCAGCTGTGGAGGGAGTAGAGGTTAGGAATGGCCGCGGGCTGGTTCAGGTTGTGCGAGTCAAAGACCGTCTTGAGGGCCGCCACGGCGCAGAGGAAGGCAAGCGCCATCAGGGCTCCGTGCACCAGCTTGAGCCGGGACTTGCGCTCGGTCCTGAGCGCTCTGTACACCAGGATCCCTGCACGGAGAGGGCCGGTGGCAATGCTTAGTTGCAAGTGCCCGCCTCAATCAGGATAATTGCAATGAGGTAGAAAGCGACTGTCTGCTCAAGTTGGGCTTCTGTGAACTTCGTGCATTGTGGTCGTCAGAACCCGGGAATACCGAATACACTCCTGCCCCTGCCCATTTTGATTTGGATGAGTTGTGTAGTGCCACTAATGTGGCTGGGAGTGTGATTGCTAGAGCGCCTTTGAACAGAAAAGCTTAAACTCCCCGACGATATCCGTCCAACGTCGTACAACGATTGGACGCTCCCCAATACACAAGACACGGTGGTTATCTCCCTAGTGTGGACGAAGCTTGTTTTATATCGCGACAGAATGACCATAAAAAAAGTGTGGGATTGAACTGCCGTACTAATGTGTTTGCCCGCTCTTTTTTTTTTTCCTTTCGGCATTCACGAATAGAATTGCCTTGATCGTGAAATTGTCAATCCACCTATGTTCTTTTCAGCTTTATAAGATGCATCTTGGATGTTCTGTAGTAACATGTTTGTTCTCATTCTCTAAAGTACATATTGTTCATATTTTGTATAATATGCATTCAATTTATGTAACCCCTCCATATTAACGCCTTCTGAACAACGTAGGTATCTGAATAAATAAATAACATAAATTAGTCAACACTCTTGGGGGCCCCCAAGGTTACAGATTCCATTCAATTCATGTAAATATTATATACCACAAAAAAAAAATATTTACATGCTTCTAAAATTTTGTACATTTGGATATGTGCCGAATTCTCAAGGATTAGCTTTATGTACGAAAAGCATCAGTAGGAAGAAATATATCAGGTAGCCACTCAGAAAGCAGCTGGAATCACTGAATAGGTACACGATACTATCCATATCGACCAATTAAGACTTAATAGTGGCTTTACCATTCACCTCCCATCAAAGTTAACTTTTTCTTCTTATTGATGATGCTATGACACCATGTGGCAGCAACCTCACAATGAGAGAGGTGATGCTATTTGGGCATTGCAACAATGCCTACCTTTAACTACTGGCAACAATTGCAAAACCTCAAAAGCAGTTCTCATTCTGAGACCAACCACCAGATAGTGGCACTGTAAAAGAAGCACTGTAATGCCATCCACTGTACCATTACCAAAGAACCACCACACGATTACCGAAGAACCCCGGTACCATTGTCATTGTCAGATTCCTTACGGTTCCGAAATAACTGGCAAGATCTTTGGTCGACTTTTAATGCGAGAGCATTAACTATCTCACATTGGCTAAGCAAAACAGCTCCTAGATAGCCATTGGCTGCTGCTTCATGAAAACGCGCGCTAGGCCGCCACTCTTGTGTCAGGCGTTGCCGGAGGGAGAAAAGGGGGGGGAGGGGGGGGCTTCAGCTGCTTCACGAGAGAGCGCGCTTGGCCGCCGCTCTCTATCAGGCCTTGCGGGAATGAGTGGGGGGGGGGGGAGGCTTCAGATGCTTCAACAGAGCGCACACTCAGCTGCCGCTCTTGTGTTAGGCACTGGCAAAAGGGGGGGGGGGGGGGGGGGGGGGGGGCTGCTGCCGCTTCTGCTCCTCTCGGCGCCTGAGGCATTTATATCGGCGGCAGCCGCAACCTCGGCAGTACCGAAAATTGCAGTCCACGCCAGTACACTGCAGACGAACTAAAGGAGCGGATGAATGAAATTCATGCTTTCACATTCACAACTCATAAGTGCTTAGGTGCCCTCGAAATTTTTTCGTCTTTTTAGATATTCGGAATGGATTTCAGAGAGCTGATGGTTCTGGGTATCGAGCTGCGGCCGGAGGAGTGGAGTTTAGAACTTCAGTCCACATCATGACAGTCACCTCCTGCAGAAGAACCACAGTACAGTTGTCATCTACTCGAGAACAGCAACTGTACAGATGCCATCTACTGTATAAGAACTACTGCTTTGCCAGCTACCATAAGGGAACCATTGACATTCAATGCAGAACAACCATTGCCACCAACTGTAGAACCACAATACCATTGCCATCTACTGTAGGAGAACCAGTGTGTCATAGCCGGCTCCTGTAGAAGAACCATTGTACTATCGGGGAAAAATGAAATGCGAACAGAGGAGCGCGTGGCTCGCAGTACATGGTGCGCCGCCTGGAAGTGAGCCTAGGAGCGAGGGTGCGTGGCCTACTGCGACGTGTTCACGCCCCTCCCTCTGCGCTCCCCAAGCTTCAGCAGTGCGCCCCTTAGTGCGCTGAGAGCTATCACCGCTATCTTTGCTGGCTCAGCGCGTGCGGTGCAAAGAAGCTCGCCGCACTCGCCGAGCAGGCAAAGATAGCGGTGACAGCTTTCAGCGCACCGAGAGGCGCACTGCCGAATCTGGGGGAGCGCCAATCAAAAGGCGTGAACACGTCGAAGTAGGCCACGCACCCTCGCCCCTCGGTTCACTTCCAGGCGGCGCAGCCTGTACCGCGAGCCACGCGCTCCTCTGTTCGCATTTCATTTTTCCCCGATAGTACAGCTCACTATCGACTGTAAATAGCCGATTCACACGACGGACCGAATCATAGTTTTCGTCCATGGACCATGTACTACATGACCGTCACATCATTGATTCGTGCAATCCACTCCTCGTCCGCGGACGCGTTGACTAATAAAGTCGACTGCCTTTTTCACTCGCGGATTTTTGGCGGGAGATTGATTTGAAAGCGATTAGCCTGGGAACGGTACATGGTTTTATTTTTTTTTGTTTCTGGACGATTAAAACAAAAATGGCGCATTTTTGTGCTTTGTGCGTTCTCTGGTTCATTTTGTCGCGAGATTCTTGGTTCCACGGGTGAAAGAAACTACAGAAACTTTGACCGGCTAACAAGAGCAGGTTCCGGTACTTTTCCAGATCCATGTCAAAAAGCTCCCGTCAAAACTTGTCTAGCACGCCGCGATAATTCTTGCACGTCCAATCATGATTTAACCGAGCAAGACCTGTGGTGTACTTGAGTGTTGTGCATGAGCGCGGAGTGCGTGAGGGCATCTCCAAACGCCCCTCCGCGTGCCCAGAACTTCGTCGCTTCTACACCAAACCCTTCTCGAGCAGGACCATACCTGTGTCAACGTCATGCTTTGGGTTAGTAAAGCTAGTGGCGCTTCGCGTGAAGCCTATCACTGTGCTTTGTCTCGACCTGTACGTAACAGCGGCGTACGATTCTTTATCGCTGTAGCAAACAGATTTCTCTCTTGGACAACGGTGCCACGGTGCGATGTCGGAGTTTCGCGGCACTGTGGGGTGGCGAACAGGTTCGGTTCGTCCCCGCTGGCGTCTGCTCATCGTCTCCCTCGTGTGGATGCGCTTGGGAGACAAACAAGCCGCAGACATGTCGTCACGTGATCAATCCGTCTGTGGATCAGTCCGTCGTGTGAATCAGCCAAAATGAGCCCCTGTACCATTGCCATCAAATGTTGAAGAACCACTATACAGTTGCCATCTGCTGTAAAAGAACAACTGTACCACTGGCACCAACTGTAAGAGAACCACTATACCATTGCCATCTACTGTGAAGGAACCACTGTACCATTGGCACCGACTGTAAGAGAACCACTGTACCACTGCCATCTACTGTGGAGGAACCACTGTACAGCTGCCATCCACTGAGGAGGAACCACTGTATACCTGCCATCTACTGTAGAAGAACCACAACCAATGTCGGCTACTGGAGAAGAACTACTGTACCATTGCCATCTACTGCAGATTAACCACTGTACCATTTCCATAGAGAAAGACCATGCCGAGAACCATGAACACCGGGTGGTAGTTGAACTCTAGCTTGGGGTTGGAAGGCCCCGAGAAGCCACCCATGAAGTTGCTGGCCCAGATTGTGACCAGCAGAACAGCAGTGAGTCCCAGGACCTGGACAAGGCTGTAGCCCAGGGTGAAGCCCCTCAGGTCCTGCACCGTCCCCAGCTCCCGGTCGTAGGGATCCATCGACCTGCCGACGGAAACAAACAAGAATGGCACTGGTCTAAATTTAAATAGCAGGAATTGATGAGTTAGCTTGACTCGGCTCTCCAGGTTCAGTTTCCTAAGCATTCGCCCGAGCCGTGGAATATGTTTTAAGAGTACAGAAGCTTTGTACTAGAATAGCGCTGTGCCACTGAAATCAATGGTTACCATAAGGCAGCCCTGTGGCTACAGTACGGCAACTTCATCAGCAAGCAAATGGGCCGGCATTCTCGTTTCACAGAGATTAAGAGCCATTTGGTACAGAAAGCCCTAGCAAAAACTAACACGCCTATCACCTTCCAAGTAGTTGTAATTCAGGAGCCATTCAGACATCCCCCGTAAACATTTTACATACATTTCTTTTCCTCCCGATAGCCGACATCAACCAAACAGGAAGATCGAATAGCTCGCTTTTTCAATTCAAATGGATGCTATGAAATGCAGTATTCTGGGAACATTCAGTCCATTCTCTATGATCAACCACAGCTTCTTGACTGTCAGGAAAACATTTCTTTTATTTTTTATGTATTTATTAGTATCGTCAGCCCTTTACAGCTGGGGAGATACATGCGGAGAGCAAGTCGTTTGCTTCCTGCGCAGGAGTTGCGGTGATGTCAGAACGACGCCGAGCTCCGATTGGCTTTGATTGAAAGAATTATGGGTAGACTTCAATGCTAAAGGCTTTGAGCTCTACCCACTATTTTTTTTTTTCAATCAGCTAATAAGAGCTCGGCATATTGACATTATTGCAGCTCCTGTGCAAGAAGCAGCCAAACTTGCACTCCGCATAAGGCAAAATAAAACGAGGCCCCTGATGCACAGACAGTTCTCATAAAATGAAATCTATCCAAGATAAAGAAAACACCTGCTTGAAAAAGATAAAAATATATATTTTTGAAAACAGGTCTGTTGAGAATTTAAAAATGATGCAAGAGATTGAGTAAAAGTGCATAAGGCAGCCCAGATTCCCCTAAGTAATTCCAGCCCTAAGAAAAGGCTATCAGCCTGGTTTAAAAATATGAGATAAAGCTTGCATTCCAGTCAACAGGCTCAGATAAAGAACAATTGTATCAGAGGAGTTGCCAGCTACATTTCCTTTCACTTTAAGTCCAGACGCAGGGGACGCTAAAGAGCTGATGGGACCAATCAGACTGCATCAAAAATGCACCATCATGGTGCTTATCATGTTTCTGTATCTGTTCTATCATTGCTGAACCAATCATAAACAGAAAAGACCCAGTGACTTGTACTTTTGGCACTGCTTGATTGGTCCCATTTCCTGGTAGTGTCGGCTGCGTCTGGACTTAAGCTGAAACGAAGTGTAGCAGATACTAACAGGGACTACACTTTAGATACCGGTTCATTTTAAGGAGTAACCGATTTTCAAATCAAACTGGCAGCACTGTAAGGTAACTGGATATATGATTATAAAAAATGACCGCATCTCCACGTGGTGAATGATATTGATTGGGGCGAAGCTCTGGTGGTGCAGATGATACTGATTTTGTTCACAGGTAGTGCTGATGGTGCTGATTTTTTAGTCCGCTTGGCGTTTTTGATGCTTTGCAGCAGCTTCTTGCGCCCTGGTCTCCGGAGCAGCTTGCGGTCTGCGCAGACGCTGACCCGCAGCGTGCCAAGCTTTTCGTTTGCTTTCATCCATGTCAGAAAGAGAATGTGTGGTATAGAATGTGGTTATATATACGCATTGAAGCATTTGAACGCAGCGCCTTCTCATCTATAAATGTTGAGCCAATGCATGCAAAGTTTAACGTGATTATATACGCATTTGACCGCAGCGCCCTCTCCTGTATACACATTGAGCGGCTACATGCAACGTTTCATCCATGACATCCCCAGCTCTCGAGTTACTACCACATCTCAGAGCCCCCTACTCGTCCCGCAGTTGTGGCCAAGTGGTTAAGGCGATGGACTAGAAATCCATTGGAATCTCCCCGCACAGGTTCGAATCCTGTCGACTTCACAAACATTTTTTTTTAAGACAGATGGGATGGCAATTGATGTGAGCACGTACGCCGGACAAGGCTAGACCCTAAGAAGCTTCACCCCTAAAAAGGCACCCTGCATGGTTGTCATTACAACTAAGCGATACACAAACTCAGATGTTCCTTCTCTGCACTTCTAACCAATATTAGTTGGCAGTTTACATCAAAAGACTGCCATGCAAAGAGTGTCATCAGCCTTGTCATTTTTCTGGACTCAATGGCCTTAACTACACTTGATCAAAAAGTCACATAGGGTACATGTGATTTCAGCAGTATGTTTCACAAAGCAAACATGCAGAATACTGGTGTTGGGAACAAAAATGTGGGAGAATTTCCCTACATCAGCTTATATAATCAAATTAAAAGAACAGTGCAAGCACCAATGGCCTGAACTGGTGTGCATGTCTCTATAAAAGACGTACATCAGTGATCATGCACACAAGGTAGAAAGCACTTTCAGAATATGACGACCGCTGACTGTGCGAAGCACTGCACATACATGTTGATGAACTATGATAAATAATTAGAGAGATGTAGGACGAAAACAACCGAGTCCTTCCTTCTTTTAAACAGACTGAATATGCTAGTGAATTATGGACACCAAATTAAGGTTCATGGTTCAAGAACAGAGCGCTGCATACTCACAACTATCACAGATACATTTGGGTGTCTGTACCGAGACCGATGGATGTGAGTAAAAATTAAAGGAACCAATTAAATTATGTTTGGTTCAAATTTTACAAACTGCATATGATAAAGTGGAACATAAGAGAAGTAGCAGATGATCAAAAAAGCCAGAAACATGATTTTCGCTACAAAATTTCAAAAATAAGATTGACTCTTTTACTCCTTTTTCGGAAAAGCTAACGGAGTTTATCATGGCCCGCCCAGTTCCAAATGGTGCTAAATGCAGTCGGAACGAATGTAACTTATGAACTGGATGTGGGTGTGTATCACACGTTGGCTTGTTCTCACTAACAACCAATTTGTCGCCTAATACTGGGTTTCAAGTTCGTAAGCGGTTGGTGGGGTTACAAAAATTGCTCAACTTTAACCACAGCCAGTGCCCTGAGCTTTGCAGCCATCCTATACTCCATTTTCGATCGCAGCTGAAAGCTAGTTGCAATACAAACACAAATGTACAGGCTAATAATGTGATGTCGCAATGCATTCTTCATGCTTGATTGGATCAGTTGGCAGAATCACACGCATAAAGACACAAAAAATAGTGTGATGTAGCACTTTCCGAGGAGCCCGATTGGCTCCTAGCATTGGCAGTGCTCGGACTTGGGATGAAACGGCGTACAGGAACATCCGACTTGTTCTAGCCACCACAGGTTAAGGACGTTAATCCTGCACAACTTTTGTTTTGCATTCTCTATAACAGCTAATGTGTGGAGCTAATAATTACTGCATAACACACTACAAGGAACAAAGATTACATCTAAGCAGTATTTAGCTAAACTGACAAAAAATTTCACAATCTCTTTAATTGTATGACAGATACTGAATCAGACACAATCTTCCGAAGGCACAAGTTGGATGCCATTTCCAGAGTCGTGCGTGTTACAGGGGGTTGGCAACGACTTGGGTGTGCAGGATTGCCTATCACCCTGATGGCTAAGTCTTCGATATCATCAAGCATCCTATGCCTTCTTGGCTTGCCTAAAGATGAAAACATTTTGGCGAAATGATTTTGTCCAAGTTAGTTACACGAGTCTGTAAAACTCGGCAGATTGGGTCCTTCGGTGCAGGAAACTATTCAATGCATTCTTGCAATGGTCCCATTCCCCACTGACAACAATCCCAAGACATTTGTCGAACATTTCAATCAGACATTTCTGTTAGCGTCTGCACCAAAGAAAAATCTTTAGGTGACGAAAATAAATAACATCACCACAACGCTCATAGAACCTATTCTGCTATTTATAAATATTATAAATAGCTCCTACCTATGTAACGCCCCGTACCTAGCGCCTTCCACATCTGACATTTGTTTCATTTTATGATGCTTGCAGCAGCCCAGACTATAACTATGCTCGGCTTCAATGTTTTGGCACAACTGCCACGAGCTTTCGAGGTGAGTGCCAGCCTATGGATCCACAGCTGGTGGGTTAAAAACCCAGCCTAGATACCCACAATCAGATGAAGGCCCATTGCGGTGAAGATCACCAAAGGACCCCCAGGTGGTCTAGATTAATTGTCCTTCACTGAGGCATGATGCCCTTCATTGGTAGGGTATTAAAATGTTTTCAAAGACTTTCATCTCATATTTTCACATGATTTTGTGAGCAGAAAAAAGCATGAGCTACAGGTGCTAGGAAGGTCTAGTTTGCCCAAGCACACGTGCGCTCAAAATGCTGTTAATGTAGCTAATTTAAATATAAAAAGTGGTCTATCAATGTGGTCGTGACATGGATATCTAAATCCCTATCTGCACAGAGCTCTACTAATGGACAAAGACAAGAGGCAACACAACAAAAAGATCTTACCACCCAAAGACTGCAAGCATGCTTCTCGCTAAACCCAGACAACTGCAACCACGGCTCAGCGCAGAACTTGTTTGAAACACTTCACAGGGATATTGTTGGCGAAAGCCTTGCCTTACCACTCCAGATTCTCTCGTTTGAACAATGAAAATAATCAGTCTCTGCCTAGGTTTTTTTCGACACAATCTCAAAGCCGCACTGCTGCACTAAGCTGTTTATCTGTTACTTTACATTTAACCAACAACGTTCGATAAGCATAATCTTTCGGGCTTGTGGGCCGAAAAATAAACGTAACGTCGAAATCAACGTATTCAGTCACAGCGTATCGATGACAAAATCAATATCAACAAAAGCAGCAAAAAAAAAAAAGAGAAATGCCGGTACAGCACAGTAATGTGTCAGTAAGCAAGGCGCACGGACCCGTACCATCACCGAAAGCCTAGACGATATTCATTAACCTTATGCTAGCTCTACTTACGAGCCAGGTGAACTCAGAAGGACGTAGTCAACGTTCTCGTTTGGATACCTTGACGAGGCCGCTTTCCTCACATGTGTCATGACAGAGTCCCAATGTTTACGACGGGATGTTGGGAAGGTTGCTCTCTTTGATCTTTCGAATGTCGGCCTTCGGATTAAAAAGAAATATTATAGTACAGCGGCAATCCGACGCAAAGAGCTGGCCTCGGCGGCAGTCAGCGAATCGAATAGCATGCGGAGCGATCCAAAGAACCGGAAAACAACAAAGAGCGTAACAGGTGACGCAGGAACTAGCGACCATATGTTGACTGACAAGACCGCACTGCCTCCTCTCTCGGGCAAGGGAAAACCGGGATATGATAGAGTCGGGCCGGATGTTAGTGGAGCTCCCCGTGGTAGGTCGACAAAATGCTCGCCGGCACCGATCTAGCGGATCCAGCATCCAACTCACCGAGATGCGAATTATGGGCGGCCTGAAGTGCGACGAGTTTGCGCCGGTCTCTGGAACCCGCGGTCACGACTCCTCCTCGGGCAGTGACCTAAAAGAAGCGGTGCGCGCATCGTCCGTGGTCCGTGCGGTCCGTGCGCTATTCTCCGTAGGAGCGAGCTGTCACTTTGCGGAAGATCACCGCTAGGGCCACCGGTGTTGCTTACGATGCTAGAAACATTTCTTGGTCTTCTTGGTGGAACTTTTGGTACCTACCACCTGCAACGCGTCTACGACCAACTACGACTCGTCTGTTTACTGCGTCCACCAGCGTCCACGTCCAAAGGAGTGGTCCCTAGATTTCCGCTTGATGATGTCATAAAAGTGTCATGCTGTCGTAAGTTGCGATCCTGGCGGTGGCCGCCTTCTGCTGCAGTCCTCGGAAGCTTCCGCAGCCAGAAATTGAGACGCCGTGACGACTAGTGACGACGGCGACGCTTGCGTTCGCTTCTGCTTTTCCATGGCCTCCGAGATGCTTCGCGCGCTCGCTTCGGTGTCTCGGAGGCCATGGCTTTTCGACAGCAGTTTTACGACCAACCGCCAGGATCGCGGCATGCAACAGCGGTTCAGTCGCAGTTCAGTTGTGTTCGGCTGTCCGCACTCCGAGCGCGGATTGTGTTGGACGTTAGTACGAAGCGTACGAAGTGTGTATGATTTTCCTTATCAGCACTCCACGTGTGTTGTTGCAGCCTCGCCGAGTCTGGAAATATTAATAGTTCAGCCGTGTTTAATTGAACGGTCAGCTGTGTTTCCAAATTAACATAATTTCAAGAAAATGTTTTTTTTTTTTTTTTTTTTTTTTAAGAAATTAATTAGCATTGGGTGGCGCACTTGAGATTAAACAGTACTCGGGGATCTTGGAGAAGAGGACACAGGCTACCAGTGTGTATGTGTATGGGAGGGGGGTCTCCCTTACTCACCCCTAGTCAGGGACATCTTACACACATCAGCCCCCTCCCCCCCCCTCCCCCCCCCCCCCCCAAAAAAAAAAAAATCCTAGCGATTTTTTTTTTTTTTTTTTTTGTGGTTTAACATTTTTATTGTCGGAAGAAAAAGAAAGGAAACAAGAGCTTGTGTAAGATTTTCGACTTGTATTGTCTTTCGCTTATAGTTGATGAGTGCAATGGCATAGGAATGGGGGCAGGAAAATCAGTCATCTCCAGTAAACACTAAATTTCCCCGCTAAATTTAGATGAAATTTTAGCGGGGAAATTTAACGGGGGAAAGAAAGGAGGAGGAGGGGCATAGCCTCCCCTCCCCCTCCTCAAGAGTTGCGATCTAATTTCGCATAACAGATTTGTAAAAGTCTTTTATTTTTAGAGCGCAGCTCTTAGGCGCCCATTTCCGGGTTTCGCGGCGTCGCCGTCGACGTAACCGCGCTAAATTTAGCGGGAAAATTGACGTCAAATGACATCAACACCAATTCAGTTTCCCCGCTAAATTTAGCGGGGAAAATGACGTCACATGACTCGGTGCCACGTCACCTGTGAACAAATTCAGTTTCTCCGCTAGATTTAGCAGGAAAATTGGCATCACGTGACCTTAACACTAATTCAGTTTCCCCGCTAAATTTAGCGGGGAATAGGACGTCACATGACCTGGTGCCACGTCACCTATGAACAAATTCAGTTTCTCCGCTACATTTAGCGGAAAAATTGACGTCACGTGACCTTAATGTTGTATTTTAATTTTTCGCATTTAACCATCTACACTAGCCAGGTGGCACCACATACCACTTTGGCGCCCACGTTTTCAGGGTAGCGTCCCCGTGGTGCTTGACCCCCATAGTGAAGAAAACTTTCAGCACTGTATGATAAAGGTGACTACAAAAGCATGAACGAAGAACTAGACACTTTCTGCAGCTGTTTTCTCACTGACTTTGCAAAACGCGTTCTGTTGGAAAAAAACTGGTTATTTTTTTTTAAATAAAATAGAGAATCTAATCACAACGTATATTCCCACTATCACTGTTATTGAACAAACATCAACTCCGTGGTTCAATAACGTGCTCAAACGTATCAGCAAAAAAAAAAAAAGCGACAGTTTAGATTAGCGAAACTGTCGAACAGCACTCGGGCATGGGATAAATACAATGCTACCGAAAAAATGTTTGACTCTCTTGTTGCTCAAGCCAAACGCACGTTTTTTTTCTTCTACTTTGCCCGCGATGTTGCATAGCAATCCCAAGCAATTTTGGAAAATGATCAACCCCGGTCAATCAAAGCCTATATCATTATGTGATCAGAACAACTCGCCCATTCCCGAAGATGACATTCCCCAAACACTGAACTCCTCCTTCTGTTCTGTTTTTACACAAGAACCGGTGATCTCCCTGAATTTCCTTATTCTGATCACCCGGCTATGCCCAACATAGTCTTTAATTCTAATGGAGTCCTAAAAGCAATCGAAGCTTTGAAACTAACATGCATCCACAGGTGCTGATGACATCAATTCAAATATACTCAAAAACACAAAAAGTGCTACAAGCGTCCTTTTGTCACACATTTTTCAGCAATCTCTCTCATCTGGAGTGGTACCACTGGACTGGAAGGTGGGCAAAAGCGTTCCCATATCAAAAAAAGGTCCACCAACCTCAAGCAGCAGTTATCGTCCCATTTCCATCAGCAGTGTGTCATCAAAATTAATGGAGCATATAATTTACTCGCATGTTATAAATTTCTTAGTATCTGTTAATTTTTTTCATCCGAGCCAACGTGGTTTCCTAAAAGGATTTGCTTGTAGAATCCAGCTTGCTCTTTTTACTAACGATCTAGGTTCAAGTGCTGATGATAACATACCTGTGGATGCCCTCTTTCTAGATTTCCAAAAAGCTTTCGATAAAGTTCCGCACCAACGTCTCTTGTTTAAAACTTTCGCGTTTAAACCTCGACCCTCAAGTCTGTAACTGGATTCGTAACTTCTTGTCCGACCGACAACAATTCGTTCATCCTAAACACCACTCTTCGCCCCGATCCCCGGTTGCTTCTGGAGTGCCCCAGGGCACTCTTCTCTGTCCCCTACTTTTCTTAATCTACGTAAATTACCTACCTACTAATGTCTAATCTAACATACGCTTATTCGCAGACGACTGCGTTGTTTATCGTCCTAGAAATAACAGCACTGACGTTCACGCCCTGCAGTCTGATCTTCGCCATATGGAGGCCTGGTGTGCTAGATGGCAATTACGTCTTTAAATGCTAACAAAACATCCCTTGTTTCTTTTCATCGTAGGCAATTTTACCCATCTCCGAACTACGTCCTTTGTGGTTCACTCATATCTCTTGTACCTTCATATAAATACCTAGGCATTACCTTTTCAAACGCTTTAACTTGGTCATCTCACATAACGAACATAGCTAATGACGCGAATCGCGTCCTTCGCTTTCTACGTCGCAACCTACGCTTAGCCCCTCCATCGGTAAAGCTACTATCTTTCCTTCTCACTAGTCCGACCCAAACTAGAATATGCATCTGCTGTTTGGGACCCACATCAATCTAATCTTACTAAAACGATCGAAACCTTGCAAAATCGCGCAGCAAGATTCATCTACTCAAACTCCTCTTATCATAGCAGTGTCACCACACTTAAATCTCAAGCCTAACCTCGAATCACGGCGCACAAAATTTCCAGGCTCTGCCCTTTTCACAAGTTTTACCACTCATCACTTGGCAGCTCTGTTATCGCACCTGCTCACCGCGTTTCATGCTGCATCAGTCGTCAGAAAGCTGTCTATCCCCCCCCCCCCCCCCCCCAATGCCCACTGCATGCGCGTCTTTTTTCTTTTTTTCTTTTTTCTTTTTTTTTTTTTTTTTTGTCAGACAGCAAAGGATTGGAACGATCTGCCCACCGACGCCGTGCTCCACTCCAACCCCGCCCATTTCATGGCATTCATCAAAGAAATTTTATGTTTCGTACTACCTCATGTAATATCCCTTATTTGGGGCATTTGAGGTTTAATAAATAAATAAATAAATAAATGTTGTTTGACCGTTACATAAAGAGTACCTTGCCAGCAACCATCCGTGTCGGACGCCTCTTTCCTTCCGGGGCCTTCTCGCGCCCTCCGGGCCCCGCCGGTCACCACCTCCTCATGTAAGACCCTCGTCTTTTCCGCAGGCCCACGTTGGCCCTGCGCTCCTTTTATTTTCACGGGTGGCCGCCTATCATTTTACTACATTTTGGCGACGAGAAAATACTACGCTCAACAGCAACTCATTCCCCGCTAAATTTAGCGGGAAAAGGGGCATCACGTGACCTCAACACTAATTCAGTTTCCCCGCTAAATTTAGCGGGGAAAATGACGTCACATGACTTGGTGTCACGTCACGTATGAACACATTTTTAGCGGGAAAATTGACATCGCGTGACCTCAACAGCAATTCCATTACCCGCTAAATTTAGCGGGGATTTGAATTGCTTTTGAGGTCATGTGGCGTTGAATTTTTCAAGTAAATTTAGCAGGGAAACTGTGGGAGGAGGTGAGGATATGGAGGAGGAGGATGGTAGGGTATGCAGGAGCAGGGTAGGGAGGAGGAGGAGGGGAAGGTACGCAGGAGGAGGTGGAGAAAAGAAGGACGGGGAGCAGAGGAGGATATGGCAGAAGAGAGTACGGAGGAGGAGGAGGATTGGCATACTTTCCCCCTCCGTACCCTCCCATCCACCTCCTCAAGAGCTGCGCTCTAATTTCGCGTTACAGAAATTTGTAAACGTCTTTCATCTTTCTTTTTTGCTTGCTCTGCCAATAATAAGATTTCAAAAACAACAAGCAAAAAGAAACTGAAGGAAAAATAGTGACCGTTCGCGTCTTGTTTCCATGCCTTTTCTCTCAAATCCAGAGTACTGTTCAAGCTGCACCCAAATGCACCACCCAATGCTAATCATTTAAAAAAATAACAATAATTAATTTTAAAAAAAGTAATCGAATAATTTCGAAACTACAGGCCTCCGCCCAATTAAACACCGCACAACCACTAATATTTCTATATACTCGATGATGCCAACATGAAAAACATCGTAGGTCACTGTCGTTCAAAGTTTCCCGCGTCCAAATCGCGCCACACGCGGATAAAGAAAATGCAACACATCCGCACGCACTTGGAGTGCGTTCGGATAAGAATGCAACACAATCCGCGCTCTGATTGCAGATAAGAATCCAACAGAACCCGCGCTCGGAGTGCGGATTAGAATGAACCACTATCCGCACTCGGAGTGCAGATTCGAATCAACCACTATCCGCACTCGCAGTGCGAATAGGGACAGCCGTTCAGTTCAGGAAGCATTTACTGACCATAGTACAGGGAAAGAGAAGAGGGAGAGAGAGCGTCGGTGACTACGCGGTCTGGACGCTGGCACGAACGAAGAGGGGAGGGACTAGATGAAGATAGGGAGTATCAACTTGGCCTCGTAGATAAAATCGAGGAGGCTGGTTAGTGCTCTTCTTTGGTCGTTCTCGGACCCAGGTAGGTGAGTCGACCCTTCCAGGGAGTCGATATCTTGGGGTCCGTTCTTGGTCCTGGCATCACTTGATTTGGGGCACTCCCTCAAAATGTGGTGAGTGTCGGCCTTTTTGCCCATGTTACATCTTGAGCAGGTTCCAGACTTGGTCCCTTTTCTCTATGATGCGATGCGAGCGAGCATGAGAGTGGTGTTCGCTCAAGAAGAACCTTGGCCCGTCTGCCGAACCCCGGGAAAGGGGATCCAGGTTCGGGAAAAGTTTCTCCCATAGAGCAGTTCGGTACTTGTCCTTGATCTGGGCCCGTTCTTCGTCCGGGTCGTATTCCTGGAGGTTGTGGCAGTCTTGATTCTTATCACAGTCGGGGGCGTAGCCATGGTCGTGTGTGTGTGGAGAGATACATCATTCAATGTTCCTTTGATAATTTCTACCAATCTTCTCATCGCCTTTTTGTGACTGTTACCCTTTTCTCATCCATCCTTCCATCGTCATTAGCGAAACCCAAAGCCCCGGCCAAATCTGTTACCTTTTCAGGGAGTGCAGGGCGAAGCCCCGTGCACTTCAAAGCCAAGGGCTCTGGTGTCTCGCTCTTATTATGTCAGGCGGCACATAATGTGTCTGTCTCCTGAAATTTAGCCCTATACGTCCTCGTCCTCCAAACTCCCGTTCTCGCCTCGAAAAGCAAAGAACTTCCCAGTGAATTGTCAAACAGTTTTTCCTTTCTTATATCTTGCTTTCGTGACCTGTACACTGTTAAAGCTGTTTTCTCCTGCATTCTTCCCTCCCACATTTTCCTCTCTGCCTCTTTCACCCGTTTTTTCACTGAAGTAGTCTGTTCAGCCCCATCACCAGCGTGTAGATATTTAAATGTAAGCGTTCGGGTTCGGTTTGTCCATTTTGTGTTTAAACTTTTCATGTACAAATACTTGAATACCTTCCCTGCCCACCGCGTATCATCCATTTTGGTCAACCTTTGTTGAAATTTCAACTTACTAATTGCCTCCCTGCTCTCAAAAGACGACCAGCCCATGTTCCCCTGTACTCCATCATTTGATGCCTTTCTATGTGCACCCAGTGTCGATCTGCCTACGCTTCTTTGTCGAATGTCTAATCCTGATTGGTCCAGATCTGATTTCATGCAGAGCACCCCATTGCCAAAAGATAGTTCATATACCCCTGACCACTTCATATCTATTATAATTCCATAGCGCCCTGAGCTTCATAATAGGTTCAATTCTTTTTCATATACTAATTATATTCTCCTTATGTTCCTCTAGATATTTCCTTTCCTCATTGAACCAGATTCCCTGATATTTGTATTTTCCTACATGGTCTATTACAATATTTTGTATCCTAGGGGTTTTCTCTTCTGGTCATTGAACATCATTACTCCAGACTTGTGACGACTATAACTCATGCTTAAGGGGTTCCCTTTCTCTGCACATGTTCCAGCTAGTTCCTGTAATGTATCCTGGTTATCTGCCATGAGTACTATATCGTCCGCATACATCAGTCCTGGTGTTACTGTACCGCATTTCTCCCTCCTTCCATAAAACTCACATCAAAACCTGAGTTGCTGTCCCCTCATTTCTTTTCTTTTTTCATTTCACTGAGATATATCGTGAAGAGCAGAGGTGACAGTGGACAGCCCTGCCTGAGCCCTCTTTCTATTTCTGCGGGTTTTTGTTGCCCTAACCAAATTTCCATCCAAGTTATATATACTCCCTCAGTTGACCCCAGAGTTTTTCCTTGCTCACATTATTGTACGCTCCCTTGATGTCGAGAAAAGCTCACCATAAAGGAGTTTGATTCTTCGTTGCCATTTCTATATGCATTGTGTGGCGACGAATAAGTTATCTTCCAATCTTCTATCTCGTAGGAATTTGTTTTGGAGCTCGCCCAGTAGTTGCATATCTTCTGTCCATTCCTCCATTCCCCGCTTTACTGTCTGCATAGCTAATCTGTATAGAACGGAAGTTACCGTTATCGGGCGATATGACTTAATATTGTCTTTGTTTCCTCTGCCTTTATATATTAGTCTCATTTCACTTAGTTTCCAATCATAAGGTACCTCTTTTCCGATAATTACTTGATTAATCACATGCCGTAAGTTCAATTCACTTGTTTTTTCTAGTGTCTTCATGAGTTCAATGGGAATGTCATCTGGGCCTGTCGCTGTACCTGCTGGAACCTTACTTTTTGCCTTGTCCCATTCTTTTGTGGTCATCTCCATTGTTACGTAACTCTGCTCCTCCTCTACATTGCTGCTGTCAGTGCTATCCACTCTCCCCCTCTGCTCAAGCTGGGAGACTGCTTCTTTGATTGTCTGCCATATATATCCCCGCGCCTCTTCCCCCTCTTCTTCTCCCATCCTGAGTGGAAAGTAAGTTTTGGAAACGCTCTGTCTTTCTCCCCTGCGCTTTAATGTGTTCCCAAAACCCGCCGCATTCCTATCTTTTTTTATTCATTTCCATCATTCACTGCAGTCCTGCACTTCCAATTTTGGCCTGTATTAGAGTTGATGCCTCCATCGTTCGCCTCTTGGAAGTTCTATTTTCATTATACTTCAGCTGACAACGCTCCCATTTCCTTTGCCTACTTATGCACCCTAGACGCCTCTTGGCGCCGCAGTATGACTTATTTGACATCTTTATCCCACCAGCTTTTTGATTTCTCTCTTCCTTTGTGCTTTCCTCTTTGTTTAATTCGATGCCTAATTCTCTTTTACAGATTTCTATTAAAGCATCATACGTCCATTCTCTTGCTGGTTGTTTCGATACTACAGTCTCAATACTTTTAGATACATTTTGTGTTTGAGCTTTACTTAGTATAACCTTACCTGCTCGTTCCTGAGCATGCTGTTCTGGTTCGGAAGCGCCAAATTTAATCTTAATTTTTTTGTGGTCGCTCTCTAAACTTTTTGTACCTTCCTCACCTATTTCCATATTTCCTAACCTACCATAAAGTTTGTGGGACATGAGGCAGTAGTCTATTGTTGAGTGTGAGTTGTTTCGTGCCCACGTTATTTTCCTGTCGCATTTTACTTCTGCACTATTTAGGGCATCACTGAAACCTTCTAACGACGTTCCGGTTGTATCCGTGAATCCGTCAAACTCTTCAAAGTGGGCATTCGTGTCTCCTATGATAATTATTCCCTGATTAAGACCAGTTTCTCTGATGCCCCTTGATATACATTTAAAGTGCTCTGTATTTTCCTCCTTTGAGTCATTTCCTGGTATTCAGGTATGCAAACCCCAGAAGAGTATTCAGACCTGTTACCCTACCTTTCAGCCATACCTGTTCTCTGCAGCTTTCCTTCTCTCTTTCCCAGTCTTGTCCTTTAATTAACATGCTTAGACCTCCGCCTTTGCGTTCGCCCCTCCTGCGGTTCCATCCCATTCAGGAATAGCCTGGTATGTACGGTGCTTCCTACTCATTTCTAAGGTGCGTTTTTGCACTAAAATTTTCAGCCTCTAACTGTTCACCAATCTCGCCCCACATTGTTCTGTTTCTACCTCCCTGCATGTTTATGAACCCTAAATTTAGCCGATTTTTGCTCTTATTTCTACGGGGCTTCCTCCTGCTCTCCCTGCTGCTCTTGCGGTACTCACACCCAGGAGCTTCCCCCGTCTCTGGTACTGGTAGATATGGTACAGGTACATCTAGAACGGTGCCCTCCGGGCTCCATAGGTCCCCAAAATATCTACGATATGACACCCAATCCTATCCCTTATCGTGCTACCTGTGGTTCGGATGCCCCATGCAAAAGGGTCGGAGCGAGCACCATACAACACCCGGTTTATTTCCAATACGCCACACTGAAGACGTTGGCTCATCTGCCGAATCACCCGGTAAGCTGCCACCACCCGCTGCTCTGTCTGAAAAGACTCCCCAGAGAAGCCCTTTCCTGGCGCTGAGAGAGAGAGAGAGAGGGAGAAGGAGGTTGGAAAGGAAGAGATAGTCCTGTAGACTCACTCAAATGGGAGTCATGCTGCGGCCCGCGCGCCGTCTAAAGGGAGAGGGTGCCGCGCTCGGCTTGGCTCGGCCGCCGCTTTCTCTTTCTTTTCGGGTCACGTGTCAGGCGTGGCCGGAAAAAGGGGGGGAGGGGGGGGGGGGGAAGAGGGAGTGGGAAAGTCTCGCTTCCTCTCCCTGTGAACTACTTTATCACGCTCTTCTTTCAGCCATGTCGCGCCGCCCGGCCGGCCTCTGCGGAGGACAGCGGGGCTGCTTGTGGGAATCCGCTGCATGTAGGAATGCTTTCGCGTTCCTACACGTAAGCAGTCTTAAGTGTCCCCCAGTAATGTGTTTACTGCCCGAACTATGCGGCTGGAGCTTCTTGTTTTTCTGCAACCGCAACTAAATCCTGTGACTCCGAGAAAACTCGGACTCACAATCTCGCGCGTCTTGTACTTCTGCCTTCGAAAACCTTTCTTGCTCCGTAGCGTTGCTCTGTGTGTGCTGCTTTGTAATACATTAGAGTAGATTCTGAACATGGCCATGGTTAATAGTGCGTAAGAGCAATTGCACAGATTTTTTTACCCCTTTATTGATAGCAACTCGCCGGTACAGCTGGACGGTTCAGAGCTCCGTGGCCGATATTTGATGCATAGGCATCTACGCGCGACGCACCTTTAAAACTTTTCCGCGGTGTCGCTTCTTGATCGGTATCCAAGCGTGCGAAGGCACAGAGATGCAGCAATTCCGCGTGCCAAGGAAGCTTTGATCACGCCGCGAGACCGGCGAAGCTTGTTTTCCACGAGTTGTGCTTTCTTCCTGCGGCGCTGCGCTTTCGTAAAAATTTTCACATATTCTCAAAGGCAAGCCTCACAGTTTTCACAGGGGTTTAAGAAACCTCTTCTGCGAATGATGACGAACAAGTAGAAAACGTGTCTTCAGAACGCTGCCGCCAGCCTCGTCCGCGCTCGCAATAACTCGAATCGCTGCACGTAAGATGGCAATCCGGTGGCCGCACTCGCACTGCAGCGACCAACCAAGGATGCGCGATCCAGCAAATCAGTGGATCTCTATGACAATTGCTGGATCGCGCTCCGCGAGTGCGGCCACCGGACGGCGATCTTGCATGCAGAAAAATCGCGTTCGATTAAATTTTTGACCCGATTAATCGCCACCCTTTAATCGAATTATTAATAGATTGATCGGTCTCGTTCATTTTTTACAGATAATAGTTACAAAAAGTAAAAATTATTCTATTTTCTTGCCTTTTGTGAATATAGAATAAGCGGCGCATTATAAAATCTCGGTTATGAATCAACCTCGATGTCTAGTTGAGAACAGTTCAGGGACACTCAAACGCAGATTCTTACTTCAGCTGCATGAAGCAAAGAAGTTCGTCGAAATTGTCCGACAAGAGCGACCGATCCTTTGATGGTTCAGAAGAGTCTCTGCTGCGCTACAAATGGACACTCGCGCGCGGTATTGAAGTATAGCCGGGACACGTGAAAGCTCTTGCATATGTCCGGAGTTACAAATCTCGCCCCTAAGGTTTACATTAGGTTAAAATTTTACCCAAAAAGTTTGCTGCATAGTGAAAGGGTAACTATTACTTTCCCCTCTTAATTGGTTCGTCAAGAATTTACCGATTAACCGGTTAAAAAAATCGCGATTAAATCATTATTTGATTAATCGGTAAGTTACTCGATCAGTCGCACTGCCCAAAAGGTAAGTATGCACTGGAACCTGCCCAACAGACAGCTTTTGTATGACCAACTTAACGATACACATGATCAACACGCCTCAGATATTGACTGTGTCAATCTGTGTTTGTGTGTGTGTGTCTGTGTGTGTGTGCGCGCGCGCGTGTGTGCGTGTGCGTGTGTGTGTGTGTGTGACTTAAAGCCTTAGTTGAAGCGAGTATCTGGTCACCCAGAATTCTCGCCACACCTTCATGGTGATTAAGATGTGGGGATCACTTTTAGTAAAGTCGAGAGAGGTCCCCTTTATACCTCTCGAAGACCCTCGCCGCACGGGGAATAAAACGGCCCTTTGGTATACTTTCAGACAAGGCAGTCTGATTCAACAATATCTAGACAATATTTTCGTGTACTTTTTCAACTTCAATAGGTCGATCTCACCAGCCAGTTTGGTTACGTGCGACAGCCTTGCCGGAGCACTGCGCGTGCAGAGCCCGAGGCGGCAGGAGCCGTCTTGGACAATGGCGCCTGCCTCCTGTGAACTAAAGTTATGGCGGTTTCACACGTGGCCCCAACGCTTAGTGAGATCGGTCTATTATGTAATCGACAGGGTAGATTTACGCTACTGTAAGACTAAGACGTACAGCTTCCACGAAAACACCGCACTGAAACTTCGAGAAAGGGAGAAAGAAAGTTTAGTTTATATTCATTTCGTCTTCTTTTGCATTTTTTTTTTTTTTTTCTGTGGAGATCTCACTTATTATCGTACAATATGTTACTTTCGCGCACGCGTGTGTGTTGAAAGCGTTTGAATGTGAGAGCCAAACCAAATACTTTGCCAAACCCACGGCCAATCGCAGGACGCCTGTGTTCCGCATTCTAAGTCATTCGACGAGCGCAGTGGAAACAAAGGCAGCTATACCTTTAGGTTTACCCACTAATCCTTCCAACCAGAGCTCGGCGTTCTGACGCCCCGCGAGGTCTCGCCTCCTCCTTCTCCTAAGTTTCTCAGTGCATTGCTTTCTTGATTTCCCTGCAGTCGCCTCAGGGGCCGTCACACGCGAGGAACTGCGATGCAGGGACAGCACGGTGTTCTGCTAGCACTGTTTGTCATCGGTGGCAGCGTTCTGGACTGTTCCGGGTCACAGCTCTACCCTCGCGAGTCCGAGAGTCGTGAGGTGAAACTCCTGGACGGCGTCTGGAAGTTCCGCGTCTGCACCCAGGAAGACCAGGATGCCGGATTTCGGGAGAAATGGTTCGCTCGTCCCCTCGAGAAGGTGCGTATACTGTGCTCCGTTAAATCCACTAAATTGCGTGCAAGAAACAAGGAAATACGGTAGTGACGAATGAAGTCATCGTACCTCGTTCAAAATATGATGACAGTCGCAACAAATGTTACAAATCTATCGATGCACTAACAAGGTTCACAAGATCTACCCTGGTCTGTTGCGATGACCCTTACTCTAATGCCCGTGTCCCACTAGAGCGACAGCCAGAAACAAAAGACAGCGACAAGCCTCAAACCCATGCAGCATGCTCGCGATGGCACCTTTGGCAGGCGTTAAGTCGTTCGGTGCTCGTGAAGTAAGCACGAGCGATTGCAAACCTGCCAAAGATACCCTCGCGTGCATGATTCTCGTGTTTGAGCATAGCTTTCTTTATTATACAAAGCCTGTCAGATCGCGAAAGACTCTGTCGCTCTAGTGGGACAGAAGATAGGCTCGCTGCTGGGAAAGGAATGCCAAGGACCATCGCCTGCGGCTGCCAATAACTAGCCAGGACGGAAGGCCGAGGAATCGAAATCCACACTGCTGTAACCGATGGAGTGACTCTATCAATTTCCAGGCGATTTGCGTCGTAACGTCGTATATAGAGTCGCTGGCATCTGTAGAAACGCAGAGACAGCTCATTGCTTTCCCGCTTCATACCTCATGATTCGTCGTCCGGCGTTCTTGTAGGCTAATGCTGTAATTTCACTGGCTCCGAAGCGATAGTAAAGTGCTTGGGAGTCGCAACGCCCTGAAGCTCTCAGTGACTATACACCTTTCCAAAAAAACACTCGACCTCAGGGGCAACAAACCGTTTTCGAGCCCAGTCACTAAGTTTGAGGCTAGACTCTCACCGGCGTCCCTCCTAACCCTAACCGAGTGGACTGTGATTTCAATAGGCGCAGCCTGCGTAGGCGCAATTTGAAACGCTGCTGGCGGCTAAATTATCGCCTTTTCCCGCTATATTTAGTGTTTCATGGTACATGTATTTTCCCGAGGACATTGAAGAAGCACTGTACCTCATTTATAAAAAACAAAAAAAAAATGTTAACTATTTTTGATGGGTACGCGCGCGTCTAGTTATTTTTTTCTTACGATAAGTTTTGATGGCGCCGCGGGATTCGCCGCATATGAAACGACAAAGTGTTTTGCTGTCAAAAATAAATTGCAACAGAAGAGGGCCGAAAGTCATGCATTTTTTACGCTCACAAATAACGTGTTTACCGATGGAGAGAACACGGACATCCAATTGAGGAAGTGTTAATATTCGAACAATATATCGTACGTACCACACGATGCAGCATTATCCGAAAAGAATTTATTTGAGAAAGATCTCAAATAACACAGTCACAGCCGACGACAGTCACATCTTGACGATCGGACGGAATCCCAGACTTGTACGTAACGCGTTACAAGTAATTGATTACTTGTAATCAATTACAGTTAAGTGTAATTTTGTAACGCTTCAATTACATTTGTCAAGCTGTAACGCTCGGAGTAATTCAATTACTTTTTTTCTGTAATCAATTACAAAATCAATTACAGAATTACCAATTACATTTTTCATCCCACAATTTTTTTTCTCACAAAAATCAGCATAGTCACTCAGCCATGGAGCAAAAATGATTGACATTTTTTTAACATCTAAAAAAAATAAAACTAGGATTAGTCGGCAAATCCTTTTTTCTTTTACGCCACGCTCTTCTACAAGCGCGCCACCAGCCTTGGCTGGGGAGTTCCGGATCTCGTTGCAGATTGCTGATAAAGTCGACGGGAAGCGGGAACTCGCTATTGACCTTTTAGTGGGCTTTGTTCCTTAGGTCGACGCGTCAGCTACACGACAAGGTCCGGGTCTGAAAACAAAAAAGGAAACAATAACCAAACAAAATTGTGTACGCAATATTTTACTGTGTATTTGTGTATTTCTGTCATCGCAATAAAAAGTAACGTGAAAGTAACGTGAAAAGTAATCAATTACTTTGCAGTAATTGTTCAATTACTTCTGAGAGGCAGTAATCAGTAACGGTAATCGGTTACTTTTTTGACTGTAGTAATTGTAATTGTAATCGGTTACTTTTTTTCAGTAACGTGTACAAGTCTGCGGAATCCGAGATGACTTCGTTTTGGTGCACGTTTTGGGGAGTGCTTCCTTTTTTTCACAACCGCACCAAACAAAAAACAAAAAAAACAAAAAAAAAACGCGATTGATTTGTTTCTCACCCCAACCCGGACAACTATTTTTGGAGAGGACTGAGGATTCTACGCGGATTATCTCTGGGAGGAGGGAGAACAATGTTCGCAAAATCGCGTCGAGGGCCGTTCAACGTCCTTCACCTTCTTCGTTTCCCGTTAATGTCGAGCAGAAAAGCTTGAATGGCAGACACTTACCAGCCTTATTTTTCACAATGGAAGACAACACAAAAAGGGTACGCGGCACGCATAAAAAAATTAAGTGGAAACTTTCAAGAAGGGCGAGAAAACGTCGAATGCAAAACCGCAAAAACGTAGGTAGAGAACAGCGCTGAGCGGGTCTTCACAGTCCCAGAGAGTGACAGAAAATTTCTAGCTGATAGAGGGCGCGAGAGTCGCACCAGCCGCATCAGCATCAGCAACATGGCGGCGGCCTAGGAGCGTTTTTTGGAATGGTGTATATTCTGTTGCAGGTTGAGAGTAGCACAACAAGCTCCTCTCGCAAAACTTTTCACACTTTTCACTTTAGAAGAGCGAATGCTGGAGGCGAGGCGAGAGGGGAAAACCACCAATCATGGCGAGCAGAGTCCTTGTGGGAGGGGCCTGCCCTGCTGATTTTAACCATCAACAAACCGTAATAGGCTACCGAACAACCAGGAAAAGGTTCCCCCTGTGCAATCGAAAGCGTCGCGGTGGTCGGCCTTCCACGATTGGCCGAATGCCGACTATGACGTCAGCAAAGAAGTTCTCATGGACGGAAATAGGAGGAACGTGAGGGACTTCAATTTTGACGGTGTTGACAGTGTTGTTTCTAGAACGCTATGATTTCAAGCTTCTGCCATGCTAATTACAAACACCATCGAACTTGTTGTTCGCAAGGTAATGACGTCACGAAAAATAAACATACGAGGGCGCCACGGAAACATCTCGCCGCTAATACACACCGCGACACTGTATACACCACAAACAAGAGATCACCATTGTGTTTTTTTTTTTTTTTTTCCCACGTACCTAAAACTGCGGTGCACTATACCGCGTTTCTCCTTATGTTGTACCGCAGCGAAGGCTAGAAGCGCGAGCTCATATCGTTTGCAGCCGCTCTTAAGTCACGAGAGCTTGTGCCGCCGAGATGTGCCCCTAAGCAAGGAGCTCGCGCTTGTAGCCTTTCATGTGGTACATCATAAGGTGAAACAGGGTATAGAGCCGCAAGCACCACTGCATACAGATTTGAACCCGTCACCGCGAGATCCGCAAGCTTCGAATGCTTTGTGGGAATTAGTTCGAGGAGGAAACTTGGTACGTGGCAGTCGTAGAACCACGCCTATTGTGGTGACTCGTCTTTGCAGACTGTCTTTTGTATAATGTATGAGCAGTGTGTGACCCCTGCGTTATAGGATTGCGGCGGTGCTCACGGTTGCTGCCCCTTCAGAGTCCCTATAGTAAACGACTTTCCTGGGCATCTTATTAGCGCTCCGTAGATCAGAATGTTGATGAACGATCACGACGCGAGAACCTGCGTTTCTCAGGCTGTCAGTGAAACATACTTTAGCCAACAACCGCCTATATTATACCCGTGAAAGATGACGCCCAAACATGGCAGTAATGATATGCGAACGTGTAAAAACTTCAAAATTTCGGGAATGATCTCTATATACTATCTCTTCCTCATTCAGTTATAAACATTTGGCTCTAAATTAACGAAGAAATATCAAGTACACATGGGAAGGATGGATGGATCGATGGATGAGGACGGCTGTACGCTTTATAACGGGCGGTAGCTTGCGCCCACTGGCGACGGACCCTGATTGTTTTAGTTTCTAAATATTTCTAAACCGCACCCTCGACGGTCCCTCAGGGACGACCACCCTAATTCAAACGAGTTCTAGTGCAACTAAATACTAAATAGAAAGTGCGCTTCAACGGAGTGCACTTCGCTTTAGTGTCATTTGTGTGGCGTGCCACGATGCTTCTTCCCGAAGAACACACTCAGTTTGGAGTGAATTTGCGTCTTTATCTTTTTTTTTTTTTTTTTTGCTCGTGATGATTGATTAGAATCATCTAATAGGCGCAAATAGGGTGCCTTCATGTGCGCTCTGCTTAGGGTGGTGGCATCTCGCCATTTTGTCACACACGTTTATTTTTATTTTTTGTTCCGAAGCGCGTGAAAGAGCGTGTCCCTGCACGCGCTTGTGGCGCTGACTGTGCTATGGCGACATTTTGTTTTCGCCGATTTCTTTGTATTTTTCCCGTGAGCGCGTGCTGTCGGCATGTGGTACTACAAAGGGTGGCATCACCCTAAACAGAAGGACATTGAGGCACCCTAGGCGCAAATATTGGCGATTCAGGTATACCGGTGTCTTGAGACGTATCTTTAATAAAAATACCGTAGCGGTGCTGCTGAGGCGCGTGCTAGAACCCACCGAGGACAAAGAAGAAACGCGTGGAGACGGCGCGTGACACACTTCTAATTTGATCTATTTGGATTATGGACGTCCTCTTGTAAGTTAAAAACGTAACATTTGGTGCCAGAAGTGAGATTTCTGGCATGGCGCCTCAAGTTACCAAGAAAGCCTCCTCTCGGGAAGAACATCCTCTGCAATGTGGTCAGCGTTGGCGTCTCATGGAACCAATGGATGGCGGCTGGATTTCCTGACGCCGCAAGTCATCATGCCGGAACCGCCACGAACAAGTTACCACTTCGCCATGTTTCCCACGACTATTCTGTGGCCGTGCAATGAAGATCATTTGCATCAGTAAGCTTTAAGGCATCGAGGCGCGTAGGTGCGGGCCGGACTTGAATGTTTTTCTGACTGTCGTTCTGGACATTCGGCGGATGAGGTCGTGAGCATAACGTTCTATCTTCTGGACTTTGGCCTTAGCGGTACATTTCATTTTCGGTGTTGCTTTTCAAAATGCGCAAATGTGCAGTGATGCTTTTCACCGATATGATATGTGCCGGCCTCAGAGTTCTAATTAGACATGTCACCAGGGGTGACGAAAACAGGAGCCAGCGGCGGCCAAGTGACAAGTGTCCGGGCATCAACTTCAAAAAGCGTCAATGTGTTGGATTTTGGTGTTGCGGAGGAACTGTCGCGATGAGCATCGGCAACGACACCTGCAAAGAGAACTGTCTATCTTTAATGGAACGTGGCGAGGTTGTTAAGCAGAATGAACCAACCTACGAAGAAACATCACTAAAAAAACTCAGAGGGGAAATAGTGTAGCGGTGCTGCTGAGGCGCGTGCTTGAACCCACCGAGGACAAAGAAGAAACGCGTGGAGACGGCGCGTGACACACTTCTAATTTGGTCTGATTTGGCTGTGGACGTCCTCTTGTAAATTAAAAACGTAACAATACTAAATATTGCTGATATATTTATTCCTTTACTTTAACATTTTAGGTGACCAATAGTACTTTATCCGTCGTTCTTGCCATCATTTACGAGTAAAACTAATTTATCCCGCGTGGCACCGGAGAACTTGAAGGGACTTTCACTGCCGAATTCAGAAACCTCACTTAAACTATAATCAAACTGAAGGGCCCCTCCACGTCTTCGAGGAAGGCGCGAGGGCCGGCGCTGGCCAATCGCGACGGCGGATCCGTCCTCGCGATTGGCCAGCGCCGGCCCTCGCGCCTTCCTCGAAGAAGAGGAGGGGCCCTTCAGTTTGAGTGTAGTTTGAGTGAGGTTTCTGAATTCGGCGGTCAGTGAGTTGAAGTGCACTTCGTTGAAGGTTGAAGTGCACTAAATTCGCCCGTATGACAGGGGTATAGGTCAATCGGATCGGATCATTTAATGATGTCCCAAAGCTGTTGGTAGTCTCTTTATATGGTTCTAAGCTCTAAAAAAAAAAAGAGCTTATTTCTTTTTAGGTATATCTCTAATCCATATTTTCCGACACTGTACTTAGTAGTATACTTCATTTTATCATAACTTGGTAAAGAGCGAACGATACGACCCCCTCGAATCAGTCAGAACGACGGAGTCGAAGCACGTGACGGCTTAGCAAAGGTACAAGGACAAGACTCAAGCGGTTGGAGAAGAGGGGAAAAAGAAAGTTCCTTCCTACTTGGATTCTCTTGTGTCCAGTCTTAAATAGTAACGTTACTAGTAACGCGTTACTGTAACTTTGTTACTTTTTTGGTAGCTTGTAACTGCAACGAGTTACTTTTTAAAAATGTAACTTGTGAAAGTAGTTCTATTACTTTTTCGGAGGTAACAATAAAAGTAACGACGTTACTTTTGCCGCTACTTTCCAGTTTTCTTATGAATGATATATCATTGAAAAGGTACAATCTAGATCCTTGCACTTTCCAAATTGTTTTTCCGATATTTTGAGTGTCAAGTTGGCCTTGTACAAACTTGTGAATACGTTCGTTCTCGCGAGTCACGACCCGTAGATTTGCTGAAAAAAAAATTAGTTATCTTCACGCACGCGCTTGTATTTTGCGACTGAACACTTACATTTTAGTATCTTGAAGCACTATCTATGTTGCGGTTTTTCTTTTTTCTGCGCGAACGCTTTTTAATCGGGTGAATCAACATCGAATCAACAATACGCGCGGAAGGCACTGCGTATGTTTCTTATTTTGATTAGCGCCACTACTACGCAATACGCATGCTTCGTATTTTTATTTGCGCCACTACTCCGACGTGGTATGAACAGTCGAAGCAAAATTTACTGCTGTTTGCGCGGGGTTTGTTTCTGGCTTGCCGGGGACGAACTGAAATATGTCCAGCGACTCTATGAACCCAGTGCAACCATCAACGAGCCAGCAATATGCTAGCGCTACCAAGGATAGAGCTTTTACATTGGGTCCGCGTTTGCCCCCGTGCAGTTCTTTCCAGCGCGCCAGTTGAGCGCCTGTTCAGCAAGGGCAGGAACGCGTTCGTCTAGAGTGCCTGAATGTCGTTCTGTTTAGGGTGATGCCACCCTTTGTAATACCCGATGCCGACAGCACGCGCTCACGGGTAAAATACAAAGAAATCAACAAAAACAAAATGTCGCCATAGCACAGTCAGCGCCACAAACGCGTGCAGGGACACGCTCTTTCACGCGCTTCTGAACAAAAACGAAAAATAAAACTGTGGGAGAAAATGGCCACATCTCTCCACCCTAAGCAAAGCGCACATGAAGGCACCCTACGTTCGTCATCAAACAAATGGGAAACTTTCAGACACTAATTTCGAGCAGCAACTGCTGCTAAGTTGCAATACGAAGCAAAAAGTATACTTTTTAATTTTATGCAATAAAACTTGGTGAGGGGCGTTTTCTAGTTTTTCCTAAATTTTTTGTGTTATAGAAAATTAACTGAAAAGTAACGTCGTTACTTTTTAAAAGTAACTGTAACTGTAGCGAGTTACTATTTTGTTGCGGTAACTGTAACGGTAACTTCGCTACTATTTTTCTGACAGTAACTGTAACTGTAACGAATTACTTTTTAAAGGTAACTTACCCAAAACTTTTTTTCTCCACTTCATTCAAGATCCATAGAAAAGCGGCTTTCTTCTCACCCGAACCGTGGCTGTTTCCACAGCACCACGCGCAACCCCCTCGAATGCGCTGATTGGCTCATTGTGACTCTAGCCTTTGCCGCTTGGCAATTAAGTTACGGTGAGAGGAAGTATAGTACGCTGTAATATTTGTTTGATTTTAGGCGTATTTAGTCGGAGGGTGAGAGAGAGAGATTGTGACAGCACGTCCTGTCATAGATGACGTGATTTTGTGAGGGCAACAGGTGA
The DNA here is from genome assembly GCF_016920785.2 of Ixodes scapularis. Lineage (NCBI taxonomy): Eukaryota > Metazoa > Arthropoda > Arachnida > Ixodida > Ixodidae > Ixodes > Ixodes scapularis. The sequence continues at coordinate 31,731,452 of NW_024609880.1, read as the reverse complement.
GGGACGACGGCAATGGGGAGAGATGGCCAGCTCGACTTCGTTATGACTCTCCCCCGACGATCATGGGGGCTTTTGTATTGGACCTTCGCCAGATCAGTCCGAAAGAGGACCCTAACACCTACCGCTGCAAAAATGGGCTCCTATGACGCAAAACTTAAACCTTGCACAGCCGACAAATGCCCGAGCAAAGCTCACCTCGTTCTTTAAAAAAAAATCGCAGTCCGGATCGGTGATTCCGATGCCCGTACCGGCCAGTTTCAACGACATCACCCAGAACGCGACGCTGCGGGACTACGTGGGCTGGGCCTGGTACCAGACGGAGTTCTTCGCGCCGAGAGGCTGGTGGAACGGCAAGAGCCGCGTCTTCCTGAGGTTCGGGAGCGTCCACTACGTCGCCCTGGTCTACCTCGACAACAAGCTGGTCGCCAAGCACGTGGGCGGACACCTGCCCTTTGGCGCTGAGGTAGGCACGGGTGCGGGGCGGTTGCACACTGATGACTAGACAAAAATACTTTCAGCCTTTCCACTCTGGTGAAGAAGCAAGAACGGCGAAGCTGTACTATGGTCGGAATGAAGTAATGGCCGGCCGCAAGTCAGCGAGCCAGAGTGAAAAGGCTCGAAAGCTTGCCACCGTCGTTTATAAATATCGATAGCTGTTTAGAGTTTCGTGTCATCATTTGTTTGCTGACGAACACGAAACTGGGGAAACTAGCCGTTAACAGCTCCGCTGTAAAAAGCCTGCGGTTCTGCAGTTAAACAGTCCCAGCGTGCACTATAGAAATTCTTACGTTACAATTTTTACACTGGCATACTGAAAATGGTGAACGGTACATAAACTCGTAAATAAAAGCAGCGAGCCAAAGCAGTGCCTCGGGAACGCCCGCGTTGTCCCCAGCGTTCGCCTGTGCAATCCTCTTATAACGATAACATATATGACTATGTACCGCTTATAACGATCAGTTTCTAGCAACCCTAACGTTTTTGCGTGAGGTACCGTGTCCAGATACAACGATGATCGGTTACAACGATTGCATTTCTTGGTTTTATTGCACATAGTTGAACGTTGGAGACCATCTCGGGCTTTCAGAATATAAAGAGCCATGTCGTGGCATATGTTCTGCGTTTGATCTTATTTGTTTCTTTCCGCGGTAGTGTAACGGGGCGACGGAGAAAATTTCACCGCAGATAAGCTCATCGGAGAATATCTCACCGCGAAACTGTTCGATGCGAGCAAAAGCTCATCGGCCTTTTGACAGATGCGGAGAAAAGCTCACCTACGAGTCTAAACATTGAGCGTTCACTCAAGTGAAATACGTTCACTCAACTTAAGTATGCTGGAACGCCCCGTGCGCATGCGGTCTTTCTTCGCTTCACTATACCCGTTTTCACCTCAAGAACCGAAGGAAAAAAGTCCGGCTCCTCGCGGAGTATTACTAATTTTTCATTTTACGAGGAGAATTAATATATATGTAGGTGCATTTTAGATTAGATATATGTTATCTAATCAAGACGTATACGTTTCAAACGCCAAAAAGATCGCTTCTTCCTCCAACAACCAAATCTTGTAAGAACTACTTCGCCCGGCGTATGAACAATGCGCAAAACGTCCTCTTTTCTTGAGGTGAAAACGAGTATAGTAGACGTTATTTTAAAAATATTAAAACATCTTTAACATGTCAGGCGTTGCCCGAAGGAAACGAAATGAATATTTTCAATAGAACACTGATGAAAACGTAATGGGTGCAATTATAACGAGTGTAGAGGCCTGTTGCTTGAAAAGTTTACGGATATTTATTTATGAAATTATGTTTTGTGTATCGACACCGCATTGTCGAGTCTCCACATTTTACCATTCGTTTAAGAAACAGTGGTTTCAACTCTTACCTCATTCGAACGGAAAATAAAAAGGTCGTATCACGTAAGAATTACATGTGTTACCGCTCACGCGAAACGGGTTGACATAAAAATGGAACGAGAACTATAGCCAGTGTGGAGAATAAAAATCAAGATGACAGCCAGACCGGTTTTACTAGGATGATTTACATCAAACCTGCCGGCTGTACAACACTAGAGCGCACGACGCTAGAGCGCCGACATTAGAGCGCGCGACTCGAGAGCGTAGCGACGTTAGCGCGCGTGTCATTAGAGCGCCCGTCACGAGAGCGCACAACCAGTCCAACGCGAGTGGCCCGACCCGACGGACCACTTGTTCGGAAATCGCGTTCACCGCGCGGGAGGTAGGAGGAGGAGAAGAGGGTACAGATGAGGCATTCCCTCCGTACCCTCCCCTTTTCCTTCTCAAGAGCTCCGCTCTAATTCGGCATTACTGGGAGTTGTGAACATCTTTCATTTTTAATTTCGGAGCTTATTCCTGTGCTATAGTTCCGTCTGTCTTTTTAGGAACTCGTTTTCATAACCAGCATCTCCTAACATTTCCCTCTGTCTTTTGACGGCTTGCGCGATGAAGTGCACACATGATTTTTCCATAGCGTTCCTGATTAGTGATTTCACAACACCTGCTTTCACCGACTTAGCGTGGCAACGTTTCTTACTTAAAAACCGGTTTTGCTGCTATCTTTCCGTAGTCCCAGCAAAGACCACCCTCCATGTGAATACGCAAATCCATATACTGCAATACTCCGTTGTACGGTGAACATAAGCTCTGGAGCTGCACAGCTTACTGCCTGTTCAATGTGTGATACATGCTTTTCCCGAAACGCGGAAATCACTATATCGTCAACCTATCTCTTTACAAAGCCTGTGCACAGCGAACGGTCTGCCGACGCATCAGTGACCGTAGAGTACAATTTGTTTAAGTATATTTCTGCTAGCATCGGAGCAACCGTTGCCTGCAGGTATACAAATCAAGGATGCAAAGAAAACTGTTTATCGCTACTCCTGATTTTGACTGAAAACTAAACGAATTCAAGTCCAAGACCTCTCAAACTTGCTAAATTAGTCCTGCCTTCTTTAGAGATTAATTATAGTTCTTTTATGCCCATTGAAACAACTGAGCAGTCCTTTCCATAAAACCCCTCAAGGACATTGATGAGTTCATTTGAATTCTTCAGAGCGAGACTCTTCTCCAAATGAACCAGATTTAAGCCTCGTTGAAGGAACCTCGAACCAGTATTTCGCCTTGTGAGGTTTTCATTAATTACTGTACGCAGGGGCATTTCCGGCTCGGGTTTGTCAAGCATGATCATCATCCACCAGCTCACCTACGCACTCACAATCTTTGCGAATTTACGATAGGATGTTGACGCATTGGTGCTGTGTCTCTGGAGACGTTTTTTACGGAAAAAGCTGACCTACGAATCCTATACAATCAATCCTTTAAATTTACTACCCGCGGCACTATCCTGGTGCAGATGTTCGGTGTCTAATCATGTCTGAAACGTTTATGTTCGAGTTGTTGTTTCTCTTTGTGTTGCGGTTTTTTCTTCGATATTCAATAAATTTCTGAAATCTTTGGTATTCGAATATTTATGAATCAAAGCACTCTGGTTGGGCCCTAGAAGATTGGACTACTTTCTAAGAACAAAGGTGGAGAAGCTATGGTTTTGTAGAATGCAAAAAAACGTACAAAGCGATAGACAAGTCTTTTTTCTTCGTAGACTCTTTTCTGAGACATGCAGAACGGGCATTGCCTTAAGGTTGTGTTCTATCAACAACAAAAGGTAACGTTGTCACCGTACTCGAAGCGTCAACGAATTAAGATTTTGGAAAAAAAGTTCTGAAATATATTTCGCATATTTGCAGGGGCGCTTTTCTAGTTTCCGTCAAAAGGCTGGAAAGCTCTGCACCCGGCAAACTGGCATTCAGATTTCCTTCGATGAGTTTTTTACTGAAACATTTTTGGCGGTCAGCTTTCTTCATAACGGTTATGGACGTCACAATACTATTTAAAATGACGTGAGGGACGTTTAAATAGCCACCATTAAGATCGCAGCCCAAATGCTTGTCAAGAATAGACCAAATATAGCAAAACGTAAACCCAACTGCAGGTAGTCCCTGTACCTATATGCCCAACCCCACTTCCCCGCCCCCTTTTCTTTCCGATGTCAGTAAACAATTGGATTGAAAGAGTCATATCCGTTTTATTTTTTTATTTTTTTTACTAAAGGCATATTCAATCAATCAAAAATCACCAACGCTCCGATAAGGAGAGTCGCACAATTTTGTTCTGTCTGTGGAGCCGCAGGTGCATTACATATTTTGCGGTGTTCGCTCAACTGGTCGTGCGCTCTCGTGTCGTGCGCTCAATTGATCGTGCGCTTTTGTGACGTGCGCTCTAGTGTCAAGCGCGCTACTGTCGCAGCGCCCTCGTGTCGCGCGCTCTAACGTCGGCGCTCTAGTGTCGCGCGCTCTAAAGGCGCTCTCCCTTTTTGTTCTAGTATGGCGTGGTTTTCATCAACATAAAGGTTTTAAAATTCCAGCAATTACTTTCTTTCACATTGTTTTCCCTGATCGAAAGCATCGATCAAACAATTTGCCGTGTTTACAAATGCATATAGTGATAAATAGTCAGTAATTTCTACCTCCATAGCTTTAAAATTATCAAATTATTCTGATTAAAATTAAAAAATTCTAACATACATTAAAAAAAATCAATCAATATTTATTTTTTGTGCGTTTTTTTAGGCACGCTGCGTGGCACTGTCAACACAAAGAGCGAGGTTTTTGTTTTGTTTTTTCTAACATTTTAGTTGTCACCATCAGAACTACTGCGCAGTGGAAATTGCTTATTCTGGGCATAAACTTATGCGATAAATGTTTGACGCTGGTCAACCCCTTCTTTAAGTAAAATGCGAAAGATCGCTTTGCGCTAACAGTGTTACACAGTGTGCCGCCTCCGTGAGAGTCGCGTGAAATCTTGATAGCACTACTGCTATCGAATGATAACGACCACTTTACATAAATATTTAATTTGAAGTGAGCTTTTCTACGGGTCTGCCAAAAGACTGGTGAACTTTTCTCCAGACCCGCACAAAAGTGGGTGAGCTTTTCTCCGTAATACAATGTAACGTAAACAGAAAAAGACAATGACTTGCCGCAATTGGCGCTCCTGGGTTTGGCACATCGCTTGTTGCGCACATTGCAACCATTGAAATGTGACAAGTTTTGGATGCGGCTTTTGGATCCCCAAAGGACCAAGAGAACCCCGATCAAAACTAAGGGCTCTGAAGGAAGAAAGGAAACGACGATTCCTTTTTTTCCCCAACTTGAACGAAAGAAAGGAAACCTCTAATAACTGTTGTCATTAAAACAAAAATAAGGACGAAAACCGGCCTTCATTTTTAAGACTACCGGACTGCAGCCTCTATTCCTAACGCGCAGGTGACGAAAGCTCTGATCTACGGCGGCAAAAACAGAGTCACGGTTGCCGTGAGCAACACGCTGACCAAGAGCACCATTCCCCAGGGCTCCGTGTTCAAACCCCAGGACGCCGAGAGGTAAGTGGAGACAGCAGCAACGTGAACTGAAAAATCAAGAGGCCTTCGAAGCAAAGGCCTTAGATTCGCAGCGATTCTCAAGAACCCCTTGGTGTCCCCGAGACCTTTTCGGTGCGGCTCCGCGAATATCGAGAACTTTCGCGAGGCCCGCCGGATGCGACTCATTGGGGGAACCTTTTGGGTGTAACAGTATCAGACAATACGGAATACCGAAGAGGTCCCCTTCAGAACACACTCGGGCGCGTGCCCGGATCTATACGCATGCCTGAATGTCGGCAGCAGTGTGTACATTGTTCGAGCGCGAAAACGGGTCACTCGTATTGCTTGGCTTTCTTATGCAGGATGCCACACCACCTTTCGCGCTGATCGTGGTCTGCAAATGACAGTTCATGGACAGTTCATCTCGTAGGCAATGGTCAGTTCACACCAAACACCTAAAACGTAATCCGGACATATTTAAATATACAGCTTTATTTTGCCCTTGCTTGGAGTGCCTTTTATGTGTTTCTTCACCTCATATGTTGGGTTTATATATGTATATGTGACGGTAGCACACCGAACTGGGCTTCGACCATCACACGCACCCACACTTCTCTCTCCCTGTGTCATAGTCGTCTCCTGTCGATTGTATACACTTTACGGTCGCGTTCATGTAAACCTAGCCATTGTCAACATCGTATTCAATGCGAGTCCCTGAATGGCCTCCGAGTGAATCAGGGACCAATTTCGTCAGAGCCGGAAGTTTGAGAACCACTCCTTCAGAGAACCGGCGAACTGTATATTCTGTTTCATACTTAGTATACAGCGCTGTCAAAACTACTGGCGCAAGCGCGTGGCTTCATCTATGATTTCGTTTGCGCGAGAAAGCGTGCAAGTGATCTGCGAGATCACACCCCATGCTCGCGCAAGCAGCTCTGGCAACGTTGAATACTAAAAGTGAAACAGTGTCGATGCCATAACGCGAGAAGTAGATCTAGCGAGCTGATTGCCCTAATGTCAGTGGGTCGTGAGAAAGTAGCGCCAAGCTCCCCACATGTTCGCCCTTTTGCTTCGCGGAACGACCAGTTTCTTTCTAAGCTCGCCAGTATCGATGAACCAATCTAAATTCGCTAGTCACGGGTAGCTTTATAAAGACGTTGCTTGAATGACGAGACCACGATCGTGGGCGAGACATTACATGCGGCACCCGGTGATTGGCGCCATTGAAAAGTATTTTTCCTACCTGTAAGGACGCAAAACAACATTATTATTGTAAGAGATCTGTGGGTAGAAGCATGATTGATAAGGAGATTGCACGCACATCGCCAACGAGGCTTATATTAACGAAGTACGCTTTTAGTACGATGATGCTCCATAGCGATCCTGGTGCGACCGGTTCAAAACGACTGAAATGGCGCGATTGCCATGGCAACCGAGGGCGATCAGCCAATCAGCTTGAGACGTTCGGTCGTCTGTGTGTTAGTGCCTGTTTGTGTCCGTCTAGCAGACCAGGGACTCAATATAGAGTTTTATTGGAGTAAACGCAAGCCCCCTACATAAGCGTTAACGCTGCGTCCTCCACACTGCGCATGAGCCATACGTACTCACTGCAGCGAGCTATGCGTACGTACGCTCGCTATCGATTATTAGGGAGTTTTCGTAGACCGCGTTTCCCCCTCCGCTAAGCCCTCCGCAACGAAGCAGCCGCTACTGCGCCGGCGCGCCGATGGCCTTGACTGTGGAGTTCCGGCTAGCGTAACTGCTTGCGGAGAGCGTTGCGGGACAGCGGAAACGATCTACGAAAACTCCCTATTGCGAGTGTACGTAGCGGTCCCCTGCGTGTTATTCTGGTTACTCTCGTCGCGCACGGGAGAGTGCGAGACTACTCCAGTTTGAAAAATGGCGGCGGTGAGGCAAACCAGTGGAAGTGCTACGCGCGTTGTGCGGGTTCGCTTCATTGTTGAAGATGACCTCAACCTGGTGGAAAAAAGTGAAAGAATGGAAAAAGGGCGAGGCTCGTGGCGGGCGAGGACACACGGAGTTCGGAGCTGGAGACAGACGAAAGAGCCGGTGCCGAGCAAGGCCTCCAACAGAAGACGGTATTGACAGGCGACCCACAACTTCCTCAAAGAAATCAATGCGACAAACCCTTTCGAGCGCCCGCAAAGATGGGTGGCGATAGCCAAGAACGTCGCCGTCGAACCCAAAAAGGTGTCTACCGTGCGGTCAGTACGCGAGCGGTGCGACCTATTGCTTGCATACTTCCAAACAAATGACGAAGTCAACATACGATAGTAGGGATCCCACAAGACACTGGAGCGAACCAGAGATCGAACTGCTGGTCGCACAGGGCTAAAAAAAAAAAAAGACAAAACAAGTTCACAACAGGCAACTGGAAAGAGATTCACACACTTCGTAGCAAAGCGAGGGCGAGGACATTCGCGGTGTTGGATTGGCTTGATCGAATACCCGCCTTGGATTGTTTGAAGCACTTCGTTGAAGCACATCTACATGGCGCTGCAAGTCTTTACGTATTAAAACCTCTTATCCTGGGAAAAGTTGCGCCATTCTTTGAACTAGCCGCCGCGTACACTATTGGCCAGTCGTCACGTGACATCTGGCTTTCGGTTTTGGACTTCCGGTCGTCATTTATTTCCCAAGATGCTGCTACGCCGCAGCTGGCGGGCTGCTGCGCCCTTGGAAACGTCGACCGGAAAGCTTTTCAGTGTTCCCTCTGAAACGAAAAAGGAACCTCGGTGGAACATCTTGCTTCACCGAATCGGTCGAAACAATTTCAACCCGACGGGAGCCGCCAAGTTATGCGAGGTAGGTGCTCTGCATACTCATCATTAGCATGCAAAAAGACAGCTGTTTAGAGTGAGTTATGCATTCCATTCCACCGTAAACGCGAGCGATGTAATAGCGAGCATACCACTGCCAACTTGGCATGCACGGACGCTGGTGCCGTGGCAATAAAGGCACAGTTGCGTTTGAGAGCGTTCGACTGCGTCGCGTCGAGAAACGAAAGGGAGTCACCGGCACATCTGTGCTTCGTATGAAGCGTGGAATACAACTCAAAGCATTGCTTGGCACACGACAAAATTTGTATGGATGTCCTGCGTTCTCGCAGTCGCCACGCAGTGAAACGCTCTCAAACGCAACTGTGCGTCGGCCTGCTCCCGCTCGTGCTTGTGGCATCGGCGTCGCTCTCAATTACGGGTGCGTGCCGACTAAGCGCTCTCTTCAAGTGTTGCGTACCTGCTCGCGTACCATACTTTATTTCGCACAGATAGCTTGCAACGCTGCCGCAGCTGCGGACACGAGCGTTTCAATATAAGTGCGAGCGCAGCCAGTGCGACAAGCAGGAGTATATTTTCTCTAACGATATCGCTTTTACTGGACGAGCGTCTGTGCTTAGCCCGCTCAAAGTGCGTTCGCTCTCGTAGCGTCAATAGGGTCTTCTTCGCTCGTAGTTTTATTCAAACGAAAAACGCTAGCGAATACAACATTTGAGATCAACCCCCCACTCGCGCCAGCAGCCTTGACAGCGCGCAAACTTCACGTGGAGGTCTTTGGCAAGCTAACCTAGGATCTGCAGAAACGGGAGTTTGAGGTGGCGTTACACGATGTGCTCTCGACTAAAGTCCGATCTCTTCAATATATTACAAGACCACTTCAGTATCGACCAATTCAAAACACTAATCATGCAAAACAAATGAGAAAAAAAAAAATTGAGGAAAGGTGCTCTCCCAAACATTTCTTTTTTCGTTACCTTCAACCATGAGAGTAAACCACCACTGCAAGGGAACTGGAAATGTAAATAGTATGTACATCTCACAAAAAAAAAGAATATATATATATATATATATATATATATATATATATATATATATATATATATATATATATATATATATATATATATATATATATATATATATATAATTCTTCAGTGAGACACGTTGCATCAGTTTTATGATACAAATTCGATGAACAAACTGATGATTTTGGATGCCTCTTTTACAAAGTGCAGTTCCATTTGTTTGTTTCGGTTGCCTCCCTAAAGTCCCCGAGGCACCCCCAGTAAAACCTGAATAGTGCACCACAAGGTAGTGCCCACAGTACTGAAACATCCCCAGGACGTACTGCTGCAGCAACCGCAGCTGCTCTTTAGTTTGGCTGTCCGATACTGTTCCGTAGTCTTTCGAGGCCTATCCACTAATGCCATCTCTGTCCATTCTAGGAGTGTGTGTCCTCTCGAGGGCCCCCAACAAGGTCCAAGCGGAGCTTTTCTCTCGGGGCAATCTGACGCAGTGACCACAGCTGTTGGTGAGTTTGGCAGTCCGATACTCTTTCCAGGTCAACTGAGGCTCACCTACCGCTAGTGCCGTCTTTGTTGATTCTAGGTGAGTGTGTCCTCTTCAGTCCCCCCAGCAAGTTCCAAGCGGTGCTGTACCGAACCTAACTTTCCCAGCTTCCCCAGAGCAGCCTGGTTCGGCAACCCCCCCCCCCCCCCCCCCTTCAAGCTGCTGGTGAGTTTAGCACAATGATACTGTTTTTAGGTCGACCGAGGCACACCTAAAACGACTGTTGTCTCTGTTCATTTATTCATTCTAGAAGTGTGTGCCGTCCCATGGCTGCCCGAGCAAGGTCTGAGCAGCGCCCTACAGGCCCTTGCTTCTCCATCTTGTCCTCGACAGATTGCCGCAGCAACAGCTGATGAGTTTTCATTTTCGACTGCTGTTTATTTCCTAGCAGACTGCAGACAGTTACAGACTGTTACTTACATCCAATCTTATTGTCTCACTGTTAGCCACTTAACAAGACTAAAGTAATAATATTTTTTGTTTCTTTTTCAGGCACACTGCTTACACTTGGTATCAGGCAGTATCATCAGAATGCCAGTCTTCCTTGTGTACTGATGAATAACAAAGAGCTACAAAGAACTATATTTAGGGTTCGGAGTTTTCGGTTTAAACCGATAAAAACCGATAAAAGTACGCCGAATCCATTTTCGGAAATTCGGTTTTAACCGTAAAAGGTCAGTTTTTAGGTTCGGCAGTTTCGATTTAAACCGATAAAGACCGACAAAATTTCGTCGAATCCATTTTTTAAAATTCAGTTTTAACCGGAAAAGGTCACTTTTACCGTCCAGTCGTACCGCAGAGCCGTGGCGAGCGTGTTTTCAAACTCGTTGTGAGGAAGACTTACTGGATGCAAGCTCTGCACCGTGTCTCTTTCGGCGATTTTGGCTCAGGCAGCGCGTCATCTCCTCAACCTGCCAGCGTCCAGTGTTAGCGTTGAGAGGGCGTTCTCGAAGCTCAGGGTCATATATTAACAGGAAAGAAATAGTGTGGATCAAGAAGGAGAACCTGGGAAGGTACATGTTTGTGCGTACTATAATGAGATCACGTATTCCTGATGTACAGAAGGTGAGGTTTCATGTTTTTGGGGCATAGGCTTCATATCTGACTTGTTTGTACTTCTGCGTTTTTTTCTTGTTTCTTTTACAGTTGCACACATTTGCAAATGAAGTGTCCATTTCTTTTTCGATGTATCTGTGCCGTTATTCTTTGAGTGATCACAAATATCAGAGCTACGTACAAGGATCATCTGATCCGGTGTCCGTTGGTGTTTAGTTTACATTCACCGAAAAAAGCCGATAAATTTTTGCGGGCATAAATATACGCCGAAAAAAACCGAAAATTGAATTTAAAAATAAACACCGAAAAAAGTACGCCGAATTTTGAAAAAATAGAAACCGAAAACGCAGAACCCTAACTATATTCAATGCAGATAAAACTGGTATTGGCGCAATGACAGGAGTATCAGTTGCAACGTGAAGAGAACAATTTACAATTTGGACGTAAGCGCTTCCTAGTTGCAGATCAACTTAAGTGTCTCGAAAAGTCCACTGCATGGAGTAAAGGAATCCTCAACAAAGTTTTTTTTTAAATTCATCTTTCTTTTGTTCCCCATGGTTTCAATGTGGTACTGGGGAATTGGTGTGGCTTTTACCTGTAGAATGCACACTTCATTGCCATCTACAGGACTTCAAGTTTGTGTCAGACATAATGCACAAGCTGATGGATTCTTTAGCATATAAGGTGAGCCAAACTTGCAGCATATAACACACTCGTGCATACTTATCTTAAGTATGCATCTGAAGTCGGATACCTGCAGACCCGTCTCATCAAGCAGCTCGATGTTTAATTCCATGTGGTTTGTACAATTTATTGTCTACAGGTGTACCGTACCAGTAACAGCATTAGAAGGTGTAAGGGCTTTAGAATTATTTTATGATATCAGTGACTGCACCTGTCAGTAAAGCTACCCGCAGATTTGTGAAGTGTTAAGAAAGCATTTTGATTGTGTATGGTGTGTCTCCGTGTTCTTTATCTGCTTTTTTCATTCTGTGATCTATTTTTTTATGTACTCAGCATGTGTTCTACTTGTAGTGAATGCTCCTGCCGTGGCCTTTTACCTGGCTGACAGTTTTGTAAAATAAACAAAATTGTGACTTTGATTTTGTTCTTTTTAACATCATCTGCTTGTGTATTTTGATGGAGATTTTGATCTCGCATTCGCTCATTTTGCATTGTTCCCTGGGTGTGATTTGAATCATTTTTGCCTCATTCGCTTTCACTGAAATAACCAGCAATTGCTTGACTCGAGAGCTAGGTGCTGAAACCGAGCGCTAATTTCCAAGTCTGCACCAGGACGCTGGCCCAGGAGTCTAAAAGCAGCGTAAATTGTGATTAAACCTGGATTTTTTAGTATGAACGAATAACAAAAAAGATACAGACACTGATAAAATTACGGAGTAATAAAACTAAACGAAAACGGAGTTTTCATTTCTAAAAACGATTTCATCAAATAAAATAACGAAAATAGTATTTATTATACGCTCGGAAAATTAGCGGCACTGCGTAGCCCCGTAGCGAAAGGCCCGCGGTGTCGCAAATTTTTACAGCATGCACAGAAATACGTAGCGATTTTTATCATTACTAGTACTGCAGGTTAAAATTGCTAGCTTAGCGTCAACCACATCAACACTTCTCCGATTAGAAAGGAAATAGTATCTTTCTTTCTAGGCCGCCAAATTGTTTTTAGCGCCCGTAGGCCAAACCCTCCCGAAAGTTCGCCAAGGACACGTATTAAAAAGCAGTCAATCATTTGAAATCATGGGGAATAAAATTGCAATTTGGCGGTTTTATATGATGATTAAAAACGACTTGCAATTCCAGTGAAACCGAGCACTCACGAGACACTGACCTAATGCAACTCGGTAGGGACGATTATCCAAAGTACTTTCGGGATCCACGGTTGGACGAACAGATCTAGAGCGACTTCAGGACGGTCGGATACGAATGCAGCCTCTAAAGGAGGTCACTGCCACACTTATATGACGAGAAAAGTCCACACCGTCGGCATCTCGACCGCTTCAGCTGACCGAGACGTCGAGACGCTTGGGAAATTCCAGAGGGCGCCTCCGTCGCAAAGCGGAAGTTAGAGGTGGGGTAAGGAGGGTTTTTAGAGGAGAAGGAAAGAGAATGCGCTACTTTTCCCAGATACAGGGACTTCATTACGTATGCGTTTGCCTTCCGCTATACTAAAAGTGCACGTTCAACGCCACACTAACGTTACGTCGACAGCTTGCGTGCGTTGTACGCAGTGCTGACGCAAGGGTGTTTCCGCTATTCTAAAACTCGCGAATGGCGCTATTTTCTCAAGATTCAGTAACTTTAGATTGCCCCATTACGTATGTCCTCAGAAGGCATCCCTTCGTTAGGCCTCCGAGCACTATAGAGCATGAAGCAAGGCAGGGTAGGGTAGTAGTGGGGTTTTCTGTTTTCGGGGTTTATATGTTCTTGGAATTCGAAGTTGTTTATCTCGGGGATCATTTCTTTCCACAGATTCAGTGTTTCTCCGTGTCTATTTTCGCTGTCAGAAAAACACATCGGTGTTTGTCGGGGCTTATGTATGTCGAAGAAAATAGGATAAAGGATTGGGATACACCAAATTCCAGGAAACAAGCAGGTGACCTGAATACTTGGAAAACATCCCGGTACCGATAATGCCCGAGTCCCAGGAGAGCGACAAACAGAAAATACCGACACCGACAAATCTTAAGCCGGGTTAATAAAGCTTGGACTTGGGTTTGGGCTAGTTGGTTGTACATAGCGAAATGTGCTGCGCTGCGAAGTTCCACAGAACAAACGCGTGACCAGGAAATGAAAGGAAAACATTGAGTTACATCGAATGAGAAACTCAACGTACAAAAATGGGCGTAGACTAACAACTGTTTATTCTTTTTTTCCCCCTTTCATGAGTTTTCTCATGCGTGTGTCTGAAAAAAACGAAAATCTGAGAAATAATGAAAAAAGTCTTCTTGGCTCAGCGATAAACCCGATAAAGTGATGTATGCGTGGAAGAGCTTGTGATGGGAGAACATTAACGCATGAAAAAACCCACGCAAGGAAAAGGAGAAAAAATAAAGGATAAACAGTTGTTAGTCTGCGCCCATTCAAGTACGTTGTCTTTCTCCTCATCTCGATGTAACTCATTGTATTCCTTTCATTTTCTGGTCACGCGTTTGTTCTGTGCAACTTCGCAGCGCAGCACATTTCGCTAGTTAGCTTAAGCCTGGGTCAGACTGCATGCTCATGCATCGTACAAAAGACAGTCTGCAAACTCGAGTCACCACAATATCCGTGGTTGGAATGTGCATGGGCCAAGTTTCTCCCAGAACTCATTGCCATGGTGCATTCGAAGCACGGATCACGTGGTGACTCGCGTTCGAATCTGTATGCAGACTGTCTTTTTTATGATGTATGCGCAGTGTGACCCCGGCTTTAGGTACGCCAGACACAAACAGCGGATTTGCAGTCTCTCGGTGCTCGTGAAGCAAGCACGGGTGATTGCAAGTCAGTAAAACTTGTCTTCGGGTGTATTAGCGACGACACTTTTTGGTGGCGCCCTCTTTAGGTTTCCTCTCGTGACGTCACTACCTTGCGGAAGTGAAGTCAGATGGTGTTTGTAATGAGCATAGTGGAAGCTTGAAATCATTGCGCTTTGAAAGCAACACTGCCAACACCGTCAAGATCGAAGTTCTTACATTACTCTTATTTCTGTCGCTGAGAAAACCTTTGCTGACGTCATAGTCAGCGTTCGGCCAATCGCGGAAGGCCAACCACAGCGACGCTTGCGATCGCGCTCGTCGCCAATATTGTACGTGTTTGAGGCGAGGCTTGCCGGTTTGGTTGTTTCTGCTCGTCGCTCTAGCCGGACTCGGGCATTAGAGAAGGAAACAGGATGAGGTGTGTGATTTTTGTAATAAGAAGCAATCTCACGGACTTTTCAGTGGGGCCCTGCTCCGGCTTAACACGACATAAAACTATATAAAGATTTCCTTTACATGAATATTGTGTTTGTTGTTGTTTCTCTTTATTTAAGGACAGTTCCAATTGGCGGTTCAATTTTCGATCAGCCCTAATTTTGATAAAACCGTCTCTGTGGTTAATTTTCGGTTTTATAGGTATCTACCGTAGACACAAAACCTATGGTTATTGGGCATCATCCAGCTCCAGACAAAGGCTGCAACTGCCACGAAGTATGCGCCCCCGTTTGAACCTCTAAGGGCCGGTTGCACCAACGTCGCTTAGCGCAAAGCGGAGCTTAGCCGGGAACTTAAGCTTAGTTTCGGTTTCGTTCGGTTGCACCAAACTCGCTTATCGCTAAACCTAGCACTAAACTACGCTTAACTTAAGCGCTCAACATTGGGCGCTTTGCTTCTGGTTGTTTCTTAATCCTGGATTAAAAACATGGCGGCTGGTTTGTCACGGTCGACGCGGTGGACGAAATTGGTTGTGCAAAGTGTTTTAGGCTACATCAGCGTGAAAGTTTCGACAAAATGTCTTTCGATTGTGACAAGGATGCAAAATATTGTTGCGTGAAGTGTTGATCGACCCCTGTTTTCAAGTTGGCTCTCCACTTTCAGGGCGTGTTAGCCCTAACCGAGAAACGTACGGAGCTGTGGGGCTCACGTCTGTATTCCCGTTGGTTCTTCTGTCAACGAGCTTATTCGTATGTACTTACTCATTTTCGCATAGCTGTAACGTATTGTTATTTACCACCTTGTTTATCTACACTTGCAGCGCGTATCCTTCAATCTGATCAGCGCGTTGAATAGTGGCAGTACATGCGATCTCGGCGATCAGCTGATTGTCGACACCTCTGCCGTTTGCATTAGATTGCGGCGCTTTTAAGTAATAAAACAGCGAAAATTCAATTTCTTTCGTTTTCTGAGTTTTGAGACACTCTTCAGTGAATTTTCCTTATCTCGCGAGTAGAATCTTGGCTTCAGAAAACTGTATCGTTCCATAACTAACTTTTTTGGTGATCGCATTTTTTTTTATATAGTTTGCTTTATATCTTTCATTCGTTTCCCGAGGACGAGATACTGTTGTTTCCGAGTTGTGCTCTGTGATGGTGTTTTCCCTTTACTTTTGTCGTTTGTTGTCATTGTGACGATGGTTGATATTATATACCGGAACACGTTTTCAATAAAATTCAGTTGAAAGTTGCGCCTTGTTGTGTCCTCCGTAACTTTTTTGGTGATCGCGATTTTTTTAGGAATATTTTGCTTTATATCTTTCATTCGTGGCGACGACAAATCGTAACGACTACTATGTTAGATTCGTGCATTGCTGTATCGGGGCAGGCTGGGGCAGGTAGGTGATGCGAAGAGACGACCGTTCTTATCGGCACGATGTGATGTACTAGTGGGAGTTTTTCTATTTTTTCATTATTCTTTTTTTTTTTTTCTGAACTCGACAGTGTGAAATTGAAGTCCGTTTGAGGCTGCAGCGGATGTTCAACGACGGTACAGTGCAGTTCTGTCACCTTGCTGATAGCAACGAGTACCGTCGATGCACGGTCTCGTGACTTGACCTCTCGACGACTTCTATTCGACGATTTCCGGGCATTTTCGCAGCTGCCGTGGCGAGTTCGTCACTGTTTTGAACTTCATCGGTCTCAGGCTTGACTTGGTTTTAGTAGTCATCTTACCTGCCTACTTATATCCATGATGTTTTGTCTTCAGCGATGTAGCGAGTAGAGTGTCCTTCTCGCGTTCGGTGAGATTTGGGGCCCCCGATGGCTCCTTCGCCTCAAAATGTGAGCACGAAAACTACTACCACTGTCAAAATATCCTGTTATCAACCGATATTAAACACACAATCACAGATGTAAAGAGCATTCGTGTTTATTTGAAGCTTTGACTTCTGTTATTGAAAGTTAAACGAAAAAATGATTGAATTTGGAGACCTTTAATTTGTTACTCACCGAAGAAATACAGCGAAAAGCAGACGCCGACGACAACTACTACGGCAGTTTTTCTTTTCTTTTTGTTTACATCACGTGATTCCTCTCCGCCAATCGTATTCGGTTCCCTAGTTCGCTCTGTTTTTCCCTAGATTCCCTACGCAAATCCAGCGTTTAGCTAGGGGCGCGTCTGTAAAGCCGGCTTAACCTTGGTGCAACCGGAATTTAAACCCGTGCTTACCTAAGCTCGGTTTAGGGCGCTAAGCCGGCTTAGGAAAGCGCCGCTTTGGGTTAAGATAACCGACGTTGGTGCAACCGGCCCTTAGGGCCGGTTGCACCAACGCCGCTTACCTTAACCCAAAGCGGCGCTTTCCTAAGCCGGCTTAGCGCCCTAAACCGAGCTTAGGTAAGCACGGGTTTAAATTCCGGTTGCACCAACGTTAAGCCGGCTTTACAGACGCGCCCCTAGCTAAACGTTGGATTTGCGTAGGGAATCTAGGGACAAACAGAGCAAACTAGGGAACGCTCAGAGCGACGAATACGATTGGCGAAAAGGAATCGCGTGATGTAAACAAAAAGAAAAAAAAAAGACTGCCGTAGTAGTTGTCGTCGGCGTCTGCTTTTCGCTGTATATCTTCGGTGAGTAACGAATTAAAGGTCTCCAAATTCAATCATTTTTTCGTTTAACTTTCAATAACAGAAGTCAAAGCTTCAAATAAACACGAATGCTCTTTACATCTGTGATTGTGTGTTTAATATCGGTTGATAACAGGATATTTTGACAGTGGTAGTAGTTTTCGTGCTCACATTTTGAGGCGAAGGAGCCATCGGGGGCCCCAAATCTCACCGAACGCGAGAAGGACACTCTACTCGCTACATCGCTGAAGACAAAACATCATGGATATAAGTAGGCAGGTAAGATGACTGCTAAAACCAAGTCAAGCCTGAGACCGATGAAGTTCAAAACAGTGACGAACTCGCCACGGCAGCTGCGAAAATGCCCGGAAATCGTCGAATAGAAGTCGTCGAGAGGTCAGGTCACGAGACCTTGCATCGACGGTACTCGTTGCTATCAGCAAGGTGACAGAACTGCACTGTACCGTCGTTGAACATCCGCTGCAGCCTCAAACGGACTTCAGTTTCACACTGTCGAGTTCAGAAAACAAAAAACAAAAAAAACTCCCACTAGTACATCACATCGCGCCGATAAGAACGGTCGTCTCTTCGCATCGCCTGCCCCAGCCTGCCCCGATACAGCAATGAACGAATCTAACATAGTAGTCGTTACGACTTGTCGTCGCCACGAATGAAAGATATAAAGCAAAATATTCCAAAAAAATCGCGATCACCAAAAAAGTTACGGAGGACACAACAAGGCGCAACTTTCAACTTAATTTTATTGAAAACGTGTTCCGGTATATAGTGTCAACCATCGTCACAATGACAACAAACGACAAAAGTAAAGGGAAAACACCATCACAGAGCACAACTCGGAAACAACAGTATCTCGTTCTCGGGAAACGAATGAAAGATATAAAGCAAAGTATATATAAAACAAATGCGATCACCAAAAAAGTTACAGTTATGGAACGACACAGTTTCCTGAAGCCAAGATTCTACTCGCGAGATTAGGAAAATTCACTGAAGATTGTCTCAAAACTCAGAAAACGAAAGAAATTGAATTTTCGCTGTATTATTACTTAAAAGCGCCGCAATCTAATGCAAACGGCAGAGGTGTCGACAATCAGCTGATCGCCGAGATCATGTACTGCCACTATTCAACGCGCTGATCAGATTGAAGGATACGCGCTGCAAGTGTAGATAAACAAGGTGGTAAATAACAATACGTTACAGCTATGCGAAAATTAGTAAGTACATACGAATAAGCTCGTTGACAGAAGAACCAACGGGAATACAGACGTGAGCCCCACAGCTCCGTACGTTTCTCGGTTAGGGCTAACACGCCCTGAAAGTGGAGAGCCAACTTGAAAACAGGGGTCGATCAACACTTCATGCGACAATATTTTGCATCCTTGTCACAATCGAAAGTCATTTTGTCGAAACTTTCACGCTGATGTAGCCTAAAACACTTTGCACAACCAATTTCGTCCCCCGCGTCGACCGTGACAAACCAGCCGCCATGTTTTTAATCCAGGATTAAGAAACAACCAGAAGCAAAGCCGGCAAAGCGCCCAATGTTGGGCGCTTAAGGCTGCGGTACCACGGCGGCCATCTTGAACAAAACATTAGTTGAACCACCAGGGCGGCGTTGGCTGTCCGTATGGGGTGTATCTCAAAACGTCCCATTCGCATTTGAACCTTGCACATTTCGTCCTATTCTCATTTGGTCCTTCTCGTTTGAACCTTCTCATAAGGTCCGAATCGTGTTTTTCGCAACTGGGCCCATTCTCATTTTGCCCGTTCGCCCTACGACCGAATGGCATTACTTCGGCATGCTTCTAACGTTGTTATGCCTTCGCGGCTTTGTTGATGAGCCTTACCTTGCTTGGGCCCCCAACATACCATTAGGTATATGTTATGTGTAGAGGTGCGCACTGAGAATCGTACAATGACGCGTCCTTCCCTTCCTCTAAGCAAACGAAAAAAAAAAAAGCGATGAACATTTGATTTGGAAGCTTTGTTTGAACAGAAATAGCATACATATTAGCAGTGGTTCTCAACCACTGATGTTTCGCGGACCCCTTGTAGAAAGGCAGAGATGATGGAGGACCCCGCTCGGGGTGAGGGGAATAGAAAGGTATAGGCTATCATGATAATGATTTAATAAATGGATATAACTAATTGCTAGTGTGAAGTAGACTTATCTCATTGACACACGCACGAGAGTACTCACCCAAAAATTGGAACGTTTCTTAACGATGTGAAGAAAGAGAACTAATATTGTCGTGCGCTTGACTGATAAGACATGGCTTCGCGGACCCCTATAGATACCTTCGCGACCCCCATTTGAGAAACACTGCAATATAGAAGTGGTGGCATTGTCCCAGGTCGAGAGACCCGAAAAAACGTGACATTTCGGAATATGATCTGGCTGCGATAAATACTTGGTCTGTTTTATTGTCAGCTAGTAGCTTTTCACGACGATCTCAACGCACTGCTAAAATCCTTGGCAGAGAGAGTATGCCTGTAGCGTGGCACACACACACACGCACGCACAAAATATATCAATGTACTTATTAATATAACCCCCCAAAAAAACGATTTTCGTATAGAACGAGTCAAGTGCGACGGGTCAAAGCGAGATATTTTTGAGAATAGCTGTTTTGAAAAGGGCCAGGTGAAAAGGGCGAAACGAGAACGGACTCAAATGAGGAGGGTTGAAATGCGAAGGACGAAACGGGAAAGGACCAAATGCGCCAGGTCCAAGAGAGAAGATCTTTTTGAGAATGGTTGTTTTGAGAAGGGCCAAGTGAGAAGGGCGAAACGAGAACGGGCTCAAATGATAACCTCCCGTCCGTATGAGCAAATGCTGCAAAACCTGCGCGCCAATTTCGAAACCCTTTTTCCCGTCGCTTGCGACCTTGAGTTTCCTTCTCCACTCTTACGCCCCTCCTTTCACGTGTTCACCCTCTGGCGCGTCGCGCCCACGTTCATTGTTGGGAGGACAATGTACCGGATAATCCCCAACTTGAGGCCCCCTGCCAAAATTGTCCGGCTGCCAAGTGATTTGAGCGAGATGGGGTTTTGAAGCGGTATGGAAAAGTGGGACCGTCAATTTTGAACTATGCCTTTTCGATACTGCATAAGTTGTGTACGGGGCTGGCCAAGGCACGGGCGCGAGGACGTAACTGTATACAATGCTTGGGTTGCAGGAGCACTCGCGCGTAGAAATGGTAGGACGCGCTTTCTGAAATCACACGCCTACATTCCGCAGCGTTGCAATCCTACGAGTAAAACAGAGTACATCTTCGGACAGTGCGTGAGTTGATGCCGGCCGTACGAAAGACACACCTCGCGCTTCCTGTCACTACTGCCTCTGCTTGCACGCGCTGCCGATTGGCGGTCCTTTCTTTATTTTGTTTCGTCGCTCTTTTGAAAATACTGAAACTAATATTTTCTCAGACCCTGCTCATCGTACCTCTGCACTACAGTTGTGTAAACACGTTGTGATGTAATTTGAGATATGGGACGGAGTGTCTACATTCTTATCTCGTGTGTAATGCCGGCATAATATTCCTTTGCTGCCAGAGGGTCAAAATAATGGTAGGGTCGGCAGCAAAAACTATTTCAATGACCGAATTATGATCAAACACCAGTAAGAACATAAAAAAGAAATCACATGGGGACAATAAAAATATTGCTACAAGAGGATGGTGCGTGGGGCACAAACAATATTCGGAGTGACGTTGAGGGAACGCGACAAGCCAGATCTTTCCTGATGGCAGCCGTAAAAGTTAATCTGGTGCCTCGTTTTGATCGGCTTTGCACGGAAACTCGTAAACTACCGACTATCTTGTCAGTGGTGAACATAGTGAGCATGAACTGGATGATTTTTTTGTTGTTGTTTTTGTTTCTGTAGTTAAATGAGAGTATGGAAATATGAGACGTCCGCTGACGCTTGCGTCGGCTAACGGAACCTCAATCGCCGATCGCGGCCGATGTCATGGGCGTATACAAATACATCAAGTCGTCTGGGCGGGAGCAGTTGAAGCGCCGCACTTTTTTGGCCGGTCAGTAGAGACTCCGCGAATTCTGACTCGAGGCTACTCTGTGCGGAGGGAGCCGCTACTGAGCGCGACCAATCGGAAACCAAGGATGGCTGAAATTTCCTAATTGCCATGAGATTTGCAAATTCGTTCTTCCCGCCGTAGTAAATTCGTCCGAATCGCTATTCGATTTACTAATCGATTATTTGGATGAAAAGATATATTTCAAAATTCGTACGTGGCTCACCAAATGGCAATAAAATTGGTATAGGATTTCAAACCTATATAGTGTCGCCCTAATTTACAAACTTGTTTCACTTGAAATTAGAGTTCACGCGCAAGCGAGCTGGTGGAAGCCTATACTAAAAAGGCCAGAAACAAGAGAAACAAAAAATAAATAAATAAGAGCGGGATAAGCGCAACACAGTCTCAAATCACAGCTGAAAATGGTTACTTGGTAAGTGTAAATGTCCAGACATTGTATTAGTAATATATATATATATATATATAAAGTCAAAAATGCGTACTGTCGGAGTTATTAATTCGAAGTTTATTCCGACGTTTCGAGCGGGGACCGTTCTTCATTAGGTGAGGAAGAGTGGTCCCCGCTCGAAACGTCGTAGTAAACTTCGAATTAGTAACTCTGACAGTACGCATTTTTGCCTTTGTATATATATATATATATATATATATATATATATATATATATATATAGAGAGAGAGAGAGAGAGAGAGAGAGATAGGTAGATAGATATTTTTCACTATTTGCTGACGGCCGAAATTAACTATGCAACACAACAAGTAAAACCACAGAGCTGCCCCGCCTCATATCATCCTCAGTTGGAGCTCGACTGACACATTGCGCCGATCAAGCATCACCAACAGCTCAACACCTAAACGCCACGGCGTTCACTATCTTTGTTTGGGTGATTCCACCCACTAATATAACAACTCATACAATGCGCCGTGATAAAGTGCTTTTTGTCTTTGTGTATGTGTTTTCGTGACATCTAACCTCTGTTTGCGCTCTGACTAAGAATGAAACCATGTATACTAAAACATCGATAGTGGTCTCTATTTTCAGCGACGCTCGCACACGTCTTGCCTTTGACGCAGTGGCATTCTCATCTCCTATACACGGACATTTGGACAAAATAGGTTGGTCGGCCTTCACTCATTAGCTGCGGAACGTTTTGACCGTGACGTATGTATAATTCAAAGAAGCACCGACAGGCGGGTGCCCCTTTGAAAACAAATCATGTTCGCGTAGAGATATTTAGCGGCTATAGTATAGAATCCCGGACAAAAGCTCACCGGACAAAAGCTCACCGGACAGAAGCTCACCGGACAAGAGCTCACCGGACAAAAGCTCACCCATTTTTTACCAGACCCGGACAAAAGCTCACCAGAAGAAATTTTCATGTTGGTCTTATACAGAAACCAAGTTTAGAGAAAAAGGCAATGAGCCTCCTTTTAGCAAATTCGGCCACCGCGAGGCGGCGGTCGAATTCGCAAAAAGGAGGCTTATCGTCTTTTTTCTAAAATTCGCTAAAATTCGCTGTGATGAGCCGCCGCAGACTGTCGCCGCGAAGCGGCGGGAGCGCAGCAGGGGTCTTGGGTTCACACGCGCATCAGTGATATACGCGCAAAGTAGAAAAGCCTTTTTTTTTTTTTTTTAAATAGCGTCCCCTTTTCGGATAAACGACATATCTCTAAACTGAGGCTCTGCTTTCTCTAAACCGTGCTTCAATAAAACGTGCCCGTTCTCTAAAACATGTTTTAAAAATGGTGCAATGTCCATCGCGTCCGCATTTTATTTCAGCCCGTGTTTCGCCCGGGTAGCGAAAAAAAAAATGAGGTGAGCTTTTGTCCGGGTCTGTGAAAAAACGGGTGAGCTTTTGTCCGGTGAGCTTTCGTCCGGTGAGCTTCTGTCCGGTGAGCTTTTGTCCGGTGAGCTTTTGTCCGGTTACCATAGTCCGTGGGTATTTATTTCTAGGCCAACTCGTCGGCGTCAGTCGGTACAGGCGCTGGAGGCGTGATGAAAATGCTGGCAGATGTCGGCTTGACGAGCCCCGCACTCTCCCCTTACAGCAGATGGCAAATAAACCAACAACAATATTTGTCGACGGGCAATTGATTGAAGAGGCCAATCGGTAGTAGGATGACTCGACAAAGGGTAATTCATCAAAAATTCCAACTCGTTGACAATTGTTTGTGAGGCCATTCAGTTTCCACATTGCACTCATCTTCTGTATTAGAACACATACACATGTGATACATTTTAATATAAGCAAGTTTCGGGCACCGGATATTTTTTTGAAAAGCTGTTTCACCGAATTTCGCATCTCCCGGTTCGTCGAATTTTGATATGAAATCATAATATAATTATTATACTTGTCATTTCTTCAATTAGAAATGGTTACAGATAATTATAAAATAAAAGTAGGCTTTCGCAAAAATTATGTCGATTATAGGCTATGCCAACGTAGCCAAACAGTAAAAAAAAAAATGTTATGAGGGTGTTTTTGTTAGGGTTCAAAAAAGACAAAGGCGATTCTTCAAATGAGCACTGGTCACACAGGCCGACTGGTAACATAATTAAAATAAAAGCACCGACTTCACAGAACAGGAAAAAACAATTTCACTACACGTTTCGCCTCCATGAATAAACGCCTCCATGAATCATGAATAACCAACTCGCCCAAGCTGAAGTTCTGACCAGTTTCGCCTCCCTTGCGGGAGGCATCTTCAGTAGTCACACAACAATGCCTGTGTAAGCTTCGTGGAGAGGGCCGCGTTTTTTGTTACACACGGATGTGTGAGTCCCTGCGAACAAACCACGATTCTAGGATTTTCGGGACCCCCATCTGTCCTCCCTCGCCAAGGTCGTCGCGGCCGGGAAGTCAAAATAACGCCCTATTGTCCACACATAGTACACCAGTTCAGACTTCAGTCGGGTCGCGTGGGATGCGCACGTGACGTCACGCTTGTGTTTACAAAGCAAATGAAAAGTTCAACCTCAAGTCAACGCTATTTATCAAATATGTCCGTACTTCGTGGAGAGGGCCGCGGTTTTTCTTACACACGGATGTGTCTCTGAGAACAAACACGATTTTAGGAGATTTTCGGGACCCCCATCTTTGTCATAGGGTGACTCGTTTATCGGACTGTTCGTCGCAGCGAGAGTACAGGGAAGGATAATAATTCATACCCTATATCGTGCAGAAGAGAAGAATATAAAAAAAAAAAGAAAACGAAGCGAAAATTTCGATTTCCTTTCTTGTGGACAGGGCATTGTAGGTGAACGTGGCTTCCTTGTTTGATTCGCCAAAGTAGCAACAAAGCGACATTTTACGATCGAGCGAGCACCGTCGGAAACACTGCCCAAAATAATTTTATAGGGAGTTTCACGGCTTTCCACTGCGACATAAGCACGTGGATAGAAAAACAAATATTGACAACAATAATTGTCGAATATTTTTGGCACGTTCACACCTGGTTTTTCTTCATAATTTGATGACTCATATGTTGATTTTGTTTGCGGAACCGTACTTCTGACCGGCAATTTTATTGCCTGCGCGAAGCTTTTGCGTGCGATCCACTACAGTTAATTATTTTGGGGTGTCCAAGTTGAAGCGGTGCGTGTTATTTTTCGATCTCTGTCCGAATGATACAAAGTTTCACGTTTTCACCCTGTGAGTGAAGTGAGTTGGTCAGTGCTAGCATCGAAGGCTAACTTCGAACTCTAATTTGGAAATAATGTCTCTGTTGCCGCATCGCGGACAAAGATATATATGCTCTTATCACTGTAGCAAAATAACGTGGCAGGATTTGTGCTCTTGTTATGATCGTGTACCATTGTAGTCGACGTCATCCCAGCACGGCGTATCGTTTTTGTATTCGGTTCAGCCCTGCAAACCACACTTAGGAAAAAAATGAAAGTTTGCACCTTGTTAGTTCAATTTTTTGTTATAGTACTGCAGAAACATATTGCGCCCCGTGTTTTTGAAGGCACGGTAGACGGTGGTGACGGTGAGGTGACCGACCCCCATGTCAGCCGGCGTCTCGCTCGACCTCCTCGGAGGACAGGTCGTTTTTACTGGTGACTGGTGCATACGTGGAGCAACTCCGCGCGCATTGCGTTCTTCATCTCAGAGAACGCAATACATGACTCAGCTCTATCTCGTCATCGCTCCAAAATGACAAGTGGAATTCGCAACTGTAGTCGGTGACAGGTCAAGAACGAAGTGGGAGCTCCTCCCACCCTGTTCCACTTCAGCGGAGCGAACGGATGAGAGGAGGTCGCCCCCTCTCCAGCGTTCGCAAATGGCAAATATTAGTTTATTAGGCCACTAACTGTCAATTTACGCTCGTTCCTTTACGTCCGCCGCAGCCGATAATGTTATCCCCGGGAATACCAAAAGTATAATTTCTTTCAGCAAAAAAAAAACAAAACAAAACAAAACAGAATAATAAAACGCCCGGTATATCACAGCTTTGACAACGCTTCACGTGTGTGAGGTTCGATGACCGACAGAGAACCATCGCTGGCCGTGCTCCCGAAGCGGGGAAGTGCAATTTATGGAGACCGATCATATTATCAGAAAGGTGCAGACTAGGGAGCCTTCACGTGCGCGAAGCGCACATGGAGGCACTCTAATGCAGACAATCCAGGAAAAGTATTCTTGCAACTATGAGGTTCCAGTTGTACTTACACATGCATTATCGTCAAATTTGACGGAGTTCCTTCCAACACTAAAGAGTTGTCAAGAGTGAAGATTATAAAGGAGAATACCAGCTGGAATCTATTGTCTGTTTACTGAAAACAAAACAAGCATCAGAAAAACGCATTTGGGCGGCCGGGGAGGCCAGAAGCACGGACTGCGCGCACCCAGCGTGGAACCAGCGAATGAGAGGGCACTCCTAGCAATCTGTTTTCAGAGCCACGGTATGCCGGCTGCCGGCCAAATGTCCACTTTAATTCTATTATGGCTTTCGAAACGTAAATACACGCTCGAGAATTTTCAACAATATCACGCGAGCGCCGACCGGCCTGTAGATCAGCGCATCGTCACGGCGCGAAGTAGCGATATCAATGACAGTACGCGCGTGCGCAGAAGAAACGCGCCGAAGTCGGCGTCGGCTGCTAAGCTGTTTCCCCAATCACGACCCACCCCTGGCGCGACGCCCACCGCTTGCTCCACCCCATAAGCAGGGGACCTAGTAATCAAAGCGACACACACGGTACGCAAACACGAACAGCAGCCAGTAGGAAGGACACCGACACGAGCTTAGTCAGCGAACGAAAAGACAGACACAAACTTCACTCTAGGCAAACAGAGCAGGGGTAGTTACAAGGATGAGATGCGAAGCAGACGGAGGTAAGCAGTGCACAATAAATACGCGAAAACTCGCAGCAACCGAAGAACTACGCAGCAAACGCGTACGTGCACACGCACCAGAAGCACGTGCGTCACGCTGCGTATCTACGCAGAACTGGCGATTTTGGCATTTCGGTAATTTGAAACTTTGATATCGATTCCGTGAACAATTTATTCAGCAAACTAAACCGGTGGAGCCTCGCATAAAAAAAAATCGTTTAACAATATGAAAGCGACTGAAATTCTTCCTAAAAGCTATATTAGCAGAAAGTACCGTGTTATAAAGGACCTCACGAGTTTCGACCAAGTTTTCCAGCACGTTATTTTGCAAGAAACGGAAGAAGCCAAGTGTACAACCAGTTTCCGAAGCTGGCAACCACAGCTGGAATCAGCGCCATCCTCGGCAGTTTCCTGAACCTCGCGTAGTCACATTTCAGCCACTGCCACATAGAGGGCGCAACCAGACATCCAATTTGTGTTTTCTGTGTGTTTTATGATTCTTTTTAATAAATAGGCTCGATTAGTGAAAATGTGGGCTAATAATCAGGACCTGGAACAGTAATCTCCATTTAATACTAAAAATATCGGCCTAAATGTCTGCCAAAAGGGGTCAAAATACTCGTCTTTGGCTATCAACAAATACGTGATTTCACCTATATTCAAACTTTTTTTATGGAAAATCAAAAGTGAAATTTAGAAAAAGAGCCTCGCTTTGCAAAGCAGAATATGTTTTTCTTTGCGGGCCTACAATTTTATTCATGTGTGCCAATCCCTAAGCGCTGTACCACTGTACTACCAAATGAAGTTTGCCAAAATTAACGGTTTTTGTCACTTTTCACGTGAGCATTCCGAAAAAAGTTTAAGCTATATTACAATGAAATTTAGCGTAACTCTTTCGACCATAATTACAAACTGATGTAAAAAGTTTCAAATAAAATGACCGAGTAGGCGCCCAAAACTTCGCGACTGAAGTGCTTCCGCAAAGTCAATTTTTCTAAAGTAAATATCTGTCAAAATAAAATAAAAAACGAAAAAAGGGCCTCCGTTGACAATGAACGCACTCTTCTTCTATAACATTCTAAAATTAGAAAGAAATTGCTTCAATAGTGCACCCTGTACCACTGTACTACGAAACCATGTTTTGCCGAAAAGGTCAATGTTCGCGGGTGCCCTCTGAATTAGCTTTTTGCACTAGGAAAACAAATCCTACATCAGATAAAAGATAATGTTGTACACTACAAGATGATATATAACACATAATTTTAGCAAGCTTGAACACGCCACGATCGCATTTCGAAAACGTGCTGAAAGCGTCATATGTCATGGCCGCCGTGGGACCGCAGCCTTAAGTTAAGCGTAGTTTAGTGCTAGGTTTAGCGATAAGCGAGTTTGGTGCAACCGAACGAAACCGAAACTAAGCTTAAGTTCCCGGCTAAGCTCCGCTTTGCGCTAAGCGACGTTGGTGCAACCGACCCTTAGTAGTCGCATAAAACTATAGTTACCTTAAACCGAACTGTATACGGGCAAGATCTAAAATAAAAGTCTTTTTTTTTCTGTCCTTCACATCGAGGTAATTTTGTCTGGCCGTCAACAGTTAGTTTGAGTTTTTATTGTGATTAATAAATTGGGGACGACCTGACATTGTCTTTTATTCTTATATATCAGTTTGTGTCGGACCAGATTTTCTTGCTATTTTTTAAGGCTACAAAAGTAAACATTTTGTTTAAAATTTAAAATGAAAAGTGCACATTTTACAATATAGAACAGAAAAAATACTGCTACACCTTCGCTAAATTTTGCGAAAAAGAATTGACGTCACGTGACATCAATTTTTCCGCGAAATTTAGTGACGGTTCATCACATGTCGTTAACTCGTTGAATTGGGCTGATAAAACGTAGTGTGTAAAATATTCCTAGGAAGCTTCGTCTTGTAGCGTTCAATTGTGGCGACAGAAACGTCAAACAAAATGGCCGACATGAAGTCGACTATTATTGTAACCTATGTAAGGTTGTTTTGGGGTTCTAAACGCAAAGCACGTTGTGAACCTGTGCTGCCGGCTGACTAGATATATATAGTTAAAATCGGAAGCACCTCACCCGTTTATTTACATTATCATAACTATATAATTTTAGTGTATATCACCGGTTATACACTAAAATGAACTGTTTCCACTTTCAGGTCACATCGTCCACAGGTGTGACTTTCCCAGTAGCAACTCGAACGAAATATCAGACGCTTCCTTTTTCCTGCGTGCATTCAAAACAAAACAATTTTTTCGCCTTAAAAGCTACAATTGTTCACTCCAGACTTCATAATTCGGCAAAAAAAAAAAAAACTATATATATATATATATATATATATATATATATATATATATATATATATGCGCCCAATACGTCACACCTGGCGCCGCCTGCCTGGCGATCGAGTGGCGTGTGTTTCACAAAAGGGCAGAGAGGGTTACGAAGATCGAACTGCCCCAGTTGCTTTCGAGCGAGTATTATACCCTTTTCAAAGGTTCATCGAGCCACCTTGGTTGTCGGCATTGAGTTAGGCTAGGTGGCGCAAGGTACCGCCCGTTACAAAGGGTATAGCCATTAATATCCATCCATCCATCGAGAACGAAGCTTGTGGTTTGATCCGAGCCCTCGCCGAACGCTGACGCAACCCTCGCGTCCAATACAAGCTCACGGGTACCACCTGCACAAACAATGGCGCACTCGGAGGATCATGGCGCAGCAGCTACAAGACGGCGCGCACTATTTAAAAAGGTGGTCCGGTGATTACAGATACCCTCCGGGCTACCAGAAGCAGAACGTGCCGTTCGACTTCTTCAACTACGCGGGCATCCACCGGAGCGTGGCCCTGTTCACCACGCCGAAGCACTACATCCGGGACATCACGCTGGTGACGACGAAAGTCTCAAACAGCAGCGGTACGTGTGCAACTCTACACGGGCTGTGGTCGCCGACCATAGCCCGTGTAACGGATTACCGTTACAAATTACTTTCGCTGAAAAGCAATGAATTACGGATAAACAGACGTGTGCCCGTGACGCGAACAACATAATCGATTACAAATACAAATAGCTTGCCTCAAATGTAACGGATTACCGTTACAGATTACTTTCCCTGAAAAGCAATGAATTACTTTGCTCGTTACGTTACTAATTACTTCACGTTAGTTTTACTTATCAAGTAAACAATAGAAACAATTTCGATGTCTTCAAAAATGTTGTGCAACACTACTTCCCATTTTTCATACGCCCGCATTATGGTAGTCCTTGTCAAACAAAAAATGCTGTATTTAAGAGAAAACAAAATGTAGGCGCACTCCGTCCACTTGTAAGCTGACAAGGCAGCGAAAGCTGCAATCCCACCCGCCATCCCACTATCTTACTGCGACCGGAAATGATCCCTGGAAGTGTGCGCACAAATCTAGCGGTGCACATTGTCAATAGGGCGTTTTCGTAGATCGTTTTCGCCGTCCCGCAGCGCTCTCCGCAACCGACTACGATACCCGGAACTCTACAGTCAAAGCTATCGGCGCGCAGGTGCAGCAGCGGCTTCGTTGCGGAGGGCTTAGCGGAGGGGGAAACGCGGTCTACGAAAACTCCCTATTTACCTCCGCTGGGAGATTCGGAGGTAAGGAAAGCTCTTTTTTACGGGCCTTTGAAGCATGAGTGCAACGTCTCAAGGCTGCGATCTCGTGCCTGTGGCTTTGGCGTACTGTCAGCTTACGAATGAACGGAGTATATACTCTGTTTCACCTATATGATGTACCGCAGGAAAGGCTACAAGCGCGAGCTCAATTGCTCTAGGGCACATCTCGGCGGCACAAGCTCTCGTGCGTTAAGAGTAGCTCCCAACGCTATGAGCTCGCGCTTTTAGCCCTGTCTGCGGTACAACATCAGGTGAAACGGAATATAGTTCCATGCAGTACTGAAAAATGCATCGGCGCGAGCGCTTGTTTTTGAGCTTTGGTCGAGCGGGTGGTCGTACACTCCGGATGGCCAGAAATTTGCGGCACGCGGTTCTAGTTCACTTATCCGTCCCCACGTGACGTATTCACTTGCAAACTTTATGCCGTGTGCCCGCCTAAGCGGTATGTGTGCCGAGTGAAAAAACAACAACGGTAAGTTCAAAAATGAGAACAGGGTGAGATAATTGCGGTTGCAACATACTGATAACTTTATCATTCTCCCTTGCTATTTCATGGCGATACTGCGAGCAAAGGAAGAACATCGGAACTTTTAAACAATTTCGCGGCGCACACATTTTTCATAACTCTTACAGTTGACTTGGAGTGCGATATAGTTAGGTAAAGCACCTATGTTGCATCTTGTTCGGACCTCTAGCGCTACCTTTGGACGGAGTATGAGTGTTCGGCATTGCGTAGTTTATTTTTCCGGTGAAAAAAACCCTGTACATTTTTTTCCGGGGACACCCTATACAGTGCCAAGGAAGCTTACACTGGCGAGGAAGGTTTTTTTCTCGATCTTGGGCACGGCTGGTTCAGAATGATCCTTTCGCAGCTTCGAAAGGACCGAAATAGCGATTGCCATGGCAACAAATACCGCTAAGTCAATCGCTTGGCAAGGTCTTGGTCGTATGTATGTTAGCATCTGTTCATGTCTTGCTAGCAGGCGGGGAAGGTATACTTTCCCAGGAATCAATGACTATATATGAGCGTCCCCATCGAGTGCTTGTCTCCAAACTAATAATAGTTGGTGACTTTTTAAGAAGGCAGTATAAGCTTGAGCATGGGTGTGGGTGCTCCAGGGCAGGCACCGGTGTTACGCAATACCCTTAGGATGCTACGGACACTCTAAACATTGGGTGCAAACAATGTGAGCATCATGCAAGGAATTTCTTTTTAGGAGCAGCAAGTTTACAAGCAATATGCACCTCCTGCAGTTGTTACGCACGTACGAAAATCAAATGCGGACGTAATTAATCACGCACGAGAGAGGAACCATGACCCTGGTGACTTCTCCATCGCCTTATGCACTCGACAATTGAAAGATACTAATTCGCAGCTGACCATCTCCAAGATTACAAAGGTTACACGTATGTTGCTTTGTTGTCAATATTTCGTGTAACATATAATATATCTTCGTTCCAGGAATGCATCTCCAAGTAAAAGGTATTAGTACGGGCAATACTCTTTTTTTTTAATAGTATCTAAAATAAAAAAATAAAACACTTTCAGCCTTTCCACTCTGGTGAAGAAGGAAGACCAGCGGAGCTGTACAATAGGCTGGATGGATGGATGGATGAATACGGCTGAGCCCTTTGGATCGGGCGGTAGCTTACGCCACCTAGACATTTTGTTTTACCATTTAAGCTTAGAATATTTAAAAGTGAAATCTATATTCACTCCGCAGTGCAAAGAAAGTGAGGTTATGAAACCCCCTTGCCATCAGTGGATAAGAAAATACCTAGTTTTCTCTCGATTTCTGCCACCATTCACTTAATCTTTGCTTGGTAATCTCTACAGTCTTGAAATCCACTCTCCCTTCGCTGTCTCTAAAACCCAATGACTTCATTAAATCTATGTTGTCTTCGGTAGGCATAGGGTGAAGCCCTTTACAGTAGAGTATCAAGTGTTCAGCCGTCTCGTCCTCCTCTCCACAAGCAGTGCACACTGTATCAATTTCCTGGTACTTCACTCTGTATGTTCTGGTTCACAGAACACCCGTTCTTGCCTCAAACAGCAATGAGCTTCCCCTAGAATTGTCATAAATGCTTTCTTTGGCAATAACTCTTTTGTTTAATCTATAGCTTTCCAGAGCCGTCTTTGTCTGCATTCCCTCTAGCCACCAATCTCTTTCTGTGGCCTTAACTTTCTTCTTAACTGAGACTTGCTCTTCCGTATCTTCGCTATAGCCCAAAAACTTTCCTCTTAATTTCCTAGTGCGCTGTCTCCACTTTGTGTCTACACTCCTCATGTATAAATAGCTGAAAACCTTTCGTGCCCATTGCTCCCCGTCCATTTGCCTCAACCTATCCTCAAATTCTACCTTGCTCACCGCTTCCCTGCTCTCAAATGATGCCCATCCCATGTCTCCTTGTACTCCCTGGTTTGGCGTTTTGCAATGTGCCCCCAAAGCCAGTCTACCTACTCCGCGCTGTTTTATTTCTAGTCTCGCATGCACTTCGGATTTCATGCATAGCACTGCGTTTCCAAAAGTCAAGCCAGGCACCATGACCCCTTTCCAAATCTCTCTCACCACCTCATACCTGTTGTAATTCCAAAGTGCTCTATTTTTCATTACAGCTGCATTTCTGTTGCCCTTACCTATTATATACTTTTCATGGTCTCTGAGATATTCTGCACCATCACTTATCCATACTCCTAGATACTTGTATTTACTAGCTCTCTCAACTGTAATATTCTGTATCTTCAGCCTCTCAACTTCATCCTCGTTAAAAATCATGACTGCCGATTTTTCGCTACTGAATTCTAAACCTAATTCCTCTCCTTCCCTACCACGGATGCTCATTAATTCCTGCAACTCTGTCCTGTTGTTAGCCATTAGTACAATATCATCCGCATACATCAATCCCGGTAAGGATTGCTGAATTTTTTGACCTAGCTTACTGTAAGAAAGGTTGAACCCAAGCCCACTCTTCTCTAGTCTATCCTCCAATCCTCTCAGATACAACATAAACAGCAAAGGCGATAACCGGCACCCCTGGCCTTATTCATTATTAGCGCCATCTCTCGGCGGCCACGGGTACTATCAGAGGTTCGGTGCCATCTTTGAGGCTTCGCCTCGCGCCGCCCGCCGCATTACGAACCCCTCTCTCCGCGTTGCGTTCGTGCATGCTCCTGCGTTTTTTTTTTTTTTTTTTTTTCTTTTGTATATTGATGGTATTAGTTGTTCGAGAAAAACTAGCGAATATTGAGCTCAAGTTTGTTTTCAGCTGTTTCACTAAGAATCTCTTTTTATAGAAATGAGCTTCATTACAGAACCAGAGCAGGCCGACTCACGCTCTTGTTTCAGGATCGTGCGTTAAGTTGCCTGATCAGCCGATTATGCCTGTTCGCACAAAGACGATTTGTATGATATATTTAGCAGAGCCGTCAGCTACTGTGTGACGGTTTGTTTTATTTAGCATTTGCGGCTGCGGGTCTAAATAATGCGAGCAGTTCTTCACCCAGTGCGCATTGACCCAGCGTGTGCAGACCCGAATTGCAGAATTCTATGATTGCGGCGTTGAACATTAAATCTTAATTGGTTCCCGTTGTCTTAACCTTAGGAATATAGAAGATATGATTCCACACACACACACAAAAAAAATACATAAAAATAAATTTATTACATCGATTTTTATTTAGTTTCTTGGGGAGAACATCAAATGATAGCTCAAAACATCATTATAAAGAGTGCGTGCGATACAGCACTAATTTACGATGGTAGTATCTTTTATTGCAGGCAAAAAAAAAAAAGAAAAACTAGGCTGAAGATCTACACTAGCATGCTCACGTATGCGAGGCACAAAAGTGTAAAAGGAAATGACCAGCGTGTCGCCGCAATGCAAGTATGCGGAATATAACGTATGAAAAAAAAAAAGCGATTTGACAGAAATTTCAAACATTTTCCTTTTGTAATCATCATAATAATGCTAACAAATAAATTCAGTACTTGCGCATATATGCTCCTTGGCCCCTTGAGAGAAAATGCATTAATAAATGTGAGCGACAGTTTAATGTGCTCCTCCTGGTAGCGCGGTCAAATAGAGTTAAATTTCATGCTTACTCGCAATAGAATATGACCAGTGCTCATAAAAGGGGCTGCTTGCAGTATTGGCTCCAAATCAAAAAGCTTCTCCCGCAGCGCGAACCCGATCTGTTGGGAAGCGAGCAAGCGCGACTGTTGAACTCGCCAACAGGTCCAGGTTAGCAGTCGAGAAGAGCCCGCTTCTATGCTTTCGTCTACATCTCGAAAATGTTTCTCGAAATATGAGAGTCGCGTGATAATATTAATACAGCGTAAAGTAAGCGAGTGTTCACTTTTGCTTTTTAGCACCGTTGTCTTTATCATTTATGTGTTAAACGAAGTTGTTGTGTTGCCTAGCTCCTCTGCACTTTGCATCAGCCTTCAATCGGATGTAAAGGGCCTACTTGAGTGAGAAATAGAAAAAAAAATAATTTCAAACCAGTGTATCTGAGTGATGTTGACTGAACCTCGCCGTTCCTCTGCGCAAGCGAATCTACAATGCTAGCCAACATCGAGCTCCCAAAAAATCACATAAAATAATAGATACTCGCTATTGTTACATGCAAATATCATGAGCCCTTCATGCCATTGTGTAAAGTGTCATATATTAATAAAAAGTTTAAGAGCCTTGTAAAAGCACGCAGCACTAACGCGCGGGTGCTCTTTTTAGGAGCATGAATAGTGCAGGAAAGCGCTACGGCTATTAAAACGTTGGCTATAATAGTTTTAACTTGAAAAGAAAACAATACGATTCGAATCTTTACATCGGTTGTTTTTCATTTTATTTCCTCGTTGATAGCGATAGCGGAACAGCGAAGTCGTGCGGTCGCTGCGCGTCGCTTTCACGCGCCGCAAACGGCCACAGCGCTTTGCAAGTCGCCTCAAAGATGGCGTCGGAAGGAAGGTTGGCGCCACGTCCGATAGATGGCGCGCGAATCTGAATAAGGTCTATTGAAAGTAATGGCCGGCCGCAATTCGGCAAGCCAGAGTGGAAAGGCTGCCGCCATCTATGAGCGACGGCGGCAACCAGATACGTTGCTTGTCGCCGTCGTTCATGGATGGCCGTAGGTGTTTAGAGTTCAGTGTCTTTATTTCTTTGCGGTGGACACGATCATCGGGACTGGTCGTATTTTTTTATTGTCTAAAACGATGCAAGTTGTAGTCATACACACGCACAAAAAAAAAAATAAACCGCATTGCGAAAAAAAAGATACCCCCGCGCGCGCGCGCGCGCCTTTTTATTTTTGGCGTTTTCCTCTCCCGCTCCTCGCCTCCTCGCTTCTTTTGAATCGTGACGTCAAAAATCATGAAATTTAAAAGCTTTGTGGGCGATATTTCTATAACATTTAATAACGGTAATCGTAAAACATGCTTTTAATGCAATTGTGAACGCGCTACGGCTTTTCTCGAAATACCAAAAATCGGAGTCCGGTGTGATGTCGCCTTCTGGAATTGTATCCTCCCTCGGAAAACATGCCGCCTGCATGGGCAGGCGGCACCGCTCGCACGGAATAAGACCGGGTTTTCTCGGTCCAATGGCGCCCTTATGTTTATGTTTATTCTTATTTTCAGTGACCCACCAACAGCTTGACGCCTCCTTAGTGGCGCACTTATTCCTTCAGAAATACAACGCTAAACAGGATAAAAGCAAAACGTTAGGAAAGAACAATAGCCTCAACACACTGTCTCCCGCTCCTTTCCTCCTCGCGTCGGGTCGCGGTGACAACAGCTCGGAGTCGTGAAAGAAAGTCGACTCTCAGGACTCCGCAACATTTGACGTCAACGCACCGGCGCGGATCGCGCGGAAACTTCGAATTCAGCATTTGCAAAGGGTTTTTTTTTTACTTCACAAATACTGAATTCCCAAGTTTCGAATTTTGAGGGTAATGTCCCGGCATCGTTTTCAATCGTTTCGGATAATCAAAAAAAAAAAAAAGATATGATTTTGATAAGTCAGTGCCCCTTTAACAGTTCCCCTGTAAAAAAGGTTGCCTCACTTCACCGCAGCACCCTTTCTCACGCCGTTTTTACAACCTACAAGATAAATGGCTTTCAGTGCAACGGCACCTTATTTTATGATTAAAATGTGTGTAGTAGGTTAAAATAAGGTTGCTGAAAGAATGAAGTCATGGATGTATAAATCTACGAACCAGCGTTTCTTTTACGCCCTTAAGGATGTACAGTGTCTGTAGTACCTGACTTTAGAAAGTGTCTTACATGCGCAAGCTCTCGTGCGAAAAAAAAAAAAAAAAAGCATTTCAGTGTGCTAGGTTCACGCGTCCGTAGCTTTAACGGCACTGTTTACATTTGCGACCTAAATATCATTTAAGTGGTCGGTTGGAGAAGATGAGAACGGCAGGAAGGTCTTTCAGTTTGATAAATCACAGTATAATCTGTATGCTGGAAGCAAGCTCCGCCGGATTGTATTCGAAAGCTAGTATTAAATAAAAGTTGTAACAAAAATGGGCATATGGGGCATTCTGTCCCACTCTGTAGATGTATTTTTAGCCCTAAGTAACCCGGAACTCAGCACTACCAACGTAAAAAAAAGTTACAACGACTCGTGCCCCACGAGTCGTTATAACTTTTTTTTACGTTTTATTGCTTGTTCCGCTTTATTTACAAACCAATTTTCGCAAAATTACCTAATCTTTGCAGCTGCCGTGCTGCTGCCAGTTTAGGGGTGGTACCACGGTAATAGTGACACATGAGGCATGAAGTTTGGGACCGCTCTCGGCCACTGCAAGCAAGCGATCTCCACACCTTCCTATCTTGCCCAGCATGATAAACCAAAACTGTGAAAGCGCATTCGCTGAGTTGGCCGGGTTGGTGGTTAAGAAAATTCGGCATACACTGCTACTCTCAAGAAATGAAGTCGACGAAGCGACGAGACTTTTTGAGTGTTTCTCGTGCAGTCTGTTCCTACACGCTGCTCCCGCAATCTGCTCGTGACTGTG
This sequence comes from Ixodes scapularis, assembly GCF_016920785.2. Taxonomy (NCBI): domain Eukaryota; kingdom Metazoa; phylum Arthropoda; class Arachnida; order Ixodida; family Ixodidae; genus Ixodes; species Ixodes scapularis. The sequence goes on along the minus strand of NW_024609880.1, from coordinate 31,693,960 downwards.
GTCGTGACTTACAGCAGGTTGACATCATTGTATTGTTTTAGGGGCGAGGCGAAGCTCCTTAGGGTCTAGCCGTGTCCGGCGTCCGTGCTCACATCGATTGCCATCCCATCTGTCTTCTTAAAAAAAGAAAAATGTTTGCGCAGTCGACGGGATTTGAACCAGTGAGGAAAAACCCCAATGGATTTCTAGTCCAGCGCCTTAACCACTCGGCCACGACTGCGGGACGATAGGGGGCTCTGAGATGTGGTAGTAACTCAAGAGCTGGGGATGTCATGGATGAAATGTTGCATGTAGCTGCTCAACGTCTATACAGGAGAGGACGCTGCAATCACATACGTATATATCGCGTTAAACTTTGCAGGCATTGGCTCGACGTTTATAGACGAGAGGGCGCTGCGGTGGAATGCTCAACTGCGTATTTAACCAGGATCCATACCACACATTCTCTTTCTAGGGCCCATCTCTTTGCTTGAACATAAAGAGGGTTAAAATAGGACTTCACCAATACCAATATTCCGTAGGATAACGCGAGAAAACGGATTTTAAACTGAATAAAACGATAACCAAAAACCACATCGTGGATGTCTGTGAAGCTTCGATGGAATGTCGTGACGACAACATGCCCGTAAGAGCAGCGCCACAACGGGAAGTGCGGTCACTCATAGGCATTACTTAGGCCTGAACGTAGTACCGAGGCGCTTTGGTGAAGAAAGCAACAGCAGAGTTGGCCACCGTTCGTTTTAGTACCGGGTGGTCTGTCCGGCAACGCTTCTTTGAGGTGGTTTGGAGATTGTGTACGTGCGACGCAATATTCACGCTACGAAATGCCTGTTTAAAACTGGCCCGCATGCCCACCGCTGATTACGAGATAGCTGCCTTCGTCGACCGCAACTGATAACGAACTCGATTGCTAAGAAGTCAACACAACTACCACCGTTGCTAAAAGGAGACGGCCCGTACGGCTCTGCAAAGCGGCGCGCATGTAAACAAATCCCTGCGGCGATTTTCGGGGATGCGAGAGAGAGCCAACGTCCAGGAAGATACGTTTGGAGTAAAAGAGTGTCAGCGTTCTTGGTAGCCGCTTCGGGAACGGACTTTTACAACCGATTTTATGAACCGCTGGGCCTCTAGACAATCGCCACTCGATGCTGACGAGACGCTCGGCAGAGAAAGATTGGACTGGCATTGAGTCGCTCCCAAAAACTGCTTTAACTCGACATGTGTTGGCGTATCATGTCGAAATAAAATGGACATCTAAACGAAAGTGTACGTACCCATGTTGCGAAGGCAATTCATATGGCGTTTATTTGAGCTCTATAACACACACAAAAAAAGGAGATAGAATTTATAGGAGTGTCTCCTTTTTCGACAAAACGTTGGTCACCGCTGCACCTGAAAACAAGCTAGGGACGACGAGGGGAAAGACTGACCTTCTTACCCCAAATTAGAGGTCAGAGATCAAACTATTCATAGGAGGGTCCACAAATGTCGCGTGGGCCTATTCCATTCATCAAGCCAGCCGGTCGTGCGCAGATGGTCTTGCCCCGGATCGTCGAAGTGTTTTGCTAAGCCTAGCGCCTTCGGTGGTCGCTTGGTCGGTGGGTCCCTGTCGCTGTAGCTTTTTCAGGTATCGATGGTTCTTGCGTTTGTCTCCGCCGCGGCGTTCAGTTTCAATTACTTTTTTTTCTTCTTTTCTCTCGTTGGGACGCGCACAGAGAGCACATAGATATGCATGTTGGTCGTCGCGACGACGTAAGCGTGCGATGTGGCTGGCGATGTAAATTTGATCACAAAAAGTGCGTAAAGCTTTGTAGCTGTCGTAGGCGTGGTCGTAGGATCTCATCGTAGCGTGCAAAAAACTTGCGATAATTTCGCTTCGTGAATACGGTACATTTCTTCGGTTTTGCTGTAAGATCGTTTTGTGAATAAGCTCTGTTACCTGTTGCTGACGATGAAGACAAGAGAGATGGGTCGTACAAATACGACTCTAGGCAGAATCGCTTCTCGGCCATCGTGCCCTGGTGATGTAGCGTCGTGGCGGCATCTTCGTCCTTATTAATGTCATCTACCCACCGCTCTCGTCGCGTTGGTCGGCAACCATTCACTTGAAGCCGCTCTGCCGGCTCCGCAATATGCTACTACAGCCCTCGGGTACTTCGACTATGCGAGATTGTAACACGCTGACACCACCAAGTGGCAAGACTCATAACTACGGTACGCTTGGTCCTCCGAGGCATGATAACGTCAAGACCGCGCCGGATCTCCCGACATGCATCCCGCTCTTCGACGGCTGATTTTGAAGCGCTCGCCGAAATCCAGGCATTTAGAACAAAAAATACAGCCATCCGCTTGAAATATGACCATGCGATTATCAATTACAGGTTTATCTGATTCCATTTGACTTATCTCTATGTGTTCCCTGTATATTTTAAGTTTCGATTCAGTACCCTTTAAGCGGTGGAGATGCGTTCCCACGGCTTCTAGCGGATCCAAGCTGATCCGCTAGAAGAACCACTGGCTCTGCATTTCGCCGACCATAAAGCAGTAATAATGAAGTCGAAACGCAACCCCCGGCACTCAGCACTACCAATGAGCAATAAAAAAATAATCAGCATCATCAGTACTATCTATGAAAAAAATCAGTATCATCAGCACCACCGGAGTTCGCCCCAATCAACATCATTCACCACGTGCAGAGGCGGTCATTTTTAATAAATTCAAGCATAATAGTTTCTGTTCCTTTTGTAGGAACTATAATTAACATCAATAAATACTAATATTAATGCATTTAATTTATTAATCAGACGCCACGACCTGAAGCATTCATTCATCAATAAACCTTGCATGCATTTCGACTTGCCGAGCTAAACAAACATTGACAAGGATGATGATAGATGTGTCAGCACCGCCCTCGACGATTTTTCGAACTTTAGGAATCAGCAGTTTCTCGGCCTCCCACGAGGCCCTTACAAGAATGATCAATTAGTTTCAATTTAGTTTCTCATGTGCTCTATAAGAATACATTAAAAACACAATTGAAACTTATTGATAATTATGTACGGAGGTGTCACCACGAAGCATGGAAACGTTTTTTGTTTTTTTTTATTATTTTAGATTATCTACGTTTTATCTAAATAAAAAAAGCCCTCGTCCACTCGCTTCTTCAAATACCTCCGGAGTTCGACTTTACCAAAATTTCAAAACCTGTGCGTGAAAAACCTTTGGAAGTCTAGTGTATATAACCAAAAAGATATCCGTGCTGAAAATATGTGATTTTCGGGCAATATATGGGGTGCTGTACGAAACGAAGTAATACAAAACCCTCCTCAACATTTTCTTTCATATCTTCTTAACAAAACTAAACCATTGAAATTGGGTTACCTTTAATGGCCCCTTCACAAGTTCGCGCCTCCCTATTGACGACGCTATAATTATCCACAAACAACCTAAAACCAGTGTGTCGAACCGAAAAAAATACGGGTTCGGTTACGGTTCAGGTTTAGGTAAATTTATTTTGTTCCGGTTCAGTTCCGGTTCGATTAGTTCGATCCGCGAACCGGTTCGGGGCGCTGAACCGGTTCGCGAACCGGTTCGGAAATTATAAATGACAAATTGCAACATCAAAATAAATTACAGATAAAACATCTGAAATCAGCACATACGAAACGGGATACATCGTAGTGTAAGGCTCAGGGATTTCTACCAGGAATGGTTTCTTTATGTGCACTCAAAGGTTACCACTCCGACGTTTACGCATTCGGACTTCATCTAATTGGGTCCGACGCAGCAGCTGTAAAACCCGCGACCTCCTTACGAACCCACTTACAAGTAGAACTCGCTAACTATCCCGCCACCTCGGCGTGTAAGCAATTGAAGGAACAGTGGGGAGAAAATACAGCTTTCTTTGTTTGAACTAGCCTTCGGTAACTCAGATTAGACCCTTAAAGAAGTTTTCATTAAACAAGATACGGAATGTGAAAAACACTTCACCGAACGCAACGCCAGAAGGACGTAATAGGATTAATATTAAAATATAAGAGTTCGCTGTCTCACAAATATGTTAGCTTCTAAGTGCCTATACGAAACCGGATGCATTATTATCAAACTCCACAACCTTTTCTTTTCTCATTCCGATGGAAGCAAGCTTCAAGAACTCGCGTGTTCTAGAAACGTGTTATGAAATGAGCACACAGCAACATTTACGATTTACGAGATTGTAGGAAAATAAAATCCCGTGACGCGATCCTTTTTTTTTTTTTTTTTTGCACAGCCTTCCAATTTTCTTTCTTCCGTGCAAGCCGCGACCAGCGCAATACTGGTTCCTATGTCAAGATTCATGGATGCAGCGTTTATATTCCTAAGAATGAGTGGAGAAGAAAAATATGTAAGCGAGGTGTGTGTCAGTTGACGGCACTTAAAAAACAAATGGCATTGATAGCACATTCATTGTCAACAGCGCGTGGCCGAACCGTTTTGACATGAGCCGGTAACCGTTATTTTTTTCCGGTTCAGTTCCGGTTCGGGTTCATCGCGATAACAATATAACGGTTCGGGTTCGGGTTCAGTTCCGGAAAAAATACCGGTTCGGTTCCGGTTTTCGGTTCGGTTCGGTTCCGGTTCGACACCCTGCCTAAAACAAAAGTTATATCCTAAAAAAGTTAGCCGTTTACAACTCCCTGTAAGGCCGAATTGGAGCGCAGCTCTTGAGGAGGAGGAGGGAAGGGTATTGAGGGGAGGGTAGACCCCTCCTCCTCCTCCTTCTCCTCCTCCTCCCCTCATTCTTTAATATGCTCCGGGGGAATCACTTGACATCGGGGGGGGAGGGGGTCACGTGACCTCCGGGGGGGGGGGGGGGTGTCGCGTGACTTCGGGGGGGAAGGGGCGTGACCTCGGGAAGGGGGGCCACGTGCTCTCGGGGGGTCGTGTGACCTTGGGGGTCGCGTGACCTTGAGGTGACCTTGGAAGGGGTAACGTGACCTTGGGGTTCACGTGGCCTTGGGAGGGGTCACGTGACCTTGGGGTGACCTTGGTTACGCCGACGGCGACGTCGCTCAAGCCGGAAACGGGCGCCTAAGAGCTGCGCTCTAAAAATGAACGCCGTTTAAAACTCCCTGTAATGCCAAATTGGAGTGCAGCTCTTGAGGAGGAAAGAAGGGTACTGAGGGGAGGGTAGACCCCTCCTCCTCCTCCTTCTTTTCCTCGTCCCCTCATTCTTTAATATGCTCCGGGGGGGTCACCTGACCTCGGGGGAGGGGGTCACGTGACCTCGGGGGGGGGGGGGGGGGGTGTCGCGTGACTTCGGGAGGGAGCGGGGTCACGTGATCTCGGGGAGGGGGGGCCACGTGATCTCGGGGGTCACGTGACTTTGGGGGGCGGTCACGTGACCTTAGAAGGGGTCACCTGACTTTGGGAGGGGGTCATGTGGCCTTGGGGTAACGACGTGACCTCGGGGGTCACGTGACTTTAGGGTGACCTGGGGGTCACGTGACCTTGGAGTGACCTTGGGAAGGGTCACGTGACATTGGGGTGACCCCTCCCAGGTCACCCCCTAGGTGACCCCAAGGTCACGTGACCCCCAGGGTCACGTGACCTTGGGGTGACCTTGGTTACGCCGACGCCGACGGCGACGCCGCTCAAGCCGGAAACGGGCGCCTAAGAGCTGCGCTCTAAAAGATGGTTATATTACCTTTCAAGCAGCACCACTCATTCAAGAAGGTACATAGAATGAGGTGAGTTTAGAGCTGCCAAAGCACACCTAAAGTGCCCGAATCGGTGGTACCGTAGAAGAGCTCCTGTACGCGTCTCAATTTATGCCTTCTCTATAATCTTATAGTCAAGACAGTCAAAAGGGTCATAAACCCCGAGGGCCGAAAGCCCTGTGACACATATGGTTCTAGTTACGCGAGCTACATTGATATCATTGATTTGTCTCTACGAAAACGCAGCGAGCGTGAAGTATGACATCGACGTGCTGCCGCCCGACCCCAAGGTGAACTGTCGTCTGACCCTGCTGGACGACCAAGGGTGGCCCGTGCTCGTGCGACAAGGCTGCTCGGGGACATTCGGCGTGACCAACCCCAAGCTCTGGTGGCCCCAGGGAATGCACCGGGTCCCAGGATACCAGTACATGGCCAAGGCAGGAAGAAACTGTTCTACGCGCCTACGCTCTAAGAAATACTACTCTTCCGCAAAGTGCCTCGGAAAGCCAGTCGTGCAACCTACGCGTAGAGCTCTGCGAATGACGTCTCGTCATTCACCGTATGCATTGCAGAGAATGGTTCTCCCGAGGGCCTTGTGGGAGAGTAGTTGCTCCAGATTTGCGTAAAGTGTACTCTGGTATACTTCTTAAGTCCAGACGCAGCCGACGCTATGAGCTCACGGGACAATCAGACAGCGTCATGTTACCGTGCGTGTTCTATCATCGTTAAACCAATCATAAACATCAAAGGCCTCGGGGCTTGGCGCTATTGACGCTGTTTGGTTGGACTTTTAACCTCGTAGCGTCGGCTGCGTCGGACTTAACAGAAACGAAGTATATCGGTTAAGTAAAACTTCTCTTAATTTATTTGTTCTAATGGTAGAAAAAAAAATTGCCACGCGCGGTATGCCTCGTATGCCTTGTCATATACTGATATGTGCGCAGAGTGAGGGTGGCGATGGTTTTATTTCTTGAGTCACGCATATACCAATCGATCAACTCGTCAATTGTATCGGAGATTGCCTTCTAGGTAAATGGAAGTATATGATGATCACTCAAATTCTATATCCTTCCTATTCGCAACTCCAGAGGAAGCAACACCACCCAGCGGAAAGAATGTGAAGTGGAGAAGCGGAGAGCTGCCGCCTTTTCAAGCTAGACTAACTAAATGGCGGAGTCAGAGCATGGCCTTTCTTTTCCTTCTACCGCGAACACCTCACTGGCAAAAAGGGGTCATATTCGTCCATGTTCAAATCAGACATGCCAAAAACGCTTGGGGGAAATGATATGATATCGCACGCACGCACGATATCACATCACTCGGACGAGTTAAGGAGATGCTTTGAGAATATGGTGGCATTTTTAGACACGGACGAGAAGGAAGAACAGGACAACACGATGCGCTATCTTCAACTGTTTAAGAAAAACAGCGGTAAAAATACTCTGCGCCGTCGCGTCACTCATCAATGCCCTGCCCCGTCCCTGTTCGCAAGAACTGGGTCTCTTTGTCCGCCAGATCAATCGAAGCCACGCTGACGCCCTGATCCTTTAATTTTTTTGTCAGGTCTGCCTCTGTGATTTCCCGTGCCATTTTATCCTTGTGATGATTGTGCATGGCTTGAACTTAGGTTTGCGTCCACAGTCACGATAGTGCATCGGCGAATGGCTATCCAGCTGCCCACTCGCTTCTCGGTTGTGTTTCGCGTAATCTCTCGTTGACACCTCCTCTCCAGCGCCAATGAGCCCCAGTTATCTTTCAACTCCTCCCACTCGAAACTCGTTAAGAGAATAATTGTAAATTTATGCTTTATGAATGCCCTAAGAAGGTCGTGTAGACGTGAGATACCTTCAAGCCCTAATGACCAGTTGGGACGCTTGATGGCGGCCGGTGTTCCCGAGTCTCTCGTGGTGTTTGTTGCCGAAAGGGTTTTAAAGAAGCTATGACTAGAAGACAGTCCAGAGCACGACACAACCCGAAACAAACAAAAATCGCGAAACCGCACACAATATTAAGAAGGTAGCAAACCGCGTCAACGCTAAGGCGGCTTTCCTGACACCGGAAAAACTGGCCAAGATGTGCAAACTGACGGACCTTTTCCGCAAACGCCCGGTAGGCTGCCTGAAGAAACATCGCAGCCCGTTTGTAGCATGCGCAGAAGCAGAAGTCTATCAGATCCCGCTGATGTGCAGCAGGAAATACGTGGGACAGACGGGAAGGCGTGTCAACGATAGATTACGCGAACGCAACATGCAAGTGAGGGGGCAACGGGATGGCCATTTGTCGATGCACTGTCATGACTGTGGACGCAAATCTGATTTCAAGTCATGCACGATCATCACAAGGATAAAACGGTACGAGAAATCATGGAGGCAGAGCTGAGAAAGAGTTACGGGGATCGGTGCGTCAGCTTGGCTTCGATTGATCTGGCGGATAAAGAGGCCCAGTTCTTGCAAACAGCCTAAGGGCAGGCCATTGGTCGAGTGGCGCCATGTCTTAAAGCATTTGTGCCCGTGTTTTCCTGAATTATAAACAGTTGAAGCTACACTGTTAGCAAGTCCCGTGTATTTGGCGAATATTTGGGGTGAAAAACACGCTACTTACACAAATTACCATAAATTTACACGATGAGTAACGGATAATTCGTTCAGAAATCATGCGAGGTTGTAAAAAACGTGTTTTGGTTCGGTCATACACGCATAACCGTGTAGCCGACCTCGATAACACGCATCGCCCCCGGCGACGACCGCGGCATTGCCGGCTATCGAAGCACCGGAATGCTTGGGGACACACTTAGAAAGGACCGTCGAGACAAATGCCGCGGAAAGAAACATGTCTCGGAGACAGATATGCACCAAAAGCAATTGCGCCATGTCGCAGGACGTTGGCGAAACCTGCGCTTACGGTGCTCGCCGCCATCTGGTCGATGGCAATGCGGCTTCCCTCATGTCGCCCATGTTTGTATTTAGTTTAGGGGTCCTGATAACAGTTTCTTAGACACCACGAATAAAGTCATGGGTCTAATTATTCGTTCCAAACAGTTAAAATGGATATAAAAAGCGTGTCCTCGATGTGAACACGTGACATTGCAGTTGGTTTCGTTTTTGCTTCAACCTTCAACTGCAAGCGATCTGGCCACGGCGCAAGCGCAACGCCGATGTACGCTGGAAGCAAGCGCCGGTTGGCTTTCGTTGTTTTTGTTTGACCGGAGAAAATCTGGCAAGTACGCATGGCGCCGCTACTGTTTTGGTTTGACGGGACGCGAGAAGCTTCGCATAGAGCTTCGGAGTTTGCGAGCACATAGTGAAGACGTGACCGGAGAAGTGCCCCTGTGATGTTCCTGGAAGACGGAAAGTAGCATTCGTAATCGTCGTGTGTGCTTTGAAAGCGAAGGGAGTCACAGGGTTCACGAGTTCGCAACCACAAGCCAATGTTCACGACAGCGCGGCGTTGACTTCGGCGATCTCGTTCTGTTTGGTGCAACCCGGCGATGCGAAAAAGTGCTGAAACATTCGTCGTGTGTGGTGCGGTGCTTTGTATTCCGGGTCTGTTTGAACCACGCTTTTAACACGGAGCGCAAATTGTTTGTTGCGTGGTGGAGGTTCAACGGGTACAGTCCCGTCGTCGTCAGCTGATCCGGTCCAGCTGGTCCGGGAGGACGCAGCGAGCGTTTTTAAAAGTAAATCTTCCTTCGTTCCGTTTCAGACTGTGGAAGTATCCCGACACATACCGTGAGTAAGAAGCAGCGGGCGTTTTCAACAAAATTACGTTGTTTTAATTGAATAATGGTCTCCGGATTGTTGTCTTAAATCTGCCGTTTTTTATGCTTCGTGTTGGACTGCGTTTGCATAGCGACGCACACCGCTCGAGTAGATGATTTGGTCCTGCAACGAGTTTGTTGCGCCAATCATGCGGCGTGAATAAATTAGGGCAAGGTTTCCTACCTGCCCACAGATGCATGTACTGAGACCATTGTTTATGTTGTGAACTAAGTGCTCTTTCTTTATTTTGGAAGACGCGTTGGTGCATTTATTATGGTACAATCACTTGGGAGTTGAGAAATTGGAGAGCGAGCAAGCTTTCCCAACTTTGTCTCTTTCTCTCTGGCACTGCCCTGTTTAAGTTTCAGTAGGCATATCTACTAGCAGGTACAAACTGCTCTGAAGCAGGTAAAAAACGGGAAGCTGAAGACGGTGCGGACTCCGTGTTTCGCGCTTTTCGCAAGGTGACAGGGTAAATGCTTTTGTGAGATGTGCGGAATATGCAAGCGATTTTGCTATGCCCGTCATTTGCGTCTCTCCAGCAAAACGAATAAGATGATCTACTACAAAGGCGCAATCACAAGCCAAGATTTAAGATAGCAGTCGTTTGCTTCGGTGATCCGTGTAGCTGTATTTTACCCTGCTCTCTGCAACACCGTGTCATAACGAGGAGCTGGAACGGTCACGGTTTGTGCTGGCCTCCCGGTTGACAGAAACCCGCGTCGCCCGCATCGGCACCGAGTGCGCTTGGGCTGTTGATGCTCAAGCCTTTCATCCGCGGCTTGTCGCCAGCTCATCCTGCTGCTCAACGGTGAGGAAGCGGCGAGAGTAACCTCGGAAGTGAATGTAAATCCTCGTTCATTCAGTTATCTGGTGTCAAAGTGTGGAAGATGTCCAACGTGTACTGAGGGCGGGAACTACGAGCGTTTTGCCTTGCTTTTATAACCGAAACCAGACCAACGAGATAACTGCCTTGCGTACTCTAAAATGACGGAAGCAATAAGTTTCAACAGGTCGAGTACGTCACCGGGGATGTAGGCGAGACGGTGCACACTGTTTAAACGCTTGCAGTATCCACGAGTGGTACCAGGAAAGCGACGTCAACAGAGAGGAAGCTCGCGATTCAGCATAATGCACTGCTACGGGCCCGTGTATCTGCAAAGTTCGGGATGGTGGCAGTATAAAAAAAAAAAAAAAAAGACGCATCAGCGCCCCACATCAGTGTTCACGAATAACACCGGTCACAAACTCCCAAGCCCCACCGCTCTTCTCGACACCGACACGACATACGACAACAAACTGCACCAAAACGCCCCAAAAGTGAAGGCGTCTGCTCCCGTACTGCAACTGCTGCAACTAGCGGAAGTGAAGTATTGGGCGGATGTCCGGATGTCCTTCTCAAAAATATATAAAAAATGCTTTGCGCAAGGATCATTTTCATTTATTATTGTATACGTAATGACAAAATCCCAATAATTTGTTTTCCTATCTGATTCAAGCTAGTCGGACTGCTCATAACACTGGTCAAGCAAGAAAATAACAAAAATTTTAACTTTTTCATGACCGGTTTAAGATTTATTGTTAACATATCGTTATTTATTGCAGCGGACTAACATTATAGATTTTGCCTCCATACTTTTTAAATGCAAACAGTTCTAAAACACGGCTGTCCATTGCGCCGTGTTTTGTGTATTCTTCTATAAATCTGTAATGGTCAGCGACCAAAGAGCTCACCCGCACATGTCAAGCTTATATCCGCCGCGGGGAGAAATGGATATCGAGTAGAAAGTGTCGGGTGTAGTGTCGGTTGTTGTGTTTGTGTATATGTCGGTGCTGTGTAGTACGTGGTACTTGTGTTCCTTGCGTTGTATGTAGGGTTGCTGTGTAGTCGTGATCGTTCACAGTGTTAACAGACTCGTCTTTTTTGAAAAAAACAGGCTGCTAGAAATCTCGATAGGTGGCGCAAGTTACCGCCCGATTCTAAATAGTTTGCTCAAGTTATTTATCTATGTAAATTCGGCATTCGTTTTTTTTTTTTTTTTTTTTTTTTTTTTTTTTTAGCGGTTTGTTGAAGCTACCGACGCCGCCGACCGCCGACAACGCACGTACGTACCTTTGCAAGTAGCTAGGTCCGCCGCTTGGAGACTTTACTGTGTATAAAAGACATCGAACGAGGACTAACGCGCCCTGTGTGCTTTCATTTCAGCTGAAAGGCGCGCGGCTCGCTGGGCTTGTCTCTCGCCTGTTCTCGGCCGCTGGCGGCCATGTTTCATAAGGAACACGCTCGAAACGGTTTTGCGGAAGGCAGACACGGTGTAGCGTGTTAAGTTTACACAGCACCTCATGTGTAGACGAAAAACACAGATGGGCTCGTGTAAAACGAACACGTTTCGACGTGTCCGCTATGGGACAACGGTTTACACGTCTGGGCATGTTATTTTTGCTAACAGTGTAGAGGATTTTGTTGTCCTGTTCTCCCCTCTTGTCCGTGTCTAAAGCGCTACTGTATGTTCTCAAAGTTTCAGCTCTGAGTAGCCTAACAAGCAGCAACGATTAAGACAGTGGTACTCAAACGGGTGTCCGGAAAGGCATTCTAGGGATCCGCGAAGCACTGCTTTATCAGTCAAGTCCGGCAATAAAAGTTGTATTTTTTTAGATTGAGAAGGAACGTTCCAATTTTCGGGTGAGTTTTCTCGTGTGTATGTCAATGAGAAGAGCCTTTTTTACACTGGCCCTTAGTTACACCCGCTTAATAAATCATCATAATAATTAACCTACACATTTGTCTTTCCCTCACCACAAACGAGGTCTTCATATCCGCCGATGCACAAGGGGTTCGTGAAACATCAATGGTTGAGAACCACTGGATTCAGAAGAGGCGTTTTTAGGAAGTCGTATCACGAATGAGGGTTAACTGTCTTTTCATTTTCACTCCAGGAACAGGATTCAAGCTTACGAGGCGCCAAACCAACCTTCAAGAAAATCCTGATTCAACCATCTGGGTTTCAGGGCTTCTATACTCGTGAGCGACTGTAAATTACACGATGGGCATAAAGTCGAGCTGGTTCAATCTGGCGATTTGAAAGCTTGGTGTTTGTGTTTATCCCGTCTGTTCCCACGCTCTCTTATAAACTCGTTCCTTCAATTATATACTTATATCTCTCAAGTTTTGATTGAGTCCCATGGCGAACAAAATCTTATATTTTAGGTCACGTTTTGGTTGTGGGTTACGTTACTCTCTTTTACACGCTGTGTTAGTGCGCGTACACAGATGCCGAGGAAAGTTAACAGGCGCTGGTTTTTGCCCGTACATCGATCATAATGGGACGCTAGGACGTCACTTCACGTCAGCATGAAATGGTCACGTCTCGCAGGCGCTAGCGGAAGCGCTTTTTTTAGTTCTCGCGTCACGTGGACGTAACAGTACCCTCTGGCCGAGAAAAACAGTCCTATAGGCATATAGCTCTCGAGTTTTGAGCAGCACCTCTGGCGAGCAAAATATAATATTTTCATGGCACATTTTGATTGCGCATCATTAAGCTATTTTACGTTGCTCATAGGCGCTATGAAAGAAAACAAAAAATGAACTATAAAGAACGCCTTTTTGGCATTTCGATAAAACGCTAAAACCACAAACTGCACCTTTTTTTTTTTTTTTTGCTGTGTTAGCACACATAAACAGGACCTGACAGACGCTTGTGTTCGAACGTGGATCGTGCATTATCGGGAGCTATGCGCTGAGAAACTGAAAGAGAGGAGGGGACCAGAATGCGCGGAGGTGTCAGAACGCTGAGCTCTGGTTGGAATGATTAGTGGGTAGACCTAAAGTTAGCTGCCTTTGTCTGCACTGCATTCATCGAACACGTTAGAACGCGGAATGCCGGCGTCCGGGATTTGGCTCTCGCATTCAAACGCGCTCTACGAGTTCAGTGGAGACAAAGGCAGTTAGCTTTAGGTCTAACCACTAATCACTCCAAGCAGAGCTCGGCGTTCTGACACCTCCGCGCGCTTTCATCTCGTTTTCTCCTTCTGTTTCTAGGCGGATTTCATTGTCAGTATGGTCGCATCTTGCAAACGCTACAGTCAGCATTACTATAGGTGCCTGGAACGCGTCTCGGATTGGTGCGTTTATGGTCCTATTCCGAATGGTGCGTTCGAGGTCCCGAAGTGGCAACAAATGACATCACAAAAGCCGGAATGTCGTGCTGTCGGATGTCGCGATCCTGGAGGTTGATCGTAGAAGTTCCGGCAAAGAGCACGAGCAGTCGTGAGTGTCGCTCTCGTCAAGGGTCCTCAAAGTCCCGGCTGCTTCCGTGGACTATCTAGCTGGAGAGTGACCTGAAGCAGAACAGGCGTCTCCCGGATACATTACAGTTGTTTAGGACACCGCCAAGATCGCGACCGGCGACAGCTCGACACTTCTGCGATGCCATCAGGCGGAAATGGGCCACTTTTATAGCGTGAGCTACACTGGCCGAGGTTGAGCAGTTTCGCGTGGCTGTCAAAGAGCCGTGCTGCGCAAGCACGAGGAGCAGTGACGTCACACGGTGCACAGCTGGCGCGTTGGAGCCGCTGCCGCCGCGCGCCTCGCCGGTCTGCGCATGCGCGAGGAGCAGTGACGTCACACGGCGCACAGCTGGCGTGCCGGAGCCGCCGCCACCGCCGCGCGCTCCGCCGCTACCGCGCGCGCCTGGCCGGTCTGCGCATTCCAGGGCAGTGACGTCATAGCCGCGGCAGACGCACTGGCGCCGCCGCGTGCCCAGCTGTGCGCCTCCGTTGCGCAGTAGCCAAGTCTGACGCCGCACAGGAGCCGCTTGATAGCGCCTCTCCTTTTGTGCGCATAAGCTCACGCGGTGTATATCCTGGCATAGCCAAACTAACCCACCGCAATTTTTTTTTTTTTTTTTTTGACACGGTAACCGCATTAGTGGGAGACGCGTTCCGGGCGCCATAGGATTACACGGACGAGTCTTGAGGACGCGATCGCGCCCCCTGGCCGAGAAACACAGGCATATTGCTGAAGCTGTTGAAATATAATCCAAGCAATTATTCTCGATCATGGAGGTAGGAATAAGAGAAGCCGACGTACCGACTCAAGCCAGCCAGATGAGAAAATCCCACGTGAAGCCGGAAGTAGAGCTCGCGGTCGGTGGGGACTACCGACCAAGGCTGTCCAAATGGTCATTAACTTCCCCGTTCTCGCAGGTGGAAGCCACGCTCGACGGCGTCACTGACGTCTACTACCAGAAGTTCGGACTGCGTACTGTGCGGGCCACGGAGACGCAGCTGCTGCTCAACGAGCGTCCTCTCTACTTGACGGGCTTCGGCATGCACGAGGACGCCGACGTGAGTTAATGCCACCTAGACGATAAGACCTGCGCTTGCTGTCATTGTTAGTGGATTCCCAACCCACACCGAGCGGAAAACACGCTCAAACTCAACGAGGGTATGCCGTGTGGCAGCAGATGCGTGCGTCTGGCGCCACCGCATGAGTCGCATTCGTTGGGAGACGCTACAAGACACACTGGCTGCGGCGGTGTGGGCAAAAGCAAGGAGGCTCTGTGTCGATCCAGTAGTGACGACGTTTGGAGGAAGAGGCCGAAGGCCTTGTGTCTATGCGGAGCGCAAGTTCGTGGGCCTCCTTTGCAGAAGTTCTGCTGACGTCAGAACGCTGAGCTTTGATTGGCCTTGTTGAACGATTGTGGGAAGCCCTCAACGCAAGCTGCCTTGAGCTCTACCCACTATCTGTCAATTAGATCCAAAGAAAGCTCAGCGTTCGGACGTTCCCACGTGCCGCTCGTGTCCTATTCTTTCTCAGTTTCTCGGCTCATTGTTTTAGGCTTTAGCAGCTGTTTAGAAAACTCAAGCTGACCCGAACTTTGATACTGGGTGAAGTATTGTGATCGAAGCCCGAACTATGTGGATGTTTTTACGCAGTGCACCACTCTTCTGCGTACGCGTGAGTCGAGCTCCATCTTAGGTAAAGGAAAGGTGGCGTCGATGCAAAAACTAGTAAGAAAATCTCGCGTATGCTCGCTGATGCTATGTCGTAGTATAAACAGCTCTGTAGGTGTCCGAAATGACGTCCTTTAGGATAGCTCGACACTTCTGTGATGTTACGATCATGGAGCAAATGACACGTGCCGAAATTGGCAGTGAAGTCGACACGAACGGCCACCAATCTGCAAAAAATTACCCAAATTACCCCTCCCGCCCCCCCTCCCCTCCTCTTTTAATTGAGAAAATAAACAGTTAAAGGCTAAATTTGGTATAGGCAGGGACCGAAGGGGATCGAATGCAACGAACAAGGTAATACCTTATTCACAGTCTGTGAGAACACGGAAGTAAGCAAGTGTCATGGGGTACTATAACAACACTTTGCCGGCCCGGTACGCAACTGCAACTGCCGCGATGCAGACACAGTGCAGATGCGCTGTAGTTGCGCACCGGGACGTGAGAGTGTCCTGACACTACCCGCAGACTCTACGTGCTCCCGTGTACCCATAACCGCGATAAATGTTACACCCGCTGTACATCTTCGCATCTTTCGCGCACTGGACAAGTTCGGTTTGGGTGCAGGACCTATATCCGAATTCGATGCAAGTGGTCTCACAGCCCGATTTTATTTAATTTTCTCTGTGCCCGAACGCATCACGGGGGAGAGCGCGTGCAAAGGAAGCCACACGGAGAAAGGAACGGGCTACACAAGGTCACATAGATCGTCTTGCTTAATTATCAT
This sequence comes from Ixodes scapularis, assembly GCF_016920785.2. Classification (NCBI taxonomy): domain Eukaryota; kingdom Metazoa; phylum Arthropoda; class Arachnida; order Ixodida; family Ixodidae; genus Ixodes; species Ixodes scapularis. The sequence continues at coordinate 31,677,764 of NW_024609880.1, read as the reverse complement.
TGTCGAAATAATCATTTTATGATTGTTGCTAGGGGCCGGTAGGTAATTGCAATAAATCGAGATTTGTAGAGAAAAATAAATATTGAAAATAAAACAAGTAGGTAAATTCGTACTTTTATGCTGGTGATCAGACGGCGCTGACATGCGGGATGATAAAATGTAATAGCACATTGTTGCTGAGTTACCGTTAGGAACAGTATTACAAAACAAACACGAAGAAGATATTGTTGATTATAAGTATAAGGGGTGAGCAACTATGGTGAGCAAGCGCTTGAAGTGAAATTTAAGGGATGATTTGAACGCATCAAACAGAAAGTATATCAACGGTCTGTACGTACAACTAATTTTTAACTGACTCTTGTTCACGAACTCGTTTCCTCAGTTGGTGATAGACAATTTGCTCGCCGTTGTATTTGATATGCAAACCCGAGGCGGCCCGAGCAGTCCCGTGCACTGAAACCTGCCTCCTATCGGCGGCGTCACGTACGTGTGGAACGCTAAGCGAGATCGGTCTATTGGAATTTAAGTTTATAATTTCGTGAAATAATCAAACTAACCTACATATGCTTCAAGAAAAAAGAAAATGAGTGATGCAGGATTCCCAGACTTACTCGACCATCGTGAACTGTACGCAGATTCGGGGTAGAGGCCTGGACTTGGCGCTCGTTGTGAAGGACTTCAACCTGATTCGGTGGATCGGGGCCAACTCGTTCCGCACGTCCCACTACCCGTACTCCGAAGAGCTCATGGACCAGGCCGACGCTCAGGGCATCGCAGTCATCGACGAGAGTCCCGCTGTTGCTCAAGGGTACGCTGAAGTACACGGTGGCGCCTCTCGGCTTTCTGTGCCGTCTGTCAACTCGCAGCAGCTGTAACACAAATGCGGCAGGCGAAAAAGAAGAAAACAGAAAAAAAAGCTGGTGATTTCCCGCGTTGGCGTTAGATTGGAGACTGTCGCAGGTTTCTAAAATTGTATGGCAAATTGCTAGGCAATTTTGTTGGATCACGTGAAACTTCTTGCGTCACAAACGTTTAGCATCACATTGCCTCAACACCAATTCAATTTCCCCGCTAAATGTAGAGGAGAAAATGATGTCTCCTAATTTTATGTCACGTGACCTATATGCAGATCCAGTTTCCCCACTAAATTTAGCGGGGAAGCTGAATTTGCGTTGAGGTCACGTGACGCCAATTTTTCCGCTAAATCCAGCGGAGAAACTGAATTTGTGTATAGGTCACGTGACACGTAATTGTGACGTAATTTTTCCCGCTAAATGAAGTGCCGAAACTGAATCGGTGTCGAGGCCACGTGACGTCAATCTCCCCGCTAAATCTAGCGGGGAAACTGATCTTTGTGTAGAGGTCACGTGACGTAAAGCCATGTGACGTCATTTTACAGGGGAAACTTAATTTTTGTTCAGGCCACGTGATGTAAACCTTCCCGTTGAATTTAACAGTGAAATAGTGGCGTCATAGGCCGCGGCTTCACAAAATCCGAAGCAACTATACTTCATTTCAGCTTAGGTCCGAGTGCGGCCGATGTTATGGGCCGGAGGGCCAATCAAACAGCGAAAGAGGCAAACGTCATGGCGTGCTCTCTGCAGTTGATAGGACTAACCGGTATTCGCCGTCTCTCTGTGCGCGCTCCTCCGCTGGCTAGTCCAATCAAGCGCAGCGAGCACACCATGACGTTGCCCTTTTTACGCTGTTTGATTGGCCCTTCTGCTCCTAACATCGTCCGCGCTCGGCTCAGGGGGAAATGCAAAGATGGTACCATGTTCCTTGACTTGTGCGCTCTTACTCAATATCCCACGGTGCAAAGATTCACATTTCAGCGACTAACTGAGAATCGTAAAACATTTCGGAGGGACTCATCTCTACGTTTGACTCCGTGGTCTCTCTCCTGGAAAAAAGACGTTCGCAGATATACGCTCTTTATACACAAACGCGCGGCCGTGACGTCACGACGTCGCGATGGCGATGCTATTAATTGGCAAGACGCATGCGCGGATGCTCTACTTCGCACGAATCTGGTTCCTGCGCACGCTCGTGTTTGCTTGTTCGCAAATACGCGTTGGCCTATAGCGAGAACTGCGACTGAGGCGGCTGCACGCTTTTGAAGATTAAAAATATTGTTTCTGGGAGCTCAGGGAGAAACTTAATGGAGCCATTCACCTCGAATGCAAGCTAAAAAGTTATCTTCGGTTTGCGTGTTAGTGAGATCGATCTGGCAATGCTCTTGAACTTGACCAAGGCTGATGCTCGGCGAACCGTACTTCGAACTCTCTTCTTGGGTCGCGTGCCAAGCTCACCGGAGATTCTCCCCATATAAACCCATTAGCGTGAAAAAATGTGTTGAAACTGACAATCCTACAACCCGCGATTCCGAACGAAATTTATGCTGGATACGATTACACATAGTTCTCAACTAACCATATTACTTGCGCCATTAGTCCCGGAAAGTGTGGGTGTGAGTGACTTTTGCGTATGTGTGTGTGTGTGTGTGGGGGGGGGGGGGGGAGCGTTGCTCTTCTGACCGCGTGCCGAGGGCCATATAATGTTCCCTCGCGGGTCGCTGGTTGTTGACCCCTGATATAGCGCATTGTTTTATGTGTTGCAATCTAGCATAATAATTCAGGGGTGTGTAGAGACCCAAACAACATGTTCTCCTTGTTGGGTCTTTATAGTTTGTGGAAATACCGGAATATCGATGGACACGCGGAGAAACCGCGTGCAACTCGGTCGCTTCTTGCAGAACATGTATCCCGAGTGAGCAGTGCATGTGTTTCACACTTATGTCAACCCTACTGGTGCTCCTTAGTTGATGCATGCCTAGGTGTCCTACATTTTAAAAAGTATAAACCCTGTATTTGTGCGTGCTCATGCGTCCGCCCGTGCGCGTGTGCGTGCGTGCGTGCGTATGTCTGTGTGCGTGCGTGTGTGTGTGTACGGGTGCGCCTGCGTTTGCGCTTGCTTGTGTGCACTTGCGTGAAGTTTCCTAGAATCGCCAAGTTAGACTCTGCGGTCAGATCTACGCCCATACAAATACTTCACCCGCATGTATAAGCTGTCAAATATAGTCTCTGCGTGACTACTTGTAAATGTGCTTTCACAGAGGATGTTTGTGGACTGTATACGCGCAGAAAAATTAATACGTCATTTTTGCAAAAATTCTTGTGTCGGAATAATATCTGAAACCTTTTTCCGCTCGCATAGAGGTAGGGCATTGGATTACGGAATGAAGGGACAGGGCATTTCTCGTAAAGGTACCAGGCCGTCTAATTATGTTTTCGTGCCATTTCGTGGCGTTAGGGGCTTAGAATAGACCTTTAAATGGTAAAACACATTCTGTATTTAAAGAAAAGTGAAAAATAAAGCGAAATACGACGCTGCGTAAATAGGGGAACGTTCGAGAAACGACGCATGTGGCCCAAGCCAAGCTGTGGGAGCAGAGTGATGGAGACAGTTATATCTGCGTCTGCGTGTAGCCCTAGCCAGAAAGGCAGGCGTAGCCACCTGCAGTTTTAACTGAGCGTCGCATTTATTTATCCCCGTCGGGGGTAAAAAGTTTTAATACATATTTTCGGTACTTACGTTAACGATAGCCGATAACGATTCGATGCATACGCAAAAGCATCGGCGGAGTATCAGATCTTGTTATCGGAAGTATAGCAACGATCTACTAAAACTCATTTTTTACAAAAAAAAAAAAACATCGTTCAGCCTTTCCACTTTTGTGAAAAGGGAGACCAGCGGAGCAGTACTCGATATAGTGTGTGCTTCGTCGTCGTCTGTTTTTTACGCTGTTTCCTACAATGAATTCCCACCAATGCGCCCAACTATCCATTCTTCTATTATAGCTGAAAAGGTTGCCGCCATCTACGAGCGACGGCGGAAACCATACTGGTTGTGTGCTCGCCACCGTCGCTTATAGATGGCGGTAGCTCTTCAGATAGGTTTGTGTCGACATACACGGACACGATCCTCGGGAAACCTAGCCCTTAACAGCTCCGCTGTAAAAGAAACGTTCACGGCGACGCCGCAACACTTGAAACTAACAAAGGCGCAACTCGCATAGTCCGCTAAGCGCAACGCGCCTTCGTACGTCGCGATGTATGGCTTCCCCTCGCGATCACCTGGCTTGAGGCGGTGCACCCTTTGGAGTCTGCGCGAAGTTGGACGACACTTATGGAACAAGCGGCAAAAAGAATGCGAACGAGGACAGTCGGGAAAATGTACGAAGTAAAGTGACTCGAGTATCAGTGGCTCGAATAGCTTTGGGGCGATTTATAAATACGATCACTTTGTGTCGTCTTGGCAATTAATCTTAGCTCGACATGCGGAACATGGTAGGCTGCCTTCTTACTCCCACCCTCCCCACCCCCCCTCAACCTCAGCAAAAGACATCACCTTTGCGAGAGAGTTTAGAGATGCTGTTGAAAATACGAAAACATTACATTTCATAATCTTCACAACCAGGATTGGCTGGATTTCGGCCAGCATAAAAAAAAATATTTGGGAATACATTTTCAGGTTACATGCACACTTGGCTGTAATTATTATTGTTTTTTTTTTTTTTGAAAGTTAGTAAGTTGTTGTTTATTCCACCACGTCGTAAATTCGCGGCCTGCAGTGACTGGAACTTACCAAAAGTTTTCAGTGTTCGTGCTTTAAGAATAAATCTAAGAACGGAGAAAATTATGTGTACTTTCAATAAAAAAATGTGGAGTATCCTACGCATCACATGAGGACAATCACGGCGTCTAATGTAAAACATTCTGCAGGTTTTATTGGTTTTTTTTTTTTTTCGCTTCAACGAAACTTTTTTTTGTCTTAAGTGGCATCCTGCAGGAGAAAACGACCTTAAAAACTTTTAAATGAGCAAGATACACATATCATTCTCGCTGTTTGTAAATACGGCTAACAGTAACGTGGACGATGTCACAGCCGCTGAGACAACATCTGAGTACCACTCTCTAAAATATGGATCCTTCTACCTATCAAATAATTGCGTATCTAAGACGAGCTTGTGCGCACTAATTATGTTTAGACCCCGCAGTCGCTGAAGCAGAACAAATATTCTGGTCTTGGGGCAATCAAACCCAAACCAACTATGATGAAAGCCCTCTTTCTACATCTGACGAGTTGCTTCAGCGCGCTACAATAGGCATCGCGGTACAGGGCTACAGTTGTGAAGGAAACTTAAACCACCCAATGTTGAAGAGGAAAATACTGTAATTGCTTTATATCGGATCAATATTATCGATTCGAAAATTTCTAGAAATGTATTACAACATAAAAAACTGAGCTTGAAAGAAATGTGGCTAAAAACGGTTGCGTAAAATGTACGTTCCATGTAACAGAGGTTAAATATAAAGATACAGCATGAGGAACCTGTGGCTTGTATCTTTCCTCAATCGGGCCCCATAAAAAGAAGCAGTCGTGCTGTACCAGGATCATCCTATCCTATTTTATATCAACGCATATAAAATACATTTTTAGGACGAGGTATTTTGGAGCACGGTTGTGATTTTAAAAGGAAATTGGAATAGCAAAGCCATGCACGACATTGCTATTAAATACACATTTATGTATGTGTCACTAACTGTTATAGAAATAATATGTCAAATTACTGGCACCTTGTCTAGCACCCTAATTGGGGGGGGGGGGGGGGGGGACGAAGATCCCCCCCCCCCCCCATTTTATTAGATTATTTTGATTAAGATCAGAGGATTTCAGAACTGTTTCTAAAACTAGTTATTTTCTAAGCTTAAAACTAAACTTTTCTATAAATTTCGCGTCTACAACCGCGAAGCTCACTAGTTTTCGTTACGAGAGTATTGCATGAGTACTACGGCAGCTAACTTATAATTAGGGTTCGGAGTTTTCGGTTTAAACCGATAAAAACCGATAAAAGTACGCCGAATTCAATTTCGGAAATTCGGTTTAAACCGAAAAAGGTCAGTTTCTAGGTTCGGCATTTTCGACTTAAATCGATAAAAACCGATAAAAGTACGTCGAATCCATTTTCTGAAATCAGTTTTAACCGGAAACGGTCACTTTAACCTTCCAGTCGTACCGCAGATCCGTGGCGAAAAAGTGGAACGACAGTGTCTATCGAAACGTGTCCGAATGTATGGGATACACGGATGGCCTCACGACGTTTTGGTTCATTGTGCGCGTCATCGATCGGAACGTGAAGTCCGAAATGCCCCATGACTTCGCCATGTACGGGCGTGTTTTCAAACTCGTTGTAAGGAAGACTGACTTGATGCAAGCTCTGCATGTTGTGTTGTGCTTCAAAACGTCGCACCGTGTCTCTTTTGGTGCTCACAAGTGGTTGATTGGCCGATTTTGACTCAGGCAGCGCTTCATCTCCTCAGCCTGCCAGTGTCCAGTGTTAGCGTTGCGATGGCATTCTCAAAGCTCAGTGTCATAAGGAAAGTCAGAGTGCGGATCTACGAAGAGAACTTGGGAAAGTACATGCGTGTGTACTGTAATAAGATCACGTAATCCTGATATACAGAAGGTGAAGTTCCATGTTTTTGGGCATAGGCTTCATATCTGACTTGTTTTTACTTCTGTTTTTTTTTTATTGGTTCATTACAGTTGCACACATTCTCCAAATAAAGTGTCCATTTCTTTTTCAATATATCTGTGCCGTTATTATTTGAGTGATCAAAAATATCAGAGCTACAAGGATCATCTGACCAGGTGTCCATTGGTGTTTATTTTATATACACCGAAAAAAGCCTATAAATTTTGGTGGACATAAATATACGCCGAAAAAAACCGAAAATTGAATTTTAAAATAAACACCGAAAAAAGTACGCCGAATTTTAAAAAAATAGAAACCGAAAACGCGGAACTCTACTTATAATATGCAATTTTTTTTTTTTTTTTTTTTAGATATGTATAAAATATTTGCCAGTTTGGCTTCTGGTCAGAACAAAATAGAGACAGAATCGACTGGCCCACAAGAGAGAGAGAGAGAGAGAGAGAGTGTCTGTGTGTGTTTTTCTGTAATAAGAAGCTGATTATTGCCAAATATTAAGCAAAAATTGCACGCCGTAAATGCACATGACTGTAGAAAGCCACTATTTCTTATTTTTTGTTTCAAGTATTGTTTTAAATGTGAATGTCTACTTTTAAAACACCTAAAAATATAAGATTCAACAGATATACTCTATCCAGTGCTGAGCCTTTACGGCTACTCCATTTGACATCAACTAAGGAGTTTTTAGTTTAGTCTAATAAAAACGATCTGCTAGACAGTTGCAATATTCAAACGTCTTCTCACCTATATAAATTTTTTTGTGATGGCCATGATTTGTGTCAACATGCCTTTTAAAATAATCCCACTTATACGGCGAAAATCCGGTGTGATGATTCCATTCGTTAACAGAGACGCATACTGAAAAGAGGTGTCTCGGTTATATTTCTACCAATGTACACGGTTCGGTCAGAAAAAAAAATAAACCATTTTTTTCGGCCCGAAATAAATAAATCATGCACTACAAAAGCCTGAACCTTCCTCAGCCAGCATATGACTCTAGCGGCGGGGATAGGATGCGAAACTTTGAGGACATGACATTACCTGGATCAAAAACTAAAAAGGATAGACACAATTTATTTGTGAGCCGATGCCCACGTCTTACTTCGTCAAAACAAAAACAAAAAGCAAAACAAAATATTGTGGGCGCCTGCGGCATTTACTTAATAAAAACAAACTTGTCAGCAAAAAAGACAATGTTGTTTCCTTTCTTGTTGACATGTTTGTTTCACTAAAATAAATGCCACAGACACGGACTTTTCTTTCTTCTTGTTTTGACTCATAAAGAAATTACACCTTTACATTTTATCTTTTGATTTAGGCAACGCCGAGGTCTAAAACTTCCACATCTAGACCTTAACGCTATCGTCATATTGTGACTGAGTTTCAACTTTCAGACATACGTAGTTTATGTAGGGGGGCTGAACAACCGGGTTTCATTTTCTCGGTTGACCCCAGTATAGAAATCTCCCACACTTTGCTATTTCCACGTTACGTACTCGTTTCCCGCCGACACAATGAAGAAAAAATCGGAGTTGCACCACCTTTAAGGTTTCGACGTTATGGTGCTTGAAACTGTAGCCACTATACTGTATGGCACAAATAAGCCTTTAGCTCCAAGGTTTGAGCAGCGCCCCATGCGAGCAAAATATGACATGATTACGCCGCCTTTATACTCCGTTTCACGATAACTTAGCGAACTGTGGAGGCTAGGGCCCCGCGACCCAATGAAAGCGTTGGAGCGAGGCACGCGACCCAACGTCACGGGAGCATTTGTGTCAGCACGCCAAATGCAAGGCGCGAGGCCCGGAGGGACCGGCTATCGTCTGCTAGCCAAGAGTCGTCTCCACTGAAACGAACCAACTTCGGATGAACTCCTTCTGCAGCAACATTTCTGTCCGCTAGAATAGTGAGCACTTCGGGCACAGCTCATGAGACAACCAAATGCTCAATTTAACCGCGAATATGTGACTGATCAGGGCACAGTGCGATGTTGTTGTTTTTTTTTTCTAGCAGAAACGGCCGATTACACGGCTGCGTTCGCCGGCGATCGCACCGCTTGTTTTGCTGCTCCAAGAACACCAGAGGGAAGAAAAACGTCCTTACACAGACGGGTCCACCTCCAACGCGTCTGAGAGAAGCCGGAGCGGGAATGACAAAAGCAGTAGGCATCCCACGGAACCAACCAGCCTCCCCTGCAAAGCAGCTAGTGGGACTCACCCAACCCTCCCGCATACCTCTCTGGCAGCCGACCCCAACCAGCCTCGGCTCCCGGTCTCCCCAAATGATCGCGGCCGTCCCCCTCCCAGTTCGCCTGAGGCGCACGCTGCTGCTCCTCCTCCTCTCTTCTCTACTATGTCGAGAGGGCATGCGACACCAGCGCGGTGCACGTGCGGTCACTCGGGGAATTCCGCGGAGGTGCTGAATGACTTCCACCAAAAGTGTGTAGCGACGGAAATGATCCTTCATCACACCTTCACTCCACTGGTTAAAGAACTGCTCTCAAGTCTGCTCGAGGCTAATCCACAAATGAAGGGAACATCCGACGAAAACCGAACCCCACAGGAAAATACTAGTACTGCCCGACAACTATCAGACACTCAATCATCACAGCCACATTTCCGAGAGACAGAGGAGTTCCCGCTCCTGCCTTCTCGGCGGGAGACGTCTACAACCGCCGATACCGAAGACTTGGTGTCGCCCGTGCGGAGAAATATCAACCGCGATCGACCTCTGCATACACCACAATCGCCGTCCCCAACACAACTGAATGAAACGCTTCGTGCGGCTATCCAGGCGGAAATCAAGGCAGCCCTGACGGCCCTCGTCTCAAGAATCGTGGCTGAGCTCAAATCCATGATCATCACCACCATCTCAGGGCTCCACGCCCCCACACTGGATACACAACGATGAACCACACGAACGGCATCGCAATATTTCCGGAGGCCTCGACACAAGGTAGACCCATAGCCATGCTTCTCCCCCAACGCCCGCCACGAGATACCACCAATGTCGAGAGCCCAACCCTGCGCAGCTCCGAGTTCCCCCCACTTGAGACGCCTCGCGCGAGATCAAGATCGAGGGGCCGATCCAGGTCACGGAGCAGAACTCCCCGTCGACTAGCCAAACCCAGCAGGTCGAGGTCAAGATCAAAGGCCAGGCACAGCATCGGGTGGAGCGAGGTGGTAGCCGGTCACCTCAAGACCAAGCCAACCTCACGCACTGCAAACAAGACTTCCACCAAGCTCTCAGAGTTGGAGACTATGGTGGAGAACCTTCAAGACTCAGTAGCACGACTTCTGCTACAAACTGCAGAGTCCGAAAGACGAAGGAAGGAAGCCGAAGTTCGGTATAGCGCAGTACAGCAGCAACTCGACTTGCCGAGAAATGAAGCAGGACCAACTCCCAAGAGGAGGGCTGTCCGCCGCAACATGACACCACTCACTTCTAACCCCTCGGGCACAACCACCAAGGATGAAGGAGTGGCCATGCAACAGGACACGACCAACCAAGACATAGACACACGCATAGACCAGCTGGAAGGCGAGATGCGCGAAGAACAGCGCTACTTGAAGACCATCCTTGACAGACTCCCACAACCCAACAATGGCCAAGACAAGTAAAGGTTGCATTGTGTGGCAGTGGAATTGTCGAAGCTTGGCTCCGAAGAGGGGACACCTTCACCAGTGCCTACAATCCCTACCACCAGAACGCAGAGTAGACGTTTTGGCCATACAAGAAACGTGGAAGGCCATCACCATTCCGGGATACCAAGCCTTTAATCACACCAACTCATCAGGGGTCGTACGAGTCACCACGCTAGTGCGACGCAGCCTACCAGCACAACTTCATTCAACCGGCATCGAAAACATCGAGCACACCTTCATCGAAATCTTGGCGGGCAAGAAGAAGAGCCATCGCAGCACGTTCATCCTCAATGTATACAGTCCTCCGAAGGCACGACACTCGTTTCACCGGCTCCTGCGCGCCGCCACAGACATGGCCAAGGGAAAAGCTCTGCTCATCGTTGGTGACTTTAACGCACCACACATGTCATGGGGCTATCCGCAAGACAGCGCTAAGGGTCGGCAGCTTTGGCAGGACATTGCCACCCTGGGACTGGACCTACTTACAGACCCGACGCAGCCAACTCGGAAAGCCACGCGCGGATGCAAAGACACATCACCAGGCCTCACACTCGGTCACTGCTTGGACGCAGAATGGCACAACACCCTGGAAACTCTGGGCAGTGACCACTATATCCTCAACATCCTCCTGAGACGCGGCCCTACGAAGCCCATGGGAAGGCCTCTGCGAGTAGTCGAGTGGGACACTTTCAGGCAGGAGCTTGACGAAGTGGACCGAGACGGAGGGATCAAGGACCTGGATCAGTGGACCGCAGGCATCAGAGAAGTTGAAGCCTCAGCCACAAGAAACATTCCCGAGGAAGCAAATCTGACCGCGGCGGACAGTCGGCTCCTGCACCTATGGGAAATGAAGGCAAACCTTGAGGCACGCTTAAGGCGAAAGAAAGGAAATCGTCGGCAACGCAAGCGAATCGCAGCATTGTACAAGACCATCGAGAGTCACGCTACCTATCTCACAACTAAGCAATGGGAAGACACCTGCAACGAGTTCGAAGGAGCTACCAACACTCCAAAGACGTGGAACATCCTTCGACATCTCCTCGACCCCGGACAAAGCCGAACCACAGTCCGAAATCAGATGGAGTGTATCCTGAACTCATTCAAGGGAGATGGAAACGAGCTTGTCCAAGAAGTACAAAACAAGTATATCGGACGAGCTCCGCCAACACCTGCGATGGAATACACGGGCCAGCCAAACACTACGCTAGACGAAGAGTTCCGACCCTTCGAAGTCATGGCTGCAATCCGAGAGCTCAAGACCCGCTCCGCTCCAGGACCTGATGAAGTCTCCAACAAGCTACTGCGGCACTTGGATGACAGAGAGATTGACCGGCTGACATCATACTTCAACGTCTGCTGGCAAAAAGGAGAAATCCCAGAATCCTGGAAGACTGCGAAGATGGTGTTTATACCCAAGCCTGGGAAAAAACTTCAACTGGAAGCCCTGCGCCCCATTTCGCTCACGTCCTGTCTCGGGAAGGTCTTGGAGCATGTCGTACTCAATCGCCTTAACAGGTACGCAGAGGCCAACAAAGTCTTCGCGGACACGATGGTCGGGTTTAGACCCAAGCTCTCGACGCAGGACGTGATGCTCCGACTGTATCATCAGATTGTGGCACGGGAATACGCACCCAAAAGGGACACCAGAGCCATACTCGGGCTGGACATCTCCAAAGCATTCGACAATGTCAGCCACGCAGCCATCCTCCGTGGGCTAAACTCCATTGATGTGGGCGAGCGCATCTTCAAATACATACAGAACTTCCTATCAAGTAGGCAGGTGCAGGTCTCGATCGGCAGTTTCCAATCTGACCTGCAAACTCTGGGCGGAGTCGGAACACCGTAAAGCGCGGTGCTCTCTCCGTTTCTCTTCAGTATCGCCATGAAAGATTTACCGACGAAACTACAAGGTATCCCCAACCTTCACCACAGCATATACGCAGACGATGTCACTCTGTGGATGGTAGGAGGAAGCGATGGCGCCATCCAAGACCCGCTGCAAGAAGCTATACGTGTCGTGGAAGCCTACGCTAAGGAGCGCGGACTAGCCCGCTCTCAGGAAAAGTCGGAGTTGCTACTCATGGCCGGCACCACGGTAAAAACTCCCTCAGGCATCATACTGCAGGTCGGAGGCAAAGACGTCCCTCGGGTCCGGCGACTTCGGATACTCGGTCTGTGGTTGCAGGAGGACGGCAAGAACACATACAGCATCGGAGTCCTCCGTAACCACGCACAGCAAGTAGGAAGACTCATAGCAAGAATCGCCGGAAAACGGTACGGGATGAAAGAGCGGAATGTCATTCGCCTCATTCGCCTTCGTGATTAGCCGGATTGCCTACATTGCACCCTTCCTGGACTTGACACTCATGGAGAGGGATGCCATCGATCGCATCATCCGCTGCGTATACAAGAAAGCGCTCCACCTAACACCTTCAACAGAGACCAAGCGACTCGAGAAGCTTGGGCTTCACAACACCCTCTCGGAAATCATTGAGGCACAGAGGATAGCCCACTACGAAAGGCTATCTCTGACCACAGCGGGAAGAACCATCCTCACATCTTTGGGCATCAACTACCACCCAACAGGGCACAATACGCGAGGCTGGCTTCCAAACGAGCTACGCGAGCAACTAAAGATTTCGCCTCTGCCTCGTCACATGCATCCAGTGCACGATGCAGGCAGACGCACGGCCAGAGTTAAGGCTCTGGAGAACACTCTACAACAAGGCTACGACGACTCCGAGGTGACCTATGTCGACGCAGCCTCAGCTGACAGGGGTCGAATGACCGTTGCAGTTACGAATCGCTCCGGCCAAATCCTCACGGCAAGCAGCATGTACACCAGCAACAGTGCAGAGGCAGAGGAGGCAGCCATCGCCTTGGCCCTCACCCTCAGCACCACGAAAGTCATCGTCAGTGACTCCCAGATCCCCATCCGCCACTACATGCGTGGTCACATCTCTGACAAAGCCCTCAAGATCGCCACTGGTCATCGTCTGATTGACCACCCAGTTCGCATGCTGTGGTCTCCAGCCCATGCGTCACTCCCAGGCAACGAGAGTGTTCACAGTGCAGCCTGCGCTCTTACCAACCGGGCTAGCACACCAAGTGAGCACTCGACCTTCGCCACGTGGAACCACGACAACCTCTACACCTTTAAGGGGGCGCTGGACCACTACCGAGTAGAACGCCGAGCCTACCCAGAGGCTCACAGCACTCTCAACAAGGCAGAATCCACCATCCTCCGTCAAGTCCAGACGGAGACGTTCCTCAACCCGGCGCAGTTGCACTCGTGGTACCCAGATACCTACGACCCGTTTTGCAGGAACTGTGGCGAGATCGCCACACTCCACCATATACTCTGGGGGTGTCCGGAGCTGCTTCTTCATTCGAAGAATAAGGAGTTCATCAAGCAAGCCAGGCAACCAGGCGCCTAAGAATCCTTCCTGCGTGATCCTGACCCCACGACTCAGAAAATTCTAGTCCAGCTGGCCTCGGACGCCGCCGGGAACATCGCGTCTCGTCTGTCGACCGAGGGGATCGCTTTGTCAAGAGTCTCTCCCTAAGAGAGACTCGGTTGACGCGGGGATCTAACAGTCTTGGACCCAATAAAGTCTACCTCACCTCACCCTACCACCGGCGACGGCGCTTCAAGGCGAAAAAAATCGAGTGGATACGGATGTGGTGTCACTTTTCTGGTTTATATATAATTGCAACTCGTAAATTTGTGATTATTTATTTCCTATTCTTCATACCTTCTCGTTATAGATGAATAGAATTCGCTCTACAGGTGCATAGAGTTTTAGAAGCAGTAGAAGGTGTGAAGCAAAACTCCCAAGATACAATCTGAGCCATCAATGTACCCATTCAAAGCTGGGCTGTACGCAGTCTTTCCGGACCACTACAGAAATACTTTTGGAAGTCAAGTCCGCGGTGCCTCAACGTGTTCTCGCGAGAAATAAATATATGCTAACGATCTTATAGTCGAGTGCGTACAACCTCCTCGCAGTTCCTTCGACTCGGCTCTGCTGTCCGCGCACAAGGAGCGCATGACGGAGCTGGTGCAGAGGGACAAGAATCGACCGTCGGTGATCATGTGGTCCGTGGTCAACGAGCCGCAGTCCGCCCAGCCACAGGCCGACCGCTACTTCGGCGAGCTGGTGGCCCATGTCAAGACGCTGGACCCCACCAGGCCAGTGACCGCGGCACTCAGCGGCCACTACAACAAAGATTTGGCTGTAAGAACTGCCACTTGAGGCAATGCATCGCGTTTCACAGTGAGGCTAAGCATGTTCAAGCCTGTGCAGGCCCAATACGCCTCTTCCTCATCAAGAACTGCGCTCTGATTTCGCGTTACAGTGATTTGTAAACGTCTTTTATTCTTTTTTCACCTTGTTAGACTCCCTAATAAAATTATATAACGAGTTGTAGGTTACAATATTTGGCAGAATTAGATTTTTATAAATTTGTTTGACAATCTTCGTGATTCGGTAGGATGAGCAGTGCTGTCTACGTCATGCGTTATAATAAGGTAAATGCATAATAAGCAGCACAACTACAAGATTAGTCGGTTGCTTAATATGTATCCTAACGCTGAATTGATAGACTTCATGGTTTAAACATAAATCGCAACCTGTCTGCGTGAAGGACTCGAACGAATAATTAAGATGAATTTTAGAAGTACACAATTTTTGAAGTGACCGTATACAAGCTTTCCTAAAGGAAGTGTCGAATGTTTTGTCCAGACCGAACAATTGCGTTGAGCAAAGGTCCGTCCAGCGTGGTTCAGGCACAGTAACTAGAGTTTTCGTCACTGTTTCTTCCACTCCCGAAGTGTAATCGTACCAGACCTAATACATACTCACCAGGCCTGCATTCCAGTAAATTATGAAAACGGATAAAGAGATGACTAACAGTCATCTAAAAATGTCTGCATAAAATGACGGTTGAGGGTTCAGACAGTGAATAACGCGAATGATAGGCAAATTGTATCAAAATCATAGCCTAATCAGCCTACGGAACTCATATATTTTGCAACTCTCAATGAACGACTTAATAATAAAACTATTAGAACATGCAAGCCACCTTCCAACTGAAACATTTCCCTAAATCGGAATATTCATAGCGTTAAAAATTGGGGCTCCCAAGAAGAAAAAAATCAAAAAGGCAGTTTTACAATAAAATAATAAAAAAATATAATAATTTTTTTACATCCAACTAATGTTTTCAAGTGTGCGCCTTTTCAACTCTTCCAGAAAAAAACCTCAGTTGCGCTTCAGACAGACCAGCTATTAGTGTGCCCACCGATTTGCATGAACTTTCGATGAAGGTTCGCGCTGCTTTTTATTATGTTTTTAAAGCATATTTTTTAATAGATCGATCAGATGTGGCTTAAAAAAGAGCGTCTGCAGGTTCGATATCCCCATAGATAGTAACAACCGTGTCTTTTTTTTTTTCTAATTATGCCCATTATTATAGACGTAATTTAACCAGAGCTCCTGAATTATCTCTATGGGTGGCTACCGTTACACTTGCACAAAACTCTGGTACATGCAATATATCACTATTTAAGAGCCGTTTTCAAACAGCTCCAATGGAGTGCAGTAAAAGATTGCCAATAGGTAAGGTCGTAAAACGCCAACATTCGCACCAATAAAAAATATTACCTATATCCCCGAAGTGAGAATCGTGAATAAACACTTGCATCACTGTTCATTCAAGGGACTGTATATAAGGTTGCGAAGCTTGCGGTTCACGAAGATTAAAACATACAGCGCACAAAGATGGGAAAGAAGAAAGAAGACACACAATCGCTGAACTTACGACTAAAGTTTATTCTTCAAGGCGCAACCTTATATTCCACGTTACATTAATCGTCGAATATAAGGTTGCGCCTTGACAATTAAACTTCAGTTGTAAGCTTAGCGGTTCTGTGTTCTCTTTTTGTGGACATTTTAATCATCATGCCTTACCAAATTGCCCAAGCTTTCATTTTAGACGTCCGCATTCGTGGTGGCAACCGTGTCTTCTTTAACCTTGTCTACGATCATGGACGGAATGCAATATCATTCAACTGGAAGCCACTGAACTCTGCTGCTGAACTCTGATACGACCTACCCATCTTGACCGAAGGCTGGCTGAGGGACTCTCCCCGAACCCGTGAATCGCTGTCCGTCCACGCAGGTATAAGCTAGTAGCAGGAACTCGTGTACCGAAATCGCCAGGGGCAACAGGTTTTTCACTCAACATTCGGCCGCCATAACAGGGGTAGAAAAAACCTTACAATTGTTAAGTTTTTCTTTTTTTTTTAATGTGTGTGTTTGAGTGGGTGCGCGACGGCTTTTGGTTCACTATCAATTAATACTGCGAGACCTACGCTCTACAAATGCCTCAGTGTCTTATCTTTGAGTGGCAGATGCGCACCAGCACAAGCAAAATGTCACGAGGGAAGCTCCTTTTTTTTTCAATTTTCTCGAGACGAGGGACGCCCCCGACGGCCTCCGAGCTTCGGTGATCGCAGCTAAGCAGACGGTTCTTGCCTACATCGGTGTACTGCCGACATATTGCGCAACGTGAAAAACAAAATACAGTGGCGGCTGCGGCACCTGCGGCGCCTCGACCGCCAATCTCCGTACAACGACAGGTGCCAACCTGGCCATTACGGCACGCAGAAATTCAAGGTGACACGGAGCTCTTTAAAGAAATCTTTAATATCAGAGAAAGCAAGTCGAAGCACTAGAAAATTGTACATGACAGACGCTGGCGTCGCGTTGAAGGAAGCGTAATAAAACTTTCGGTAGATCGCCTGCTGCACAACCGAGAGCCGACTCTGCCTGCCTGTGGGGAAGCTTGGCAAATATATTTGGCGCCTAGGGAGGTAGGTGCCCATTGCCGACGCCCTGCCGTTCGCTTCTAGTTCAACGCATTTAAGAACTTGTAGATTCTATGTCGTTCTCAGGTATATGAGCCAGACGGTTCGAGTAGGTAGTCGTGGAGATGCGCCTACGATGCCTTCGGCAGATTTGTAATTTTTTTTGAGGAACAAGGGCTTATTCTTTTCATCCAAGAAATCAGGAAGGCGTGTCGATTTGATGTAAATAAAATTCTGGGCGCACCGTAGTTTTTTCTCTGCGTTGAGACCTCTGAAATACGCTCAACTCATTGGGGGTCCTGAAAAACAAGCGAAAAAAATAGTCAACCGGTAGCAACATACACTTTAGAAAGTTCCGCCACGTTTGTTTGCCATTTCAAAAAAAATTAAATAATTACAAAATAGTCATGAAATCACTTTGCAGCGTTTATTTTCGAGTATACATTCGTAATGCGCTTCCTCTCAGGGCCAGTACATGGACGTCATCATGCACAACAAGTACGCGGCATGGTACACCAATCCTGGCTCGCTGCAGGTCATCGAGCGACAGACTATCAGCGAATACGAAGCCATGCATGGCCACTACCGTAAGCCCATCATGATCAGCGAGTACGGGGCTGACGCCGTGACCGGACTGCACGCCGATCCAGCCTTTGTCTTCACCGAAGACTTCCAGGCACAGCTGCTGTTTCATCACCACAAGGCGTTCGACCAGCTGCGCAGCAAGGGATACTTCGTGGGAGAGCACGTCTGGAACTTCGCGGATTTCATGACCGACCAGGATCCTCGCCGTGCCTTCGGAAACCGCAAGGGAATCTTTACCAGGAACCGACAGCCCAAGGCCGCTGCAAAGGTGCTTCGCTGCCGGTACCACAAGCTTTCCGGGAGAACAATCGGGGACTTCGACGCTTACTGTCCTCCGAGCTGAAATAAAACGAAAATCTCTAAAACATCATATCCAAAAACAAAGAAACAAAAAAATTATGACTTTGGCTTTCGTTGCATTAAAAAAAATTAAATTCGCAGCTCTGAATTTATACAACTTACGGTTGCCGTATTGTACAAAGGGTGTGAATATTGAGACAGACGTATAGGACACAAAAATCATCACTTCATTCATGATTCTCCGCCTGGCGATATTATTAATGACAAAGTTGGATTAACCTATGACTTCAGAAAAAATCAACTATAGAGACAGGTTCGAGACTTCGTTGCGCAGCTGCTGGGAGTATATCTGACAGTAGGAGAACTTGAGAATTAAGCACAGTCAAGCATACGTCGTACAAATCATTTTTTTCAGCCTCAGCCCACTTCCCGCCAGCCACCCAGAGGTACTCCGCAAGCGTGCGCCAGATGAGATACTCCAGACAGCCTTAAAAACGCATTGCGTAGTGACTTCCGAGCGGCGAGCACCTTCTTATCGTGCCGCAGGCTACAGGATTGCAGCATGAA
The DNA here is from genome assembly GCF_016920785.2 of Ixodes scapularis. NCBI lineage: Eukaryota > Metazoa > Arthropoda > Arachnida > Ixodida > Ixodidae > Ixodes > Ixodes scapularis. The sequence continues at coordinate 31,659,241 of NW_024609880.1, read as the reverse complement.
GCTTTGTTTTGTTGTTGTTTTTTGACGATATTGGGCTTAGGTGGGCGTCCAATCATAAAGACATTGTGCCTTTTTTTCTATTATCTTTGGGTCCAAGTAACGTCATGTTTTCAGACGTCAGCGTTCTATCACAAACGCTGGCGTGACATTAGGGACTCTTAGCAAACTGTTGCCGTGCTCCGCGTACTGCGCTACCGGACCTATTAAGCGCGCGCCTGGGTGGTACCGCGACCACGGGGCGCGCGCTTAAAAGCTTCAAAGGCTCCGGTAGTGCGGTACGCGGAGCACGTCAACAGTTTGCTAAAGGCCACTATTCTTACGGAGTTCCAGCGTTCTGCAATGCGTAGTTTATTTACACGGACCGACAAACGTTTTCTTTTTCTTACGAGTCCCCGGTATAACCAGAGAATACAAATTTCAAACTAAATATGTGACGAGGCGGGTTTGCTCATGTATGCTCGCCTGCGTAGGCTTCATTAGACTTCTTGAGCTCGCACCTTTACTGTTTTTTGTTGTTGTTTTTTTCTTATAAGAGTGTTAGGTCAAACAACACGAATTTTAACACGCTGATATACAGGGTGTTTCAGAGCTCCTGCGAAAACTACTCTTCGCAAGGAAAAAAGGCTTGTGGCGTTGTGGTTCCTCTGTGTACTTTTGTACTCAGAGGAATCTTTCGCTTGATTAGTCTTTAATTCCCTAAGATCATGATAAAAAAAAGTTTTAAACCTGGAAAGAAAACTTACAAACACGAAACCTTTTTTTTCACAGAAAAACTAAGAGCTACTGCTGGTAAGAGGCAGCAAGTGATTATAGCAAGTGTGCTGGTAACCGGTGTCCTGTTCCAGATAGTGAAGTAAATCAGTCCCTGGTAATAGTATGAACCGGACTGTCACTAAAACCGGCGTACAGATGAGGGGTGTTGGTTGGCTGGTTGTGTTCCAGCAGTCCTCGTTCGCATGCTGTAGTTTATAAAAGCAGATTGACTAACATCTCGGACTCATTCTGCGCGTTAGATGGTCAAGAATAACGAAAGTCCGTCGCCATGGCCGGCAGGTCTGAATGAAATGTATCAACTAAAGGAGACAGAATGAGGAAATTTACATTTTCAATGCCTAATCTGCATGCCGAAAATTAAGCTGCTTCGCGCATCAAAACACTATAAAACTACTCTGTAAATTTTTAACTGTATCCAAGCTTGTTAAGGAGGCTTATCATACATCTCTGCCAAACATATGTACTCGAACAGAAAAGTAACGCAAAAGTAACGTAAAAGTAACGTTCGTTATTTTTTAAAAGTAACGGTCACGGTATATCGTTACGTTTATAAAAGAGTAACGTAGCTCGATAACGCGTTACTTTTTACCAAACTAACGAGTAACGCTATTTCGTTACTTTGTTTCGGTAACGGGCACAACACTGGTTGCACTATTCGCGGGGCGCGGTGCTGCCGGGGCGGAGATGCGCTCCGATAACAAACCAACACCCGTCGAATTTGTGCGGTTTTTCAGAAAGCCGTAAAAAGCTTCGCGTGCCTTCCATCGTTTTGTAATTTTTTTGATTCAGTGGTTTTCGATGATGTTGAGCAATTTTCTAATTTAAACCATGCCCTTAAACACAATATTAACAAAGTTAATTACGCAAAAATAATAACCAAGCTAATTACTCGGGACTTTAATAATTTTCTTCAATGGGCCCCTGGCCAAGGAACAAAACGCCACAAGCCTTTTTTCGTTGGGATAAGTAGTTTTTGCAGAAGCGATTTGGCCTGTGTTCTCTGAAACAGCCTGTATAAATATTTTTTTCTTTTTTTTTCGTAAAAGGCATATTTTTACTATAAAAAAAACGTCCGAGCGCAGCCAAAGCTATGTGTGGCCGGAGCCAATTTCACGCTGGCAATGGGTCACGCGATCTCGCCTGCACTTTTGTATCACTCCGCTGCGCCGCTAGTCGTCCGCGCGGACGACCAGCGGCCCGCCGCGTATTTCGTCTGCTACGAGTGTATCAACAGTGTCGTCTGCTATAGGTTTAAGAAGTGCCCTTTCACGTTCTGAAATTTAGTCACAGCGGATGTCAGTACGTAGGCTGGCCGCTGGCGTCTGCGTCAGAGCTTACCACCTGTTCGGCACTTCATCATATATAGTTTCGAGACGTAAATACACATTGCAAGGTGCCCGATGACCCGGCCGTTGATGTTTCCTTGTATTGTCTGGATATACCAGGGCTCGAGGCGCAGTCCTTTCCACCAGTTTCTCGGCGTTCAATGGGATCAGCAGGTAAAGCGGTGCCCTGATTTCGCCGCGTATCAGTGAATTGTAGTGGCCCGGACGCTTTGCTTGTTTACAACGCATTCGCGGTACGGCGCGGCCGAATTTGAGTCTCCTACCGAATTTGAAAGTAGACATTCATCACGACCTCGTGCGCCTGAAGCCCAAAGGTCCCATTGCGAAAGGACGTTTTGAAGCGACTCGGTGAGGAAAGCAGCGTAACACATGATTCGGCCATTACGGGAACGATATCGCAGAAAGACCGAGCGCTGCAGCCGTGTTGCCAGCGGATGTACGTGTTTTCGCCTAACTACTTGCATTTACATATATTAATAAAAACATCAACTTCAGATGTTTGATTCCTTTGGTTGCACATCATTCTCAGCAGTACATATCTGAAATATTGTGCAATGTTTACGCACAAAACAGTTATTTAAAAAAAAACATTACTTTGCGAACTACTTCGTGGTGCGTAGGATTGCTCTTCTCGAAGTTGCGAACCATCCCTCAGCCTTTGGCTGCGCTTGGACGGAAGCTGAAACAAAGTATAGAAGCGTTTCGCTCCACCTTTTGGTTCAGCGTTTGTCACAGGGAAAAGGGCTAACCTTCGTCTTCTGGAGCCATTTATGACTGTGTGTGCGCGCTAAGTGTTTGAGTCATTTGTTACAGATGTATGCATCAAATATGCATACAGCTTTTTATGTTCGTCGAAAAAACAAAGTAATGTACTTTTTTTTTTTCTTTTTTTTTTTAGAAAACCTTATGAAGCAACGATGGCGGTCGGGGGTGTAAATGTTTCTAGGATAAAGCTGGCACAAGGGTCCTCCCGATTCAATGGATAGTGCCAATACAATTCGTCCACTCATTCATTGGGCATTACTTTTAGCTTTAACCGCGTGATTGGAACCGAGCCTCAAGCCAACACACTCGCCGATCGTATCCAATACGAGCCGAGCATTCAGGACAGTGAAACGATCCCCCTCGTTTCAATTGCGTGTCTCCTTGTTTCTTTGTTAGTTTCTTTTTTTCTTTTTTTTTTTTTGCTTGTACGTTTAAAAGGGTGTTCACTTGGGCTGGTTGGTGGTACATTTCAGGATTAAAAGCGCTAAAAAACTAGGACCAGTACTGTGTGTGTGTCATTCTTTTACTGGTCCTCATTTTTTAGCGCTTTTAATCCTGAAATGCTTGTACGTTTGTTTGTTGTTTTTGTTTGCTTGCTTGTTTGTTTGTTTGTCTGTATGTTTGTTTGGGTAGTATGGGCGTCAAAATAAAGATGATTTATGATCGGGGATGTTGTGGTTTGTTGGCAGTTGGCAGGCGCAGCGAAAACTGCGCCTGCCAACTGCGTGACGAAAATACATATTTATTTATGGGAGATGCAATTATACGCTTGAACACCGTTGTATAGAAGTTTGGGCTTCCTCTATACACAAGCAAGAAGAAATTCAAACTTTTATGAGTATAGCTCTCGTCAGACCAGCTGTAAGCTTGAGAATATTAACATATTAGGAGGGAGAAGGGCAATAAAATGCTGGGTCGATCCAATTGATTTGTAGGGTATTTTTGTATATCTAAGATTTTAACTTTAGCAATTTTTTTTTTTCTCCCGCTTCTCAGGCGTGTTGCGCACGCAGCACGCCCGAGCAAAAACGTCGGCCGGTGTTATTTCAGTGTTCCTGTGTATACAAAGTGCACTGTTCGCATTCCAAAGCGACGAGCAAGTACATGTAGTGCTGTCGCGATTGCGCGTTGAATCGGCAAACATTGAAACAGTGTGAACTTGCGTGCCTTCTCCTGCAAAATCAGCCTGGTACGTATGTTTCATGCGTCAGCCTCAGGTACGTTGGACCAGTAACAAAACGGTGGTTTTTGTGCTGGGCATAATTAATGCTAATGCTATGAGGAAATCGGAAACAGAAAATACCAGCTTTATTTTATTTTGATCAAAAGTAGCTTAAGATCAACGGTAGCTACGCACTTTAGAAAGACGTTTGGTAACTCGCAAGCGTGGTTCAAAGAAGAGCGTCAATGGTATCTCCAGTGATATCGACGCCCCCTAGTGGCAATGCCGAGAAGCTTTGATAGAAGGTTTTTTCGTTACTGTCGTCTTCTTTCGCTGTATGATTTTCGTAAGCAACATAGCATCACCTGCTTGTTTATTAAGATCAACGAAATGATCGCGGTTCAGCAGTGCCGTAGCAAGATTAGGGATGAAAACAGATGTGAAAACAATTTAATGGTGTGTACCTTCCTTCATGTGCGAGGTGAAAAAACAGTGCCATCACGCAAAACATGTACCCGTGCGAAACGTGCAGTGAAACACATAGACTGGAGTAGGTTAATCAAATAAATATGGAAACTTTTTTTTACTAATAAAAAGATTTTAAAAATATGTGCAGTTAAGATGTCAGTCAATATGGATGTCATCACACATCTTAATAGAGGTGATCATAGGGTCATGTTGATTGCCGTCAAAGCCCACTCTCACACCTACCAGAGACTAACTTACGCAACGGCTTGACTCTCGCAAATTTCCTGCCACTCGTAAAAAATATTGCTTATACTAACAAATTAGGCAAAAGGTCAATACAACGCAAACAATATTCAAACTTTCCGCTTTGTTCAGGTTTAGTTTAAACTCGCACAAACATATATTCATAATAGATGATTTTACACAAGTTCCCTATCCCTAATATATTTTAAATATAGAAAATACACGAATCAGAAAGCACGTGGAACAACGTTAGTCTACGCCTTCGCCGTCCATTCTTGCCGAGGTGTAGGGTGGTTTTTGCCTTTACGCTCCTGAAAGTTTTTGTCATGATTAATTGTCACACTTTTATAGCTAAAGCGCTGTCCAAACAGGACACTGCAGGTTGCATGTTTTCTAAATTCACAACATATGCCGTACTCCGGTCTGCTTTCCTACTTTTTTACTTGCCAGAGAAGAAGTTTTCTTCCGTTTGCACCCTTGGACAGAGGCTTAGTGCGTGTCCATCACGTGGACCCGGAGAGCCACTCCCACGCTCTGCTGGCTGCCGTCAAAGCATTCGCTCTTGTGATAAGTCCCCCAATCTCCCGAAAACAAAAAAGGGGTAAGAGACGACATCGAAAAGGCGAAGGGGAAAGTCTAATGTCCCTACAGACGTTTTCGTCTCCCCTCGTCTTCAGTCACGTAGTCGACGAATCCGGTATGCGGGGTAAAAAAGAAAAACAACGCATTACGACATGGAACAAGAAAAAGAATATAGAAAAAGAAAAATAACAATGCTTGCCACTCGCGATTAAAACGTGAGCTGCTCCCAGCGGTGCGGCGAGAACAAAACGATGTTTTCCCGTATGGAAGTTCCGCGAATCAAAATGGCGGCACCCATGTAAAAAAAAAAAAAAAAACTCATTTTTGTTTGAACGAGCACGTCTTCCAATCACATGAAGAGAACAAAATTACGTTTTCGGCCATACGGGAAATTCCGCCATTCAAGATAGCGGCGCCCTTGTAAAAAAGGTATATACTGAAAGGCAGCGCACGCAAAATATTGTCTAAAACAGGAAAGAGAAATTTCTCCTCTCCCATGCCCTCTTTCTCTTTCTAAAACATGATTGGTTTCTTCCCATCAATAGACTATATGGATAATAGCGAATTCCTTTCACACGCATTGGCACCGTTCGCGTTCTGCCCCAGAATGCATCGCACTCGCGGAGTGTCGCACGGAAAACTGACCTCAAACAAACTTGCCAAATGCACCGACTGCAGGCTGATGCTGTCGCCATCTGTGTTGCAGAAAGAGTATCGAATTCAATCCGAAACTAGCGCCTTTCTGTTCAACGTGGTGGTTGGGAATGTGAGAGTGCACTCACCGTTAAACGTCGTCGAGATATCTACAGACGGAGTAAATTTCCGCAACCAGCTAACTACAAAGCAGATGGTTGCAATCTTTCGATTCTTATAACCGTTTATACTGGAGAAAACTGATGATGCTGTCCGCGCAGAAGCTTGATCTGTTTAAGTATTGTATTATGCGTGAACCACTTTAAGGGTACGGCTTAAAACTAGTGATGGACCGAATCTGCCGAACTTCACAATCGGTCAAAAGTTAGGCTCATGCCGAACCTTTGAAGGAAAGTTCGGCAAAGATTCGGCAAGCATTCGGCCAATGTCTGCGCACGCACAAAAAGGCGGCGGGGCCATAGATTGCAAATGGACGCCTTGCGGACGTGCGGTTACCATCGTGCAGTGTAGTACAACCAGCGGTTACGGCAAGGAGTGGAGTAGGCAACACGGTCACCGTGCGTTTGTGAGCCTTTCGAAGTGTGGTTCTCTTCAATAGTTTATGCCTCAAGAACAGACGTTCGACCAGTAATTTACGCAGACCACTGTGCAAGTGACAAATGATGCTGTACATTCTGGATAACGTAATTTTCACTTGAACCGGTTTTCCAGTGATGCAGTGAGGTAGCTGAAACGTTGACCGACAATTACTTTAAAGAACTCCCCGCAATCATAACTGTAGTGTTATCGCTCCTGCGGTAGAACCTAAGACGCGCGTGACTATCGGTTATCGCGCTCTACTGTCTGCTTCGAGATGACTCGTCGTAGGAGTGCTGCGCACGGTTGTTGTCATGTGACCTGATATGTGTGTATATATGTGGGTGTGGCAATAAACGGGGCACTTCTGGGTCTGGGCCCCAAGTTGGAAGTCTTGCCTTCATCCCAAAGCAAACGCGACATGGTGTCAGAAGTGGGATGACACCCCTGCTCTCCCTCGTCGTCGTCGTCCTACGCCCCTTCTTCGCCGTGGCTGCCATTTAAGCTCAAGCATGGTTGGCGACGAAAGCGGCACCGGCACCGACCAGGCCATTCGAGCTCCGTCGCAGCCGGGAGTTTTTCCTGTCCAGCCGCCCCCGAGTTTTAACTTCGACAAAACGTCGGAATGGCCCGCTTGGGTGCTGGACTTCGACGACTACAGGTTCGCCTCAGGACTGAACGAGCGGACACAAGAAGCACAGGTACGGACCTTGCTATACACAATGGGAAGGCAGGCACGCAAGATATTTCAAACCTTCAACCTGTCCGAGGAAGAGGCGAAAAACTATTCTCTGGTCAAGAAAAAGTTCGACGACCATTTTGTCGCGGCGCGCAATTTGGTCTACGAAAGCGCCCGCTTCCACCGTCGTTCTCAAGAACCCGGGGAAACAGTGGACCAGTTCGTTACGTCGCTTCACACGCTGGCCGACCGGTGCGACTACGGAGAAGTCAAAGAACGCATGGTGCGTGACCGCTTCGTTGTGGGCCTGATGGACGCCAAGCTGTCTGAGGCTCTCCAGATGGACGCGACGCTGACGCTAGCCAGCGCCCTTGCCAAGGCACGCCTGAAGGAGACGGTGCAACGGCAACAGAGGGAGCTTCGCTGCGGCTCGGCGGAACATTCCGAGACTGCCTCGTCAACGGCAGAGGTGGACGCAGTTCGCAGAGAACAAGCTACGGGGCGTCACCCGCGGAACAACCGGCGTGGTGGACACAAAGGCAACGGCGCTCCGAAGTGCTCATCGTGCGGAAGAGGTCCGCACTCCAGGTCTTCGTGCCCGGCTAGAGGAGCGGTCTGCCACAAGTGCGGCAAGCGAGGACACTTCGCCGCAGCGTGCTTCACGCCGTCTAAGGTAGGCGTCGACCAGGCTGGGAGACAAGGGACTACGAAGCGCGCGACCTTTATTGGTACTTTAGCAGGCAGTAGCGCGAAGGCTCGCACGGTACAAGTGTCTGTAAATGATACAGTTGTTACCGCTAAAGTCGATACCGGAGCTGAAGTTTCGGTGATTCCGACGTCATTCCCAGGATTACCAAGGCAGCTAGAGAGTTGCGATGTAATCTTAAAAGGCCCAGGCAACGATAAGTTGAAGGTAAAAGGACAATTTTTTGCCAACATTTCGTGGAAGCGCAGTTCCACTCGACAAACTGTCTTTGTCGTAGAATCTGTGAAGTCCGTCATCCTGGGTTTACCAGCCATTGAAGCCTTAGGGATAGTTAAGTTTGTCGACAAAGTATCGGTGGAAAAAGGCTTTCCTTCGCTGTTTCAAGGTCTTGGGACCATGGAAGGCGAATACTGCATTCGTCTTAAACCAGACAGTGTGCCTTACGCCATCCACACCGCTCGTCGTGTTCCCATCCCGTTGCGAGAGGCCGTAAAAAAAGAACTTGACAAAATGGAAATGAATGGGGTCATTAGAAAAGTTGAAGGCCCAACCGAGTGGTGTGCGGGTATAGTGCCGGTCTTAAAGCCGTCGGGTGAGGTACGCATTTGCGTTGACTTAACTCAACTAAACAAAAACGTAAAACGAGAACGTTTTGTACTTCCCACGGTTGACGAGACTATTGCCTTGCTCAGTGGAGCAGCAGTATTTTCGAAACTGGACGCTAACTCGGGATTCCATCAAGTCAGATTAGCAAAGGAATGCCAGCAGTTAACTACGTTCATAACGCCGTATGGTCGTTACTGCTTCGAACGATTGCCGTTTGGTATAACATCGGCTCCTGAGTATTTCCAAAAGCGCATGAACGAAATTCTTGATGGAATGCCGGGTGTAGTAAACATGATGGACGATGTGCTAGTATTTGGGTCGAATCAGCAAGAGCATGACGAGCGTTTACATCGCACTCTTGAGCGTCTTCACAAAGCCGGCATAACCCTGAACAAAGAAAAATGCCAATTCAGCGTGAAAGAACTGTCTTTTCTGGGTTTCTTGGTCAGCAAGGACGGCATACGGCCAGATCCCGCAAAGGTCCGCGCGATTGCTGATATGAAAGCGCCGACAAGCGTAGCGGAGGTGCGCAGACTCTTGGGTCTCGCTAATCACTGTTCGCGGTTTATTCCCAATCTGGCTGATAAGACAGCGCCGCTGCGTCAGTTGCTACAAAAGAATACAGACTGGATTTGGACGGACGCTCAGGAGAAGGCGATGGAGTGCCTGAAAAAGGCCATTTGTTCAGATAGTTGCATGGCCAAGTATGACCCGAGGTATCCGACGATCCTATCGGCAGATGCCTCGTCATACGGATTAGGTGCCGTTCTGCTACAGCTGCAGCCCAACAACGAGCAAAGGCCCGTCGTTTTCGTTTCTAGGGCTCTAACACCTACTGAAATGCGCTATGCGCAAATTGAAAAAGAAACCTTGGCTTTGACTTGGGCCGCAGAACGTCTGGAAAGTTATTTGAGGGGGTTGCATTTCACAGTGGAAACTGACCATAAACCATTAGTCACATTACTGGGAAAGTCTCCACTGGATTTGCTCCCACCGCGCATTCAGAGGTTTCGTATGCGCTTGATGCGTTTTAGCTTTGATGTGGAATATGTGCCCGGCAAGAATCTCGTGATTGCTGATGCATTATCGCGGGCGCCTTTACGAGAACAGCGAACGGCAAAATGCCTATCGGTAGAAGAAGTCAGCAGTTTTGTTGCAGGCTCGTTGTCAGAATTGGGCGAGTCTGATAGCTTCAGATCTGTTGCCGAAGAGCAGGCATGCGATGAGGTTTGCCAACGACTAATTCGCTACACTCGTGAAGGCTGGCCCAGCCTAGCTTCGTTGCCTGCAGAGTTAAAGCCTTACTGGCAAGAACGTGGAACGCTGAGTGTTTGTACAGGCGTCCTCCTCAAAGGAAGCCGCCTCGTGGTTCCACAGTCATTACGAAGCATGGTCTTGAAACAGCTTCATGAAGGGCATCAAGGAATTGTCCGGTGCAGGGCGAGAGCGCTTGAGTCCGTATGGTGGCCGGGCTTAAGCTCACAACTTGCTTCGATTGTCACGAACTGCCGTGTTTGTGCTGAGTACCGTGATCAGCCAGCGGAGCCTATGATTCCAACTAGGACTCCGTCAAGGCCATGGGAACGGGTGGCCGCGGACATTTTTCATATGAAAGGAAGCAACTACCTTTTGGTGGTAGATTATTTTTCACGTTTTCCAGAGCTGTGTCGCTTAGAATCCCTCACTAGTCCCCATGTTGTCGAACAACTTAAAAGTGTTTTTTCGAGGCATGGTATTCCGGAAGTGCTGGTGTCGGATAATGGCAAACAATTTGTAAGCCAGGAGTTTGACCAGTTCTCGAGAGAATACCGGTTTAGACGCGTCACATCTAGCCCGAGGTTTCCGCAGGCAAACGGTGAAGTTGAGAGGATGGTAAAAACGATTAAAGGACTACTATTGAAGTCAAACGATCCCTTTTTGGCTTTATTAGCCTACAGGGACACCCCGGGACAACTAGGCAGCACGCCAGCCGAGCTGCTCATGAGTCGGCGACTCCGGACCACGCTCCCGCTCCACCCAAAGAAACTGGCGCCTAGTACGCAAAACCTGAAGGAGGTCCGTCGAAAAGACACTCTCCTTAGGGACGCCCAACGTCGCTTCTACAATAGGCGCCACGCGGCCCGTCACCTGCCGCAGTTGGAGCCCGGTGAGGGAGTCTGGGTGAAAGACCGCAGAGAGAAGGGCGTAATCCTTAAGCTGGCCAGTAGACCGCGGTCGTATGTGGTGGAGTTGGATAAGGGGGGCAGAATCGAGCGGAATCGAAGAGCCCTGGTCCAACTTAAGCAGGACAGGGAAAGTGTTGAAAACAGTGACGACTGCTACGAGTTTCCGGAAGGGGAAACTGACGGCGGCGTGAGTGCAGAATGCCTGAGTCGTCCCGGTTCGATTGGCCAAAACAGTCCGCTTCAAGGACTCAAGCCTAATGTTTCGTTGCCAGCGGTTCCTCCGGAGTATGTGACGCGATCTGGTCGGACAGTACGCAAGCCTGAGCGGTACGGAGTTTCGGAATGCCGCGTATTTGATTTATGTTTGTTCTGAAGGCTGAGTAGACTGTTTGTTCTTTATGCCGTGTATTTGATTGTCTGTTTTGAGTGTACCTTTATTTTGGCTCTCGCTTGTTGAGGTGGTATAGCTGATTCATGGTCACTTTATTGTTCATAGCGTTTCTTTGTTTGTAAAAAAAAAAAAAAAAATTGTGCTTCAGCTTTGAAAAGGGGGATGTAGTGTTATCGCTCCTGCGGTAGAACCTAAGACGCGCGTGACTATCGGTTATCGCGCTCTACTGTCTGCTTCGAGATGACTCGTCGTAGGAGTGCTGCGCACGGTTGTTGTCATGTGACCTGATATGTGTGTATATATGTGGGTGTGGCAATAAACGGGGCACTTCTGGGTCTGGGCCCCAAGTTGAAAGTCTTGCCTTCATCCCAAAGCAAACGCGACAATAACAATCCTGTTTTCGGCTCACAAGTAGTGTCTGACAAAATAAAATAATATTTCATTTTAATTAGCGTTATATCTTGGTTTTCATGTGTCTGCATAAAACTAAACACAGAACTATTATTATCGACGTTGCACATCCGATATTCCTAACACTTCCCATCTTCCTAAACTACCGTGCGTATCCTAATATCAGAAACCGGCACATTAAATGTTAAAAACGAGACGTTGCGAATATGGGACGCACAACTTCATACAAAGCTGACGTCAAGTGTCTCAAATAAAAAAAAAAACTGAGTATTTACAATAATACTGTTATCTCTTCTGGTGAAGGCCCAGCAACGCTTGCATTCGTTTCTGCGCACAAAACGGTGATTCCCAGAGAAAGCAAGAACGCTGTGCTATTGTCTTTATTTGAACAATGTACACTAGGCCTGCAGGCTTGCGCTGATGAGGCCTCAAAACCGAAACTGACTGCGTCCGCTGCTACTCAACCTCGTTGTCACGCCACCTCTGCAAGAAGACACTGTAAAAGTGCCAGTAAACACACAAAAACGACACCGATACAATTATCTTGTAGAATATCACCCTATTTAGTAATAACTGTGTCAATATTCATTACACGTGATTATGTCAGAATTAAGTTAAGAAAAAAATAACATAAAACCTTTTTTCGACAGAAAATCTAAATATCAGCGTTAAGTCTCGTAACAACGTGTTTTTCCCGAATCTTTGCCGAATCTTTAGAAACGTTCGCCAAAGTTCGGCTTTGCCAAATCCCAAGATTCGGCAAGAGTTCGGTCTTCCACTACTTAAAATAAGTATGTTTGAATATCTACAAAAACATTTCGTGGGACTCTCCATTTCGATTGTTGTCACAGGTGGATCAAATTGTAGCCTTGGTGCGAGGTTCGAGGAGAAGAGGCTTCTAAAACAAAATACGACGAAGCAAGATAGCCGACGTAGGTAAATCTTAAACATGATGATGTTGCCCAAGCCTTGGGTAAAGTCACTATGTTTAGCTTTCTGGGATGCGTAGTGAGCAGTCACAGGTTTCTGCTGGGGTAGCTTTGTCGACAATGTTCAATTTTTCAACCGTAGATGGACGGTGCATGATAAAGATCTTGGGGGCCGCTGATGCGTTTGTTCTGAGCATTTCTGTACACACTGGTATATTTCAGCGTCTGTACGTCAACAGAGAGACTAAAATTTCAAATAATGCTCGGGTTGTCAAGTGCTTCCTTCATTAAATAGCAGACGCTCACAATTCAAGCTCGCGTTTGATTCCGTTGCCCGCGGGATGAAATTTATATCAGAGACTCTACTTTTTTTCCTTTCGGTTCCGCTGTATGAATGACACATCGTAGCCGACAAACTCTCCGTCGTCTGCTCCCACTCCTAGCCGGAGCGAGGTATGGCAAGATTGCATTTTGACGCACGCTCGATTTTCTCGGTGCAGCGAGTGCACGCACGCCTGCGGTGCCGGCGCTGAAACGAACTCGGGAAGTGCAACCATTCGTAAAGCACCGGCCAAAACAAACCCGCCCTACGCTGCGAGTGGGCACGCGTGGGCACGCCGTGAAACGAACTCGCTATAAGGTAGAGACCTTTTATATGGGAGATGTAGAGCGCCATCTAGTAGCGTGCAGAGAATTACGTCCGCCATCTTGGTAGCGGCGAGAAAACGAAACCAGTGACCCGACCAGTAAAGACCCAATGTAAATAAGCGGCCGCAATTCGTGCGAGAAATGCGATGCCAACGCGTTGCTGCATTCTTCTGCTCAAGTTCGATTCGTGAGTGACATGAACGCAAGACTAAACAAGGTTGTTTTTTTTTTTCTTAATTTACACGCAGCTTTTAACAAAATCAATCGGCGACAACGTGAACGAACATACACCCGTTATCGCACTAGGCGAACCAATTCGCAACTATTGAACTTTGCCCTGATCATTTCACAAAATTTTAACATTTTTTTCTTTTTTTTTTTTCTGGCGCATGCTGTAATGTCGGCCTCTTTTTTTTATGCGAAAGCAGGTCCATGTATGCGGACGAAACCAAGACTGTGGAGCAAGGCAAAATGATTACAGTTTTAATGATTCACGACACCAACCTTCATTGAGGATGCGTATTGTTAACAGTCAACAACAAAAGCTGAAAACACCACAGAGTCCTTCATTTTAATGCCATATATTGCAATGCTTAGCAGCCATTTCTCTAGACTTGAAATGGCGTCGGTAGACGAAGTTTGTAAAACACCTGTACAACTAAACGATACAGTTTGTTGATAAAATATCTTTGAGGATTTAAAGCGCGGTTATATAGCATAGAAAACACAAAAGACTCGGAAAACTTGTCTCTTTACTCTCAAATCTCACAGAGACAGGATTTTTCTGTATTTTTTTTTTTGTCACCACTTTCTCGGGTTCGTTGCACCACTTTCTCGGGTTCGTTGCATGCAGTGGCTAAAACTTTGATGTCGGCGGTGGCCAAAAGCTACACTGGCGATGCCAACTTCATTTCACGGCCTCCATTTTTTTAGGGATAAAGCTCCTTGGGCCTAGCCTTGTCCGACGTCCGTGCTCAAATCGATTGCCAATCCCATCTGTCTTCTTAAAAAAAAAAAAAAATCTTTGCGCACTCGACAGGATTCGAACCTGTGCGGGGAGACCCCAATGGACTTCTAGTCCATCGCCTTAACCACTCGGCCAGGACTGCGGGACGAGTAGGGGGCTCTGAGATGTAATTCAAGACCTGGAGTTACAACCACATCACCAGCTAGAGCTGGGGCAGTAATAATGAAGTCGAAACGCAACCCGCAAGTCAGCACTACCTATGAGCAATAAAAAAAATCAGCACCATCAGCACTACCTACGAACAATAAAATCAATATCATCAGCACCACCAGAGCTTCGCCCCAATCAACATCATTCACCACGTCGAGATGTTGTTATTTTTTTCCCCCGCAGCTGAGGTCAAAACTTTATTTAGTGCGAAGGAACTCGGGGTGTAGGTCTGGTAAAATTAATGCTGTCATTTAGCCAAGGTTGAGCAAACCTTCATTAACCGGCGCAACTGTGCTTCAGGTCGATGCCATCTGTAACCAATTTGAGCTCTTTGCAGCGCCTGAAAAATATTGCTCAGGGCACATTTTTTTTAACAAGAAGTCAGAATTTTCCCCGAATAAAAACTTTTGTCAGTAACGAATAAAAAAAAACTAACCTAGAGTGGCAGATATTATGGTGGAGCAGTCTACCGCTAAATAGAAAGGCTTCATGCGTCTTCGCGTGGGAAAAGAATTGAAAGTGTCCTCAGAGATGAAAGGCATTACAGCTTAGTTCTTTGTCCCCATTTTTTGATCGGAAGTCAGAAAACAATAAAGTGGCTGAATCACAATCACTGGCAGAGCGTCTCTGCCCCAGAAATGCTGAGAAACCACAACACAAGAAACTTGACGTTACCAAGATGGCCGCGCACACGGTTCTGCTACACCAAAAAGCAGTTTTGCATATCGTCTATTGGGTCTGGCTTGACACTTGACCCGAACCTTCCCATGAGCCCGCGTGAATCCGTCCTCGCCATGCTTCGGAATGACACGATGACAGAGCGTCGGATGGCCGCTGCGCTCCGCTGTTTAAGGGCGTAGGTTTGGGCTTTCTTGTATCGCGACCTCGGCGGCAACACGATGCCGACCTGTTGTGGTGTGGCTGCGCAAATAGTATTGCAAAAAGGAACTAGCTTTTCCTAATTCCGCGGGGAAAAAATAGTTAGAGGCCAAACAGTGGCTACAGCGGATCGATCGGGAAAGTTTCGAGTGTCGCCGCAAGTAAACCGCGAGGAGAGGCTTTGCGAGATGACACCCAGTAAAGGTCCAGGCAGCGCATTATCTAAACCTAGATAATGCATGTGTCGCCAGATTCTTGAAGTCTCTTCATACGAAGCACAAGCATACCACCATCGTTTAAGTTGGACGAAACGTAAACATAGCCCCCGAAAGTACCTGGAACAAAAACTTCAATAAGTCGTCTCGAGTGTGTTTGAGAACGAGCTCGCTCGCTCGTATTGAGTCGGTCACTTTTATGCTCACGAATCAAGGGCACGTGGAAATAGGTTCTAGTTTGAACCCCAGATTACGGCCTATTAGATGTCGCGATACTTAGTGGCCGTGAACTTGTCTTTTAAGAACGGTTCGCAAAAGACAGGGGTGGCGAACAGATTCGCCACCCCAGACTCTCGCCAGTAAACATCGTAAAACCATAATAAATGCTTTTACGGTGTTTACTGATTTCGCCTGCGTAATATGCCAGCAAAACGCGAGTCACCAACTATAGAGCGCAGTATGCTTTTGTCATAAAACATATCTCGTCGTGGTGCCTTTTATCTTGCGAACACCGAGTGATTCCAATTCTGCAAACGAACTTCGCCTTAACCCACGAGCCTTTCCTTTTAATACTACCACATGTTACGTGGACGCTTCCTATTTCCCTCCTATCGGCACCACAGCCTGTGGCACCGTGACGCGCCCAGCCACCCCTCCCATTACATCTTGAGATTGCTGCCATAGCGCATGCCGATTCAAGAACTTACCTCTCTTCCGCCTGCTCCCCGGTACGGTATTTACGCTGATTCTATGAAAGCGATTCCAGCAATTCGCGCGTGCCGCCTCCCCGAGGACTTGGGCGACGGCCTCTACTCCGAGCTCTCGCACCTTCCCTTGTCTCGGTCGTGGTGGTGTGGGTACCAGTCCACACAGAGATTGCCGGTAATAAGTTGGCTCATCAACTTGCCTGCTAAACTCTTATCCAGGCGCCGGTAATCCCACGGCTTTCACCGGCCGTGGCGGATAAGGCGGATGAGGCGCATATTTACAAGAAGACCCTGAAGCAACACTACGCACAATTCCGACACTCAGTGCCAGACACTGCCTACACCACACCCCCTGCTTACTACCTCACAAACACACACACGCTGAGAGTCATCCAGTGAAACACTCACCACCCCGCCCGACTTTTCATCTACCGTTTCAAATCAGATCACTCCTACCCAGATTGACCCTGCCCTCACGCGAACGTTGAGCACCTCCTGTTCGTTTGTTCCACAGCCATCCGATCTCCCCACTACTCCAACCCCCCTCCTCCGCACTGGCGGGTCTGGTTGGCTTCGGCGGCTCACGTCGATCAGCTGGCTCTGGTCCGCTTATGGCCGATTCACACGACGGACTGATTCGCCGACGGATTGAGCACGTGACGACATGTCCACAATTCGCCCGTCTCCCAAGCGCATCCCCACGAGGGACACCACCAGCAGACGTCAGCAAGGACGGACAAAACCTGTTCGCCACCCCACAAAGCCGCGAAACTCTAACATCGCACCGTGGCACCCTTGTCTAATAGAGATATCAACGTTTGCTACCGCGCAAAAAAAAAAAAAAATCGTACGCCTCTGTTACGTCCAGAACAGGCCAGATTCACGAAGAGCTTCTTAGTTTACGGCAACGAAGTTCGTAAGTTAAGAACATCGTAAGAAGAGGAGAAATCGGCATTCACGAACGCGTACTTAAGTGAGAGGAGGAAAGCGACGATCTTGTACGGAAAAACTAGAACTTACCGGTGCTGTTGCTATGGCGAGGGTGTCTTCGGCAGCACGAGCAACCAATCGGAGAGCTTTGCATGGTTCGAGCCGTTCGGAGCACGTGTATTTTTTATAACAAACACTGGCGGCCTTTCTGCCATTGCTTGTCTGGGGATCATTTCTGGCAAAAAAAAAAAAAAAAAAAAAAAAGAACTGCCCAGCTTTTTTCCTTTTTTTTTTTTCTTTTTTTTCTTTTTTTTACAGTGTGGGTATGAGAGGGAGCGTGATTAGAAATCAACACGGGTACGGGCCGGGCTCGGGTTTCACAGCTATATTCTTAAGGTGCAACCCCACCGTGCATGACGTTTTTATGCTTTTTTGATGGCTTATTACTTTCTTTCTATGTATCTTACACTTATAAAGTTAATGCCAAATTAGAGAGCTGTTTTTCAACGATACTTTAATGTCTCGATATTATGATTATTTTTAGTGGTTAGTTAATTATTTAGCTTTTAATAGACCACAGTCTCTAATATTGAAAATTTTATTTCTCGAGTTATAACGTCCCATTGTCCACGATATTTTACGTGAGCGTTCGGCTGGATGTAATAAAGTAAAAAAGTAAGCAACGAACTGTGCAGAGGATGTATATTTTAATATAAAAAATAAAGTTTAAAATTGAATTTTTTTATGGCGCTGTAAAAACGGAATCACGTCAACTAATCGAAATAACAAGACATCAAATTATGAAGCATCCTTCGATATTACAATTTCCAGAACTTTTATATTGATATATTACACGTTAATAATGTTATAAGACCTGAAACTTTTCCCATTCAGTTACGGCAAATTGTAGTTTCTTATTATAAAATACAGATGGCGACACGTGTTCAAGAAGAGCTTGATGTGCATTTTTCGTCGTGTGCCGCTTGGAACGCCACGGGAAAGACAGAAAAAGCGCCAGATGTTAGGGTGTCAGATGCCTGGATGCTCGCAGTGAGCGAGCCAGAGATGTCAGAACAACAAGCGCGAGACTGCGGGTGTACCACGGCTCCTTTTCGCGCGTTCTACTGTGCGTCGGTTCACATGCCGGTCGCGATCCAAATGAAATGGGTGCCATGAAATGCATTCTGCCATTTCAGATTCCGCCACGTATGCGAAAACATTTTAATGTTTTTATCACTTGCAAAAATCATTTTCGCAATCAAACTATGCTTGTCGGAATGGCTCGACTATATTTTGTTTCAAAAACCCCCGCGGTGGCTCTTAAGCAGTCTTGGGTAGTAACGCGTTACTAGTAACGCGTTACTGTAATTTCGTTACTTTTTTGGTAACTTGCAACTGTAACGAGTTACTTTTTAAAAATGTAACTTGTAACTGTAGTTCTAT
The DNA here is from genome assembly GCF_016920785.2 of Ixodes scapularis. Lineage (NCBI taxonomy): Eukaryota > Metazoa > Arthropoda > Arachnida > Ixodida > Ixodidae > Ixodes > Ixodes scapularis. The sequence continues at coordinate 31,640,785 of NW_024609880.1, read as the reverse complement.
TACTTTTTGTGGAGGTAACGATGAAAGTAACGACGTTACTTTTGTCGTTACTTTCCAGTGTTTTATGAATAATATATCACTGAACGAGTACAATTTAGACATTCTTTTTGCTTTCCAAATTGTCTGTTCCGACATTTCGAGTGTCAAGTTTTTTTACACAAACTTGTGAGTACGCTCTTTCTCGCCAGTCACGACCCGAGTATAGCCACGCGTAGATTTGGTTAAAAAACAATGTATTTATCTTTAGCACGCGCTTATACTTTGTGAGTGAACACTTACATCTTGGTATCTTAAAGAACTATCTCTTGTGCGGTTTTTCTTTTTTCTGCGCAAACGCTTTTTAATCGGGTGAATCAAACATGAACCTCCAATACACGCGGAGGGCAGTGCGAATGTTTCGTATTTTGATTAGCGCCACGACTCCGCACTGCGAATGTTTCGTATTTTGATTAGCGTCAACACTCCGGTGTAGTGTCAACAGTCGAGGCAAAATTTACTGCTGTTTGCGCGGGGTTTGTTTCTGGCTTGCCGGGTACGAACTGAAATATGTCCAGGGACTCTATGAACCCAGCGCAACCGTCAACGAGCCAGGAATGTGCTAGTGCTACCGAGGATATGAATGATGATAAGAACAAAGAACTACCATGGCCGGCGTACAGAGAATATTTTGCTGCGGTGGAGGTGGTTACTAACAACGTGACCGCAGAAAAAGGCACTTTGCTGCCTCAACACCTACTCGGCAATCAAAAACCTGTTCCGGCGAGACAACACAGCAACCCCATCCAGCGCGTTAGACGAGCCCCTGTTGAGCAAGGGCAGGGACGTGTTCCTTATCAAACAAGGGAAACTTTCAGACACTAATTTCGAGAAGCAACTGCTGCAAAGTTACAATATGAAGTAAAAAGCACACATTTTAATTGCATGCAAATAAACTTGGTGAAAAGTGTTTTGTAGTTTTTCCTAATTTGTTTGTGTTATAAGAAAGTAACTGAAAAGTAACGTCGTTACTTTTCAAAAGTAACTGTAACTGTAACGAGTTACTTTTTTGTTGCGGTAACAGTAACGGTAACTTCGCTACTTTTTTCAGAAAGTAACTGTAACTGTAACGAATTACTTTTTAAAAGTAACTTACCCAAGACTGCTCTTAAGTAGCAATGATATTGAAACAAAACACAAAGCATTAAATCGTCTCGGTGTCTCTGAGCTAACGCGCTGGCCCATGAATCTATATTTTTCTGATTTAAATATCGGCCGAGGTGCCCACAATCCGACGGAGGCCAATCTGAGATTTCGGTTGCACGTTAAAAGCAGTCTTGGGTAAGTTACTTTTAAAAAGTAATTCGTTACAGTTACAGTTACTTTCTGAAAAAAGTAGCGAAGTTACCGTCACAGTTACCGCAACAAACGAGTAACTCGTTGCAGTTACAGTTACTTTTAAAAAGTAACGACGTTAATCTTCAGTTACTTTTCTATAACACAAAAAAATTAGGAAAAACTAGAGCACGCCTCTCACCAGGTTTTACTGCCTAAAATTGAAAAGTACGCTTTTTACTTCATATTGTAACTTAGCAGAAGTTGCTTCTCGAAATTAGTGTTTGAAAATTTCCACGCTAGAGTACTGGCGCTAATCAAAATACGAAACATGCGCAGTGCCCTCCGCGTGTATTGTTGTTTCACGGTTGATTCACCCGATTAAAAAGCGTTTTCACAGAAAAAAGAAAAACCACAACATAGATAGTACTTCAAGACACTAAGATGTAAATGTTCAGACACAAAGTACAAGCGCGTGTGTAAAGATAACTAGATTTTTTTTCATGAAATTTACACATGGCTATATTCGGGTGAGAAAGAACGTATTCACAAGTTTGTGCAAGGGCAACTTGACACTCGAAATGTCGGAATAGACAATTTGAAAAGTGCAAGGAATATCTAAATTGTACTCGTTCAATGATATATTATTCATAAAACGCTGGAAAGTAACGACAAAAGTAACGTCGTTACTTTCATAGTTACCTCAGAAAAAAGTAGTAGAACTCCAGTTACAAGTTATATTTTAAAAAAGTAACTCGTTACAGTTACAAGTTACCAAAAATGTAACGAAAGTACAGTAACGCGTTACTAGTAACGCGTTACTACCCAAGACTGGCTAAAGATCTACAGTTAGTCAAAATAAACCCGCATTTTTTTTTTATTAGGGCGTGTTAAGCAATTTTTGTTGGTTTGGCTTGTGAGATACTTAGTTCAGAGCGCAGCAAACGCTACGGGCTGATGAAGCCACTGAAGCATCGCAAAGAGCGCGATGTTAAGCTGTTCGATCTCTTTCTTTGCCTATACGGTCGGGATAAACTAGAGCCACTAAATAAGCTACGCTTCATACACATCTTGGTGCTTAAAATGATGGTTGTCAGTTATCTGAAACTTTATCTGAAATCACAGGAAACGCTTTTCCGTCCTCCACAAATGTTTAAACAGTTCGAGAAAAATGAAAGCCGTTTACAAATCCCTGTAACGCCGAATTGGAGCGCAGCTCTTGAGGAGGAGTAGGGAAGGGTACTGAGGGGGGTCACATGACCTCGGGGGGATCACGTGACCTAGGGGGGGGTCACGGGACCTCGGGGGGGGGGGGGGGTCACGTGACACCCCCCCCCGGTTACGCCGACGCCGACGCCGCTCAGGCTGGAAACGGGCCCCTAAGAGCTGCGCTCTAAAAGCAAAGCAATATTACGTGAGCTACCTGACACCGAAATCTGAGGAAGTCGCACTTTTGAACCATGACAATCAGGCCGTTGCGTTTGATATGTTCCTAACCAACAAGATGGCGGTGCCCACAACAATATCGGGAGGAGAAGGGCCGATACTCTAAGCGTAGCTCATTTGGTGTACCTCACAGGCTAAACCTCTAGCTAAACCTAAAGCCCCTCCATCCTGGGAAAAGTGGCGCCATTCATTGTTGTGGAAATGCTCGAGGCACGTGCCGCGCGCCACTTCTGAGAAATTCATGGCGCCTGAAATCTAGCACAGTGCTGCGCTGTGCCGCCGTGATCTTCCCCAGAGCTGCACATTGCACGTGCCTCGTGCATCGACGAAGCTTGCGCTACTTTTGAAACATGAAGGGGCTTTAGCTAAACCTAGAGCCACTCTATATGGCAGCGTAGCTGCCAGAGTAGCGACACGACGCAAAATTATCTAGATGCACGACGTCAGAAGCGCTGATAGTGATCTCCATTTTGGGCCTGGGAGGTTGCCATGGTAACCGTGCTTCTAGCGACGCCGGGCGGCAACCTTTGTAGTCTAGTTGATATCTCCATTCGTTCATTGAAAAGTGGTATAAGACGCTTGGCATCGTGGCACGGCAAGAACCTCTGGAGGAACGGTGCCTGTTTTTTTCTGAAAAGTGAGACGATTTGCAGCCCAGGGACTGTCGGGCGACGAGAGCTGCTATGGTATCGTACGTGCACGGACAAGGCGAGTGGTTTTCGGCGCCGCCGGGTTGGCGGCCGCTTCGTGGGACGAACGTACCGTCCTAGTACATTCGGACTTCGCTCTGATGGAACAAAATCTGATTACGCCGGCAACAACAGGACCATTGGCTCGGGACATGACTGCTGCTCGACTGCCCCATAGTGAGCGAGTATATGTTTAGCATCATACTTCTTCAAGACCCGATCATCCTTTCAAGATGAGATTTTCTCACCGACTGGTGAGGAGCGACGTTGACAGGGTTCAACCAAGAAGGACGGCATGGTGGTCTCTAGGGAATCGTTGACGCCATCAAAAGAGACGGACGCCGGATATGAGGTGTTCTTGCGGACAGGCCAAATGGTTGTTCGGAAATTTACCGGCATTCAAAAAGTGAATATATTTATCTGGTGTAGCACGCATATCCGTGTTAAAGGGGCCACAAAATTATTTTTAAAGTTCTTCTTCCTTACTTGTAATCCTCACCTCAAAAGAGAACTATGAAATCACGCAGTCGTGACATGCTAGAGCACCGCCGCGATGACCCCAAGCTTTCACCGTGCTTTTTAAGCACACCGTAGAACTTGGCATTCGCAAGTGATGATAATTTTTGTCAGGACACTCATTGGCCAGGAAAGCGAATTCAAATATCCATGGACGAATTGATTGCTGACGAGCGCATACATCCGAGCGACGCAGTTTTCGTGTCCAATGCGTGAGTTGGGGTCGGCTGACGTCATTTTGGCCTTTGTAGGCATTGTAAAGACGATATTTTGAACCAAGCACACTGACATTAAGGAGCACAAAACGGGCCCAGCTACAGAAAATAAATATTACACTCGTAAGAAATAAATACGTCTGTAACTTGTTAATTACAAAGACGAACACACCTCTGAGCATCTAAGTTGAATAGTATGTGTTGATGCATTGTTATATAGCAGGACATTTCATATACGTCACTTGAGCAAACGCCACTTTTTCACTTGAAAAACAAACCAAAAAACACTGCGATCAAATGCAAGCTATTGCAACGAAAGCAAGTTATATCAAAATCTTCAGAACTGCCAATTCGTAAAATTGGCGATTAGTAAAAAAGGTTAAAGATCGCAGGAGCTTCCTCGCTAAAAAAATGTTGTAATTATTCGGTGACCGAGGGCTGAAACAATTTCCCCTAGGCCCTACACGCGCCGTATACCTTTCGTTATGATTCTCAGAAATTAAGACTTTCAAAGGAAGCTAGAAAAATGCGAAAATTTTATGCTAAAACCTATGTGGAGTGCAAGTTCGTCTGCATCTTTTTGCAGGGGTTGTGGTTACGTCAGAACACCAAGATCTGAGTGGCTCCGATTGAAGGAGAGTCCCAAGCAGCACATAAACGTGAAGAAAACGTCGAAAGAACGTCGAAGACGTCTGTAACGTGACGTCGTAAAACGTCGAAGGTCCGGACGTTACCTTCCTTCGACGTCGATGAAACCTTTAAATGTCCGCGAGAAAAGGTGCACAGAAGGTCGAGGGGACGTTCCAAATGACGTTTGTTGCACGTCACATGCACGTCTCAGTGGGCCGTTGCGTCCTCCCTCGACGTTTATGATACGTGTGTTTACGACATCCGGACTACCAACGACGTTCACAGAACGTCGAGAAACCTTTCCAAATTACGTTTCCTAGCCGTCGTGGGAAAACGTTGTGTCCCCCCCCACCCCCCCCCCCCCCCCCCCAAAAAAAAAAAAAAAAAAAAAAAGATGTATTTTTTTAGTATTATTGCGAAGGCAAGCTTCTATCATGCAATGCAAGTACAAAGGAAGCAACTAAAACACAGGTTTGGTACGAACTGTTTATTTGAGCATGTTCAGACACGAGATGCAATACGGAGCGCCTCCAAAAGACGTCCCTGGATGTGCCAGCCTCAAAGATATAAAAGAACAAACAAATTCACGTAAATAAATGAGCACGATGTCACGCGGCGCTGAATGTTCCACCGCTTACCTCGTTCTGCTTCTGATTAATGCGGTGACGCGCGTGCTTTAGCCGTCCCATTGCGCGTAGCTGGTACTCTCGCTGCGTGCACGGGAACGGTTTCAGAAGGGGGATCCCGTCCGCTGGGCGTTCTTGATTGGGATCGTCGGCGGCGTCTGAAGGGTCTTCATCGGAGACTGGACTTGACGCGCCGTTATGTGCACGGCCACTTCTTTTCTTGGGGGCGTCATTTATATCCTCACAGGCACCTTGATCCGAGCAGTAGTACGATTCAACGTGTGAAGCGTTATGGCCTTGAAAAAGGTCCTCGAGCCGTGACTGAATACGACGGCGTTTTTGGCGATCACCGACTTCTTCATGGGGGCGTCTTGAACGACTCATCCAATCGCAGCACTTATACTGTATGCAGACTCGAAAAAAAAATCACGGCGACATAGCAGCCTGCCTCGGAGACCCGTAGACGTGACGGCCGGTGCTATTATAGTGACTGGCTTTCGGAAAAAGCTGGACCGGGTCCCAGAGCTGTTCTCTCTGGGCCGATTCGAAGAACAGAACATTCAGTAAAATATTTTGGGAACGACTGAGAAAATACGTACACCCGGAACTTAGGCTTGTCAATTGTTCGTCGTCGCTATCTTCCCCCACTTTTCTCTCTCGCCCTCTTCTTGCCGAGTTTCCCGACGCATCGCATGAGGCTCTATGCAGATGCCACTGGCATCTCCTCTGCCTGCCTTTCCCCCTCTCTCTCGCGCCGTGCCGGCTGGCTTTTTTTTCTTTTTTTTTCTTTTTTTGTGTTTTTTTTTTTTCGGCACGTAAATGCGGACTGGGCTTGAACGCTTTTTGGATCGTCATCTGGGCCATTCAGGGGATGGCATCATGAATGTCAATTTCCACAAACCGTTGACAGTATCTACCAAATTTTGTCATTGCCGGGCATTTTTTTTTTTTTTGAGTCAACTCCAAAATTGCGCAAGTGTGCAGTGAAGTTCTGCTCTGATATAGTGTGTGCTGACATGCGATTTTCGTTTGGGTACGTCACCAGTGGCAACGAAAGCCAGATATGTACTGACAGTCACGTGACAAGACTTAGCGTCCCGATCTACCGAAAGCGCTAAGGCGCTGGAATTTGGTGTTATGGATGAACTGTGATGTTGATGCGAATTTTTTGGTTGTGCGCAGGTGAGCATGGGTTACAAAATACGAAGAGAAATTGACGAACCTTAAAAGAATCTCGGGTGGTCGCGGAGCGGTATGGATGCTCCTAGGAAAGGATGCAGGCCTGAAATAACCTGGAGAGGGGATAGTGTAGCGGCGCCCCTAAGGCGCGTGCCAGGGCCCAGGACCCATGGAGGACGACAACGCGCGTGCAAAAAGCAAGAATGGTACAATTCGATCCGTTCTAGACGCCATGGGCTTCGCAAATTAAAACCCTAACAATCTTTTAAACAAACTAAAATTATAACAAGCACATCTAAAAGGAATGATATTCCCAACATGCTTTCATATTATTTTTTTTCTTCCGTGTACATTGAGTGTTGTAAATGCCCTCTTTAGCGTCATTGGTGTGCAATTAATAGCATTTTGAAATACGCAAGTTAATGTATCAATAATTAAACTTCTCAACCTCTCAAAAATTAAGTTTTGTTTGCGGCTCTTGAGCACTATCAATTTGACCACAGTGATTCTGGGTCTAAAGATTGAGCTGGAAAATCTAAAAATGTCGAGCAAAACGTGAGTGGTCGACGTTGCCAGCATGTCTTGTATAACGTTTACGACATTTAGGTGTGAACACGACGTCGCTGAAACGTCACTGACGGGGCAATAATGTAACGTCACCCTGGACTGTATTTTAACTTTGAAGACACGTGAGTGTTCGACGTTGCTAAAACGTCTTGTCTTGACGTCGTGGCGACGATGACAACGTTAAAGTTGAAACGTGACGTCGCCAGCACGTCACTGACTGGACGATAATGGGACGTCATTTATGAACTTCAGTTCAACGTCAAAGAAACGTGAGTGTTGGACGTTGTGACAACGTCGTACATCGACGTCGTGGGAACGTTGACGACGTTTTAGTTGAAATACAACGTCGTCACAACGTTACTGATTGGACTCTAATGGAACGTTATATAAGGACGTCACCTCAACATCGAAAAAACGTGATCAAAGTCACGCGGGACGTCACGGACGTCCGGGACTTTTTCTCGACGTTTCCACGACGTTTTGTGCTGCCTGGGGTGGGTAGGCCTAAAAGCAAGCTGCCTTGAGGCCTACCCACTATTCTTTATTCAGAACCAATCAGAGCTCGGCGATCTGACGTCACCACAACCCCTACTAAAAGGAGCAGACGAACTTGCGCTGCGCATATCGTAAGATCGTTGATTAGTATGCTTGGGAGTTGTGTGAATATTTATTCAGCGTGTAGTTGGTCAGCCATTTCAAAGTTGTGACGAGTCACTCTCTGTAGATAAGCAATTTAGCCAATGCAGTATAACCGCTAGCCTGGGGTCTATAGGTCTTTAACGTGCACCACGCAGTAGAGATATACAACCGCAGGCCGGTACGATGCTCATCCAGATCGAAACGGGCAGGGGTGGGGATTGAACCCAGGTTCCCTGATTGATTAGTACAAAACGTAAACATCGCAGGAGCTTCCTCGCTAAAAGTTCGTGATCATGCGGTTACCTGGGGCAAAACAAATTCCCCAAGGCCCAACATGCGACGCATAGATTTCGCATCGATTCTCACACTCCAACGTTCAAATAAACCTAAGAAAATGCGAAAATTGCATGCTAAATGTCTTATCGATCCTCAAACACATCCGGAAACACGAGCACCGCTAATGCGATATCACTGATGCTGTCGCACAGTTGCTAATATCCAGAGCGATTTTGCACAGAAAGGGTATATAAAGTATCATTCTTTCAGATCTTCACGTTATACCTACGTCAGAAAGCACGAAGAAGCCCCAAATCGTCGGCGAGCTGCGGCACATCACGACTCCGCGCACCGAACAAACTCGCGTCCACCAGCTCTGGGCGCTGCCATCTTACCGATGACATCACGGCTCTTAAAAGGTCACGTGACGACCCGTCACTCGGTTGCTACGGGAACCGAGCCAGCTCAGCTCGTTGCTATGGTACCGCGTGTGACCAATCGCGGTTAGAGCCACTCTATATGGCAGCGTAGCTGCCAGAGTAGCGACAAGACGCAAAATTATCTAGATACACGACGTCAGAAGCGCCTATAGTGATCTCCATTTTGGGCCTGCAGGTTTCTATGGTAACCGTACTGCTAGCGACGCCGGGCGGCAACCTTTATCTAGTTGATATCTCCATTCGTTAATTGAAAAGTGGTAAAAGACCTAAAAGGCGCTTCGCATGGCAGTACGGCATGGGCCTCTGGAGGAGCAGTGTCTGTTTCTTCTGTGAAATGAGACGATTTGCAGCGTGCACGGACAAGGCGAGTGATTTTCCGCGCCGCCGGGATGGCGGCGGCTTCGTGGGACGAACGTACCGTCCTTGCACTTTCGGACTTCATTCCAATGGAACAAAATCCGATTACGCCACTCACGACAGGACGATCGCCTTGGAACATGACTGCTGCTCGACTGCCCCATAGTAAGAGAATGTATGCTTAGCACTATACTTCTTCAAGACCCAATCATTCATTCAAGATGAGATTATCTCACCGACTGGCGGGGACCGACGTCGACGACGGTATCACCCTCGTTTCGGGGCGATGAACAGTCGACGGGGTTAAACCAAGAAGTACAGCACGGTGGTCTACAGAGGATTGTTAACGCCATCAAAAGAGACGGACGTCGGATATGAGGTGTTCTTGCCAACAGGCCAAGTGGTCGTCCGGAAGTTTACCGGCATGCAAAATGTCAATATTTTCATCTGGTGTAGCACGTATACCCGTGTTAAAGGGGCCATGAAATGATTCTTTAACTTCTTCCTTAGCTTTAAAGAGAACAGTGGAATCACGCGGTCGTCACATGCTAGGGCACCGGTGGGATGACCGCAAGCTTCCACCGTGCTTTTTAAGCACACCGTAGAACTTGGCATTCGCAAGTGCACTCATGTGCACTCATTGGCCACGAACGCGAATTCAAATATTCATCGACGAATTGATTGTTGACGAGCGCATACGTCCGAGTGGTGCAGTTTTTGCGTCAAATGCGTGAGCTGCGGTAGGCTGATGTGATTTTGGCTTTTGTAGGCATTGCAAAGAGGATATTTAGAACCATACACATATGATGATAGCATCATAGCACACGGACATTAATGAGTACAAAACGGGCCCAGCTACAGAGAATAAATATCGTGAAAAATAATTGTCTGTAACTTGTTAATTACAAAGACGAACACACCTCTGAGCATATCAAATTAATAGTGTGTGTTGATGCATTCTTATAGAGCAGGTCATTTCATATACGTCATTTGAGCAAACGCCTGCTTGTCACTTGAAAAAAAAGAGCAAAAAAACACTGCGATCAAATGCAAGCTATTGCAACGAAAGGACGTTTATCAAAGTCTTCAGAACTGTCAATTCGTAAAATCGTCGATTAGTACAAAAGGTAAAAGGTCGCAGGCGTTTGCTCGCTTAAAGTTGCTGTGATTATTCGGTGACCCAAGGCTGAAACAACTTCCCCTAGGCCCTACACACGACGTATACCTTTCGTTTCGATTCTCAGAAATTCCAACATTCAAAGGAAGCTAGAAAATGCGAAAATGTTATCCTAAAAGCTGTATCGTGAGATCGTTGATTAGTACAAGACGTAAAGATCGTAGGAGGTCCCTCGCTAAAAGTGTGTGATTACGCGGTTACCTGGGGCTGAAACAACTTCCCCAAGGCCCAACATACGACGCATACAAGTCGCATTGATTCTCAGACATTCCAGCGTTCAAACAAGGCTAGGAGTATGCGAACATTGCATGCAAAATGTCTTATCGATCTTCGAACTCATCCAGAAATACGAGCACCGCTACGACGACATGACCGATGCTGTCGCACAGGTGCTAATATCCAGAGCGATCTTGCACAGAAAAGGTATAAAGTCACATTCTTTCAAATCTTCACGTTATACCTGCTTCAGAGAGCATGAAGAAGTCCGAAATCGTCGGCAAGCAGCGGCTTATTACGACTACCGAGCACCGCACAAACTCGTATCCACCAGCTCTGGGCGCTGCCATCTTACCGGTGACATCACGGCTATTACGAGGCATGCGAGGTCACGTGACGAGAAGTCACTTGGTTGCTAAGGAAACCGAGCCAGCTCAGCTCGTTGCTATGGTACCGCTGTGACCAATCACGGTGAGAGGCGGCACAGGGAAAAGCGTGGCGCTACTCTGGCAGCTACGCTGCCATATCGAGTGGCTCTAATCGCGGTGAGAGGCGGCACAGGGAAAAGCGTGGCGCTACTCTGGCAGCTACGCTGCCATATCCAGAGCCGTATATGTAGAGAGTTTGGCCATTCGTTGGGAAGTATAGGAGACAAATGAAGCGGCGCCATTGGCCGAAAGCGGGCTGGGCGTGTTCCAGGGCGTCTTCAGAAATTCGAATATGACCAACCAGAAGCCGGAAATAATACCCTGGTGGTCGTCGCGAGAAACAAACCTGATAACTGCATTGGAGTAACTCTCGATGGCTGAAAATATGGTACACGTGATGTTTTAATCATACTCATGTAAAATGATGGTGGAAGAGTGCGACTAGCGGAAAGATCAACATAATCCTTACGCCAAACGCCGAGCGCCGGGAATCTGCCGTCAGAGCGGTCACACTCTGTCCGCGCAAAACAGAGTTGAGCGGCGCATTCGTTTCTTACATCTTTCTGCATGATCATGATGAAACAACACGTGCACCCTGTTTTCAACCACAAAGAGTTACTACACTTCACTCTTACGCACTTACTAAAACCATATACGAACAGAGACCTTCGATGATCGATCGGCTCAGAACTGTTTCTCGCTACCATCGCTAGGGGATTCTTTTCGGCTTCTGGTTGGTCAAGAGAGCATGCTAAGCCCTCTTTCCAAGTCTGCCGCACGCCCTGGCTCTGCCCGCGCCTCCCATTGACCAAACTCTCTACATATACGGCTCTGGCCATATCGAGTGGCTCTAGCTAAACCAAGTGCGGTGGGGGATCGTTGACCGAGTGTGTTGTGGCACCGCAGACCAGAGCACGTGGAGAAATGCTCGAGCGCGAGCTCCTTTCAGGGCACGAAGCTCACGCTGCAAAACCTGTAGGGACTAAATCCCCTCGGTGCCGTTTGCGCTGGTTTTTCATGTAACCTCAAACGTGCCAGTGCACGAGGCCCGTCTCTCGAGCCGCCCTTGTAGGCAAATGGCGGCGCAGCATTAAAATGACTGGACCTTGAAAAAGAATGGCGGTGGAGCACCCACTCGTGGCACGTGTCTTGCGCGTTTCCACGACAATGGTTGGCGGTACTCGTAAAAAACGCTTTTGCCAAGGGGCTTTGGCAAGAACCCTGGGTTCAGTCGCCCATCTGCATGCTACGGTCGTGCGATCGTGTACCACATATACTGCGTAATGCACGATAAAGACACCGAGCTAGCAGTTGTACAGCACGTTTTATAATCTTCAACGGGTAACAATGTCGCCCTACGAAACTCCTGCTCTCTAAGAAACTAACGACTAATTCTGAATGCCCCGTTACATTGCACTTTAATGTGTGTTCGCGTGTTCGCATTCTTTTTTTTTTTTCTACATCTTTGATTATCAGGTTCTTATTTATGAAACAAACTATAGTTGTCGGACTACTAGAAACTATTATATAACCAGGAAAATGGCAAGTGAACGCAAGAGACAAAAAAAAAACAAAAAAAAAAACAACGACAACAACAACAACAACAAAAACCTACACATAGGCGCACTTAATAAAAATAATTGAAATAATAGAATTGATTATAATTGTCTTTTCAAAGGTTTGAGCGCACCAAAAAGGCTATAAAAACAAGTTTGATGCATTGGATGGTGCGCTTGTTCACTGGAAGTGTAGTTCAGGGCAGTATGCTCGCACTTTTATGTTCCGCTTCGCTCACACGATAAAATCAAATACTCTACTGGTCATGTATTTAGTGAAACAAAGCTACCTTCTGCATATGTGCAAGGCCCTCAGTTTTCGCGTGATTACACGGACGCTTGTTTACCATTATTGTTTTCGTTTCCCACTGCGATTCATTTCGTGCTTTTTTGTGTGCTACATGCATTAGATACCAAGGTAACCCAGGAGCATTCTATTTCGCGGATTGTAAAAAAAAACTAAAAAAAAAACTGCAACTGGACATGGGTGCCACAATCAATACAATATATTTTATAAGCTTCGCATGTGACCGCTGGCCTGAGTAAACATTATTGTTTGTCAAAAACAATTGCGATTGTATAAAATCACGTGGGAAAAACTCGTTCTAAGCACATGACCGTTAGCATGCAGTGAATACTCATAATCGGCGCCGAGATGATTGGTAGCTGTCAGCGGGTGGAGTTTTTCTATCAACACAGAGTTAGAATGTTTCCTTCTTTCCGTTGTAAGCGAACAGGAGACAACTTACACCAAATCTTAGGGTAATAAAGTACTATGAACATTCAAACATTACTGCCTGAGCTGTATATGCGTGCAAACTTAAGCTTTTGATGCACGCTTAACTTTCGATACGCTCAACGCTAGCGTAAAATGTAGCGCTGTTTCAGTCTTAATCAGCGTACGCTGTGCGTGCTTACACTGCATTTTTTTGCAACGTCATACTCTACCCGTTTGCATCTTTTTTTTTATTTATGCACACTACTACTTACGCGCATAAATCACCAAATGAAGAATGGTACAGGATGTCTAAAAAAAATTAGTTTTTTTTTTTACCGCGAAAATTAGCTATGCATCGCCTCACGCTCATTCTCCGCCCAAAAGCAGCACTAGGTCACAACCAGATGCCAAAGTTATGTGATTTTCTGAAAATTTCAATGGGAAAATGGAGCCCGTTTTTGCCCGTTTTCGGTTTCTGGTGCCATAGAGCCCCATGCAGTCGAAAACAACGTCGGCCGTTATTTTCCCATTGAACTTTTCAGAAAATCACTTATATAACTTTTGAATAAGGTATCGGATCGGGCTAAAACTTTGACATCTGGCTGTGACCTCTAGCGCTACCTTTGGGCGGAGAATGAGCGTTTGGCAATGCCTAGTTTAGTCTTGCGGTAAAAAAAAAAAAAAAAATCCTGTAATTTTTTTGGTGACAGACTGTACATTGCTTAAGCTATGTGCAAAAGCTATCCACAGATCCAGAATCTTTGCCTGGCCAGTCATGCATTTACCACTGGATTCGTATTAAAATTAATTATTATAATTTATTGCTTAGAATGAATTATTAACCTCGGCATTTTTTTTTTTTTTTTTTTTTTATTATGACTCCCGCACCAGTCTTGCTTTGGCTTTACCAAACTAAACATCTAAACCTGAGTGTCATTTTTTGTTTTCCAGCCTCGTGGTTTTGGTCAAACTAAACACCCAGCTACCTAAATGAGACACCTGACCGCCCGAAAAATAGTTAATTTGTTTTGATATTTTAGGTAGTTAATTTCTCAAGCTAGAATTTTGGAAACCCATGTCTATCACGTCATCACATTTTCCTGGAAATCCACGAAGAGCCAAACACATGCACGACAAAAAGGCCGGCCCGTCTCGTTGCCGCCCGCAGAGCCGAGAAAGCAACGCTCGGTCACGGACTTCTAGAAGATTCGCGTTCATTCTTGCACCAGACTTAACTTCCGCCCTGATTTCTTGTTCTCGAAAGTGCCAGTTCATCCTCGCACCGAGCACGTGACGCTCGAACTTTCTTTGCCGAACTTTCGAGATAGTGACGCACTGTAGATAAGCAGCTGCCCGCGACATTGTAGAGTCAGTCTCGCTCTCGCTCTCTGTTACGCTGCCGCTTCGCCGCCATGTTTCTGCTGCCGCCCTCGACGCTCTTTACTTTTTTTGTTTGGCACAAGTTCGACGATAAAACCTTTATTTTTAACTTCACTGCTCGTCCTCTCGTCACCTTCATTCGTGACAATATAAATCTGATCACATTGAAATATGTGTAATTGGCTTCTGAAATATCCAATAGCGGCGCACGGGCAATTTTATATTTTTCAACGCGTCGGTGGTTTTGTTATGCATGTGTCTCGTCATTTGGCTCAGGATGATTTTCGTGATTTTTTCTGCCCACATTTGCTGGAGACGTGAGCTCGGAGCGTAGGTAATTGGCCCCCTTGCACGAGAACTGGCGCAGCCGTGCGCTCCAAAGAAAGCTCGTGCAGAGAAGAACAATCCAGGGACCAGGGATGTCAAATTCAGGACATAGAAATATACCCCACTGTATCGAAGCGCCACCACGCACGATTTCTCGCATTAATGTACAGGCCTGGAAGGCGATCCCACCGCCATCTATTGGTTCAGAATCACACTAGCCAAGGATGGGGTTGCACCTTAAAGGACCCGGGCCAGGCAAGGGGCTTGCATTCAAGTCTACAGGGCGGGCCGAAAGAAGCCAAACCGGCCGTTAATTTTTTTTTATTGTTTTTTTCCAGCAGCAATGTTTTTTTGGAAGCTTGTTCGGTGGTTGCGGGGGTGACCACATTGAGGAGGCCCAGATGCTCAAAGCATGTGTGTGTGTGTGTGTGTGTATGCGTGTTTATTTGACTCGCAGTCTGCACAGCGAATGCTCTTTCAGAGCACCAGCGCTCATTTTTGTGCCCTGCGTCGCCGCCGTCGTACAGTCGCTTCTACCCTTCAAAACGCACACATACGCGCCTACACAATGAGTACCCTAGCAGACGTACACCTTATATGTACGTGCGAGTGCGTGTATCCACAATACGGCTTATGGGCTCCCCTTTAGGGGTGCTTTTCCTAAACAATTTCTCGCAGACCACCGCATGAGACGGAAGTATTTGTGTTTATCATTTTTTTCGGTTGTACACGGTGGAAGTGAGCAAGTTACAACTTTGCCCGTCTTTTGTCCGAACCCGTCGCGACGTTTTCCCTCCTTATCAACTTTGGCGTGTGGTTTTGTTTACTGTTTCTTGCCATTTTTTGTTTTTCAGTCGTTTTTCATGCGCGTGCTTGCTCACGAAAAAAACTATCGGTGTGTGTGTGTGTGTGCGCGCGTGCGTGCGCGCGTGCGTGCGTGCGTGCGTGCGCGCATGTGTGTGTGTGCGTGCGTGTGTGTGTGTTTTATGAGCTGCTTAGGCGCGTAGATTCGTCCACCTAAAAATAGCAGCAAAAAAAAAAAAAAGAAATGCTTACTTCAGTAACCATGGGGCACCGTAGTTAACATGCATAACAGCGGCAAACGAGCTGCCATGCCGCGCATTCTGTGAGCTATTCATACTGGGCGAAAATAGAGCGAGCCTCTGTGGGCGCGTGAGACCGGCTCTCGAAAATAGATAGCGGGCCGCGGGTGGGCCCGGGCCCAAGAGGCAGCGGGCCGGGCTGCTGAATATCGGCCCGTGCAGATCTCTAAGCGTGATCACCTGGTGAAAGACAGACGTACGACTCGTTCAGCGAGCACGTTGCATCCACCGCAGTATCAGCTAAGGGCTGAACGGAGTTTAGTGGTTCCGGCTCACGAACTTAAAACGACAGCAGGCACCGCCGTGTTGCACGCTCTGACGTGCCCGCGTGATCAATAAAAAATAGCACAAGGACGACGGAAGGAAGAACGAGAAGCCAGGAGAGAGCGTGTTACCGCACGATGGGCTCGTAATTAAAACAGATCGTGCTTGGATTCGGATGGGACTGGTCGTGTCTCTTTTTGACCCTGTGCGAGCGTTCTTGGGCCCACTGAGAATATTACGATGGCGACGAGAATGGGAGACGAGCGGGCGACGAGAGAAACGTTTTTTTTATTATTTTTTTTTTCTTTCTAGCTTTTTTGCCGTCCCCTCCTAGCATGATATCCGCGCCCGGTCGCTGCGCATAACGTCTGGTTCTAACCTCAAGCCTCTTACCCGCTGCTTCACAGTCTTTCCTTCGGTTTGCATTGTCGCCCACCATGTCGGCTGCAATCTTGTATTTTCTCAAAAGGTAGGCTTCGACCCGCAACGTGCTTCACTATTTCCGTGGTTCTTTTTGACATTTTTCTATCGGCTAACTTCGCAAAGGACAAATCTTTTTTTTTTTCTTTTTTCGCGCCATTGCGTTGCGTTGTTTTAGCTACGGAGCCTTCTTACCCTGTCATAGCGAATTTCTGGATGTTTGACGTTCACTCGACATCCGACCCTTTGTCCTTGAGATAACTCATACCACTGCCATTTACCGTCATAACTCAAAATATCGCTTTTCTAACGGCGGTTGTTCCGCCGCCACCTGTCTTTCCAACTGTTCCCGACAGGCACCCTTGCGTGGCCGGCATGGAAGCGTGCAATCTCGATGGTAAAGTGTGAAGACGCGGAGCGATAGGCAAGTGCAGAGGCGATCGAAGAGATTGCAGAAGAACCCGATCCGAAACTAGACCAGGCCAAGAGGCAGCTGCTGAGATAGCAGAGTCCCCGTGGCTATTTATCGAAAGAGCGCTATCAGCGGATACGAGAGTTCGCGTAGAATTTCTTGTGGCTCCCTCGCAGACGCCTCCACAGCAACAACGCGCGAGGAACCGCGATGCAGCGACAGCACGGTGTCCTGCCAGCGCTGTGCGTCATCGGGGCCACCGTCCTGGGTTGCGGTGGGTCCCTGCTCTACCCTCGCGAGTCTGAGAGTCGTGAGGTGAAACTCCTGGACGGTGTCTGGAAGTTCCGCGTCTGCACCCAGGAAGACCAGGATGCCGGATTTCGGGAGAAATGGTTCGCTCGTCCGCTCGAGAAGGTGCGTATACTGGCTACAGGTTCCGCTAAACCCACCAAACTATCTTCAGAGAAACAGAAAATCAAGTGATCCACGCTACATAATAGGAAGGTGCCAGTGTGCCAGTCTGTCCTCTCGTCGTAGGCTTCTAAGCCGTAGCATAGCCTCCTCTATACTCACAAAAACCTGGCAGTTCAACGACGGGGCCATTAGACTGCCCGGTCGCAAATTTGGAGCGCGAGGATCTAGTAGCACAGAGCACTTCTCGGGGAAGCTGGACGTCAACGCACAGCTTTTGGCAGCGGCAAGGACCCGAAACACACTTGTTCGCTCGCGAGAAGTGTGTTTCGGCGTCTCGCCGCTGCGGGGCGCCAGTCACGTGTCTCTCCTCTCATCCGTTGTCTGCCTCTCCACCTTTTCAATTTCGGCAACCGCTTCTCGTGGCGATCTGCTAGGCTTTATGGGTATATACGAGGCTATGCCTTAAGCCGCATTGCTCATATATCACAAAAGAGACGCGGTGTTCGCTTCGGACATGACGAGAGAATTATCCACAGACACACCTTACGAATTTTCGAAACATGTTTGCTTCATGTGTATAAAACATGTCTGCAGACAGTTTTTTTTTTTTGTATGACCAACATGACAGGGCCGTCGTGCAAGGAAGAAACACGCCTTAGAAAGAGTCTTTAGAGTGCCTTTTGTACAATGTGTCATCAGTGTTACCGCGGCTTGACAAGTGTACACAACGGATTTGGTCAAACTCAAACGGAAGTGTGTGAACGAGCATGCATTCCAGGCTCATCCATGCTCTCCATCCTTTGCCTCGTAGTCTGCTCCTTACCCTAAGCTGCAAGAACAGGCAAAACATTTTGAGGACTTGCGCGATGCCGCAGGCTCCATTGACTCGAAACTCGGGAGAAAAACGCGGAAGATGATGGCTTCCGCGTTTCCCTCCCGAGTTTCGAGCGGCAGCCCAGACGCTGAGAGAGCCAAGTCAGCGAGTGCGTGCAAAAGAACGGTCGAAGTTGCTCCGCCGTGCAAAAGGGAACTGGCAGATTTGTGCATGATATATGAAGTAACGGTGAAGACTACGTCACGACTTTGTAAGCATGGTGGCATCTCATGGTGGGCAAATTCAAACGTTCCGCGATCTTTCAAAAGAAAAAGAAGTCAGTTCGGTGAATCAACAATGCAGTATATGACTACCAGACAGAACCCTTTCTTAATATACTCAACCTTATTCCAGCCATGTTTACCTATAATTACACCTAAGACAAGCGACGAAAATAAAAATTAATATTCATTAATGGATCAGATAGTTGATTTCACACAAAATTCAAATTTTTATATCGTTCGCGATACAAATGTCTTGGGAAATACCCACACAGCAGAACAAATCACGGTACCTAGATGCTGACACAAAGATTTCCATCATTACTAAATAATTGAACGAGAAGCAACATCACTGTTGAAACGCTGACGCCAC
The DNA here is from genome assembly GCF_016920785.2 of Ixodes scapularis. Lineage (NCBI taxonomy): Eukaryota > Metazoa > Arthropoda > Arachnida > Ixodida > Ixodidae > Ixodes > Ixodes scapularis. The sequence goes on along the minus strand of NW_024609880.1, from coordinate 31,622,011 downwards.
ATTCCATCAAATTATGTTTGTGGAACATATCGATACGTGTATAGATTGTAACAATGCGTCTTTTCGCATATTTGTGCGTTTTATGTATTCTTTGTTTTGTTCTTTCGTTGTACGATCGTATCTTTTTATCGTCTGTCCGCCTCTGCCGAGAAAACGGGGATTGGCCTCGTTAAGCTAACATTTGTTGTATTCCTGTTTAAGACACGTTTACACGCTTGCAACCGGCTACGACCGACTGGGACAAGTCTCTTGCTACCGCTTATGACCGGATGAGCTGATGCGTGGCAGGTCGAAAGTTGTCGCAGGAGGCTTAACCCCTTAAGTTATTCCGTTCACACTCTTGCGACCGAGTTGTTCCGTTCACGCTCTTGCGACCGAGTAAGACCGAGAGAGACCAGACCGGTTTTTAAGTCTTTTGCGACTTCCTAGGACCGGATGCGCTGCCGCGGAGCTGGTCCTAAAAGATCGCAAGAGGTTTAAAGACCGGTCTGGTCCCTCTCGGCCTTACTCGATCGCAAAAGTGTGAACGGGCCTTTACGCTTCCGTCGTCCGCACAAATGTAAAGACAGATATGGACTGAACATAAATTTAAAAAAACATAAATTTGAATAGATTTGTATTACCAGACTGCACGTTGTCTACAAAACAAATGTATCACAAATACTGTAATATCTAGTGCGTTCTAACAATTATCATACATAGTTATATTAGATGTTAGTTTTGATGTGTCTAGAGCCTGTCAAAGGCGGCACCGGCACTGTTGTAAGAGAAAACGATAACCTACTGAGAGCGGTGAGCGCACGAACTGTCCTCCACTGCGGACTGATACGCCGTGCCGACAGTAGCGCATCGCGTTGAGAGAGAACCAATCTCACGAGCCCAGTCCCTTTGTAATTCTTTCCCTTCTGTTCACTCACACTCGTCATATATTGATTCGATTCGCTACAAAGGCATCAATATAAGCGCAGCAAATATAATGCCTAGCAATTCGCAAAAACAAAAATTTGAAGATGTGGATTTTGTTGAAGACAAATTAAATGTCCTATTCCGCTTTGATCAAGGAAATGACGCTACAAGGGTCGTTCAAGGTTGACTGGGGTAATTCTTGCTACAGAAGGAATGAAAAACCCGAAGAGCACTAAACTATATCACGTTTTTTAAAGTGTTCCTAGTGGACAACTGGGCACCGCTGCCATTGTTCTGGCAGCTTCCCGATTCTTTTGGCGTAGAAATAAATGTATAGCGGCTCCCATGCAGTCCCGGGCAGTTCATTTGTTACCGGCTGTCGTCCTTCGGAAAAATGTTGGCACCAACCGTACATTCTTAGTCGTGACATAGTTTTCTAACCCTACTCTGCTTCCAATCTTTTAAAAATTTCAGCTGGTTTTATTTTTTTTTTTTTGTCAAATACTTTAACATGCGCCATTTCTTCACACTTATAAAAGACGTTTCTCGCCACCATGATAGCTAGAATACCTGCGCAAACTACAAATACGTCGTTCAGGGAGCGGAATATTCAAGAAGGGTTACCCTAATGTCCTCCCCAAGTTTAACTATGCTACACTTTTTTGAGCGATTAATTATAGAGTAGAGTTTTAGTGAATTGTGGGTTGCATTTCATTGTATTTTGGCAGTCCTCAACATTATCGTTGATATTGAGGGTTACACATGAACACACGTGTAAAAAGCCGACCAAAAAACGCGCAAATATTGAAAGTGAAAAACATATTGCAAGAAAAAGACACCATATTTTTAAGCGTATTTGGCTGATTTCGCAATCATAACAGGAGCTTATTATTTTTATACACGAAATATGAAAATTGAAAGATAGAAAATCAGCATAAAACCCAAAATCTTTTTGTTTTGCAGAATACTGTCGTTTTTCGACTTGCATCGCCCGACAAGTCCTATTCGTCGTTGTAGTTTGTAAAGTGTTTCCCCAATTTCCTGAAAAGTCCACGAAGACCAATAATAAAGACTTGCAAAAAAAGAAGTCGACGAAGGTCAAAACAGAGATAGAGTTTAGAGTAATATATATATATATATATATATATATATATATATATATATATATATATATATATATATATATATATATATATATATATATATATATATATATATATATACATATATATATTCTATTTTCTGCGGTCCGACGTTATTGGTGCCTCGTCATTCATCGGGCCTCTTCTGTGAATAGCAATGATTGGCTCTTCTTGAACGTTGCAGAAGAAGAATACACGCGCAGGCATTGTTCATAATGATGTCGACCTATTTTCGAATAAATATTGTAGCTTGTTTAAGCAAGTTATTTTTAATTTCAGTAAATATAGTCGATTTTTAATGTCCGTTATTAAAGCGTGTATAGGAAACGCAACTCCTTACTTTGGAAACACATTTCTAATGAAAATAATATCCGAGAAAAGGACTCCATAAATTCCTGTTGCATCATCAAGAAGCAACCTTCTGGAAGCCTCAAGCCGGATGGTCTAAGGCTTCCAGGAGTGTTGGTATGGTAAGCAGTAAGACAGTAAACCCTAGCTCCTTGTTCAAATTTAAGCAACAAGCCCCTAAACTGCGGGAGAGAAAAAAAAAAAAAAAAAAAAATCTGTCTTACATTATAAAACATCCTGTGCGCCTACTTTCTCTCAAGCACGAAGTAAAAAAGCCAATCGCTGCGATGTAAAGGGGGCCTCGACAAATGAAGGAGCTGTAAATAAATTTGGGCCTAGATACAGAGTCTGCGATGTTGTACTCAGCATAACGTAAGCAAGCTGAAACGTCATGCTCTATATGTCAAAACACACTTTTTTTTTTTTAGGACTGAAAAAATTTTAGGGTCGCCATTTTGCCGAGCTTCGTCTGTAGACTGCAGCGATTGGATTTCCTTCGTGCTTTGCGAGAAAACAGACGCACTAGAAATCTCAGTGTAGAGACCTTTACATCGCTTATCCCCGGGGCGAAAAATGCTGAGTCACTGATCTGTGGACGCATGCGCAGCGTCTGATATGTCGCACAACAGAGCAATCGCACATGCTCATAAGGCGGTCCGCAGCCCAGCAGACAAAGATGGCAGCGCGCAGAAGACGATTTTTGCGAACTCTGGCGTCACGGCCCAGCGGTGGCGCCACTGTCGGCACTGCGCATCCGCAAACGCGTACTTCGAGTGAATCTGGTGTTTGGGCTCGCACAGTGCCCACTCCCGGTGTGAGGCAAAGGTGGACTTGTTTGTAAACTCTATGAATTGGTCTATAACATAGTAGTAACAAGTTCACCTATATGTCCTATACCAAGAAGACAAAGCTACGCATCGGACGTGTGTTCTAGTCTCCTCTATTTTGATTGAATATTTTGCTTACGTCGACTCTATATCAGCAAGTAGCTTCACAACGTCATCGGGAGGTCCCTATAGTCCCCTCCAGGGCCTTCTGACCCTTCGATCCGGTTTTTAAACCGGCGAGGTATGGACACCACGACCGCCCCTGCAACTGCCATGGATGAAACACCCGACCCGACCGCGCAGGATGACGCCGCAAGCCTGTCCGACTCGCTGATTGAAGACACTGAAGGTCCCTTCCAGGAAGTGACATGCAGAAAGAAGAGACGCTGCAGCAGTCACAACTCTGGCTCCAGCGACGCGACCATCGTCACCCTCCCAGAGCCGACAGTTGGTCTGGTGGTTCTGTTCACGCCACTGGATTTAGACGTGAGCATCGACTTCATTGATTCGGTCCGCGTCTCTTATACCCTGGAGACGCTGGTGCCCTCATGCGTCATTGAGGCTCGATTCAACAGGCGAAAAAATCTTCTCGCGGTTGACACCCGGAATGGCCAGACAACGCGGGTGCTTCTAGGCTTGACCACGCTTTGCGGCATGAAAGTTCGAGCCTTTGAGCCCCGTGGAAAAGTTTCCAGTGTAGGCATCGTGCGCAACGTTGACATCGCTCTCTCAGACACCGAGATCGTCGCAGCGCTACGGTCAAGTGTAAGCATCCGTTGTGTTCGTCGGCTTGGAAAATCAAGCACAGTTCGCATTGAGTTTGCATCTGCCACACTTCCCCAACACATCTACGTTGGCTTGGTCCGGCATGAAGTCGACCTGTACGTTAACAACCCTCTGCAATGCCACCGATGCGGGCTCTTCGGTCACGTTGCGGCTGGCTGCAAGAGGAAGTTGGCTTGCCTCCGCTGTGCGCAGCCCCACGCAACTGCGCAGTGTGACGCCTCTGACCTCCACTGCGTAAACTGCAACAAGTCGCATGAAGCAACGTCTCACATATGCCCGTTCTGGCAGGCCGAGCGCACCGTGTGCCGCTATCGCTGCGAGAACAACGTGCCGTTTGCGCAAGCACGAGCAGCATTTGACAAGCCTACTGATGCACAGGCTGTGCCGGAAGCACAAGCTGCACCAGAAGTCGTCGGCTCTTCCCCGGAACATCCACAAAGGCGAAGACATTCGCGACGACGCCAGGTGCAACAAAATTGCGCTGATAAATCGACCTCTTCACCTCTCCCCGAGACATCAAGTGCAGTAAACATCGATCCAGGTACCACGTCGGTCCCCGTGTCCACCGTCAACGAAAACGAGAAACGAAGCTTCAAAGACGTACTGTGCAGCAGCTCTAGAACGTCGGCTCCTCAATTGCAAATGCGGCCTACACCAAAGCCTGCACAGAAACTCCCAGACACCGCACCGAAAATCGCAGATTCATGTCCGCCTCAAATTTTCTCCGGCTCCTCTTCGTTCTCTAGCATCGTTCGCCAGATATTCATTGCAGTACGAGAATTTTTACCATTCATAAAGTACTCATGGGCAGGCAAGTTACTGCATTTCATTGGACTGATAGAACCTTTAATCGAAAGCTTCCTGCGATGAAGGTCCTTATCATGCTTAGCATTATCTATATGGCAGTCTGTCCCTTAATTTTACAATGGAACGCCCGCAGCATCGCCTCTAAACTACCTGAGTTGCAATATTATCTTGCCTCTACGCCAGTGCCTATACTTGCAATCTCGGAAGGCCGGCTCCCACCTGCATCTCGAATTCAGCCATATGTTCATTATGGAAGTGCCGTATCTGACCCAAACAGCCTGTCGCGAGCTTCGGTTTTTGTTCACTCCACCATTCAACAAGCTGCAGAAGATGTGTCACATCTGTGTACCGAAACAGCAGAGTTCGCGGCTTGCACTGTCATATTTGGTTCTTTTAGGATGACTATTGTATCCGTTTATATATCTCCTGCGGGTCGCTTCGATGCGAAGAGCATTCGAATTTTACGTCGACAGTTCCCCGGTTCTCTGCTTCTATGTGGAGTCTTTAACGCGCATCACCCTTTGTGGGGTAGTGAACGCACGACGCCGCGGGGCACATCTCTTGCAGACGCCATTGAATCTACAGACTTGGTGCTCTTTAATGATGGCTCTCCAACATTTTTCGGCCATCGCGGGAAGCCTAGCGTCCTCGACCTTAGTTTCGCCTCGCCCGATCTTGACGTATATTGGTCGCTGGACATGGACACGCGCGGAAGCGATATCATCTCCCAGTCTTGATGAGTATACCCAGGGTAGGCCGCTTGCCGCGTCGTCTGTACCATGTAACCAATTGGGACCTGTTTCGGAAAAGTCTTCTGTCTCTCGATCCGTCAGAGGATATCCTAAAAGCCATTCCAAGCTGCCTCGTCCAATCTACAATAAAAATCACACTCAGAGTATCGCAACCTAGCCCGGACTTGAAATTTCTTCGTCTTCGGGCAGCTCGCCGTCGTGCCCAGCGCCGTGCGCTCCGCTCTGGCAAGATCGCCGATTGGGTGGAGTGTCGCCGTATAACTTCAGCCTTACGCCGGCACACCCAAATACTTCGTCGCAGACAATTTCGCCAGTTCTGCTCGTCGCTGACCCCATGTACACCGAAGCCGAAGATCTATAAAGTGCTCAGAGGTATGAGTGGATCTCCGACACCTCGAGACGTGTTCGTTGCTCTTAGTTTAAAAACTGGCTTGGCATTATGTCAACTTGCCGACGAATTTGCGATACGCTTTGTCGTTGCTCCACGCTCTGTAAGGTCATCGCGGCCCCTATCGCTGACTGGCCCATCGCGAAGTCCGCAGAATCTAGACCACCCCCTTACCATGTCAGAACTGGAAGCTGCTCTTCGAAGATGCAAGCGTCACAGCGCTCCCGGGCCTGATCACATAACATATCAAGCATTACAAAATCTCAGCTATCAGTCACGCAGCTCCTTACTCGAACGTCTAAATTCAGTTTGGTCGTCGGGTGTGATCCCTCAAGAATGGAAACACGCATTAGTTACACCCCTTTTAAAGCGCGGCAAGCCCTCCTCGGAGTTGTCATCCTATCGCCCGATATCTTTGACATCATGCGTTGGCAAGCTTTTAGAGCGCCTGGTCCTTACACGCCTTCAGTGGTTCCTCGACGATACTGAAGCTCTTCCCCCTGAGCTCGCAGAATTCAGAAACGAACTTTGCACCGCTGACTGCATTGCGACTCTCACGTCAGCATTGGAAGACGCCCGTTCCCAGGGACATACAGGCTTGGCAGTATTTTTAGACGTGGAACGCGCATTTGACTTTGTTCCCCATGATGTTGTTCTTGCGTGCTTGAGACATCTTGGCGTAACGGGAAGGATGTTAAGATATTTCGAAGACTTCCTGAACGGCAGGACTATCAGTGTCCGCCTGGGAACGTTTCAAGGTGCTGATCGCCCACTGCTGCGGGGACTACCTCAAGGTAGCTGTCTAAGCCCGACACTCTTCAACGTCGTAATGGCAACGCTACCACTGTGCATGGACTCATCACCTCATCCTAGTGGTATGATAATTTATGCTGACGACATTTGTTTGTGGGCTTCCCATTCCGATCGCCGTATACTTCGCCCTTTTATGCAAACCTGCCTTAAGCGAGTTGCAAACATGCTGGAAGACCTCGGCCTCTCCATCTCGGCAGAAAAGACGGCTGTGCTCGCATGTTCCCGCCGTCCTCTTCGCCACGGGTTTCCACGTTTAACTTTATCTAGGATCCGATTGCCACGTGTGCGAAACTACCGTTATCTGGGCGTTGATCTCGACTCGCGGCTCTGCTTTCGTCGCCACGTAACTACTCTTGTACGGCAGAGCACGATGACAACCTCTCTTATTCGTAGGCTTCGTGGCCTTGATTGGGGACCAACTCCTCGAGCCCTAACTAACGTGCATCTAGCGCTGAACCTGTCTCGGATTCCTTATGTCGCGCCGTACTTGCCCCCTACTCGCTCTCTGTGGGATCAGCTGGAACGACGTCATCGCGCTGGACTAAGGATGGCCCTAGGACTCCCCTCTTACTCTCGAATAGAGGCAACGTGGATTGAGGCCCAGGAAATGCCAGTATCTTTGCACGCTAAGGAACGGGCTCTTCGCCATCTGGTTCGACTCGCCCAGTCGAGCAGCGGTGGTTCTCTTTACGAGGATATCCAACGGCGGCATTGTTCTCATTATGGAAGACGCTGCAACACTTTGATAGAGGCGCTCGGATCTACACCAGCTGTTCAGCGTTCTCCAGCTGATTCACCGTGGAGTGAGCATCTATTCACCGTATATGATGACATCCCTGGCTTTCATGGAAAATCACAGCATTCCTCGCTGGTCAGCCGCGCCTTGACGGAAGACGTCCTGGCGTCCCGCCACGCTTCATTTAAGATCATATTCACTGATGGCTCTGTTAATCTCATTAACGATTCCGCGTCTGCGGCATACCATGTCCCATCAGAACACCATTCTTGGTCAGGACGGCTTGATCACGCTGTTTCATCGACTACGGCCGAGCTTTGTGGAATTCACGCAGCTCTTCTTTATATCTCGAAAAGGCCACCAGAAAACTGGCTGCTCGCAACGGACTCCCAGTGTGCAGTGCGAAGCATTCGAAGTGGCAGAGGCGTTAATGCCAACATGACTCGTGAGATATTTAACTTGGGACGTCTACTTGTTTTCCGAGGCTGTAACATTCGAGTGCAATGGATACCTTCACATGTTGGCATTCTTGGCAATGAAAAGGCAGATCAACTGGCTTCCAACGCTCTGCTCCTACCTACTGCTACTTTACAGCTTCCGACCCAGACTGACTCAAAAATAGCAATCCAAACCTGGATACAGCAGAGACATCCGGTTTCAAGAATTGCAGCGCATGACCCGCCTCCCCCGGCATGTACGCGGGGCTTAACACGCAAGTTTGCTTCCCTTCTTCACCGTCTTAGATCAGATTCCGCTTATACAAACGTTAACTTGTACCGGGTTGGAAAAGCGGTCAGCCCTAATTGCCAACACTGTGACCAACAAGAGACAATTGAACACATATTTTGTTAAGTGCGAACACTACGCATCCGAACGAATTGAATTCTTGAACTGCCTGAGAGGGCTGGACATTCCTTTCACGCTCGAAGCTACATTATTTCCGAAGGGACCAACTTCCACGTGCATACGGCTGAGAAAATTTGTGTTTTGTTTTTTGGGCGCGTGCGAACTACTCTCAAGACTGTGACTGTGACGTGTAAGAAACTTTAGAACGGTAGCCTATACTTCGTTTCGCCTTATCTGCGGGCGGGGCCGGGGCTGAGAGCGCGGGACCAGCGCTTTTAGCGCTTCTCCCCAGCTCGCGTGCTCGAGCAGAGCCTGAGCGCGCGGAGCTTTCGTGCTCGCGCTTCCAACTTTGCCTTGGCTCGCACGTGGGGTGAAACGAAGTATAGTTAGGTCGATATAGACAATTGCAAGCATGGCGCCACAAGTGGTGCCCCATGCGTGCAAGCGCGTGCAACGCGCGGGTGAACGTAGCTTTGACAAGCTCGTAATCGCACGGGCGTGCCTGCTCGAGCAGAGACATGGCGGCGGCCAGTCGCCCAGCTTGCAATCGTCTATAAGTACTCTGATTATTTATTTTGTGCTTGCCGTTAAGACGAACTGTGACCAAAGTCACAGTTCGTCTTAACGGCCCTAATCATTTTTTTTTCGCCCGCGAAACGTGTTTAGTCATTATTTTGCTAACGCTTCCCTCGTCACCCCCGACCCCTTCATCACCATATTTTCCCTTCCCTCTCCCCGCATTCACCCTCATCAACCTACAATAACCCAGGCCCGTGAAACGTGCCCACCGTGAGTGAGGCAAATGTCACGTCTGGCAAACAATACAACCAACCAACCAACCAACCAACCTATACCAAACCACTATTCGCAAAGTTCAAAGCCATCGAAGACATTTACATTGCGTGGTGACTCTGAGAATCCTAAAGCCCATGCGGTACTCGGAACTCGCTAGACTGAGGCCAGCTTCCGCTGAACATTTCAACAACCTCAAAAATAATTCTTTTCATCACCTTTTTTTTTTTTTTTTTTTTTGCTGATTGTTGTCGTTTTTTATGTTATGAATATCAAAAGTGCAGACATTCAGACCTTCAATTGCCTTGTGATTGATAGAGAACTCTTTCTCTTTTATAAGAAACAGTGAATAAACGAAAGCAAGTATCCAGATAATAGCACTCTGTGGGTCTGGTCAATAGTCGCGCGCCAAAATGTTTTTTTCGGATTAGCTTAGAATTAATCAATGACTCTTTTTTTACGATGTGTCCCTTACGGGAGACAAAATAAACATAAACAAACGCTGGTTGCGCAAACGGCAGCAAAGCCCTAGTTACGCGCATGCTGACACATGAGCGAATAAGCAAAACCGTACGTTATTCTCTTTTTGGTGGCACTTATTCGGAGCCGAAAGCAAGATTCCTAACCGTACCCTTGCGTACATGCAATTCTCTTCAATTCGCGCTGTAAATGGCACTCTCTACGCTGTTGAAAATGTTTGCTCGGAAAGGCAAGATGCCGACAAATAAACTGACATCACTTCGAACGTCGTAATGCCACAGTTCCACTTAGCACAACCGACGATTGCGAGAAAAAAAAAAAAAAAAAAAAATCTCGCATCGCTTTTGGGAAATTTGCAGTCCGGACGGGTGATTCCGATGCCCGTTCCTGCGAGTTTCAACGACATCACCCAGAACGCGACCCTGAGGGACTACGTGGGCTGGGCCTGGTACCAGACAGAGTTCTTCGCGCCGAGCGGCTGGTTGAATGGCGAGGGCCGCGTGTTCCTGAGGTTCGGGAGCGTCCACTACACGGCCGTGGTCTACCTCAACAACCAGCAAGTCGCCAAGCACGTGGGCGGACACCTGCCCTTCGGCGCTGAGGTGGGTGCATTGCGGTAGCACTTGACGTCAAACTTCTTGCACGTACGAGATGATTCTACGGACGAGAACGTCCCTATAATCATGTGTGCCGTTATAGTCGTTGGAGACTTTTAGCAAACCGTTACCGTGTCCTGCGTACCGCACCACCGGAGCCTTTGAAGCACGCTTTTGAGCGCGCGCCCCGCGGTCACGGTATCACCCGGTCGCGCGCCTACAAGCAGGCTTCAAAGGATCCGGTATAGTGGGGTACGCGGATTACAGTAACCGTTTGCTAAAAGTCTCTATTTACAAGGTTAAAATACGGAGGAACTTCGATTGTCCCAACCCCGGCACGAGCCTCCAACCTTCGACAGCGCTTCCGCGTCTCGTGCACTCCGAGCGTACCCGCGCATTCAAAGCACTGCGGAAGGCCAGGCATTCGAAAGACGGGCCCTGCCGTTCTCACTCCGTCAGTGACCATATACGGATGGAAAGTGAGGGAGAGGAGGAAATGGAGTGCGCGAAGGGACGTCAGTACGCCGAGCTTTGATTGGAAATATTAATGAGTATAAACCCAAAGCAAGCTGCCTTTTTCTCTATACTGACTGTTCGGACAGTGCGTATAGGGACAAAAGCAGCTTTGCGTCTGCCACTATAATCATCCCAACCAGTGCTCTGCGCTCTGACGTCCCCGCGTGCTCTCGTCTCCTCCTCTCCCTCGGTTTCTATCATTAGAGCGGAAGTTTTCTGGTTGCTCGGGCGCCTGCACCTTTTCGTGTGATGGACTTCCCAGTCCAGCTGCCAGCACACGGAACCGCTTGCAGATGTTGGAACTTAGAGGATCTTATTACGTATCATGGGGGATTCGTGAACCATTGTGTATCCCGAGGGCCTCAGAAAGAGAATGTACTCGCTGTAATAGAAGAGTCCGGTTGCTCGTGCATGGTCCTCCGTATTTTTGTGTACTAGACGAGTTAGTATTTCAGGGTGAAGTGCAGTTTGAAACCGTAAACCCGGGGTTACACTGCTCGCATATCATACGAAATTCAGTCTGAAAATACGAGTCACCGCAATATCCATGGTTCGAACACGGCGCATCAAGTTTCGCCTTGAACTCATTGTCATGCGGCAGTCGAAGCACGGATCTCGCGTTGAGTCGCATTCGAGTCTGTACACAGGCTATCTTTTGTATGATGTACACAGGGTTTCCGAGAAACGATAACCGTGTTCTCCGGTCCGGGTAAATAAGCTATGCATTGCAGAAAGCTCAAACTTCGTGAGAATCTGACGCTAGCGGGGGATAGAACGCGAACATTTGAGAACATGAAGTTACCTCGATCAAAACATAAATTAGAAAAACAAAATTTCTCTAAGATCCTACGTCCACCTAAGCCTAATATCGATAGAACAAGAAATGACACGGTGGGAGCATGTAGCATCTATTTCAGTGAGAAAAAAATAAATGCTCAGCAAGAAAGAGCTGACATTGTTTTCTTTCTTGCAAACAAGTATTTTTTTTTCACTAACATAGATATTACAGGCACCCACAGTTTCATTTCTTGTTTTGACCATATTAGGCTTAGGTGGACGTCGGCTCATAGTAAAATTTTTATAAAGTAGTGAGTGCGCAGGCGAGCTGGTGGATGTTAACCATTTTGTTCTTAGCCCGAGACTGAGGCTCGGGCTAAGAACAAAATGAGTAAAATTTTGTTTTTCTTGATTATATTTGCATCCAAGTGACGTCACGTTCTCAAACTTCTGCGTTCTATACCCAACCTCCACCGTCACATTCTCACGAAGTTTGAGCTTTCCGCGATGAATAGATTTTTTTTTTTTTTTTTTTTTGTATAAGTTTATTTGAGACAGAACTTACAGAATGTCTCGGGGGACATGGCTAAAGGCACTTTGAAGTGCCTGACGAGGCCACGCCGCCCTTTTTGGCAACAGCGGTAGCAAAACAAAACAAGAGTGACATGCTTTCACTGCTATACAATAAAAAACAAACAGAAAAGAAGACAAATAACAAACAACCAGGGGTGTGCGAACACAGGTGGGCCAATTATCTATAATATTGCATTTTGCTACAACAGGTCAAAAAAAAAAAAAAACATTTTTGTGCTATTACATGCATTTATCATTCAAGAAGTTTAGGACATATTTTTCGTTGTTTTATTCATCCGTAAATAAAATTCCTTTCACACTTTTCTTATAACTAAGGAGTGACCTGGCGCTATTTAGAAAGTCTAAAATAGTTGGGTGTTTGTTCAAAAAATCTGGTATCTGAAAACTTAGCTTCTGATCTCCATAATTTGTCCGTGAACGAGATTTCATTATTACATTCTTTCTTAAATTGTACGGCCCAATTTTCACGGGGTACTTTGTATGGAACAGCCATTTGTCAGCATGAAATTGCCGCCAAATCTCGAGGGACAGTTTATATTTGTGTAGATCTCTTAAGTTTAATATTTGGTATGTTCTAAAGTATGGTGTGGCATTCCTAAAAAAATTTATGTTTCCAATTGCTCGTAATGCTCGCTTTTGTATAGATAAGAGACGATCTAAGTTTGTTTGGGACGTACTTGACCACACTAATAGACAATAACTTATACGGGAGTGTATGAGGGCGAAATAAATTTGACGTTTAGCTTTTTGGGGGAGATAATACCTTAATCTATTCGAAAGACCAACAGCTCGACAAAGATTTCCTATGATCGAATCAATATGGGGTGCCCATGATAAGTTTTCGTGGAATACAACTCCCAAGAAACGAATAGTTGAAGACTGCTGAATGAAAGAGTCCTGGAATTCTAATTTAAAATTTGACGGTAATGTCATTCCTTTCGGTTTAAATAGTAAGTACTTAGTTTTGTCTACGTTTAAATAAAGTTTATTTGATTTAAGCCACATGTCTAACCCCCTTAACCATTCGTTTGCCCTACCAAAGAGATCGTGTATGTCTACACCGGAGAAGAAAATATTGGTATCATCTGCATATAATACTATATTTGAACTACCATGTATGTTTACAATGTCATTGATATATACCAAAAATAGTATAGGTCCAAGAATAGATCCCTGGGGAACTCCATATCTGATGCGTTGAAAGTCTGACTTCACTCCGTTTATGGTTACATACTGAGTTCTGGACGCGAGATAGTTTTTAAATAATAATAACGCAACACCACGGACTCCATACAACTGAAGTTTCTTTAAGAGTATGTCATGTTGAACGCAATCGAATGCTTTTCTAAGGTCAAGGAATATGCCTAGCGTGTATACTTTTTGTTCTATGTTCTCAAGGATTTGTTCTTTTATTCCAAGCAGTGCAACTTCTGGTGACTTATTTTTCTGAAAACCGAATTGCTCCTTTACTAGAATATTATTTGAGGTCAAAAATTTAACAAGTCGTTTATTTATAATATTTTCAGCTAGCTTCGAAAAAACTGAAAGCACAGAAATAGGTCTATAGTTGTTTAAATCATTAACTGGTCCACCTTTGTGTATAACAGCCACACGTGCATGTTTCATTTTGTCCGGGAAGACGCCTGTAGATAGAATGAGGTTACAAACGTGAGCCAATGGAAAGCTGATTTCTTCACAAACGGCCTTTAAAGGTCTAGGCTTGATGTCATCAGTACCGGAAGCGCAGTCATCTTTTAGTGCCCTAATTAGGTCTATAATTTCACACTGATCAGTCGGATATAAGAAAAGAGAATCTAGGCAATTTGTCCTTATGAACTGTTCACATGGTAAATCTACGCGGTCATTTGAAGGAGCACCAGCAGTAACAAAGTGGGCGTTAAACCGGTTTGCTATCTGCTCTTCCGATAGCGCCTCATCGTAAAATGGCACTTTTCTAGGCGAGACGTTTTTAGAAGTTAACTCGTTTACTGTTTCCCACATCAAGCGGGGATTCCCCATAACTTCCGAAAACTTTTGCATGTAGTATTCACATTTTGCTTTTTTAATATCAGTGTTTAGTTTATTCCGTACTTTTTTAAACATGCGAAGGTCAGTTTCACTCCTTGTTTTTAAAAATATCTGATACAGCTTGTTCCGGTTTTTAATCCTTTGATATAATTCGCTAGATATCCATGGCTTGCGAGTTTTCTTATGTTTTTTTCGCACCTTTAAGGGAAAAAACGTGTTATACGCGGAAATAAAATGGGATAGAAAAACGTCATATGCCCTGTCTGCATCGTTTTCTCTCAAAACAATACTCCAATCTTGACACGAGATAAAATCCTTAAACCGCTGAATATTTCGTTTAGAACAATCCCTGAATAACGCTTCTTGTTTATAGCCGCGTGGCTGCTTACAAGGCAGAAGACAGTATATTGGTAAATGGTCACTTAGATCGCACATCAATGTGCCTGATCTCAAATCATCAGAAGGAAGATTTGTTATACAAAGGTCAAGAGTGGTTTCTGTTGTCGAAGTAATCCTAGTTGGTACATTTATTGTGTTTGTGCAGCCATACGATTCAAATATTTCTTGTAAACGCGTGTAAGATACATTGTCCGTGCCAGCATTAATGTTTAGATCTCCAACCAAGACAGCTTGTAACTTCATCGATACGCTTTGATCAAGTAACGTTTCTGAAAAATGAAGGAAATCACTCACGGATCCTGATGGAGGGCGGTACAAAAGAGCAAACAAGATGTCACAGCATTGTAATGCAATGCACTCAAAGTTGTCATCTACAATTTCGTATTCGGAAATTATGTTATATGAGAGCTCTGAACGAATATAAATGGCAACCCCACCACCACTCTTGAGCGGCATGCAGACACACAATCGTAGCCATCTAGCGCAACACAATCATCAGATAAGAACCACGTCTCACTAAAACAGATAATGTCAAAATGATGGTTGAGTTCGGATAAGAACAAGTTCACCTCATCGATTTTATTTCGTAAGCTTCTGGCGTTTAAGTGAAAAAGTGAAAGGTACGGCCTTTTCAAAGATGCAATGTCACGAGAAAAGTTTGACATAGAAGGTAACAGTGTTCAAATGATACGTCCTGCGATTTATTTCAGCCTGGCAAGATCCTCCTCACCGCGAACGACAACTGCTCGGTCACCGCTTTGTTTTCGAACTAACACTTTCCCATTCGCGTGCCAAACAAACGCGTAGCCTGACTTCTGCGCCCATTCCTTTGTTGCTGACAGAAGAGTGCGGGTGAGCCGTGTCATATTTTCACAAATGTATATGTTGTCTTTTCCTTTCTTGAGTGCCTGTTTTTTTCGGAGCCAAGAATCGCGAAGCTCCTGACTTGTAAAACGAACAATGACTCCTCGATTTTCGCCCGGTTTTGCTGGAAGTCTATGCAAAGCTGAAATGTCATTTTGGGCCACAGGCGGCACCTCCAGTTTTTTTGCCAGTTCATTTATTTTGTTCATCAAATCCTCGTTTTGTGTTTCTGGGATGCCATGAATTTCGACGTTCAAGCGACGACTATGCCACTCAAGATTATCCAAATCTTGCCTAATTTGAGCAAGTTTATTGGGTGAACCAACGCTCTCCAGCAGATTTACTCGTTTCGTCAGCTCCTTAGTGGCTTTTTCCTGTTCAAGTAACCGCCGTTGGAAGTCGTCAAACGTATCCGAGAGTACCTGTACAGACCTCTCAATAGCTCCGATCACACTGGGCGAGGTCATGAGCGAGTCAAGCTTGTTACTTATTCCCAGCAGCAGTAATGAGAAGTCTACCTCCGATTTCTGCGCTTTTGTTTCATTGCACCTTCCTTTGACCCCCCTGCACGCCTCACATTTCCACGTTTTCCCAACATCCTCAGGTTTTAGTTTCAGCGCTTCTTCGGTTTCACCAGAACAAGTGCCGAAATGAAACGTAAATTTACATTCAGAGCAACTGATCGATGGGCCATTATCGGGAACAGATAACCGGCATACGCAGCACCGTGACATGACAAATGCACAAACCGAGGGTACACTATCAGGCACCGCACTTTGGCAGCAGCGGCAGAGAGAGTAAAGCTAACATAAAATTATAAAAAATATTTCAACCAACCTGCAAAATACAGAAGCAGAGATTCAGCAGACGTGTCGACAGTTCGCTGCCGCTGCCGCCAAATGCGAAGAAACGCCCCGTAGAAACTTTTAGCGATGAGTGATGTCACTGGCGTCGCTGATGTCTTGGGCGATT
Source organism: Ixodes scapularis (assembly GCF_016920785.2). Classification (NCBI taxonomy): domain Eukaryota; kingdom Metazoa; phylum Arthropoda; class Arachnida; order Ixodida; family Ixodidae; genus Ixodes; species Ixodes scapularis. The sequence goes on along the minus strand of NW_024609880.1, from coordinate 31,605,642 downwards.
TTGCTGCACAGAACAGCCTGACCTCTTGGCTCCCGCGATGAAAACTAAAAATCTTCGGTTTGACTTGACAACTTGAAAAGATGTCACACTGTTAACCAGGCCCTGGAGAACTTATAACTTGTGGGCCACCAGGCTTTGGCAGCTGCAAAATACAGAAGCAGAGATTCAGCAGACGTGTCGACAGTTCGCTGCCGCTGCCGCCAAATGCGAAGAAACGCCCCGTAGAAACTTTTAGCGATGAGTGATGTCACTGGCGCCGCTGATGTCTTGGGCGATTTTGCTGCACAGAACAGCCTGACCTCTTGGCTCCCGCGATGAAAACTAAAAATCTTCGGTTTGATTTCACAACTTGAAAAGATGTCACACTGGTAACCAGGCCCTGGAGAACTTATAACTTGTGGGCCACCAGGCTTTGGCAGCTGCAAAATACAGAAGCAGAGATTCAGCAGACGTGTCGACAGTTCGCTGCCGCTGCCGCCCACCTGGACCCCAAAAAAAAAAACGGTTCTTGTTTCTTGGAAACTCTCTGCATAAAAAGTACCCGCAATTCGCTCCCCCGCTGCAGACTAACCTCCCTGGATAAAGGGACTTTACTGCAGACGTGATGACAGAGGCATCTGGCGTGCACGCCTCAAGCACGTTCGAAGCACCTGTTTGCTTCACTGTCTCAAAGAACATGTCTGCAGACGGTCTTTTGTACGACCAATGTGAAAGGACTGCCACCTCAGCCAGTGTCTCTGCACACGGACTTTCGTATGATGTATGCTTGTTCTCTTCAGCGCATCGAGCTTTCAAACAACTGGACCAACTGGCCTCTCTAAAAGTAGCGCCATTGCCTTCACTGCCTGCTAGCCGGACACAAACGGATACAGACCAACATACCACTAGAAGCACTTCGTGTACCAGTTACGGAGCTTCCTATCTCGCCAAGGCTTTGTGCCCGAGTCAAAAACTTTCTGGCGCCAGCCCAATAGACGACGCGAGCGCCACGCGTGGCTGGCATGGGCGCTGAGAGCGCCGCGGGAGCCTCTGGTTTTTGTCAGCTCCGAGTTTTATCCTGATGCATGTTCTAGAACTGTAACAATTGCGACCTTGACCCGCGAGCGGGCGCAGACAGGAAAAGTTGTAGTTTTGGAATTTCCACATCACTTACGGAACCAGCTCCTATCTTCCTCGTTGTACCTCCAAAATGTCATTGACTTTTTTTTTTTTTTTAGCTGTCAAAACATCGCCGCTGTTTCAGTGAAGATCACACACATGATAACTTGCCGAGATGTGTTTAGTTTGTTTCGTCTTCTTTATTTTTTCGACGTCTGCCGGTTGTTTAAAGAAGTGCTATTTTTCTTTGTTGCTCCTGTAACCGCTCGTGCACCCGGGTACACAGCTCGTCGACACGGATGGTTCTACTTTTTTCGAGGGAATTTGGAGTCACGGAAGGGATGTGCTGACGCATGGAGGGTGGCATCATTAAATGTCGGTTGCTTGTCAAAAGAACTGTACTGCCTGTCTTCGTGCCTATCTGTTTCATAATTTCGTGTTTTCGATATTCAAGAATGTTTTACTGAACCGTACTTCCCTAGCTGTACATTATCGATCGATGCGAAGATGAACATGCGCGATATCGCTCGCAAGCATCCACGGCCGCCTCTGCATGACGCTGTTAGTACCAACGTACATAACCGTAACATGCAAAGGTTTGGAGCTGAGCTGACGGAGCCAGGTGGAGGCAGCGTCGCTCTTAATGCCCAGCCAGCCACTCCAAGCGCTAGCGTCGACTGTATAGGGTTCAACCCTAAAACATTTTGGTTTGGCCGCAAAGCGCGAGGATACAGACGACCAAACTTCACAGGTTGTTTGGTTGATCGGTTCGAGTTGCTATGGCCAATCGCCATTTCGGTCCATTCAAATCTTCGACGCTTCGAAAGGGTTGAAAGCATTCCTCGCCGATATAGGCGTTTATGCCGCTGTGCATGCAATTCATTTATCAATCATGATTATCTCCTCAGATATCTTACAATTGCATTGCTATCCTTGCGTATTTAAAGGCAGCAAATTTATTTTTTCAGTGCTGCCAAGCACCGGCGCCGCATATCGTAGCAGCGAGAAGATGTGCGCTTGTTTCGCCGGTGTGTGGATAACGAAATCTCGGCATTCAAGAAACGTCTATATAAAGCTACGCGTCACCAGCGAATCTAAATCGGCTCGAGGTCAAAGAAAACCTGCTCGTTCCATGAACCAAAATGGCAACCACACAGGGATCTTGGCTCTACTTTCCTAGGATCCAGTGACATTACCCTGGATTAAACCTTGGACGAGTGGTTCTAGACGAAACTGTACATTCCGTATTTCACTGAAGAAAGGAGCGATCCATCTCGGCACAGACAACGCCTTCAAGATAGCAATGCCATATAATGCCGGATGCAGAACTTCACATACCGAGGGCCACTGATCTGATCGAGGCAGGGACACGTGTCCTTGTTGACTGCACACGCGTGCTCCAGTCCCACGCTGACGAAGCAGCCTCCGGTTGGTGACGTAAAATTCTATAGCACTATACGGCCTTGCCATGTAGGAGGTGGTGGCAGAGCCGACTCTCTAGAGGTGTAGGCCAATTCGTATATTATTACGCGCGTAACACGCCCGGATAGAGTATATTTATCGATATGAGCGTGTTTTACGTGAAGTGCGTAAGCGATCGATGCGAAGCGTGGATAATGTGCCGTGACGTAGTGCTTCATTTACCTGCCTCTCTTTCTTTGTGATTTTCCAATTATCCCCTTACAGCTCATTATCGCAGACAAGCTGTTTTTCTTTCAGTTTCTACATATCGTTTCACAGAGAGTTACCCTTTCACTCAGTTTTGAACCAACACGCCGCTCCACCGAAAGACCAAACGTGCAAAGCAAAGTAAAAAAAAAAAGAAAAAAAGTGTTGTTGTTTAATGAAATAAATCAAATTTATTTTATCTCATTTATTAATTTGTTCTAAATCACTGTAGCACGAAAATAGAGAATTTTTATCACAAATTCACCAATCCCTCTTATCGCTGATACTATTGCGGAAGAAAAAATTCCTGTAAATTTCAAGTAGTTTAATAAACAACATTTTATTGATGTAAACTAGTCGCATTAAAACAAAAACTTATTTTTCCTTGTTTAAATAGTTTTAATAAGACATTACTCTCTAGTTTTCGTTTCTTCTTTCAGTGTTCTGATTTTCTTTACGCAACTAACGAACGCAGTGAAATATATAAAAAGGGCTGAACAAATGTCGGATTGCTCGGACGAGCACTGCTTTTTGCTCTTGTTTAGCCGGATATAAATACTTCTTCCCTTAGTGATTATTTGATTTAAATATAAAAAACCGCACAGAAAGAAACCATTAAATGATAAATAGACGGTAACTAAAAATATTTGCGCGATAATTCTTGAGCGAAAGCTTGAATTTAAATCATCTTGCACCCTGGTACAGGGTACAACGTCAAAACAAACCCAAAACACATTTTTATCTCCCAACATTCGTAACGTGGCACTAACAATTAATTAATCACCAAGTGGAATGCATTTCTCGAGTTTGCCATTATTAATATTACCATGGGACCGCTTGTTTTCGGGCAGTGATCCTGACCTTTAAGTTGCATGTTTGTAGCTTAACTTTGTGCGTTTTTTACCAGACTTTGCTGACATGTTACCCGTTCATATTTCACAGTCACACCCGAGTCCTTTTTATCTCTATTATTATGCCATAGCTGTTACATCATTTCGACAATGCAGGACGTTTCTGTAAATAGAAAATAGAGTTGGCATCTGCGCATTGTAACCTAACATCCAGCCAGGTCACAACCTGATTTGTGGTGGAACTGATCAGCAAAATACCTAACCATGTGCATGCATGTGTAAGGTCCGAGGAAGGAGGTGGTAACAGAGACCCCCACGAACTGCGACCTCTTTGACCCACAGCATCTACGTGGCACGATCATCTGAGCGACAAACTGCATAATTGTTGACGTCGGTCAAGCCTATGTCGTGGACTGCATGCCCTCCCCTGAACGTGCAGGTGACGAAGGCCCTGCTGTACGGCGGCAAAAACAGAGTCACGGTTGCCGTGAACAACACGCTGACCGAGAGCACCATTCCCCAGGGCTCCGTGTTCCGACCCCGGGACCCCAAGAGGTGCGTATACATAGCATCGGCGAAATGCGCGAATGGAGCTGACGAGACAAAAACAAAACATCCTTTTCAGTCATAATATATTTATGTTTCCCCCGTGTCACTCTTGCACACCGACTATAAAAGGATTTTACCATCGAAAAAAGCACTTTGTTTTTATATATAACATCGATTCTACGCTGCAACGCAAGTAATCTAAGATGTTTCGCGTGCTGAAGGATGAAAACTACCTCCTTTTGTCCGCAATTTTGCCTGACCAGCGGGCCCCCAATACTTCGCTGAAGTCATAAAACAGGTCCGTTACATGCGAGCGAGTAAACCCTTGCCTTTGGGCGTGTGTGTCTGGCCGGCGGCTGCAGATACCCTCCGGACTACTGCAAACAGAACGTGCCGTTCGACTTCTTCAACTACGCGGGCATCCACCGGAGCGTGGCCCTGTTCACCACGCCGAAGCACTACATCCGGGACATCACGCTGGTGACGACGAAAGTCTCAAACAGCAGCGGTACGTGCGCAACTTAAGACACACTATGATTTCTCTGATGATGTAGCTTCGATAAACATCGAGGACCAAAAGCAAACAGATGAGAAAACTACATCGGGACGCAGTTCACATCCAACGGACGATATCTTTCACACAAAAAAAAAAAAAAAAAAGTACTTTGGGGTGCTTGATGATAATGCAATTTATACAAGGGTGCAAGCGAGCTGAACAAGAATGACGATAATAATCCTTGGAGAAAGGAAACAAGGGGGAAAAAGGACAAACACAAAGCTCCAAACACAACTAGGTGACTGGTGAGCGATCGAAAAAATCCGCCTGGTTTTGGAATCGGTCGAGCACCAGTCACCTAGCTGTGTTTGGAGCTTTGTGTTTGTTCTTTGTCCCCCTTGTTCCCCTTCTCCAGGGATTATTGTAATCAACTCTGGGGTGTTTAATGGTTTAGTAATCTTTTTTTTTTTTTAAATCTCGATTTGTCCGTGCCGTCTACATTGTCTTCTATGACCTTCTTTCGTTTTCGTAAGAGGTCTCGCAGTGTTGTAAAACTGTTCTTCATCAACGCGGATTCGGTAAATTGTTTGCTGCCCAGCAACTTTTTATGTGTCTCGTTGCCTTCAAAATATTCATGATTACAGGCAACTGGAAGGGGAATTTCAGTTTAATACAATGGAAGTGACCGCATCCCCGCTTCGCTATTGATACAAATATGCAGAGAAACTGCTACATCCTGTGCGTGACGTCACCATCAAAAGTTGAGCCAGCATCTAAACCGGAGGTAGGAAAGCTCCTGGAGGCGACATGACGCCACCAAAGGTGAAGCCCGAGGAGACTTCCGGTTTGGAGGGACACGCCCCCAACGATGACCACAACCAAAAGACGCTATTGGACGGGCTTGGGCACCCTTGGGGCCGTTCCCACCGATCGTGATCTTTACTTCCGGCTTCACTCGGGATTTTCTCGCATTCCTCGTTTGGCTGGCGCAAGCCGCTATGTCGCCTCCTCTTATTCCGACCTCCATGATCTAAATCTATGTAAATCACTTCCAGAATTAATTTTAATTTTTACAGCATGGTTGACGCAATAGACCCTTTCCGAAATTCAGTCTGGCCACATTGATCACTATCATCATCTGTGGAACGGCATCGGTGTCCTACCAATGGCGGCCTTCTAGTGAGTGATAAAGGAAGACGTTGAAGATGCTCCTAAGCAGATGATGCGAGGCCTGTACATTCGTGGGGTTAGTACAACACGGCATAGGAATGGAACACAAGAGCTACGTAAGCGTTCATTTCTAACTTAGATTCAGTCAATTTGTGGGCGGCACACAATCGGCTTTAAGCCCCTTTGGTGGATAGAAATTTATCGAGGCATCTGTGTGGGTTGGACCTTTGTTCTGCAAGTTCTTGGTCACCATTGAACTGAAAGTGGTCGAGAAAGAACTCACAGTGAACAATTCCTCGCGTGCCCTTGACTTGCGAAAGTGACGGTGTCCGATGAAATACAAGTTCATTACCGCCATTGTTATGGCAAAAGCTAAACTCCTATACGAACCACGAGATGGCACTGAATTTCGGGAAGGGTCTATTCCTACCAAAAAAAAAAATCTCTATTTTATTATTTGTTTTTGTCGGGTGTATCTCAAAACGTCCCATTCGCATTTGAACCTTGCACATTTCCACCCATTCTCATTTGGTCCTTCTCATTTGGTCCTTCTCGTTTGAACAATCTCATAAGATCCGAATCGTGTTTTTTGCAAATGGACCCATTCTCATTTTGCCCGTTATCCCAAAACGTTCCATTCGCATTTTGACCGTGCGCATTTCGTCCCATTCTCGTTTGGTCCGCCTTGTTTGAACCCTCTCATAAGATCCAAATTGTATTTTTCGACTCTTGACCTATTCTCATTTCGCCCGTTCGTGCTACGACCGAATGGCACTAGTTCGGCAAGCCTCATAACGTCATTATACCTTCGCGGCTTCTTAGTGAGCCTTACCTTGCTTGGGCGCCCAACATACCATCAGATACATGTTATGTGTAGAGGTGCGCACTGAGAACCGTACAATGACGCCTGCTTCCCTTCCTCTAAACAAACGAAAAAAACAAAAACGATGAACATTTAATTTGGAAACTTCGTTTGAACAGAAATAGCATACAAAATAGCAGTGGTTCTCAACCATTGATGTTTCGCGGACCTCTTGTAGAAAGGCGGAGATGGTGGCGAACCCCGTTTGGGGTAAGGGTAATAGAAAGGTATAGGTTATGATGATAATGATTTAATAAATGGATATAACTAATTGCTAGTGTGAAGTAGACTTATCTTATTGACATACGCATGACAGTACTCACCCGAAAATTGGAACGCTCTTTCTCAGCGTGAAGAAAGACAACTAATAATGCCGTGCGTGACTGATGAGCTTCGCGGACCCCTAGGATGCCTTCACAGACCCCCATTTGAACACTGAATTATAGAAGGGGTGGCATTGTCCCAAGTCGAGAGACCTCAAACAACGTGACATTTCGGAATATGACCTGACTGCGATAAATAGTTGCTCTGTTTTATTGCCAGCTAGTAGCTTTTCACGACGACCTCGACGCACTGCTAAAATTCTTAGCAGAGAGAGTATGCCGGTAGCGTGGCGCATACAGACACACGCACGAAATATATCAATGCATTTATTAATATTACCCTAAAAAACGATTTTGGTATGGAACGAGTCAGGTGCGACGGGTCAAAGCGAGATATTTTGTGAGAATGGCTGCTTTGCAAAGGGTCAGGTGAGAAGGGCGAAACGAGAACGGGCCCAAATGAGGAGGGCAGGATTGCCGAAAGAGGAAACGGGAAAGGGCCAAATGCGACAGGTCCAAGAAAGAAGATATTTTTTTGAGAATGGTTGTTTTGAGAAGGGCCAAGTGAGAAGGACGAAACGAGAACGGACTTAAATAAGGAGGGTTGAAATGAGAAGGACGAAACGGGAAAGGACCAAATGCGACAGGTCCAAGAGAGAAGATCTTTTTGAGAAAGGTTGTTTTGAGAAGGGCCAAGTGAGAAGGTCGAAACGAGAACGGGCTCAAACGATAACCACCCGTTTTTGTCCAAAACGAATGGTTACAAGACATGCCGTAACAATACATGCCGGTACAAGACATGCCGTTACATCCGAGACTGCAGCCATGCAGTGCCACAAGCACGAGAGCTCGAGGTCGCTGCTTTGAAGCGTTCTGCCGCAGAAAGAACGCTCGCGCTAGAAATGCATGCCTCAAAGCCAGGAGAGGTGATTGTGGCTTTGGCTGCGGTCTCAGCTTAAAGGCCGACGATCAGTTCGCGCTTTCCACTTTTCTCTCGCTTCCTCCTCTCCCTTTCTACCCTGTCCACCATTGCCTTGTCCTCCTCCCCCATGGAGAGGAGGATCTTCTGCCGTGCAGAATCTCGAGTCTGGTCGTCGGCATTTAAGGGTGAACGGAGGCTAGGAGACATCTGGGCTGTATTCACGGCGTCCTTGACCCATCACAACGAGCAGTGAGGTTCACCGGGCATGCTTTAAAGCCAATGCACTTTATATATATATATATATATATATATATATATATATATATATATATATATATATATATATATATAAAAAACTGCTTTCTTTTTGTCTTTCGTGTTTTTTTTTTTTCGCTTTTATTTTCTACAATGTTCAACCAACTCGCCTAAGTACATACCCTTCTGAGGTTCACCCCTAAAGGCCGGCGCATACTAACCCGGATTCCAAACTGCTAACAACAACAAACGCTTTCTTTTTCTTTTTTTTTCTTCTTCTTTTAGAGGTGATATGACGTAGCTGGTGATGCTTTGCGGCTTACGCTCCCCGCATCCAGACTTGAATATTTTTCAACTTTCCGGGTCCCACAACGCATGGGCGAGAGCGACGATGCTAATGAAGGTAGAGGGACAGTTTCCGGGAGGGGGAAGGAGAAATTTCCCTTTTATCCAATTTTCTTTTATGTACTCAAACTGACCGCAAAACGTGCTTTCTACCCTTTCCCACGCCGCAATCCGGTTTGGTTTAAACCGGCCTTTACTCAGTTATTTTTTTTACTTATATTTTTATTAGATTTCGTCTGTAATGATTATCTATCTTTATCGTGCGAATAAAGCACAAATCCGTATATAAAGAAACTAATCTGTCCCTACAAAATAGGACACCTGGCAAAACGGTCAAATTTAAAATAAACGCTAAGAGCAGGAAGTCCTATTGCACGTAGGCTTGTAGACATTTGGCCTTTTTATGAGATATAATGAATGGAGGGGCTGATTGTAATATTAGGTGAAAAAATCGGTGCCTGCACGGAACGAGCTCCAATACTAAAGTGGCGAAGCGGGCGAGTTGGTTCATGATATAAAATTTAAAAGCGCTAACAAAGACGAGGACAAAAAGGAAGGCGAACAGGACGAGCGCTTACTCTTAACTGAACATTTATTTAAAAAACAGCTAAAGCAAACAACCTCCGACAAAAATACACTGAATCATTCAGTGGCGTCAGTCATCACCACGTGTCAATACAATCACTCTCTTTTGCTTGAAGCGCATGCAGTGCTTGAAGGAGGGCACTGAAGGCTGCGTCAGCCAGCCGTCAATTTTTCTGCACCAAAAAGAGAGTGATTTTATTGACACGTGGTGATGACTGACGCCACTGAATAATTCAGTGTATTTTTGTCGGAGGTTGTTTGCTTTAGCTGTTTTTAAATAAATGTTCAATTGAGAGTAAGCGCTCGTCCTGTTCGCCTTCCTTTTTGTCCTCGTCTTTGTTAGCGCTTTTAAATTTTATATCGAGCTCCAATGTTTTTCAAATGTCGATTTTAGCGGTGGATTTAACCTCATGAAATCTCAAAGCGCTCCTGTAAGAAAATAGAACATTCTTGACATTTAAAACGACGGTGTCAATGTAGATGACCAAGTCGCCCGACAGTAAGTCATGCTTACGGCGGCATCTACTGATAGGCACATAATAGACCCTTCCGCAAATTTGGCGCCCCGCCATTGGTATGGCTAGAGTGTCGGAAGCACTTGTGTTTCCGCCGCCGCTCCAAGGTTACTCGTAGACACCTCTTCGTTTATTAGTGTCATATTATTGCAACCACACAGGGGTAGCTGATAATAATAAAAAAAATACAATGTAAGGAATCATAGCTCTTGAATTAGTGTAAACAGCACGATCGTACTGCTTTAAGCTGCAGGAAGGAAATGCGCACGCGAACCTGGCGACGTACACGCGGAAATCTAAAATCCGCTACTTGGAAAGGGCAGATGTTCGTGGGATGCTGTTTGCATGACCGAAAATATGCTCTGGGCAGCAGTGGCGTAGCAGGAATTTTTTTCGGGGGAGGGAAAGGGGGGGGGGGGGGGGGGGCTGAGGTGGCTGGAATGTCAATGACACTTAGGGTGCGGAGAGGAGGGGGGGAAGCTGAAGCCCCATAAGCCACCCCCCCCCCCCCCCCCCCCCCCCCCCCGGTACGCCCCTTCTGGGCAGAACAAGATAGCGTAGCTGTAAAACCCTGCCAGTGCTGTAACAGCCAGGGCTGTAGGATTGTACGTAGACCTTTTGCGAAATCCCCCAAGTGCCCTGGCCCGCGCGCGAGGAATTGCAGGAGAGACTGTCCCTCGCCTGGCCGCTCTGCCTTGAGATCGCATTGCCTTGTCACTTGCCTCCTCTTAATCCTCTGTTTTTCTATTCCATTACCTGTTTTTATCTGTTCAAGTGCATTTTTTATTGTTTCTAAGTGCTTCTATTCTCTTCTCCGCGCAATATTTCTTGCATATATATAGTATTTGTGTCTTTATTTTGCCTTTTTCGACGGGAGTGCCGACGGACAACACGCCGCTTCGCGCGTCGTTCCCCGGGTGACTACTACCGTTGTCCGTTGCTACTGATTCCTATCGCGCTGTTAGCTGTTAATTTTGGTTCAATTTGACCCGCTTGCAGTCGAGAGGAGCCATTTATGAGCACCCGCGCACATGTCACAGGGGTATGCAGAGCTCTGAATCAACAATCGCGACGAGAGAGCCGAGTGCACTGTGATTTGACCGCCAGCGCTCGCTCCGTTGACTCGCGCTGCAGCGTGTGCCTTCGAGTGCCGCTCACTTGACCAAGATACAGCACGCCACTTTGCCGCCGCGAACTATTTGTCCGAATGTTTGCGAAGCTGAGGCATATGCAACGCTGCGGCGTCTGACAACTCCGCGCTGCGGCGCGAGCCCTTCGCAAGCACCGGTGGCCCAACGCCGCGGCTTGTATGCGCTTATGGTATGCCTTCTTAATCTATCTGCTAGGCGGTTGTCAGTTGCAAGCACCCTTTTCAAGTGCAGAAATGTGCTGTCACCCAGGCAGTTATCTTGAAACTCGTAGTTCTTTCGATAATTTTATTTCTCTAGTCAGGACGTCAGCTCAAAGTACTCAAAGTATTTTATTTCGTTAGGTCACCTTCAGCAGCAACATGCCCGGTGGTACAGTTTGCTGTGTACCAGGCTGTGCAAACAATACTGCCAGCGCACAGCACGTTTCCTGGCACCGCTTTCCAAAAGACAGCGTCCTGCGAAGCGTTTGGGTGAAGACAACTGCGTGCTGTTGTCAGGTGCCGCAGCGCAAACATTCGGACAAATGGTTCGCGGCGACAAAGCGGCGTACTGTATCTTCGTCAAGTGGAACTCGAAGGCATACGCTGCAGTGCGAGTCAACGGAGCGAGCGCTGGCGGTCAAATAACAGTGCACTCGGCTCTCTCGTCGCGATTGTTGATTCAGAGATTCAGAGCATAAACGGCTCCTCTCGACTGCACGCGGGTCAAATTGACAAAAATGAACAGTTAACAGCGCGATAGGAACCGGTAGCAACGGTAGTACTCACCAAGGGAACGACGCGCGAAGCAGCGTGTTGCCCGTCGGCACTCCCGTTGAAAAAGGCGAAATAAAGACACGATTACTATATATATATACAAGAAATATTGCGCGCAGGAGAGAATAGAAACATTTAGAAGCAATAAAAAATACACCTGAACAGATAAGAATAGGTAATGGAATGCGAGAAGGCAATGCGATCTCAAGGCAAGGCGGCCAGGCGAGGGACAGTCTCTCCCACAATTCCTCGCGCGCGGGCCGGGGCGCTTGGGAAAATAGCAAATCGTCTATTCGTTGCAGGTCAATTGGTAGCAGAGCAATTCGTCACATAGGGCATTTCGTCATAGGGACTTTTCCGCAGTGACAGTTCGTCAGGCTATTGAAAGAACTTTGATTTTCCGTTTCATTTTTCTAGTGTCGAGCATACTGCTTCCAAATAAAAAAAACCTCGGGTGAGGTACCATTAACACAAATGTTTGGAGTATCTTAAAATAGCTAGTGGAATCTATGTTACTTTTGCAATAGACGCTGTCTGATTGCCCGGCACTCCAGCACAAGCCGGGTACGAGTCGTCCCTTTAACTAATCGTAAGACAGCGGCAAATATGTAAGTTTCCTAAAACAAATTTATTTCGAGATGGTCACTCTACCCTATAGATACATCTATTCATTGTTAAATGTCTCGAGCGCAAGCCTCGAGGATGTCTGTGCTGTTGGTTCCGTTGTAGCGTTGAAGAACTGCTTGAAGGCGCTTGTCCCTGCTTTCTCCGACATCATTGCCGAGACGACTCCGCTTGGGACTTGGCTTCGCTTCCTCTCGGCCAGGGCCTACACTTTCTTGAGCGACTCCAGCTACATCCAGATATTCAGTGATGCAGAACCGACCTTGCTCTGCAAAATTATATTAGGACCATATACACCTTCCACGCTCTACAATTCCGTTCTTCAGTGCGTGGATGGTGCATATGATCCCAATACAATTTTGCAGAGCAACGTCTTTTGTTAATCACCGAACATCTCGATGCTCCTGGAGTCGCTAAAGAAAGATCAGGCGCTGGCCCAAATGAAGTTAGACCAAGCCACAAGCGGAGTCGTCTCGACAATGGTGTCGAGGAAGCAAGAAGCATGGGACAAGCGTCTTCAAGCAATTCTTCGACGCTACAACGGAACCGACAGCACAGGCATTCTCGAGGCGTGCGCCCGAAACATTTAACTATGAATAGATGTATCTACAAGGTAGAGTGACAATCTCTAAATAAAATCGTTTTGGGGAATTTGCATATTTGCCGCTGTCTTCCGATTAGTTACCGGGCCGACTCGAACCGGGATTGAGTTGGAGTCCCGAAAAATCAGGCAGCGCCTATTGCGAAAGCAACAGCGATTCCAGCAGCTATTGTAAGCGACTCCAAAGATTTGTGTCAAAGGCGCCTCACCCAAGGTTTTTCATTTGGGAGCAATGTTTTAGGCGCTAGAAAAATGGCACTGGAAAACAAAAGTCTTCGAGTGGTCTGATGAACTGCCACCGCGACGAATTACCCTATGACGAAATGCCCTATGTGACGACCTGCCCTGCCACCAATTCACATGCTACGAAGTGTCTTTCGAAGAACGGACCGTAGCCCCACACCCAGAACTTTGAAAGATGCTTGCACGCACGCGCTCCTTGTGCTGCAACGACAATATTTTCCAGGCCTATGAATAATCTCATTAACATCAGAACACTTTAGCATGGGCTCAATTCTGGTGAACTCTGCTCTTTTAAGGTATCCTCTTTTGTTTTTTGAGATTCGGTTGCGCGCAAGAAACTGATGATTGCCGTAAAACGTGACAAGGACAAGCATGTTACAAAAGTCATATATATTGGATACACAATCTATGAACATTAATATGGAGTACGCAACTCACGGTGATCGCTAGCGCAGAATTGGCATTTATCCGCGAAGAAATGTCGCTGTTTCAACCAATGGCAGCTCGAGGAAGTTTTTGGTGACGAATTCGTACTACGCCACTGTTTACAGTCCCTCATCTTCAGGGCGGCATGGTACTCGTTAACTTCGCCGATTATGAAATCATCCGTAATCGCAGCCAAGCTCCTACTCGGTAGGAGATCGACGGCAGCGGCGTTACCCGCACTCGCTGCGGTGACGGCCGTCATAGTCATGGCGGTCCACCCCGTAAACAGTATTGCCAGTTGTAGTCTTTAGCCTAGTTACACTTGCGTTGAGTCCGACCATGTGCGAGGGCTGCTATGGCAACAGTTGCGTCGGCTCTAACAAAACGGAGTCAAACCCGGTTTGGATGGAGCCGACGCAACTCTTGCCATAGCAACCCCCGCACCCGGCGGGACTCAATGCAAGTGTGTGAATCACATACCCCTTAGGAAATGTCTATTGCACTCGATCGAAAGCAGACGATGGTTACCGCGTTTTCTGCTTTTAACCTAGTGTTTGCAGCACCTATAACGAGGTTGCGCCATAAGCACGACACTTATGCGGCTCGGTCGTTTTCGTCGGCAGCTGTCATTAAAAACATCAAAACAAAAGTCAGATGGAGGGTGAGTTAGTTGTCCGAATGAGTCAAGAAACTGTATTGGTTTTGTTCTGCCGTGATATACAGACTAAAAGCCAGCCACAATCGGGGTGGCGACTGCCGTTCGACGTGGCGAGTTCGTTTGACGCGGAGATTTCCAAGTGAGCCTAATACACTATAGATAAAGTTACAATTGTTGCTCGCTAAAATAGTGCGGCGATCGGTTTTTAATGCGGATTTATTGGTGTGGGAAGTTGCTTTCGTAGACGCGGAAGATAAGCAAAACTACAGCCTACAATTTAAAGTGACGTTATCACCATAATTTGTTAATTAATACGTGTTCCCAATGTTTTCCAAGGATTGGTCGTTTTAGTAACCACATTTGACAAGGCGTGGGGAAATTATTCAGCCGTGCCATGCGACTTATTGAACAATATAAATTAAAATGAAATTGGTGCAACAGATTTTAAGGGGTATTTTATTTGTGTTTGTGCAAATGTTATATTCAGTGGCAGAAGTTAAAAACAGCACTGCGGGAATTCCGCTATAATCAAAATTGGCTTTTACGTAACGAGTATAAACCGATGATGTGCATCCAGGCAAACGGAAAGGGACACTGCTTTCGCAAAACATGCTTCTCGACATGCAGCATACACCTAACCTGCTAGTCAGTTTGGCAGTTAGAGAACTTGCGAGCGCAGCAAGCATCAATTAATTGGTAAGCCCGTAGTTACCGGATCACTCTCAACTGTGAACTGCCTATTACATAAGCTCGCGACCTCACAACCTCCGCGTCTCTAACCTTCGCATGCAGCCGCCGTGAACTACCAAATCGACGCGGTGCCACCCAGTCCCGAGATGACATGTCTGCTCACGCTGCTGGACGACCAGGGACAGCAAGTCCTCGAGGTGGGGGATTGCTCGGGGAACTTCACCCTAGTCAACCCCAGGCTCTGGTGGCCCCAGGGGACGCACCCGAACCCAGGATACCAGTACACAGTCAAGGCAAGCAGCAACGATTCTATACGCCTCCTCTACCCTATAAAGCCACAGTCAGATTGCTAACATAATACGTATCATACAAAAGACACTTTGCAGACGCTATCCGAGGCGTGTTTCTTGCTTCTATAGACCTGTAGCACTTAAGTTTTGAGCAGTGTCCCTGGCGAGGAAAGTCGGATAATTTTAGGTCGCGTTTCCGTTCTGCGTCGCATTGCGTCATTTCAAACACCCTGTTAGCGCCCGTGACGGGACGCCGAAGGACGCCGACCAGACGCTTGTATACGCAGATCGTACACTATTTGAACGCTAGGACACCGCTTCATGACAGCATTAAATGGTCGCGTCTAGTGGACGCTACATCGCCCCCTGTCCGAGAGAAACAAGTCTATGACGACCCTGAAACATTAGTCGTACAAAAACTATCTTTAGACATGTTCCAATCACATTTATGTATGAAGCAAACATGATTCGAGTATATGTGAGGCTTGTCCACATATTATTATGTTATCATGTCTGCAGACCGTGTCTTTTGTGCGATGTACGAGCAGTGCGACTGCAGCTTTAGCGTTTAAGTATAGAACTACGGCGCCTGGAACGCGTCTTCAAGTAGTGTGAGTGCCGTTTTACCCCGCTAACAAACTGCGTCACAGCATTGACCGACACGCGGCGCTGCTCTGTTTGCGAACACGGCCGGAAAGCCGCGCATGCGCAGAAGCTGTGTGGAAGAAGCGACCAGGATCTCCGTGTTTTCATCATAGCGGTTCCGGTTCACACAGAACCGTTTGCTTACGTTGCGTTTTGTTATGTAAGCTTACGTCTGCTTACATCGAAATACACCGGGGCATCTGTGCTTCGTATATCACGTGCAGAGCTACTTCTTCAATTGATTGCCACCCTTCATGCGAATTACGAATGTCCAGGTGACTCTGGACGTAAGCATGCCTAACATCTCGTAATAACGTTGCACAAACAGATGGAGCTGTGTCGACTGGCCTTCACCGGTTTGCTAAGAAACATATTTGTACACATATCGCGGGAGCGCTGATGAAGACTGGAAAATCGCAGCGGTTGACTGTGTTGCAGATCCGAGAAACCAGGACATCCCTGCTTCTCATGTCGCGTGCTATTCCTTGAATTGGATTCCACGCTTCTTAAGAAGCACAGATGTGCCGGTTACTCGCTTTCGCTTCTCGACGCAAAGCAGTCAAACGCGCTCAAACGCAACTGTATACGTAGGGGCCTCCAGAATTTTGGAAAATTTTGCGATGCGGCGCTTTGACGTCAGCTAAGCCGCGGAGGGGAGGGTGGGATGCTCGAGCGGCACAAACGGTTTGGCGGCGGATTTTGTTTTCAATACAATTTTGTCCTTAAACTACTTTGTGTCAAATGCAAAGCTCGCTAAACTCGTGTGCGGCGGTGTCAAGTGTGGAAACCGCTAAATTAGACTGCAAAAGCTGACCCTCACCCTTCCCTCCCCCCCCCCCCCCCCCCCCCCCCCGGCACTTGGCGGAGTGAACGGCGAAGCTGAAGAGGAAATTGCGCTCACCGTCGGCGTCACGCACATCTCTGCGCGGATTTCTCCCCCGTGTGAATACCGCTTTAGAAACTCCATCGAAGCTTACGCAACGCTCAATCACTTTACAGGTTCGAAGCTAGTGCGGTGTTGCAATATGACCGAATTTTTTAATAAACCATCATCCGCGCAGACACCCTCCCAGGTCAACAGATCGACTTCCCGTTCTCGCAGGTGGAGGCCACGCTCGACGGCGTCACTGACGTCTACTACCAGAAATTCGGGCTGCGCACTGTGCGGGCCACGAAGACGCAGCTGCTGCTCAACGAGCGTCCTCTCTACTTGACGGGCTTCGGCAAGCACGAGGACGCCGACGTGAGTCGATGCTATCCAGGCAGCGCCGCCTAGCTCGCGTCAGCATCGCCGCCAGCGTGTCTCGAAACGTCTCACAACACGCGGGACGCCAGCACGCGGCGACCACGGCTGTTGGCGGCGACGCCAAGGCCGTGCTCCAAAATTTACTCGACTTTGCTCCAGGGTAAAGGTTTTTTCGTACAGTGGGGCTCCAAAACCTACCCGCGTCCAGCGTTTTTCAATATGTGTCTCCTTGGTGCCTCGTCTCCTTACGTGAACCCGCCACATTGTTTATGTTTCAACAAGTTGTGGGATCTTCTCGCAGTACAGAGGGGATTGGCCTCGCGTTATAAAATTATTATGCTCTGCTGCGTGCATTCTCAAACGGTTTCCATGAACTTGGGAAACCTATATCGCTAAATACCGGATGTTTGGGGAAAAAAATAACCGTGCTTCGAATACACTATGTATCATTTATTGCCGAAATGTATGCAGCCGTCTTTCGTTTGGACGGCCGTGGTTTGGTTTGGACTGGATTGGGGTACACTGGTTTCGTCACGCCGTGGCGCGGTACACGGTTTTCGTCGCGCTCTTTCACTCCCTTCGTTAGGTCGTTACGTCCACTTTCCCTCTTGCGAGAGGAAAATATTTTTCTGGCACGCTTCCAATGACACGCCGCGGGAGCGAAAGACAGAGGAAGCTGTGGCGGCAGCATCTGAAACCTGCCAAAGCACTGGCTCTCCAAGGTTAGAATTCCCATCCTTCGCGGAGTCGGAACCCCTGCGCTAAATGCTACCCCATGTCGTCGGGAATCAGTGTAAGCGACATTAGCGATTCCGGCGTCATTGTTTCTTGCCGCAAAAATAAACAATAGCGCTAGTGGATCGGAACAGATGCCAAAGTTTCAGAACTAATCCTTATCTCATTCAAGAGTTATAAGTGACTTTTGAAATTTTTTAATGAACGAATGGGGCATGTTTCTGGTAGCGTTCGCCATTCATCCTCGTGTATTCGCGGGCTACGTTGATCAATATTTCCTCATTGAAAATTGCTTATAGCGTATAATTTTAAACGGTTGCTTACATTTGTTTTTAAGGCGAAAGCCTTATATGCCTCATCGTTCAGTCCTTGAGCGAAAACACGTCGGCGACACGAAAGGTACCAAAACCCACGGTTCGCCACTGGACCACGAGATGGCGTTACTTCCGCCAGAATCGGCGGAGGCGCGCGCGTGGCGCAAACCCAGCAGGAGAGGAGGACTGTGGAAATCCTCGCTCGGGCAGCGGTGAAGAGCGGGCGTGCGACATAGCGCGAGATTAACGGCGCCAGAAGTGCGTCGTTAGAGAGCGCGTTGCCTTCGGATATTTGTTGTTTACCAGGATCGGCGCTTGGGCTTTCGCCTTCAAGTCGTCTTAGAGATATCATAAGAGACCCCTGTGAGTTTTTAAATTATTTGTTTTTGCTTATTTTAAATAAATCTCAAAAATCAGCTGCATTCTGTAATTCGTCATGAAAGTGTCTTGGTGATGTATGACATTGTTTTTTTTTTTTAATATTTAAGTAAAAACTTGACTTAATCAGAATTTACCAATAAAAAGCAAAATTTTCCAATTACTTTATGAGGACTTAAGCTTTTGTCAACTCAAAGTGAAAAAAAAAAGTTGTTGTGGGCCATTAGGACGTTTGATTTAACGAAAACAAAAAGAAAGAGCAAGAAAACCGATCTGACATTAAACATTCCTTCTTTTGCTCAGTCAAATGCCAAACGGTCCACAAAAAGATTGATTTTCACATTAATTTGTCAAAATGCTTACCTCCAAATTTTGGTCTTGATTTCTGCTCAGTGAAATAATTGTTCCCTCCTTCAATATATCAACACAACGAATCCACGCCTAGCCTCCTTTTCATATGGAAAGTGATAGTGTCGTAGCATGCAAAGCAAATAGTTTCGAGAAATTTAAAGTTGGTTAAACTCATTGGGCCCACGCTGTAGAATGCAAGGTATCTATGAAGGCAAAACATTATGGCACATGGGTATAACGAGGAATTGAGGGACGGTAATTTATCCGCGTAAAATTCACAGCACGCACATGAATGTTCTTTAGAGCTCTTCTTCAACAACAGCACACGTTTAGTTTGTTTTCGCCGGCTAGTGATGCTCACGAGTATACAGCAAGGCGCACTTGGAATGTCTGAGAGCGTGTGTTGTAGATTCTCCTCGAGATTGCTAATAGGAGCTCGCGGTTGCTCAACATTTGTTCCTTCATCGGGATTTTCTTAATTTTGCGATTATTTCTAATACAACTAAAGGAGTTGAAATCATGTCCAAAAAGCGTCCCTGTTGGTTTGATAAAACAACGAATACAAGCAATTAATTATCTTGTAAAATAACCAAACTTCCATCGTGTACGTAAACTCCAAGGAGAAAAAAATCCACGCAGATCCGAGGCAAAGGCCTGGACTTGGCGCTCATTGTGAAGGACTTCAACCTGATTCGGTGGATCGGGGCCAACTCTTTCCGCACGTCCCACTACCCGTACACCGAAGAGCTCATGGACCAGGCCGACGCTCAGGGCATCGCTGTCA
Source organism: Ixodes scapularis (assembly GCF_016920785.2). Lineage (NCBI taxonomy): Eukaryota > Metazoa > Arthropoda > Arachnida > Ixodida > Ixodidae > Ixodes > Ixodes scapularis. The sequence continues at coordinate 31,586,112 of NW_024609880.1, read as the reverse complement.
TCGACGAGAGTCCCGCTGTTGCCCTAGGGTACGTTGCTAGTGGGCAAGAAAAGACACCATCATAAAATAGAGAGGAGGGGCGAACGTCAGACGATACGAGAACTATAGCCCGTTTTCGTGTGACAGTTGTCATCTTGTAATATGACTGACTGGGCAACAAGAACTAAAGCAGATATTTATGCACAACTAAAATAAATAAAAAAGTATAACCAGAAAAAAAAAAAAAAAGCAGCACTCTTGGCACGAATCCCTTGAACTCTAACGTCTTCGAATCGGCAAATAAAGTGATCACTGATTTGCTATTTTCCTCAGCTCAGCTTAGAGCATTACACGGGCCCGGGCCAGCCCGAAGGGCCGAGCCCGGCCCGGCCCGCGGGCCTGACTCGGGCCGGGTAGGACGCATTTACTCGGGGGCCCGGGCCGGGATCGGGCTCGAACTAAATATTTTTCGGGCTGGGCCGGCCCGGGCCATGGCTGAGCAGTCGTGTGCCGCAAATTTTAAATTGTAGACAACAAAAAGTGTGCTCATTGCTCTTTTAGGTTCAATAAAAACACTATGGCGCCGTTAAAAAAAAGTTTTGCCCTTGGAGCTTTTACATGGATAAAAAGAGAGGTATGGATTCCACCAGCATAGTGGAAAAGTGCGGTCAAGGAAAGGAGGGCACTCCAGTCGCAAGGTACACCATGAGTGTTTTTGTTTTCTTTGCATTTCAAATTAAAACAAAAAAAAAACGTGAGCTTGATTTTGTACTTTGTGCAGGGGGCCTTACTATGTCACCAAAGATAAGCTAACTACCAAATATAATTTCATGCTGATACAGCCTTTTGAAGATGCACTAGCGTGATTCTGACTGTTTATTCACAAAAAACATGTAGAGAGGAAAGTTCTCTGTGAAACGAATTGAACAACGAAAAGTCAATTATATCACTTCAAGAAACGCATAAATAAAATATTGCACACTTCTTTTTTTTTTTTCAAGATCACTTATCAAGTACATATTTCACCCATATTTTCGAAAATACATCGTCTAACTCGGGATATTTATCGTGTCAAAAAAACTCGGTCCAAGTCTAAAAGAAATTTAAATTAAAATCTTGGAAGACGGGCTTTGCGACATTTGCAAGCTAAAATGACGTGCCACGTCATTGCCGCAAGTCAGAACTAGCACGAGCCTTAAAATCAGCCACGGCTGTCGTCTATCCAGTAAAGCGAATTCGAAAACTAACAGTACACAAAGAGCCGGTCATAAATTGAGTCCGCCGAAACCAGTGGCCGGGTTCGATCCCCACTTCTGGCCAAATTTGTTGCCAGCTCTCTTTCCCTTCCCTACCATTAATGATATAAATTCAATAGTAACTCTCTCCACTCTTCGTTTACAATATTACTACGGCTGCACTTGTAAATTTTCGCTCACTCGCATTATATATATATATATATATATATACACACATCACGGGCATTTTTCATAAGCGTACGGCGATCTCCTAAGAGGAAATAATCAAAAATATGATGATGATGATTGAACCGTACCCGTACTTGATCGAATGAATCAATGTCTTACGAAACCCCCGAAAGCAAAAATACACGGCTGAGTCAGCACGCCGGTGTCCTGCGTTTGGTTTTCGCATTCAAACGCGTCTGACGAGAGCAGTGCAAACAAAGGCAGCCTTTATGTCTATTGCACTCGTCGAACGGGTTAAAACGCAGAACGCCGGCGTTTGGTTCTCGCATTCGACCGCGTTCGACTATTGCAGACAAAGGCAGCTGGCTTTAGGTCTACCCACCGATCATTCGAACCAAAGCTCGGTGTTCTGACGTCCCTGCAAACTCTCGTCAAATTTTGCCAGTGCTGTACCACTTTCACGTTCACCACGGAGTAGCGATACACAACTGCACGCATGCCAGAAAAATATATCTAGTATGTGCATGATAATGTCTGAATCGATCATCATGTGCATACGTTATCTTGCAGCGACATTGCGTTAATTCGAAATTATAAGAAATACTGTTGGATTTTCTTAAATTTTCTTCAGGCGCCTATGCGGAGAGCAGGTCGTCTGCTTCTATAGCGCAGGAGTTGCGGTGACGTCAGAAAAACGAGCTCTGATTGGCTCTGAATAAAGGATAGTGAATATACCTCAAAGCAATCTGCCCTGAGGTCTCCATTATCCCTCAATCAGAACCAATAAGAGCTCAGCGTTCTGACGTCACCGCAACTCCTGCGCTATAGAAGCAGACGAAGTTGCGCTCCGCATAGCTAGTCACAATGCAGCCGACGCTAGAAGCTGATAAGACCAATCAAACGGCGCTGAAAACAAAACAAACTAATGTCGTTTGTCGACTTAAAGTTCTTTAAAAGTTCAAAGAGCGCCCAAATTATCAACGAGTCACTTAGGACCATTTCGCCCGGGTTTGCGCTTGGAACCATTCTGTCCGGGACCATTTTGACTGGCCGGACCATTTTTTTTTTTTTTTTCGGGCCCGTTTTGTCCTACACCGATGTCAGCATCCCTGCAGCGTAGCCTAAAATTGTTTGCAGGAAAGGGACTATATACAGGGTGATCTTTTTTTAGCTGCATCAAATTTTCAAAAAAAAAAAAAAGAAGAGCTGCGTTATAGGGCACTTTTAGTAATGCCATTAGCATACCCGACCTGGGGCCCACTAGGAACAAAGTATTTCTGGCAACTAGGCGGCTAATTAACGGAGATCTCTTAATTAACTTTTTAATTATTGTTTTTAGAGGGCCTATTGCATTTAGGAAATTGAAGCCAAACCTTAATATGCTCCAACCCCACAGCGAAATAAAGGCACAAAAAATTGCTTCGCGCGTTTCTGGCTAAATTATTTCATTCCCGCATGCTCTTTCAAACCGAAACTGACCAGAACAAGAGCGTCAATGGCGTCGATATCTTCGTCCTCGTTTGGCATCACAGCAGTGACGTCACCTGTGATGCAGGCACTGCCGTCAGCGCTATTGCAATACGTTGCTCTCTCCTTGGTGTTTTGCTTACCGCGGCAGGTGTAAATCACGCTGTCCCAGCGGGCATCGTGACGCTACCCTTTCCTTTCGTTCATATGATAGAAGGTGCTTTGAAGACTTGTGCCAATGGTGCTACAAAGCGACGAACGCTGCGTCACATGCTTCTCTGTTGTCAAAGACACAGGTTTGCACCCATATCTTTGGAAGGACGAAGACTACAAATAACACAGGCGCTATGCGATTCATAGTGCTGTGCCTTTCTTTCTCTGACTGTGGCAGGAAACACATCTGAATGGTGTCGCTCATTGCGACAAGGCTTTTGGTTGAAGAAAAAACAGACATGGTGATCGCATATTTAACTATGCAAAAGAATGCTCGTCATGCTGCGCAACTTTATGCCGCTCAGCACCCAGGTCGCTTCGTTCTTGCCCACACTTCCTTCATACGCGTCTTCAACAAGTTTGCATCAAGCGGCACGGTGGCGAGTGGGAGAAGACAGAAAAAATATGTCCTTAGCCGCGAATTTGAGATTGACGTTCTCGCGCACGTAACAGCTAAGCCTGAAGCAAGCGTGCGCGATATAGCGAGGTCTTCTGGGACAACGAACTCTACAGTGTGGAAAGTGCTTGTGAAGCATCGCATGCATCCGTTTCACGTTAGCCTGCACCAAGAGCTGCATGGCGGTGACATCCAACGACGACTGGACTTTTGCTATTGGGCCCTGATTGAAATGGACCGGGATCCTGGATTCTTGAAAAAAAATAATTTGGAGTGATGAGGCTCGATTCTGCAGAAATTCAACGGTGAACCTCCACAATGCCCATTACTGGGCAAACGTAAATCCTCGTTGGCTCCGTCAGCAGAAACATCAAGTGGGGTGGTCTATTAACGTATGGTGTGGAATAGTTAATGATAAAATCATTGACCCATATTTCTTTGACGGCACACTGAACGGAAATCTTTACACGGAGAGAATCCTTGAGGGAGTCGTTGAAGAGTTTGTTGCCGGCCCGCCTCTCAGCGTGCTGAAGGAGACATGGTTTCAACAGGACGGCGCTCCAGCGCATTCTTCTTCGCGTGCTGTTCGATTTCTACACCGAACTTTTCCAGAGCAGTGGATTGGACGCAGTGGTCCAGTTTCGTGGCCGGTACGATCACCAGATCTGAGCCCGTTAGATTTTTTTTAGAGTGCAGCTCTTAGGGGCCCGTTCCCGGCTTGAGCGGCGTCGGCGTCGGCGTAACCAAGGTCACCCCAAGGTCACCTGACCCCCAGGGGTCACGTGACCCCTCTCCCCCAGGGTCACGTGACCCCCAAAGTCATGTGACACCCAAAGTCGCGTGACCCCCCGAAGTCGCGTTACACCCCCCGAGGTCACGTGACCACCCCCCAGGGTCACGTGACCTCCCCGATGACGTCATCGTCACTGATGACGTCACCGGTATCCGCATCGTCATCATCGCTGATGACGTCATCGGAGTCCGCATCGTCATCGTCACTGATGACATCATCAGCTTCGTCACGTGACCCCCCAAGGTCACGTGACCCCCCCCCCCAGGTCACTTCACCCCCCCCCGCAGTACCCTTCCCTCCTCCTCCTCAAGAGCTGCGCTCTAATTCGGTGTTACAGGGAGTTGCAAACGGCTTTCACTTTTTTCTTTTGGGGTTATGTGAAGAATGAAGTCTACGCCACGGAACCCACCAGCGTGGACAACCTGAAACAAAGAATCGTCGCCGCCTGTGCCGCAGTTCAGCCTGAAATGCTCGAGCGCGTGTTGTGTTCCATGCGGAGCCGACTGTTGATGTGCGTTTCTGTAGATGGACTCCAATTCTAGCACTTGCTTTGAACGCAACTGTTTCCAACTTCATAAAGCGGCCAGGCGGCGGCAAACGCTGGGCGGCTTCTTGTCACACGCCCAAATCCTTTGGCTGCCGAGCTTTCTTTTTTTTTTTTTTTTCTTTTTTACGTACCAAGATGCGCTAAGCCATATTTTTGCCTGCTTTTCTCGACGAACTAAAAGGTTTCCGAAGAAAATACTGGTGTTGTGAAAAGTGCTAATTTGGGACTCTAAGTTAGACGTCAGCGTGTTTGTAAACTAAATAATACTGAAATAATAAGCAGAGGGACGGACAGTGGAATAAACAGAGAGCTGGACGGACAGAGGCACGAAAGCACGAAAGATGCGTTGTTCTGTCCGTCCCTCTGTTTATTATTTAAGTATTATTTGGGGCTCTAAGTGAAGCAGTAAAACTTAGTTCTCAACAGTGCGCTGTTTGAGCTACACTTGAAAAAGCGCCGATGCCATGTTCACACTGTGCCGAGCACAGCACATGACTACCGTAAATAAGCCAGGACGCCGGTGCAAGGCTCCTTCCTCATTTATTAAGAGCTCATAAAACATAGAACAAAGAAAGATTATTTTGTTACACGCTGCAATAGTTTAACTGCCAGAGGGACCAACGAGTGATATTACACAAGCATGATTACTTTGTTCTTTGAAAAAAAAAAACTGGCTAGTTTAATGCATCAAAAAGCAAGAACTTAGAAATAAAGCAGCGGTGGCAAATAATAGGTAGCAGAAGTCTCCAGAATTAAAAAAAAAAAAAAATATTTTTCCCAAATAAAACGCAGGAAGCTCGTCTAACGTTGCCGGCCGTTGGCAATGCATGCAACAGCATTTATCGTACCAACAAAAGCGTCGCGTCGCCCACAGGTCAAGAGAGGGATGACACAGCACAGTTGACGCCGACCGGAGACGCTTAAATTACACCTGCCGCGGTAAGCAAAACACTAAGGAGAGCGCAACGTATTGCAAAAGTGCTGACGGCAGTGCTGTGACTTTAAGCGAGGGCGAAGATATCGACGCTATTGTTCTAGTCCGTTTCGGTTTGAAAGAGCCTGCGGGAATTAAATACTTTAGCCAGAAACGCGCGCAAAAATTGTTTGTGTCTTTACTTCACTGTGGGGTTGGAGCATATTAAGATTGGGCTTCAATTTCGTAAATGCAATAGGCCGTTTCAAAAACAATAATTAAAAAGTTAATTAAGAGATCTCCGTTAATTAGTCGCCCAGTTGCACAAAATAGGTTTCTAGTGGGCGCCAGGTCGGGTATGCTAATGGCATAACTAAAAGTGCCCTAACGCAGCTCTTCTGTTTTTGTTTTTTTTTGAAAATTTGATGCAGCTAAAAAAAAAGCACCCTGTATATATGCTAACGATCTTACAGTCGAACGCGTGCAACCTCCTCGCAGTTCCTTCGATTCGGCCCTGCTGTCCGCGCACAAGGAGCGCATGACGGAGATGATCCAGAGGGACAAGAACCGACCATCGGTGATCATGTGGTCCGTGGCCAACGAGCCGGAGTCCGCCAAGAAGCAGGCAGACAGCTACTTCGGCGAGCTGGTGGCCCATGTCAAGAGGCTAGACACCACCAGGCCCGTGACCGCTGCACTCAACGCACCCTACAGCAAAGATTTGGCGGTAGGAACTGGGACTTGAGGCAACGCCGATGCACTTGCTTCTGAGGCAAATGTGGTTCTACAGCACGGTTCGGTAAACTCAGGTTCGTGCGGGCTGCATGCAGCACGATCAAGAATCTTCGAGCAAACGTTTTCTCGCCTTTTCATCAACGGTGACTTTTTCTCGAACTGATAGTAATAGTTTTTGAAGCATGAAATATGCTTTCTTGCTTCCTTACTGCATTCACCTCAGCCTTCGGCGTCGAAGAAGGCGTTCCAAAAAGCATTAGAAAATTCACAATCCTTTGAGCGTTCCGAACTTGGAAGCTGCCACAGAGTTGGCCAGATGCCAAGTTCAGTGATGGAAGCGGCATTTGACCTTTTGTAGCTGGTTCTTTAGCAGGCACAATATTGGTTTCGTGGGGCCACTGACACACTTAGAGCAGATGCCAACATCTGTTTGCACGTCACTTGAGAATGAAAAACTGATTGCATCCCCAAATGAGTTCATTCATAATAGTGATCAAAAGTTCCTCTTTGATAGTAATAGAGCATATTATTAATTACCGTTGGTGATGAGACTAGAAAAGACGTAAAAAGAACAGTCTTCTTAAATAAGGCTCTAGTCAGAATAGGTTTAATTTATAATGGGTATTAAAATATGGTTGGAAAGTGTATTATAGCGCAACACTTCACTGAACTAAATCCTCTCTTCCCTCCCCATTTTACACTCGGTAGTTTGTTTAGCCTATGAATATAATTTCAGTAAAATGCCAGCAAGAACCAGCATATCCGCTAACACGTCTAACAATAAAAATTCGTCCTGTATCATTTTAATGAACCTAACAAACTCAAGACCCTACTCTCATAAACTGCAAAAACAACCACCCAAAAATTTAAAAGCTACACTTGCGCTTTAAAGGTGACACTGCGCTTTAGCGGCGTATGAACCAGAGTTATGTCAAAGTTCGCTGATCTTTCGATCGACAGCCGCAAGGGAATTACCGCGACTACCGTATTTATTCAAGTAAACATAGACCCGTGTTTTCCTCTCTCTCTCTTCCTGTTTCTTTTTTTTTTTGTTAGAGATAATTTACAATTAGGACAAAGGTCGACCTGTAATCATCCTGAGAATAATGTGCGTGTCTATCGCACTAAGCCAGGCGCTCCACCACGTCAGCCGCTGCTCCTAGCACTCCGGTGCAAAGCGGCAAAGCTCGACGCGCGCACGCTGATGAGAGGCGAAAGTCGACGGTTCACGGCGAAAGTTCACGGAACGAAGGCACGTGGCAGACACAATAATCAAGTGATCTTGTCAGGAGTACAAGATCCTGGTTCTGTTTTATCACAGTAGCTGCAATCTGCCGCCCTACTATTTTGCTAACTTTTCTCGGGACTATTAGTTCCTGACATCGACGATGTCGGCGATCAACCAGCATCATCGACTCTGGCCAGTTAATTCGCAGCATCAAAGCGCGACATCATGGCATTCGTCATCTCCTTCTACATGTTCTTTCATTGGCTAACCTAGTCAAGTGCAGCGAATGTCCCGTGACTCGCGCTTTTAGTACGTGTGTTTGTGGTTGTATGTGTTCGAGCATTCGACTGCCCTGACAAAATTTTTTTAAAGTAAACTCCATGGTTAACTACAGATATGCAAAGAAATACAATTTACAAAGAGGCATAAACAAACTTTCTGGAAATTCGAATGTGCAGTCATTTGACACCAACATCTTCTCAGCTTCCCAATAATGCAGAACTCCCCGTTTCTTTATGAGAATCCTATAGAAAACCCTGGATCACTCTTCATCCACACAGCGAAGTCCAAATATTGAGAAAAGCATGCGCGCAAAGCCGCCAGACCTGTACACCCTTGCCTCGAGCATTTTGATGTTGACACTGCGGAGTTAGCCAGAGATTTTCACGCAACGCCACTGATATCGAGAGCTCACGCTACCTCTTTGAAGCTCGCCGTCAAGTGTACACGCCCAGAGTGCACTTGACTAAGCCTTCCACCACTCGATTGCAGGGCCAGTACATGGACGTCATCATGCACAACAACTACGTGGCCTGGTACGGCGACCCTGGCTCGCTGCAAGTGATTGAGCCGCAGACGATCAGCGAATATGAGGCCATGTATGCCCACTACCGCAAGCCCATCATGATTAGCGAGTATGGAGCCGGTGCAGTGGCCGGGCTGCACGCCGATCCCGCCTTTGTGTACAGCGAAGACTTCCAGGCGCAGCTGCTCTTTCACCACCACAGCGCGTTTGACAAGCTGCGCAGCAAGGGATACTTTGTGGGAGAGCACGTCTGGAACTTTGCAGACTTCATGACCGACCAGAAGTCTAACCGCGTCTTGGGAAACCGCAAGGGAATCTTCACCAGGAACCGGCAGCCCAAGGCTGCGGCAAAGGTGCTCCGCTGCCGATACCACAGGCTCTCCGGGAGAAAAATAATGGACTACGATGTTTACTGTCCTCCGAGTGTTAAATAGATCTTTCTTGAAAAAAAATATCACCCGCCGTTGTAACCAAGGTAGAAAAAAAAATTACTTTATTGTGAAAATAGTGATATGTACAGCTCTGAATAATAACTAAAAAAAAAAAATGATTCCACGCAGTACAACTTGTAGTGTGACGCCGTGTACAAGAGTTGCGGAACCGATATTGAGGCAGTGAAACAGATTCTGTATGCGAGATTCTCTTCCCGTCTATGCCCAAGGTAGAGGAACTCGAGACATCAAAACAAACCCAATCGCAAGCACCTTTGTGACGCCTTGTGTGGCTGCTGGGGAGTAAGTCCAGCAGCCAAAAACAAGGTTGTAAAAGCACCGCAAGACATGCTAAAAGCACTTTCGTATGAAAAGCCTCAGCCAACCCCTTTCAATTCCACGCATGCAACACAGAAGCACTCTGCAAGCAAATGCCAGGTATGTCATATGCACACCCATTAACGAAGCCTTTGTAATCGGGGCTAGTTCGCACCCTCGTCAGCAGAGAATCACTCCAGTCTCTTGGAATGCCCCACTTTTGAAAACCGCCCAAAGAAATGTCTCCTTGGTGTTCCCAAAGTTTACAACAAATGCTGTCTGCATTAATAAAAAAAATTTACCCCCTTCTTAAGTAACAGAAGGTATTACGGAAGGCAAGATGGTCTTTCGGTTCTCCTCATATCTGAGAGGCATGACCGGAATTAACGGGAAACTTTTCCTGGCCATGCTTCTCACATAAGAGCCGATAAACGTTAACCAGGTAGTTGTCCCTCTCCCAGTGTAAAAGTCCCAAACTTGTACTTTAGCGCAGAAGGCAACCACGGCCGTCCCGACGTACTCGGCGAGACCGGTTTGCGGAGGGAACCTCAAATGCTACGCTCCACTTTCACTTTGGGATTGGCGTAGTGCTGGAACCACCAGACTTGGTTGTGACCCTTGGTGCAGGTCCGCACATACGCAGCATCCTGCTCCGAAGAGGCAGACTCGAGGCACAGTCCCGTCTGGCGGTTGACAATGGTGCCCCCCGCACTGTGGTCCCACACTTGGCCGGGATCCGGCCTGTCCTCTCCACACGGCGCCATCATTACTTTGCGGCGGGTCCCGGACTCCGAATGCTCCTCGGCACCCAACTGGGCGCAACTGTCCTCCTTGCGAAGCTCTCCTTTCCAGGTGTAAGACACGAGCTGCAAAGAGAGTGCCACAGCGGTTGGAGAGTACAGTCATGTCTTCTTCTTTACAGACACCTCCATTCCCACAAAATAATTGCCCATAATGCGAGCTGTACATATTATGCATGTACTTACCCAATTCGTCCCAGAAAATGCTGTCTATAAAGCAGGGTATTCGCATCAATGGGGTCCATATTAACAAAGCATGAAAGTATTCCCGTCACACCTGTGCACTGCTGCTGCCCTAAACAATACTGACTACTATTGGTGAGGGGACAAACTATAGGGGGTGCCTTGTCCAGCTTTTTTTTCTATAGAGCTTGGTTTCTAGAGAACCCAACACAAGGCCCTCGTCAAGTGACCTTTTTCAGAGATCACTGGGTGCATATGCCAACTCAGAGGGGAGGAAAGGGAAAGCCGCCATTTTGGGGGGCTCTCTTGTCGTCTCAGTCGCTCAGACAGTGCTGATTCGGCTTGACTCCCTCCGCTATTCTCGCGGCTTGGCTTCATAGTCGTTATGCCCCCCACTGTGCAGCTGTAGGTAGTACAAACAACAGCAAAAATGGCTCAAATTCAAGATTTTATAGAATTCCAGCAGCCTTTCGCACGTGGTGCACGAAAGCATGCAATGTCAAACACCCCAGTCTTTTCGCCCTGCTTTAAAAAAAAAATCCGTCTCGGAAGCCTATGATGAGAATCCCCCGTGTCAGGTGGCCGGGTCCTCAATGTGACGGCGGGACATTCTGCTTTTAACTAAAAGGTAGTAAGTGTGCATGAGAGGTTGTGTAACGTAATCATGTTGTACCTGGTACTCAAGTAAAGAATAACTGGATAAAGCATTTCGTTCTTCAGCCGTGCGCTATACACATTTGCATCTTGCCACGTTAAAAGTGAAAAAAAAAAGAAACAACACAAAAATTATAAGTCACTGGCAAAACATTTAAGGCGTGTGAAATGGATTCAAGCCCTACGGCAACAGAACCCTGACAGAACGCCTTGGCAATCAATTGCGAACTCCCGTTTGCCGAGTCCACTTCGTCGAAAGTTTGTTAACGTGCTGAATTCAAAGGAAGATTGTTTCTTACATACCTAACTTACTTTTTGATGGTGCAGGCAAACCTTCGCGATATCAAGACCGCCCAAATTTTACCCCACCCAAGTTTATTTACATGTTCCCGGGTGCAATGTTTGTAGTGACCGGGCCTCATAAACGGAGATCACTAGCTCCGCACAAGTTTGATAGTTGGGTCGGGATCGAAACTGGTCACCATTACTTTTCCTACATAACACTCTGCCTTGAAAGCCTTTTCAGTCACTTGCACGACGCGATACCGAACTGACGATTGAGTGACTCTGAGTTGACAATAGGAACCGATGCACTATCAGCGGAATATCAATCTTCAAAAGTATAAACACTAATAAGGTCATCTGTATTGTAAACAGTAGCTTTCGTTAATCCTCCAGGGTTATCCTCGGCCATTTCGAAGGAAAGATGCACGCAAAGCGACCACAGAAAGACTCGTTCGGAATGGTGAAAGACGGAACAGCACCACCAGAGAACACACATAGACACGTGGACCGGGAGACATGCCAGGCGCAGGCACGGACGACAGAGCTACGGTCCCAGAGCCCCCTAAAGTGTTTTGAGCGATTCCCGCAAGGGTGCGCCACGGTTGTGGCCAAACTTTGAAAAAGGCCCATTGAGAGTAGGGCACGGATTAGACACGCGTGCTGCAACGGCATTTGATTGAAACCCGTCTTCAATCACAACTTCACTTTCTAACACGAACCTTAGTCAAATGCTGACGCAGCGACAGACCTTTTGCCAAATTACCCAAGTACCAAGGAACATGGTGCAAGTATAGTTACACGCACTGCACATGCTGGTGTCTGCAGCAGTAACTGTTCTAAAGCAAAAACCTAAAACAAATGACATCTTGCATGTGCGTTCGTCAACGCTTTATTCAGGTTATTTACTTTGAAATGTTTATATGAAGGCAAGCATGTGCGGCATATGTACTTACATTCTCAGCATTCTCTTTTATGCTTGGGTGCTTTAGCAATAGATCTATTGACAGCGTCAGCCGAGCGACGCGTCACAAATATAAACTAATAGTACGTGTTGTCCCCCCGCGCGTTCAGTTCTCAACTTAGCCGCGAGGAGCGCGACTTTCGGATGTTCTTGCCCGTAGTCTGTTGAAGCATTCAAAATGCATGAGAAGCCCATCCCACAAAGCCCTCCACTCTTTCCACTTTAGCCAAATACTTCTCAATACAGGCGGGCCATAGTGCAGGGTTTTCTACGTCACCTACGGAAGGCCAGCACAGGGCACGGAATGGACTCGAGTGCTGCGTCGGCGGTCGGCTGAGACCTGACTCAAGTGAGTAAACCCTGGGAAAGTAGCGACATTGCCTTCCCTGCCTGCTAGCTGGACACAAACAAACACCAACAAACAGATGACTGTAGTGATGTGTAAAAGAGAAAGTTACGTCACATCACATCACGCGAGTTCACTGATTGGGTAGCAGTTCCCATTGTTATAAAATCAATAAAAGGCGAGCGATCCGGCCAATCGCTCGAGGACACGCTTAGACCACAACCAGAACAAACGTGTCTGTTGGTTTCGTCCTGCGGGATCTGATGTCGTAGGAGGAATCGCCGCTCCAAAATGACCAGCCGTTTCCCGGAACTCACACAGCAGCCCGGTGAGTCGGACCTTACGCATCCAGCGATGTCCCGGCGAACCTGCCTTTAGGTCAATGGCACCTCATCCAGCTACACCCCGCAGAATAGTTGGCCAGCGCGTGGTCTTATAATACTGCAATGACCAAAACCTCGCAAGGTGATTGGCTGATCAGTCTCTGTTGTTGTGACGATCGCCATTTCGGTCTTTTAAAATCTTCGAAGCTTCGAAAGGGTCGTCCTGAACCAGCCAAGCAATGAACGCTACGTAGCTTCATCTTACTAGCAGCTTTCCCCGCCAATACAAGCGCCGTTGGCACTTTGTACTGTGGGGACCGGATGTTCCTCGCATCACTGTCTGGGCTTAGCTGAGGCAGGCCGTGGGACGTCACTGTGTCAGGGTGTGTCTCAGATGCGAGGCTGCATTTCCTTGTGGACTCCCTCGTCTTTCTCGGGTGACCTGCCACTGGCACACCCTTTGCGACCATTCACACTTGGACACGTCTGCCCCTTCGGGGAGTGAACCTACTACAGGCAACCCCGGGCGCGTCCATTTCTGCAGGCTTTTAGCCCCGAGCGGGAGCGATTGAAGCACTGCGATCGCTCGATGGTGACGTAGTAACAAATATCACGTGACGATGCTAGGTATTTTCTCCGCTTTGCTTTGCTTTAGCTGTGTGCTTCAGCGCAAAGCAACAGAAACTATTTGCCAAGTGTATTTTGTTTTTGCTATCACGCAAAACGTGCATGGGACAAAACCTAAAAAGAAATCCGAATACTGTAAACGGCTTAATTTTCATGAGGACCTAATTTTCGAACATTTGCGAATGGCCTACGATTCGGGAAAGAAATAGGTCTCGCGAACAATTCCGGTAAAATGTAAACACATTGGAATCTATATTGAGATCCCGCCACGTCGCGAAAATTAGAACCCGCAAATTATTCCAAAACTTCAGCTTTGAACTAAATTGTGAAAGATTGAACCCGCAAAAAATAAGTTGTTTACAGTACGCCAAATGAAACAATTGGAAGTTGTGTGAAAGTTACGATGGAATTCTACAATAGCTTCATGGCCGCCAACGTCGCTCGGATACTTCGCCATGGAGACAAACAAGCATACTTCTAAGGCCCACTACGTGCGCTTCCCGACTTCAAGGAGCAAACGAAAACAAGTACGTACTCGAAACTACAATTCTCGGTAAAGACAGCTCGATTTATGGGTTCTGTAAGCAACGACAACAATCCCAACGACTTCAGCGGCAACTGAAGTTGATGGGAAAAACTAGCAAGGTGCTCGTCATTCACTGCCTACAACCAGCGGCCTCGTTAAATTATAATTGCGCAACCCCAATTTTTTTTTTTTTTAATGAATTTGTTTAGCATAAATAGTTTGAACATTGACCTATATCTTTAGGTTAGAAGGTCAGTGTTATCTCTTCGTCGTCCCCTCCTAATTTTCGGAGTGTTGTGCGGTGGTGGAGGATGGTCTCGTTGAAGTGACACACTCGTCAATTCTATTTGCTGCTTTCTTTGATGTAAAGCTCAAATAAACACGCTACAGATTACCCTCGTATCATCTGGTACATACAATTTATTTCTCATCTGTCCTTCTAAAACCGTGCGAGAAACCTAAGAAAGAAAACGCCGATTGGAATGCCAAGTTTAACGCCTGCACGGCAATCGTCGCGATTGGTTTCTATTTCCTCTGCCTGCTTGTTTCCAACAGGCCGAGAAAAAAAAAAGAAAAATAAAAGAAAACTCACTCCGGAAATTTATGTTGTCCCAGAATCTACCTGTTTGGTCGCTTGACAAACCTCCAAAACCACGATGACGACCCATCTGGTCAAAGTCCGTACGATAACACGAAACTGGATCCTGTTCCGTACCTCGCGATGCCACTGTTGCTGCACTGCTTGAGCTGGATTTTGACGAGAAGTTCAACAAAAGAACTAGGTCACCCGTAACCCCAAATTTTAGCCCAAATTAATAAATCAAACATGAATTATCAATGATACACCTCAACCTGCATGCTACCAACGAAGCGATCAAGCGGTCACGTAATACTTGGTACTACGTCACGACGACAAGCCGCCAGGTGGCGCTACTCCATCTTTCTTACGTCATTTGAAAGCACGGAAGCGGTGAGCAAGATAGAATTTGAGGATAGGTTGAGGCAAATGGATGGGGAGCATTGGGCACGAAAGGTTTTCAGCTATTTATACATGAGGAGTGTAGACACAAAGTGGAGACAGCGCACTAGGAAATTAAGAGGAAAGTTTTTGGGCTATAGCGAAGATACGGAAGAGCAAGTCTCAGTTAAGAAGAAAGTTAAGGCCACAGAAAGAGATCGGTGGCTAGAGGGAATGCAGACAAAGACGGCTCTGGAAAGCTATAGATTAAACAAAACAGTTATTGCCAAAGAAAGCATTTATGAGAATTCTAGGGGAAGCTCATTGTTGTTTGAGGCGAGGACGAATGTTCTGTGGAACAGAACATACAGAGTGAAGTACCAGGAAATGGATACAGTGTGCACTGCTTGTGGAGAGGAGGACGAGACGGCTGAGCACTTGATACTCTACTGTAAAGGGCTTCACCCTATGCCTACCGAAGATAACATAAATTTAATAAAGTCATTGGGTTTTAGAGACAGCGAAGGGAGAGTGGATTTCAAAGCCGTAGAGATTACCAAGCAAAGATTAAGTGAATGGTGGCAGAAATCGAGAGAAAACTAGGTATTTTCTTATTCATTGATGGCAAGGGGGTTTCATAGCCTCACTTTCTTTGCACTGCGGAGTGAATATAGATTTCACATTTAAATATTCTAAGCTTAAATGGTAAAACAAAATGGCTTGGTGGCGTAAGCTACCGCCCGATCCAAAGGGCTCAGCCGTATTCATCCATCCATCCATCCATCCACGAAAAGTATAGACTCTGCACGAGCTGGTTGCCTGTCCACCCATTATGGCAGGCGACACGGTCATATTGTTTGATCCAGCCCTCAACGTTTTCATACACCTTGTGTAAAATGGCGTCGGAGTGTGAGGTGCGACAGGCATGCAAGCAATGGTGGGAGCGGACGCGGTTTGCTGCTACACGTTTGTCATTGTTGGCTTAGTCAGCTTCGGTTTTTTTGGCAGGAGACTGATTACCGGTGGTTCTTCCAGGTAGCAGGGACTGGCTCGGGGGTCACTTTCGAGTGCAGACCGGAACCCCGGTTTATCACTCTAAGCCCCTGTACTTCGTTGCCCCGAACTCAATACGTATATGTGTCATGGCTTATATACACTTATTTCAACCAAATTTCCTTTCTTGAAAGATACTTATGCATTTTGTGACATAAATCGCCTATCCAGGCAGTTTACTTTTTTTTTTTTTAATATGTAGTGTTTTTTTAATAGTAACGCGCTCATGGTGTTGTGTAACCGAAAGTGAGGGTTAGTGGCTCGTTCCACGCACCCAATTCTCACTTCAAGTCGGCCATGGAGAAATCTTTTACCTGGTTGCCGCCGACATTGTCCTCCTTGTGACACGGGTACAGTCCCAGTGGTTCCACGTTGTCGTAGTTATGGCTCATGGAATCCAAGCACATGCCAGTCCAGGCATTCTTCACCTGTGCACGGAGGCAGAACCCTCTCAGACGCTAATGATGCAGCCGTCCACTCGGAAAGGAGCCACATAGGCCAAATGTAGAGCTGCAAATTAAGCTACGCTGCGAGCATCAACACTCCACTTCCCGAAGTCTCATTTGCACCGCCATTTTGTTGCTGGGTGCAGAGCAGGCGCAGTCGGCAACCGTTACAATTCGAAAATGCGACTTCATGAGCTTTCAGATGCGGTGCCGAAGCTCGGACTGTACCGCGTTTCTCTGTTACAGACTGTTTCGACATTTCTGGAGGACAGAAAAGCGCCTCCTGCGATTTCAATTCAAGTTTCAAATGACCGGCAATAACGATTTCAGGCAAAAAGATGGCTCGAGTGTTGTTACAACGAAGCGTAGCATATTTTGTGGCCCTAGGTCACGGTGTAACATATATGTAGGTGTGGACATCGCGCACGTCGAAGCTGCAACATAAAGACTTCTCTTCACCTTCATTACAAGCGGCGTCACCCATGTGGCGTACCAACCGGGGGGGCAAGGGGGACGCTCGCCCCCCAAGTTCTCAGAGTGTGTTTTGCCCCCCCTGAAACAGCCGCTACTGGGCAGGGCAAACTCTGGCTGGAGGTGCCCAAGGGATACCAAGGGCACCGACCCCCCCCCCCCCCCCCCCCCCCACCCCCCCGGCCCTGGGGGGTGTCTGGTTTGCACCCCCCCCCTCCCCCTCAAAAACAAGTTGATACGCCACTGGCGCCACCAGATGGCCCCTCGATGTGCGGAAAATCAGAACCGCATATGGGGAGAGTTTGGCTGGTCTATGATCTCGCCAATGTAACGCCCCTCTCCCGAGTGAGCCAGACAGCCCCAGGCGGAGAGCGAGAAGCGTGAGCATGAACTCTTGGCTGCTCCCAGCTGAGCGGGGAGGGCCGCCATTTTCATTCATTCGCCCGGCCGAATGCGAGGGATCGACATCCAAATTTCGGTTTTCTCTTTTCATTTGGCAGGCTCTGGCAAGAAAATGATATAGTGTTATTCCTCGGTGGCTTAAAAAGCTAACGATTAAAGTTTCTCCATGTTTGAATGATTAAGGCGAAAAAGAAATAAGCCCGTAACAGACGACGCATAGCCTCAACAGTGCTCGGCATGCTGACAGCGCTGCGTCAAAATGGCAGCTGTCTCCTCTTTGCTCCCTTCGTTCTCTCTCGCTCCTTTGGCGCCTCTTTTCCCTTCACTTTTCTCCTCTCCAGCGCCTTCGTCACTACACCCACTGGCCAGACTCTCCCCATATACGGCTCTGCGGCAAATGGCAGCCTGTCGCGGGCCCTGTTTCCCTTACTTCTCTGTAGGACACATGATTGTTTTTGCAGTTGTTTTCTGACTGCGCCACATCATGTAGAACTTGGGACTTGCACTATGCGAACTGCTTAGACACTGCTTCGTCGTTGATCCTAGTTTCGTGCCTCGGCAGCAGCAATAGAAGTTATAGACCTGAGTTGAGGTGGAGAGATTTCTCGCACGGTGTTCGAGCTAATGTCCGTCAAAAGTCAGAAAGATTGCACGCTCGAGCAGCATGGAAACGAGACACCTTTCTTTCTTGTTGTTTTTCTATTTTCTTTTTTGTTAAAATGAATGGCAGAGAAGCCCTCTGAGTTGAAGGCGGGGGGGACACATGAGCAATGAAAATGGGTACCGTGTGGCAGTTTTCTGAGCAACTTGCGCAGATGTTGTGACATGTACTTATGCCATGCTGCCACATCACAACATCCACGAAAGTTGCTATGGAAATTTCCGCATGGTGCCCGTTTTTATAGCTCATGTGCGCCCTGCTTAAGCCCCGTTGAGTGCGCTTCTCACCGAGCACCGGTACACTGCGGAGAAGCAACACCCAGGGAAGCAAGTGCCATAAGTGTTGTCTCTCTGCAGTGCATTGGTGCTCAGAAAAAAGCACACTCAATGGGGTCACGTGAACAAAAAAATATTAATTACACGAATATGCCATTTGAATTAAGCGGCTTATCACTACATTAAAAACATAGCGGAACAACCAAAATCTTCAAATTTGTTTGAATCAACCAGAAGTATGAAATATTTAAGTGTTAATTATCCCGAGCTTACTGGAGGTCCCCAAAACAATTCCCGTTGACAATTTACTGACATAACTAAGTGCATTACTAAATGCCCGGTACCGAAACAAACGGGCATGAAAACGTCCCAACCCCTTGTACAATGTGTCACATTTTTCGGTGGCATCAAGTTAGATCTATGCAACCCAAATTCGTTCCCAATGACACTTGCTGAGTTATGTCATCGACGGAGCCACTCGCCATGCTTTGGCATTTCACCAATGCCAAAAACGACGCCGATAACTAAGCATTTGCATCTAAAAAAAGTGCAAAAGTGGCGAACACTGCTCATCAACATGGCAGAACGCGGCTTACCAAAAAGGGACAAAGTGTTTCACGAAACCGTCCTATAAAAAGCTCATAATGTAACTTGAAGGGGAAACAATTGTGTTTCCCCAATCTCTGCACAAGACAAACAAGCTCCAGACTGCACCTGTGCGAGTTAAACATTGGACCGAGATTGAGGCAGAAAGAGAAGTAAAATGTTTCTCACAAATGGATACTTACGTTTCCAAAGGCATGCACCTTCTCATTTGGAACGAATTTGTCTGGGTACACGTTGTCCAGGTACCACTTGAAGCTCTTGCAGCCCAAGCTCTTCCGAAGGGCCTTGCGCTTTGAGATGTCCCCGTAGTTAGTTTTCTGCAAAATGTATCGCAACAGTTACAACAGGTGCGACAGCAGAGTCACCTGCAGACTGTATAATAACAGTTCCAATAGGTGCATAGCGAAGTCCCCTACAAAACATATCACGACAGTTCCAATATGAGCCACATCAAAGTATCACGCAAAATGTATCACAATTCAAATCTGTCCCACAGCACAGACTCTTGAAAAATGTATCATAATAGTTCCAATAGGTCCCATGGTAAACTCTCTGCAAAGTGCATGTTCCAACATGTGCCAAAGCAACAAAAAAATACAAACCGAAATTAAATCTGTCATTAATGTTTGATCCTAGTAAATAAACAGTGGAAAGTATAGCAGCGTCCCCGAGTTATATTTACACTGGAAGACAACAGTTTCGCCAACTGAGGCATGCAACTCGAGAAAGATGTGCTTTCTTTTATAGAGCCTGTAACATAATTTTTGAAAGGAGAAAAGCAGAAATAATGATATACAGGGTGTTCTTTTTAAGCTTTGCAGATCTGTTTTATAAAAGCCATGAAAACTACACAAATGGAGTCTTTGCAGGCGAGTTATATGGCCGGAGGAACATAATATAGGTGGATAATCATCATGATTAGTCAAATAATGAACTAATAATTGGTCATTAAGTTTTAATTAATGGGGGAAAAAACATATAGTTCTAATTAGAAACATGCCGAGAGTCATCAAAAACTACTACAATAGAAACAACAAAACAACTTTTAGAAAGAGTTAGCGCACGAAAAACGCAGTAGTGTGCTGAAGTCACCAAGCGTCGTACAACAGGCAGCATGCGGTGAGAAAATGCGGATAACACACAGGAAAACTGTGCGGGTGCATTGTTGCACTCGTAGCATTGCGCCTGCTGCACAGGTGGTAACTTTAGCGCTTCACTGTGCTTCTCACGTGCTATGTATTTCTAAAATGGAGCGATTTGGTGGTTTTCGATGGCGCTCACCGAATTTCTAATTGGAACCATATGCTTATTTTCACTAATTAAAAAGTTAATGAGTCTGTTTTAGTTAATTAGCAAACTTATTGTGATGATTAGCCTCCTATATTATGTACCCCTGGCCGTATATCTCTTGTCCCTCGTGCACAAACTGCAATTTCAGCTTTCACAGCTTCTTTTTTCTTTAACAATCTGTGAAGCTCAAAACAAAACACCCTGTATATTGTACGTACATACATAAAGAATGATTTATACCAATTAACTGGTGAATTCATTTCAGCAGGGTACCAACCAAACTGCAGCAAGGCCTTTATGTTCTTTTAGCAGCCCAACTTCCCCATTTGTTTGTAAAAATAAGTCATCACATAATTTTTTTTTTTTTTTTTCTCCTAAAAGTGTTTTTGCTAGAGCGCCAGGAGTTTCACACTATTTAGTGTCTACGGGAATGTCCCGTACAATTCCAGTGAGAATGCACCATTTCCAAGTTAGAAACTCGCAAGAACCTCCTACCTTGAGTTCGGGACGGTTCTGGTAGAAATAGTTCTTGTAGCCGTCCATCCAGACCTCGGCAAGGCGCACGGTGTTGATGCCATGCGTGTCCTTGTTGTTGGGGAACTTGTACGGGTGATAGTCGCGGAAGATGTGCCCCACATGAGAGCAGGGTGCTATCACCAGCTTCCCGCCACACATCCAAATCTGCACCAGAGACAAAGGCACTTATAATAATAATGAATTTATTTATTTTGCCAACAATATACAGTTGGAGAGTGAAAAAGGAAGAAAGCTGTAACACAGCTTGACTAGTCCTGAGCCAACCAAATAGCAGGTGAGACCAAGGGCACTAAAATTATTTACACATTATTAGGAAATAAATAAGAAACATGAAAGGAGATCCTTTATATGAGAGAAAAGGGACACTATACAAAACCACTAGTATCATTATATAATGCAGAAAATAAACCAGTCAATTTGAACGGACTAGAGCATTATGAGACAAACCATGGAAAAAAAACACTTCAATCCCCAAAAACCAACAGTTTTCTAACAGTTTTGTCTTGTTTGATTTGAAATGTGCATGATTAATTCCCGTAAGCCGCTCACCGATACATTTTTGATTTCTATATTTTCTCTACTGAACTGATTCAGTGTAATTGGAGGGGAGTATGATGTAGTAGTGTGTTGACCGTAATTAGTTCTAAAACCGGGAACTTCCCATGGTTCTACAATTCGTGTTGGATATGTATATACCTTTCTCGTTAGGTTTCGCTAAGAGCATAAGGTCTGGGTCGCTTCTGGAGGAAACACTAAAATTCACAGCTGTCATTTATTTTGTGCATGTGTGTGAGGGGGGAAAGAAAGGTATGTTTCTGGTCATAATAAAAAAAAAATTATTTCAGAGGAATGCCATGCAAGCAGCATAAAACGCTGTTGTATTCAGCCATTCAGTGCCCACACCAACTGCGGATCTAACGAACCGTCTTAGGCTCGAACAATGAACGCCCACGCATCATCAAAACTTTATGGGCCACTAGTCCCCACAGGCTATGAAGGAAGCATAAAATCAGTATTACGATTTATACATCCTAAACAACTTAATGAGTTCAAAGCCTATGATGCAATGGCAAAGTATAGGCTCCATGACATACCCAAGCTTTGCAAACCCATTTCGTTATCCCAACAGCTAAAACCATTCATTACGTTCAGTGTGTTTTAACAGAGGAATCCCCTGGCCACAACCGCAACACCAACTTAATTATAGCACGCAAAAAAAAAAACAACAGACATTAACTAATTCATTAACCAGGCTCAACGCTATTAAGGGGGTTACACACATTTAGTTTGCCTAAGGGAAGCTGAGAGAATGCTTTCAGCTACTAGAGCTCTGTTGTAAAAATGTACACTTCATGCGATAAGCGCAATGCAACAATCTTGCCACGACTCCTTATCTGAATAGGTTATCACAGCAAGATACACAAACTTCAAATTCAGGGGCTAACCAGCAGCAGACATGTCCCCAAGGACATGTAAATATCCACAACCCAACGAAAGTATTTTAGAGTAATATCGCACAGCTAATCAGCGTATTGGGGGGTGGAACTCAATCTTGTTTCTTATGCTAAGGGTTATTATATTATGGTAACTCTGGGTAGAGCCCGTCAACATTTGCCTTGTCTATAGATGTCCGTACTGTTTCGCAACTAGTTTGATGTTGTATTACAGGCCCAATCACATAGTTTCCAGACTCTGTAACCCTTTCATATGGCAGTTGCAAACCTACCATGACGATAGTGTGCTAAACACAACCCTTTGTTAATATTCTCCTGGTGCTTACAAAAAGCTACAGGAAAACCATGAGTGGTCTTGATTAAAATAAGGCACCTTAAGGCCACGGTCCCACTGAATGTGGCAGTTTAGGTACTTTTTGGCAGGCCATTACTCATCTCCTTTTAAATACTGTTTTGTGGGATTGATGTCATTCGAAAGACAATGCAATCCTCTTTCATTTGATATTATGTGTGTGTTGGTTTTCACTGTTCATGCGCATTTGTAGCGTTGCGAATATGATGGCGCAGACCCTCACTTGCTCCGCTAGTTCATGTTTTATGAATGATCTATTAAAGGTAGCACGGTTCCAATATAGCAGTTTTGTTAAGATGATGTCGGAGCAGAATGTAACGATACACTTTTTTGGTATTTGCACTATTTTGTTTTTTTCATCCCTCCAAATATTGCCCTAAAATTGACATTTTTCAGCACAAATATATTTTTAATGACAAGCGCTAGGAGAATGAAATTAGCTACTGATGTAGTGCTTATAATTGGTAATATGCAGAAAAAATTTAATGTTGTGTAAAATTTTTTTGTTTAGATATTTTATATCAAACGTAGCACTTTTTTGTGCTTCGAGTCACGGTACTTCAAATGCCGCTGAGGAAATAATTAAACTATGATAAAATCTTTTATAACATTTAGAGCTACAATGGTTGCCCAAGAGGTGGACGATGGCTTTTTTTCATTTTCAAAGTTATAACGCTCCAGGAGCCCTTCAAACGTACCTGCTTTTGACGCATATCTTTTTTGGACATCAAACAGATTTAGTGGCATCTAATAATATTTATTGTTTGGAATAGATATACATTGCGATGTATTAGATTCTCACAATTATCTTGCTTTGAGTTTTTAATAGTTGTAGAGCTTAGCTAACTTTAAAAACAATTAAAAACTGTTTGGGTGTTTTGTTGCGCTACCTGGCGGATGGCAGACAAACTGCTGATTTCTAATGTTCAAAAAATTTCCGAGGGCGGCGTTGGCGTCTGTATCATCATCAATCTCCGTGTCTTTTTACCTTCACATTTAAAAAATATATTGGAAGATTTACTATCGATAAATGAATGGTTTAAGTGCTGGGTCAGGTTAACAAATCTAAGACAAATAATTACACAAGCGTGGCGTGATATAATATGTTCATTATTCGATATGATTGAAATCAATAAACAATGAAGACGAAGAGGAAAAGAATACACCGGAGTTCACTTCATGCCTAGAGTCACTAAATGAGCTCTAAAGTATCGGCACTCCGTTCCCCAAAATTGTTCTGGGTGCCGCCATTTCGGGTCTTGTTCAGAGCAAACGCAACTGCCGATCGTCATGATTCAAAAGTACGACTTCCTCAGCATTAGATGCGGTGCAAGGAAGCTGATGCAATATTGCAATGCTCTGTCGCGGGTTGTTTAAACATTTGTGGGGGACGGAAAAGCGTTTCCTGTCATTTTAGATAAAGCTGCAGATAACTGGCAGCCATGGTTTTAAGCCACAATATGGCCGAGTGACGTTACTCTGAACCGTAGCTAATTTACAAGCGGGAACAATGACGAAGAGGCAAATGTCGAAAGGTAGTGGCTTCTGGAATCCACGGGGCTTACGTCATGGCCTCACCAGGTATTACGAGCCTCTTGAAAAAGAGCATGAATAGTGCCATTAAATAAGTTACGCTTCAGAGTAGCGACACTTGGCCATATTGTGGCTTAAAATCATGGTTGCCAGTTACTTGAAGCTTTATCTGAAATCACAAGAAACGCTTTTCCGTCTTCCACTTTAAACAGTTTGCGACAAAGCAAAGCAACATTACATGAGCTTCCTAACGCCGAATCTAATGCTGAAGATGTCACACTTTTGAATCATGACGATCGGCAGTTGCGCCTGCTCTGCACAAGCACGATAATGGCGGCGTTCACAACACTGTCGGGGAAGAGTGTGCCGATACTCTAAGCGCAGCTCATTTATTGGCTCTACTTCCCGCAAATCTCCTTTCCCCTGACTGAAACTGAAACTAAATATGAATAATACACTATTATTATAACTTATTTAGTTCTAACCAACTACACATAGTGAGAGGAGGAAGCGGCCGGGTAGGAAAAGCGCGGGTTTTATGTGCAACCGTTCTTACCGTCTCAAAAGAGAGAACGCGCGAGCTTGCGCTGGTTTAAAAAAAAATACTATCCAAAGAAAAGAGGCGGCACGCTGTGTTCTTTGTGATTGTGCATCTAATTGCATATTGTTGTGGGTATGTTTATACAGCCGGAAGTTAGTCTGCCTTAGTGGGCGTCTGGTGTCTCAGCTGTAGATGAACAATTTAGCCAGTGCGGCACAACCGCAAACCTGGGGTCTTTAACGTGCACCACGCAGTAGTGATACACGACCGCACGCCGGTACGATGCTCTTCCAGATCAAAACGGGCAGGGGCGGGGTGGGTTCTGCAGCGCGAGCTTTCGCTCCACGTGCTCCGAGCTGGCATGAGCTGTACTCCGTTTCACCTTATGTTGTACCGCAGAGAAGGCTAGAAGCGTTAACATACGAGAGCTTGTGCCGCCGAGATGTGCCCTAGAGCAAGGAGCTCGCGCATGTACCTTTCACTGCGGTACATCATAAGGTGAAACAGAGTATAGACCATGCACTCGGCCACCAATCCCCCCCCCCCCCCCCCCCCTTTGTGCGTCTAATTTATATACAGGTATAAGTGTTTGAAGATCGACGATGGACGTCGATCGTCTCGAGGTAATGTAACGTAATAACATTGTATAAACGATAAACATATTGGAAGACTGAACGACTCAATTTTTCAGTTCTTGGATCGTAATAAGGCGGCAGCCTATTGTACTTACTGTTGATGAAGAGCAATATGAGGTGACGAGGTAATGATTAAATGATGAGGCTCTATAAGGACGACGACATTAGTGGGTGTCGAACCACAACGTACATTGCCAGGCTTGCTTCAAGTATCGTGTACCCAAAGACCTTTCTTCACCCGCAATAGAATATGGTAGAATCAATGAGGATGCTGCTTTAGAACTGTATGTGGAACAGGAAAACTGCACTGTGCAGAAGTGCGGCTTATTCGTTAATATGAGGGACGGATTTCTAGCAGCACTCCCTGATTGACTACTTGGAACAAATGGCTTCGTTGACGTAAAGTGTCCCCGTTCCAAAAGATTCTTGAAGCCTGCTGAAACCGCAAAGGAGTATGAGGCGAAAAATAAGAAAAAGGAGCCTGGTGTGAAAGGTCCAAACACCACTATAGCTTCTACTACCAAATACAACGGCAGTCACACAATACACAAAGACAGTTTTGTGATTTCTTTATATTTACACTGAAGGGCATTGATATCCTACGTATTCAGAGGGATGACACCTTCTGGTCAACCAACAAAGAGCCTTTTCTACTCAAGTTTTACATCGAAGGCCCGACTTCCGCTGAAATTCCTCACGTAGACGATTTGTTTGACCGAATAAACGGCCATTACTCCCGATCTGGAAATCTGTCGATCTTCGTTTGTAGGCCATGAGATCGAGGGGTGTTGCTCTTCGTCCGCCGAACATTGCTTCGGCGGGTGTTTTTACCGTGTAAGATGAGACCGTCGCGTGTTGCTGGAACAAGAACCTGGCGATTCTTCACTGAACTGCTTCTTCCGTAAGCTTCAAGAGGGCTTTGTTCATTTTGCACACCATCTGTTCTGTTTGTCCGTTAGTTGGAGGTAGGGTGCCTTCATGTGCGCTTTGCTTAGGGTGGAGACATCTGGCCATTTTGTTCCCACTTTTACATTTATTTTTTGTTCAGAAGCGCGTGAAAGAGTGTGTCCCTGCACCAGTGTTGCCAGATGGAGAAAAAAAAAGTCAGCAGATTGATCCCCAAAAAGTCAGTAGATTTGCACAAAAATCAGTAGATTCCACGAAATATGTGTTTTGCGATGTTTTGTTATCTCCATTAATACACACTTCAAAGAAATAGTATAGAGTAACAAATAACATGGTAATAAAAACAAATAAAAATGAAAGAAAAAAACAAGACCAGTTCTCAAGTAACTTTATACGAATGACAAATTAAAATGGCACCATAAATGTTTTTGTTTTAGTCATTATTGACTGTTTCGAGGATTATTCTTTAGAATCGAGACTGAGGCACTTTTGGGATCACAGATGAATGCGACAGTGCGACGTTCACCTGTCGCTATTATTGAAACAAAACCGAAACAAGACACTCCGGCAAGTGCGCGCGAACATGTCCAATGGAAGTCTTCTGCATGCTGCCATCTTTCCTTACTGGGCTGTGGAAGGTTTTTGAAGCAACGCTGTTGGTCCGGAGCACTGTTGAGGCTACGCGTTATCTGCTACGGGCTTATTTCTTTTTCGCCTGACCCAAAGTTTGCGTTCAAACGTGGAGAAACTCGTGGAGGCTGCCACATCCTGCCAAATAAAAGAAAATAACTGAAATTTGGATGTCGATCCCATGCATTCCGCCGAACGAATGAATGAAAATTGCGGCTCTCTCCGCTCAACTCGAAGCTATTTTAGTAGATTGTATCATACTTGGGTAGTAATTCAATTACAGTAATTAAATTACTGTAATTTAATTACTTTTCCTAGTAATTTGTAATTGTAATAATTACTTTTGGTTGAAAGGAATTGTAATTTAATTACTTTCTAGCATCAGTAATTGCTAAATTTCAGGCACAATTACAATTACTTTTGCAAGATTTTGCGGCGGTGGCGCTTTTCCCCCCTGGCCACGGCGACGAGAGCACAACCGAAGCAATAAAGGGGGAGAGTCTCCCAACCTGCTCAAAAAAAGGGAAAAGAGGGATGGGATAGAACGGAATGAAGGATTTTGTAGACTGCAAAACGTTTTAATGAAGAATTTGAGAAATAATTTGATAAATGAGGGCTTCATTCGCGTCCGTTTTCGTTCCTGTCGTAGTTGAATCTGACTCTTCGTCTCGTTCGCTTCCTGTTGCTCCTGTTTCTAGGGGTCTTTCTTATTTCTCATTCCCACACGGGGGCATGGGGGTCGAAGTCGAGCTGGTTGGCTCCGATCACATCATCCGGTCGAGGCGGGGAGGTTCGAGGTTTTCCTTACGCGTCTTCGCCGCTAGCATATTCGCTTACATATTTCAGTCAAGTTTGGGGACTTTTTTGTTCATGAAATTATTCTCTTTTCTTTATGAGTTTTTCACGTTTTTCTCCTCTATCTCGTATGTTGGTACCACTAACAGAGGGTCGTGCTACTCTAACATCGAGGCGAAGAAGCGCAGTTTAGCAACAACAGTTGGAAGTAAGGCAGGGTGAGTCGTGTTAATGAGACCTGCTGCTTCTTTGCTTCTTCGCCTGACATGACGATCCTAAATTTATTATATATCTCAGGAGCTTTTTTTTGGGTGTTACCGTGCACTGAATTAACCCAGAATCCCTGGCAAGAGAGTTGCTGCTATTGTGACACTAGTTTTGTGGAAGCGACCGCAGTTCGCGTGCTACGGTTACCCACGTCCGACATGTTACAAGTCCACAGACAGGGAGAGGCAGCGAATCATCGAGTTTTATGATACCAGTACTGTCGCATATTTGTTTCCTTGTATTATTTTTAAGTTTATTTTTCGTTGGTTTGACTTGGATACCATTTGCACAAGCTCTAAAGAGATTCACCTCGCACCTGTGAATTTTGTCGCCATTTATTTTTATTTTTTGAGAATATAAGAAATCATAAGTTCATTACTCCAAACTATTAAGTTCTATAATCCATTTAACAAATTTCATAAAAGGAAAGTACAATGCGTGACATTTATACAGCGGCCATATAACTCGTTTACAGTTATATGGCCCAAGGTGGGTAACTCTCAGAAATAAGTAATTGTAAAGTAATTGCATTACTTTTAAAAAGTAATTTGTAATTTCAATGAACTACTTTCGCGTAGTAGTAATTGTAATTGTAGTTAAACTACTTTGGGAGCTAAGTAATTGTAATTGTAATTAAATTACATTTTGAAAGTAATTTACCCATGTATGGATTGTATAGGAGCAGCCGAGAGTTCAGGCG
This sequence comes from Ixodes scapularis, assembly GCF_016920785.2. Lineage (NCBI taxonomy): Eukaryota > Metazoa > Arthropoda > Arachnida > Ixodida > Ixodidae > Ixodes > Ixodes scapularis. The sequence continues at coordinate 31,557,645 of NW_024609880.1, read as the reverse complement.
CATGCGGAAACACCTCTCGCTCTGCGCCGCGGGCTGATTGACTCACTCGGGAGAGGGACGTTACGGCGAGATCATAGACTAGCCAAACTCTCTCCATATATGGCTCTGGCCCGGATGTCACCGTCGAACCTGCCGAACCTGCTCTGGGTGAATAGATAGATGAATATACGGCTACGTCACTCGAATAGGACGGGCTTCTGGGCCATCTAGCCAGTGCTTCGTTTTTAATTCTGGGACATTATGAGTTTCCTTTGATGGGCGACACTGGGAACTGAAGGGGCCATATAATAAATTTTTAATATGTTTACTAAAAAAAAAGTCAGTAGATTTTCTTGTTTTTCAGTGAATCAGTAGACCCGGAACGAAATCAGTAGATCTACTGATAAATCAGTAGACCTGGCAACACTGCCCTGCACGCGTCTGTGGCGCTGACTGTGCTATGGCGACATTTTGTTTTTGTCGATTTCTTTGCATTTTCCCCGTGAGCGCGCGCTGTCGGCATCGGGTACTACAAAGGGTGGCATCACTTTAAACAGAAGGTCATTGAGGCACCCTAGTTGGAGGATGGTATGGTGCTGCCGGTTTTCTTTTTTTTTTTTTACTTTTTTATTTTATTTGAAGCAAGATTTGGCGCGTTATCAGAGAAAAGTATTTTCGGTAGGGCAAATGTTAGGAAAAACAGAGCTTAGAACGTCAATGACGCGTTTGGAGGTCGTGGCAGGCATCGTGTAAACTTCCAACCACTTAAAGTATGAATCGACAATGACTCCGCAGATGCGGATACGTTTCGCCACCCACCGACTGAATAATAGATCGTTCTCAATTACTGTTCATGATGGCGCTGGACTCGAGGAAGACTTCGAGTCTTTCCACAAAGTTAGCCCAGGTGCAAGCACTTTTGTCGAAAGCGGTAAGTGTTCGAAAAGTCGACAACGTCGGTAGCCACGTGCTGTGCTTGATACTGGACGCTTACCATTCGCTGAGAAGAAACTTGCTTGTTCGTCTGCCACGAGTCGTCCGATATCAGGTCATCACCGCTACTCCATCTCCCGACAAAACAGGTCTTCATTGTCCGCATGTCCATAGTTAGCAATCACGTGAACTTATATATTCCCGAACGCTCATAACCTGTCGTCACTAAACGCCGTTCATTCATAGCCTCTTCATTGCAAATAAACGTCTTCCTATTTATTCTGATGGTTTTCATCATATTCCTCGTAAGCTGTACTTACAACATTACGTGTGTCGGTACTTCCGAAAATATTGGAACGGCGTTTGTTTTCTGGGAGCTATAATGTAACAACCTTTACAACATCTTCCGGATCCCGTGAAACACGATATTTCGTGACATCGCTTTTCAGTCGTCGTTATAATGGTGAGGTAACTACCGTAAATCGCGAAGCAGTTTACTTGAAGTCCGCTTTCACTGGTGTCCTGGAAGATTGAGTCTACTGAGCGTGCATTCCTGCAGAAGGTTTTCGTTGAAGGGATATTGACACGTCAATCAGCAAGTGATTCCTTCTTGGTTAGATTTATTGCGAAATCCCGTGACAACCGCCGAACCGCATTTATACCCAGCCTGACATTCTCGCATACAGGAGCTCCGGACTTGGAGCGAAAATAAAGGTTTTCTCTCTCTCTCTCTCTCTCGCATACAGGAGTTTGCTGGGCCACGCTACTTGAACCAGCTGAGCACAGCTGGCAGCGGCGCGAGCAAGGCCACGAGGGGAACGTGATGGTGCTCGAGCCATCCCACCGTGAACCAATGTTTCGGCCACCCCACGGGTGCGTGTCGCCATCTATTGGTTGAACTAACGCCTTGTTCAAGATGGCTGCCGTGGGACCGCAGCCTTAAAGGGATGCTGAACCGAAATCTGGATTCCACAAAACACGCCGACAAAAGCATGCAACGGGATGCTACAAACACCAAAACATCCCTCATACAGCAATATCGCAAACAGATATCCATTTTTTTTTTTTTTTTTTCTTAAAAAAGGACGCCCATTTGACAGATATGTTGACGTCTTGTTTCTCCGAGAAGAGTCGAGAAAGGGAGGAAACGGCCTCGCCTCTTGTCCGCCTCACTGCCTTGAAGGGGTGAAGCGAAAAGAGGAGGAAACAAGATATGCTGACGTCAGGCGCCTCGTTGGCCTCAATCCAATTTGACCTCTTCTTCCAAAAATGTCCATTCGAGGTATCACATTACGAGTAGTGGCATAGGGATTGTAGCGTCCCGCCTACAGCTCCTGCATTGTTTCCTGAAATCCAAATTTTGGTTCACGATCCCTTTAATATAAATAAATATTCACCAGTAAAAACCTAAAATTTTCTTAGTTAGAAACTAAAGGAAGTATGCCAAATTAGACAAAAATATAAACCGAAAATGCCAAAGCCCAGCTATAGACACTGTAAGATGCGGGCCCAGTCGGACCAGGGGGCAAGCACATACCCTGAAGGACATCTCGAGGTTCTCGCCGCCCCAGCCCTCCATCTCGTTGTCGTAGGAGCCGCTCTCCCAGAAGTACTTGCGGTCAATGGCAAACAGCCCGCCCGCCATAGTCGGCGTGTTGACGGGGTCTGCCTTGGTCTTGCGGGCCACCTTCCACCCCGAGGGCAAGTTGATCCACACAAACTCCCCCTTCCAGTTGAAGCCCCCGATTTGGAAGTAGTCTGCTCCGTTGCCCATGTACTGCAGGCTCTTGTCGTCCACCACGTCAATGATGGGGCACACCACCGTGGTGCGGTCCTCCCGGATCGGCTGCAGGAGGGGCTCCAGCCTGCCACAAGAGAGAGTGGACGCTACAAGGTTGCGCTACCCAAAACAAACAACTATACTCTGCTGCAGGTTAATAGCGAGTTTGTTTCACGGCACTCGTGGCCACGCGTGCCCACTTGCAGTGTGGAGCGGGTTCATTTCGGACGGCACTCCACGAGTGGCTGCACTCCCCGAGTTTGTTTCTGCGCCGACACCCCACGCGTGCATGCACTCGCTGCACGAGAAAATTGAGCGAGCCCACGACGGGATTGCCAAGATGCAATCCCGTCGTGCCTCACCCCAGCGAGGAGCGGAGCAGACGATAAGGGTTTGTCTGCTACGATGTGTCATTCGTACAGCAAAACCGAAAGGAAAAATACATAGATTTACTGATAGAAATCGTGTCCCGCGGGCAACGGAATCAAACGCGAGCTTTAATTGTGAGCGTCTGCTATTTCATGAAGGAAGCAATTGACAACCCATGCTTTATTTGCAAGCTTTTAGTCGCTCTGTTGCTGTACAGACCCTGAAATATACGAGTGTGTGAAGAAATGCTCAGAACAAACGCATCGGCGGCCCCCGAGATCTTTATCACCAATCATGTGTCAATGAAAAACTGAACATTTGTCGACAAAGCTCCCACAGCAGAAATCTGTCACTGTCCAATACATCCGAGACATCTAAACATAGTGACTTTACCGGGCCTAGGCTTTGGCAACATCACCACCTTTAACATTTACCTACGTCAGCTATCTTGTTCTGTCGTATTTTGTTTAAGAAAGCTCTCGTTCGTGACACCCACACCAAGGCTAAAATCAAATACACCTGTAACTACAATCGAAATCGAAAGTCCCACGAAAACTTTTTGCTGCAAATTCTAACAAACTAGCTTTAAGCCATAACCTTTCAGTGATTCACACATAATACCATGCTCAAACGGATCAAGCTTCTGCGCAGACAGCATCATCAGTTTTCTTAAGTGTAAAGACCAGCTGCTTTGGAGTCATACACCGTCTGTAAATATCTCTACGACAGCCGAGTTGTTTGAAGTCATTGTAAATAAAAACTACAGATTGCAGCGACCAACGTTTATGGATAAACGTTGGTAGCGACTGCGCTCTCGCATTCCCACCCATCACGTCAAACAGAAAGGCGCGAGTTTTAATTTGAAATAGGTACTTTTTCTACAACATAGGTGGCGGCCCAGCATCAGTCTTCTGCACTCGGTGCATTTGGCAAGTTTGTTTGAGGCCAGTTCTCCGTGCGACACTCCGCGAGTGCAATGCTTTCTGGGAGAGAACTCAAACAGTGCCAGTGCCATGTGAAACAAGCTCGTTATAAGAGAAGCAGGACGGGCCCCTCCAGCAAAGCCTTCCGTTCCTTCCGCTTTAGCACAGCGAACATCGGAGGGGAGGTTGGAGAGGAGGCCAGTCCACTTGCCTCCTCTCCAGCACCGCCCTGCTTAAGCAGAAAGAGCGGAGTGCTTTGCGGGAGGAGCGTGTCCTGCCTTTCTTTACTTGCAACAGAGTTTGGGGGGCCTAGACATGAGTGTTTCAAACAGCTCGATCGATGTTGCGTGGTTTGTGAGGCGCGTTTGCAACGCAAGGTGTGAGGAGGAGTCAAAAGTCTTGATCACCTGGAAGCGTTTCTGCCTTGCTCCCACCTCCTCTCCACTAAATAGCGCACGCATGCACCCAATTAGTGCAGGAGGCATCCGCCACTAAATTGCGAAAGTTCTCTATGGTTTCAGTTGCTTGCTCTCTAGCAAGAACTGTGGAGGCCCATTCACGCCGTAGCGTTTGACTATGTTACGTTGAGATACATCTACGAGTAACCGGATCCTCCACGTTCCAAATGTCGTGTGCCTCTTTCTTGGATTGGTTGCAACGCTTCACATAAAGCAGAGATGTCCCAGTAACTTGTGGTCGTACCATGGCACGAGTCCCTGAATGTAGTAAATAGCGATCAAACGTTACTGCCTGAATGAGACTTAAGACCTATTTGGTTTGTGAAATTAAGCTCTTATTGTGTAATAGGATGCAAAACTGCCTGATTGAAGTGCACTTGTGAACTTCATATTTGTGCCTTCCTGAAGGCCACAGCTCAAGTGCTGTAGGCGAGATGGGCGCATCATAAGAAAACTCAAGCAAAAATTAGCTAAATTATGATCTGCAATGATTCAATAAAGGTACAATTCAAGTGAAAACGTTATGCAATGATTTAACAAAGGTACATTTCAAGCGAAAATGTCATGTGTGAAAATGTGAGCGGAATAAATATAATTAATCTTACCACACAGCAGTATGCCACGGTTAGTCCGAGATTAAATGCTCTGATCTTTCAACTGCTTTCTGAAAGGCTTCACCTACGCTGCCTGACAGAATATGGCATGTGCACAAAATTGAAGATCTATGGAGACTAAAACGCTGCTTCGACTATTGAGGACATCTTTATCATCACTGCCAGAGGGGAATAGCTCTAATCAACAAAAGATATGTGAAAATATTTTCCAAACATAGGGAATGGTGGAACCATTCCCTACGTCACAGGTTATAAAGTATTAACTTCATATCTCACCATACTCTAGTAAAATCAGCCTATCACAACGGTCGCTAGATATGCTCCTAGCTAGTGAAAATTGCAATCCCAGTGAGGGGGACATAAGATTGGTGAAAAGAACCTAGGGAAGTCTAAAATTATGCATAAAATTGATGGGGCTAGATGGTTTAAGGGAAGATGGAATTTATACCAAAACTCGGGGGTAGTGTGAATGCTGTGGCTAGATGGCGAAAACTGTCATCCAACACAGATGGTATGGCCACTGTCAACCATCCATAGATCCGTCCAAAGCATTATACGCTCTCACCAGTAGTCCGTCGCCTCGCAGTGAGAGTCTAGGAAAACCAAGACATCTCCTGAGGCAGCCTGTGCCCCAGTTAGCCGTGCTCGTATCAGGCCCTGTCGCTGTGGCAGGCGAATAAGCTTGACCAGGCCAGGCCTGAAGTGCCGTCGGAGGTACTTGTCAAGTCGCTGATTGGCCAACTCCTCTGCAAAGGAAGGCCACTGGCCAGTCAGATCTTTTCTGGCTACCAAAGTACCTTCTTATCAGTCAACCGGCAGCAACAGCCACGAAGACAACGATAAGAGCCAGCAAAAATAGCACTCTTCTGGAAGCTTTGAATATGTGTTCCCACTCATCCAAAATTTTCAACCACCCATAACCACATAAATGCCAAGCAAGGACATTGTGCAATTCTCATTCCCAAGCATTTTGCTTCTTGAAGCCGTAGCTTCCGAGGAGCATTTCCGACACTACAGCTTCTAAGAACGGCCATTGACGCTGGGTTGCCCGTGTGAACGACCAATGCTCACCTATGCTGCTTGCATCGTCGACAAGGATCACCTCCCTAAGCAACTTGGCCGGCGTCCGGTTCACGACGCTGTACACCGTTCGTAGAAGCGCCGAGAAGATCTCATCCGTGAAGATTATGATCACCGAAGCGGATGGGAGGTCCTTGTCGTCGAACCTGAGGCGCTCGCAACTGCGGAAGGAAAAACAACAGGAAACGCATCACTGCCGGCGCGCCTGATCGGAAGTGGAACCAAAAAGAAGGTTAGGGTTGAGAACTAATTTCATCGCCTTCGCTAGGCATTTTAACTGGCGATCGAAATTCCGGGGGCGCGAACTGTGTCTCGCACTGCCGTAGGACAGCTAGCTGCAACTAGCTTATACCTGGGATTACGTCGATTTCCGAGACTTCTGTTGAGCGGAACCCGATCGGAGATGTAAGCGTTGAACCCGGCCCTCTTGAATTCGATGTCGGCCTGCTTCTTTTCCTCGCCCTTGAGGTAAACGCCCAGTCCCTCCGCACCCCAGTCGGGCTTGAACTTGGCGAAAAACGCCGCTTCGTCGGGATCGAACACATTCTCGAGCACGGGGCTACCCTGCGGTGGTTGCCACTTCGCTGGGGCTAGACGGCCGCTGGATCCACTTCCGTCGGCGGCGGACTGCCGCTGTGCCTTCGGCGGCGACGTGTCGAGGTCGGACCGAACGTCGGAGCCCGGTCGACCGCGCAGAAGAAGGAGTGTGACGCCCGCAATGCAAAGTAGGGAGACCAGTCGGATGAGGCTGGGCCGTCGTCTCCGCGAAAAGATGGATGCCATCGCCGCCGTCGGCCGCACTCGAGGCCCATCAAACTCCGTACCGATGCCGCAAATGCTAAGCGTCGTCCGCCGACACGGGCCGTCTCGTAAGGATCACTACACGTAGGTGCTCTTTCGGGTGCTCCATGACGCTCACGGCGCTCGAAAACACACGTGGCAGCACACAGCGCGCACCCAGCTGGGGGCACGAAGGGCACAGACTGAGAGTCCCTCAAACTAAGCGCAAGAGGAGCGACAGCTTTTCTCCCAAAGTTAAGGTGACCACGTGACCTAGATCTCGATGTGCCGCCATGTTTCTTCATCTTCGATAGTTAAAAACCTATGTTAAAAACTTAAAATATATATACGTTGACCACTTTAATATGTACCAACTACTCAACGTCGCACAAAAACCTGTTAATTTGTTTTAATGCCTTATCTTTCGCTATTTAGCCCCCTCAACCATATCTAAAACTTGGAGGCCATTTTGTCTTGTTTGTGGGTTTACGATTTAGGAGCGGGAGTTTTGACTGTGCGCTCTGGAGAAATGTGCTTCGTAGAATAAAAACAGCTCAATTAAACGGTTTGGTAATAGAGTTTATTTCATTTCATTTCATTTTATTACCTTAAAGACCCCGTTAGGGGTATTACATAAGGGGTGGGTTACACATAAAAGCATTTTTAACAGACATTCATGTCGGAAGGTGGTTGACGACAGTCTCCATGAATACGGACGGACATGTGATGGCGGCGACGTGGTGGGGAAGGCCGTTCCAGTCTGCAGCTGCTTGAGAAAAAAAGGAGGCTAAAAAAGTAGTAGTGCGGGCACGTGGGAGTGTTACTTGAAGTGGATGACCAATGCGCAGAGATATGCGTGATGGGGGCACAATGTAAGGTGCATGGTTGAGCGAGCTGTAGTAAAACTTGTGAAAGAGGGAGAGGCTGGAAGTGCGACGGCGAAGAGAGAGAGGTGTTAGGCCGCATTCTGCTTTTAAGGATGAAACGCTGATATCGTATGAGTAGGCAGAATGAATGAACCTAGTGGATCGATTTTGAACAGATTCAAGTTCGTTAGTAATATATGCTTGGTGAGGGTTCCAGATGGCAGATGCGTATTCGAGTTTTGATCTAACAAGTGATTTGTACGCAAGTAAACGTACGTGCTTCGGGGCATGGCGTAGATTACGTTTTAGAAATCCAAGGACTCTGTTTGCGGCTGATATGACGTTGGTGGTATGCGCGCGCCAAGATAAATCGTTCGACAGTGTTACACCTAGGTATTTAAATGATTCTACAGATTCGACGGTGACGCTAGCAATTGTATACGTAAAAAGAAAGGGGTTACGGCGACGATGGAATGATACAAGTTTACATTTGCTGGGATTAAGGGTCATTTGCCAATAGTCGCACCATTCTTGCACATGGTTAAGGTCATTCTGCAGGCATGACTGGTCGGAGCTGTTAGTGATTGTACGATAAATAACGCAGTCATCCGCAAACATACGAATGCGGCATGACAGATGCGATGGTAAGTCATTTATGTATATTAAGAACAGGAGCGGGCCGAGGACAGATCCTTGTGGGACGCCTGATGTTACTGGGAGAGGGTTAGATGAGTGGTTGTTAACAAAGACAAACTGAGACCGATTAGACAGAAATTCCTGGACCCATTGAACAATAGCAGTGTTTAGATTTAATTGGGAAAGTTTTAGTAGGAGGCGCTGGTGCGGTACTTTGTCGAATGCTTTGGCAAAATCTAAAAAAACAGCGTCGGTTTGAAGGTTATGGTCAAGATTAAAATGCAAGTCATGAACGAAGAGTGCAAGCTGAGTTTCGCAAGAGAAGCCCTTACGAAAACCGTGCTGGGAGGGGTGGAAAAAGTCTATAGAGTCTAGGAAATTAATTATATGAGTGTAGATGACGTGTTCCATGGCTTTGCAGGGGACGCTTGTTAAAGAGATGGGACGGTAATTTAGTGGGGAGTCCTTGTTACCCGATTTGTAGACCGGAACGACCCTTCCCACCTTCCAGTCGTCCGGTAAGATGCCTGTAGAAAGTGATTGTGAAAACAACATGGTCATGTACACAGCAGATACACGTTTGGTATTTTTTAAAAGTTTTGAGTTAATTCCGTCAACGCCGGCTGACGATGAGAGTTTGATATTTTCAATTAATGATGAGATGCCATCTACAGAGAATGTGAGAGCTGGCATAGTAGATACTGCGTTAGAAGGTATTAAAGAGGGAGGGACATCGGTTTCTTCGGTGAACACGGAAAAGAAGGCGGAGTTAAAAGCGTTGGCGCACTCGGTGTCAGTGACTATTTCGCCCGCTCCGTTCGTCAGGCTAATGATGCGCGTCTCTTGGGGATTTATAACTTGCCAAAATTTTTTAGGATTGTTAATTAAGATCTTTGGTAAGTCATCATAAAAAAAGGAATGCTTTGCGTTACGTATAGATGCCAGATAGGAGTCTTCAGCTGCGTAGTATTTTTCCCATGCGCAGGGGTTTCCATTCCGCTTGGCCGAGCGGAAAAGACGTTTTTTTTTGTTACCTAGTTTTTTCAAAGACTTTGTAAACCAGGGTTTCTGTCGATTCTCACGGAACGTAATTAGTGGGATGAATTTATTTGCAAGTTCATTTAATTTATTTCTGAACATTATCCAGTTTGTATTAATAGAGCGATTAGAAAATGATGCTTCAAAAATTGGAAGAAAGGCGTTTAGCTCATTGTTTATTACTTCATAATTTCCCTTATCATATAGACGAATTCTTTTATCGCTTGTTTGGTGTCGTACCGGGCAAAAGTTGAAGGTAGCATGGATTACTTTGTGGTCGCTGACTTCGCGGAGATAAGTAGCCGATGATAGGCTTTCGGGATGACTGGTTAGTATTAGATCTAGGATGTTTGCAGAATCCCGTGAAACACGTGTGGGTTCGGATACTAGTTGAACAAGGTTAAAATCAAGACATACGTTAATAAAATCTCTTGCGGCTTCATTGCCTATAGCTGAGGGGATCTGGTTGCTCCAGTCTATTTGCGGGTAGTTAAAGTCTCCAAAGAGAAGGATATGCGCATTCGGGTACGTTAAGGCGAATTCATTAAAGATGTTATTAAGTTTACAAGAAAAGTCAGGAGAAGAATGGGGAGGCCTGTAGCAGACTCCCAAAAGAACCGTCTGAGGTGAAGCGCGACATATGATCCATAGTATTTCAAGGTCGGATGTAATGTTAACAATAGAACATGACAACTGCTGGTGTACGGCGATGAGAACACCTCCTCCTCGTGTGGCTTGGCGGTCATTTCTATAAAGGCGGAAGTCCGGCAAATCGGCCAGAACTTCAGCATCAGTGATTTCTTTAGACAGCCAGGTTTCGGTTAATATCAACAAATTACTACAAGAGGACAACACGAGATTAGACAAAATTTCTCGTTTCGGAAGAAAGCTTCGCGCGTTGGTGAAGATTACGGAAAATGAAAGATTAGTTTTGGTAGAATTCCGAGAGGGGGCTGTTATTTTCTTCTGACGGGGCAATTGCTATGCTGTTTCCCTTACTGTCTGTGATGGTTCATCAAAAATATAGCGTTTCGGGCCCATAAGTAGTGTTTTAAACCGTAAAGAAAACGGCGTATTTTTGCTTTTTGCAAACGCAAGTAGGTGTTTGCGAGCATTTTGGACGGGCCGAGAAAAGTCTTCGCCAACACTGAAACTTGTTCCTTTGAACTTGCGGCCATTAGATAGTATGGTGTCTTTTGTCTTATAGAACGTGAATTTAACGATTACTGGGCGAGGGCGGTCAGATGTGTGATGTCCAAGACGATGTGCACGCTCTATTTCTTTGGGGTCTATGGTTATGTTCAAGTGATCACGACAGTGCCGGATGACGAGCTGTTCTGATTGGGCAAACGTTTCTGGTCCAGTGGAGTTAGGGATGCCATAGAAAATGAGGTTGTTGCGTCGAGAATGATTTTCGGCATCGTCGAAGCGTGCCTCCAAGCCACAGACCAAACGGGCCGTCTGAGCCGTCTCGATTTTTACATTTTCTAATTCGGTGCGCACGGGGGCGAGATTTTGATAATGGTTTTCGAGCGCAGTCATGCGCCCGCTTAAATCTGATATCGCTTTATCTGTTGTTAATAGCTGGGTTTTAAGGTCTTGTACCTCTGCAAGTAATTTCGATTGACCGGTGGATAGTTTTTTTAGCTCGGCTAGTATGGCGTTAGTATCAGGACCAGGATTAGTTTCGATGTCCCCCGATTGCAACAGCAAGGAACGGATGACATGGAAGCACTCAATCGAAATGACAACGCAACACTGCGGGCTCGGCAGCTGTATCAAAAAGTAGTTACTTGTTTTTTTAGAGAAAAGACTGCACGATTTACTAACCTGCACGAAAAAGTTGAACGGATTAGTGGTCTGCGTTGTGGCACAGCCACCGAGCCCACAGAGCGACATCGGCTGCGTCGGCTGGTTTATAGTGGGCGGGTAAGCGGCTGTTGATGACGATGGGGCCCTCCACACTTGGCCGAGGATCAATTGCTTGAGTGACGAGTCTGCCGGACGTGACGAGGCGTTGCTGATGGCCGGGTGGTAGCTGCTTGCTTGGTCTTCGTTGTTCCAGATTGTGCATGCTGTCGTGCCGTCCGAGGAAGCCAGCACCGGGAGCAAAGCGCGGAGGAGAATGAAGGAGAACATCTGCACGAAAAAGTTGAACGGATTAGTGGTCTGCGTTGTGGCACAGCCACCGAGCCCACAGAGCGACATCGGCTGCGTCGGCTGGTTTATAGTGGGCGGGTAAGCGGCTGTTGATGACGATGGGGCCCTCCACACTTGGCCGAGGATCAATTGCTTGAGTGACGAGTCTGCCGGACGTGACGAGGCGTTGCTGATGGCCGGGTGGTAGCTGCTTGCTTGGTCTTCGTTGTTCCAGATTGTGCATGCTGTCGTGCCGTCCGAGGAAGCCAGCACCGGGAGCAAAGCGCGGAGGAGAATGAAGGAGAACATCTGCACGAAAAAGTTGAACGGATTAGTGGTCTGCGTTGTGGCACAGCCACCGAGCCCACCGAGCGACATCGGCTGCGTCAGGATTTATTCAAGAACAGGATATATCGGATTCTTATCAGGAAAGAGAGAAGATAGAGTTGGCTGCTCGATACTGGGGAAAGGGTAGGGCAAAGAAAGGCGGGGTGAAATGGTTGAACTCGTCAATAAGGGTGGACATGGTAATAGACCCTTTCCGAAATTCAGTCTGGCCACTTTGATCCATAGAGATCATACATACTAATAGCGAGTTCGTTTCACGGCACTCGTGCCCACGCGTGCCCACTCGCAGCGTGGAACGGGTTCGTTTCGGCCGGCACTCCACGAGTGGTTGCACTCTCCGAGTTCGTTTCACCGCTGACACCCCACGCGTGCATGCACTCGCTGCACCGAGAAAATCGGGAGTGCGCCAAAATGCAATCCCGTCATGCCTCGCTCCGGTGGGGCCGGCGAGGAGCGGGAGCAGACGACGAGGGTTCGTCTGCTACGATGTGTCGCGGAACCGAACGGAAAAAAAGTAGATTTTCTGATAGAAATCGCGTCCCACGGGCCACAAAATCAAACGCGAGCTTGAATTGTGAGCGTCTGCTATTTCCCGAAGGAAGCAATTGACAACCCGTGATTTATTTACAGGTTTTAAATCGCTCTGTTGCCGCACAGACGCTGAAATATACCAATGTGTAAAGGAATGCTCAGAACAAACGTAAAAGCGGCCCCCGAGATATCTATCACCATCCGTGTGCGGGTGAAAAATTTAACATTTGTCGACAAAACTCTCTCAGCAGAAACCTCTGACTGCCCAATAAGCATCAGAGAAAGCTAAAGATGGTAACTTTACCCGAGGATTGGGCAACATCATCATGTTTAACATTTACCTACGTCAGCTAACTTGCCCCGTCGTATTTTGTTCGAGAATGCTCTCGTTCTCGACGCCCTCACCGAGGCATTATAGGTGGATCATCTGATCCACCTATAATGACGATCCAAATCGAAAGTCCCAGTTTTGCTGGATATTCCAACAGGCTAGTTTTAAGCCGCACCCTTTCAGTGGTTCACGCATAATACCATGCTCAAACGGATCATGCTTGTGCTCGGACAGCATCGTCAGTTTTCTTCAGTGTAAACGGTTATAAGAATTGAAAGATCGGAACCAGCTGCTTTGTAGACAGCTGGTTGCGGAAATTTACGCCGTCTGTAACTATCTCTACGGCAGCCGAGCTGCTTGAATTCATCGCAACTATAAACTACAGGTTGCAGCGACCAACGTTTGTAGATAAACGTTGGTAGCGACTGCATTCTCGCATTCCCACGCATCACTCCTATCAGAAAGGCGCTAGTTTCGGTTTGAAGTCGGTACCTTTTCTACAACATAGATGGCGGCAGCATCAGTCTTCTGCACTCGGTGCATTTGGCGAGTTCGTTTGAGTCCAGTTTTCCGTGCAACACTCGGAGAGTGCGATGCATTCTGGGAGAGAACTCGAACCAGACTCGAACTGTGCCAGTGCGTGTGAAACGAACTCGCTATAACTCTCAAGGAGGTTAGAAGTACTAGGAGGGGGCACGTTGCAATATTGGTGAAGTCTAGTCATAAAAGTTTAAACGATTTTGTGCCCAGCGTGACCGCAGATCTTTCTGGCGATTGGTGCGCGTGACATGTCACGTGTGAGATGGATGAAAGAAGTTGCTGCAACCGCTGCGGTTCCGAGGGCGATACCCGGCGAATGAGCGTCCGCTTCAGCGTGCTGTACGCATCCTCCGCCGGTGGGGAGAATAGCAGGTCGCGGATCTCGCTCGCCGTTGCGGGCGGCAGGCTGCTCACCACGTGGTGGTACTTTGTGAGGTCCGCGGTGATGCGCCTGGATGATGGATGGATGATGGATGGATGGATGAATACGGCTGAGCCCTTTGGATCGGGCGGTAGCTTACGCCACCTAGCCATTTTGTTTTACCTTGCGGCGAACTGTGACTCCACCTGGAGGAACCATAGCTCGGGGTCCGCGGTCCAAAATGGGGGCAACTTGACGTCGACGGCGGCAACCATCGGGACGTCGGAGCTGAGTTGATCATTCATTGTGCGATTGAGCGTCGCGGGTCACCAATGTTGGGACGCAGCCTGGGAGAAGTGATACCATAGGCGTCCCAAACTCAACTGATCTTTTTATTTCCAAGTGCCCGTTTCCGGGCAGGTCTTCCTCCTCGGCCTCACCTCCCTTCCCCGTCTTCTCCCCCGCTCCCCACATTCCTCAGTCACCGCGGTCCGCGGGCGAGGGGAATTCTCCCGCGCGGGAAAAGGGGGGACATATCCGGTTGGCAGGCTAGGCCAGGTTCGTCGGGCAGCCATGTCCGCGCGTGGCGTGATATGATCACCACAGTAGTAGGACTCCTTGCAGGTTTGCGCGCGCTCCGTCCGGTAGTTTTTATCAGATCGAAGGCTAGACTGTGGTGTATTCTAGTAGCCTATAGTAAGACGAAGGCTAGCTACGGTCACGTGATGTGGTCACGTTGGCATGGTGAGTGAGGAGAGTAAGGAGGGAAATGAGAAAGAGGCGAGGCGTCAAGGGAGCATGGCTTGTGGAGGCTACTCGGCCGACGTCATGCCCTCTCCTACCCTTCTATTCTCCATGCTAACTCTAGAGGAAAAGGTCCGCCATTTTCCCATACATTCTGGCTGCCGCAAGCGGCGGATCATGCAGGCAGACCCTCGGGGTCCCAAACACGGTTTCATCATCAGAGCAGTTTCGTGAACTTCAACAATCCACGAACTTACCGGTGGAAAGATATTCGCGTTCCTTTCGAAGCTTTCTTTTTGCATAGCGCGCAGATGTACGGCCTCGCGTTAACGCTAAACTAAACCATATACCCGGCTTCCCCGGCTTCGCCGGTGGGGCGCGAGTGGGCGCGGTTGAGGAATACGAAACTGCGCAACCACCACATTTCCGAGATTTCGACAGAAGGGAAGTTAATGCAGCGTAATGACTTTATTGTTTTTTATAAGCGTTAGAATAGCTCAGAATTTAGTTTACAACGTTAAATTATTACTGTTTATATTGCTGAGAGTTTTCACTCTTCGCGTTTACCATGGCAACGTTGCTTTCTTTCTCTCGTGTTCTGTCGCTCTCTTTTGCGATCGTTCACTCGGGACCCCGGGTGTCGGCGCACGGGATTTGCCACTCCTCCTCACCCACCTTTACCCCCCTGCTTTGATCACTATCATCACCATCTGAAAAATGGCATATGTGCCATACCGGGAGGCACTCACTTGATCGAATGACGTTTTAGCGAACGCCCACGTTTCATCGAACGACACTTTAGCGAATAGTCGGACGCCGCGAAGCGGCGTTTTCGGGTGGGCCAAGTGAGTTCACATTTTTGTAATGAGTTGCCGCAGACTGTCGCCGCGAAGCGGCGTAAAGCGCAGCGCGACGGATGGGTTAACGCGCGCCCCCGTTATTCGCTAAAACGACCATTCGCTCAAATGTCGCCGTTCGCTAAAATGTCATTCGCTCATGTGATATGGACCCGTGCCATACCAATGGCGGCTTTTTTTTTTACTGATGAAGGAACATGTTGAAGATACTCCTAAGCTGAGGATTCGAGGCCTATACATTCTAGACGTTAGCACGTTGCGAAACCGGAATTGAATGCAAGCGCTGCGTAAGTGTTAACGTGTTAGTGGCACAAAATCGACTTCGAAACCCCTTGACTTATAGAACTTTATCAAGGCGCCTGTCTGGGGTGGCGCTTCGTTCTGCCTGGTTGCATCGTTCTGGGAATCGACACTGGAAGAGTTGATCCAGAAAAACCTGTTTAGCGAAAAGTTTATTCACGTCTGCCGTTGACATGCAAAAATGACGGTGCCCGATAAAATACTGCAGGCTGCGGGTTCATTGCCGCCATTCGTATGGCAAAAGTTAAACCGCCATTTCAGCCACCAGATGGCACTGAATTTCGGAAAAGGTCGTGCAAACAAATAATATCTTTTTTTTTTTTTTTTTTTTTGCGACATTGCGATTTTTGTTTGAAGCAAATACTGAACTTTACAGAACTTCATAGATTACCGGGCTTGTCCCGACAAATTAAAGCAGTTGGTTAATTTGACCTTGACTTTTTGCTAAGGATTGATTATTATTTTATAACTCATAAATTTAAAAGCCCTCGCAGAAGGGCGAGAACTTTTAAATCTTGCACAATGTTACACACAAACCGTCGTAGTCTGCAGCAGGTGTATAACTGCTTTTTGGGGCACTAAAGTGTCACCGACTTACTAGTAAAAAACACCCCCCAAAAATTTATATTTCTAGCCAGGCGATTTGTTATGATGTCAAAAGACTAACCAATCAATATTTTACTACAGCGCCACGTACATTTTAATAAAGTGAAAACACGCAACAGCTCTAAATCGAAACGGGACTGCGGTGGAAGGAGGAATGTAGAGGGAGGGGAGAGCTGCTGGAAGTCACGTAGCCACACCCGACCGCGTTTTCTTTTTCCTTTGTTTTTTCAGACGTGCGAGGCAGATGAAAAATTCGTACATCGCACGTAGAACTCCAATGTCAGGCACGAAATCACCAAGTGAGTGCTTGACGTTTGCGCGTTGATGATTTCAGTCAAAAGGGACGACTCGGCGGCGCCTTCGTACGAATCAGCTCAGTGGTCGGGCGTGTCGTACAGAATAAATTCTAGGTGTTTTGATCTGTAAACGATTTCTCTTTCGAAGCAAGACAGATTCGCCTGTACCGGGAACAATAGTTTCGAAATAGAAGTCCCACGCCCGTCGTCCGCCCTCATCGCTTTGTCTGCTTCATTCAGCCGTCCAGCCCACGAATCCCGCGATACGACGCCATGTTGAGAATTAAGCAGAGAATGCACAAACTGCTCCCGGTTATCTGTGCAACTTTTTTTTTTTTTTTTTTCAATAGTCGTATTTGCAGTTTTTAGAAGCAACAAAAAAGGGGTATCATATTTTTTTTCTGTTTTTAATACTGAATGTGTGCCTTCAATGACCCACGACTTTGATTATATTGAGTGTGCGAGTCTAAACCATATAGAGAACTGCACGTGACCGCGGAGAAGAGAGTGAGTGCGACTCAAACCGGCCAGTTCTCGATCGGCGGTTTTCGGGCGGGAAGAAAACGAATTTCGAGCCGCAAATTGTGTTCTGGGCAGGGTGTCGAACCGGAACCGAACCGAACCAAAAACCGGAACAGAACCGTTATTTTTAGCCGAACCGGAACTGAAACGAACCGAAATCTTCGCCGCCATCTTGGAACTGAACCGGAACCGAACCCCCCCAAAAATATAACGGTAACCGGTTCAAAACGGTTTAAGGGAATATTTCTTTTTCTTCTTATTTTTTTTAGTATCACAAAATTAACATATGGGAATGAAATATTGGCGGCTGTATTTCTATCCATGGATCAAATCGTCATATACAGAATTGAAAAGTATGGTAAGTTGTGGGTTTTAGTGGCACTGTGATTAACCATGTGTCACGTTGTCACGTGACGCCATGGTGTCAATACATGTTGTCACGTGACCTCGTGACGTCACGTGAATCACTGCGTCAACTCGATATAATTTGAGGAACTCACTAGATGTATTAACATAGTTGACAGCATGACGTAAAATGGCATCACGATTTCGTACCGAGAGTCACGTGACACCGTGACGTAAGCGATTTTCATAACCCCTAGTCGAGTGCTCGGGTTCATGACAATCAGCACCGCCAAACATTCGGGTAAGGGCTCATGTCAGTTACATATAATAATAGCCCAACTCTAACAATATATGAAGCTCAGCCCAAGCTTTTGCTTTCCAGACCCTAACCGCCTAGAGCATGACTGTGATGAACACTGGCGGTATCAGATGACGCGGCCGCTTGTTCAAATTGCGAGTTGAGGAGGTATCGACAGCTGTCTCTTTCCTTTATTTTTTCTGCATCTGCTATTAGGGGAAAACTAATGGATGTTTCCGCAAGCTATCAACGTTAGGGGTTATTTCTTAATACTATTTATTGAAAGTACAAGAAAAAATGTTGCAAGACCCATTTTACATTATTGAGGCACCGAAATATTTTTTCTTTGTTGCTGAACTGCACCCGAATGATGTACCTAAAGATAGAAGTACTGAAATTACTAAATGCGACTTATTAATATGACGTTACATAAAACTACACGTGTGTACGGAAGGAATACTAAAAAAAAAGGATATTTTAGTGATTTCAGAGACACAACCGAACGTTGGCCGTCGCTGTAAGTCCCACACGAGCGTCGTTCTCAAGTTATTGCCCAAGTTTCGATTTCCTCTGTACTTTGGTTGAAGGAGCTATAAAAATATTTCTATACATCACTAAATACTACTCAGGATCACTCCTTAACGTTAATAACTGCTTGAACTTGGCTTTGCTATTTTTTCTAGGCAATGGCAGTCGCCGAAAAATACGAGAAATATGAGCATCGTTCATCCCCTCAACTCGGAGCCAGAAACGGCCACGTGACCTGGTGCCTGTCTTATGCCGCCAATGTTAATCATACCCCGGCGCTGGGGTTTTAAAGGAAGAAAACGCGTGCTCAGCTCCAGGCATTGTTAGAGTTCGCCTATTCTCATCACCGCAGTCGTCCTACACGAGCCAATACCCAAGTGTCTGCCAAGACATTGATTGTTACGAGCCGATGAACGGCGCTCACGCAGTCCTCCTGTCCAATCCATGAGCCGCGCTCGACTGTCGTCAGGCGGGTGGTTTTGATTCCACAATTGCGACATCAATCTTTGGGAAGGCAAGACTAAAAGAAAGAGCCTCATTTAATCCTCGCAATTTCACCCCGACAAAGAAGCTTCTGAATCAGTGGCGGCCTGCGCGAGTATACTTGGGCCAGACTAGGACCAGTACGCCTCGGAAAAGTCATGAACATTCCAACCCGATGTCATTTTATGACCCATCTAAACTTCACGGGGTGCAAAATAAAAGCAATGAAGGGTTGCGGTTAACGAGTGTCAAATAAAATTGTCGAATGAACACGCACCAACGGAGGAGGCAATTCCTTAGGAATACTTTCAGCCTTTCCACCTTGGTGAAGAAGGAAGACCAGCGAAGCTGTACTATGGTGGGAATGAAGTAATGGCCGGCCGCAAGTCGCCAAGCCAGAGTGGAAAGGCTGGAGAGGTCGCCGCCATCTATGCGCGACGGCGGCAACCAGACAACCGGCAAGCCGGTTGTCTGGTTGCCGTTGTCATTTATAGATGGCGGTATCTGCCCAGAGTTTAGTGTCATCATTTGTTTGCTGACGGACACGACAATGGGAAACTAGCCCTTAACAGCCCCGCTGTATAAAGAAGTGCGCGCGTGTGTGTGTGTGTGGGGGGGGGGGGGGGTGGCTGGGAGGAGGGGAGGGGAGAGTTTTAAATACATACTGTGTTGTAAAGGTTCCTCTTCCCTGCATCTTTGGCGCAGACGAAAAAGCGTGACTCCGGAAGCTACTTTGCTTGCAAAAACGCTCTTACCAAAAAACAAGTTTTTGTCGTGCCAGACGCTCGCGCCGTTTCTAGTGAAAAGCGTCTGACTCGCAACTAAAGGGTCGTGGGTTCGCATCCCGCCTAAAATTCTTATATTTTTTTAAGGCAAAAAAAATTACTTTCAAAAGTGAAATCATTTGAGACATACGGCGACCTTTAATTCGCATTACATGTCATGTTTTAATCACTCTCATTCCACGCGTGATGTCACGTTTCACGTGAGCATTGTGGGTTGCTTGAAATTCTTGCTTGAGAAGCAAGCAAGAATTTCAAGATCTCCGACGTCATGAACCTATCGACCAATCAGGATTTTCCAGTCACGCCACCGACATCGGATTTCCTGCGACATGAGCTCCTTAACGCTATCGAGTTAAAATCATCAGTTAGCAAAGGTGATGCTCATTTGCAAATTAAATTGACCGGCATCTTGTCAAGAACAAACCTCAACAGCCAGGCTATGCCAGCTTATTCTGCATAAGAAAATGTTCACTTGGGCAAGCGCTATTTTGGGCCAGATTCGATCTGAGTGCGAAGGTGCGTCTAGATTAGAGTGAACAATTGCGATTACTTCTTGCTGCATGATTAGTGGCATGCATGCGGTGCTGAGTAGAACAACAAGCATTTGGATTGCCGCTCGGTGTTTCTATAAAAAATAGACTGAAAGGAATTCTAAAACTTTTGTTAGATTCTGAAAATTTCATTGCTCTTAGCTCAGTTGTGCCGTCATCAGATAAATATATATTGTGAAGTGTACTTCGTAAACCTTATTTCATAATTAGCATGAGCACCGAGGTGCTCATTTCATAATTTTATGTAATGTAAATAATTTCTTAGTTCAAGGACACAATAGAGATTTAATTTTTAACACTGCTACACAAAGTTGTACCAATAACAGGTATTTTAGGCGACCTACCACACTTAGCGACAACATTTTATACCGTGTAAATAGATCAGCTTGAACTTAAGAATTTTACTTAAACACAAAGAAAGCACAATAAAATACAGTATAGTTTTAAATTTAAAAACTGATCTATTTACAGGTATGTACCAACTAGCTGAACTCTTGTACTTAAACATTTTGATTCAGGTAAAAATATGTTACTGGTAAACAAAGGGATGTGGAGTGATATGAACACGACGTTATGTATGTTAATGTAGATTTTTTCTACCCTTGCGTCGGAATTAAATAACTGAATTTAATATTTTTGGCACCTAAAAACAAAAGTCGATTGCGCGGACGATCGAAGAAACTATATAGTGAATCGTTTCACGGCGTAAATAGTGTATATTGCCAGAACAACGCGAAAAATATATTCTCAATTTAGCGGTTCAAACCGGTTCGAACCGGTTTGAACCGTTATTTTTTGCTCCCCGGAACTGAACCGGAACCGAACCGAAAGCCGTGAACCCGAACCGGAACCGAACCGATAAAAATTTCGGTTCGACACTCTGGTTCTGGGTACCTCGGCTCTCATATGTCATGTACAAATACAAACCTTGGCGAGCATAAATACCCTGGTTCGTTCACACAGCTGCGTCGATTGCGTTGCGATACGTTGCTTCGTGCCGCACAGCGCCTTTCAATTGGCTCGTCGAAAATGTCGCCGGACCAATACAGAATTCAGCCAGCGACGAGGGAATTTCGCAACCTGTCTCTAAAATCCGCTTGCCCCCGACGCGGATCCGCCCACGAATTCGCAAGTATAAACGCACCATTGTGCACGTTTCGCGCACAGATTCGCGCAAACAAGAAGCGCATTTTGGAGCCGGGTGGAGAAGTCGACCCGTCGTTGGCGTAAAATCTGGATATGGTTCCCAGACGAATTCAGATTTTTACAAAACACAGTGGAACCAACAGGGCATACAAAGTCGTTTGAATTGAAGTATTTATTACACAGGCGAGTGGTTTTCGAATGTGGTTTGCCATTTTCAACTTGATGAGCCATTCCTTCCTCAATTTACTCTCGTTCGGATAATAAACATATATCGTACCCTGTTCACCGTGGGAGCTGTTGTACTGGGGTAAAGTGCTGGATATTCTGTTATCATTATCTAGCGCCTTTAGTCGACAATTAACCCGCCAAAATGCTCGCTTAACCCGACAACACGTGTCACGTTTTCACACTATAATAAAGTGGTATAGGCTACCACAACACAAATACCATTCCACAAAAAAAATACGCCGAAGACATTTAAGTTTGCTTACCTGTGGGAATGCGAAAACATTCCTGCACCCAGCGCATCCCTACAAGCAGCGCGCCACGTCTTCCTTTCGCACATGGCGCTCTGGCGGTGACATCACGCTCCCTGCGCAGGCGCGGCGCCCTCGCCGGCTTCACGGCGTCCGTGACGAGGCATCAGCGTTGCTGTGCTTTTCTTTGTGTTTTGTAGCGTGAGCTACACTGGCCGAGGTTGAGCAGTTTCGCGTGGCTCCCAAAGAGCCGTGCTGCGCATGCGCGAGGAGCAGTGACGTCACACGGCGCACAACTGGCGCGCCGGAGCCGCCGCCGCCGCGCGCGCGTCGCTGGTCTTCGCATTTTAAAGGAGTGACGTCATAGCCGTTTCAGACGCACTGGCGCCGCCGCGTGCCCAGCTGTGTGCCTCCGTTGCGCAGTAGCCAAGTCTGACGCTGCACCGGAGCCGCTTGATAGCACCTCTCATTCTGTGCGCATAAGCTCACGCTACGTATATCGTGGCATAGCCGAGCTAAGCCACCGCAATTCTTTTTATTTTTGAGGCGCGTCCGGCCTAACCTTGAGCGGCGCGTGCTCGATGAGGTATCGTTGTTATCATGTTTCGGGTAAAGTCCCTAGATAAGAGCCACCTACAAGTAGCGACATTCTTTGAAGCGCCGACTGTGTGACGGTGCAAGTTTTAGGAAGCGAATGGCAGAGCACAAGAGGGGTTTGAACTGAATGCCGCCATTTTGTTCCAGCGGAATGTGCTTCGTCACTTGTTTCGGGTGTCCTTTCTTGGAAAAGAAGTATCATGGGACTTTAGTTTCGGTTACATGCCGACGCCTTTTCTCGTAATGGGACATATAAATATAAGGCTCTCGCCTTAAAACACAACACGTGAAAAAGGTTTTTCCGTTTTACCCGAACAACACATGTAGAGAACCCATGGACCGAAAAATCTGCCCCGCGTTACGTACGCAAATCATTTTTGCGTTCCTCCAAGGAGGGAGGATTCGTGAGGTGTGAGAAGTTGGCTAGACGAGACTGGCACAGTTAGAAAATGGGGGCTCCGGCCGGCGTTATGAGCGCGACGCCGTCGGCATCCTCGCGCCTAATATACGGTGATCACGTGGCGAAGGGTCGACGTATGACTGGTCCAACGCGCTCGTAGCTTCCACTGCGTTACACATGACGTCATGACGACGCGTGCTCCGATAAGTTAAAGAGGGGCGGACTGACGTCGCGTGCAAGCAATGCCCTACCGGGTCAGCGGAAGCCGGAACAAGTCACCAATAACGTCACCTATTCTTAAAAAAAAAACAAAAAAAAACGGGTTTTTGTTTTTTGGATTGTGGACTGATTTAAACCGCCGTTGTACTAAGCTTTTGTGTGTGTGTGGGGGGGGGGGGGAGGGGGGGGAGGTAAAGAAAAAAAATAAACAAGCTCTCGGAGAGCACCTTGACCGCGGAAAGGAAAACATTTGAAACATTCTAGGAGTTACATTTTACTTCAAGCAGTTTTTACACGTACTTTACCCACCACTGCGAAGAAAGAATAAAAATATCTCCAATAGAAAACGCGTTTTGTGTTTTAGCCTCCATCATGGTTTCATTGTGCACGACATTTTGGCAAGGTAAACTCCGCGGTCTAATACACGTGACTAAGGAATGTAAAACCAATAGAAAAAAAATGAAAGCCGTTTACAAATCTCTGTAACGCCGAATTGGAGCGCAGCTCTTGAGGAGGAGTAGGGAAGGGTACTGGGGGGTCACTTCACCTGCGGGTAGTCACGTGACCCCGGGGGGGTCACGTGACCTCGGGGGGGGGGGGGGGTCACCTGACCTCGGGGGGAAGGTCACGTGACCTCGGGGGGAGGGGGGGGGTCACGTGACCTCGGGGGCGGGGGGGGGGGTCACGTGACCTCGGGGGGTCTCACGTGACCCCCCCACCCGGTTACGCCGACGGCGACGCCGACGCCGCTCAGGCTGGAAACGGGCCCCTAAGAGCTGCGCTCTAAAAGTGGAAGCCGTTTACAACTTCCTGTAACACCGAATTAGAGCGCAGCTCTTGAGGAGGAGGGAAGGGTACTGGGGGGGTGAAGTGACCTGGGGGGGTCACGCGACCTTGGGGGGTCACGTGATGATGCCGATGATGTCACCAGTGACGTCACTGATGACGTCATCAGTGACGATGACGATGCGGACTCCGATGACGTCATCAGCGATGATGACGATGCGGATGTCGGTGACGTCATCAGTGACGTCACTGATGAAGTCATCCGTGATGATGACGTTGACGATGCGGATGTCAGTGACGTCATCATGACGTCACTGATGATGTCATCAGTGATGATGACGATGCGGGTGCCAGTGAGGTCATCAGTGACGTCACTGATGACGTCATCAATGATGATGACGATGCAGATGCAGATGCCGGTGACGTCATCAGTGACGATGACGTCATCGGGGAGGTCACGTGACCTCAGCGGGGGTCACGCGACCCTGGGGGTGGTCACGTGACCTCGGAGGGGTGTCACGTGACTTCGGGGGGTCACGTGTTCTCGGGGGAGGGGTTCACGTGACCCTGTGGGGGGTCACGTGACCTCGGGGGGTCACGTGACCTGGGGGGTCACGTGACTTGGGGAGTCATGTGACTTTGGGTGTCACGTGACCTTGTGGGCCACGTGACCCTAGGGGAGGGGTCACGTGACCTCTGGGGGTCACGTGACCTTTGTGGTGATCTTGGGGGTCACGTGACCTTGGGATGACCTTAGGGGTCACGTGACCTTGGGGTGACCTTGGTTACGCCGACGCCGACGGCGACGGCGACGCCGCTCAAGCCGGTGAACAGGCCCCTAAGAGCTGCGCTCTAAAATGAATGCCGTTTACAACTCCCTGTAACGCAGAATTAGAGCGCAGCTCTTGAGGAGGATAAGGGAAGGGCACTGGAGGGGCGGGTCAAGTGACCTCGGGTGGCGGGGGGTGACGTGACCTTGGGGGGTCACGTGACAATGCTGATGACGTCATCAGTGACGTCATCAGTGATGATGACGATGACGATGTGGATGCCGGTGTCACTAATGACGTCATCAGTGATGATGACGATGACGATGCGGATGCCAGTGACGTCATCAGTGGCGATGACGTCAACGGGGGTCACGTGACCTTGGGAGGGGGGTCACGTGACCTGGGTAACCATCGTGACTCTCGTGAGGGTAACCCTAGTAACCCTCGTGAGGGTAACTCTCGTGACCCTCGTGAGGGTAACTCTCGTGACCCTCGTGAGGGTAACTCTCATAACCCTCGTGAGGGTAACTCTCATAACTCTCGTGACCCTCGTGAGGGTAACCCTTTTGAGGGTAACTAACCCTCGTAACCCTCGTGAGGGTTACGAGGGTTATTAACCCTCGTAACCTTCACGAGGGTTAGGAGGGTTAGTCGCGGTTACGCCGACGCCGACGGCGACGGCGACGCCGCTCAAGCCGGGAACGGGCGCCTAAGAGCTGCGCTCTAAAATATAAGTAGGAACTCCACTTAATTAAACGTTATACCTGAGTTCTAAACACCTAGCGGACATGCAGAAATAATTTCCATCTCGGAAGCCATGATTTGTAATCTAATTGAAAAACAGAAGATACCAAAAAGCGTGCTTCCTTTGCCCATTTAATGTAGAGCTAGTGAAAACTCTAGGTACAACGTTGTTTTTTTGTTTTTTTTTTCTTCTTCTTAGAAACAAGAAAAACAGCATTCAATTCCTTTTTCAACGAAGAGGGAGAGAGACAGAAAGATTGAAACCTTTGTTACACCGACCGGTGATACCAGTAAATTATGAAATTAAGAACACGACACTTGCTTTTTTTTATGAGACCATCAATAATCATTCGGCAGCTCCACGTGACGTGAAATGAATGCGGACTGCTTAAGTGTGATTGTAAGTTTGTATCCCAGACACCTTTGGTATATATGCGCACATACCGAAGCACTGTGAAGCTCTCATTGGCAGGCATGCCTGCCATTGCGAGCCAAACAGGACGTGTCTACGGTTACAACGGGGTTTGCGGAATGAGCACCTTTATTTCATTCCAACTCTATTTCGGGAAATTAAAGTTTTCGGGGATTCCATTCCTTTCAACTTCCAGGTATGGGGACACGGGGCCCATCCCCACCCCTGGAACCGAGCTTATTGTGTTACCGCAGCCAAAGCAGCGTAAGCTGACGTTATCAGATGCATAGTCAACTCCAAATATATGCAAAGCGCCTCCCCAGGCCACTGATTCTACTAAACCGAGCGGTGGTCGCACAAAGCGCTTGGTGGCACTGGAGAGATTGATCACGTGATCTGCAAAAGGCTCGCCACGAACGGCAAACACTAAAATCACTTTTTTACAGCGGAGCTGTTAAGGGTTAGTTTCCCCAGGATCGCGTCCGTCAGCAAACAAATGATGACACCAAACTCTGCACAGCTACCGCCATCCATGAGCGACGGCAGCAACCTTTCGAGCCTTTCCACCCTGGCTTGCCTACTCGCGGCCGGCCATGACTTCATTCCCACTATAGGAAAGCTTCGCTGGTCTTCTTCAGCAAAGTGAAAAAGCTAAAAGATTTTTTTTTTTTTGCAAACAGACCGTATACTTTTTGGCCGCTCCATTGCCTTTCATTTTAGTGCTGTACTGCCATTTGCTTCCAAGTGTCGCACAAGGCACGGGATCATGCATAGGCGCATTTGACGATTTGATGCCGCTTGCAAGACAAGCAAACACATCAAGGGGCTTTACTGAGGGCGTGCGACTCTTCGGCGTGACCTAGGGACTCGCTGAGCTCGAAGTTACGTGGCACGTTCTTACAGTTAGATTGGCTGCATAGGTCGTGGCATCGGCCGTGGTCATTTTATCGTTGAAAGTGAAAGCTCGGTGCGCGGCGGCGCATTCCCGTGGCATCACTACGCCATACATGTGCTGCCTCTCATTTGTCTTCTTTTTCTTTGTGACGATAGAAGTTTTGTTTGTAGACCATTTACCATTCACCGGCAAGACTGCAAAAATTGATCTCGGCAGTGTCAAGCAAAGGACTCGTGCCACGAGTCGCCGTCCGCGCAAGCTCGTGAAAACAGAAACAACAAATGCTCTGGCTTGAGGCGTTTAGGGAGGCTCAAGTGAGGGTGGGCGCAACTCAAAACCTGGAGAGCGTTTGCAATTTAATGGTGGCGCCTGAGGGAGAGGGTTCGATAAAGGATATGCGCCAATGTTGCCTGCACGAGAGCAGGCGCCCGCTCTGTTGCAACTCTGTTGCTCCATGCGCTTTTCCTCCTCTCTCCTCCTCCCATTGCAAGCAACGAACGCCTTGGCGCAGCCTCTCTCGCTTCCTTCTCGCTCCCAGAATTGCAAACGTCGAGAGCCAGACAAGAAGCAACGTCCAAGATGGCGGAATTTCCCATTTTTCGTGTTAAAAAAATACTTCACCTATCGCAACAAAACTGGTGGCTATGGAAATGTAATCATTTATACCTTGAGTAAATTATTCAAGCACCTTAATAGGCCTCTATGACCTGAGTTAGGAAAGAAAACGACCCTTTGCCCCATAGACTCCCAGCAAAAATTAGCAATTAAATGGCGTCCATGTCCCGTGATCCCCGATCTAGCAGTTGCACCCACCCTCACTTGAGCCTCCCTAGAGGCGTTTGGTGCCGGTGTCGCCATCTCGTTGAACCCACTGAAAATAAATCTAGCGGAAACGACCCTGTCAAATTTATTTACACAAATACGCAATACCAAGACGTTTAGGCTTCCCGTCAGGATCTTAAAATTAAGATATTAGACACTTCTACTACGTACTACCATTTGTTTTGCCATTTTTGTCATCTGACCAATTTAAATTTCTAGATTGCCTCAGAATGCGCTAGAAACAGTCAAAAGGGTCATATTTCTGGATTTTATTAAAAATCCCCAGCGCTCTCAGGGAACATTCAAGGGCCGTACGACCTTCATTACATCTTCACAATTAACCTAAAAAATAATCGATGCTCTTGTGCGTTCCTGGAACTCAGGTTTGCGTAGCGAAATTTGCCCATTGAGTGACGAGCGGGAACGACATCTTGTCTTTCTACAACTTTTCATTTTTTGCTTGCTTCACTGCGGTCGCCACTTTCACCATCGAAGGAGCATGAGCCGGGCAGACAATTAAGCCCTCATTAAGTGCAATAATGCTGTTACGAAAGTCACTTTGACCGTGCGATACCGTGGCGTCAGCAGACCGTAGGAGAGTCAACTGTCAAACATCGCTACACTGTGCAACATTGTCAACAAGGCAAACGTATCTTCGACGGTGTTGCAGCTTGCGCGGGCGCGTGCGATTGCAAGAGGAAGTTACGCTGTGGGAGCTGCCCGTAGCCTTGACAGCGTAGCACATACTAGTTGATGCCCAATTGTTCCGGAATCATTTCAACTTCGGAGGGACAACTCCGCAGCACTGGTCTACAACGCTAGTATTATTTTTTTTTATCTCATTACTGCTTCTTTGAATTTTCCATAGACTACATTCTGAAGAATATATTCAGGAATCAGGCATAACTACCAAGAAGTAACTATCACGACGTCATGGAGTGATTTACTATTTCAGATACCGCGCACCTGAGCGGTGGAGACGAAACATTTGACAAAATGCTATCGGGAACATTTCATCTACCCCCTCCCCCAATCCTAAGAAGACGAAAACAACAACACAAGTACTGAAGTCAAAGAAGCGGCACCAGTAGCCAACACGAACAAACACCTCGTCATAGCTAGAATAAAGGTTTTTCTATCTCTATCTTTTTCTCTCTTTCGTCATAGCCGCGCGCCAAGAATCTGCGTGTGTCGAGGCTTCAGCTCTCCACGTGGCTCCTGAGTGATAAGCCATGCCGCCCGGCAGTTCAGCTTGTAGATCACAGTGAGCCTTTGCACCGAGCTGCCCGCGCGTGCACCTCAGCGGCATCGCACGTCGGCCGCGGCTTCTGCCCGGGTGCCGAAAGCAGCACCAGCCGCTGCCCTCGGCGGACGCCAGCCATATCTCGTCCTCTCGGGCCATGACGATCGCGTACCAGGCGGACGTGTCCACGAGTACGCTCCTGGGCTTCTGGAAGCTGGTAATCCGATGGCGCGGTTCCGTCTACAAGCTCATCTACAAAGAGCTGCTGGTCTACGGCGCGGCCTTCACGGCTATCGCGGTATGGTACCGGATGATCATGGACAAATCGCAGCGTAGACTCTTCGAACAGCTGGCGCTGTACAGCGACCGCGCCCTGGAGCACATCCCGCTGTCGTTCGTGTTAGGGTTCTACGTGACGTTTATTGCCGGTCGCTGGTGGGACCAGTTCACCAGCATTCCGTGGCCGGACAAGTTGGCCTACGTTGTGCTGGCCTACGTGGCCGGAGGCGACGACCACGGTAGACTCTTGCGTCGCACCATGATGCGCTACGCCAATCTGGGGCTGGTGCTCGTTCTGCAAGCAGTCAGCGGTGCCGTCAAGAAGCGCTTCCCGAGTACCCAGCATTTGGTGGAGGCCGGCTTCATGACAACGGACGAGCGGGTGCTGTACGAGGCCATGCCCAACAAGGCGAACCGGCACTGGTTACCCTGCGTGTGGTTCGTCAACCTGGTGAACATGGCCGTACAGCAGGGCAGGCTGCCGCCCGGCCCTCCAGTGAAGCATGTGCTCGAGGAGTTGAACAGCTTCCGCGACAAGTGCAGCCTGCTCTGGTGTTACGACTGGGTCACCGTTCCGCTGGTTTACACACAGGTCAGAATCGCGCGTTTCTTTTTCTCTTTAGTATGTTTGTCCCAAGTTCGGGTGTATCGTAGGGGTGTGCGAATGTTACTTCTAATCGACCAGCTCTCTTTCATCCTTACCTCCAACACGCCAAAAACATATGCCGTGGCTTGCCCTTGTGCTGTGAAGGGTATGAATGATGCAGCACTATTCCGATTGGATTCACTATTCGGACGTCTCTGATGTATCATCTTTTTGTATATTAACCATGGTCATGCCTTTCTCCCAGTGCACACGTTTACGACCTTTTTTATCTCCGCTTCCTTAAATTCTCTGATAACAAAGCGTTCTTGAAGTGTTTCAATTCATCCATAGGGCAGCTGAAAAGCGTATTCAGAATTTGAATGGAATAATTCGATCGAGTAAAAGGGAAAGTTCAAAGCCTATTTATTTATAATTCCTGTCAGTAAAAGAGCTGAGGGAAAAGCAGCAAGAATGGGTATTTGAGAAGAAATAGCTTCTTATTTTAAAAAAGCCAGTTCTCTGCCTACGAAAGAGTCAGAACTACATAAAAGAAGAATATTGCTGTTTTTTCTTGTAAATTTGAAGTCATGTTCTCATGGCAATAACGTGTAACTGCCTCACGTGTAAATTTTAGAAGAGGCGAGCAGTTTAGACGGAAAACCGAATCTACGAGAAAATATGTTGCATTGAACCGCGTGTGTTGACCACAGTGGTGGAGCAAAGCTACGGTGGGCTAGAAGGGGAGGTGTGATTATTGCACAGGCCAAAGCGGTCCGGCACTTAATTCCCATAAAGCGCAGCATAATTGGTATGCTGGAAGCAGCGCTACCTTGCACTCCATGGCTATGCGGGTAGAAAGCGAGGGATAGGAGAAGGCGGTGGCGCGTGCGGACGGCAGGACACCGAGCTCCAGCAACACCGCCTAGAAGACAAGGCCGTAGTGCTGACATTTTTGCGTCACCAGCGGTCGAAGGAAAACGCTGGACGCAGATGGGAAACGAGTGCTACTTCAGCGCTCGGCTTCGAGTCAAGTTTGAGCCGAACGTTGACGGAATCGTCGAGTTCAATCTGTGCCCAGCTTTGGCCTTCGCTGATGGCGACATCTCTGTCAGCACTACGGTTTTGTTATCTAGGAGGTGTTGGCTCTGGTTAGAATGACTAGTGAGTAGACGCAAAGCTAGCTGCCTTTGTCTCTACTCACTCTTCGAACGCCTTCGAACGACCTAAGCCCGCGTCTGCCATTCGGCGTCCGAACGCTTTTCAACAGCAGGTAGAGCTAGATAGACGAAGGCCGCTAGCTTTTCGTCTACCTACCAATCGCTCGCCAGAGCGCGGCGCTCTGGCGCCATCCGTAACACCTCCTAGATAAAAGAGCCATAGCGCCGATAGAGATGTCATCGGCGAAGGCTAACGCTAGCCACAGATTGGACACGACGATTGCGTCAACGTTCGGCTCCAACTTGACTCGAAGCCGAACGCCGACGCAGCACTCGTTTCCCATCTGTGTCCAGCGTTGGACTTCGCTAATGAAGCAAAAATGTCAGCACTACGGCCTTGTCTTCTAAGCGGTGTTGCACCTGCGCTGTCTCATTTCTATCTCTCTTTCTCTCTCTCTCTCTCATTTTCTTCCCACATATAAAGAAGAAAAGGCAAACAAAAATGGGCAGACGGGGCATTTTATCCCTGTCTGTGTAGGCATTGGTCAGAAGTAAATATAAACACGAGCCCTTAAATCTCTTAAAATATTTGGCCTGCTCCGTTTCATTTGGAACCCAATTTTCAACAAATTAACTGGTCTCTGCCATTGTGACGCTGCTGCCAGGTTACCGATAGTAGCGCGGTGATAGGACACATGAGGCATGAATCGTAGGACCGCTGTCGGCCGCCGGGAGCAAGCGATGGCCACATGATAGCGCGGCGGAGGCTACGTGCTTCCGCGCAAAATTACGTGACGTGGCGAAAAATCGACGAATTAGTGGTCCAACGATCATGTAGCATCCACCACCATGTTAGCTGCGGAGTGAGCGGAAGATAGCCCGCCATAACAAAGCCTCGTATCAGCAGAATACCTATAGCATCATGCTAATACGCACGCATATATCTCCACCAGGGGCCCTACTCTGGACATTCGGCGAAAAAGTTGGCGAGAAATCCGGCGGCTATGATTTGCCGGCGCCAAGGCCAAGTGCGGCGTTGGCCAATGACGGCCGCCGAGTTTGTCGCCGACTTTTTCGCCAAATGTCCAGTTTATGCTCCGTTCACCCCTAAGCTGAGTCTGCAGTGGAAGCTACGACCTCGTTGGACCAGTCCTACGCCTCTTTCGCAACGTCACCACGCTCCCGGCCATACCCACGCGCGAAGAGTTGGGTCAGGTGATAAAAGGGAGGCGGCTGATTGGTCCACCGGGCACGTGGTTCCCACCGTAATCTCAACTTAAAGGAGCCCTGCAACGACTTGTTGACTTTTTTTTTTTTTTGCACCGAACTTGAGCGCACTGAACGTAATAACTTAATGAAAATTTTCTTTTCTCGAATTTTGCTTTACTTTAAAAGTTAGGGGCAAATTAAAATTACATAAACAAGCAAAAAATAACCTACTCCATGACGTTCTTGGTCCTGGCTTGAGTGGCCGTGAACTAGAGAAGGGAGCTCAACGAGCGCTCACGGCTGCCGCACTCTGTGTCGACGTGCGCAGGATAGGCTGTATGAAGCGGGCGGCCAGGGCGGCTCGCATTGGATTTGCTGCGCGACTAAACACTAATTCGGCATGACAGTTCATTGGTCACAAACGACAGCAAACACGGGGTAAATATCAGTTCAAAACGGGAGCAACTTCCCGCTGCCATTCCGCCAAACGTCCAAACCGCAAGCCACACCTGCTCGCCGAAGGCCTTCGGAACACTCGGAACCGGTAAGATCTTCAAGCCCATACGACCGCAGCGCGAACATGTACATCCGGGACCTTTCTACGCTCGCCGCTCGTGTGGTACCTGATCCCACTACCCTTTTCTAGTATGCGCCGCCTCTTCCGCCGCTTGGTGGCGGGTATGTCGACGGGTCATTTCTTGCTTCCGTACTTTATAAACTACATTTATTTATTTTCTGATCTAAAATACTGAACAAAAACTACTTTCATAAAAAAATTAAACGGTTCGCGCCACTTATCTGTTGTATTTCGACTAAAAAAAATAAAAGCTTTTAGTGGTTTTGATTAGTAATAAGGCCAGAACCAGGGTGTCGAACCGGAACCGAACCGAGCCGAAAACCGGAACAGAACCGTTATTTTTAGCCGAACTGGAACTGAACCGAACCGAAATCTTCGCCGCCATATTGGAACTGAACCGGAACCGAACCGAAAAAAAATATAACGGTAACCGGTTCAAAACGGTTCAATGTAATATTTTTTTTTGTTAGTATCACAAAATGAACATATGGGATTGAAAAATTGGCGGCTGTATTTCTATCTATGGATCAAATCGTCATATACAGAATTGAAAAGTATGGTAAGTTGTGGGTTTTCATGGCACTATGATTAACCATGTGTCACGTTGTCACGTGACGCCATGGTGTCAATACATGTTGTCACGTGACTTCGTGACGTCACGTGACTCACCGCGTCAACTCGATTTAATTTGAGGAAGTCACTTGATGTATTAACATTGTTGACAGCGTGACGTAACATGATATCACGATTTCGCACCGAGAGTCACGTGACACCGTGACGGAAGCGATTTTCAAAACCCCCAGTGGAGTACTCGGGTTCATGACAATCAGCACCGCCAAACATTCGGGTAACGGCTCATGTCAATTACATATGATAATAGCCCAACTCTAACAATATCTGAAGCTCAGCTCAAGCTTTTGTTTTTCAAACCCTAGCCGCCTAGAGCATGACTGTGATGAACACTGGCGGTATATAATTAGGGTCAGATCACGTGGCCGCTTGTTTGAATTGCGAGTTGAGGAGATATCGACAGCTGTCTCTTTCCTTTATTTTTTCTGCATGTGCTATTAGGGGAAAACTAATGGATGTTTCCGCAAGCTATAAACGTTAGGGGTTACTTCTTAACAGTATTTATTAAAAGTACAAGGAAAAATGTTGCAAGACCCATTTTACGTTTGAGGCACCCAAATATTTTTCGTTGTTGCTGAACTGCATCCGAAAGATGTTCGTGAGAATAGAAGTACTGAAATTACTAAATGCGACTTATTAATATGACGTGACATAGAACTACACGTGTGTATGGAAGGAATACTAAAAAAAAAATATATATTTTAGTGACCTCAGAGAGACAGCCGAACGTTGGCACTGCAGTCGCTGTAACTCTCACACGAGCGTCGTTCTAAAGTTATTGCCCAAGTTTCGACTTCCTCTGTACTTTGCTTAAAGGAGCTATAAAAAGATTTCTATACATTACTAAATACTACTCAGGATCACTCCCTAACGTTAATAACTGACTGAACCTGGCTTTGCTATTTTTTTTCTAGGCAATGGCAGTCGCCAAAAAATTCGAGAAATATGAGCATCGTTCATCCCCTCAACTCGGAGCCAGAAGCGGCCATGTGGCCTGGTGCCTATCTTATGCCGCCAACGTTAATCATACCCCTGCGCTGGCGTTTTAAGGAAGAAAACACATGTTCAGTTCCAGACACTGTTAGAGTTCGGCTATTCTCATCACCGCAGTGGTTGGACAAGAGCCACTACCCAAGTCTCCACCGAGGCATTGTTTGTTACGAGCCGATGTACGGTGCTCACGCAGTCCTCCTGTCTAATCCATGAGCCGCGCTCGACTGTCGTCAGGCGGGTGGTTTTGACCCTACAATTGCGACATCAATCCTTGGGAAGGCAAGACTAAAAGAAATAGTCTCATTTAATCTTCGCAATTTCACCGCGACAAAGGAGCTTCTGAATTAGTGGCGGCCCTGTGCGAGTGTACTTGGGCCAGAGGACCAGTACGCCTCGGAAAAGTCGTGAACATTTTAACCCGATGTCGTTTTATCACCCATCTAAACTTCACGGGGTGCAAAATAAAAGCAATAAAGGGTTGCGGTTAACAAGTGTCGAATAAAATTGTCAAATTAACATACACCAATGGAGGAGGCAATTCCTCGGGAATACTTTCAGCCTTTTCACTCTGGTGAAGAAGGAAGACTAGCGAAGCTGTACTATGGTGTAAATGAAGTAATGGCCGGCCGCAAGCCGGCAAGCCAGAGTGGAAAGGCTGGAGAGGTTGCCGCCATCTATGCACGACGGCGGCAACCAGACAACCAGCAAGCCGGTTATCTGGTTGCCGTCGTCCTTAATAGATGGCGGTAGCTGTCCAGAGTTTAGTGTCATCATTTGTTTGCTGACGGACACGACACTGGGGAAACTAGCCCTTAACAGCTCCGCTGTATAAAGAAGTTCGTGGGTGTGTGGGTGGGGGGGTGGGGGGGAAGGAGGGAAGCGGGGGTGCTTTAAAAACATACTGTGTTGTAAAGGTTCCTCTTCCCTGCATCTTTGGCGCAGACCAACAAGCGTGACTCCGGAAACTACTTTGCTTGCAAAAACGCTCTTACCAAAAAGCACGTTTTTGTCGTGCCAGACGCTCGCGCCGTTCCTAGCGAAAAGCGTCTGACTCGCAACTAAAGGGTCGTAAGTTCGAATCCCGCAAAAATTCTTAATTTTTTTTCTTTAAGGCAAAGTAATTACTTTCAAAAGTGAAATCATTTGAGACATACGGCGACCTTTATTTCGCATTACATGTCATGTTTTAATCACACTCATTCCACGCGTGATGTCACGTTTCACGTGAGCATAGTGGGTTGCTCTAAATTCTTGCGCGAGGGTATGCAGCTCTGACGTCATGGACCTATCGACCAATCAGGATTTTCCAGTCACGCCACCGACATCAGCTTTTCTGCGACATGAGCTCCTTAACGCTATCGAGTTAAAATCATCAGTTAGCAAAAGTGATGCTCATTTGCAAATTAAATTGACCGGCATCTTGTCAAGAACAAACCTCAAAAGCCAGGCTATGCCGCTTATTCTGCATAAGAAAATGTTCACTTGGACAAGCGCTATTTTGGGCCGGATTTGATCTGAGTGCGAAGGTGCGTATAGATTAGAGTGAACAATTGTGATTACTTCTTGCTGCATGATTAG
This sequence comes from Ixodes scapularis, assembly GCF_016920785.2. NCBI lineage: Eukaryota > Metazoa > Arthropoda > Arachnida > Ixodida > Ixodidae > Ixodes > Ixodes scapularis. The sequence goes on along the minus strand of NW_024609880.1, from coordinate 31,522,105 downwards.
TGGCGTGCATGCGGTGCTGAGTGTAAAGAATGTTTGGTTAGAACAACAAGCATTTGGATTGCCGCTCGGTGTTTCTATAAAAAATACACCAAAAGGAATTATCCTAAAACTTTTGTTACATTCTGAAAATTTAATTGTGTAAATTTTCTTTTGTGACACCCTGTAGATTTGTTTCTACTCTTGCGTCGAAATTAAATAACTGAATTTCATATTTTGGCACCTAAAAACAAAATTAAATTGCAGGGACGATCGAAGAAACAATAGAGTTCAGTTGTGTCGTCATCATATACATATATATTGTGAAGTGTATCTCGTAAACCTTATTTCATAATTAGCATGAGCACCGAGGTGCTCATTTCATAATTTTATGTGATGTAATTCATTCCTTAGTTCAAGGACACAATCACGATTTCATTTTTAACACTGCGACACAAAGTAGTACCAATCACGGGTATTTTTGGGCAACCTACCACACTTTGGGACAACATTTTATACCATGTAAATAGATAAGCTTGAACTTTAGAAGTTTACTTAAACACGAAGAAAGCACAATAAAATACAGTATAGTTCTAAATTAGAAGCTGATCTATTTACAGGTATGTACCAACCATGGCTTAACTCTTTACTCTTGTACTTAAACATTTTGATTCAGGTAAAATATATGTTACTGGTAAACAAAGGGATGTGGAGTCGTATGAACACGACGTTATGTATGTTAATGTACAGGGTGTCACAGAAGAAAATTTACACGGTCTTTTTTGTTACAAAAATAAACTAGCATCGCCCAACGCTCATTCTCCGCCTGAAGGTAGCGCTAGAGGCCACAACCAGGTGCCAAAGTTTCAGCCCGATTCGATAAGTTAATCAAAAGTTATAAGTGATTTTCTGAAGCTTTGAATGGGAAAATGGCGGCCGACAGAGTTTTCGAACACATGGGGCTCTATGGTACCACAAACCCAAAACGGGCAAAAATGCGCTCCATTTTCCCATTGAAATTTTGAAAAAATCACTTATAACTTTTGATTAAGTTATCGGATCGGGCTGAAACTTTGGCATCTGGTTGTGACCTCTAGCTCTACCTTTGAGCGGAGAATGAGCATTCGACGATGCCTAGTTTAATTTTGCGGTAAAAAAGACCGTGTAAATTTTCTTTTGTGACACCCTGTAGACTTGTTTCTACTCTTGTGTCGAAATTAAATAACTGAATTTCATATTTTGGCACCTAAAAACAAAATTAAATTGCACGGACGATCGAAGAAACAATAGAGTTAATCGTTTCGCGGCATAAATAATGTATATTGCCAGAACAACGCGAAAAAGATATTCTCAATTTAGCGGTTCAAACCGGTTCGAACCGGTTCGAACCGGTTTGAACCGGTTTGAACCGTTATTTTTTGCTCCCCGGAACTGAACCGGAACCGAACCGAAAGCCGTGAACCCGAACCGGAACCGAACCGATAAAAATTTCGGTTCGACACTCTGGCCAGAACCAAAAACGTCATATGCCGTCACACATAGCGCGCTTTCAACACCGCGGGTCGCCCCCGTATGTGGAGGAGGTTTCTGCGTCGTCCGGTTAAAATATGACTCACTAATATTTAGTTACTTTCTCCGGGCCCGCTGGCTTGCCCGAACCTCAAGAGACGTAAAAACCGCAAAAAAGGACGCTTAAGTATGATTGCAGGGCCCCTTTAAGGGAGACCGGAGCTGTTTACAGGCCGCCAAGTGCTGGCATAGCTGCGATGTATGAGCTTCAAGACTTCTTACAGGAGCAATCTAAGAATTTCATGAATATAATTATGGGGGGGGGGGGGGAGACTTCAATCTCCCAAACATCAATTAGCCTTCGATGACCACAGTGGCCTCTTGGAAACATTCCGATGCTCTAATAGATATTGCCTTCGCATATAATTTAACACAAATAGTGTCAACTTTCACGCGCATCACAGATTCTACTAGTTCGATTCTTGATCTTGATCTTGTTTTTGTTTCTCAGAATTTGTATGTTGCCGATGACAATCATATGGTTGTTTTTGACTGGAATTTGTGTGTTGCCGATTATCACTGTGTGATCACAGAGGGCTTATCCGACCATCATATGGTTGTTTTTGATTGTACGCGAATTGTTCCCAGATGTTGTCCTCATTAAAAATCGGAGTTTAAGGGCTATAATAGACCACAAGACGAAAGTATAATAAATTACCTCGATCTATCGTTCGGCAGATTTGTTTATAGGGCTTCAGTTTTGGGATGGAATGTAGACGAACTATGGTGCACTTTTCAAAATGCGGTGGTGTATAGAAAGGTTTGTGCCATCTCGTAAGAAGCGATCTAAAAAGAATAACCCATGGGTCACAAGGGAGATTTTACAAATCGAAAGGAAGGCCAATAGGCTAAGAAGAACACGCGAAAACAAAATAGAATTGACTGCCCTTGTCATAAATTGAGAACATTCATTAATAATTCCAAGTATGAGTATTTCAACGTTCAAATGTCAAACTTCCTTCGTCACGATCCCCAGAAGATTTGGACGCATGTGTCGGGTTCAAGACACTCAGTTAACAAGATCATTAATCATGGGAGTGAATTCGTTGATAATAGTTCAATCGCGAAGATATTTAACGACTACTTTGCCTCTTTGTACACCACAAGTGACAACTTCGTTCCCGAGTTCTCGATTAAACTCGCTCACGTACCAGACATACAAATATCAGAGGAGGGAATCTTCTCTGCTTCACTAAATTTGAATACAAAGAAGTATTGCGGTCCAGACAAAATGCCTAATATTTTTTTTTAATACGTTGAGGGGCGTTTTAATTTCTTTTTTTCTAATTTATAATAGTTTGCTAGAGAGAGGGGTGGTACCTAAACAGTGGAAAGTGGCAAAAGGTATACCCATCCATGAGAAAGGAGATAAACATGACGCATCGAATTATAGGCCCGTTTCCTTGCTCTGCTCGTGTAGCAAGGTTCTAGAGCATTTTAATTTAGTCAGCTCATGTCACAATTTGAATCTGAATATTTTTTTTTATCAGAGCCAGCATGGTTTCCGGTGTGGCTACTCTACGGTAACTCAGCTCCTTTATATAGTAAACAAACTTGCGAAAGTCGTTGTCAAGGGTGGGCAAATGGATGTAGTATTCCTAGATTTCGCCAAGGGTTTTGATCGCGTGTCACACAGCAAACTACTTATCAAGTTAAGAGTGATACTAGGAAACGATCAGCTTCTTGCGATGGTTGGATTCTTACTTGAGCAACTATCATCAGTTCGTTGAGGTAGGTGGGACTGTTCCCCAATTGTACCAGTCATCTCGTGAATTCCACAAGGATCGGTGTTGAGCCCACTGCTCTTCCTTGTTTTTCTAAACGATTTGTCGGTTGATGAGCATATACACTGCCGGGTTTTTGCAGATGATTGTGTGCTGTTTACTGAAATAGCTTCGAGCAATGACCCACTTAGTTTAAACAAGTGCCTCGTTCAATTTCTCAATGATGTAACGAATGGCAAATGTTGCTAAACAGCTCGAAAAGTATACAAATGAGAGCAACGCGCAAAAGGTCATCCTTGGAATTTAATTACCGTATACAAAACTCCCCTTTACAAGTTGTGCACGAATTCAAATACGTAGGTGTCATAATCTCTTCGAACCTCAGTTGGAATAGCCACATATCCTGGACTGCTCACAAGGCAAAGCTATGGTCATTGAAGAGGCGGTTGAAGCACTGTAATCCTGCAACCAAGCTTGCAATCTAAACGACAATAATACGACCTGTTTTAGAATACACGGATGTGGTTTGGGACCCTGCGACTAAACTTAATATTAATCGACTCGAGGGGGTACAAAAGAAAGCACTACGCTTCATTTATAACAAATACAAAAGAATGAGCTCTATCACTAACTTGTACAATAGGTCAAAAATTGAGCTTCTTTCGACCCGGCGCAAAATTAATCGTCTAAGGCTTCTGTATACCATTGTACACGACTCGTCTCGCCTTTCATTCGACAGATTTATGCAATTTATTCCATCCCGTCACACACGGCATAAGCATTCCAACACAATCCTGGTACCTTACAGCAGAGCCCAATGTTTAAAAAACTACTTTTTTGTACGAACCATTAACGAATGGAATAGTCTCCCTGCCAACATTACTAATGTCGCGTCCGTCCAGGAATTTACTTCATCATTACGGCGTTATTTCTCAGATGTGCAGTCCTAGATGTTTTTTCTTTCACTAGTGTGTAATGTGATTTTCTTGTGTGTTGCCCTGTATGCACTTCCTGCCTTGGCTGCCAAGTGGCAGCCTGTAGTATGTATAAGTAAATAATAAAAAAGGTGTGCTTCCACTGGCAACCCCCACCTCAGCCCGTTGAGGTTTGCCTTTTTAGGCTTAGGCTATAACGTACATACATCAGAGTAGCCTCCACATCACCTCAGACTGGCACGTGGTTAACCGCTGCAGGTGGTTACCCTAACGACGCACCTGTTCTTCGTGACGTGCCTGGTGGCGCGGCAGAGCCTGGACCCGGCCATGCGGTATCCGGGACACGAGTTGGACGTCTTCTTCCCCTTCTTCACCTTCCTCCAATTCATCTTTTTCATGGGCTGGCTCAAGGTAAGCGCACCGGTGGACACGCGCGTGCTTGGTAGAAATGACGCCATTTAAAATCAACGCACGCCTTTGACGTCACGACGCCATGATGGCGCTGCTGCTGCTGTCGGCGCCGCGCAGTCACTTCACCCCACACGAATTACGCATGCGCAGTGCCAAAACCCTGTCTGGGCAAACGCGGGGTTGTTTGTAAACAGCGCGTAGGGGGAAAAGCAAAAATAAAACTAAGCTAGGGACAGCGTGACTTTCTATAGTCTACTACGAGATAGCTGCAGCACTTTTTTTAATTTTGACGTGCATTTTTTTTACATTTAGAGAAATGAGTCGCGTTTTGAATGAACAAAACTACAATAATGAGTAAGCACAATTTTTTTTCATAAAATGTATTTATAGATAGATGGTCACCGATATTTTGCTCAGAATGACGAGGTGACGGCACGAAGAATAAATAAGGAAACTGAAACGTTGATGTGGCGAACTTGTGCCAAACCAAAAAGAAAACAAGGTAACTACAGAGCGTCGCGGACGTCGAAGTCGGCGTAACAGCAGGTTCGAGCGGAAGACTGACTCCACACTGCATTGCGGAGCACCTTTTGTATGCCTGCGTGGGTTTCTGGAACATTCTGCGTTGAACGGTCGGCGCGTACATTCTTACCTCGATCAGACCACAAGGTCCTCGAACGTGCGAGAATGCTTGATTGAAAGAATAAATAAAAGGAGCGTCCGCTCCCATGCATCGAACCTGGGGCCTCCGCGCGAAAGCCAAGCTTGGTAACCATTCGGCCACGCATGCGCTCGATTGACGACCTGCGTGACGATATTTTGCGTCGTTTTATATAAAGTAGTACTTTGGTGAATAATTTGTAAATGTGCCTATAAAACGTGTTTCGTTTTTTTTATTGCATAAGAATATCTTATTGTATTTCTTAATATTATGTTTACATGTCGTAAACCCTTCATGAAATAAGTAGAAAACATTACGACCACGTGATTACTTCGGTGGGAAATTGACGGCTGTGCAGAGTACCATAGCGAAACATTGCCAATTTCTACGCCTCGAGCTTCAAAATTTGACATCCCCGGAAGCAAAATAACTACGGAGTTCGCATATAGCCGAATGCTCCTCCTACAAACATGACTTTAGCGTATAGTTTTTACATAAATATAAAAATATGACCCGGACCAACATTGTATCATCTGTACACCCTAAATTCTACGGATTTGTAAACATCAAAATAGTGCAGTCATATACTGCACATTGGATGCAAGTTATCTAATATACAAAATGCTGCTTAAAATTATACGTTTTCTTTTTATTTATTTTTTTAAATGAGGTAAAGCCACTTTATTGCAGTCCATTAGGGTGAGTTATGACGGTTAGGGGAACATAATATGGGGGGCTAATCGTAACGATGAGTCGGTCAATTAGCTTACATTTGTTGGTTCTTTTTAATTAGTGAAGGTGGTTCCAAATATACATCGCTGAGCTTCATAAAAAAACGCTAAATTAGTAATTTTGAGAAAGACCGAGAAACACCCGTAGGAAAGGCGCAAACTGGCGGTGTTTTCTTCTTTTTGTGTTTTATTATTTCTGTTATCTGGTACACTTTACCAACACGCTCGGTGGGATTATTATAGAGTTTTCAGCTGACCTGCAGCCCAACTGGACCGAGCTTTGTCGTGCAGGTCGCCGAGCAGCTGATCAACCCGTTCGGCGAGGACGACGACGACTTCGAGACCAACTGGCTCATCGACCGTCACACGCAGGTCTCGTACCTGACCGTCGACGATATGTACGGAAAGCTGCCGCGCATTGAGCGGGACCTGCACTGGGACAGCCAGGAGCCGAACCTTCCGTACACACCCGCCGCCATCGTGCACAAGATCCCCACCTACCGGGGATCCACCGTCAACATAGCCTGAGCGCTTCGATGGAACATTCAAGGTCAGGCTACGGCCTGTCGTCGACGCCCAATACGATGGCGCTGAGCGCGACGACGTCACGAAGGGAAACCCGATACAGAGCGGGATTGCCCCAAAGGCACATCGACATAATAGAGAGTTTGAGAATGCGGGGCCCACATTTTGGGTGCTTCAAACAGTCGTCGCACTGAGCAAGCTCAGACCTCATGCAGTTCGAGCTGCTCGAAGTACCCAAAGCTTTGGTAATATGCGTATGGTGAGAGAAAAGTTTTACCGGGCCGTTCAGTAAACTACTGTTATGGCTGAAATCAGTGCGTCGCCGTCATTGGAGATTTTATTTTTAATATATAGTTTTTCAATTTTTAGCAAGTAGTTAACAATGTCTCCGAGAAACGCCCGGTAACGGCGCTACACCTACCATTACTGCAGCAACGCCCCAAACGACGACTCGGTAAAACTCGATTTTGAGCGTTCGCAGTGATGGGGTCTTGGCGATCTAGTCGTGTCAGTCACTTGCTAAACAATCTTCGGTGTCTTTTTCTCACTGGTCAAGAAGCAGTAGGGCAACCATTTTGTTTGGTCTGTCCTCATGAAAACGTATACAGCTCCTCATATTTTTAATACTTATGGTAACGTCGACCAATACGGCGCTGATCGGCCGGCCAATCCACGATTTCGTGATATTACATAAACGAAAATGGAGGTATATCTTTCGGCGCGCTTGCGCATTAAACAAGACCAAGCGTGTTATTCGAGCGAGCGCGCTCACTGAGGTCAAGTGAAACGAGCTTGACGTTCTACTGTTTGCCCTATTCGTTGTTTCTTTTTTTTTTTTTTTTTTTTTTACTGTGGCTTTTGGTTCATCTTGCATTACGTTTGGCATGCGTACAAAACGCAACTTGGCAGCATGCATTGCTGAAGGTCTTTGTTTTATAAAGCATTGCTCGTTGCGCGAACTCTTGCTCCGGCTCTCCGTTTGCACGCGTCACACGTGGTGCTTACGAGCTTGTCTTGTGCGAGTTGTTTTTATCCCGAAAAGCGTCGCGGTGGCAGCCCCATTCTTAAATACGCGCTGTGAGCGAGATTGTGTACACCTGTTTATGTGTGCCTTTCCTTTTTTGTTTACGCGCTCTCGACTGTGCTTCATTGCGCGAATTGGTTAAATAAACAGTTCCTTTTATTTTGAGGAGTCGTGTCAATTATTCTAACTCATCAAGCATTCGTTGAAGGCTGCTTCATAGAAATATCAACATCTTATGAGGCGGGAATAAGGAACTTTAGACAATTGTTTTGTTTCATCGCGTCCTCCCTCTTTTGTTTACCTAATTCCGGTTCTCCTTCGTAGCACAGACTATAAGTGTGACACTCGGTGAGTAAGTCTGCGAGACCGCCTACAGCCGCAATTTCTCAGTGCCGCGCTTGGCTTTGGAGCTTACTTAGCTCGGAGTGGCACTGGCCAATCGAACTTCGCTGACTTTCTCACCGAGTCCCACCACGATCAGTTAGGTTGATTTCTCACTTTTTTTTAATACTTGCACCGCCCTCCCCCCCCCCCCCCCCCCCCCTCCCCGGTCTGTTGGTCTTCCCACATATTTCACACTTTTCAAAACTTTTTTCTTAATGATCGTTTCAGACATTAACCTTCCAAATATATTTGTCGAAATTTCAACAAAATATTTGAAGATATGCAGGTAGTCGGCGCAGATGAAACAATGTCGTGGCTACGCGTCGTTTTCCGACGATTTCCCATACTCCGTTTTACCGCTACAATTCAATGAGGCAAATCAAGCTTCTAGAAAAGTGCTACACGACTTTTTTCTGTTTCTATGCGTTTGTTATCGACAATTGATCAAATCGAGTGCCAAGAATGCGTCGAGAAAATGCAAATTAATGCAAAATCTGCATTGTTACTTAATTATAATCTCTTCTTGAAACGTGAAACGTGCCAAGGTCGAAAAGAGTTCGCCGCTGCCAGAGACTTGCACCAAAATCTTCATTGGCAACAAAAAAAAAAAAAAAAGATGGGGCAGGAGAAAAGACTCCAATACACTTCAAGAAGACTTGACCAGCTGTGAAAGCTTCGAAAACAATCCAGATAGAAAAGGAACGGCACAAAACGAGGACGGGACGACGATTCACACGGCATCGCTGGAGTTAGCGTCCGCTGCGTTCTTCATAAAACGCAATTCTGCAAATTACTTTTTCATCGCTGCTACAAATTGTTTTCTAGAATACTAAACAATTTGCAGGTTTTTTTTATGGTTTTATGCTTGATATATTAGTAAAGAAAGTGGCTCGTTTAAAATGCTCTAATCCGAAATTAGAGCGCAGCTCTTGAGGATAAGGAGGAGAAAGTATGCCTCCTCTCCTTCCGTGCCCTCCCCTCCTCGTCCTCTCTTCGCCTCCCATTTAGTGGGAGATTGCAGCTTAGCGTTAAGTTTTAGAGCTGCGCTCTAAAACCTAACGATAAGCTGCAATTGAAGCTTAAGGCATGGTTCACACTGTTCACAGAGCCCTGTTTTCTTACGTTGAGAAAGCTTAGGCTTACTTTGAGAATCGCCGGGAAATCTGTGTTTCATGTTAAGCGTGGAATCCAGTTCAAAGAGATAGCCTCACACGCCATATTCGAGAAACGAATGTTTCGGTGACTTATACGTAACGTAAGAAAACTTAACAAAACAGGGTTGTGTGCCTTTATAGCGATAAAATTTTACTAAACAAATATAACAACCATGTTCTTTAAGGAACGGAACCTTCCTTTTAAATAAGGGTGTTTAAATAAATTGCCCAAATGTCCCACTTATAATAACAAAAAAAAAACTGTATTTTCACTTCAGAGGAGTGAGGTGGACAAAAGAAAAGGTTGCACGATGAAAAAAGCTTGACGAGGCCTCCGTCCCCCATCACTTCCAAATTAAAGTTATATTAAAAGAAAAAAAAGGGAGAAAAGATCTTAAATGCATGGAGATATTTTCGGTTATTCGAAACAGAGTTGCCCCATGTGTGATATATCGCCAAATAACCCACTGTCAAACATCCGCGATGCCATGTCTTTTCTACGTAGCAATACAAAAACTCCATGATGAACCGTCCCACTTCAGGCAGCCTGCAAAGGGTGCACCGCCGCAAGCTAGGTGATTATGAGGGAAAGCCGAACACCACGATGTGTAGGAGGCGCACTGGGCTTAGATGCGTGCGAGCGGCGCCTTGTCAGTTTTACGCGTTGGAACGTCGTCATGAACGTTTTGTACCAATATAGCAAAATAAAGTTCTGAAAAAAACCCTATTAAACGCCGGCGACAAAAAGAAAAGGGGGGAGGGGTGGGGACACAAATTGTTATAGAGCGCCAAACTAGATGTCATCGCACCGAAGACGACTCTGACGCCGCGGCAACTCCGGGAGCGACACATACTGGAACTGCTATGTCTGGAACGCGTCCTGGACTGGTGTATTTTAGTGTCTTACCCCACCCATACATCCATCGTCGCGGGGTTCAAACTCTTGGCTGCTGAAGCTTTCGTGGACTCTTAAACTGGAGAGGGACATGAGGCGGAACAGGCGTCGCCCACATGCACCACTGCTGCCGTGACACCACAAAGATGGCAGCAGTCGGCAACGACACGACACTTTTATGACGTCACCAGGCGTAAATTGTGGGACAACTTTTTTTCGGACGCGGTAAATACACCAGTCAGAGACACGTTCTAGGCACCGGACCGAAACTATAGCGTCCCAGGTGACTGTGCCTGACCGTAGAAGGCGGAACAGACACGCCGTGCTGCGGCTTCCTCGTCAACTGACTAATAAAAAAACAAAAAAAAAAAAGACTTGCCTTACTCATTTTGTTAAAGCAGGAAAGCGCAACATGTGTCGAGCGTGTATTATGCGTGTGTTTTAATTTGCCATGCTTGGGTGCGGGGAGCTTTGGGTGATTTCGGGTGCGCTGCCTTGTCACGTGTCACTTTCGTTATGCTTGCCCAAAATTATATTCTTCGGGTCTTCTACCACGGTTGTCAAATGATTCACCTTCTCTAAGCGTGGGGTGCGCATTAAAACCACCGGAAATACCGAAATCAGGTTTACGTTGCTCGGATCAATCTTAGGAAGTCAAACTGCTCACTCTGATATAACTGGATATGACGAACTCGGCATCGGCAGCATTTCAAGAATCGGTTGAAATTCAACACTGGCATGCAGGCAGTGTTGGGTAAAGTAAATCTAAACAAATACTCGAAGTAGAAAGTAAATGAGAGGTTATGTAGTTCAAGTAAAGTTGTAAGTACACTGAGCTCGATGTAAGTACTAGAAGCAAAGTGTGCTTTCAAAGTAAAGTGAAAGTACTTTTTTTAACACAATATTTCATGGTGGAGAGGGCATGACTAGGACTGCTCGCGGAAGTTCCTTAGTTTCCGCAAGCAATTTTTTTCGTGGAGGAGTGTCCTCTCCTCCTTTCACTTTCACATTCAAAACTTGTTAAACTTGAACTCCGGATATCGTGACCACTAGGGGAAACTGCTCGTTCCGGGTGCGCGTTATAAAGCCAGTGCAAAATGTGATTTTCATACTCATAGAAAAAATTGCGGTGGCTTAGCTCGGCTATGCCAGGATATACGTAGCGTGAGCTTATCCGCACAAAATAAGAGGCGCTATCAAGCGGCTCCGGTGCAGCGTCAGACTTGGCTACGGTGCAACAGAAGCGCACAGCTGGGCACGCGGCGGCGCCAGTGCGTCTGCCGCAGCTATGTCGTCACTCCTCTGGAATGCGCAGACCGGCGAGGCGCGCGCGGTGGCGGCTCCGACGCGCCAGCTTTGCGCCGTGCGACGTCAGTGCTCCTCGCGCTTGCGCAGCACGCCTCTTGATAGCCACGCGAAACTGCTCAACCTCGGCCAGTGTAGCTCACGCTACAATATCACTTCGTAAGATGCACGAGAGATACTTCTGTCTGTACTCGGGCTGCCAAGAATTACACCGCGGTTTCGTTTGCCTCCATTGACTCCAAATAAATATGTCTGGTGTCCCTGAGATCGACACGAACTGCGCAAGGCGGAAGTTTCTTCGAAAGTAATTGAACTACATTTTTAACTATTTGTACGCTACTCACGATAATCTCTATTGAAGGAGGAGACAGGTTGACGCCCATGTCCGCATGTTTCCCTAGATGGCGGGGGAACATCGCCGAGATTAAAGCGCTGTTCTACGCCGATCCAACAGCGCCTAGAAGACAAGGCTGTAGTGTTCCTCCATTGACGTCACGGGCGTTGGCTGACGGACGCCGCGGTACTGTATGGAAGTGAGCAAATCACGCGCATATTACCGTCGTACGAACAGGTTTTTTGTGAAGGGAAAACGCGTTTAGTGAGCTAAAAGTCAATATATAAACAATTAACATTTGGGCTTGGAAACAAATTTTATTGCGCAGAGGGCAATCGAGCATGTCGTGGTACGGCAAACAAAAAAAATATATTTTTAGCGTGGACGAACCATCGTATGAACGACGTTTGAAAGTCAAAACTTGTTTCGTTAGATCAAATGCCAGCTATAGACGATTATTGGAACAAAATATGTTTAACGGTACACAATACTATTACTTTGCAACATCGTTGTCATAATTCATAATTCAGAAAACAATGCAAGACAAAAATGCGGACACAATGACTTCGAAAAAACAGATAAGGGTGGTTTGTTTAGGCATTAATATGGCGTAATTTTCGCTGGACATGAGGGACTTAGTTTATTATGACATCGTCCCCAAACTGGAGCAGGAGGGAAATAATTTTACAATGCCATAAAAATTAAACAGAGAAAAATACAGTACAGTATATGGGACACGATTGAACCGGAAATAAACAAATTCAGCGTACGTACTCGTCACGCGCATCGGTTCAATCATCTAGCATCCGCCCACGTGACCATGACGTCATGTTCCCACGCCCACGCCCCCCTTCCCACGCCCACGGCCCCATTATTTCGGCCCCAAATTTAGGGGACCTGACAATCATGAGTTGAGTCATTCGCCAGAGGCAACGTTCAGTTGCGGAACTCCGCCCCCCTCGCCTTTTTCCCCCTTTTCCGCGGATATTATAAAAATGTCCTTTCTCCTAGCTGGATTCCAACTCAGAGAGTCGGGATTACTAGGCGAGCACGATACCAACTAAAACTAATACCAACTAAAAAAAAAAACGTGACACGAGTTGTTTGACAAATAAATAGGACAGCCCAAACCCTCCGTGACGTACCCTGTGAAAGAGGATGTCTCGCCTCATGCGTTCCCAATTAGATCCCCAGATGAACACAGCAGAAGCACGGTGAAACTTCCGAACATTAACGCGGTCACAATGCATGACTCGCAATACATACCAAATCTTCGAGAAAAAAAAAAGAATATTGCGAACTGTCGCTCTCGCAAAGATGGACAGATCACGATGCTTCCAACGAGAAGCGCGGCTGTCCAGGTCGGTGGTGACCCCCGACCAAAAGGTTTTGCTCTCGCCGCACGAATGTAAAGGCACAACAAAGTATGCGCGGGGACCGCGGTCCCCGCTAACGGCCTCGTACTTCGTAGGCGATGTGGCCTATGCGCCGCGCCGAGAACCGCGGCACATGTCCCAGTTCATAGCTGCGCCGGTAGCGTCACAAAAAATTTTACCAAAGCAACCACGGCACTGACACTTCGCTTATCACTGGAAAATACTGCAATATCGTCTGCGTAACTCATAACTTTTATGTCGGCTTTTCCCAGCGGAACGCCCTGACAATCCTTACTGTTCAAAACACTTGGGGAAAAAACGCTCCAAATACAAATTAAATAAAAGCGGCGACATAGGGCATCCTTGCCTTATGGACGTTCGCACATGAATCTGCTCAGTCACTTCTTTGTTTACGATGAGCCTTGTGGTGCAATCTTTGTAGGCCATTTTGGCACCTTCCAAAATGACCTCACCCACGTTTACAAGTTTTAAAACATCAAAAAGGACGTCATGCTTGACAAGATCGAACGCCTTATCTAGATCTATTTGGAGCATGTCTACTTGGCCCATGCCCCCATCACACGCTTCTAACACGCTGCGCGCTACATATACAGGCAAGTGACGTCATGCTAGGGAAGAACGGGGTCACGCACCATACTGGTGGTTGACTTCACGCCGCGCGGATGCGCAGCGCGGATGCGTAGGATGCCGCTAAGTGCCCGGACATGCGCTGACATGCACCATAGTTTCAACAAAGGTACCAGTTATGTTACATGTGACCTTGGAAAAACGTGCCGAGCTTACGATGATGACGTAGCCAGTACGTGAAGAATTTTCCGGCATTGGGGCGATCGCGCTACGAGCAGAAAGTTTCGATATGCCTCCCGACGCAGTTTTAAAACATAAAAACTGTCGTGTCGCAAAAAAAAAAAGAAGAAAAGCTGAATTGCGTGTTTCGACATTTGACGAGCGCCTCTAGGAGTCGCTTGTAGAAAAATTGTTACGATTTTGCGAAATACTGGTAAACAATGCAAGGCTACCGTCAAAATCTAAACCCTGAGACAAGGACAAATCAAATAATAGAGGGTTTATATTATGATCTTTCCTAACCGGCTCGCCTGCATACTTTCGCTTCTTGCTAAAATTACCGTTCTTGCGGATGGCCCAAACCGATGCCTCGCGGCGGCGTCTCTGCGAGCTTGCACACGGGGGCCGCCGCCGACCGATCGCCGTCTGGCCGGGCTCGCTTCGCGACAATCGCCCGTACTCGGCCCGGGAGCCCCAAAGGTGCGCTTGATTCGTGGAAACGGCGTTGTGTAACGAAATACAAAGGCCATCTACACCACGAACGGGCAACAGCCGATGCAAAGGCGTGCGTGAACGTAAACAACGGTAGAAAAGTGCCGTCGCTCGCCGTTACGAAATGCGTCCCGCATACTCGGTAATGGCTGCATCCCCATCCTGCCGCTCGTACTTTCGCTAACTTCACGGCTACTCTGTCCCGCGGGGCTTGCCGACGAAACGATCGGACGGTCGTCAGGATAACCAGTAATTACTACAGTCGAGCGCGGCGCAATTAACCATTGCTCTCGCTGCTAAGGGCCATCGAGTCAACCACCAGCATGGTGGATATCGGTGTTCGACGTCATCATGTGACGTAGGTGCAAGGCATGTATACATTCGTTATGATAGTTTGGCTTGGATCCCACATGTCTGGTGTTCCCCGGTAAGCTTACAAGCAACACTTTGAAATCGTCGCGCTAAAAGTTTTGCAAACACTTTGTAATCAACGTTACAAAGGGTGATCGGGCGGTAACCCGTGATTTGACGTAGTTTCGCGACATTGTCACTGTTCGGAATGAAAACAGCATACGTGCGCGTATAAGGCGGTGGTAACACTTTCCGTTCATACACTTCACTAAAAACTTCCAACAACCCACTGGCGAGTACGCCCTTGAACTTTTTGAAGAACTCGGCACATATTCCATCGGGTCCCGGCGTTTTCGAGGTTGGCAGGTCGTCTATTGCCCATTCAACCTCCTGAATAGAGATCGGCAGCGACAGGTTTTCCGTCTCCTCTTCCGCTAACTGCGGCAGCGACTTTAGAAGCTTCCGAGGGGTCCCCTCTTCCCTGAACGTTCGTCTCAAAGAGACGCTTATAGTGCGCAAAAAATGCCTGCTGAACGCTGTTTGAGCTCATGCCCTTAACACCGCTGACATCGATTTCAGCTATCTCGTTTCGTAGGGCGTATCGCTTCTCGTCCGCTAAGGCCCGTTTCGTTGGCTGCTCGCCTAGGAGGTATTTCTCCGCACGCGCTTGAATCACGGCGCCGCGATAACGTTCTTGGCAAAGCTGTTCTAGCCGCTCCTTAAAGGGGCAGTGACACATCAAAATCATATTTTTTTTTATTATCCGAAACGGTCGAAAACGATGCCGGGACATTACCCTCAAAATTTGAAATTTGGGAATTCAGTATTCGTGAAGTAAAAAAACAATTTCCAAATGCCGAATTCGAAGTTCCCGCGCGATCGGCGCCGGTGCCTTGACGTCAAAAATTGCGGAGACCTGAGAGTCCCCTTTCCTGTCACCACTCCCTGCTGTTGCCATGGCGACCCAAAGCGAGGAGGAAAGGAGCGAGCGCCGGCTAGCGCCGGCGTTGCGGCGGACCGGTTTTGAGCGGTGTCGCCTGTTTTCCGTTGGAGGATACAAATCCAATAGACGGCACCACAACGAACTCCCGATTTTTGGTATTTCAAAAAGAAGGGCCGTAGTGCGTTCGCAATTGCGTTAAAAAACATGTTTTAGGATAGCCGTCATTAAATGTTATAAAGATGCCGCCTACAAAGCTTCTAAATTTCCTGATTTTTGACGTCACCGATCAAAAGAAGCGAGGAGGCGAGAAGCGGGAAAATCAAACGCCAAAAATAAAAAGGCGCGCGCGCGCGCGGGAAAATTTTTTTTCGCGATGCGGTTTTTTTTTGCGTGTCTATGGCTGCAACTTGCATCGTTTTAGACAATAAAAATAAATACGACCTTTGGGGTGTCAGTGCCCCTTTAACGCTTTCTAGACCCGTCAAACACACGCTGGGATTTACACACTCCGATCGAGAGAGTGCCTGCACGGCGTTTAAACTTTGTTCGGCGCAACGCGCTTAGTAGGTCAAAACAGACAACCTCTCTATCGCCAGCATCTTGATTTCCAGCTTTGCGATCTTCCACGCCTCAAAAATAGCCCCTCCCACATTTTCAAAACACGATTTGAAAATGTTGTTTGCACCCTTAAGAAAAGATTCGTCGTCGAGCAGCAGGTGTTTAGCTTCCAAAGTTTCCACTTGAATTTCGCCTACGGCTGTGCTTTGTCGCCGATCCTTGTCGCAACCAAGCCATGGTCGGAAAAAAAGACTGGTGTAACACGATACTTGGTTAACAATGCTGCCACAGAGGCCGAGATGTAGATTCTATCTAATCCGACGTGGGGGGACGCTTGGAAGTGGGTGAAACGCATCTCACGTGCTTCGTTTCTAACGATTCCTGCGTCTCCCAGCTTAAAATTTTCGAGCAGCTCGCCTAAAATCGTCGCACTTCTATCGATGCGCTGTACAGACGGAGCTCTGTCTGTCCTTCGAACAACGCAATTAAAGTCCCCACACAACACGACTGTTCTGTCACAATCAACAATACGGCGCAAGCCAGAAAGAAAGGAAACTCGGTCTTTTACCGTATACTGTGGGCGTATACATAGATAAGCCGCCAGTGAACTGCTATGCGAACAAAAAATCACACATAACAAAACGACCTTCGGTGTCGACGGTCACACTTAGCTCAGAGAAGGGAAACGATCTCTTCAAAAACAAAGAACAACTACCCAAACACCGACAGCGTGTGTGACACAAACTTCATAAGAAGATAAAAAAAAAGACTTTAGTGCGTTTGCAACCTGCTCTTTATCGGCCATTATCGGCCATCTTGGTTTCCTGCATCGCTAAGAAATCGGGTTTCTGACTTTCCAACAAACGTTGTACTTGGTATTGTTTCTTACGCATGTTGAAACCTCAAACATTTAATGATGCGACCTGATAGCCGGGTCGAGTGTACAATTCATAAAGGGTTATGATGGTACGCTTGCCTCGAAAATCGCGAGTGAGTTCATAGACCAGGCGTTAACGCCTTACTGGTCGTCGTTGCGTCACCTCTCGTCCGAGGGGGCGCCCGGTACTTGCTTGTACTGGCCTCGCTTGCTCGCATCAGACCACGTGATCGGGTTCGGGGTTGTGTCGGTCGGAGTCGTCTCGTCGAGCCCACGCTTGGTGGAGTCCGTGTTCTCGCCCATGCTGTCGACGACGCCTTCGTGGTCTTTCTCGGTCGGCAGAGGGCAAAGCCGCACTGGCCTCAAGCGACGTCACCACAGGTGCGAGCGCCGCACCTTCCGGCATCGGGGCGTTTGCTGCCGTCACCTTGCCGCCGTTGTCGTTAGCTCCGGGAGGTTGCTTTGGTTGTTCGATGCCCGGTGGGGAGTCACTTTTGAGAGCACCTGCCGCAGGTTCGGTGTCCTCCGCTTCCATGATGAACTGGGACGGCTCGATCGTCACAGCTCTACCGGTGACGCCAGCGTACGTCCGTACGCATTCTTCTTTCTCGATGCCCGAAACGGGAGCACTCCGAGCACTTCGACACGCGACAGTCGCGCCTACTGTGCCCGGAGCGCCTGCACCGCAAGCAGACCTGCGCTCTTCCCGGGATGACGATGAGACATTCCGTCGGGCGTGGTGTTCTTCCTCAAGGTCATGCGTACGAATCGGTTGGTAGATTCAATGCCCTCAAAACCGCTGACACGCCACTTCTCGCGTCCAACTTCACGCACTTTCCCGCACGGCTCGAAAATCCTCCGAACCGCGTCGTCCGCTACGTGGAATGGCACCCAGTGGATGCGTAGGAGGATCTTGGTGGAACCAGGATCCATGACGAGGCAACGAAGACCTTTCACCTTGATCTTCTTGAGGTTCAGGAGCCGTTCTTTTGCTTCCGGTGTGCGCAGTGTCGCCAACCACACGTGATTCATCTGGAACGCACCCAGCGAAACGATGACCGGCAAGGCGGCGGTCCACTTCAGTTCCTGGCGGAAATCCTCGATGCGGTAGGGCCGTCCCTTCAGGTCACAGTGAAAAATAACAGAGTTCATAAAGGTTTCCCCGGATGGCATCGGAGGCAAAACTACCTTGTGGTCTTCAGTAGATGACGATGAAGCACCAAACACAGAAGTTCCATGCCCTTCGAGTACCGCTGTAGCCGCTCTGACGGAGCTCATGATTCTTGCGACCGGACTGCTCGAAAGCTGGAAGTAGAATCGAGCTACGTCAGGAATGCTAGTTCTGTATGTGAACTGAATATTTCCTATTCTCGCTTTCGCGCGTGCACAATTTAAATCCGCCCAGATGGTTTTAGGCGTATTAGCATTATCTGTAATCGCGCGACATCTCTCGATAATTTTAGCGCCAGCTTGATAGATGGTGTCAACTCTCTCGCTTGCATCATCTCTCGCTAATTTTATAGTCATCTCTCTGTTGAACAGAGCAGAGTGGGGAAAGAAATGGAACGGAGTGTAGCCGCACTCATACGCTAAAGATGAGACAGATATGGGCGTTCGCTCTAGAAACACGCAGAGATATAAATACAGGTGTGGCATTCAATTTTTTTTCGCTGTACGCAACAAAGACATTATTGGAAACACTTTACACAAAAATGTACAACACAAGCAGATTCAAGACATATCCGAAGAAAAAAAAAAGTTGTGAAATGACATTTCACGAACAACGCGCGATACAGTACAAAAATGTTTACAAGAGGGGTGTGTGCGATGGAGGAGAGAGATTGCTCGCTTCCGAAAACGCTTTTATGCCCAAAAGGAAACGTCATAATCCCGTCGCGGCAAATGTATCGCTCGTTGTCAAACAAATTCAGAGCAATTTTTTCGACCGAGATGTTTTTTTTTGTTTTTTTTCTCGTTACGTTTTCGAGCAATCAAGTGCTGCGTCACTCCATGCGAAGTTTTCGACCCTAGAGCGTGCTTGTACAGAGTAAGTCACTTGCGAGACTCGCACAATTTACTCCCTTGGCTCTTACGCAACACGTGTTGCTGCTTCTTTTGAAGCTGCATTATAGCTTTTGTCTTAAACAACAAAACGCCAGTAAGTGGGTAGACGGATATTCACATTTAACACACCGAAGTTCATTTTGTTTTCGGTTGAAAAGAGCTTGCGACTCTCTGGATATTCAGAGGTATCCAAGCTTCCGTCTCGGAGTTGGAGGAGTTTGTCGTCTGCATCATTTGTGAAGGTGTAGGAAGAAGGAATCCGTGTCGCAGTAAAGAGCCCTTGCTAAGGGGATCGCACTACGAAGTTGATTATAAACGAAGTCGTACATTACTGTTTTTGATATCTCAAGAATTGAGAACCCTGCGTAGAGTGGTTGCTTGAGTTTGATCATGCTCGGAGCGAACTGGAAAGTTACAACCTGCGAGCTCAGTGCTCGAAAGTGCATCATGTTCGGCTTCTGAAGCATTTCCAGTATGTTGTCCTCTTTAACGCACAGTTTAATGCCTCCATGTTTGCGTGCATTCTCGATCGTTTTGCCATACCGTATATGCTATTCATGAACAGTTTGGAAAGATTCTTCTGGAAGGAGTTGGTAGCTTGCTCTCTAAGCTGGTGGTTAAAATCAGTTAGTTCCTTCAAGAGCGTTCGCTGCGAGAATTTGAGAACTTGGTGAATCTTGGTGACCTCTAGTCCTAAGTGGGTCTACAGATTCGAATTCCGATAATGCAAAACGTACTTAGTTTTGTCGTGAAGTGTCAGCAACAGCTTCTTAGTGTATTCCTTTTGGGCATTTCAAACTTGTCAATCAGACTTGTTTGATAGTCGGATAACCACTCGTAGGAAACGCTTTGTTTCACCGGGGCCAAAGGAAAGTCAGAATGAGTACCGTCCAAGTTGTGAGTATATCTGAGATCCACCTCCAGAATGTAGCCCGTCGGAGCGTCATCTGGAACTTCATCAATGTTCAGGCAGGCAATCTCGTCTTCCATCATCCACTCAAAGTCCGACACTGGCAGGGCTTCTCTCATTGTTGTCGCAAACAGATCGTTCACGGCCAAGTCTAAAATCTGAGACGGTTCTGGCTGCGGGTTAAACGTATCCGTTCCCGGAACATTTGCGACAGCATGGCGGGTCGTACATTGGGCAATCCCTACGCGAATACCCTGTTCTATCATGAGATAGGTGTCAGGATCGTGCATTAGCTACAGTCTTACTCGCGACTGTTTCAGCGCACACGACAAGCTTAGGGACGGTAACGATACGATATGCAAAGCCTCAATTTTGTACGTTTCCAGCGTCCACAGTCTAAAGTTTTGGAAAACATCGCTCAGTAGGAGGCAGTCCGTCTTTAGGTAAACGTCGCTGTATTCTCCGAGGTTCTTCAAACTAAATGTACCAAAAACGACCTGTGCATGTTCGTAGTCCTCTTCAGACACCCCGCCCCCAGTCAACTTGTTAAAAAAAAAAGCCTCTCGCGGCGGGAGGCTCTGCCCCTCGTAACTCTCAAAGCTTGTAATGAAATTATAACAAAACACTCCTCTGTGGGCAAGGAGGTCGACGTGCTCGGGAAAGGACTACCTAAGGCAACAAAACTGTTCTGTGCCCTTAGAGTGGAGGTTTTGCCCGAGCGTCTCCAGGCTTGCATTAAGAAATCCGAGCCTGTCTATGAAGCGAAGGGTGCCTATCTCTAACCATTTAAAATTCTGGCACGTGCTTTCGATTACGTCAAAATCCTATGACTCGAACAAATTCAGATTTGTTCCAGTGCTAAGGCGACCTCGACACATGCTAAGGCATCTGGTCGTGGTCGCGAGTTTTAATTTTCTTGCTAAAGATTTTGTAGCAAATGCCCCAGCGGGAAGAGTCAGCGTGGGAAGCCTCGTTCTCTTGAATCATTTCAAGAGGCAATTCACTCGATCTAATCAATCGGGGTATTTCCTTCGCTAGAAAGTTGAGGATCAAAATGAACCTTTCTACGCAGTCAGGTCCGCGATAGAGGTATTCCTCAACAATGGACGAGTCGTTTGAGCGGATGACGAGAAGACAGAAAGAGCTGGGACGTGATTGTCCTGAACATCGACTGAGTCGGTTCCAGAATCGCTTCAAAATCGTAAACGCAATGAAAGGGAAACTCTTCCATGACATGCGCGCTCCGAAAGTACAGTTCGTCATCTTTGTTTGAAAAGATGGTTTTGCCCGGATTCTTGTCCCTGCACATTGAGAGATGGTCAGACAGGGTTTCTTGCCTCCTAAACCCGGTCAGACACCTCTTACAACGAAAGCGTAGGATGTTGGCATTGGAAAAAGTCTCGCAAAGTTTGTAATGCCTACAAAATGGTTCTCAAGAAGGAGAAAATCGACATGCTGCTCCAACTCGTCGTTAACTACCTTCAGTGGGTAGACAAAATTTTTCTCGATGCCATAACCAAACACGTTCACTGAGACCAATTTTTTCCGCTCAAAGGCGTTAATCTCCTGTGGAAAGGTTACATGGAACGCTTTCGGAAACATATACTGGCACATATGTTCACGATACGAGGATGCTCTTCCTCTGTAAAACCCGCTCGCAGGATGCAAAACGGCGAGCACCTCAAACACAAAGCACATGTCCCGTTCAGATTCGTGAAGACGCTCACGGACACTGACGAGGCACTGCTTAGAGGCAAGTTGCTTGGGCAGAGTGAAATTTTCGCAACCAATGGTCGGAGGAAGGAAATGTCCCAAACTAATAGTACAAACTTTTATCCCTACAAAAAAGAATGCCGAGCATTGTTCCTGATAATAGTGAGTTTTAGCATTGCGTATACGAGCGAACGCAAGCCCTGTGCGTTTGCGTTGGCATTGCGTGTTCCACACTGCGTGTGCGCGGAGCCCAAACTGCAGCCTTGGATTGGCGCATGGCGACTTCGTGTATGCGCAACATGGAGAACGCAACGCAAACGCTAGCGCACAGCGCTTGCGTTTGCTCGTATACGCAATACTAAAACTCACTAATGCTCCAACCGGGCAGCTATTTCAGTGCAGAGTCGCTGAATCGAACTACTGATATCACCGTCCACAAATGCGGTTTGGACCTGACTAGTGACACTAAATAAGCTGCGCTTCAGAGTAACGACACTTGGCCATATTGTGGCTTAAAATCATGGTTGCTAGCTATTTGAAGCTTTATCTGAAATCACAGGAAACACCTTTCCGTCCTCCACAAATGTTTAAAGAGTTCGTGACAAAGCAAAGCAATATTACATCTTCCTAACACATAATCTAATGCTGGGGAAGTAGCACTTTTGAATCATAACGATCGGTAGTTGTGTCCGCTCTGCGCAAGCACCAAAACGGCGGCCCCCACAACAATGTCGGGGAACGAAGTGACGATACTCTAAGCGCAGCTCATTTACTATACAAAAGTGCACAGTCACACCAATGCTGTCGTCAGGAAGGAGACGTCCGAACTTGACAGTGAGTGTCCAAAAAAAAAAAAAAACGCAGCGGTAGACATATGGGAAATTACATCTCGCGAGCAACGCGATACAGTCCAAAAATATTTACAAGGTCAGGGCGTGAGAACAGGAGAGAGATTGCTCGCTTCCGCAGCGCAGCTTTGTGGGGGATTCTCTCCAGCCTGGACCGACAGATGGCATACCGAAAACTGTAAAGAAAAGCCAATAGGGCGAGCAAGTTAATCAGCTTTTTTATCCTCCGAACGCGTTGACATTTTTTAGTCCTTTTTTGACCAATGTCAGCGACCGCTTTTTTGTCAAGTCATTCTTTATGTTCTACTACTTTTGCATGCGCGGAAGACACGTTTTGGTACAACTTCATGCCGTCATACACGGATTTCTCACCGATGAGAAGGTCACACATAGTACCAAATGTTATTCACTGTCCACATAGCTATCCTCCACACCGCTATCGTCACCTGAAAAAAAAAAAAAAAAGAAAGAAAGTGACACGGTGATGAAGTCATCAAGCTGTAGATACGTGACTCACCAGTCCGCACTGGTAACAGGTGTTCAGCCGCTATGACATGATCCCGCAGAAATTCTCGCGCCTCCTGAGTTGCCTTGGCCGCCTCGCGATGCTGAAACAAAATGTCTTATTAGGAAGGAAAACGCGAGGCTTTTAGTCTGCTCACCTTGTAGCGCGAAGATTATGAGAAAAACGATGCGAAGCAGTTTCATAGAATCCCAAAGCTGTAGGCCCTGGGAGTCATATGCTGCGCAATCGCAGTAGACGTTTAACTCGCAAGGCTTAACGCAGATTTTCCTCTAAGCAATGGCTGTAGGATGCGCACGTCCGACGACGCTGCCAGTAACCAACTAAAACAAGACGGTGGGCGGAAAGAAGCAAAAACCAGTCAAACCGCTTCAAGGTCGCTCTCTCGAGGAGACCGCGCGCGCGCTAGAAATGTCTCATCGAAGCAACTAGTTGAGACGTGTCTGCGCCTCGTCTCGTCTTGAAATCAAGACACGATGCAAATACACACAAAAAAAAAAAAAAGAAATAAAACTCCAAGTCTTGCAACTTCTGATGCCTGGTGGGAACACCATATTGGCCACCGGCCGAGTTAACCCGTATCGCCTGACAACGGTACAACCGACTACGAGGTAATCCTTTCCCATTTTCCAACCGGCAACCTGACTTTAACTCCGCATTCCTTCATGCCGACATAATTGCTGGGCCTTGCTTAGCGCCAGACTCTCGCGATGCCCTCAAAGACGTAATAGATCTCCGAGACGTTGAGGCAACCGGACAATACCAGATGAGTCACATTTGGATAATCACCTGCACGAACCCGCTCGCGAAAGAGAAGCTATGTCAACGAAAAGAACTTTTCGTGAAAGGACGAAAATGTTTGGTTATAGACCGAGACACTCGCGACATAAAAATAAAAATCATTTGGCTACCAGACCATCTTGAAGGTCAACGTGTCGCTGAGGCCTTGCATGCCTACCGTGTGGAGCATGAGCCGGGAGAAATGGAGATGCGCCGGCATGGAACATATGGACACTTTAAATGGGTGGTTTCATCTCAACTCAGGCACAGATTTGGGGTCAAATTTCTAATTTTGACGAAAAAATATATGTCTTGGGGAAAACCCTTCTGTGAGAAGCAGTGCAAACCGCAAGTTCGGGGGTTTTTGTTCTCGAGGTATTGACATTTTAAGCAGCCGAGGTGCAAGCTGACCTTTTTCTCGCCTGTCAGAGTTGTCAAGCTTCGCTCCTTTCTACTTCTTGCCTTTTTTTGGTAATGCAATGTAACTTTTTTCGGCCACTCTCAGAATAGGGGTTATTTATGGTCAATAATTTTATTATGATTATTTATCTTAGCTTTTGTTTTAAATAATGTCAAAGTGTGTCCCTTTGACAATATTTGTCAAAGTTCGACCAGCTCTTCCGCGTGACCTATTTGAGATATCGTAACATATTTAGTATTTCTTAGAAAGCTAAGAGTATACTCTTTCTATTAATAACAAGTTTAACGTTGTGTGTAAAAGAGAAAGGGCAGTGTATACTCGTAAAGAAAGGACTATTTAAAAAGTTTTGCAAATTGGAGGTCGATTTTCTTAAAAACCCCACCTTTTATTTGGCTGTTTTTTTTTCTCTAGCTAGCTATTGCAGTGCTTTATAAGCTAATATAAATAAAAAAAGGTAATATTGTGTTTGTATGGCAGCTATAAAAGCTTGAAATCTGATTTTGTTTGACTGTTTTGTCAGTAAATCAACTTACTCGCAAAAACACAGTAATTCAGAATTGGCGCCTCTTATTTTTAATAGATACCTGCGAATGCAATTATTCTCTTATAAATTATTTTAACGCGATTATTTATATAAAATATATTTTAGAAAATTTCCCAATATATGACGTGTTTGGACGATATCTGAAGTTCACCAGCTCTTCTGTGTGGCTTATATGAGGTGTCTTAGCATATTTAGTATTTTAAAAAAGTTTAGAGTATACTCCTAATTATAGCAAATTTTATGTTCTGTGTAAAAAAAGAAAAGGCACTATTTTCTCGTAAAGCAAGGACTATTTTAAAAACAAATTGCGAATTAGAGGTTGATTTTCTAAAAAGCCTACCTTTATTTGACTAATCGGTTTTCTCTAGCTACATATTGCAGTGCTTTATAAAGTAAAACAAACAGAAAATGTAATACTATGTTTGTATGGCGGCCATGAAAGCTTACATTTTGGTTTTTGTTCTCTTGTCGCCCAGTAATTTAAGTGACTCACAAAAATACACTAACTCATAATTAACTCCTCTGAAATTTTTAGTAGCTACCTCTACATTTTTTTAATAAAGGAAGATGCAAACAGTGAATTATGTTAATAAAGAGCCTAGGTTATAATATCTTTAATGTTTTTTGTTTTGTTTTCTAATTCTCAAAACGCCTCTCTGCAACAATATTTGACGAAGTTCAGCAAGCTGTGCTGTGTGACCTAATAAGTATATTTTTATGATGTTTTCATCACCTTAGAGCTCCAATTAAGCTCTTTCTTTTGAGCATAATTTGTATAGTTTGCGATAAACATATGACGCGGAACATTTGCGTGGAAAACGAATATTTAGAAAAACTTGCAAGTTTGGAGCCGATTTTCTTAAAAAGCCTACCTTTTATTTCTTTTATTTTTTATTCACAGTTAGGTAATATAGTAGTCTATCAGGAACTACCAACAGAAATTGTAATATATTATTTTTACGGCCGCTTTTAGGACTAGAATCTCGTGCTTTGAGAGTTTTGAACGGGACTTCGCATAGACGCTCAGCTGAGCAGAATTTTGACGTATGTAAGGTTTTCTATTTCTAAACAGACATTGTTTGCATACAAGAAACCAAAATGGAGAACGATAACGACATTGAACGAGCTCTGAGGCCTTTTCTTCACCGATACGAGGTGTGTGTGAGCCACGCGGTAAACTTCTCCGCAGACTGTTTTTTTTTTTTTTTTTTTTTTTCTTTTGAAGACTGTGCAATTCCAAGGACTAAGTATAGTAACCGTCAGTCAAGGGCGGTTGATAGTGTGCGACTTCACCTTGCATAACTTCGAGTGGCGGATACTGTGTATGTATGTCCCAAATCGGGTTGATATAAGAGATCTTTTTTTCGCGAGCTTGCAGACGTTCCTGCAGTGTGAGAAAGTCGTTTTGCTCGCAGGAGCATGGCTGCGTATGCATTAGTGAAGATGGTACGCCGCCTAGACTGCACACAGATAGGAGCGTGAAAAGTTTGAAGAATAAACTGAACGAATGCAGCTTAGAAGATGTCGCGCAACTCATGGGGTTAAAAGTTAATTTTCGTTATACTCATTTTCAGTCATCGTTTCAGGCTCGTTTGGATCGCATTTATGTGTCAATTGAAGCTGTAAGTGAGGTAATTGACTACAATGTGAAGCTAGTATTTTTCAGTGACCACAGCTTAGTGACAGTTGCTTTGGGAAATACACGCAACCTAGAAATAAGTTTAATTGGGAACTGTGGAAAATTAATGTTAAACTGCTCAAAGATTATATTTTCGTTGAGCGTGTTACACAGGTCTTAGAAACATTATCATTGAGGACACAGCTCACCACAGCCAGAGAACTGGTGGAAGTGTTTTACATAAAGAAGGGACGTAACCTGGGGGTGTTAGCGCGCTTTTTTTTGTTTGAGGGTGAAGTCCAGTTTTTGTCTCGGTTGCTGGTGTGATAATGACTATCGGGAAATGTGTCTTGATGTGTGTGTGTTTTGTTTTTTTTTCCTTTTTTTCTTTTGTGTAGCGTGCTGCGCATGCCCTTTCTGGATGTTCGTGGTTGATTAAGCCCAAATAAAGTAGTTGAAAGTTGCACTTGTCCGTGTCTACTCCCTTGTGATTGTCCCCTGTGTCGCACAAAAACTTCTAGACTGTAGCTTGAACCAACTGGGCCAACAAGAAGTTTTAATAGGTAATGGGGCCATGGGCGTGGGAAGGGGGCGTAGGAACGTGACGTCATGGTCACGTAGGAGAATGCTACACCATTGAACCGAGGCGCGTGCTGAGTATGTGCGCTGAATTTGTTAACGTCTGTGTGCGGGACCATAATTTGTTTATTTCCGGTTCAATCGTGTCCCATATAACACTACTAAATACGTCCCTCAGCTAAATGATTTCCCTGAAACACCTCCGTTATATGCAGATCCACTGCACCACAGAACTGATAAATCGTAAGGATAAACTGCCACCAGCTCGCCTGTGCTCTGTATGTATATTCGTAGACTTGGTGTCCACTAAAAATAGTACTACTAAGACGCGTACTCTGGTCTCGAGCTGTCAGGAGAATAATTCAACAAAGCTTAAGGTATTTCATGAGTGTTGCTTACAAAGCAGCTAATTTATTTTTCATGTATTTTATTTTTGAGTTTCAGTAAATTTATTTATGAAAAAAGTATACGAGTAAAACGGCTGTCTTGCACTACGACACAAACTTCGCAGGAATACGTCTGCTTCATCACGTTCGCGCAACAGCTAAAAGAGCACTATCCAGGCTGAAACTGCACTTGTCACCTGTGAGGCAATTAGTTTCACTACACTGTTTAAGTGTAAAAGGAGCAAGCACAACAAACATAAACTGAAGAAAACTTAAGTGTAATCGTAAGTCAGATTTTAGCACAGCGCTGACGAAAACTGTCAATATTAATTTTGCCCACAAAAACTTGGGGTGCATCATCTTCAAGGCTAAATAAGTGTTAAAATGTGTCTCTAATGTGAAACTAAACAACAATGCTGATAATAGAAATATATATATATATATATATATAGAGAGAGAGAGAGAGAGAGAGAGACGCTTTACACACGCGCCAAATTATAGCCGCCATTGCTGACCTTCTCTTGTCTTACCGAGATGCCTAGCAACTGAAACGGTAGTTGACCATCTTCTACAAAGGCCGATGCCTTAGAAAAGGACACAGTTGAATCTAATATGGCAATAACCTGGCCTGCTATGGTAATGATGAAGTGAAATGAACAAAATAAGAGGAAGCAAAAACTGAAGGTCAGTTATATGGCGGCGTCCATGCACAGCTGCTGCAAAGCGTCTATATATATATATATATATATGGGTGATTTCATCTCAACTCAGGCACGGATTTAGGGTCAAATTTTTAATTTTGACGAAAAAACTATATGTTGTGGGGCAATTCCTATAATAAAAGAAGACGCAAACGGTTATTTCGTCGGATTTTTTGTTCTCAAGTTATGGATCGTTGAAGCGGTCAAGGTGGAAATTGATGTTTTTCCAGCCTATCGGAGGTGCCATATTTCACTCCATCCCTTTTCCCTAATTTTTACGCTACATCAATATAACTTTTTGGGAATACCCTAGACATAGGCTTTTTCATGCTAATTAAGCGTTTAGGTCATAAAATTCTTAATGATTTTTTTTTGTTTGTCAAACCGCCTCTCTGTGACGATATTTGACGAAGTTCAGCAAGCTGTGCTGTGTGACCTAATGAACATATTTTTATGATCTTTATATCACCGTAAAGTATCAATTATGCTCTTTCTTTTGAGTATAATTTCAACATTTTTCCACAA
The DNA here is from genome assembly GCF_016920785.2 of Ixodes scapularis. NCBI lineage: Eukaryota > Metazoa > Arthropoda > Arachnida > Ixodida > Ixodidae > Ixodes > Ixodes scapularis. The sequence goes on along the minus strand of NW_024609880.1, from coordinate 31,493,461 downwards.
GTATATAATGCGCTACATGTGCCTCAAAAACGAATATTTCGAAAAACTAGCAAGTTTGAAGTCGATTTTCTAAAAAACCCCACTTTTTTTTTTCATTTTTTATTCACAGTTAGTTAATATAGTAGTCTATCAGGAACTACCAACAGAAATTGTAATATATTGTTTGTATGGCCGCTATTAAGACTCGAATCTCGTGCTATGAGCGTTTTGAACGGGACTTCGCACAGGCGCTTTGCTGAGCAGAATTTTGGCCGATGTAAAGTTTTCTATTTAATGTTAGTACTTACCACAATATCTGAGCGTAAAAGCAAGTGAAGTAACACTATTTATCCTTACAATATTTATTTACTTGGCACTGGGGTGATTTGAAAGGAGTGTGAGCTTCGCTTTATGTATTGACGGAGAAGTACGTAACATCTAAACTCACGGACAAACTTAAGTCACGAGGGAAAAGTCTAAGTAACCTGGCATGAATCACTGCAAATAGAAATGAAACCTAAACACATGACTAACGGATTTGAAGCGTTACACGCCACGAAATGCTCGTCCTTACACGCCACGAAATGCTCGTCCTTACACGCCACGAAATGCTCGTCCTTACACGCCACAAAATGCTCGTTATTTTACGAAAGAGCCCGTATGTGCACAAAATAGACCGTACTTCCTAAGCGTCAGATACTAAATCGCACATATGCATATTCACTGCATATCTGTTTGACATAAGAAAATATGACAATTACATATAAAGTTCGGAATTTTAAACTCAATATGCGACACGTAACCAGAGAAGGGAAGTAATATTTCATGTTGTAGCCTTAACATGTTCATTTCATAAAATATATAAAAATGTGTTGACCAAATGTCTCATATACTCCTCATTAACATAAAATACACTCAAAGTTAATACAAATATAAACTTTAAAACGAATTTAACACCGCCAAATTCCGTCTGGTTTACGGATAGACGACGCAGTACCTTTTCAATACTACACGGCGTTGCTCACACAAAAACAGTGATAAACACCTGGGATAGGGATAGTCATCGTTCGACGTAGCACATTTCTAGACAAGAGGTTAATGCGATTCTGAGCCAGTTTTCGCTTTGTCCAAATTGCAGTCAGTTCAGTGTCAAAGTCTATGGCGCGTCGTCTGATCACATAGCGCGCACTCACAGGGGGACAAGGATGACTGCACTGTTGAAACGGTCCGGCCTTTTCACGGTCCCACCATTTAGCTCTGTCTATTCTGAAGTTCGGTAAACTCTTTCTAGGACCACATCACCTCCCCCTGTTCCACATATGAGAAGATTGGATGCCTTTCGATGGGGTTACCTTCTCCCACCTTTTCCTTTTAAGCTCCCGATAACGGGACAGCTCCTCTTGGTCGATGAAGAGAAGCGTTATCCCCTTGATTTTCTGGCCGAGAGCTTCAACGAACGTACGCGCGTTAGTTATGGAGCTCAGCTCAGTTGTTTTCAAGTTATGCAGGGACGCATGATGCTTCAGCACACCACCCACTCCATCGCTTTTGCCGTGCCCTGACGCCGAGTAGATCCACCTGCTGACAACAAAGTTCTTCTGAAATTTGTGTAATTGGTGCCGATTTTTGAAATGGCTTGGAGCGCCGTCCGAAACATAGATTAGCTCCAAAAAAAACGGGCAAGAGTTCCTCGAGCCTGTCTTCAATCATTGTGAGCGCAAAGAGCGCGTGTGCAGAATCATGACAGGTATTGGGCAGGAGATCGAACTATAGGGGGCGCTCTGACCCGTTTGTTTTCCCCACGCTCGGTGTTTACTCAACACAAGGCCTGTACACATGCCAACAGGCCTTATGGGCATGGCCATGTCATCTTCTACAATAAAGCGCGGGGCACAGTTTAATGTAAAAAATACTAACAATCGACGAAACGACGTTAAGTGCCGGATCTATCTTCTGAGAATGCGAGCTTGACCCACTTCGGCTTTTGTGCTAAGCTGGGATCGTGCATGCTGCATTGTTCATGCAGGCCGTCGTGGAAACAAAAGAGCCCCTCCTCCCCCTCGCCGGAGAACACAAACTCTAGCCGAACGCTGACGCCGCGTTCGGTTATGTCGGCCGAGCGCTGCGTCATTGTATTTGTTGTCCCCATCCGTGTAGTTGATAAGTTAACCGCTTGGGGCGTAACGGTCTGTCCCCCTCCCCAATCGTCACTCACGACGCCGAAACTTAGTGTTCCCTTCGTGGTCGTCACAACGCAGGTGAAGATTGTCACCATCTTGGTTTTCCAGTGGTATCCCTGCACTGCACGCTGGAGCACAATACTCCAGTTTTCGGCGAAATCAAAGTGGAGGACTACGACACGTGGCTTCACATTTGCTTTTTCAAGCCATACTGCTCTCTGTTGTGCGCGCCGAATATAATAATGGGGTATGTATTTCTTCGTCCACTTGTTGAGTTCGTTAAGAAAAGCAGTGGCCTCCAAATGTTTTTTCACCAACTCGCCACCAGATTCCCACAGTGCCAACTCCAGTTCATCTTCAGCGCTCATCCCTAGCATCTCGAGGGATATGTCCTTCCGTTTCGAACAGGCTTCACACCTCAGCAAGAAGCAGTTTTAGGAAGGATTTTCACAAAAAAAAAAAAAAAAAAAATTCTGGACGTCTTCAAAGGTCATGGTCTTCCCGCCGCATTTGACAGAGATGTCAGACAGAGTATGAAGTTGGCGCAGCATGCACACACACACTGTTCATGTACAGGGTGTTTCCTAACCCACTTGGGCCGAAGAGAATAAAATTTTGTTAGGCCCATTTTTGACTCGGGATTGGCCGCCTTGAATTCTTTTTAGGTTTCCCTAATAGATCTCGTCATAAATTGCTTCGTGACGAAGACTTCCTGACCATCAATAAAAAGCCTTACGACATCCTTCTTGTTCGGGCTTTGTCTTGAGCAGTCTTTCGCATCTGATGTGTAGTAAGTCAACGCAAGAGCGACATCGTTTTCGTTGAGAGCATGTCCTTGGTATGGGTCAGGTGACGCCCAGACCCCCATTTTTTTTCAGCTTTCTTGATTAGTCCAAAGCATGCTTCGTCACTTCAGGAATTGCTTTCAGGATATCTTTCTTTTTGAGTTTAGATGGAAAGAGAGTTAAGAGGCGGTAGCGTTCTACCTGCGACGCGCTCTTGACGTAGGCTGCTCGTAAATTGCTGCCCCAGTCGGAGCACGAGGAGTATGGACCTTCTTTGTCTAAGCCCGTAGGTTCTCCGTACACGTCACTTAGTTTACGACCAATTATCTTTTTGAAGTCCGCGGTTATCTCAGATTTTTTTCGCTTAACATAGCCGGTACGACTTCGTGGGGTCACGCTAGAAGGGAGTTTAAGTGGTGTCACACTTACTTTGGCAGCATCAATTGCTTCAGACACTCCTTGGACCAGGGCTTCCTCGTCAACGAGTGATCTGTCCGCTGGTTTCAGGGATGATGACGATGAGCTTGATGACAACATTTCCTGTCCTTGCTTATGTTCTTCAATCTGACCCAAGAACATTGTGTAGCAGTTATTGCACAGAACATCTCCAGGGCTTACGCGCTGGGCGTCCTCAGCCGGTAGAACTTGCCTAAGAAAACTTAGGTTTAGCTCCGAGACTTGACGAAAATGGCGTCCGTAAAACACTATTCTCTTGTGTCTCCTTGAATAGTCGGCGCACACTTTCCGGTTTGAACTGAATAATGTATTAACCATGGCAGTAACGAACACTTCTGGCTTTCTGAAACCAGGAGCAGTTTTAAGTTCATCCAGCTCAGACAGCACAGAGGTAGAATGAGTACCAGCTTTCCGCCGTGGCTTAGGAATTCAAGTAAAAAGCCAGAAAGGGACCGAAAAGGCTATTATCAGTTAGAAGACGTGCGAAGATTCGGCTTCCTTTGGGTCCCCAATCTTCCCGTCGATCCATACTTAAACATTCGCTCTCCGCCTCGTGCGTAATCTGAGTGCCACGCAGCAGAGGCGTCTCTTTTAGTGCTCGCGCATTAGTGGCACGGTTGTGTTTGACTGGGGTGGCATCTGTAAAATTTCGGAGCCGAAAGCAAAAGGCCTCAGAGGACTTCTTTAACGATCTGCATTCCCCCGTATTGGGAGAAAAAGATACGCTCGCACTTGTGAATACGGACTTCTAAGTAACTCTTCTTTAACACTATTCAAATTTTTTTTTAATGTTTATGGTTGGATATTAGGTAACTGCTAGCGATAAATAGAAAACCTTATATAGGCCAAAATTCTGCTCAGTAGAGCGCCTGTGCGAGTCCCGTTCAAAACGCTCATAGCACGAGATTCGAGTCTTAATAGCGGCCATACAAACAATATATTACCATTTCTGTTGGTAGTTCCTGATAGACTACTATATTAACTAACTGTGAATAAAAAATGAAAAAAATAAAAAGTGGTTTTTTTTAGAAAATCGACTCCAAACTTGCTAGTTTTTCGAAATATTCGTTTTTCAGGCACATGTAGCGCATTATATACTTGTGGCAAAATATTGAAATTATACTCAAAAGAAAGAGCATAATTGGTGCTTTACGGTGATATAAAGATCATAAAAATATGTTGATTAGGTCACACAGCACAGCTTGCTGAACTTCGTCAAATACCGTCACAGAGAGGCGGTTTGACAAATAAAAAAAAATCATTAAGAATGTTATGACCTAGACGCTTAATTAGCATGAAAAAGCCTATGTCTAGAGTGTTCCCAAAAAGTTATATTGATGTAGCGTAAAAAGTAGGGAAAAGGGATGGAGTGAAATATGGCACCTCCGATAGGCTGGAAAAACATCAATTTCCCCCTTGACCGCTTCAACGGTCCATAACTTGAGAACAAAAAATCCGACGAAATAACCGTTTGCGTCTTCTTTTATTAAAGGAATTTCCCCAAAACATATATTTTTTTCGTCAAAATTAAAAATTCGACCCTAAATCCGTGCCTGAGTTGAGATGAAATCACCCATATATATATATATATATATATATATATATATATATATATACCGGGTGTTTTTGCGAAGACTTTCAAAGATCCTAAAAATTAGGGCGATTGAAAAAAGAAGAAACTCTCTTCGGGAACAAACTACCAGCCACGGCGGACGTCAGGAATTGCCAAAAACCTACTAATTAGCCAGATAATTAATTAAAACTTGTTAATTAACTTTTTAATTAGGGGAAATATAGACATATGGTTCCAATTAGAAAGTTGCTGAGCGTTATCAAAAACCACTAAATCAGTCATTTTCAGAAAGACTTTAAGCGCTTGAGAAGAGTAGTAGCGCACTAAAGTTACCACTCGTGGAGCAGGTACAAGGCTGGGGCTAGATAAGAGGCGGAAAAATCGCGCGGGCGCCTTACCGCAACCGCTAGCCTTGTACCTGCTCCACGAGTGGTAACTTTAGTGCGCTACTACTCGTATATATATATATATGTGTAAACTTAAACATATACTCCGTTCACCCTTAAACTGAGACTAGAAGCTCCGCCTTCAGCGCGAGCTTTCTGCCCTTGCTAACTCAAGTGTGAACGCGCAAGGCACGCCCAATCAAAGCACTGCGGAAACCAGCGAGCTCGCGCTGAAGCTTCTAGTCGCAGCTTAAGGCTAAACGAAGTATAGTAATTGAAGTCTCACAGTCATTTCCAGTGATGCAACGAGGCAGCTGAAACATGTCAATCTGCCAATTTTTCCTACCTGTGCCAAAGCCTGTGCCCCACCAAAAAAAAAAAAAAAGAAACGCATTTGAAATTGAACATATACGTGGCTAGAGGGCGCGAGACATCTTCCAAACTCTGGCTGAGAATGTTCGTGTTTATGTGTGCATATCCATGGAAACGCCTTCTCCGCTTCTTCTTTGGTTTCGGCGTTTCGGTTTTCGTCGTAGCGTTGGTAGCGTTTTAGCGGCGTCTTATCTTCCCACCCAGCAGCACAAATCACGGCCCTACAGCACTGTACTTTATGCAGCATTATCGTTCTACCACGCCCGGTTTGGTTTCCCCGAAGTCCGTGTATGTATCGCAATCGCTTTTCTGACGCGCTGCCAATCCGCCACACCTCCCCTCAGCCGGGCGAGGTTCGGTGATCGCGCTCGACGGGAGAACCTCTGATCGGCCACCCTTCAGAAGCCCCGAAGCATCAAGCCGCGCTTGCGACAAGATGACCTCGCTTGAGCTCCCACTGACACGAAAAGACCTGCTTCCCAAGGGTCGTCGCGATCGCACGCTGTTTATCGTGATGACGGTAATGACGCCCGCCATCACCCTGTTCGAGTTGCTGGTCGTGCTACCCCAGTACCACGACAGTATCGACGCGCTGGTGTGCCTGCACAGCGTGCTGGCCGTATTCATCGCAGTCAACATCCTGGGCAACATGTACCGGGTGATCCAGACCGGCACCGGCGTGCGCGACTCCGGCTGTCAGCTGCCGGCCGTGCTTCTGCCGGGCTGGCGCTACTGCCCCGTGTGCCAGGTGAACGCGCCGCCACGCTCGCACCACTGCAACGTGTGCGACCAGTGCATCCTGAAGCACGATCACCACTGCATGTTCGCGGGACGCTGCGTTGGCTTCTTCAACCAGCGTTACTTTGTCATGGGGCTCGTCTACATTTTCTTCGGTGAGCCTTCCCCTGCTGCCCGTTCAAAGAACCAACAAATTGCTTCTAAAAGCTGGGATGCAAAACACTCTAGCCATGATGTCTTTTGAGCCACCAAGCAAGTATTGGAATGTGATAAGTACAAATGGTGGCTGTCCAGCCTTGCACGAAGGTGAGCCAGTAGGCTCGTTCGAATTTCTTGCACCTCCTGCACCGGTGCAGAAAAGTGTACTTCCGGTATGTGTATCGAGATACGACCGGAAGTACACCGCCCTACACTTTTCTGCACTGATGCAGGAGGTACAAGTAAATCGAACAAGCCTTGTATAGGCCACGGTGGTATCGGCCAACGTGACTAGATTACCTCATTTGTGGAAGTGGAAGGGGGTACCCCCCTCACTCACTTCAGTCTGCCTCTCGTCGTTCGAAGCGCAATCTAGATTTTCATTCACGAACTGTGTGTTCCATTGAGTACAGTGGAATGCCATCGACGCTGTGCTTCAAAACATACTTATCTCTTAGAATACACTGCAGTTGCAAAGCAGCCGTCCAGAGCGTCGAACGACGGGAGGCAAGTCGTGGTGAGTGAGGGGGGGTACTGCTTGTGCATGCAGCGTCTATGAGCACTTTCCATAACTGAGCTAATCTAATAACATTGGTGTAGGCCTCTTGCACCTGACGTCACTTCCGGTTAGACTCGAAATCCAAACCAACAATGTCGTCTGCTATCAGTGCATCAGTGCCATGTTGGAGGCATTCGGCGTCTTTTTGCCGCAGCAGTAGTGCCGTAGAGTCATAGAGCCGTTCTTGTATAGCCACATTTCAGAAAATTTTCTTGTCCCAGTCAATCGCAAAGAGGTTTCTCACCTGAAACGAACTGCTTTCCACGAAGCTTTTTGTTGAGATCATAGAGGTCATATGATAATCTAGAGCAAAAGGTCTGATGCATTTGGCCGCTTCGGAACAGTGTGGCATAGAAGCGGGCATCGGTGCTCCCAGTTGCTGGTCCCGATGAGCCTATATCGCTGACGACGCCTTAGTATGCACAAAGCAGCAAAACATCATCTGTAAGGTCTGTACCTTGTTATTTGCTCTTTTACTTTGGAGAAAAACACCGGAATCGCACATATGACAAAATTAAAGTTGACAAGCGCTCAAGCAACTTCAACTTGTTGCGGTAAAATGAACACGCCTAATCCTTTGTTTGCTTTCTCTGCTCTATTGTCGCTTTCTTTCTAGTTCTTTCTCTAGGTACTAGAGATGTTAGTGCCCAGGATGTGCCGCGTTATGCTCCCGTCTTGACCCGCCTGGTCGAGGTTGTGCCAACGTAGCCGTCAGAGCCAGCTGGCTAACCGATTGGCCTCTTCGGGGCTTGCACAGAGCCGCTAGAAATAAATCAAAGCATGTTTGTTTTCACACGGAGCTTGAGCTTGTTCAGCAAGTGCTTGAACCGAATGACACGGATCCTCATCACGTAGAACTGGCATCTAAGGTCCTAGCTCATGCACCAAAAGCTTCATAATAGACTCTGCCACCTTGAGCTGCTTGGAAATGGCCCTCATTGACTTGGTGGGGGCCGCCTATCACAATGTCCTGCACCAGCTGGACTAACTCGGGCATCCTGGCGACGTCTGACCACTGGGGATGTTTTCTTTGCTTGGCCACAGATGCAAAGTCCCCATCAGAATCTGAAAGCTGTATTCTGAACCTGAAAATGAAAGACCTCGACACTTTCAAGGAGGTGGCCATATCCCAATCGCTGTGGTTGGCAGCCAAGGCAACCAGGACAGCATGCCTTTTCGTTTCTTGTGTCTGACCAGAATCTGCCATTTCGGAATTGATACACTAGATAGATGACATAGATGCAGTAGAAGGAAAAGTCAGGTGTCAAGACAGATTTAGTAAGAGTATTAGAAGTTATGCACCCTGAAGTTGTGTTCTCAAATACTTTGTGCACCCTGTACTTCATGCTCTCCAAAATACACAAAGTCCTTGGGAGTCCAAATTGGTGGGCTCTTTTTTCTCCATGACAGATGGATAGCCACGGGAAAGCACGTCATGAGATACCAGATTTGGACTTCTACATAAGTATAGGCAAAAAAAAGTTTTTTGTCTTTAGCATTGCCTTGGGAGATCTGGAAACAAACACCACTCAACTTTGCCCTCATGCCCACATCTGCAGGCACGCTGTACAGTCTAATCTACCAGCTGGACTACTGCGTGGCGTCCATGGGAGGCATGCGGCTGTTCTTCCTGCTCGGCCAGCTGGCACCCCACTTCGGCTGGCTGCTGGGGGTCTTCGGCTGGCGAGGATTCTTCTGCTCTACCCTCAACCTCTTCCAAATGCTGACGGTGGCCCTGTCCGGCTACATGCTGGTGGTGCAGGCACAGGGCATCTGGACCAACCAGACGACATATGAGCGCCGCCATGGCATCGTGCGCTACCATGCTGGCCTGCGCCGCAATCTCAGAGAAGCCCTGGGTACTTCGTGGTATCTTGTCTGGCTGGGGCCCTGGGTCCGCTCCCCCGCCCTGGGCGACGGATTGCGTTTTGACAATGGCATCGAGGCGCTTGTGGAAGGGAAGCGGCTTTGAAATGACGCAATGTGTGCACTCTTCACAACACTGATTACTCCTCAGAGTTAGCAGGATGATCTTGGTCAATTGGAACCATTACCGGAGTAGGTTGTGGTGGACCTTTATGGGAGTGAACTTTTCTCAGAGACCCTTCATCGGAGTGAACTTTTCTGAGTGTGAACCTTTATTGGAACAAAACACTGCCGCGCGCACTTGCCTCAGTGAGAGCTGCTTGTCAGAGTACACACTCATTAGTGGTGCCCCGTCAGAGTGAAGTCTCATCAGAGTGATCCACCATTGAAACAAGGCCTCATCAGAGTGAAAACTCATCAGATGGGTCTGTTGTTAAAGTGAATGCTTGTCAGTGTGAACATTCTAAACTCGTGTCACGGTAACTGCTTGTCAATATGAACACTTGACACGGTGGTCATTTGTCAGTGTGGACACTTACCATGTTAAACTCTTGTCGGAGTGAACGCTCATCAGTGTGAATGCTCAACGAGAGCTTGTCATAACAAGTGCTTGTCAGTTGAAACACTCCTTGGAGTCAACAGTTGTCAAAGTGAACATTCACTAGAATAGGCTGTCAACGGAGTGCATTCTTGTTTAGCTGAAAGCCCCCAGCTAACATGACTCAAAAATTGCAGCGCTGCAAGGGTCGATAGCAGTAACAATGCTGTCCTCCTGGAATAGTGGCAGCCTACCTGCTGGAGAGTATTATGGTGTTAGAATTTATGGCATTTAACATTCATCTGGTTATTTCAACATTTACTTTGGTTTATGTGATTTATTTGGGACAGTATTGCCACATACCCAGCCCGGTAAATCAACACTAGGTAGAGTTAGGTGTTAAAAAAGGTGTCAAGTAATGGCCAAGGTATGAAACCTTTATGCCAAAGTGAGACTGATTAAGTTAATTTTGGAACATGCCCACTCTTAGAAGAAGCATTCTTGGAGTGGCAGGTCGCAACCAGGATTTTCTTTTTTTTAGTAGGTATTGATAAACGCCGAAAAGTGACCCCCGGCTGTTTTTTTAACAAAATTAGGAATAAGGCCAAGAAACCCAGGATGGGAGGTGTCCTTGAATAAGGAAAAGCCAAGTGTCACAGGAAAAAAAATCTTCATCTACAGCTCTATTTTGTTGGCCCAAAAACACAGCCTGCACTGGACTGTCTGCAAGGCTGCTGCTCTTTTCATTCTCTGATTGGTACAGACATTTCCCAAGTATTTGGGTTGTGCGTGCGTTCCCAGGGGTCAGGGGAATTCCACATCCGTGACCTGTTCTTTTTATCATAAGCCTCCGTAAATGCCGACTTTTTGCCCGACACTGAAAATTGGCACCAAAAAATAGGGAGAATAAAGATAGTGGAGAGTTTGTCAAAAAAATGCAGAAACCGTGGAGAAAAATTAACTGAAACGCCCTTCAATTCGAAGGAAAGTTAACACCCAAAACACGGAACCCTAGTCATAACCATGCCATTCTCTAACGGCCCTCTTAAGTGTGGCATGGTAGCAAACCCTAGTCAAGGGAAAGTGGTTATACTGTCGTGCCTCACTAATACAGACCTTGTTAACACAAATACCCCGCTATGGGAACAAAATTTTCAGAGACGAGCTTGGCAACTACATGCATTTCTGTTTCGTTATTGTGGATGACTCGCATTATGGACGACTTTTTGGAAGAATGGAGGTGCCCGTGTTAACGAGACGCAACTGTATGGACAGCACTGCCAAGTGTGGACATGCACTGCCTTGGGAGAGTTTTTTTTTTTTTTTTTTTCCCCTTATGGGAGTTAGTCAAGGTGGCTTACACAGAAGCATTCTCGCTGAGTGAATGCGAGTCCCAGCCAAGCGCTGTCCCAGCCCTCATGTCCGGTTTGTGCCCCACGCTTACCTCTTGTGGCTGTTGTGGTACATTCAGCACTACGGCGTTGCTATCTAGGTGGTGTCTAGTCCCCACAGAAAGAAAAGGTTTCCTTCTCTCCAATTGTACATCGGTCTTCAAGCTGCTTTGCAATAGCAAAGAACATTAGGTTTGTGCAAGTGTTACTTCTTTATAATGCTTTTTAACCCTGAGACCGGTCCTTGCTTGAGCAGTAACTAGGTGCAGCAGTATAACATTTTTAGTTGCATTCTTTTTTTTTTTTTATAAAGAGAAAGGTGTGGTGCTACATGAAGAAAAATACCAGATTTCCTGGGCTTAGTTGCATGCTCTGGGAACAGCAGTTCTGAAGGTAATGCCCCAGTTGCTAGATGCACTTCATAAAGCTCACGAGGGTTTGTGCAAATATACATAAAATTCAACTGTTGCATTCGATTTGCGTTAATCTGTGGAAGTTAATAACTTCACGCTTAGTGAAACTGGTTGTAGACATGCTAGCTTGACACAGCAATGTGCTCGTCAGGTTTGGCTTTCGTGCAATATGTGTGTTGACCATGAACGTTAACAATTTAGTTTTTATTGCCCAAAATGGTGGGTGGCAATTAAACCTGACAAATGTGTGTGTGAATATCACTGTTGCTTTGAGCGTACTTGCTTTACTGAGGGTGCACTTTTACTGATTTGATGCACTCTAGAGAGCAGCCAATAGTGAAAAATACTGAAAAACCGTAACCTCGACATTTTTACAGTGTAAACGTTTAAGAGCTGACAAGCTCAGTTGACAGCTTTGATGAAAGATTGCCAGTTGTGTTGTATGTTTAGACACTGTGAAATTGGTTAGCCCCAATGGGTGTTTCGTGCCTCTGCCGTAGATCAGAAACTTATGCAGTACAACTGTTAGCTCGAGGTGCATCAAACAGTAGTGACACGCAAGATGCAACACTACACTTACTCATAAAAAGAGGAATTGTTTGGATCGGTTTAGTCTAAACATTCACTTTGTGGATGAGTAACCAAATCATGCTTATATGTACAATCAAAAGTAATGTCAGATTGGTCATGCGCAGATGTTTAGTTAAAGAGAAATTACACTGCCATACAATGTGAAAGAAAAACCCGTTTTTGCTGTATAGAGGAGCAATTTGGGACCAGTGTGGTGCTTCTGCAGACGATAAGCAGTTTGCATTCAGGCATGCACTCGACGCACCATTCTGGATGAAATATACTGCATTCTTGGGTGTTTTTACGTATTATCTAAGCCCTGAGATTTGCCAGCCTCACAATGCAATACTGCGTCAGTAATTCTGAACAGTAGCTAAAACTGGCCTTGACTGAACAGTACATTGTACAAAAACAATGCAATCACCGAAACACACGATCAGCTGATGAGGCTGTACTGGCCCCCACGGCACAGCAAACAGCTAAAAAAACACATGCAAGAATGCAACATTTTATCCTGAAACGACGAACGGCATGAGGAACGCACACCAGAATGCAAGACACCGCCTGTGAAAGCAGCCCCATATTCTGCCCCAAACAGGACACAGCAAATGTTGTGCGCAACAATAAAAAAGCAAGCACGCTTCTCAAGATTCTCAATGGTGTGCACATGTTTAGTGAGGACATCAACCATGCAAACAGCACGTCTTGCCTTCTCTCTTTGTTCTCGAGAGGTCGGGCACTGACAACAGTGGAGGCCTTGACCATAGCTGCCAACAGAGCGTGTGAGGGGTTGTCCAGACCCACGCAATGAGCATGCCTAAGCTTCCGCCCAAGGACAGAAGCAAAAGGCAGCTTCTGTCCTTGGGCGGAAGCTTAGGCATTTCCCCTCCGGCAAATGTAACGTCTCAAAGTGGACCAGAACCGGAGAAAAAACTGCTTGCCAGTACAGCAAATGCTGTGAACTACAGAAAAGGTGTCCTAGCTGTCTGGACAGCTGGAGAAGCACTGCGCTTTGAGGCAGAAAGGTAGAGGGAAGTTGGCCGAATTTCCGAAGACGCCCTGGAACACGCCCAGCCCGCTTCGGTGTGGGCCAAACTCTCTGCATATACGGCTCTGTCGGCTTGGTCGCTGCAGCGCGAGTGCGGCCACCAAACGTCCATCTTGCATGCAGCGAAATTGTGATTTTGCTAGCGTTGCAAAGGTTGGCGGCATGTGCTGAAGGCATGTTTTCTGCTTGTTTGTCGTCATTCGCCGAAGTTCTTTAAAACTGTGTAAGCCATGAGACGCCGTTGAGTATATATAAAAATTTTTAAGGAAACGCACTGCCGCAGGAAAAAGGTATAACTCGTCGAAAGCAAGTTTTGCCGGTCTTGCAGCGTGATCAAATTAAGCTTCTTTGGCACGCCGAAATACTGCTTCTCTGTGCCTTCACACGCTTGGATACCGATCAAGAATCGACACCAGGGCCGTACCCAGAAAAAAATTTTGGGGGGGGGGGGGGGGGGGGGGGGTTTCGGGGACAACGGCGGCCATTTTGAAAGTGTCTATTGTCTTATTTTCGCCTATGAATCATGTGCATCGGTGGCGTATAATGGAGAGTTACAGCCAACCGGAGAACCGGTCCCGGTTTGGTACCCGGTAGCCGACCGGTGCCACTGCGCGTGCGCAGAGGTGGAGATTAAAATCGGCTGGCTGCAAGTGCACCGACCAGGGCCGTACCCAGAAAAAAATTTCGGGGGGGGGGGGGGGGGGTCAGAACCCCCTACCCCCCCCCCTGGTTACGGCCCTGATCGACACCGTGTGGATATGTTTTGTGAGTGCAATGTGCATGAAGCTGTATGTGCCTCTGGAGCAGCATTTTACTTTACTCTGACGACTGTATTTGTAACCCGCAGCACTCGCAGTCCAGAAACGTGCTTGATTCAGCATCCAGTGGCTGGGAAAGAGGGGGGAAGGTACATATTTTTTTCGTCACGGTTTACAGGATATTGCGCACAACAGCTACTCATCACTGATCAGTGCTGGCTCATTATGAACCTACTTAATGGACCTTTTCCAAATACCGACGGCACCAGGCGGTGGCTGCATGAACTAAAAATCGAGGAAGTAACCTAGCTGCGCTACCAATCGATAATGGGAGCTACGCTACCAGTTGCTTCGCTCTCTGAGCAGCGTCGCGTGCCCAACGCGACTTTAAAGAGGGAAATCCGTAGCGTTCACCGAGACGTCGTGTTTTTCTTTCCTTCCACTTTCTTTTTTTATGTAACACAATTATATATATGCTGCAATTACGTGTTCTACTCGTCAATCTACAGCCTCATTCCGAATTTCCTCGATTTTTCGTGCCGACTTCCACCGCTTGGCATCGGGCGCTCGTGCGTGCGCAGAACGCTTCTCGGAAAAGGTCCCGCGAACTTTTGTCGAACCAGATTTTTTGGTCGAACTTTCGGGGTTCGACTGGGTCGAACCGGTTCGACGAACCTTCGAACTTTTAACCAAATTCGACCGGTTCGACTTTGTGGACAGTGTGGCCAGACCTTTATAGAAGCATGTCTACGTTTGGAGAATTTTTTTTATGCGAAGGGTTATTTTTAAATTTATGAACAGTTGCAATTAAAGAAACCAATTGTAATCACTGAAGAAGTTAATGCGGAGGGCAAGTTCGTCTGCTTCTTGCGCAGGGGGTAGCGGTGACGTCAGAACGCCGAAACCTGATTGGCTGATCGCGACCCCCTATCTGAGCGTCGTCTGCTCCTTTGCAACGCCGTCTGCTCGCAACGTCGTCTGTGTCTGTCTTACCTTTCCTGCGACTTTCGGAAGCGCAGAGGCCAGATTCACGAAACGATCTTACGCCAAAAATGTGCGTAAGACAAAACTTACGAACAAATTCGTATTCACGAAACAAAATTTTCGGAAGTTTTGCGTAGGTTACGACAAAATCCTACGACAGCTCCGAAGCTGTCTTACGCACTTCTTACGATCAAATCAGCATGGCCGACAGCGTCGCGGTCGCGACAACCAACGGACATTTATTTTTATAACGTGCGCTTCTCACGCGTCCCGACTTCAAGCAGCAAAAAAAAAAAGTAAAAAGCACTTGAAACAGACCACGACGAAGAAGAACACAGGATCTACAAACACCCGGGGAAAGCTCCAACGGCTACGATTCCACCGAACACGACCAAGCGAGTACGGCAGTTAGGCCTAGCAGGCACTCTGCTACTCGGCGACCGTCTGCCCACGACCGGCTGGCGTGCTGAATGGAATATGCCCGTGCGACCCTTGTGAACCCTTCCCGTATTATACTTTGATCGCTGACCTCGATTTTAGATTAAGAGGTCAATTTCTTCCTCTTGTCATCTCCTTGTTTCCCGAGGCAACGGTGACTCTCGTCGCTGAAAAAGCGGTGATTCTCCGACAGGCGCAGGAAAGGTAAAGCAGCCATCGCTTTGACTAGCAGACGTAAAGCAGACGGCGTTAACTGTGCCAACCCGCTGACGCCGTTAAAGAATGAGGGGTCTCGCCGCTCACGAAAGGAGGGAAAAGTATTTGGGAGGGACCTTGCAGACACTAACACGCTTACCTCTCGGTTCTTAGCAAACAAACCTAGGCGCCTCGGTACACCTCGCCAGTGGGTCCTTTGACTTCCCTCCTTGATGCGCGTCTGCTAGTTGTTAGGCAAAAACAACGTACCGCTGGAGTTATTTCGCCTGCCCTCTCTGAAAGGCGAAGTCGAGCTCGCTCGACTTCCGAAAGTCGCAGGAAAGGTAAGACAGACGCAGACGACGTTGCAAAGGAGCAGACGACGCTGAGACAGGGGGTCGCGATCAGCCAATCAGGGCTCGGCGTTCTGACGTCACCGCTACTTCCTTTCCCATGCGCAGAAGGCGAAAATGAGCCCACTTGCGAGGCGGATAACTTAATTGTTTTGTGCTGTATTAACTGAAATAACCAATCAGCGCTGCACTTAATTCATCTCTTAGCCATTATCATCCAATCCGAAGCCAACTGGCCAGACTGTCGCGCATGCGCACACAAGTCGAACCTCAATAGAAGGTTCCTCGAAATTTCCACTAAAAGTTCGAAAAAGTCGAACCTGGTCGACTCGAACCGCGGCCGGTTCGCGACACCCCTATTCATTGCACTTGACGTTTGAGCGTGGCTTGCCTAATTACTCTCTGTTGTTTGAGGCAAGGACAAGTTTTTTTAATCTTGACTGCCATATGCCACAATGAGGAAGAGATGATAGAACATGTGGTTATGTAAATCGCACAGGGCGGCAATGTTCAACAAATGTTTCGATTCTCCTAAAAAGAAAAGGAAGTGACGATATCGCGTCGGATTGGCTAGAGGCTCAAATGACCAAAGAGGGAACTTTCATCATTTGAGCCTCTATCCAATCAGACGCGATATCGCCACTTGCGTCACTTCTGTTTCTTTTTAACAGAAACAAAACATTTGTCGAACATAGCCCCCCAGGACTTCGTCCCACCCTTCTGGACGGGATGAGAATACATTTGGCAGGAGCTCTGGGTTTTGTTGATGGGAGTGGGAGGATAGAGGAAAAAATAATAACAATAACAAAGAGAAGGTTTGAGGATTGGTGGAAACGATCTAGGGAAGTGTGTTATGTCACAAAATTGTGGGGTTAGGGCAACCTCGTTGGGTTAGGCGCACGACCTGTGGGGCGGTAGGCGGGTGCACTGGGCTACAAGAAGCGCCTCCACCACACGGATTGTAGAAGAAATATCTAGATATATAATTTGGCAAAATTGAGGGGTTTTAACGAGAGACGAAATATAATTGAAAAGCTATACTAGACTAGATGGCGCTAGCTACCACCTATTATAAAGGGTACAGTCAATAATCATTTGTCCATCCACCCTCTGGCGCTCTGGTTTCCATGCTTTTTTGCGCGGTGAAGTCAATTGGACGTTGGTGCAGTGGAAATGGGGGCAACCTGCATCGTATTTTGTTAGCTTCACGTGAGCTTCACAAAGGGACAAAAACACGCGTTTGTCGTTGGGGCTGTTGGACATTGACGATGCCTCCACAGCTCAGGAAACGTCCGGCGGTTCCTCCTAAACCCATCATGTAAGTGTCTCCTTTGGGGCTCGATTCTACCGGTTCGTTCTTTGTTTAGCAGGGAATTATATAAGCGAAGGTTCAGGCACTGATGTCTTGCTGTTCGCAAAATGAATAGGCGTGGGTGCCCGGTGCACTAACTCGATCTCTGTAGTCAGAGTGACGTCGCTTTCTCTTTTGAGTACGCCACGTTGTCCGCTGGCGCGGGAATATTGTGGGAATCTGTTGTGTTCAGACCTGCCAACCCTACAATGCTGAAAATACTACAAGGTACGCAAAAAAAAAAAAAAAAAAAAAAAAAAAGGAAATTACTACAATTGTGTGAGGAAATACGTAAACTGATGTAGTCACAAAACTTGGCTACAATGGGATAAAGCTTGGCTTCGTTGCCAACGTCATTGCTCCCGTCAGGCGCGACCGAGAACAGCACGCTCAATAAACTACTAACATTGCCGATCTCTTTTTCAGCCCTTCCCTTCACTATCGCAGTTGTCTAGGTTCGAGCACAAGCGTAGTTACTAGCTTACTTTTAGCCCGGGAACATTTTTTGAAAGATGTCTCCGGCGTGATCAGCCGCCGTGTACGGCACGGGTCCATAAATTGGGTTGTGTGTATGTTTATACACCCTAGAACTTGGTCTGCCTCAACGGGCGACGAGTCTCCCAGCTGTAGATGAGCAATCTAGCCAGTGCAGTACAATCGCTAGCCTGGGGTCTTTAACGTGCAGCACGCAGTAGTGATACACGACCGCACGCCGGTACGATGCTCATCCAGATCGAAACGGGCAGGGGTGGGGATTGAACCCAGGATGCTGGGTTCTGCAGCGCGAGCTTTCGCTCCGCGTGCTCCAAGAATGACACTTTAGCGAAAAGAGGTCATTTGAGCGAATCAATATTTTAGCGAATACTGCTCATTTCAGCGAATGACATTTTAGCGAACAATGTTTTAGTGAATATGCTTGTTTCGCTTATTTTTTCTTTATCGAAGCCAGAAATACTTGCCTGGCTTCTCTTATTTACCGCGAGGAAAAAGAGCGACACAGAGATGCATTTTGGTTTTAGTTAAAGAACGTAACGATTTATTACGAGCCACCAAGTGCCGAACCCCCAAAATACGCATAACTGAGCGGAAGCTGCACGGCGTCAGATAGCTAGCGGCTGGTCAAAAAGGACACTCACCCGGGTCACCCGCGATCACTACGACATAGGTAGCTTTCGCTGGAAAAATCCTGAAGAGGCGTTACGCGGTATCACCGCTATCGCTGCGATCGTTGTAACTTCGTTCTTCTGTGATCCGAACAGTTCACAGCCAGAATGCAATATCACACATATCACGCAGTACATTTGCCACAGTTAGGAAATCTTATCACCATCAGCGGTATCAAAACGTCCCAAGTCACGGGATATCCTACCAAAACCATGTGCGTGTCGAAGGGAAATAAATCGATTCTAGGTGACAGCTAGCATCTCTTGGTGGGTTATTTTTGCCGCATGACAAACTCCAGCGTTCTACTTTTTAACCATTAGACCAGCAGTATTTTAGGCTGACACGGGGCGCAGTTTCTTCAAAAACGCACTCTGATTTCTTTTTTTTAAAAACAAAAGCCTAATTTTCAAAATTATAGCGCGACTTTTCAGACTAATCATGATCTTTTTTATGTAAAAATGGGTAAGTAAACTAACACAGTCTGCATCTCTTTTACCAGGCGGTAGCTTCCGCCACCTACTCTTAAACTTTTTTGACACTTTTTGTTTGCTACACTAATCTGCTTCGGAATTCAGTCTGGCCACTTTGATCACAATCATCATCATCTGAAAACGGTCCATGTGCTATGGACGCTTTGCAGCAGTTATGCATGGCCGCCGCCATAACTGACCTTCAGTTTTTGTTTCCTCTTATTTCGTTTATTTCACTTACTTTACCAGAGCAGGCTAGGTTATTGCCGCATTAGATTCAACTGTGTCCTTTTCTAAAGCATCGGCCTTTGTAGAGGGTCGTCAACTACAGTTTCAGTTGCTCGGCATCTTGGTAAGACAAGAGAAGATCAGCAATGGTGGCTGTAATTTGGCGCGTGTGTCAAGCGTCTATACTAATGGTGGCCTTCTGTTTACTGATGAAGGAAGAAGTTGAAAATGCTCCTAAGCAGATGATTCGAGGCCTATATTATTCTAGATGTTAGAGCGGCGTGAATCAGGAATTGGACGCAAGAGCTGCGTAAGCGTTCATTTCTAACTCCGTCCCAGTCAATGTGTTAGTAGCACACACTCGGCTTCAAAGCCCCTTGATGTATAGAACTCTATCAAGACGTATATGTGGGTTGGCGCTTCGTACCGACTGGCTGCATTTGTTTCGCCATCGACACTAAAAGAGACTGAAAAATAATTGTAGTGAAGTGCACATTCCCGTTTACCGTTGACCTTTAAGTGACGGTGCCCCATTAAATACTGCAGACCACGGGTTCATTGCCGCCATTAGTATAGTAAAACATAAACTGCCATTTGAATCATCAGATGGCACTGAATTCCGGAAAGGGTCTATTATCACAGGGCAGGGGAAATAATCACCAGTTGGTTCAGTTGAGGAGGATAATTACGATTGTTTTTGTAGCTACTTTCCTTGAATTGAGGCAACGCGCATTGTGCCAATTGCGAAATTTGTTGTCTTCTGCGAATACTTTCTAGCTTGCAAAACTAGCTGACACCAGTGGCCAACTAGCAGGGGATCGGTGGCCGAGTGGGCTAGCGCACACCAGCTCAGAGCACCTGAAGCGAAAGCTAGCTCTGCAGAACCCAGAGATCTTGTGTTCAGTGGCTTACCAACTTGTTTTTGAGTGGGGGGCAAACCAAACCTCCCCCCTCCCCCCGCCAGGGCCGGTGGGCGCCCTTAGTATCCCTTGGGTGCTGCCGGCCAGTGTTTGCCCTGCCCAGTGGCGGCTGTTTCAGGGGGGGCAAAACACATGCCTTGC
The DNA here is from genome assembly GCF_016920785.2 of Ixodes scapularis. Classification (NCBI taxonomy): domain Eukaryota; kingdom Metazoa; phylum Arthropoda; class Arachnida; order Ixodida; family Ixodidae; genus Ixodes; species Ixodes scapularis. The sequence goes on along the minus strand of NW_024609880.1, from coordinate 31,473,407 downwards.
CCCCCACTCTGAGAACTGGGGGGGGGGGGGGGCAAGCACCCCCCTTGCCCCCCCCCCGGTTGGTACGCCCATGCTTGTGTTCAATCCTCACCCCTAGCCCGATTTGATCTAGACGAGCATCCTACTGGCGTGCGGTCGTGTACCACCACTGCGTGGTGCACGTAAAGATCCCAGGCTAGCAGTCATACTCACTGGCTGAATTACTCAAGTTGAGGCCTGAGCGAGCTGGTGTGACATACTTCGGGATATAAAAACAGTGCAAAAGGTGAAGGACCAGACAAAGAAGTAACCCGGTCATCTATAGTGGGCAGCAATGTCGCCATGTTCTGGTAGACCAAAACTCTTGTTGTATAAACAACTAACGACTAATTTGTCTTTTTGTTTGACCAACTAGCCAAAAATTTGCAGAAAGGTACTTCATAAAATAATATGATGAAAATATGAGCTCTCCACGTGCGAGTGTTGGTTTTTCTTGTGAATTTTACATAAACAACTTACCGTAAAATACCAGGCAAAGCGCCCTCTCAAACTTTGGAGATAATTAATCGCAAAAAAATGGGGGATGGGCGCTTGTCCGGTCATCAATTTTACATATATATGTACTAAGTGGCAGACATGTCTTTTGAGAATTATAAAAGAAATATTTGCCTTCATCAAAAGCTACAAATAAAGACGCTAATTTTTCTATAGGCACAGAAAGAAAAATAAGCCTTTTTCGTGCTCCTGAAAAAAAAAGAAAAAAAGTTTTTGAGTTTTGGGGGCATTTGAACAAAATATTTGAAAGCAAGGTCAGACGGATTTCCCTCCTGCCGCGTCCTTGTTTAGCTCGAACAGCCAAATAGCCAAGAAGAAAGTTTTTTTCTCAGAGGGAATAGCTTTGCTCTCTGTCAATAGGAAGATAAGTGTCTTTATTTATAACTTTTGATTGATGCCAGTGTTTTCTTAAATATTCTAAAAAAAAGATGTCACACTGTCTTAAGTGCCTTCAAGCCATTGGACCCACGCGGTATGCGCAATGTACATATGATGTGAATTACAATGTGCGTATATAAAGATGTTCTTAGCGGGACGATTGGCAAGATTCACGATTTAACGATTCACATTAAGTGTTTGACAATAGTACGCCTAGGCGATAAAAATATTATGTGTACATTAACTTTAGAGCGGACGTCTAGCAACGAAAATTTCCTATAATAACCAATATTTCTGATAGCGGCCAATCTGAAGAGGTAAGTGAATTCAGGAATTAATGTAATTTTAACCGCGACATGTTGGCAGTTCAAAATCAAGCACAGGTCTGGGAGAACTGTTTTTGCAATGTGAACTTGGACTGCAGTCTTTCATTGCAGTAGCCCTGTATTACACGTGGATGCTGGCAAGGGTGCACTGCAAGATACCGTTGTGTATTCGAGGGTGCACAAATAAACTAATAAAGAAAATTGTTGATATATCGTAAAAAACCTTGGGCTTGTTCACTGAGACTTGACGTTCAAAGACGCAGTCATTGCTGCTGTGAGTTGATGCATGGGTGGTGATCCTATGCGTAGCAGAGGAGGGGATCTCCAGCTAGGTTTTTTTTTCCATATCTGGATCCAGGCATCTTGACCTAAATTTCCCACTTCAGAGGATTCTTTTTTTTAATGTCCTGTGAGTAGATTGCTTTATTACTCACTAGAAGAGAACTGGCCACGCGGTACTGGCCACGGGCCTGGCGGTGAGCCTCCTTGCACACACTGCGTTCATCACTGCCATCAGTTCATCATTTCTTCACTTTGCAAAGTATCAGTATCTGTGGTGGCTAATCAATATCTTTAAGGGTGCTGTTTCACGCATTTGCGTCGAGTGCTACTTTAAAGGTTTAAACATAGTTCGACACAGCGCGGGTGCTATCGCAGTGCAGCGATGGTTATGAATCGCATATCTTAAATCTTGTGCTCTAAGACCCCTGAAAGGCGCGCGTGATCGGCAACGCTGCACTTGACATTGGGGACTTTTAGCAAACAGTTACCGTGTTCTGCATACCACACTACTGGAGCCTTGGAATCGCGCGCCCGGCAATCACAGTATCACTCCGGGCGAGCCTTTGCTTCAAAGGCTCCGGAATTGCGGTGCTCGGAACACGGTAACGGTTTGCTAAAAGTTCCTATAGAAGAGCCTTTACGACGAAACGATTGGTACGAGTAGGTGCGAGACGCTACGACGGGTTGCTATGACATCAGATCCGCTACGCCAGGGCACCCAAAACGAAACTGAATCTGATACCGCACACTGAGTTACTATAATATCTCTATGGTCTCGCATCAATCTTCCGAATGAAAGTACAATGAATATAAACACATATTTTATTGCTAATAACTGTGTGACACAAAATAAATAACCTTACTTAAAAAATTGTGATGCGTTTACGGAGGCGAGCAAGGGAATCATTGCCAAAACCGCGCACCGCCATCGGCATCATAAAATGGGCGCAATGTTGCATCATAGACGTGATGGCCACATGACCACGCTCCAAAAGTGTGGTACTGGTACTGCGCGGGCACCTGCGATATGCCGATATGTATATAAAAGCAGCTACAATCTCTCGAACTGCCTCTTTCTGCAGTATTTCATGCTACGATTGTGTCAAGATGCCTCCACCTGCATTTTGAAATGGCGTCGCGCAGTGTAACATAGTACAGCCATTGCGGCGATCGTAGACGCCGCTGTCTTGAAAAAACGGTCAGGTTGCAGTCGCACTCAGTATTGTCACAGTTTACGTGAGAAACGATGAATGAAGAAAAAAAGATAAAAATTACAGAAATCAAGGGGCGCGGCAGACGCACCGCAAGTGGGCTCATTTTCGTCTTCTGCGCATGAGAAAGGAGGCGCGAAGGCGGGAGAGGAGGTTGATGACGATTCCGGCTAAGCTCCGCCCTCGCACATGTCGGGGAGGCCGGGGGGTAAACAAACATCGGCGTCGGCCATGGCGGCCGTGCTGTAGCGGCGACCGCGAGTCTTTTATTTATTGTAGCCCGGTTAAAATTTGCCGAGTCCACAAGATCGAGCAGCTTTGTGCCCCTTACGATTCCTCCGTCGTCTGCTAGACGCATTTCGAAGATTCCAAGATGAAGACGACGAAGAGCATCATAGAGAAGGCGCTTGCCTAGCCTCGTGATTGAAACGCCGGTTGCGCCGGTCACTACGAGACCGCCGCCCGATTGTACCGGTAAGTTGCCTTTTATCTTGTTCTTCCTTTACGAAAACGACAGATTTTTCCTTCTAGCACGTCTTTAGAAATCTTGTGTGGCGGAGTCGATAGGCGCTATTAATCGAAAAACAGCCGAGAATGTAGCGTTTTCGCGATCCTCCGAAGCCCATCTTCGCAGGTGATATTTAGGAATATATACTCGTCATTTCGACTCGAAACTGCACGGAGGCCGTATAAACTATGTTCCGTTTCATTTTAAATGCGATCGAAGTTAAATCTACATAGGCAAGTCCCGAGCTTTGATCATAGCTGCCATGTGCGATCTTGCAGTGCGTTCTCGCGTTTGTAATTTTCGCTTCGTTCGCACTTAGATGAGACGCAGTATAGTCATACATCGTATTTGGTATAGTAGTTGCAGTCTACGGTTGTAATCATGGCACTGTAGAAAAGCACAGAGCTCAAAACTTACCACAAAAACGCGATCGTTTTTTTTTTTTTTTTTTCAGGAATGAAATTGGAATGGCTGTTACGTGTAATACAGTGAACCAACTCGGACAATACAAATTTGCCGTTTCACATTAGCCAGTATGAGCGAATTGCCAACGAATTACCGATGCCGCCTTTCTGCAAAATGTGTTGCGCAGTGTATCTTCGAACCACATCGACGCTGTCAGTGTCTGACGTGTTTTTGTGTGTCGCTTGTCTCCTTTTTCGTTCCCATACCAAGATGAAAATTCGGATATCGTGCACTATCCAAGCCTAGCTAATGAGCGCCCCATGGAATTGACACGGGAGTAAACAATGGCTAACATGTACATATTTTTGTTTTGTCCGCTCAGCAGACTGGGACTCAGTGTGTAAGTGACAAACTTTCTAACATCATTTGTCATTTCTAGGTCCCAGATGGGCTGTTGACATCCAGAAACACTCCAACAGATGGTGGTCATACAGCGGTTGTGAAGACAGTCCCATTTGGATCCACATTCCTAGTCCACTCCTGATGATCTCTCCTTGTTGCTTCAATGCCCAAGTATGCCAGGCACTGAGTGACTACTTGCATGTGTTAGTGATGGTGGCATGCGAGGCTTCAGTATTGTCGCTGCAGATAGGGCTCACCCTCACACCAAAGCTGTTGGTGGTGTACCTTTCCATGGAATTGTTTGGTTGATCCCAATTTCCTAGAAACGCCAATATTCAGTTTGGTGTGCCTTGCGGCTGAAGTAGATTCATCAAGGAGGTCTCGTCTCTTTCCTGGGGGTAATACCATGTCAGCTGCTTTGCCTGAGCCACTTGGAAACTGTTTGGACTGCTCTAAAGCACTTGTAATTGACCTTACCTGTTGTATCTATGCTAATGCTGAAATGTAAAGTTCACTGAACCAAGTTTTACTAATGAACCAAAACAATCAGTGGAAAGGATGAATGGCTTTATTTGTTTTCTCGAAGTATACACTGTTTCATACATAATACATGATGCTGGCAACGCTACTTTCATTAGCAGACAACTTAGTCTACACTCTGTTTCACAACAGCTTGGTGAACTGTGGAGGCTACGGCTCCTGCGACCCAGTAAGAATGTCGGAGCGAGGCACATGGCAGCATGTCACAGGAGCGTCCGTGTCACCGCGCCAAATGCAAGGACCACCCACCAGAACTGGCTGTCGTCTGCTCAGAAACCAAACAACTTCGGATGGACGTCCACTGCAGCAACATTACCGTCCGCTAGAGTAGCGAGGTCTTTAGTAACACTTTTATGAGGCAACCACATGCTCAATTTGCCCATGAATCTGTGGCGGGTGCTAATGCTAGGGCGATGTCTTGAGCGGAAGTGGTCGATTCATGGCTACGATTGTTTAAACATCGATCACAAGCCATGTTTTTCTCAAAAGTGTTGATCTATATTAAGTGTCGTTAATAAGTAACATTGTGTCGTGTCGTGTAGTGTTGCGGTCCGAAGAATCCGACGGCAACACTACTAAAAGAAGAAGAAAAAGAAAAAAAACAAAGCCTAGAACTATGTTCTGTCGCAGATGGTGCTCTTGCTGTGGCGATAACGAGTACTCGACTGTGGAGTGTTGTCATGTGCCTGGCTCCGATGCTCTTACTGGGTCGCAATGTTTGCCAAGTGACCGTGAAACGGAGTATAGTGTCTCACCTGTACACGCTATAAAACAAATGAGATGCCAGGTGTAGCCACTTTTGCAGCTGTAGCCCTTATATTATTGCTTGCTATGCTGTTTGGAAGAATACATAAAAAGATCAGTTGAAAGCCCAAATCTAATTTTTTGCACTCTTGCATGTTATGAAAATAAAAGCATCACGCCTGAACACCAACATCTGTCTCTAAATTATTCCTTGCTGAAATGAAAAATAAATATACTGTGAATATGAACCAATACAATCTCAAACATGTTTGAGAATGGATTCAATAAACAATTACTTCAATCTGCAAGCTTGAAATCAAGTATGCGTGTGCAATAAATACCCTGGTCTTTCGACTATCCCCATTGAAACTTGTTCTCGAAGGATAGGGACTTCGTCGATTTCACGGCAGTTCAAGCATTGGTCAGGCAACATGCTCGTGTTTATAGTTTCGGCTGTGCTATAGGAATAACAAAGGTGAGTTGTGTATTGCTGAGTCAAAGCAGAACTCTCAGGTCTAAAAGGCTTCTTAAAAATGCACTAAAGCTGGTTTTGACTTCATAATTACATGACTTGAACATAAATTACTCACTTCACCAAGTCTAAGGATTCACAAATAATCTGTGAACATGTATTCTGCTTTTATCTTCATTCACTTATGAAACTGGTTGCGTATATAAAATATCCAATCAGTCTTCCACACCTCCCCATTGCGAAAAGGAAGAGGGAGATTCGTTGGCTTTTTTTTTTCTCGCCAAAAAACAAAAAGAAAAGGAAGAGGTTTCAATGTGCACATTACGTTGAAGTGGGACAGTTACGGAAACAAATTTTGCATCTTCAAAGTTCATGAAGTAGGCAGATTACTTTCAAGTCATAAGAGAATAAAGTCAGAAACAACTTCAGCTCGCCTTCAATCAGATTTTCCCTTTAGATCCAGGGACGTTTCACCTTCATAAGGTCATCAGAACCAATTGGCATCCATTTAGGACTCTGTAATGGTAGATGCACTAGCTTGACCTCAAGGTCGCAGTGCCCTCCTTTCATGTGCTTGCCATGCGACCCCCTCGTGCACTTGGTCCCAGACGGTGAAGCTGGTGCTGGACAGGATGTCGTCCCCTGTAAAAGAGTCGTCTCAGTAGTCAAACGATCCGGTCCGGTTACACCCTGAGCAGCGTATTTGTCCTCCCATGCCATTACCAACTTAAAATCAGTGAAAGCCTATTTTGAAGCAACCGAATGCCTAAATGAACATGTCTATTCTATTCCCTTCGTACCAAACACCTGCCAGCATCCAAGGGATGCAAATCAAAATAAATAACATTGCCTTATTTGCTCTTTTGAGACTCGAACCAACTCAAACACTACCACAATGTTAAAGCTGCGAACTTCGAGGACACCTCTCCATATACTGAGATTACATGCTTGTCCCACTCCTGGCTTGTCCTCAGCAGGGTTGGCCAGCGTGTTCTCATACTCCTGGGTTTTTAGTCTTGGAAGTTAAAGCTTTGGTTTTTGTCATTGCTTGGTTGCTGGTAGATGCTGGAGGAAGCTCGCACTGTTACTTTGAAACATCAAGTTTACAAATTGAGCACTAACCCATATTGATGGCCAGATACAGAAGCTAGATTTGTCATGTCAAGGAGGTTGCCATAAAACAGTGGGCACGGGACTGAAATTAGCGGCGGAGCGGGCGACCGAGGCGCATTCGGGAGTATCGAAGAATACAAGTTGTGTGAGTTTGGCGCGAAACCAGGACGATCGGCCAGAGATGTGAGAATGTGGCGTCGAGAGAACTTCAGCCGGGCTGACTTCATGACTGTTATCTGAGCCACATTAACCAGAAGAGAAGAGAGAGTAACAAGTGAACGACACACTACGGCCGAGGAGGTAATTGACCAGGTTATTTCACCCAAGCACCACAGTAGTCATTTCAACGACAAAAAAAAAAAAAAAAAAAAGTCCAAACATCAGCACAGCAATACCAGCAGCGTGCCGAGGAATCGGGTTGTGTGTATATTTATACAGTTTCAAACTCGATCTGCCTCGACGGGCGATGACTCTCCCAGCTGTAGATGACCGCTAGCCTGGGGCCCTTAACGTGCATCACGTAGTAGTGATACACGACCGCACGCCGGTACAATGCTCATCCAGATCGAAACGGGCAAATGCGGGGCTTGAACACACGATCCTGGGTTCTGCAGCGCGAGCTTTCACTCCACACTCTCCGAGCTGGTGCGTGGAAGCCCCCTCGGCCACCAATCCCCCGTTGCCAAGGAATAACATATAATAAATGACAACGGTACAGTGATCTGCAAAAGGTAGCTTTTCAGTGCCTTGAGCAACCAGGTTGAGATAACGTGACACTTTCCTGCCATATGTGGCTTGCAAAATAGAGATGTATAAGTCATAAAGCAAGTAATATGAATTTTTTTTTACTAAAGATATCAGCATTTGTATTTGGCTTCCACAACTTCTGAAAGCTACCTCTGAGTGCATAGAGTGGTTTCTTTCATAATCTTACCTCCATGGAAAACTTCCCAGCTGGTAACGGGGCCGTGAAACGCAGACCCCCTGGAAGTCGCACAGGCGCCGAGGGCATTACACGAGGCCTGCAACATGTCCTCCGAGCAGAGGGTCCTTTCAGTAGCCCGGCAGCCGGTGGATTCTGTTGGAATGATGGGGTAGGGGGAACACAAGCACTTGCAGATTAACGGACCTAAGAAAACATGCAGGCAGGTACGAAAACATGCTACTCGCCCCCGCAGCATTTGCCTCACTGGCGCTTTATGGTGAAACAAATCAGCGGCGAGCGACTGATGGAACACGCATCAGAAGAACAGTGCGTCTTGAGTTGAACACCTTAGGACGGCGCTTTATCGCGCGCGTGAAGCGTTGGCTTAGCCAGGTTTTTTGGGGGCCGGGGGGGGATCTGGGGTGCGAGGTACTGAACCCCCCTCCCTCGCTACGCCACTGGCATGAAGTGACATCGGATGTCACTTAGACACGGCGCAATCACTGCTAAAATACGCTACCATCGAACACCGAGTCGTGACTGCGAAGTTTATGACCCACATACAGATATCCTACCACACTATCTGTTTGGACAAGTGGCATACAAACTGTCGCTGGGGGGAAAGACTAAAAACAGACGACTGCGCACTCGGCTCGGTCGTACCACACCGATCGCCTAATCCACTGCTTTTCCGTAACATTCCGTTTTACTTTGCTATACTCCTTTTGTTATGTACTGTCCGACAGGGGAGGCACTCACTTGATCGAATGACGTTTTAGCGAACGCCCACGTTTCATCGAACGACACTTTAGCGAATAGTCAGACGCCGCGAAGCGGCGTTTTCGGGTGGGCCAAGTGAGTTCATATTTTTGTAATGAGTTGCCGTAGACTGTCGCCGCGAAGCGGCGTAAAGCGCAGCGCGACGGATGGGTTAACGCGGGCCCCAGTTATTCGCTAAAACGACCATTCGCTCAAATGTCGCCTTTCGCTAAAATGTCATTCGCTCTTCTGATATGGACCCGAACTGTTTGTGAATGATGCGAAGTGTACATAGACGACGTAACTCACCTTAGCGAGCGCCATGGAGCGGTTCTCCGGGTGCCAGCGCTGCGGGAGATCGGCCTTCGAAAGCTCGGCAGCCCGTTCAGCTCGCCGAAGAGGGCTGCAGCTACACTTCGATGCTTTACGGAGACACCGAGACACTTTCTGACGAAAAAGGGTCTCCGCCAAAAAGTAGAAAGGCTCACTCGCGTCGCACATCACCGTGCTGACGTTGGGGGGGCTCACATCAACATTCGACCGCCGGAGACCGGGAAGCATATTGGTGCTTCGTATGCTCCCAGGGTAAATTCTTTCGCGTCAAACGAAGTAACGTACATTTCGAGGTATTTCCGGTCTCTTTTTTCCGTATGCCGCGTCCTCGTTCAAGCAGTAGCAGTGGATTTCTGAGAGCCACAGAAAAGGCCTTTCGCAATGGCTGCGGAGAAGAGACGACACCGCTTTGTTTACCCCCGAGCTCCCGCCCGGAGCCATCCTCCAATCAGAGCGCGGCGAGGTGACGTCACGCCACCGGCCTGCGCGAAAGAGCAGACGGCTTTCCCTCCGTATTCTCTGATCCGTCATTCGCTCAAATGAGCGCCGCCATTCGCTAAAGTGTCATTCGATCAAACGTAGGGAGTGGGGCTTCATTCGCTAAAACGTCATTTGATCAAGTGAGTGCCTCCCAAACGGCACGTTGTGTTCAATCAACAATGCTGTAAAAGGGCATTCTGCTCGGGCAGTATCATTGTCCGTTGATCAGCCATGGGATTGTTCGGCTGGGCTAGGGGGCGCGCTGGAGCGATACCACTGGCGCCGTGCCGTGGCGCAAATTCACCCTAATTAGCCATTCGCTCGTCCCATCGCGCTGCCAGTTGCAATGACGAGCACCGCGTTGAAGCTTTCGGTCGGTTAAAAAACTGCGATCATTTTCTAGGGAGGCGAACCTAGGCAAAGAAAGGTTGTCTGTGTGTCAGGTCTCCGGGATGGGGGAAATAATCCATGCATAGGAACATTTGTCGTTTGCGAAGTTTATCTCGCAAGTGCAAGGCAGAGTCGCTGTAACATCCGCCTCAAGATAAATATTGTTTTTCTTTATGGTTTGGCTAGCTTTTCAAAGACTGGGCTATTTGGACAAAGATGAGGTTGCAATATTGTTTAAATTGTCTTTTTGCACACAGCTGCGCTGTCGCATACACTCTTTGAACTCGGGTCAGTTCTCTTACAAACTCGGAGTTACCGGCTGCTGGAAGCATGCTGCGCCTGTTCTAATTCATCCGAATGAAGCTAGTGATGAGGCATGCTCAGCCTGACCGCTACACTGGGTCACACTCTTGAAAAAAACCGAAACGGTACGTCAATAAGGCCAACGCTTATCTGTTCCCAGGTATTTTGAGCAGGTCCAAACAACAAAATTAAATAAAATATTTATTACTATACGTCGCGACACCTTGCTGTGTTTGCGCATATCTATTGCTGCCGTTAAAGCGGTAGAATCGCAATTCATGTATGTGCGTCAATAACCCACTTATAATTTTATTAGTGAAGAGAGTGATCTCCAATCGACTGGCATGCGCGTCTTAAAGCGTCGCCTTTTTTTAGCGTATTTTTTATGTTACCTCGGAAGAATAATTTTGAATACTGTTGCGGTTCACAACTAATAAAAACATTTTGTGTCACTATTTGTTTTGTTTGCTGTTTAGGTGCAATTAAATTTGATATATCTTGAGTCTGTGCCAGGAAAGGATCGTCAATACCCCTTCACTCTCTCTCTGCAAGAAAAGATTATTCAATTTTAAATTTCATACCTGAATGTTTAGTTATTGTCCTATGTGACTTGCCCTGCCCAAGTCTTTTTTTTTTTTTTCTTTTTTTTTTTCTTGCTTTCAATTTATACATTTAACATTGCCAACACATGCTTATTGGTTGACCGAGGAATGCCCTAGGGTTTGATGTTTTAGAGTTCCTTGGAAAGAACTAGAGTAAAGCCGTCAGTGTAAATCTCTTTTCAACTATGCGCTGAAGTCAGTGCGCACCTTGCGGTTGAAGTTACGTATGCTGCAGCGCTGCCTCGCCGGGTGCATCATGCTCGCACGCTGTAGAAATTCGATAAGACTGAACATGTCCACCTGCACACCTAGCGCACCTTGCACCATGGTGCATGGCAACGACTGGGGAGGACCCGTTCGGCAATTTTAACTTTTGGTGCTACCTGGCTGAAGCAATTCAGAAAGAATGCGGATTGTCCAGCACCCATTCTACGCAATGAATATACTCCCCATGGATTGCCCCTCTCATGAAGGCGGCAAGGAGAAAGAGAGCCCTTTTTAAGAAAGCCTCAAACTATGTGTCCCATTGCTCTCCAGATTGTGAAGGATACTCGGCGTTTCCTGAAGTCCGCTATTCACGCTGCTCACCAACTCTATGGTGCAGAGTAGCCAAGGAAGTAAGGGATGACTCGAAGGTATTCCGGTCCTATGTGACCCGTTTTCGAGCACCTGGCCACCGTCCTAGCTTCAGCACAAGTGGGAGAGTGATTGACGCCCCAGGCGAAGTTGCAACGCTATTTGCAAACCATTTCTCATCTGTGTACAAAAGTGTGGTAGAGCCGCTGCACGGTAGCCCCACCTCCCCACCCACCGCTAGTGCACATGCATGCACTGATAGCGAAGACTCCCTCCTCGAATCAGTCTTCTTTACTGAAGAATCGCTGTATACCGCTATCTCCAAAGTCAAACCATTTCAAAGTCTTGGCCCAGATAATATGGCATCTGCTTTTTTCAACATAGCGCAACACACTCTGCCGTCGCTAGCCAAGGTACTGCAGGCTCTCCTTTATCATGGTGCCATCCTTCCACCTGCCGATGTGCCCTTGTCACGCCCATACTCAAGGATAAGGGGAAGACAATGGATGGCGTGCAACAGTGAACACTATCGCCCCGTCTCCATAACATCTATTACATGCCGCACCTTCGAGCGTGTTGTCAACACCCACAATCTTGACCTCCTGGAGCAAACTGGATACCCGTCACAGATGCAACATGCCTTTCACCACAACTGTAGCTGGGCCTGGCGACCCTGACCCACTAAGTGAGCAACAACCTCGAGGAGATGAGCCTTATCCAGCTAGACCTCAGTAACGCCTTCGACACCCATGACACTGGCGTCCTTTTAAACAAAGTGTCAAAAACGTGTGCAGTGCTCTCTTTTCAAGTGGATTATCAACTTTCCAAGAGACCGCAATCCACAAGTTGTCTACCGTGGTGCTATCTCGTCCAACATATACCGTGAAATACCGAGCAAGCGCCCACTCAAACTTTGGAGACAGTCGCAAAAAAATGGGGGATAGGCGCTTGTCCGGTCATCAATTTTACATATAAATGCACTGTGCATATTTTTTCAGATCTCAAATTTGGTAATGGGCGCTTAATGTGGAATGCACGGTATTCTACGGTAGGTTCACTCCGGTCTGCCTCAGAGATCGGTCTCAGCCTTCACCTTATTCCTAATTTTTGTTAACGACATGCTCCAAGATGACAAGTTTCTCCTCGTTCAATATGCAGACAACATTTCAATCTTGGCCGCACTTGATTCGCCTGCCACGCACATTCATCTACAGAACTGCCTTACCAAAATTGGGTGCTGGGCAAAACAAAACCACCTACAACTGAGTCCGGTTAAAAGCTATATGATGCACTTCAGCAGTTCACACAGTGTGGAAAATCCTATGTACCATCTACGTAATGTTCCGATAGCCGTGCGGAACTCATTAAAAATACTTGGTGTCACTTTTACACGAAACACTCATCTTCTCTGTCCACGTCACTGGTACTGTCGCTAAAGCCTGTTGTACTATGGGTTTTGTCTCCCGTGTGTCCAAGCCATGCAGCCCTCTGGCTTTCAGCACGCCGTACACAGCGGTCGTGCTGCCCACGCTGGAATACTGTAGTGCGGTGTGGTCTCCTTCCCAACACCATCTTGGGGCTCACATCGAGAGTGTCCAAAGAGGAACTTGCACTTCATGTGCACGAGCTACAGGGGCTAACCAGGAGCAGTACGGGAACCGGTTGAAAATTGCTGAATGGCAATTCCTCGAGCAATGAGGGAGCATCGCCCGTACGCGTCTGCTGTGCTGCGTGTTGCGGCTCCCTATCTGGAGCCTACCTATCCACAACCGCACGTGTGAACAGGCGTACAGGCCAACCTGAACAATTGCACTTTCGTATGGAGAGAGACGGAATGACATACACTTATCCTAGCAAATATCGGGGAGTTCCGCTGAGGGAACGTCAGCCCCTACCACAGGACAGAGAGGAGTGCCTACGGTTATGTAAGTGGTATGGCCACCTCTTGTTAGCAAGGGGAGGACCATGATGCTCCAGGAGATTACACAATGTACAGCATGTTTGCCTGGGTGTGTGTGCATATGTGCATGGATATGTATTCATGTGGATATCTATATCTGCATGCACGTGTGTGTGTGTATATGTATATATGTTTGCATGTGAGGGCTGTATATTCTTCTAATCATGTATATATTATAGTTACTAAATATTTTAATCCACTCAGCAGTGGGCTTGTAGGTGCACCTGCATAAGGGACCCAACCTTTCTGCCTAGCCTTGCTCCCTGCCGAGTGGATACTAAAAAATGTGCAAAAAAAAGTTATTATTCCTCCTCCTTCTCCCTCCTCCCGAACTGGATTTTCAACTCGTACTTTCCAAATCACTTTGAACTTCCTTGGATGTTTTCGTTGTTTCTCTGTGGACAAATTCCATTCTTCCCAACATGGACCCTGCTCATTTTGGAACAACTGTCACCGAGCCACTCTTCTTATGAGCATAGTTGGCTTTTTACCATCCCAGTACCCCAAGTAGCGACAACGGTGATGGTCCGATTGACAATTCCTCCCTACTCCTGTAGCCTCCGAATGTAATGTTGCATATCCTGATTCGAATTCCCCAATTTTAACTTTTTTTTGCTTTGAGTATAAATACATATCTTTCAGTGATGATACGATGCTGTTACTTATGGGTTGCCGCAGGATCTTTTTCATCTCAATTGCAGCTGCTGTGTTGCCTTGCTCTTTGGCAAGGCAGACTATCTTGGCTCGTGTAGTCTTGCTGCACGACTTTGGCATCTTGTTGGAGACATTTCTCAACAAGGCTGTTGATGACTGCGCAGGCCTCTTGGAGGGAGTCCTTCACATATGATTGCGGTCCAGGAAGCGAAATTCCCACAGGCAACTTTTGCACAGTAAACTGGTTATGGTCCGAAGGCAGGACTTGCGACAACTTCAAGAGGCGTGACCTGAAAAACTTCCCTCTTCCATTTTATTACCAAGGCTGACACGCTTAAGAGACCAAACTTTTCAAGAAAAAAGATAGGTCAACCAACCTTTAATACCAGAAATAAAAACAAAACAAAAACATGGCAAGCCAAAAAGACAGGGAGAACGAAAAACACGAGGTTGCAGGAGAATGAACTTCGTAAAGAGCAAGATACAGAAATTGTGGCTAGGTCATTCGAATTCCCAGTACAGTTTTTGCCCTGCTGTGGTGAACATATGAATGACTTGTATCTTTCAAAAGTGCCCATTCCAAATTGGAAAAGAGGGGGGTTGCCGTAACATGTCTTAGGTGGCTCTTGCAAAACGCAAACACCAGATTGTTGCAAACACCAGATGACAACCGGTTTCGTACAGCAAGTAAAAAGGATTCAAAACGTAGGGTACTCCCTCTAACCTAAAGTTGCAGCCATGTCAAGATAAAAGATGCATAGGCTAATTCCATACTTGCATAGAGCGTCACACAACATTAAAAATGGGTGATGGACCGAATTCGCCAAACTTCAGATTCAGCAAAAATTCGGCAAACGTCTGCGCATGCGCGAGAATGTGACAGGGCCATGGATTGCAGATGGACGTCGTATGGTCACCATCATACTGTGTAGTACTACCAGTAGTTATGGCGAGGTGTGGAGTGTATGGAAACTGTGTGTTTGTAAGCCTTTGTGAGTGTGGTTCTCTTCAATATTTTCTGCGTCAAGAACAAAAGATTGAACAGGAATTGATGCTGTCCGCTGCGCAAGTGACAAATGGTGCGACGCATTCTCGATAATGTGATTTTTATTTTATCTTTCCAGTGGTGCAATGAAGTAGTTGCAACATTGACTGGCACATACTTTAAAGGGACACTGGCAATGTGTTGATGCTTGCCAAGGTTTTTATTTGTACATGACATACGAGAGCCTAACTACCCAGAACACAATTTACAGCTCGAAATTTGTTTTCTTTCCACCCGAAAACCGCCAATCAAGAACTGGCCGTTTTGCGTCGTACTCACTCTCTTTCCCATGGTCACGAGGCATTTTCTATGGTTTAGACACAACCACCAACGATAATCAGAGTCGTGGGGCCTGGAAGGCACACACTCAATACTAAGAAAAGACTGAAAATAAGACACCCTTTTTTTGTGGCTTCTAGAGTGTTTCAGATATGTTGATTGAAGAAAAAAAAAAAAGCTGCGCAGCCACGTGACCTCTAGTAACTTTCTCCTTTTTTATGTTTCTTCCTTCCAGTTCGGTTTTGGTTTCGAGCACTGGCGTTCTTTTACCTTTAAAAATGTTCCCATCTTCCTAAATGTCCGCTTGTGTCCTAACATCAGACACCAGCCTTTTTAAACGTTAAAAACAAGACATTGCAAATATGGGACGCACACTCTCATGGAAAGCTGAAGTGACTCAAATCGAAAAACATGCATATTTACAATGATATTGTTACCTCTTCTGGTGAAGGCTCAGCAGCAGTTTCGTTCATTTTCACGCACGAAACGGTGACTCGCAGAGAAAGTAAGAACACGGTGTTGCCGCCTTAATTTCAACAATGTACACTTTTGCAGGCTTGAGCTTGAACTTGTTTATTTCAGCACTTTTGTGCTAAGGGAACGAGACAAAAAGCTTCCACGAGGTAGCTTGACTAGGTCTGGTGCCCTGAACTTACAGGGCATGGTAATTGAAGCACTATACAATGTAATTTGTCTAAACAAAACACACACATACATTTTCTTTTTTTTTAACACTGAATATCAATGCAGTCTGTGATGAACTTGTTAAGTAATCTAGGCTTGCACTTATGAGGGCTAAAAACTGACTCTCGTATTGTGACTGCATCTGCTACTACCCAACCTCGTTGCCACGCCCCTTCTGCAAAAAGTCACTGTAAAATTGTCAGTAATCACATAAAAATGACACCGATACAATTATCATGTGGAATATCACCTTATTTAGTAATAACTGTCAATATTAATCAAAACAAAAACCTAAAAAAACTATTTTCACCCTAAAGAATGAAATATTAACTTTTAGTTCTGGCAACAATGTATTTTTGCCGAATCTTCGGAAAAATTAAGAAAATTCGTCATTGCTGAATCCCAAGGTTCGGCAAAAGTTTGGCCTATCACCATTAAATATATAGCCAGTAGATGCAATGTTAACACTGCTTTCTCTGCCTTTTGTGAACTGTCCCAAATCTGTCCAATGCTGACGAGGCAGAAAAAAACACTGTGTCCCAAGGTGCACGTAGTGCAGTACTGAATGTGCCACCAATGTATACAAGATACACTGCTAAGTTGTTAGAGGGTTTACATATGGCATACCTGCCACTGCTTTAAAGGCCGCCGTACAGTTCGCGCTTTCCACCTTTTCTGCGTTTCCTCCTCTCCTGCCCTCCTTTCCTTCCTTCACCGCCCTCCCCCACCTGTTTACCGCCCTCCCCCGAGGGGACAACACGGAGAATGGATTAGGAGATGCCTCCGTTAATCCGGCCTAACCCGCCGAAGAGGGGGCCTGCTGCTTGACTAAAAACTATTTCGCTAGTCAAAAAAAAAAAAAATCGCCGCGGGCAGCGACCGATTGCGCTTTGCCGGATGCGCAACGCTCCGTCCGCCTTGAACAAGCTTGTATGCATTGGACTAACATTTTTCGAAGCGCAGCAAATTTAGTGTAGGTCCTATCATATGGTCCTGCAAGACTTCCCTGTCCGCCATAAGCTAGCCAATAATTCAAGAACATAACGACGGCAGCGTATTCAAACAGTGTAAAATAAAATGTATATAATGTTTATAAGAACACCGTTGTCTTCATTGCTTGGCTTTCAAATTTTTAGCATTGTCAATATTTGTAATCAAACTATTTTTATGATTGAAGACTACTCGTCGTGCACCGACCCCAAGATTACGCTTACGTGAAACATGATTTGGCGCGGGAGCGGCTCGAGTCACCGTAAACTTTTTTTTTTTCAACGTGGATTTTGCTTTTTAATTTAGCTGAGGTACCACTGGCAGAACACGAATCGCATACTTGGAAGGTATATACCGTCTGAAAACTCATATACCGTATTTTCCGGTGTATAAGACGCACCTTTGTATAAGACGCACCCACCCTATATGCAGGCTTTCATTGAAAAAGTTGGTATATAAGACGCACCCGTGTATAAGACGCACCCGAATTTATCCACATAGGCCACCACGCCTTCTTTCCGCGGTCAGCCTTTTTTCCACTTTTCATCGCCTGTAGTTTGGTGGACGACTGTCGCCATGTGCGAATCATCTTCTCGGTGACGTCGAAACGGCGACCTGCAGCCCGGTTACCGTGTTCGGTAGCGTACTCGACCGCAGATAATTTAAACTTCGCTGTGTAGCTCTTGCGCGACTGCGGTGGCATATTGTAGCAAGACCGGGCAGATGGCAGGAAAACACGACGACGCACGTACGCAGAGCGAACAAAGATGAAAATGGCGACTGAAAAAGAGAGGCGGCTTGTCCTGGCTTGTCCTGGCTTGTCTTGGCGAGAAGCGTGATTGTCGCCATCTGTTGGCATTTCACATTACTTACGCCTGGGACCTCCGCATCCGCAACGACCGCATGTTTGCAATCTTGGAGTTCACCTAAAACGTGGCACGCGGTGGTCCCCGTATTGAAGTATCACCGTGTTACGACCGCGTGATCGGTAGCGATATTTTGTTTTTGGTGAAACAAGCTTGAACATCAACCGAGTAAATTTAAAATTTCTGAACTCGCAAAAAAAAAAAATTTGCGTATAAGACGCATTGTTGTATAAGACGCACCAGCAAGAACTTTTGAAAAAAGCCGCGTCTTATACACCGGAAAATACGGTACCTGGTTGGATGAATGCAATACTATCGCATTCGTTGAAGCTTGATTTGTTGATTCGAACTTCAACAAATCACACGCACCCATTCTCCGTATTCCTGTTTACCCAGTCATAGTCGTTCCCTCACGATGCAATACGAGTACAAGTAACTGCATTTTATGCATTGTTGACGTTGCACAGCCGTGATCGCACGGTTTTAAAAGCGCTATAGAACGAGCACAATCGTCGAATTCCGGTACACTGATTGATTTCTGTCTCGCCGCCATGACGCCACACGAGAAAAGCGATTTTGTTCTGTCTGTGAAATTAGGAACACAGAAATCAAGCTATAATCCCGGTAATAAAACAAAGCAAAATGAATCTCTGCAGCCAATACCCAACCGTTTGCGAGGTGACTAGGCGAAAGCATATATTACCTCCGTGCCTTTACCCTCTGCACACCGCCAGAGAGAGTCATACAAACTTCTTGGAGCTATTGTCAACACGATTGCGTTTGCAAGCCGGTAGTTTGACTCGGCTGGGATTCGTCCCTTTATAGCTCTCTATGAAACCAGAAAGGTAGATACTTTTCTACATTGGGTGGGTTTGCCCGGGGCCTCCAGTTATTTACGGCCAAAATCACACTGGAGGCGCTTCAGCAATGTTCACTCTGGTCGACACACGTGCACTCTAAAAATGCCAGTCGTCTGCCTTCTCAAAAGATACTTGAAGAGCCAATCATAGAGACCGACGGATAACGATGCCGAAATTATGCTTATACCTCAAAAAAATTATAACACAAATTTGGTCTCGTCATTCCCAAACTGGTTGCCGGACGAAATCCTCTATGCGTATTGCAAGCCAGGATTGGTAATAGTAACATAAGATACGTACGGCAGAATTCCCTGCCATAAATGAAATGATTTGGCTAACGCCAAAGTAACGCGAAATAGGTGCAAAGAGTTTTGCAAAAGGGAGCGTAAACCGAAAAAAAGGGAAAAAAAAAGGACAGAAGAGAAAAAATAATTTAAAAAAAAAAAAAAAAATCTCTGGTGACGTGGCCAAAAAAAAAAAAATTCTGTTCATGTGATTTTTATTCTCACGTGACCGAACAAAAAAAAAATAAACAAAATAAAAAAAGAAGACGAGAAGAAAACCATCCCCTGCCCGGTTTCGAAGCTAGGCCCTCTTGATCGTGAAACTAATTGCGCCGACATAACTTTTTCTTTTCTTTCTTTATTGCAAGTTGCGCCAACATAACTCTGCCTGTAATGCTCACGCATTCTCACATCATAGGAGAAGGCTTAGGTGCCTTTGTAGTTTTTCATGTATGTGTTATTTTTATCTATGGCAAGAGTTCACGTTCCAGAATGCTTTTAGAGTTTTGAAGCAAAACGAGTTTTCTTCATCCGAGCCACCTTCTAGAGCCAGTAGACCGCACTGTGTCGTCCGGCTGATCCCGTTTTCTAGACGCCCTTTCCACCCAACGCTGGCCCTTTCCCTCCCCGTCTCCAGATTCGGGAGAGAAGGTTCTTCCCTGCAGAACGTCCCGTTTGTACAGCGGCCTTTAAGATAGAGCTTGAAAACGTAATCTCATAATTTGTTAGGCCCGCTTCCGACGGTGCAACTTTTCAAGCAATTTCGGAGTTGATGGCGGGTTGTTCCCTAGCTTTCCCTACATCGACACGAATTGCTGAGATCGGGTCCGGCTCGAAACGGACGAGCAACTCGAACAACTCGGATACATTTGAAGCGGCAGCAGCCAATCAGGGACACAATATTTTCACGTGACACCTCGTGGTGGTGATGATGACAGCTAAAGACTTAGTTCTGGTTTGAAATGGATTGGTTTTGGAAATAAGCTTTTTCAGAAAGACGAGTTAGTATTCCCAACGCCATTCAAAGTTATGAAAACATGTTTTTAGCGGGTAGCTGTGCGTCTATAAAGTGCAAGAAAAATCTAATTTTATGATGATGGTGGCAAGTCCTAGCAATTCGGTTGCTGTGTGTGAACGCGGCCGGCCCGTGTTGCTGGTGTTGCGACGTCAAGTTGCTGGGCGAAATTGCCCCGTCTGAAGCGGGCCTTAACAGCCTTCATATTTGAGTTTAACAGCCATGTTCAATACCACCCTTGAATCTGAAGGGTGATGATGTTCATATGTCACTCATCAGAGCGTATATTGCTTCTCTCTACAGGACGGCCGCCCAGGAACTCCGCCGATATGCCTCATCCCTCCATCGGGGATGTCGGTGTGTATCAACGTTGGAGGACATTACTTCCCTCCTCAGCAGCATCAGTGACTATGCAAGGTTGAGCCAGTTCTTTGCACCGTGCACCAAAAGTGACAGCCAGCCATGCCACCTACTGGACCAGTTCAGTGTCTGGAGCCGGTTCTTGTTGGCAAGCGACATGGAGCTGCTGGAAACAGCACCCGAAACACTCAGCCTGCTCTGCCTGCCTTATCGCCACAGCAGCGGGAGACCGGAAAACTATGGTCCCGTTGAATGTATATTGCTTCACTGGCTTTTCAAGGAGCACTGCTGCATCACTCACGTGAAGCTTCCTCGCATAGCTATGTATCCCCGGTTCCCATGGAATGTCTGCTTCGACGCTCTCCGCCTCAACTCCGGGCTACAAGAGCTGACAATTGATTGTATGATGAGTAGAGAACAGTTGCCAACGGTCATACTGGCCCTCAGCAGTCTGACAGATCTTCAGAAGCTCGACTTGGAACTGTTAACTTTGTCGGAGGACGTTGCAGTACCGCTGGCAACTGCCATTACGAGGATGCCCTTTTTGAGATCCCTTTCGTTTGTTCGCTTGTTGATAAACCCTGGTGGCAGTGCGGAACACTTGGGAACTGCTCTCAAGGGGACGTCAGTCTTGACATCACTTAAGCTTAATTGCTCAAGCGTTGATCCTTCAGATGCAAAACATCTGCTGCAGAGCCTGGGCTCAAGTATTGCCGAACTTTGTGTATCGGGCCATTTTCTTCAGCCAGGGGGAGGTGTAGTCTTTGCGAACTATGTCGCCCAAAACGTCACATTGAAGAAGCTGCACGTTGAAGGCTGTGTCAGTTTAGAGACAACCGACCTTGACAACTTTTTCAAGGGATTGCAGTCGAATAATAGCCTTGAGGAACTGTGCTTGAATGGCTTCAGTTTGGCAAAGCCTGAAATGGAATCACTTGCAGAAAGTGTAGCAATGCTCAGATCCCTAAAGCTTCTAGAGGTTTGGGATAAGGGTGACGTGGGCGGGGCCCCCCTTGCCGAACTTGTGGGTCGGAACACGGGCCTTCGCGAACTGAGATTTTCGGCCGGTTTAGTGAGGTCTTATGATGCATTTGCCGATGCAATTCGTAAGAATACCAGACTGGAAAAGCTTTCACTGAACCTGGTTCAACACGAAAATGTTGATGTCTGTGTCTATCGAAGGTTTTTGGAAGCCCTGTCTTGTAACAAATCGCTTCAGCGAGTCACATTAAACATCTGTGACGGCCTACAGACTGCCTTCTGCCACATTCTGCGCGAGATGGGGACTGAAGCAAGGGTTGAGTTTGATACTTGCAAATATGAAGTTCCTGACCTTGCAGGAGTGCTCAGTTACCCAGAGCCTTTCAACTTGCGGTATTTATGCATATGGAGCGAGGTCCCCACTCTTTCTGCATTGCAGCAGCTGGTTAATTTCCATCAGCTTAGGAGCCTCTCCATGTACCTGGGAGATGACCTGGTCGGGGGAGATGCTGCAACTTGCATAGCACTTTTCTTGGCATCCACCAAGACCCTGAGAGAAGCAAGGTTTGTGTTTACGACCACGGAGGAGTCGACCCATACCCTTTTAAAGGGAATCTCCTGCAACAGAAGCATCTCGGAGTTGGGCATAGGTCGGTGGTCTTTCGGAGCAGCTGAAATGGACCTTGTCCATCAGATCATAAAAGCCAACACTGTCCTCAGGTCACTGAACATATGCCCCAGGGACTGCAAGAAAAGCCCACTACTAGAACTGCTGCCCAAATACCTGCTTGACAACGACCACTTGCTTCGGGTTCATATGGGTCCCGTGCTAGCCAACTATCCCGTCACCCAGCAGCTCCAGGAGGTGACGCGTCGGAACTTGTCAAGGCTGTACCGTGCGGTACTTTTCGTTACGGGCTCCCGTGGCAGACGTTACGCTGACGCTTTTGATCGGGTCTGTGCAAGTCCCACCCTGATCAAGGAGGTGATGAAGTATGCCTCGGAGTCTGAAGAGGTGGCTACACAGAGGGTGAGGAGCCACAAGATCTACCTCGACCAACACTTCTGGGTGGAAGTTGGTGTTGTCAGGGGTGCTATGATGTGCGAGAACAGCGATGGGGGGGTCCAGCTCGACCAGATCGGTCTGGACAACTGGCTGTGCATCCGCCAGTTTCTCAAGGTGGCCGACATCAGGGAGCCACCGGCCCAAGCTGCCGCAACATACCGTCCTCGGAAGAGGCGCTACCATAGCCGGTAAATGCCCGAGTGCTGCTGCAAAACTTGTTTTGGCTGTTCATGTGATTAAATTGATTTTTATCCTTTCTAATTGTGCTTGAATCTTTTGGCATGGTTTGGGCATCACTCAGGTGAGTTGGTGCCATTGCGACATGGCGCAAACTCGGAGGTGCAAGACACGATTAAACATAAAGCTCCACACCCATTTGTTTATTCTGGGACACTTGGAAGTTGGCCTGGCATATCCCCTGATGGGACGATTCGATGCCTGGTAGATCACAAAAGGCCTTAGGAAGAAAGAATGGTTATGTACATCAGAGAGGATGCCGGATCTCCATATCGTGTTCAGCTTTTCAACCATGTTGGTATAGTGGACAGGATCAAGATTTCTGGGTATCTGGTCCACAGGGTGTACAATTGGTCCCAGTTTAACCTTTTGTTACAACGGTGTACAAGCACGTTACGCAAGTTTGGCATCACATTCCTTAAGAGGGAAACCGACATACTTTGTCAACATTGTCTCTTACTTGAAGCTTAAAATCAAGAGAAATTTTATTTAAATATGGCGCTTGGTTTGTGTCCATGTTGGAATCAAGGGCTTATAATGGTGAGAAGCCATGAGGAAATGCCATTTCATTACATATAGATAGTTTGGTGAACACCCTCCACCAGTTACCTTATTCGTTTGAATGAAAGCTACTCAGCATCATTTCTTTTTTTGGCAGAATCTTGAAGCTCGGTGAGTCGGCTCAAGAAGTAAAATTGGAAACATATAGACCTGTTTTAAGTTGTGCCTCTGGCAAATGTTTGCCAGAGAGCAGTGTTTGCACAGCTTGTGCTGACACGTGCTGACGAGAAGCATACATTTTAGGAAAGTGGTGTGTGACACCATGCTTATACTTGTTCTCCTTCAAAGTTGCACAGGTGCCGACTGCTTGATCGCAGGCACGTCCTAACTTTGAATAGAGGCCACCACCTGATGTGTTTTTGTTTCGCCGAATAATCTGGCTTCTGTAGTCGATTGAGACATAAAATAACTCAAGCAAGCTGTAAATTACTGCCTGCATGCCTAGAAAAGCATAGGACGA
This sequence comes from Ixodes scapularis, assembly GCF_016920785.2. Classification (NCBI taxonomy): domain Eukaryota; kingdom Metazoa; phylum Arthropoda; class Arachnida; order Ixodida; family Ixodidae; genus Ixodes; species Ixodes scapularis. The sequence continues at coordinate 31,449,822 of NW_024609880.1, read as the reverse complement.
AAGTTTATCATCATGGATCCCTGTAAAGCTTCAGACCGAAAGTAGAACATATTTTTGTTACCTAAATACAGGGTGATGTTGGTCATGTCTCAATTGAATGTGTTGTGTGGAAAGGAGGAGTAGACTGCTGAAATAAATGGTTGAAGGTAAACATAATCGGTCACATTCGTACGGAAATGTTTCAACCAGCCTTGGTAAACAGGAACCCTAAACATGAACAAACAAGACTTTTAGAAGTGGTACTGTCCGCTTTCGCGGGGAAAGTTATCTTGTTTATGGTGTTATTATTGGCCAGTTGCCAACTTACCACAGCCTGGTAATTATGGGCATTTGACTGATTTTACGGCACAAGGGCTGCTGGGGCCAAAATGTGCCAGTAAGTCTGGGGTTTCACAGGGATTTGTACTACCGTAGAATACCGCGCATCCGCCCATACCACAATAAAGGGCAACTCCGCTTCATTTTTGATATTTAGAAAACTATGTAGCCCTCTTCAGTATCATATAGGAAGACCTCATGTCAAATATTACGGTCTAATTCCGTCTATATATTTAATAAACTGGCCAGCAAACTTTCAAATCAGCCAAGTCGCCGAAATCTGCCAACTCTAGCGTGCGACATGAGGCGCAATCGTCAGCACAGTCAATGCGACGGAGTTGGAGCGGCCGACGTTGAGCCACTACGTCAGAGGCATGACTACGTCGTTCTCACATTTTGTTTGTTTTTACTTCTCCGAGCGAAATTGAACGATGACGTCATGAGTTTCTCCTCCCGGTGTTGGCGGAACGGCGTCCACGTGATCACCATAACGCGGATGCGCTAGTTTGTGCTGCCCTGTGCGCTTATCGGTCTGTTTCTCTGCTCCCCCTCTCCTCTTTTGTCTTCTCCCCTCTCCCCCGGGCCATCACCGTCCACGCCATGCAAAGCGACCTGCCCGCGTCGCGTGTCCTGTCCCTCGCTCCCACAAACGTCACAAGACCACGTGGTTCGACGTGACGTCGCCATGACTCTGACAACACGAGACCAATGTTGCCTGACGCAACCAAAGTTTCGGTTTCAGTATCAGCTGACATTTGAATTAAGATTACACAAATAATATTCCACATTTCGCGAATCCGAGGACGTAGAGCTGTTTAGTAGTGCTTTGTGAAATGGAATCACATGTAAGCCTAAATTTTTCAGAATTGAGTGGAGTTGCCCTTTAAGTGCCCATATCCAAATTTCTAAGATATGAAAAAATATGCACAGTACATTTATATGCAATATTGATGACCGGACAAAGCGTCCACAGTGGCGTACCAACTTGTTTTTGAGTGGGGGGGCAAACCAGACCCTCTCCCCCCCCCAAATCGAAAATTCGGCGCAACTTTTGTCCGACTTTTCTAAAGATTTGGCAATGATTCGGCAAAATTACAACGTTACCAGACTTAACATTGATATTTTGTTTTTTCTCACGAAAAAAGTTTTGCTTCTTCTTCTTAAAATAAATACAACTTGTAGCGCCCATTGAAAGAGTTATGACTAAATAAGGTGATATTCTAAAAGATAATTTTATCGATGTCGCTTTTGTGTGTTTACTTGTAATTTTGGTGTATGCTTCCAGAAAGTGGCGTGACAACGAGGTTGGGTAGTAGCCGGCACAGTCACGAATCACACTACGAGAGCTTTGATTTTGAGGCTTCATCAGCGCACGCCTGCAAGTGTGTTTACATTGTTAAAATAAAGGCAATCACTGCGTTCTTACTTTCTCTGGTAGTCGCCGTTTCGTGCGCGAAAACGGATGCAACGGTTGCTGAGCCTTCACCAGAAGAGATAACAATATTGTAAATATGCATGTTTTTCGATTTGAGTCACTTGACGTAAAAAGGAGGTGCACACACTGCTCCTTTTACGGTGCAGGCGATAGAACCCCTAACAACGACGCTCACGCCGGATGGGCTGCTCGTGTATCACTCGAAGCGCGTTAACCCACCCCCGCGCCTGCATTCACGCCGCTTCGCGGTGACGGTGTGCGGCTGCTAATTACAAATCTATTAACCCACCTAGCCCCCCCACCCCCCGTACACGCCGCTTTGCGGCGTCCGGTCTGCAACCCAAGCCCCGCTGCCCCCCATGCACTTCCGTAAATAGAGTCGATACAATTTAGTTTAGCGATGTTTCGTCAACAACATTCGTTTTTTTAGTGTTAATGGTAAAAAAGAAATGTAAATATCGCCAAATGCCTCGACAAAACAAAATGTTCGAGAAAAAAAATAAAAAGAAGTAAGCCGGCCCACACCATAAATAGAACCCGGGTCTGACACGTATGAGGCAGCAGACACCTCACCACTAAGTTACGCTACCTCTTCGGAAACTTGCATTGCATCCGCTGCCTATGTTGACGGCGGCAGCGCCTATCTCCAAGCAAGCAAGCAAAACTTTATTTTGTGTAAGGGCCTACGTCCTGGTCTGGACGGCCCGTCCGGCCCATGTCTCGCGGATGGATTCCGTTAGGTTACCGTGTAGCCTTGTTCGTGGGGCAAGGCTCCACAAACCAGCCAATCCGGCGTGCGTGAGCACCGTTGCTAAGGTTTGTATCGCCTGCGCGTTAAAAATATGCCCGCGCGGGTCGGGGGCCAGTGCCCTTGGTATTCCTTCGGCGCCGCCGGCCTGTGTCTGCTCTGCCCAGTGGCGGCCGTTTCAGGGGGGGGGCAAAACGCATGCCTTGCCCCCCCCACTCTGAGAACTGGGGGGTCAAGTGCCCCCCTTGCCCCCCCAGTTGGTACGCCCATGTCCATCCCCCTATTTTTTTGCAATTATCTCTAAATTTTGAGTGGGCGCTTGCCCGGTATTTTGTGGTAGGTCCATTGCTGTTACTTATATTTATAAATGATTTACCTACTAAATCATCCGTTTCTGGCAAATAAACTGGTTCACTTTGCTTGGAAATGCACATCCAATATTTCATTGCCTCTGAACTGATCAAGACTCTTCCCTTATAAACACCTTGGTTCAACACTGACTCATGATATATTAATGTTCCTTTGTTCCCTAAGACAGCAGGACTGTTGGCTGTAGACAACCTGATAGTTCCATTTGTATCATGTAAAATGGCTGAATATAGAGCCTTTAAAGGTGTGATGAACGAATGAGTGCTTTTATCCCCGGGAACAGAAGACCTCCATAGCAGCTTGTTCAAAAGGTAATATTCAGTAATAAAACTGCTCTCATTCCAATGAAAAAGAAAAGAGAATGACGATAATGCAATTAAATGGAAAAGTGCTAGCGAGCTGGATAAGAATGACGAAAATAATCCCTGAATAAGGGGTACAAAGGACAAACACAGCTTGGCGACTGGTGCTCGACCGAAAAAATCTGCCTGGTCCTGGTATCGAACAAGGGACCTCTCCATTTCCAGTGGAGCGCTCTACCAACAGTTGGTAGAGCGCTCCACTGGTGCACTGTGAAGCCGATGGCCAAGAGCAACCCATTGCTTTTTCATCAAGGAGTTTGTCCCAAGCAGAACAAAACTATGGTCAACTTGACAAAGAGGCGTTGGGCTTGTTCTACGGGGTGGAACGGTTCCACCAGTACTTGGGGGGGGGGGGGGGGGCCTTTTTTAAGCTTTCACCAGGGTGTCGAACCGGAACCGAACCGAACCGAAAACCGGAACAGAACCGTTATTTTTAGCCGAACCGGAACTGAACCGAACCGAAATCTTCGCCGCCATCTTGGAACTGAACCGGAACCGAACCGAAAAGAAATATAACGGTAACCGGTTCAGAACGGTTCAAGGTAATATTTCTTTTTTCTTTTTTGTTAGTATTACAAAATGAACACATGGAAAAAAAATTGGCGGCTGTATTTCTATCTATTGATCAAATCGTCATATAGAGAATTGCAATGTGTGATAAATTGTGGGTTTTCGTGGCACCTTTGTATTGGCACTAGGTTTAATCATATGTCACGTTCTCACGTGACGTCATGGTGTCAATACATGTTGTCAAATAATGTCACGTGGCCTCGTGACGTCACGTGACTCACTGCGTCAACTCGATTTAATTTGAGGAAGTCGTTAGATGTATTAACATTATTCACAGCATGACGTAACATGACATTACGATTTCGCTCTGAGAGTCACGTGACACCGTGACGTAAGCGATTTTCATAACCCCTAGTTGAGAGCTCGGGTTCGTGACAATCAGCATCGCCAAATATTCGGGTAATGGCTAATGTCAATTAAATATGAGAATTAACAGCCCACCTCTAACAATATCTGAAGCTCAGGCCAAGCTTTTGCTTTCCAAACCCTAGCCGCCTAGGGCATGACCGTGAACACTGGCGGTATATAATTAGCGTCAAATCACGTGGCCGCTTGTTCAAATGGCGAGTTGAGGAGATATCGACAGTGTCTCTGCCCTTTATTTTTTCTGCATCTGTTATTAGGGAAAAACTAATGGATGTTCCCGCAAGCTATCAACGTCAAGGGTTATTTTTTAACACTATTTATTGAAATACAAAAAAAAAAACTGTTGCAAGACCAGTTTTACATTATTGAGGCACCGAAAAGTTTTTTCGTTGTTGCTGAACTGCGTCCGAAAGATTTTCCTGAGAATAGAAGTTCTGAAATGACTAAATGCGACTTATTAATGTGGCGTTACATAGAAGTACACGTGTGTACGGAAGGAATACCTAAAAAAAGGAGATATTTTAGTGACCTCAGAGGAACAGCCGAACGTTGGCAGTCGCTGTAAGTCTCACACGAGCGTCGTTTTCAAGTTATTGCCCAAGTTTCGACCCCCTCTGTATTTTGCTTAAATGAGCTATAAAAATATTTCTATACATTACTAAATACTACTCAGGATCACTCCCAAACGTTAATAACTGATTGAACTTGGCTTTGTTCTTTTTTCTAGGCAATGACAGTCGCCCAAAAATTAGAGAAATATATGAGCATCGTTCATCCCCTCAACTCGGAGCCAGAAGCGGCCACGTCGCCTAGTGCCTGTCTTATGCCGCCAACGTTAATCATACCCCCACGCTGGGGTTTTAAAGGAAGAAAACTCGTGCTGAGCTCCAGGCATTGTTAGAGTTCGGCTATTCTCATCACCGCAGTGGTTGGACACGAGCCACTACCCTAGTGTCCGCCGAGGCATTGATTGTTACGAGCCGATGTACGGTGCTCACGCAGTTCTCCTGTCCAATCCATGAGCCGCGCTCGACTGTCGACAGGCGGGTGGTTTTGATCCCACAATTATGATATCAATCTTTGCGAAGGCAAGACTAAAAGAAATAGTCTCGTTTAATCCTCTCCATTGCACCGCGACAAAGAAGCTTCTGAATCAATGGTGGCCTGTGCGAGTACACTTGGGCCAGAGGACCAGTACCCTCGGAAAAGTCATGAACATTCCAACCCCATATCGTTTTATGAACCTTTTAAACTTCACAGGGTGAAAAATAAAAGCAATGAAGAGATGCGGTTATTAAGTGTCAAATAAAATTGTCAAATTAACAGACACAAACGGAGGAGGCAATTCCTCAGGAATACTTTCAGCCTTTCCACTCTGGTGAAGAAGGAAGACCAAAGAAGCTGTACTATGGTGGGAATGAAGTAATCGCCGGCCGCAAGTGGGCAAGCCAGAGTGGAAAGGCTCGAAAGGTTGCCGCCATCTATGCGCAACGGCGGCCACGAGACAACCGGCAAGCCGGTTGTCTGCTTGCCGTCGTCATTTATAGATCGCGGTAGCTCTCCAGAGTTTAGTGTCATCATTTGTTTGCTGACGGATACGACACTGGAAAACTAGCCCTTAACAGCACCGCTGTATAAAGAAGTGCGTCTGTGTGTATGTGTGTGTGTGTGCGGGGGGGGGGGGGGGAGTTTTAAAAGCATACTGTGTTGTAAAGGTTCCTCTTCCCTGCATCTTTGGCGCAGACCAAAAAGCGTGACTCCGGAAACTACTTTGTTTGTAAAAACGCTCTCGCCAAAAAGCACGTCTTTGTCATTCCAGACGCTCGCGCCGTTCCTCACAACGATGCACTAAGAATAATAATACTAGCCTTTCAAATACTTGGCTTTCACTGAGCTTCAACCTCCTGCAGCGTGCATTTCGCACCATCGAATTCGATTTTCTCAGCAAGAAGAAATCACAATGACCATCAGCCTATAGGGTGATGACATCACGTGCGTACCATGTTAAACAGTTCAGCTTTCTGGTGAAATGTGATGTTTGCAACACTAGCAATAGATGTCCTAATTGTAAAGTTGTGCAGTTTTTATAGCAATCTCGCGATTATATATGGCAGCCTAGAGAAATATTAGAGCGCATGACTATTCTAGCATAGTGTTGTAAAGTGAGGGCCCAAAACAAGTGCAGGTAAAACAGAATATAACATTAGGCAGTATTTCGCGAAGTTTCAAGCTCATGCAAGCTGATGAAATGTAATTTATACTAAGATTTTAAGAATCTTCGTCTGTCCTTTGCGCTATTTATGTAAAATCATGAATTCCATTGCGTGCATCTTTACGTATCTCTTTTTGCAGTAAGGCGTTCTGCAAGGGATTATTTGGAAAAATAAAATTAATTATCTCACCCTTTTTGAACATTTCGTGTATTTGACTTCCAATTCATTATGTGAGCACAGAGTCTTTTTAGCGTGCCCTGCAACCCGATGTTTCACACTGTCAATCAAAAAACAGTAAAACACTCTTACGCTTACTCCACAGCTCGCGTAGTTTCGAGTATCGTCCTTCTCTGTCGGTCTCAAGCGGTTATGCGAACTTTATAAAGTAAAACTTATTGATCAATATAAATATATATTTAATTACCAGGGATGGGCAGTATTTCAAATACAAGTATTTGAAATACGTATTTCAAATACTTTGTGTATTTTGGATTTGTATGTAATTACAAATTGGGTAATGTATTTAACGTGAGTATTTAAATACTAAAACGTGGGTATTTAAAATACAATTGTAATTAAATACAATTTTGTGGGCGAAAATACATCCCTCAAATTTATTGTCACTGTCCAGAGCAGGAAGAAAACTACGCCCCGCGCCTAATGCAGTGTCTGTCAGTCGAGCACAAGCGTTTAGAGACTCTGTGATTACGGTGCTAGTCCAGGGCAAGAATAGTGACGAAATCGACGTTCACTGGCAGACTGGCTAAATAAGTGCCTGTGACTACTTGTGATGCTTTCCAGCCTGATTTCCATCCATATTTTTGCCTGGAACATTCTAAATGCGCGGGTCGTCCAGATTTTCGTAACTGGTGCAAGTATCAACAATAAAAAAAATTCTCTAGCTAGTGCTGCACGTCTTGGTCGTCTCGGTTGTTTGTTGGTCTATACCAAAATGTAATCGACAAAAAAAAAAACTGCTTGAAGCTGTACTTGCTTCACCTATTACGTCCAAGCTGATTATATTTTTTTGTGATTATATTTCTATTACGTTACTAGAGCCTCGCACACTAACTCCCGAGTGTACGATGCAAAATTAAAATGAGATACCCAGAAACCCGTTTCAGGTGCCCTGAAGTCGCTGACGCAAATTTTGAGGAATGTATTTGGAAAAGTATTTGGAGGGAGACCAAATACATTTGGTTGTATTTGTATCTTGTACTTAAATGTTTTTTTAGAAATGTAATTAGATTGGTAATTAAATAAAGTTTTTACGAAGTATTTTGTATTTGTATTTCAATACATATTTGCATGTATTTTGCCCATCCCTGTTAATTACTAACTGAATATTTGACAACATAAATAGAGGGCCGACCACCCTAAAGCAATGCCCCCCAAATTATTTGAAAAGTGTTCTGCCAATATTTTCCGGCGTTTTTATCCTCGACAAACACGTTGTAAGTGATATGGGGCGGCCTTACATACGTTTCGGATTTGAAGCTAATTTAAATAACTATTTGTTTTGTGTTTCTCACACATATAACTTCTCAAACATATAGAAGTCTGTTATTGCCTCTTTTATGTGGTGAACGTTACTTTTATGTGTCTGTGGGCTGGACAAAAACAAAGTAAACAGGGGGCGCACGGCGGAACTATGACGATGACACTTTCTGGCAAACCGCCAGAAAGTGTCTAATTAAGTAGCTGCCATGTCGAGTAAAACGTGAAATAGTACTTCATTTTACTTAACAAAAAAAAATCTTGAGGACGCTTAAGCTTCGCCTTTAAAAGTGGAACGCAATAGCGTCAACGGGTCTCATTTGCATCGCATTCTCATTTGCCGCGCAAGCGTGCCTCGCCTGGCCTAGTGAAAAGCGTCTGACTCGCAACTAAAGGGTCGTGGGTTCGAATCCCGTCTAAAATTCTTAATTTTTCATTTCTTTAATTACTTTCAAAAGTGAAATCATTTGAGACATACGGCAAGCTTTAACTCGCATTACATGTCATGTTTTAATCTCTCATTCCATGCGTGATGTCACGTTTCACGTAAGCATTTTGGGTTGTTTGAAATTCTTGCGCAAGGGCATGTAGCTCAGACGTCATGAACCTATCGACCAACCAGGATTTTCCAGTCACGCCACCAACATCGGCTTTTCTGCGACATGAGCTCCTTAATGCTATTGTGTTAAAATCATCAATTAGCAAGGGTGATGCTCATTTGCAAATTAAATTGTCCAGCATCTTGTCAAGAACAAACCTCAACACCCAGGCTATGCCAGCTTATTCTGTATAAGAAAATGTTCACTCGGGCAAGCGCTATTTTGGGCCAGATTCGATCCGAGTGCGAAGGTGCGTATGTACTAGAGTGAACAATTGCAATTACTCCTTGCTCCATGATTAGTCGCATGCGTGCGGTGCTGAGTGTAAACAATGTTTGGTTAGAACAACAGGCATTTGGATTGCCGCTCGGTGTTTCTATAAAAATAGAGTGGAAGGAATTATCCTAAAACATTTGTTACATTTTAAAAATTTCATTGCTTTTAGCTCAGTTGGGTCGTCATCATATACATATATATTGTGAAGTGTATTTCGTGAACCTTATTTCATGATATATATCGCCACGAAGATCTCATTTCATAATGTTATGTGATGTAATTAATTCCTTAGTTCAAGAACACAATTTCACTTTTAATACTGCGACACAAAGTTGTACCAATCACGGGTATTTTAGACGACCTACCACACTTCGCGACATTTTATACCGTGTAAATAGATCAGCTTGAACTTTAGAATTTTACTTAAACGTGAAGAAAAGACAAGAAAATACAGTATAGTTCTAAATTTGAAGCTGATCTATTTACAGGCATGTACCAATAAGCTCAACTCTTTACTCTTGTACTTAAACATTTTGATTCAGGTGAAATATATGTGTTACTGGTAAACAAAGGGATGTTGAGTCGTATGAACACGACGTTATGTATGTTAATGTAGATTTTATTCTACTGTTGCGTCGAAATAAATAACTGAATTTCATATTTTTGGCACCTAAAAACAAAAGTAAATTGCATGGACGATCGAAAAACTATATAGTTATTTGTTTCACGGCGTAAATAGTGTATATTGCCAGAACAACGCAAAAAATATATTCTCAATTTAGCGGTTCAAACCGGTTCGAACCGGTTTGAACCGTTATTTTTTGCTCCCCGGAACTGAACCGGAACCGAACCGAAAGCCGTGAACCCGAACTGGAACCGAACCGATAAAAATTTCGGTTCGACACCCTGGCTTTCACAGACCACAAGCCGCTCCTCGGATCGCTGAATGCCGACAAGCCAGTTCCTGTCCACGCTTCACCTCGGCTTGTCAGGTGGGCTCTCAAGCTTTCAGTGTACAAGTACAACCTGACCTACAAACCAGGAAGGAATCTAGGTCATGCTGACGCACTCGGTAGACTTCCATTACCTGGGAGCAACGTTGAATAGAATGTGCCAGCTGACATCTTCATGCTACAGCACGCGTATCCCAATCTCACCCGCCGTTGTGGCTCAAGCCACGAAGAATAACACTGTTCTGGGACATGTCGTTCTCGCTGTCCTCGGAGGAGAGAACCTTGCACTAGCATCATAAACTAGCCCTTTTTGTGCAAGGAGTTCGGAACTTAGCCTGCATGAGGGGGTTGTTTGCTCTGAATCTGGGGAGCACATATAGTGATCCCAAAAGGATGTGCAGGCTCAAGTCCTGGACCTGCTTCATTCGAGCCACCCAGGCATCGAGAAGAGCAAAATGATCACCAGAAGTCGCGTCTGGTGGCCGGGTATCGATAACGACATAACCCTCGATGTGAAGAGCTGCTCGGTTTGCTAAGCTCATCAACGGGCTCCACAACCAGTTCAACAGATGCCCTGGAATACTTTTTTGGTCATAGCGGATGCTTTTTCAAAATGTGTTGAAGTATTTCCTGTCTCATCAACTTCTGCAGAGGCTACCCTACAACCCTGCGAGTGGCTTTCGCTCAGGACGGTCTACCAGATCTGATTGTGTTAGACAGTGGGCCTGCATTCGCAAGTGAGCAGTACTTGGACTTTTAACACGCAGCGGGATTCGCCGCATGCTTGTGCCACCGTATCATCCAGTGTGGCAGCGGAGCGTGTTGTACAAACCATTAAGAATGAACACAAGAAAAGTGGCTCTGGGGATATTCAGACTCGGATTTCCAGATTCCTGTTTCATCAGAAAACTACTCCGCACGAGGCCATGGGCAGAGCACCATGCAAGTTGTTGATGGAAAAGATGTTCAAGACACCGTTGGATATCCTGCTTCCCAGCCTCCAATCATCAGTGCTGTTCAAGCAGCTAAAACAAGCTGTATACTGATAAAGGGTGCCGACGGACCGCTGCTCTCTCCTGGGGAGAACGTGTTCGCCAGGGTACGTCCTGGGTGCCTGCTCAAGTCGTCAATACCACAAGTCACTCTTTGGCACAAGTCACTCTTTGGCACAAGTCTGCCTTGAAGATGGCACACTGTGGCATTGGCACGGCGATCACCTGCGTTCAAGACCAACCGATGCTTCTACGACAGCTACGGCCAAGGCAGAGACGTGTCAGCCTGCTGGTGCTGCAGTTCAGTTGGAACCACAAGTATTAAATAAGAGTCCATTTGCTGGTGCTCTCAGCGCTCTGTTCGAGCCAGGCAAAAGAGGCGTGGGTGAAAGCGACAGTGTCGCAAGCATTGGGGTAACTCCTCATTCTACAAGCATCAGTCCACCCCAGCTGCGAGGTGGCACAAGGACTAGGAGGCCCGTGCAGCTGTACTCCCCTTAACTGTTACTTACCTTTGTACCTTAGGGGGGAGGTCTGTTATATTCCTGGCCAGCACGTAGCGCCACAAGGTCTCCTGGTGGCCTAGTATGACGTCTGAATATTAAACGGGCCCACACGGCTCCCTCAGTTAGTTTTGTTGGAACTGAACTATGTGAGTCATGCTTCCGCTTCTTGCCGCCGACGAACGTTGGCCGATTGGAAGCAAGTTCGGTTAACACTTGTAACGGAACTCTTCCACATGGCTCAAGTAGAGACCCCCCTTCCCGTGACAGCACAACAAATCAGACAAGCAAGTCATTGCGACCGCATCCTGTTGAGAGTGCATTTCCACGTCCTGAATGGCTGGAACCCTTGTAATCAAGATGACGAAATCCTGCGCTTCTACTGACAAAAGGACAAACTCTGTATATCAGGGAATAATCGACAGTTATTCCAGCTTAGCTCCGGGAACCCATCCTGCGGGACTTGCACACAGGACATCAAGGCACCGTGGAGACGAAGGCGCTTGCACGTTCCTTTGTGTGGTGGCCCCTTCCATCGATGCTAACATTGAGACTATCACCAAGAAAGTACAGCGGATGCTTCCGACAAAGCAACCTGCCTCCCAAGGTACCACTCCGTCTTTGGAAGAATCCCAGCGGACCTTGGCATCTTGTCCACTTGGACTTTGCAGAACCGTTCCTCGGCAAGATGTTCCTCATTGCAATTGATTCATTCTTGAAATGGCCAGAAGACTACCGTCATGAGCTCTACAACTGCAGTACACACTGTCAACATCCTTCGCGACATGTTTGTACGGAACAAACTTTCTGAACGCGTTGTCACCTACAATGGTCCCCAATTTGTAGCAGGAGAACGTCGGACCTTTCTCAATGAGAATGGTGTGCGACACACATTTAGTGCACCATACCACCCTGGGACAAATGAACTTGCAGAAAGATTTGTGCAATCCTTCAAGCACAGCATGAAGGGGGAATAGGTTAGGGTAGGTTAGGTCCTTAAAGGGACACTGACACCCCCCAAAATTTTTTTTTAATTTTTTGCCAGGCGCTTCATTATGGTGTCGGAGGACTACCCAATTAATATTTTGCAACAGAGTAGCGTATTTTTTTAATAAAGCCAAAAGGCGCAACTGCTCGAAACCGAAACCGAAACCCGACGGAGGTCGGAGAAGTGGAGGGAAGAGAGTGAGTGGCGGAAGTCACGTGGCTACACTCGACCGTGTTTTTTTTTTTTTTTTTTTTTTGCTTTTTTTTTTTTGTAGCAGACGACATGCGGCGTACGGGAACTGTTCGCCGTGGGATTCTTTTGCAGTTATGTATGTTCCGCTCGTTGTTCTGTACTCCAAGATGAGTCGTTTTGTACATTGAGGAGTTGGAGATGAGTAGTGAGTGCCCGTGGTGAATTTTGATCGGCTCCGAAAAGAATGCACCCAAGATGTTGCGTGAAGAGCTGGCTCACATGTCCTGCGTCCGAAACAGAAGTGGCATTGTGCGACAGAGTTTCCGATACATCAACGGGATCGGGACCAATGGCTGGCTGCAATTCCTGTAGACCATTTACGGGCACCTCGGAAAGCGGACGCTACCTGATTTATATGCTCCTTGCATTTTGTGAAAAGTGATTACATTGAGTTCGCGGGTGTCAAAAAGGAAATCCCATACCATTTAATTCAGCGACGCGTCGTCCACAACATTTGTTTCTCATTTTTTTTTTGTTTGTTTCTTCAGTAATAATTGTAAAAAAAGAAATGTAGACATCAAAAAATATTTTGAAAAAAAAAAAAAAAAAGGAGGGTTTCACGAGGGATCGAACCCGGTCCTACCGCGTGTGAAGCGGACGTCTTTCCCACTAAACTACTGGGGCTTTTTTTTTTTTTTTTTTTTTTTTTTTTTTTTTTTTTTTTCAAAAGTGTTTATTTACATGGGTATATACACGAGAACACTATATACAATTTACATTATGTACAAAGCGTCAGACACAAAAGAATTGAACGGTTGTCAACCTATACAAGGAGAGTGTTACTAGAAATATTAGAAAGCTCGGAAATAGTTGGAAACAAAGGATGTACAGCACACTTCAGTTTTCCTCTACAGGGAGTTGGCAAAGAGGGCCCTAAAGTGTTAAAATCCTGGTCTCGTGACACAGACTCATATGACGTCAGGTGAACGACTGATGCCTTCTATGGCTTGTTTCCATTCTTCATTACCTTCGCAGCACGCTAGCATGCTCTGACAAACGAATGTGGCAATATTCTTAAAGTTCACCCAAGACGGTTTGGCAACCCCTCCGTCCGTATCAACTTTCCGTGTCTTCCACAGGCTATATAAACCTATCACAACTAATGTGTCGAGAACCGTATCTAACTGGTCTCCAAAATGTAGGTAACGGAAATTACTTTCTTCGACTTCAAAGTCTTTTTTCACTGTCCTCTTGAAAACGTCCCAGAAGAAGACTGCATCAACACAGAGCACAAATGCATGGGTGAATGTCTCAGTTGTTTTGCAGAGCCTGCAGTTTGTGCTCCAAAATACGTCAAAACCCCGTGACTCTCGCCACTCCTTTACAGGTATTGTCCGCGAGTGAAAGCGAAAAAAGAACGACTTGCACTTCGGTGGAATGGGCAAGCGTTTGACTCTTTTTAAAACATCAGTTTCGCAGTTAGGGGGAGCAGCAAATACACCCAATCGGTACAGTGGATCTGGAAACAAAGAAGTTAGTAGACATTTAAGTAACTTCTTCTTGGAACATGTCTCTAAGAAGTCACTGGTAAACCGTGCTCTCAGGAAATCAATGGTGTCTGCTACCTCTTTGTAGAAGCCGCGTAAAGTGATCGTTTTGCTCGATGACTCTGTATTTACTGCTGTTCCTGTGTACTTTGATAAGAAATATGTTTTACACGTTTCTAGAAACGGGTGCTGTGGTGTTCGATAAAATTTCCATCTCGCCATTAGCTGCCTAACAAAGATATGCCCAAGACCTAGGCCGCCGTCCTCCGTTCGTCGGAAGAGGTTTGATCTCCGCATGGGCTCGTACGTTGAATTCCAAATAAACATTGCAAAAATCCTGTTAAACCTGTTAACTGTAAGTCTAGAACAGTGCATGACCTGAAGAATGTATGTTAATTTTGACAAAAGAAATATATTGCAAACGGCAACTTTGCCAAAGGTGGAAAGGTATCTTAGCTTCCATATACGAACGGCCGACTTGACTTTGGTTTCTAAAGAATCCCACATGGGTTTCGGATTGTCCATGACATTCAGTGGCACACCTAAAAGCTGCGGCTTGCTCGTTGTCCACTCGATGTCGACGAACTTGGCAGGTGTTGTACCCCACTCCCCGCACCACGAACCACTACTTTTATCCTTATTCACCAAAGCACCAGACACTGGGCAGTAGTCGTCGACATGTGACATCGCTGTTACGATGCTTGGTTTGTTGGAGCAAATCAGGACCAAGTCGTCCGCGTAAGCCAGGAGTTTGACTTCGCACGCATGAAGGCGAAACCCTTGTATGTCTTTGTCATTGATGATGTTTCTGCAGAGAGGCTCTAGGTAGATATTGAAGAGTAGCGGCGAGAGTGGACAACCTTGGCGTACCGACCTTCGAACTAGTATAGATTTTGTCAGAGATCCGTTTAGAAGTAATCTTGTCGATATGTCCTTGTAACAAAGCTTTACGCCTTTTTCAATAATTTCGCCAATATTTGTGCTTTAAGAGCGCAAAAAGAAAATAGTGGTCCACTCTGTCGAACGCTTTTGCGAGGTCAAGTTGCAATATAGCTGCAGAGTCTTGTGTACGTTGGCATATCTCCAACATTGATCGTACGGTGTGGAGATTAGTTTGTATGTTTCTTCCCTTGATGGAACATGTCTGATGATCACCGACGATTAGACTTATTACTGTTTGAAGTCTTCCAGCCAGCACTCGAGCCAAAATCTTGTAGTCACAGTTCAAGAGACTGATAGGTCGGTAGCCTTCAACTCTTTGCAGCTTGATTGGGTCCTTGAATTTAGGAATAAGTATGGTATGTGCCTTCCGAAACGACAGTGGCAAGGTATCCTCGGCGTAAGATTCTTTGAAAACGTTGCAAAGAATTGGTGTTAGTCTTTCCTTCCATTTTTTATAAAAGCTTGCAGGCAATCCATCAGGACCGGGAGCTTTATTACTTTTCATTTCGGTGATGTTTTGCGTAATCTCCTGTATATCAAGGGGAGAATTTAGTTTTTCCTTCGTTTCATTTTCTAAGCTGGGCAATTTTGCTATTATTTCACGCAGACGTGGATGGGGAGACTTATTACTTGTTGCAAAAAGATCGGCGTAATGAGAGACGAATGCATTCTGAATATCGTTTTCGTTTGTCAATTCTTGACCATTTAGTTTTATCACTGACACTGACTTTTTTCGGACGTACTCTCGTTCAGCATGAATGTTTCTCTTCGTGGGCTGTTCACCTTCAATTAGTTGTAGGGTGCGAGTCCTCACAGCAGCTCCTTCATAGCGCTTCTTGTCGTAATCTTCGATTCGTTTCTTAATGTTTTTGATTTCATTTTTATACATCCCTGGCTGCTGGCATTCAAGATTGTATAGGTATAAGAGGTCTCCATTTAAGCGCTTCTCTTCTTGTTTTTCATAATACCTAATTATCGATGACCTCTCAATCGCTTGTTCCCGTATCCTCATTTTAAACAGATCCCAACTTTGGCACCACCCGGTTTTGACTTGTTCAAGGTCATGTATGAGACCTTCTACTGCATTTTGAAATTCATTATCTCCTAACAATGTTTCATTCATTTTCCAACATTCCCATGACTGCGGTCTTTCCTTTCTTCTTTTTCGATCCGAACCTACACTGACAATGACCAGGCAATGATCTGAAAAATATGTAGGGATCACATTGTAGTTACTAAGTGCTCTACTGGCCGAACCAGGTACGTAGATTCGGTCCAAACGCGCATGTGATGAACCCTGAAAGTGTGTGTATTTAAGAACGTTCTGTGTTGTGCAAACATCTATAAGGTCGCAATCCCTAACCAGAGCTCGGAGAACGTCTACACTTGGGTCCATAATTTTCTTGTTCGGAATTCTGTCCTTGACATGCAAAACACAGTTAAAATCTCCGAGCATAATAACATCGAATCTGGTATCAGCATGTATCCTTACTTGATTAAATAAGTTTTCTCTTTGCGCTTGGTCATTGTACGCGTAAACAACGACTATGCGGCAGGGGTTTCCTTGTATAAGGGCATTAGCAACTAGGAGCCTTCCTGCATCCGCACCTTCGATTAAACTGCACATTCGATAGTCAAAACCTTTTCGAAACAAGAGCGCACATCCAGCAGAATAATCAATTGCTGGGCAGTGGTAGATGTCGTATGAGCTTGCCCATAGGGTGTTTTCCGAGAACAGAACATTTCCTTCAGAAACTTTTGTCTCTTGTAGTGCTACTATGTCGATGTTGTGCGGTTCTAAAAACCGAAACAGCTGATATTGTTTTTTGCGCGAATTTATACCTCGAACGTTAAGTGAGCATATGGTGAAAGTACTCGTCTGGGTGGTGCCAAGGTTGACTGTGGTCATTTACCCGTTGGCTTCTGATCGGGTTAGGTTGTCTTTTTCCGTTCCTTAAACTTCGACTTTCCCCGCTGTTCTTGCAAGTCCACGCGCCCTCGTTCATCTTCACTAACGACGAGGGCATCTTTAGAGCAGCAAGGTTCCTCAATCAGAAGGGCTTCACTTGTGTCCACCTTCGCCTTCTTGGTCGTCCTCTCGTCTTTTCCCTCATTCGAAGTAGGCGAAGTTGATTGGATGGACAACTTTCTTGCCTCCTTGGCTTTGTTGGTTGAGCTGTCGTCCTTGGTTCTAGTTGGCGTTTCTTGCGTTAAGACCTCTTCCCGACTAGGCTTGGGTGCTTCATCATGTTGACCCGAGGGCCCTTCACCTGAACTGGAGGTATTTTCGTGGGATTCCTGAGACTCGCCCATTGGTTCCAAGTCTTTCGTGAACATCTCATCGACGTCCATGATGTGCTCGCTCACATCAGCCACTGGAGAGGCGTTACCTTGTAGCTTAGATGCATAGGTAACAATGCATTCCTCGGTTGAATGGCCAAATCGCCAGCACTGCGTGCAGCGGGGGGTCGAGCACTGCCTGCGGATATGGCCAATCGCTTTGCAGCGCAGGCAGAGCGGAGGTCGTCCGGGAATGACCACCAGGGTGTTCACTCCGTAGATGTTCAGCGTGTGTGGGACCTTGTCTACCGTGAGATGGTCTTTGAGGGCGAGGGTCACTATTCGGGTCAGGGTGTCTGTTTCTTCGAGATCTGAAAATCTCCACTTCTCTCTTGTTATATCTTTGACCGTTCCAAACGGTTCCAACACCTTCTTGATTTCACTGTCTGGAAGCTGAGGTGGTAGCCACAGAAGCTTCATCTTGATTTCGTCCTTGGTTGGATCAATCACGAGGCACCTTTTTTGCTTGATCTCAAGCTCTTCGCATGCCTTGATTTTGCATTTTGCGGTTCCGTTGGCGAAGACGGCCATCCAGACATGGCTCATTTGATATGGGCCCAATGCTATTAGATCGGTTCGTTCAATCATCGAAAACAGAACTTCCTTGAAGTCTGTTGCCTTGTAGGGCCTTCCGGACATGTCCGCATGCAGAAAGAGGGAGTTTGTAACTAGCATACCTGTCGGTAGACGTGGAAGAATGATACGATATTCCTTGGACTGCTTGGAGCATTCCACTGCCTGTTCATTTACCCGGTCAACGAGGACCGTCATGCTGCTCTCCTTGGAGCTCATCTTGCGTCTTGCTAAATCGCTGCCTTCTTTGCAGCGGGTCCCAGGGCCACAAGGGCCCCAGTAAGTGACTTAAAATCGGAAGGCGAAAATTCGGGCGTTCAATGGCGAGCACTTCTTCTTCCTCCTATCGAGCTACTGGGGCGCATCGAAAGTAGGGGATCTCTTTCCTTAGTAACAATTCAGCCGATAAACTGTAAGTTGGAAAGTTTGCTGCCGATTTTCCTGTAGCAAAAGCACTCCCGGGTCGAAGTCGGGATGCACCACGCATTGGCGACATTCTCACCTAGTAAAGAAATCGTACGCGCGCATATTCAACTCGAAGTAGACACGTTGCGCTTGACGTTTGCGCGAGCGATGTCTTCAGCCACAAGAAGGGAGCGACGGCTCGGCGACGTCTTCGTGCAAATCGGCTTGGTGGTCGGGCGTGTCGTACGGGATGAATACCAATTCTTTTGACCAGTCCCAAATTTCTCTTTTAAAGGCAGACAAAATTCGCCGGTACCGCGAACGACAGTTCGTCGTCCGCTGCCAACGCCGTCCCTGCGCGTCCCACGATACGCGAAACGACGCACGCACAGAATGCTTCCGGTTATCTGTGGAACTTTTTTTTCAATCAACGTATTTGCAGCTTTTTAGAAGCCACAAAAAATGGTTTTCATATTTTTTTCTATTTTTAATATAGAGTGTGTGCCTTCAGTGACCCACGACTTTGATTAAATTTGGTGGTCGCATCGATACCTTAGAAAACGGCCCGTGACCGCGGAAAAGAGAGTGAGCGAGACTTGAACCGGCCAGTTCTTGATCAGCGGTTTTCGGGCGGAAAGAAACCGAATTTCGAGCCGCAAATTCTGTTCTAGGTAGTTGAGCTCTCATATGTCACGTACAACTAAAAACTTCAGCGAGCATAAATACCCTGTCAGTGTCCCTTTAACAAACAAAAAGCTGCCAAACTTCCTGTTGGCATATCCCACCACACCACATGGTACAACTGGTAGACAGCTGCCGGACTGTTTTTCAGTTGTGAACTGCGAGCTCGACTGGCACTTCTGCAACCAGATCTGAACGGACAAATGTACTTGTAGACAAAGCAAGACCCTTTTCGCATACTCAGGGTAATGCGTTTATTCAAACCGTAACAGAACGGCGCAGCGCGGTGCACGCTGCGTCGTAGGTTGAGATAAAGTCACTGGATCCTGGGAAAGTAGCGCCATTGCCTTCCCTACTTGCACGCCGGACACAAACGGGTACTAACATACAGATGACCCAAACCTCGCAAGGCAATCGGATAATCTGTCTACGTTGCCATGGAGATCGCCATCTTGGTCCATTCAAATCTTCGAAGCTTCCAGAGGGTCGTTCTAAAACAGTCGCGCCAAGATCACCATGGTGCATCATCCTAGTGGAGACGTTCCTCGCCAATATAAGCGTCTTTGTCATTGTGTATGCAATCAACTAATCAATCATGCCCATCTCCACAGAACTCTTACAATTATATTGTTCTTGCATATTTTAAGACAGTAAACTTATTTTTCAGTGCCTCCAAGCACCAACACAGCATTTGGTGGTGGTACGAAGATGCACGTTTGTTTTGCCGGTGTGTGGATAGGAAAATCTCGGTATTCAAGAAACGTCTCCATAAAGCTACTTGTTACCAGCGAATTCAGATTGGTTCACCAAGAAAGGAGGAGCCAAGAAGAAATTGCTCATTTCACGGACCAACGTGGCGACCATACGGGGAGCTTGCCGCTACTTTCTCAGGATCCAGTGACTTTAGGTTGAGAGAGTCTGCGGAGGCCCCAGGTAACAGCCGTCTCTGTGAACGAAACTTGATCCGTGCGAGCGGGCCTCGATCGGCGGTTGGACTTTGCACCAGGGTTCTTATATGCATAGTCACGGTATGTAGCTGAGCGCGCCGCCGGATACTAGCAATACATATACGCCTCGCAAGTGGGCTCATTTTCGTCTTCTGCGCATGAGAAAGGAAGTAACGGTGACGTCAGAACGCCGAGTCCTGATTGGCTGATCGCGACCCCCTACTGAGCGTCGTCTGCTCCTTTGCAACGTCGTCTGCTCGCAACATCGTCTTCGTCTGTCTTACTTTTCCTGCGACTTTCGGAGCGAACTCGACTTGGCCTTTAAGGGAGGGCAGACGAAATAACTCCAGCGGTACGTTGTTTTCGTCTAACAACTAGCAGACGCGCATCAAGGAGGGAACTCAAAGGACTCATTGGCGAGGTACGCGTCCCGGGGCGCCGAGGTTTGTTTGCTTAGTGTCCGCAAGTTCTCTCCCAAATACTTTTTACCTCCATTCGTGTGCGGCGAGACCCCTCACTCTTTACCGGCGCCGGCGGGTTGCTTTACGTCTGCTAGTCAAAGCGATGGCTGCTTTACCTTTCCTGCGTCTGTCGGAGATTCGCCGCTTTTTCAGCGGCGAGATTCACCGTTGCCTCGGGAAACAAGGAGATAACAAGAGGAAGAAATTGACCTCTTAATCTAAAATTAAGGTCAGCGATCAAAGTATAACACGGGAAGGGTTCACAAGGGTCGCGCGGGCATATTCCATTCAGCACGTCAGCCGGTCGTGGGCAGACGGTCGCCGAGTCGCGGAGTGCCTGCTAGGCCTAACTGCCCAGCTCGTTTGGTCGCGTTCGGTGGAATTGTCGCCGTTGGAGCTTTTCCCCGGTGTCTGTGGATCCAGCGTTCTTGTTCGTCGTGCTCTGTTTCAAGTAATTTTTACTTTTTTTTTTGCTGCTTGAAGTCAGGACGCGTGAGAAGCTCACGTAGAAAAATAAACGTCCGTGGGTCGTCGCGACCGCGACGCTGTCGGCCATGCTGACTTGATCGTAAGAAGTGCGTAAGACGGGAGGCACTCAGTTGATCGAATGACGTTTTAGCGAACGCCCACGTTTCATCGAACGACACTTTAGCGAATAGTCGGACGCCGCGAAGCGGCGTTTTCGGGTGGGCCAAGTGAGTTCATATTTTTGTAATGAGTTGCCGTAGACTGTCGCCGCGAAGCGGCGTAAAGCGCAGCGCGACGGATGGGTTAACGCGCGCCCCCGTTATTCGCTAAAACGACCATTCGCTCAAATGTCGCCGTTCGCTAAAATGTCATTCGCTCTTGTGATATGGACCCGCGTAAGACAGCTTCGGAGCTGTCGTAGGATTTCGCCGTAACCTGCGCAAAACTTACGAAAATTTCGTTTCGTGAATACGAATTTGTTCTTAAGTTTTGCCTTACGCACATTTGTGACGTAAGATCGTTTCGTGAATCTGGCCTCTGCACTTCCGAAAGTCGCAGGAAACGTAAGACAGACGCAGACGACGTTGCGAGCAGACGACGTTGCAAAGAAGCAGACGACGCTCAGATAGGGGGTCGCGATCAGCCAATCAGGGCTCGGCGTTCTGACGTCACCGCTACCCCCTGCGCAAGGAGCAGACGAACTTGCCCTCCGCATACATATCAGTTTCCCCCTTCTGGTTTAAAACTCAAGACATAGCCTTGCAAATGTGCTGGTGCTTGATCTGCGACCGAAACTAGTCCTTGAATCGGAGGTTGTTGAACCGTCCGGGGTGTTGTCGTCTGTGGTGATCTCTTCTCCGCGTGGTTCCGGTTGTCCCAAACCTAGGGGTTCGTTGGCGGTCTAGGCGTTCGGGTAGCTCATGAAGGAAGATATTTCCTTTTCCATGTCCGGAGCTCCTCTGTTTTCTTGTCGGCGGCGAATGTGGTCCACGTGTCGACGCCTAAGTCTTCCGTCATTCGACCTTGTCTGGAATGATCGAATTCCCATCGGCTTCACAATTACCGCTGGCAGCCAGGTTGGACTTCCACCGCAATTCCTCACGTAGACTGGTTGTCCGATAGAATAATCTGCCGTTACTCCATCGCTGGGAACCTCTCGGTCTTTGTTCGTATACCCTCGCTTCATGAGATCGAGGGGTGTGGATATTCGTCGGCCGAACATTGCTTCGGCTGGTGTTCTTCCCGTGAAAGATGAGACCGTTGTGTGCTGTCAGAACAAGAACCTGGCGATTCTGCACTGAACTGTTCCTTCCGTAAACCTCAAGCGGGCTTTCTTCGTTTCGCCCACCATCCAATCTGCTTGCCCGTTAGTTGCCGGATGTATGGTGCACTAGTGTGGTGCTTGATGCCGTTTTTTGTCAAAAACTCGTTCATTTCGCTTGATACGAGATTCGGCACGTTGTCGGAGAAAAGTATTCTCGGTACGCCAAAGGTTGCAAAAACGGAGCATAGACCGTCAATGACGTGTGTGGACGTCGTGGCACGCATCGGCTTCAATTCCAACCACTTGAAGTATGCATCGACGATAATCAAATACGAAACCCCATCGATTGGTCCTGCGAAATCGATGTGGATTGTCTCCCAGGGTCGGTTGGCAGGTGACCAGTCCGGTGTCGGTGCTGCTGTTTTTGACCGATGATGTTGCTGGCAGGTCTAGCACACAGCTGCGGTGTCCTCTATGTCTGCATTTAGCCTTGGCCACCAAAAAAGACTTCGGGCAATGCTTTTCATCGCCACAATGCCTGGATGATTTGCGTGTAGCATCTTCAGGGCTTGCTCGCGCGCTGCTTGTGGTATGATAATGGACCTTTTCCGAGAAGCGTTCTGCGCACGCGCGATGCCAAGCGGTGGAGGTCGGCACGAAAAATCGAGGAAATTCGGAATGAGGCTGTAGATCGACGAGTAGGACACGTAATTGCAGCATATATATAATTGTGCTACACAAAAAAAGAAAGTGGACGGAAAGAAAAACACGACGTTTGGATGGACGCTATGGATTTCCCTCTTTAAAGTCTCGTTGGGCACACGACGCAGCTCGGAGAGCAAAGCAACTGGTAGCGTAGCTCCCAATATCGATTGGTAGCGCAGGTAGGTCACTTCCTCGATTTTTAGTACGTGCAGCCACCGCCTGGTGTTGTCGGTATTTGAAAAAGGTCTATACGTGCTCCCCAAGTTACGCAGCCATTTTGTGTTGCCAACTCAAGTTCTTGACGCTTGTACAGCGTGAAATCGTCACCTGTCCACTTGGAGGTTGTGCCATCTTACAGTCCCTTGTACACTTGCGACAACACCGGGTCATCTTGAGTGAGACTTGCTATCTGCTGAGCAGTGAGTGGTAGACTCTCCATGGCTTCCAGCAAGAGTACATCACCTGGTGGCGCCAGTTCGTCCTCTGTGTCTGGCAGAGGTAGCCGGCTGAGCGCGTCTGCGTTCTGGTGATTCTTGCCTTGCCGATAGCGCAAGTCGTCGTAGCAACCTAGCATGAGGCACCATCGCGTCATGCGCGGTGAGAGCATGAGTGGAATCTGGCGTCCTTGGCTCATTATCTCCAAGAGCGGTTTGTGGTCCGTGTAGACAGTCACGTGTTGACCGGCAACGTACTGGTGAAAATGCTTCATGCCAAATACAACTGTTAGTCTTTCCTTGTTGAGTTGAGCATAGTTGCGTTCGCTTTTGCCCAACGTTTGCGAAGCGTAGGCGATTGGTGCTTCAAAACCGTCCTCGCTGAGCTGAGACAGAACCGCTCCAACGCCGTATTTCGACGCGTCGCAAGACAGGATAAGTTGTTGCTCTTCCCTGAAGTGAGCCAAAATTGGTGCTGAGGTTAAGATCTTCAGTTTCTGGAAGGCCTCGCGTTCTTCGCTACCCCAGCGCCACTGGGCGTCTTTGTCGAGGAGTCGATGCAGCTTTTCGGCGATGGATGCGTGGTTCTGCAAAAATCAACTGCAGAAGCTCAGGATACCCAGGAAAGCCTGTAGCTCCTTTTTGTTGGTGGGTATGGGCGCTTTGATGATTGCCTTTAGCTTCTTCTTAGTTGGGCTCACACCCTTGGCATCCACGTGGTAGCCAAGAAACTCCATGGACGGAACACCGAACTTGCATTTCTTTTTGCATACGCGCAGTTTTGCCTCGTTCAGCCTTTGCAGAACGGCGTCCAAGCATTGCAGGCACTCTTCTTCTGTTGTCCCCGTGACCATGATGTCATCGAGGCACGCGCCGGTACCTTTTAGGCCGGTTAGCAAGGTATCCATGAACTGCTAAAGGAGCAGCGGCGCCACCGAAACTCCGAAAGAGATTCGCTTTACGCGGTAGAGTCCCTTCGTGGTGGCCACGGTCAGTAATTTTGCCATGGCGTCGTCAACGTGTAGTTGTTGATAGGCTTGTTGAAGATCTATCGTTGAGAAGATCTTGCCTCCTCTAACGATTGACAACAATTCTGATGCCATGGGCAACGGATATGCGTTGGACCTGAGTGCAGGATTTACCGTGCATCGGTAGTCTCCACATAACCGCAGACTGCCGTTCTTCTTCCGAACGATGATTAAAGCTGTTGCCCAGGACGACGACTTCACTGGCTCCAAAATGTTCTGATCTTGAAGTTTGTCCAGCTCCTCGTGAACCGCTGTCCGTAGAGCGAGGGGAACTAGTCGACACTTCAAGATTTTGGTGTTACCTCTTGGTTGAGGTCAATGTGCAGTGGGGTGCCGACATGTCCATCAAGGGATCCTTTGAACACCTTGTCATGCTTTGCGATAATATCGTTGAGAGTTATCGGCGACACAGCATGGTGCTCCGGACACCTTGATGTGAAAGCAGAAAACCAGTCTTGCCCCAGGAGGCTTGCTCCTGCTCCAGTAACCACATAGAGGTTGAGACGAGCTTCTTTCCCTTTGAATCACACGCCAGGGAGTTTTCCAGCAAACTGCATCTTGTCCCCAGCCCATACGTGCAAAGAGAGATCACAGCGTTCAAGCTGAGGCAGTTGATCTTGCCAAACGCGAGAAACAGTCTTAGAGCCGATGATAGAATGCGATGCACTGGAGTCCATTTCCATCTTCAGAGGTTGTCCGTCCACTAGGGGCTGAACGACGATTTTCGATCTGTCCCCTTGAGTGACGCTGTTCACAGCGAAGAGGTCTCCATCCATCTCATCTTGTGTAGCTGTCAACTGATGAGTATGACTTGTCGAGCGTTCTTGCGCCTTCCGTTGAGCTTTGCGCTTGAAACACGCTTAGAGGTGTCCCTTCTTGTGGCAAAATTTGCACGTGGCTTTCGCGTGCTTACATTCATCAGGTGAATGCATGCCCGTGCAATGAAAACATGGTTTCTTTGATGGTTTTGCCCCCTTACTTGTGGTTGGAGTAGAACTGTGCACCTTTCCTTCTGGTTTCCGCATCTGGAGTTGCTGGCTGGCGGCAGACTCTGTTGCCAATGCAAGAGCGTAGGCGCGGTCGAAGGTGATGTTTCGTTCCACTAGCAAACGTTGTTGAAGCTGGAAATCCTTGGTGCCACAAATAAATCAGTCCCTCAGCATCACCTGGAGTGGTATCACCGTGGAGAATTTTCTCGCTGGGGCTTGCGGAACCTGTCGGCTTTCTTATGATGAACTGACATCCGACTCAGGCGTGGCCGCCGTGGCCATTGCCGGAGTGGGTGTGGTCGATGCGGTCGTCACTGGGCCGAAGTTACAGTCAGCGGCAATCTTTCGCAGTGCGGCCATATACTCTGAGATGGACTCTGTCGGTGTTTGCTTCCGTTGGTGGAATTTGAACCGACTGAGTAGTTCTGCCAGCTTGGGGTCATAGTGTTCGTTGAGGCCCTTGATGATGTCCTCATACTCGACCTACGAAGGCTTCTTGGGCGCGAGCAGGGCTCGTACGGTGTCATAAGTTGATTCACCGCAGGACGTCAGGAGTACGGCTCACTTCTTTGGGAGCTTGTGATGTTCTTAGCCTTGAAGTAGAATTCGAGGCGTTCCAACTACGAACTCCAGTTTCCGCCGGGGATAAACTCCGGAATCCGTCCGGTGATGAGCAGAGTCATCCATCCTTCAAGAAACTTCCTCGTCGCCATTTTCACTTACTCGGGGTTGTTATATATTGATTGTTGTCGATTGAATCAGACCCAGACCCATGGATTCAGACGGGCCGCCAACATGTGTGTGTACCACACAGCTAGGCCTGACTTTTATTCACGAGGGCAAACCGCCACTAAGAGGGCGCCACTAACATGTCAATATATATATAACATGCCGCCACACAAGTAACAAATGCACAAAAATAAAATGTCCGACTGGGTTTAGTACAGGAACCTTGACGGAATCTTCACAGGTCTTCCTGAGCGAGTCTGGCGGGGTTGAGCTTGTGGTGGCGAGTCTGTTGCATTGGACTGACGAGGGGAGTTGCTGGCAGTGGGCGAGGAGTCTAGAGGATAGTAGTCCTCAGCCGTCAGTCGGGGTTTCCTCGGGTCAGCTTTCCGGTTGGGCTTGGACTCTCTGGAGTCGATTCTCACACGAAGGTGATGGCGGTTACGTGCGTAGCTCTGGCCATCTGGCGATGTCACCTGGTATCTTCGTGGAGCTGGACCCACCTGTGTCACAACTGCTTTTCTCCAACTTTTTCCATGCCAAAACCAAACTGGCTGGTTCTTCTGAAAATGAGGCATCTCTTTCGCATGTTGATCCGCATGTTTATGCTGTGCACGCTGCCTTGCTTGAAGCTGCTTGGAGAATGACTTGTGTGGATAGTGTGGCAGCAAGCTGCTTGGACAGGCTGGTAATAAAGTCCTTATTCTTCTTCCCATCAACATTTCTGCCGGAGATGGAAGGCCGTTACTTGGCGTTGCTCTGTAGGTCATCAACACTAGTGCCAAGTCCTTTCCTTCGGAGAGAGCCTTAGTCATTGTGGCCTTGATGGTTTGTATTGTCCTTTCTGCTTGTCCATTGGACCTCGGAAAGAGTGGTGACGATGGGTTGTGGACGATATCCCACTCCTTGTTGAAGCTTCTATACTCCACAGAATTAAATGGGGGGCCTTGGTCACTGACAACTTCACTTGGTATGCCGTGGCACGCATACAGCTCCTTGAGCACTGATATAAGAGCAGATGCCGTTGTAGTCGACATTTTCTTGACTTCCACAAACTTCGAGTAATAATCTACCACAAGCAAATAAGTGGTGCCACCGTGGTAGAAGGAATCCATGGCTACTTTCTCCCATGGGCGTATTGGCAAGTCTCGGTCAAGAAGTGGTTCTCTTTGATTTGCTCTTTGGTGGCGTTGACAAACTTCACAGCTGCTGATCAGCTCCTCGATGTCCTGGTTCATCCTAGGCCAGAAGACGCTTTGGGAAGCCAGGTTTTTGCATGCGACAATGCCGCGATGGGTCATGTGAAGTCTTGAGAGCACATCCTTCTTGCATGCTTCTGGCACTACTAGTCGTTCGCCATAGCAGACGAAGCCATCGGCTATGTAGAGCTCACTTCTTCTTGAGTAGAAGGGTCTGACTGACGGGTGGACCTTTGAGATTTTATTTGGCCAACCGTGTTCGATGTAGGTCGTTACACGCTTCAAGACCTCATCTGCTGCCGTGCTAGCTTGGATTTCAGCCAGCTTTGCTGTGGATGCTTGAACCAATGTGCAGACCAGGACACCATGTTCCTCGTCTACTGTCTTGATGGTCTGCGCTGGATTAGGTGCACGAGACAGTGTGTCAGCAACTGTCAAGTGTTTTCCAGGCACATGGACTAGCTTCACCGTGAAACGCTGGATACGAAGGAGCAAGCGTTGGAGTCTGGGGGAGATTTTGTAGAATTCCTTTTGGTGCAAGCCGATGAGGGGCTTGTGATCAGTCTCCACCACGACGCTTCGACCACAGATGTAGTAGTAGAACTGCTCACACGCAAACACTATGGCCAACAGTTCCTTTTCTATTTGCGCGTAGCGCTGCTGTGCCGGCGTTAGTGCTGCTGATGCGTATGCCACTGGATGTCCGTCCTGCAGAAGGATGCTGCCAATTCCATACGAGCTGGCGTCGGTTGATATCACAATTGGTCGCGAAGCATTAAAGTAATGCAACACTGGAGCAGTGGTCAGGTTGTCTTTGATCTCGTTGAATGCATTGGACATCTCGCGAGTCCAGTGCCATGCCACGTCGGACTTCAGGAGCTCACGCAGAGGTTGCGTCTTTGTTGAGAAGTTTGGAATAAACTTCATAAGGTATGTTGCCATTCCGAGAAATCGCAGGAGCTCTGCCTTGTCATTTGGTGGTTGTAAGGCCTGGATTGCCTTTACCTTTTCAGGGTCAGGAGCAATGCCTTCTTGGGTAAGCTGGTGACCAAGGTAGGTTACTGTAGACAGTCCCAGCTTGAGCTTGTCCTTGTTTAGCTTCAGATTGTTGTTGCATGCTATTTCAAGCACCTTTCGCAGATGGGTTGCATGGTCACTCTGCGTTCTAGAGGCTACCAAGATGTCGTCAAAGTACGGCATCACAATGGTTTGGCGCTCGAAGATTCTGTCAATGGCTTGCTGAAAGAGCTCTGGAGCTGTGCTGAGTCCAAACGGAACTCTGAGGAACCTGTACCGACCCCAAGGTGTGGCAAATGTGCACAGGTACGAGCTCTCTTCATCAAGAGCCAGCTGCCAAAATGCACTTTTGGCATCAAGCACTGAAAACACAGTGCACCCAGATAGCCGCGCAAAAAGTTCTTCTGGAACTGGAATGCGGTAGTGCTGCCTCTTAACTGCTGCATTTAGGTTTCTTGGATCCAGACAGATCCGCACATTTCCATCCTTCTTTGTGATGATGACGATGGGATGAACCCAGTCAGTTGGTTCTGTCACGGCCTTGATAATGCCATTGTCCTGCATTCTTGTGAGCTCGGCCTTCACAGTTTCTTCGAGTGCACTTGGCACCCGGCGAGGGGCAGACACCGTAGGCTTTACATCCGGTTTCAGGCGAATGCTGTATTCTCCTGGGAGTTTGCCGATGCCCTTGAATACTTCTGGAAATTCTTGAAGTATTTGTTCAAAGTCCGGAGCAGGATGAGAGGCTTTATTTGCCACTTCGATGTGCCTCACTCGATGCAAAAGGTTTAAGGCTGTGCACGCAGCTGCTCCAAGTATGGGCTTGAGATTTCCTTTCACAAGCAAGAACTTGACGTTGGACTGGGCATTCTTCACAGTGCAAAGGAACTGGCACTCATTTTCTATATCAAGCTGCTCACCCAGATACGTTGTAACCTTTGCTTGAGTCTTCTTGATAGCTGGATGGGGTTCCCATTTAAACACAAGCTGCTCTGGAAGTATGTTGACATCGGAACCCGTGTCCAGCTTGAAATTCACTGGGTTGCCGCTGACGTCGACAGTCTCAAGCCAGTCGGAGAGTGAATCTTCTGCGATGTCGTTTACAGTCAGGCTGCCCAGACCAAAATCTTGAACAGTCACTTCTTCCTCCACGTCTAGAGTTCGGACGTGTCGCGGTGCCACTCGTTGTTTCTGTCGGCATAGCTTTGCAAAATGTCCAAACTTGCCACAGGCGTAGCAAGTGGATCCGTAGGCGGGGCACTGTCGGGGCAGGTGAGTGGTTCCACACCTACTACAGCTTTTCTGGTGCTTGGCTTCTCTATGTTGTGGATGGTTGCTTCTTTGTTGATATTGGGGCTGTTTTCTCGGTTGTTGTCTGTTTTCCTGCCGCTGTCTTCCGCAGTTCAAGTTGTCGACCGTCGCCTCTTGTCTATCGGCAGTCGTCAACAGCGAAGATACGTGCTGCTTTGAAATTTCAGCCGCTCTGCACGTCATGATGATCTTTTCGAGAGTAAGGTTCCTTTCCCGAAACAGCCGCTCTCGCAGAGCTGTGTCGCGAATGCCAATGATTATCCTGTCGCCTAGGAGGCGGTCGTGCTGGTCGCCGAAATCGCATTTCCTCGATTGGCCTTGTAGCTCAGCGATGAAGTCGTCAATCGGATGATTTTCTTTTTGGCACATTGAGTTGAAAATAGCTGCCGCCTGCGTCACGTTTTTGTACGGCAGATACTTCTCATCGAACTTCGCAAAGATAGCGGCCACTGTGTCTGTTAGAGGCTCACCAGTTGCCGGAGCTGGAAAGACGAATGTGTCGACAATTTTCCGTGCTGCTGGGCCGATGACGTGTAGCAGGAGCGCTCGCCTGGTTGCTGGGGGCTTGTCTGTATACTCGCAGGCTGCCTCATAGAGTTCATACGCCGTCTTCCATTCCGACCACGTTTCGGCGGGGTTGCTGCCTGGTTCAAACGGCTTGGGCGGTTGGATCAGGGGAAACGCCATGGTGATACAGTTGTTGCTTTACTGTAGTTGTTTCGGGGAGTTGCCGAGTTGCGAAATTTTAACTTCTGACACCATGTTATATATTGATTGTTGTCGATTGAATCAGACCCAGACCCATGGATTCAGACGGGCCGCCAACATGTGTGTGTACCACACAGCTAGGCCTGACTTTTATTCACGAGGGCAAACCGCCACTAAGAGGGCGCCACTAACATGTCAATATATATATAACAGGGGTAATCCGTTTATTCAAACCGTAACAGAACGGCACAGCGCGATGCACGCTGCATCGTAGGTTGAGAGTCTGCGGAGGCCCCTGGAAGCGACCTGGAATCGTCACATTGAGAAGCGACTTGGAATCGTCACATTGACCAGCTACGTAGTGGTTACTCCATACACCAAAGCCAACCAGAGCCGGAGGACGGAAGAGATGCTTGCCTAAGACCAAGTGTGGAAGTGACAGATGACACGCCAGAGATGACACATCTGCAAACTCCAAAACAAGTTAGCAGCACAAGTGGCACACCTGCAGTAGGCCATGGCAGTAGTGCTGTAAGGGAGAAACATCAAGAAAATACAACAAATACTAGTCTCCAACGGCTGCGGCAACCTCCTTGCAGACTGGACCTTTAAACGTACACTGACAGGTATTTATGCTCGCTAAGGTTCTTATTTGTACATGACATGAGAGCCCAACTACCTAAAACGCAATTGGTGGCTCGAAATTCGTTTTCTTTCCGACCGAAAACTGCCAATCGAGAACTGTCCGGTTTGAGCCTGGCTCACTCTCTTGTTCGTGGTCATGTGTCATTTTCTATGGTTTAGATACAACCACCAAATATAATCAAAGTCGTGGGTCATTGAAGACACACTCATTATTAAAAATAGAAAAGAAATATAATACCCTTTTGTGACTTCTAAAAAGCCGCAAATATGTCGATTGAAGAAAAAAAGTTTCACAGCCACGTGACTTCCGCCAACTCTCTCCTCTATATTCTTTCTCCCCCGTCCAGTTTCAATTTCGAGCAGTTGCGTTTTTTTTACTTTATTAAAAATATATGTGATGCTGCGGCAAAATATTCATTGGGTAGTCTTCTGACACCCTCATTAATCGCCTAACAAAAAACAAAAAAATTTGGGGGGGTGTTACCGTCTCTTTAAATTTGTTGGTTAGAAATTGTTGTGTTTAGCCTAACTGAAGATTGAAGCAACAACCGGACGTCCATCTTGCATGCAGCAAAATCTCGTTTTTGATAGCGTTGCAGAAGCTGGTGGCAGCGTGCTGAAGACACGTTTTCTACTCGTTCATCATCATTCGCCGAAGAAGTTCTTTAAACCTTTCCCTATCCTCGACGACCTGGGTTCATCCACACTGTTTGTACCACTGGTTTGTACCGCTCTCCACGAAGGCGAGCTCGGCTCGTGTTTCTAGTTAGGTTTGCCGTGGATAGATGGCGCTTCACAGAAAATAAAAACATATTACATTTCTGAATTTGGTGGAAAATTGTCCCAACGCAGGCAACAGGGGATTTAAGAATGACGGCGTCAAGTTCTGGCACAGGAGTAAAGGTGGGTGAGGAGGAGTGGCAAATCCCGTGCGCCGACATCCGGGGTCCTGAGTGAAAGAACGCGGAAGACCGACAGAACACGAGAAAAAGAAACCAGTGTTGCCAGATGAAGGACGACAGTCGCAATGCTAATCGCGAAGTCTGAAAACTCATGGCAATACAAAGTGATAATTTAACGTTGTAACTAAATTCTGAGCTATTCTAACGCTTATAAAAAGCAACTTGCACATTACGCTGCATTAACTTCCCTTCTATCGAAATCTCGGCAATCTGGTGGTTTCACGGTTTCGTATTCCTGGGGCGCACCCCACTGATCTAGAGATCAGTGGCGCACCCACTCGCGCCCCACCCACGAAGCCGGTTATCTGGTTTAGTTTAGCGTTGACTGGAGGCCTACATTGGCACGCTAAGCAAAAATATTGTATAAAAACAATATTAATTGTGCCGCAAAACCATGCAAACTAAAGATTTTAAAAACATAACGCGCCCCTCTTTTTGTACTAAACTCCAATGAATTTTATACAAAAAGAGTCTTTTCCGTTTGTTCTTACGCAAAAACAGACTTTCAAAAAGCTCAAGGTGACCACGGTACAGACAAACAATAAAGAGTGGCGCTGTTGTCGCATTTAGCTCGGTCTCGGTGGACGCCAGCGGCCCAGGTTTCGACGGCGAGTTTCCCAACTGAGTGTTTTAGTAACGTTGCGGGGGCGGCAGCCAGAATGCTTGGGAAAATGGCGGACCTTTTCCTCTACAGGGTGATTCAAGGAGAGGCCAGGCTCTTTAAATTGACCACAAAATTTGGTTTTTTAACCTATCGCGCTACGACTTTGTGAAGCGTTGCCCACAGATGGTGCATTTTTGTTGTAAAATTTGCAAAGAGCGAACTTATCTGAGGAAAAAGTGAGGAAAGAAAAAAGCTTACCTCCTATGGAAACGCAGCAAAGCCACTGGTCTTCAAACAACACGCCGCCGTTTCGCACGGGAGACAGGAGATGGTGCAAGCGGTCGCGACGCCAACTGGCGCCAACAAACGAGCATACGACGCCAAGAGCTGGCGTCTTTAGCAGACAAAAAAAACTGTAGTTCCTTGTTGTTACCGCAACCGTTTTTGTTTCTGTGAATGTCGCCGCCTGCGAAACGCGCGCCGCTTTTGAGTCGAAAAGATTGTCCGCCAAAGACGCTGGCTCTCGGCCATCTCGGCGCCGTATTCGCCGTATGCTCGTTCGTTGCGCCATCTCTTGTTTCCCGTGCGAAACGGCGCCGTGTTGTTTGAAGACCGGTGGTGTTGCTGCGTTTCCATAGGAGCTAAGCCTTTTTCTTTCTTTACTTTTTCCTCAGGAAAGTTTGCTCTTTGCAAATTTTAGAAAAAAAATTTTGCACCATCTGTAGCCGACGCTGCACAAGGTCGTAGCGTGAAACCTAATTTTGCGGTTGATTTAAAGATCCTGGTGGCCTCTCCTTGAATCACCCTGTAGAGTTAGTATGCATGATCTCTATGACTTCTGGCCGCTGCGTGCATAGGGACGTTCTTGCCTCAAAATTGGGACAAAAACAAAGATATTGTGGTGTCTCCTCAGATTCGGAAGACGAGGAAATTAATCGTTCGTCGGACAGCAAGAGCGATGCATCCGAGTTATTGGTTTTTTGGCTCAGATGACTCCGATTTCGATGAGGACATGTAGGCATTGGACTAGAATCAACGTAAAAAATCCCCTTCCGACCCCGCTGCGTTTTGTGTTCACTTTGCGTGCAAGGTGATGTGAACTGCCTGCAGTACTGCTACGCTCGGCCTGAACGTCCATGTGCAAGGTGATGTGAACTGTCTGCGGTAATGCAGTGAAGCCGAACTTGAGTCCCCTTTTCTTTCGCAGCGTGTTCAAAGATCTCTCATATAATAATTTTTTTTGGCCTTTGTATTGCATATTAAATTTATGGGGCACAAAAAGAGAATCGATATTTTCAAACAGTTTTTTTGCAAAATTTTCGCGGTAGGCAAAGGGTTAAAGGAGCTGTGCAACGATTTATTGTTGAAAGAATTGGCATCTTATACTTTTGACATTGTTCATCTTGTCACAAAAGACAGAAAACACACCTCGTTCCTTCAAAACGTTGCGATTCCGCCATGTAATCACGAGGCAAAAGTTAGAATATTCCCCGACCTGCAGCCGCGAGGCGAGGAGAGGAAAGGCGCATGGAGCAACAGAGCGGGCGTCTGCTCTCTTGGAGGCAACATTGCGCATATCCTTTCCCAATCCTCTCCCTCAGACGCCGCCATTAAATTGCAAACGCTCTCCAGGTTTTGAGTTGCGGCCACCCTCACTAGAACCTCCCTATTGGGGAGGAGCGACCGTAACACCCCAAGCGGTTAACTTTAGAACTACATGGATGGGGACAGCAAATATACAATGACTCAGCGCTCGGCCGACATAACCGAACGCGGCGTCAGCGTTCGGCTGGAGTTTGTGTTCTCCGATGAGGGAGAGGGGGGCCCTTTTGTTTCCACTCCGGCCTGCATGAACAATGCAGCATGCACGGTCCCAGCTCAGCACAAAAGCCGAAGTGGGTCAAGCTCGCATTCTCTGTGGATAGGCCCCTTGCACATGACGTCATTTCCGATACCCTCCAGAGAAGAGGGGAAGAAGGAGCTCCCCTCTTATCAGGACCCTCCTTTGTGCCTCCCGGATTAGCACAGCGTCGCTATTCTCCTCCCAGAAGATTATAGAAGATTAACCTGTCGCTCAAAATTCTTACAAAAGCAGCTTCCTTCTCCTCCTTTTACTTGGTGTGCAAAAGTATGCGATGTGACGTCAGTGCAAGAAGCCTATAGATCCAGCACTTAACGTCGCTTCGTCGATTGTTAGTATTTTTTACATTAAAGGAGTCATGAAACACTTTTTCAACTTTTTTTTGTTTAGCTTTCCTCCTCAACTCATAAATCGCGCATTGTACCAAACAGCTCAAGAAGTCGGAAAGAAGGGAGTCCCCTCTTGCTCGGAATCTCGCTTGTGTAGCCCGGACACAGCCATTGTCCCCCTAGAAGATTAGGGTCACTACCAGTTCGGCCGGCCCTCGCGGAAGGGCCAAGCGTGGATTAGGGCCGAGCGAGCCGGAACTGCCGAGTGCGGGGGCTAGGCCGGCGACTGCGAAAGGGCCGGGAGGGGTGTGAAGGCCGAAAGAGGGGGAGTGCGCCAGTAAATGTTGGTTCGTTCGTTGTTGGTGCTTTGGTCCTGCCAAGTTTTGCAGGCCGATGGTCTTTGAAGTTCTCAGGAGGCGATGGAGACTTTGCGAGTTCTTTGGCGAACCAATTTATTTTACAAACTATGTGCATCTGTACAAAGTAGGGGAAGTTGGCATACTCGGATCGAACAGGTCTAACAGATCTCCAAATCAGTCCAAAATCGACCTCCTTCGCCCCGTCCGAGGCTTTTGAAGGCACTCACTCCCTCGCCCTCAGGGAAGTCTTAACCAATGGTTTCAAACTTTTTCGAAGTCACGGGGCGTCAGCCCTCCAATGGTCAGCTGGGGGCCGACCCGGCCGTCCATCAAGTTCGCAACGGCCAAGGCTGACAGCTCCGTAACATTGGCACAGCCTTGGGTTCCAGACAGAGTGGCGCCGCACCAAAGCTCCTGGCCCGAAACTCGATCGTCGCCAGCGTACCCTGTGGGACGCTGGAGCACACAAGAAAACGCGCGCACACACAAAACAAAACGTCCTCTTCGCGGAAGAGACAACGTCTTCGCCATCGAGGGCCTATCGGTCCCTACCACTAAGCGGGAGCTGCGTGGCGCGCTGGGGCTATGCGGGTATTATAGGGACTAGCGAATTATGCGGAGATCGCGAAACCGCTCACCGAGCTAACCAGTAAGAGGGTCCCGAACCGACTGCCCTGGGCAGATGCAGCTGACAGGGCCTTCGTGGCACTCAAGAAGGCGCTGTGTGACGCGGTGGCGCTGTACACGCCAGATCCGGAAAGGCCTTATTGGCTTTACACCGACGCCTCGGCTATCGCGGTGGGAGCATGTTTGGCGCCAGTAAATGTTGGTTCGTTCGTTGGTGGTGTACTTTGGTCCTGCCAAGTTTGCAGGCCGATGGTCGTTGAAGTTCTCAGGAGGCGATGGAGACTTTGCGATTTTTCGGCGTGGCTCGTCTTTTGGCTTGGTGATAATTTGTGCTTTTACTATCTGTGCCGGCCAATGTGTACGGGCATTGTGATTGTCGCGGAAATAACCGTTTTGGTTTTTCCGTAGTTCTGTGTTTTTTTTTTTTTTTGTTTTTTTTTTGTTATCGTTTTTTTCTTTCGTCTTGGGGGAGGGGTAATAAAACTGTTAGCAGGTCCAAGAAGGACCAGAAACACTCCTGGTGGGGAGGCGTAAAGGAGTCGCGAGGGACCCCCTCACCGGGTGGTCCTCATTACGGCCGCGCGGGGGTGTGGGGAAGAGGGGAAGCGGACGCACCCTGGCTGTCGTTGTTTTCTTTACTTTCGACGGGTGACCGCGGTCCTCTCGAGCAGGCACCCCGCGGCGAAGACGTTGTCTCTTCCGCGAAGGGGACGTTTTGTTTTGTGTGTGCGCGCGTTTTCTTGTGGGCTCCAGCGTCCCACAGGGTACGCTGGCGACGATCGAGTTTCGGGCCAGGAGCTCTGGTGCGGCGCCACTCTGTCTGGAACCCAAGGCTGTGCCAATGTTACGGAGCTGTCAGCTGTGGCCGTTGCAAACTTGATGGACGGCCGGGTCGGCCCCCAGCTGACCATTGGAGGGCTGACGCCCCGTGACTTCGAAAAAGTTTGAAACCATTGGTTAAGACTTCCCTGAGGGCGAGGGAGTGAGTGCCTTCAAAAGCCTCGGACGGGGCGAGGGAGGTCGATTTTGGACTGATTTGGAGATCTGTTAGACCTGTTCGATCCGAGTATGCCAACTTCCCCTACTTTGTACAGATGCACATAGTTTGTAAAATGAATTGGTTCGCCAAAGAACTCGCAAAGTCTCCATCGCCTCCTGAGAACTTCAAAGACCATCGGCCTGCAAAACTTGGCAGGACCAAAGTACCAACAACGAACGAACCAACATTTACTGGCGCGCCAGTGAATGTTGGTTCGTTTGTTGTTGGTACTTTGGTCCTGCCAAGTTTTGCAGGCCGATGGTCTTTGAAGTTCTCAGGAGGCGATGGAGACTTTGCGAGTTCTTTGGCGAACCAATTTATTTTACAAACTATGTACATCTGTACAAAGTTCTGGCCTGCTTGCTTTGTACTCCATCTCTCTTTTTTCTCTCTCTCCCTAAGCTGAAGGCGCAGTAGACGGTGCGTACTCGCCGGACGAATGACTCCTACACGTTTTATCATTTGAATCCGCTCTCTGTGCGCGGGTGACGGCAAAAGCGTGATCACGTGGTTTGGCGGATGACGCATTAGCCGTTGACAAACTCGGAATGCCTGCGTCTCAAAGACCGGACCTAGTTTCGCGCGTGATGCGGCCTGCGGGGTGCAGGCCCGCTGTGGATTTCGCTTCTGTGGTAAATGGTATCTCGTTCGAAAAGTCCTACCCGTGTCGATTTCTTCAAAGAAGCCCAAGACATTCTTGTGAATCGTTTAGTGTTCGGTTCGGCAAATGGCAGCGTGTGCTACATCGTGTTGAATCTTCACGGATCACTTCCTTCTAGTTTTTGTGTTTGAGTGGTTGTTCTGCAGTGTCCGTGTCGATGCATATACTTCGGATTATATCTTTCAAGTCCGGTATATTCAACGTAAGTGTGCTGCAACCTACTTGGTGATCATTGTCCGTTCT
The DNA here is from genome assembly GCF_016920785.2 of Ixodes scapularis. Taxonomy (NCBI): domain Eukaryota; kingdom Metazoa; phylum Arthropoda; class Arachnida; order Ixodida; family Ixodidae; genus Ixodes; species Ixodes scapularis. The sequence continues at coordinate 31,412,366 of NW_024609880.1, read as the reverse complement.
AGAGGTTATCTTCCGGATAACCTCTAGAATTGGGCAGTGCCTATCTCGTGGCAGCCGGGAGAATAATTTTCCCGCAATCCCGCAAAGTCGCCTGCCATTATCTGTCTAAAATAATGTCACAACTGCAGGTAGAATACTGACTTTTTTTATTCTCCCTGCGTTTCGCAAAAAGACGTTTCGTGGCCACCTTCCTGGTCGACATTTACGTTTCATCGACATTCGTTGCGCGAATTGCTCGCTGTAGGTGTATTTCAACGCACGTGTATTCCTGAGGCGCGTGCTCACCGAACCAGCCCACCCTTTCACGCTGCTTCATGCTAAGTCTGAAGCGGTTCATTGCAACACAAAAAAAAAGAAGGAAAAAAAAACATATTTTGAGTTTTTCTATGAAACATCGTGTGTTGATGAAACGATCTGTCTATGAAATGTAGTTCGATGAACTGATTGCACCGCCAATGAGGGGCGACTATACTCTGTTTCACCTTATGTTGTACCGCAGGAAAGGCTGTAAGCACGAGCTCCTTGCTCTGGGGCACATCTCGGCGGCGCAAGCTCTCGTGCAGTAAGGGCAGCTGTCAACGCTATGAGCTCGCGCTTCCAGCCTTCGCTGCGGTAGAACATAAGGTGAAACGGAGTATAGCGGTAGAATTTTGGGGAAAAAATTCTGCCAGCTGCCGGGAGACTGGACACTACTCAAGAATTACCCCGGTTGTTGTTTGCTTTGCAATCTTAGTTGCATCACAGCTGAGTAGTACCTCTTCACATATTACAAATTGCTAAGATTGTGCTTGTCTACAGAATAATCTATGTGTAATAAACTTTTAGGAGATTTCAAAACAATCCCTTGTGTCTGTTTACCTTCCTTTTTGCAAACAACTTGGCGAGAGCACTTGCAAAGAGCTGGGCAAGTGCAACGATGGCCGAAATTCAGCATGACGGCCAACATTGGATCGGGTCGCGTTTCCAGTGTTGTCCAATATTAGGCCGGTCTTCGCCAATGTGGGAGCACCTTGGCTGGAACCATGGTTTAACAATGGCCCAACGTTGGCACCAATGATGGGCCAACATTGGCTGGAACGATGGCTGAACAGCGGCCCAACATCGGCACCAATCACTGAGCCAACATTGGAAAGGGTAGCGCTTCCAATATTGTCCAATATTGAGGCCGGTCTTTGCCTATGTTAGGCCAATGTAGGACCGACATTGGTGTGCTGCCTGGGGCTCCTTGTTGATGTTGGCCGCAGCGTCCTCAATGGCAGCCTTTTTCTTTAAGGTTGTGAGGCTGCTTGTTGGTCTTTCTATCGACAACACCCCAAACATAATAGTCCAGGGAGTTTACACCTAGAGAGTTAGGAGGCCACTCGTTAGGGTTGACGTGGTCGTGGAGGTTGTCAGACAGCCAACCTTAGGTCGCATCCCAACAAACCACGGATATCCGTCGGACGTCCGTGGAAGGTGCGAATATCCTGTGCCTGAAGCGGACGTCCGTAGAACGTACACTGGACATCCGTTTTTGCATATCCAAATCGGAGATGTGCTGGATGTCCTAGGGATGTCCAAATCAGGTTTTCAACGGATGTCCGCCGAACTTCCGTTTATAGACGTACGCAGGACATCCATTTCTGTACATCCAAATCATAGATGTACTGAAATCCTAGGGATATCCACATCAGACGTTCAGCAGATATCCGGAGAACTGCCATTCATAGGTGTACACAGGACATCCATTTCTGTACATCCAAATCGGAGATGTACTGGATATCCTAGGGATGTCCACATCAGAGTTCCAACAGATGTGCAAAAAACATACATAAGTGGTGGTTTATATATGGCCCCAATTGCTTGGGGACAAACTTTAACAAATCACTTTTATCTAGAGACGTCTGAACTATGCATGGTTCTGTATTTCTGAAAGCATATTTTACAAGATATTTTAGAATTATAACTTTATGGGCATTTAGGGAATAATCATTTGTTTAAAGACTGTGTTCAAAATATAGTTTATACAAAGTGCTGCTCCAGTTACTCGTTGTTTTTGTAATTTGCAATACCGAAGCGGTTCCAATAAATATAAGAAAAAAAAGCCAAGGCAGTAGGGTACTTTCGTGCGTAGACAAAGCCCTCTCTGCTTGCCTGCGATTGAACATTAACCACCAGCGGGTATCTTTTCAGGTTAAAATTATTAGTTTAAAGAAACAAATATTGTAGTGAAGCCAGGAACATTCTTTGAAAGATTGTGAAAGCGAGTTTATTCAAGGTATGTTCACTCATTGCTGGAACTAGTCAAAACCTTTGAATGAGCAGTTTCCAACAGAGCACGAAAGTTGTTTTAAAGTCGCTCCCAATTGATTATTCAAATGTCTTCACTGTACTGTCCTTCGTTCAAATGACGTTCAGCTTGCAACTGCTTGACAGCATGTCCTACGAAATAGAGAAGCTGGATTGAGGATATTTGCGGGAGTGCAATTTTTATTTGTGACATAAAGATTAAAGGCAGAAATCAGATACTTTCCTTTCCAAACCCAATACAAATCGTTGGAATGAAAAATGTCGCTGCCACACGTTTTAGGTAAGCATCATCAATTTTATTCTATTCTCTTCATGATAAGTTTTCTATCTTATTTGTCAACCATACCTATATCACAGTTAGGAATGCAAAAAAAAAAAACTGTGATGTTAGTGATTGATTACACAGCAGCAGAAGCTGCATCAGTTGCGCGATAGCTCGTTCAACATTCAACTTCCCAAAATATGTGCACATCTATGGCACTTTCACAGAGTGCTTTTGCTAAAGAGACATAAAAAAACTCTATATTAGAGATTTTTTGTTGCATTTTTATTGAAATATCTATATAAATCTTCCAATAAAAAGGCATTTCACATGAGCATGTTCTGGCTCGCCAAAGTCGCAAGCCCATGCTAACCCGGCTGTAGTTTTTTTTTTTTTTTTTTGTAAACAATGCCCTACCCAGATAATGTTTGTATAGGATTTGCGTAAATGTGGAACCTGTTCACAAATAGGTGTCCATTCGTGTAAACCCATGCAAACAGTTGCATCAGAATGTGTGTATGGGTCAACCATTTACATTAGTTGCACAAAGAATAAGATCTAAATGTTGTTGCTGGAGAAGGCTTGAAAACGTAATGTAAAAACATTACTCCAAAGTAGGTGCTTGGGGATACTGCAGATGTACCGAATTACACCACCTAAAATCTTAATCTAAACTGTCCTCTGTTGATAGATCTTGTGCCAGCAGACCCAGCTAGATCATTCTTGAAATGTTCTTTAGTAGGCTGCAAGACATGAAAACAAGAAAACAGAATCACGAGTATTTACCAACGTTATATTGATCACGTTTTTAACTGTTTGCTAAGGCCGGCCTAGTGATCTGCAAGCGGGAACTGTGAGATTAGTCAACTTAACAAATTTAAAGTATAAGCAGCTACACTGAAAAGGTTCCACAATTCTTTTGATTAAGGTTGCCCCGCAAAAGCGTCTCATATATGCAGTCAACACAGGCACGTAGCCAGAATTTTGTTTCGGTGTGGAGGAAGGAAAAGAGCCCGCCTCCCCCCCCCCCCCCCCCCCCCTTCGCCCCCCCTGGCTACGTGAACAGTCCTTTCCACAGCCCTAAGTGTCTACTCTCCAACACGACGTGGTGGGCTGTGTGGCATGAAGCAGAGTACTGTTGAAAAATGTACAGCCTCCCTGGACCACCCCTTCTATACAAGGTTTTACTACAACGCCAAGGTCTCAATGCAGGCCTTCGAGTTGGCCCAAGCCCCTGTTGAAAGGAGTGTGGCTGCATGTTGTAAACCTCAGTGCTCACAATGGCTACGACTATCACTAGATGACAGAAACTTTGTCCACATGCATGACTGTAGGGCAGTGGCGAAGTGAGCGGGGAAACCTATGGGGCTTCAAGAACCCCCCTCCCCATCCAAAAAGGAAAATTCCTGGATACACCACTGCCGTAGGGGCCTCATCGGGGCTTGCACAGAGCCGCTGGAAATAAATCAAAGCACGTCCATTTTTACAGGGAGCTTGAACTTGTTCAGCAAGTGCTTGAACCGAATGACACGGATCCTCATCACATAGAACTGGTATCTAAGGTCCTCATGCACCAAAAGCTTCATATACTCTGCCACCTTGAGCTGCTTGGCAATGGCCCTCATTGGCTTGGTGGGGCCGCCTTTCACAATGTCCTGCACCAGCTGGACAAACTTGGGCATCCTGGCGACGTCTGACCACTGGGGATGTTTTCTTTGCTTGGCCACAGATGCAAAGTCCCCAGCAGAATCCGAAAGCTGTTTTCTGAACTTGAAAATGAAAGACATTGACACTTTCAAGGAGGTGGCTATATCCCAATCACTGTGGTTGGCAGCCAAGCAAATCAGGAGAGCATGCCTTTTCGTTTCTTGTGTCAGACCAGAAGCTGCCATTTCGAAATTGATACACTAGATAGATGACATAGATGCAGTAGAAGTCAAAGTCAAGTGTCAAGACAGATATAGTAAGAGTATGAGAAGTTATGTGCCCTGAAGTTGTGTTCTCAGGTACTTTGTGCACCCTGTACTTCATGCTCTCCAAAATACTCAAAGTTCTTGGGAGTCCAAATCGGTGGGCTTTTTTTTTCATGACAGATGGATAGCCACGGGAAGGCACGTCATGAGATACCAGATTCGGAGTTTTACATAATAGGCACTGCTGCCTTGGGAGATCTGAGTACATGCCTTGGGAGATCTGGAAACAAACTCCACTCAACTTTGTCCTCATGCCCACATTTGCAGGCACGCTGTACAGTCTAATCTACCAGTTGGACTACTGCGTGGCGTCCATGAGAGGCATATGCGGCTCTTCTTCCTGCTCGGCCAGCTGGCACCCCACTTTGGCTGGCTGCTGGGGGTCTTCGGCTGGCGAGGATTCTTCTGCTCCACCCTCAACCTCTTCCAAATGCTGACGGTGGCCCTGTCCGGCTACATGCTGGTGGTGCAGGCACAGGGCATCTGGACCAACCAGACGACGTATGAGCGCCGCCATCCCAGCTAAAAATTATCATTCGATCCAATTGGAATTCTAACTGGTTTTAATTGGAACCAATCGGTTTTAATGGGTTCCAATTGGAAGCACACTGGCCAATGTCTCACCAGTTGGAAAAAATATTCCAGTTGGAAACTTAATGGGTTTCAAATGGTTCCCGTTGGTTCCCATTACAGTGACCAATTGGTTGTCCGAAAACCTAACTGGTACCAATTGGAAATTCCAATTGGAATCTAATGAGAATTTTCGCCTGGGATGGCATCGTGCGCTAGCATGCTGGCCTGCGACGCAATCTGAGAGAAGCCCTGGGTACTTTGTGGTATCGTGTCTGGTTGGGGCCCTGGGTCCGCTCCCCTGCCCTGGGCGACGGATTGCGTTTTGACAATGGCATCGAGGCGCTTGTGGAAGGGAAGCGACTTTGAAATGACGCAATCTGTGCACTCTTCACAGCACTGATTACTCCTCAGGGTTAGCAGGATGATCTTGGTCAATTGGAACCATTACCGGAGTAGGTTGTGGTGGACCTTTATGGGAGTGAACTTTTCTCAGAGAACCTTCATCGGAGTGAACTTTTCTGAGTGTGAACCTTCATTGGAACGAAACTTTGCCGCCCTCACCACAGTGAGAGCTGCTTGTCAGAGTACTCACTCTAGTGGTGCCCCGTCAGAGTGAAGTTTCATCAGAGTGATCCACCATTGAAACGAGGCCTCATCAGAGTGAAAACTCATCAGATGGGTCTGTTGTTAAAGTGAATGCTTGTCAGTGTGAACATTCTAAACTCGTGTAACGGTAACTGCTTGTCAATATAAACACTTGACACGGTGGTCATTTGTCAGTGTGGACACTTACCATGTTAAACATCTTGTCGGAGTGAACGCTCATCAGTGTGAATGCTCAATGAGAGCTTGTCATGACAAGTGCTTGTCAGTTGAAACACTCCTTGGAGTCAACAGTTGTCAAAGTGAACATTCACCAAAATAGGCTGTCAACGGAGTGCATACTTGTTTAGCTGAAAGCCTTCAGCTAACATGACTCAAAAATTGCAGTGCTGCAAGGGTCGATAGCAATAACAATGCTGTCCTCCTGGAATAACGGCAGCCTACAGTAACTATGCAGCCTACCTGCTGGAGGGTATCATGGTGTTAGAATTTATGGCATTTAAAGGACACATGCAAAGGAAAAAAACATTTTTTTTAGACAGCTTAGATGGAAAAAGGATGTCATAAAACGATTTTACAACGAAGAAACAAAAATTTTAGAGCTATATTTACGGCGCTATACGAATTCGTAGTTGGCGCTCGCGGGAGCCGCCGCTGGTCACGTGGTATGCCCGCGCGCCGCCGCGCTGCGTCGCCGCCGCACGCTGAGCGTTGTGCGAACGCCGCTTCAACGCGTTTCTCCAAGCCGCCGTCGCCGCCGCCGCACAAGTTCGTCTGCTTCGGGGCGCCGCCGCCGTAGTCTGACCGGCACACAGGTCTATCACGTCTGCTTGCGCTTTTTCAGGAGTTTCCTTTGGGCTCTAAAAGTTACTTATTCGTCTTAATTTTTTTTTTTTTTTTATACTTCAAACAAAGATGAATAAGTTACTTTTAGAGGCCATAGGAAGCTTCCGATAGAGCACAAGTACCACGTGATAAATACGGACCACTTTTCCGCGGTGCCCGCGGGCGCCAACTACAAATTCGTTTTGCGCCCCTAAATATAGCTCTAAAAAATTTTTTTCTTCGTTGGAAAGTCGTTTTATGGCGTCCTTTTTCCATCTAAGCCGTTTAAAAAAATGTTTTTTTCCTCTGCATGTGTCCTTTAAGATTCATCTAGTTATTTCAACATTTACTTTGGTTAATGTGATTTATTTGGGACAGTAATGCCACATACCCAGCCAGGTAAATCAACACTAGGTAGAGTTAGGTGTTTAAAAATGTGCCAAGTGATGGCCAAGGTATGAAACCTTTATGCCGAAGTGAGACTGATTAAGTTAATTTTGGAGCATGCCCACTCCTAGAAGAAGCCTTCTTGGAGTGCCAGATCCTAACCAGGATTCTTTTTTTTTTTTTTTTTCAGTATGTATTGATAAACGCTGAAAAGTGACCCCCAGCTGGTCTTTTAACAAAATTAAGAATAAGGCCAAGAAACCCAGGATGGGAGCTGTCCTTGAATAAGGAAAAGCCATGTGTCACAGGAAAAAAAATCTTCATCTACAGCTCTGTTTTGTTGGCCCAAAAACACAGCTTGCACTGGACTGACTGCAAGGCTGCTGCTCCTTTCATTCTCTGATTGGTACAAAGACATTTTCCAGGTATTCGGGTCGTGCGTGCGTTCCCAGGGGTCAGGGGAATCCCACACCCGTGACCTGTTCTTTTTATCATAAGCCTCGGTACATGCCGACTTTTTGCCCGACACTGAAAATTGGCACCAAAAAATAGGGAGAATAAAGATAGTGGAGAGTTTGTAAAAAAAAAAAATGCAGAATTGTGGGGAAAAATAAACTGAAACGCCCTTAAATTTTAAGGAAAGTTAACACCCAAGACACGGAACCCTAGTCATAACCATGCATTTCTATAACGGTAGTCAAGGGAAAGTGGTTATACTGTCGTGCCTCACTAATACAGACCTTGTTAGCACAAATACCCCGCTATACGAACAAAATTTTCAGCAACGAGCTTGGCAAATACGTGCATTTTTGTTTCATTATTGTGGATGACTCGCATTATGGACGACTTTTTGGAAGAATGGAGGTGCCCGTGTTAACGGGACGCAACTATATGGACAGCACTGCCAAGTGTGGACATGCACGGCCTTGGGAGAGATTTTTTTTTTTTTTTTCCTTATGAGAGTTAGTCAAGGTGGCTTACACAGAAGCGTTCTCGCTGAGTAAATGCGAGTCCCAGCCCTCATGTCCGGTTTGTGCCCCACGCTTTTCTCTTGTGGCTGATGTGGTACATTCAGCGCTACAGCATTGCTATCTAGGTGGTGTTGGCCAGTCCCCACCGAAAGGAAAGGTTCCCTTCTCAATAGCAAAGAAAATCAGGTTTGCGCAAGTGTTACTTTTTTTATAATGCTTTTTAACCCTGAGACCAGTCCTTGCTTGAGCAGTAACTAGGTGCAGCAGTATAACATTTTTAGTTGCATTTTTTTTTTTTTTTTATAAAGAGAAAGGTGTGGTGCTACATGAAGAAAAATGTCAGATTTCCTGGGCTTAGTTGCATGCTCTGGGAACAGCAGTTCTGAAGGTAATGCCCCAGTTGCTAGATGCACTTCATAAAGCTCACGAGGGTTTGTGCTAATATACATAAAATTAAACTTTTGCATTCGATTTGCGTTAATCTGTGGAAGTTAATAACTTCACGGAAACTGGTTGTAGACATGCTAGCTTGACACAGCAGTGTGCTCGTCAGGTTTGGCTTTCGTGCAATATGTGTGTTGACCATGAACCCTAACAATTTAGTTTTTATTGCCCAAAATGGTGGGCGGCAATTAAACCTGACAAATGTGTGTGTGAATATCACTGTTGCTTTGAGCGTACTTGCTTTCCTGAGGGTGCACTTTTACTGATTTGATGCACTCCAGAGAGCAGCCAATAGTGAAAAATACTGAAAAACCGTAACCTCGACATTTTTACAGTGTAAACGTTTGAGAGCTGCTCGGTTCACAGCTTTGATGAAAGATTGCCAGTTGTGTTGTATGTTTAGACAGTGTGAAATCGGTTAGTCCCAATGGGTGTTTCGTGCCTCTGCCGTAGATCAGAAACTTATGCAGTACAACTGTTAGCTCGGGGTCTTTAATGTGCATCAAACAGTAGTGACACGCAAGATGCAACACTACACTTACTCATAAAAAGAGGAATCGTTTCGATTGATTTAGTCTAAACATTCACTGTGTGAATGAATAACCAAGTCATGCTTATATGTACAATCAAAAGTAATGTCAGATTGGTCATGCGCAGATGTTTAGTTAAAGAGAAATTACACTGCCCTACAATGTGAAAGAAAAACCCGTTTTTGCTGTATAGAGGAGCAATTTGACCAGTGTGGTGCTTCTGCAGACGATAAGCAGTTTGCATTCAGGCATGCATTCGACGCACCATTCTGGATGAAATATACTGCATTCTTGGGTGTTTTTACGTATTATCTAAGCCCTGAGATTTGCCAGCCTCACAATGCAATACTGCGTCAGTAATTCTGAACAGTAGCTAAAACTGGCCTTGACTGAACAGTACATTGTACAAAAACAATGCAATCACCGAAACACGATCAGCTGATGAGCTAGGCTGTACTGGCCCCCACGGCACAGCAAACAGCAAAAAAAAAAAAAAAAAACACATGCAAGAATGCAACATTTTATCCTGAAACGACGAACGGCATGAGGAACGCACACCAGAATGCAAGACACCGCCTGTGAAAGCAGCCCCATATTCTGCCCCAAACAGGACACAGCAAATGTCGTGCGCAGCAATAAAAAAGCAAGCACGCTTCTCAAGATTGTGAATGGTGTGCACATGTTTTAGTGAGGACATCAACCATGCAAACAGCACGTCTCGCCTCCTCTCCTTGTTCTCGGGAGGTCGGGCACTGACACCAGTGGAGGCTTTGACCATAGCTGCCAACAGAGCGTGTGAGGGGTTGTCCAGACCCACGCAATGAGCACGCCTAAGCTTCCGCCCAAGGACAGAAACAAAAGGCAGCTTCTGTCCTTGGGCGGAAGCTTAGGCATTTCCCCTCCGGCAAATGTAACGTCTCAAAGTGGACCAGAACCGGAGAAAAAACTGCTTGCCAGTACAGCAAATGCTGTGAACTACAGAAAAGGTGTCCTAGCTGTCTGGACAGCTGGAGAAGCACTGCGCTTTGAGGCAGAAAGGTAGAGGGAAGTTGGCCGAATTTCCGAAGACGCCCTGGAACACGCCCAGCCCGCTTCGGTGTGGGCCAAACTCTCTGCATATACGGCTCTGTCGGCTTGGTCGCTGCAGCGCGAGTGCGGCCACCAAACGTCCATCTTGCATGCAGCGAAATTGTGATTTTGCTAGCGTTGCAAAGGCTGGCGGCATGTGCTGAAGGCATGTTTTCTGCTCGTTTGTCGTCATTCGCCGAAGTTCTTTAAAACTGTGTAAGCCATGAGACGCCGTTGAGTATATATAAACATTTTTAAGGAAACGCACTGCCGCAGGAAAAAGGTATAACTCGTCGAAAGCAAGTTTTGCCGGTCTTGCAGCGTGATCAAATTAAGCTTCTTTGGCACGCCGAAATACTGCTTCTCTGTGCCTTCACACGCTTGGATACCGATCAAGAATCGACACCAGGGTCGTACCCAGAAAAAAATTTCGGGGGGGGGGGGGGGGGGGGGGGGGGGCGGGTTTCGGGGACAACGGCGGCCATTTTGAAAGTGTCTGTTGTCTTATTTTCGCCTATGAATCATGTGCATCGGTGGCGTATAATGGAGAGTTACAGCCAACCGGAGAACCGGTCCCGGTTTGGTACCCGGTAGCCGAACGGTGCCACTGCGCGTGCGCAGAGGTGGAGATTAAAATCGGCTGGCTGCAAGTGCACCGACCAGGGCCGTACCCAGAAAAAACTTTCGGGGGGGGGGGGGGAGGGGTCAGAACCCCCCGCCCCCCCCCCCCCCCCCCCCTGGTTACGGCCCTGATCGACACCGTGTGGATATGTTTTGTGAGTGCAACGTGCATGAAGCTGTATGTGCCTCTGGAGCAGCATTTTACTTTACTCTGACGACTGTATTTGTAACCCGCAGCACTCGCAGTCCAGAAACGTGCTTGATTCAGCATCCAGTGGCTGGGAAAGAGGGGGGAAGGTACATATTTTTTTCGTCACGGTTTACAGGATATTGCACACAACAGCTACTCATCACTGATCAGTGCTGGCTCATTATGAACCTACTTCGTTTGAGCGTGGCTTGCCTAATTACTCTCTGTTGTTTGAGGCAAGGACAAGTTTTTTTAATCTTGACTGCCATATGCCACAATGAGGAAGAAACGATAGAACATGTGGTTATGTAAATCGCACAGGGCGGCAATGTTCAACAAATGTTTCGATTCTCCTAAAAAGAAACAGAAGTGACGATATCGCGTCGGATTGGCTAGAGGCTCAAATGACCAAAGAGGGAACTTTCATCATTTGAGCCTCTATCCAATCAGACGCGATATCGCCACTTGCGTCACTTCTGTTTCTTTTTAACAGAAACAAAACATTTGTCGAACATAGCCCCCCAGGACTTCGTCCCACCCTTCTGGACGGGATGAGAATACATTTGGCAGGAGCTCTGGGTTTTGTTGATGGGAGTGGGAGGATAGAGGAAAAAATAATTACAATAACAAAGAGAAGGTTTGAAGATTGGTGGAAACGATCTAGGGAAGTGTGTTATGTCACAAAATTGTGGGGTTAGGGCAACCTCGTTGGGTTAGGCGCACGACCTGTGGGGCGGTAGGCGGGTGCACTGGGCTACAAGAAGCGCCTCCACCACACGGATTGTAGCTTTTAAGAAGAAATATCTAGATATATAATTTGGCAAAATTGAGGGGTTTTAACGAGAGACGAAATATAATTGAAAAGCTATACTAAACTAGATGGCGATAGCTACCACCTAATATAAAGGGTACAGTCAATAATCATTTGTCCATCCACCCTCTGGCGCTCTGGTTGCTCTGGTTTCCATGCTTTTTTGCGCGGTGAAGTCAATTGGACGTTGGTGCAGTGGAAATGGGGGCAACCTGCATCGTATTTTGTTAGCTTCACGTGAGGACGTGAGCTTCACAAAGGGACAAAAACACGCGTTTGTCGTTGGGGCTGATGGACATTGACGATGCCTCCACAGCTCAGGAAACGTCCGGCGGTTCCTCCTAAACCCATCATGTAAGTGTCTCCTTTGGGGCTCGATTCTACCGGTTCGTTCTTTGTTTAGCAGGGAATTATATAAGCGAAGGTTCAGGCACTGATGTCTTGCTGTTCGCAAAATGAATAGGCGTGGGTGCCCGGTGCACTAACTCGATCTCTGTAGTCAGAGTGACGTCGCTTTCTCTTTTGAGTACGCCACGTTGTCCGCTGGCGCGGGAATATCGTGGGAATCTGTTGTGTACAGACCTGCCAACCCTACAATGCTAAAAATACTACAGAGTACGCAAAAAAAAAAAAAAAAAATCATTACAATTGTGTGAGGAAATACGTAAACTGATGTAGTCACAAAACTTGGCTACAATGGGATAAAGCTTGGCCAGCTTGGCTTCGTTGCCAACGTCATTGCTCCCGTCAGGCGCGACCGAGAACAGCACGCTCAATAAACTACTAAGATTGCCGATCTCTTTTTCAGCCCTTCCCTTCACTATCGCAGTTGTCTAGGTTCGAGCACAAGCGTAGTTACTAGCTTACTTTTAGCCCGGGAACATTTTTTGAAAGATGTCACCGGCGTGATCAGCCGCCGTGTACGGCACGGGTCCATAAATTGGGTTGTGTGTATGTTTATACAGCCTAGAACTTGGTCTGCCTCAACGGGCGACGAGTCTCCCAGCTGTAGATGAGCAATCTAGCCAGTGCAGTACAATCGCTAGCCTGGGGTCTTTAACGTGCAGCACGCAGTAGTGATACACGACCGCACGCCGGTACGATGCTCATCCAGATCGAAACGGGCAGGGGTGGGGATTGAACCCAGGATGCTGGGTTCTGCAGCGCGAGCTTTCGCTCCGCGTGCTCCAAGAATGACACTTTAGCGAAAAGAGGTCATTTGAGCGAATCAATATTTTAGCGAATACTGCTCATTTCAGCGAATGACATTTTAGCGAACAATGTTTTAGTGAATATGCTTGTTTCGCTTATTTTTTCTTTATCGAAGCCAGAAATACTTGCCTGGCTTCTCTTATTTACCGCGAGGAAAAAGAGCGACACAGAAATGCATTTTGGTTTTAGTTAAAGAACGTAACGATTTATTACGAGCCACCAAGTGTCGAACCCCCAAAATACGCATAACTGAGCGGAAGCTGCACGGCGTCAGATAGCTAGCGGCTGGTCAAAAAGGACACTCACCCGGGTCACCCGCGATCACTACGACATAGGTAGCTTTCGCTGGAAAAATCCTGAAGAGGCGTTACGCGGTATCACCGCTATCGCTGCGATCGTTGTAACTTCGTTCTTCTGTGATCCGAACAGTTCACAGCCAGAATGCAATATCACACATATCACGCAGTACATTTGCCACAGTTAGGAAATCTTATCACCATCAGCGGTATCAAAACGTCCCAAGTCACGGGATATCCTACCAAAACCATGTGCGTGTCGAAGGGAAATAAATCGATTCTAGGTGACAGCTAGCATCTCTTGGTGGGTTATTTTTGCCGCATGACAAACTCCAGCGTTCTACTTTTTAACCATTAGACCAACAGTATTTTAGGCTGACACGGGGCGCAGTTTCTTCAAAAACGCACTCTGATTTCTTTTTTTTAAAAATAAAAGCCTAATTTTCAAAATTATAGCGCGACTTTTCAGACTAATCATGATCTTTTTTATGCAAAAATGGGTAAGTAAACTAACACAGTCTGCATCTCTTTTTACCAGGCGGTAGCTTGCGCCACCTACCCTTAAACTTTTTTGACACTTTTTGTTTGCTACACTAATCTGCTTTCCCCTAAAACCGCTGCAATTATCACAGGGCAGGGGAAATAATCACCAGTTGGTTCAGTTAAGGAGGATAATTATGATTATTTTTGTAGCTACTTTCCTTGAATTGAGGCAACGCGCATCGTGCCAACTGCAAAATATGTTGTCTTCTGCGAATACTTTCTAGCTTGCAAAACTAGCTGACACCAGTGACCAACTAGCAGGGGTTCAGTGGCCGAGTGGGCTAGCGCACACCAGCTCAGAGCACGTGGAGCGAAAGCTAGCTCTGCAGAACCCAGAGATCTTGTGTTCAGTGGCTTACCAACTTGTTTTTGAGTGGGGGGGGGGGGCAAACCAAACCTCCCCCCTCCCCCCGCCAAGGCCGGTGGGCGCCCTTAGTATACTATCCCTTGGGTGCTGCCGGCCAGTGTTTGCCCTGCCCAGTGGCAGCTGTTTCAGGGGGGGGGGCAAAACACATGCCTTGCCCCCCACTCTGAGAACTGGGGGGGGGGGGGGGGGGGGGGCAAGCGCCCCCCTTGCCCCCCCGGTTGGTACGCCCATGCTTGTGTTCCATCCTCACCCCTAGCCCGATTTGATCTAAATGAGCATCCTACTGGCGTGCGGTCGTGTACCACCACTGCGTGGTGCACGTAAAGATCCCAGGCTAACAGTCATACTCACTGGCTAAATTACTCAAGTTGAGGCCTGAGCGAGCTGGTGCGACATACTTCGGGATATAAAAACAGCGCAAAAGGCGAAGGACCAGACAAAGAAGTAACACGGTAGAAGTAACCCGGTCATTTATAGTGGGCAGCAATGTCGCCATGTTCTGGTAGACTAAACTATTGTTGTATAAACAACTAACGACTAATGTGTCTTTTTGTTTGACCAACTAGCCAAAAATTTGCAGAAAGGTACTTCATAAAATAATATGATGAAAATATGAGCTCTCCACGTGCGAGTGTTGGTTTTTCTTGTGAATTTTACATAAACAACTTACCGTAAAATACCAGGCAAAGCGCCCTCTCAAACTTTGGAGATAATTAATCGCAAAAAAATGGGGGATGGGTGCTTGTCCGGTCATCAATTTTACATATATATGTATTGTGCATATTTTCTGAGATCTTACAAATTTCGGTAATGGGTGCTTAATGTGGAATGGGCGGATGCGCGGTATACTACGGTAGATCGATCCAGAAGAAAAACACACGCACAACTTTAAAAAATACAAATTTCACCAAAGACACGACGGCACAGGCTTATTAATAAGCAAAAATCGAGACGCTTTTCTTTTTTCTTCTTTTTTTGGCATGCCATCTACCGCGTAAGCCCAATGGATCAAAAGTATTTGTAAAAAATCGTCAAAATATGTTTGGCGCGCTATGGTGCTGGAATTCGTCATGAAGGCGCTACTAAGTGGCAGACATGTCTTTTGAGAATTGTAAAAGAAATACTTGCCTTCATCAAAAGCTACAAATAAAGACGCTAATTTTTCTATGGGCAGAGAAAGAAAAATAAGCCTTTTTCGTGCTCCTGAAAAAAAAAAAAAAGTTTTTGAGTTTTGGGGGCATTTGAACAAAATATTTGAAAGCAAGGTCAGACGGATTTCCCTCCTGCCGCATCCTTGTTTAGCTCGAACAGCCAAATAGCCAACAAGAAAGGTTTTTTCTCAGAGGGAATAATCAAAGTCAAATTGGACGTTTAGTGTTTATACAGTGTAAGGTTGGTCTGCCAGGATGAGGCGACACTGGTTTACACTGTAGATGAGCAATTTTGCCAGTGCAGTACGACTGCTAACCTGGGGTCTTTAACGTGCATCACGCAGTAGTGATACACGACCGCACGCCGGTACGATGCTCATCCAGATCGAAACGGGCAGGGGTGGGGCTCGAACCCAGGATCCCTGGGTTCTGCAGCGCGAGCTTTCGCTCCACGCGCGGCGAGCTGGGTGTGCGCTTCAGCCCAAGGGAATACCCTTGCTCTTTGTCAATAGGAAGATAAGTGTCTTTATTTATAACTTTTGATTGATGCCAGTGTTTTCTTAAATATTCTAAAAAAAAAAAAAAAAGATGTCACACTTTCTTAAGTGCCTTCAAGCCATTGGACCCACGCGGTATGCGCAATGTACATATGATGTGAATTACAATGTGCGTATATAAAGATGTTCTTAGCGGGACGATTGGCAAGATTCACGATTTAACGATTCACATTAAGTGTTTGACAATAGTACGCCTAGGCGATAAAAATATTATGTGTACATTAACTTTAGAGCGGACGTCTAGCAACGAAAATTTCCTATAATAACCAATATTTCTGATAGCGGCCAATCTGAAGAGGTAAGTGAATTCAGGAATTAATGTAATTTTAACCGCAACAAGTTGGCAGTTCAAAATCAGACACAGTCTGGGAGAACTGTTTCTGCAACGTGAACTTGGACTGCGGTCTTTCATTGCAGTAGTCCTGTATTACACGTGAATGCTGACAAGGGTGCACTGCAAGACACCGTTGTGTATTCGAGGGTGCACATATAAACTTATAAAGAAAATTGTTAATATGTCGCAGAAAACCTTGGGCTTGTTCACTGAAACTTGACATTCAAAGACCCAGTCATGGCTGCTGTGAGTTGATGCATAAGTGGTGATCCTGTGCGCAGCAGGGGAGGGGATCCCCAGCTAGGTTTTTTTTTTCCATATCTGGATCCAGGCATCTTGACCTAAATTTCCCACTTCAGAGGATTCTTTTTTTTTTAATTTCCTTTAAATAGATTGCTTTATTACTCAGTAGAGGAGAACTGGCCACGCGGTACTGGCCACGGGCCTGGCGGTGAGCCTCCTTGTACACACTGCGTTCATCCCTACTGCCATCAGTTCATGATTTCTTCCCTTTGCAAAGCATCAGTATCTGTGGCGGCTAATCAATATCTTTAAGGGTGCTGTTTCACGCATTTGCGTCGAGTGCTACTTTAAAGGTTCAAACATAGTTCGACGCAGCGCGGGCGCTATCACAGTGCAGCAACTGTCACCGAGCCACCCTTCTCATGAGCATAGTTGGCTTTTTACTTTCCCAGTACCCCAAGTAGCGACAACGATGATGGTCCGATTGACAATTCCTCCCTACTCCTGTAGCCTCCGAATGTAACGTTGCACATCCTGATTCGAATTCCCCAATTTTACCTTTCTTTTACTTTGAGTATAAATACATATCTTTCAGTGATGATACCATGCTGTTACTTATGGGCTGCCCCAGGATCTTTCTCATCTCAATTGCAGCTGCTGTGTTGCCTTGCTCTTTGGCAAGGCAGACTATCTTGGCTCGTGTAGTCTTGCTGTGCGACCCATACATTTTCCTTAATTTCCTTGGCATCTTGTTGGAGACATTTCTCAAAAAGGCTGTTGATGGCTGCGCAGGCCTCTTGCAAGGAGTCCTTCACATATGATTGCGGTCCAGGAAGCGAAATTCCCACGGGCAACTTTTGCACAGTAAACTGGTTATGGTCCGAAGGCAGGACTAGCGACAATTTCAAGAGGCGTGACCTGAAAGCTTCCCTCTTCCATTTCATTACCAAGGCAAACAAGAGAACAAACTTTTCAAGAAAAAAGATAGGTCAACCAACCTTTAATACCAGAAATAACAACAAAACAAAAACGTGGCAAGCCAAAAAGACGGAGAACGAAAAACACGAGGTTGCAGGAGAATGAACTTCGTAAAGAGCAAGATACAGAAATTGTGGCTAGGTCATTTGAATTCCCAGTACAGTTTTTGCCCTGCTGTGGTGAACATATGAAGGACTTGTATCTTTCATAAGTGCCCATTCCAAATTGGAAAAGAGGGGGGTTGCCATAACATGTCTTAGGTGGCTCTTGCAAAACTTTGCAAACACCAGATTATTGCAAACACCAGATGACAACCGGTTTCGTACAGCAAGTAAAAAGGATTCAAAACGTAGGGTACTCCCTCTAACCTAAAGGTGCAGCCATGTCAAGATAAAAGATGCATAAGCTAATTCCATACTTGCATAGAGCATCACACAACATTAAAAATGAGTGATGGACCGAATTCGCCAAACTTCAGATTCAGCAAAAATTCGGCAAACGTCTGCGCATTCGCGAGAATGTGACAGGGCCATGGATTGCAGATGGGCGTCGTATGGTCACCATCGTACAGTGAAGTACTACCAGTGGTTACGGCGAGGTGTGGGGTATATGGAAACTGTGTGGTTGTCAGCCTTTGCGAGTGTGGTTCTTCAATATTTTCTGCCTCAAGAACAAAAGATTGAACAGGAATTGATGCAGTCGCAAGTGACAAATGATGCGATACTTTCTGGATAACGTGATTTTTATTTGATCTTTCTAAAGTTGCAACAAAGTAGTTGCAACATTGACTGACACAAACTTTAAAGGGACACTGACAGGGTGTTGATGCTTGCCAAGGTTTTTATTTGTGCATGACACCCTAACTACCCAGAACACAATTTACGGCTCGAAATTCGTTTTCTTTCCACACGAAAACTGCCAATCGAGAACTGGCCGTTTTGAGTCACACTCACTCTCTTTCCCATGGTCACGAGCTATTTTCTGTGGTTTAGCCACAACCACCAAAGATAATCAGAGTCGTGGGCCATCGAAGGCACGCACTCAATACTAAGAAAAGACTGAAAATAAGACGCCCATTTTTTGTGGCTTCTAAAACGTTTAAAGATACGTTGATTGAAAAGAAAAAAAGCTGCACAGCCACGTGACTTCTGGTAACTTTCTCATTCTTTTATGTTTCTTCCTTCCAGTTCGGTTTTGGTTTCGCGCACTGGAGTTTTTTTACTTTTAAGAATATATGTGACGCTGTAGCAAAATATTGATTGGGTAGTCTTCTCATACTGTAATAAATTGCCTGGCAAAAAATAAAAAAAAAATGTTTGGTAGGTGTCAGTGTCCTTTTAAAGCGCTCCTCGCCATTATAGCAATCCTGTTTTCGGCTCACAAGTAGTTTGTGCCAAAACCTAATAATATTGCTTTTAATTAACACTATTTCACATTTTTTTATTTATCCGCATAAGATTAAACACAAAAATATCATGCTTGACGTTGCACATTCAATATTCCTAACTCTTCCCATCTTCCTAAATGTCTGCGTGTGTCCTAACATCAGGCACCAGCCTTTCTAAACGTTAAAAATGAGACATTGCAAATATGGGGCGCACACTGTAATGGAAAGCTGAAGGGACGCAAATCGAAAAAACATGTTTTTTTACAATAATATTGTTACCCCTTCTGGTGGAGGCTCAGCAGCAGTTTCATTCATTTTCACGCACAAAACGGTGACTCGCAGAGAAAGTAAGAAAACAGTGTTGCCGCCTGTATTTCAACAATGTACACTTTTGCAGGCTTGAGCTTGAACTTGTTTATTTCAGCACTTTTGTGCTGAGGGAACAAGACAAAAAGCTTCCACGAGGTAGCTTGACTAGGTCTGGTGTACTTGAACTTACAGGGCATGTTAATAGAAACACTATACAATGTAATTTGTCTAAACAAAACACACACATCTTTTTTTTTTTTTTTTTTAACACTGAATATCAATGCAGTCTGTGATGAACTTGTAAAGTAATCTACGCTTGCACTTATGAGGACTAAAAACTGACTCGTATTGTGACTGCATCTGCTACTACCCAACCTCGTTGCCACACCAGTTCTGCAAAAAGTCACTGTAAAATTGCCAGTAATCACATAAAAATGACACCGATACAATTACCATGTTGAATATCACCTTATTTAGTAATAACTGTCAATATTAATTAAAACAAAAACCTAAAAATATTTTCACCCTAAAAAATGAAATATTAACTTTTAGTTTTGGCAACAATGTATCTTTGCCGAATCTTTAGAAAAGTTTGTTGAAAATTCGTCACTGCTGAATCCCAAGATTCAGCGCCAAATATTGGATTCGGCAAAAGTTTGGCCCATCACTATTAAATATATAGCCGGTAAATACAACGTTAACACTGCTTTCTCGGCCTCTTGTAAACTGTCCCAAATCTGTCCGATGCTGACAAGGCAGAAAAAAACACTGGGTCCCAAAGGGCACGCAGTGCAGTACTGAATGTGCCACCAATGTATACAAGATACACTGCTAAGTTGGAGCCACCGAGCCACTGCTTTAAGATAGAGCTTGAGAACAGAATCTCATAATTTGGTAACAGCCTTCATATTTTAGTTTAAAGTCATGGTTAATACCACCCTTGAATCTGAAGGGTGATGATGTTCATATGTCACTCATCAGAGCGTATATTGCTTCTTCTCTCTTCAGGACGGCCGCCCTGGAACTCCGCCGATATGCTTCATCCCTCCAACGGGGATGTCGGGGTGTATCAACGTTGAAGGACATCACTTCCCTCCTCAGCAGCATCAGTGGCTATGCAAGGTTAAGCCAGTTCTTTGCACCGTGCACCAAGAGTGACAGCCAGCCATGCCACCTCCTGGACCAGTTCAGTGTCTGGAGCCGGTTCCTGTTGGCAAGCGACATGGAACTGCTGGAAACAGCACCCGAAACACTCAGCCTGCTCTGCCTGCCTTATCGCCACAGCAGCGGGAGACCGGAAAACTATGGTCCCGTTGAATGTATATTGCTTCACTGGCTTCTCAAGGAGCACTGCTGCATCACTCACGTGAAGCTTCCTCGCATAGCTATGTATCCCCGGTTCCCATGGAATGTCTGCTTCGACGCTCTCTGCCTCAACTCCGGGCTACAAGAGCTGACAATTGATTGTGTGATCAGTAGAGAACAGTGGCCAATGGTCATACTGGCCCTCAATAGTCTGACAGATCTTCAGAAGCTCTACTTGGAACCGTTAACTTTGTCGGTGAATGTCGCAGTATCGCTGGCAACTGCCATTATGAGGATGCCATTTTTGAGGTCCCTTTCGTTTGTTCGCTTGTTGATAAACCCTGGTGGCAGTGCGGAACACTTGGCAACTGCTTTCAAGGGGACGTCAGTCTTGACGTCACTTAAGCTTAATTGCTCAAGCGTTGATCCTTCAGATGCAAAACATCTGCTGCAGAGCCTGGGCTCAAGTATTGCCGAACTTTGTGTATCGGGCCATTTTCTTCAGCCAGGGGGAGGTGTAGTCTTTGCGAACTACGTCGCCCAGAACGTCACATTGAAGAAGCTGCGCGTTGAAGGCTGTGTCAGTTCAGAGACAACCGACCTTGACAACTTTTTCAAGGGACTGCAGTCGAATAATAGCCTTGAGGAACTGTGCTTGAACGGCTTCAGTTTGGCAAAGCCTGAAATGGAATCACTTGCAGAAAGTGTAGCAATGCTCAGATCCCTAAAGCTTCTAGAGGTTTGGGATAAGGGTGACGTGGGCGGGGCTCCCCTTGCCGAACTTGTGGGTCGGAACACGGGCCTTCGCGAACTGAGATTTTCGGCCGGTTTAGTGAGGTCTTATGATGCGTTTGCCGATGCAGTTCGTAAGAGTACCACACTGGAAAAGCTTTCACTGAATCTGGTTCAGCACAAAAATGTGGATGTCCGTGTCTACCAAAGGTTCTTGGAAGCCCTGTCTTGTAACAAATCGCTTCAGCGAGTCACGTTACGAAACATCTGCAACTGCCTAGAAACTGCCTTCTGCCACATTCTGCACGAGACGGGGACTGAGGCAAGGGTTGAGTTTGATACTGACAAGTATGAAGCTCCTGACCTTGCAGGAGTGCTGAGTTACCCAGAGCCTTTCAACTTGCGGTATTTATGCATATGGAGCGAGGTCCCCACGCCTTCTGCATTGCAGCAGCTGGTTAATTTCCATCAGCTTAGGGAGCTCTCCATGTACCTGGGAGACGACCTGGTCGAGGGAGATGCTGCAACTTGTATAGCACTCTTCTTGGCATCCACCAAGACCCTGAGAGAAGCGACGCTTGAGTTTAAGACCACAAAGGAGTCGACCCACACCCTTTTAAAGGGAATCTCCTACAACAGAAGCATCTCGGAGTTGAGCATGGATCGGTGGTCTTTCGGGCCAGCTGAAATGGACCTTGTCCATCAGATCATAAAAGCCAACACTGTCCTCAGGTCACTGAACATATGCCCCAGGAACTGCAAGAAAAGCCCACTACTGGAACTGCTGCCCAAATACCTGCTTGACAACGACCACTTGCTTCGGGTTCACATGGGTCCGGTGCTAGCCAACTATCCCGTCACCCAGCAGCTCCAGGAGGTGACGCGTCGGAACTTGTCAATGCTGTACCGTGCGGTGCTTTTCGTTACGGGCTCCCGTGGCAGACGTTACGCCGGCGCTTTCGATCGGGTCTGTGCGAGTCCCACCCTGATCAAGGAGGTGATGAAGTATGCCTCGGAGTCTGAAGAGGCGGCTACACAGAGGGTGAGAAGCCACAAGACCTACCTCGACCAACACTTCTGGGTGGAAGTTGGTGTTGTCAGGGGTGCTGTGGTGTGCGAGAACAGCGATGGGGGGGTCCAGCTCGACCAGATCGGTCTTGACAACTGGCTGTGCATCCGCCAGTTTCTTAAGGTGGCCGACATCAGGGAGCCACCGGCCCAAGCTGCCGCAACATACCGTCCTCGGAAGAGGCGCTACCATAGCCGGTAAATGCCCGAGTGCTGCTGCAAAACTTGTTTTGGCTGTTCATGTGATTAAATTGATTTTTATCCTTTCTAATTGTGCTTGAATCTTTTGGCATGGTTTGGGCATCACTCAGGTGAATTGGTGCCATGGCGACATGGCGCAAACTCGGAGGTGCAAGACACGATTTAACATAAAGCTCCACACCCATTTGTTTATTCTGGGACACTTGGAAGTTGACCTGGCATATCCCCTGATGAGACGATTCGATGCCTGATAGATCACGAAAGGCCTTAGGAAGAAAGAATGGTTATGTACATCAAAGAGGATGCCGGATCTCCATATCGTGTTCAGCTTTTCAACCATGTTGGTATGGTGGTTAGGATCCAGATTTCTGGGTATCTGGTCCACAGGGTGTACAATTGGTCCCGTTTAACCTTCTCTTACAACGGTGTACAAGCGCGTTAGGTGAGCTTTGGCATTGCACTCCTTAAGAGGGAAACAGACATACTTTGTCAGCATTTTCTCTAACTTGAAGCTTAAAATCAAGAGAAATTTTATTTAAATATGACACTTGGTTTGTGTCCATGTTGGAATCAAGGGCTCATAATGGTGGGAAGCCATAAGGAAATGCCATGTCACTACATATAGATAGTTTGGTGAACACCCTCCATCAGTTACCTTATTCGTTTGCATGAAAGCTACTCAGCATCATTTCTTTTTTTTGGAAGAATCTTGAAGCTCGGTGGAGTTGGCTCAAGAAGTAAAATTGGAAACATAGACCTGTTTTAAATTGTGCCCCTCTCTGGAAAATGTTTGCCACAGAGCAGTGTTTGCACAGCATTAAGGAGAACCATACGTTTTATGAAAGTAGTGTGTGAAACCATGCTTATACTTGTTCTCTTTCAAAGTGCATAGGTGCCGACTGCTCGATCGCAGGCACGTCCTAACTTTGAATATAGGCCACCACCTGATGTGTTTTTGTGTTGCCGAATAATTTGGCTTCTGTAGTCGATCAAGACGCAAAATAACTTGAGCGAGGTGTAAATTACAGCCTGCATGCCTAGAAAAGCATTGGGCGAAAGTTTATCATCATGGATCCCTGTAAAGTTTCAGACCAAAAATAGAACATATTTTTGTTACTTAAATGTGGTGGTGGTCATGCCTCAATTGAATGTGTTCTGTGGAAAGGAAGAGTTGACTGCTGAAATAAATGGTTGAAGGTAAACATAATCGGTCACGTTCGTACGGAAATGTTTCAACCAGCCTTGGTAAACAGGAACCCTAAACATGAACAAACAACTATTTTAGACGTAGTACTGTCCGCTTTCGCGGGGCAAGTTATCTTGTTTATGGCGGTATTGGCCAGTGGCCAACTTACCACAGCCTGGTAATTATGGGCAATGACTGGTTTTACGGCACAAGGGCTGCTGAGGCCAAAATGTGCCAGTAATTCTGGGGTTTCACAGGGATTCATACTACCGCAGAATACCGTGCATCCGCCCATTCCACATTAAGTGCCCATATTCAAATTTCTTAAGATATGAAAAAATATGCACAGTACATTTATATGTAAAATTGATGACCGGACAAGTGCCCACCCCCCATTTTTTTGCCATTATCTCTAAATTTTAAGTGGGCGCTTGCCCGGTATTTTATGGTAGGTCCAGTGCTGTTACTTATATTTATTAATGATTTACCTACTAAATTGTCCGTTTCTTGCAAGTAAACTGGTTCACTTTGCTTGGAAATGCACATCCAATATTTCATTGCCTCTGAACTGATCAATACTCTTCCCTTATAAACACCTTGGTGCAACACTGACTTGTGATATATTAATGTTACTTTGTTCCCTAAGACAGCAGGACTGTTGGCTGTAGACAACCTGATAGTTCCATTTGTATCATGTAAAATGGCTGACTATAGAGCCTTTAAAGGTGTAATGAACGAATGAGTACTTTCATCCCCAGGAGCAGGAGACCTCCATAGCAGCTTGTGCAAAAGGCAATATTCAGTAATAAAACTGCTCTCATTCCAATGAGAAAGAAAAAAGTATGACGATGATGCAATTAAATGCAAAAGTGCAAGCGAGCTGGACAAGAATGACGAAAATAATCCCTGAATAAGGG
Source organism: Ixodes scapularis (assembly GCF_016920785.2). Taxonomy (NCBI): domain Eukaryota; kingdom Metazoa; phylum Arthropoda; class Arachnida; order Ixodida; family Ixodidae; genus Ixodes; species Ixodes scapularis. The sequence continues at coordinate 31,388,033 of NW_024609880.1, read as the reverse complement.
GTACAAAGGACAAACACAGCTTGGCGACTGGTGCTCGACCGAAAAAATCTGCCTGGTCCTGGTATCAAACAAGGGACCTCTCCATTTCCAGTGGAGCGCTCTACCAACAGTTGTCGAGCGCTCCACTGGTGCACAGTGAAGCCGATGGCAAAGGGCAACCCATTGCTTTTGCATCAAAGAGTTTGTCCCAAGCAGAACAAAACTATGGTCAACTTGACAAAGAGGCGTTAGGCTTGGTCTACGGGGTGGAATGGTTCCACCAGTACTTGGGGGGGGGGGGGGCCTTTTTTAAGCTTTCACGGACCACAAGCCGCTCCTCGGATCGCTGAGTGCCGACAAGCCAGTTCCTGTCCAGGCTTCACCTCGGCTTGTCAGGTGGGCTCTCAAGGTTTCAGTGTACAAGTACAAGCTGACCTACAAAAAAGGAAGGAATCTAGATCATGCTGATGCACTTGGTAGACTTCCATTACCTGGGAGCAACGTTGAAGAGAATGTGCCAGCTGACATCTTCGCTACAGCACGCGTATCCGAATCTCGCCCGCCGTTGTGGCTCAAGCCACAAAGAATAACACTGTTCTGGGACATGTCGTTCTTGCTGTCCTCGGAGGAGAGAACCACTGCACTAGCAATGCACTAGCAAAGAAATATAATACCCTTTTGTGGCTTCTAAAAAGTCGCAAATATGTTGATTGAAGAAAAAAAGTTTCACAACCACGTGACTTCCGCCAACTCTCTCCTCTACATTCTTTCTCCCCCGTCCAGTTTCAATTTCGAGCAGTTGCGTTTTTTTTTACTTTATTAAAAATATATGTGATGCTGCGGCAAAATATTCATTGGGTAGTCTTTCGACACCCTAATTAATCGCCTAACAAAAAACAAAAAAATTTTGGGGGTGTGTTACTGTTTCTTAAAATTTGTTGGGGAGAAATTGTGTTTAGCCTAACTGAAGATTGAAGCAACAACCGGACGTCCATCTTATCTTGCATGCAGCAAAATCTCGTTTTTGATAGCGTTGCAGAAGCTGGTGGCAGCGTGCTGAAGACACGTTTTCTACTCGTTCGTCATCATTCGCCGAAGAAGTTCTTTAACCCTTTCCCTATCCTCGACGACCTGGGTTCGTCCACATAGTTTGTACCGCTCTCCACGAAGGCGAGCTCGGCTCGTGTTTCTAGTTAGCTTTGCCGTGGATAGATGGCGCTTCACGGAAAATAAAAACATATTACATTTCTGAATTTGGTGGAAAATTGTTCCAATGCAGGCAACAGGAGATTTAAAAATGACGGCGTCAACTTCTGGCACGGGGTAAAGGTGGGTGAGGAGGAGTGGCAAATCCCGTGCGCCGACATCCAGGGTCCTGAGTGAAAGAACACGGAAGAGAGCGACAGAACACGAGAAAAAGAAACCAGTGTTGCCAGATGAAGGACGACAGTCGCAATGGTATTCGCGAAGACTAAAAACTCTCGGCAATACAAAGTGATAATTTAACACTGTAACAAAATTCTGAGCTGTTCAAATGCGTATAAAAAGCAACATGCACATTACGCCGCATTAACTTCCCTTCTGTCGAAATCTCGGAAATCTGGTGGTTTCGTGGTTTCATATTCCTGGGGCGCACCCACTCTCGCTCCACCCGCAAAGCCAGTTATCTGGTTTAGTTTAGCGTTGACTCGAGGCCGTACATCGGCACGCTAAGCAAAAAGAAAGCTTCGAAAGGAACGTGAATATCTTTCCACCGGTAAGTTTGTGGATTGTTGAAGTTCATGAAACTGCTCTGATGATATAACTATATTCGTGAAATTGAAGGCAGTTGGTAACCATGTGTGGGACCCCGAAGGTCTGCCTGCATGCTCATGCTCCGCCGCTTGCGGGGGCGGCAGCCAGAATGCATGGGAAAAGGGCGGACCTTTTCCTCTACAGGGTGATTCAAGGAGAGGCCAGGCTTTTTAAATTGACCACAAAATTTGGTTTCTTAACCTATCGTGCTACGACTTTGTGCAGCGTTACCCACAGATGGTGCGTTTTTGTTGTAAAATTTGCAAAGAGCGAACTTATCTGAGGAAAAAGTGAAGAAAGGAAAAGGGTTAGCTCCTATGGAAACGCAGCGAAGCCACTGGTCTTCACACAACACGGCGCCGTTTCGCACGGGAGACAGGAGATGGCGCAAGCGGTCGCAACGCCAACTGCCGCCAACGAACGAGCATATGACGCAGAGAGCCGGCGTCTTTAGCAGCTAGGCAAGGAACTGCAGTTCCTTGTTACCGCACCAGTTTTTGTTTTTGTGAATGTCACCGCCTGCGAAACGCGCCCCGCTTTTGAGTCTAAAAGATTGTCCGCCAAAGACGCTGGCTCTAGGCGCCGTATGCTCGTTCGTTGTGCCACCTCTTGTTTCCCGTGCGAAACGGCACCGCGTTTGAAGACCGGTGGCGTCGCTGCGTTTCCATAGGAGCTAAGCCTTTTTCTTTCTTTACTTTTTCCTCAGGCAAGTTTGCTCTTTGCAAATTTTAACAAAAAAATGCACTATCTGTGGCCAACGCTGCACAAAGTCGTAGCGTGAAACCTAATTTTGCGGTAGATTTAAATATCCTGGCCTCTCCTTGAATCACCCTGTAGAGTTAGTATGCATGATCTCTATGACTTCTGGTCGCTGCGTTCATAGGGACGATCTTGCCTCAAAATTGGGACAAAAATTAAGATATTGCGGTGTCTCCTCAGATTCGGAAGACGAGGAAATTAATCTTTCATCGGACAGCAAGAGCGATGCATCCGAGTTATTGGATTTTAGCTCAGATGACTCAGATTTCGATGAGGACATTATGTCGGCATTGGACTAACGTAAAAAATCCCCTTCCGACCCCGCCGCGTTTTGTGTTCACTTTGCGTGCAAGGTGATGTGAACTGCCTGCAATGCTGCTACGCTCGGCCTGAACGTCCATGTGCAAGGTGATGTGAACTGTCTGCAGTAATGCAGTGAAGCCGAACTTTAGTCCCCTTTTCTTTTGTAGCGTGTTCAAAGATCTCTCATAATAATTTTTTTTTGGCCTTTGTATTGCATAATAAATTTATGGGGCACAAAAAGAAAATCTTTATTTTCAAATAGTTTTTTTGCAAAATTTTCGCAGTAGGGAACGGGTTAAAGGAGCTGTGCAACGATTTATTGTTGAAAGAATTGGCATCTTCTACTTTTGACATTGTTCATCTTGTCAAAAAGGACAGAAAACGCACCTCGTTCCTTCAAAACGTTGCGATTCCGCCGTGTAATCACGAGGCAAAAGTTAGAATATTCCCCGACCTGCAGCCGCGAGGCAAGAGGAGGAAAGGCACATGGAGCAACAGAGCGGGCGTCTGCTCTAGAGGCAACATTGCGCATATCCTTTCTCAATCCTCTCCCTCAGGCACCGCCATTAAATTGCAAACGCTCTCCAGGTTTTGAGTTGCGGCCACCCTCACTAAAGCCTCCCTATTGGGGAGGAGCGACCGTAACACCCCAAGCAGTTAACTTTAGAACTACATGGATGGGGACAGCAAATACAATGACTCAGCGCTCGGCCCACATAACTGAATGCGGCGTCAGCGTTCGGCTGGAGTTTGTGTTCTCCGGTGAGGGAGAGGAGGGGCTCTTTTGTTTCCACTCCGGCCTGCATGAACAATGCAGCATGCATTGTTCATCCATCAACATCTAGAGCAGGGGTGCACAACATGCGGCCTGTGGGCAATTTCTGTGTGGCCCGTGTATGGGTTTAGGACAATTCGTCGAAAGCCCATTTGTCGATGAAGAATTCGTTGAATGGGGAAATTCCCACTAGGCGAATTCGTCGAACGGGAAACTTGTCGAAGCAGCCCGTCCGCAAAAATATTCGTCGAGAGAACTACAAAAAAGTTGGAGCGATGTGCCTAGGAGGAAATCTCGGCACGGTTTGCAGACTTACAAATGCAAATATGATTATCGACATTGAGAAAAAGAGCGACGATTTACAAACATTCCTCAGTGTAGCCTTTTTGTAAATTCGTGACTAAATGACGACGCTAAGAAATCATGTAGGTAAAAAAAAATAATTGCAAGTGAGCTTTTTCTAGTTCCGTACAAATTTTGTCTTTACGAAGTTGTAGAAAGAATAATTGCGAAAACAGGTTTTATTGTTCTCTTGCTATAGCCGTGCCTTCGAGGTTGTTAGCCGATGTAGCCTTGCAGACTTTTCTTTGGTGACAAATCCAGTACGCCGTGGTGGCTGTACCAACAGCAAGGTGGTGTTGGTTGTACGCGTATTACAAGTCTACATATAACCATCCAGGATCAGAAAATTAGCCCTTCACTCTGTCTTCCCAAATTTCATGACAGAGGCGAGTGAACGTCTTCATGCAGAGCCCGGCTTTTATGATTTTGAACGATCCGAAATTTCCCGATTCACTACCGGAGCCTTGTAAATTCTGAAAACTGTATTAGTAATCGTTTATTTTTGGCAAACAGGGTCCCATTGTTGACCCCCAACGTCCCCGGGTAACTCTAGACACCCTGTGCAACTCTTTGCGACCGTTCGACCTAGTTTGACTAACGGGCACTTTCGCCCAATTCTCCATTCTGCGAATTGGCCTACGGCAAGTTGCCCGATTCGACGAATTGTCCTTCTTGGAATTGTGCGTCGACCAATGGGCTTTCGATGAATTAGCTGGATTTGCCTGCGGACGTGACTCTGCGAGATGTGCTCAGGACGGCAACCAGTGCGATGATGCCAGATATTGATAACCTGTTCCCAATAAACATTTTTTTGGCCCGCGTCATTTTTAAGTTGTGCATGCCCTGATCTAGAGTATTCACAAAAAGTTGTTTATTTACGCAGCATAGTTATTTTTTTATAAATTTTTTTCGGTCCACCGATGTTGAAGAAAAGGTAGAGGTTCAAGCACCTTGAACGCGTTTTTCTCCGTTACAATTTTCTGCATAAATTTCACTTTAGGAAAACTATTGTTTGGTAAGGGGCCAAAGGAAAAGGATCTCTGTTTTTCTTAAGTGGAATTTGATGGGCAGTGCAGCTGTGGCATTGTTTTTTTACTTTGTGGATGTCTTTTATAAAATATGTTAAGATTCTGTCGACAAAATAAAAGGCAAGAAATTCATTTGATTTTTCAGCCGAGATGTTAGCGTAAAATAATTTACTTTGCGGAAACTTTGTTTCCACAGCTGCACTCTCTAGGCATTCTGCTGCATGTCTAGCGAAGAAAAATGTTGGTTATTACATTATTTTTCTACGATAGTTTTCCTAAACAATGTCAATGTATTCCTGAAAAAACCACTAATTTCTTTCAAAATCCATGTACACAGATGAAAATTTGCACTGCATTCTGCCTTGCAACGGCCAGTATATACTGTAAATTTCAATAGTATTAAGCTGAAGGTTAAAAAGCGGAGGCTTTTGGGTAGTGTCATCCCTTAGGAACTTCCCATTCTCACCGGACAATACCTTTAACAGTTTCACTAGTTGCGACGTGAGCATGCCATTTTGCCCTTAATCAGCTACGAAATTGCCATTACGTGCTCTCGATTGAATTGTATATTGTACCAAACGTGTTCTTTTAGTTGTATCTTTAATTTTGATTAAATTGTACAACATGTCAAACCAAGTTTTTTTTTTTTCCTTGAGCTGCAGTTTTGTGTTATTGTAGAAGGCCGGGATCCCATCGAGCTGTTTTACAGCAGTTCTTTCCAGTTTCCCCTTCATTCATTTGATAAGTTATTGTATTGCGTAGGGCGAAGAATGACGTCCCTGCAATGTGAAATTCTAGCATCTTGGAAGTGAGAAGTTCTTATTTTCACGAGCACAATGCCACCCACACAAAAATACACTGTTAGTGACACTCCCTTTATTCTCAGAACATCAACTTGTTTATTTGACACATTTGTCGCTCTAACCTTCAAAAGCGTTAAACAAAACTGATACAGTATTCAATTTGAAGCACGAAGCAAACATAGTGGCATCACGTGATCCGAGAGTTTTATCAATAATAAGAAACTGTAAAAGGCACTGAAGACAAGTTCCAATGCAATCATTGTCAGTCACAGGTTTTAGCAAACTTATGTGTGAATGTCATTTGAGCAAGCAATCAAAAGAAGCCAATTTTATGTTAAGACTTAAACATAATGTCAGAAGGCTGCAATGTGAGTAGGTGCGACACGCCGCTCTTTGCAGCAGCGTGCGCAGTCAACAATCCCATAAACAAGTGTGCAAGGAGGGAATTGCCATCACGCCCCCTGGTCCTCCACACCCGCGCTAGACCAGATGATGGAGGAAAGGGAACACGCCCATTTCAGACTTATATTTTACGTCAAAGCCAAGACTCTGTGCATATGTTTCGTCAGTCAGGAGACACTTTAGTGTGCCACCTGTGACAATGCAAATTTTGAGATAGACCAAACTTTCAAAATCATTGTAGTCATTATGGCCCACTGAGTATGCATATATTCTTCTATTTTCGTTTTTATCGAGCACATTATTTTAGAAATTCGAACAATAAAACCACACAACGATTGTAGGGCACGGCACAACATAGGGTATATCCAAAAATTTGGATTGTCCCAAACAAAAAAATACCATTTTTTTTAAAATAACGAGCCATTAATATTTGTTTTTGTCTCAACACTACTTATGACAGAAGCGGCAGACAACGGGCCAATTATTCCCGCGACCTCTCGATCCGACCGCGCGTACAACCATGTTAGTTTCTATACACCTTCGTTCCAACCCTAAAACTATCTGCGAGCGCTGCGTAAAAATATGACTCCGATATACAACACCACGCAAGAAGGGCCAGGTCACACTGAACAGGTGTGACCTGGCAGAAATGTGACTGGTCAGTTCAATCTCAATGACTAGGCCCAAGCCTGACCACTGGGGGCGTTCGGTTTTAAAAAAGATGGATGACGTGCAAGCATGTGGCAGTCTTGCAACGGTTGAGCAGCAGGTACCACCGAAGAGCGATGGCGGCAGCAAGGTCAGGTTGCGGGTTCGTACAACTGCAGCAAACTCTTCCTCCTGAAATAACGGCAGCGGCATTCCACTTTAGACTCGTAGGTTTCTCCACACCAAGGAGCGTCGACGCTTGGCATCCACGCCGGTGACCAAGGTGTCATCCCTGGCACCGTTCGCCTTTTTTTCTTTTTTTTCCTTTTAAGATTGTTTTGCAGTCCCATATTGACTGAGCTACACATTTTGTGTTTACACGGCTTCCGAAGTTGGTTGGCCCTGTGAAGCTACCGCTTTAAAAATAAACCCACTAAAAACACCCCTTAATTCAAAGTCAAATAAAGGCAGAAAACATGAAACCCTAGTGATAAGCATTTCACATAAAGTACTGAAGTAAAAAAATAAAGAAAAAAGCCCTGCCACACGTGACAGCCAGAATCATTTGTTTGAGGTCGTGACTTGCTACTCAACTTCGGCAAGAAAAATGTTGCTAAAAGCTGCAGTACTGGAACCAGGACGAAAACCAATTACGGTACTGGAACATTTAAAGGACTACAACAAAGGGTGAGTTGTAGTCAATTACAGACCAGAAACAATAATCTGTAGCATCTTTTAGATTTCCAGCATAAGAGTGGAACCTCAAACCAAACGGCTTGAACTCAGGGCACCATCGAAGAGAACACAACGACGCCAGAGGCAGAGCAGCCAAATCAAAACTTTGGCTTTGGCTAGTCGGTCCATATGCGGAGATGGAAGCGGCATTTGAGCTTTTTCGTTAAGGGTTTTGTAGCAGGCCAATAACTGGTTTGGAGCAGCCACTGATGCTTTTGAAGCAGATGCCACCAACATCTGTCGGCACATCACTTGAAGATGAAAAAGCGATTGCATCGCAAAACGAGTTCATATTTGATGATTATTGAGGGTTCCTCTTGATACTAAAGCATATTACTTATAACTTTTTTTGTAAAAAGAATAGATTACAAAAGGTACACGGAGCCTTCTTTTGAGAAATAAGGCTCTGGTCAGAGTCGCATCCATTTACAATGGGTACAAAAATAATGGTTGAAAAATTAATCATAGTGTGACACTCCAGTTGGGATAAAGACTCCTCCCCCTTACTTTTACATCTGGTAGTTTATTTAGCCTGTAAACAATTTCTGTAAAACGCCAGAAAAACCAGCATGTCAGCTAACACATCTATCAATAAAAATATGACCTGCAAGTTTTATGAACTTATAAAACTTAAGGCTCTTATATTATACTCTGTAAAAACAACCACCCACAGATATTGTGAAAACCTACACTTCTGCTTTAAAAGTGACACTGCTCTTTAGCGGCGTTGAAACTAGGGTGAAGTCAAAGTTTGGTGCTCTTTTGATCGACAGCTGCACGGAAACAACCTTGACTACCGTATTTATTCAAAAACAGACCCGCATTTCGTTTTTCTTTCTCGACGCAGCTTTTTAAAATGAGGGATCAATCGAGACAAAAAAGAAAAAAGGCTCGAGGCACACCTAAGCATTTCTTATGAGTTATGAATGCGAAAGCACGAACGCCGCTCTTCGCTCCCTTCTTTCGTCTGCTGTGCACGGCGCGCTGACCTTGGGCGTGGAACGGTGGAGCCGCTGCCTCGGGTGAGCGATCATTCAAACTGATAAGCAGTGGCCAATGGGAGCCTCGTCGACGCGCGCCAGCCAATGGGATTGAAGCCGAAAAAAAATGACCGCATCTCCACGTGGTGAATGATGTTGATTGGGGCGAAGCTCAAGTGGTGCTGGTGATACGGATTTTGTTCATAGGCAGCGGTGATGGTGCTGATATTTTTTTTATTGCTCATAGGTAGTGCTGAGTTCCGGGTTGAGTTTCGACTTCATTATTACTGCTTTATGGTCGGCGAAACGCAGAGCCAATGGTTCTTCTAACGGATCAGCTTGGATCCGCTAGAAGCCGTGGGAATGCATCTCCACCGCTTAAGTCAACAGTCCATGTCAGAAAGAGAATCTGTGCTACGAAATGTGGTCATATACGCAATTGAGCACTTGACCGCAGTGCCCTCTCGTCTATAAACGTTGAGCCAATGCCTGCAAAGTTTAACGCGATTATATACGCATTTGACCGCAGTGCCCTCTCCTGTATAGACGTTGAGCAGCTACATGCAATGTTTCATCCATGACATCCCCAGCTCTTGAGTTACTACCACATCTCAGAGCCCCCCCCCTACTCGTCCCGCAGTCGTGGCCAATGGTTAAGGCGATGGACTAGAAATCCATTGGAGTCTCCTCGCACAGGTTCGAATCCTGTCGACTGCGCAAACATTTTTTCTTTTTTCAAGAAGACAGATGGGATGGCAATCGATGTGAGCACGGACGCCGGACAGACAAGGCTAGACCCTAAGGAGCTTCGCCCCTAAAATCATCAGCTTTACTTCGCTCCTTTGGGACCGGGGAAACTAGGTGCCATGTCTAGGCTTTTCGCGTGGTTTCATAGCTGGGAGCTGGCTACATTTGGAGAAAGGATTTAAGGTGCCGTTTTCGCGCTTCAAACTGATGACGTCGGCTCGCTTTATGAGACAGTTAATGCTTTCGCATAAAAAGAAGGTAGACCTGTAATTCTACTGAGCATAATTTCCAAGCCTAACGCGCCAACCCAGGCCCTCACCCATGTCAGCCGCTGCTCCTAGCACTCTGGTGCAAAGCACTGAAGCTCAACGCGCAAGCGCTGGTAAGAGGCAGTGAGAGGTGGTACAAAGGCATGCAGCAGGCGTGATAATCAAGTGTTCTCATCAGCAGTACAAGACCCTGGATTTGTCTCATCACAGTAGTCACCATCCAACTATTATGGAGTGTTTTCTTGCGACTTTTAGCTCCTGACATCGTCGACATTGTCTGGAAACTTAGACAATGTTGGCAACCCACCCACCAGTGCAGCAACCGGCCGGTGCGTTCGACGAGACATCTCTTTGGTCTGCTTCATCTTAATTTAAAATGCAGCCAGTGCTAAAAGCAATGGAACCAAAAAGACAGCAATAAAGCTTGACATCATGGCATTCGTCCGTCTTTCTGGACGTGTTTTTTTGTGGACTAAATCAAGTGCTGTGAATGTCATGTGACTTCTGCTTGTAGTATGCGTGTTCGTGGCTGTACGTGTTCGAGCCTTTGTCTGTGCTCCGACCTAAATGAAACAGGCTATACAGTGACTGAAGGCGCTGTGAAATACATATTCGAACCAGTTTTTTTGCCTCCTACTTCTCTGCATATTAAAAAAAGCATGACACCCGAAAAGTCCCTTTTTCTTTTTTTTTGTCTGAAACGATGCAAATTGTAGTCATAAACACGAAAAAAAATACCACACACACAAAAAAAGAAATTTCCCCACGGGTGTGCACATCTTTTTATCTGGTGTGTTTTCTCTCTTCTCACCTCATCGCTTCTTTTTATTTCCGACATAATTGAATATGAAATTTAGAAGCTTTGTAAGCGACATTTCTGTCATATTTATTAACGGCATTCGTAAGAAATGTTTTTTAACGTAATTGCAAATGCACTACCGCCCTTCTTTTTGTAATACCGAAAATCAGAGTCCAGAGTTACGTTGCCTCCTGGCTTTTATCCCTCGGAAAACGTGGCGGTGTGGCGCCGCTCAGCACATGTAGCACTGAGGATGATAGGTGAGTCGAGGAATCGTACGAAGGTTTCTTTTTTAGGTGCCCAACGACCTCTGACTTCGAAAAAGAAATCATCAAACGGTCAAAACAACTGAGTTTGGCATCTGTGTACCTAGTTTCGGTTGTGACTCTGCCGGGGCAGCCTTTCACCAGACGGATAAAGCACTAAATGTTTCGATTCCACAAATCATTTTCAATCGTTTCGGATAATACAAGAAAACATGATTTTGACTTCTCAGTTAAGGTCGATCAATAATAAAATGTTTTTATTTTTTGCTTCACTTAAGCCTATCTTGGAGCAAATGTGGTGCAATTCTTAGCAAAAATGGCACTTCAGTGCAAGATGTAGCAGATTTTTGTTCATTGCACAATTTGGTGCAAATGGCACAGCACTTCCATCACTGATGATGATAAAATGTTAAAAAGCGCAAACGCGGCGAGCCCTAAGGGCCTGTCCATGTCGTTCGGATTTTCTGTTCATCCTCGTCTCTTTAGTGCTTTTTAACCTTTTACCAACCAGATCAATTCTCCGCAGTTTCTTAGCTATTAATTCACGTCTGAACCAATCCAACGTTGACAGCCTCGTGAGGCACAACGACCCAAGCAGCTTACCTGTCCTCCAGGCGGCGGCATTTGTCACAGGCACCTGGCACAAAGCAGGCACGGTGGAAACATGCTTTGCAGCCTGCCAAAGAAAAAGAAGTGATGAGTTTAGACAGCATGAAGTCGGTTCGCTTTTGAGGTATAGCAACACTAGTTTACGCTGTAGATGAAAAACTTAGTCAGTGCAGTACCACTGCTATAGCCTGGGGTCTTTAACATGCGCCATGCAGTAGTTATAGATGACCGCACGCCAGTTCAATGCTCATCCAAATTGAAACGGGCAGGGGTGGGTTTTGAACCCAGGGTTTCTAGGTTCTGCGGAGCAAGCTTTTACTCCACGTGCTCCGAGCTGCGGTGCACTAACACGCTCGGCCACCAATCCCCAATCTACATCTACCACATCAAGATGCTCGTCACTTTGATTGCTCATCGAAGCTTTGACACCAGAAGAAATGCACGAGGATACTTTTCAGACTAATGTCAGAGGGATCAACCAGTAGGTTGCAGCTCCTCAGTGAACTGCACAGGAGGTCATATCAAAGTGGACTTGGTAGGCCTGCTTTCTAAGATTGAGCAACCCATAGGTGACCCAGTGACGGCCCACAAATGAGTCTGGCAGGAACAGGTGAAACTCCCAAACACAAAACCCATGTGCACAGCCCTCAAACTAGACCCACTAGTGAAAACGTCTAGGTGCAACCTACAGTTAGACTCTAATGCCAGTCCTGCAGTCATAGTGCACACAAGAACTTTACAGACACGACACAAAGATGACACTCAGAGTTGCAAGCAACAGGCGCAACCTAGAGCCACTAAATATCCCCAGAACAGCACCTTCCATTGCATCCAAATAGACTAGAGAATCGAGTCAATTGTAGTTTCTGATTGGCTGAAACCAACCATATTGAGGCTGGGAGAAATAAAAGTAAAAAACTGAACTACTACTATATAATATGTTTACATGATGGGGGCTCTTGACACCTGATGAATTACAAACAGTTTGAAGGTCATGCACATGTTGGTCTTCCCTAGGGCTTTTCACCGCATGCTTACGAATCTGGGAAAAGCCTTTAAAGTGACCGCACAAACCCGCTTGGCAACATATTGCACTACAAATAACCACAGAGAGGCTTGAAAGTGGTGGAAGCACCGCATGAAAATTTCAAGAAACAAATTTAATTAAATAAAAGCAAAAAAAACTTTTTTTTATGGCACTTGTCTTCTACCCACATACCCCTGCCTGAAGCAACCGATAAATGGCAGCAGCGGCCCCGGTGTCGGCTCACGCCATTGCCAAACGTCTGCCCGCAACAGTCACTGACAAGGTAAAACGGCAGGGAGGAGGTTCAGTTGTCCTGCCTCCAGTGTGAGCTTCTTACCTTCGATACGCTCCAGCGTCTCGTGCTCCTCGAACGCGTGCGGTCAAAGTATGGCAGAAGGCGTGGAGCACATGATGGAGGCCGGAGGTGCCGAAGATACCCCTTGCCGCTCTTACTCATTATATCGGACAGCAGCTTACGCCACCTAGCTCAGAAACGTTTCTGCCCCTCCCTTTAAAATCTTGCTTGGAACTTTCATTCTCATTCGTCCGTATAACTCATTAATTTTGTGCGCAATTCCACACTTCCCTAGATCCGTTCCACCAGTCTTCTAACCTCCTTCTTGTGATTGTAGGGCCCTTATCATCTGTTCTTCCATTCTCATCTGCAAATCACCGTGCTTCGGCCAAATCTGCTGCCCCCTCGAGGGGGACGGGAGTGAGCCCCGCGCATTTCAATGCTACCACATGTTGTATAGTCTAATTTCCCTTTGGTATACTGCACACCGCATATTCACTTCCTCTTACCTTACCCTACATGTCTTCACTGGCAAGGTGAGAAGAGCATGGAGTCTTGTTTTGAACACACCACCTCCATCACGTGCTCGCTGACTCCTCACAAGCATTGGGAAAGCAGGAAAATCATGCTAGAAGTGGGACAATTGAAGTTCCTCCCTGCTGTTTTCTCTCCATCTGTGACTACAGTACTTTGTACCCCCATTCTAGCCTTGTATAGGAAAGAGCTCGAGTTCACCTTGGCACTGTGTGGTGGTGGCCAGCTGAAAGGGGAACAGCAGGTCCTTGGGCTCCCTGCAGCGCTCGCAGATGAAGGCCTTGGCTGTGCACAGCGGGCAGGACAAGCAGTGCTCCTCGCAGTCCTGCCGCAGAGAGCGCAGCCGCCCCACCAGGGGGCCTCCCATGCGCACCTGCCATAGCTCCTCCAGCGAGTACACATGAGGCTCGGACAGCAGGTGGGGGGGTAGCTGCTGCAGCTGCTGCTGGAGGCTGCAGAGAGACAGATTAATTGACGAGATAGAAGCAATATGAAACCAAAGTGCTACATGCACTTTGAGTAACCATCATTCCAGACAGCAATGGACCCACAACAACTGTAGCTGCCCGCTGAAGGCTGAGCAATACAAACAACTCGCAAGATAGAAGCAATACGAAACCGGAGTGCTACGCGCGGCTTAAGTAACCATAATCACAGATGGCAGACGATCTGGCAAGCAGTTGCTACCACAGACTGAGGAACAGAGACAGACCATACAATGGACAACTCCGCCGGCACGCGCACGCGGCCCGCAACAGGTTTGGAGTCTCGCCAAGGTCGTCGGTCGCCCAGAGCGTTTTTTTGCTTTCGCTTTGAGATGACAAATAGCGCCAGGCTCGCATTTTTTTTTTTTTCTTTCATTGCTGAGGCGGTGGAGCATCGACCGCAGCAGGCCGGGGAGCTTCATTCGAGCGTGCGTTTTGAGCGGAGCCGTTTCTGCTGTTACTGAGCTCGAGGGCACGTGCTTGTTTTGTTTTCATGCTCGTTTGCGGTGGTGAAGTGAGATGTCTTGCAAGCGCAAAGCACTGTCTTTTAAAGAGAAACTGGACATTCTCCGGAAGGTGGGTGAGGACCCCAAGAAGAAGCAGACCGAGTTGGCGAAAGAGCTAGGCCTCGTGACATCAACGTTAAGCACGATCGTTGGACAGCGCGAACTCATCATGAAGAACGCCCTTCAATGTTAACGCGAAGCAAGCCAAGACGGCTCAACACATTAAGCTTAAAGAAACTTTGCTTACATGGTTTAAGGAAGTAACAGCTGCTGGTGTAAATGTCGACGGCAAAGTTATGCGCGAGAAAGCCGACGAGATAGCACTGGCCTTGCAAATTGATGGATTCCAGGCTTCAGGTGGGTGGCTGCACCGTTTCAAGACGAGACATGGCCTCGTATACAAAAGCGTCTGTGGAGAATCGAAAAAAGCTGACGAGACAGTTATGAACGACTGGCTTGTCAAGACACTGCCGTCTCTCATCGCAGGCTTTGAGCCTCGCAATGCTTTTAATGCAGACGAGGCAGGTCTGTTTTTCAACCTGCAACCAGAGGAAAGCCTGTGCCTAAAAGGTGAACCATGCCATGGGGGCAAAAAAAGTAAGCAAAGAATTACTGTTCTATTTTGCTGCAACGCCGACGGATCTGAAAAACTTAAACTGACGGTAGTCGGAAAGTTTCAAAAACCCCGGTGCTTCAAGCACGAGAACCATCTGCCGTGCGTGTATCGCGTAAACAATAAGTCCTGGATGACGGCAGGGCTCTTTGAAGAGTTTTTGTCGCTACTGGACAGAAGGATGGCCCTCCGAAATAGGAACATTATCCTCTTTCTGGATCAGTGCGCCGCCCACCCCAAGCAAGTACCACTCCAGAACGTGAAGCTGGTATTTTTGCCTGCGAACACGACCATGCACCTACAACCGCTTGATGCTGGACTGATTCAGAACGCCAAGCATCATTTCAAAGGTCTTCTTGTGCGTCGCCTTCTCGCGAAAATTGACCGGAAGGATGACGACTTGCGGATAAGCCTGCTGGACGCTATCCACTTCCTCGCCATGGCATGGGACCGAGTCACACTGACAACAATAGCAAACTGCTTTGCCAAGTGCAGCTTTTTTAAGAGTCCCCCAGAGGTGTCCCCTGAGCCAGAAAATCCGGAAATTGAGGATTGGGACCGCCTTGATGCCGGGTGCACCGCTGATGATTTTTGCTCAGCGGACAACAACCTAGCCACTTGTGGTGCGTGCACGGTGGAGGACATTGTTGGTGAGACCACATGCGAGGCTGCAGATTCTAGTGATGACGGCAACGGCGAAAACGAGGGTGACGACGAGCGACTACCACCACCGGCAGCTGAAACGCTGCATGCACTCGACATTCTCAGGCGCGCTATGGGCGCACAAGAAATCGGCGAGGACACGTGCACGCGTTTTTATGCGTTCGAGCGAAGTTTGTTGGCAGACCTCGCGAAGAAGAAATCGCAAAAAGACATTCGAGATTTCTTTGGTAAAAAATAAATAGAGCTTTTCTGTGTGCCTAGGTAAGTTTTTCAGTGTGATTTTTTTGTTAATTTAGCTAGTTTCGGATGTTTGGGTAATACAAATTTCGGCTAATACGAATATTTTTGGTGACCCCGCGAGATTCGTATCATCGAGATTCTACTGTATAGGCACATCCGATTTTCCTTCACTATTTTCGATCAGCGTGAAAGTACTACACGGACGACAGTGCGTGTCACGTGGGTGCATGAGGAACACACGAGTAAGGGTGCAGCTCCATCTATAAATACACTGTCCAGAAGCATGTCGGAAGTGTTGGATGAGCGAGAAGTGTTTAGGCAAGAAGAGAATGAGAGGGAGGAAATAAGAGAGGGGAGGGCAATCTCCCTCCCCTTCTTTCGAATTGTTTACTAGGCTTCGGTTCACGCTTAGTGTATGATGCTGTCAAAGCTACAGGCACAAGCACGTGGCTTCCTATCCAGCATCTCATTTGCACGAGTCCGTGCACATCAAATGGTAAATCGATACGCAAGCTAGCACCAGCACCTTTTGGTAGTGTCGTACGCTACGTATGAAATGCACTATACAAATGTCTCAAACATGTTTGACTATTTTGATGCCACCAATGCTGCCACACACACCTGCTGCCCACTCTATGGTCTCATAGACATTCTCTCTTTCTGATGCGAAAACACCACTGTTAAAGCGTCGGTGCATCGGTGTTATCGAGACGCTCGCGCAGTGGCCATGCACTCATGAAAGGAATGCATGAGAGGCTAGTTCTCTTCTGGGTTCCATGCAGTGTAGACTCGCACTTGATACATGGTGTCGAAACCCAATCGATGCTAGAACCAAACTAAGTCTAACGTGGAATACAAAGCTGCTCAAGCCTCCGGAGGGGCTATTACTGTTGGGTAACATGGCAGACAACCGGTCGAAATTCATACAATGTACAGTGTAGACCGCATATAACGTATGTCTCGGGAGTCGCGAAAATCCGCACTATAAGCGGTACCGCACTATAACCAAAACATAAATTTTTCAGGCCAAAATACATGCCATGAGACAACTTACCTTTGTAAAAGAATTTATTTTATGTTAGATGAAAAAATAAGCTTAGTTTGAGGAAAGTCTTTATTTCAATAGACTAGCACAGTTATGTCTCAAGTGTGTCACACATTTTAAAAGAAATTAGCGGCTTTTGCCTGGCGCAGCCTTTTAACGGCGTCGCGGGTTGCGGACGGACGTTGCGAGCGTTCAGGATTGCTAACCCTAATCACTTTTCTCCAAGATAAAAACGCGTGAAAATTCGCATCCTTCATACGTACGCGCCAGTAATACCTCGAACTTGAGCACACGCATGAAATGCGCCAAATAAGAATTCCGGGTGATGTTCGAGGACACAAATGCTTAGAAATCACCACTGTAGTCGAAGTAAACAAACACGACGACACGGGCGTTTCTGCCGTCTTGAGAGCGCCGCCACGACATCGCCGCAAGAGTAGGTGGATCTTCCCTTCTAGTACGTGCTGGGTTATCATAGCGACACACAACGAAAATTCAGAGTCAAGGATAGCGCTTTTACGCGGAACGATGAGATGCACGCCGTCTACGACGACGATCACAACCGACGCCATGTTTGCGGAATAGAAGCAGCCGGCCGGCCGGCCCGCGACTGGAGGAGAAGAGACGCGCGCGAACACTTCTCCTCGACCTGCGATTGGTCTGTCGTTGCGGTTGTTTGTTTCTTTGTTTCCAACGCAGCGGAGGGACGCACGCACGTGAACGACTCGTGCGTGCGTCCCTCCGTCGCTATGGCAACTGAAGCCTCTCTCTTCGCTTCTCCCCGTGTTTTCGAGCAACCTCCTTGCCCCGCGAGTGCAGCTTGCGGCTCGCGCCAACGCTCGCGCCGTCAGCGCCGTTATCTAGTGTCGCACAGGGAAGCGAGCTCGCTGCTCCGGTCGTCGGCGCGGTCGGCGGGCTGTGCCAAAAACCGCACTATAACCGGTATTTCCCTTCGCGCGCCTGCATTTTAAGCGGTATTTAATTACATGGAGTTCTATGGGAGGTGAACCGGTGGTTTAAAAAAACCGCGTTATACCCGGTCCTGCACTATAAGCGGTTACGTTGTAAGTGGTCTATACTGTACCAAGTTGTTCTTTGAAACAATAACGTCTGCCACGGCCCAGGCAAAAAGACAAAGTGCCTATTTTGCTGCATGTGGAGGGAGCCGAGGTTGGACGGAAGGACTTCTTCAAAAGGCCTACTGTAAAATCTCTAGAAATGCCCCACCCCTGAAAGGTAAACCCCCCATTTTTGGCTCTATTTGCTTTTTTTCTTTTACACATCATAATATAGCCCACTCTTAGTAATCACAGTGTTGGAATCAATAATGACCTCGTTATAAATGCGTCTAGTTAGCTATGGCGGGATATGATAGAACAGTGCCGACTGGGAAGTACAGTATTCTTTGCTTCAATGCCCTTTGCCGCGATAACAAGTTTGACAGGGACGCGTGATCTAAAAATATTTTTTTTAACTTTTCTTGATTGCACACCGAAAATAAGTTTACTTCTTATTTTCACCAAATTTTTTCTCGATTTTAAGTGGGCCATCTCTCCGGATAAAACGGTACTCACCTGTCGGCCTGACGACAGCAGCGGATGTATTGTTCGAGAGGCCCCAGAGCCAGCCGACACTGCCTGGCCTTTTCAAGCGACCGCACCCGCGAGTAGAGTGCTGAGTTGACGTCCCTGATGTTGAAAAGTGGGGCCGGCGCCATGCGCTCCAGGAGGTCCCGGGCGAAGTTGGACACCGGGTAGAGCCCAAAGTCCCAGCGCTCCAGCACCCTACCCGGGATCATGGCACGCGCGTCGCTGTGGCAGCAGCGGCAGAACAGCTTCCCCAGGTAGGAGCAGTAGCGCAGGCGGCCCAGCTGCCCTGCGTGCCCCAAGCTCCGATTCAGTTCGAAAGCAGACCCAAGGAGGGGATGTTGCTGGCGTAACCACATTGTCACATTCCCTCAAACTCCCCGACTTTCCCAGGTTTTTGCCTGTTACAAGCATTCATGCAAAATGAAATAAGGAATGCTGAAACAGTAGTCTGGAATAATACGCTATTCAACATTCGCTTTGAGACGAACTGGGACAGGGAGTGTTGATCGGGGCGGGGTTAGCCCCATTGAGTGCGCTTCCTACCGAGCACGGGTGCACTGCAGAGAAGCAACACCCGCAAAAGTGTCCTTCGCGGGAGTTGCCTCCCCGCAACGTATCGGTGCTCTGCAAGTGCACCGGCACTCCTACCCAGGGAAATGATTCAAAGGGGCTAAAACTCGCGACAATCAACATTTGGAAAACTATGAAAGTATGTGCATAGGAGAAAAGCACACTTTCAAAGTGGGATGGCGGACGGGCACACCTGGTGCATATAAAAAGAAACAAATATTTTGTGAATGGTGATACCTGCATATCAGTAAACTTTTAAAAATTAAACTGTGGCTATTATGTGGGAGTATATATTAGGCAGAGACGCCCTGACAGCCTGCATTCATCATTCGTGTTTCTTTGTTTTTAGTTCCAGATTGAAGAAAGGATATTTGCTTATTTAGCAAGATTTACAAATCCCCTATACGTAGCTGGGAATCTCTAAAGGTTCAATTTTATGTCAAATCTGTCATTTACGTGCCATCTCAGTGTAAGCAGTGGACTTTCTGAGGCCACAGCCCATAAATATAGCTAGATTAAAATTAGTTTAGAAAGAGACAAGTTGAAGCTTCGGAACAACCATCACGAGTTCAGTTTGGTCTTCATGGTCCAACAGTAGTGAAAGGCTTGGAGAAACTATTCTATATTCAGTTCGAAGATATCCGGCAAAAAACACCGTTCAGTTCGTATTTGCTTCGAATTCAAAATCCACTCTACCAATGCCTACAAAATATTAAGCAAGATCTGTAAAAGGCTAGGGCATTATAAAAATTAAAGGGAGATAAATTGGTGGACCTTTAGGGAATGCGTTAGCACGACCCTTTGGAAACGCCACACATGTCTCGCCTTTGGAAACGCTAACGCTGACCCCTTCACTTTTCCGTTTTGGCTTCCTCTTTTGATTCCTCTATTTTTTGCTGCCTCTTTTTCACTTCCTTGCAGGGTCAGCATTAGCGTTTCTCAAAGGGGGACGTGTGCGGGGTTTCCCAAGGTTCATTGCTAATGCATTCCCTAAGAATCCACCAATGGATCTTCCTTTGATTTTTGTAGCACAAACCAAGGCATATGCACTATGGACACCTGCAAGTTCAGACTCTCGGGCTCGTCTCAGCATCCGCGTGTGCATTGGCTTCTGCCCCATGATGTCGCCTCCCCCTCACCTTTGTCCTTTACTACTCTCCTCTTCTTGATGTGGCACGATCCCCTTGTCACTGTTTTGCCCACAGAAGGACGCCATCAGCTTTTCCCCGTCATGGGGTACTAATGCGAACGCATTAATAAATGTCCCCAAAAAGTGCAATGCAGAACTGTAACATGCCAAGTTGAATTTGAGGGTAATCATATACAAATTCATGTTCCCCCCAAAAATTCAGTGGTTCCACAACTGCCGCGAGGCCGCTATCGCCTAAAGCTCCACTACGTCAAGCGCTTCAGATTCTCTATCGAAAGAAGAGCAGATCGCTCGCCTGGAAAGCCACCGCTGAGAACAGAAGCTACAGCTCCGCTGCTCTTCCTTCTTCACCAGAGTGGAAAGGCTGAAAGTTTCTTTTTCTTTTTTTTTGTTTTGAGCCAGGGTGAGAATTTTTTTTGGCCACACTGCCTTCTCAAGCCTATCCTAGGGTGCCTTCATGTGCGCTTCGCATAGAGTCATGCGAACTGCCTGTTTCCCTTTCCCACACCCTTTTCCACCGCCATTTTGTTCCTCTCATTGTTTCCCCGTGCGCCGGAAAGTGGCCTTTGTGTTTATCGGTCCTTCCATCCGAGGGGGGAAACGCTAATCCTCCCTCCGTGGGTTCCACAACGCTGCTCCGAATTTGTGAGATAAGGTGCTTGTTTCCGGGAGGGTTATAAGCCCCACGGATTATCGCCAAGAACCAAAATGGCTGCTGGTTTGTCGGCGAGTGGTATTACAAAGGGTGGCAACACCCTAGCAAAGCGCACATGAAGGCTCCCTACCCTATCCTACAAGTTGTGCAACAGCAGAGACCTCTTTTATGGAGCCACAATGCCATGACATGATCCTACAAAATCTCGTTTTGCTGCAGTACAGCCCCATGCTAAGGGGAAAAGCACAACTCAGAGCAGGGCAGAGAGTGCACGCATGGTATATATTTATTTTAAAAAAAAGAACTGCAACTTGGTAAACATACTGCCAAAGATGAATGGTCCTTTTCATGTGTTTTCCTATTAAAATATTTTAATTGATAGTCAGCGCTCGTCCTGTGTATTTCTTCTTCGTCCTCGTCCGTTTTTCGCGCTGTTTCCTACAATGGATTCCCACCAACTCGCCCAACTATCCATTCCTTTAATATTTGCTTAACAGTAGAAGTTTAAAAAGTGCTATCATTCAAGAATATCTGTTAGGCAACAATATACTGACAAGCTGCGTGCATCACTAAACTGTTTCAATACTTTTTTTTTTTTTTTTCAAATTTGAGACTAAAGGGAAGATACTTGGGTAAAGCACGAGGATTTATGTATCCCCTCCATTAGGTATAACTAGGTATCACTTTAGGTTTCATGTTATGCCAAATCTGGCGTTCGCTTGTCATTCCTTTGCAGGCTTTAAACTGTCCAAGGCACAGTCAATAAATATATAGTTTGATTAAAATTAGCCAAGCCTAGCAAAGGACAACCGGAAGCTCGGGAAAAAAGCTTAACAAGTTTGGCTGCAATTTTTGTTTAAGCATGGTCCGACAACTGTAGAGGGCTTGGAGAAAACTACAGCAACTATTCAATACTACATTAAAAAATATTTTGCCACTACAACTATTCATTTCAAATTCACTTCGAGCTAAAAGATCCACTATTCACGCGTACTTACCACAACTCAACATAGTAATCAGCACAAACGATTGACTGTGGTAAATTTTGCAAAATGCTTCATAAAAACTATGCGACTTGAAAAGATTAGCCACTTCAAGTACTTGGATGCATTTTTGGTGGCTTTTCTATAAATGTGGATGATAAGAAAACTCATCGTCATAAACAATAAGCCCCAAAGAATCTCTCAAACTCCTAAGGAATAAGCTCAAAACAGCCGGGAAGCCCCAGCAACAGATCAGCGGCTTAGGGCACCCAATGAAACGCACCTTCCAAACAGGCTCGTGACCACAATGTGGCTACACCAATCCTTGCCATTAAAGATAGAAAAGCACAACAACTGCCGCAAATTCCTCACCTGTACTAACCCTCATGCCACAGCCAGCACATCGGTAGTTCTGCTTCGCCAACTGCAACTTGCGCCTGCACAGCAAAGGGAGGTCGCTTATACAATTCAAAGAATACACCTTTCAAGCAGGTTCCCGAATTTCTATGATGGAGAAGTGCAAGGGCAAGAGACACTTTTCTACGACGGTTACAAAGCACGGCACCAACGAAGTCGGTGTATCTGCATGCTGAATAATTATGCATCTGCCTCTTGTAGATTGCAAGTTTTCCAAATTTAAGGTTACATGTACCATGCAACACCTAACCAATAGAAAGCATTGTTTTGGCCAATTAGATCTGCAGTACAATGTTTATTATTGGGCGTGCCCATACTTGATGAATAATGTGAATCGTAATAATACTAGTAACAAAATGTATTCTAAATCCGAACACATTTCTTGCGGCAGCCACTCTGGGAAAATTCTGCACTGTTAAAACGAATGTGCGTGCATGGGAGAGAAACGAGCGGATCAATTTTGAAAAAACAACAAAATTCCGAACGTCCCCCAAGAGGAATCAAACCCAGTACTCCAAGATTGTGAGCCCGATGCTCAATTACTGTAAAAAAGGAAGGACTCGTGAAAGTGAAGGTCGCTAAATGTGATGACATTTCTCCTGCCAACCGACACCGCAAAATGTGAAAGTGGCGTGACAATTGCTCTTACTGCACAAGTACTCGCGCAGCTAAAGGGGTGTCCAAACAGGACACTACAAAACGCACGACTCCGACAAACCGTGAAAATTGAAGCGGACGCGCCTGCTTCAAGCCCGCTTCAATTTTCACGATTTGTCGGAGTCGTGCGTTTTGTAGTGTCCTGTTTGGACACCCCTTAAGGTGCGATCGATTGCAAGGAGCTTGCGCTTGTGTCAGCCATTGTGCAGAGATTCCACAGCACACGACAGAGGGCATACTTTCAAAAAGAGTCTATGACAGATAGAAGTCGTACGCTTGCCAGAAGTGCTTCTGCGATCTTCGCAATGCTTCGCGAGAGAAAGAATCAGACTGAAAAGGACTTCACTGAACACGTCCATCGTGCCGGTCAGATGCCAGAAAAAAGAAAACTGTGTTTGGCTAGGGACAGAAAAGCAAGGTGGACTTGTTTTGCTACAACCAAGGGAACGATGAATGTCTGTATTATACGACAGAATACAGCCTTCGTAGAAGGGACGTTAAAATTCCACCGCACTTAGACATAGTAGTTTGCAGCGGAACCTCAGAAAGACAGTCCCGTTTTTTACTTCAGATCAAATAATTGTTTGCCATGGCCCTCACAAAGCTCAAAGTTGAAGTATGATAAAAATACAAAAGTGTGAATGTTTAGTAGCAGTTAAATCTCGCTGTGTAGCTTTAGAGTAAAAGTCCTAATCGAAGTGAGAAAACGATCACTCAATCACCAGCCCTACCTTCCCAAGTACAGCAACTTTAATGACCGGCCAGGCGTGTGAAAGCACCTGTGCATATATCGCTTCAATACCTCGCGTGACCGCCTCAAATTTAATAAATTTGTCTGTCAGCTGCAATTATACTATGAATGCACTTACTTGAGTTCAGGCTGAATGCTGAAGATGATCTGCTCACGTGGAGGCGCCCACTCGGAATTGCCACGAAGGCGCAGCTGCGGCCAAGCACAGAGCCATATCAAACGAAAGAAAAAACTGACCCCATCCACAATCTTGGCGATGGTGATAATGGTAATCTTTGTTCACAAACGGCACTATACTCCATTCACACTTGAGCTGAGACTGCAGTCGATGGCGCAAGCACATGCGATCAGGAATTTGAAACATTCTTCCGCAGAATGAGCGCATGCGCTAGAAAAGCATGTCTCAAAGCCAGAAGTACAGGCTAGCTTGCATTGTGGCTTAGGCTGCAGTTTCAGCTTAGGGGTGAATGGAGTAGAAGCGGTCCACTGTCATACGAATAGAATAAAAAAAAAACATACTGAGCAGAAAAAAAGAAAAAGACAAGCAAAGTCCTAATCATGCATGGTATCCTGAGCAAGGTTTCTCTTACTTATATTAGTGGATGAATTAATAGTAGTAATGGGGGAGACGAAGTTAGCTGGATTGAGTGGCAAATTTGAAGACGGATATCTTGAAACACGGGCTGGTTACGAGAATTCTACGAAACGAAACAGTCTTGCAATGCAGCAACCTTGAAGTTTCCACTAAAAACACAAACGCTAATTGCAGCAGTTAGAAAGTTTATATTAATAAATTTCACTTAAGAAATCGACGGCTACGATTATCCCTGCTCTTTGGGGTCCGCCCAAGAGTGCATCCCAAATGCAAAAACATATTTCGGATACTATCATACTTTCTTTTCTTTAAACTTGGAAAACTTTATTTTGGATACCCGGTTGTAAAAATATCCCAACTCCTAGACTACACTAGATCTCCCTACAGTAGTCAGCTTTCTAAGGAAAAATCTTCACTGTATCAGTGCCTTATCGTTACACGACTACATAAATCAGTAGCTTATATGTACCAGTATTATGAGCACACCTCAATTCTGCTTCCCTATATCCTTCTTTGCTACAGGATTCCCTAAGTGGTTAAGTAGTAACAATATTCAATACCAACTCTGGTACATGAAGTACTGATGCAGCAAAGGTATACTCGTGTCTCATTAATATAGACTCCGTTCATATGGGCACCCCACTGTATGGGCAAAATTTTCGAGGACAAACTGGGTAAATATGTATTTTCCGGTCTATAAGTCACACCTTTGTACAAGTTCCACCTATGCACTGTCGAGACCGGTTATAACGAAGTTAACGGGAATCAGAAATCGCTTCCCTACATCCGCTTCTTCGTTATATCTGAACTCATACAAATAACATGAAAAAAAAAATAACACGGGCTGTCACAGGCACATGTTTATCGAGCCTGCAGAAAGCGTTCGAGGCTTCCCTGCACACGTCCTCTGCTAGATAGAAGCCGCTTCTTGCCAACTGCAAGAGGCTCCGATCAAACAAAAGATCCAGCTGGGTAAGGACCGTGTCGACAACTGCAGCGGGCGCCGCGAAGGACGCCGGCGGTGGACGGCATTCTTTACGTTTATGCGCATTCCATTGAGGATGGTACACTTTTGATTCAAGGAGATTGCCTTCGTCTTTCCCGTCGAACTGTTGGCAGTGCCGGGACTACGCTGACACGGATCACGAAGCAAACAAAGAAGCACGCACGGCACCAAGTTCGCGCTCAAGCTTGTCTGTCATCGGTATAGAGAGCCTAGAATTAAGAGATGGGGCAACTGCTCGATCGGGGTCACGTGGTTTGTGGGCCGCGTTTGCAAAACGAGCTGCAAGGAGTAGAAACACTTCAGGGTTAACCTTCTTCAAATGTGTCCGCCTATGTGCCCAGTTCCCTAGCCACACTGGCCACGCGACAATCAAATGCAAGCATTTTTACTGCTCACTCTCTTAAATCTATGCTCTCTCCGTCATCTCTGCCAGTATGTTGTCACTAGCACTCCGAAAGCCTTTATTCGCATGCCACGACGGCTTCTTCTTGCTTCTTCTATCCGCTTCCCAGATAAGAAGCAGGGAGCAGACAACGCTGTAGAGGCTGCCGCTGGCCGCCTTTCCAGCATCTTCATCAGCCTGTTCTGGGTGGCTACTTGGCCACGGCAGCAAAGTCCGGCGGTCCAAGACTTAGTAATTTTTCCGAATTTTATTCTTCGCTATATCAACGGGAGCCGCTCAATTTCCTTCGCTAAAAACAGACACAAATGCACTGAAAAAGTGTGAACAGAAATGAGGAATTGTGATCGCTGCGCTGTAGCTGCTGTTTCGTTATAACTGGTCTCGAGAGTATTTGTACAATCAGTGCAGCGAAACTGTATTAAAAAGCCCACATATGTGCATTATGACTGCAAATATATAAGCAAGCAAGAGGACGGTTCAGGATTCTCGTCAACTAATCAAACAAGAAATATAATCCCGTGTCAAACTTTTCGCAGTTAAAGTCTGTTCTTATAGAAAAAGGCTGCATATAAGTTATACCGTTGTGTAAGACAAACAGACATCAATTCTGGGGAAAAAAAATGTGGCTTATACGTTGGAAATTACAGTACATGCTCTTTTGCCTCATAACTATTGACGATCGACACACATTCTGGACGATTTTTGGGGGCAACAGATGCATCCACACTAACGAGACCTGTCTGTAATGAAATAACAAAGATCTGGCTTTATGCTGAAAAGGCTCTGCCGTAATAGTTTTGATGGCAGGCTCTTATGTCTGTGTGCGAGTAATGACAGCAAGTGGCAACTGGAGATTTCAGCTTGCAGCGGCCCAGACTGTACCTTGTGTGCGGTGTACTCCTCTTCCTGCTGATCTGGCGAAACAGGCCAGGCGTCAGGAAGTGGCAGCAACTGCATGGGTGGAGCAAAACAGAGTTGTTCCGAACACAAGCGACGAAACATTCGGTCACTCGCACTCACCGACTGGTCGGTCTCGTGCTCCGAAACCAACCACTGTAGTTCTGATGCCTTGGGGAGTTGCTTCCCAGAGAACCGCTTGAGCAAGCTCAGCGCCACTGCCTCTGCCGAAGAACACCTGCAGCAGACAAGCCTCATCGTGCAGTTGCAAAAAAAAGTCACAAAATCACTATATAAGAAAAAAAAAAAAACTGTTGTGCACAGTTTGCGTTTTACACAGTACTATACTCTCCCGACATTCCACCCTAAGACTACACTCTAAACATGTAACTGAAAGTTGGAACCACACATTTCATGTACCCTTTCAGCTTGCAGGCACAAAGTGGTGCCAGAAATCTAGTGCATGCCTGAGCAGCTTAAGAAAACATGCCACTTATGGCTGCATAAGTTAAATGCTTAAAGCCCAACGCACAAAAAGAAATTCTTCCTGGCAGAAGATTTTTCTCTTTTAGTTTGTTTCCCTCTCCAATTTTCTTTTCACTTCTTTACGTCCTTCTTGCATGCTAAGCGTCTATAAGCAGCTTATAACACCCGAAAGTTGTTGAATCGTAAGGGTTGTTCCTGATGGCTTCTTAATGTCTTTTAATAATTTCTGGCGGAGCTCTTCGTACTTTGAAAATTTGAATTAGACTGTGTTTAATGTCTTCAATGGTTTCACATTCAAAGCAGTTGGGTGTTTCTGGCTTCTAATAAAGATAAAGGGAATAGTTGGTACAATAAGAAACTTTTGGCCGTATTCGACGGAGAATGGCTTCGTGCTGTCTCTTCAGACCACGAAATACGAAACCACGAAACATCGAGTTGAATCAATATGTTTTAAAGATGAGCTTCTGTCGATGACATTCCAAAGGTGCTCTGCTTTAGATTTCCCTAAAATTTATGATATCATGCAGATATCAGATTTCGAGGATGCAGCCAGTACTTGTTGGAGAGATACATGAGCAGGTGTGGTCACTGCATCAGCAATTTCATTACCTGTTATACCACAGTGACTAGGTACCCATTAAAATGATATGTACGGTAATGCTTTAGTGAGACGATGTCAGTGTGAGTTTTGTGTATTTCTAAGATCAGTGGCCTGTTTGGACTATTTTTGCATAGATGTTGTAGTGACTGGACGGCTGACTTAGAGTCGCTGACTGCTATAATCCAAGCACAAGGGGATGCTTCTAAGATGTATCAAAGCGCCTCACGGATGGGCATCAGTTTGGCAGCGGAAGAGCAGATTTTATGGGAGAGCTTGTAACCGGCTTTCAGACAAAGCGATGGTGCCACCGATCCAATATATGATCCATTCTGTGCTGTCGATGCATTGGTACATATATGACAAGAAGAAATGTGTTGTGTATATAAATGAGATAAGAAACGCTGCTGAAGGACGATTGAAGATAACACAGATTTTTTAGTTGTACCCGAGATGGTGATGTAGACTTCAAGAAGGAAGCAGTAACCAAGGTGGTGTAGTGAGTAACATGAAAACTTGAAATGGTGGAGGTGTTGCTAACAAGCTCTACCGTTTTTCCTTCCATCACCAGTGCATCAAGCATCTCCAGTGCATACGGATTTTTGTTTCGTGCAAGCACTGGTATGTTAATGAGCGCTGGGCTGCGTTTACACGCACGGCAATGAGCTGATAAATGCCCTGGTGCTATGGTCTTCACAAGAGCCAGAATAATGTGGTTCGGGTGAAAATCTCTAAAAATTAGTAATTGGAGTTAAAGACGAAGAAGAGGAAGTACTTAGGGTTAAAGACAAAGAGGAATTATAACCCAGTTGCTAGGCAGCGGTATGTTTATCCGTTTCTATCATTTGTGTGTTCATGCTTACGTACTAGCTGACACTTATACCTAACATATACCAACTAGATCTACTTGAGACTAATTAAACCCTGAAAATAGCATTCAGATCCAAAGTTTAGATCAATACATATTATGGGCAAAACATTTTGTTGTGACAGAGAAATGAAATTGAGAAAACAGGAAAAGCTTTACAAACATGCTAGCA
Source organism: Ixodes scapularis (assembly GCF_016920785.2). Classification (NCBI taxonomy): domain Eukaryota; kingdom Metazoa; phylum Arthropoda; class Arachnida; order Ixodida; family Ixodidae; genus Ixodes; species Ixodes scapularis. Next base: position 31,359,590 of record NW_024609880.1, on the reverse strand, counting down.
AACAGCCTAGATATGAAACTTTGAATTGATGTTACTATAAATGTGTGCTTCCTGAGTTTAGTACTTACAGTATTGTTGTTTGTGACTTGTAAAAAAAAATGTTTTAAAAAATATTTTCGTTTTTTTTATTTTCAAATGACCAGGGTCTTCTCATAAAAAAACACTAAAATTAAAAACTTTAAAAATTGAAGAAGTTTAACAGGCCTAAATGGGTCACGTTTTTTTTTTTTTTTTTTTTTAAGTTATACACACAAAAAAAATATATATATATATATTTTTTTTTTCGTGCATAACTTAAAAAAAAAAAATATTTCTAGGAACATTTACGTTGTTGGACGCACGTTAGGTGGGGGGGAGCTAGCACTGCTCTAGGCCCCGCCCAGTGCTTAGCTAACTAAGCACCTTTTCTCGGCTCTTATTGGTTGGAGAGGTGATTGACATGTGAAATATTGTTTCTCCGTGCCGCAATATTTTTATCAACAATGTTTTAATGTTTGAGAAACAAATAATCTGATAGTCATTGTTTTAAAAAATATTCGGAGATTGCCTCATCTGCTTCGGTTTAAACGGCAACAAACATGACTGCTGGCGTTTGTGGCAGTGTTCAACGAGCATAGCTTGCTGAGCTCGAATATTTTTATGAGTGAGAGTTGTTCTGCATTCACCGAGGTGTTTAGAGGAAGATCTCTCCAGCCGACGCAGTTTGCAGCAAACACTGTCGCAACGATATATGCACCTTCGTAAGTGCTGTGCACGTGCTTGTGTTCGTAGCAGGACTGGCCTAAGCCTAGCATTCCATGTCAAATATGTTGCTGGATTTCGCTGGATTTTTTCATTTGAGCGTGTTGATGCCGAATAAAGATGTTGGAGCCCGTAAAAGCGGCCCCGCTGCTCTGTGAATTGTGCTACCGTCGTGACTGCAACCATGGTTTAATATTTAGAACATACGTACGCAGCTAAGAATTTGCGAGCCACTTGGCTGGAGGCAATCGGGCGTTCGGCTCACATCAAGTTTGTCGCTCCAGTAATTTTGCTTCGAAAGGCAAGTAGCTCTCAAGTTTTGCAATGTGCCAGACCTGCCAAAGCGAATATTTTTAGGTCGCGTTTTGCGAGTGTTGCAGAAGTTTTTAGACGGGTGCAGAATAGCAGAGGGAAGGAGGTGAAAATGGACGCCGACGAGCAGCTTTCATGTCTGCGTCTTACGGGCATCGCAGACGACAATAGACAGTGGTGGAATAACAGACAATGGCGGAGGCTGCCGCATACCTGCTCACACGACTAGCAGACGGCGTGAGATGCCAGGCTAAATGCACCGGATGTCGTGAAACACTAGGCTTGCAAGCATGTTTCGCCAAACGGACGAGCCAAACCAGTCGTAATGGGTGGTGCCACTGATCTGAGGGCGGGGCCTAGAGCAGGCCGTGACCTCCACCTGAATTGCGTCTAACTACGTAAATGTTGAGCAAAAGAAAAAATATATATTTAATGAAAAAATTATATAAAAAAATAATGTTCTATCAACGCCCTTTAAAAAAAAAACTTTTTTTTTTTTTTTTTTAAGCAATAGAAAACGTTTATTTAGACTGCCTTAGGGGGTGGAGGGAAGGGAATGAGCATAAGAGGTCATCTGGTCGTATAGGATCAGTGTTGGTAGCGTACCGACACACCTAAGACTAAAAGCAGGAGATGCAAGCCCACGAGAGAGCAAGTAGCATTCCTTTGCCAATGCACCTAAAACTAAAAGCAGGAGATGCATTAAAAAAAAAGCCCAGAATAGAGCGAGTAGCATTCCCATACGTTTATAAGGCGAAACCTAAAACTCTAGACTATATATTTATTTCTGTCACCAACAGTACACATACAAAGCTTTGCACAATAAAAACGATAATGCATGCAAGCTGGCTGAATGCAAGCAAACATTGCCTAACACGAATGGGCGAATGGCCAGTACGCTGGCCTCAGACAATAGGAGGAAAGTGCATTTGTATGTTCGAGCATAGATCTATGCAAAGCAACAAAGCATTCTTCACGGCTTAGCTACAGGCACTCATCATTGTTCTGAGACGAAAGCAAGACCCAAAAATAACTCACAATTTACTGGGTTCCTCCAGCGACAAATCAAGCAAAGCTCCTGGAACCTCTGTGTCTGTTGAGACCTCCAAGAGACGCTCGCCGCTAGACAAGCGCCAATGACTCGGCGACTCGCCAGAGCAAGGTGATGCAAGTGGCGAAGCAAGCCTCGCTCCCGTGGCATCTGCATCAAGGGGAGAACAAGTCGTCTCAGCGTCTGGAATTGTCGTGGACTGTGCCCTGGCAATCCTCGGATGCGTAGAAAACTGGATAGCACCGGAAGCACTTCTTTTAATTTCAAATATCACACTTTTTCTAATCTAAATTTTGTGTTACCTGGGCGTTATTTGCTGACATTTGGTGCTACCTGGATATTATTTGCTGACAACAGAACTCCCCACTCCCTACATCGTTTTAGAGGTACTTTAGTAGGAGAAACACAACTTCAAAGCTAAAACTTATGCATCTTTATGCTCACCTAAACTTATTGAATTCAAATGTGCCATACAAGCTTATAATAAAGAATAGCCATTTATTAAAAGAAGAAAAAAAAGAATATGGTGTTGTCTTTACTCCTAGAAGTGTCAACCCGAGCCTAAGGAAACTTTTAGGGGATTCCATCAGTTGATAACCTTCGAGAACCTCACCAGAGAGCTCGAAATCTTCCGCGTCATCCTCTTCATCGTCTGACACATCAACTGGAAGTGACGAGGCAAAAAATTATTTAAATGATGAGACATTAGCCACTAGGATTGCTTATCATATTACCGAAGAAAAATGGTGCCGATAGGTAAATTTTATCTACAAAAGCACATCAAGAAGCAAGTTCCACTTTGGATTGAAACAAAAATAAGAAGACACACTACTGCGTTGTGTATGTTCTTTTAAAGGTACAACATTTATTCTTTCAACACAGTCACCTTCAAACTGTAAAAACTTGTCAAGATGTGCAACTAAATTCTTCACACCTTCAGAAAAAAAGGCCCCCAGTTTTTGCGAGAAACTGTCAAAAACATTTAGGTAAATGGGAGGTGTGGAGACTTCCACCAAACAGCCCCGACTTATCTATGTGCAGCTACTATCTGTTTGGTAAAATGAAAAAACATGCTTAGTGGACGACAATTATAGCCGATTCACACGACGGACCAAATCGCGATTTTCGTCCGCGGACCGTGTACCACGTGACCGGGACGTCACCGATTCCTGCGATCCGCGCCTCCTCCGCGGAGGCGCGGACTGATAAAGTCGAGCGCCTTTTTCACTCGCGGACGTTTGGCGGCAGACTGACTTGGAAAGCATTTAGTCTGGCAACGGTACATGGTTTTCTTGGTATTTTGCTTCTGTGCGTTCAAAACAAAAATGGCGCGTCGTTGCATTTTGTGCGTTTGTTGGTTCATTTTATCGTACGATTCTTGGTTCCACGCATGAGAGAAACTTTAGAAACTTTGTCCGGCTGACGCGACGCAGGTTCCGGTGCTCCTCCGGGTCCGTGTCAAGAAGCTCCCGTCAAAACTAGTCTAGCACCGCAATAATTCTTGCACGTCCAATCAGGATTTCACCGAGCAAGCCCTCTCTTGTGGATGTGGTGTGCTTGAGTGTTGTGCACGAGCGCGGAGTGTGTGAAGGCATATCCAAACGCCCCTCCGCGAGCCCAGAAGTTCGTCGCGTCTACGCCGAAGCTTTCTCGGGCAGAATCATGCCTGTGTCACTGTCATGCTTTGGGTTAGTAAAGTTAGTGGCGCTTCGCGCGAAGCCTGTCCCGGTGTTTTGTTCTCGATCTGTACGTAGCAGCGGCGTACGATTCTTTATCGCGGTAGCAACCGTCGATTTCTCTCTTGGACAACGGTGCTACTGTGCGATGTTGGAGTTTCGCGGCACTGTGGGGTGCGAACAGGTTCGGTCCGTCCTCACTGGCGTCTGCTCGTCGTCTCCCTCGTGTGGATGCGCTTGGGAGACGGACGAACCGCGGATATGTCGTCATGTGATCAATCCGTCCGCGGATCAGTCCGTCGTGTGAATCGGCTATTACAAACAAATGAGACTGTGACAACTAGTTACGGTTCTGAATTGGTTGCACAAAACTGGAGGCGGCTTTTACTCCACGGACACGGGGACATTAAATCACACAATATGGTAGGTGTCTACAGGGATTAGGCGACCGTCCTATGTCAAAAACATTAACAAAGGTTGAACCTTTTAATGAAGCTACGTACAGAATGTGAGCATATCTCTTTGCTTTCTCGTTTTATTCAAAAGCATAACTTTACTCTTGGATACACCTTCATACGTCATCAATCAAAATTGAATTATTTCAATCAGATCATGACTGCTCACTTGTATTTTATACCACATAATAAATACATAAAGGAGATCTTTCTAAAGAAACGTAATTGCCAAGCACCAAGCCAGCTTGACATTTTTCTATTTGACTAAGCCAGTTCTATTATTATTATGATCATGTAGCACATAACGTACAACACAGTTCGAAAACATGACACTCATATGTTATGAAAAAACGTTAAAAATTGGCAGTTCCTTGCAGTGTTTAGCAAATTAACTGCAGCGATAGCCAAGACGTTACATGCACTGTTGCACATTCTGCCACACACAATTACGCTGCCACGTTTACACTTAGCAGTCGGCGTTTATGTGGCACTGCGACATCACGTGACACTGACACCATGATCCAATATCATGCAATCCAAGATTGCCGCTAAATTTAGCGAAGGAATTTTAACACTAGCAAGGAAATTGGCACGTCATGTGACGATAAATTTCCGCTAGATTTAGCAAGGGAATTGTAACGTCACAGTGTCATGCGACACTATGATTCTCCGCTAAATTTAACGGGCCCCAATGAACACAGTACACACCCTAAGATTCGCTGTAAATCCTTGCCAATATGATGGCCATCGCTGTGAAAAGACAGTTGCATTACATTTCTACAGGTGCACCTGCAAAAGTGACACGTAGCACCTTCCGTTCAGAAGCGATGCAAGGAATATAAACTTTTGACGGACAACTTCAATGACCCAGACTTTTCATGATTAAAATAAACTTTGGCATTCTATCAACCTCAAATTACCGAGCATTCACTGCAGGACCAGAAAGGTCATCCGATTCAAAGCATGAAAAAAAGAGAAAAAGCAACAAAAGCGATGCCCTTCCTCAAGAGGAAAGATGCTCACCGCGGCACGAAGGCGACGAGTTTTCGGAACTTGGTGGGGACGTACTGCTGGTGGCTGAAGAAGAGGAAACAACGAATGAAACCGAGATCCCTGCAAGCTGCAGGACAGCTACACCTACCGTCGGTGCGGCCATCGCTCAGCTGCGGCTCGAAGGCACCTTTCAGCACTTTCTGCAATGGCACGAAGTGTAACTTATGTGTGGAGGTCTCACTGATAGCTAACAATTACAGCTTACTCTCCAAATAAAGTCCTTGGCATTGCTCTGAAAAAAAAAAAAGTCACTCTCTCTTTTCGTGGGGCATGAAAATAGCTCAACACGATTGAGTTCTAGGTTGACAGTACAGAGGAAGGTTATCCGAGTCATACGATAGTTGGCAACCACGGTATTTCACGGTATTCCCCAATTCTGCATATGGCAGTTTGACCAATAAATTGAAATACAACCGCAAGTTTTTTTTCTGTTTATTGTATTAATATGCCATTTGTTGCTTTGTGAAGTTGCAAGCACATTGTTATTCCCTTAAATGTTTTCATGTGACTATTGCACTTGTTGGGCAATTATCTAGATTTGTGCTTCGGCAGCTGGTTCTGACTTAATTTCAGATTTTGACCTATAAATTTGTCCACACTTCTTATAAATTTGCTGCACTTAATCGCGTATAATGCTCGTGCTTTGCCAATCTGACCTTGTGTATCACAAGCTCTAAACCTTCAAATCTCAAGGAACCCTTGTCTCAACACTGATGCAATAGAGCAGGGCAGGAGACTACAGAGCTTGTAAACAGTAAGGCACACACTATTATCAATAGGTTGGCTCATAGTTATGCATCAGTGGGTGGCCCAGATATGCCAAAAAAATGCTGCTCGAACTGGAAACATCATTTACTTTGGGGTAGGGATGGTCGAAGAAATAGGGCAGCTCGACGAACCCAAGAGCATGCTCTAGGGAATTCAACAGTTTGGAAACCCATGTTATGCATAATGCTTACGTTGTTGTTATTTCAACTTTTATCCACACACTGCCCTGCCCAGCAAGAGAGGGGGATAAGGCCAAGCACCTAGCCTTCTTGCATTAGGCCCCCTCATACCACAGACACAAATAAACGGGCAGACGTAAAGGACCACCTCGAGGTGGCGCTCTCTTCGGCGAACATGTATCCAGTGCTGCAGCTGGCGGATATCTTCGTCGCTGTCGGCCTGCTCCTCTGGCCGCTCCACGGCTCGACTGCAGCGGAGGTGCTCCATGGCTGCAATCAGGGCCTCGGACACGTAGATGTGCGCATTCTCCTGGAGAACAAACGCCACCGTCACTCACCCGCTTCTGCGGAGAAGTGCAAGCAAGAAGTGAGAAGAGCAACGGAATGTGCTGTGAATGAGCTGGGCACATGATACGAGTGTGTGCGAGGTCACACGATGTCATAGTGTCACAATATCATGACGTCATGTGACACCGTGATGTCACGTGACGTCATATTATGACAATGATATTGTGGATCTCAGGATAGCATGACATCACATGACACCGTGATGTCATGTGACATCATGGTTTGGTGACAATTATGTTGTGGGTATCACAATAGCATGAAGTCACATAACACTGACGTCATGATATTTTGGGTGTCACAATATCACGACATCACGTGACACTGATGACACGGTACTGTGATACCATGATCTTGTGGGTCTATTGTGATGCCATGACAATGTACGACCACATGATATGACGTCAGTGTCGCACAATGTCCCGACATAATGTGATGTCAGAATCACGTGACCTCAATACATCACGTGATGCTATAAAGTTCTGTGACATCAACAGGTCCTACAATGTCATTTATTTTGATGTAAAGTCATAGCCATGTGATGTCACAATTCTTCATGACGGTTTTTGACGATGGTTCTCTCTTAGAATTCAGCTGATAAAACAGTACTAAAAGTGGAGCAAAAAATTCACCTGGCTGCATTTGATATCCCATCATATGCAACAAAGGTACGATAGCACTTCGTAAGCCTTTTAATATGCAGCGCTTTCTATCAGACTTGTATGCAAGGCAAAAACGAACTTCAAAAGCATAAAACCTACCTACATATCATTAGAATTCCATGCTATTTTAGTTCATTTTTCATTAAATTCGGAGGGTGTTTTGAGAGTTTATTTTTTGCTGAAAGTGTAAGGTTCATCAGTTTTTGTTTTTCTCTAGGTTTTAAATTTTCCAAATTTTTAAAGTTAATTTTACTGTTTCTTATTTTTCAGAATTAAAAGCAAAAATAAATATCATTCGAACAAAAACATACACTAAATTCAGGAACTCACCTGTACTGAATGGTATGTCTGAAGATTCATTTTGCATTGGCGCTCTTGCCATTGTCAATCCTAACCGTCAAAAGACAAATCTTGCAAAGAAGTGCTGCTTCAACTGACATCAACGTTTCGAAATGACTAAACACCTGGGCGTGGTCACCGGGAACCAAGGAAGCTCCAGCTGCCCTGCCCCCTCCTATGAATTTCACAGGATCATAGCTTTCACTTTCATAAAAACATAACCCCTCCTCCCTCTAAAAAGCGCGAATAGCATGCTCCAGACTGGAAACCGGAACAGTGGCTGTTGTCATGGCCTTGAAGTACAACGACTTGATGCATTCTAATTGCATTCTAACAACGACTTGTTGTCCAGAGCGAACTTCGACGGGATAAACGGTGAACTCCCTCTTGTCAAGGGTACGGTACTTCAAAAGAAACTTAAGCGGCTTCTCCTCACGACCACCGACCCTGGGCTCTCACAAAATTTATTCGTAAAATAGTCTTTTTTTTGCGTTTTATTGCTTTCTATTTTGCAATTGTGACCTCGAAATTCAGAGTTTTTCTAATAAATCTGAAAAGAATGGAACCCCACTTACCGCATTTACTCGAATCTGACGCGCCCTCGATTGTAGCGTGAACCCCATTTTCGAGGTCAAAAACAAGACAAAAAACGTGATGACCTTGACTGTTACGCACACCACATTTTGTAGGTTGGATACAGAAATTAAACTTTTTCTCACTTGGAACAACGAAGGTTTATTAAAAATGCATCAATCTTGCGATGAAATGAACAGCGCCGTCTCTCACAGGCAAGGTCGTTATCACGACGACAGTCCAGGGCAGTGCCCGTGGGGCGGTATGCATGACTCGTCATCGCTGTCGGACGACTCCTTGTCGCTGTCAACGGCCCAAAGCATTTCATCTTTGAACCTTGCAGGCCAAAATCCTTTCTTTCTGCTTGCGCCCGTCCCGCACGCAAGTTTCTGGAACACTAAACGCACGTGAAGCGGCCCGATTTCCTTCGCTCTCCGCGCACAATATCACTTTTAGAGCGCAGCTCTTAGGGGCTCGTTTCCGGCTTGAGCGGCGTCGCCGTCGGCGTAACTGCGCGGTGCATTATGGGAAATGTCCCATAATGCACCTCGCGAGCCCCCCACCGGGGTCACGTGACCCCCCCCCCCCCAGGTCACGTGACCCCCCGAGGTCATGTGACTCCCCTGAGGTCACGTGACTCCCCTGAGGTCACGTGACCTCGAGGGGGGTCACGTGACCCCCGATGACGTTATCGTCACTGATGACGTCACCGGCATCCACATCGTCATCGTCATCATCACTGATGACGTCATTAGTGACGTCACTGATGACGTCACCGGCATCCACATCATCATCATCACTGATGACGTCACCGGCATCCGCACCGTCATCATCACTGATGACGTCACCGACATTCGCATCGTCATCATCACTGGTGAAGTCATCAGTGACGTCATTGGTATCCGCATCGTCATCGTCACTGATGACGTCATCAGTGAAGTCAGTGAAGTCAGTGATGACATCTTCGGCATTGGGGGGGGTCACGTGACCCCCCCTGGTTAGTTGAACCCCCCCCCCCCCCCCAGTACACTTCCCTTCTCCTCCTCAAGAGCTGCGCTCTAATTCGGCGTTACATGGAGTTGTAAACGGCTTTCACTTTTTTTTTAATCCAGCATCATGGTGAACGCAGCATGTCTTTCCAGTGGGAAATTCCATGCTGATACGAACGCAAGATACACACGACTACGCTAAGCGCTGGCTATGCTCCAAGCCTCTCAGCGCGTAATGAAGCGGCCATTTTGAAATGTCGATGGCGATATGGTAGCGCAGTTTTGGGTCGTACTCAATTCTAGCGCACATGCGATTTTTGGACCTATTTTTCCGGAAAAAAAAGTGTGTTAGATTCGAGTAAATACGGTATAACATTGACAGACTTATTTCCAGGCCACGGTGAAAGAACGGTGCGTAAAAAAATAGAGATTTGGAAGTGTTCAAGGGATACCCAAAAGGTGGTGCCAGGGTGTTAGGGGCCAACATATACACTTCGCTCTTTCCACTTTTGCCTGACTCTTCCTTTCCTATATCCTCTCCACTTTTTACCCTGCCCCAACACAACCCCCTTCGCAGTTTAGGGGAGGGTGCCAAGAGAATTATCTTCCCTGCAGAAAAGCGAGGCTGAACGTTGGCCTTTAAGCGATCGCAAGAGAATGCAAATGCATGAACCAGCCTCTATGCGTCCCAGTCCTAAAGAATACATGGGCACATGAGGGTGAAGAGATAAAAGCTGCCCCACCCTGTCCAGTTGTGTACAGGTGCCGAAGTCAGCCGAAGAGAGAAAGCTGGTAAGACTTTGGCCCCGATGCGGCCTCGGAAAGAAGCATTCCGTGGGAGGGGCCACCCTGCCACCTGCGATGCGCAAGGAGACATGCTCGACTGAGAAGTGAGCTTCAGCACAGCACACGGCGATAAACAGCATCAGCGGCACTCCACACGGCAAAAGCTACAGTACTAGTGAGCCTGAGCTGTAGACAGACACGCTGTTTACAAACAATCCCGCGTTCGCCCACACCAGGTGCGGGCACCACGCGTGCGCAAAAACCGAATTCGCGTGAAGTGAAGCGTCTGCGCCATGCTGTTGACAGCGCCACCGCAGCAGCGCGACGTCAGGGTCGTGTGTTGGTGTATATACCCTGTCTCACCGCGACTTGGCAAACAATAAAAGCTACAGTCTACTCTCTCTCACCAGTAGCATGCAGTGCTGCCAAAGCCACGGGAGAGAGAAAGAGGAAAACCACCTTTCTTTTGAATTTTGAGCGATGGACAAATCTTCTAGGGGGAAAAGGAACGCACGGGACGCAAAAAAGATGGTCTGGATAAAAGGGGAGTTCCACCTTCCCCTCTTCTCAGGCTGCTTGGGTTAAGCTTTCTTCTCTGTACCTTTGGTAAGGGCAGTCATGTGCTTCGCTTTCTTTGCACCGACTGGCTCAAAGAGGCCATTCGCTTTTTGCCAGGTTACGGTAAAATGAGTTTAGAAAAATACAGCGACTCCACCCTCTGCTTGGACTAACATTCTGCCACAACTTACACATGCTACCCAATTAAGCCTAATGCAGGACAAGTTACAATGTCGCTGCAGTCCTCGACCACCCCACCTCAGAAAGCTGCGACACTGCTTCTATACATTTACTGCAATGTACTGCAATAGCAAAAAAAAAAAAAGACATTTTCATTTAGCAGCATTTAGACTGGATGATTGCAAAATGAGTAGGTGCGCAAATCTCTTGAAGAAAGACGAAAAGGAACTTCTAGCACACAAAAATAGGTTTTGCTTATGCCGCAACACAGCAGCGAAGTTCAAGATATTAGCAGTGGTGCATTTATTTTTTTTTATCATAGCAGTACTTTAGTGTTAAAGGCTGGTACACACACTTGCACTTGATTTCTGCGGACTGCACCACAGCCGGTTTTTAAGCCTCTCCGGTCACAAGTTCGTGCACCAGCTCCTATAAAAGTTGAAAGCGGCATCAAAATTAACCTCCACAGACATTGACTGATGTGTGCACTGTGGATGCCCAGGAGCATAGATATTCATAAAATGGTTGTATGGATGGTGATGATGATGATGTTGGTTTTATGGCTACAGAAAATTGCTACCATCACGACTGGTCCTGATAGGGTAAGGTACTTAGAGGAGCAAGCCTTTCAGCTTTCACATTACCCAGTACATGCCTTGCCCTGACATCACATCATCCATTTTGCGCCAAAACTGAAAAGAGAGGGGAAAGCTGCTTTTGTACAAATTTTGAGTGACGGGTTAATTGTCTATAATCTTCGAGAGGGAGAATAGCGATACCTGCATAAGTCTGGGACAGTTATGGTGAGAAGAGAGTTCCTCCTTCCTCTTCACCCCTGTGGTTGCTGGAGAGCTGATGAAATGACGTCAGGTGCAAGGCATGTATACACCCACATGACTTGGAACCCAACAAAATATAATATATGGTGGCCATTCCTGCAATGCACGATTAATTTCGGCATGCAAAAGCTGTATGAGCATAGTCAATTGATGGATTGAAGAGGGGTCTGTACTGTTTCGTCAAAATATGTTTCGTAGACAACTTTTTACGGACACACGTTTCATGGACATGTTTCGTTGACACTGTGGCGTTTCTTGGACACATGCTCCTGCAATGTTTCGTCAACAAATAATTTAATCTTTTTTTTTTTTTTTTAAGTATGCAATTAAATATGGAAGTTGGCTGAAGGCTAGTGTGTGATTTACCGAGGCTCTCTCTCGCCCCGTACACCAAGCAAGACATAAAGTTTCTTGCAAAATTAGTAGGGTGTTCGACAAAACGTTGCAGATGTGTTGATGGAATGAATGCAGGACGCCTTTGGATCAAAAGAACTGTCAATGAAACGCCGCTCGTCAAACTGACTGTTACTGGATAGAGGGATGCTAATGGTTGTACCCTTTATAACGAGAGGTAGCTTGCGCCGCCTAGCCTAGAGGTCTATGGTACTGGCTGCAGGCCCTGCAAGTGCAAGAGGCAATGAACGAGCACCTTCGTCCAGTATGCTTCGTCGGCCAACGGAGCCAGTGGTCAGTTGTGCAGGGAACGACGTGGACGTCCGGATCGCTTCCTCCGTCGACGGCGACGGACCGCACTGCACTTGCCCGACCTGGTCGGATCGGGACCGCACGTGGCGGGTCTTCTTGCCTCGAGTAGCAGGCAGGTTCTGCGTCGGCGGCGATACCGCACTTCGCGGCTTGGGATTCGAGTCCGATCCGTCGAGGAGACTCCATCGTCGCTCCAAGTTTGCCATGGTGGACTGACACACACCCCCTTCGATGTTGGAGCACACAATGAAAAAGGAACCTCGAGACTACAATGCTACGAAGAGATACTACACCGATGCACGGTCGCTCTCGAAACTAGTAAATCCATGATTATCAGTACTGCCGCGATTGTCCCGGCGTTTGATGTCTCAGTCGTGGAGCTTGCGGTTTCGTGGTTTTGTCACACTAGGCGACCGTGGGATAAGCCACTCAACCTTTCAATCATTCAATAAACGGTCTTAGTTCGATAAAAAAAAAAACAAAAAAAAAACATCGATGGGTTTTAGCTCGTGGGGGTGGCAGGGGAGGTGCGTCCGCACACGTGACGTCGGTTGAACGCTGACACGGAATGTCTGGAACTGTCCAACCTTGGTGCGTTATCATGTGACGGTTCAGCGAGGCAGATCGGGCGAAGGCTGCCGCGTTCTGTCATCTCCCTTGTGACGCGACTGTGGACTGCGCTGGCGCTCGCAACGAGTCTGGAGCGTAGCATGGTAACCAAAATCGGATATCATCAGATTTTGCGATTGGGTGGGACGTCCCTTTTCGACAATGGTCAGGCGCGACATGGCGACATAACAACCCAAAACGGGAACTGACCAGCTGAAGTTCCTTGCACGGCTATCCAATCCGGAAGTCGGGATTGGATAGCCTGGATTGGATAGATAAAATACTAATTAAAAATTCAACAACATTTTTTAAAAATATTTTATGGTTTTAAATAATCCTAGTATGACGTGAGAGCTAAGTAAAATACTATTGCATTTTTGTTGTTTTCGGGGGTGAACAAATGAAAAAAATGGTGCGGTATGTATGATCTCTATGGGTTGGTGCCGTTGCTAGCGGCATCAGCCCAAAAGAGCAAGCGACAAAAACAGCGGCAAACATGGCGGCTCAGCCACCAATTTCCACTGAAGGTAAATATTAACTTTACTCGTTTGTCTCTTGCCTGATGCGCGATATAAACGTGTGAATACTTCTATGGTATAATTGTGTTGCATATATGAACGTGTCTTTTCATTACGAACGTGCGAACCTGCTAGAAAGCTTGCTAAAAAAACCAGCAGTCTCGCTAGGCCTAATGTTTGTTGACCGTCGCATTGAAAGATCGATTTGTTTTTGCGAAATCCTGCACGTATAATGGTATAATACGTCAATCAGAGGTACGATTAAAGTGGTTCTGCCGAAAAATTTTAGCCTCATGTTTAGTTATTCATGTAACTTTCGCGCTTGTAGTAAAACGCGCCTTTTGCGTTGCTACGTGCGACAACTAATGACGTTTCGAGTGCGTGCTTCACCTTGCCAAACTTCTGCTGCATTAACTGGAATTAGTTTAAGTTCGAGGAAGACTAATCTGTGCTAAAATGATTGGAATTTCTTGAACACTTGATACAAATTTAACCCGCTCGTGTATCCGGAAACTGGGAAATCGCTAAAAAATAAACTCCTTTGGGTCAACAGGCTCATACAGCGAACTGAATCGCGATCCTCTACTGAAGTCTTGAGATGTGTCGTAGCATTGCCAACGCAGAGGTCGCTCTTTAGAAATCTTGGAAACAGACACAGGCTAACGTTGATTTTCTACCCTTCTGGTTGTCTTTACCTTTAGCTTATCTTGACCGACGTCATACTGTAGAGGCATTGATTCTACAAGACTAGCAGTCGAGGCTTCTTGAACAACCCGTTCACACAGATTGTTTGAACAACAAAAAGGCATTCAGGCTTTTCTTTGTGTTCCAAAGATTGAACAGTGGTATAGAAAAACACGTTCCTTGGTGGCACAGGTGCTCCTATTTCTTAACGTTATACTTCAAGTGCACCAATCCACCTTCTTTGAAATCATGGTTGCAGATGTTCTGGAGTGAACGCACGTTTTCCTTTTCATGAACACGGGAGCGTCCATGAGAAGCATTCATGTGGAAGGCTCGTGCCAGTACTTCTGTGAATGCGTGTTTCCTGGCCGTACACCTCAAACTAGAAACTGCTTAAAAAGGCTCACTGTTATCGACTTCAGCTGTCTTCCTGTAGCGTCTTTGTGTCTGTTTATGTCTTAACCGCAGATTTCGAGCTAGTACTTTTAAAGGGGCCTGCAACGATTTTGGTTTGGAAAGTTTCTCGCTTAAACTCGCTGGCATTAGTGTGACCCAAAGATACTTGCATGCAGTTTTACCGACACCAACTTTTTTGTGACGGCATAATTTTAAGGATAAAAGACAACTTCCTTTCAGTCTCTTTGCAAAACTTGGTGACATAGCCATGGGGATCGCATTGTTGACATTGTCACAGGGAGTGCCACATTATGCCCATAGTCAAGGGTGGCTTGTAGATTGAACACAAGCACTACACAACCACTTAATTTGGACCCATGACAACAAGTGCCTCAACAAACATTTGGGTAGTGGCTCATGCCCAATCCCTGCAATGACAATAATTACCCAACTCGTCGCACTGTTCCTCCTTTTGGTCGCTAGTTAAAGGAGTGGACAGTGCTCATTCTTCTAAAAAAAAAATGTTTCTGCTACCGTCGTTGGTGGATACAAAAACAGACGTGTTCCTTAGTTTGTGAATGTCAAGAATTAATTCTAAGCAGAATTTGCTGAAAGTACAAAATAGTTGCAGTGCCCCTTTAGCTTAACTACTTCTTTCTTCCGGCAGACATTGAGGCCCAGATCCGAGAGATCCAGGCCCTCAAGGCAGGCAACAGAAATGCAGACAACGGGGAGGGCGTGCCCCTCACGGCGGCGGCCAATGGGGCGTACATGGACGAGGACATCTACGGCTCCACCCAGAACAAGTATGAGGGATACGTCACGTCCATCGCGGCCAACGACGACGCGGATGCCGACGTAAGTCCCGCCGCGACCTGCCGCCGTCTAGGCGACCTATAAGGCTCTTTTGTAGGACATTCATCTGGCTCGAAATCTTGCTGGACACCCGTGCTGATGAACTTTTGCCCTACGTCTTCCTGCGCACACAGTCTGCGTTTTCTAGATTTCTCGAGTTGTCTTGCATCGGCTGGTACTCGGTTTTTATACATAGCTGTCTTTATTCGGACTCGAGATGAGCCGGCGATCGAGAAGTCAACTTGTCGGCGGCCAAAACGAAGGCAATAGATGTCGCCGGGGTGACTCCGAAGGAAAAACAAAGCAAGCCGTGGTTCTGGCGGCCCCGAATCCACCGGCGGTCGTATTCTCAACTGTTCCAGGGGGATCGTGATGTTAAAGTCCTTGCTTGATCGCGCCCTTCTTTTCTAGAGATACTGCTACCTGTTTGAGGTATAGACGTATGAGCAATGTTTTGGAGTTTGTAGTGTCCCGTTCAACGCTTCTGCGGCCTTACTTTGCGACATCCAAATTTCGGTTCAACATCCGTTTCACTTCCAGCAGACATCTATCTCACTAGCCAGTTAGGCATGCCTCTATAGTCCATTGCAACTCAAGAAGGCAGGGTGAGGGAAAGGAAGGCCGGGGGGGAGGAAGCAGGCTAAATGCTGGAGAGAGGAGGAGGTTCCTCCTCTCCTCTCCAGCATTCCGTCTGCTTCCTCCTCCTCAGCCTTCCTTTCCCCCACCCTACCTTCTTGGGTTGCAGTGGACTATGGTCACTGACAGAATAGAGACACAGGCTGTAGTTGAGCTTGTTGGTGCATATTGCTAGAAATGGCCAGCTGAACTGATGAAAATAGAATTAGAGAAAGAGACAGGCATGCCGCTGGATGCCTGTCTTTATGCATACGTATGTATAAAGACTTTCTCTAATTCTATTTTCCTCAGTTCAGCTGGCCATTTTTAGAATAGAGACAATTGGAAAGCGTTTCAGTTGTTCCGCCTTGAGTATGAGCTGCCCACCTTTGATTACAGTTCAGCATTTCGTGAGCTTCTCATGTGCATAGCCAAAGCATTATAGGAGGCAACAAATGCATGCTGGAAGTGGGCCATTTGAAACAGGCTCCCTGCCTTTTTTATTCAGTCAGCGACTATGCATTTCTATAAAAACAACCCAAAAAACCCCATCATTTAGAAAAAATAAAGTGTGGCTCAAAATTTAGTTTTTGTTCTCACATAAACTACCAATCGAGAATCGGCCTTCAAAGCAGTAATTTTGAGATAAGAGCACTTTAGCATTAGACTTTAAGAAATAGTGGAGTACATCTGCGTCAAAAGCCTATTTGCTTTCCCAAGTGGCTTAATACTCAGTAGAGCTGCCTCGTTATCGAATTATTTCTAATTGCAGTCTATCACACTGTCCTGGTGGACGTGGTTATGTTGCCCTCATTCCCCATGTCTTAGTAGAGCTGCCTCTTTATCCAACTTTTTTTTTTTGTCACTGCCTATCTTAATATTGATGGATATGGTCGTGTTGCCCCTGTTTCCTCTGGTCAACATCCCGGGTGATTATTAATTTAATATCCAACAAAACTATCAGTTTCTCACTCCCTACCTCAGTCAGCTTTTGTCGGACGGTAAATTTTTTGTGGAGCGTAGCTACAAGTCTTGTGCTTTCTTACTTGCAGGACGACGACTATGAGAACACGGGCCTCATGCAGTCCAAGAAGGCCCCCCTTCCGGCCGCCTTCTTGGCTGAACTCACAGACAAGGTGAGTCTCTATGCCCGAGGAGACACTCGCAGGTCTTAACACGCTTCCATCGCAGGACTACGATCCATTTGCGGACCGTCGGGTGCCCCGCATTGCGGACCGCGAGGACCAGTACCGGGCGCAGCGGCGGAAACTCATGATCTCTCCCGAGCGCGTGGATCCCTTTGCAGATGGTACGGTGGGCCCGCCCGTTTCTCTCGCTGCTCGCTTTGATTTGGTCTCGGTGGCTCTGGTGCAGTGACATGGGAAACGAGGGGCAGTCTCAAGTCTGCCGACTTGTAGAGGGCACTCGAATCTGCCGGCTTGTACCGAAGCAGAAGCAAATTGGAATGTTTAGACAGCCAGACGTGGCCCTAAGGAGTGGCAGCATTTGTTTATGCTGTGGATGAGTAATTTGGTCAGCAAATTAGAACTGCCATCCTGGAAGCCTCTTACGAGCATCGTGTGGTATCGGTTGTGCGACCGCATGCCGGTATGATGCTCTTCTAGATCGAAAGGGGTGGGGTCCGAAATCAGGAAGGGTGTTGCGGTGCAAGGTTTAGCTCCATATGTTCCCAGCCGTGGCATGGCCACCAACCCTCCCTGCTCGTGCCAAGCTGCACAAACCACCTCGGTGGCACATTAGACAACATGTTCAATAAGAGATCAGACACTATGATCGATGGATCTGGAAAAATAAGCAGTTTGTCCATTAAGCTGCTGGCTTTATCAGATCCTTGTTGCCACAGGGGTGGTGTGGTAGGATTGTTTCGGGAAAGCGTAATGTGTGAATGGATTGACTCCAAGGCAGACCATTGAGATTGCTCTTCGGGCTCCCGTCGATGATGTCTTGGATCGGTTGATCTGTTGTGGCCGGTCTGGAGCGATTCCGGGCCGGTTCGAGGCCACAGCCTGCACTCTCCCAACCGGACATGTGCCGAGGATGGCGGCGGCAACGTACAGTCCTTAGTCTTCTTACCTTAAATCAATGCTTGCTCTTGGTCTTAAAACTGAAGGGTTTCCATGTGGATTTTTTTTGGTTTAGTTGCTTCGATCCACGCTCTCGGCGGAGCTACGGTAGAGAAAAACGGGGCGTGCACTTTTAGAGATATGTAGATACGTATGTAATGGTACAGTGAAGTGAATGGGTAAGCCTATTTCACATTTACAAGGTGCCAGCAGGCACTGGACAATGTGGCACAGTCAAACTTGTCAGTATAGTGATGTCAATTTCCTCTCATCAAAGTATATATCAGCACCACATGTGACTGTTGCAGTACTGCGAGTGTACTACAACTTTGCTTCTCTATCCCAGTCTTTCTTATGCAGAGGTGCTATAGTGCTGGGAGAACATTTTATTGCTTTAGCGTGCCCTCCCTAGGGTAATATGAGGAGGAACTGGCCCTTGAGGGTGTATATGCCCTCGCGTTTCTGGTTCGAGGCTCGTCGCCTGCTGTTGGGGGAGGGCAGGCTGGGTCCCCTAGAAGAGAGGCGTGCGCAGGAGCACGTCTGGCCTTTGACTAATGCCTGTCGTTCAATTTTTTCCCTCCTCCTTCAAGCCACGGCTGCGGCAGAGTTTCCGTCTCTGGGCTACTGGGGCACAGCTTTTTGTTAGAAAGATTAGGTGGGGGCTCTCTGGGGTGGGGGGAGTGAAGAGGGGGCACGAAATCGGAGTGTACCGCCCACCCGCGAAAGGAAGTTCTCGTCCTTGGCCCCCCCCACGTGCGCGTGATGGACAACAAGGCATTTGTCCTCTCTGCTTGGCCTTACACTCTGAAACGTGCAAAAACCCGCGGGGCTGTGGCGCACCTTCGCGACATGTGGCGGGACAGTACAACATGAGCGTGAGCTTTGTAGTGCCGCAATATTTGTTGCAAAGGCACGCTACTTTAGCTTTTTAGCCACAAGCTCGTGGTGAAGTCTCTTGCATTTGTTTTATTAATATTTGCCAACAGCTGCTACCTCTCTTACAAATTAGTCTTTCATATCCGAACTCGCTGCCGACATTCGTCAAGTATGAAAAACATCGGACAACGATGTAGCAGTCACAATTTCCCCGCATCGTCACAGCTTCATAACATTGGCGCATGAACAAGTAGTAGATCGAGATTGAGGGCCTACAAAGGTTTTAATGTACGGGCAGTTTTGGAAATTGGTTCACAATTGGAGCCCTTCTAGCAGGTGGAATACGGGCATAACGACACGATCGTGTGACATTATTGCAGGTGCAGTTACCTTGGCAGGAACACAGAAACGTTATATTTTTAGTCGCTCCTTCTGGTGCAAACATAGGGCTATCTTCAGGGCCTCCGTGTTTCTTAGTATATGGGATTCCAAATCATACCAAAGAAAGGGACAGCGCTAAAGAGAGGTGAACGGGGCAACTGTATTCTGGAAGAGGCCTAAAGAATTGAGTTGGTGTCGAAACGCCACTTAAGAAAAATGGTCCTCCTTATCATTTGTTGTGTAATGGAAACCGTTCCCTCACTAATTTGCGGAAACTGCGCGGCGTTTCGGAAGAGATTCGCGGGTGTGCGGTGCATCCCGTCGAGGGGGCCCCCCACGAGGCTGACAGGCTGGGCTGTAAGGATCAGAGAAGAGTGCGGGGCGGGGTCGGGATTGGGGGCAGCCCCGCGCGTGTTCCTCGAGAAGGGTATGTATTGGGGTTGGGCTGCCCCCCTGGTGGAACGGGGCGAACCAGAGGTACGGCACCTGGAACACTCATCCGATCGGTGCCTTAAACGCTTCCTCTTTCTTGGTACCTCCGCTTCCGCAAACGACGCCATGCCGGTGTCGTGCCCTTGCCCATCGCGATCCCCCCTGGTAGTGGAGCAGCAGAGGGAGATGAGGCAAACACCCGTCTGCCGTGGGTCGCTCTCCATCTTGACGGTCCGCAAAGCTTCGGCATTTTGAAGTTGGGACGCCGGGACAGCAGTGACGCTCCAAATCACTCTTCGTCTTTGCCGGAATTTAGTGATAACAGTAATAAACTTTATTTTCGTCAAGTTTGGGGAGGGGGAAAATACGAGAAAAAAAAAGCTGCACTGTGCAGCTTGACTAATCCTCGGACCCATAGAGGTAAGAAGCTTCTGAAGGTGACACAAGTCTACCAGAAGTGAAGTTGGGAGTGTGGAGGGACATGCCCCTAACGATGACCGAAATCTAGAGACGCTATTGGACGAAAAGGAGAGCTGGCCCAACAGCTGTTTTGGTCACTCTCCCAGAAGCTTCTTACCTCCTTGCTCAAATCCCTGCAATGGTCAGCTGTGTGCAGGAAGTGCAGGAAGTGCAGAATTCAACATTAACATAAACGACCGTAACAAACGAGTGGACTCTACAAAAGTATAACGGACAGAAAATGATTTTACTGTGTGCTAAATTTAAGCGAAAGAGGGAAAAAAATGACGACACATCGATACTGAAAGAGGAAACTTAATTAATGTTTGCAAGCCATAATTCGTTTGTTGCGTGTCCGTCCTCCACTCTAACCACTGGGATCGTGACGTCCGGCAGAGCAACGGGCCGAGCTCCCGCGGCATTGTTCATCGCGACTTGAGGACTGCTTTCGACGTGCGGGTGGTACGGAACGCCAAATGCACCGGTCGGAGATGCGCTGCAGGCTGCCATACCAAAGGAGGCATGTTTTTGGTGCGGGCCAACGGGTGGTTGTGTTGTGGGGCGACCGGAAGGGGGGAGGCACTAATGAGCCCGAGGTATTTTTAGGAAGTGGCGCTCCTTGTTGCGTCCTGCCAGCATCGCTTGTTTAGAGGATGACCCCGGAAGAGAGTTGGCCGTCCTCCCCAGACACGTACGTATGCCCGGGCGCCGGCCCACGTTTCTTTCCGGCGGGGACGCGGCACCACTCCGAGGGCACCCCCGGAAAGTCACGCCTGGGGCACGTTACGGAAGAGCCTGCCATGCTCCGCTCGCCCCCTAAGCCGACGGTGCAGGGAGAGCCACGCACTCGCTGGACCGATCGACTGCCTCCCTTTCACCGCCCCACCTTGCGTGCACGTGCAGGCGGGACGCAATTGCGCGGCAGAAGAGCAATGTGCGACCAGTCCGACGAGCGTGCAACTTCCGCGGCACCGTCGGCTCGGTGGTGAACGGAGCGTAAACCTTATTATTCCGTCGGGCAGCTCTGTCTGCGGGCAAATCTTCGCCAGCAACCTGTCCGGCATCACAATGGTGCTTGTTTGGTGGACAAAACGAGGCAGCGGCCAAAAGTTGCTAAAAAAATAACCTCTAGTCATTCAGATGAACAACTTATGCCGCAAAAACTAATGCTTGGGTAAGGGAATGTGTCGCTTTGGTCCGCTGTGCCCACTGACTTACCTAGCCGCGACGTCGGGGCCGCAGCTCGTCGGCCTTGATTTCTGGGGATGTCTCTCCGGCGTGTCTTCTCGGTGGGATTCAGGACCTTAGGGTGCCCTCGAGGGGTCCTCGCCTCGTCCCCGTTGCAAAGGGGCCCGGCCGACGTCCACGTGGGCCCCCTTTTTCGTTTTTCTTTTTTCCGCGACCAAAGAGCTTTTGTCCGTTTCGTTTCTCTGCGGGGGTGGGGAAGTATCTTGGGAGAGGGGAGGGAGGGGCCAGAGGGTGGGCGGGAGGTTGGGTGCACGGGCCCCGCGAGTATTTCTTTCCGCCGGAGCAGCTCACTGATTTTCGAGAGCCGTCTCTGCTTTTTTTGTGCTGTTGCAGGGGGCAAGACGCCTGACATGAAGTCTCGTACCTACACGGTCATCATGCAGGAGCAGGCACTCAACAAAGATCAGGTGGGCCTCTTTCGTTGCACGCCGACGTTTCCGGTGTGTCATGCGCATCGAGCGCGCGTACAGCCAAAGCTCGGAGGAAGGCATGGGGTGTGTGCCGGAGGCCAGGCATTCGAAAGACATGCCTCGATGTTCTCGTCCTGTCAGTCAATAAGAATGGACCCACGCAGCACTGTCTAGCTTGCATCCTCGCCGCCACACAGATCTCTCGCGGCATCTTACGAGCGCAATGCCGGCTTGTGGCGACGCCAAGATGCTGGTGCCTTTAACTTTGCGGCGTGCTCTAGTGCGTCTTCGGCGTGTTTGCCGTTCGGGCTGTGTCAAGGATCTACCGACGACGACATAATCAGCAGGCCTTCTAGGATGTATTGCGTGAACCCAAGTGGGCCCTACTGAGCCTGAACAGTTCGGTAGTGCTAAAGATGGGCTAATGAGTTAAGATATTAGGGGACAGCATGCAAATTGTAGGCTTAGAGTTGTTGGTGCCTAAAGACAAGAAATAGAGATAGCTAAAGAAAAATGTGATTTTAGGCATTTTATGTTGTACGGTGCAGTGATAGTTCTGTTGTCCGTTCACTTGTCATGTGCATGTTTGCTTGTTTTAATGTGAAACATTCTTCGGCTAGGTGTTGGGCATTTAGTGAAGCTCGAATAAAAGTGAAGCCTGGATGAAAGCATGGCCGCGAGGCTAGACACTGATTATCGTCGCTATTGAGTGGGAGAGGAGGAGCAAGCTGCTCAGCGCTCATTGGTCAAGGGAAAGGTCATGTGACCAAGAGGGGTAAGCGAGGAGGAGCTCTACCAACTGTGGTAATTGGGGGCAAGGAGCTTGAGAGAGTGGAAGGCTCTTGAAGATCGCCAGGTTTATCAGCTCAATTAGTGTCAGCATCGCTTCATTCTAGGAACAACCATCAAATGTACACATGATATGCGTTAAAGGGATGCTGAACCAAAATCTGGATTCCACGAAGCATGGCGGCAAAAGCGTGCAACGGGACGCTACAAACATCAAAACATCACTTGTACAACGATATATCGAACAGATGACCATATTTTTTCAAGAAAAGGAGGCGCATTTCACGGATATGTTTACATCTTGTTTCTCCGAGAAGGAGAGGGAACGGCCTCGCGTCTTCTCCGTTTCGCCGGCTTGAGGGGGCGAAGCAAAGAGAGGAGGAAACGAGATATCTTGGGACGTCACGCGCCTCGTCTGCCTCGTTCAATCTCGACCTTTTTTTTCCAAAAATACGGCAGTTGATTGGAGATACCGCCTTACGAGTGATGTTGTAAGGTTTGTAGCGTTCCGCCTACAGCTCCTGCATTGTTTTTTGAAATTCAAATTTCGGTTCACCATCACTTAAAACTATCTAATAAAGAATGTCGTGAAAGTAGGCGTTTGGAAACTTGGAGTATCGCTAAACGTTTGTGATGATAAAACGTTTCACGTATGCATCATAATTGCTTACCAATTTGCCATAAATCTTCTATGTTTATTTTTTGTTTTATATTCTGCTGTTAATTATACCCTGTTTCACTTTACGTATGGTGTAGCAGATGCTGCAAGAGTGAGCTCTAGACTTTGAGCTATCTACTGAGCATATGTGCTCGTCCAGACAGCATGCTTGTGTTGTAGCTTCGGCTTTGGTTGCACACAGAGTGATACAAACTATAGCCTCATCAAAGCTCTACTGCATCTTTTTAAAGCAGAAGCTTTATTGGGCCAACCAACGTCGGGAGCCGCGTAAGCATGAAATGTGAAGGTCAGTCAGTTCGTAACCGCCAAACAATCTTGAAATAGGATGGCAACTGGTGTCAGGAATTGAACCCTGGTCACTGGCACGAAGGCCGAGCGCACTGCCGACTGAGCTACGAACTCGGCACGCACGAACGGGAGGAGCAAAAGCAGGTGGTGTAAGAAAGCGTGCCGAGCGAAGAAGAGTGGAAAGGGAAAGAACAACAGGAGCAGAAATGGGTGTCGTAGAAGGAGCGCACAGAATGAGGAGTGGAGAGGGCGCGAAAGCGTGCTTTTCCTCTTTTGGTGGCGCAGATAATTCAGCGCAGAGGCCTTGTATCGAACCGATGCTGAAGGGAAGCGTGCGCAATGTCACAAAGAGACAACGGTGTGACATAATCTCTTTTCGTGGAGAACCCAGCTTCTTTCCGCACGTGTCATTTAGCCTGCACCTTTCCGAATGTCACCAAAATATGGGCACCCGCTTTTGGTGGCGCGCTGAGGCTGCACGTGGAAATTTTACTGTGAACGTGCAACGGAATTCGTGGTTTATCGACTACATGCGCGATTCGTTCGGGTTACACCTCGTGAGCAACACCAAAATCCTGATTACCCACAACAGCACCGCCACCGATTCTGTCTTTGTGTGAGGCGTTTCCTGATTAGGTTGCATGGACTATGTAGCATATTTCTAACTACATAAACTGTTGCTCTGCATAACATACAAATCAGAAGACGGTGGCAACACCGTCGAGAGCAACAAAACCGGTGACAATAACCATGACAGCCAGTGCAGTGCCACCAACGGTTGCCACACCCACACTGTCCGTGCAGTAAAATTGCATGATCACCACGGTGATAATCCTATGGTCGAAAGACTTGCAAAACATTGAAAGTATATCAATAAAATTTTATTTCGCTGCAAAACACTTTTTGCCATCGATGACCCTTTAAAGCAACCGCGTTTATATGCATTAACAGAATGACCAAACACGCAGCCCTTTTTTATGTACTGTGCATGCACATAGGTATTTGGGCAGTTTGCGAGTTGCATTGAATGTGACGACACGCTTGGGGTGTGCAGACTGCTAGGAGGAGGTTGGGGCAAGCAGCATCCCCCAACTTAATGTTGCTGCATGTGTTCTTTTCCTCTTGCTAGGCGGAGTTGCGCCGCAAGCTGGCCGACAAGGCCAAGTCTGGGGACCTCCAGTCGGTGCCTTCCAATGGGGAGGCAGTCAAGCAGGCGGCCCCCGGTAAGAGCACGCCATCCCCTTGTACATTGCAGGACACTTTAAGCGCGAACACTACCTCAGGACTTTTTTGCATTTTGCTACGAAATGGTACTGTTGGGTATCACACTTCACTGCTGGGGTCACTACCCCAATTGAGCATTTGCCACCATTACCATTATAGTAGTTTTGATAACAGTCCTTCAACACTGAGAGAGAAACGGACAAAACCGGCGATGGCTCGTTCGCGTTAACAGTGTGGCGGAGTGTACGGATTGCCGCAAACTTAACTGTTATTTCACAATGGTTTGTACCAAGTGCGGCAACACGAGCCGGCCCAGCTGCGTTCAGGCCGGGGCGGCACGAACAGGCCAGGGCAGCACAAAGGCCACGCGGGGGGTTTCGGTTTTGAGCCCTTCAAGAGCTTGGAACGGATTGCCACATTTCTTATTGTCGCGGTGTAGGAGTCGGGTTCGTGGAAGAGCCTGCCGGAAGCACTGCTCGTGGAATTTTACCCTTTTCGGATAGCACTAAGCCGGGCCAGCTTCTATTACCTCCGACTCTGTATGATGGTACATAATGGCAACAGTAACGGTAGTAATGAACTATTATTATTACTCTGGGTCGAGACCCTGTGTCCTACTGCGAGGCCACGGTGTCATCGACCCCGAGCCAACCGCGGTGGCGGGCATTTGGTCTTGATTGCATTTTTTCTACCTTCGCTCCTTTTTTCATTGGTCTCTGGTTAGGAGCAACTTTGTTCCTCATTTTCGGGTTTTCATTACTGCTGTTTAGTGATCTTCTGACCCACTTCGTTCTTGAGACAATGCGCAGGCATTGGGTGGGAAGAACGAAATGTGGGCGACTTTCAAGGCTGGTCTCACCTTAGTTTCTTGACTGCGAGCCGCTTCTCCAATGGCTGCTTTTACGTGCCAAATATGCAGATGTCTTAGCAAACATTTGACGCAAGAATTGACGACGTAGTATGCTAAACAATTCTTTATTTGCACAACGTTGGCGAACCTACTTATGTAAGTTGTTTAGAGCTTTGGCTCTCTCTAGCCCCTGGTTCCAGAAGGGATTTGGGAGGGGAGCAGATTTAGAATTGTGGTCTAGCCCTGTTCCCCCCTGTGTCTTATGGAAGTTTTTGTCTCGTTCCAGCCAAGCGTAGGCGCTGGGACCAGTCTGGCGAGGAGACGCCCCAGGCAGCAAAGAAGAAGTCGAGCTGGGACGCTGCGGAGGTGGGTGCTCCCTGATTATATTATTGGCCTAGGCTGTCGTTCAGGTTTATTGCCCGAGTCTTTCGATCAAACCTTTAGTCCACCAGGAAAACGGGGAATTGTTGTATAATTTGGCGAGCTTGGAAACGTCGCATAATTTTCATCCCAGTTGGCATCGGTCAGGGAAATTCGGCTTTCCTTTTTCCGAGTGACTGCAAGCTATTTTGTGTCTAGTGTGGCACACATTCCATGCAACTCCACCGGCCTGCAGACGCAAATCTTGCTCAGAAAAAAGTCTTGTCTGTATGCAAATTGCATCCTCTTTAAACGTGCGCACTGAGACTATTCGCTCTCCTTGTGCTCACACCAATATGTTTGCCCAGTGTTTTATATAAGACTAAACATTTATTCAACAAAAAATATGAAACAATTGACTAAAAAGCTCATAGGATTCAGTTTTTTCTCCATAAGAGCTGCAGTTCTGACATTGTATTTCTTGGGAGCCGTCCAGGAAAATTTCATAAAATATTCGGGGAAAACCTGAAAAAGTCGGGGAATTTGGAAACATCATTTTGGTATTTTGGTGTCTGGGTAGAAAGTGGCAAATCGTTCCCACGAAAAATATGCGTCGCAATGAACAATTATTTGATGTTGTATTAGTTTCTGCCGAAGGACCCATTTCAAAAAATTTACAGCGTTTGATATTCAATTATTACCTACTTTTCAGTAGTGAACTTTTCGATTACTAAGCTTAAAAGTGCATTTTCAGTTCCACTAGTACACTGACAATCGTGAGGATGAAGCAAACTGCTCGAAAAAGCATATTTCAGTCAGCAACTTTTTTTTTTTTTTTTTTTGAACGGTGTCAGTATAGCAGAATTTTTCACAAAGAACTCTTACCTACTATTTCAGAGTGCATAGTCTGCATTTACTTAATTTTACACGAGAGCTCGAGTAGGGTAGAAGCTACAATATCAGTACTAGAACAGAAAAGGAGCCGATCGCGAACGGAGCGAGAGAGCCAAGCAGCTCAAGCAGAGCGCCCTTCCTCTCCCCGCAGTCGTCCCAGACGCCGTCCCAGATCCGCTGGGACGAGACCCCCGGCCGGGCCAAGGGCTCGGAGACGCCCGGGGCCACCCCCGGCTACTCGAGCAGCCGCATGTGGGAGCCCACGCCAGCGCACGCCTCCACCCCCGGCCACGCCACCCCCGGCCACGAGACGCCGGGGGGCAGCCAGAAGGGGGGCGGGGCACCGGGGACCCCCAGCGCCAGGCGCAATCGCTGGGACGAGACCCCCAAGACAGAGAGGGGTGAGTGAACTGCCGTGTGCGGCAGCCTCCAAGAGACACCCCATTGCTTTTTGTAGAAGCTCGTTTTTACGACGGAGCTGTTAAGGGCTAGTTTCCCCAGTTCTGTGTCCGTGGACAAATAAATCTCGACACAATACTCTGGACAGGATACCACCTCTGTAAGCAACGGTGGCTACCAGACAACTGGCTTGCTGGTTGTCTGGTTGCCGCCGTCATTCATAGGTGGCGGCAACCTTTCCAGCCTTTCCACTCTGATTTTCGCCAGAGTGGAATGGCTGAATTTCTCTAGGCGTCGTCCTAAAAGTCGTCCTCGTGGTCGTCCTAGACGTCGTCTTTGAGGTCGCCCTAGACGTCATCCTCCAGGCGTCGTCCTTGAGGTCATCCCACCGTAGTACAGCTTTGCTGGTCTTCCTCCTTAAGCTGAGTGGAAAGGCTGCAGGTTTTTGATGGCACAGTGTTTGTCAAGTTTCAGTCAAAAAAATGACATGACATATTTATTGAAAAAAAAGGTCCAGCACAAATGCTACGGGAAGGAGGGCCCGACGTAGACGGTGACACAGGCATTGCTCACGCGGTACACGGCACAGGTAATGGAAGAAATCTGACATCATCATCTGGTTGGTGCAGCACAAATATTGCAGGACAAACGATTTTCTGTCGTCCACCTTCCCATGGACAGCCCCGGTCGCATCGTCGCACCTTCCAAGAAATGTGCACAACTCGCTGATGCTGAACAGCCTGCGTGAAGGAGAGAAATGCGAGGTTAGGCGGTCAGGCCTAGTGCGCATCTTTTTCCCTGGTCGATCTTCGACGATGATGATGATGGTCAGCATGTGGTGGCTTTCGGCGGCCGCTCGGTGGCTTTCGGGAGCCGCCGAGCGGGCAAAATGCGCATGTTGTAACTTGAAATTATTTTCGCTAGCCATGATTGCTTTCGGTTGGATTTTTTTTTTTTTTTCTTGCAATATAAATTTGTAAAACTGAGGTATTGTTCACATACAAGAGCATTTAAATTATGCGCATTATTCCGAAATATTTGGCATTTTAAAATTCATAGTACCGAAGTATTTTTGCATTGAAACTAATAGGCATTGGGAAGGAGATTTTCGAAATGTTTGTAAATTTTAAAAATTCGTTATAATGACGTTTGCAATAACGAGATATGACTGTACAACGCAAGCAGTTTTTGAGCTGCTCGCAACCGCTTACGCTGGGCCGCGCAACTGCAATGGCGGTGGTAGGCGGTTTAAAATACCAGTCGTGCCGCAGTTGGTTGCGAGTGTGTGTCAGCCTTCAACTGTTAGAGCAGCAACGCCAGCAAAAAAAACCCCAGATGTGGGACGTCAGAAGCCTCGTTATAGTCACCAACAAGATGAGAATGGAAGGGAGGAGCTTCAGTTGCCGTGCCTCCAGCGCAAGCTCCCTACTTTTGGCAATGCTCTGCCGTCTCGAGCACTTGTACATGCACGTGGCCATAGCACCGCAGAAGGCACGGCGCACGTGCCGGGCGTTCAAAAGACCGGGGCGTCTCATCGGTCTATACCAAAAGCACCGAACCCTACTTATAGCCTTCATTTGCTTTGCAACACAAAGCCCCAATGTTTCCTTCCCTCCGCGTGCAGAGACCCCCGGGCACGGAAGCGGCTGGGCGGAGACGCCCCGCACGGACCGCACGGGGGGCGCGGATCTGATCCAGGACACGCCCACGCCCAGTGCCTCCAAGCGTCGGTCCCGCTGGGACGAGACCCCCTCGTCGCAGATGGGCAGCCAGACCCCCCAGACACCCTCCTCCATGACCCCCACCTCGGTCATGACCCCGTCGGGGGTGACCCCCACAGGGGCCAAGGCCATGGCCATGGCCACCCCGACCCCGGGGCACCTCATGGCAATGACGCCCGAACAGCTGCAGGTGGGACCCCTCTTTTGGATTTTGCAAACCACGACGCTTCCAGCGGCGAGTTTGGAGCGACGGAGGTGGCATTGTATGGAAATTCGATCCACTGCAGTGTTAGGAGCCGGCGGCATTATACCGTATTGGCACAACGGACCTTTCCTCTGTCGTGCGAATGAATAGGGGGGAAGTAAGTGGTGGTGTCTAAGGGTTTTGATCTAGCGCATTGTTTAAAGCCAGCATGACTAGCCGTGGAACAGGGAAAATTTACAAATAGAAAGAGGCTTTATTAGCCATCAAAAGTGATTTGCTTGCTTCTGGTGCTTTCTAGAAAATCACCCTTGTATCTGTAAAATAATTATCCTTACTTTTAATCAAAATAGTTCATGTTGGTGCATGTGTTGGTGTTTAGATGAGCACAGTCATCTTGCGAAGCTCAAGTTGAATGAGACGTGCAAACCTTATGCAGTGTACACTCAGCCAACTCTCGCGGAGTTCATGCGGTCCACTAATCCCTGTCGCACGTGCAGGCCTACCGGTGGGAGCGCGAGATTGACGAGCGCAACCGCCCCCTGACGGATGAAGAGCTGGACGCCATGTTCCCGCCAGGCTACAAGGTGCTCCAACCGCCGGCGGGCTACATCCCTATCCGCACGCCGGCCCGCAAGCTGACTGCCACCCCGACGCCTCTAGGCGGAACGACGGGTATGCCTGGCGGAGGCCCCGGCTTCTTCTTCCAGAAGGAGGAGCCCGTCAAGATGGCCGACAGCCAGCCCAAGGGCAACCTGCCCCCGCTGAAGCCCGAGGACCTGCAGTACTTCGACAAGCTGCTAGCCGAAGTGGACGAGGAGCTGCTCAGCCCCGAAGAGCAGAAGGAGCGCAAGATCATGAAGCTCCTGCTGAAGATCAAGAATGGGACGCCGCCCATGCGCAAGGCAGCCCTCCGCCAGATCACGGACAAGGCGCGGGAGCTCGGGGCAGGGGCCCTCTTCAACCAGATCCTGCCCCTGCTCATGTCCCCGACCCTTGAAGACCAGGAGCGCCACCTCCTGGTCAAGGTCATCGACCGGGTCCTTTACAAGTTGGACGACCTGGTGCGACCCTACGTCCACAAGATCCTCGTAGTCATTGAGCCCCTGCTCATTGACGAGGACTACTACGCCCGCGTGGAGGGCCGCGAGATCATCTCCAACCTGGCCAAGGCGGCCGGCCTGGCCACCATGATCTCGACCATGCGGCCGGACATTGACAACATCGACGAGTATGTGCGCAACACGACGGCCCGTGCCTTCGCCGTGGTGGCTTCGGCGCTGGGCATCCCGGCCCTGCTGCCGTTCCTCAAGGCGGTCTGCCGCAGCAAAAAGTCGTGGCAGGCCCGCCACACGGGCATCAAGATCGTCCAGCAGATCGCCATCCTCATGGGCTGTGCCATCTTGCCTCACCTGCGCGCCCTGGTGGAGATCATCGAGCACGGGCTGGTGGACGAGCAGCAGAAGGTGCGCACCATCACGGCTTTGGCGCTGGCCGCGCTTGCGGAGGCGGCCACGCCCTACGGCATCGAGTCGTTCGATTCGGTGCTCAAGCCCCTCTGGAAGGGCATCCGCACGCACAGGGGTAAGGGCCTGGCGGCCTTCCTCAAGGCTATCGGCTACCTGATCCCGCTGATGGACGCCGAATACGCCAACTACTACACGAGGGAAGTGATGCTCATCCTGATCCGAGAGTTTCAGTCTCCAGACGAGGAGATGAAGAAGATTGTGCTGAAGGTGGTGAAGCAATGTTGTGCCACGGACGGTGTGGAGCCTCAGTACATCAAGGAGGAGGTGCTGCCGCACTTCTTCAAGCATTTCTGGAACCACCGCATGGCCCTGGACCGGAGAAACTACCGACAGGCAAGTGGCCACACTTTGCTCCTTCTGGTCAATGCGGCAAACCTTGCTGCAAACATTCTCGCACTTGCTGGCGAATGTTAGCCGAGTCAGAGGTTTTTGCTTAATGTTTGCCAAAATTCAACAAGCTGCGGAGAAATTTCTGGATTTTAAAGCTTTGTATTTCCCTGGCTTTCAGACACTGAAATTGTTTCTTGTCGTCATTGACAGTCGAGATTTTATTGGTTGCATTTGTGGCGTGCGGAAATTCCATCTAGTTTTGCTATTCAAATTTGATCAGAATTTTATGCTGAGCTCTGAATTATACATTGTTTCACCTTATGATGTACCACACCAGACAACCAGAAGCTCGCACGACACGCTTCGAGCTGTAGACCGGCTGCGGGGGCTCGTGCATCTGTTGCGGTGCCTCATAAGGGGAAATTGAGTATAGAAAAGTTGACAAGTCATTAGTGCTAACCTGTAAGTTGGTCCTTGTAAATTACAATTATAAGGTACCCGCTACACTTCGTTTCGTCGTAACTCGGCTAAGAGCAACTTCGTACAAAAGCAGCTTTTCTCTCTCTCTATCGTCTGTGGCTTCAACAGCACCGCACCTAACTGAGAAGATAGAGTATAGTCACTCGTTTCTCTGCGA
This sequence comes from Ixodes scapularis, assembly GCF_016920785.2. Classification (NCBI taxonomy): domain Eukaryota; kingdom Metazoa; phylum Arthropoda; class Arachnida; order Ixodida; family Ixodidae; genus Ixodes; species Ixodes scapularis. The sequence goes on along the minus strand of NW_024609880.1, from coordinate 31,327,910 downwards.
CGCACCGATTGGCTCACTGGGACCACAGTCTTCGGCGTTTGCGAGGTTATAGTGAGCCGAAGTATAGATTGTCTATAAGCTAACTGCAGCTGTATTTGTACTCATTAACCATACGGAGACGCTTCTATGGGAGCCGGTAAGAGAGCGTGAACGGCATGTGCGCAGTTGGTGGACACAACGGTGGAGATCGCCAACAAAGTGGGAGCGGCAGAAATAGTGAACCGAGTGGTGGACGACCTGAAGGATGAGAACGAGCAGTACCGCAAGATGGTCATGGAGACCATAGAGAAGATCCTGGGCAACCTGGGGGCCACCGACATTGACTCGCGGCTGGAGGAGCAGCTCATCGACGGCATCCTCTACGCCTACCAGGAACAGACCACTGAGGTGAGGCCGTTTGCTCCTTCGAGGTTGGTTCACACATACCTGCCAACTCTTCCGAATTGTCCGGGAGCCTCCCGAATTTTGATCACATCTCCCGATTGTACGGACGCGACCTCAAATCTCCCAAAAAGTATCCGCCGTAGTGTTTTTTTTTTTTTTTTTTTTTATGACGCCGTTTTGCTATAATCATCACGCGTGTGTCATTGCGAGTTACTCGAGAGTAAATTTAGGTTACTCTGGCAGGTTACCACGTGACAACTCGGAGCAGTAGCGTAGAACAAGGGTAGATTTTCAAATGCCTAGGTACGAAACCTCTACTCCTGAAGTTAGAGCGCATTTTGGAACACGGCGTATATGACCATGGTGCGCTGGACTTCAGTGGGCTTTGTCAGGTTGTCGAGTGAGGTGCAGAAAGCCAAACTAGTCTTTGTGTTTCCCCGAGTTAAGTTGGAACCACTGATCTGTTGAAACGATCGATGGCACTTTAAAAAGCCAAGAAGAAGTACTTGCAAGTATTTCTGAGATCATACGCGACTGAGTTTCCGTGCTTTGTCACTTCGCGGAAAGCTGACAAGTATAAATTCTGTACCATGTGCGCCTGTGATGTGTGAGCGTTTCCCACGGCGGCAAGCTTGACATCAAGATACACATTGCTTCACGAAAGCATCAGAACCATGCTCGTGCTGTAGAAGGGCAGGAACCCTTCTACAGCAGCCGTTGAGAGATGGAGGTTCCTTGGAATGTAAATATTTGAGAATGCCTGCTTTGCAGTAGAGGAATGAAGAAAAACAGTACACGGTTGCATCTCCTTGCTGTTTTGTTTTAATTTCAGCTTGGAAGGATGCCTTTTAGCCCTAGATATTAAAGAGCATTTGTATTGGAGGCTTAAAAGTTTGTCCGCTCGGATTTGCCTAAAGTCAATCTTATGTGTCACACCTATCGGCACTTTGGGCATTTTCATTGTTAATACATATGGCAAAGCTCGATAAGGGGCTGGTTGGTTTTGCCGTTTTCTCAGTCAGTTCAATGTTGTTTAGTCATTCAGTCACTAAGGTGTAGAAAGACAGGACATATACTTACATTTGTTCAGTCAGTGAATGTTTTGTTATTGGGTACATCATGGCTGCTTTACACATGTTTGTCCCGCATTTTGTTCACCTTCATACAATTTTTTTTTTTGTGCAACTACGGTAGCACTTTGTAGCACAGTCAAGGAGAATGATAAGTTTAGTTCCACAGAAGAAAACTGCAATAAGAGCAACCTTTCCATCCAATGTTGCACTCTGGTCTTTGAGAATTGTGATTGAAGGACAGTTTTCCGTAGACCTTTGCATGCTGGACGCACCCACGGAAGTTGGACGTTGTGGAACCGCGAGAATATGGTTACCACGACGCATCCGGCCCCAACCAGGTCAACCCGCACTTCCGACGGCGCCGGAACCCGTTACGGATTTATACGTCCAGTTCCGTGCCGGTCGCCGGCAGGGCAGGTTGCGCTCGGAGGAGGGCGGCTTCCCACAACAACGACCAGAGTCTCTGGGACTTAACCCCGTGGTTCTGTTTCTCGTTCCCTCTGGCACATTCCTCTTGCAAACAGCGGGAAAGGCATGGGTCCTCGAACAGTGGGGCACACCAATACCCATCATCTCTTCAAGGTCAAACCCTTTGTTAGCGAACATGAATGGTAGATTGTGTCAAAAATACTCAAGTGGGAGGGTCTATACTCTGTCCACCATTAAGCCGACGGGGCAACAAAGGCTATGAGCGCTAGTTAGCACGTGCACCTGACCTCAAAACATCCTTTTCTAGCGCAAGTGTTTGTGCCGTGGAAGCACATTTCGAGGCCAGAGTTTTGTGTCTGTGGTTTTTACTGCTGTTAAACAGATGTTCAAAGCGATGGTGCTTTTATAACAAAGAAGCTTTCGTGCTTCTCGCTTTAAGACGACTTCAATCTGGTGTCAACAGGCAGAACAGCAGTAAAACAACCATGTGTTTGCACATATTCTAAGTGAGTTGTCATATTAAGTATAGTATTGCAGTATAGTGTAGTGACTGTAGTGAATAATCGTAATATAAAGAGCTTCGCCTCTCCTCTTTCGGGACGTAATGGTGCCGGATGGCTTCGGCACCATAGTGATTGATCGTAGTATACACTGTGGGTAGTGTTGTACTAAAGTGTAGTGTACTTCATATTATAGTATTGTTGCTATATTGAACAACAATAATCTAAAGAGCCTTGCCTTCACCCCGCACAGGACATGGTGATGCTGAATGGTTTCGGCACCATAGTGAACGCCTTGGGCAAGCGCGTGAAGGCGTACCTGCCCCAGATCTGCGGCACCATCCTGTGGCGGCTGAACAACAAGTCGGCCAAGGTGCGCCAGCAGGCGGCGGACCTCATCTCCCGCATTGCGGTGGTCATGAAGACCTGCCAGGAGGAGAAGCTCATGGGCCACTTGGGGGTTGTGCTCTACGAGTACCTGGGAGAAGAGTACCCCGAGGTCCTGGGCTCCATCCTGGGGGCCCTGAAGGGCATCGTCAACGTCATCGGCATGCACAAGATGACGCCCCCCATCAAGGACCTGCTGCCCCGGCTCACCCCCATTCTCAAGAACAGGCACGAGAAGGTGGGGTTTCGCTTTGTCTGGGTTTATTTGCTTCTCGCGGGTTTTGTGTCTTTCGGTGTCAAGTTATCGGTTTCCGACAAGCAGTCTTTGTGTATCCGTGCTTGAGTTGAAGGAAACTAAGCACTGCACATAAATGTAATGCACAGTTTTGATGCACTAAAAGCGGCAAAAGACAGACAGAGTGAAGAAGACGACACGAGGTGTCTTCACTCTGTTCCCGTTTTTTGGCCCGTTTGGTGCGTAAGGGAACCAACTAGCCAAACTCACTATTTTGATACCATAATTGTAGACTAGGGTTTAGGTAAACTTAAAAATTAGCAGAAGGTTAATATATAACCGACTGGACTTCATAACCTTAGATTTCAATATGCTTATACGAGAGAATGAAATTCAACTTGCTTATACGAGAGAATAAAAGCTCGAGAGGCCATTGCCCCAAAGTGGCTTGGGAACCGCAAGTGCATAAACCCTCGATTTCAGGTGCAAGAGAACTGCATCGACCTGGTGGGGCGTATCGCCGACCGTGGCGCCGAGTACGTGCCGGCCCGGGAGTGGATGCGCATCTGCTTCGAGTTGCTGGAGCTGCTCAAGGCCCACAAGAAGGCCATCCGGCGAGCGACCGTGAACACCTTCGGCTACATCGCCAAGGCCATCGGGCCCCACGACGTGTTGGCCACCCTGCTGAACAACCTGCGGGTACAGGAGCGCCAGAACCGGGTGTGCACCACGGTGGCCATCGCCATCGTGGCCGAGACGTGCTCCCCGTTCACGGTGCTGCCGGCCCTGATGAACGAGTACCGTGTGCCCGAGCTGAACGTCCAGAACGGGGTGCTCAAGTCACTCTCGTTCCTCTTCGAGTACATCGGGGAGATGGGCCGCGACTACATCTACGCCGTCACCCCCCTGCTCGAGGACGCCCTCATGGATAGGTGCGTGCCGGGCGTCGGTACGATGCGATGGAACGCGTGTTTGGCGTCCCGCTCCGCCGACACGCGAAAAGTAATCCCGAGGCGGCGAGAAACGACATCGCGATCTTGGTGGTTTGAGCTAGAAATTTTGCTAGAAAGTAGGAATGAGCGCAACTAAAACTAATTCTTTACTGCTTTCCACCAGTTTTAGCTTAGCCTTAGAAATTAAAGTTTGTGTGTATCAGAGCAGGGGTCTCAAACTCATTTGAGTGTGAGGGCCAGCCAGATTATCCACCCTGTAAAGGTCGAGTGCCGACATAAGGCGGAAAGGGGGGGGGAGTCAAAATAATTCAAGCAGAAGAGACCTGGTAATAAGGTGGAGAACTGGGCCAGTTGGTTGACATTATACATGATGGGGAAAACAGCTCAGAAAACACGGACTACGAAGAGGAACACACAGCATTGTCCTGTCGTGTGTGTTCCTCTTCGTAGTCCGTGTTTTCTGAGCTGTTTTCCCCCATCAAGAGACCTGGTGCTATGCTTTTTGTAAACTCACAGTGTTGCCAGTGACATCTTTAGATTTGATTGATTTATATGACTACTTTCGATCCTGACCTGATGTGAAACAAGAATTAAAATGGCACTGCCCCACCAACGTGCTCGCATTTTAATAGAATGAGAAAGCATTTTTAATAGAATGAACGAGTGGTGTTTTCACTTGACGTCAATCTGCCGTTTCGTTGTTAGATGTCAGCCCTATAAAACCCATAGGCCTTTGTGCACTACATATTCTATGGTGTCGGATGCATCTTTGGAATGGTCGCCTCCGGTACGCGCCGGAGAGCTTATTACATCAAAATGGTGGACATAATGATGTCAATGAAAACACCCTATACTGCTGTTCTCATTGCTCAATTCATTCAGGAATTAACCAAGCTCAACATGTCTCTGGAAAAACAATCAGTTATTTTATCAGTCTTGCTTTCCTGACAATTTTTATTACAACACTCTGAAAAGATACTTGTCTTTTAATGGCGATATTGAACACAAGAATCCCAAGCTCGTAGCTTTATGTTTGGCAGTTGCTCCTGCTCATTGAAAGTTCGCGTAGCCGAGACGCATCCTTCAACGAAGACCTCGCACTTGCAGCCTAATAGTGGAATTGTTTTACAGGTGTTTAACATGAGAAAAAGCTGGGAAGCATAAAATAAAGGGAAGCAAAAAGCAAATGAACACAGATAAGTATAAACCATCTTAATACATCAAAATAGCAGAGCTACTTTTGAGTGGAAAAGAATCTATGAGATGACATCACTATGGCGCATGGCCATTCTAGTGCTCGAGACATGGGAAACAGGGCTTGTAGCCGGTTGCCTGCGGGCCGCATCCAGAGTGAGTCGGGGGGCCGCGTGTTTGAGACTTCTGTATTAGAGGCTTGAGCTGTGTCTGCTCAGGCCTGCCCAAAGTCGGTTCTACTTCTAGTCGCATCTATCGGCGCAGTAGACATTTTCACCGGTGATATATTTAGCAAAGCTTGAGAAGGGGTTGGCTGGTTTTATATTGATCATTATCAATACTGATTTGCTAAGTTGTGCAGAACATCTTTGCGAAGGTGAGGAAACACGGGACGTACGGTTTCATGTGTATGGCATGTTTTTTCTTTTTTTTTACATTCATGTAGTTTCTTTTTGTGCAACTTAGCAGCCTAGAAGAATTATGGATTAAGCCTTATAAACTTACCAAGAGTGGCAGTCCAGCTAATATTGCACTTTGTCTAGCCCAGTTGTGACCACACTTCGCACAAAGTTTGTTTGTGCTACACTGCCGAGGCCAACATAGCTTCCACGGTGCTGCGGCGTGCACTGCTGCGAGATTACGTGGCTTTGTCTTGCATCTCATTCACACGCGCTCTAATGCGAAGAAGATGCCAAACGAAGCCCCACACTTGCTGAAATAGTTCTGGCAGCATTAGAGTACTGCTGGAACTACGCCAGCCTCGACATCCTGGCACAACAAAGTGGACACCGAGTGCGAAAGAACAGCCGTCCGTAGAACTTTGCGTGGTGGACGCACCCTTGGAAGCCGGACGTTGTGGAACCGCGAGAATATGGTTACCACGACGCATCCGGCCCCAACCAGGTCAACCCGCACTTCCGACGGCACCGGAACCCGTTCCGGATTTATACGTCCAGTTCCGTGCCGGTCGCCGGCAGGGCAGGTTGCACTCGGAGGAGGGCGGCTTCCCACAGCAATGACCAGAGTCTCTGGGACTTTACCCCATGGTTCTGTTTCTCGTTCCCTCTGGCACATTCCTGTCACGAACAGCGGGGAAATGGTGGGCCCTTGAAGACGGGGTTTACCAGTACCAACGTCGTCTTAGTGTCAACCCTTGTGCTAGCTGACATGGATGGTAGAGAACTGTTGGAGATACTGATATTGAGGTGGTATATTCTAGTTTGGTTGGTCATTGTATGTTTTAAGGTAGTAGCTGTAATGGGGACTTCCCTGCTGCATTTGTTGGGAAAGCGGTAAGAGTTGGAGGAGTGTGTTGCTGCGACGACCCCTTTTTGACGTGCAGAAAGCGTGGCCTAACGTTTTTGAGCTTACTGCGTCTGCTGTCGGTCGGTCTAGAAATTGCGCTGCAGAATGTGTCTATGTAGTAAAGTATTATACAACGAACTTGTATAGATACAGTGAAGAAAAGTTGAAGTACAACGGTCGTTCGAGGTTGACCGGGACTTTTGTTTGTAAGAAGCCACCGGGCAAGTGTGGCATGATGAAATGTGTGGAGGACATTAATGTAATCCTTCTCGATTTCCCCACGCCCGAAACGGCGTATTCGGCGCGTGCACATCTACTGTGGAAGTGAGCAATATGTCTGTAGCTGTGAAGCAGTGTTGCATATTAAAGGTTCTTGTGAAGGAGAAAGTTAAAGCAGCAAACATCCTGAGAAGATTGCAAGCCCAGTATGTGGAACAATGTCACAGATAGTAGTGTACAAATGGTGTCAACAGTTTGGCTAAGGATGGCAGCCAGTGACAAAAGAGGCACATGGACGTGTTCGTCTGACAAGAGCCTCTCAGTGCAGCACTTTCTATGTAAAAAGAAATTTGAGAGCTACCAAAACAATGCTGCGGTGCCTGCATGCACGCGGGGAATACTTCGAAGAACCGACGTTGCTCCGTGCTCGTCCGATTTCCTCTATGGGAGAAAAAGTCCCCGCCGTCCTCGAACGACCCTTGTATGTTCGTCATACAGTTACGTCTATTGTAGGTGCTGATATAGAATATTTACTAGAGTAATCAAAGCATTGTTTATGAACAATGCTCGAACGTTTACTTTGCCGCGGTGCAAGCACACAGCCGATCAACAGCATCTATGCGAGAAATATAGCTAATGATAAGGTAAAAAAAATTATTCTTCACAAAAATGTTATCTGCATAGGTTGCCTAAATGCAAAAATGGATTTCTTGATCTTGGATTCTGTCCAGTTTGGGTAGGGTAGTGTGGTAAAGTGCTTTTCTGGCCCGTAGGTGACTGTGGGGCTCGAGCCTTTTAAAGAAGTAGCGTGTGTTCCCCCTACGTGCAGGGACCTGGTCCACCGGCAGACGGCATGTGCGGCCATCCAGCACATGTCCCTTGGGGTGTATGGGTTCGGCTGCGAGGATGCCCTGGTGCACCTGCTCAACTACGTCTGGCCCAACATCTTTGAGACCTCCCCCCACCTGGTGCAGGCTTTCATGGGGGCCGTCGAGGGCCTCAGGCTGGCTCTGGGGCCAGTCAAGATACTTCAGTACTGCCTGCAGGTAAGTACCTCTCCTTTTATGCATTTTAACGGGAGCCAAGGAGACATTTGTGTAGCTGTCGCCGTAATGTGCAGTCATCGGCCAAATTTGGCGGGAGCCCTCAATGGGTCGTTCGATCATGTGGCTGGTTCCACGCCAGGTCACGGGATGTCACAAGATGAAATAGTGATGCCACATGACGTAGCGGTTTCGACGAGGTAATTAGATCCGGTGACATTGGCTGTCGAGTCACGGTGTGATGTGGTGTCGGGTCAGGTGGCGTCACGCCGCATGCAGGCATTTTGCATACGGGACGTTTCAGTAGTAGTAAATCGAAGGAGCACGTTAATTTTGTTGTTTTTTAATTGTGCTCGCCACGTCGTAACCGTGGTCATATTTGTGGGCATGGTGTTTTGCGAGTTTGTGATTTGTTTAGTTGTATGAGAACTAAATCCTGCCATGGGGAAGGGGGTGCTTCTCGGGGCCCTTTACATCAGTTTAGCTAGTTGTTTGTATATTTAAGTACAGTGAGGCCTTCCTACAAGTCAGTTTGGGACAACCTCCCATCACCAAGTGCGTCATTTTTGTACGAAAGAAAAGAGCATAAACTAGTTTCTTTTTTTGCGGGGGGGAAAAGGGGGGGGGGGGAGGAATGTTTAGTTTCTTGGTGAAATGGCAGCTATCTTCTTCTATGTCATCCCTTCCATTTGCGACATCTCCTTCCCCCCTTCCCTCGACCCATAGCGCTGCAGCTTTGCACTGCTATGCAAACATGTCTTGCATCTCTTACGCGCGCTCTCGTGCAAAGGAGGCACCAGATGAAGCTAGCAAAAGTAGCTTTGATGGCATCTGAACAGCAGGGAAACTACGCTAGCCTTAACAGTGCCATGGAGAAGGGAAAATGCACAGTATAAAGGCTCTCTAAAAGCCACTAAAGTTTGTTTTTGTCTCTAAGCTGGCATTACTGTAGAGCTATAAATTGTTGGAATGTGGAATCCCACAGTCGGTACAGGGGAAGACAGATTGCTCGTTGGGAGGAAAGTTCTTTCTTAATGCAGAATTGCATTCTTACTGAAGCTATTTCCAATTTGGCCTGGAAAAAAAGTGAGTGACGTGGCCAGCTGCCGGAAATCTGGATCGTGAGCTCCGGTAGCCGCACAGTTAAAAATACAAAACTAAACGGAAGAATTACGGGGTAGGATACCTAGAGGCTTTGAGAATGCTTTGCCAGCCGCGAAAGCTTCAAAAACATTAGGGAAAAAAGTTCAAAAGGAGGATGTGGGGAAGCTGACACGGCACTGCATACCGGGAAGGCTTAGAGTGGAATTAGCGCCCACTGCTTTCCTCATAAAACGCAATTTTGCGTACGACGGTTTGATCGCTAGATTGACATAGAACTGCAAGTATTTTCTCTCTCCTCGAGCGCATATGCCGAGAGCAAGTCGTCCGCTCCTTGCGCAGGAGTTGCAGTGATGTCAGAACGACGCTGAGCCCTGATTGGCTTTGATTGAAAGGATAATAACTAAACCTCAATGTCTACTTTTTTTCTTTTTTTTCAATTGGTTAATAAGAGTTTGGCATTCCGACATCATCGCTACCTCTGTGGAAGAAGCGGACAAATTTGCGCTCTGCATGGGGTTCTGTTCTGATGTCTACTCTGATTTGATGGCACTATGTTGGGGTAGCTGTTGCATGAACAGAATGACTAACCGTCCGATCTTCTCGTGTGCTCGGCAGGGCCTGTTTCATCCGGCACGCAAAGTGCGCGACGTGTACTGGAAGATCTACAACAGCCTGTACATCGGGGGACAGGACGCCCTGGTGGCCGGCTATGCGCGGGTGGCCGACGACGGACGCAACAACTTTGTGCGCCAGGAGTTGGACTACATCCTCTGACCGCCTTTCCCCAGTTTGTGTGTGTTCCCTTTCCCGTTGCGTCCGAGTGAGTTATCAATAAATGTACCTACTTGAAAGAGATGGGCTCGTGACTAAATGCGGGTAACGTGCCCGTCATTGTGATGGCTGGAATAGGTGGATCTCACCAGCCCGCTTGATTACAGCAATACATCTGCCATGCGTCAAGGGAACTTTAGTTTTTCAGCATGTGCAACAACTTCGCTGGAGCTCTGCGCAAGCGGAGCGCAAGTTTTCTTGTACACTGCTACCTGCCTCCCGTGGACTAAGGTTATGGCGGCGGCATGCATGCACCAACCGCTTTGTGTGGTCAGTCTATTGCTGTCACCTGGAGTTTCGTGGAAACCCCGCATTGAGAGTAAATGTGCTTGCATTGGTGGCGAGTGAATGGGGTTTATGCAAGGATATGCTTGTATACTCTGCTTGCCTTTGATACTGCAACAAAATTCTACACAGATTTTATTGTCTAAATGTCAACCATGTTCTGGCTGCATCGCAGAGACACCAATTTTTTGTTCAAAAAGACATTGAATTGGTATTTTAAATGAATAAACAGATTACCAGACTGCACCTGGTGAATGTTCCCGAAGCTACTTCGAAGGTGGTTATGTCTCCCTTCCCATTAAAACAGTGCCTCTTTACGAAGTATGGCGGCAAGCTGCTGGTGCGCTCCCTGCCGAACTTGGCCGAACTGGATTTCCCTTCTCTCCTGTGCCTACACAACTGCTGGGGGGTTGGGGAGCGCACATCTTGAACGGCCAGGTTGTAAGCTTTGCCACCAAGTGGCGAAGCTCGCAACCACGCCAGCCTCGCCCGTGAAGTTAAAAGTGACATCACAAACGCTACGGAGGCGCCAAATCTTCCAACACGCATCACGCTCTCCGATGGCTGCGCTTGAAGCGCTCGCTGAAATCATCCATTTGGAATGACAAACATAGCCATCCGTTCGAAATACATTTGTGTGAATGTCACTATTAGATTTTTTTTATCATGTTTAACTTGTTTTTTAATGTGAGAGGTATATTTAAATATTCATTTCAGTATTCCTTTAAAGGAGCTGTGCTACAATTTTATTTTATTTATTCAGGGCTTTGCTTAAATTATTGTGGAAGTTGATGCCTGACACTTCTGAAGTGAACTACAGAAAACAGATTTTGCCTGGATACCCTAGTTTTTATTTTAAAAAAAGTGAAAGTTGTTTACAACTCCCTCTAACGCCGAATTGGAGCGCAGCTCTTGAGGAGGAGGAGGGGAGGGTAGACCCCTCCTCCCCTCATTCTTGAAGATGCTCTGGGGGGGGGTCACCTGATTTCGGGGGGGGGGGGGGGGGGTCACGTGACTTCTGGGGGTCACGTGACCTCGCGGTTACGCCGACGCCGCTCAAGCCGGAAACGGCCGCCTAAGAGCTGCGCTCTAAAATGAAAAAGATCCAGGTTTTAGCCACCTCTCAACTCGTACGTCGTCTTCCGGGCCACGTGCGCAGTGACGTTGATGGGGTAGGCGCGGGGTTTCGGAAAAGTTCTCTCTTTAGAGCCATCAGTGAGCAGCGAGAACTCATCCGCTCGCTACCGCGTGACCAGGTGCTGGCGGGCGCCGCGCGAACAATATGGCGAAAGGAGGAAAGTCTCATCCGGGTCCGGCCATACCCGTCCGGCCCTGTCCCCCTCCCCCTTTGGCTTCTGGCGGTTGTTCGCGGTAGCAGAGAGAGCTGACGGTTTTGTGGACCTAGGATAGATGGCGCCACTAAAACTCCGTATAATAAAAGTTTTGTCGATGATACCAGGTTCTTGACGCCATTTATATATACACCTTTCCAAAAAACGCTCCTAGGCCGCCGCCATGTTGCTGATGCTGATGCGGCCGGTGCGACCCTCGCGCCCTCTATCAGCTAGAAATTTTCTGTCACTCTCTTGGACTGTGAAGAGCCGCTCAGCGCGGTTCTCTACCTACGTTTTTGCAGTTTTGCATTGGATGTTTTCTAAACCCTCTTGAAAGTTTCCACTTAATTTTTTTTTTTAATGCGTGCTGCGTATCCGTGTTATCTTCCGCTATGAGAAATAAGGCTGGTAAGTGCCTGCCATTCCAGCTTTTCTGCTCGACACTAATGGGAACAAAAAGGAGGTGAAGGACTTCAAATAGCCTTCGACGCGATTTTGCGAACATTGTTATCCCCCCTCCCAGAGATAATCCGCGTAGAATCCGCAGTCATCTCCAAAAACAGTTGTCCGGGTTGGGGTGGGGAACGGGTCAGTCGTGTTCGTTCCTTTGCCTTGGTGCTGTTGTGAAAAAAGGAAGCTCTCCCCCAAACGTGCCCCAAAACGAAGTCAGCTAGGATTCCGTCCGATCGTGAAGATGTGACTGTCATCGACTGTGACTGTGTTATTTGAGATCTTTCTCAAATAAATTATTTTTAGATAACGCTGCATCGTGTGGTACGTACAATATATTGTTCGAATGTTAACGCTTGCTAAATTGTATGTCCGTGTCCTGTCCATCGGTAAACACATTATTTGTGAACGTGAAGAATGCATGCCTTTCGGCTATTTTCTGTTGTAAATTATTTTCGACAGCTAAGCGCTTTGTCGTTTGACATGCGGCGAATCGCGCGGCGCCGTCAAAACTTATCATAAAAAAAAAAAAAAAAAACACAACACTAGAACTATACATTTCAGTCGCATTCGTTCTGTCGCGCGCGTGCCCAACAAAAATAGTTTATAGCAGGGTGTCGAACCGGAACCGAACCGTTATATTGTTATCGCGATGAACCCGAACCGGAACTGAACCAGAAAAAAAATAACGGTTACCGGCTCATGTCAAAACGGTTCGGCCGCGCGCTGTTGACAATGAATGTGCTATCAATGCCATTTGTTTTAGAGCGCAGCTCTTAGGGGCCCGTTTCCGGCTTGAGCGGCGTCGCCGTCGCCGTCGCCGTCGCCGTCGGCGTAACCGCGCGGTGCATCATGGGAAATATCCCATAATGCACCGCGCGAGCCCCCCACCGGGGTCACGTGACTTCGTGGGGAGGCACGTGACCCCCCCGAGGTCACGTGACCCCCCGAAGTCACGTGACCCCCTCCTCGAGGTCACGTGACTCCCCTGAGGTCACGTGACCCCCTCCTCGAGGTCACGTGACCCCCGCCGATGTCGCGTGACCCCCCGATGACGTCATCGACACTGATGACGTCACCGGCATCCACATCGTCATCGTCATCATCAGTGATGACGATGACGATGCGGATGCCGGTGACGTCATAAGTGATGATGACGATGACGATGTGGATGCTGGTGACGTCATCAGTGATGATGACGATGTGGATGCCGGTGACGTCATCAGTGATGATGACATCAATGATGATGACGTCATCAGTGACGATGACGATGTGGATGCCGGTGACGTCATCAGTGATGATGACGATGTGGATACCGGTGACGTCATCAGTGATGACGTCATCAGTGATGATGACGATGCCGGTGACGTCATCAGTGATGATGACGATGTGGATGCCGGTGACGTCATCAGTGATGATGACGATGACGATGTGGATGCCGGTGACGTCATCGGTGATGATGACGATGTGGATGCCGGTGACGTTACCGACATCCGCATCGTCATCGTCATCATCACTGATGACGAAATCAGTGACGTCACTGATGACGTCACCGACATTCGCATCGTCATCATCACTGGTGAAGTCATCAGTGACGTCACTAATGACGTCATCAGTGACGTCAGTGATGACATCATCGGCATTGGGGGTCAGGTGACCCCCCAAGGTCACGTAACCCCCCCCTGGTTAGTCTAACCCCCCCCCCCCCCAGCGCCCTTCCCTCCTCCTCCTCAAGAGCTGCGCTCCAATTCGGCGTTACAGGGAGTTGTAAGCGGCTTTCACTTTTTTTAAGTGCCGTCAACTGACACACACCTCGCTTACATATTTTTCTTCTCCACTCAGTCTTAGGAATATAAACGCTGCATCCATGAATCTTGACATAGGAACCAGTATTGCGCTGGTAGCGGCTTGCACGAAAAAAAAAAAAAAAAATTGGAAAGCTGTGCAAAAAAAAAAAAAAAAAAAAATCGCGTCACGGGATTTTATTTTTCTACAATCTCGTAAATCCTAAATGCTGCTGTGTGCTCAATTCATAACACGTTTCTAGAACGCGCGAGTTCTTGAAGCTTGCTTCCATCGGAATGAGAAAAGAAAAGGCTGTGGAGTTTGATAATAATGCATCCGGTTTCGTATAGGCACTTAGAGGCTAACATATTTGTGAGACAGCGAACTCTTCCATTCTAATATTTATCCTATTACGTCCTTCTGGCGTTGCGTTCGGTGAAGTGTTTTTCATATCCCGTATCTTGTTTAATGAAAACTTCTTTAAGGGTCTAATTTGAGTTACCGAAGGCTAGTTCAAATAAAGCAAGCTGTATTTTCTCCCCACTGTTCCTTCAATTGCTTACACGCCGAGGTGGCGGGATAGTTAGCGAGTTCTACTTGTAAGTGGGTTTGTAAGGAGGTCGCGGATTTTACAGCTACTGCGTCGGACCCAATTAGATGAAGTCCGAATGCGTAAACGTCGGTGAGGTAACCTTTGAGTGCACATAAAGAAACCATTCCTGGTAGAAATCCCTGAGCCTTACACTACGATGTATCCCGTTTCGTATGTGCTGATTTCATATGTTTTATTTTTAATTTATTTTGATGTTGCAATTGGTCATTTATAATTTCCAAACCGGTTCGCGAACCGGTTCAGCGTTCCGAACCGGTTCGCGGATCGAATTAGTCGAACCGGAACTGAACCGGAGCAAAATAAATTTACCTGAACCTGAACCGTAACCGAACCCGTATTTTTTTCGGTTCGACACACTGGTTTATAGGTTTTGTTTATTGCTTTTTTTTTTTTTCAAATGTGGTACAATGCTTTCTCAATGACCTCGGGAAAATACATGCACCATGAATCACAAAATACAGCAAGAAAAGACGAGAATGTAGCCGCTAGCAGTGTTTGAAAGTGCGCCTACCGAAATCACAGTACACTCGGTTAGGGTTACCAGGGACGCCGGTAAGAGTCTAGCCTCAAACCCAGTGACTGGGCTCGAAAACGGTTCGAGTGTTTCTTGGAAAGGTGGATATGTTGGAACGACAAAATTTACAGAAAAGTTACCTTTTATCGAGCAGGTATTTGCACAACTTGCTATCTTTCTACAAGATTCCCCATTGACGTCACGCCGCGTGTTTCTCATGGCCGCCGCTCGCGGCTGCAGGTTGGGGAATATTCTAAGTTTTGCCTCGCTATTACGCGGCGGAATCGCAACATTTCGATGAAAGGATGTGTGTTTTCTGTCATTTGTGACAAGGTGAACTATATCAAAAGCAGAAGATGCCAATTCTTTCAACGTTAAAATCGTTGCACAGCTCCTTTAAGCTGGACTGCCGCAAAGACGAACTTTTGGTAAGTAGCCCCCACTGTGTGAATGAGTGATGCATTTCAGGCAGAATTACAATTACTTCGCAAGATTTTACGGCGCCGGCACTTTTTCTCCCGTGACCACGGGGACGGCAGTACAGCCTAAGCGACAGGGGAGAGCGTGTATCCCAACCTGCTCAAAAGGAGGGAGAGGAAGAATGGGAAGGAGAGGCTGGGATAGAACGGAATGAACGGTTTTGTAAACTGTAAAACGATTTAATGAAAAATTTGAGAAGTAATTTGATAAATGAGGGCTACATTCCCGTCGGTTTTCGTTCGGATCGCATTTGAAATCTGTCTCTTCGTCTCGTTCGCTTCCTGTTGCTCATGTTCCTAGGGGTCTCTCTTGTTTCTCATTCCCCTTAGGGGGCATCGGGGTTCGAAGTCGAGCTGGTACCCGTCTCCGATCACATCATCCGGTCGAGGCGAAGGCTTCGAGGTTCTCCTTACGCGTCTTCGTCGCTAGCATATTCGCTTACATACTTCAGTCAAGGTTGGAGATTTTACCTTATTTACTCGAGTAATAGCCGCACTATTTATGAACAAGGCCCTTGCGTCTACTTTTGCGCAGAACACAAACACAGCTAATCATCGCTTTGCGCGTAAATAACACAACGAATAACTAGATCGCGAACACGATTCTCTATACAAATGCAATAACGAAGGCGTTATCTCTGTCCTCTAAACCGCTAGAACTATGCTGTCGATCGCGGTGATTGGCGATTCGCAAGTTCCGAGGAAAAGCGAACCTTCAGGTTTTCTTGACAAACAGTGCAGCTAATACTGGAGTAAATACGGTATTGTCCATGAAATTATTCTCTTTTCTTTACGAGTTCTTCACGTCCCTCTACTCTAGCTTGTCTGTTGGTACCACTTACAGTAAGTTGTGCTAATCCAACATCGAGGCGAAGAAGCAGCAGGTCTCGTTAACACGACTCATCCCATGTTACTTCCAACCGTTGTTGCTGCACTGCTCTTCCCTCTCCCAATCTTAGTCTACCTTTCTGCATAAATTTTCATTATCTACCGTTTGCTCCAACCTCTAGCCCTTTCAACCGTTTCTCAACCCGATTGGACGAGATTCCCAAACTTTACAAACCGCGGTTTTAGACTGTCAAGAGTTTGTTCTATAATGAAATAAAAACATAATAAAAATTTATTTTATTTATTGCTAATATAAGAATGCAGGAGTTGATTACTTCAAACTGTTAAGTTCTATAATTCATTTAACAAATTTAATAAAAGAAAAGTACAATAGGTGACATTTATACAGCGGCCATATAACTCGTTTAAAGTTACATTGCCCAAGGTAGGTAGTTCTCAAAAATAAGTACTTGTAAAGTAATTGCAGTAATTTTTAAAAGTAATTTGTAATTGTAATGAATTACTTTCGCGTAGTAGTAATTGTAATTGTAGTTAAACTACTTTTGGAGCAAAATAATTGTAATTGTAATTAAATTACATTTTGAAAGTAATTTACCCATGTATGATTGGAAATAGCAGTGATGGTTAAATGATGCAATAGCAATTGTATAGCGCTGGATGGGTGATATTGGCTATGCCCTTTTTTGTAGGACAGATGAGCAGATAAATGGCCAGCGTGTGCTTTTTATATCTCGCCCTAACTTGTGAGGGATGGAGGGAGGCACAAGCCCTGTCCGGGCGCATGGTCATCCACAAGTGCCACGTCTAGTTCCCGCGCCTGCACGTCATGTCAAGGGTGCCGAATTTTGTTTTTCTTTTTTTAACGCATAGCATTTATAGTGCCAACCTAAGCTATTTTGTGTGCACGGAGCGTGCGCAGTAGCGGACTGCACATCGAAGACTACTCTTGGAGCGGAAACTTTCCACGGTGTGTGGTCAGTGGCAGCAAGGCAGACTTACTTTCGAAGATTCTGCTTGCGGGCTTTGTGTAGCCCCAAAGCGGTGCAGGATCCGCAATGGCGGGCGCTGCGAGGCGCAAGGGAAGGATCGGCCCGGTGCAGTGTAGCGACACGAAGCCAGTCGCTATTACACAAAGGCCGACCGACAGTTTAAAGGGATGCTGAACCGAACATTTCGGTTTCCATAATAAGTAGAGCACGATCTTTCCACGAGTCGGCAGTCGCCGGTGTGCGCGAGCACACGGAACGAAATTGACGTCATAGTCCTTTATAGATGACAGTGATATGTGTGGGCTCTGGGGAAAAGGAAAATGAAGACAGGCTTTCCATATCCACAGTGGGGTCTGGCGTAAAAGGTAGGCGATTAACTGGTCTAACAAGCACGAAGCTGTCACTCGTGGATCTGAAAAGCCTGTCTTTATTCTCTTTTTGTACGGAGCCCACACATTTTACTGTCATCTTAATGAAGCGTGAATGGAGGACTATGGCGACAATTTCGTTGCGTGTGCTCGCGCACACCGGCGGCTGCTGGCTCGTGCAAAGTGCGTGCGTCCCTTTTTATGGACACTAAAATGTTCGACGAACGTGAGCCAACGCGTTCACTGACACCCCAATATCGTTATTTATTTTAGTGCCTCAAACGCCTAAAAATTGTGTTTTAAAACAAGCAAACAAAAAATCAACGTGGAAAAAAAGCTTTTGATTCGCAAACGCACTTTTTAAAACAAGCGCACCTTCCCCTCCTACCAGACAGCTCCTTTTGATCGTTTTTCTGATCACGTGCCGCGACGTCATCGATGGTTGAATATGCAAAAATTCTGAGGTCGCAAAAGTTCCATTTCTTATAACATTTAATAATGGCGTTCATGAAACATAGTGTGTACGAACGTGGCTGGCGTCTGACAATGCCTGGTTTCAAAATTAAAAAGCAGCAAAAGAAACAAGCAAAAAGAAAAAAAAAAAAAAAGCTCCAAATTATTTTTAACGTACCGAGAAGCGCGGAAACTTGAAATTGGGCTTTTTAAAAATACTCGCTTTCTCCGCAAACACGCTCTTTTCCGGGCTTAAAATTTTGGGGGTCATGTCTAAGTATCATGTCCAATCGCTTGTTAAATAAAAATAAAAATAAAATATTTCGGATTTTGCAAGTGATCACAGCGAGTGCCGCGTGCCACGGTGGAAGGAGGTTTGTCGTTGCAATGGCAGCCGGGCTCTCGGCTCAGCGTCTGTCCCAAGCACTAAATCATGGAGATTTTTCGCGCGCTCTGCTCCAGTCTGTTCAAACGCTCGGCTGCCCAGCAGAAAAAGTGAGCCCATCCAGTTCTCTATATCTCCGCATGTGAAGCTTATAACTAGGTTTCGGATTTTTCGGTTTCAATTTTTTTTTTCGAAATTCGGCTTACTTTTTTTGGTTTTTGTTTTAAAAATCAATTTCCGTTTTTTTTTTTTTTTCGGCGTATATTTATTCCCACAAAAGTTTATCGCCTTTTTTCGGTTAATATAAAATAAACACCAACCGACACCGGATCAGATTATCCTTGTAGCTCTGATATTTGTCATTACTCAAAGAATAGCGGCACACATACATTGAAAAAGAGATTTCACTTGGCAAATATGTGCAATTGTAAAAGAAAAAAAAAAAAAAACACAAGTACAAACAAGTCAGATATGAAGCCTGTATAACACTCCGTGCCCTCTGTATAACACTCCGTGCGACGCGACATGCGCGCCGCCGCGCGGCCGTTACCGAAGGTAGACAGTGAGAACCCCAGCGAAACGAAACCAGGCCGTATACATTGGTACGCGTTAAAGTCTTAGTGGTGCGGTTGCGCTGGGTTGACAGCATGAACTGCTGCGTCGTTAAGTGCTTCAATAGTTATGTGTTGTATCTCGTGGGGATAAAGTTTCACAGTTTTTCAACTTCTTCTGGGACAGCGAGAACGACGGACCCGTGCCACACGACGCGAGAAATTTGGTCTCCCGATCATGTCTGTCACTGTGTCTGCCCGGCTGACATATTCTACATTCCCGTGTTGCCCTCTACGTTTGTTTTAGTACCAGTAACGCTTATATATGTTAGAGCCCATATGTTAGAGACGAATTGAAATGCCATCCCACTCTCGCGGTTATGCTGTGCCAATTTCGTTGGAGAAATACTTTCTAAAGAAGTTTCGTCCCCATCGTACTTGTCGATGATATTTCCGGACCAGTATGACTTGCAGTCTGTACTTCATGAA
The DNA here is from genome assembly GCF_016920785.2 of Ixodes scapularis. Taxonomy (NCBI): domain Eukaryota; kingdom Metazoa; phylum Arthropoda; class Arachnida; order Ixodida; family Ixodidae; genus Ixodes; species Ixodes scapularis. Next base: position 31,308,709 of record NW_024609880.1, on the reverse strand, counting down.
GAAAGATTCGGACGGTACAAAAAGTGACAAATATGAATGTAAAGAAAATTACAATTAAACTCGGAATCACTGGTGGTGGTGGTGGTGGTGGTGGTGGTGTTTGCCTGACGGAATCACTGGAGAATGGACGTTTGAGTATGGAAGTTTATGTGGTGTGCTTTCCATTTGATTAGCGTCCTGTTGAATGTGGAAATGCCGACACTCAGAGTCCTGTAGACGACAATTTTGTTTCTCGGCTTTGGAGCCACCTATCGCAAAGTTGTTTGAACTAGAGGTATCGTCCACTGGTCCCTTCCTACCTGTAAAGTGTGCACCTCTCAAGACGAGTGGTATTCTCTTGACAGCCTTTGACGGTCATAACCGGTTCCCATTCAGTTACGCCGCCCAAACTAAATTTCTTCTGGTTTCCATATTCCACCTCTTTTTGGTATCATAAGTGTTGCGTCAAGTTACTGCCATGTTCAAGCACATGTGTGCCCAAATCTACACTTCGCACAGCTCAGTTATAACGCAACATCTTGGGTCCAATATTAGATATACCGTACAGCTTTATTCCTTTATTCGTTCGAAACGTAACTTTTACACCCGCTCTCTTATTAATGACCTCACACATAGTGCACAAACTTAGTGAACATCCCACTCGCCTCCAAATATCATCGTCCAAACAGTCCTACTGCTCTAGCGACAAGCCAAACAAATTTTCCACTGAGAGCAGTTATGGTGCCGACCATCTTGCTTTTCGGAAAATTGCTCCAACCCCTTTTTCGACCGCAACTAGAGAAATGACCCCTACAAACGACTCGAACTGAATATATTAAGCGGAGAACAGCTAGATGCCCTTCTCAGGGCTGCCCCAGCCCTCATGCAAATCCACCCTCAACGTATCGGCTTAAAAAACATAAGTTCCGTCCGTGCGCACTTCCGCCGCCACAGCTTCACATGCGAAAAGGCGCCGCAGGCTGCTGAACGCGCCTCACTGTCGAACGCCAGCTCCTCCGCTAGCGGCGTCACGCGCGTTTTTCAAAGCGCCCCCTATAGTTCCCGCACGGAGCGTTATGTACTTTCCCAGGTACTCCTGGTTGTTCTGCACTTTTTCTTTCCTATTAATATGAACCTGAGCTTCAAAAATGCCCTCTCAACGCTAACACTGAACGCTGGCAGGCTGAGGACATGAAGCGCTGCCTGAGCCAAAATCAGCCAAACAACCAATTGTACAAAACTTGAAAGTATAAAACAGAGAGGACGATGACGGGAAAAGGACATCTTTCATTTAGCAACATAATAGAATGGCACAACGATAAAACCGCCCCCCAAGGGTCTCAACGCTCTCAAAGAGGGAAAGGAGATACTAGTTGTAAAGGAAAGGGAATACACTAAAAAAAGTTTGAAAAGCGCATCAGTAGTTATCTCCGATTACTTAGAATTCAACCTTTGTCATTGTCAGTGGTATTGCAGAATTATTCTTGTTTGCAGTCCAAAAAGGAAATTGTACTATAAATATTAGAGTTTAAAAAGCTGTAGCGTCACGACGAGATGTCAATTTTCTAGTCATCTCTGGTGTTAAGAATTCGACCTCTGTCTTTGTCAATGATAATGAAGGTACAGAAATGTTGTTTCCATGGCAAATGATTCGATGATCTTTCTCCCAAATCTGTTGTTGCGCCCGCCCAGTATTTTAGTATCAGAAAAATGAGGAGTACAGTCATCGCATGTGCGGCTGTGAACGACAATGGGTGATACAACTCAGTTGAAGCCTTTGATGCTTCCAAGTTGTGTTCTCTGAGTCGGTGGTTGACGCATCTCCCAGTCTGTTCAATGTACTGACTGCCACAGCTTAGTGGAATCGAATAAACCTTCCTTTCTTCGCATTCTACGAACTTTTTGGCATGTTTTACATTGCACACTCGGGGACTGTCGCTCCCGTTAACCTTTTTGCACATCTGTTTGAGGCGCATACGACAAGAAAAAAACCATACTCGTGTCGAACTTGGACGCGATAGACCTTAAACGGTGCGCGGAATATTGTGCATGTAGGGAATCACAGCGAAACGACCTTTCTTTTTTGAAACAACTTGCGGAAGTTGTGGTTTGATAATGAACTTCTCAAGGGTGCACGGAGCGAAGTTTTATCGGTTTAAATCGAAAATGCCGAACCTAAAAACGGACCTTTTTCGATTAAAACGGAATTTCCGAAAATGGATTCGGCATACTTTTATCGGTTGTTATTTGTTTAAACTGAAAAATCCGAACCCTACTTATAACCAAACCTGAAACAGAAACTAAATCGCCTTAAAACACTCTGTCAAGTGTGAGGCTGCGGCACGAAGCTTGCAGTTTCATTGTTTTCGCCATCAGAATGGAGACAGGTAAGTCTATCTTTGTTGATTCGTAACTTTTATTCGCTGCTCCGGTCTTTGCGCTGTTTCGCTGGATGATACCTCAGAATGCAAGATTTAGCGCAGATCTATATTTGTTCTCTGCGGATACTGTTTGCCTGGGCCGGCGGTACAGGTATAGAAATGTTTATGTCGTCACGCATGAGAAGAACTTTCTGACCTTCACTTACGTGCACGGACATTTGTTCTACACCTTCTTTCTTGCCAAAGTCTGAGTGTTGCGGCGCTACTCCCAAGTTCCGTAGACCGGCGATAATGGTGGTGATGATAATTCGCCGCTATCTCTTTGTATTCAAGCGGCAATTCGGGCCAGTTGGTTCATGATCACGTAGGTAAGCGCCAAAAAAAGAAACACAGGAACAGGAAAGTGGACAGACAAGGGCGCACAGGGACAAGAAAGTAGACAGATGTGTCTTTGTATCGTTTGGTTTGAAGGGGTCTTAGTTTGGTTTGGTTGTGAGCGCCACCAAGCGACCCACAGTAACAGTCTACCGGAGAATGCAACGGTCTGAGGAGAGCAGCCAACGCGCGAAAAATCTCGGAGGCCGTGACTGGAAGGACGCTTGCTTGGCGTTTTTAGCGCTTTCGTAAAACATCTTGCTGCCGTTGAAGCACGAAACTTGGACCAATGACGGAACTGTTTCTAAGTAACACGCGAACCGCAACTAGATATGTCTCGATTAAGAATATTCGATAATGTAGCCGTTTCTCATATATTGCAATTCCACTTTGACGGTTTGATCCATAAATCAAAATAAATCTGTTGTTGTTTTCTTCTTCTTCTTTTTTCTTTTGCTCGAATTGGTGTTTTTAGACATGGAACGTTCACACAATAGTTATTTCCTCTAATTTGGCTAAAAGTGACTTCAAATCTCATAAAACAAATGAACAGATGGAAATAGCAGCTTCTAACGTATAAATGCACCTCAATCATGCGTTGTACTGCATTTTATTATGCGGTGCAGTCCGTAATAATTTCACTGCATTTATTATGCACTACGGCAACGAATTTTTCACTTCTTCAAATAAACATCGATTTGATAACGACCACCCTCGCATTTAAATTAAATTCAAGCTTCTCTCTAGGATTCGTGTCGGTCAATGCTCGAGTGTAACGTGCCGCTCTTCTCGCGAAACCCAGACTTGGAACACATTCATTCTCCGGCAGGGAAAGTGCACTGTGGGATATGACGTTCCGAGGCGCCGCAAAATATTGCATTCGTGTTTTTTTTTTTTTTTTTCTTTCGTTGCTAACTTATTGGCGAAGAAAGCATGCCCCTAAATGCCCCAAAACGCTGCGGGAAAGTGGCATTGCAAAGGCGTCGAGTTTTGGCCCAAGCATACTTTTCGCTGTGCGTTCGTGAAATATAGATTTTGCATTGAAGTCTGTTTAGTGGGCAGGGAAATCTGACGGGCATTGAAGTCTGACAAGCATTAGGGAGCATCTTGAACCTGTCAGCTAGTGGCGGCAGTTGGGTAGTATGTAATCGCCTTCATAACGCGAAGGAGAGGAGGGTTACCTCCGACGCCCGCCGCGCCAGGTACCTCGCTATAGACGCTTTACACACGCGCCAAATTACAGCCGCCATTGCTGACCTTCTCTTGTCTTACCGAGATGCCGAGCAACTGAAACGGTAGTTGACGATCGTCTACAAAAGCCGATGCTTTAGAAAAGGACACAGTTGAATCTAATGTGGCAATAACCTGGCCTGCTATGGTAATGGTGAAGTGAAACAAACGAAATAAGAGGAAACAAAAACTGAAGGTCAGTTATGGCGGCGCCCATGCACAGTTGCTGCAAAGCGTCTATACTCGTTTTCACCTCAAGAACTGTAGTAAAATAAGGTTCGGATCCTCGCGGAGCCTTCCTAATTTCCTCCTTCACGTGGAGATTTAAGATACATTTAGGTGCATTTTAAACTAGAAATTTGTTATCGTATAAGCCGGACGCAGATGTTTCAAACGCAAAAAAGCATCACTTCTTCCTCCGACAACTAAATCTTGTAAGAACTATAATAATGCCTTTATTTCCATCCGAGCGATGTGGGAGGTAGGGGAAAAAAGTTGAAGAAATCAGCTTGACGAGCTCCCTCCTCCCCAAAAACTAAACAAAGAAAAAAACAAAAACACAAAGGCAGACAGTATAGCAGATCGCGCAGAAACACTGTATCAATCATACCAACAAGCAACTACTTCGCGCGACGTATGAACAATGAGCAAAACTCCATTTATTTCTTGTAATGACAACGAGTATAGGAGAATGCATTCGGCTCTGCTCAATTGCATTTTAAAGGGGCGGTGCAACGATATTCAATTGAAATGTTTTTCACTTCACACGAGCTTACTGGCACTATAGTGGGACTCAAGGATACTCGCACGCAATGCCACTGGCCAAGAAACTTCTTTGTTGCGCTGTAATTTCGAGGACAAAACCGAGCGTTTTCGTTCAATCTCTCCTTCGCAAAACCTGATGACGTAGCTAGGCGGTAGCAGTACCGCCCAGTGACGATATTTGAATGAGGCACATAGATTGGACCCGAGCATTGCGTGGAACTCGATTTGGGCTCGTGATAACTACTAGCTCGAGAAGCATTCGGGTAGCGTCCCGTGTCCAATCGCTGCAGTGACGAAAACAGCCGAGCCATAACGATGTCTGGAACTCAGCGCGTGTCCTGTGCGTTGCCAATCCCAGCGCGTGGCTATGATCAACATTGGTGGCATATAATCGGCTTCAGATCACGTGGCCACTTGTTCTGGCTGCGAGTTGAGGGGGTAAACCTTGCTCGTCTTTCTTTATTTTTTGCTGCGACTTCGATTGTTTGTGGTGAAGAACGAACGGGTATTTTACAGGTCATTAACGTCAGGGATCCGTTCTAAGCGGTATTTGCGCAAGATACAAAAATCGTTGCATCGCCCCTTTAAACAACGCGCGCCAATTCCTCCTTTATCGGCGGGGACAGACTGCGTCCGAGAGAACGCGCGTCCATCCAGCCAGCGCACCGCGTTGCGCCGAGGGATTCACCAAGACGGCAGAGGCGGCCGTCTCCAATGTCTCGATTCGGCTGTCCACCTCGAGCGGGCGCGCGCGCATCCAAAGTCTCCAAAGTGCTGCGGAAGGCCTGGCGCACGTGCAGGAGGAACAAAAGGACACACCCTGCCGATCTCATTCTCCGAGTGACTAAAGAACGCACTGTATATTTCGATTACGTGGCGCTGGAACCAAAATTTCCGGTCCAAGGGACGCCCAGCACCGCAGCGGCGAAGATCGCGAGGTTCACAACTTCAGCGCCGCTTAGGGTCGCGACTCCAGAGTTGAATAAACGGTCGCGACCCGGGTGTATCGGAGCAGGCGGCGCCAGTTGCGCGCGGTTGCGCGGTGGCGCACACGCTGATGACAGCGCGTCGCTGCGGTCGTCCGAGGAGTGTCGCGTTCGAGGAATGGCGGCGGCAGCGCTAGCTGCAGCGGCCACCCTCACGGTTCTGGGCGTGGTGACCGCTTCGTCCAAGACGGCCTTCAACCTCTACCTCAAGCAGCACGAGTCCAGGAGGCTGTTCGGTGAGTGCGACGCCGGACTCGTCCGAGAAAGGGCGCGCGCCGCAGAGACGCTAGCCGCGGTGATGCGACCACCGACGCCTCTCGGCGCTGGCCTTTTAGTCTCTCGCTGTCTTTGCCGCGGTATTGAGTCTCGGCGTCGCCGATTTCAACTTTGGGGAGGCGACCTGTCGTTTTGTCGCGGCTCGTGATCTGCGTTAAAGGCGCCTATGTTTGTACCCGAAGTCCGCCGTTCAAGTTTATTGCAGCGGGGAGGAACATTTAGCTATTGGAGCAGGACCTCAAACTGCCTAAATGTGACAACTATCATTTGTTTTGGAACACCGAGTCATTTCGACCTACGGTGCCGTGACGGACCCCGTCACGTGCTTGTACACTTAGTGTGTGTATGTTTGTTTTTGTTTTTAACCGCAACGTGAATTTACGATAAAAACTGAGAGCAAAAGCAAGTTTTAGAAAAGGTTTTCACCGCTCCCGGCATGCTTGCCCGATTAAAGGGTTATTTGCTTTAGCTATAGCTCGCACGCCTCGTTGTTCGCCCGCATAGCTGGAAACGTACTGAAGTTCCCTGTGATGGAAGCTGTACACACTAAGTACCAAATAAATTTCACACTTCGGAAAAAAAAAAAACAGAAAACAAGAGATGAAGCGAGGCATCTCTGAACGCGGGCGACGGAACATGCTGCCGTTTGTTAGATAAGCTTTGATCCGAAACGCAAACTCCGCCAGACTAGTTGCCGGCTTCTGGTTCACGGCCCCTGAGGTTCTCCTCTAATACATGTATTCATTTATAGTTTTCTTTTTCTCGTTTTTATGTAAGTGTGTATTTGTTTTCCCTACAAACATTTTGTTGGTCATTGTTGCGAGCTTTGTGCACGGAGCTCTGCCGGCTCGTCTGGGCACGCGGACAGCTCCGCGGGAGACTAAAAGCACGCGGCGTTGCCCGAGCGACGGGACATCGATCGGCGTGTCTCGGCTGGCCGAGAGCACGTCTCCAACCTGTGGAATCGGTTCCTTGTTGAACGGCTCCCTCGGGCCTACCTGGGTTTTCCCTCACAGGTACGCTCACCTGGGCGCCTCCCAAGATGCGTTTTCCTTCTCTTTTTTTAAGCTCTTATCGTTGTTTGTTTGTTACTGTTTTTCTCGGCATTGTTTGCTTTTTGTCCGCCACGTTCTGAACAGGTCCGAGGAACTATATACTCCGTTCACCCTTTAAGCTGAAACTTAAAAACTCCTTCGCCTTCAGCGCGAGCTCGCTGGCTTCCGCGGTGCTTTGGTTGCGCGTGCCCTGTGCGTTCGCACTTTTGTTAGAGAGGTCAGAAAGCTCGCGCTGAAGGCGGAACGTTTAGTCTCAGCTTAAGGGTGAACGAGGAATAGACGGTTAAGAAAATTACAACCCATTTCCCACTAGGTCCGATGGAGCGATTCCAACATCGCCAAAAAGTGCATCGTCACGGCCATCTAGGTGCGTCGCCGTGATCCCGTGCTTTTGTTTTTGTGCGTGATTGGTCTAGCTGGTCTAGCCGGTGACCAGACACCACAACATGTGTTAGCGAGTGAAAACTTAAAAATGAGCATGAGCGAAGTCTGCGAACCATCGAATCCAGTCGAAAGTTGAGAGCGGGTCCTATGGCCTTCCGGTCGGGTGCAGGGACGCGCGGTGCGCGAAGTCGCGGGACACTGACTCGACGTGCGGTTGGCTCCGTTGGCCCGTAGCATCCCACTGCAGTTCATTTTTTAAAATGAAACGGAGGACGGATGTGTATTAGGAACACTTCGTAAATCGCTTCCGCCGCCCGTTCAGAGCTCTTTGTAACCAGCTACGAGATCAGGTACATTGCGGAGAAGGCTATTGGCGCGCATGAGCAGTAGTAGGGCCTTCGTTGACGAAAGCATTGCGGGCAGGGTGGTTTAAACGATCTAGGAAAGGTGCACATTATCCTGCCGTCGACGATTGCCTGAAGCTGGTCACGGCAAGCGTGCTTTCCCGCATCTGAACTCAAAATGTGGGGAAGCCCACCGCAGTGCGTTTTGCTTCTCGAGTTCGGAGTCGTCTTGGGAACTGATTGTTTTTAATGCGAAAGCATTAACTGTCTCATGGAGCGAGCTGACGTTATCAGTTTGAAGCTCGAAAACGGCACCTCGTTTCCGCGATTTCGCCTTCGGTTCCATTGGCTGGCGCGCGTCGACGGGGCTCCCATTGACCGCTGCGCTCGTCAGTTTCCACGACCGCTCATCCATGGCGCTGCGTATCCATCAGCGCGCCGTTAACGCAGAGCGTCTAAGGTCAGCGTGCCCAGGGGAGGATGCGCGCTGACCGGCGACGAAAAGTACGCAGCAGACGACAAAGAAAGCGGACGAGCGGCGTGCGTGCTTTCGTATTCACAACTCATAAGACGTGCTTAGGTGTCCCTCAAGCTTTTGCGTGATCTAATTCCTTCGAATAATTAGTAATATGTTTGGGTAAAGTATTTGTTTGTGGTACGTCGCGAGGGTAGACTTGATCACATGAAAAAAGTGTGCATGTTCAAGCTCTACGCCTAGGCTTTTTTATTCGTAGACATTTTATGAATGCATGGAATAATTTGTAACAAGGGTTTCGTGTTTTCGGAGTTTGTTTTTTCTTCGATTTCGTGTGTGTGTTTTGTGTTTATTTTTTATCAAAATATTTAGTGTTATTTTGTGTCGATTTTCGGTGTCGGATAAAAAATCGGTGTTTATCGGGGCTCATGTTGAAAAAGAAAGAAAGAAGGCAAGCCCCGAGGAACATGCGTATTACCCGGATATTTGGAAAACGTACCATGTACCAGATAAGAAAGGGAGACTCGATAAGAGTTTTTCGGTGTTTATTTGTGTTTACAGCGAAAACACGCAACCCTTACTCCTAGAAATTTGTCCGTTCGTGCGTCCACGCATCTGCGCATATACGCCGTGGTATACGCAACCGCCACGCTTCCTGACGTATGCATAACCGTAACGTGAGTTGAAGCCACGGGACGTTGGCGGTGTCACGTAACACCAGGTCGCATAACATCACAACCGTCACATGACGCAGCGACTTGACACTGTGAAGCCAGGTCACCTGACGTTAAATAATGAACAATGTTTTCTTCACTCCCCGAAACAACGGTTCAATGTCATCTAAAGAAGTTTAAACAAACGCTCCCATATAAATATTGCATTCGACTCATTATAGAACTTGGGAAATAAAAGTCACTACCGCTGCTTTAATATATATTTTTATAATTATTTACTTTACATTTTTACCTTCAGGACCCCGAGACGTTGCATAGGCGTTTATTGTTATACACTACTTTACGATTTCATAGCATACATAAGAGAACCCGAAGAACCAAAAAATCGGTCCTCAATTTATTTTTATACTTCTATAAATTTATATTGACGAGTTCTCTCGCGCGCTCGAACAATGTAATAAATTCACGACCAGTCCTCTCCCTCTAATACCCTATAAGATGCATTTTACCAATCAGCGAAAAGAAACCGTGTGATCTAATGAGAAATACACGGTGAACATGAGAACGCACACGGGAAATACAACATCCCCCGAAAGAGCTACGAAAGGAGTCCGTGTTTAGAATTCAAAATTTTACCCGACTGATTGTGGGTATTATCTGCTCCACGACCCCCGATTTTGTTAAGTACTTATGGGCTGTTTTTTTTAAATATTAGTTTCAAACGTTGGATAACCGCCATTTCTTGGGGACGAAGCGTGGGACTGAATTCGAGTACTGGACGAACGCCGACCCGGCTACTCGTTCTTAAAACAAACTCAAATCAAACTTCTTTTTTTTTTCTTTTTTCTTACGTGCTGAGCCAAGGAGGGAATCTGGCACGACCTATCGGAAGGCTGAGGATTAATTTCAATCGCCTGAAAATGCTTTTTTTTTTTATGGAACTGAAATAGTGATTATACGGAGCTTTTTCCGCTCAGTACGTGCTGAGTCGACTTCACGTCGAACGTCGACGCAGTCATCATGTCAAATACAGGGTCAGAGTACGTGATTGAAACAATGAATGATTGGCGAAGCAACTACTAAACGGCGCGCACTTTCGAAAAGTATATTTCCGTTAAATAAATAAAAAAAAAAGTTTTTTTTGTTTACGATGAGGAAACCGCGAAGTCTTATTTCCAACACAGCCTTGATCCTTTTTTTTTTTTTTTAAGAATCTCCGTCAGTCGGGCGCCACAACACTCGCACCTCCTCCTGTAGCCATAAAAGGGAACGACTCCCAGAGGAGCGCAACATATAAATTTGCGAAACAACGAATAAAACATTTCTTTACAAAATACACACACACGCACACACAACTCTCCGTGGTAGTGCGGGCTTTACCGATCAGCTTCTAGTAAAGCCCCGAAAGAAATAGAACAAAGTTTTTATTTTTATGTTCTTGTTCTTTTTAGAGATAGCGTCTCCAACAACTACGAAATCGAAACAAAAGAAGAAAAAACAATATAGACGCGCAAAAGCGTTTATCAAAAAACGTTTTGTTTGCTTTTCATTTCACCGACTCTAAGCTCTCGAACTCCGTGACACGCGTAAATTCTTGCGTGGGGAGCTTTCGCGGGAGCTCTTTCTTCTTGCGGGGCTTTGCAGAAACGCCAAAAAAGGGGATAACAAACAAAATATCTCTCGAAAACTTCAAAGAAGCAATCGGAAGAGAAGCCAGTTTACCCTACTTCAAAGTTAAAGACGCTTTCTGTGGACATGGGTTTGGGGATTTCGATCGAGTGCTTCACCCGATATTACTTCGAATAAACCAGAACAAGTTGTCGGTCCTTGCGCGGGACAGTACAGAATCAGCTCTGTTTTATGGCATTCGATTACGGGATGAAATATTATCGAAGTCTAGTATTTAAAAAAAAAAAGTGCTTGGAATCATAAATATGGCATACAAATAGCGGTATTTTGGTTGCGTGTTTTTCTCATAATCGCCTTTCTAACACAGTTCTAACGCTGCCCGTAGTTGCTTTAGTTAAAAAGTAAAAATTAAAACAAAAAACAAAAAAAAAAACATGGCATGCAGTGCTTGAGGAGCAATCGTTTAAATTTGCTTAGAGTAAAGGTCGGTTCACACAGGGCGTTTGCTTACGAGATCTTATGTTACTTAACGAGTCACCGACATATGTGTGTTTCGCATGTCGAGTGCAAAGCTGCTCCTTGAACGGTCGCCACGTTTCATTCGGAGCACGGATGTCCCGGTGATGCGCGGCGTAAGCGGTCGTAATGTAACGTAATGTAACGTAACGTAACGTAACGTAGGAACGGGTGAAGTGAAGAACGTATCGTTTATTAATTCTGGAAGATTCAAATCGCGTGATCTCACGTCACGTGACATCCCGGCATCGGGTGATACAAGGACTTGACGCATTGGCGTCACGTGACCTGACGTCACATAACGTCAATCCCCCCCCCCCCCCTCCGCTAAATATAGCGAGGAAATTGACGCCAGGTGGAGTACAGATCGCGGTGTCAGGTCGACGTGTCACGTCTTACCACGATGTCGCGTGATGTGACGTATGACGTGGTCAACTGGTGTGACGTCAATCGACGTCGTGATTTCACGTCACGTAAGGTCACGTGGCATGAAATGACGTCACAGATTCAAGTTTTGGTGTCATGTGACGCTGTGGTGTAACGCACGTGACGTCGATCTTTCGGCTATATTCAGCAGGCAAATTCGCAAATAAACAGACAAGTTTTAACAAAAAAAAATCGTTATGCTATGTACACGTTCAAGCGAAACAATCCGTTTCGCTTGAACGTATACTTGATTCTGGAGCTAACCGACAGCGTTCTATGTCGTGATAATTGTTACTAATGACACCACAAAACTGTAATCATATATTGCTAAAAAGCGAAGGAACGTGCATTAGCGTAATATTCGAACTTTCCCGTCCACCATGCATATTTTTTTCTTATTCTTTTTTTAGGGATGCGCGGGCAAGTCGCTCTCCCCTCCCCTTTTAATTCCACCTCAACTGTTGCACGCATATTTGGCCTCCCTAATATTGACTCATAATAAAGTAAATAACAATGAACGCCGCGAGCTCAATGCTCGCGGCGTTCGAACACAAGAAGCTGCCAAGGACGATTTCACCGAATTTTGAAGTTCGGCAGGTCCTAATTGTGGTGCGTGGGGTAGGAACACTCATGTAGACTTATCTAACGAGCAAAAACACACGCCTTCTCTCCCAATTTCAGTAATAATTGTAAGCGCCACAAAAAAAAAAAAATGAAAAGCACAGATCATTCTGGCTTAGATGGGAAAAAAAAAGGGGGGGGGGGGGGGGGGGGGGTTCTAGTCAGCATTTAGGTAGGAAAATGGGTAAGAGAAGAAACAGGCAATGATAGGGGGGAAATAAGAGATATGAGGGAACCAACAACTTTTGTTCTTCAGTTCAAACGTTTCTCTCTTACTATATGCGGGCAGAAAGTGAGGGAGAGGAGGAGACGAGAGCGTGTGGTGACGTCAGAACGCCGAGTTCTGATTGGATAGATTAGTGGGTAGACCTAAAACTAGCTGCCTTTGTCTCCACTGCACTCGTCGAACGCTCTCGAATGCGAGAGCCATACTCCGGACGCCGTCGTTCCGCGTTCTAACTAGGGATGCCGCGAACTTTTTTCGAATCGAAGTTTCGATGATCGAATCAAGCGGTTCGAAAGGTTCGAAAGATTTCGATTTTTCGAATTGTCTATATCGTAAAATTCGACAGAGGTCGAATTTTCGAACTTGTTAAGCTAAGAAGTTCGACGCTTTTCGAACCGTCGAACTTATTACGCTAAAAAATTCGATCTTTTTCGAACTTTCGAACTTATTGCGCGGCAAGGTTCGATGCTTGTCGAACTTTCGAACTTGACTGACCAAAAAATTCGATGAATTTCGAACTTTCGAACTTATTTATCAAAAGAATTCGAAAAGTTTCGAACTTTCGGATTCTGAAAAGTCAGAAGTTCGACGAACTTCGAACTTTTAGGGTAAAAGTTCGACGTTCGCCGAACTTCGAAAGACCGGCGGACGGTTTCATTTGATTTCAAGTAGTGGGGTACATTCGTAATTTTTTTTCTCGAACTTTTACACGCGGTGCTGCGTTCCTTACGAAAGACAATGTCGTTTATTTCAATGTTCTGGCATGCTTAGGTTTAAAGAAATAAATCCCCGAAGGGGCGAGGAAGGACGACGGGTTTTTGACGATTATCGTTTGTGCCAGATTTGAAGCACGCTGCAGCCGGAACTATTTATGGTAGAGATGTTATACTTTTTTAAGAATGATCTATGTATAGCCTAGGTAAGTGTCGTCTTAAGATGTGATTATTGTTATTCAACGTGAGTTTCGAAGAAATGTCCAAACATGTATCTGCATACAATTATAACCTAAACTTGATATTTATTTTCGTCTAAGTTGTTTGAGGTATCGCATTTAAATTAACACCACAGACAGTACATATCATTGCCATCTGCAGAATACGAAATAATATATTTATTGTTTTTTCACGTTAAGGAATAAATTAACTCATGGGAGAAGATTTCTAATAGTGTTCAAGTTCAGCACGTCATTAAAAGAAAACCTTTTTTTTTTTTTTTTTTCGCTTCACGTTCCTGGGACGTGTTTCTTTCAGCCTGTACACATTTTGGTAAAAGAAACTTGTTTCGAAGTTCTGAACCTCTGAATATGCAAGAATAGAAGAACACTTCCGACAAATTCTTGATAGTCTTTTTTTTTCTCCTGCTTTTTATTCCCGCATTTATTCTTTTTTTTTTTTTTTTGTTACTATCGGCACAGGTGTTTAGGTCGAAAAGACAGCTTTGAACTTCCGAACCACTACAATGACCATCTACGCAATCTTTTATGCAGTGAAGAGCGACAGTAGCTATACATATGCATAAATAATTTCAGATTAAAATAAGCTCGACCACGCCCTCTTTCCCCGTATTGTTTTCTTTAACAGTTCGAAATACCTGCAAGGAGGAAAAGGAGGCTAAAGCCCCCCCCCCCCCCCCCCCCCCCCCCTCTCCGCTACCTTCTTTCCCCCGTTTTTCCTCTTCCGACGCCACTTGTATGGTAGAACACTCCTCGACCTCGAGTTAAGTCGGCTTTTGTGCTTTTTGCGAGGCGATTCCTCCGTCCCAGAAAATAAACCTCCAGGACAATTATAAACTTCACCGGATCGGATTACTACCAGCGTGCAAGGGGTGGCGAGCTAGTTTGCCAGGTCGCTTCAAGGTTTATCTGAGCCTCAACCTCCCGCTCGCCCCTGGCCGTTTCGAACTGGATGAGTCTCGTAAAACAGTGTGTTCGTGCAATCACTACTGCGTGATGCAGGTTAAAGACCCCCCCCCCCCCCCCCCCCTTCGGGGCTGGCGGTCACAATTCTGCACTGGCAAATTTTCTAGCACATCCGGGACACTCGTCGTCCCCCTTTAATTGCCTGACCAACTTCGCAGAATCTAGATATCACACCCTAACTTTTCTAAACTTGATTTCGTGAAAACCAGTGAGTCGTGAAAACGTTATTTGAAACTGAAACTGTGGAAAAACTTGAAAATCGGACTTCGAACTTTGAAAACTTGGATTAGAAAAAAAATTCAAAATCTTCGAAGTTTTTTTTTTTTTTTTTTTTAATTTAGCGTTAAAAGAGAATCGAAACCTTCGAACTTTTCGAACTGTATGCAAAAAGAAATTCGAAATCTTCGAATTGTTCGAACTTCATGTCTATAAAAATTCGAAGCGTTCGAAGTTTTCGAATTTTTTTTACAAAGAATTTCGAGATCTTCGAATTTATCGAACCTGAAGTAAAAAAATATTCGAAATATTCGAATTCGAAATTTTGGAAACCGTGAAAGCTTCGAAATTTTCGAATTCGAAACTCCGCTGTGGTCAAAAGTTGCGAATTTTTCGAAATCGAACCTCGGTCGGTACGAAAATATCGAAATTTTTCGAAATCGAACCTCAGTTCGCTTCGCAAATGTCGAAACCTTTCGAAATCGAACCTAGGGTGGTTCGCGACATCCCTAGTTCTAACGCGTTCGACGAGTGCAGTAGAGGCAGCTCTAGCTGCAGGTCTACCCACTAACCACTTGAACTAGAGGCCGGCGTTTCTGACGTCCCCACGCGCTCCCCATGCCTCCTCCTCTCCCCCACTTTCTCGGCGCGCATAGTCGCTAACATGGTGAGAACGGCTGGGAGAAGCCTCAGTTTTGCCCTCCCCCAGCGCGAGTTTGTGCCTTCGCCAACGCTTGGGCGTCTCGTGCAAGCGTTGGTGTGTTTCGCGTGTTGGAGGCCGGGCGTTCGAAAGACACGCGCTGTCGTTCCCACTCTTCCCGTGACTATGACCCATAGCACCTAGAAGACAAGGCCTGCGCGTGACGTCATCATCGGTGGATCCCCGACCCGCCCCAAACAACGATAAAGGCACTGCGAGACGAGCTGGCGGCGATGCCGATGCAAGCTAGGCGGCGCTTCCTGGATCCGCATTAAAGTCACCAGTGACTCTAGATCCGCTATATACTCCGCTTCAGGATGACTTGGCGAGCTGTGGAGGCTAAGGCCCCCTCGACGCAATAAGAGCGTCGGAGCGAGGCGCGGGACCTCACATCACGGGAGCGTTTTGTGTCGTCACTGCGCCAAATGCGAGGCCCGGGGCAACAAAGGCAAAAGGCCGTAGCGCTCTCCTCTTGACGTCGCAAAGCAAGGCCATCGGGGCCGGGCGTCGAAGCGCCGAAACGAAAGCGACGCACGCAGATCGACCGTCGCAGTTGCTCGTTTTTAGTCACACAAGCGCGTTTAATTAGCTAAAGTGCCACTGCACTCATAATTTAAGCTCGGAAGCAGATTCTATTACTCGGGAAAAGCATTGCGGCGTCGAATGTTCGACATTAAATGGAAGAATGCTGTATTTGTTTATAATGAGCAATATTCTGAGTGGTGTAATTATTTCTGAAATATGTATTACTATACGAAAAGTAATTACTACGAAAAGTCAGAAGTTATAACTAAAGACGCAGTGGTCTGATTGTTTTTTTGTTTTGTTTTTGTATGCGTAAATGCAAAACGTTTACCACCAAATGCTAAACATTTTGAATGTTTATAAAGCAATGAACATTATCTGAGAAAGACTGCATGATACTTCTCAGCTAGAATGTCTCTAAGATCTTATCCTTTATATTCCAGTAACTTATTAGCCAACTACCTTACACTGCAACACAAGCTTTAATAGGAGAAAGCTAGTGTGCTTCATCACATGCTTGCGAAATATAGTGAAGATTTCTAACTAGCTAGTAATGTAGTCATAAGAACTGAGTTGTAACTAGTTTGGTGCAGCATGTTGTTTTGCTTCTGCCTGCTTCCATATATTAGTTGCGTGACATCAAAATATTCGTGCTTGGCAGCAATTACAAAACCCTAATCTAGTTTCTTATGCGTACCGCAGTGTTCTTTTAAAACTCTGGAAAAAAATCTATCTAACCTCCAGGTAAAAAAAAAAAAAAAAAAATAGTACTCCAGTGTTACCTGACAAACCTTCAACAAACTGATCCTGGATAGCATCAGAATTTGATAAATAGGTTTTCAGCCTAAATGTAAGTAGTTGGAAAATTTTTATTCCCGTGACTTGTATTCAGCACTATAGAAGAGTTGTAAATACTGCATTTCACATGCCGTTTTGTAGCTCTCCCGACAATGTGACACGCACCACTCACACCGCATGTCGACTTCAATGCCGTATCTCCATCAGAATACTCGAGAAACCGCACACATAACACAGAACACTGTGGCATAAACCTGCAGCACATATTATTTAGGTGCACACCCGTACCCTGACTTCAATGTGCACAATGTAGGGCTTGAGTTCTTTTCATGATAATGCAATAAATGCAAAGGTGCAAACGAGCTGGACAAGAATGACGATAACCATTCCTGGAGAAGGGGGACAAAGAACAAACAGAAATCTACAAACACAGCTATATGTAACAGCTATATGTAACTGGTGCGCGATCGAAAAGATCCGCCTGGGCCTAGGATCAAACCAAGTGCCTCTCCATTTCCAGTGGAGCGCTCTACCAACTGAGCTAACCAGGAGCCAGACGTGAGTAGAGCAAACGGGTTTTATCTTTAGCCACTAGACTATTTCAGTTATTGCTCCAGTCTATTGAATTTATTGCATTTTCATCAAAACCTTAAAAATGCAGGCCGTTCACTCTTGTTGGCGTCGTCTGCTGCGAAGCCAACCAACTACGGACGAACGTTCACCGCCGCAACCATGCCGTCTGCTAGAGTGCAATCTTTTCTGGAACAGTTCCTGAAACAACCATATGCTCAGTGTACCCGCCAATCTCTGGCGGGGGTTAATGCCAGGAGGACATTTTGAGCGGAAGTGGTCGATTACAGGACTGCGAGCGTTCAAACCTCGTTCAAAAGGCAAGCTGTTCTTGGAAAAGGCTCGATCTGAATTAAGTATCGTTGAAAAGTAGCATGTCTTCGTGTTTCTTCCGGGTTGTTTAACGTAGTGTTGCTAGAGATGCAAGTGTGCGAGTTCAATCGCCGTTTAAACAAAACAAAAAAATAGGCGTATGAATTTTTTTTTTTTTTTTTGTCGCGAACGGCGCTTTTGCTGTGATGGTAACGAGGCCTCCGTGGCCTCGACCACGGTGTTGACCCGTGCCTTGCTCCGACACCCTTATTGGGTCGCGAGGGCCGCAGCGTCCACAGTTCGCCAAGATATCTTAATTAACACTAATTATAGTGATGAAGTTTGGAGGTGACGGACATCGACGTGGCGTTGTTCTCCTCCGCAGAATGACGCCCGTGTCGAGGGCTGTCCAAACGGGACACAGCAGATGACGTGCACGGCATTTGCTGTGTCGTGTTTGCCTCGGCACCTTTTGTACTTTGAGCGCGCCAAGAGCTCTTGTTCCACCTGTGTTGCCCGTGCAGGGTTGGACGTGGAGCTGTACTACGTGAAGGAGGGGCGCCGCAACGAGTACGCCCTGGGCTTCGTCGTCCCGGTGCCGGCCAACGTGTCCGAGCTGGAATTCGTCTGGCAGGGCCTGGGGCCCGTGCCGCTGGCCTATGCGCTGGACGTGCAGGTGGCCGAGGGCAAGGGCCACGGCGCCCTGGCCAGGCCGTCGCTGGACGTGGACCCCACGGGCACGCTCCCGTCGGCGCCTCGCGCGTTCAGGGTGCGCCTGCCCTGCACGGGCCAGGCCAGCGCAGAGGTGCCCGTCCGAATCGTGCTCAACGTCTCTCAGGTAAGCCTTTACTGGGCCATGGCTACGCGAAGAGACCAATGACTCCATAGACCAACACGCTGGCGCCGTTTCCAAACAAATCAGCCGGTTTGACCAAACGCAAGCTTGTTTGTAAACAACGTTGGTCATCGTCAAAAAATAAAACACAAGGAGCTTCTTTGATTTTATTACATGTATACTCAATCCTGGAAAGCGTGACAACGTATTCTTAGGTAACGCCATTCTGTCAAGTGACGTCCCGGTGTCAAGTTGTGGTAGGACAATGCCTTCCGGGTGACAGAGACGCGGTGCTGAATTTTCGCCGCCACCTAAGGAGGATAACGCAGGGCATAAGTTGAACAGGAGCGTTCGGCTGAGACTGGTGTTAAATCAGTCAAACCACGAGTGCCAGTCTTACACTGATGCAGCACTCGCGTCTGCTCTATGTTGGCCTGCTTTAGGCGACGCTGAAAACGTAATTTTTTTTTTTACCATGTAATCACGCCCCTGCCCATACCGATGCACAGAGAGCGCGATCAGGTGATGAAAGGGAGGTGGTTGATTGGTACGGCAAACGAGTAGCTTCCACCGTGTACTGTCAAATTAAGAGTGCGGAACCTGACGTCACGGAACCTGACGTGACTCCGCGTCGTGTGACGTCGCGTTTATACCACGACTTGGCACCCAACGCGTGACAACAGGACATACGACGGTCAACGACGTTGCCAGGTCACGTTGAGTGCCGAGTCGTGGTGTAAACTTGACGTTGCGTCGTGTGACCCCGTGGCGCGACGCCAGGTCACGTGACATCTCGTCACAATCCCCTAAGCTGACAGGGGCACTTTGATACTTTAGCCCCATGCTTCACGAAAGAAAAACAACTCATAAAAAAAACGGCACGAAAAGGGCGAGAACAGCTTGGCTGTGTGTCGGACACGACACATGAACAGGAGACAGCTCACGGCTGAATGTTCATCAGAGGTTGAAGCACGTAATAGAGTTTCAATTGTGAGTTGTAACTTGCAGTAAACAATAAATAATAAAGAAATAAATAATGAATGTTTATTTCTCCATCACACTCATGATGGAAGGAGACCGAGGAAAAAAGCTGCGTAAATGCAGCGTAATACTGAACCCAGTACCGAAAGTTGTGTCGAGAGTTTGAACGCTTAACAAACTTCCAGGGGCTCTGGACTTGTCAAGCACAAAGTTAGAGCCGAAAGTTGGCAGAAGCCAGGTGGCGCAAGCTACGACCCGTTATAAGGGGTATAGCCATTAGCATCCATCCATTCATTCAGAACCTTAGCTGGGAGGTTGAACTCCGAGAAAGCTTGAAACAAACTTACAGTTGCGAGTTTGACTCTTGTCTGTGGTTCGTGTTCTTGAAAGCTAAAGCATGCAAGTTACACGTTGGGATAAATGTGTAATACAGTTTCAGTTGCGATATAAAATTGCCCTTTGCGATGACAAATATAAGGGTTACTTCTTAAACTTTGTCGTCTGTTTCGAACCACTATACTGTGTCCACCGCTAAGCTGCCAGCGCGGTGGAAGCAACGGACTCGTTGGACCAGTCGTAACCAGTTGAATCGTCGCAAAACTCAAAGCCGGAAACCAGAGGAGACGATAGCTTAGAGCTAGTTTTGTTTTCTGCATTTAGTTTTAACGTTGCGCAACTAATCGGCGTTTTTTATAGTAAGGAATTGTTGCCGAAATCGTCGTGCTCCGATTGCCGTTGAAATGCGGTAACATCTTGCGCCGCCTTCTAACTGCGCAAACGTTCTTTTTCTTCTTTTTTTCTTTTACTGCTTGGGAACTGCTGGAGAAATTCTAGATATTTTTTTTCGTTAACGTCAATGAAGTCTTTTTGTTATATTTAAAATCAATTTATATAATTTTCTGATCTATCCGTCCACTTCCCGCGGACGGGCCTCCAGCGACCAATTCAAGGCTTTTGTTGTAGCCCTTGATAACTGTATTTGCCGTTCAGATGCCACTATATCGTATAACATTTGTTTGGGCGCCTCACGCCCTTACCCCATGTATGCATAATCGAAGGAGGTTTATAACAGATACGTGCCGCCTGTTTTGTTGGCGGACACGTAAAACTGTCCAAACAAGAAACACACACACACAAAAAAGCGTGCCCGCTTTTAGAAGAACGTGAACGTTTCGACGCGCGTGTACGTTTTCAGCGAGGGCATTTAACCACGCAAGCAGAACGGTTAAGAGGCGAGGAGGAAAGCCGTTCTGCTTGCGTGGTTAAATGCCCTCGCTGAAAACGTACACGCGCGTCGAAACGTTCACGTTCTTTTAAAAGCGGGCACGCTTTTTTGTGTGTGTGTGTGTCTTGTTTGGACAGTTTTACGTGTTGTAAACTTGACTCCCCCCTGTCTTGTTTTCGGGAGGTTGGGGGACTGACAACAACAGCGGAGACCTTGACGGACAGCCAGCAGAGCGTCTGAGCGGTTACGTCCAGACCCACGTCATAAGCACGCTGCGAGGTTTCGTCTAAAGACGCAAGCCGGTCGTGGCGGAAAGTAACTTCCCCCCCCCCCCCCCCCCCCCCCCCCCCCCCCCCCCCGGGGAAACACGTCCCAAAACAGACCGAAAGAGAAGGGAAAACTTCCGCTTGCGGTTTAGCAAATGGTACATGTGCACAGTAAATGTTATGCACAACACAAACACAATTTTAAAAGTTAAAAAAGCGCGTTTTTTGAAAAGCGCACGTTCCTGCGCTCGCGCACGTTTTTATTAGTGAGGATGTATACCACTCAAATAGCGCCGCTCTCGTTCTCCTGGCTGTCGTCTTCTCCCCTTTCTTGTTTCCGGAAAGCCGGGCCACAGAACGTGTGAGTGACTGTCCGAACTTACGTAATAGCTCGTTCCAAGGACGCCAGCAAGAAATAGCTTTGTCTCCCGCAAGAAAAAAAAAAAACACGTACTAAATCAGACCGGAATTAGGGGAAACCCTCCACTTCTGACACAGCAAATGTCGTGCACGGCATCTGCTGTGTCCTGTTTGGAGGGCCCTTTACACGTGTGTCCTTCGTGCGCAGGAGAACAACGCCACGTCGGTGTCCGTCCCCCGCAAGAAGATCTGCGCCCGGAGTGAGCCCTGGCGCAGGGACGTGGCCGCGCCCTCGGGCCCGTCGGTGTCCGCCGCTCCGCGGCCCCTGGTGGTGGCCGCGGGTTGTGCCTGTGCCGCCGTCGCCGCAGCCGCGCTCGCCGCCACCGCCTCGTGGATGGTACGGGCACGCAAGGCACGCACCGCGCTCGGGTACGCTACGTTTCAGTCTCTCTTTTTCGAAACCCCATCGAGAAAGACTGGCAGTCGTCATTTCTTGAGCACTAGGCGAGTGAAGGTTCACGCTGCATGCTAACGCAGCCCACGTGCCCAACACATGTCCAGGGTACGTGCCCGAACAATGCCAGACTCGGAAAATTGGCGCAGCGAATACTAGGGGGCGCGCACTCTTGAAAAGTGCCTAATTTGGTTGTTTTCCTTGGACCAGCAAAAGCTTTTCACCCTCGAGGGTGTAAATGAGCGTGTCCCGGGGCTTTTATAGCACTCTAGACAACACCCTCGTTTTAGCAACCTTAACAACACCTACAAATTAATATGATTGTAAACCTGAAACTGGGGTAGAAAAGAGAACAGAACAGAAGGTAGAAAAAGAGGAGCCACGTCTCGGCTCCTCTTTTTCTACCTTCTGTTCTGTTCCCTTTTCTACCCCAGTCTCAGGTTTACAATCATGTTCAACTTACACCAGCTCGCCTGCGTTCTAACTATGTTTTCGTTAACCTACAATTTTTTTTTTTTTATGCAGCGGAGTTAAGGGCTAGTTTCCCGTTTTGTGTCCGTGGACAAATAAATCTCGACACAAAACTCTGGACAGCTACCGCCACCTATGAGCGACGCCAACGGCGACAACGACGGCTGCAACCAGACAACAGGCAAACCGGTTGTCTGGTTGCCACCGTCGTTCATACATGGCGGCAACCTTTCCAGCTTTTCCACTCTGTTTCTCACCAGAGTGGAAAGGCTGAATTTCTCTAGGCGTCGTGCTAGAGGTCGTCCTTGAGGTTGTCCTAGACGTCGTCCTTGAGGTCGCCTTTAAAGGGCAACTCCGCTCAATTTTTTCTACTGAAAAACAATGTAATTCTATTCAGTATAATCTAGAAAGGCTACACGTCAAATATTGGAATTGAATTCCGTCTAAAAAAGTTGTAAAAGCGCGAAAGTAACAATATCGGCTAGCTATAGCTGGAACGTGCGGCGCAGCCAACACTGCACTTCCGCCGATCTGCTTCCGCCGCTTCCACCGTCAGTGACGTCTATAGCATGCGCAGGTGTTTTCTTCGTTTTTTCGTTTCGAGGTACACATCCCACAGGCGGCGCCACGCTCGCCGCCTCCGGCGGTCACTCTGCCCTCTGACTCAACCAACTGTTGTGACTCCGCCTACTCTACCTCGGAGGCGGTGTCCACGTGATCTGCGAGCGAACGCGGAGGCTCCGGTTGCGTCTTTGCTGTTGTGCTGGTTGTGCCGTGTTCATCTTTCGTTGCTTCGTGTTTTATTTAGGCAAGAGGCGCGTAGATTTGTTCCTGGTGTGCCTTTGCAATGGCTGGCAGAAAGCGCAAAGGCAGAGACTCACGTTGTTGTGTTGCTGGCTGCCCGAACTACCAGCTAAACAGCCCAGGAGTCCTCTCTTCCACAGGTTTCCTGGCGACATTGAACGGCGGAAACTTTGGACGGACGCCCTGTACCTATGGGACCCCGAGAAGTCCTTGTCGCCAACTGCCAGGATATTGATCTGTTCCGATCACTTCTTGCCCGAATGTTACGAGCGAAATATGCGCGTGTTAGCTGACTGTGGCTTCTCGACGAAGTACGCGAAGCTGAAGCCGGACGCCGTGCCGTCGATCTTCGCACGCGGCACAGCTTCCCCGACAGCAGACTGCTCAGCGGTGGCTCCATCATGTTCAGATCTCGACAGCCAGGAAATTGAGTGGCTAACGCGATTTTACGTCGGCAACATATGCAATCAAATATTACTCCAGCACATCGCTTTGGCATAGACAAGTGTTGAGCGATTGCTCATGCAACCAAAACACGTTTTCACTACGCGATCGCGGGCTTTCGAGATGTATCTTTCTCGCGGGGCAATGTTAACACGATGCACGGTGCGTACGTTCACTGTCTCCTGACAGACTGGCAGTCGCTCATACGCAACAACTCAGTCGTTTCTATCGGAGAGTTGCATGGGTTCATATACACGGGGGCTATTGGAACTACGTAATCGGAATTTAGAACAACGAACGGTCGCACCACACAAGTTATTAGAACAACGAACAAAAGCCACACATGCTGACTTCGTTGCAACAGTCCTTACTCAGGCCCGTTCAGGTTAGAAATGCAGCTCTCCCAGCGTGCAAGCGCGTGCAGCGTGCACGAGAACGTAGCGTTGACAAGCTTGTGATTGCATTGGCTTCCCCGCATAAAATAAGATATGACGGCGGCTACAGGCCCAGCTTGCATCTACAATTGCGTACAAAATATACCTTGGCAAGAACTTACCTCGTTGTGTGTTACGGTTCACAACGGAAATGAAGCGGGAGCCGTCCTGTGCAGCCGATGCGATGCAGACGACGCGTGTGCAGCGCCTGTCCGTGCGGAAGGCCACGTGACCCTTTCTATCCCACGTGGTGTGTGCATGCTCTCGACGTCGACCGTAGACGCTGACGATAGTGTTGCCCATCCTTGCCGAAGTTTCGGTTTCGTTTTGCGATTTTGCTTCTTTCAAGATTACTCGGAAATTAATTTACTTTTCGGGGAAAAGGGTATACAGAGTCGTTTAGGAGTGCTTTGCAAGGTAACATCATCCACTAACTCAAAATTTTCAAAATTGAGTGGAGTTGCCCTTTAAGGTCGTCCGAGAGGTACTCCTTGAGGTCGTCCTAGAAGTCGTCCTTGAGGTTGTCCTAGACGTCGTCCTTGAGGTCGCCTTTAAGGTCGTCCGAGAGGTACTCCTTGAGGTCGTCCTAGAAGTCGTCCTTGAGGTTGTCCTAGACGTCGTCCTTGAGGTCGCCTTTAAGGTCGTCCGAGAGGTACTCCTTGAGGTCGTCCTAGAAGTCGTCCTTGAGGTTGTCCTAGACGTCGTCTTTGAGGTCGCCTTTAAGGTCGTCCGAGAGGTACTCCTTGAGGTCGTCCTAGACGTCGTCCTTGAGGTTGTCCTAGACGTCGTCCTTGAGGTCGCCTTTAAGGTCGTCCGAGAGGTACTCCTTGAGGTCGTCCTAGAAGTCGTCCTTGAGGTTGTCCTAGATGTCGTCCTTGAGGTCGCCTTTAAGGTTGTCCGAGAGGTACTCCTTGAGGTCGTCCTAGAAGTCGTCCTTGAGGTTGTCCTAGACGTCGCCCTTGAGGTCGCCTTTAAGGTCGTCCGAGAGGTACTCCTTGAGGTCGTCCTAGAAGTCGTCCTTGAGGTTGTCCTAGACGTCGTTTTTGAGGTCGCCTTTAAGGTCGTCCGAGAGGTACTCCTTGAGGTCGTCCTAGACGTCGTCCTTGAGGTTGTCCTAGACGTCGTCCTTGAGGTCGCCTTTAAGGTCGTCCGAGAGGTACTCCTTGAGGTCGTCCTAGAAGTCGTCCTTGAGGTTGTCCTAGACGTCGTCCTTGAGGTCGCCTTTAAGGTCGTCCGAGAGGTACTCCTTGAGGTCGTCCTAGACGTCGTCCTTAAGATTGTCCTAGACGTCGTCCTTGAGGTCGCCTTTAAGGTCGTCCGAAAGGTACTCCTTGAGGTCGTCCTAGAAGTCGTCCTTGAAATTGTCCTAGACGTCGTCCTTGAGGTCGCCTTTAAGGTCGTCCGAGAGGTACTCCTTGAGGTCGTCCTAGAAGTCGTCCTTGAGGTTGTCCTAGACGTCGTCCTTGAGGTCGCCTTTAAGGTCGTCCGAGAGGTACTCCTTGAGGTCGTCCTAGAAGTCGTCCTTGAGGTTGTCCTAGACGTCGTCCTTGAGGTCGCCTTTAAGGTCGTCCGAGAGATACTCCTTGAGGTCGTCCTAGAAGTCGTCCTTAAGGTTGTCCTAGACGTCGTCCTTGAGGTCGTTTTTAAGGTTGTCCGAGAGGTACTCCTTGAGGTCGTCCTAGAAGTTGTCCTTGAGGTTGTCCTAGACGTCGTCCTTGAGGTCGCCTTTAAGGTCGTCCGAGAGGTACTCCTTGAGGTCGTCCTAGAAGTCGTCCTTGAGGTTGTCCTAGACGTCGTCCTTGAGGTCGCCTTTAAGGTCGTCCGAGAGGTACTCCTTGAGGTCGTCCTAAAAGTCCTTGAGGTTGTCCTTGACGTCGTCCTTGAGGTCGCCTTGAAGGTCGTCCGAGAGGTACTCCTTGAGGTCGTCCTAGAAGTCGTCCTTGAGGTTGTCCTAGACGTCGTCATTGAGGTCGCCTTTAGGGTCGTCCGAGGTACTCCTTGAGGTCGTCCTAGAAGTCGTCCTTGAGGTTGTCCTAGACGTCGTCCTTGACGTCGCCTTTAATGTTGTCCGAGAGGTACTCCTTGAGGTCGTCCTAGAAGTCGTCCTTGAGGTTGTCCTAGACGTCGTCCTTGAGGTCGCCTTTAAGGTCGTCCGAGAGGTACTCCTTGAGGTCGTCCTAGAAGTCGTCCTTGAGGTTGTCCTAGACGTCGTCCTTGAGGTCGCCTTTAAGGTCGTCCGAGAGGTACTCCTTGAGGTCGTCCTAGAAGTCGTCCTTGAGGTTGTCCTAGACGTTGTCCTTGAGGTCGCCTTTAAGGTCGTCCGAAAGGTACTCCTTGAGGTCGTCCTAGAAGTCGTCCTTGAGGTTGTCCTAGACATCGTCCTTGAGGTCGCCTTTAAGGTCGTCCGAGAGGTACTCCTTGAGGTCGTCCTAGAAGTCGTCCTTGAGGTTGTCCTAGACGTCGTCCTTGAGGTCGCCTTTAAGGTCGTTTGAGAGGTACTCCTTGAGGTCGTCCTAGACGTCGTCCTTGAGGTTGTCCTAGACGTCGTCCTTGAGGTCGCCTTTAAGGTCGTCCGAGAGGTACTCCTTGAGGTCGTCCTAGACGTCGCCCTTGAGGTTGTCCTAGACGTCGTCCTTGAGGTCGTCCGAGAGGTACTCCTTGAGGTCGTCCTAGAAGTCGTCCTTGAGGTTGTCCTAGACGTCGTCCTTGAGGTCGTCCGAGAGGTACTCCTTGAGGTCGTCCTAGACGTCGTCCTTGAGGTTGTCCTAGACGTCGTCCTTGAGGTCGCCTTTAAGGTCGTCCGAGAGGTACTCCTTGAGGTCGTCCTAGAAGTCGTCCTTGAGGTTGTCCTAGACGTCGTCCTTGAGGTCGCCTTTAAGGTCGTCCGAGAGGTACTCCTTGAGGTCGTCCTAGAAGTCGTCCTCGAGGTTGTCCTAGACGTCGTCCTTGAGGTCGCCTTTAAGGTCGTCCGAGAGGTACTCCTTGAGGTCGTCCTAGAAGTCGTCCTTGAGGTTGTCCTAGACGTCGTCCTTGAGGTTGCCTTTAAGGTCGTCCGAGAGGTACTCCTTGAGGTCGTCCTAGAAGTCGTCCTTGAGGCTGTCCTAGACGTCGTCCTTGAGGTCGCCTTTAAGGTCGTCCGAGAGGTACTCCTTGAGGTCGTCCTAGACGTCGTTCTCGAAGTCGTCCTGAACAATCACGGGGTTTTGAAGTGTGTTGCTGTGTTCACGTGTCTCGAAGTTCAAGGTGTGCATCCCCAACCTGATAGCAGTGATAGGGGGGGGGGGGGTTGTCTGTTTATGTTTATACAGCCTAGCACTTGGTCTGCCTCACAGGGGCGACGAGTCTCCCAGCTGTAGATGAGACATTTAGCCAGTGCAGTACAACCGCTAGCCTGGGGTCTTTAACGTGCACCACGCAGTAGTGATACACGACCGCACGCCGGTACGATGCTCATCCAGATCGAAACGGGCAGGGGTGGGGATTGAGCCCACGATCCCTGGGTTCTGCAGCGCGAGCTTTCGCTCCGCGTGCTCCGAGCTGGTGTGCGCTAGACCACTCGGCCACCGATCCCCCCAGTGATATGGGCAATGATTATTCGATCGCAGTCATCGAAATAACTTCAGTAAAGCTGTCTGAAGCTGATGAATGTGGCTTAAAGGGGAACTCCGCCGATTTTTAGGTAGACTTCGCTTTGGCTGGAAATTTGGAAACCGTGTCAATAACCCTTTCTCAAATGATAACCAAATTATTTTAAGAAAAGAAAAATTTTCCGTGAAGTTATTGAATTTTCAAGTTACGCCGGCCGCGAGGGTTCCAGGAGGCGACTCTCCACTGGCAACAATAAAAATCCCTACTTTTCCCTACCCGCGTACGTCACGAATGTGCAGGCAGACGAGCAACTCGGGCAGCCGCGGCCCGCGAAGTGGCTTTCCGGACGCCAGCGATCGAGGTAATTTTTCCGCAGCTTCAAGGGTGAAAGTTCCTTTGCAATGGGTAGCAATATGTTCTCCGCAGTAGATTGTAAAAACAGTGCCGGGAAAAAGCTTCTTTTTTTTACCCTTGTTTTCGTGGGAGAAAAAGGAATCCGAGGTCCTTCCGAGGTCCTCCCGAAAGAACCCGAAATCCTTCCGAGGTCCTCCCGAAGAAACCCGAGGTCCTCCCGAAGGACCTCGGGTTCCTTCGGGAGGACCTCTGGATTACCTCGGGTTCCTTCGGGAAAATTTACCCATAATGCACCGCGCGGTTACGCCGATGGCGACGGCGACGCCGACGCCGCTCAAGCCGGAAACGGGCGCCTAAGAGCTGCGCTCTAAAAAAAAGCGTTCCCCGGCAGCAATGTAGGCCAGCCGCGTCAAGGTGCTTTTGCGCGAGCTGTGTGCCGAGAAAACTAGTGTCAGGAGAAACATTTTCACTTTTGCTCGGAATACTTTATAGCCGCGTGCTGCGAGTCGAGTTTCCTTCAGCAGCTGGAGCAGCTTCAAGAGGGGCAAGCGCAAACTCAAGCCGGCTGTGACTATTACGACACCCGTCTAAAGGAGGGCGCTAATAATATCGAGAAATATAGTACACGATCTAGCACTATAGTCGACATTTTGCACAGTCACATTTGTTATTCACAATTGGTTCAGTAATTTTTTTTTTATATTTAATTTTTTTTTTTTTTTTTTATAAACACTATATTTGTTTCGGACGTCGAATCTAGCTCGGGCTACTCTCGGAGTTCCACTCACGCGGCCGATATGTTGAAGACGAGAAGTGAAACGTCTAAACAAAGTTCAAGTCTGGATTTAGACATGATTTTCGACATATTGCTATTCCTGTCTGCTATTAGAGAGGTTTATGGAGCAGGTGTTGAGCTCCATTAAAATACGATAGAGCCTTGCCTGGTTTGTTAAAGGGCAACTCCACTCAAAAAGTCGACCCTATCGAAATGCCTGATATCGCTTTAGGAGGTCAAAATACGGTCATACCCAAAATATCACGTCAAACCGACGCCGCGTTACCGATTAAAACCAATATTAAAAATGCTCTCCCGGCTCGGTTAGCGGCCCGAAAGCGGGTGAGCAACGCTGGCACCGGGTGAGCTAGTGAAGCAACACTGGGCAATGACGTAGGTCTAGTCCTACGCTCTCGTACGGACGCCGCGAACGCTTCGTTTCCCGTGGCATTCTGCGATTCTGCTGACGGCACGAGGTGTTTACTACATTATCCTGTGTTCTCCTATTTTTATTAGCGTCCAGGCAGTTCCTTTAATTCCAGCATTGCTTCCGCGACAGCGCGTAAGAGAGCAAAGCGGTGCTGCTCGCTCACGCGCGCGTCGTGGAGCCGGAGAGATTCGCCGGTCTCGCGTTGGGCAATGTCGAGCAGGACTTGTAGTGCTGTGGGTTGCACCAACAACCCGGTGCGCAACCCGGAGCTGCGGTTCCACCAGTTCCCAAGAGACCGGAAGAGGCACAAGGTGTGGGTCGGTGCCGTTCGCCGGATAGACTTCGGAAGACCGTTGACTCCGAGCTCCAACGCGAAGCTCTGCTCCCAAAACTTTACGTCAGACACCTACACACGGGATCTGCGGCTGCTGACTGTTGCGGGTTTCACCACGAAACAGGCGTCTTTGAAGAACGATGCGGTGCCGTCGCTGTTCGCGTACCGTCCGCCGGCTGCTCCAGCACGATCGGCCGGACGCAGCAGGTCGCGGCTGATCTAACTAGCGTGCACATAAAGGCACCTTAGCTTAGCAACTTAGACCACTTGTGGATAGATCTGTCCGTCTATCTCCCGTTATTTTGTTTTCTCGGTCTGCGCGCAAGAAACAAATACAGTCACGCTGCGCCGGCACCGACCGCGTCATATTTATAGCAGTCGGATTCGCTTTTCGGCCGGCAAATTTATAAATACACGCTAAAAATTACTACATTTGGTGCATATTACCAAAGTGAAGCGGTAAAGAAAGAAAATGTGCATCTAACCTTCTGTTTTGAAACTCCACGTACGACTGAGCCGACCTTGTCGGCGCGTCGGCTCAGAAGCGCCGGACCAGTACTAGGTCATGCCGACGACGCGCCACTAGTATCAGTGTTGCCAAGCTGCTTCAACCGGTAGTTTCGGTTTCGCCGTGCCGCCGGACCGATTCTTGCATTCGCGATATCTACAAAACTATGCACACTACCGAAAAACAAATTATATCTCGTGATTCAGGGTCGCCGGCTTCGACTAAACAGATCATAACCCAAAAATGGTAAAAATGGAGTGGAGTTGCCCTTTAAATGGTTGGCGTGCAATATTCTTTGCAGAAAAAGCGGTGAAAACGTCTTCAATTTATTCTATTTCGGGGAAATTTTATATAGGGCTGAATTTTTTTTTTTAACCATGAAAATATTAATGTTGTTGAGGGGAGGCATTTCAGAGTTACAGCTGATGAAAACTGTGCTAAACCAACTTAATTTTAGAAAAATCTTATATAGAATTACCCTTTTCCCAAGCTCTCTCGTGGATGGGTGCTTGAACGCGTTGCATTCTACTCAAAAAATAAAGAGAAAACATACGGGTACATATTTTTTAGCAACTTTTGTTAACTTATTTTTGATTAAAAGATTTATGATGTTTTATGTAACCTCACGCACTATTGTATCTTCAAGCAAATATTCTTTATTTTGAGATGAACAGTGTATTTGTGTATTTTATACGCATTCCAAACCAGTCCCATGACCTGTATTCAACACTTCTACAATGCCCTCAAGGGAGCAGATATTGATGTTTTTAACCCAAATTTCGTAGCTTTCAAGCCTGTTGTAACTAACCTGTGAACATTTTGTTGCGCATCATTACCAAGGCGTCAAGCTGTTCATGAACACAGAAAATAAACAAATATGAATGAATGAATGAATTCCATTGCACCTTGATGTTTGGCTTGGTGGTTGTGAAGTTTTTAATCGTCATTTTAACACGATCTTCATGACCAGTAACCTGTCATCTAATCTACACAAATGTAGTTCATTCCGTTCTATACATTTTATTGTTTACGAGAATCTCAGTCTACATGCCTTAGGTCCCAGCTCAGCACGAACATGTTCGTCGCTTTGGAAGGCGAGCAAAGTACGCGCCACACGCACGAACGCTGAAAATGGCATCGACCAGAAGCGCTTTTCAGAAATGGTCTACAGATCTTTCGCTAAATTACTTAAGCACCAAGGAGCATATTCATGCCACATGAGTAGTTACACGTGCTGACGCCTGCAACAGCAACTTTTCGAAAGGAGCTAGATCTAAAACAAATGGCAGGTTCCTTCAGGTCATACGAGCGTGTGGGGCATCTGTACCCATATTCCGAGCATTTTCCGCGGTGCTTTGGCAATTCGTCAAAAAATGTATTGCGTGACTCTTCGACCTTTCTTCGCCAGCCATCTTCTAATAAAAGGAGAACGGGTTTACTGGCGATATTACGAAACTAGCGAGCCGCGGCTTGAGCGTAAGCGAGTTGCAAAAACGGTTTTATGAAAATTCCAATTGCTTCCGTTTTTCTTCTATTTTTTATTTATTTTTTTACTTTCTTATAGTTAGGCACGTAGGCCAAGGCCATACTTTGTGCAAATATAGATAACTATCAGCTTCAAACAGCACGAACGGCCAGGTTCTTTTGCTGTTAGACGCGAGAAAGGCGGGCGCGAGCGTACCCGATTGCCGGCCGCGCGCCTCGCTGCACACAAGTGACGTCACGCTTGGGCGGCGGGGAAAACTGGGGAAAAACTAGGGAGAACGATGTTTCGGTTTCGGCAGCAAACAAAATATCACTTTTTTAATTAACTAGAGTGAATCTGGGAGAACGACATAGCATTTCGGATTCAGGAAGCCATCCGCATTCAGGTTATGCCATTGGATTAGGTAGCTCAAAATGTCGGCGGAGTTCCCCTCCAGGGTGTCCAAACAGGACACTACAAAAATCGTCGGGCGACACGATTCTGACAAATCGTGCGGCGCTCCGCTTCCGGCCGTTTTTCTTTGCCGAGGGGAAAGTTTCCCCCGTCAAATCTCGCCCGTGTCCTCTGCGCAAGATCTGCTTATCACGTGGGTCCGGGGTGCCACTCACACGCTCTGTTGGCTGTCGGTCAATCACTCAAGGCCTCCGCCGCTTTCCAAGTCCCGAAAACGGGAAAGGTAAGACTCGAGGGTGAGGGGGCAAGCCAGACAAGCGCGCCTCGTGTCCAAGGTCTTGTCGCATTCTAGCAGTTCTGTAGATTGGATCGGATTCCCGCCGCTCTTATGTTCCCAACGTACCTCATATAGACGAACAAACTTGGTAGGATAGGAGTTTAATAAAATAAAATATACACTTTTAAGTTCTCAGTGTTTATCAGCCCCGAGAGCGAACACAAGCGTCGCTGCTGTCGCCGCGCCCTGATTGGGTGAGGTGTACCGTGACGTCAGGGGGGGGACTCCGCTCCGCGATCTCGCATTGGCTCGCTTCCCAGCGCCGGTTTCCTGGTTTGGCGTTGTGTGCCGCAAGCTCTTCGAGGAGCTAGACTTCGTTTACCCGGTGTACAAGACGTTGAGTTAGGCCGATATTAACCTGTTTCCGTACATTTTATCAGTTTGCTTGTCCCTTTTACTTGTAAAGTTGGGTTTCAAATCCCGAACGCAATCGGCGGAGGCAATTCCGCCGATGAACCTCCCCGTCCATCCACACGACTCAAGGAAATTTTGCGAGGGGTCGGTGAAGCGGTGGCGCAAGTGTTTCAGACGCTGGAATTCTGTTCCTTGCATGTTCAGGATTTAGGACGATATTACATCCCGCTTTCAAGGCGTTTGAAGTTTTTGGGTGGTCGGCAAATTAGCTCGCGACCCCGACTCTGTGCTGCCACTCTGCATGCACCGGTTCGCAGATGTTTTAAATTTAAAAGCCCTGTGTCTGATTTGAAGTGCTCGTGGAACAGGGTTGTTCTACATAAATGTAGTTTCTTCGTGAATTAATCATAAAGTTTATACACGTTTGCAGGCATATTTCTTAGAAGATGGACAATTACTGGAAATTAGTTTGTATGGTAGCAGCAAAAACGGCCGAATTCCCCCCAGTTGCCTGTATGATATATACTAAACTGCCCAAAATATGCACAGCAATAGTGCCGTAATTTGCAATGTTTATACTTTTTTGCTGACATTCTTTATTCCAGACTTGGGTATTCGGAAAATACACCGTTTAGTGTGAATTGTCATTTCCAATTAAAAAAGGCACTGCTGTAGGTCCCCAAAAGCTTCCCCAGCCTCCAAATTCCCTACAGCTGGACTCTTTGACAAGGAAGACAGGAGTAGAAGCAAGCATTCGAACGTTTGTCCAGTGGTAGATGCAGCACTAGTAGCAGAAAATGTGGAACCTGTGAAGGGCGACAGTCTGCGTGAGAAAAGCTTCTGGTATTTTAGCTTCAGGACAATATGATTTAAGTAAATTATCAATTTTAGGGCATAAGGAACTAATAACGAGCTATACGCCTTCGCTTACGTTTGTTATACATTAGTTGAGGGTTGATATAAAAGTCCACAGATACCACCCGTGTAGTCCATTGAAATACAATCCGAATCCAGCAAAGGTCAAATGCGAGCAATGAATATAATAAATGTTCCTTGTTCTCCTACTTTGCCCCTGCACTTGGGCTGTCTTACTTCTGATTCTCTCCCCATAGCCCAGATTGTATTTAGCATGTTGCTCGAGCAGCACGCAGCTTTTCTGCTTCGGCGATCTTGTTTTAAAACAGATACACAAAAAAAATAGTACACATAACCTGCCAATTCATTCAGACCATCAGCAGCATTTATTGTGCTGCTGATGGTCTATAGTGATCTATAGTGATGCTCCTGCAATTGTGGCCATATTTCTTTATTTTCATATACCAGCTGTGATTCATGCGTGCCTGCCCTGTCAACCATGCTTAAAATGTTGGTTGAAGTTTCGACTGTAGCTATAGGCCATACCTCAATAAAGGCACATATAAAAATTTACACTTCCTACGAAAAACACGCAAAAAAAAATTTAAATAGAAACGAGCGCGCCGACAGCTAGCGTCGTCACAGCCTCCACAGGGCGAGCGGGGCGAGTCGGGGAAAAATTCTCTCCTCGCCATGACGTCACCCCGGTTAACCTAGGTCAGCCAGACGCAGGTGGCGTGTGACGTCAAATCTGACGAGCACAGACGTCAAAGAAAAATGGAGGAGGCGAGGAGAAAAGTCGTGATGTTTGCTTGACCACACAAATTGTCGGGCGACACGACTCCTGCAAAAATCGTCAAGATTCAAGCGTCCGCTTCAATTTTCACGCTTTTGCAGGAGTCGCGTCGCCCGACGATTTTTGCAGTGTCCTGTTTGGACACCCCTTTAGACGCTTTTTCGCAGCAGCACCCTTCTCCGTACTCTTTTTATGCCCTTCGAAAATACAGGTTACTCCATCCAACGGCACCCAATTTTGCGATTAAAAAAAGTGTATTACTCGAAATAAAGTTGTTGACAAAGTGTAGCCCTGGTTGTAAGCCACCCTGCGATGCCTGTTTTTTACTCCATCATTTGAGCTACCCAACCTATTAGGAAACGTGAATCTAAGATGCCCAACTTGCCCAACTACAGATTCTTCTTCATCTAAAAAGGTCTGGCAATATAACCATATTATTTATTTACTTGGAGCCATCATCATTATGATAAAGCTTTTCTAACCTCTTACGGGGGCTACTACTTCGCCTGATTGGCCTTTTGCGTGCTTATAGTGCAGGGGTGGCCAAACCGCGGCTCGCGAGCCGCGTGCGGCTCTTTGCTGGTCCAAGTGCGGCTCGCGGATCCCTCGGAAGGTGACCCCCCCCCCCCCCCCCCCCTTTGACCCTTTCCGCGTTTCCCCAAGAATGAAGGAAAGGACTTCAGAATAAAGAACAGCTTGCGGTTTGGCAGCCTTGTACCCCCATACGTGCAGTCGAACCGTTCTTCACTCGTATAATTCCACAGATCATGCTTCTTTCAATGTTCAAGGGAGTTTGCAGGACCCTAGGGGGAAAGGCACCAAGGACAGGGACTCTCAAACCCTGTATGCACTTTGGCTTGGGGTCGAGGAAATGTTCTGTCACAAGGCCTTTGTCGCTCGCCGGTGATACTTGTCCTCTTCAGATAATGGATAACGGATGTTCCCTCCATATCGTTTCTTCTTGAAGGTCGCGGAAGCCCGGGTTGAACTCATACATAGCTTCCACTAGTCACAGACGTTATATTCAAGTTTATAAAGGATCGGTTACATGCTCTGCACTCACTGTTATTTTTACCGGCTTACAGTTGTGACCCGCAGGCTGCTTTTTTATGCTTTCGGGGGGGGGGGGGGGGGGGGGGGGATAACTAGGCAGCGGTTAGTGAAGGAGCGTCTGGAACGCTTGCATGGAAGGGCAAAGGTTTGCTGTACCAAAGTCGTGCCAACTTTTGTCCAGAGTCTCGACAAAAGTTGGCTCCCCCCCCCCCCCCCCCCCCCCCCCCCCCCCCCCCCGCCGCGGCTCTTAGAAGTTTCGTGGTTCTGCTTGCGGCTCTTAGGCCGGGTCAGCCTGGCCACCCCTGTTATAGTGCAATATAAGCTATGGGTCAATTGTTGCAGTTGGCGTAGTACATTCCATTACAACGTAGCCTAGTCAGGTTCTCTCAGCGGACATTAGGGTTTGGGTCTGCATGAATGAGCTGAGCAGTAAAATGAACGGTTGCTCCTTCGCCTCCTCCAAAAAAAATGGAGGAGGCGAGGAGAAAAGTCGTGATGTTTGCTTGACCACACAAATCGTCGGGCGACACGACACCTGCAAAAATCGTCAAGATTCAAGCGTCCGCTTCAATTTTCACGCTTTTGCAGGAGTCGCGTAGCCCGACGATTTTTGCAGTGTCCTGTTTGGACACCCCTTTAGACGCTTTTTCGCAGCAGCACCCTTCTCCGTACTCTTTTTATGCCCTTCGAAAATACAGGTTACTCCATTCAACGGCACCCAATTTTGCGATTAAAAAAAGTGTATTACTCGAAATAAAGTTGTTGACAAAGTGTAGCCATGGTTGTAAGCCACCCTGCGATGCCTGTTTTTTACTCCATCATTTGAGCTACCCAACCTATTAGGAAACGTGAATCTAAGATGCCCAACTTGCCCAACTACAGATTCTTCTTCATCTAAAAAGGTCTGGCAATATAACCATATTATTTATTTACTTGGAGCCATCATCATTATGATAAAGCTTTTCTAACCTCTTACGGGGGCTACTACTTCGCCTGATTGGCCTTTTGCGTGCTTATAGTGCAATATAAGCTATGGGTCAATTGTTGCAGTTGGCGTAGTACATTCCATTACAACGTAGCCTAGTCAGGTTCTCTCAGCGGACATTAGGGTTTGGGTCTGCATGAATGAGCTGAGCAGTAAAATGAACGGTTGCTCCTTCGCCTCCTCCAAAAAAAATGGAGGAGGCGAGGAGAAAAGTCGTGATGTTTGCTTGACCACACAAATCGTCGGGCGACACGACTCCTGCAAAAATCGTCAAGATTCAAGCGTCCGCTTCAATTTTCACGCTTTTGCAGGAGTCGCGTCGCCCGACGATTTTTGCAGTGTCCTGTTTGGACACCCCTTTAGACGCTTTTTCGCAGCAGCACCCTTCTCCGTACTCTTTTTATGCCCTTCGAAAATACAGGTTACTCCATCCAACGGCACCCAATTTTGCGATTAAAAAAAGTGTATTACTCGAAATAAAGTTGTTGACAAAGTGTAGCCATGGTTGTAAGCCACCCTGCGATGCCTGTTTTTTACTCCATCATTTGAGCTACCCAACCTATTAGGAAACGTGAATCTAAGATGCCCAACTTGCCCAACTACAGATTCTTCTTCATCTAAAAAGGTCTGGCAATATAACCATATTATTTATTTACTTGGAGCCATCATCACTATGATAAAGCTTTTCTAACCTCTTACGGGGGCTACTACTTCGCCTGATTGGCCTTTTGCGTGCTTATAGTGCAATATAAGCTATGGGTCAATTGTTGCAGTTGGCGTAGTACATTCCATTACAACGTAGCCTAGTCAGGTTCTCTCAGCGGACATTAGGGTTTGGGTCTGCATGAATGAGCTGAGCAGTAAAATGAACGGTTGCTCCTTCGAACGTGCACG
Source organism: Ixodes scapularis (assembly GCF_016920785.2). Classification (NCBI taxonomy): domain Eukaryota; kingdom Metazoa; phylum Arthropoda; class Arachnida; order Ixodida; family Ixodidae; genus Ixodes; species Ixodes scapularis. The sequence goes on along the minus strand of NW_024609880.1, from coordinate 31,271,912 downwards.
GTAATGCTTGGCTCAAGGAGTCAAAGCATACGGTGCATGGTGTAGGGTGCCCTTATGTCCGCCACGCCATGGCACGGACATGACGGCATCTCATCATTGAAGAAGTCGAGTTAAAATGTAAGAGCAAGAGAAAAGAAAGGCCGTTAAATCCTAAACACTCTCGTGTGCAACGAAGAACGCGAGACTATTTTTATCGAAAACTATGCATCCGTTGGTGATCGAGTCAACCGAGTGTCTCAGCACACGGCAGCTTCGGATCACGTGCACGGGCGAAAGCTCGCGCTGTAGAACCCGATCAGGGGGGAAAGCCGGGCCCCTGTCCGTTTTGATCTGGATCAGCATCGTGCCGGCGTGCGTTCGTGTATTCGATGCACGGTAAAGGCCCCAGGTTAGCAGTCGTGCAAGTGCTGCACAAGCTACATTTTTTTTAAAACACAAACGTCTATTTTTTTATTTATTTTTTACGCTTGATGTTTGCGTTGTATGCGTTTTCTCGCAGCACACCCGGGCCCGAGGACGCAGCCTCGTGGCAGCAGGCCTGGCCCGACGGGCCCCTGGAGGACAGCCCGGTGCCCCCGTGGAACACGGCGGCTTTGCCAGAGTCCCCCACGCCTCCCCTCCGCCTGGGTGCCTGCAGTCGGGCCGGGTCCACGGTCGGTGAGTCGGTGTTATTAAACGTACATAGTTCCTCTGCTCCTTGTGGCGAGGGTTACAGTGACGTCACGGTGCTGGCCTCTGATAGGAAGACTGCTCCGGACGGGGGCAAGCCTGCGCTTTAGAATTCTGACGTCATCATAGTGAAATCAAGCGAAGACGCAGAATAATGATTGGGGTTGTGCAGATATTTATACAGCGTGTAGTTGGTCAGCCATTAGACGCAGATTGAACACGAGTGCTGCGGGATCGGGCGCCATACGACTGTAGTGACGCTCCATGGTGGAGGATGAGGATGTTCGCAGGATTTGTCCGTCGCGGCATATATCGTAAGATATGAACCAGAGTGTAGTCGTAGCAAGGGCTGTCTTGCCTTTACCGCGGCTGTCAGAAATCCACTGTTTCTTACCGAACGAGGGCTCGGACTTCGTGAAAGAAGTGAGAGAAGGCCTCGAAGGATGCGTTGCTTTATCAACTACCATATGGAGCTACAATAAACGAGGAACTCGCGACCGAGATGCTGTTACACTAAAGAGAGTACCGTCGCGATTCCCCCTCACTTTTGCCGCGCCTCCTTTCTTATGCGTAAAGAGACGCGTTTTGGTCGACTTCTCTGCCGTCTGCCACGTTGCCCTAAACCGATGACAACAAGCATTTCGACTCGTTGGTACTCACTTTCTGATACAGCCTATACCCTCACCAGGGTGCCAGACACCGACGTTTATTCGCCAACAAATCAAAATTATGTGTTTGAAACTCGGGGAGGCGAGCGGTCGTGCGACACCACTGCGTGATGCACTTCAAAAAGGCCAGCAATAGCATACTGCACCGGGTAAATTTCTCATCTATGGCAGACACCGGATCCCCGTTGGGACTGGGCTAGTTCCCGCTATCTAAACAAACGTCCAACACAAAGTTTCAGATATCGCTCAATGAACCTCGCATGTAGGTTCCGTGTTTTTGGTAAATATCGAGAAATCCCCAAAATTACCCACACCCTTTAACTAGGTTGGGGAAATTGACACCGAAGACACCGCATCCGCGAAAAACAAAACACCAGAAAAGACACCCCCCATTCGAAGAAAGATAAACTCCGCAAAACACGGACACGTCCGTACTCTTATCCCATGGGCTTTTCCGGTGTGTTCGCTTGAACGGGAGTTGTCGACGCGCAGGTGCCGTGTCCCGATGCTCGTCCCCGTGTCCGGCGGCGCCGGCCCTCGCCGAGCGTCTCGCCGAGATCGCCGTGGAGAGGCACAAGGTGACGCTGCTTGAGACGCTACACCAAGGTGAGTGAGCTATACTGGCTATTCGGAGCGCAAGTTCGTCTACTTCTCGCACGTGGGTTGCGGTAATGTCAGAACGCCGAGCCCTTGTTGACATATTGAAAAAAAAAAAATAGTAGGTCGACCTCAAGGCATGTAGCATTGAGGTCTGCCCACTACCCTTTCAATCAAAACCAACCAGAGCTCGGCGTCGTTCTCACATCACCGTAACTCCTGCGCAAGTAGCAGACGACTTGCTCTCCGCATACGGAGGGAAACTGCGGGTGAGGAGGAGATGAGAGCGTGCGGCGACGTACGTCAGAGCGCCGAGCTCTGCTTGGAAGGATTGGCGGGTAGAGGCGAAGGCTGGATGACTTTCTCTTTGCCCACTGTCTCGAGGTAGTGGACTTCGAGGAAGGCAGCTAGTTTATGCGTCTACGCGCTATCCTTCCAATCAGAGCTTGGCGCTGTGACGTCACCGCAAGCTCTCGTTTCTTCCTCTTAGTTTCTTTTCGTGTGTATTCCTACCCGACCTTAATCAACCGCCATGTGTTCTGCAGTGTCAGAGACTTTGTCTTGGAACACTGCGCAGTGTACGAGCGCAGGGTCAAAGCCGTAAAAGGCAGTGGCAGGTCGGGCTTTAAAAGTAGCTTCAAAAACCGAGAGTTTGCTGCTGGTCTTATCTGCACAATCAGTAGTGGATGCATGATTTTCCACTTGTAAAATCGAGCGTGAGAAAATCTCCGCTCACCACAAGAAAAGAAGAAAAAAAAAAAGATTTCATAGCTGCTCCTGGATTAGGTTCGCTTTTGAAATAGGTAGTACCTTGCCATGGCAGCCATGAAGAGTTCATCCTTATCATCATGCACTTATATGGGGCGAGTCAATCTGTTTGCTCAACTGCCGCTTGAATTGAAAGGGGCCATCGTAAAACGAACAACATGAACCTACACTAGATATAATGATAGGACGTTGAATGGTTCCGTACTGCAGGTACGTTCGGTCAGGTGCACCATGGCCTCCTCATCGAAGATTGGGCTGAAGTGGGCACCGAGCAGAACGTCATCGTCAAGACTGTCACCCGTGAGTAAAATGCTCGAAAACTGCTCGGGAAGGTAGGGCTTTACATATTAATGCGAGGAAGAAAAAAAGGGGGGGGGGGGGGGGGGGGGGGAGAGAGAGATAGAGAGAAAGAGTCAGACGACGAGGTGACAAATGTTACAGTGCCATCGTACAAGGAAGGCCTCAGACAGTGTCTGAAGACTGTCTTGTGTATGATGTATGAGCAGTATATCAGCAATGTAACATCTCTTGGTGGGTGCGTGAAGCGGACCTTCGAGACAGCGCACATCATTCACACTCTTGCAACCGAGTACGACCAAGAGAGACGAGACCTGTTTAAACCTCTTAAAATTTCTTAGGGCGAGGGAACACACTGGCACTCTGGCGCCATCTATGTGGTGACCCTGGAACTGCATGTCACAATTGAGCGAAGGTTTCGCGGGATTTCCGAGATCAAATGTGCGTAATACCCATAAGAAAGGCTCGTTTATAACGTTGACAAAAGTTTTTCGAGCCAAGAAAGAAAGGATAATGCGCGAGAGAAATAGAAAATATGCCCGACCGGCAAGTTTACACTGCTCCCGGTTTCAAGGCACCCAGTTCTAAGAGGTCGCAAGAGTGTGAACGGGCTTTTATATCCCTTGTACGCCATCCCTCTCACTAGTAGCCTTGTGAACCGGTAGCAATCACGACAGTCTTCTGCGAATGAAGACATCCGAAATTTCGATCAATCTTTCTTGGGTACGGGACAAGGACAGAAATCCATCCGACTCGCAGGCGAGGCGTCGGCGGCGCAGACGTCGCTGCTGGTCCGCGAGGGCATGGCCCTGGCCGGCATGAACCACGCCAACGTGCTGGCCGTCGTCGGTGCCGCCTGCGACGAGCCCGGGCCCCCGCTGCTGCTCTACCCCTACATGAGCGGGGGAAGCCTCAAGCGCTTCCTCAGGAACGCTGACCAGGTGTGGACCGCGCGCGATCCCAATCTGGACATCACCAGATCCAACCTGGAATTTCCGCGTAATGGCGAATAACTCCAAATAAACCGCTAAGGTTGGCGGGTTCGAATCCTGGCCGAAGGTGCCCGATATCTAACGGAGGCGTATTGCGCAGAAGACCCCCGGGTGGTCGAAAATAATCCCCAGTCCTCCGCTCGGTCGCGCCAGATGCTCTTCCGGTGGGTTTGGCGCGTAAAACCCCAAATTTGACTTTAAATGAACAGCCGAAGTTAATACATTACAAAAGCAACAGAAATTTAGTTTCATGATCGTATACCAGATGTTTCAGCGAAGACTTCAAAAAGTAAAAGGTAAAAGGGGAAAAAAAAGCTTTCCGGGAATAAATTGTTAGCGACAGCATACACCAGGGATTGCAATAATACCAATAATAATAATAATAATAATAATAATAATAATAATAATAATAATAATAATAATAATAATAGATTCTGAATAATTAAAAACTTACTAGTTCAATTAAATTAGCACAGTTTGAGGAAAAAAAACATTGGGTCTGCAGGCCAGGTGGTGATAATTAATCATAATGTAACTCATTAGACTACGCTGTGGAAAAATTTGAAATTTTTAGTTCAAGGAAGACAACAAACTGGTTACGGACTGGTTATACCAAATACTTCACTAGGATTTGGTTGTACCTAGTGGTGGCGGCATCTCCCGATAGGCGTCGCGAACAGACGACGCACTGTACGTTGTCTGTCCGCTGCGTCTATCGGGAAATGGCGCCACAAGTTGCATTCATCGCTAACTTGGTCGTCTGCGAACACGCCCGACGTTGACTTGGGCAAGTCTGTTCGCATTCTTCGCAGGAGGAAAGTTTTGAGATTTCATAAGGTAAAAGTGGCCACCTCAATGCAGATTTGAAAGTTCGAGATTTCTAGGACAGCGTTTACATGGATGCGATCGTAGCGCAGAGGGACCAATCACACGCACCCTGCCTCCCTACTTCTTCGTCTTCTATATCCATCTACTACCAATCACAATAGTCAAATATCGATTCAATGCGCTACAGTCGCATCTGCGTAAACGCAGTCATTGTGCAGGCGCCCACTTTTCCGGCTCGCTTTACAGCGTAAGAAGTTGAACCCTTGTATCCACACAAGATATCTTGCGATTCATTCAAAAACTCACATTTTGATGTATTTCTGCGCTGCCTGCCAGGTGCTCGTCACGCAGGACCTGGTGGACATGGCTATCCAGGTGGCCGAAGGACTCCAGTACCTGCACAAGAGGGGCTTCGTGCACAGGGACGTGGGAACCAGGAACTGCCTGTGAGTGTCAGCCTCCCCACGAAAGGTCCTTGAATTCTAGCAAACAGCAAAATTCGTAATGTAGACACCTTAAAAGCTATGTCTTAAGCTTTATTTAGATCTTATTAGCAGGAGTGTCGTAATAGCCAATTAAACTTTCGACGTAGACCCGTCTGTTGCGGCGCACCGAAGGTAGGAAAGCGCGAGAGCGGGAAAAAAAAAATAGCAAAAGTGACGTCATCAGCGGGCTCAGGTGACCTTTGCTCGGCACTAAGCTGGCTCAGGGATGCCGTCAATGACGTCACGACGCTCTCGACAGATAACAGGCGGCAGAGAAGATCGCCAGAATCCCGGCGGCAATCGTTGCACGTATTAATGTGAAACTGTCCCATTGAGCGAGCTGACGTCATCAGTTTGAAGCGCGAAAACGGCACCTAGTTTTCCCGATCCCAAAGGAGCGAAGTAACGCTGATGGATTTCGGCTTCGGTTCCATTGGCTGGCGCGCGTCGAGGGGCTCCCATTGGCCGCTGCGCTCGTCAGTTTCCATGACCGCTCACTCATGGCGCTGCGTGTCGATCAGCGCATCAGCGCAGAGCGTCCAAGGTCACCAGTGAAGCACACGCGCTGACCGGCGACGAAAACTACGTAGCAGACGAAAAAGGGAGCAGTCGAGCGGCTTGCATGCTTTCGCATTCACAACTCATAATAAGTGCTTAGGTGTACCTCGAGCTTTGGTTTTGAAAATAAATACGGTTTACGTTTAAGTCTGCAAATGTGCGATAACTGAATTCACGAGACAAAAAGATATAGAAGCGTATCGCGCCACGATTCAGAGGTGCCCGAAGCTGGTGGAAGCATCGCACGAAACTTTTGAAGGGCAAACATACCTGAGTAAAAACATTAAAAAAAATTATTAAATAACGATAATTGAGTGCTGTCTTTGTACCCTTTTACTGGCGCAACAACCATCAGATGGCGGAAGGGGCCTCGGCGCCAAAAAAACCTTACGGCGCAAGCCTATTGTTCGGTCGCGTTAAAAGCTGACAATGTTTTTTTTTTTGTTTTTTTAGTAAAAAACTGCACGCACCCAATAAAACACACTAACTGACACAAAAATAATAAAACCGATGGTTCGTCGAGTAATTTGAGCAACATGCATGGCGCCTGCCTTTGGCGTCGTGCGTGTTGCTGTTGCGTCAGTCAGAGGGTGCGTGGATAGCAGACGAACACCGTAGGTAAAAAAAAACGGTTACCTTCTTTTTTTAACTTATTATTCGGGTATTTTCGTTCTTCGAAATTTTCATGCGATGCTTCTGCCACCTTCGGGCACCTCTGTGGTAAATTGTAGCGCGATAGTTACCAAGCCGATTTGAATACTTCGACGCAATTTGAAATATACCCGTCGCGTTTAGAAATATGCTGAATATGATCCACAAAAACCGTAAATGACAGTCATGGGGTTTGTATTTTGAGCCTGATAGCTGTATTTTTCGTTATAAAAGGCCCGATCTGGCAAGAGCTCAGAGAGCAGTCAGCGGAGAGCCCGCGTGACATCCGGCGCAATCGTGACGTAGTTCGTCTCGGGACGAGCAAAGCTGAGGCAAGGCTGGCGTCGATGAGACGATAGCAAGCAGGGTATCTGGCAGCCGCCATTTCTCTGCTCGGGCGGGCAAGTGATTGCGATTACAAGGTTGGCAAAGCTACGTTCAGGCGCATGCTGCACATGCTTCTACGCATGCATGAGGCGCCAGTGAGGCATATACGGCTCTGCAGTGAGGATATATAGTTCTAGGCGAGACAGGCATCGTCACTAAACCTGCCAATGTTTCTAGACGGACATTGCAAACGAGGCTTTAGCGACATCCACCAGGGGCAATTCGCTAATCGTTTGATTCGGTTTAAAGCACCTTTTTAGTGTCTTTTTCAACGAAAGGTTGGGGTGTCCGCATCAATGTCATACTTGGACGTAGTTCAACTACTCTACTCAAACTACTGTAGTTTAACTACTTTTTGGAGTAACTTGGTAACTTTCAATTACAATTTTATTTGGGTAATTAGTAGTTTAATTTAACTACATTTTTCAGGTAACTTCTACTCAAACTACTAACTACTTCCGAAATCTAATGCTAAATTTGCTCATCACAAAAGTTTGAGCGCAGAAACAAATAAGACGCCGGCAGATGAAGGGGCATTCCCCCAACAAGAAGCCCCATCCCATTCCGTTCCCGTAGAAACTGCATCACTGGCGTCCTTGGGTCAAGGTGGCGACGAGCAGCCAAAACATAATACCGGCGCGCACGAACGCAGGCAGAAACAAGCCTTGGTCGGGTATTGACCTAATCCGGTAATGCACGCAGGCGCCGCGCCTCCAACTGCAACCGTGAAACACGAGGACACTCCCAGGGTTATTGTTGTTTTCATGCTGTCAAGCGGTTTGGGGTTTCCACGGAAGGCGCCACTAGAGTGACCTCGCAGCTGGGCACCTGCTCCCATGGTCGCCTTGTCGACAGCACTTACTCCCTTGCAAAGCCCGGCTCCCCCGCGCAAAAACGTAGACACGGAGAATCCGTTCATGGGAGCACGTTCACGCTTCCAGCTGCAACTGTATGAGCGACAATGCTTGTTCACGTAATTCAACTACGCGTCCTTCCGACCTCCCACGCTAAGGAGACCTCCTTTTTGTTGAAAACGATTTACTTGTCAGGCGCGCCAGGATACCGTAGTCGCCGGCGAAAATTGCGAGTCACCCTTGGGAGTTCCTTTTGTTGGACCCGGCATCATCGGCGAAGTATACCTCGTTTCCATCTTCTGTCATTCCAAAACAATTTTCTTTTCAGTAGCGTAGCACTAGCACTGTAACAAGACGCGCAGTCGTCCGGATGATCTCATCGTCGTGGCGCGAGACTTGAACCCTTGACGGTCAGGTGCACTCGCTCAGCGTACTCACCGAACGTCGTGGGAATAAAGAAGGGCCAGTTATAACAAGACCCTCTAGCCGGGGCAAACCTCACATGTTTCGTCATGGACACCTCAGATACCGACACTCGCCTACCCGACCCTGCACAGCCTGTTTCTCAAATTCAACGCTGCCGTTCCATCCAGCGCGTCGATAGAAAACCTTTTTAGCTTGGCTGGGGACGTCTTTAGGAGGAAAAGGGGAAAACTCTCCTATCAAGAACTTTGTAAGTCAGTTGTTTCTGCGAGCGAATAAACTATTTTGGTGAAAACGCAAGCCATAAAATGACTGCATTTATTTTAGGCTCGCTGGGTTCTTCACGGATCAAAATTGATGTACATTTTGCTACGACAAAAATATAAAAAAGTAACTTCGAAAGTAACTTCAAAGTAACTCGCTACTTTTTTACAGTAGTTAGTAGTTTACTCAATTACTATTACAAATGCGTAATTTCTACTCTACTCTAATTACTTTTGGCGTAAATACTCAGTAACTTAACTTAACTACCTTTTTTGAGTAATTTGTACATGTCTCGATGTGATACCGCTCCCTTGAACACGAATGCGAATAAAAACGAACGCTGTAGCGTTCGTTTTTATTCGCGTTTTTACTGAGCCTATATTTTTTATTTAGCCTTGGAAAGTGAAGCGTGCCACGGTCTTAGAGAGTGGAGCGGCTGCCAAACACCCTTACTACTAGCTTCGCCAATCACGTAAAGCGACTGTAAAAGAAAAAAAAAAAATCAGAAGAGACAGGAGAGAGGATTCTGAGATATTTCGAAAAGACTTTGTCAGCTGCAAAAGCTTCGAAGAAAAAAAAAGAGCAAAAGGAGGTTGTGGCGACGCTAGACAGGCTGTCGCGTGTGTGGGTGGAAGACTGAGACTGAAGTTGGCGTCCGTTGCGTCCCTCAAAAAACGCACTCTTTCATGTGGCGCGTTTTAACTAATAAATCAAAATACACATTTTTTTTTTCTTTTCATTTGGTACAGGTAAATAGAAAAGAGAAGGGTGGAACTGGTATATGAATAACCCTTCTTCGAATCGAATTCTTACATCACGCCGCCGTTCGGTGGACTTGCCTGTTGGTGACCGTCACGACCAGCTGGCTAATTAGCTAAGATTTATTGACCACTTACTCACTGTGTTCAGGGGCCACGTTGCGTTTCTGATATTAAGGTGGCCGTTACTAGACGGCTACATCATATGCTTATTTGCAAAGAGTGTAACGTGTGTACCTATATTTGTTTTATGAGGTCTGATTTTGAGACGGCGCTGTAATGATTCGTGGGTGACGCGAGCGTGTGATGTTTCATTTTTACGCGTTCTCGTGCAAAAGAGGGACTACGATAAACCACGCTCGCGCCGGTAGCTTCGACATCATTGTACACTAAAGGTTGGAAATGGAGTATAGACGTTTTCTGTTTCCTGTCGCGTATCTGGCGTGCGGGACGAAGAAATAATAGAACATTTTAATCTGGAATATGCGAGAGAATATATGAGGCAAAATAAGAATGTGGGACAATCACGCATTTGTCGTAAACACCTTCCAGCGGCGGGGAGATATCAAAAGGATGTTTTACCGCATACCAGAAGTGACGTCATTCAAGATGGCTGCGCTCTTGTGGAAAAGGTGTATAGGAATATCACATTACTAGGCTGTTAAGACCGGCAGCCTCGATGGTGCGGAATGCACGTGGCGAAAGATCTGTGGGAGCTCGCCGTCAGCACGTGCTCAGCAGTCGCGCACACAGCTATGGCCTCCAGTAAATACTATACTTTGAGCATCACTTTAATACAAGGTCGGTGGAAGAAAACTGGTGTATATTCAAAGAACTTATTCACAACCTCATTTCTCGATACGTTCCGGTATGTCGGGTAATCTCTAACCCCAGTTCGCCATGGTTTACGAAACGAAGAAAATGAAGAAAACGAAGAGAATGCTAAGGGAGAAAAAGAGGCTATTCCAGTCGGCAAAAAGAAAAGAGAATGATGACGCCTCGTAGTCTCGCTTCCGTGAATTTGCTAAAACTTGTAAACGTGAAATAAGAACGGCGAAACGTAATTTGTTTGAGAACGACCTGTATAACATTCTTATCTCAAGTCCACGGAGAGTCTGGAAAATTATCAATCCTTCTTCAAAGAAAAGTCTGATCATCTCAGATCGCACTAGAAAGCAGCTGACTGAAAATGAAGTATGTGACAAATTTAATGAATATTTCAGTAGCGTCTTCACTCGCGAAACGTTCCCGACCCCTATGAAAATGGTTAATGCCATTTGAAAGTCATATTATTGCCAAATGGCAACAGCTGTTTACAAATAGTCAATCAGCAGGCAACAGATGTTAATCGTCATTGAGACGTCACCCTGCTGACCCGGATAGCCATTTCGCCACCGTCAACTTTTTGCCGTTCTATTGGTTATTGTCGGTGTATCATCAGTGTATCTACATGTTAACGTTAAATGGCTAAAGGAGGCAATCAAAGGACTATACATTTTATAGTCTTTTGACTGCCTCCAATAGCCAATTAGCATTAGCATGTAGATACACTGGCAATGCACCGACAATAACCAATAGAACGGCAAAAAGTTGACGGTGGCGAAATGGCTATCCGGGTCAACAAGATGACATCTCAATGACGATTAACATCTGTTGCCTGCTGACTGACTGCTCTTAAACACCTGTTGCCATTTGACAATAATACAAAATGGCATCAACCATTTTTATAAGGGCATAATTATCACATAGACGTCAATTGATCGAATTTAGTGACCATTTCGCCATTGTCAACCCCTCGTAAACTTTAAGCTGGCCAGCCAAAAAACTGCAATAGTTTACATGGCCTACCATTGATTCCATGCCTGATACACATAGTGCCGGCTTGGAATATGGGAAGAAAACAAAGATTGAAGGACAATTTAAAGACCCAAAATTTATTTATCACAATGTCATTAAAATGACGTGTTTTTTTTCAAGACTAAGTTAATCACCCAAATGTAAACGATGAGTGAAAAAATAACCTTTCCTTGCTTCCTGACATGTCTGTAAGGTGTCAGCTGAAAGAAGAAAAACATTATAAATTAAGTGGGCATATAACCAGAAATATTCTTGCAGCACATTCAAAAATATGTACAGAAGAACCTTGCTCACATGTTTTCTCGGCTGTTATGTTCACGGAAACCGGTCCTATCGAACGTCCAAAAGTATATATGTGTTAGAATTATAGGCTTCATGAATTTCCTTCTTGGTTCTTATGCCCAAACACTGCCACTCAAGGTGGCCAACATGACTACTAGAAACACATACCCTGTTCCTTTTGCTTTACTCCCTTTATTTTACCTCCTTGCCTCTCTGCACTGTGTTTCTTGCTTGGTCTTGTATGACAATAAGAGATTCAGGCTCTCATGACACCCCATTTTTCTTTACCACCTCCATGCCACCACGTTCAAGCCGTGCTGATTGCATCAAGCCCCACTGCTTTGATGTGGCATGCAGGGTGCAGTGATTTGTTTGAGGCAGCTGTGGTTTAGCTCGATGCGCTCAGAATTTCTGCATCCTTATATTTCAATATTTTTTTAACTGCAACTATAGACAACGCATCACTGCGATGGCGCGGCTGTCAACACAGCCCATGTACACACATGTCTGCTCACACGAATCTAGTTCCTGCGTATGCAGTGCCCATAGCTGCTGTGGGCAAACACAAGCTTGTCTGTAAACAGTGTGTTACTTATAGTTCAACCACAATTTTAAGAAGTGTTGAAAAAATTGTCAACATATAAAATAAGGCAATCTTTTTTACAGCCATAAAAGCTAAGGTAAGGTAAACAGAGAATACAGCTTCCTGAAACATCTATAGCTATCCCAAGGGCATTATCAGTTACGTCTTCGCTCATGTCATGATCCTTTATTGCGACTGCACAAAGATGCAGCAGCAGGGTTCTACTGTATTTAACACAATGTTTGAATGTGCAATAGCTTTAACTTCCACAACACATCAGCCAACCACAGGTTGTCAAAATGTGAACTCCACAATAATGTAATAAGTATGAATACAATAATAATCCTTGGAAAAGGGGTACAAGGGGGAGAAAGGTCAAAGAGGAATCTCCTTTGTCCCCTTGTTCCCCATTTTATTTGATGTGATTATTATCGTCATTCTTGTCTTGAATAAAAGGGTCTACTCGTGTCTCTTAAGAGAGGGAAGCAGCTTACCTGGAAGAGCATAGCGCCCCCGGGACAGAAATCGAGAGAGGCTGTCCTCGACTTGCTTCCCCACATTGCTGTACTCCGTGAAGGTGCGAGCTGAAAGAGCAAATGAGAATTGCAATTTAAAATGATAATAGCCCCTAGAAAGCTACACTCAAGTATTGGTACCCTTTTCCTCATTGTCCAGTTCTGCCAAAAGGGTCATTCATCCATTTGGATGGTGAAATTCGTTCATGCGCATGCAGCTTGTGGGCACTGCCATGTTGTTATTGCGTCATTACTTGAATTTAATGTAAATATTCACTTCACCTTAGACAAAGATTTATCTATTACTTTTGATAAGATCTTTGGATGCTTGGCAATTTTAACAGCAGCTTGGGGAGCGCACTCATAGATGCACCACTCTTCAATCAGTTTGGGGAGTGCGTCTTTAAACGCTCACTCCTTTTATCGTATGGGAGGAAGCACCATCTATCCCCTAACACCAGAAATAATTTTCCTTTAGGAATTAAAGCTATGCTGGTAGCACAAGAAAAGTTCCGTACAAAAAAATATAGGCAAAATAGGGACAAAACATTTTTTTCATGGGTCCCCAGTCAAGGGGTCAAGAAATAGATTAATCTTGTGTGTTAACATTTTTTTCAAAGCAAAAACATGACAGGACTATGTTATCAAGTGTATAGCTCTTTTTACTGTGGTCATAATGAGGCGGCATAGCCATTGTCATTTGCCCAATAATGCTCAACAAACACAAAACTAAAACAAAATTCTCGCAGACCAAGAGCCAATACTACATGCAGTGCAAGTTTTGAGGGTAAACATTTTGGCAGAGGAACTCAAAAACATCCGTCCACACACCCGCATCTGTGTTCCCTACATAAAGGGGACTAGCGAAGCGCTGTCATGTATGCTGGTAAAAGAAAGTATTCAGGTGTCCCACAAACCGGTATCAACACTTTGACGTATGATGCTGCGAATTAAAGGCCATCCCTCTAAACAAAGCGCGCAGGGCATTGTATATTCAATTCCATGCCACCTACATTGGAAAAACAAAGAACTTCCCAGAAAGAATTCAACAACACAAAAACAACTGCAAATTCTACCACGAGCGCAGCGCTGTTGCAGAGCACTGTGAGGACAATGAATATCGCACCAACTTTGCCAACACCCTCATAAATGTTGAGACAAACTTCTGCCAGCAGCTTTTTATAGTCATGGCATATCCAAACAACACCAGGAAACATCAATAGGTCCACTGGCACATTGCCATCATGCTACGTGAACGGACTCAGCCACCTAACGAAGTGAAAAAGAAGAGACTATCGTAGAAGAAAACGAAGCTGTTGTCCCCTATCTGGAAGCAGTCACCCCTGAAGAAAAAAACAAGCTGTTTTTGAAACGTTGGGACCTTGTTGTAGGATATGGTTGGTGATTTTTTTCAAATTCCAATGTATGAGTTTTGCATTTGTTTGAGTCATCATTCACTTTTTTACCACATTTACCCGCATAATGAACACACCTCTTTATTCTGAAATTGACATATATTTAGGGGGTGCGTTCATTATGCAGGGTAAATTTCTGCATTTACACACTTCGCGAAAATGTAATTTTAGGTGGCAGTATGACACGACAAAGTACTGTGGCATGTCTCCACTGACGGAGGCGCATTGACGGCTGGTCGTGGGTGCGCTACAATAACCATGTTCTACAATTTGAAAACCTTTTTTTAGGGTGCTTTCGGTGTGCCTTCTGTCAAAGGAAAAGCACCCTCCTAGTGAATAGTAAAAAAATCTTGCATGTAAGAAATTTAGGTGTCCAATAAAAGCATATGACCAAATAAGATCATATAAAAACCTTATAAAAACGTATGAGAACAATACAGGAAATATATAAGATTATATAAGAAGTTTTAAGAAACTGAAAAGAAGTTTCTTATAAGTTCAAATATAATTTTATATTGTTCTTATATGTTTTTATAAGGTTCTTGTATTTTTTTATATGATCTTATTGAATCATACGCGTTTGTTGGACATAAATTTTTTTACACATTTAAATTTTTTTACTAGGGAAGCTCACTCAGCATGGTGAGTGACGCGACCGTCCTTAGGCCTAACCACTTTCACGATTTCACTGTCCGAAGGCACACTACAGATGACCGCGTGTTTGTTGACATCAATGCATTCGGTGGGCGAAACATGTCCAAAGCTGGGCAATTCCTCGACCCCAGCTTTGTTACGTGTATGCGCCGCTCGGTTTCACTCTTGATCACATCCGCAACTACACACTTGCAGCCATGAAAGCATGTACCGCTATGCTTTGCCTGGTTTGAAGTGGCCTGGCCGCTTGGCGGCGAAAGAAAATTGGCTTGATGGCTAGCCGAGTTGGACGTAGTTTGAGACTCATGGAGCGAGTAGACACGGTAAATAAAAACATTCTAAAACTTCTCAGGTGTTCCTCAAGCTTTGAGTACTGTGACCTATTTAAAGCTTGAGTAATTAACATTCACCTCTAAGCTGACTGTGGTGGTAACTATGCACCCACCGGATCAATCAACCACCTCCCTCTCGTTACCTGACCCCGCCTTCTACACATGGTTATGGGCGGGAGTGTAACACATGGCGAAAGGTAGACATATGACTGGTCCAACGAGCATGTAGCTTCTACTACGATTTCAGCTGGTCATTCAACAGAGTGTAGTGATGCAGCACAAAAAAATTTGTGCCATTTCAGAATGTCTGAAGGAGAACACACCCTCAAACATCCTGAAACTGTAGAGAGTTTCCTGCAAAGCCACTCGATTTGATTGGCCAAGCAGTAAATAAAAGGTACACTCACCAAAGCACTGTGTCGCCCATGATAAGCCTGCAACTCCCTTCAATAATTGGGAAACAACCAAAAAGCCACAGGAATGTAACACTGGATCCTGAAACAGAAAAAAAACAGCATAATGCAGGAATTAACACAATATACAAACCGCTTCAGCGAGTGACACTTAAAACTAGCTACAGTTCTTTGGGCACCGTCTTTTTATTACAGATAATTGTGAGTGAGGACGTGCTGTCATTATTTTTCTAGCCCTGTAAACCTTTCCCATTCGAAGGTCTCCGACGTCGGTTTTGCAAACTTCATAAAATCTGCCATTGCTCCATTATCAAGTTCTAGAGCAAGTGACAAGTTAAAATTTCAATGGTGGAGGCTCACAGACATTAAGCACCTGCTTCAAGCCCCTCGGCTGTCGAGAAAACACTATGTCAACCACTCCGAAACATAGGTTTTGTGCAGAAGAGAGATTGAAGTATGCTACTGATTCAGTAGAACTACATCATATTCATCAACCATTGTTAGCCGATTCACTATGCGACTCATCGTGAAAACGAGACTTGGACTTGGCCAGGGCAATATGTTTTACAGAGAAATGTTTACCGATTTGACGGACGCTGTCATTTTATTAAGCAGCCTTATATATTTGCTCTTTATGAAGCAGATGAAGAGGAGCAAAACACAAATAGTGCTATGGACAACGGCAAGTTGAAGAAGTGATAGGACAAGCGCTACTTGTGGTTCTTCAACTTGTCCTCGTACTGCCATTTGTGTATCACTATTGTTTGAGCAACTTGTCAAGCGGTTCAATTTAGTACCCGTGAAGCGGCTTGTCAGTGGCCTTGTCACTAAAGCAGGGAACATGCAGACAACAAATCACTTTGATGGTGATGAACACAACATTTTCATGTCATCTCAGAAAAATCGCCCCCCGCCCCGCCCTACCCCCCCCCCCCCCCCCCCCCGCCCCGCCCCCGCCCCGCCTCGCCTCGCCTCGCCTCGCCTCGCCCCGCCCCGCCCCGCCCCGCCCCGCCCCGCCCCGCCCCGCCCCGCCCCCCCCCCCCCCCCCCCCCAAAAAAAAAGCTGATCCTGCACTTATGTTGCAGAATGTGTGCATCGTCTGACGGCAGAGACTGGAGGGTCACACTGCAGTTCTCTTTGTGCGTTATACTCCCAGTTTCAATGCGGTGACCAATAAATGTTTCGGTGATGCAAAAAAATAGAAAGAAAAAAAAAGACATTGCTCTGAATATTTTGTTGTTCCCCTTATTTAACTTATCAAAACAAATTTCCCGTTAATTGGACCTCAAGATAAACGTGACACGCCGACCTATTAAGGATAACAGCAATCCAGTCCTCGCCAAATTAACTGAGGGCAATAAAAAAAAAAACAAGGAGGTCATGCAATAATTGTATAGGGGAATGGCAACGGTCCCAGGAAGATATGCTTCAGTTTGTGCAGTATCATTGATTTCCTCATTAGACAAGTGTCATCATCTTTGGCCACTGCTCATGCATTACATTTTAGAGTGAAGCACACTGTACAATGGCATGTTTACTCCATGACATGCCAACCTTTTGCTGGGTTCCCAATTATCCTGAATAACACAAAAATTTGCAAATAAAAGAAGCAGTTAGATCAATAGGTCACAAAAATCTATGTGAAACGAGCAGTCTAGATCAGTGCATGCAGGGTGACTCCATGTGGGGCTGTATAGGAGCTTTACAACCACCCCAATACCTTGTTAAATCAAACCCAATTATCCTCTGCTAAATGTGTGAGCTACATGGTCTTGGTAGACAGTTCAAATTCCTCACTTACCCCGCATATAAGTCCTAGAGTTGTATTCACACTGCTTGCGTTTGCTTTGGCCTCCACCCCCCCCCCCCCCCCCCCCCACCCATTTTCTCCCACACTAGGTGGCAGAAACACTGTTCTTATTCTGCATGTGGCTGATTATTAAAAGCCTTTTGGCTTTTCAATTTAAGTAAATGCACATATTGAAAAGGAGCTTATTGCCTAGTAATCAGGTCTACGAGAAAATTTTGAAGTGTAGAATATATGAAGTTTGCTAGACCTATGGCGGACAATATTTACCCTCCAAATCAAAGCAGCACCAAATGTGTCAGCCATGTGCCCATGACAACTTCAGATGAGACTAATAACAAATGCATAAAGCATATGATAATTACAGAACGACCCGATACTATGACCCAGAAAGTTGAACAAGCTTACGTGAACACGCTTACAAAAAGATATCTAGAATGCCAAAGAATCAATGGAAATAAAAATAGGAAGACTTGACTGATCCTCTCTGAAGTCCCAATCTTGGTATCAATAGCATGCATCGATGCTTACAATCATGCTCTGCGGTGTGGCCAGAAAACACACCTGAGTGAAGCTCCCAATCATTATGCTCTTAGGTGGACAAAAGGCTCACTTCAAACAGCTTTCAGCAATAAAAAAAAAGCATGCCAGATACTAACATAACATGGTTTCCCCAAAAATAAAACATATAAATCTCCAACATCTTTAGGGGCTAAGGAAACAACCAAGGACGCACAAGAATGAAGCACCTCATCCCAAAGTGAATGGAACGCCAAGGTGCAACACATCGCTCTCCTAAGCAACTAACACTACTTACAATTTTTTTAACACCTTCCTGGTAAACTAAGAGCGGGAATATTAATTATAATTACATGTGGTGCATCGCCTTCAGGATTGCTGGATGATGTGAAACTCTGTAAGATCTTCAAGATTAAAGTGAGCAGAAATTTTTTACTTGGCCTGAAAATGCCTCATACTTTGTATCTTGTTCAGAGTTAAGCAATAACACCATAGCTATCTACTAACACATTACGCCTAGAAAGTATCACCTACGTAAGACAAGAATGATTCAGACACTACCTATTGTTAGCGCCATTTTGTAAAAGAGACTTGCACAGTCTGCTCACTTTCCATGTGGCACACCCATGAGTTCTTTCGCCGGGCAGATGTGCCAGACGCATATTAAATCTCTCACACCGGCCTCCATGTCCACAACAAGGCTCTAACATTTCAGAAGTGTGGTCACGTGGCCATGCCCCTCTGCAGATTGACTGCTGTGGTGACATGTAGCTCAACAGCGGTGGACTTCTCCTACTAGAACCTCAACATGGAAGGAACGAATTCCCAAGGGCTACGGCAGAATGTGCGGAACTTGAACTGACCAGCTGTGGCGGCAAACCCTCTCCAAGTTCCAGCCACCATTTCAACAGGGACGACGGGGAGCAAAGGCTTTGTCAGTAGCGACGGCACCCCCACGAGCCAAAGTCCGTGGCAGCACCTGCGACAAAGAGCCCTTGCATAATCCCTGTCACCACTCCGGCTGGGATCACAGGGAGCACAAATGATGGCGGTGGAGCCACCACGAGCCAGAGCTACATGGCAGCACCTGCAGCAGCGAGGCCCCCACAAGTATACCACTCACCATCTTGAATGGGAACTCGGGGAGCGCAAGCGCTGGGAGGTGACGACAGCGCCACCACCAAAAATGATGTGGCAGCACAAGAACCAGGTTCTGATGACAACAGGTGCTGACATCCAAGTCAACTTGGTGGCTGTCCAACCAAACAGACGTGACGCGTACCTGAGAAGGCAAATAATGTTTTGTAGTGATCGAAGTGGCCAAAAAGTTTTTAAGCGAAACTCAGCATTCAACTCTAATGATGAGCCACGCTGTTTCGACTATGATCGACATGTCTGCGAATCGCTCTAAACCGCAGAAGTGTGAAGGCTGCATCAATTTTAATGGACATGGACAAATAATGGACCATTTTTGTGTGCAGGCAACAAACTGTCAGCGAAAACAGTGATGAAAACTCAAGTGAGTTACTCCGACACTGCTAAATAAATAGGACAGCTTACCTTCATCTCCTATTGATATCTGCCATTAAGCCTGTACCTCGGCACTGTAGGTGATGTCAGTGGTGTCCGTCTCAGGGAACTCAAACTAGTAGTTCACTGAGCAACTCCTCCTTGACCAGGCCTGCAGCGATTATAAATATGAAGAACAGATATATTACGTTACATAAATGACACAAGATAGAAAAGGCACAGACAGTACCATACCTTCCAAGTTTGGGGACACCGAATTCGGGATAATTTCTAAGCAGGGGAGGGTGTTTTAAAAAGAAATATTGGGAACAAATTTGCATGAAGACAACTTCATTATATTTATATATTGCACTGCCTATGCTCATGGGATTGCAGCCGTCCACAGTGATGGCAAAAACTCTTTAGTACAAAAGAGAGGGGGAGGGTAATTTCTCTTTTCGGGAAGTTTTTCTAGCTGTCAATCATACAAACTGATCAAAATTTAAAAGACTTCTGGGTAATACGGGGAAGTTGGCAGGTGTGCAATACTAAACAGACACAATTTGCTACCGGCAATGGCAAAAGAGAGTGCAGGTTGGATCAGCTCTGCATAAAGGTATACGCACTCCGGAATGCACTTCGGACGGAAATGGCTATACGCACTCCGCTTTTCTCGCATAAAACGAGTGGTCACAACGAATTTTCTAAGCGGAGGCATGGCATAGGGGTCAAGGTGTCCGCTTCATACGCAAGTGGACGCGGGTTCCATCCGCAGTAGGCCTGCTTTTTTTTCTTTTTTTTTTTCTCAAACATTTTGTTTTGTCGAGGCATTTGGCAATATTTAGGTCATTTTTTTTTTTTTTTTTTTTGCGATAAACAGTAAAAAAAAAAAAAAAAATCGAGTGTTGAGAAACTTTGCAAAACTAAATGGCATGGGACTCCCTTTCGAGGTGCGATCGGGGACAGCGGGGCTTGGATTGCCGGCTGGACGCCGCGAAGCGGCGTGTACTGGTTACGATTTGTAATTAGCAGCCGATACCGTCGCCGCGAAGCGGCGTGAACGCAGGTGGGGGGCTGTGTTAACGAGCTCCCCAGTGATACACGCGCCGTTCTAAAAGGGTGGCCCGAGCGGCATGATCTCTCGGAGGAGTGCGTATAGCCATTTCCGTCCGAAGTGCACTCCGGAGTGCGTATAGCTTTACTCTCTCTATATATACATATAGTGCAGTAGATCAAACGGCTCCAACCACAATGTTTTCTTTTTTTACGCGTTTCGCTCGCGTCGCTTGAGATCACCCACAGCGATAAGACGCGCGGGCCGACAAAGAAACCTGGCCAGTACAGATATGGGTAGGCAGCGATGCGTGCCGACGCGAAGTGACGACCCACGTGCGATAAAACGTTTGACAGGATAGCTAGGTTCGACATTGTACATGTACCTTTTTTTAGTACACGGAAGTGACGTCATCACGTCTGATTGGTTGGAAACAAAAGTGACGTAATTTCCCTAGAAAACTGTGGGCGGAGTCGGCAAAACTGGGCGGAGTCGGCTACCGGACGTGACAACAAAATGACGTTTCGTTTTGTACCGAGTACGTTTCAAAAGGTACTTGCTCGGAACTAGGTGTCATTGACAGCATGTGTTCGGCGGCGAGGCGTCGCCGTCTCGTCAATTCGTCTTTTTCTTTAATAGAGCTTTTTTTTTCGCCAGAAAGGCTGTATCGGGAACACCGCGATGCATTCGAGCTCGCGGAGGAGATCTTTTGGAAGCAATACCGCCTGCCCAAGATCGTGGTGCGGTGGTTGTGCGACGAACTTCGCGAGGAACCGGAGGTGAGGAGAGTGCGTACCTCGTGGACGGTCATGACTGTGGAGCTTCAAGTGTTGTGTGCACTGCACTTCTACGGCACGGGGAGCTTCCAAGGCATGGTGGCGAGCGACGAACACGTAGCGCGGGACCAAAAGACAGTCAGCGTTGCGGTCCGCGCCGTGTCCGTCGCTATCGTGCGTCGTCTCGGGGTCCAGCGTGGCTGTATCCACTTCCCCGAGACGCCGAGCGAGAGGTTCGACGCGGAGAAGGGCTTCAGGCTGCTCGGCAGGATATCCGGCGTCATCGGTTGCGTGGACGGGACCATGGTCTCCATCGTCGGCCCGTCCAAGAACGACCCCACCGTCACGAAGGCGGCGTACTGGTGCCGCAAGTACTTCTACGCCCTTAACGTGATGGTGGTAAGTACACTCATGTTACGTTGTCAAAACGCGCCCCAAATCTGTAGAAAAAAAAAAAACGTATTGCCGATACCGTTTAAGTATGCCGTTTTATGACTGCGGGCTGTGGGGTCTCACGACTGCGCGAGCGTGTGCTCTACGTAGCATGTGAGCCGTGAGACTCTTCTCCCAAAAATAATATTTGTCTGTTAAAACGTGCAAGCTTCCGTAAAAAAAAAAAACACATTATTTTTGTTTCAAGGTAGTTAGTTGTACCTTGCATCCAGGAAGGTGTGTTGACATGCATGTGTCAGACAAAATAACTTAAAAGGTTCTGAAATTGCGACTGCTTTGTGAACCATAAGTACAATCTACTACTTGTGGATTCAGGTAATTACATGTCAATATATCTCTCACTTTCAGGTCTGTGACGCCGACTGCCGGATAATGTGCATCGACCCACGGTATCCCGGGTCGGTGCACGACTCCTTCGTGTGGCAATTTTCCTGGCTCCGAAACCAACTCGAGCAAGGGCAGGTGCCACGCGACGGCCGGTTCCTGCTTGGTGAGCATATTAATTCATTCCTTACGCACACGGTGGCTCCCACTGCTTGAAAGCCACAGTACCACACGTACTGTGCTTGTTGTGAGGCACACAGACACAGTTGATGGAACTCCTTGAAGTGAGACAACACCCAAAGTTTGGCCATTAATCTCTGTTTATGTCCACATAACTCTCACACTCTGCAGGCTACGAAAGCCACACTACACCAATCTCACGACAGTGATAGACTATGCAAGGAATGCGACCGCAGTGCGAGTCGCTGTCCGGTTCGGCCCACTCACTGTTACTGTCTACCTGTACCCTCTTGCTGGTTGGTTTTTGCATGAAGTTGGAGCTCTTTCGCTGATCCCTGGGGGCTCGCCTGGTCGCTTTGACGGTCGTCAGTTTGTACGGAATGGGATCAATTCCTCCTTGGCCACTTGGGGCTCGCCAAATCTGTCGTCGGGTCGTCTCTGTCCCACACACTGGATTTTTTCCTTGCCCCTTCTTCTTCGGTCTGCCTATATAGCTCCTCCTATTAGACCCTCCGTGTCCTAACAGGACCTGACTCCTTTCCAATCTAACCACCCCCTTTTTTTTCCCCATCTCCAACTCCACTGAGGATTAGGAAAGAGGTTCGTCGAACTGGCGCCTTATCCCCTTGCTTGCCAAAGACAAGGCCAGCGTGTTCTGCTCTGCCCGTGCCTAAGATCACGGCCACACTCCCAAAAGCAACAGAGCTTTTATCTGTCGGATGCAAGGGCCTAATAATGCACTTGCATACAACACAGCACCCCTAAGGAATCGTGCACACATCCCATACAACCCACCAGGAAAACACATAGTTACATGAAATAACAGGGAGTTTGCAGGCAAGCTGGTGCTAATTAATCATAATGTAAACTGATACTGTAGTGCAGAAATATTAACACACTTAAGTTACATTATAATTGACATAGTTGCACACAGCTGTTTTCTTGCCTTTTATTTTAAAAAGTAAAGAATGTAATATGTTCCATCCTCTACATGTGCAGGTGACAGCGGCTACCCCTTGGAGCCTTGGCTCATCACCCCCGTCCCCGGGAACCACGCGACCTCCACCGCTTGCGGCCGGTTTAATAAGGCGCATTCCTCGATCAGGTCTGTTGTGGAGCGCTGCATCGGGCTGTTGAAAAACAGATTCCGGTGTCTGTAAAGGCACCGGGCTCTGTATTACCACCCTTCAACAGCCACCGCCATTATTTCGGCATGTGCAGTGCTCCACAACATCTGCCTTGCATCGAGCGAGCCAGAACCGGAGTCAGACTCCGACCCTGAAGAGTCAGAGTTGGAGTCTGAGCCGAGCTCGGACGGTTCTGAGCCAAGCTCGGAGAGGTCAGCGTCGGCTCCCGAGAGGCTGGCTCCTGCCGGCCCTCCGGTCGGCCTTCCGGTCGGCCTCTCGGACAGGGGGAAGGCTCTGAGGCAGCGCCTTGTCGCCCGGTTCGGAACCCGCCGCAGACGTGCCCGTGCGGAGCGCCACACGCAAGGGGTCCGCCGCCACGACGGTAGTCCCGACCACCAGGGACACCGTCGGGAAGCCCCTCAGCGCCCTCGCTGCGGTGGTGCCCAGCACGGACGCCGCCAGCGACAGGGAACCTCTCGCCACCACGACTCAGGTCCTGACCACCAAGGACCCCGTCACATCCTTGCCCTCAGTGAAGCCCTTCCCGTGGAAGCCGTAAAGTGCACACTTCGCTTCCTGCTCCACAGTCATGGCCGTCCACAAGCTACATACTCTCTTCAGCTCCTACACCTTGTGAAGTTCGTCGCACAGCCAGCGTGCTGCCTCCGGATACGTGTCGAGTGCATCGCGGTGAAATCGATACAGCCTTTATTTTAATTTTTATGAGCAGAAGGCACGAGACGCAGTCGACAGTGACAGAAAAGGTTCGGAGGTTTAATTGCCAGACCAACAGGTCATCTGGATTGCCCCTGCAAAGAACTCAGAAGTAATTTAGACTACCTCTAGAAAGAAATGCTTGCTTTTGCAGAGATTGCTTTCTTACTTGCTGATTGAACCAGGGATATTGTTGTCATGGACATTGTTTCATTTTACAAATACTTCAAAGCGTCTTGCCTTCTGCTCCATTTTATTATCTCTTTTATGGTACTACATCAAAGTTAGGTGATTGTGTTATCTCAAGACAGTGCACATGTAGTTTGTTTTGAAAATTGCTTTATTTCTTAAAGAAAAACCTGTGACTTCATGAATAAAAGTGTGATAACATGGAATGTAATATTTCATTCTTGGAAGTAAAACTGAGCATCGACTGGAACCATGTAAGCAATTGGACAATCTTAAGTATATATCACAGATATCTTGTTGAACACTCTGGTCTTATTTGAGCACAATAGTTAAATTTCGAAAGGAAAAAAATATATATATATTCTCTGACTAGCATACCACCATATAAACACTGAACCACTTTGAAAGAATTATCACAGATGTTGCGCCAAACACTCTTATTTGAGCACAGCAATAGCAAGTACTCGAAAGATAAAAAAATTGTTTCTGACTAAAGCAGCCGTCACTCGCGCGCTCCCCGTTGGTTCCGCCGACCCCTTCGCTGCCCCCGGCACACCCGGCTCCTCGTGGTTCGACATTTTGGTTTGAAGAAGGCGCGTAGCGCACATCCCGCATATTGGAACAACTTTCTCTCCAATTAATTCTTAAATGTATTGCAAAAGGGTACAAAAAAGAGGTTTGTTTTAACAACGCCCAAAAGGTTTTGATTGTTTTTCAATACTTTTACCTGTACTATAACAGATGCGACGGCCAGCGACGCACAGGATTGGCTGCCGTTCCTTCGCTAAACTCAGGAACTGCTCCCCGCGTCGTAGTAAATCCTACCCCGTATCCCGCGCGTAGGGACGCCTCAGGGAATGCGTAGCTACTTCCGCTCGTCGGTGGTTGGCTCCGGACGTCGCTGAAACGGGTGACGGGTGTCAAGTTTGCGATGACGTAGCGGCGACAAAGTGGGCAGAGCCGCCACGTGAGTGTTGCTAGGATACGCTCCTCCTTTGCATTACGTCACTTCCATGTACCTTTTCTCAAATGTCCAACCTAGCGATCCAGGTCGACCGACGTGTTGGGTGACCGAATCATGGCTTCGCGATTAGAACTCGCAACCCGTCGGACGGTTTGACGAAAAGCGCGAGGAGAGATGCTCGCCTAAGGAAAATACCTGTCAGAATACACTTCTCGGGCGCGATTAGGCAAAGGCAGGGCAAGGAAACAAACCAAGGAGATGCTTGAACGGAAGCTTAGGAGGACACAGAGAAAAAAGGCTTACCTTCGAGAAGCACCGAGGAATGAGCCAATTGAGCAGTGCCCATAACCTCCAGGGCTGTTCATTCTTGCTCGCGTGGTGCCTCGCCACTTATTAGTCGCAAAATCCATTTTCGGACGCGGCATATCGGATCGATATGAGTTCTACGTAAAAATAAAAGACACACCAAACCGCAACAAATCTTCGGAAACTTCGACGCAAATGAAGTTCAGGGTGGATTGGATTGGCTTGTAAACGACTTTATTTCCAGGTGCATAATAAATGCGAAAATAAAAAAGTTAACGTAACATTATTCGTAAAACAGTGGCGAACCGAAACAATAAAACGTTTTAACAAACTTAAAAAACTAAAACAGATGTATTAAAAAAAAAGTTTTATACGCGATACGAAACTTCGCTTAGCCACACAACTACCAGCAACTACGACGGGATTTCAGTTTCGGTTTGGAATCGGAGGCTGCGTATTTTCGACGCCGATTGGATATCCAGGGGGCGTGGACAATGGCGTCATGGACGTAAAAATAGCAGCTTTTATTTTGAAAAAAAAAAAAAAAAATTAAAAACAAAACGAGCGTGTTGGTAACGGGAAGTCTTCGTTGTCCGTCCCCCCTTTCTTTTATTTTGACATCTTAGTTATTTCTACGTCAACAACACGTTTTCTTTGGATGCCGCTGACTGCATTGTGAAATGTCGGTAGCTCGGCGTGTGTGTGGCCGGGTGCTCGGCTCGGCGGTGTCCGCGCTGGTGCGTGTTGTCAACATTGCCGCCTGTACTCGTCGCGTTCTCAGGAACATCAAAATAAGCGTTCTCCATTTTCAAACTTCGCCCGGTGCCGTCCGTCACTCCTGTTGCAAATGAAGATTACGTGTACCGGAGGCGACAGAGCCCAGCCGCAGTAATTTCGTACGCATTTTTCTGGAGCTGTACTTGTGTGCAATACGACGGATTGTCACCCTTGCATAGAATAGCTGCGAAGGCCGTGCAAGCGGCGAGCGAGTAGCCTTGACTGGCATGACTGCACCCGCTGCAGGAGCGCTCGTGGCGCGCGATCCAAAGCAACGAGCTCGCGCTTTTAGCACTGTCGTCGACAGCATTTTTCTTTTCTTTTTTTCAGTGTTAGTCATAAAAAAATAAATGTCGTAAATATAGTCAAATAACAAAACAAAATTTCAGAAAAAAAAAAAAAAAAAAGGCGGCCGAGGCTGAGGTTTTTAAGGGTCTATGAAGTAATTTTTTTTTATTTATTTGTTTGCCAGTTTTTTTGCGCCCCTCTTTGAGTACTGTCGCATTTTTTGTATTATTTTCACGTTTATTTTTCGTTGGTTTTACTTCGGATATTATTTGCATAAGCATTTTTGAGCTGACTTCGCACCTGTGGATATTGTCATGATGGATTCGGGAGCCCATATTCGGGTCTTTTTTTTTAGTTTGAGCCATTGTATTTCAACTCACTGTAAATAATTTAGAAAAAAATGAAACGTTTGTCTGTAAATATGGTTGTATTAGCGCGTGTAGATGTAGAATGTAGTCATATATTAACACTATTAAAATATTCAGATATAGCTAATTGTCACATTTTTATTTGCCTGGCTAACAAAGGTGTGTCAACCAATTTTATTTTAGTGATCTGGTGTCTTCGTGTATATAAACTAATTTATTATTATTTCTTGAAAATATAAGAACGTAGGATTTCATTATCCCAAATTGTTAACTTCTCTCATTAATTTAAGAAAATTTACCAAAAAAATGTACAATTCGTGACATATATTCGGCGATTCAAACATTTGGGCAAGGAATGAAGAAATGCGTTGCATGCTTAACATGTTGTTTGAAGTTATATAGACGAAAATGGTCGCTCCCAGAAATAAGTAATTGTAAAGTAATTGCATTACTTTTTGATGTAATTTGTAATTGTCATATATTATTTTTCACATAGTAGTAGTTGTAATTATGGTTAAACTACTTTTGGAGCGATATGATTGTAATTGTAATTAAATTACATTTTGGAAGAAATTTACCATGTATGGTTTTCTTCAATTTGCCGCGGAACACAAGAGCCAATTGAACCTCTGGCGTATATTATAACTATGGTTTGTACCTAAAGTTTGATTTACTTGCAGCAGAATTTGGCCGGTATTGCACTGCCACCGGGGGCGCTTGATTGACAATAGGATGAGTATAAAAAGACGATACCCGAATTCTGTATTGACACCTGCCAATAAAAAGACGCTAAAGGGTTCTGTCGCCATTTGATTGCCATTGTAGCGCCTACCACGTCAGTGCCAAACTTCAATAAAGGGGTAATACCGTGTCCATAAATTTCAAGCGAGAGCAATCGAATGGCGATAGGGGCAATAGGATGTCAGTCAGATGTATATTGAATGGCGGAAGCCATTTTTATAGGGGGATGCCGCGATTAGCTTCTCGGGACGCACTTGGCGAAATGGGGTCAATAACTATTTCTTCTAGAGGAATATCAAAATTAATAGAGCAACTTCCAGTCAGCTCTGCTCCTGGTCGCGACGGGATAAACAGTAAGATTTTAAAAATTACTAAGCACATCTCGTCCCTGTACCTGGGTAAAAGTTTCAACCAATCACTTATTACTGGTATGCTTCCCAATGACTGGAGACATGCAGACGTCATTCCAATTTTTAAGTCTGGGTCATCTGACGATCTGAGCAATTACAAGCCTATTTCTTTAACAAGTGTACGTAGTAAGCTCCTTGAACATATTAGTTTTACAGCCATAATGCAGTTTCTTGATATCAATAATGTATTATTTTCTAACCAGCATGGATTTCGTAGGAATCGATCATGCGCAACACAGCTTTTCGAGTTGGTAACCGATATCCGCAGTAATCTTAACTCACGAAAACAAACAGAAGCTCTCTTTATAGACTTTTCGAAAGCTTTCGACCGTGTGCCACACTACAGACTTATAGTACAATTACAAAACTTAAAAATTAATGCAACTGTAGTTAATTGGATAAAAACTTTTCTTACGACTAGAACCCAATCCGTACGTCTTGGTGAAACATCTTCACAATCCTTACCAGTTATTTCAGGCGTACCACAGGGTACTGTACTAGGCCCATTGCTCTTCCTTATTTGTATAAATGATATCGGTTACCGCTAAGGTTCCTTGTTTTCGGAGTTTATTTTTCGTGAAAATCAAAGGGTGTTTTTCGGAGTTTATTTTTTAACAAAAATTCGGTGTTTATCAGAGTTTTTTTTTTTTTCGTAAATCCCCAATTCTCCGAAATTCGGAGATTAATTTCGCAGAGTTTCTTATCAAAAAATAATAAATAATAACCGGATGCAAACGTATGCCAGATAAAATATAAAACGCGCTTGTATCAATTAAGATTTCTTCAGTTGAATTTGGCGTTGGTGTCAATGGCAATAATAATTTGTCCCACGACAAAGGTCGCACACAAGTGTGGCTTCGATAAACGTCGATACCTTAAAATCAATAAACTGCCGGAGGTAGCCGCAAGGAAGCTCGTAGTCATCCCATCAATCTATACCGCTGCCGCGCGAGGTAGAGTGGTTAAGGATGTAATAGAGAAGTTTCAACTGTCCTTCTTCCCTATTTTATACAATCTCTAAAGTCCATAGTTTTCACTGTTACCCCCAGAAACATACCCTCTCTTTTCTCTAAATCCCAAATCCCATGGCCCCAACTGGAAACCAAAAGAGTGGCTTTTGTCGCGACACGAATGGTTTCCTGAACCAATCTTGACGAGACAAGCCGTAAGACCCCCTTTTGACAACGGTCCGAGGCTTGAAAGATAATTATGGTGTCATTTCCCCGGGACCATTGATTCTGCGCTGCTCAAAATGTAAAAAAACAAAAACAAAATTTTTTTTTTTTTTTTTTTTTTTTTTTTGCTTTGGGGGGGGGGGGGGGGGGGGGGGGGCATGGGCACATGACAATTCGGAGTTATCGGATAAATTCGAATGGACAAAAATTTTACCGGCGGGTGTTTTTTGGAGTTTTTCATTGTTACAATAGACCTGAGTCCATTGTAACAATTACTGATCATGCCTTGCTTTTAGCAGAACTTACTAAGCATATGATTGTATAATGAAGATATTGCACTGTAAAATAACATATGTTATTTTACCGTGCAATTCCCTGGCTCATTTTATTTCAATCATTTCCCTGGCTCTACACCCTCTCCCATAGCTTTCCCACTTTCCAGTGTAGCGTCTTTCACCCTCCCCTTCTTCACCTATATATGCAAACTTCGGGTCAATAAATGTTGTTGCTGGTTGGAAGTCTTCGTTGTCCGTCCCCCCTTTCTATGTATCTTCCTCATGTCTAATTACCGTTACCAACACGCTCGTTTTGTACTTAATTCGTTCACGTGAGCTCTCATGTCTTGTCCCAAGCAACCGACTTCGGAGTTTGATCCTGGTGAATTCTTCCAAGCTGCAGTTTTCCTCTCCAAGATGACACTCTTACGTTTACGTCTGCGTGTTTTGGGATACTCAATTCGCAAGAAGGTCCCACATGGATCCATCAAGCAGATCATGGGATTTCATTCAAGCAACTGGCAAGCAAACCACAGGGTGATGCAGATCGCTCGGGACGAGATCTCTAATGAACTCCGAGTCATGCAACAACTCCTGCCCTCCGTGATGTGCGGACACCTGGGACCCAACTATGATCGCCAGGCAGCCTTCAGATTTCTACAGGAGTCGGCCAGCACCCTGCGGTCAGACTCCTGGAACCATTTTCTCCGTCACCTGAGGAACGGTGGAGACGTGTCAACCAAGGCCCAACCAGAGCCCCCCCCCCCATCAACTTATCAAGGGTTACGTTGTCTCCGGCCACGGAAAGCCTGCTCGCCCATGGACTTAAATTTGCCCCGCCCGTGAACAGCTCCAGAGTCGACGAACTGGCGTCGGTGTACGAGATCGCCGCCAAGATCTCGGAGGATAGCCGTCAAGACTTCGTCGGTGCTGGAACAAGGGCTGTGTGCTTCCACGGGGGGAGCAGGAGAGCCAAAAACGCCTCTACGCCAGTCATCAAAGAACTTCAGGCAGGTGAGCTGAGTTTACTTCAAGCTGACAAAACGGGTCAGTTCGTCATCCTGAACAAACAACAAATGCAAGATAAATCCGACGAGCCTCAAAACGCGGCCATCCAGATCCCTCAGGTCCAGGGTGAAGGCAATCTGCGATTCATCTAACCTCCCTTCTTTAAAAAGTGCCGTTCTTGCCCCAGCGAAGCAATACCTCTCTATTTTCTTTTCCTCTAAAACCCACAAACCAGGCGTGCCGTTCCGCAGCATTGTATCCGAGACGGGGTGTTGGCAGAGGCCTTTGGCGAAGTTTCTGCAGAAACATCTCGGCACGTTAGAGCTCCCCCAAGCTTTCAGACTAAGAAATTCGGAAGATCTCCTTCCCTTGCTGGACGAGTTACACGCCGGCACTGAAGCTGTAAGAGCGTTCTCGCTCGATGTTGTAGATCTCTACTATAGCCTAAACGTGAAGACCCTCCTGGGCTTCATTTCTGACGCCATCCACGAGACAGGTGTCATAGACTTTCAAAATTCATGTGGCGTCTCGCTGTCCTCATTTCTCGAATTGACACAACTGTATCTCCAATCGACGCTTGTTGAATATGAGGGTAAAGTGTACATACAAAAGGCCGGCGTTTGTATCGGGTCTTGCTTGGCTCCTGTCCTCAGCGAAATTTACCTGTTTTATGTTGACGCCAAACTTCAGGCGGACCTTCAACGAGATTTTCCCGATGCGAAGGTTTTTCGTTATGTTGACGATTATCTCATCCTACACTCCACCATCTCCGACTCTGCAGCCATAGAGACCGTGTTCCAGAAGAACTCACATGGGCTTACGTTCACCAAAGAGGCCCCCACCCCTGAGGGCTTACAGTTCCTGGATCTCAGGTTGGTCCCAACTAGCAAAGGTATCTGCTGGGCTCACCAGCAGAGGTCCCCTAAGCCCGTTCTTCCTTTCAACAGCTCACACTTAAGGAATGTAAAAAATGGGATCGTTCGAAATCTATAGTTGCTTCGGCAAAGGTTAAATCCTGTCAGCACCTTTCCGCCCCCAGCCTATCCAAGCAGATTAGTCGCCTCATAAAGGCAGGATACCCGAGAGACTGATTGAAACAACAATCAAAAGACTTGTCGCGGGGCAGAAGTCCAAACCTCTCCCTCGTAAGTCACGCTTCGCGTGCATCCCCTACATACACAACACCTCACATCGCCTGAAAACTATTGCGCTCGGCTTCAACACCAATGTTGTATTTTCCTGCAAGTTCAAATTAGCTTCCATTTCTAGAAAGGTCAACAACCCCGGTCCAGCGCCCCCGTGCCAGAAAAAGCACCAGACCAATTATGTAACCTGCTGCAAAGAGTGCGTGTATTCGATTCCCATGTCCTGCGGTGCTAAATACATCGGACAGACGGGCCGATGCCTAAACGATCGGGTGAGGGAACATGCAAACAAGATCAAGAAAGCCGCCTCCGACACTTCGGAGATTTGTTACCACCCGATTGCCAAACACACCTCTGAGTGCAGCGAACCCTGTTCGGCCGACCTTCCCTCGACCACCAGGGTTGGAGGTCACGCCTCAAGATACGGACGAGAGATCATGGAGGCCTTCGCCATGCACCACAATCACAACAACTTCGGATCCCCGTCCATAGGCTTATCCAGGAGGGAGATAAACTTCCTGGGGCCAGAGCTGACGTCCCTCGTTTCCGCGGCTCCGAGCGATTAGATGTCTACCCCACGGGATCGTCCCTCATTTCCCTGGCTCTACACCCTCTCTCATAGCTTTCCCACTTTCCATTGTAGCGTCTTTCACCCTCCCCTCCTTCACCTATATATGCAAACTTCGGGTCAATAAATGTTGTTGCTAGTTGGAAGTCTTCGTTGTCCGTTTCCCCTTTCTATGTATCTTCTTCGTGTCTAATTACCGTTACCAACACGCTCGTTTTGTACTTAACAGATGTTCTTTCAACCTATTTTTCCCTAGATTTGATTTCAACCCTTGAAGTGTTATATTGTGTTCTATGTTACCCCCCTTATGTAATGCCCCCAGGGGCCTTAAGGTACAATAAATGAAATGAAATGAAAATCATCATCTACATAACAAGGCCTGTGGCTGAACTTGCAACATCACCTAAAGAGGCCAACGCGGCCGGCACGGATTGGACACGGGTGCTGCGTGAGCGTTCGGCTGAGACTCGTGACCTTACTGGTTGAAGACGAGTCTCAGCCGAACACTGCCGCAGCACTGGTGTCCAATCCGTGCCGCCCGCGGTGGCCTCTTTAGGTGGCGTCACAACTGCGCGCGGGCTTGTTATCTCCATCTCACCGTAACTTGGCGACGCAGTACTGCGGAAGCCACGGACGGAAGAGAGGGGAAAGCCGCTTTTGTACGAATTTTGAATGACGGGTTAATCTTCAAGAGGGAGGCAAATACTTCACTAGGGGAATACAGGACACTCTCCTCATTTGCATTAGACAGAACGATAGCCGCGCTGAATCATCCCCTGGTGGAGTGGTTTATTTTGCGACGCCTCTCCCCCAACCCCTGTCCTCTCGCCGCCAGAGCGTGCCTCGGAATGAGGCAACACCCTCTAGAAACGTTTTAGGCCTTAGCTCTCTTCCCGTGACGTCACACGATAGGGCGGATTGGTAAAAGTGCGGAGCGCTGTTCAAGAGAGGTTCTCGCACCGATTTACCGCGCGGGCACTTTTTTTTCTTGCAAGAATGAGCATGCATGTGCTGTAAAAGACATTTCACTGGACGAAAATTATAGGAGCGAAACATTTATCTACACAATCCAGTTTCGTTTGTGTTTGCGCTTCATCAGGAGCAATACACCTATTTCTTCTGGAAAATTGCGGCTTTCCGTTGTTTTTTTTTTTTTTTTTTTATTTGTCAGCAGCGTCGAGAAGCTTGTCGTTTAGCTTTCCACAGAAGCTCTTCAGTAAAATGTTCGTGCTGCACCGAAGGATGTCTTTCAGCACAGATTCACTCGAGTGGCCGTTCTCGCAGGTGTCGAAGTCAGATGACTCTTCGTTGGCCAGAAAATGCAGCGTCAGTTTCGTGATCACCTGGCGCTGTTCGGGCATTAGTAGCAGTTCTGGTTGCGTAGCGAGCTGCTCTACGACAACGTAGTTGTGAGCAACAGCATTGAGCGCGAACATCGATGGGTACAGTAGACCTCCTCGGTCTAACTGCTTCGCGAGATCATAGTGTTCATGGGCGGCAGACACTGTGATTGTCTTATCCACAGTCAACGCGTCCTTGCATTTTGCGCAATTAAACTTCTTAAGGGTCACGTACACGGCATATCCTGCAACGTAGACTAGGATCGGAAAGATGTCCTGCATCTTCGAAAGCGTCTCGCTGCTTACAACTACGTTGCAGCTGGGATGCATTGCCTGTACCTGCTTCAGTACACATTCCCAATGCTGTTCAGTGGAAATAGTCGGCAAGGTGCTCTGCATGCGCAGCTTGTTTTCGACTTCATAAATCTGCCTGATAGAAACATGATACTGCGCACCTGCCAGTTGTCTATACTTTCCAAACCGGTCCTCTAGGCAGTCCGTTTGTATATCTTACCAAAAAGAACATAGGTCATTTTAAGCTCTTCGAAGCTGTACCTAGCGAGCTCCACAAGCGCATAGGCAGTGTGCTCGAGCGCAGCGTGAGTTTCCTTTGTCAGAGTACCTTTGTCAAGGCCTTTGTTTTTCCACTCATCCAGCCATTTCAAAAGCAAGTGCAAGAAGTAAATTTGTTGGATCGTTTTCCACGGAGACCACTGGTTGTTGGAACTGGTCTCTCAGCCTCTTTCCCTTCCGCGGAGTTTTCACATTCACAATTTACCACCACTTGAGTATGATGTCGATTAAAGTAGCAGTGGCCTCAAATGAGAACAGGTTTTGCTTCGCTCCAAGAGCACGCAATGCCACAGGCAAGGAATCATTGAAGATTTGCAAGGCAAGCTTTACGTTCTGCCTTTCAATATTCGACGGGTAAAGGGCTTTTCTCGATAGCCCATAGCCATATTTCAACAGCTGGTCACATTCTTTGCTGTGAAGGTCCCTGATTGTCGAAAATCAGGGACCTGGGACAAACAAAAGACGGTAAGAGGGAAGTTCCTTCTTCTCAAACTGCTTGGGATATGCTTTCGCCCCCTTTGGTATAAGGGCCATCACGTGCTTCGCCTCTGTCGCGCTGGTTGGCTCACTGTGACTCGCCTTCACCGTCACGTGCCGTTGGCCAAGTTACAGTGAGAGATAGCGCGCAATTTCGGGAAGGGTCCGTCCACCAATGCAAATGCAAGGCGGAACTTTGGCTCGCAGCGTGGACGACCGGCTACACGTGAAGCTGGCGGACAGCGCCCTGTCCAGGGACCTGTACCCGGACGACTACCACTGCCTGGGCGACGGTGAGAACAGGCCCGTCAAGTGGCTGGCCCTCGAGAGCCTGGTGCGGGGCCACTTCTCGGCCGCCAGCGACGTCTGGATGTACGGCGTCGCGCTCTGGGAGCTCATGACGCTGGCCCAGCAGCCTTACGCCGAGCTGGACCCTTTCGAGGTGGCCGCCCACCTAAGCCAGGGCTACCGCCTCGGACAACCCGTCAACTGCCCGGATCCGCTGTGAGTTGGTCTTCTCGGCATACGTGTCACTTCGGTTAATGCGTAAAAGGCCAGTTCACACACAGCACCGTTTTCTTACGTTGCATTATGTTACGGAAGCTGACGTCTGTTTGCGTTGAGAGTCACCAGGACACCCGTGCTTCGTATGAAACCTTGCAAACAGTTCAAGGAGCAACGTTGCACGCGCCATTCGGGGCACGGATCTTCCGGTGACTTATAACGTAACGTAAGCAAACGCTAGTAAAGGCTGGTGCACGAATTTTGCGTTTGGGCGTTATCGACTTCGCAACCACTTGTAACTTACTGGTAACCCCTTACACTCTTACAACTAGTGTGCCTGGAATTCGGAGTATTTACGACTAGTCCACGGGAGCTTCGGCATTCGGGAGTTGGAAGCAGTAACGACAGGAACACTCGCGTTTGCTCTTGCCTTTTGCCGTAACTTCTTCTATTGGACCAACCCCCGGAACAGCGACATCCAACAGCATGACACTCCGGCTTGTGTGACGTCATTTGTAGCCATTTAAGGAGCCCTTTCGATGCATCGGCGGAATAGGACTCTAAACACACCGGTAGGGGACGCGCTCCAGGCACTTCAACGGCAGAGCACCGAATGATTAGTCGTAGACGTTGAGCTAGCTGCTTAGAGCCGCGTATAGAGAGAGTTTGGTCAATTGGAGGAGCGGGCGAAGCCAGGGCGTGCACCAGACGCAGAAAGAGGGCTTGACATGCTCTCTTGGCCAACCAGAAGCCGAAAGGAATCCCCTAGCGGTGACAGCGGAGCATGAGCGGACATTCTATCGCTCGGGAAAAGTGTGTTTCGGCGTCTCGCCACAGCGGGGCGCCCGTTACATGGCTCTCTAATGCCCCTGATTAAGAAAGGTAGCGGCATCTTCTCCCTCCTCCCCTGATGCGCACACCTTTCATCTTTATGTCGCGTTTTTACACCTGCGCGTCGACTGTAGCGCCGCCTGGATCGGGCCAAGATAGAAGGCGGTATTCTTCAAAGGATGGCGCTACTTTTCCGTATAAAGGGGCTTTAGGCTCTCCCCTCATCCGTTGTCTGCCGCTCTACCTTTTCACTTTCTGCGGCCGCGTCTCGTGGCGATCTGCCAGGCTTTGTCAGTATAGAGGAGGCTATGTCACATCATTCTCTTTGGTGCTTGGGTAATTTAGCTAAAAGTTTGTTATCGGCCAATTTCTTTAACAAGTGTGCCATGTAAAATATTTGAACACGCCATCTATTCACAGTCTGTAAATTATATTGGAACTAATAACTGATTCACAAGTTCAAAACATATGTTGTACACTTGTGAAGCTATGTGGCTTTAGAAGACGTTTTTCATGTGAGACGCAGTGACTATCCTTTAAATATGATCTTTATCATTCTCTCGTGAATCATTATGAAACTGACTATGTATTTTTGAATTGCTCAAAAGCCTTTGACAAAGTTTCCCGCAAACTCCTCCATATTAACATAAACTCCTGTATAACTAAATTAGATTCATACCTTTTAGAGCGCAGCTCTTAGGCGCCCGTTTCCGGCTTGAGAGGCGTCGCTGTCGCCGTCTGCGTCGGCGTAAACGCGGTGACGTTTCGGCACGGTTCCGAAACGTCCTCGCGAGGTCACTCACGTGACCTCACGGTTACGCCGACGGCGACGCCGACGCCGCTCGGAGGGAGGAGTAGCAGGCAGGATGAGGAGGGAGAAGGGGTATACCCTCCCCTCAGTACCCTTCCCTCCTCCTCAAGAGCTGCGCTCTAATTGGGCGTTACAGGGAGTTGTAAACGGCTTTCTCTTTAGAGCGCAGCACTTAGGCGCCCGTTTCCGGCTTGAGCGGCGTCGCCGTCACCGTCGACGTAACCAAGGTCACTTCAAGGTCACGTGACCCCCCAAGGTCACGTGACCTCCCAAGACACGTGGCCCTCTAAGGTCACGTGACCCCTCCCAAGGTCACGCGACCCCCCAGGTCACCCCAAGGTCACGTGACCCCTCCCAAGGTCACGCGACCCCCAAGGTCACGTGGCCCCCAAAGTCACGTGACCCCCGAGGTCACGTGGCCCCCTCCCCGAGGTCACGTGACCCCCTCCCCCCGAGGACAGGTGACCTCCCTGAAGCATATTAAAGCATGAGGGGAGGAGGAGGAGGAGGAGGAGGGGTCTACCCTCCCCTCAGTACCCTTCCCTCCTCCTCCTCAAGAGCTGCGCTCTAATTGGGCGTTACAGGGAGTTGTAAACGGCTTTCTTTTTTTAACTAACCACCTACAATTTGTTACTGCTAATAATACGAATTCTTGCTCTGTTCCAGTCAAGTGGGCTGTCCCACAAGGCTCAGTGCTTGGCCAGCTACTCTTTCGTATTTACATTAATGACTTGTCTTCTATTTGCCTGTTTAATGATGATTGCGTAATGTACCGGAACATAACATCTGACATTCTTGTGCTACAATCAGAGCTTAATCGTATATATCACTGTGCTAATAGAACTAAACATTGACAAATGCAAATCGACGAGGTTGTCACACGCCTATTTAGTATTTACATATATCTTGGTGTTCATACAACGTCTAACCTTTCTTACAAGATTCATATCGAATACGTAATTAACAGTGCTAACCGTTTGTTAGGTATACTTAAAATAAATTTTCTTCTCGCTCCGTCTTTATTAAAACTAACCATGCACAAAACTCTGAAAAGAGTCAAGGTACAGGCTAGCTGGTGGAGACCTGTCTGTTTTTTCTGTTACTTCTGCTCTTCTAAAAGAACCGTCTCAGGGTAAACGACGAAATGGTTTGCAAAACTCTGATCCGTTCGAAATTAGAATATGCTGTTGCTGTGTAGGACCCCGCTCACTCATCACTAATTACTCTTATGGAATCCATTCAAAACTGCTCAGCTCGTTTCATATTGACAAACTATCATCGCACTGCCAGCGTTTCTACCACAAAAAAAAAAAGAAAACTCTAGCAGGTCTGTCGTTACTAATTCACCGCCGACAAATCTCTCCTTTGTATCTTTTTCATAAAATATTTCATCAAAATGCTGCCCTTCGTCATAAACGAATTACTCCCACTCTCTACATCTCTGTTCGCATTGATAATAGCCATAAGGCAGGTATTAGAAATTTCAGAACTTTGTTGTTTCAGTATTTTATTATGCCTCAAACATCGATAGACTGGACAATACTTCAGCTTGGGCGAGTTGGTTAATCATGCTAATATGTTGTTGTGCACTGTGAAGTATTAGCAAGATAGACTGGAGCCACCTTCCCGCGTCGATTGCAAACATGGCTGATATTGTTTTATTTAAACATGCTATTACTAATATGTGCACTTTGTAGGTAATATTTTACAGAGCTCTCCCCTCTTCAATGTACTGACCTTGAGGGTATTTGAAATAGATAAATAAAGGGAGAACACTCGTGCGGGCGCAGAGCAGCTACTGAAATCCTTAACCTGTCACCGATGTAGGAAATCGCGTACCGCCGCCGATTCGCCATTTCCCACATGGTCCGTCAACGAACAGAGTCCAGCCTGGTTCTTTCACGGGAGCGGGATTCCGCTCCCCGTTTATTCGTACAATAAAACACAACACTCAATCTAAACTACAAATACAAGCTACATTACACAATTATTTACAAATGCACGTTAAGGCTAAAGCTAAACACAAAGGAGGCCCTTAGGCCTCGCGTCCCGCGATATCCTAGATCCGGTCGCCACCCACTTGCCTGCCAGTGCCTGCGTCTCGGTCTCGTCCGAAGTTCTTAGAGGCCTCTCGCCCCCTGCCCCACCGAGTATATCTATCGATGGGCGAGGAGGTTTCTCCTCGCCTGCCACGGGGGCGCCTGCAGCGCCCTCCAGTGGCTAGGAGAGAAAGCGGCGCGTCGGGAGCCGAATTCGAGATCCCGATCGACCCCGCGGCAACACGACCATGTGATCGTGCCGCGGCCAAGATTGGCCGAATGGTTTGATGGGCGCCCTCGTGAATTCACGGTGCGCCATACTCCCCTCTCCTAAAAATCGAAGTACGCCGGAATTCAGACGTACGGCTAGGCTGCTGGGAACACCGTCGCTTGGTTTGGCCTGGAGACCCCCCACACGCACACACACACCGCTGGTCCCATGGGTCGTCCTCACTGAGGTCCATCAGTTCTCCCGAGCACCTCACAGTAGACTGCGTCGACTTCGGCTTGGCGGCGGCCTCCGGGGCAACGGGGTCCTTGAGCAGTGTGCCTGGCCACCATGAGACTGGCCCCTCCACAGAGTGGTGCACCGGAGAGGGACTGTGGTTGCGACCCAGCTGCGACCGCCCTCCCGGAACGATGCGGGGCTGGAAGTCCAGTGTCACTGAGAACTGCACCCCGGCGTCCTGCGTGGCGTCGCGGACGTCCCACAAGGCTCCCCGAGCTGTGGTTCCTGCCGGGGAATACGCTGCCAGAAGACGAGGAGCTCAGCCCAAGCTGGTGTTTGTCCAAACGGCGACTCCTCCTTTCATCCCTCCCAGAGAGGACCATTCGGTGCACACCAAGTTGCGTCTCGAAGCAGCAGCCGCAGGGGCGATGACGCACAAGATGGGAAAAGTCCAAGGCGTGCGCCCAGCGAGGGAGCAGTACCCCAACACCAACAGCAACACCGCACACAAAAAACAAAAAAAAAACATTCAAAGCAAAAACAAGAAAAACAAGCACTAAAGGTTCCGAGGCACCCTCCCCCCACCCAAAAAGAAAAACAAAAAACAATAAAAAAAATATATATGCCGGGAACGCCGATTTCGGATCGTCCCCCCCTCTTCTTCCCTTTCCCGGGTTACGGAACGCCGATTTCGGATCGTCCCCCCTCTTCTTCCCTTTCCCGGGCCACGCACTCTACGAAGTTCCGATCCCATCGGGTTGCCTCCGGCTACGCGTGTTGTAGCTGTGCCGCGGTGGTCCCAGGAACTCCTGAGATCGTTGGCGCCCGCGAATGCCCCTTTGCGGCCGCTTGACCGGCTCATCCCCTTCCCTGGGGAAAAAGGGTTTCAGTTCGCCGATGTGAACTGTCCCGCGGACGAGATCAGAATTCTGGTCCCTCAGCGTGTATGTCAGTCGAGACTTCTTGGAATCGATGACAAAGGGGCCAACCCACTTGGGGGCCAACGCCGCCGAGAAGAACTTACTCGCATCGCTCTGCACGTGACTTCGCCGCAGAACGGTGTCGCCCACCTCGAACTGCGCATCGCGGTGCGCTTTGTCATAGGTGATCTTCTGCTCCGCCCGCGCGCGAGCCCTGTTTCCGCGGGCGGCGTCCAGCGCCCGCGACAGTCGCTCTCCTGTGCGCGTCGCGAAATCTTCGTACGAGGGCACCGCTCTGGCCGCGCTCTGTCGCGGGCGAAGAACCGCATCGGTCGGCGTAGAGAGTTCTCTGCCGAAGTTCAAAAGCGCAGGCGTGAACCCAGTGCTGCGGTTGAGGTTGGACCGCAATGCAAACGAAATCGAATCCAAATGCAGATCCCAGTCCCGCTGCTTTCGAGCATACGCCCCGAGCAGCGGCTTGATGTCGCGGTTCCGCCGCTCGGTCACATTTGCTTGTGGATGGTAACACGAAGTCTTACAATGCTTAATCCCGAGGGCCTGGCAGGTTGCCGCGAAGACTTTCGAGCAAAATATCGAGGCGTTGTCACTCACCAGTCTCTCGGGGAACCCGTAGCGACACCAGACCTCGGACAGCCTGCTCAGGACTCCCTTGGCTGTCACCTTCCGCATTGGAAACATCTCGACGAATCCGGTGAAGTGGCAAGTGACTACCAACACATGTTGATAGCCTCCGCTTGACCGCGGCAGGGGTCCCATCAAGTCGCAGGCCGCGATCTCCCATGGCCGCGTACTCACGATGGGCTCGAGCAGGCCGGGTGGTCTGCCCCCTCTGGGCTTGCGCTCTTGGCACACTGCGCAGCTACGGACATAACGGCACAGCTGCCCCTTCATGCCCGGCCAGGTAGCGAAACGGCGCAGCTTATGCCACGACTTCGGTGCACTGCCATGACCGTCCGCATCGTGGTAGTGACGCAGCGCTGCCACTCTGAGATCGCGGGGAATCACGGTCTTGAACGACTCACTTGAATCGCTCTCTTCCGGGAAGTAGCGCAGCAGGACGCCGTCCCCATCGATCAGGTAAGACTCCAGCTCACCTGCTTCAATGTCTGACTCCTGGGCGGTGGCACTTGGCCCTCTCGGTGTTCCGGAGTGCCGGAGCGTCTTTTCGCCCGTCTGGTCAGGATCCATCTCTTGCCTGAGCCGGTCGAAGATAGCGCGACAAAACGAATCGCTCTGCTGTGCTTCGTACAGTTCCGTTCGGTTGAACGCCGGTCCCAGTGAGGTAATTGCCTCAGCCAGCTGCGCGACGCCGCCACAGTGGGGAGCGGAGCGCGAGGCGGGATTTCCCGTCTCCTGGGGGATGGCCCCGCCTCCGTAGTCTGCTGCCTCGCGCGGTGGGGGATCCACGGGTGCGCGGGAGAGCGCGTCGGCCACCACATTTGTCGTGCCCTTCCGGTACCGAATTCGGTACTCGTACTTCTGCAGTGTCAAGGCCCAGCGCGCCAGTCTTCCGGCGGGTTCCTTGATTCGGGAGAGCCACGCGAGGGCCATATGGTCCGTCTCGATCGTGAATTCCGTCCCCTCGACATAATGATCGAACTTCTTAAGAGCAAAAATGATGGCGAGGCATTCGCGCTCACTCACCGTGTAGTTCTTCTCTGCCGGGTTCAGCGCCCGGCTGGCAAATGCCACCGGGCGGATCTCTCCCCCTGTCTCCTGCAAGAGCACCGCGCCGAGTCCTTGGTCGCTGGCGTCCGTCTGGATCGTGAAGGGCCTATTCAGGTCTGGCAGTTTGAGGGATGCTGTACGCGCCAAGGCCTCGGTCAGCTGGAGGAACGCCTCCTCCTGCGGCGCCTCCCATCGGCGGCGGTACGCGATTTCCTACAAATGGCGCCCAACGTGGGGCCGTCAACGAACAGAGTCCAGCCTGGTTCTTTCACGGGAGCGGGATTCCGCTCCCCGTTTATTCGTACAATAAAACACAACACTCAATCTAAACTACAAATACAAGCTACATTACACAATTATTTACAAATGCACGTTAAGGCTAAAGCTAAACACAAAGGAGGCCCTTAGGCCTCGCGTCCCGCGATATCCTAGATCCGGTCGCCACCCACTTGCCTGCCAGTGCCTGCGTCTCGGTCTCGTCCGAAGTTCTTAGAGGCCTCTCGCCCCCTGCCCCACCGAGTATATCTATCGATGGGCGAGGAGGTTTCTCCTCGCCTGCCACGGGGGCGCCTGCAGCGCCCTCCAGTGGCTAGGAGAGAAAGCGGCGCGTCGGGAGCCGAATTCGAGATCCCGATCGACCCCGCGGCAACACGACCATGTGATCGTGCCGCGGCCAAGATTGGCCGAATGGTTTGATGGGCGCCCTCGTGAATTCACGGTGCGCCATACCGACTATTAGCGACGTGCGCGAATAAAAGCGTCGCTGCGGTCAGCTATCCACGATTGGCCAAACAAGGGGCATGAGAGCATTATTAGACTGTTAACTTGGTCGGTGTTGGTTTGGGAATGGGATGGCTCCTAGCCTCCATTGTGCATTTTATACACACCATCGAACATGCCGTCGCAACTGACGGTAAGCAGCAAGGGTAACAACTCGTGACGTCACGGCGAGGCAAATCTTAGTCGTGACTCCACGAATAGAAAACATAAGAGGGCGCCACCGAAACATCTCGACGCTAATAGGAGGTATTGCTTAACTATGCTACCCGCTTTCTTTCTCACTGTCTTCAGTGTCACATAATAGACGCTGCGGGAGCAAGGAGCATACAGGACATACCCATAATTCCTTGCGTGCTTCGAGCTCGGCCTTCTGGGATTTTCGGCGAGTGGTCCATCGCGCATCGGACGTAAACCGGTGTCGCCGCACTTCCAAGTCCTACCGACACGCGCATTCGAAAAAAAAAGCTTGTGTGAAAAGTCAACAGGCCATTTCGGCACTCCGGTTGGTGGTGCGTTTTCGTGGACGTCACCTCACATGGTTTACGGGAGAAGAGGGAGGGGGAAGGGGGGATTAGGTATTGTGTTTATTTTAAGGGCCCATGAAACGAATTTTTGTCGGCGATAAATTTAGATTGGCATTTTACTAATAGCATATCGTTTAGTGGGCCAAAAGGAAGAAGCTAGAAAGTCTAAAGCCTGCATTTCGATACAAACATTTTTAAATACAGCGAACTCTTTCGTACCTCCTTCCCTTCGAAAGCTCTCTGCCTGCTCACTGTAATACATTCGCGGTACCCAAAGCGCGTCACCCGGCCCAAACGCACGTTACACGACACCGGGTCTACTTCTTCCCTTCACTCCAAAGCTGACAATGCGATGGAAGCTGTGCGCTTGCCAGAACAATCAGCTGCCTTCCCTTCATCACCGGACCTCATTCTCTGCGCGTGGGTGTGCGCGAGGGAGCGTGATCACGTGGAAAAGCGTGGCTGACCCAACCAGCACGTAGCTTCCACAGCACTGTCAGCTTATGCGGTGAACGGCGTGGGGAAAGCAACTTTAGTTGCAATTTCAAGCGACGGACCAATCAATCTGGAGGAGAATGGCCGTGTCCGGGTACACAAACGAGTGTCCGAGCAAGAGGGAGTTGCTCTTTTCCGTCTTCTTGAACTGTTCGGTACAGTGCGCGATGTGCGAGTTGAGGAGGAAAGCTAAAAAGGAAGGAGTTGAAAAATCCTTTCATGACCCCTTTATGCCTCGGTCCCTTTCTCTCTCTCGTAAACCAGGCGATATGACATCAGAGCGACGAAATTGGCTTATAGGCTTAGTCCAGAACGTTTTCTGAACACGCGACCGACACCTTTCGCTGTGTAATCCTTGAACGCCTGCTTTGTTGTTGTTTTCTCTGCGATCGCAGGTTCGGCGTGATGGAGCTGTGCTGGCGCGCCCAGCCCGACAGCCGTCCCGGCTGGCTGACCCTGCTACGTCTGCTGGCCGACCTGTACGCGGCGCTGAACCGCTTCATCTGAGAAGGAGCGCGCCTCATCGGAGGAACTGCGTCGTCCGGCCGTCGACAATCAGTCCGCCCTGCACTAAGGCCGACGCAGCGCGAGAGCCGCCCCCGAGCTTATTAGCCCGGCCTGGATCCGGGAAAGGGGCGAGGCTGCTCGTCTTCGCTCACAATCAAAGGACAGAGGAGGAGGACACAGAAGGGACAGCGTT
Source organism: Ixodes scapularis (assembly GCF_016920785.2). Lineage (NCBI taxonomy): Eukaryota > Metazoa > Arthropoda > Arachnida > Ixodida > Ixodidae > Ixodes > Ixodes scapularis. The sequence continues at coordinate 31,227,854 of NW_024609880.1, read as the reverse complement.
GCGCCGCCGTCGCTTGACACACTGCTGCCCATGGACCCTTTTCGAACGTTTTTCCGCTTACGCCTCCCTGCGATCGACTCTGGGTACTGTCGAGAAACGCTTCGTACTCAAGTACGCCAAACTTTTCAACCTGCCAACAGGCTCCGGGCAGCAGGGTACGCCTCAAAAAAGAGGCTGCAGGTGTGACGCCGTTCGACATACATGACGACGAAAGAAGAACGCGCTACTTATAAACAAGTCAGCGTTTGTCCCTGTAGGCACTGCGCACGCGAAGAAACCAGATTTGCACGAGGTGAACATTTTCCGCATGCGCCCTGGGCCGACAGCAGCGCCACCGTTGAGACGTGACGTCGGAGTACCAGGAGGGCCACGGAGGCAGTAAAGGCAGCCAATGACAGAGAGCTGCTCTGCGTCGCTTCACTGCCCGATGGAGCGTCATGCCAGGCCGTCCTCCGATTAACATATTATTTCGCACAATGAACGACGCGGAGAAGCCCGTGTTGACTGACTGCCGTAACGTCTTTACAAAAGCAAATCGGCGAGAACTTCTCAACGTCCCTTTCTTATACGTGGCATAATGGCGATGTCACATCGGCCTTCCATCTCTCACGCGCATATGTCCCGCGGTCACTTCTGCACTTGTACGAGGGAAGGTCCTTCACGAATCGTTTCGAGAGCAGTTGCGTAAGAGAACCTGGGTTACAGTGTCGAGTGGTGGAAGTACCGTGTGACCGACAATGGACACATTGGTTGGAAAATGACTCGCTTATGCGTGCTGCTTTTCCAAAGGCGCAGCACTTCAGGTTTCGAGCATATTTTATTACGGCCTGTAAATACAATGTGATCCGTTCCTCTCCCAGCGCGTATTCGCTTTCTTTTTTTTTTTTTTTTTTTATTCGAAGGAACCGCCACCGCCATTGTGTGTCAAGACGTTTCGGCGGGAAGACGGATTCGCGAATTCGTCTGCTTCTTGCGCAGGGGTTGCAGTGACGTCAGAACGTCGAGCTCTGATTGGATTGTTAGGATGCGCATGCGCAAAGAGCGGACCAACTTGCGCTCCGATGACAGTTGCAGACATGAAGATGCACGAAAGACGTTTTTGCCTTCGTTTTTTTTTTTTTTTCTCTGGCTCTAGTTCAATCTCCCCGCTTCAGCAAATCTAACAATATGCACGTGCTTCCCGTTTAATCTTTAAAAAAAAAAAAAACGCATTTGAAGGTCAATCTGTACGCGCAGTGGAGGAAAGAGGCTGAGAAGTATATAATTAGGGTCAGCTGATCAATTCTTCCAATCGCAAAGAGAGAGGGTTGAGTCGGGTGACGAAAGGCAGTCGGGTACCGTCCAATTGCTTTGGCCAACTAGTTTTTTTTACCGCCTCCGCTTTTTTCTCGGAGCAATAAAAGAAATGGTGCGAATGTATACTCTCGTTTATTTATTTTTTTTATAGAAAAGCAGGATGCACGTGCTTGTAACTTGTGGCATTTTTTTTTTTTTTTTTAATTATTAGAGTTTGGAGATTAAGTTCCGTTATGACGCTCGTGCCGAGAACCGAGGAAGTAATAACCTGGCCACTTGCAGCATTGTTTTGCGGTATCGAAAGCGGATAAGAGAGCATGTTTTACCCGGCGGATACTCTGGTACGCTTTCCTAAACTGAGCGAAACAAGGAACTGTATAAGGAAAAGAGGGTTGTCCGTAGAAGGCACTGAAACGTCCGCGCTCGAAAAAAAAATCATATTAAAACGACTCGGGAACACTCGGCGTCCCCAAGCCGTTGGTGTGCAGTTCCATCGGTGCGATAATTATGCTCCGTTCACCCCTAAGCTGACAGTGCCATGGCTATCTGGAGCGCAAGTTCGTCTGCTCCTTTTGTAGGGCTTCGAGGCAGCTGGCTTTGAGGTCTACCCACTATCTTTCAAGCGGAGCCAATCAGAGCTCGGCGTTCTGACGTCACCGTAACTCGTGCTCAAGTTCTGCTCATGTCCATGGGCAGAACCCCGCGTTCTGCCCATGGATATGAGCGGGAGCGTGATCACGTGCTGAAAGATGCACGCAGGGCGGGTGTAACGAGCATGTTGCTTCTATCGAGCTCAACTCCAGACGCAGACGACGCTATCGAGCTAACGATACCGATCAAGCAGAGTCAAAAACGCAAGTCACTGGGCCTTTTCTGTTTGTGATGAGTTCATCTATATAATATACGTACGAAACCACGGCGAACACCATTCTTGTGGGGTTTTGACGATGTCTGATTGTTCCCATCGACTCGTAGCGTCGGCTGCGTCTGTACTTGAGGTGAAACGAAGTATAGAGCGTTTTTCTCTGTTGCGGTCTGCTTTAACATTGCTGGAAAACGGAAGAGATCTCTCCTGCGATTTCGGATAACTGGTAACCGCGGTTTTACGCACAAAGATGACCGAAGTGTTGCTACTTTGAGGTGCAGCTCGTTCTGTCGGTATAGCCCAACTTCACGTCATGGTCAGTTCACAGACAGTTCAGAGGCGGTCCATACTTGCTCACTCCAATTGCGCCTCAAACGTTCGGGTGCGGGGAGACATCCGACGGCAAGCGCTCGCCGATGCTTACGTGATCAATGCTCAACTGCGTGAAAGAGGGGAAATAAAAGTGCCGTTTTTTTTTTTCCTTCTACCTGCCTGTGTGTATATCCGCGTACTTCAGCGAAGTACTGTGGCTCAGTTTTACGAAGGCCCGGCTTCTTCGCCGGTTCGCAGTGTTTAGGGTGTGCTTGCGTCTCGCATCTCATGCCTCTGCTGACGCCTTGAAATTTTCTGTCAATTTCGGTGGTTAACGGGCTCGCGGGCAATGGCTGCACCGATCACACGTGAACCTTTCCCCCTACAACCCCAGATTCCTGTGCCAAATCGGAGCCGAAAAATTCAGACAACCAGAGCATTCCTTTTACGAACTCGAGTTTCTTGATTGACTGAACCGCGTGTATGACGTGTACCGCAGCTCCGACAGACAGAACATCTTTTTCGCACGTTTTTCGTGCAGGTACGTGTTAGCGCCACAAAGCGGAACAATCACTTTCGCCACCATGCTCACGAAACGACAGAATTTTCGACATAAGGCACAGGCCCAAAAACATCATTTTAGCATGAAACGGTCTTTGGCTGAGAGTTCGGCATTTCGTGTAGCCCAGACAAACGTGAAGCCTGGATAAAAGCGTAGCCGCGACGCTCGACGCTGATTGGTTAATGTTCAGGTCATGTTATTAGAGGGATAGGTGAGGAGGAGTTCGACCACCTGTGCGCACTAAGAAAGAGGAGCTCGAGATTATGAAGGACTTTGGAAGATTGCCAAGTTTATAAGCCTGATTAGCAGTATCGCTTCATTTTAGTAAAAACTTCCAAGTGTACACACAAGGTAAACAATGTGAAGAAAAGCGTCGTGAAAGTAGACGTCTGGAAACTCGGAGTATCGCTAAGCGTTTGTGACGCTAGAACGTTTTACATATGCAACACAAATGCCTAGCAATCTGCCATAAATTTGTTTTAATTTGTTTTTCGTTTTATTAGTAGCAAGGTATGACTGGTTCTCCAGAAAGACTGCGTCTCCGCATAGGTGTTATGATGGTCGGCATAACGGTGTGGAATAGATAATTAAGTAATATTAATACTTTAATTAACCCGTAATCTTAAAACTAAGTAAAATTGTGCGTAAGGCGAAGCAAAAAGTATTTAACTTATGCAAAAAATCTTGCCGTTCTACAGCACGCATGACAAATTCAAGCTTTGATCGCGGTCATATATAAACAAAATAATATATATTATATTTATATTCCGCAATGAAGCACTATTATACCGTGCTACTAATAAAAAATAAACCATATAAAAAACGTTGTTTTGGAGATAATCAATTTCGAATTTGCTAATTTACCAAACATTCGTTCATTCGAATGAATGTAACAAATTTTATTCTAAAAATATAACATTGAATCTGTATTCATTAAAAAGAGCTAGGTGTGAGCTTTCTGCTGATGTCAGGCATTCAAATATCTTAAAAAGATCACACGTAAAAACATTCCAAACTTAGCCAAACTTCATCAAAGGAACTCAGGATCGGAATTTTGTTTCTTCAATTATTCTAAAAAAATGTCCTAAAGTTAATTCCAGAAGCCCGTATCCGGCACTATTTTTAAACATTTCGTCCTCATTGTATTCCCCATCTCTCACCGCTCGTGTTCCCCACAAATGACCTGACGTCAAGGTGGCGCTTGATTACAGCGGAGCCGTTAAGGGCAGTTTCCCCAGCTTCGTGTCCGTGGACAAATAAATCTCGACACAACGCACTGGACAGCTACCGCCATCTATGAGCGACGGCTGCACTTCTCTTCCTTCTTCACCAAAATAAAAAAAAAAATTGCAACTTTTTTTTTTTTTTTTAGAAGCGAGAAAATAGTTTGAGCGGTCAAACATGCGATACCCCGACAGGTGGGAGAAACAGCAGTTTTCGCCTCGGTCACACCAGTCTTGAACACATAAAAATCCGCCAAACTGCCGTTTGCGCTTTCTTTTATTTCAAGAATGCCCCCAAAACATTCTTGTGTTGTAGAAATTAAAAATTCGACCGTAAGACCGTGCTTGAATTGGAATGAACACCCGTGTATTTATTCAGTTCATATCCGAAAATGGAACCTGTACTGGTATTCATATTAATGGGGTCCGTATTAACGAGATATGACTTCTTATTACTTTTTGTAATAAGAATATACAGGGCGTATTTTTTTAGGCCTTACAGATTTGCTTAAAAAAGAAAAAAAAAATGAAAGCCGTTTACGAATCCCTGTAACGCCGAATTGGAGCGCAGCTCTTGAGGAGGAGTAGAGAAGGGTACTGAGGGGGGTCACGTGACCCCGGGGGGGGGGGGGGGGGGTCACGTGACCTCGGGGGGAGGGGGGGGGGGTCACGTGACCCCCCCCCCCCCCCGGTTACGCCGACACCGCTCAGGCTGGACGGGCCCCTAAGAGCTGCACTCTAAAAGCCATCAAAGCTACACTAATGCGGTTTGTTCGGGTGAGTTATATGTAGGGTTGTTCGTTTTCGGGTAAAACCCGATTTTACCCGATTTGTACACCCCGAACATGTTTCAGGAGAATCGGGTTAAACCCGATTTCTCCCCGAATTCCAAAACCACATAACCAACGTATTTATTTTTACTCCGCACGGAGTTTGCGGTGCACATGCGCCAACTACACTGTTAGCAAAAATAACACGCCCAGACGTGTAAACCGTTGTCCCATAGCGGACACGTCGAAACGTGTTCGTTTTACACGAGGCCATCTGTGTTTTTCGTCTACACATGAGGTGCTGTGTAAACTTAACACGCTACACTGCGTCTGCCTTCCGCAAAACCGTTTCGAGCGTGTTCCTTATGAAACATGGCGGCCAGCGGCCGAGAACAGGCGAGAGACGAGCCCAGCGAGCCGCACGCCTTTCATCCGAATGGACCTCTTGGCGAATATGTGCTGCCCCCTAGACACGCGACTGGGGTCGAGGCTAAGTGGCAAGAAAACAACGCGCGCGCGAGGCCTCTCCCACCCGTTGCACTCCCAAAACGTCAGCTACATCCTGTTCACCCATTGAGACGCTGTGACCTAGATCCGGCTCCCCCAAACTCGCCTTTGTCCCCATCGTGAGTAATCTTCTGCCCCGAAGTCGACACAACGAAACCATCTTCCCTCTCTGCTCGGACAGAAGGAAGAGAGAGAGGATACTGGAACCAGTTACTCTCGAACCGATGTTTCTGCAAAAGGTCCATTGAAAGCACACAGGGCGCGTTAGTTCTCGTTCGATGTCTCCAAGCGGCGGACGTAGCTACTTGCGAAAGGTACGTACGTGCGTTGTCGGCGGTCGGCGGCGTCGGCAGCTTCAACAAACCGCTAAACGAAACAAAAAAAAAAAACTGAATGCTGAACTTACATGGATTTAAGCAAACTATTTAGAATCGGGCGGTAACTTGTGCCACCTATCGAGATTTCTAGCAGCCTGTTTAAAAAAAAAAAAAGACGAGTCCGTTAACACTGCGAACGACCACGACTACGACTACGACTACACAGCAACCCTACATACAGCACAGCACACAGCTACACAGCTGTGTGCCGACATGTACACAAACACAACAACCGACACTACGCCCTACACCTCCTACTCGATATCTATTTTTCCCCGCGGCGCATATAGACCGACACGTGGAGCGGCTCTGTTTACCAACACGGCCGGAAGGCCGCGCATGCGCGGTAGCTATGTGGGCAAAAGCAGCCCGGCTCTCCGTGTTTTCGCCATTGCGCTCTATGGCGTGCGCTCGTTGTTGACGTTGTAGGGACGCTTGAATCTTTTTTTGTGCGTCGTATTTCCTCATAACGTATGTGTATGTCGTATGCTATGCCCGACTATTTGAGCTCGTTGCCCGAGCCTGAACGGCAGCGGTATCGAAACAAACTGTGCGTGGACGGCGTTGCCTACGAGGATCCGTGCGTCGTAAACAAGGCCTAGGTGCTGGACTTCCGACGTAAAGTTGCTGCCACGGAAGTCGACGGTTCAGGTCGTCGTTTATTTAGTTTTCGCCAAGTCAGTTCATGCCCTACACGGTGCAGGCCTACAAGTCTCTCGAGGCCTACGATTACATCGAGTCGGTTTCCGCATTGCCGGCGGGATCAGCAGACTGTGGGTCTGCGGAAGTGTGTGTATTCATTAATTGATTAAATACACAGACCGTCTTCAAGTCAAGGTATGATATATGTCATACCCTCGTCACCACAAGGCATTACAACCAGTAAAGGTTTGTCCGTTCTGCAGTCTTGGCGGTAACAGGTTACAAGTAACGGCGTTACCAGGAACGCGTTACTTTTTTTCAGTAACGTAGTAACCCACTCGTTACGTTTTCAACACAGTAACGGGTAACGTACTTATGTTACTATTTCAAGTAACGTAGTTACGTTAGTCGTTACTACCTCCCAAGTCTTAAAGAAGTTAAACTTCAATTGTTTCCGTGTTTTAAGCGTCAAGCTATGTTTTCTTTGCGTTTTTTCTCGTATTTAGGTGAAACCGTAAAAAGAGATAAAGTAGTTATGTTCAGTTTCTGCTCGATATATGACCTGTATCGTCAAAACCGTAGAATGTGTTAAATCCAGTGTTGTACGGAACGGAGTTCCAAGGAACGGCGTTCCTGGAACGCGTTCCTTTTAGGAGGAACGAAGGAACGCCGCCGTTCCATTTTGCATCGGTGGAACTGGAACGGGAACTCGTTACATTTTTACGGGAACGGGAAAAAGAACGGCGTTCCTTTCTTTCGTTCAATGGGGTAATTTTGTATTTAATTTCTAAGAGGGGAAATTTTGAAAGTATAAGAACTATATCTTTACGAACATATTTTTAACTTGTTAACGTTTTGGCTCCTTATCTTAGGGTTTATTTTGTGTGGTCCTCACCTGGTAACAGTCGTGTGCAGGAGGGCTGGTGGACATTGATTCTTTTTTGAGTGCCCGAGACTGAGGTACAAAAAGCAAAACTTATAGTCGCAGGAAAAGACACAGAAAGAGGGACGTTTCAAACTCAGCTCTTTCTATGCCCCCCCCCCCCCTTTCCACTAATCCTCATACTCCCAGAAATCTAAGGCCGACTAAAGCCATTTCTGAACTTCCATAAAGAGACCTACAGTTATAACAAAGTCACAGACTACCAGACATCGAACGCACCCTTGTATACCGAACATTGGTCACTTAAAAGATACATAAAAATTAACCTTTATCCCTTCTCCCCTTGTCCGCCACCTTCAAACTGAATAACAAATCCAACCTTCACAAAGACGTACTTGTACTTTTCAATACTAACCTTCCAAAGCCCTATCCTCTACTTCACTTGTTCGTCTTGCGGACAGCAACATCGAGGAGCAACTGTTGTTAAACTGTTGTTAAGTTCGAACAAGGGACTTTCTTAGATTGAATTTGAAACGTGTGAGGTTGTTGTAAAACGCTCGTGCAATGTGGGTTAACAGTACATTTGGCTCGTCTGAATCGTTCACCACAAACATAAATATGGTTAAAAGCTGAGATTTTTAAACTTGAATATATCAACAAATCAAACCTTGATTCCGCTTGTTTTCTTCTCTTGGTGCCCTTCCATCACGACATATAAATTTGTATGTTCCCATTTGATGAGATTGATAAAAAAAATTTGATTAATCTAAATAAATATGGTAATCAGCAAAATACAAATGTAACGTATATGTAACGATACGTTCCATTTCTTTAACTGTAACGGGAACGAGTTCCTTTTTCACATATGGAACTTGTAACGGGAACGCGTTCCAAACATCAGAAGGAACGAGGAACGTGGTTTCGTTCCATTTTTTGAGGAACGTGTACAACACTGGTTAAATCATAATTTAAAGAAGTAACGCAGAAGTAACGTGCCTTACTTTTTATCGGTAGCGGTAACGCGTTCCTTTTATTTTCAGATAACGTAGCTCAGTAACGCGTACCTTTTATTTGCAAGTAACGAGTAACGTATTTCGATACTTTTTTCGGTAACGCCAACAACACTGCCGTTCTGTCGCCGATCCCCTTCTGCTCGGTAGCACGGGCGTAGCGAGCCTCCGACGAGCGCTTGGCCGGTGCGTTGTGCGCGAACACTGTGGGAACAAAATCCGGGTGGTCTCGATCAGACAACGGTTTCCCTGCACATAAGCAAGCCTCGGGACGGAGATAGAAATGGACGCCGCACTTGCCTACAAGAAAGTGTTTGCTGCACAAACGGTCGTTCGCGCGAGGCGACCATTCTTTGCGATCCACGGATATTATCTACCTTCTATGCCTTTCAGAGCTTGCGGGGGAGGTGTGGAAACTCATTCCGCTGCTTTTCTTGTACATTTCGGTGCAATTAACGGCAACACAGCTTCGCGGCATGCTGAAATGCTATGACGCCCATGCGAAACGTGTGCGCTTTTGCCCACACCCAGGGTTGCCAGGTGGTTTCTAGCTCAAACCGCCAAATGCCAGACGATGTAGCCCAAAAGTAGCCATATTCTGCAGAAGCCAAAATATCGTGCGCTGGAATGTGCGAGCTCAATTCGAAGGCACCGCGTCTGTATATCTGGGGTTTAGGAGCAGCTCGCAAGATCTACGACATCTTGAAATGTATTGAACGCTTTATTTCAAGCACAACAGTACAAAAACAATTTTCCACGCGCGTTTTTGCAGTCACATAGTTATGAAGCACTCGCTCGCGCCTCATATGTGATTTCCGTCTTTAAACGGGCAAAAACTTCTTTAGGAGAGTTGATGTCCTACAGCACTCGTTCTTTCCAAGGAAAGCAAACTTTACATAGAGGACGTTTTGAAGAGTTGGAAGGGACATGTTCTTTCTTAGGCCTGACTTCGTGAGGGATACGTGACTGAATACTCTCTCCACGGTGGCATTCGACATCAGCAGTGTTGGGAGCGCGATGGCAAGCTCGGATAGCAACGGAAACAGAGCTGCTCCTGCGCATCGATCTTGGCCTTGTTCGGAATATGCATTGTCCAAAATCTGTTGTATTTTGTTATGGCTCATTGTGCTTTAAGAAGCTTTCACGTTTCGCGGAAAAGCCTCCTTTGTTATATCCTGTCCGCGTACTCTACACAACAACGCGTCCACTAAGTCACCACGGCACCAAAGTATCCGCCGGAGTATGGGAGACGCTCCCGCCGGCGACCGGCGCCGCATGTGCGTCGCCGTCAATATTTTGTGCGGCGGTAATCTGGCCAATCAGAGTACGCCGCTCTGCAGCAGATCTGGAAGGGCCAGGTTTTGAAAATACGCATCCGGCGTAGCACGCGTTATCAGGCGACATCATGTTTTGAGTTGCCCTTAGTACAATTTTTCCTCGGACGAGGTGCCTCTTGTAGGAGGATTGTGGGAAACTCGAGGAAATAAGAGACGCCAGTAGGTAGCTGAAAGAACTTGGGAGCATAAAATAAGCCGCAATTAATACAAAAGCAATGTCGTCGGAGCTGAATCTAGGTCACGGTAGCTCCCGACCACGAATCTCCACGCAGAAAATCCCTAAAAGCGGGAATATAGAATGGGTGGACTGTCGCTTCGTGTTCACGCTGAGGTGTTTTTTGTACATCTGCTCTATACCAAGGAGAGAAAAAAACGGGTTTGCGTTAGGATTTAAAATAGCCCAAAAATAGCCCCATAGCCATCCGCCCAATTTCGACGCCAAATGCATGACAAAGTAGCCCAATTTGGCTATTAATAGCCCAACCTGGCAACCCTGCCCACACCCCCCGGCTCCGGCGCGATCGCAGCGCCGCCGCAGTTCCGTGACGTCAAGCCCGCGTGTCGGTGTATAAGCTTGACATGTGCGGGTGAGCTCTTTGGTCGCTGACCATTACAGATTTATAGAAGAATACACAAAACACGGCGCAATGGACAGCCGTGTGTTAGAACTCTTTGCATTTAAAAAGTATGGAGGCAAAATCTATAATGTTAGTCCGTTGCAATAAATAAATATTTGTTAACAATATATCTTAAACCGGTCATGAAAAAGTTCAAACTTTTGTTATTTTCTTGCTTGACCAGTGTTATGAGCAGTCCGACTAGCTTGAATGAGATAGGAAAATAAATTATTGGGATTTTGTCATTACGTATACAATAATAAATGAAAATGATCCTTGCGCAAAGCATTTTTTATATATTTTTGTGAAGGACATCCGGACATCCGCCCAACACTTCACTTCCGCTAGTTGCAGCAGTTACAGTACGGGAGCAGACGCCTTCACTTTTGGGACGTTTTGATGCAGTTTGTTGTCGTATGTCGTGTCGGTGTCGAGAAGAGCGGTGGGGCTTGGGAGTTTGTGACCGGTGTTATTCGTGAACACTGGTGTGGGGCGCTGATGCGTCTTTTTTTTATACTGCCACCACCCCGAACTTTGAAGATACACGGGCCCGTAGCAGTGTATTATGCTGAATCGCGAGCTCCTTCTCTGTTGACGTCGCTTTCCTGGTACCACTCGTGGATACTGCAAGCGTTTAAACAGTGTGCACCGTCTCGCCTACATCCCCGGTGACGTACTCGACCTGTTGAAACTTATTGCTTCCGTCATTTTAGAGAACGAAAGGCAGATATCTCGTTGGTCTGGTTTCGGTTATAAAAGCAAGGCAAAACGCTCGTAGTTCCCGCCCTCAGTACACGTTGGACATCTTCCACACTTTGACACCGGATAACTGAATGAACGAGGATTTACATTCACTTCCGAGGTTACTCTCGCCGCTTCCTCACCGTTGAGCAGCAGGATGAGCTGGTGACAAGCCGCGGATGAAAGGCTTGAGCATCAACAGCCCAAGCGCACTCGGTGCCGATGCGGACGACGCGGGTTTCTGTCAACCGGGAGGCCAGCACAAACCGTGACCATTCCAGCTCTTCGTCATGACACGGTGTTGCAGAGAGCAGGGTAAAATACAGCTACACGGATCACCGAAGCAAACGACTGCTATCTTAAATCTTGGCTTGTGATTGCGGCTTTGTAGTAGATCATCTTATTCGTTTTGCTGGAGAGACGCAAACGACGGGCATAACAAAATCGCTTGCATATTCCGCATATCTCACAAAAGCATTTACCCTGTCACCTTGCGAAAAGCGCGAAACACGGAGTCCGCACCGTCCTAAGCTTCCCGTTTTTTACCTGCTTTAGAGCAGTTTGTACTTGCTAGTAGATATGCCTACTGAAACTGAAACAGGGCAGTGCCAGAGAGAAAGAGACAATGTTGAGAAAGCTTGCTCGCTCTCCAATTTCTCAACTCTCAAGTGATTGTACCATAATAAATGCACCAACGCGTCTTCCAAAATGAAGAAAGAGCACTACGTTCACAACATAAAAAATGGTCTCAGTACATGCATCTGTGGGCAGGTAGGAAACCTTGCCCTAATTTATTCACGCCGCATGATTGGCGCAACAAACTCGTTGCAGGACCGAATCATCTACTCGAGCGGTGTGCGTCGCTATGCAAACGCAGTCCAACACGAAGCATAAAAAACGGCAGATTTAAGACAACAATCCGGAGTCCATTATTCAATTAAAACAACGTAATTTTGTTGAAAACGCCCGCTGCTTCTTACTCACGGTATGTGTCGGGATACTTCCACAGTTTGAAACGGAACGAAGGAAGATTTACTTTTAAAAACGCTCGCTGCGTCCTCCCGGACCAGCTGGACCGGATCAGCTGATGACGACGGGACTGTACCCGTTGAACCTCCACCACGCAACAAACAATTTGCGCTCCGTGTTAAAAGCGTGGTTCAAACAGACCCGGAATACAAAGCACCGCACCTCACACGACGAATGTTTCAGCTCTTTTTCGCATCGCCGGGTTGCACCAAACAGAACGAGATCGCCGAAGTCAACGCCGCGCTGTCGTGAACCTTGGCTTGTGGTTGCGAACTCGTGGACCCTGTGACTCCCTTCGCTTTCAAAGCACACACGACGATTACGAATGCTACTTTCCGTCTTCCAGGAACATCTCAGGGGCACTTCTCCGGTCACGTCTTCACTATGTGCTCGCAAACTCCGAAGCTCTATGCGAAGCTTCTCGCGTCCCGTCAAACCAAAACAGTAGCGGAGCGGCGCCATGCGTACTTGCCAGATTTTCTCCGGTCAAACAAAAACAACGAAAGCCAACCGGCGCTTGCTTCCAGCGTACATCGGCGTTGCGCTTGCGCCGTGGCCAGATCGCTTGCAGTTGAAGCAGTTGAAGGTTGAAGCAAAAACGAAACCAACTGCAATGTCACGTGTTCACATCGAGGACACGCTTTTTATATCCATTTTAACTGTATGGAACGAATAATTAGACCCATGACTTTATTTGTGGTGTCTAAGAAACTGTTATCAGGACCCCTAAACTAAATACAAACATGGGCGACATGAGGGAAGCCGCATTGCCATCGACCAGAAGATGGCGGCGAGCACGGTAAGCGCGGGTTTCGCCAACGTCCTGCGACATGGCGCAATTGCTTTTGGTGCATATCTGTCTCCGAGACATGTTTCTTTCCGCGGCATTTGTCTCGACGGTCCTTTCTAAGTGTGTCCCCAAGCATTCCGGCGCTCCGATAGCCGGCAATGCCGCGGTCGTCGCCGGGGGCGATGCGTGTTATCGAGTTAGGCTACACGGTTATGCGTGTATGACCGAACCAAAACACGTTTTTTACAACCTCGCCTGATTTCTTTCTGAACGAATTATCCGTTACTCATCGTGTAAATTTATGGTAATTTGTGTAAATAGCGTGTTTTTCACCCCAAATATTCGCCAAATACACGGGACTTGCTAACAGTGTACCCTACCTCGGGACAACAGTGACCCATAGTTCATTTCGCCAGCTGCGTGCAGCACTGTGGACGCTGCACGACTCTCAACTATCCGCCCAACGAGCGCGCCTAACTCACCGTGGTATTCTATGGAGGCCGGCTGAGGAAAGGCGACAATTGGCGTTGGGGCCTCGAAGGGACATTTCCGTCCACCCGCTGTGCAGGTGGAACCGCCTCGGCACGCCACGTAGCTTCGGCCCTGCTGCATGCAGCTTGTGAAATGCACTATCAATCCCAACCGCTAAGGTGTTGACGCCCAGCAAGGTCTCTCGGGTAGCATGGCCATCTCGCTGGCATCCAGCCTTTCTCCCGAACATCGTCCGATTCAGTATGTCGGGTAAACATATCGGGAAAACTTAACAGGTTTATTCCATAGTGAAATATCTGCTCGAAGACGACCGTCCCTCGAACGGTCGGGGTTTTTGTTCACACCTGAGGGAGAAGAGAATTCCGCGGAAAATGCTTCCCTTAAAGCGACAGACGGCAATCGGAGCTAGAAAACCCTGATGTCCTCCGATAACCAGCTTGAAACAGACGCCTAATTTTAACGCGTTAGCGTTAAAGAGCTCGTAATCAGGGACGGCGCCAGGATCTTCATAATGGGGGGGCAGTGGGGAGGCGAACCAAATTGGGGGGAGGGGGGGGGGTTTCTCTGAGGTGCTGTCGCCCACGGGCTTATCGAAGGTAGCTTATGCGGTGTGCTCATTGAAAAGGGAAATGCGGAGACACGAGAAGGAAGAGTGGGGGGGGGGGGGGGGGGGGGGGGGGGGTAGGGGTTATCACAGCAGGGACCTCTGTCTCCAATGCTCAGACTCCCAACCAGGTTTTGCTTCCCTTTCTGAGACAGTCCGGAATTCCCCATGACCTCGACTTTAACTAAGCTCCCCTTCGTTTACGTCTCCGGTCTCCGCTAAGATAAGCACCACAGAGCGGAATATGGAGAGAAAAGCCAGCAGGCGTCACAAAGGGGAGCTTTTTTTTCTAAAGCGCTTGACAGCTTACTCGCTCGCGGTACGACTTCCAGTGGGTGGACGTTAATAAAAAAAAAGAAGGTAAATTAAAGGCATGCACGGCTCTAAAGTATGGACACTCGTTACACTGGGTCTTCAAGCCGACGTCGTTGGTAATTATTTGTGAACAAAGCTGCTTCATCTTGGGGTGGCAGAAGAAATTTTAGGGGAGGCGCCCGCCACCCCTCGCCTCCCGTTGGCGCCGTCCCTGCTCGTAATACGCTCCTGTATAAAAAAATGAATGCAATATTGAGTAGATTTGTAAATTTAACCCGAAAAAAACCCGAATTACAAAATGTTTTCACAAAAGAAAAAAAAAAAAAAAAAACGATTTCTCTCCGATTATGGGGTTGAAAAGTAGCACTCGATTTTTACCCCCCGAATTAAAAAAAAATATAAAACCCGAAAACGAACAACCCTAGTTATATGCCACCTGTTATGGACATCATATAGACGCTTTACACACGCGCCAAATTACAGCCGCCATTGCTGACCTTCTCTTGTCTTACCTGTGACTTTAGTCTTACCGAGATGTCGAGCAACTGAAACAATAATTGACGATCCTCTACAAAGGCCGATGCTTTAGAAAAGAACACAGTTGAATCTAATATGGCAACAACCTGACCTGCTATACTAAAGATGAAGTGAAACAAACGAAATATCAGGAAACAAAAACTGAAGGTCAGTTATGGCGGCGTCCATGCACAGCTGCTGCAAAGCGTCTATAGGAGGCTAATCGCTAAGATAAGTCGTATAATCAACTAAAATATGTCGGTTAACGTTTTAATTAGTGAAAACAAACGCATGGTTCCAATTAGGAACTTGCTGGGCGTCATTGAAAACTACTAAATCAGTCAAGTTTAGAAAGACTTGGCACATGGAAAGCACGGTGGCGTAAAACATTAGCCTTCTCTATACCGACAAACATAGAGATCATACATACTAACTCTAGAGGAAAAGGTCCGCCATTTTCCCATGCATTCTGGCTGCCGCAAGCGGCGGAGTATGCACGCAGACCCTCGGGGTCCGACATGGTTACCAACTTCCTTCGATTTCACAAATATATCATCAGAGCAGTTTCATGAACTTCAACAATCCACGAACTTACCGGTGGAAAGATATTCGCGTTCCTTTCGAAGCTTTCTTTTTGCATAGCACGCAGATGTGCGTCCCGTCAACAATGAACTAAACCAGATAACCGGCTTCGGTTATCTGGTTTAGTTTCGTATTTCCGGGCGCGGGTGTCCGCGCCCGGAAATACGAAACGGCGCAACTACCAGATTTTCGAGATTTCGACAGAAAGGAAGTTAATGCAGCATAATGAGTATGCTGCTCTTTATAAGCCTTAGAACAGCTCAGAATTTACTATGCAACGTTAAATTATCACTGTTTATATTGCTGAGAGTTTTCAGTGTTCGCCATTACCATTGCGACTGTCGTCCTTCAGCTGGCCACACTGGTTTCTTTCTCTCGTGTTCTGTCGCTCTCTTTCGCGATCTTTCCCTCGGGACCCAGGATGTCGGCGCGCGGGATTTGCCACTCCTCCTCACCCACCTTTACCCCCCTGCCGACAAAGCCTGGCAGATCGCCACAAGACGCGGCCGCCGGAAGTGAAAAGGTAGAGCGGCAGACAACGGGTGAGAGGAGAGTCATGTAACGGGCGCCCCGCTGCGGCGAGACGCCGGAACACACTTCTCCCGAGCGATCGAATGTCCGCTCGTGCTCCTTGCGTTCCTCGCGCTACCGCTTCTTTTCTCGTCGGGTTTGAAAACCATGTTTCGGGTCCTCGCCGCTGCAAAAGCTGTGCGCTGACGTCCCGACTTCCCGACAAATGTTCTGTGCTACGAGAGCCTCGCTTTCCAAATCTGCGACCGGTCACTCCATGGCTCCGTCGCTGATGTGCCAGGAGGCTATGGCTAAAGTTACCACCCATGCAGCAGGAGCGAGGCCCTTTTGATCCGCGTTTTCTCAACTCCAGCTTCGCTCCTGTCGCACCAGTGGTAACTTTAGCGCACTACTGCGCTTACCTCAGTCTTTCTAAAGATTACTGATGACGCTAAGTAAGTTTCTAAGTGGAACCGTATGTTTATTTCCACAAAGTGCAATTTCTATTTAAGTCTTCGACTTATCCTGACGATTAATTCCCTGCATTATGTTCCCCTGACCGTAAAACTAACGTGCACAAGTCGCATTACTTTAACGGCTAATAATAAAAAAAAAACATCCCTAAAATCTCTAACCCCCCCCCCCCAAAAAAAAAAAAAAAAACGTAAATGCAAAAAACAAAACGCAAAACGCTTTTTTTCTTTTTAATTGGGAGTTTGAAACGGATACTTCAACGAAATTTGAAATATGCCCGTCGTGTTTAGAAATAGGTTGAATATGAACCACAATATCCGTAAATGTTTCTATTTTAAGCCTGGTGGCTGTATTTTTTGCTATAAACGGCCCACTCTGGCAAGCGCTCGGAGAGCAGCCAGCGGAGCCCACGTCACATCCGCAGCAATCGTGACGCAGTTTTTCCCGAGACCTTACGTCCGGACGCAGCGAGCTATCCCAGCCAATCCTGTTCTGTGGACGTAGCTCGTGATACGCTTTCCGCGCGTGACTGTGTCCCCTCTCCAAGGTCACGTGGCATTCACACGGCCCTTGGATAGGCCCCGATGGCTCGTAGCATCCGCTGAAAGCGTCTGAAGCACACCAGCGATCGAGCCACCGCAAGTAGCCCCATAGCTGTCTTTGTACGAATTTTGAGTTATAATCTTGTAGAGGAACAATGGCGACTTCTGGAAGAATGGATAGTTGGGCAAGTTGGTGGGAATTCATCTTGGGACACAGCGCGAACAGCAGACGTGGACGAAGAAGAAACACACGCGGGACGAATTTCATGTGGAAAAAACGACGACGAGAAGTGCTCCAGAACAGGTCACATATTTTTGTGCCTTTTGAGATATTTTGTATCACATTTCGTCTCAAACAGCAAGAGTCTATTGAAGCCTTCCACCTTGCTCTGGCGTCAAGGAAGAGCGCCGGGAGAACAGGCGGTATGAATGCTACTGCTCACGAAGCCGAAAACATTCTTCCGAATGCATGTGATGACCACCCTTACTCGTCCCAGCCGAACCCGGAGCTTCTGGTAACTCCAACACCACTGGAGCCGTCATCACCCATCGCCCTCACACAGCCTGACCCACTACAAAGCCAACCTGCTTCTTCAAACCAGGACAAGGAGCTCGAGACCGACGAAGCGAGCGCAGAATATACTACAGTCACGTACAAGAAGCGGCGCCACTCCAGTGACAGTGTCGTCTTGAAAACGGACGTCCAGCCACCAGATCACCCCCGGGGCCTCACTGTGATATTCACCCCAATCAACCCACAGGAATCCCTGATGAAGTTGAACATGAAGAAGGTGTCCGACCTCCTCGAACTGCACTGTCCAGAATGCATTCTCATGGTACGTCCTAACAAGCGTCTCAACCTTATTGCTGTGGATACGCGGTGACTCCCTTGCCACAAAGACACTGCTTAAGCTCACTGCGCTTTGCGGGGTGGGCGTCGAGGCATACGAGCCAGGTCCTCGATCTGCAGCGGTTGGGGTGATTCGAGGCGTAGAGAAGGACGTCACTGACTCAGACATTCAAACACATCTATCTTCTGATCTTCATGCAAGAAGACTGAGGGACACTACAGCAGTCAAAATAACATTCGACTCGGTTTTCTTGCCCCGATATGTGCTCCTCTTTCGAGTGCGATATCAGGTCTCACAATTCGAAGAACGTCCTTTGCAATGCAAAAACTGCGGCCGTTATGGCCACAAGGGCGTGACCTGTGAAAAGGGCGAGACTTGCTCCCGATGCGGAGGAGGGCATAGCAGTTCAAAATGTGATGCCACAAACCCAAAATGCATCAATAGACTACTTCCATAAAGCCCTACATGCAACACGGCGCGCGTTGCACTCTGGGAACTAGTTGGCCAGCGAGGGAGGTGGGTGGCATGGTTTCGGTTTCGATCGACACGTCGACTAGAGATTATACACAGAGCGTGGGCTATTAACGGCCGTCATCTCATGTTTTCTGGTCCCGAGAGCGTCATTTGTGGTCTCTAAACTAACCTAAATGGCCATACCTCGAAGCTTTAGACAAGCCCGAGACGTATAGCTTGTCTTAACTCATGCTTGTTGTATTTTTGTACTTGAGCCTTTCTGTTAGCGTTCCAATCGAGGTATGTGGACGAGCCAGTGCTGGGAATCTCGACGCTGCGAAGCTCGGGGATCTTGCTTGTGTACGAATCAACGAGCTGTAGCAACCAATAAGTATGCATGCATCGAGCTCGGGCCTTTACTTTAGTGTTGTTGATCAGGAAGTTTGTTTGTTTCGTGCGTCCATAGACGAAATATCACTTTTTGAAATTACTGTTTTTCTTAATACGCCTGAGTACGCGAGGTAAAACTCGGAGGCGCCATTGAAAAGCTCAATTTTAACACACTTCTTATCTCTTATCTGTACTGACCTGCAGCACTGCACGAAGTGAGGTCCCCACCCGCTTGCATTCCACTAATGTTCAACATGGCGTATGCGCATAAAGTTATCCTGCAATAATATAGGCACATTCGCACATACAGACCTTTTTTAGAAGGCAAAAGTCGAGCACTTTTGTGAAGAATGTCGCACCGTTCGCCGGGAGTGCGCCGGACGGGCATGAACCACTATGCGGTGCGCCAAACGAGCGAAATTATTCAAAGCGCATTTGACGGTTGCTAATGGCCATAATATTTGTTATGTGTTTGCTTTCTTCCTGCCTGAGTACGTCGAGATAATTTCAGACACACCGTTCAGGCACAGATCTTGGGCGTCAGTAAAAGCTCGTCCAAAAAGGCTTAGCGAGGAGTAGGGGACGCTTGTTAGGGCCTCCGTCGTAGCTCGCAGATCTCAGCGTTTGCGAAAACTTAATCTTCTATCAGCATAAAATTTGAGTGGGAGATGTATGATGACACCAGGAAGACATCATAGTAACTTCTGTGCAGTAGAGAGGTCGAATTTATTGCGTTTCATGCGTCAACGCTGGGCTCAACTTTGATATTCCTGTGAGAATGCGGCTTGCTTTTTGCCCAATGAAGTAACAAGAAGCGGACGTTCGGCAAACAAAATAGGTGAAAGGCTCGAGATGAACAAATTTCAGTTGTTGTTCACTGGTACTAGACGGGATTATTGAAATGGAACTGAAAGATGCAATCGTGGGGTGAGGTGACTAAGCCACGTCTTACTACGGTTGCATACGCACTCATAATATCCGGTGTTTCGGGAACCAAGAAAAGTGCCCCGGTCTTCGTTTTGTATCGCTCGAGAATGGGTGTCAAAGAAAAGTCAGATAATCGAAAACGCAAGCAGCGCGTTCGGTCGCGGCGTGATGGCATGAGATGAAGCTGTTCAGTCGAAACCGAAACTGAGCGGCCAACTAGTTCCCAGAGTGCACTGCGTGGTATTTCGCCGCGATGGGGCGCGTCGGTTTTGGAAGAAGTCCATTGCGGAAAGCAACATGACGCACTCGACCCCACCTGTCCCATACGAATTGAACAGCAAAAGAAAGCTGAGCTGCGTAAGAGAGGCTTAGCTACAGACACAGTTGCTCCAAAGGAAGCCATTGTCACAAAGAGGAAAGATCATTCCTTTACAGAGGTCTGCCCTGAAATTGTGCGCGTGAATGAAGAGATCGTGGAAAGACCTCATCATGTACATGCCACATCCAAAAAATCCTATAAGGATATAACAGCCGAGCCTCCAAAGAGCTCGCGTAAAGATATCGCGCCGGGCGGAGCAGAATCCAG
Organism: Ixodes scapularis; assembly: GCF_016920785.2. NCBI lineage: Eukaryota > Metazoa > Arthropoda > Arachnida > Ixodida > Ixodidae > Ixodes > Ixodes scapularis. The sequence goes on along the minus strand of NW_024609880.1, from coordinate 31,207,651 downwards.
GTCGATAGATGCTGACATTGCACAAACGGATCCGAGATCAGTAACCAGTAAGTACACTGACACTGATGGAAGTGGTCACGCTCGTGTCTCCCCACAAAAATGTGCCCCGGCATGAAACTCCAATACAAAACAACAAATCCCTTTGCGAATCAGCCGTAACGATGGCTTTCGATTTTGTGCGGAGCTTTCTATAATGGTGAATTCCGCTCGCAGATCTCGAGCGCTCCAAAAGCGCTCCATTTGGAGCGCGCATATTCAGCTCGCAGATCTGGCTCAAGTTGGTCATCTTCCGCTCGTAGATCTCTAGCAGCGCCCGCTCCACGGAGCGCCCCAAACTCCGCCGAACTTGCTCTGCGGGATTTCACAGATCTCTCCGGAAATTGACAGAGCGGCCCACGTGATTTCCGTCTAAATCGGCGGTGCGCATGCGCGGCGAGGTTGGAGAGATCGCCGATCGGCGGGCCGGTCGGGCCACGGTCGGGTCGTGGAGTTGGATCTGTTCGGGTGCGTCGGTTGTTTACTCTGGACTGTGACGGCTCGAACGCTTCTACCTCGCGTAGATCAGGAATAAAAAGCCGGGAATGTGGAGCGTGGCAAATCGTAAGCGCTGACGTCTGTGATCACCGAGGAAGAACGAAAAAAAGAACGACAGAAAAGCCGGAGGCAGACGCAAGGTTAGGCCTATTCATTCTGCAGCCAGTGATTGTTTACCTTTTTACACTGCATTCCGTCGGCGTTTTCCCGTGAAATAAAGCAAGAAGTGGTTAGGCAACGACCGCGCAAGTGATGGTTTGTTACCTCTGTGTTTATTAAAGTCGTACTAGCAATCTGAACTCCACCGCTGGCAATCGCTGTCCGTGCCCCGCCGCTTCGAGGCGGCCGAAAGGTATGTGACGGTGCCGAACGCGGACGTCTTCGCTATTTGTGACATGGGCGCCGTGGTACGTATAATTCCGCCCGGCCTGTGTCGCGTGTTACTTCTGCAGCTAAGCAGTGACAGTCGTCACTGGTCGTCGGAAAGATCAGCCGGCTGAGGCGTTGGTGGGCTGGTCAAGTTCGAGCAGCGGCCATTTTGAACGGCGGAAGGAGAAGGGGTGGGGAGGGGTGTGGGGGAGGTCGCTCCAAAAATGCAAGTTTATCTTCCCCTCGTCGATACGGAGCGGGTCCCACGGATCGGAATTTCGCCTCCCTCGCGGATTTTGGAAAGCGCTCCAGATCTACGAGTGGAATTCAACATAAGACAAGGCAACTACACATGGGCTCCTATAATACTCAGCCTAATTAATTACATTCAACCTTGCCTCCTCGCTTGGTTCAAATAAATGAACCATTCTGTGATATTCTAAATCAAACAACCGTCTTTCAATGGAATGCAAATGGCCTTCGCTCAAAAAATGTCAGGCTTCAAACAACTTGTACGGACCCACTGTTTTCCACTATTAGCAATATCGGAGGCAGGAATAGAAGATGTTACCAAACTGAGACTTTCGGGATACTCGTACAGCACATCAGCGCGGACAAACGGAGTTAGTCGGGCTTTAATAGCTGTGCAAAATGATCTCGTTTCCAATGAACATCGAGTCCCCCCACATGAAACAAATGAATATGCATGCGTGACAGTACGCAACAAATCAAAAACATTCACGTTAATATCAGCATACATTCAGCCACAAGTTAAATTTGATATTAGACGTCTTGAGACTCTATTAGAGACTACACCCTCGCCTCATTTATTATGTGGCGATTTTAATGCTCACCATGAACTTCGGGGTGGCAGGTAATTGACTTCCGGAGCCCCTGTTCAAGGTACACAAACTTTATACACATATACACAGATGGACCAACAACTGATACTTCTTCATCTTCAGGAATTCATATCCCGTCTCTGAAAATCGTTGAGTCTTTCAGACTTTTACGGAAAGTGTCATCCACTGCAGCCGAACTCCATGGCCTTAAAAAGTCATCAACACATCTCGGCTTCTAATCTCCAACAAAAATGGGTCGTACTTTCAGACTCGCAAGCTGCACTGCAATGCTTAAAAAACCCTCTCTATAAAACAACAAATCAATCGTTAATTTCTGAACTTTTATATCTCCATGCGACAGCGATAGGCAATGGGCAGCACATTGTATTTCAATGGATACCGGGACACTGCGGCCTCCCTGGAAATGAAGCAGCAGATGCTGCTGCCACACGCGGACACGACATGGAGTTTGGTGAAGATATACCTTTTACAGAAGCAGACTGTCGCCAACTTGTTAATACACTAGGTAAGGATAACTTTCTTCGGACTTGGACATCGCCTGAAAATCATCATGCTTACTCCTACCATTGACCCGTTTACGAAACTTCCTTCCGAAAGGCCTTCCAAGGAAACTAGAAACGCTACTACATCGGCTAAGAATCAACGCGGCCTACACAAATGGCCGCAAGTTAAAATTTGGGATTTTATCTAGCCCCAACTGCAGTGCATGTGGAAAACCTGAAGATGTTAAACATATCATCTCCGAATGCCTGCTCTACAACACAGAACGTGCTAATCTTCTCATGTCCCTACCAGGTACTCCGACCGCCAACATAAACATATCTCAAATACTGCTGTCGCCAGGCGAACAATGAAAGGCTGTGAAAATGTTTTCCATCTTTTTGGAGAGTACAGGGTTGGTGGAGAGACTTTAGTGTTAAATATCTGTTTTAAATATGTTCTTTATTTAATGGAAAAGGTACCAACCAATGCATGACTGACATTCTCCGTCCGAACTTTCGTCTTAGAATGTGACCACGTGTGTGACAAACTATTCGTGACCGTGACTGTGATTGTGTCAGCGATTGCGGAGGACTCTTATACAGAGACAATTGAACACAGTTACCACTAGCAACTCTGCTACGCAATTTGTGTTATCACAATCGTGCCAAAGTGTGTACATTTTTTTTCTTCTTTTCCCTTCCTCTCATATTCTTTTCTTTCCTTCCCCACATCCCAACAAAGTAGCCAGTCAAGGATACGCCTTGGCTTACCTCTTTGTTTTTCTCCCTTTAAGCCTAATAAAAAAAAAATCATGTGTTTTCCTATTAAAATAATTCAGTTGATAGTCAGCGCTCGTCCCGTGTTTCTTCTTCGTCCACGTCTGTTGTTCGCGGTGTGTGCCAAGATGACTTCTGGAACACACAAAAAAAGAGTCTCGGGCAGAAGGGAGTTCCTCCTTCAGCTCTTCTCTCGTCGTGGCGTCTAGGAACCTGTTAAGGTTCCTAGACGGGCATTACAAACAAGGCGTTAGCGACATGCACCCGGTGCTCTTTGCTAATCGTTTGATTTGTTTTAAAATTCCTTTTCGTGACTTTTTCGACAGGAGATTGGTCTGTCTGATGTGATAATACTCCATTGAACACGAATAGACCAAGAAATTAGCGCCGAACTTTCGTTGTAGTATCCCTTTAAAATAGCGTGGACAGAGGCTTTGTGTACGTAAAGAAATAACGCCGATTGCTCATGCGCCGAGCCAAGCACGTAGCCAGGGGGGGATGGGGCATGGGGCCCGGACCCTCCCCTTCGAAATCTTCCATTTTGCTGGGACCTCCTCTCCCCCTCCCCCTCATACAGCATTGCCATGAGCGCCCCCCCCCCCCCCCCCCCCCGGAACAAAATCCCGGCTACGTGCCTGCGCCGAGCTCGAACCGCGATTTCGATTGGCGCGTGGTGGCAACGCTATTTCTTTGCGCACGCAAAGCTTTTGCCTACACTATACTCTAAAAGCCTCCAGTGATTCTCAGGCCCAATTTCCATTTACAATTGGTATGAAAACAAAACGGTAAAAAATTAAACATATAGCAACTACTCCCTGCAAATATTGAGAAAAAAAAAAAAGGAGAAAAGGTTTTTTTCCCCTTTTACTACTGCTTCTAGCCGCAAGTACATTTCAACCTGCAAATAGTAAAAGAAAAAAAATAGAAAGGAGACAAAGAAGAATGGGTGACGGTTACGCTTATATTTTTTCGCATACTGGAAGTGACGATATATCAAGATAGCGGCGCCTTTGTGAAAAGGGTACCTATATCCGCTAAAACCTCCATCAATTAAAATACACCCCCCTCCCCAAGTTTTAGGAACCAAACTCGATTCTGACATCATAAACTGCAAAAACGACCACCCGCAAATAAAAATAAAAAAATCCAGGTGTGACACTGGGCTTTAGCAGCGTTGGAGACAGAGTTGAGTCAAAGTTTGCCGCCATTTCAATCGACTGCTGCACGGAAACTACTCTGACTTATCCATTCGAATATAGAACCGCGTATTGCTAACTTTCTCGGCACTTTTTTTTTTTGTTCTGGTGTTCCACGCGCATGCCTTCCCCGTATAAAAGATTCAAGGGAAATAACCAAAATAAAGCATTGACGAACGCGCGTGCAAGATGCTATTTGTTTTAGGTATTTACTTTAGAAAAGTTAGTACTGCTGAGGCCAGCACGTGCTGCACAGGCCAGCGCGTGGGACACAAATCCCTGCATTCTCCTTGATGCTTGTCTATCGAGGCTACGAGATTCTGGAATTCTCCAGACAAGGGCAGAGGCTCCAAGGCAAAACGCTGGCTACGGGCCTGGCGAAAAAGTCGGCGAAGAATTCGGCGGCCGTGATTAGCACCGGACAAACACGGCGGGCAAATTTCTTGCCCAATTTTTCGCCGCGTTCAGATTAGAGCCCATACACTGGTGGAGGGTTAACCGAGCTTTCGGCTGCACGTCAAATGTTTCCCAGGTAATCGAAATTAATCCTCACTCTTCCGCTGGAGCGTGGCAGATGCCCTTGGCGTGTTTGGCAGCTGAAACTCCCATATTTGACCATACAAGGCTATAATGCCGCACATAAGCAATAGCGGCAGAAGGTGAAACGTGGTCTACAACGTTTTAATAGATTGTTTCAATATACCTTCGATAACAATACCCGATACTCCGCCGACGCCTTTGCGAACGCATCGTTTCGTTATCGCCCTCCCTTCCCTCGGGAGCATCCTCCTCTCCCATCCGACGTACCTGGACAGCGGCGACGCAGAAGTTGGGATGACAAATGACTTTATTGAGTGCAGCACATAAACACCACAAATATGGGGATCGAAAAACGGGAAGAAAGGAGCGAGCTCAGCGGTGATGGCGGTCCCTGCTCCGAGACCGTCTGCTGCGGTGCCGACTCGAAGAGCGCGACTTCTTGCGCGGCGATCGACTCCTGCTCCGCGTCGACCTCCGCGGGCTCCTCCTCCGCGGAGACCGCGAGCGTCTCCGCGGACTTCTGCTCCTCCTCCGCGGACTCCTCGAGCGTCTCCGCGAGGCCACGGGGCTCCTCGACCTCCTCCGCGGACTCCTCGAGCGCTTGCGAACGGGGCTTCTTCGGCGGGGGCTTCTGCGAGGGCTTCTGCGGGGACTTCGCGAACGTCTTCGGGGGCTGCGCGAACGCCTCCGCACCGGACTCGGCGACCGTCGGCGGATCGGACTGGGCGATCGCCGGCGGATGGGACTGGGCGATCGCCGGCGTATGGGACTGGGTGACCGCCTACGGATAGGGCTCGGCGAACGTCTCCGCGGAGGACTGGGAGAACGCCGGCGCGGGCTTGGAGATCGTCGTCGCGGACTCGGGGAACGTCGGCGCGGGCTCGGAGACCGCCTCCGCGGAGAGCTCGGGGATCGTCGCCGCGGAGGACTCGGAGTACGCCGCCGCGGAGGACTCGGGGTGCGTCGCCGTGGACTGATGGAGTGTCTGCGCGGACTCGAAGATCGTCGGCGGGGAGTCGGGGAACGTCGGCGCGGGCTCGGCGACTGTCTGCGAGGGCTTGGGGAGCGCTTGCGAGGGCTCGGCGAGCGCCTGGGGCTGCCAGAGCGTCTCGAGGGAGACGCCGATGAACGCCTCGGGCTACGGGAGTCCTGGCGGGCTGCGCGTGGGGATGGAGTCCTCCTGCAACACAGGAAAGGGTTCGAGCAAGCTATCGAGAAGGCCTCATTCATTCTGGCACAAAATACTTGGGGGTGCCGTACAAAGGCACCAACTCCTAATAAGGTGCCTGGAACACTTCTTTAACTAGTGTGATTACCATATCCTTGTTTTGTCCGGTGTAACGCTGCAAACAGAATATCCTGGGGGTAAATACAAGAATATGCCTCCACATCCTGCTCTCGGTCAATCAAAGTTGAAAGGGGGACCAAATGCTTCAAATTAAACATACTAAACTATTGAGCACTTAGAAACTATAAATGGCTTTTGACCTTGGCTCATTTTCACTAATGTATGCTCTGCAAATCACTAATGTATTTAACGGCATCATCGGCATTTTCTGTGACGGCCAGTACGCAAAGCAATGTGACAGTTCATGGCCTAACCACTTGCATGAGTTAACCGTCTGAAAGCAGATCACAGACCACAATGTGTTCGTTCACACTAATGTGTTCGATGGACGAAACATCTCAAGAGGGTGGGCAATTCCTCAAGCCCAGCTTTGCTGGCCGTGCACCCCGCCACCCTGCTCACCGCTTTTGTAGGGATGGCACCAAGAACAATCCGCGATGAGGTGTCTCAGTGGTACCCTCTTATGATTTGTCTGCAATGGCACGACCACAATTTGCCTCGCCGCGACGTCACGAGTTGTGACCCAGGCTACCATCAGTTGCAACCACCAAGTTCCATGATGTGTGTAAAAATTACAGTAGAAGCTCGAAGCCATCACCTTCTTCAAACTACACCGTCAAAGGTGACTGTCTGACGTTGCTCTCATTCCCTTTCATAAAAGCAGAATTATGCACACTAAATGTGGGCTTGTTTGTAAACACTAGCTTCATTCAATTGATCTGCACCCCCTCCTGCACTGGTGCAGAAAACTGCAGGGCAGTGTACTTCTTGTATGCGTATTGAGATACGACCGGAAGGATACCGCCTGCCTTTTCTGCACTGGTGCAGGAGGTGCGTGTAAATCCAACGAAGCTGGTGTATTGGTGCATACCACGCATAGTGGCCATGCCCACTACCATGCTTGGCGTTCGGAGACGTTCGGCTTAGCAGCACTTGATCATTCGTGCTTCTTCACTTTTCCCGACCATGTAAACAGCAGATAAAAGGAATGAAGCGTGCATGGTGGCATTTTAAGTGTGGTCATCATAATAACCAGGCTTTTTCCGGCCCTTGGAGCTACCGGACTAGTAGCATCCACACAAAAACATTCGTAAATTTTTTTTCACTATTGTTATGGTCCCCAATGAGTAACCCAAATATTAGGCCAAAATTATCCTCTGTGAAGTTACTGAATGTACAACATTGGTGCTTAGTTTGTTTGTTTTTCAAACAAGGTTGACAGGCAACAACAAAAAAGTTATGCCAGCGGAAGGCAGGGGTTTACTTTTTGGGCAGTACAATTTGTTCTCAATATATTACAATCAGTTTTATGGTGCCCAATGAACGCTTTGGAACCTCGCTTCAGGAACCACACAGCAGCTAGAACCAAGTGCTCAGCAAGTGCAGGTTTTTAGACTGCCCGTGAGCCCGCCTGCCAGTGACATCACGGCACTGAAAAGTGCAGGTATATTGGAAGCCTTCGATTTCAAAGTAACTATTCTGAATTTCGCGACACTAAACAGTGTGCCGGAAAGGATAAAAAAAAAAAATCGGTTAATTAAAAAATGTAATTAGTAGGGGTAGGTCAAAAACATCCCCACAGCCCCCTTTAAGCACAGCGTTACAGCATTTTGTTTCCTCATAGACGTCTATGTAAGGTTGCCAGGACCGCACTCGTCCTTTGAACTGACCTCAAATTTAAACAAAGTGACTGATTGCGGGGAGTCGACCAACATGCTTTGAAGCTGAAAAAATCTTCAACAGCCGCAGGTTGGCACGCCTACAATGCCAGCATCTGCATGTTTGCTTTACAAGCCCTTCTAGAACGAACCACATGAACCCCAATAACATGGGAGGTCCCGGGATGCGTGCTGCTGAAAGCACAGGATAATGAAACATTTGCCAGAGATCCGTTCCAGGCACCAACTTTGTTTCCAGTTAAATGCTGGTTTTCTAGCGCTGGCAAAACGGGAATCATGAGGTTACTCCAAAGACATAATGAAACAAAAACAAATATACACTATACTTTGAAAGCCTAACTATGATCTTAAACGTTTACAATAAACAATATTAAGCTTTGCTTTGAAAAGATTGCTACAGCTTTCACTATAAATGTCCCACTCTGCCAAACATGTCAAAAGCAGACACCGAAGCACAACGTGTTCCTTGGGACTCTCCTAATGCAACTTATCTATGCATGGCCGAGCCTGATTACAAGCTTCACCGCTTGGCGGCATCACCTCACCACCACCACCTCACCAGCCTGAAGGCGCTAGAACTAAACTGTAATACCAGCTCGTACTCGAATGTGGGTGTGCACTTCTGCCCAATTGCTGCTACCGGTATAACATGGAGGAACAGTAATTACCTTCAAGATGCTTAGTATTCTCTACTAAGTTTGATTTGGCGATTGTAAAATTTAGTCTACATCATACTCCCACGATTTCAATTAAATGATTTGCATTTCTGAAATGGTTCCGTCCAAAGTTAAACAAGGAATGAAACGTAAAAAGCCTCGGGGGCCACATCACGTGACGATACAGATAGAGCGACGCTGGATACGTTTTACAACACAGAGGCACAATTCTTTTCATTCTCTAATATATTTATATAGGTGTGGAGACCATGCGTGTCAGTCAATCAATCGCCTTCGTAGCGAGCGGCCTCACCAGATGACTTTAATAAGTGGCTAGTGTTACCCTGTTGCAGGCATGGTTTCCCATGCTTCTTTCTCCACGAGAGGCACGCTTGTTTTTGAAGTTGTTTTTTTGTTGAGGCACACGGTGTAGAACTTGCCACTCGCACTGTGCATGTTGTTTACAAGAATGTGTTGAAGAGGCAGTTTAACGAATGTATTGAAGCAGACATTTCTGGCGTAGTGTTCAAGTCGGCGTTTGTCGAGATAAGAGCAGACTCGCATACTGGCAGCGTCTGTGCCCCAGTGCCATAGCGACGAGACACTTTTTTAGAGGGCGGCTCTTAGGTGCCTACTTCCGGGTGGAGCGGCATCGGCGTAACCGCACATTGCATAATGGAATGTTTCCCTCCTAAAGTTAGCGGGGAAATTTCCCCGCTAAACCTAGCTGCAATATTTTCCTTACGTTTAGCGGGAAACTTAGCGAAAATTTCCCGCTAAATGGAAGGGGACCAGGAGAGGAGGAGGGGAGCGTACAGAGGGGCAACCCTCCCCTCCTCAAGAGCTGTACTCAAATTCGGCATTACAGAGAATTGTAGATGCTGTTTCTTTTCCTTCTCAGTTGCACCTTTTTTTTTTGCTTAGTTCTGCTATGTGGCCAGCGGAGACGCTGTTGGCATAGGCTACTCAGGAACATGCCAATAGGACTTAACGCAGTCGATCGAGTTGCAGCATTCGCTGTGCTGTGCGTCCTCGCCCAGAAAGCACCTTATGCAGTGCTCTGGAGCTAGATCGCACAAATAAACACTGCCGAAGAACACGAGTCACCAACCTCTGGAAAGACGGCGAGCGGTATCCGGCCGGAGGGGTACGCCTCTTGGGGCTCTGGGAGCGAGGCCTCGGGGGGCTCAGGGGAAAGCCAGACATGGCCAGCTTGACCAGGCGGCTCTGGATGCCTGTGATCGGGGGCCGGGCCAGGCCGTTGGCCGGGGCTGCGGCCGGCGTCCCGTTGGGCGACTGGGGCCTGGCCGGGGTGCCGCCGTCCGTGGCGCTGCCGGACTCTGCCGACGACTGGGACTCCGAGGAAGGTACGGCCGGCGCGGTGGTCGCCGTTGTCTTGGCCATTCTTTTCAGCTTACGCTTCTCTTTCTTGAGCTTCTTCTTCTTCTTACGCTCCTTCTTCAGCTTCTTCTTCTCTGCAAGCAAGCAGAGCGGTGGTGTGTCAGCCGTCGGAGCGGCGCCGCGCCGACGTCGTTCTGTGGGGGCTCTCCTCCTCAGCAACGGCCTCGTGACAGCACCAGAGAGAGCTCGGCCCCGCTAGCCTACGCCCACCCCCCTCCCCTGCAAGGCGGCACGCGGTGGCGGTCCCCCAGCGGCCCTCTCACCCTTCTTGAGGCGCCTGGCGTACTCGGGGTCGTCGGCCTGCTCGGGGCCCGACCGGCGCCCCTCCTCTTCTTCCCCGGCGGACTCCTCTGCCCGGCGAACCTCGGGAGCGCAGCCGTCCCGGTGCAGCCTGGCCATCAGAGCGTCCAGGTCGTCCGAGTCCTTCGGCGGCCTGTAGTTCTCCACGTGGTCGACCCGTAGGGTGCGCTGGCACAGCTAGAAGCGGGGCACAGGCCGCGCCCGTCGGTCAGCCGCCCCGCTGCCCCCGCCCCGGAAAAAGACAGACCCCCACGCTCTCTCTCTCGTCGGGCCAGCGGCCCCGGCTGCCACGCTACTAGCCGCCCCGAGGAGGAGAGCTCGCACTGCTCCCGCCGGGCTCCCGTGCCGAGGTCCGTCCCGGCAGGCGGCGGCGGGACGTCACGGGCCGAGGGGCCCGCAAGAGCGCCCGCCGCGGGGGGGCGGGCCCGACAGGGGCCCGCCGGGGAAGGCCCGACCGTCGCCGCGTCGGGGCGACTCCAGTCCAGGCCGGCGTCGCGGCCGCCGTGGGCCGCCGTGGCGCTCCGGCGCAAACGCCACGACGGCGAGCCCCCGAGAGAAGACATCCCTTCCACCGCGGGGGGAAGGGTGCCCCTAAAGCGCCCGCTGGTGGCAGGGCGGGCGGGCATAACCCTGTGTCGCTTCTTTTGCGACTCTGCAAAATGGCAGTGTGCCAAGGGGCGGCGTCAAATCTCCCGCCGCACGCATCAGGCACTCAACGCTCTTGTGCGCGCAACAACCCCCGGCGCCTCCGGTGGCGCGCAGAGCGGGCCCCCCGTTTTGCCCGTATGGGCCGGCGCCGCGCCGGGGGGCTTACCTGCGCCGACGAGGCTCCAGGGGACGGGGAACCCCTTCTCGGCGCCTCCATGCAGGGCCGCGGTAGGCCCACGAAAAGAGTGGTTTTCAAAGCGCGAGCAGACGGCACCCAAGTGCCACCGTGTCACCCCCCCCAAGGTCGGCTCAAACCGTGCAAAATCCACGGGTGACGAACGGTCAGCCATCTTGGGGGAGGGAGGGCTCGACGCTAAGTCGGGGAGGTGTGGCCTCCACTGTGCACTCAACCGCAGCTAACGTGACATACCAGTCTCCTTGTCTCACTCTGGGCCAATCGCGTCTTGACGAGTAATCGAGCTGGACGGGTATCCTCGCAGAGGGCATTCCCAACCCAGAAAGCTAAGAGCAGTGTTTGTGGCTCGGGAGGGAAGACAAACGCGTCCTAGTAACTCAAGAGGGCTGCTACGACACATTGCCCCGGCCACTGCTTTTGCCAGAAATGTTGGTGGTCATTTGTTAACTGCGGTTGATCGCACGCACATAGAAAATACAACTGTGAGCATGACCCCAAGCTCTCGTACCGGGCCAAAAATGCCTCCGAAAAGCCCTGGCAGAAATCCCCTGACTAAGCTGGGAAGTTTAGATCTTGGTCTTCAACGTACGAGGCAATTCTAAGCCCCTCCATAAGTAGCATTTCTAAAACGATGAAGAAAGGCTTCTCTCGCTTGCAATTGTAGCATCCGAAACACTAAAGCCATTGAATGTTCTCGAGAGTACTGACTTTTACCTCGGCTGCTGGAGAGAAATTTTGAGTCGTGCAACAGCCCAATTGAAGTATGCAAACAGAGGGATAAGGAACTGGAATTAACGAGTTCGGCAAAACAGCATTTTTGAGACGATTTAGAAAGAATTTCCACCTCAAACATTTTGTGCAACAAGTAGATGGATGGTAGTAATAGCTACGCCCTTTGTATGGGGTGGTAGCTTCCTCGACTCAGCCGAAGGTCCACAAATCTACCGACCATAGCAGCCACTACAAACACTAACTTCGATTCAAATTTTCACTCAGTATCTCTTTAAATGAGAGGTTTGTCCATTTAGTTTTCTACACCTCAATGCCGTTCCTCTCTTGAGTAAAGACTTGCTTTTTATAACATTTTTAGAGCGCAGCTCTTAGGCGCCCGTTTCCAGCTGGAGCGGCGTCAGTGTAACCGCGCGGTGCATTATGGGACACGTGACGTCACTGATGACGCCATTGGCATCGACATCGTCGCTGATGACGTCATCGGCATCCGCATCGTCACTAATGACGTCATCGGCACTGATGAAGTCATCAACAACGTCACTGATGACGTCATCATCACATGACCTCATAGGGGTCACGTGACCTTCGTGAAGCAACGGTGACGCCGCTCGGAAGGAGGAGTAGCAGACAGGATGAGGAGGTGAGGAGGGAGGAAGGATATACCTTCCCCTCAGTACCCTTCCCCTCCTCAAGAGCTGTGCTCTAATTCGGCGTTACAGGGAGTTGTAAGCGGCTTTAATTGTTTAATTAATGTTTACAATTTTTTTTTTTTTTTTCAGCTGCTCGGAGCAAAGGTAACTTAGATTGATCTAATGCCACCCCCCAATGAATGGATCGTCCAGCGATGACGATCCAGCCCGAAAGATTGTACTCTGCAAATATCCAGCGACTCTAGCACAAATGCGCACGCCAATGGCTTGCAGCGAATCAGCGTGCCTCACAGCAACGAGTACTCCCCAGCACGTGTTATGCGGAACTAAATTCCTGTCATAGGGCTCATTCTTAGTAAGCTATCATACAATAGACACTGAACGCTTAAGAACAGCAGAGAGCAGCCAGCCCAAACCCCCCTCGCTTTCTGTCGGCAGCCGACGAAATACCAATTGTCAGTGGCCGATCGGGAGGCGAGAAATGCTGTAATGATTAGCCATACCCTGTTGTTCCAAAGCTTTAAATAACTACAAAAGACAACTGGTCTTCCAGCTAAGACAAACACTTCCGGACTGCCAGCTACTCGGTATTACTAAGGCCCAGACAGATCCAAATCTACTTCTGCAGCGTTTGCCTAAACTGTTTAACCCTACGTGCGAGTGTACCAGAAGCTACGAGCGTGAAAACTTCGCCCTGACCTAGGCTTGGACCGTACAAGCGTGCGTGCCCAACTGACACATTCGAAAGAGCTCGATCATGTTGCTTCTGCAATGCTCGCAAGTACAGTCAAGTGGAGTGAAGCTCTTTCTTTTTCCTTCAGCACAAAGGCATCCCTGAAAAACTCAATCGCTCGGAAGCCCCGGAAGGCGCCCCCAAGACGACGAATCCAGGGGGCTTACCGAAATTCCGTTCAAATTGTCAACAGAGAGGACCGTGCTTCGCTGGTCCTCGAAGCACAGGAAGCAGTAGCCCTTGGACTTCCCGGTCTTTTTGTCCCGGATCAAATTGATGTTAACGATCTCTCCGAACCTGCAAAGGCCGTTAGCCTACTGAACGTCGCTGAAGAGCACGAGCCACGTCGCGCTGGAGCGAAGCCAGGAAGGGCACTCTCGCTCCCAGCGGACTTACTGGGAGAAGACGCAGATGATGTCGCCCTCGGTGAGCTCGTAGTCCAGCCCCCCGACAAAGATCCAGGCGCTGTCCTTGTACTTCTTATGCCAAGATGTTTTCTCGTTGATGCCAAGCTTTAACTCGGTCTCGTTGAGTTTGGTGATGTTCTTCACGTTGCTGCGGGCAAACGAAAAAAATAGAAAAAATCTGTTGCTGAAAAAACTGGCTACGTTCAAGGGCCTCTTTGGGAGTGACCGAATCTTTAATCCACCGCTTCTTAAAGGGACAATGAAGACAATTTTAATAAAGGGACAATGAAGACTATTTTAATTAATTTTTTTAAATGGTGTTTTTAGGCTTCTTGGGAACCTAGCACGCTGGCCGATTCTTTTAAAACATTTGTGACGCATATTTTTGTGCCTACGAAAAAAATGAAGAAACCGAAACTGAACTATCTCCGTTCTCATTTCTGGGCCTCCGAAAACTGAGGTGACGTGGGGAGTGTTGTCAAGAGTGAATGTCGGTATCGGTAGTATTTAGGAGATTGAGACTCTGGTTACCGAGGTGGGTTACAGCAGTGCGGTTGTTTCGTCGAATCTGTCAACATGGACGACAATGCTGCTCTCGCAAGCGAGTTCGAGTTTCCGTTTAGTGACCTAACATCAACGGAACGAGAGTATGCGTTTGGCGGCTTCCGCCATCACCTGACGGAGATCGCCCAGCCCGCAACAAACGGCCCACAGGCTCCGAAGAAGTGAGCAACATTCGAGCAAGCGACACGAGAGTGACAAGTTGCCGAAAGACAGGGATGCGGGGGAGATGCCAAGGGAAAAGCTGCAGTGATGAAGCCGTTCCGGGAACCGGTTCTTCCGTGGGGGACACTCCCCAAGAAGGAGAAAATAACCAGTATCATTTTTGGTTTTCACCCAAGTCAGACGTCCTCTCTTTTCGTCGTCAAAGAACACGTTGCCCATAGTTGCTCGGTGCCCGTTTCGCGTCCAGCATAACGAAGAGAAAAACAATTATGCTGTTTTATTTACGGTTTAGTAATCATTTCCGGTCCGATTTATATTTTTCATGGTTATTCAAGCGGAAATTAGAACAGTATTCCTAAAAATCGCGAACGAAAACGTGACCGTGGGCACGTCTCTCGTATCGACCAATCACTGACGCGTCTCTTGTGACGTTGCGCTTCTTGGACCCGCGACGGTCACGTGAGCTCTGCTTCTCCAGCAACACTCGGGGCGTCGCCCCAGTCAAACTTGGTATGATTATTGCTGCAACTGTTTAATTGATATGCGCGGCACACAAGCGCCAGCTTCGGCTGAAGTTTGGGCAACGTTGCCTGAGACGTGCCTGGAACCCAGTTCAATTGCCAAAAAATTATCCGAAATTGCCTTCATTGTCCCTTTAAACAACTTTTTTAATGCCTAAGTAACATCGTAGGTTCCAGGGTGAAAATTTATATCGCAGTAGGAAAGACATGGGTTGGTCGAGAACGCAAAAACCTCCCTAAAAATATTTTTTTGTTGTTGTTCAATGTAATAGATTTTTTTTTTAAAAGTGTGCACCACCTAGTAGTTGCTGAGCGAACCATTGGAATCAGCCATTGCTTGGGCACATAATCTGTGCACGTGTTCAGACAAGAAGGCTGCGTCAGCATTAAGCGAGGACTTTGCTTGGATCGTGTCGAGTGCTGCATTGGCATTTGGCAAGGACTCCCATTCAATTGAGCACTTTGTGCCCAAGAAATGGCGACCGCCAATGTTGCTCAACGGGATTTTGAAAAGGATCCATTACGAGCGGTAGATTGTGTTCAATCGCAGAACTGGCTATCAAAAGATTGCTTTCAATACCTCAATAACAGCTGCGTATTATGTGGAGCTTTAGCTCGTGACAGGATAAGAACCCAGTAGGCGCTCCGCTTCCAGTGCGCGCTTATTGCACTTCCGCCACGCTTCTGCTGCGCGTGCGACAAGTGCTATCAAAGGCTGAAAGCTCACGCTCAGGGCAGAGCATCTACTAGGTTTTTAGCCTATAACCGGCTACTGGGGAGGAGATCAGACCGTGGCACCCCAAGCGGCTAACTTTAGAAGTACATGGATGGAGACAACAAAAAACGACTCGGTGCTCGAACGCCTCATCAGCGTTCAGCGTGTTTGTGTTCTCTGGTCGCCCAAGGGGGAGGAGGGGCTCTCTTATTACCACTCTAACCTGCATGAACAATGCAGCACGCATGGTGCAAATGCCCAGCTAAGCACAAAAACCGGAGTGGGTCAAGCTCACATTCCTTGACAAGTGCTTTCGGAAGAGATCCGGCACTAAGAATAAATGTCACTTCGTTTATTGTTAGTACTTTTACGTTACACTGTGCTTTGAGCTCTATTGAAGACAACAACATGGGCATGCGGACATGTCCACAGGTCTTGTGTTGGTAAACACTGGGGTGCGGGGACAACAAACGGGTCAAAGCACCCCCTACAGTTAGTTCGATCTCCTTGCCAATAGTGAAGGCTGCAGCAGAGACTTGAGCACGCGAATATGTCCGCAGCTTCTTTCAGTGGTAAAAACCATCAAACGTTTACGACCCATCATAGACAGATATTCACAACTTTCATGACCTATCCATGGCTTGCAATGACGTCACTTGGTCAGACATAATGGGAGAAAGGGTGAGCGAGAGGGTAGTTTTTGCAGTGTTGACAAGACTGCTCTTGCCAGCAGAAAGAGGGGCAGATTTGGGGGGGAAGGGGGCATGAGAGCGTCTTCCGCTGCATTAATGCGTCTGGCCACCACAAAAAGGTCGAACTGACGCAACATGCAGGCCATCTATAAAGGGTGGACTGCCACGCGTTAAAGCGGCCGACATCTGGACGATTGTTGTAGAAGAGCAGTACGAGGAACTAGGAAGCGCGATTCTTACACTGCAGTACCACCATCGCTGAACGTTAAGATCTAGAGCAGCCCCACATGTTCACTAATTAACCGATTTTTGAGTTTATGCTGCAGCAAAGTTCAGGCACACAAAACTTCGATACTAGGGTAGTATATGGCAGTTGTTCACAGAGTTTTTCTACCGTTTGCAGCCAGATAACGGAATTCTAAAATAATGAAATCACAGACTGCCGCTTTTAAAGAAAAGCACTACACACAAGTAAGCACGGAAAGATTTGACACTAAAACTTCAACAGTAGCGCGCATTGCTGAAATCAAGTTTGAAACGTTTCAGCCTGCGAACCCAGTAAAGCAAAGCCAACACTGGAGTAGCGCGTACAGGTAAACGATAAAAAGTGCTCGCAAAACTTCGCACAAAAACATGCCGGTATAGTGTTAAGCAACCTCTACTATTTAAATATTTCACAATGCAATACTGCAAACGATGAAACGGCTGTTTTCCGCGCCTACGGTACACAGAACAAGACCCGCCAAGACCGACGAGTCTTGCAAAGCCAGGCACTCTTGTAAGAACCGGGCATTTTTTTCCCCTCCTTAGTCTTACCAAAGGCAAATATATCATCCAAAGGACCCTACCTCTTAAATCACGTTTCGCGGCGACAAATCTTTAGTCTACGCACTCTTCCTTTGCGCTTACCTCGTAGCGAAGACGCTCCTGCCTACTGCGCGGCAGTAACGCTACAGCGGGCGAAAAATCGATCAAAGCGCGTTCTCCATCTTTGACCTCTTCCCATATCGACCACGTTAGAGGCGGCGTGTGCGGCAAAGCTAGGCGAAAGCGGCGCGAGCGGACGAAAAAACGTCCTAACACGTTCCTTGGGACATGTTAAAATGTAAAACTTACGTCAAAGGATTCATGTGAAACCTTCGCCAACGGTTGCGTCGGTTCTGGCCTTGCTGCTGCTAAGCCTCGCGCGATCTTGTTCTCGGTTCTCGTCGCACACCGCACAAGCACACCACCTGGCACATCTGGCACATTTCAAAACTTTCGCGTGTTAGTGCGCGTGCTCAAGAACGCATTATTGAACAAATTTCTATTTACCATATTATATTTAACGTATATTTAACAAAGCAAAATTAATTTTTAGTATTGATTTGATTTAGTGGTGCATTAAGCAGTTATAATAGTATTATGTAGGAACTACTTTCTTACGCGCCACTGCTGCCTTACTGCTACCCTCTTGCCCGTTTTGTTATGCTCATTATTGCTTGTTTCGATGATTTTTTTTTTTTTTTTTTTGCTTGGCTGGTGTATTGGTGAAGGCTTCCGCGAATAAGATCGAGGCGAAAAGACAAAAGCTTTGCAAAACACATGTCTCATATGTTCTTCCGCCTCGGTTTTATGATGCAACTCGTGACGCTGGGCTGGGCGGCTAGGCCTGCTAGGACCAAGAGTTCAGTTCATAATGCATTTATTGGCCATAATCTAGGGGGAAAAGGAGAGGGAGGGCGTCTGTAACTACGCTGTCTGGACGCTGGGACGAACTAAAAGGGAAGGCAAGCTAAGCCAGCTGTGGGTTTTTCTTTATTTCTTTTATATTTTTTTTTCTTACCGCGTGTACATTAACGTTTTGCTCTCACTCGGACGGTCGGCAAAAATCGTTTTGTCAACATATCGCGTTGGGATTTACTACAGAGGTGCCCAAAATAGTGCATTCATTTGGGAGTATGAAGACATGAAACCTCCGGAGCCAAAGAAATAAAATAAAAACTGGTTTTGTCTACAGAAAAATTATAGCTAAAACCTTTTTCCTCGAAATTAAAAAAAAAAAAAAAAAAATCGTACTTCTTGACTTCGGTGTAATCCCGCAACGTTTTCTGCAATCCGCTGCGAGATCCGGGACTCTGCAAGCTAAGGCTAGCACCGCGCATGCGCAGTAGTGACGTCTTCGTTCCGGAGGGTGCAGCGGAAGCGGGATAACGGACTAACTCCCTAAACTTTACGCAATTTTAGTGTGCAGCACACCGTGTTATACATCGAGTTACAAGGATAGTTACATCTAAGGACTTTAAGCCGACTAGACCGTGGTTAGTAACGTAAATGCCAATGTTTCCTTGTCTGTCCTTCGCGCTGTCGGAGAAATTCCCGAGAGCACAGAACTGACCGACCGACCGACAGAACAGAGTGAAGGCACCTAGCGGCGCTCTACCCCCGATTTACATGATGCGCATTCTGTGTCATGGCCCATGTCATTAGTGCCGCAGTCGACTCGTTAGTCGTCCCTCCTGCGGTCACTGAGGGTACGAGCTGCTTCTCCGCATAGCCTCCGAGATCCCGAACGAGCGCGAACGCGCGCTTCGGGATTTTGAAGGCCATGTCAGATCAGCCATGTTTTCTGTTGTCTGGGATGCGTTCATTTTGGAACTGCGAAACGGGCTGCTACCAAGTTCAGAGTAATTTGAATGTGTAGTGTGGGCGTGTGGCGTGGTGGGCTTGGCGCTTGGCCTGGTCGGCCTGGTTCTTATTTGGGAGCTTCTTTTCGCTTTTTATATGTGATGATCATGATAGCAACGCAACGTAGCAACGATAACTGCAAAATAAAAAAAAAAAATGTTTGGCAGGTGTTTTTTTTGTTTTTATGTCTTGTTTTGTTTTTAATAAAACGAGGCTAGGCAGATGTAAGCGCTAATATTTTTAATAATTCTAAAACAACAAATAGGGTGGTTTTGGCGGTTTCGGCCGTTTTGGCTAGAGCACTATATAGCTCCTTCGGAGCAGAGTAGCGCAATCTAGAACGCCGCCTCTCGGCGACTAGCGGCGAACGCCAGGAGGTTCCAACTGCGGTCAGAAATGCATGGAGAACGTGAGAAAATCGTTGTTTCTTCAGTGTTGTGGGAACGTACGGCATCGCAATCATTTTTGACATAATAATGGAACACTTTAGAATAATTTGCGCTAAGTGTTGTGCCCCGCAAGGACCTGACTTTTTTTTAAAAATTGCCTGAGCGGCATCATGCAGCAGACGACACGGCGACGTCACACCATTCACGTGACCCGCTCCGGCCAACCCGAAAAGCCCATCTCCGCTGCGAGCAAAAATCGTCTGCTTCAAACGCCATTGCCTTGGAAATTGCCTTCTCAAAATTTGCACACGTATCCGATATTGTTAAAACTTTGATAAAGTGTTTAGTGCTTTACTAACTTCACGACAGCCTAGTTTTGAAAAGTGTGAACTCGCCGTTCATTTTTTAATCAACCGTGTTGTGTCGATCTCCATGTATTCTCCCATAGGGCGGGCCGCCTCCTGGAACCCTGAGTACCACGTGACTCGCGCCGAGCCGCTCTGTCGGCCATGTTGTCGGCAAAACACGGAGTTCAAAGGATTGCGCTACTCTGCTCCGTAGGAGCTATATAGTGCTCTAGTTTTGGCCTCCTTGGGTTTTGGGGTGATGTTGGCTTTGGATTCATTCTGACTACAGCCGCCAACTTGACTGTTTGGCTTGCGTGCATGTGTCTGTAGAGTGGTGGTTTCTGTTTCTGCGATGCGGTTCGATCAGTTCGATGTTTAACCAGTTTAACCGTTTAACTGTGAAGAGTGGCGAATACGGACTCTCTAGGGAAAAGGAGTTTTATTTTCCCACAAAACTTGCTGAACAGCTGAGGCGAGCATGATCAAGCAAGCTATATGCTCTTGGAGCCGGTATTTGAGCGCGAGACGATTGTTGTTTTCCTACCGGTCCCTGCGGTACCTCGCCAGCGCTACCAGCTCCTACAAGTGCGATGCCAACGTCAGGGTCCGATTTGCACCCAGCCCCACGGGCGAAATGCACCTAGGCAGCCTCCGAACGGCGCTTTACAACTATCTTTTTGCAAAGAAACACGGCGGGCAGTTCATCCTGAGGATCGAGGACACGGATCAGGTAGGCCGCGGCTCCCTTTTCTGCCGCCACGCGTTCCCCTGGGGTGCTATGTTGCGCTTTTTGGACTCCCAGGAGACTTGGAAGAGGGAAGTGACGTCAACGACTAGAGCAAACGCAGATGGGATGTTGACAGAAGAAAACGAAATCAACACCCAATCTGCGTTTGCTGTGTCGTTGACGTCACTTCCCTCTCCCTAGTCTCCTGGGAGTCCAAAAAGCGCAACATAGCCCCCCTGGTTTACTCGGCAGAGGCAGGAGGGGTGGTGGAGACTTAGGTAAACAGCCGTCAGCGTTTCACACGTATACACGGATGCCGCCACGGAGATTTGCTTACTGCCCGCCTCGTCGGAACGCCACGTTTCCCGCTCAGCGTTGACCACCGCTCCCTCGGTGCTCCGCCGCTCCGTTTAGAGAGCGCCCCAAGGCCCGCCCGCGGAGGAGGCTCCGCCTTTTGGAGGCAGAGCCTCCTTTGTGACGTCATATGGCGCCGTACCAGCCACCATTTCTCCGTACCATGCTCCTTTGCCCGTACATTCTGCAGTATGCATTTCGTACCATCAAATTTGTTCTTCTCGCCAATCCTTGCCGAGAATAGCAAATTCGATGGTACCGAATGTATGCTGCAGAAGGTGCGGGCACAGGAGCACGGTGCAAAGCAATGGCGGCTGGTGTGACGTCAATGCAAGTTACGTATACCAAATCAATGCCTCCCCTTCTGTCCTCTACATACTTTGTTTTCATGAAGGCTGAAAAGCTTACTCGATGCCTTGGCTACTTTTCTCCAGTCTCTGCCACGAATAACGCGCATGAGTTGAAAACAGCACGGAGACAACCAGCCAGAGTTGGTCTCCGACGTCACGCCACCGCCGGTGGCGCTGTTGTCGGTGCCGCGAATGCACAGATGCTTCATCGTACGTAAATCTGGCCTCTTTGCACGCACAGTTGCCCTCACCTGGTGAGTGTAAATGCGGATTCTTTTGTAAATAACATTGGGTTCCCCAACTCTTTGAGACTGCCATTTGTACTTTGTTTTCTATCCCCCATTTATGTTTTCATTTGACAATACATGACTTGCATTGATGTCGCACATAAGGTGCCATTGTTGGCTGGTTTCGATGCTGAGCGCATACTTTTTTCAGCATACAATTCCCACCACCGAATTTATTTTTCTTAAAAAGAACTAATAAGAATGACCACCAGCTTGTTGCGATGATGCCACGTGCAAGGTATGTGGTATGGAAGTCTGTCTGCTCGCTGCGCACCTTGTGCATTTGTTTACCCCACCCACGTGCATTAGTTTCTCCTCGACATCAACCAATGATGGTGCGAGCATGGTTGCCTTGTTATTGCTGTGTTGCCCCTTGGTTGGCGTGCCCCTGCTTTCGTTCCGACGTGCCGAAGACGCATTTGAAGACTTGCTCGCCGTATAGTCAATGGCTCATGACTGAAATTTTGTACATTTCCTCTGCCAAATTACTCCAGTCTCCAGTCAGACAATCAGCACTTAAATACTATCTCAGAGGCTTTGTCGTGCATTTCAAGGCGCCATCCTTGTTTCAGAAAGCTTTGTAAACGCTTCGAGATTTTGTTGTGTTATGCATTTTGTTCGATCCGTTTAGTATCTTTCCTGGCTTCTGCTTGTGACTCCAAAGCCTGGAAGATCTATATTCTCTTACGCATGTTTCGTCCTCTATTTTGAATTTGTGTTGAGCTTTGTCAGTATTCTAGCATGTGGGTCCCTGTTAAAAGAAAAATAAAATGGATTGCACCAGGCGAGTTGTTTAACGCGGAATATGTTATTTGGCCGGTTCCTAGCAGTTTCTGGTAACGCACTCCAGTAACAAAAGAGTGTCATGAGAGTGCTACATCAACACTCGTGTGGAGGCGAGCAAATCAGCTTAAAAGGGTAAGGGGATAGTATCCCCTACCCTCCTGAACCCAGGATCCCTGGGTTCTGCAGCGCGAGCTCTCACTCCTCGTGCTTCGAGCTGGTGTGCGCTAGCCCACTCGTCCACCGATCCCCCCTGCACTTACACGAAAAACACACATTTAGTGTGGCCTGGTGCGCGCTCGTGCCTGCTGTATAAAAAGAAGAAAAGGAAACATTGTGATTGTTGATATTTACATTGCAGTAATATCTTTAAAATTTAACTGTGGCTATTATGCATGGGTTATATGTAATGTTATATGTAAGGCAGTGATGCTCAAACAACCGGAGTTTATTATTTGTGCTGGTTTGTTTTTTAATTCAGAATTGATTGAAAATATTGCATAGAGAAAGCACATTTATAAAACCCCTCAATTAGTTATTGCTGGGCTCTTCATAGGTTTAATTATATGTAATATTTGTCGTTTACTTGCCATCCCAATATAGGTATTACACTTTCCGAAGCCACAATCTATAAATATAGCTAGATTTAATTTAACAGAGTTTATAAGTGGTGAATTATAAGCATGGGAACAACCTTTGCGAGTTCAACTGAATTTTCGTTTAAGCATGGTGTAATAGTAGTGAAAGGCGCAGCAACTATTCAATACTCACTTCAAAAATATTCGGCCAAAACCACTATTTGCTTTGAACTTGCTTCGAACCCAAAATACATTTTTTTCTCTTGTCCTACGAAGAGTTATCGGTTTTTGTGCGAACGGTGCTCCCATCAAACGCAATGAATAGCTAGCGCTATTCATTGTTATCGGTTTGAGTACTAGCTATGCGCTCCGCTTAGCTGCCATACGAACTGTAGCAGGTAGAATATGAGTGAGAGCAGCGTGACACAAACCCTATAAAGTAGCCCAAAACATCTTTTTACGTCAAACACAGACCAAAAACGCCATTGGTATTCCTAATAGGTTAATTGAGACATCTGCAAAATTACCGCGGTATGATTGTTCAATACATAAATAAATATCCGTAGCAGCCAGGTCCCCTGTAGGTATGGCACTTTAAATATTGTTCCAACGTTCCAACCTGCTTTTTTTCCCACAGGTTAACTTTCAAAGAGATGAAATTGTCTGACATCAAAGCTCAAAATGATCTGCTCCACAAGTGAAAATCCCTGCTCCAAAACTCTTTTTCTCCTGCTGCAAGAGCTGCCTCAAATCACCACTTGTCAGTTACACTACTGTATACGGCTCTGGCATGGGAAAGGGGGCAATAATTTGTGGAGGCATAGAATGGTTTTTGGCAGAATCCCCTAGTCCCGGAAATTTGTTTGTTCGTCCGCCCATTTTCCATTCAGTTCAGCGGGGAAATTGACGTCGCGTCGCGTCATGTCACGTGACACAACGGCTTGACACTGTGATGTCAATTTCACCCGCTAAATTTAGTGGGGGAATTGACGTCACATTCACCCGATGCCCCGTGACACCAGGTCTCGTGACACCGTGACATCACATCATATCACCACGTCATGTTACTGAGGTCACATGGCCTCAATATGCCCTCTAAACTAATCAAAGAAATTAATAAACAATATAGAAGCTTCTGTTTAATGTCTCTGAAACAAACTTAAATGATCGCTTTTTTGAATACCGCTTTCCTTGCATTTAGAACCTTGGAGATGAATGTCTCTGGTAATTCTTTTGTTATCTTCCAATTTGATGCCTTTACGAACACATTTGCGTGCGCAGACACGAGTGGTGCCAGGTGCAGCACAGAGGATTGTGGACACCCTGGAATGGGCAGGCCTCGCTCCGGACGAGGGCCCCTCATTGGGCGGGAATTTCGGTCCCTACGTTCAGGTGACCACCGATCTCGTATGGTCGGCGTGGCACTGACAATGGCCTCTTCTTCCAGTCGGAGCGGATTCAGCTGTACCAAGAATACGCCCACAAGTTGTTGGAGGCAAGTTTGGAAACCTGCTTCTACCGGCGTCGCGTTCTGAAAGCTGCGGCGTCTGGGCCGTGCATCAAATTTTCCCGCGCAATGAAGCGAGCTGGAATTTCAACTCGAAGACGTACTTCACCGCTACCAGCGTCCCGCCATAATTTGGGCAGCCTGGTTCGAGATGATGGAGCTTAAAAAGGAAGTTTTGGGGATTTACCAGCCAGACCAATGAGGGACCTCTGGCACATCTCAGTGAAGGATAGGAATAATTTTGACAATCTGGGCATCTTTTGATGTGCAATCGAAATCTCGGCTAAACTGCACCTTCACTGTGATAACCCTCCGTCGAATTTTGGGCACCGAGAACCGACCGTCGCCAAGTGGATCAAGTCTTGTAGGCCAACACTTCCTCTCGGAGCCAATGCGGCCACTAAAATTTACAGTGAAGGCTTCTGCAATAGTTACATTTCTTACACTCCTGTCGCAAGGTTTACGACATGCTGGCCTATGGACCTTGAGGGGGTGGGTCCAAATGCTGGTCGAGGTGCCTGTAATCGACGGATGCGCTTATTCTGATGAAGGCCACTCGACACCTGAAGATTTCTAGGTAGTTCTGGTTAATCTGCAGTATTTTCCTGTGGCTTGCCAGATGCACTTTATTAGTCTGCACATATAAACCTCCAAAGATATTTTTCTAAAAAAAAAAAATTTAAGGCATTTAAAGCATTAGTGAACCAGCAGATGCCATAAGGAAGATAATTTCTTTACCGTCCTTTATCTAAACATCTATGTTTTTTTTTTTTTTTTTTTTACATTTTTGGGTTCAGTAAAAAATATATTCTATTCTAATTCTAGCATATACTTTGACATGTTAGCAGTAAGTTTGGCTGATTGAAACTTCATTTTTTCAGATGTAATGCCATTTTCAAAATTTTCAACCAGTTGGACAAAGTATGACAGCTGCCCAAGATGGTTCTTTACCATAGAAAAACATTATCTTATATTTAACAGTTTGCACAGTCCCCGATATTGAATACAATATCGGGGACATGATGTTTTCCTTTTCAACATGCCCGACATTCGTTGGTGAACATTGTGCTGCTGTCCTTGTCTGCAGACCGGGCACGCCTACCGGTGCTTTTGCACAGACGTGCGTCTGGACCTTCTCAGGAAAGACGCAATGCGCAACAGGCAGATTCCTCGCTACGACAACCGCTGTCGCTCCTTGACTCCCGACAGCACGAAGCTGTCAGGAAAGCCACACGTCATTCGCTTCAAGGTGAGTTTGGCCACAGTTTGATCTCCACCGGGGCTTTGACTGCTCAGAAAAGTCCTCTTCCATTGGGGAAGTCTCGAACCACTAAATATGCTATGCTTCAGGGTATTGACACTCCAGCCATGGATGGCTGGATGTTAACTCCTGTATCCTTTATGACGGGCGGTAGCTTGCGCCATCTATACTTCGTTCACGCCCAAGCTGAGACTACAGTGGAAGCTATGTGCCCGCCGGAACAATCAGCCGCCTCCCTCTTATCTCCCTACCCGGCTCTCTGCGCATGGTTATTGGCGGGAGTGTGACAGCGTGGCGAAAGAGAGGCATATGACTGGTCCAACGAAGAGGTAGCTTCCACCGTAGTCTGAGCTTATGGGTGAACGGTGTATAGCCTAAAACAAAAACATGACAAAAAATTTTCTCTGTTTTAGAGGTTGACGAGCAACCAAAAAGGAGAAAACTCTCCCTCAACTACCTTTTTCCATTTTAGAAAGAGGGAGACCCTCCTCCTTTTTGCCGGGAAAAGCTCGGAGACCTGCTCCTGTGGGAACAGGAGGAGAGAAGGGCACTAGAGGGAATGGAGAGAAGAAAACTCTGAACCGGTTTTCTTCCTGGCAGACGATCGCGTAGGTCTGCCTTTAAAGGCCGACCAACAAGGAGATAGGAGGACTCTCGCCAATTCTCGTTTTTCTCCTCTTTGTTTTTCCCGCAACAGGAAAGAATGCTTCACCTCGCCGCTTAGAATTAGAAAAGATTAGTCCTGCGGCCAGATAGTAGGCATGCAAAGAAATGCAGAAGCCGCGCCTTTTTAGAGCGCAGCTCTTAGGTGCCCGTTTCCGGCTTGAGCGGCGTCGCCGTCAGCGTAACCAAGGTCAACCCAAGGTCACGTGACCCCCCCAGGTGATGTGACCCCCAAGGTCACCCCAAAGTAACGTGACACCCCGAGGTCACGTGACCCCCCCCCCCCCCCCCCCCCGATGACGTCCTCGTCACTGATGACATCACCGGCATCCGCATCGTCATCGTCATCATCATCACTGATGACATCACTGATGATATCACCGGCATCCGCATCGTCATCGTCATCATCACTGATAACGTCATCAGTGACGTCACTGATGACGTCACCGACATCGTCATCGTCATCATCACTGGTGACGTCATCAGTAACGTCACTAATGACGTCATCGGTATCCGCATCGTCATCGTCACTGATGAGGTCATCAGTGACGTCACTGATGACATCATCGGCATTGTCGTCACGTGACCCCCCCCTCCGGTCACGTGACCCCCCCCCCCCAGTACCCTTCCCTCCTCCTCCTCCTCAAGAGCTGCGCTCTAATTCGGCGTTACAGGGAGTTGTAAACGGCTTTCACTTTTTAGAGCGCAGCTCTTAGGGGCCCGTTCCCGGCTTGAGCAACGTCGGCGTCGCCGTCGCCGTCGCCGTTGCCGTCGGCGTCGGCGTAACCAAGGTCATCCCAAGGTCACGTGACCCCCAAGGTCACGTGACCCCCTGAAGGTCACGTGACCCCTTCCAAGGTCACGTGACCCCAAGATGACCCCACGTGACCCTTTGAAGGTCACGTGACCCCCGAGTCACGTGACCCCTCTGAGGTCACGTGACCCCCGAGGTCACGTGGTCGCCTCCCCAAGGTCGGGGGTCACGTGACCCCCAAGGTCACGTGACCCCTTCCAAGGTCATCTCAAGGTCACGTGACCCCTCCAGGTCACGTGACCCCAAGGTCACGTGGGGGTCACCTTTGGGGTCACGTGGCCTTGAGGTCACCCCCAGGTCACGCCTCCCCGAGGTCACGTGACCCCCTCCCCGAAGTCACGTGACACCCCACCCCGGAGCATATTAAAGAATGAGGGGAGGAGGAGGAGAAGGGGGAGGGGTCTACCCTCCCCTCAGTACCCTTCACTCCTCCTCCTCAAGAGCTGCGCTCCAATTCGGCGTTACAGGGATTTGTAAACGGCTTTCACTTTTTTTTCTTTCCCTCTCCTCAAAGCTACCGCTTCACTTTGACCCCGGGACTTGAAGTACCCTAAGCCGACCTTGCAGTGCAAGCTTCATGCTCGTCAAACCGGTCATAAGCCTATCTTTCCCCGCGTGATCAAGTCCCTGCCCATACCTATACGCAGAGGGCGGGGTCAGGCAATGAAAGTAAGTGGCATGCTGGCATCTGCTTGCTCATCAAGTTCCTTCCTTGATTTATTAATTTGAACAACTGTCTAGTAAGCGTCTTACTGCCAGAAGAACATCAACGATTAGGGTGACCACCCGTCCCGCGACTCGCGGGACTGTCCCGCATTGAGGGCTCGTGTCCCGCGTCCCGCAAGAAATTCCAAAATCTTCAAAATGTCCCGCATTTCACATTGTCGTAACATTCACTGCGCAAATTGTGACGCTTCTGAACAACGGGCAACGGGGAACCCGGAGGTCGCTGATAAATGTGTGAATCTCGATGGTATGTCATTTTCTTGCCAAGCACTGCGGGAAGCAACCGTCGTTCTTGCAGGAGACCTGAGGCACATGCGCCGTTGTGCCTCTCCCCTTGCCATGGCAAAATATTGCAAGCGAAAATTGCTCGCCAAAAGCTAAAAATAAACTATTGTAATTAGTTGCAAATCATACTGTATCATGTGAAAGGGTTGTTGTGGAAAGCTTTTTTTTATTTTTTTAGTGAAGACGGCCACAGAAGGCAAAAAACCTGGAACCCACAACAGTCAAAAAAACAACAACATACGTTTTCTTTTTTTTTGGAGGAGCATGTTAATATAAAAGTAAGTATCGACAGGAAACAATAAGCCGAAAAATATTTACTGTTTTTTTTTTATTTCCTTTTGATGCATTGGGGTCTGGTGCAGTCAATCTTTGTTTTCAACTTAGATACTTTTAATAAAATATTTACCATTACAAATAAACAAAAGTATATCACTGTGAGTGAAACTTATCTTAGTTTAATTGGCGCATACAATTTTCAGGTGTATAATACGCTTTCGGACAGCACAGGATTTCGGGGTGTGCGCGTTGGTGAATTTCCCTTAATACTTATTTCTTGAGTCGTGAAAATACCGTCCTCCCCTCCCCCTCCTACCCCTGCCCCCCGGTCAGGGTGTCCCGCATTCCACCGGCAGGAAGGTGGTCACCCTATCAACGACAGTTATTTTTTCTGAACGATAACTTCTTCCTGGCTGAAAATATCTATTCTAAAAGTCTCGCAGTTTGTTTGTTTTTTTTCACTTTTTTTAAAGTATAAAACGAATGATAGTTTTTTTATTATTTTGGCAAGTGCATCAGATACTAGAACAGGTGAATATTTGCGTAAAATTAATTTAGCCAGATTTCTCAATTTAGAAATATTTTAGAAAAATTAATGACACGAATGCATCACTCATAACGAGCACCTAGCAAACATCTTTCAATCGTAAAATGTCGTGCCCACCAAACATTTCCGCAATTTATACTTCGCAAAATCCACAAAATTATGTGGTACAACAAACGTCGAGGTCCCGAGCCTTTATTCCACATTCTTAAAGAAAGAGTATGTGACAACACACTCTAGATCGTTCCTATGACTCTGATAACGATACCTGATACTCCGCCGAAGCCTTTGCACATGCATCATATTGTTATCAAGCATCGTTGTTGGAGGTATGGGAACAATCTAATTAAACTCTCTAATGTTCGACTCTTTTCTAAAAGAAGTAAATGCTGAAAATGAAGATGATTAATTTAGCTTCACCACCATAAATCCCTGCTTTGCCTCCGAGACACCTCGGTGTTCTCACGCAACCCCTCAATAAGCGAAAAAACGGCTTACAATGACACGCGAGTCGTCATTTGTTGGCGACATATCTGCGCTCTTGAACATACACAGTGCCGCTGAAACTTGGCATAATGAAAATACACAACCAGTGACTGAACGTTGCTGGCCCTATTAAAAAAAGAAGAAAAAAAAGAACTGTCAACTTTGAAGTTGATGGCGCGATGGGAGTTACGCGCTTGCCAAACCAATCAACAGCTTTCCTTCCGTCACCTGACCCCGCTCCTTGCATGTTCGTATGGCAAATAACATTGCTAAATAAGGACATAGTACCGGTCCAACGAGCACATAGCCTCCACCGTACTACCAGCTTAGGGATGAACAGACTATGGTCCTTCCTGAGAAAAATGCTCGTGAACCCGCCATGGAATTGCACGAAGAGCAATCCGCTTTGTCCGAGTCAAGCAGTAGCAACAGCCCCGTTCGGTGCTCATTTCCTGCCACTGTGACTAATCCCTATTGTTCAGGTTTGGGGGTTATAAGCCACTTAGACGCTCAGCATGCGAGAAGGACACAAAGATGTGAGGAGAAAATGGGAGGGGCAAACAAAGAAAAAAATTAATTTTCTGGCAGGATTGAAGAAGTAACTTTTGTGTGTCGGGTTGTCAATTTTTTTCCCCTCTGCAATTTTTTGTAGCTATCACCAGGCAGTGTGGGACATCGGCAGAATAACCTTTGGGGGATCGGGCAAAAGAATAGAAGCATGCACCCTCGGCCTTCTTCTCCCGTTGAGGGAGTCGCCAATGCTAAGTGGTGCTTAACATCATTGATGCCGGTTATGTAAAGCTTTATACAAATTCGCAAGGAACAGTTTTTTGTCCTCTGGAACTTTTAGGACAGTGCAAAACGATGTCGTCCGAACTTTCTGACGCCATATCTAATGCTCTGGAAGTAGCTTTTTCGAATCGTAACAGTCGGCAGTTTGCGCCCGATCTGCAGTAAGGGCCAAAATTGTGATGCGGCACCCACAGGAATAAGCGTACTTCATCTAGGGGTTCTAGAGAAGTCTAATGCCCTAGTTTCACTAGAGCGATAGACAGAAGCAAATGACAGCGACAAGCCTCAAACCAGTCTTTCGCGATTCGACAGGCCTTGTAGAGTAAAGGAGGCTATGCTCAAGCACGAGCATCATGCACGCGAGGATTTCTTTGGCAGGCTTGCAATCACTCATGCTTCTTTCAAGAGCACCGAACGACTAAATATCCGCCAAAGGTACCATCGTGAGCATGCTGCATGTGTTAGAGGCAGTGTTGTAAAAGTTACTTAAAAAATGTAGCTAAGATACAGTTACAGTTACCCATACGAAGAGGTACCTAGGTACTTGCTTAAAAACATATTTAGGTACAGGTACAGTTACTTCGAAGATACTTTTATTTATTTGCCTCAAATTTGTCAGAATATATTGGAAGTAAAGCTTTTTACACTAAGGATACACACAAAAACGAGTTCGATAAATGTGCTTTATCGGCGTCACTGAGAGAAATAAGGAAAACCGCATTCACATGAGCCGGTGCTGACGTCGACGGCCCCAGAAGACGTCGGCCGCATGAAGAAACTCATTAGTCGATTGCATAGGTACCGAACCTTTGCGACAACAAGCGAAAAGCTTCATGCTTGCTTTTTCTTTTTTTTTTCTTTCGTTAGTCGGAAGAAAAATAAGCTTTTTTTTTCTTTCAGAACTTTTTCAGTTTTGATAACGGCAAAATTTGAGTCCGATTCATTGAGTGGAAACTGTATTATACATGCGATGTTACATTGCTTTACGATTGTAAGTATAATTTATTTTTGATTATATTTTATATTGTATTTATGGCAGAACATAGCCACCACCAGGCCAAGATAAAGGTAACAGAAACTGCGCACATCTTTCAGGTTATCTCCTCCCTTGTATAGCTGTCAGAGGAGCTTTAAGGGGGGACACTGGCTAGAGGTTGAACTTTTGAACTACTCAAGTGATCGGAATGAAATTTTCAGGGGAGATTTAACTTAAGATATAGGTGTACTGTGCAAACTTTCAGCTCTCTAGGCCAACTTTACATACCTGCATAAGATGATGTGTCACTCTTCGTTAAGAAATCTATAATATGCAAATGAAGCTATTAAGCATCATTTTAACTGCTTGAGTATAAAGGGGGGGATGTGGGACTTTGGGCTATCTAGTTTTTATAACTCAAATGTAAATATTTCAGGAAGAGTGATTACCTCAAAATATGAGATGCATATCTGTCCTATGTCAATTTTTGAAAATATGTTCTTTTCTCAATGAGGACTTTAATGTAAAACAAAATAAAGTAGATAGCCCAATTCCCCAGTAAATTTCAGTTCAGAAACATCTTGATTGTGGTATCAGAATAATTTTACCTTCGAACAAAAGATTCCTTCGTATGATATTTGCAGCAAAAAGTGGAACGGAGAAAAATGCATTCAAACATTGAACTCCTTTACCTTGTTACTGCCTGACAATGTGTTGAAAATATTTGATATCAATGGAACTATTTGGCGCATAGTTATGAAATTTAGTGTAAGGGTGTATAATTAGTTTCTAAAACCAAAAACTTCAAAATTGAAAAATTAATTTTTTCAAAAAATTTTGAAGCTTAGGCCCATGTCCCCCCTTAAACACGCATCGAAGTCGATTTCGGTTTGAGATGAAGGAAGCAGGTCGCCCTTTTCCCTAAACGGAATTCGGAAGCGATTTGATGAATTAGTGTCGCTAGAACGGCATTGCTAATCCACTGTTCGCTCAAGTGTACACCGCCATTCGCTAAAATGTCGTTCGATGAAACATCATGGGCGAGGCTTCGTTTGCTAAAACGTCATTCGATCAAGTCAGTGCCTCCCAGGTCGTACCCAAATCAATGTTAATCACGGCACGTGGTAGTGTATTAATACTTCAAGATTTATAGTTTTACCATTTTGACGAAAGTGAATAGGAAAGTACCTGTAAAGAGTAACTTCACTTAGTTACAAGTTACTGGAAAATGTACCTAAAAAGATACAGATACAAATACCGAGAAATGAAAGTGCCTAGGTTTGTATCTCAGTTACAACAAAAGTACCTAGATATCGATTTCCAGTTACTTGTACCTGGTACTTTACAATTCTGGTTGGAGGCTTGTCCGTGTTGTTTGTGTTTATCGCTCTAGGGGGACTCGGCCATAATGGTCCCAGAAATAATTCTGGCTTGAGTGCCCTACAACTGTGGGAACCAGTGAAATCTTGCATGATGCAAACATACCGTAATATCCCGAGAGATACACACCCCCGAAAGATAACCCACCCGTATTTTTGGCATGATTTGCTATTTTTTTTAAAAACACCGTTAGATAGCCCACTTCTAGCAATTGCAGTGTCCTGGCCAATGGTGACATCGGCTAATACGGAGTTACTTAGCCATGACGGGAGAGAAGCGATCATTGCTGACTGGGAGGGACAGTCGTCTTGAGGTCGTTGCCCCACCCTAAAATCACAAGTTTTGCAAGTCACAAAATCTAAAAATCTAAATTGCACACCAAAAGTTAGCCCACTTTTTGTTTTCACCTGATTTATTTTAGATTTTAGTTTCCTTGTGCATATGGCTGGTTTCATTATTTGTAAGACGCTGCCAGTCAAGCCCAATGGGGCTTTAGCAGGTGTGAATTCATTTGATTTGTTATTTGCAATAAGTTATAATGATGATTATGATAATGATGTGCTGGGCAGTTTAAAACCAGTATGCAGCAATTTTCTAGACTAGGAAATGCAGCTCGCATTTCCTCGTTAAGTTTGAGCGTATATATGACCAACGAGTTATAAAAAACTGTACCACGCTGACTTGCCGTTGGTTTGGCAGCTTTCCGAAGGAGACCTGACCTTTGAGGACGGTGTCCATGGCCCGGTGACCCTCAACACGGCCGAAAGGGAAGGAGATCCTGTAAGGCTTGTCTTTTTTTGCATCATCCTTTGTGCACAGAACGTGTTTGAGTCGTTTTTTATGAGAGAATCGTCACAAACGAGCATTGTGGACGAGCGTCAGAAATGAGTGTCACGGACGTGCGACACGATGGGAGCGTCGTACGATGTTAAGTGTTACATAAAGCTTATACAGGCCCACATAAGAGCAACGCAAGAGCGACGCCCCAGCGGGGCTCGAACCTGGGTCGCTACAGTAGCAGTCGGATACCGTAGCCACTGAGCTGCATAGCACCGCTGCTCAGGAAGAGCTGGGCTTTTGGGAAAACATGACAACCAGGGTGGTGCAAAGTCGTACCATGTGACTGCTTGCCTCATTGATGTCACGCATATTGCGCGAGAGCTGCGTAAATTAGCACCTATGCGGTGCTCTTGTCTGTTTTGTCTCGCCCTGGCTAACGTCTGAGGTGCACAATGGTTGGTTGGTTTGTGCTAGTGTGCCGCACAGGCACGTGTGACACAATGTTTGCTCCCTGGACTTTGTTGGCGTGATCGAGCGAACGGGAATTTTCTTTTAGTCACTGTCAAGCAGCACTCGTCTTTTGTCTTCCCTCTGCGGAGGAAAGTGAGCTAAATTTATGAATGTGATGTCCCACTTTTTCAGACGCTCCCACTTCCTGACTTGAACTTCCGGATAACTAATCTAATTATTTTGTGTAAATTAGTCTAAATCAAAAACACTGAATGTTTTTTTTTGTTTTTTTTCTTGTCCAGACCATTTAAATACTAAGTGAAAGTTTTGTTTATCGAAGTTTTGGGTAGATGGGACATGGAGCACCACACCGAGGAAAGGTGTGCTCGCTTTAGAATAAGTTTGGTCAAATTTTACTTGCATATATTAATAACAATATTGCTATCTAAATTCATCTGTTCCAAAAGGGCATTGGGCCATTTGCTGGCCAACGATACACTTTTGAAGAACTCCGTGGCACGATTCGAGTGTCACAGGGCCCAAAAGCTAAATGGGAAGCTGTTTCATTTGACATCTTTTTGCATTCCTTTAGTTTAAGGGCACTGTAACGAACGTATCAAGTCGAGTAGAGGGTGGAGTACAGGAAACATTCAATCAAAATATAAAAGGAAAAAATAAACGATCATGGATGAAGAAAGAATAAAACAATTAAAACAGGGACAACACAACCACATCTTTCGAATAAAACAATTAAAACAGGGACAACACAACCACATCTTTCATGAAAGATGGGGTTGTGTTGTCCCTGTTTTAATTGTTTTATTCTTTCTTCATCCATGACTTAAACCAACACGCTCTTCTCCCAAGCATAACAAACGATGCAGCCAGCACTTCTCTTGGCTCCGCCCGAGATGGGAGCATTTGCTGTTCTGCATAATCCCCCGAAATTCATGGAAGCACTCTTCAACCTGGACACTTTAAAACAAGTTCCTCCTCTCTCTCGTTCGAGCTGCCCATGTTTCGTGACTTTGATCACTGAGCACGAACCCTTTCAGCTTTCACACGCTGGATTATACACCAGTTTCCATTCTCAATTAACACCGAAAACCATCCACAGCTTGTGCGTGGAAATCGTACCTAGAATAGAACGCATCTTCGACTGGCGTGTTTAGCATTCCATGCCTCCCATACATCAAAAGTGTTTCCGAAATGGCAGCAGTCGACGTCGCAGAAGCCGATATGTCATGTTGTCGGATGTCACGATGTTGGCAGTAGAAGACCCGGCAAAAAGCACAAGCGAACGCGAGTATCTCTGTCGTCACAGAGTCTCAACTCCTGGTTGTTGAAGCTTTTGTTTACCATCAAGCCGGAGAGCGACCTGCAACAGAACGGGCGTCCGCGACGTCCACTTCCATCGCAGTTACACTGCCAGGATTGCGGTCGGCGACAGCACGACATTTCCATGATGTGACCGGGTGAAAATCGGGAAGCCAATTTTTTAGGTTGCGGCGAACGGACCAGTCGGAGAACACATTTCAGACACCGTTGCGGAAACAGATGCCGGAAAACACGTTCCCCACTCGCAGGTGATCCTGAAGAGCGACGGCTTCCCGACGTACCACCTGGCGTGCGTGGTGGACGACCACCTGATGCGTGTGAGCCACGTGCTGCGTGGCGTGGAGTGGCAGGTGTCCACCCCGAAGCACATCATGCTGCACGAAGCACTCGGCTGGGAGCCGCCACGTTTCTTCCACCTCCCGCTCCTCCTCAACAAGTGGGTCTGCCGATTAGCAGTTCATAACCAGTGATTGTATGCGTACGGCTGTGCTTTTTAAATCGGGTAGTGGCTTGCGCCACCTGGCTGGTGTTTTTAACAGCAGTGGTTCACTGCCACATTCAAAAGTTAGATTTGTGTGATGGAAGCCAAAGCGACCCCCAGACACCATTGTAGCGCCTTCGAGCAAAGCGCTTTGACGATGCAAAATTCCTGTTTTTTAAAAGCGTCGGATGACTAGAATTTTTATCTAACTTAATGTGCAAGAAAAGAAAGAAAAAAAATAAAAAATAAATGAAGAACAGATTATTTTCCGCAGCATGACACCAGACACTTTCATGCCCATTCTAGAAGTGTTGGGTTCTTTTCCTTTGCTGGTTTCTCATCTCTTTATGTCCTACGGTCCATCGTGCACGTCTGGGTGAACCAAGGAGCGGCCAGGCTCTTTAAATCGACCGCAAAATTTGGTTTCTTAACCTATCGATTTTTTGCAGCGTTGCCCACAGATGGTGCATGTTTTTCGTAAAATTTGCAAAGAGCGAACTTACCTGAGGAAAAAGTAAAGAAAGAAAAAGGCTTGGCTCCTATGAAAACGCAGCGAAGCCACCGGTCTTCAAACAACATGGCGCCGTTTCGCACGGGACACAAGAGATGGCGCAACGAATGAGCATACGGCGCCAAAGCCGGCATCTTTAGCAGACGATCGTTTCGACTCAAAAGCGGCGCGTGTTCTGCAGGTGGTGGCAGTCACAGAAACAAAAGCAGGCATGGTAACAACAAGGAACTGCAAAGCAGACGACATTAGTACCCCGAAAAAAAAAGTCAAAATATCTCGATAGGCCATTTTTTAATCAATAATCTGCATTCAATATGTTTTATTAGTAAGGATGATAAAATAATGCATTGGCAACTGATATCAGAAAAGCTCGCGCTGCTTTTGAGTCGAACATATTGTCTGCTAAAGACGCCGGCTCTCGGCGCCGTATGCTTTGTTCGTTGGCGGCAATTGGCATCGCGACCGCTTGCATCATCTCTTGTCTCCCGTGCAAAACGGCGTTGTGTTGTTTGCAGACCGGTGGCGTCTCTGCGTTTCCATAGGAGCTAAGCCTTTTTCTTTCTTTACTTTTTCCTCAGGCAAGTTTGCTCTTTCCAAATTTTACAAAAAAAATGCACCATCGGTGGGCAGCGGTGCACAAAATACTAGTGCGGTAAGTTAAGAAACCGTATTCTTTGGTCGATTTAAAAAGCCTGGCCACTCCTTGGGTTACCCTGTAGATTGCTTTTAAAGAAGAGGGCATGCAGGGTTTGGATTTTCCGAGTTTATTTTTAGCAAATACCATGTGCGGTTGTTTGATAAAGGGGCAAAATATGCTTTTCTTACCATTACAATTGAGAGCAATGTAGCTGTGGTGCTCTATAGTGACTATTAGGCACAGAAGTGAGTCATGGTGTCTGGATCACAGTCAGCATCCTATGCGTGCCATGCTTTCGGCATGAATGAAGGTGCAGCGAATGACGTACACCACAGATGTGTCTGAGGAAATGGATAAGAACGTTTTTGCTGCTTCTCGTAATTGGAGTTTGATTCTAGCTTGGAATACGGTAGGAAACAAAGGCTTCTTTTATATGAGTATGCTCTAACTGAACCGAAGGAATGCCATTTCTAATCACAAGTAAGAAGGTCGCTTAAAGTGCAAAAATATTTACGCACAATTTCGGCTCATTTTAAATAAAAAGATGACTCGGCGTCCATTGAAACTATAATCGTGAAAGGAATTGGAACAGGGAAGTTTTTTATGTTGTCCCGTTTGTGGATCCAATTCTTTTGTTAACGAAGCTCTTTTGAGAACATATGTACTGAGAGCAAGCACCCTAACTGCCAAGCTACATAATAATTTTGTGACGATCGGTATTTGACCGCAGGGACGGCACCAAGTTGTCCAAGCGCCAAGGTGACGTCCACGTGGGGAAGCTCAAGGTACCCGGCGATTTCCGAACGATTTGACGGGCGGCTCCATTCTCGAGGCGGGTGTCGAGTTGCGTCACCCGGCGAGCGTGCCCACGAGCCATTTAACTTCTAACTCGGAAAGCCAGTTTGCGTAAAAGGGCTGGTTCTAACGCTTGCATCTGGTTTCGTCTGAGCGCGTTGCGCAGTCCAGCGATCTTTTACAGCGAGAGGACATACTTGCGCCGTCTATTGGGTAGCCGTGGAACACTCGTGACTTCCGTATCATTATTTTATTGGTTTGTAAAACTTTTGATAACATTATAAATGACTGTTTCCTATTGGGGAGGAGGACAGACCGTTACGCCCCAAGCGGTTAACTTATCAACCACACGGATGGGGACAACAAACACAATGACGCAGCGCTCGGCCGACATAACCGAACGCGGCGTCAGCGTTCGGCTGGAGTTCGTGTTCTCCGGCGAGGGGGAGGAGGGGCTGTTTTGTTTCCACGACGGCCTGCATGAACAATGCTGCATGCACGATCCCAGCTTAGCACAAAAGCCGAAGTGGGTCAAGCTCGCATTCTCAGAAGATAGATCCGGCACTTAACGTCGCTTCGTCGATTGTTAGTATTTTTTACATTAAACTGTGCCCCGCGCTCTATTGTAGAAGATGATGTGGCCATGCCTATAAGGCCTGTTGGCATGTGTACAGGCCTTGTGTTGAGTAAACACCGAGCGTGGGGAAAACAAACGGGTCAGAGCGCCCCCTATACTTCGATCTCCTGCCCAATAGAAAGTGTGTTCATTTGAACTCGCAAATACTGCAAAACCTTCACTCTAGTGAAATGCAGTTCCGGGGCCATCTCATGGCTGGCACCAAAGTGCCAGCATGTTTTCTTGTCTAAAGAGAGGCTGCACGGAGCACTCAGTTGCAACCAGTCGCAGATGTGCAGACCAGCCTTTGGTGTTGAGCCTCATGGTGCCGCCGTTGGTTTTGCGGCAGGACGTTGGCTTCTCGTCAGAGACTCTTCTCAACTTCCTGGTGCTGGCCGGCGGAGGCTTCGGCAAGCAGGAGAAAGACACCTTCTACGATTTGGACGACATGGTGTCGCAGGTCAGTCCCCTCTCCCAGAAACACCTCGGGCTATGGGTGCGTGCGCGTCGTGGAACGTAAGAGACAGAAGTGTGTGGAGGGAGTGCAGAAATGCCGAGGAGCGAGCGTGTCTTTCTAGCCTTGTCTTCGAGGCTCAAGATGTGCCTGGGACGGTGTGAAGCGGAGTCGGCTGTGACGCCAAAAAGACATTTTCGGAGCGTAGAGCGCGACACTTTCGAAGGTCTGCACGATGGGAAGTGATTGACTTTTCTTTGTTGAACATAGGCTAACTATTACGAAAATAAAAAGCGCGAAAGGCAAGGACAAGAGGGAGACTACACAATCTCGCTGTTGTCTTTCGCGCTTTTTATTTTCGTAATGTTTAACCAACTAGGCCAACAAATGATTTTGCTATAGGCTAACTACACTAGCTATGCTGTCAGACGGTTAGTAACAACCTGTCCTCATTGTGTAAATGTTTATGAATATTGCTGCTGTGGCTTGGCTCTTTTTATTGTGTCCACTTGTGTTTTCAGAAGGCAGGCCCGTGCAGCTTAGTGCATTTTTTAAGCTTATGTATTTTGTAGTTCCAGTGATCATCTACTTTTTGTTCGTGAATCTTTTTTCACCGCATATGCTTGTGGGCTTGACAAACCCGCTGAAAGCCTGGTACTCTTTCTTGTAGCCCACGCTTCATTCGTTATAGGCCCCTTCGCAAATTGGGTGCCTCTAGTGGCCCAAATACCTATCAGTCCACATTTTTGTATGTTAATGATGGTTAAGATCTAGTACCTATTCATCAACGGCAGACGTTTTAAATTTGCGGTGTTCTTTGCTGTACATAGTTTTCTCTCTGTTTCATTTTCGAGGATGTCAAGAAACTGCCACTTTGTATGAGGTGCTTAGTTTAATAAAACTCTTTATAACATACGCCACATTTTATTGTCATGAGCATGAGCTTTCTGGGGTGCGCCGAAGCCCAGTATTCCAAGGATTTACATGGCACCCTCAAATGCGTTGCACACAAATCTTATAAGTCTCTTCACGCTGACAACAAACTAACGTCTGGAATGTTGAAACTCCACACGGGTGCCTGTCTCCAAATTCTTTTTTCGGCATCCACCACAAGGCTGCCATTCGTGTGCACAGATGATACAGATAGGTGATGATAGTTATTAAAGTTATCAAAGTAAAATATTGAGCAAGTGCCAACCCACAATTGGAGATAACGTCAAAAAATGGGGGATGAGTGGTTCTTGGTCTGACGCAAAAGATCTTCAGGGTTACATAGCACGTGGGTTCTTGTTCGCTCTGAGGTTATGCCATAGAATCAGTAGGGGGGTCCGGTGGAACCTTAATATTTAGAATAGCTATGCCGCTCGTGTCGTCTCGTTTTCTGCCAGTGCTTTCACTTTGAGCTTCACCACCTCGCACTGGTGTGCGTGCATAGAGTTTTGCCTTTTTGCACCGGCATGCTTGGAGAGGCGGCTGGTGCAGAGGAACCTCTCAGATATGCTTCGGACAACGCTGCAACTATTCGGGAAAAGGCACGGGGTGTGCGCTCCGGTCACCAACGAAAGCTGCGCACGCACGCTCCTCCTCTCGCCGGAAGTTCTATTGAAAATAGTCCCCGAGTGTAGCTCAATGGCCTCAAAAGCTTGGTGGGGTGGGCACTTTATATGTCCCTTGCCTATCTTTAGAACGTTTCAAAAGTGGGGAATGGGTGCGACACGGGCGCATTTCGCGAAATGGGCACGTAGCGTGGGTGCCTACTATGTTCGGTATTTTACAATGTCCACTATAATTCTATTTTTTTTTCTTACTTCCGGAGCTCGTTATACAAGTATGCATACCCTCAACAATTTTGGGACAGACTACTTCGATCGTGCATAGCATTATGCCTGTCAACATTAGCTTACCTATATGGAGTGCAAGTTCGTCTGCTTCTTTTGCAGAGTTGTGATGACGTTAGAATGCCGAGCTCCAATTGGCTCTGATTGAAGGATAGTGGGTGGACCTCAAGGCAGCTTGCTTTGAAGTCTACCCACTATCCGTTCAGACATCACCACAAGCCCTGCAAAAGAAGTAGACGAACTTGCACTCCGCATAAAACCTGAGATGCCTGCATTCTATCTTACTTTGACCAACAAGCGGACAGTTATGTTGTGCTACATGTGCAGTTCAACCCAGACGAGCTGAAGGGCAGCTCGTGCCGGCTGGACCCCGAGAGACTGGTGCAGCTTAACCGGCTGCACCTGCGTCGCTGCCTGGACGATCCTGGGAAGACCCTTTCCTTGGCCAGAGAACTGAGGCGACTCCTGGACCAGCACCAGGAGCCCGTGCCAAGCGACTTCCTGTCGGACGATGACTTGGTCCGTGTGCTGCGGGAGACTGCGGTACGTGGAAGCGCCGCAACTCTCACCAAAATGTATGTGTGGTGGCGGGAGATTATTTTACTCATTCATATCCTTTCATCTGTACCTGCTGCACCTTTAGGCATTATTTAGGGGGGTACATAACAAAGTGGTGGTGGTTTGGGCAAATTGGCTCATATTTAATGGAAACAACACGGAAGAAACACATGTTGGAAGAAGACAAAAGGTATAGATGCAGGTATATCATACATATAAGCATTTGTGGTTTTTTTTTTCTTAAT
This sequence comes from Ixodes scapularis, assembly GCF_016920785.2. Lineage (NCBI taxonomy): Eukaryota > Metazoa > Arthropoda > Arachnida > Ixodida > Ixodidae > Ixodes > Ixodes scapularis. The sequence goes on along the minus strand of NW_024609880.1, from coordinate 31,166,591 downwards.
AAACTTAGTTGCGAGTGTACCCTGCCTCGTTTCAACCTTTGTCTGTATGTTTCTTTAATGCTGTTTTCTTTAAAGGAGTCATGAAACAATATTGGTTCTGATTGTTAATGACTCTGCAGAGGCGTACTGGTCCTAGTCTGGCCCGAGTAAACTCGCACAAACTGCCACTGATTCAGAAGCTTCTTTGTCGCGGTTAAATTGTGAGGATAAAAGGGGACTATTCCTTTCAGTCTTGCCTTCGCAAAGTGTGATGACGCAATCAGGGGATCGAAACCACCCGGCTGATGGCGGTCGAGCGCGGCTCATGAATTGGACACGAGAACTGTGTGAGCACTCGACTTCGGCTTGTAGCATTCAATGCTTCGGTGGACACTTGGGTAGTGGCTCGTGTACAACCACAGCAGTGATGAGAATAGCCGAACTCTAACAATGCCTGGGGCTCAGTACGCGTTTTCTACTTTGCCAACCCCAGCGCGTGGCTATGATTAACAATGACGGCATAGGATAGGCACCAGGCTATGTGGCCGCTTGTCCTGGCTCCTAGTTGAGGGGATGAACGATGCTCATATTGTCACGAATGACAAGTGATGAGGCGATAATAAATGAAGAAACTAAACAATTAATGGGGCGAACTTGTGCCCAAAAATAAAAAGGGAACAGAAGAAAGTAGAGCGTCGCGGGCGTCGAAGTCGGCGTGACAGCAGAGTCGAACGCTGGGGCGAAACTGACTCCGGCTTGCCACGTAGAGCCGCTTTTGTACACGCGTGGGCTTCTGGAGCATTCGGCGTAGAAGGTTCGGCGCATAGAACATTCTAATCTCGAATCACCAAGACGATTCTCGAATTTGCCAGAATACTAGTCTGCAAGAATAAACAAAAAGATGCGCTGCTCCCAGGAATCGAACCCTGGCCCTTCGCGTGGGAGACAAGCGCGATAACCGTTAGGCGACGGCTGCGCTGCCACTTGGCGCGCGGCAACATTTCTCAAATTTGTTTGGCGACTGCCATTTACTATAAAGAAAAGCAGACAAGTTTTTTTAGGTTTTAACGTTAAGGAGTGATTCAAAGTAGTATTTAGTGAAAGTAGTAAAATTGTTTCATGGCTCCTTTAAGAAAGGGTACATAAGTGCATGCATAAACAAAATACAAGCACTTAACAAGCAAAAATACAAACATATCTCACTCTAAAATTTTATATCATATAAATAAAATTAGTGCCATCGGCAGCAGTAATGACTTCTTCCGGCAGTGCATTCCAATCTCGGATAATTTTAACAAAAAAATGTAAAGGTCAAACACTTTGTACGATAACAATATTCTTCTACTTTTTTAATGATCAACCTGTGAGACACGATGAAGGGGCAAGATATAGAGACTTCTTGTGATACCTGTATATCCACAATATTTTTTAGGGAAAAATGTAAACCACACACTTTTCCCTTTGTTCAAGAAGGTTTGAAACTAATCTTTCGTTTAAATATTTCATGATATTTGTCTGTGAAAACAAAGTGTTTCCTATAAGATTGTGCAAATATTTTAATAATACGCTATTTGATATTCGCTTCGAGTTGAACTGTGATATTCATACTTTTCGAAGTGTAGTATATCGCGGTGGGTTAGCCCCATTGAGCGTGCTTCTCACCGAGCACCTGTGCCCTCCCCGGGGAAGCAATACCCATGGAGCTCGCACAGTATGTGGATATTGCTTCCCTGCAGTGCGCGGCTGTTTGCTAAGAAGCACACTCAACGGAGCTAAGTCGCTGCAGTTACGCAAGAGTATGTGTTAGGCAGCGACCTCTTGACAACCCGCATTCGTCATTCATGCTAGTTTTTGTGTTTATTTTTTTATGAACATGAAATTAAAGAAATTATGTTCTCAGATAACAAGCAGATTTACAAATGTCTTCGATTAGGATAGCTGCCACAAATTTTGTTGTTTGCATGACACAGTTCATAAATATCGCTCAGTAATATTAAAATTACTGAGCTTAGAAGTGGACAAATGAAAGGTTGCGAACAACCTTCACTAGTTCAGCCGAATTTTCATTTAAGCATGGTGCGCAGTAGTGAAAGTCTTGGCACAACTATTCAATATTTGATTCTAAAATATTCTGCCAAAACCACTATTCTCTTCTAATTTGCTTCGAACTCATTATCCACTATTTTCACGTGACTAGTTTTGTAGTCAGACTCGGTCTGCGTGTCAATGCACGTGCTCGAGCTTAGGCTACTCCTGTTCCCTACCCCTACAGCCAGATGCGGTCATGTGCAGAGTAGCCGCACTACATTCTGCATTGCAGGATTTGGAGGCAACATTGCTCCTGAAGCCAGTTTAACATGTGCTGTAAAAGACTTAATTTTTGTGGGCTTGATATTTCACGAATTTTGTTTAGAGCAGGTTTCAGGAATATTTCAGGGATGCAAAATGATTGCAAGCAGGGACTCAAACCGAAGATAATAATGGTTCGGTAATGGTTATCATTTTATTTATGAAATCGGACTCGTTCCAGTTATTTCAGGTTTCGGTTTTTAATATTTCGGTTACCAGTGAGGCGTTCCTCAAAACTGTTTTTAATGCGAAAGCATTAAATGGGGGTCTTATGGAGCGAGCCAACGTCATCAGTTCGGAGCGCAAAAACGGCACCTAGTTCCCCTGATCCCAAAGGTCCCATTGGCTGGCGCGTGGCGACGAGGCTTCCATTGGCTGCTGCGCGCGTCGGTTTTAACGACCGCCGCCAGATGGCATTGCTTCTCTGTGCCGGCAGCGCCGATAAAACTAACCGCTGCAACCCGATGCCACTATTGGCCATGCACAGGTTAAAAACGGACACGTTGGCGCGCGCTCACAGGCTTGTGTTCGTCTCGCTGCCGACCAACATGCTGTCGCCTCCATCATCCACATCGTCGGCGGTGCTTCTGCTCGTCTCGCTGCCGACAAACATGGCGTCGCCTCCGGCATCCAGATCGTCACCGGTGCTTCTGCCACAACTCGAGAACATTACTCGCGCCACAAAACTCTGCTGATCACTCCGCGGCGTTCCATTGGACATTCATGCTTTCGCATTTGCAACTCATAAGAAGTGCTTATGTGTTTTCTGACTTTTTTTGTGGTCTAAAAAGAAAGCTAGAAACTGAATGTTGCAGTGTTGCTGGGTATCAAGAATGACATCACTCTTTATGTACTTATATTCGGCATCAAGTATTTTGCGCTACATTGTCATGGGTAGTATGGCTTCCACAGTGCTACAAACCAAGGGCATCAAACTATTCGGGGGATGGGGGGGATTTTTCTCCTTCTCTCTCGTGTTATTTACTTACGTTAAATGCCCTCCTGGCTTATTCTAACTTGGCAAAGACGGCAGTTTCGAAAGCCCAACATGAGCAGTTCCTTTTTTCTAGCATAGGTAGAGACTCAGCCCTCCTATACTAAGCATTAATTACTCACAAACTGTGTGTGGACTAAGAGAATGACATAAAAAAGTAAAAGTGAAACAATAAAAAAAATAAAATGTAGGGTTGATCTTGTAGTAAATCTGGAAATGTATCATCTTTCATAATTTTTGAATAATAATAATGTAAACAATCAATACCAATATACAGTTTATATCGTTTAGAATGCAATGATGTGTGTCTTGCAAGTTACGTGACATCAATTCGAGTGTAATAATGCAAAAAAATCTACCTACCAAAAAAAAAAAAAAAGACATTTTGTGCAAAACTGTCTCCAGAGGAATGTTTGAAACTGTTTTCTTTCTTTTTGCAAAGTTTTTATTCATAAATAATAATAAAAAAAAAAGCACTTAAAAGCTTGTTTGACGAGGTTATGTTAAAAGAATAGTAGTGTTTGGTCATGTTTGCGATCGAGCACGATTCAAATGTGTCATCGATGACAATCGTCAAAACCTTACCATCCTTCTTAGAATGGATGCTTGGGCGAGTTGGATATTCATATTGTGAATATCCAACTGTGTTTACTTTAGCGCTCCTCCTACAATATGCTTACCATCCTTCCCTGCTTTTTTGGAATTTGATTTCTTTAAAACTAAACATGTCTGAATTTTCAAAAGAAGTGTCGATGGCAGTGATGACCTGAAGGTCCTACTTTTCTAGATGTTCTTTGTCTTGCCTTGCCAGGTGGTGTTTCAAATATGGAAGGTACCAATTGGTCCACATAGTTTCTGTTGAGTATCTTGCCATTGTCAGGTAATTCATAAAAACGTTGTAGTGAAGACATTTGGCACATAGAAGATCTGTCAGAAGGCATTGTTGCCTCCATGTCTCAGATCTTACTCACTCTCATAGCGTGCCCTTGTTACGATGTTATTAGACCGAATATTTGCCTGACATCGTCCAGGATGATTTTCTTGTTGATGCTGTGCGCTAGTAGTCTGCCCTGGCACATGGTGGTGGCAATTAAAAAGCCAAGAGTCTGTGGGTCCAAAGAATGAATACAAAAAAAGGAGGGACTCAAATAACTAGAAAGGAGCTGAATAACAGTTAAGAGTTGAGTGTGTTGGTACATACTTGTTGATATATCAGCTTGAACTTTAGAAACATACTTAAACACAAAGAAAGAGAGGACAAACAGCTGGCTACCAACAATGTTTTAGTGTAAACTTCTTCCTTGTGTGTTTGCTTCTCATTCAGAGGCCAACGTAGAGCATGATCAGGGGCGGATTTAGAGGGGGGAGGGGTCCGGATGTCCTGATCCCCCTCTTGATTTCTGCATGTGTAAAATTTAAGGCGTGAAACCAGGGAGAGGGGGAGGGGGTACCTAAACATATGGTATGCTGACCAACACCTGACCCCCACCCCCTCAGGAAATTCCTGCATCTGCCCCTGAGCATGATAACCTTATTACAAAAATGAAACTATTGCACTAATAAAGATTGCTACTGGTAATTACACTTATACAAAATCATTCAAAAACTTTACACAGAATTTTCTAAAAATTATTGTTTTGAACTAACCCGCCACAAGCTCGTGCTGTTCGAGACGTAACATTTCATAAGTATTGTCTTCTTTTTTTGTGAATGGTGATAGATGGGGTGCCAACGCAATCTTCCGCGTGTTCCTCGATAGCGAGTGCCTTGACCATCTCGCATGCGTGATGAGGATTATTGTTACTGCAAGGATGGTTGTGGCAGGTTAGTTCAAAACAATAATTTTTAAGTATTTCTGTGTAAAGCTTTTGGTATAATTTTGTACAAGTGTAATTACCAGTAGTAATCTTTATTAGTGCAATAAGTTTATTTTTGTAATAAGGTTATCTTGCTGACTTCTGAATAAAGAAGCAAACGTGCAAGGAAGAAGTTCGCACTAGAACATCGTTGGTAGTCAGCTGTTTGTCTTCTCCTGTCTTTAAGTATTTTTTTCTAAAATTCAAAGCTGATATATCTACAAGTATGATTGCATATATTGGTTACTGGCTAATTTTTAACGGCTCAGGTTCCGGTTACAGTTCATGTCGGATAAAAATATTGGTTCTGTTCCAGTTACCGAATAAATTTCGTTCCTAAACAGTTTTTGGTTTGGGTTACGGTTACGGTTTGAGTTCCTGATTGAAAGTGCTATACTATGTATTTCAGCAATAATTCTCAAATCGCAGAATTCATGGACATTTAGTCAATCACAGTATTTCTTCGCCTGTAAAATTTTTTCTTTGCCTTTACGTTAGTGCACAGCTTTGATTTGGTTAAAGAAAACATTCCAAGGACACCTAAGCATTTCTTGTGAGTTGTGAATGCGAAAGCATCAATGTCCGCTCCCTTAGTTTGTCTGCGGTGTACTGGTGGGGACGGCCACGTTTTGCTACTGCCGAGGTTGCGGCCGCCGACGATATACCATAAAATACCGGGCAAGCACCCACTCAAAATTTAGAGATAATCGCGAAAAAATGGGGGATGGGCGCTTGTCCGGTCATCAATTTTACATATGAATGTACTCTGCATATTTTCTCAGACCATACAAATTTGGGTATGGGCACTTAGTGTGGTATGGGCGGATGCGCGGTATTCTATGGTAGATGCTTCAGGTGCCACCATGTTCCTCTGCGCTGAGAGAAGCAGAAGCAGATGCAGCGCTGGCAGGGAGTGCGGCGATGCGCCGCGCAGACCACCTCGGCTTGCTGGTGACAGGTGCACCGCTGGGTGAGGGAGTGGTGGGAGTGCTAAGCTCACCGTGGCCCCGGGAGTGCGAAGTTCGGCACGACGGCTTGCATCCCCCATCCGCTGCGCCGCCAGCAGTTTAGCTGCCTCCGTATCGATGATGACGCCGTTGCTATAAAGCCACCGGACGAGTCGCAGCCATTGGGAATTTATTGCTCTTTTCGCTGCTACATGCAATGTCAACTTCGCTCCGTGGGACAGTTAATGCTTTCGCATTAGAAATAATGTAGCTGACCGTAATTTTAAAGCTACTTTGCATATACAAGTGCTCAGTTATACAACTGAGTATGTTCTGTCCTTGTAATACTCTAAAATGATAAAAAATGGGTGTACCTCTTTAATTCTGCATTTCTCTTTTGCGTGTTTCTCCGACGAAGAACTATGGCAATGAACAACCAACGTGGTCATCCTGATACCTTTTATGCCTACATCCACAAGTATGGTATCATTATACTAATTTACGAAACAGCTTTCTCGTAACTTTTGGGCATCTGTTGCATCACCACACGATCAAATTGAAGACACGCCTGCCTGCCAGAACACGGAAAACAAAGAAAGAGTGAAGTAGCGAGTGGAATGTATCTTGAGAGATGGCTTTTATGCACAATGAATTGTGTTTTGTGTCCCTCAGTAATGCCCAAGCTGAAATTATGTCTGTTGTACCCTATACGGAATTCCCTGTTATTGCTATTGCTCGATTTTGAAGTTTGGCCAACTCTCTTGACAGGGGAGGCTCACTTCACTCAACGACCTGTTGGATCCGTCCATGGACTTCGTGTGGCGTTCACCGTCGCTGGTGGAGGAGGACCAGCCGTCCGTCGAGAACCGTGAGTTCGCAACCCCAGCTTTCTTTTCTCATTCTCTCTTTCAGATATATAGCCTTTCTTTCCTGGCCTTAGCACGCCATTTGTAGTGACATTGGCTGCATGTTAGAATCGCTTTTTGTAGCGGTGCCATTTAGAGGTGTGCGAATAATCTAAACATAATTTGCAAGCAGTGTTAACTATTCAGTTGCGAAATTTATAGCGCATGTTTACTCTTAGAAGTATTTGAGTTTTTCGAATATTAGAAAATCACATATGATATCTTCAAATTTCTTCCATTTCTCGTGTCAAGCTTCACTGCTTTGCACCGGCGTGCTATGAGACGCGTTCGATGTGTTGAAACTCTTTGGTTGTCTCAACGATCTCAAACGTTTTGCCCACTATTGTGGGTGGGCCGTCTTCGGTTATGATCATGGCTTGACCCCCGAGTTTGAAGGACAGTGGCAGAAAAGAAAGCATCAAGCCAGGCTGAAATGATTAAACGTAGCTTCTTACATTGTGTTCTATCCAGCTCGTGTTACGAGGGCTCTTTGTTTTCTTCATAGACGCATGCGAGATGTTGTTTGTGTGGTAAAACCATTCCTTTTTGTAGGTGTGGTTTCTAGACAAGATTTCCAGCCACAGTGTTTTAAAGTGTCCGTGCTCACTTTGCAATAAATGAAAAATATTCGTATTCAGAAATATTTGAATAAAATTCTTAGTTTAATTTTTATATTCCTGTTCAATTTTCAGTCAAATTTCATATTTGATTTGCAGTAAAAAAATTTATATTTGCACATCTTAGTACCGATAAACTAAAAATATATAATTTAGTATCAGCTATTGCACCGATGTGTAAGTACTGTATCAAGCTTAGGTGCAAGGAAGGCATAGTGTAGGTGTCGTCCTGAAATATGGTGCGATTTTGTTGTTTTGGGGCTATAAAATACTTTACTTTTGCGGCCCCAATTTTAGACAGCTGGGCATAGCAAACATGTTTGCAGCTCTTAAATTTTGCGAAATGTAAAGACTGGAATTTCATGTTTAAAAAATGTGAAATTACAAAGCTATCTCTGCTCTAGTTTAATTAGAGTGCAAACTGATTTTGAAACTCTTACATAAAAGAGCATGAAAGTTCAACCTTACGGTGACATACTTGTGCCCGTCTCTGCTCAAAGTGAATAAACACCCACAAATCTCGAGGTCACAAAATTATGCATTACTGTATATGTCGGCATAGGCTAGTTAGCATAAGCTTACATTGATCGATTTTTTTCACACCATGTTTGTACACCAGCAAATGAACCTCCATCTTCTAATGACATATATGACACCACAACCACTATTGTTCTCGTTCTAGTCTTTAGCTATTACTGGAGTCCTAGCTACCTAACGGTGGATTTCCATCTGAGGGCCCGTTCACACTCTTGCAACCTAGTACGACTGAGAGAGACGAGAGCTGGTTGAAACTTCTTAAAATTTCTTAAGACGAGAGAGCACACTGCTACGCTGGCGCCATCTATGCGGTGACCCTGGAACTGCATTTCACAAGAGCGAAGGTTTTGCGGGATTTCTGAGGTCAAATGTGCGTAATACCTTGTTTATAATAGCTTGTTCATAATGTTGACAAAAGTTTTCCAAGCCAAGAAAGAAGGGATAATGCGCGAGAGAAATAGAAAATATGCCGGACGGCCAAGTTTACACTGCTACCCAATAGATGGCACAGTGTGTCCTCTCGTTGTAAGAGGTTTCTAGAAACCCAGTTCTAAGAGGTTGCAAGAGTGTGAACGGGCCTTGATTGTTACAAAACTGATACCTTGGTGCAAAATACTTGTGTGTCTCTGGTAAGCAGCTCATTTTTACAGCGGAGCTGTTAAGGGCTAGTTTCCCCAGTATCGTGTCTGCCAGCAAACAAATGATGACACAAAACTCTGGACAACTACCGCCGTCGCTCATAGATGGCGGCAACCTTTCCAGCCTTTCCACTCTGGCTTGCCGACTCTGCGACTGGCCATTACTTCATTCCCACCATAGTACAGCTTTGCTGGTCTTCCTTCACCAGAGTGGAAACGCTAAAAGTTTTTTTTCTATAGGACAGCATCAGTGCAATAACATCCAAGGTTCATTAATTTCATGAATTTCTTCAGTCCCTAATGTGTCTTATTGTAACCTAGCAACATCTACGACCCAGGTGACGCCTTGCAAGATCTGTGCAGCCGCTTGGAGTCCGTCAGTGCAGATAAGTTTAACAGGGAGACACTGGGTGTGCTGCTTCACAACGCAGCTTCTGACTCGGGCATCAAGTACAGCCAGTTGATGCAAAGCCTGCGAAAGCTGCTCAGTGGACTGCAGGTGGGTAGTCGGCAGCTAGCTGGTGGACTGTACCTTTGCATTCTTGCGAAATTTATAGGTTACAGTGTGTCTTAATAAGCGATTCTCAGTATCGCTATGGCACCTGGGGTCTGAATTTGGTCAAAGTGAGAGCGAGAGCATTCTTGCCCTTCGATTGGATGTGGCAGCACGGCTTGCACGTGCTGCCACGTAACCAACCAGTGAGACATTTTTGACCCCTGCAAAACTTTGGCAAGACCGTCTCACCGACTGCCAAATGGCGAGAAATGCTTTGCGACCTCTGATGTGCTTGTACATAGTAGTCCTTCATCTACCAGTCAATGTCAGCTTGTGTACGGCAGCAGAACAACTGGAGGTTCGCAAGAAAAGTGTCGGTTGTCAATGTCTTCCAACGTGAAATAGCAGACGATCACAACTTCCCCCCGTGTCCTACCTCACTCCCCTGTGGCGCTGGGTTCATAGCAGACGATAAACTTTTTTCGGTTCGTAAGCAAAGGATGTACAATGTTTTCTTGTTTAATTTCCTTCTGCAAGTATTTCTTTCCAGCAGACAAACTGCATTTTTTGCTCGCTGTAGCAAATTAACTACAGTGTAGACCGCATATGACATGTCGCGGGAGTCGCGAAAATCCGCACTATAAGTGGTACCGCACTATAACCAAAACATCAATTTTCAGGCCAAAAAACATGCCATGAGACAACTTAACTTTGTAAAAGAATTTATTTTATGTTAGATGAAAAATAAAGCTTAGTTTGAGGAAAGTCCTTATTTCACCAGACTAGTACACTTCTCTCTCAAGTGTGTCACAAATTTTGAAAGAAATGAGCGACTTTTGCCTGGTGCAGCCTTTTAACGGCGTCACGGGTTGTGGACGGACGTTGCGAGCGTTCAGGATAGCTAACCCTAATCACTTTTCTCCGGTGATGAAAACATGTGAAAATTCGCATCCTTTATATGGTACGCACCATAATACCTTCAACTTGAGCACAGGCATGAAATGCGCCAAATAAGAAATCCGGGCGATGTTCGAAAACACAAATGCCTAGAAAGCACCTCTGTAGTCGGAAGTAAATAAATAAGACGACACGGGCGTTTCTGCTGTCTTGAAAGTGCTGCCACGACATTGCCGCACGAGTAGGTGGATCTTCCCTTCTAGTACGTGCTGGGTTAGCATAGCGACACACAACGAAAATTCACAGTCAAGGATAGCGCTTTTACGCGGAACGATGAGTTTCCACCACGCCGTCTACGCCGACAATCACAACTGACGCCATGTTTGCGGATAGAAGAAGCCGGCCCGCGACCGGCACGCAACGCGCGCGAACACTTGTCCTCGACTTGCGATTGGTCTGTCGTTGCGGTTGTTTCCAACGCAGCGGAGGGACGCACGCACGTGAACGACACGTGCGTGCGTCCCTCCGTCGTTATGGCAACTGAAGCCTCTCTCTTCGCTTCTCCCCGCTTCTTCGAGCAACCTCCTTGCACCGGTTGGTCGGCGCGGTCGGCGGGCTGTTCCAGAAACCGCACTATAACCGGTATTTCCCTTCGTGCGCCTGCATTTTAAGCGGTATGTAATTACATGGAGTTCTATGGGAGGCAAACCGGTGGTTTAAAAAAGCCGCGTTATACCCGGTCCTGCACTATAAGCGGTTACGTTGTAAGTGGTCTATACTGTATCTAGAAACACCATCTTCGCTCGCTCCGTGAGAGCCAAATTAGATCTCGCGATTAACAAAATCGGATTCCTGGTGCATGTCTGACTTGCATGTTTTCCACGCCCTCAATAGTGGTCCCCTGATTTCCGCCTGATGACATAACAGAAGCGTCATGCTTTCGCCTGCCGCAATCCTGGCGGTGGCACGGCAGCAGAGGTGAATGCGGCAGACGGCCCTTCTGCCATAGGTCACTTTATGGCCAGAATGTCGACGGAAACTGAAGCAGACTCAAGACGGGACACCGCGATGACAGCGACCCTTGCGGCTGCTCACCCTCTTCGCCAACCTTTCTATGGCCAATCGCCAGGATCACGACGCCCGACGGCATGACACACCGATTCCTGCGACGTCCTTTGTTTACCCTATTGGGACCACTTTCGATGCATGGGAGAAACAGGGCAGTAAACATGCCAATCACAAATGGAGTACAGGCACTGTCACATCACTGCACCAAGGAGGACAGGGTGCAGGATCAATTAGAGCCAGCTCCAATGTAGGGAACTTAAACTGCCACAGACTTTCAGCATCTTAAGCACCCGAACAAGAGAGCAGACAGCATTTTCCCAAGTTCCTGGGTGGTTGAGATATTGAAAGTTCACCAGCTCACCTGTATGTTCTATGTTATTTCTGTCGTGCCACAGACCGTTTTTTGCTGGACAGTTTGGCTGGACAGTTGCCCCCTCTTTTTATTTATACTTGCCACGACCAATCGGAACAAAAGAGCACCATTTAAACAGGATTTTTTTTTTTGTTAACATCCATAGGCACATTTTTTTCCAGACCCTAGCACATAACAGCTTCACGATTAGATATGTTAAGAAATCGCAAGAATCGTACAGCAAACGTAAAAGTTTATGCTTTAAGGCAGGTTCTATAATATGGTGCTACAGTCCCTTGTGCTGGTGTCATATACAGTCTAAGTTTGTTATAACAGACCTTGATTTTGAGCAAGATTTCGGTCTGTTGTAAAAGGAGTATGTTGTATGCAGATATGAAGTTGAGTCAATTGTGTGTGGAGGAAAACCATCTGAACTTCACAAATCGGGATGTTATATCCAAATGTCTGTTGTAACCAGGTCTGTTGAAATGAGCTTAGACTGTGCCGATTGCACTTTGTCAGTGCTTTTCTGTTCTTGCCACAGTGCAAGGAGATTTGGGACAGGTATACGCGGCAGCGCTTTTGACAACGCACTAGCGGTGCTGTTGCGAAGTACAGTACAATTTCAATAAACGGAACCTGAAGGGACCAGGAAAATCTGTTCCATTTATCAGGAGTTTCATTTACTGAGACTATGGAGTTTATAAATACACTAAAAATGTTAAATGCCAGCCTAAATGCCGTTTCCTCAAGTCCACAATTTGTAAACACCAGCTAGTGAATGTAGAAGGCAAAACAATAACAAAAACACCAAATTGCTGCTTTTGTATATCCACGCAAACTGTGTAAAAAAGTTGAACCAATATTCCTGTTCCCCATTTCCCTCTTTCCATGCTCTCTCCAGGGTGTCTCTAAAACAATCATTCACTGAACAGAAAAAAACGAGGAGATCTTGGTTTGTTTAAGATCTAGCAACCTCTTCTTTTCTCTCCTTGTCGTGAGGAATCCTTGTCAGGCTACTTTTGAAAATGGCATATGTTGCAAGCGCCGTTTTCGTGATGCAACCGCTATCGAAATCGCCTTTCTTTTTAATGTGAGCGCATGGTGTTGTCGCCCCAGTGCCACCATCCCAGAAACTAGGCCACTAGGCCTAAGATGCCAGCGGAAGCCCTGTTGAGCCAAGCCTAGGCAGGCTCGGGGTGGGCGCAACTGCTAGATTGGGGATCACGGGATATGGACGCCATTTAATTGCTGAATTTTGTTGGGAGTCTACGGGGCAAAGGGTTGTTTCATTTTTTAACTCGGGTCATCAGAGCCCATTAAAGGGGTACGGAAACAAAAATTGAAATATTCGAATTTCGTTCGGAAATGGGTCAAGCATGACGCATAATAACCGTAAATGATAATCGCACGTTTGTATTTTGAACGACTGGCTACATTTTTCGTTCCAAACGGTGCACTTGAGAAAGCGCTCGAAGAGAAGTGAACGGAGAGCGCGATGCGTCATGGGATATCCGGCACAAACAAAAACAGAAAGAAAGGATTTTTCGCGTTCGTGGTGTAGCAAGGCAGGCGTGGTTATGAGCTTTGCCCTTGGTGGCGTTGTCAGCGCGTTACAACCGAGCCGTTCAAAGTACCCGTGGGGTGACGAGCGTGTGGCTGGCCCAAGGAGCACGTAGCGCACGTAGCTTCCACAACACTGTCAGCTTAGGGCTGAACGGGGTAGGGAAAGCAACTTTTGTTCGAGTTTTGAGCGACGGGCTAATCTTCTAGGCGGAGAATGGCTGTTTCCGGTTGCACGAACGAGGGTCCGAGAAAGAAGGGAGTCCTTCCTTTCTGTCTTCTTGGACCGTTTGGTACAATGCGCGATTTGTGAGTTCAGGAGGAGAGCTAAGAGGGAAAATGTTGAAATGCCAAAGAGTGGCACTGCTCCGCAGGAATCTGCTACGTCACGATTGCATAGCAGATTCCACAACGTTGCTAGACTACCTCCCAAATAGGCTCTGCATGCATCCACCAAGTGCACATTGAAAGATCGTTTATTTAGCTTTAAAGTTAGTTTTCTTGTGCCTTTCAACGGAAGACTGGTGTTCTTGAGGTTAGGGTGCAACACGCAACACATTAAAGCTAGAAAATGAGCGGTGGAATTTCGTTTCCCTACCCCTTTAATGTCCTTGAAAAATTTATGCAAGGTATAAATGATTACTTTTCTATAGCCACCAGTTTTGTTTCGATAGGTTATTTGATTAACGCGAAAAATGGTAAATTCCGCCATCTTGGACGCTGCTGCTTGTCTGGTAACCCTGCTTTCTCCTCTCGATGTTTGCAATTCCCGGAGCGAAAAGGAAGTGAGAAAGGCTACGCCAAGGCGTTTGTTGCTTGCAGTGGGAGGCGAGAGGAGGAAAGGCACATGAGGCAGTTGCAACAGAGCGGGTGTCTGCTCTCATGCAGGCAACATTGGAGTATATCCTTTCCCAATCCTCTCCCTCAGGCGCCGCCATTAAATTGCAAGCGCTCTCCAGGATTTGAGTCGCACCCACCCTCACTAGAGCCTCCCTAGCCATGCCTACCCAACACAACCACCCATTCATAAAAAGCCAACAAAAAAAAAAAAAACATGCATACATGCTCATTTTGGGCAATAAAGCTAATAAATATTCAAAACATTTTTCATGCTGCTTTATTATTCAGAGTTCTTTTTCTTTTCTGCAATACCAAAACTATCTGTCGGTTTTCAGTTCCGTTTACCCGAGGGCGCGAGAATATGAGTTCCGATCAACAGGAATATTCTGAAATTGCTTGAATACAAAACCAAACAACTCCGAGATAGTTGTTTTGTTTAAGCGACAATTCCGTTTAAGCGATTTCCGTGCAACGAGATTCTACTGTATTCGAAGCAGAAAGCAAGATAGCTTTTCCTTGCACCACGCACAGACTACATATTTTTAAGGCCTTATCGAATGAACTAACCATGTACCTGTGGAGGGTATAGGGTCTGTTTGCAAATAAAATGGCTGGTTTTGAGCCATCCTTGGAATTGCATGGAACCTGCACCCCTGTCCGGAATGAGCATAAAGTTTTAGGTATCACCTTTGACTAAAAGTACTGAGAGCCCTTCCCCCCCTTGAAAAGGGAAGTCCAGCGAAGTTGGCGCTTTGGTGGAATTTGCTAAGTCAAGCTGGGAGCAGCGGCAATGGCGGTTTCATGTTGGCGGCGTGCCCATTCTTGCTTCTGGGCGCGCCGGCGCTCCTCGTTCTCCCGCTGCTCCTCTTCAGAACTTACAACACGGGTACGACCCATATGAAGTCTGAAGTCCAACTGATAAAGGACAGTGGCGCGATCGTCGGCAGGTGGCCACCGAAGAGCGCGCGGCATTGTGCAATGTTGGGGGGAGGGAAACGCCACGCGTAAGGAAGGCATGTGCTTGCGGCGCCGGCGTCTGCAGCAGTAACTGTTCTAAAGCAAAAGCCTAAAACAAATGGCATCTTGCACACACGTTTGTCAATCTTTTTGTTATTTATACTTCAAATCTTTTATACAGGGAGGGCACGCGTGTGCGGCGCCGGCGTCTGCAGCGTTAACTGTACAAAATTGTTGGTCTACGCTCAGTCTGACGCCGGAGACTATCTGCCAGAACCTAGCCATAGACAGCTTTGCTGTAGAAAGCTTAATTTTGTATCTCATCTAAAGTCACTCAAAAGAAAAGTGTCTTAAAACTGCCAATCTTCTAAAAGTCTTAGCCCATAAATCACAAGGATCTGACAGGAAATGCTTCCTTTGTCTGTGTAACGCTCTCCTTCGTTCCTGTACCTAGAATACGGGGCTCCAGTTTATGGTTCTACACGGCCGTCTGCTCTTAAGATGTTGGATCCTATTTGTCACCTTGGTCTGCGACTTGCAATGGGTGCTTTTCGGACGTCTCCTGTCCTTAGCATGTACGCTGAATCAAACGAGATGTCGCTCGAGAAAAGACGCCAATACCTAAGCTTAACATACAACTACAAGGTACTTGCAAACTGTAGTCATCCAACCTACCATGCTTTTCTGCAGGCTAAAGGGTCTCGATTTTGTTGCCTTTTCAAAAACAAGCCAAGCGTTGTGAGGCTTTTCAGTTTTTGTATGCAACACTTTGCCTGAACAATATTTTTTGCGGAATGTAGACTGTGTTGCCCTGGGACATATTGCCAGTTGTCTGCGACTGGACCTGCACTAAGTTTAGTAAGCGTAGTGTTTTGACCCTTGTCATATTCAGCAAGAATTTTCTAAGCTATGAGGGTCATATGCACTTCTACACTGATGGAGCTAAGACTTAATCTTTTGTTGGCACTGCCGTGCATTCTAATCAATTTACAAGAGTGAAACGTCCGAATACTTGAGCCAGCATTTTTACAGCAGAATTTTATGCAATTTCTACAGGTATAGACTATATTCTGCAAACTAAAATAAAGCGACAGCCTTATTTGTAGACTCCCAAAGTGCTCTTACTGCACTCTGCTCTTTTAAAAGTTACTAAAATATGCTTGTGCAGCAACTGAGAAATCAACTTAATAATGCTATGCTCGGAGGTCTTAAAATAAAATCTTGTTGGGTTCCCAGTCACATGGGAATAAAAGGAAATGAAGAGGCGGACAGACTTGCCACATCCTCGGCTAATCTTCCACCGTCTCCCGCCTGTTTGCCATACCGAGACATCAAATCTCTATTAAAGTCATCACTTCTCTATTTATGGCATTCGGAGTGTAACATGCAATGCACTAACAAACTTCATTTTGCAAAGCCGGTGCACGGGCTGAGGGAGAGCTCTTCACTCAGAAACCAATTTCATGAAGTTCTGTTATGTCATCTTTGCATTGGCCACTCTTACATCACTTGCAAGCATCTTCTTTGTAGGGAGAACCCACCAGTTTGAGAGCATTGTGGAGATGCTATTACCCTGCTACATATTTTATGGTTTCGACATCGAACGTCTTATTCATTTTCCTGAATGTTTTCGATCCCAAATTCTATTCCATCTTGCTTTTTTACTTGGAGAATAGCCTTTCATCCCATTTGACCGTCTCTTATATTACCAGCATGGGCCTTATACACCAGATCTAATCCTACTTAAAGTGGCGCTAAAGAGGATTCTGCGATCGCCTCTTCTTGGTCATAACTGATTCTACGGGCCCTAAGCATCCTAAAACTCCAAAAATTACAATCACACGACGTTGATTTCTCTATTAAAAATGTGATGAAAGGTCGGGACGCATTACTTTCTGGGCAGAATTTTCTGCTCCGGAAAGGCGGGGCATACCTAAGCAGCGGTGACAAGGAGCGCTCGTTGGCCGATTGCAAGCCACCTTTCTCGGAGAGGCGCGGCTTGAGATTGGCCAACGAGTGCCCATCGTCACCGCACTGACACTGCTGCTAGGGTATGCCCCGCTTTTCCTGAGTGCAAACTTCCTCTCAGAAAGGGGTGTGTCCTGATCTTTCATTGTGTTTTAGAGCGCAGCTCTTAGGGGCCCGTTTCCGGCTTGAGCGGCGTCGGCGTCGGCGTAACCGCGCGGTGCATCATGGGAAATGTCCCATAATGCACCGCGCGAGCCCCCCACCGGGGTCACGTGACTTCGTGGGGGGCACGTGACCCCCCGAGGTCACGTGACCCCCGAAGTCACGTGACTCTCCTGAGGTCACGTGACTCCCCTGAGGTCACGTGACCCCCTCCTCGAGGTCACGTGACCCCCCGAGGTCACGTGACCCCCGCCGATGTCGCGGGACCCCCCGATGACGTCATCGACACTGATGACGTCACCGGCATCCACATAGTCATCGTCATCATCACTGATGACGTCATCATCAGTGATGATGACGATGACGATGCGGATGCCGGTGACGTCATCAGTGATGATGACGATGACGATGTGGATGCCGGTAACGTCATCAGTGACGATGACGATGTGGATGCCGGTGACGTCATCAGTGATAATGACGATGACGATGTGGATGCCGGTGACGTCATCAGTGACGTCACTGATGACGTCACCGACGTTCGCATCGTAATCGTCATCATCACTGGTGAAGTCATCAGTGACGTCACTAATGACGTCATCGGTAGCCGCATCGTCATCGTCACTGATGACATCATCAGTGACGTCAGTGATGACATCATTGGCATTGGGGTCACGTGACCCCCAAGGTCACGTGACCCCCCAAGGTCAAGTGATCCCCCCCCCTGGTTAGTCTAACCCCCCCCCCAGTGCCCTTCCCTCCTCCTCCTCAAGAGCTGCGCTCTAATTCGGCGTTACAGGGAGTTGTAAGCGGCTTTCACTTTTTTTAATCAAGAAATCTATGTAGCGTGATCGTAATTTTTGAATTTTTAGGGTGCTTAGGACTCGTAGAATCGGTTATTACCAAGAACAGATGATTGCGGAATCCTCTTTAATGCCCCTTCAATTTGAAATTTTTGTTTTTTATAACACGTTAGGTATAGTAGTGTTTTTTTTTTTTTTTATTTAGTTTGGCATAGGATGGCCTTTGTAGCTGTTGTACCATGAAGCCCACAAACAACAGCAACCGTCCGTAGATGCACTGATGTGGAAGGACGCTAGTGCATCAAAGGTGCTTACTGCCTCATGCCCGCCTATACAGAGTGTGTCAGTCCAAACTACATGGCAAAGCTTCAGAACTAACCATTCTCTCATTCAAAAGTGAGAAATGGTTTTCTAAACTATCCAATGGGAAAGTGACAGTCGACGGAGCTCTCGAATACCTGGAGCTGAATGGCGCCAGTTACCGAAAGAGGGCGAAAATGGGCCCCATTTTTCCATTCAAAAATTTTAGAAAGTCACTTACTTTTGAATGAAACAACGGTTAGGTAATTTGGCATCTGGTTCGCCAGTGTTACTTTTGGGCTGAGAAGGAGCGTTTGGTCATGTACAATTAATTTTTGCAGTGAAAAAACAAACAAAAAAGAAACACAAAACTTTTGGGGGGACGTGTACTTTTACAGATGTCTGCAGGCAGAAAGCTCGACAACCTGAGAAAGATTTCACATCAACGATGTACAGATATATTTTTATTTGTTATTCCTTACTTCTCACAGATATTCCAGTGAGCACCCTCATTTTGCTTCGTAGATTGTTTATGTTACCTGATCCCCACAGAAGAACTGCACAATCTGAGTAGGCGATGGCTGACATTACCTTCCCTGCAAATTTTAGACACTTTCTACTAGGTGACGGTGTTTTTTCCTCCTCAGATCCTCGTAGCCATTACCACTTGGTAGAGAAAGCAAAGAAGACAATATACTACCAGCTTGATGTTGGCATAATCTCTCAAGTTTGTTTGTCTCTGGGCTATTTAACCATAGCTTGGCCCAATTAACCTAGCAATAGTAGTATTTTTCGAAGGACCTGTTCTTGAGCCACGTGCAGTTTTTGGAAGTCAATGAATGTGCGCGTAGAACCACTCTCACAGTTTGCCTCGACGCAGGTAATTTTATTCGCAAGTTGGTGTCTTCGTTGAACACGCATAAAGTGAGGGCAAATTATACGCACCAGCAAGGGCAATGAAAACCGCGGTGAAGTATATTATATGAAACCAGACACACTTTTAACATTGGCGTTCTGGTGGTCTTGCACGAGCCTTGAGCCTTCTTTGTTTTTCTCCCACAGAAAGGCCCGGGAGTAGCGGAGATGATGACACTGCTGGGGAAAGAGCAGACGCTACTGCGTCTCCGGAAGCACATCGACCAACGAGGCTCGGAAAAGAGTTGTTCCAGGGGTTAACAAGCACAAGTATGTCATGGAACGATGTTTCGGGCACGCTGTCGTTATCATACAGATAAAGTTTTCTATTTGCACCGAGCTACACGACGTTGCTAAGCTGCGTTGTGACCGCGTCATTGGAGTCGCCGGAAGTGGCTCAGAAGTGCCGATAGTTTGGATATCCTACCGCCCCCGTGATGTAGAGTGAATTCAAATCGAGGTACATAAACTGAGCTTTGTGCTTGGTACAGTGACATATAGGGTATTACCAATTCAACAAACTTCGAGGGACCTCACGAAAAAGTTTGCTTAAGTGAAAGTTCACTCATTCGAAGGCATTACACACAATGGCATTTTGCTGGGGATTTTACGAAAGTTTGTTCGTCTAAATACTAGTTTTGTTCAACTGCAGTTTGTTCAAGCAATATATAGTTTGCCGTTGTGTTGAGATGCCGCAGGCGGTGCCATACCCCGTTTGGCGACATCGGCAAGATTAGGATCCATACGCTTCGGCCGTTTGCAAACATACCGACTTTGTCGGACAGAAAAATAGTAGTCCTTTCTAAACTATCGTGATAGGTCGTGGTGCTCGTAGTATTTACAGGTAGTAGACCGAGCATGTGTCGTATCTAACGTAGGAATTTGTTCTTCCCCAAAATGCTGCGTCTCCTAGCAGGGGGTAAGCCGTGCGGCGCAGAAGGTGACGCGTCCACCGATGTTAAAGGGATGCTGCTCAGCCAGTCTTCTGTTCCGAAAGACATCTTGTAGCTGCACTCATGACTCGGTCGCCGCAGGTTGCCATCTACAGCGTCCGATCCCATTGACTGTGGCATTTCGGCGTTCTTTTTTCTGCGGGAGAAGTTCTCAGACCACACCCTCCATGGACTCCTCGTCATCCTGCTGGGTTAGACAAAGTGAAGAAAGACCATATTGTCGTGGATATCCAAGATAAGATGGGTTCAGAACTAAAAATAAATGTTTTAATGAGACAAACTTGCGCCCGTGACTATAGCATTGTTTTGTTTCGGGGTACAAAACGGCGACCAACTCGCAGCACTGTGCTACTGCTTTTGTACACTCAGTGTGTTCACGAATGTTCTGAATAAGAATTCACAATAACAGACAAGAATGAACTGAAACTTTCCAGCACAGACAAAGCAAAAAAAAAAAACTGGGCTGGCGTGCATTAAATTTTGTACCGTTCCATGGCAGCCACGAGTAAAGC
This sequence comes from Ixodes scapularis, assembly GCF_016920785.2. NCBI lineage: Eukaryota > Metazoa > Arthropoda > Arachnida > Ixodida > Ixodidae > Ixodes > Ixodes scapularis. The sequence goes on along the minus strand of NW_024609880.1, from coordinate 31,145,986 downwards.
CAACTCCACTATGGATGCGACAATGTCAGCGTTTTGTTAACTGGATTTGGTATTCGATGGTGAGGTCTTGGGCACTGCCAAATTTTGCTTTCATGGGTCCATGTGTTCATTTTCAACGAAAAGGAAAAGAATATGCTTCTGTAGCATTTTATGATTAACAAGCAGGCATACACTGAATATGCAGTTCCAGAGACATATATGTTTCGGCATTTAAGGTTTGCGGCATTTGTATGTCAACTTTGGAAATAGCAGCACGGAGGCTAGCGCACTCGCAGCATTCTGAGCTTCAACTTGGAAGGTGACTGATGAGTGTTTGTCTTCTCTCTAGTACTCTGAACATAACGATTTCAGAAGTTGAAGGTTTTGCTAAGAAACTACAAAACAGAATTCCAAAAACTTTTTCTTAAATTAAGAAAAAATATTTTTGCAAGAGTGCTAGAGAAAAAATGTGTACCTAAAAATATTTTAGGTGCACATTTATATGTAACTTGCGCACCTAACTGCGCCATGTGCTCCGAATTTATGGAAACTATAACTACTAATCAGAGGTAACTTTGTCATTATAATTAATTTCTATTCACTTTTTATGGCGTGAGTCTAAATGAGGTGCCACTTGTGTGCAGGTTTTGCAGTATGTGAAATAAAATGTATGCACTATTTATCATGGTCACTTATAACAGTTGGAATTATTTCATCCCTATGACAAAAAAGAGTACTAATGCATCAAAAATAAATAAATGTGTGCAAACCAGAAGTGGGCCTGGGCCACACGATAGATGATGCCACCAAGTTTGTTGCCAAACAGAATTAAGCTGAATACTGACTAAATGCTTGCCTACATACTCCTAGAAAGTTCGGTACTATGCAATAAAAGTTGCAGATTTTTGAACCAATTGACAGGCCAAGCTTTCTTCACAAGTGTCCTCTTTACTGGAAGAGGATGCTGAAAACATGCTTGAGCATGCTTTTCTAAATTCTGAGGCACTGCACCCAAGTTGCGAGAACGAATCGTGAAATGACTAAAAGACATTGGCTTTGAATGAATTTGTTTTCCCCACAAGTCTGACACTCACCATGGCATTCTTGCCAGTCAACTTGAGGTCTTCAATAAACTTGTTGCTGGCCTTGTCCGCAGACGTTGGAGAACCCGATGGCACGCTTGGGAACAGTCCTGTGCAGACAAGGTTCACACGAGGGCATTCACTACTTTGAAGGGAAGCCCCCGTGTAATACAGGGTATCCCAAAAACGACTTACTGGGTTTTCTGCGCCGCAAAAATAAACTGTGCATCGCCAAACTCTCATAATCCGCCCAAATGTAACGTTGGCGGTCTGAACAAGATGCAAAAGTTTCAGAACCATAAACTTTATTTTATTCGAAAGTTATAGGCAATTTTCTGGAAATGTCAATGGAAAAATGGCGGTCGACTAAGCTCTCAGATACATGAAGGTGAATGGCACTGTTTATCGAAAACTCGCAAAAATGGGCCCCATTTTTTTATAAAAACTTTTAAGGAAGTCACTTGTAACTTTGAACGAGATAATGGTTAGTTCTGAAACTTTGGCATCTGGTTCGGACCTCTAGCACTACGTTTAAGCGGAGAACAAGCATTCAGCAATGCATAGTTTATTTTTGCGGTGAAAAAGAAACAACCCGTAAATATTTTGGGAAGGCGGACACCTTGTATATAGGGTCCTGTGTTTTCGGTATCTACCGACAAGCCCCTTTGAGCTGGCTACGTCAAATACGAGGAAAACCAAAAAACCCGAAATTGGAGCTGTCCTCGAATAAAGAAAAAACTGGGCTTCAGGGGAAGAGTTCTTTATCTACAGCTTTATTTCCCATTGGCTCAGAAAACAGCCCACACTGAACTGTTCGAGAGGCTGTTTCTTTCTTCAGCAACCACACACCAAATGTTGTTTCCCTCTCTCATCATTATACCAGGACGTTTTATAAAGTATGCGGGTCAGGTTCATGTTTTTTGGCGGTTGGGGAATCTGACGCCTGTCTGGTTTTCTTCACCTAATGCCCCCATAAGCAACTTTTTTTTTTTTTTTTTTTGCAAAGCAGACTTTTTACTGTTTTTTTTTAATTTGCATCAAACCTGACCGCACTGAACGTAGTAACTTAATGAAACTTCTCTTTTCTTGAATTTCGCTTTATTTTAAAAGTTATAGGCAAATTAATATTTCAAAAACAAGCAAAAAATAATCTCCTTCATGACGTCCTTGGTCGCTTGAGTGGCCGTGAGGGATAGTGAGCTCATCGAGCGCTCACGGCTGCCGCACTCCGTGTCGACGACTCGAGAGGGCGCCACTAAAGCATGTTCTGGATAGGCTGTTTGAAGCGGGCAGCCAGGGCGGCACGCATTGCATTTGCTGCGCGATTAAACACTAATTCGGCATGACACTTCAGTGGCCACAAATGGCAGCAAACACGGGGTAAATATCAGTTCAGAACGGGAGCCACTTCGCGTTGCCATAACGCCAAACCGCAAGCCAAGCCTACTCCTAAGGCCTTCGGAACGTTCGGAACCGGTCGGATCCTCGACCGCAGCGCCGCCGCGTACATCCGGGACCTTTCCGCGTCAACGCCTGATCCCACTACACCTTTCTAGTATGCGCCGCCTTTTCCACCGCTTGGTGGCGGGTATGTCGACGGGTCATTTCCTGTTTCCATACTTCATAAACTGCATTTGTTTCGTTTCTGATCTAAAAAAACCGAACAAAAACTACCTTCATTAATAATTTAAACAGTTCGCGCCACTTATATTGTGTATTTCGACAAAAAAGAAGCTTTTAGCGCTTCGGGCTGACCGGTAGTAAGGCCAGGACCAAAAACGTCACATATCGTTGTCGTCTGTCACCACCTCAGTCTCGGGTTTTTCACTAAAATGTTTCACATATCGCGTGCTTTCGGCACCGCGGCGTGGATCGCCCCTGTAGGTGGAGGAAGTTCCCGCGTCGTCCGGTAACATGACGCACTGATATTTAGTTACTCTCGCCATGCCCACTGACTTGCCTGAACCCCAAGAGACGTGGAAACTGCAAGAAAGGTAGACGCTTAAATAGGATTGCAGGGCCCCTTTAAAGAGCATCTTTGCCCTCCTCCTTTTTGCGGGCACGGTAGGGAAACCACTGAAGGGCACTTTGCAAAAATTTTCTGAATATGTTTTTTTTTTTCTTTTTTTGCTTTCCAGATTTGTTTTTTAAAAAAATGCCGTGAAAGCTACACTAATGCAGTTTATATAGATGAGTTGTGTTCCCAGGGGGACATAATACGGGGGCTGATCGTCTATAGATAAGTGGGCTAATGAACTAAACTATGTTAACTTTTTAATTAGTGAAAGTAAACATATGGTTCCAGTTGGAAACTGGCTGGGCGTCATTTAAAATTATTAAATCAGTCAAGTTTAGAAAGACCTGGAGCATGTGGGAAGCATGGTGCAGCAGGACCAAGTCTACCGGTGCGATAACGCGCCGGCGCTGTTTTTCTTTCTTTTATCGTCCGTGTTGTCTCACCGCCAGCCTTGTGGCTGTTGCACAAGTGTCAACTTTAGTGCATTATTACGCTTCTTACACGCTCAATTTATTTCTAAAAATTACTGATTTAGTGGTTTTCGATGACGCTCAGTGTGTTTCTAATTGGAACCATCTGTTTATTTTCACTAATTAAAAAGTTGTTGAACAAATTTTAATTAGTTATTCGACTTATTGCGAGGATTAGCCCACTATATTATGTCCCCCTGGCTGCATAACTTACCTGCACAGACCGCATAGTGTAGCTTTCATGGCATTTTAAAAACAAATCCGCGAAGCCTAAAAAAACGCCCTGGCCTTCAGTGTCATGTGGCACTAGTGTTATGTGACGTCATGGTGCCATGTTGCATCACAATGTCACGTTCTGGTGCCACCTGACATCGTCTCGTGTCACCCAATCTCGTGACCATGCAGGGGACACGAGGTCACGTCACGTGACATCACAAAAGACCTCTAAATGCTACGCATTTAGAGCGCATTTTAGACGATGCCAAAGTGTCATCGACGTCATCGAGGCTCATAGTTGTCCTACCCGGGGCCTTGGTGCACTGGGTGAGCTGCTGGTAGACCTGGCGTATGCGCTGCAGGTTGACCCTGGACGCGTCCTGGTGGTTGACCATGGGCAGAGGGTAGTCGCGGCCGACCACGCAGCGGGCCGCCACCTGCACCTGCTCCGGTGCGCTCCACGGCTCGTGGATATACTTGTTGGGGAAGTGCTTGAGCACCGGCAGGTAACGCCTGGGAAGGGAAAAGAGCGCGTCCGTTCGTTCCACTCTTGCAGACGTTGGAGTTACACTCTCCCGCTGGAGCGGAGGGGATCGAGCGGCCGTGGTGGTGGTGTGGTACTTGGAACACGTCTCCGACTGGTGTATCTTCCGCGTTCTCAAGAGCGGTCCTCCGATCTCCGCCTAACGACGTCATAGAAAGCGGCCCAAAGGTGCCAAAGGTTCCGAACTTACAAATTAGGATTGTGCGAATATTCGAATTTTCAAATAGTAGTTTCGAATATTCGATATTCGATTTCGAGATGAACCGCGATATTCATACTTTTGAAAGTGTTAATCGCGGCGGGTTAGCCCCGCTGAGCGGGCTTCTTGCCGAGCGCCGGTGCACTGCGGAGAAGCAACAGCCGCGGAGCTCATCTCGCCGCAGCGCAGCCGAGTGCTTCGAAAATCTCTCTCACAGTTAAAACAGGCGCAAGAGGGATTTTCTGGTCAGGTGACCGGCTCAGAGCGCAGGAAGTACTTAGCATTCCAATCGATTCCGCTCGGAAGACGTAAGCTTTGCCTGTCATTTTCACGATCTCCCCTAGAAATAACTTCACATGCCACTCCTAAAGTATACTGGTTACTTTCACTTTATATTTCGAGCCTCTTCACCCCTTTTCTGCATACGAAGTCGGACTTCAGTAATCGAAGCGATGACGGAATTGTGGGAGCCATTTGCCTCTGTCAGCGTTAACAATTGTGCACTTCATAGTCAAGGCTGGTGCAGCTTTACTGTGCTCTAATGCTGTCAAACCTACTTGTACGAGCGCGACGTTTTGTTTGACGTCTTCTCGCGTCGCGAGAGCGCGTGCGAGTCGGACACAATACGAAGCCAAGTGCTCGTAGCACTGCTCATCTGAAGCAGTGTGGAAGCTACGCTAGCCTTGACACCGTAAAAAAAAAAAAAAGTTTTTGACCCGTTTTTTTTTTTTTTTTATTGTCTTCATGAAGCCAGTTATGTGACCAGAAATTCTCTCTTAAAGCTATTTTAGCCGCCGGGAGAGATACCCTCAATCACGAGCAATTTTTTTTTTTTTTTTTATGTATATAAAAAGAATTGAAAACTTTATGAATGTTATTATCTACATTGCAAATTTTTTTTTATTTTTTTGTGGTTATTGTGCATGAGTATGATGTAGGGTGCGAAACTATCGATAGTATCGATAGTTGAACCTAAATTTAACTATCTATCTATAGTGAAAAAACTACCAATAGTGCTATTGAGAGTCGACTCTCGGAGAGCTATCGATAGTAGGACATTTTCGTAGATCGTTTTTGCCGTTGCGCAACGCTCTCCGCCAACCCGCTACAATACCCGGAACTCTACAGTCAAGGCCATCGGCGCACGGGCGCAGTAACGGCTTCGTTGCGGAGGGCTCGGTCTACGAAAACTCCCTACTAGGGGTTTTTGTAGACTAACAGCGCTTAGCGGCATTCCTTTCTAGCAGAGCCAGTGTATCACGTTCATTTTCCTTGCGCCGCCAACTCTATTGTCAGAGAAGCGGTCACGTGCGCCGCTCTGGATCCGACTTTCATGAGAGGAAGCGCCCTTGCAGGCGCCGAGTTTCGGGCGAATCGTGTTTCTCGCTTTGCGTTTGCGAAATACACGCCCTACACTAAAATCGAGCGAACTGAAAGGTTCCTTGACTTTTGAACATCATATGCAGCCACTGGGTACAGTTAAATCGCGTTGCTTTATAACGCGAGCGATGTTTTAAAGCATGTTTTCGAAGTCCGGGAAGCAGACGACACGGAGAACGATCGCCTTGCTCGCGTCTGCGGCGCTCGCGGAGTGATACGCGACCAGCACATCCGGACCACGTCGGACCATACAACAACGAGCACCTACGGCTTGTGAAGGGGCGACGTTTTCGTCGGCTACTACGTTCTACGGAGGGCATAGGAAGAAACAGGCGACAGATGACTGAACGTCGGCGCACTATATCTTTGCTCTGCACGCCGCCTCGCAGCTACGCCATCCGCGCCTCCGGACCTTCTGCAGAAGCGATGGTCGCTTCCCGCAGTGCGGCCCTGGATCCAACATAGCCACCCTGGAAGCACAATTGCCATACTCTGCTCCGCAAGCGGACCCCTTCCTAAAGCCTCTTTTCGGGCCAGTTTGCCGACCGGCGTCGTCTGCTAAAGTTCGAGCGGCATGTTGTAAATGTTTTTTCCTCAAGCGCTTCAAAATCCTTCCTCGTTTTATTTTTTTTTTTTTTCGATGTTTGATTTTAAGGATTTTTCACATTCACAAAACGAATACCTTTCAAGCCTTCTTTGATACAAGCAAACAGAAAATAAACACACGGGTCGAGGCCCGGTGGATACAGGGGGTGGAGAAGCGGTGGCATGGCCATTTTTGTTTAAAAATTGTTGCACTGACAAGGCAGTGTGTGCTGAGGTATTGTCGTGATGAAACCTCCACTCCCCCCTTTCCCTCATATCGGGGCGTTTCTGGCTCACTGACTTGCGTAAGATTCGCGAAATTCCCAGGTAAAACACCTGATTAACAGTTCCACCGGAAGGTACAAACTCAGAGTGAACAATGCCCGAATGTTTCAAAGTTTCCATCAGTTGAGGAGGTTGAGGGTCGCCCTGAACAAGACTGGTCGTCGATGAATTGTAGTTCTCCGGCCTTGAAGCGAGAAAACCACTAGTAGATTTGCGATTTCTTAGTAGCATCTTTGTTAGCTGAGCCTATCTGAAGCATTACAGGAGTTGCCGTTGCCGTTTTCCCTACACAAATGTGGTTTGTGGAGGTGAGTTATACGCCCACCATAACATAAAACGATCAGTCGTCTAATTAACTAAAATATTTTAACGTTTTAATTATAAAAAAAGGGTTCTATTTAGAAACGTACTGAGCGGTCATCGTGAACCACTAAATCAGTGAACATTAGAAAGACTCGGAGCACGTGGAAAGCACGGTGGAGCGCTAAAGTTACCAGTCGTGCAGGCTGCAGCATGAGCAAGGCTACCGGTGCGACGACGCGCTCGCGCAGTTTCTCTTCTGCGCTCGCTCAGCCAGGCTCAGCCTCGTGCCTGTTCCACGAGTGGTAACTTTAGCGCTCCTTTGCGCTTCCTACGCGCTCAAGGTCTTTATGAAAGATTGCCGATTTAGTGGTTTTCGACGACGCTCAGCAAGTTTCCAATTGTATTGTAGTTCATCATTCGACTTACCGACTAGATAATACCTATGTCCCCCCTAATGCTATAATCAAATAGCACACACAGCGTTAACGTAACTTGCGCAATTTTTTTTAACGAATTTGTTAGTAAGAATTTGTGCCCGGCACCACGAGACAAGGGCGTGCGAGGCTGTCACGTGACACCGCTGCGGTGGCGCTGCTGTAGGCACGGCGCATGCGCAGTACGGGTGAACGAGGGCTCGTGAGCGACGTACCTGATGAAGTCGCCCGAGGGGTCGGCCTTTCGTCCGAAGCGCACGGGGCAGTAGAGGTGGAAGAACTGCTGGAAGAAGGAGGAGCAGGACAGCCACATCCAGGAGCCCGCGTTGACGCTCCAGTCTGCGTCGAGCAGGAGCTCGTCGAAGACCTTCATGCCCTCCTCCCAGGAGAGCCACAGGTCGCCGCGGGTGAGGAAGCAGGCCACGGCGTAGCGCGCCACGTGGTGGATCCAGCCTTCCTCCCGCAGCTGTCGCATGATGGCGTCGATCCACGGGTAGCCCGTCTGGCCCTGCACACGCCCGAGTGGCGAGGATGGGCTCGGTGTTGCAACCTATCCAGCTCGTCCTTCCAGGTTGGAGTTGCAAAGTATTCTTTTTGCTGTTTGATATTCATCTTATTAAATGCGAGAGCATGAATTGTCCCATCGTGCGAAGCCGGCGGCGTCTGTAGCCGTTGTCTGTAGCAGCGAAAAACGACACCTAAAGGTCCGTAACAGCGAAAAACGACACCTAAAGTTTCGTAGCAGCGAAAAACTACACCTAAAGTTCCGTGACAGCGAAAAACGACACCTAAAGTTCCGTAGCAGCAAAAAACGACACCTAAAGTTCCGTAACAGCGAAAAACGACACCTAAAGTTCCGTACCAGCGAAAAACGGCACCTAAAGTCCCATTGGCTGCGGCGCGTCATATCAGATGTTTCGTCGAGGAAGCCGGCGCGACCGCTCGAGGTCAAAGTGAACGCGTTGACGGGCTTAGAAATAAAACACAAAGAAAAGCACAGCAACGCAGGTGCCTCTCTCGGAAGCCGGCGGGTGCGCTCAAGGTCGAAGCGGACGCGCTTCACAAATAAAAGCACAACCAACGCAATGCTTCGTTACGGAGGCCGGTGGGATTCGCCGCGCCTGCGCAGTGGGGGAGCCTGATGTCACCGTCGGAGCGCCCTGTGCGAAAGGAAGACGTGGCACGCTGATCGTAGGAATGCGTTTTGTGGAGGAATAGTTTCGCATTCCTACACGTAAACGGTTTTAAATGTTTCTTTAGATTTTCTTGTTTTGTTTGTTTATTTGACCCTTTAAGAGAATTGGGTTGCCAACATAAGGCTGATGGCCCGTATCCATATGGGTATGCATGCGGCTGTTTGAAATGTGCCTTAGTCTTCCCTCTGCCGTCAAAATAAAGAAAAAAAAGTTGCGGCACGGGTATACTTTTTTATTGGGGACATCAACCACGCAAACAGCACGACTTTCCTCCTAGTCTCCTCGCCGTCGTCTCTTCCCATTTTCTTTTTTTCGGGAGATTGGGGACCGACAACAATAGGGGAGACCTTGAGGACAGCCAGCAGAGCGTGCGAGTGGCCTTCCGAACCCACATGATGAGCACGCTCGAAAGGTAATCTTCAGGGAGGGCGGAAGTAAAAAAATTTCCTCCGCCAAAATTGAAGACAAAATATTGTCACAAGGCGGATCGAAATTGGGAGAAAACCTCTTTTCAAGTACAGGAAATGATGTGCCTGCAGAAAACGCGTCCTGTTTGGACAGCTTTACACACATCTGTAACAGCCCCAAGGGGCTAACCCAGGGGTGCACAAGATACGGTCCGCGGGCCGCATGCGGCCCGCGTATGCTTTTCTAGCGGCCCGCGGCCCGGCTCGGCGCAGAAAGTTGCTTACATTGCCATTGAATCCACCGAGCGCCTGCTCTGCCTGGAAAGCCGAAGTGAAGCCCTGTGCCCTACTTTTCTCCGTCTTCAGCGAAGGAACTACTATTTCTCAGTTCAAGTTTTCTCTCTCCACTAAATAAAACAGCGTGTGCAGCCGTCCCTGTCCATGGTGGGGTCTCAACATGTATGTACACGGAACGCCTTGCAATCTCTCAACAGATCTCCCCCTCCCTTTCACCACAGAGGCTATCCACCCTCTCCCTTCCTGCTGGGATAGTTAGGGATTGTATCGTTGGATGGGAGGACTCAGATCCGCCGATGCAGCTGGAGCTAACCGACCTCCAGTGTCCTCCAGCGCTGAAGACAATGCATCGCGAATCTCAGCTGCATGAGTTCTACAAAACCCTGGACAAGAACAAGTACAAGAACCTGGTGAACCACGCCTTGAAAATGCTGTTAATTTTTGGGGAGCACGTATTTTTGTGAACAAGCCTTCTCACTGATGATGACTCTCAACATGAACTGCCTTCGTTCTGCCATGGCGGACATGGTATTGAGAGATGTGCTAAAGACGGCAACGAGTGCGATGACACCCGATATCGGAGAAGCCTGATCGCAGCCAAAGTATGCAACACGTCGCACTAGATGCGGCCCGCACAGTTTTCTATATGGTTATACTTTTGGCCCGCCAATTTTTCAGTTGTGCACTCTTGGGCTCACCCCTTCTTGACAAAGGAATGCGACACTCGGAATTAACCCTTGGGATGCCACATACAAAAAACAAACTTACACCCCTAAAAATGTTTTTCGGTTTCTCCCAGGGCTAACGTTCTAGCAGCAGCTTGCCAGCCTGAACTTTATATTGCGAAATAAATGTGCTGAAAGGGTGCAAATGGTTGGGGCTCGTAACTTTTTAACACCGTTTAAACTAGGGCTGGGCGTCGATTAAAACTTAATCGTCACCTTTTAATCGATTAATTATACGATTAATCGATCCCGTTCATTTTCTTTTTTTTTGCTGAATATGTGACGAACGGCGGAATACACGCTTTTCATTTCGAGTCACTCTCGATGTGTAGTTGATAATTCTTCAAAGACAGTCAAACTCTCCGACAAGAGCGACCTCCATTGATTGTTCACAATAGTCTCTGTTGCGCTAAACGGACACCCGAACGGCGTTGAAGTGATTGGGATACGAGTTAAAAATCTCGCCCCTACTGTTTAGGATAAAATGTTACCTAAAGTTCCATTAGGGTCATAGCAGAGAGGGTAATAGAGAGAAAAGAAATGCCCTCCCCCTCTCATCCGCATATCGTGCTCCGCCAAGTGGGCTGTACCTAGCATCCGGCTGGCGTACAAACTCTGTTTAAAATCGCGTCATTTTGAAAATTTCAAGCGCAGATGCCTAGATTTTGGTATGCCAGTTGTCGTGTAATACTATGCTAGATAAAAAGACTAACAGGGTCCCCTTGCGCTGTTACCTGCGTGCAAAAAATAAAAAAGAAAAAAAAAAGATAGGGAACACTGTGTCAGATTGGCCGGTCTCTCCGGCGAAAAGCAAATCCGGTTGCTGTGCAATGGTGGAGGCCTTTAGCGACCGTGAGTGGAAGTCTGAAATAATAAATAAAAAACGTGCTCTCCTGCCGTAATACACGCAGTAGTTGAGGGTAGTCCTGCCGGCTGACTCAACTGCTATTTAAGTAACGGAGAAAAGATATGTTAGTTGATCATTTACCGAAATAGAACAACAGAGAGCTCTAGGCTGATTTTGGAGTAGCCATAACTATTCTTTCTAAGAACGCGAATCACTTAACAACGGCAGCCACGAGCGAGAGTTCGATGTTCCGTACAGCCCGCCGGTACGGGCCAAAGATGGAGAATGGCAACCTCCCGTTTTGTCGTCTGCTAGCGGAGTCGGGCGCGTGCCCTCTCTCTCGTTTTACCCCGCCGAACCCGCTGAATTTCCCGGATGTATGGAGACGGCGCTGCTGCCGAAGAAAATGGCGCCGCCCATGAGAGCGCTATACTTCGTTTCAGCTTCCGTCCGAGCGCAGCCAAAGGCTGAGGGACGGTTCGCAACTTCGAGAAGAGCATTCCTACGCACCAAAAAGTAGTCCGCAAAAGTGTTTTTTTCTAAATAACTGTTTTGTACGTAAACAGTGCACAATATTCCAGATATCTACTGCTGATAATTATTTCCAACTAAAGGAATTAAATATCTGAAGTTTATGGTTTTATTAATATATGTAAATGCATGTCGTTTGGTGAAAGCACATACATCCACTGGCAACACGGCTGCAGCGCTCAGTTTTTCTGTGTGATTTCGTTCCCGTAAAGCGCGATCCAAACCAACGCTTCTTTTTGCGCTTGTAGGTCGTGCGGCTGCGGATGTGACGCATTTCGTGGCGTTTTTGCTGTTTCCGGGCGCGCTTTCTGAGTCAGAACCGTGCGCTTTGGTTTGGACGGGCGAAACTTCGGGCGAGCGCGCACGCGCGCACGCAGGCACGAGCGCACAAGCAAGGTGCAACTGCGACAGACTGGCCGGCCAGAAGGCGAGAGAAAGAGAGAGAGAGAGATCGCGTTGTCATGTTGGAAGAGAATAAAAGGGGGGGGGGGGGGGGGGGGGGAGGAGAGGGCAGCCAGACGGCGAGAAACGCGGAGCCGGATCTAGCTTGCCCTCCACCGATTGGCCGGGACACAGGAGCGCCCTACTACGTCACCGCGCGTTTTTGTGCGCGTTGAGAAAGAAGTTGAAATCAACCAACTTTTTTATGCGCGCCCGGAAGGAGCGAAGAAGCGGCGCGACGTCACGAAAATGCGTCACATCCGCAGCCGCACGACCTACAGGCGCAAAAAGAAGCGTTGGTTTGGATCGCGCTTAATGGCCGAATCATGTGCTTCGCTGCTTTCCTCACCGAGTCGCTTCAAAACGTCCTTTCGGAAAGGTACGTTTGGGCGTCAGGCGCGAGAGGTCGTGATGAATGTCTGCTTTCGAATTCTGCAGGAGACTCCGGCCGCATCGTACCGCGAATGCGTCGTAAACAAGAAAAGCGTCCGGGCCACTACAATTCACTGATACGCGGCGAACTCAGGGCACCCCTTTACCTGCCGATCACATTGAACGCCGAGAAGCTGGTGAGTGAAAAGGACTGCTCCTCGAGGCCTGGTATATGCATACAATACAAGGAAACACCAACGGCCGGGTCATCGGGCACCTTGCAACCTGTACTTACATCTCCAAACTATGCCGAACAGGTGGAAAACTCCGACACAGACGGCAGCGGCCAGCCTACGTACTGACATCCCCTGTGACTAAATTTCAGAACGTGAAAGGGCATTTTTTAAACCTGTAGCAGACGATACCACCCGTAGCAGACGAAATACTCGGCGGGCGCGGACGACCAGCGGCGCAGCGGAGTGATACAAAGTTGCAGGCGAGATCGCGTGACTTATTGCCGGCGTCTGATTGGCTCTGGCCACACGTAGCTTTGGCTGCGCTCGGACGGAAGCTGAAACGAAGTTATGAATGGAATGGTCTATAGGTGTACTTGTCCACGCCTGCGTGGTAAAAGCGGTAAATTTGTACTTTCTTTGGTTCGTCAAAATTTTACCGATTAATGGGTTAAAAAATTAATCGCAATTAAGTCATGAATTGATTAATCGGTATACGTTAATCGGTCAAATCCCCAGCCCTAGTTTAAACATGTTCAATATGTAGCTTTGACCAGCATCAAATTTATTAAGCTTTCATAATACAAGTGCAACACCTGCGTTCACTGTGACTTTCGGCTTCACAAGTTGTAGAGGTGTTATAGAATTTACAAATAACAGAGAGCATACGATGCCGAGCTGATAAACTTTTAACTTCTTCAAAAACGCCGAAACCAAGGCCTCCTTTTTTTATTATAGGTTTTTGATATTTAACGTGTTTCGAAGGTGCATTTCACTACCACTTCAGCTTCTTAGTTGGTGAACAATATAGGGAGTATCCACAGGACGCCATATTTGTGGGTGCTGTTTAGAGCGCATGCTCAGAACGAGCTCACATTACTAGGCTGCTAAGACCGGCACTCTTGATGCGGAATGCACGTTGCCACAAAACTGTGGAAGCTCGCCTTCAGCACACGCCCAGCATTCGCGCATACAGCTATGGTCGCCAGTGAATACTACCTATACACGTCATGCAAGTTCGTGTGCTCTCACCTCGTGCGTCTCTTTGCCCTCCTGATGTGCTTTTGTTTCCCCTCGACCTGAACCGATAATAGGGCGCGCTTGACTCTCGCGTCATCGAGCGTTCCCGCTGCGTTCTCTCCGTTGCCCTTGATCAGCGTGCACCCTTTGCGTACGATGCGCCGAATACGCATTTGGGAGCACTGCTAATGCGTCGTGCAACAGACAGTCTGCAGACAATAGGGAGTGGGACCTTCGGTACACACTGCGCATGCGCTACCACAGAAGACTCGCATATGTATAGTTCGTACCGGAGGGCCCGTCGTACCGTATCGGACGTGCAAAAACAGTTCCCTGAAATTCCCTATTAAGGAGTTTTGCTTAGGGAGTTCTAGGGAACCTTAGGGTAGGTCTTAGGGTTTGTAGGGAGTTTTAGGGAAGCGTTCTTGCACATCCGATACGGTACGATGGGCGCTCCGGTACGCACTGCGCATGCGCTACCACAGAAGACTCGCATATGCGCAGTTCGTACCGGAGGGCCCGTCGTACCGTATCGGACGTGCAAAAACAGTTCCCTAAAATTCCCTATTAAGGAGTTTTGCTTAGGGAGTTTTAGGGAACCTTAGGGTAGGTCTTAGGGTTCATAGGGAGTTTTAGGGAAGCGTTTTTGCACATCCGATACGGTACGATGGGCGCTCCGGTACGCACTGCGCATGCGCTAGCACAGAAGACTCGCATATGCGCAGTGCGTACCGGAGGGCCCATAGTACCGTATCGGATGTGCAAAAACAGTTCCCTAAAACTCCCTCTGTCTGAGGTATTCCTTGTGTAACGGTATAAAAACCGTCTGCAGACATGTTCGAAGCACGCATATGTACGAAGGAAACGTGCTTCCAACTCGCATTCGAGGCGCGTGCGAAGGTAATTCTGTCATCGTGTGTGCAGCGAACATGGTTTCTCAAGTGTATGATGTGCGAGCAGTGTGACTTGGGCTTTCAAAAAGCGGAACGGCGGACACACCGCGGTTGTTTCGTCATTCCCCCTCGCGGGAGGGACTCACGTTCGCCCACTTTGCGAGGGCCTCGGCGTTGACGTCCCAGGGGATCTGGACGCAGATGGGGTTATTGTGCATGCGGTCGAAGTTTGGGTTTCGGGTGGCCGCGCAGTAGAAGAACTCTCGCCACAGCAGCTGGCCCTGCAGCGATAGGGGCGGGTTCGACTTCTTGATCTGGGGGCAGAGGCAGGCATGCAGCCGCTGTAGCACCCGCCGCACGAGGCCCCCAAACAACCAGCGCCACCTACCGCGCGTTTCCCGAAAGCCCCATTCCTTCGTGAAATGAATGTCATATATACATTATACATTAGTGGTGTGAACCGCAACTCGCCCAGAAGGCGTAGGCTTCTGTAACGAAAGGTTTCAAATGCTGATTTTATATAGTTGAACGAGCACGTCATTGCAAACAATATATTCTTTTACTGTCGCTACCAGCGGCTGCCGCATTTTGTGGCTTACATATTCCCTGAGCCATGTATTTCCTTTTAAATTGTTAAGGCCGAAACGTTTTCTCGCAGAATTTGCATATGACAGATATACCGCTAAAAGAAAGATTCACAATAGATTGGACACCACTCCATCAATATGCTGATATATGCGATTCATTTACTGAAGAAAGGGCACTTAGAAATGCGCGGTACAACACATGACCTGTTCGAGTCCTCCTTTTCCATTCCCAATTCACGATTTGAGCGCAGCGACCGAGCAAAAATGCTGGCCCAGCGCTTGTGGCAAATCTCCAATCGGTATTCGGATGACTGTTTAAAAGTCGTTAAAGTAGTATCCCGTTTATGTCAAGAAGTCAAGAAAAATCCCGAACGGATGCCCGCTCCCGATAGATCGCCCACCCCATATTTTTCCGCCTTTATCACTCCACCGTGAATCGGTGTTTATTTGGGATTTTACGGCATACAGTTAGTGACAAACCCAGAGAGTGTCGTCGGCCTGTGAGGTCGGGAACGTCCGGTGGAGCGTGGATTCACGAACAGATCACGTGTTGTCCGGGTGGTGCTTCCCTCAACCGACGCCCCTACCATTACCTTTCGGTAAAGGTCCGCCAGCTGATGGTAGAAGAGGCGCGCCGATAGGCAGCCGAAGCGCAAGTACGGGCTCAGTCCCGTCTGACTCGCTAGCAGGCTCTTGGGCGTCATTTTGGGACTTCCGAAGCTGGCCACCCACGCCTGCGAAGAAGAGCGTGCGTGTTCTCATCCATCGGCGGGGACAGCGATCAGCCTGTAGCAGGTTAGGAAGAGCCGGACAAACGCCTCCTAGACTGCCCTCCACTCTTTCTGCTTTAGCAGAGCGAACGCTGGGGACGAGGTGATTGGACTCGCCTCCTCGCTCGCCTCCCCTCCAGCCTTCAGTCTGCTAAAAGCGGAAAGGGCGCATGGATTTGGTGGTAGGAGCTTGTCCTCTTGCGTTTCAAAGGCCCCGCGGGCAGTATTTACCGTATTTGCCGGACAATAAAAAAAATTTTTTTTTTATAGATCGTTAAATATGACGATACGTGATGGATTTTTTTTAATGACGTGATATGTTAATAAATGGTGATTTATATAAAATACAATCTTCTTTGTAAACTAAAAAAAAAAAGCGGGCATTTGACAAGGTGTGCTGCATATGATGATTATCTTACGTCCGGCACAGTGGTGCAGACTCGCACCGGACGCGGACTATCTAAGGAAAAAAAAATATTTCTTTACGGCTGAAATTTGCTTTTCCGGACTATTCACTGGGTACGCTGTCTGAAAAAATATGCTATTTTTCATATTCCTCGCCGCAAATTTTTTTTTTTTTTATGGAGATACATTTATGTTTGCGGGCTATTCCTACAATAAAAGCATCAGCAAAATGCAGTCGGCGGATTTTTTTTTTCTTTATGTTTTAGATGATTAGGCCGAAGCGAAAACTGATGTTTCCCGCCTGTCAGGGATACATATGTTTGACCAAGTTTCTTCTTTTACTATAATTTTGCACTCACTTTTTTTTTTTTTTTTTTGGGGGGGGGGGGGGGGGGGGACACTTAAAATAAAGCTTACCTTTATGAATTAAAAATTGTTCAGGTTGAAAAAGGTTTTAACAAAATGTTAAATTTGCGATTTCTGGAAGTTTGGCAAGCTCTTGCGCGTGACATATTCAAGATTTCTTAACACCCCCGATAACTTGGAAAGCTCAGAACAAAGCGGATATGAAAGTATTTCCAGGAAAACCATATTGTGCAGGGTCGTCGTGATAAATCCGGACTTTTTTCAAGATTTCATCTCTCAACAATACAGCGAAGCTAACCGGCTGTATTTTTTTTTCACAGCTGAGGTCAATACGGTAATATATTAAAAATAGTGCAAAGATGGCGGCCGTGCATTTGCTGTCCCTATCCGGATGTTCGTCTTGGGCACACTTGTTCGTGAGCTTGCTCCGGTCATTGTTCATGTATTTAGTTGAAAAGTATTAAGTATCGCGATTATCTTGCTCGTCGCTGGCCTCTGGCATTGGTTTTTAGCGCTTTTGCGTTCAGAAAGCCACCCGGGGGCGTGCAGACGACAAACAGGCTGGTACAAGACATATGAAAAACACGGCCTCCGATTTTGCTTTATTTTTAATATTTCCCTACCTTGTAATTGAGAGATATATAACTTTTTGCAAAACTACATTCGCGTGCCCAATTTCGGGAATGTACGTTTAGGAATTCGAATTCTGTAAGGCCTGCCAAATGTACGTGTTGGTCCTTGCGGTCAACACATTTGGCTGAAGAAATAAAGTTTTCCTTGGATAGTCCGCACTCTGTGCATAGTCCACACCCCGTGCATAGCCCAAACGTAATTTTTTTTTTTTTTATATACAACACACTTTGGAAAATAACTACTTTATTAGCGCTCAAAAAAATTGGTGTCGTACAAAACTTTTTTTTTTTTTTTTTTTTTTGCCAGGAGATATTTTATGGCCTTAGAAGAATGCCCAATCAATATTTTGCTACAGCGTCACGTTAATTTTTAATAAAGTAAAAAAAAAAAAAAAAAAAACGCAACTGCTCGAAACAGAAACTGGACTTTGGACGAAGAAGAAATGTAGAGTTTTGTGTTCTCCCAAGTGTGCCTGTTTTCAATTTTTTAAAAGTATGTCATCGAAATAAACCATTCAGTTGAAAGTTACGCCGCGTCCTGTACAGTTTTCCCTTCATTTTCGTCCGTGTTGTTTTGGCGTACTACGCCATGATGCAAAACCAACTCAGCCCAGCTAGCCCATCCGTATCTAAAATATAAACTTTTAAACATATATATTTCGCGGAGTCTGGAAATTACGATATCCTGTAATGCAATCACGAAGCAGAATGACTAGACGCTACACAAGCACAGAATGCGTACCCCATTACGCTCCTTGCAAAAGTGAACATCACCATTTGGTAAAACGTTGCTCAATGTGACATCGTATATAGGTTAACTTTCGTTTGACGAAACGTCGTCGTGGAGATGGAGAATAGACCCTTTTTAATGGTGCGTGCCATTCAGTACCTGCTGTGACAATTATCCGTCATTGTTTGGGCACACATACAGAGCGTTCCAAAAAAGAATTTACAAGGTTTCTTTCACCGCGAAAATAAACTACGCATCTCCGAACGCTCATTTGTTCACCCAAATGCGCTAGAGGTTCGAACCAGATGCCAAAGTTTCAACACTAACCGTTATCTTATTTAAAAGTTATAAGTGATTTTCTGATAATTACAATGGGAAAATGGCGACCGACGGAGCTCTCGAATTCAAGTTCTATGGCGACAGAAACCGAAAACGGGCAACAATGGGCCCCATTTCCCCATTGAAAGTTTAAAAACATTTCTTATAACTTTTGAACAAGATATCGGATCGTGCTGTAACTTCGGCACCTGGTTCGGACGTCTAGCGCTACATTTGGGCGGAGAATGAACGTTGGGCGATGCATAGTTTATTTTTGCGCTTAAAAAAACCCTGTAAATTTTTCTTTTTTTTTTTTTTGGGGGGGGGGGGGGGGGGAGGGGGGGAACATCCTGTACTTCCGATTCGGTGAGGACTCTGACCCATTATAACACGCTTGGTGCCCCAAAAATGGCGACTGCCGATGTTAATTGATGCTGTTCTGAAAAGGGTCTACTGTTGTAAAAGGTATCATGCGCAGGCCTTATCTTCTAGTCTAGTGGTATTCGTGATAAGACACGTACCTTGCGTTCCAGGTGGCGCTCGAGCCTCGCTAGAGCCTCCGTCTCGCCACCAGGCCAGACGGCATCTTTGAGGTTGTCGGTGTCGAAACCTGAAGGGTTCGAAACCGAGGAAGGGTAAGCGAAGGTGCCCATTGAGTAATGCCGACCAAAGAGAACGATCAAATACTTTCCTGGGGAGTAGATCTGCCGACAGTTTTTGTGTCGCTGAAACGGCTGGACGCGCGCAACATCGGGGTTTTCCCCTTTCGATTGGGATGGGTGGCAGCCGCCATCTATCGTCGTGGAAATCCGCCGAGACAGCGGAGAAAGCCATCTCCGCTGTTTAGGCGAAACCGGTATCACGGCGTCGGCGGCCACCCTCTCCCTCGGTGCAGCGCGAAAGCGCGGACAGTGCGACGCGCACGCGTTCTCTCATGGCGAATTCCACTGGTCGTTTTGGAGCGCCGGGATCGACTCTTCTGGAGCGATCCTATTTCACATGGGCGATCGGGATCGAGACGGACGTGTTCCACTGGTCGCTTTGGATTAGCTCCCGCTCCAGATCTCGATGTGGATCCGAGAAAAGTCGCTCCGCCGATCTCGGTGGATTCAACCGGAAGCCAGCCGGGCCAGCCCTCGGCGCACACACGTGACTTCCTTTCTCGCGGGGCATCTCGCCTGATCTCGCCCATCTCGCCTCAGAAGAACTCGTAATGGCCGCTCGGGAGGTGCCGCCTGTACCGCCCGCCTTACTGATGCTGCTGCTTGACGACAGTTCGTCGTCAAGTTGCTCGAGCAGCTTCCGGCATTCCGGCATCCTGAGCCATTCCGGCGGCGGCCGCTTGTGCGTCGAACACGTGTTAGCGCCGCGATTGCGAAAACGTATTCGAATCGATCGCGGCGGCTGCAAAGAGGGAATTCCCGGGCGAGTGAATGACGGGAAGGCATCCGCCGATCCCCGGAGCAGTGGTCATATTCCGTGGGAATCCGAAGGCGGCGCGACCCCGTTCGGATCGTGTGCTCCATTCTGGATCTGGTCAACTGATCCCGGCGCGCTCCAAAACGACCAGTGGAATTCGCCATTAGACAGGGGTTTCAAAACCGCTTGTGGAGGATTTGGCGCTGAAGAGGAGCACTGACCAGTGCAAATGAGCGAAGTAGAGAATGTATGTTCCTGGTAAATTATTTAGAAGCATCGAGTTTGATTCCGCACTTTTGTTGGAGAACGGGTATACCAAATGCATTGGTTCGTAGTAGACGCAAGTGCCGATCGTCATGATTCAAAAGTGCGACTTGCTCAGCATTAGATTCGACGTTAGGAAGGTCACGTAATATTGCTTTGCTCTGTTGCGAACTGTTTAAACATTTGTGGAGGGCGGAAAAGCGTTTCCTGTGATTTCAGATAAAGCTTCAGATAACTGACAACCATGATTTTAATACCCGTGCCATATGTAACTCGAATGCCATTTACAACGAATGACAGTTGAACGATCGGCCGATCAGCGCGCGACACTCCGGGCGTGGGGCGTTCCACGCGCGACAGATCGCGAGCCGATTCGTTGATCACACGAATGTCATTGTTGCAAATGGCATTTGAGTTGCCCGTGTGGCACGGGTATAAGACAATATGACCAAGTATCGTTTCTCTGAAGCGTAGCTTATTTAGTGGCACTAGTTGCGACCTACAGACCGACTGAAAAGTCCATAAACAATGTTCACGAGAAGTTTTCACTTTTTGTTTTGTCTCGTGGTGCAAGGATAGATAATTTGATGAATTGGCAAGACCTTGCAAGTTTGGGTTCAGCTAAATTCAACTAAAGAAAGATCTTATCCAACATTATGTTTGGAATTTGCTCCTTTTCTGATTTCGAGCGATGCACCCGAGCAACATTTCCTGAATAACAACAAGGTCGAAATGCATCACCTACCGGAGTCCAGTCCGGAGCAGAGATTGAACCCGAGTGCAGTGTCAGCATTCGGTAGGGACTCGGGTCCAATCGGTGAGCAGGCGAGCAGGCGAGTCCCAGCCGAACGCTAGCGCAGCACTTGGATCCAATACGTGCCCCGCAATGGCCTCCGGCAGACGACGTAGAAAATTCAGCATTAGGGCCTGTATACGATCTATTCTAGACCTCCAGGACGCGTTCGTTGCTTCTCGCCGGGCTTTGGCTGCGCGCGTGCGACCGAGTGTCATCACAGGCAGAGAGTGCTTATGACTGGCGCGCCCTTCCTCGCGTTCCGATGCGCCGAAAACGCATCTTGGAGCACTTGCTCGCCGTATACACTCGAGCCGCGGTCACACTGCTATGATACATGCTAGAAGGTTGTCTGCAGACATATGTATGAGGCAAACATGCTTGGAACATGCGTGAGGCACAGCTAAATACTTCTGTCAACGCGTCTGCATGCGAACACCAATCGTAAGATATGTGTCGATCGTATACCGAGCTCGGCGAGGGTGGGCACAGCGAAGCGGTCGTCGTGGTCCTCGTCGATGGGCGTGCGCGACAGGGCTTCCGGGGCCGGCACGGGCGCGGGCGGCGGCTCCATGGCCACCAGGACCCCCTGGAACTGGCGGTAGGTGAGAGGCGCCTTGCCCCCGTGGCGCTCCAGGATGCGCTCGAGCGGGTACAGGGTGTGCGACGGCTCGCACACCACCGTCACGCCCATCTCGTGGGCCAGCGCCGTGATGTTCTGGTCCCGGATGGCCCCGTACGGCTCCGGGTCCTTCTCGAACGTCAGGTGCGTCACGCGCCACTCCTGCGCGCCCAGGGGGGCAGGGAGGGAGGGAGGTCACGGTCACGGAGCGCGTGCACCGACCGAGGACCGAGCAGTGTTGGGAAGTACTTATATTACGACTACAAGGAGTACATTCTCTGAGTATATGTACTTGTATACTTTACCTAAAGTATTTTTTCCAAGCACTTTCCGAAGAAAGTACAGCTCCCGACTTCAAAGTACATTCCCCAAATTTAATCTCGTTAAATTTCTGTTACAATATTATGGTTAGTCAACTTTGAAGTTACTTGATTTATTCAATTAAAATTCACCGTCATTTCCGAAAATACTTGATGCACTCCCGATTACCCTTGAAGCAATGCCCCCCCCCCCCCCCCCCATGCCAGTAAAAACAAAACAAAAACACTATAGGGGAATGGAAGGACATCGTGAGATTGTCTTAAAAAGTGTGCTTCCCTTAAAAGTACATTCTATTTATAGTACTTCACTTCAAGTACATTACATCCGGCGTACTTATTTACTAAGCACATAACGTTTCATTTACTTTGTACTTTCTTTGAAGTCCTTTTTTGGATGTACTTTGCCCAACGCCGGAACCGAGGGCGCGTTATCCGGGTGTCACAGATAAAATAACCTAAGACGTCTGTGGAACGTTGGGATATCTTGAATACCTACGTCCTCGGAACCACGTCCACTGTTCTGGTGCGTCAGGGACGCCCGCGCCGACACCGGTAGCTTCCTGTCGCCACATGGCGTACGATTCTGTAAAACGGCGATGAACTCTACTTCGTGGCGGTGGAAGATGCTGGTTGGACCAATCAGCTGCCCTCCTTTCATCAATCACGCGACGGAAAATAGACGCATGGCTGGTCCAACTGCTTCCGCCATGGTTCGGAAGCATTGACCACGAAGACTTATCATTTAATCGATCATTTGTGCGAACGTACGTTTCACAAAATAAAACCAGCGCTTAGAACAGTCCTCGACCATTCATGTGATGCTTCAAGCAAACGTGTCCACCGGTTCAATCCACGTACTCGGACATGTTTCTGTCCATGTAAAGCAAATGTGGTCATAATCAAACTTCAACGGGAAGCAGCGGTTGTGTCTGGGTAGGCAGCGGTACCGCGAGGACGCCTGTTTCATTATTCGGTCTGAAGTACGCCTTTTTGAGGGAGGGAGGGGACCCGCAGTCCGCCACGTGCAACAGCGTAATATCCAACCTAAGATCTACTGCTTAGTTTGCATATTAGCATATAACAGTCTTCTAAACATCATTAACATCTAAGGAGAAAAGAAAAACTGGAAGAACCGGCGCTAGTTTGTTCGTGCTGTGTGGCGGAGGGTACCTATAATGCTTTTACAATGTCAAATTACAGTCCCGTGACATGTCAAACACTTCGGCGTGCCAAGGAAGTGTTGATCACGCCGCGAGATCGGCGAAACATGCTTTCGACGAGTTGTGCCCTTTTCCTGCGGCACTGCGCTTTCGTGAAACTTTCCACGTGTTCTCAACGGCAAGTCTCAACGCTTATACGGGTTTTTTTAAAAACTTCTTCGGCGAATGACGACGAATGACTAGAAAACGTGTCTTCAGCACGCTGCCGCCAGCCCCTGCAACGCTAGCAAAAACGCTATTTCGCAGCGTTTCCGCAGCCCGCTAAGCACCCGGATAGCGCTCCGTAATCCGCCACACGACCTTGAACTATGCAGACAAGGCTGGCGGCGCGCATGCGCAGCTGCGGCGTTTTCTTCGCGGATACCGCAGCGGAGGAGAGAAACGATCTACTACTATTCCCTTCTGTTTCCACGCCTCAGCGCAAACTCGCAAAACAGGGACGGAACAGACGAAGGCGCACAATCCCCCTCCAACAGTCTTCGTCTTTTTTTCCTGCCTAATCCGAAAAAAATTAGATAATCTCCCCCCCCCCCCCCACACACACACACACACGCACTCTCTCTCACACACACACACAGCCCCTCCGTTTCTGGGTTGAGCGTCCGAAGATAAGCTGAGTAAAAGACGGGGCTTTTTTCTCTATTTTTTAGGAGGGCTCGGTGGCCTCTCAACTCGGAGCGTGGAGCGGAAGCTTGCGCTGCAGAACCTTTTGGGTTTGATCCCCATTCCCCGCCCGTTTCGATCTGGATAAGTTTCGTACCGTGCGGTTGTACTATGCGTGCGGTACGGATATTATGCGTGCGGTTGCACTGCACTGGCTAAATTTCTCATCTACAGCTAAGAGACAAGCCACCCGTTGAGGCGTATTAGCATTAAGGCTGTCTAAACATACAAGCAACATAATATAAATATTTTTTTTTTTTGATGGAGAGATGGAATTCTTTCGCGACTAGCGCAATCCGAACGGGTAGAATGCAGCACCTTTGGTGACACCTGAATTCGTAAAATACCCCTGTTTCAGTTCTAATTCAGCTGCGATATCCTCCTTTTATTCTTCTGGGCGTGTGCGGTTAAAGTACCCGTGAACTGGGACTGTCAATGAACGATTTTTTGTGTGTGTCCACAAGGCCCCCGACGACTATTCTGCATCTCTGAAAGTCCGCTGAGCTTTCTACTTGAAACTCCAAAGTCGCTTCCTTGTCGCCGGAACTCGGGAAGATAGCCATCGCTCACGGTGGCATTCACTTTCACCTGTCGATACCGGGCCACTCACTTTTGATATCAGGATGCCTGAGCTTTCCCTCGGGGGTTTCAAAGCAAATGAAAAACTACTTTGACACGCTTGTCTAGCAAAATATGTGGTTACTTTGTCTGACCTTCGCGCGCGAACTGGCCGACAATAAGGAATAGTCATCCTATACCATGGTGCCACTTGACGCTCTCTGATTAAGTGGTAAAAGAAGGGATTTCATGCATTCTTGGGAGAGGAAAAGCCTATTCTTTTGATAGACGGCAAGGAGTCTTCGTCGAGGTCATGAATCCACTTCCCAAATTTCCGAACAACGTATGCGCGCGCGCGCGTGTGTACCTTTTTTTTTTATGCATACGTAGAGATTTTTTTTATACATTCCCTCACATTAAATTGATTGAAAATAGGTCTGTATACAACGATCGCTTAGGGCTTTCGGGCCTCTAGCGAAAAGGATGGTGTATTATGAGTGTTATTGTGGGGACAGAATTTTGATCGCTGCCAATGCTCACTGGTTCAGCAAACAAAACTTTTAGTGTTGCCAGTAGAGCATCTCAGCGTCTCAACACCCCCCCCCCCCCCCCTTTTCTCAAAAAAAAAAAGTGACCTGTAATTTGGGTTACAAGTTTAAATCTGTCAATTAATGTGTTGAACCAATTTCGAGACAAATCAGTGACTATCAAAATTTTGCCGGGAAGCAGTGTCATATTACCGTATTTAGTCCAACGCCAGATTCGTCTTGTGTGTCTTGCAATGCCTACCCCCCCCCCCCCCCCCCCCCGAAAAAAAAATATATATACCGTATATGTTTTGTTTGTTTTAGTTTTGGTTTTTGCATGTTTCGTTCTCTTGCCGGCTTTTGCGGCCACTCGGCTCAGGGACACTTGTTGGCCGGCGCGAGCACCCCGCTTCATAAATCAATCGACGCCGAGGGACTCCGGACCCAAACAAAGGATCGGCGTCTTTTCAAGTCGGTTTCGGAACAACCGGAAACAAAAATACAAATTAGGGCCCACTCTGGTTGGGGGAGAACGAAGCCTCAGGCGCTGCTCAGCCACAAAAATCCAGACGGTGTCGCCGCCATTCGCCAGCCCTGAGCGGGAGACGTGGGAGGGGGGACACATCTTCGAATGAGGAGAACACAAAAGGATGCCCTTCCCCAAGGAAAAGACGTGAAGTGCTGTTTTCGCAACGAACCTTTCGCGACTCTTTATTTATAGGGGCAGAAAGAGGAGGGGGGTGCCGAGGCTTAGGTAAACACGTCTCAGCGAATCACGCGGTAGCCTATAGCATCTTCCAAGTTTGATTATTTACTTAATAAAAAAAAAAAAAAAAAAAAAAAACGTTGTCGATGAAACGTCGCAGGAGCATGTATCCACAAAACAAGTTCCCACGAAACACGTGTTCATAAAACGTGTTGCCCACGATACGTGTTTGGTGGGAAACGCGTGTACACAGATTGAAGATCGTCGCACACTCGTACTCCTGATTAGTCGACGGTAATAATAATGATAATAATAATAATCTTTATTGGCCCAGGAAAGGATGGACGCTCCGGCATTTCGGTTGACGGACATTTATGGCGGGCGGACGTTTTGGGGCACGTACTTTTCAGTGCATGGTTTTCGTTGTTTTCGACGCTTTAATGGGTCTTTTTACTTGCGTCTCTACGGCAATCCCACAATATCTATGAACATTTGATTTGTTTTGTGTGTGTTGGTTTTGGTTTTGTAACATCCTCTACGAGGCACATACACCGAAATGACCCCGTGCATAGAAAAGTCCATGTGGAAACGTGCTCTCACACCGGGTATTGCGAGTACTGGAAAAACCGGGATATTTCCCCTACTTTTAGACTGTGTGCAGGATACGGGGAGTCATCTCTATCATATACCCTTACCACAGACGGATCGGTCGCTGCACCTGCAACAGCCTTTCGCCCGGCGCGTGCTCCAGCGGTCCACACCCGAACTACATCTCCGGAATACCCGGGCTTTAATCTTCTTTTCATGCTAATTATTATCTCTAAATTCGAGGTAGTTGTTGTCGGTGACAGGTGAAGTGGAAGCTCCTCCCACCCCTTCCAACTTTAGCAGAACAAACGCTAGTGAAGATGTCACATCCTCTCCAGCGTTACAATTGAAAACGAGCGTGTTGGTTAATAGATACAAAACTTGAAAGTATAAAACAGAGAGGACGAGGACGGGAACAGGACATCTTTCAATTAGCAACAACATAGAATGGCACAATGATAAAACCGCCCCGCAAGGGTCTCAACGTTCTCAAAGAGGGAAAGGAGATACTAGTTATAAAGGAAAGGGAATACAATAAATAGAAAAGTTTGAAAAGCGCGTCAGTAATCTAGTTATTTTTCGATTACTTAGAATAGGGCCTTTGTCATTGTCAGTGATAATGCAGAATTATTCTTGTTTGCAGTCCAAAAAGGGAAATGTACTATAAATATTAGAGTTTAAAAAGCTGTAGCGTCACGACGAGGTGTCAGTATTCTAGTCATCTCTGGTGTTAAGAATTCGACCTCTGTCTTTGTCAATGATAATGAAGGTGCAGAAATGTTGTTGCTAACAGTCCCCATGGCAAATGATTCGATGATCTCTCTCCCAAATCTGTTGTTGCGCCCGCCCAGTATTTTAGTATCAGAAAAATGAGGAGTACAGTCATCGCATGTGCGGCTGTGAACGACAATGGGGTGATACGACTCAGTTGAAGCCTTTGATGCTTCCAAGTTATGTTCTCTGAGTCGGTGGTTGACGCATCTCCCAGTCTCTCCAATGTACTGACTGCCACAGCTTAGTGGAATCGAATAAACCTTCTTTTCTCCGCGTTCTACGAACTTTTTGGCATGTTTTACATTGCACCCTCGGGGACTGTCGCTCCCGTTAACCTTTTTGCACATCTGTTTGAGGCGCATACGACAAGAAAAAACCACACTCGAATCGATCTTGGACGCGATAGACCTTTAACGGTGCGCGGAATTGTGCATGTAGGGAATCACAGCGAAACGACCTTTCTTTTTTGAAACAGCTTGCGGAAGTTGTGCTTTGATAATGAACCTCTCAAGGGTGGAACGAAGTAGGTCAGCAGGAAAGCCTGCTTTTTCTAACCTCCGCTGCAACTTGAGGCTACTTTAGAAGAAATGCGTGCACGACTTGGAGAATGAAGACTTGAAAAGTGACCTTACGATGCCATGCTTAACGGACTTGGAGTGAGCACTAGTGAAAGGGAGGACTGGCTTCTCCGACCTCTGCTGGAAGGCCCAACAAACACCTGAGGAATGAGGATGCAATCGTAAATCCAGAAATTGTAATCCTTCCACTGAAGGATTTTCCCGGGTAAAAGTTAGCCCTACCGCACAGTCTTTGAAAACTTCAAAGATGCTGTCAGCGGACGCAGCGTCTGGATAAATGACCAAGTAATCGTCAACATACCTAAAAACTAGGCAACCCTGGAAGGACTTTTTCAACTGATCGTTGATAGCCCTTTTTCTGCATTTTTCTGATACTAAAAAACTGGGCGGGCACAACAACAGATTTGGGAGAGAGATCATCGAATCATTTGCCATGGGGACTGTTAGCAACAACATTTCTGCACCTTCATTATCATTGACAAAGACAGAGGTCGAATTCTTAACACCAGAGATGACTAGAATACTGACACCTCGTCGTGACGCTACAGCTTTTTAGACTCTTATATTTATAGTACATTTCCCTTTTTGGACTGCAAACAAGAATAATTCTGCATTACCACTGACAATGGCAAAGGTTGAATTCCAAGTAATCGGAGATAACTAGATTACTGATGCGCTTTTCAAACTTTTCTATTTAGTGTATTCCCTTTCCTTTATAACTAGTACCTCCTTTCCCTCTTTGAGAACGTTGAGACCCTTGGGGGGCGGTTTTATCGTTGTGCCATTCTATGTTGTTGCTAAATGAAAGATATGTCCTGTTCCCGTCCTCGTCCTCTTTGTTTTATACTTTCAAGTTTTGTATCTCCAGCGTTCTCTCCGTAGAAAGAGGTCGAGGAGCTTCCACTTCACTCGTATAGCCTGTCACCAACTATAAATACGAAGTCAACGGGAATCGGAAATCCCTTCGATATATCCGCTATTTCGTTATAACCGACTCGTTATAACGAAGTGCAAAAGGGAATGGAAAATCGTGGTCGCTTCGCTGTAGCCGCTATTTCCTTATAACCGACTTCGTTATAACCGGCCTCGACAGTAATGGCGAATTCGGGTGGTCATTTTCCGGCAAAATATTTTGCCACGTCTTCGGCAAGGGCGTTCGCGTGGTCAAAGGCTTTGGCGAGTGCGCGCCGTTCGGACGGCGCGCCTCTCAGGCGTGTGCCGGCAATTTACCGGCACAATGTTTGCCCGATCTGCAAGAGGTCGGGCAGCTTATCTGCCAGACTGTATCCGGTATCGTCACATCCGAATAGGGAAAGAGAACCAAAGGAAACAATGTTCGCCGATAGCGGATTCGACAAGAAAACGAAACCGATGAGACAGACACCCCATTGTGTTCCGAAAAAAGATAGCAAAAACAACGAAGATACAGATATAATATTTTAAAGGAAGCTCGCGCAAGGTCAGTTTGCTCTGGGACACAGCGTATTACTACAACGCTGTAAAAAAAAAGTGGTACAGTTTGACACTTGAACGTGCATTCCAATTTCAATGGAGTGTACGCAAGAAAAAGCCGAGGATTACAAAAAAAAAAAAAAAAAGGTAATAACAAAGAAAATAAGAGTGTAAGCCTTCTTGGAGCCTCGTAAAAAGCAACAATTCGGAAATCTAAACAAATTATATTAAGATTTGTCGCATCTGGCTCCACAGATTTATTAATCTAAAAATTTTAAAATAGTGAATTGACGGGCTGGATGGTCGTTAACATACATGGCTCGTCCTGTGTTTTACTTCTTATATGTGCCGTCTTTCTTGCGCTACTCTTTTAGCATGTATGTTAATTAAACTGCCCTCCTATTAAGTTTATACCTCAAGATCTTGTAAGCTGTGCTGACTGTGGTTATGTCAATAAATGTATATATGTAAAAACAAAAAAAAACAACATTGTGACGCTACTTTTGTTTATCCACATCTCAGAGTCCGCCCATATGTTGTTGTCTATTGAATCAAACAATAATCGAAGAAGTTAACAAAGCTCACGCGGGATTGGTCACGTGGTTCGCCACTGGCGCGGTTTTCGTTGCCGGTGCTGCCGGGAAGGGCCCTCCGGCGGTTGACCACGCGAATTCGCCATATGGAGGCCATTCAAGGTCACACTGCGAGTGTTACGTCATGGTTCTACGTGACGTCATCGTGTCACGTGACTTTATGATATCACGTGATCTCGTAATGTCACGTGACACCACGGCATCACTGACGTGACGTCGCGTCACATCATGACGTCACGTGATCTCGTAATGTCACGTGACACCACGGCATCACTGACGTGACGTCGCGTCACATCATGACGTCACGTGACACAATGATGTCATGAAGTCACGTGACGTTATGATGTCACGAGACACGGGCGATTGTTCTGTATTATCGCTCGACAGGTTGCGATGGAGATACTGTAAAACCCTTTATTTTCGCGGCCCCAATTTTTCGCGAATCGGTCACAGATGACATAATCGCGACCACTAAATTTCGCGAATTGCAGACGCCTGCATTGAAAATTTTAAGGACCGAAATTTTCGCGCGCCCTTAAATTTCGCGAATTCTTCAATTCGTGAAATTCGCGAAAATTTAGGGCTCGCGAACATTAAGGGTTTTACAGTAATCATGCAATAATTTTTAAAGGCGCCTTTTGTGACAAAGAGCAAACAAGCGTCTATTTTTGTATACCCTAGTTTTCTTAATCCTTTTCTTTCTCACAATCGTTAGAAACGTGAACGATAAAGCTTTTTTTAATTAACTTTATATGTGTGTGTGTGTGTGTGTGACAGAAGTGCAGTTCAATGACAGACAGAGAGAGAGAGAGAGAGATGTAAATGGCGTCGAAGGAAAGGAGAAGCACCTTCCAGGAGCCAATCTGCACAAGCTTCCGGCACGATGTTATGTAAGTCAAATGTCGCACGTTCGCGACGAGCTATATTGAGAAGAATGCGAGAGGCTAGAAAAGATGACGCAACACACATAGCTTTTCTCTATGTTTACTTTATTTTATTGTTTGTTCGGGCCCTTTTCCCCGTTACTCTGATTTTCGTGCTTATCCATCCGTCGCGTTCCCGTTCCAGCGCTGCTGAAAAAGTACAAACACACAAAAAAAAAAAAAAAGAAAAAGACGATTACACCCTTAGGTGTAAGTTAGCTTGTCCCAGGACTACAACGCCGCTGGCAAGGACCCTAAAAATATGATGCTAGCGATCTTAGCAGCCTGATATAGCAACAAATTACGAGCAACAAATGTACGAGCAACATGAGCAGCACGCAGATATAACGTAGACAGAAAAGGCAAATACAGCTAGACGTTAGACGCACGATCTCGTACGAGGTCGGAATCGCGACCTTGTTGAATGTTCCACCGCCGTATTTACTCGAATTTCAGTGACACTCATCCGCAAGTGACCCTCTTCGTTATTACGAAAGTTGCCGGTATACGTTGCTTTATTCTTGTCAATACCCCACATAAAGCGTACTATCTAAGTTCAAGGAATGTATCTCCAAGTAGAAAGCATCGGTAGGGGCAACAATTATTCGCGCGTTCGTCACATTTCACCCTTTTCCCACGGCCTTTTACAGCCACAAGGGTTTTGCAACACTTTCTCTTGCGATCAAAAAGGGTGTATTAAATAGAAATAAAGGTGCTGAAAGGGTGCTGGAACAGGGGTGGATTTATGAGTCAGGGTGGGGGGAAAAGGGAAGGGGGGTATCTGCAGAGAGATGATGTCACGGGCGAAACGTTGCCCAGATTTATTTTGTTCAATTGCTATATGTCACCAAAAACTAAACATTTCTTCCTAAAAAAAAGTCGGTGTGTCAAAAAGAAAAATGACCTTGGAGGGCTGTTTCAACTTCCAATACGCGCCCACGTTCATACTTTTTTTTTTTTTTTTTTACATTAACGAACGTTTCGATCAGCCTGCAAGCAGAAGGAAGCTTCAAAAATCAAGATGGCACCTTCATCACAACGAACCAACCATAAGACATCATGATGACGTTACATCATTAACGTCACAAAATACGTCAGGGGCGAAACTTGACCCTCATGATTGCGTTAGCTTCCGTTTCCAGCAACATCGACTTCTTTTTTTTTTCTTTCCTGGAATTGTGCGCCTGCCTCGGATTTCCGAAGAGTGAATTCTTTCTACTTTTATATTTCTTCCCCTTTAAACGTGATTGCAACATGAATGCTTCATGCGTCTACCCGAAATACTGATTAAAAGCGTGTCTCTGTAAAACGGCGGTCACACTGCCAAATACATCGTACGAAAGACCGCCTGTGGACTGCCTGTATGATGGTCGTTTCACATCGGTTATACGAAAACTGTCTTTAGACATGTTCCGAGCATACACTAACGTAAAAGTTTGGGCTAGTGGGTATTTCATGATTAAAAATTAAAACAGCGCAAGGACACGGACAAGGACAAGAAGTGTTCTTGTCCGTGTCCTTCTTGTTCTTGTCCGTGTCCTCGCGCTGTTTTAATTTTTAATCCAAGCATACACATCATATTTTGTCACCATGCCTGCAGCGAACACCGTTTCTTCTCTGTGATGTATGTACATAAAAAAATCGTGACATAAAAACAAAAGCAAACAAGAAAAAAAATGACGGCTTCTCCACGTGGTGAATGGTGTTGATTGGGCTCGAAACTCTGGTGGTGCTGATGATACTGATTTTGTTCATAGATAGTGCTGATGGTGCCGATTTTTTTTTTATTGCTCGTTTCATGCAAGGTTTCATCCATGACATCCCCAGCTCCTGAGTTACTACCACATCTCAGAGCCCCCTACTCGTCCCACAGTCGTGGCCGAGTAGTTAAGGCGAGGGACTAGAAATCCATTGGGGTCTCCCCGCACAGGTTCGAATCCTGTCGACTGCGCAAAGATTTTTTTTTTTCTTTTTAAGAGGACAGATGGGATGGCAATCAATGTGAGCACGGACGCCGGACGGACAAGGCTAGACCCTAAGGAGCTTCGCCCCTAAAAGAAAGATAGCGCACGCACCTTTATCAGCTTGGGGAACACGTCGGCCGGCTGTCCCCGAATCACGAAGAGCCGCGAGTTGAGCTTGCGCAGCCTGGCATCCAAGTCTTCGAGACACTGGAGCAGGAACCTGCGGCGAACGCGCACCGTCAAACTTTCCCGCGCGGCCACCACCGGTGCCAAAAGCGGACCGGAAGCCACCACACCTCCATTTGTTGAGCCCGGCGTTGGAAGATCCCGCGAACCAGGGATCCAGAATGTAGATGCACCGGCACGTCCTGGCACCCTGAAGTCCGACTTTCAACGAGGGCTGGTCGTGGAGCCGCAGGCCCTTCCGGAACCAGTGCACCACGTTCCGCCCACCACTTTCCGCCGTGGTAGACGTCTGGGACGTGGACATTAGGGAACGCGATCACGTCCGCCGCGACCCTTTACGTAAGCCCCGACCTTCCGACGTCGGGCGCGACCGTCTGCCTCATCTTCAGGGACTGCGAGTGTGTTCCGGCGGTGCAGATGTCCAAGGAGCTCGGCGAGCACGACCGCGAAAACGTGACCGGCGCCCGGTGGCACGCCTCCATTGGTGCGCGACGTCTGCGACGTCATGCGGACGAGACCGCCGTCGCTATGGTCACGTTGACGGTCACGTTGAAAGCGTCGTGCTCCGACGGCTAGGAAGACGCCCCCTCGTTGGAAATTGTTGCTGCTGGAGTCGGGACTCCCCGCGCCAGGCATCACGTGGTCGGCGAGCCGCAGTGTTCTCGATCGGGGTTATGTAACCCGAGAAAAAGCACCGTGGGGAGGCTTGCTTCCCCTTTCTCTGATTGCCGATAAATTCGCGCCCGTCGACGGATTGAGATGTTCGGATGGCGCGCGGCCTGCTTTTCTGAGTGACGAGCGCGAAAGTATGTCGAAGGCTAGGTACCGGTGTCAGAGTCTGGTGTGGTCTTGGGGTAGATCCTCGTTTTGCGGAAATGACTGTGTTGTTAGCTTCAAATAAAACTAGGGCTGGGCGTCGATTAAAGTTTTCAACCCGATTGATCGTCACCCTTTAATTTATTAATCAATCCCGGTACATAATTTGTTTTAGAGAGCAGCTCTTAGGCGCCCGTTTCCGGAATGAGTGGCGTCGCCGTCGCCGTCGGCGTAACCGTGAGGTCGCGTGACCCCCCCCCCCCCCCCCCCCCGAGAACACGTTACCCTCAGTACCCTTCCCTCCTCCTCCTCCTCAACAGCTGCGCTCTAATTCGGCGTTACAGGGCCGAATTAGACGGTGAGCGGCTTTTATCTTTTCTTTACCTTTCAAAATATGTGGCAAACGGCGCAATATACCACTTTTATTTCCGTGGGAGGCAAGAAGCCGAAAAAGATTATGGCGTTTGTAGAAGCGCAATGAACCCGACAAAATAGGAGACTTCGTTATGGACATATGAAAACAAACAAACAAGCGACTAACAAACTAAATAACCAGTTAAATGCCTAACAATCTAAACAACTAACTAATTAACTAACTAACGAAAGACCAAACTGAATAAATAAGTAAACAACCCGATTTGTATTATTGAGCGTCGTGCTGGCGTGCGGTCCTGTAATTACTATAATTAGATGCTCCGCCTCCTGGATGGATGAGTGGATGGATGAATGCTAATGGCTCTACCCTTTTATATCGGGTGGTAACGAACACATAGGCCAGAAACCAAAAGTATGATTCATCCCCTCGCCTTTGATAACATTTTGCACGTGCAGCCCAAGCCCGGCGGAGATTACGTAACACCACGCGACGGCCACTTGATTTTCTGCAGTTTATAATACGAGAGGAATCTCCCTAAAAAATGTTTTAGCGTGACGAAGGTGGTCGCATGCGTAACAAGCTCGGGAAATGTTGGCCTCGTCTCGTGAACCACACTTTTCTAAAATAAGCAGCCCGATCAGCGTTTACACGACTTAATGGCGAAGCAACTTTACGTGACCACTCAGGCGAATTAGAGGCAATGGAATTAAGAAGGATGACAAAGCGAATTAAGGGGAATTAAAGTGAATTAAGAGGAATTAAAGTGAATTATGAGGGATTAAAGAGAAGTAAGGGTAATCGATGGGAATTAAGAAGGACTATAAAGCGAATTAAGAGAAATCAAAGTGAATTAAGAGAGATTAAAGTGAATTAAGAGGAATTAAAGAGAAGTAAGGAGGACCGCGAGGAATTGTGTGCGAGAAATTTTGAGATAACATATGAAATAAATAAAGATAGTGTCAAAAAAGAGAATGTAAAAAAAAAATGAGAACGTCAAAGTAAGGTTAATTATGTGTCTGTCTTTAATGCATCCGCACTTGGGCTTTCGCCTTCAAGTCGCCTTAGGGAAAACATAAGAAACCCTGTATATTTTTCTGTTATATCACCAAAATTGACAGCGTTGCAGCTGTCAATGTATGGCCAAGTCTCTATAATGTACAATGGTTTTGCAGTTTGCGGGGCGGCATGGGCCCGTGCTCCCCCCAAAAGCTTTCATTTTGCTGGGGCCTCCTCTGCGCCCTCCCCCTCATACAGCATTTTGTCATGGGCGCCCCCCCCCCTCCCCCCTCCCCCCCCCCCCCCCCCCCGATACAAAATCCTGTCTACGTGCCTGTCAGTAAAGATACTGGATTTAGGAAATAGATTTTTAACACCGGCCGGGGGAGGGGGGGGGGGGGGGGGGTAGCGGTGCTATAATAATCCTCATAATTTATAAGCTTTTTTTTCCAGTGCAGTGGGCAACTAGTAAAAATAAACTTCCTTTCATTTTTTCTTCTATTTTATTTTTTTTTTTTTTTTGTAAACGATAATTTCTGCTGTAAATGTGCCCCCCCCCCCCCCCCCCCCCCCCTTCCCCGAGCAAAGAGAACACTGACTTGAAACTTTTTAAACCTGTGATTATCGGGTGCTTTTGAATACTGTTTTGTGGCATTGATGTCGTTCGAAAGACAATGCAATGCTCTTTCATTTGATATTATGTATGTATTGGTTTATACTGTTCATGCGCATTTGTAGCGTTGTGAATATGATGGCGCGGACCCTCACTTGCTCCGCTGGTTCATATTCCATGAACGATCTAGTGAAAATAACACGGTTCCAATGGAGCAGTTTTGTTAAGATGATGTCGGAACAGAATATAACGCTAGACTTCTTTGGTATTTGGACTACTTTTTGTTCATCTCTCCAAATATTGAACAGAAATTGCCATTTTTCAGCACAAATATGTTTTTAATGACAAGCGCTAGGGAAATTAAATTAGCTACAGATATAGTGCTTATAATTGGTAATATAAAAAAATTATTGTTGCGTAAATGTTTTTGTTGTTTAGATATTCTATATGAAACGTAGCGCTCTTTTTGTGCTTCGAGTCATGGTGCTTCAAATGCCGCTAAGGAAATAATTGAACTGTCATAAAATCTTTTATAACATTTAGAACTACAGTGGTTGCCCAAGAAGTGTACGCATGGCTTTTTTTTTTTTTTTTCATTTTCAGAGTCATAACGCTCCAGGAATTCTTCAAACTTACTTGTTTTTGACGCATTTCTTTTATGGACATCAAACAGATTTATTGGCATCTAATAACATTTATTGTATGAAATAGATATACATTGCGATGTATTCGATTTTCACAGTGATCATGCTTTGGTTTTTTGATAGGAGTAGAGCTTAGCTAATTAAAAAAAAACAATTAAAAACTGTTTGGGTGTTTTGATGCGCTACCTGGTGGACGGCAAACAAAACTGCTGATTTCTAATGTTCAAGAAATTTTCGAGGGCGGCGTTGGCGCCTGTATCATCATCTAGGGAGGCTCAAGTGAAGGTGGGTGCAACTGCTAGATCGGGGATGAAATGTCCGGTACCAGGAAGTCATCAGTTACTATTATAGATTATAAATAGAATGTGAAGCGGGGAAAATAAAGTTTATCATTAGCTCCCCTCTCTGTAGGAAAAGAAAGTTTGCCTTCCGGTGTTAAAAGAAATATATTACCTTGATCGAAAATTCCTTCCGCTCAACGGGCGGTGTTCAATAAAACGACTTCGATGAAACGGCGTTAGATAAAATGTCCGGACCCACATGTATAGTAGTTTCACCTGGGTCCGGACATTTCATCGAACAACATTTGATCGAACACCGTTTCATCGAACGCCATTTCATCAAAGTCGTTTCATCGAGCACCACCCACTTGAACAGTAGGAGTTCTATATTTAGAAACCCCAATTTGTTTTAGCACCGGGAGGATAGTAGTGTTGTAATATTCATTATAACTTATACTTCCTTTTTTCCAGTTGAGTATGGGCAACTATAATAATAAGAAACTTAATTTTTTCTCCTATTTCCTATTATATTTCAGTAAATAATAACTTCTGCTGTTAATGTGGCCAATAAGAAACAGGAACACAAACGACACTTTTTTTAAACCTGTGATCACCTTGTGCAATGACGAACGCACGTCCGTTTTAGGGCGTATCTTTGTCCTTGAAAAGACGACTCCACGTCGGATGATTAAGAAAAAAAGGCGTGTCTCCCCTTTTTGTTCACTTATTGTAACGGACATAACTGTGGAGATGTCGTATTTTCGACATACAGTACACACCTTTCCGAGAAACACTCGGCACCAGGGACAAGAGAACCTTTTAATGCGAAACCATTAACTGTATCATGGAGCGAAACCTGCGGCGTCTGTGGCCGTTGTCTATAGCAGCGAAAAACGACACCTGAATGCCCATTGGCTGAGCGAAACGGCATTTAAATTCCCATTCACTGCGACGCGTCATATCAGATGCCTCGTCGCCGAAGTCGGAAAGGCCGCTCGAGGTCAAAGCGGACGCGCCTCGGAAATAAAATACAATGAAAAGCACAGCAGCGCAGATGCATCGTCACGGAAACCGGCGGGTCGCTCAAGGTCAAGGAGGACGCGCCCCAAAAATAACGTGTAGGAATGCTTTTGCATTCCTACACGTTTTTTCGAGTTCACTCGCTGGGTTTCAGGCTATTCGCGACTCCAGCGAACTGTAGGGGGCGCGCTGGTAAGGAAAAATGGCGGACGAAAGGTGGTCGCTTTCGTCGTTCAGCACGCGGACCACCATATAGGTTGTATTCGTGAAGCGGTGCATGCTGGGACCAGCGCCATCTTGCCGTCCTCGAGAGCAGACAGCCGCGCGCGCACTCCCGTAGCGCCCAGCGACAGGTGACGGACGCGTCGTTGCAGTGCGCCGTATTTATGGTGTTTGCTCGCCCGCTAACGTGAAGATGTCTTCTTCAAGTGGTTGTCCACCGCTGGGTTTATACGGCCTAAGTTTAAGCGGACGGGAACGCACACGTTACGAGGAAAAGGTTAAAATGTGCGGCGCGGATCCGTTCGCGCTGCCGCCGATGGACCTAGTCCGGAACAGCAACCTATGGCCGCAGGTAGAAATGGGCGACATACACAACTACCTGATCCTCAAGACAAGTTTCGTGACGCGCAAGCAGCTAAAAGCGTACAAATCATTAGACGCCCATAATTACCTTACGAGCGGATGGGTCCAGGAGCCGGCAATGAAAGCAGCGAACGCGGACAGCGTGATCATCGTCTCGAAGGTGAGCCTAACTTTTCATGTTTTTGCGGACGCGTCTAAAGACGTCTAAAGGGGAGAACACGGAACAGCTGTCCGATTTTTCGCCGGAGCAGTGGCACCCCTTAAAGATTGCTGCAAGGCAAAAATAAAAACAGAAAATCGTGCTCATGAATGTAAAATAGTTATCTAAATCCTGTTTCTCCCGCTCCTGCGACAGAAAGCTCGCATTCGAGTGTTTTTAAGATCCTTTAGAATGACTGAACCAACTAACTTCGATCGAACTTGCGCTGCAAGTAGGCCTAGCCCACTGATTCGAAAAGCTCCAGGAAGTTAATGTCAGAGAAAAACAAACTATGCCGACACTCACCCGAGACGAAGTGGCGTGAGCACACCTTGTACTTGTCGAGGTCAGCGTCCAGGTCTTTTCTGTTGATGCGTTTCAACCATTCTCGCTGTCTCCTCGCGGACAGTGTTCGCGTCGTGTCGCATTCACGAGTCCGTACCTTCGGTATTTTAAAGAACCGAGCGTCTGCGACCTTGCACTCTTTCTTCTTCTTTGACGATTGCGTCTTGTTGTGGCAACCTACCACCACACACGACACCATACCCGAGGCAGAAAGCGCGGCTGCGGCTTCGCCTGAAGTTTGAAAAGGTAGGATGCGGTTGTCCGTACGCGACTGTGCGACTGTCTGCTCCCGAGGACGGCAAGATGGCGCTGGTCCCAGCATGCACCGCTTCACGAATACAACCTTATAGGTTGTATTCTTGCACTGCAGCGTAAAATCGGTGTTATATCTTAAAGCAAAACGACTTTTCGACGGTAGAAACCAGGGAAAAAATAACGAATTGAACAGCACAAAACTAGGAATGATGTTACCTTTAGCCGATTACTGACTGGGAATGCAGATATTGCAACTTGTGTTGCTATTACACGCGCGAAACGAGGACGGGGCAACATGGATTGAGTAAGGTCATCACTGCGTGAATCTGAAACCGAAACTGATCCGGAGCATGCCCTGCGGTGTTACTTTAGCCGATTACGTTCATATCTTGTTGCCCTTCGAAGCGCTAGATTAAGAGAGGTGTCTAGCCTACCAATTTAAATACACAGAGGACTTGTATACCAATTAATGCTTGCAAACACTTTTTGTATTCATCTCACTTGCCGCGTTATCCGAAAAAAAGATTTATTCGAGATACACCTCAATTAGCATAGCACAACAGTGTCGGCGAAAGTCAGATCTCGACGATCGGACGGAATCCAAGAGGACCTCGTTTTGAGCACCAGGGTAAAGTTAACAGGCACGATTGGTTCGTTCCCCACCTGAACCGAGAAGCTATTTTTGGCGATGACTGAGAAGGTCTCTACGCGGATTTTCTTTGGGAGTGGGGAGAACAGTTGTCATTGGACGCAAAACCGCGTTGATGGGCCGTTCGATGTTTTTGTCGTTTCCCGTGATTGTCGAGGAGAAACGCTTGAATGGCATGCACTTACGAGCCTTTCTCGCAGTGGAAGATAACGTAAAAGGGGCACGCAGCATGCGCAAGGAAAATAATTTGGAAACTTTCAAGAACCTTGGAATGCAAAACCGCCAAACATGGACGGAGATTTACCAAGGTACATGTACTGTACCTTGGATTCACGCTGAGCAGAGTGGCCTAAAATTTCTAGCTGATAGGGGGCATGAGAGTCGCACCAGCTGCATCATCATCAGCAACATGGCGGCGGCTTAGCAGCGTTTTTTTTTTTTTTTTTTTTGGAAAGGTGCGAGTCCATTTAGTGGATCAAAAGCTGGGAAGGAGGCGAACTCCTATCCAGAGTTCGCTCTGCCTAAGAAAAAAAAAAAAAAATAAAAGAAGAGGTGATAGGACTTTTCCTTAAACTCTTAAGCTACACAAATACAAAAAAAAAAAGCGCAGCGGAAGATAGTTTTTTTTTTTTTTTTCACTTTAGGAAGGGCTTTTCATGCTTGAAAAAAAAGTAGAGTGATTAAGTGGGAAAAAACACGCCGCAGCGGTGACCAATGCTGTTTCTGCGCGTGCGCGGTATTCATGCCGGATGCGAGAAACGCACTCCCAGTTTGACACCCCTCCCCCCCCTCCCCTTGTACTATGAT
The DNA here is from genome assembly GCF_016920785.2 of Ixodes scapularis. Classification (NCBI taxonomy): domain Eukaryota; kingdom Metazoa; phylum Arthropoda; class Arachnida; order Ixodida; family Ixodidae; genus Ixodes; species Ixodes scapularis. The sequence goes on along the minus strand of NW_024609880.1, from coordinate 31,105,986 downwards.
GCAGACGTACAAATACACGATTTTATTTTTTTTTATTTTTTGTGATTGTGGGCGACTGCCATTATGAACGATTCTTTGAGGGAAAAATCAAGTATTAACCTTAACAAGGCATAAGTGTATTAAAAAAAATCTCCACTTAATAAAATAACTTGGGGCCACACATTTTTTTTTCTCCTTTGACAGGTTTCATTATGAGAAACGGGATTAGTCTGTAAAAGTGGGCAAACAAGTAAGGTAAAGGAGTTCGGGTATAGTAAGTGCTTCAAAGAAAGCTAGATTCTACGCAGGAATTTCTAAGTACTTATCTTTAATAATAATCTTTATTTTCTGCACCTTAAAACAACATATCGGAGTTCTCTTTGGTGCGCAAAGGTAATAATAATTCTAATCAAACAGACTTTCTATAAAAATTCAAAATAGTAGGGAAAAAAAGATTGACGTGGTTTGTACAAAACAAACATGTACTTCCTATTACACATAACGCGATAATTAGGATGCTATACATCCAAAACCATGCTGAAAGGCTCCGGGAGCGAATTCTCATTTTTACGCACTATTGTATAATGTACATTCGTTTCTGCATCACACCACTGTAAAAAAAAAAAAAAAAAAAAATAGAAGATTGGAGACAATGCAAGCTATGCGGAGGGCAGGTTCCTCTGCTAGCTCTTGCACAGGGGTTGCGATGACGTTCGGAACGCACAAACTCTTATTAACTGATCGAAAAAAAAAATAAGAAAAAAAATAGTGGGTAGATTTAGGCCTCTAGCATTGAGGTCTACCCCCTATCATTTCAATCAGAGCCAATCAGAGCTCGGCGTCGTTCTGTCGTCATCGCCACTCCTGCGCTAGAAGCAGACGAACTTGCACTCCGCGTAGCCTTGCGTCTGCCCACTAATCATGTAGACGCTTTCAGGCCGCTGTGCATGGGCGCCGCCATAACTGACCTTCAGTTTTTATTCCCTCTTATTCCGTTCGCTTCACTTGATCATTACCACAGCAGGACAGGTCATTGCCATTTTAGGTGTTACTGTGTCCTCCTCTCCAGCAAAGGCCTTTGTGAAGACCCATCAACGCCCGCTTCACTGGCTCGGCATCTCGCAAAGACAAGAGAAGGTCGGCTATGGCGGCTAAATTTGGCGCGCGCTGAAAGCGTCTATAGAGCTCGGTGTTCTGACGCCCCCGCCGATTTCTCGTTTCCTGCTTTCCCCAAGTTTCTGCCCGCATGCCGAGGAATGTAACAGGGACCGCTGTTTTCAGAACTTGAACCCGAGAGAGGGCAAAAATGAAATGGCAGACATGGGGAGATGCCGTCTCAAACTCGGGAGCCAAGTTGTAAATTAGTTGCCGAAACCGCTAATGTCGCAGTAACGACTGCTGTGCACATAAAAACTGCTTAGGTAAACAAACAAAGCAAAATATGATTGACGTGTTTCACGTATCCCGGAAACCTCGAGTAACTTCGAGTGCCCCCAGAAAGTATCCGCACACCGAACAGTTCCCACTAAGCGTGCCACCGTTTCGTCGACGTCGCGATGTCGGATATTGTCGATTGTTAGAGACTTTTGGCAGATCGTTCCGATGCCTCCGATAACGGTACCCGATAGTTCGTGGACGCCATCGTATCGTTATCGGGCACCGTCATCATAGGCATTGAAACAATCTACTACAACTCTCTATCGTAAAACGAGCGCTGCCATTTCCGTGATCGGCGGAGTGCCAACTCCTTTCGAAAGACCCAAAACATAAGTCCTCTTGCGTAACACTTCCGTCAATGAGGAGGAATCTTGCGCAACCGGAACCTTGTCCCTAAAAAAAGACGAGCGCAGCAGCCGCAGAACATGGCTTCCACAATGAGGATTCCGGGAAGAGTGCGAATTCTTCTCCGCAGTAAGCCATCGGAGAAGCAGAGCCAGTTTTGGCAAGCAGCAGCAGCCCCACGCAGCTCGTTTGTCGGGACGCCGCCCGAAGGCGTTGTTTTGAGGTTTTTCCTTCGTGCCTTTGTGCGCTTGGCTAGTTAGGCCCGCTGCCTTGCCAGAAGCGCGTCGAAGACCTCGAGCCGGTGGAAGCGGTCCCCGCCGGTCGCTCGGGGACGGCCATTGTCCTTCCCTCCCGGGGATTGGGGTCGTCCCTGCTCAATCCGCTGAACCCGGACGCCTCGGGCAGGACAAGCCCGTTTGTGCGTGTGTGTCTGTGCGTGTGTATGCGTGCGTGCGGGCTTGGTTTCTTATTCAAGGTCATATGTGGGCGTTTCGGGTCATTCGGATTAACGATGATGATACTGGCAACTCAACGCCGTTTGCAGGATCGGGCATAGGGGTAACCAGGGAAAGCCATTGAATCGGGACTTCAGGGAGGCACACACCGCACGCAAATCGGAGACGTAACCGAGAACTGTGCATTTAGGTCAACAAAACGTAAAAGGAATAAAACGTACAAATAAGACTTAACAAAAATATGATAGCCTGCGCTGTTTCTTTTGGTGTTTCCATGGTCGAGATTTCGCGTAGTTCTTAACTTGGAGCTTCGAGTGATTAGCGGCGATATTGGTGGAGGCCGCAGCAAGCACCGAAGCTGGTAAAACGTCGTCCCCGGTGCCTATTTAAACACGAAAAAAAAAAAAAATTGCACAGTTGGGCGAAAAAAAGACAAAAAAAGAGGTGCAAACGGATAATAAAAGGGTGGACATACAGCCAACAACTTAGGTATCCTAGAGACGGTACTGCGTGTGTCCATCTTTTCACATCGTTCCTTGTCCTGTGCCTGTATGATAATACCAGGTACTAGACATTCTTCTGGTTTATATGTCTATCATTCGAACAACGGTGCTTTTATGAACTGCTATGTGAGGGACGGTGGCCGAGTTGGTTAGCGCACCTCATCTCTGAGCACGTGTAGCAAAAGTTCGCACTGCAGAACCCAGAGAGCCTGGGCTCAATCCCCATCCCTCCCCGTTTCGATATGGATGAGCATCGTACCGGAGCGCGGTCGTGTAACACCATTGTGTGATGCATGATAAGGACCACGGACTAGCGGTTCTGCTGCACTGGCTACATTTCTCATCTACAGTTGAGACACCAAACACCCATTAAGGATGACTAACTTCCGGCTGTATAAACATAAGTACAACACAATTATTATTTCATAATTGAACCTAAATACTTAACCGCTTGCGCCTTAAAAAAAAAAAAAGATAATTATTTCGAATTTGACGCTAAATTTATTGTACGGTCTGTTAACGAAGAGCGTAGTTATCATTTCTCTCGTTTGACTCTCTACCGTATTTCCTGGTTTACAGAACACGCATCCACAAAATAGACCGCCTGGATATATACATATACCTTTCCAGCACTTATCGCCAAGGTGAAAACTGCCGAGTCACTGAACTGTGAATGCATGGGCGGCGTTTCACATTTCGTGGAAGAGAGCTACTGCGCACAGAAGGCAGACATTCGAACGCGAGTGTTTATTTAGGTGTACTCACACCCGATTCCACCTTGAATATTCGAGGCCTGTGAACAGCATATAGCTCCAAATGATGTCATCGCACTCCGAGCATCCTTCGACGCGCTGATGGGACACGAGGTCGAGCCGAAAACTGACGCAGCACTCGTGACCAATCCGTGCCTGCGCTCGACCTCACTGTGATGGCGTCGAAATGCTAGTGCGCGGGCTTTGACTATTCTACACTCGCATTAACCTAACAAAAACAAAACTATATAAAAAAAAAAAAGTTTGGTTATTTGCGGAGCATTACTTGTTCACTCCCCTACGTGGTGAATTAGAGATTTATGCTTGTGAATTTTAGAGTAGCTTACCGTTATTTTCTCGAGATCTACACGTATCAAGCGTCAAAAGCATCGTTATCGCCCTCCGATAAACGAATCTTCAAATAACTACTTCGTGCATCGCATAAATAATCCGCCAAGCTGTTTGTTTTTCTTTATGTGACGAGTATTGGTGGTGTCCACGGTGGTAATGACACAGCGCGGTACATTGGCTTGCCTCGACAATCGCTTCTGGTGAGACGGCGACATCTGTTTTTTCAGCTGTCATTTCCGCGGGCGAAAGGCGCACACCTCGCGTGCCCGATCGATGCACGCAAGAATAACCTCAGTCTAGTTAAGAGGCCATTCTTTCCGCGTCCGAGTCATGCCCCCTCCGTTACTGCGATTGTGCGCCAGACAAAGAGAAGACGAGCACGTTGTTGATAAAGGATCAAAAAAAGGACAACACGGTTTAAATTTGATACCGTCCGACTCTTTTCTTTGTCGCTTTCGATGCACGGGTATTCGCGACGACAAAGGCACACGAGGCACAAAGCAGCCCACAAGCCCGAGCAATGTGCTTTGTGTCCTTGTTCGCCGCGGCAGCTTTCTTCCCCCTCCTGCTTGACAGGCAGATTTCGGCGGCGGCGGACGGCCGTGCAGGGCCCCGCGCTATCGGAATGACGCAGCGAATTCAAACTCGGGGGATTTGCGTCGCGGTCGGCCTTGCTGGCGCTGTTTGGCCACTCGAAGCGCCGCACTTGGCAAGGGACCCGAGCGCGGCCGTCTCTTGTGTACTGCCACAAAAGGCGCCATTCTGACCGACTCAATGCAGATGCGCAGATGAACAGCGAGCGCTCGCGGCCCACACTGCGGGCCGTGACAGCGAGACAGGGCCCCCGACAACGGGAGTCGTGATAAACGAGCCCATTCTGGAGACACGGCCCGCTCAGAAAGGCCCCCATTGAAGCGCACCCCCCGAGGGTTGCATCAGCCCCCCCCCCCCTCTCCCCTCTGGCGGAAGGCGGACAATGGCAGCGTGTCCCCATTGTGTCCCCGGAGAGGGGGACATCCCGTCGCCCAATGGGACAGATCCACCTGGGGGAGAGGCTCTTTCCCGCGACCTTGGAGGAAGCCAGTGTGCGCTTGCTTCTCGTCCAGTCATGAACGTCGGTCTGCTGACGGCCGGTGTCATGCAGCATCAGCAGCACATGGGGCCGCCGCTCTCGATGGCCCTGCCATCGCAACAACAGCACCATCCTATGAACCAGCAGCAGCAGGGCGGTGGCAGGACGCCCGGCGTCGAACACATCAAACGCCCCATGAACGCCTTCATGGTGTGGTCCCGCGCCCAGCGCCGCAAGATCGCCCTGGAACACCCCAAGATGCACAACTCGGAGATCTCCAAGCGGCTCGGCGCGGAGTGGAAGCAGCTGAGTGAGGACGCCAAGAGACCGTTCATTGACGAAGCCAAGAGGCTCCGCGAGCAGCACATGCGCGATCACCCGGACTATAAGTACAGGCCCAGGAGGAAGCCCAAGCCGCCGGCACCGAAGAAGCCGGACGCGCCGTACCCGTTCGCGATGCCCGCCTACATGCCGGGCGGAATAGAGCACTGCAGGGCCTACTTGCAGCAACACCAGCAGCACATGATGATGAACGTGCCGTCGCCGCCGCTGTACCAGGAAGACAAGCGCAACGCATCCTCGCCGCAGTCGTCCAGCAGCCCGCTGCCGCCATCGGCGTACGTGTCTTACCCTGCCGACGTGAAGCCCTTCTCTGCCGATGTGAAGCCGTTCTCTGCGCCCACGTACAAGACCGCCGAACTCGGACACGCGTCCATCTACGCCGGACTCTACGGTGCTGGTCCAGGACAGGCCGGCGGACTCATGTCCGCGGGGTCCTCGGCGATGGCGGCGTACCCGACGTCGGCTGCCGCTGCGGCCGCTTACATGTACAGCTGTGGGCCTAATGGTTACGCCGCGGCAACCCAGGACCAGCGAAGAACTGTTCCAGTCATCTTCTGAGCTACCTCGTAGGTGGGTGTTTTGATTTTCCTCAGCGTCTGTAAAACAAAGGGGCCTTTTCTTTTTTTTTTTTTTCGCCATGCGGTTTGGTTAGAATGGTTCAGTCGGCTTTTTCTCCCTTTTCATCTTATCTGTGTTTACGCCAGGAGGTGGCGTGTCCTAACAGGTAACTTTTGCGGAAACGTTAGCACGCGGTCGGATGCACACGTGTACATGGGGAGGCTTAGCAGCGCGGTCGCGTATTCAGTCGCCCTTCCGGACAACGACAGTGCTAGACTCCTTCCAGATTGCGGTCATTACAATCTCGCCGATTCACTTTCGCGCGCTAAGTGGCGCCCGCGTAAGGCTGGGTGAAAAGCGCCAAACACAGTGGCGTACAAAGGGGAAAAGTTTGTGAAGCTTCACCCTCCCCCCCCCCCCCCCCCCCCCAAAGAAAAAAAAAAGTTCTTGGTTCCGCCACTGCCCAAAGGGGCAGATGGTGTGTCGCTAACAGTACACAGCGGTATCACCACGATGATTCGTAGTGCATGATTCTTATCAACGCCAACTCCAGTACGCGCTCGTTGCCCTTTTGAGGTGTTGGGCTTCGCGTGCGATCAAAGGCAGCAACGGTAGAAAGCTCGCGGTTTTGGCGGAAAGCCGTCGCGATAGTTGTAATACATGGCTTCCACATGACGTCATTCAAAGAGCGCTCCGATGACCACTAGAGGAGAGGAAGGGGCTCCTTTTCTTATCAGGGTCCTCCTTTGTGCCTCCCGGATATGCACAGACGTCGCTATTCTTCTCCAAGAAGATTATAGAAGATAACCCCGCTACTCCAAATTCTTACAAAAGGAGCTTCCCTCTACTCCTCCTACATGGTGGTCAAAGTGTGCTATGGGACGTCAGCACCCACCGACGAAAGCCTGGTTCATTCGCCTGTAAGCACACGCATGCCGAAGGCCTCGTGGTTCCGATTCTTTGTGACCTCTAAGCTGACAGCGTTGTGGGTGCGCTCGTCGGGCCTAGACACCTGCCCTGCCTGACCCCATTCTTCTCGAGCTTCTTCTAAGCGTTGTGCTTGGATACGGGTGGGAGCATGGTCTTCTGGCGTGTTACTGGTCAGAAAAGCACGTAGCTTCCACTGCGCTGTCAGCCGATGGGGCGAACGTGTTTGTTCTCAACATCCTGTTGTCACTCGCCTTCGCAACCGCTCTTTGCGTGGAGTTCATCCTGCGCGAGTCAGCAAATAAGAAATGGAATCTTGTCTCGCGTGCTTTTAACATGCCGTTCTTTTTTTTTTTTTTTTTTTTTAATGAAGGGTGTTGTGTTAAAGACGTTATGACATGACTTTTCGGCTGGTATAAATTATTTTAGATTAGGATTTTACTGATCTCTTATTGTTTAGTGCACCAAAAGGAAGGGTACAAGGTCACGAGACTGCTTTTCCGTGCGAACATGTGAAAATATGGCAAACTATTTCATACCTTTCCTTCGAAAGCTCTCTCCGCCTTCATACTGTGATAGATCCCCGGTGTTCCCAAAGCTCGTCAGCCGGCTCCGGCTCCCGCATTAGACTCGACCACCGCGTCATTCGAACCTACGTGCTCGTCAACAGTCAATCCGGCGATTATTTGGATTCGCGTTCGTGACCAATGGGTACCGTGACGGCTCTTATCATCAATTGCTAATGGCAAGGTCCATGGTGTGCTTAAACCACGTGATTTCGCTTTTGAGTTGAGGACTGAAGCTGAGGAAGAAGTTGAGATATAATTTCATGGTCCCTTTGACGAGGACCTGGGTTTTTAGGGTTCCGGGGGGAGGTGTTACGATTTCCGAAAAAAAAACAATGCAATTTTTAGTGTATTTTGGGCAAACAAGCTTCTGTGTTAATTTATAACCCAAACCGGCGAACGCGCACCGGGACCAAGACGCGGATAGACCTGGCTGTGAAGTGGGACGTGCGCAAATCTTCAAATTAAAACGTGCTCAGATTTTTTATTTTATTTTACTTTTTTTTTCTTTACAAACGATGCGTTGGTGATAATTTGCTACAACGTCAATATCCGACTCCTGTCTGGCAGAACTCGTGATAAGAGCAACACGAATACGAACAACACGGTGTCATCGTCTTTTTTTTTTTTTTTTGCTATGGTTTTAATTAGTTATTGAGCGAAGTCAGTTTGAGGCCTCCCTTGCTCGCTCGTCCACCGCTGGTCTTTGTTGGAAATCGTAAAAACATATCTTAAGTGCTTTCTTTTTTTAGGGGGGTGACAAAAAAAAAATGGGTTGTGTGTATGTTTATACAGCCTAGAACTTGGTCTGCCTCACAGGGGCGACGAGTCTTCCAGCTGTAGATGAGAAATTTAGCCAGTGCGGTAAAACCGCTAGCCTGGGGTCTTTAACGTGCATCACGCAGTAGTGATACACGACCGCACGCCGGTACGATGCTCATCCAGATCGAAACGGGCAGGGTGGGGCTCGAACCCAGGATCCCTGGGTTCTGCAGCGCGAGCTTTAGCTCCACGTGCTCCGAGCTGGTGTGCGGTAGACCACTCGGCCACCGATCCCCCCTTAGGGGGGGGGGGGGGGTGACAAAGACTTTGGAAACAGTTGCCGGTATTCGTTGCCCACAAAGAATACTTCCGGTCGGGATGTGCGATTGTCGATTTTGTCAAAGTTTCGATCGCCTCATTTCGAACTTGATCGTCATACTTTTCATTCGGGTAACCGGACATACGAACAAATGCACACAGCCTAATCATTAAAGTGAGTAAAGCGTTTGGTGAGGGCTGTGCAATAGTGGTTAGAATTAATTGGCTCTGTATCAAGGACGCTAGTGTCTGTACCGTTTAGATCTGAAGGGTGGATACGGCTGAACTCTTTTTTAATTGGGCGCTGGCTTGCGCCACCTATACCCGTTTTCACCTCAAGAACACTAGCAAAAACAGTACAACACCTCGCGGAGCATTACTAATTCCCCCCTTCATGTTTATAATTGAGATATATGTAGGTGCATTTTTAATTACGTACACGTTCCAAACGCCAAAAGCATCGCTTTTTCCTCCGACAACCAAATCTCGTAAGACCTACTTCGCGCCGCGTATGAACAATGCGCGACACTTGCTTTTTTCTTGAGGAGAAACCGGGTATAGTCAGTTTTTTTTTAAATTTCAATTAACTAATCCCTAATTAGTTAATTTAAGATCAGTTGAACGAGCATAAAAACTTTTCAGCCCCACCCTTTAAAATTTGGCTCCGAGCTTCTTGCCTCCATTAAACCATCTACCCCTTTAATTGTGTTCGCAATTTCACACTTCCCTAGATCTTTTTCCATCAATCTTCTAATCTATCCTCTAATCTTTTTCCATCAATCTTCTAATCCGCAGTACCAAATACCATCGTAAAGCCCTTAGAATCCGCTCTTCCATTCTCATCCGCAAGTACCAGCGTTCCAGCCAAATCTTAGTGTTCCCGCCGGCGATGGCTCTGATTGAAGGATAGTGGATAGACATCAAAGCAAGCCGCCTTGAAGTCTACCCACTTTCCTTCAAGCAGAGCCAATCAGAGCTCGGCGTTCTGACGTCACCAACAGCGCCTGCAAAAGAAGCAGACGAACTTGTGCCCCGCGTTCAGTTCGAAGCAATTTTCGCTCACACATGAAAGTTTGTTTGTACTTTTCCGTTACATTCGGATCCCTAATGTGGGAAACCGAAGGATCATGACACGACTGAGGATATAACACATTGAAGCGGACACTAGAGCTTTAGTATATCGTCATCGGAACGATCTACTAAACCTGCCGCTTCTCCCTTCCAGTGGCGGCAAATCAGCTACGTATAGTGTCAGCGTATTCGTTCATCGCAAAGGCGGGAAGCAAGCGTCCTTGTCGTCATTCTAGTCCTTTTGTAACGGGCCACCACCCATTACAAAACGAACAGCCGTTAGCATTCATCGGCAAGCGGAGGGGTTTCGGGACAGGGGTTTTTCTTGCGTTTTTCTGTTAATTGACAGTCTATAGGCGACGGGATTGAACGAGCTATACACCATTTCATTCCAGTATTTACAAGTCCTCAGCCACGCGTGCGATCTCCTCAACCCAGCACGCGCATGTTTGTCGCTTCGGAAAGCGAGCAAATCACGCGCCATACGCACGAAATACTGGCAATAAAACCGGCCAGGTGCACTTTTATTTTTTATTTTTTTGAAAGGTCTTACCGCTCATTTACACAGGAAGCGGATCCGCGTTCACAACGCGGTTGCAAACGCGGATCCGCTTCCAGTGTGAATGAGCGGTTAGACAGTGAATAAAAAAAGAAAAATGGTTAAAGAACAAGCGAGCAGGTGTAAGTGAGTTAAACACGACGGTGAAACAAAAAAAAAAAAAAAAAAAAAAAAAACGGGTAAAATAATCGAAACTCGGAAACCATAGTCGCCTGAAGTGAACATTCTGCGCGTGCGCGGTGGCGACAACGGCGCCACCGTAGCGGCATGACGTCACGACCGCGTAAGCATGAAAAGTATATAATAGGTAAAGGCAACAGAAATGCATCTGTAATGAAAAATAGAGCACTTTGGAATTGCAACATGTGTGAGGTGGTGAGATTGATTTGGAAAGGGGTCCTGGTGCCTGGCTTGACTTTTGGAAACGCAGTGCTATGCATGAAATCCGAAGTGCATGCGAGACTAGAAATAAAACAGCGCGGAGTAGTTAGACTGGCTTTGGGGGCTCATTGCAAAACGCCAAACCAGGGAGCACAAGGAGACATGGGATGGGCGTCATTTGAGAGCAGGGAAGCGGTGAGCAAGATAGGATTTCAGGATCGGTTGAGGCAAATGGATGGGGAGCAATGGGTACGAAAGGTTTTCAGCTATTTATACATGAGCAGTGTAGACACAAAGTGGAGACAGCGCACTAGGAAATTAAGGGGAAAGTTTTTGGGCTATAGTGGAGTTACGGAAGAGCAGGTCTCAGTTAAGAAGAAAGTTAAGGCCACAGAAAGAGATTGGTGGCTAGAGGGAATGCAGACAAAGACGGCTCTGGAATCTATAGATTAAACAAAACAGTTATTGCCAAAGAAAGCATTTATGACAATTCTAGGGGAAGCTCATTGTTGTTTGAGGCGAGGACGGGAGTATACAGAGCGAAGTACCAGGAGATGGATACAATGTGCACTGCTTGTAGAGAGGAGAACGAGACGGCTGAGCACTTGATACTCTACTTCTAAAGGGCTTCACCCTATGCCTACCGAAAACAACATAGATTTAATAATGTCATTGGGTTTTAGAGACAGCGAAGGGAGAGTGGATTTCAAGACTGTAGAGATTACCAAGCAAAGATTAAGTGAATGGTGGCAGGAATCGAGAGAAAACTAGGTATTTTCTTATTAACTGATGGCAAGGGGGTTTTATACCCTCCCTTTATTTTCAGTGCGGAGTGAATATAGCTTTCACATTTAAATATTCTAAGCTTAAATGGTAAAACAAAATGGCTAGGTGGCGTAAGCTACCGCCCGATCCAAAGGGCTCAGCCGGATTCATCCATCCATCCATTTCCATAGATCTCGGACCCAACACAAGGATTCTTTACGCCGTCTTCCTCACTAGACCGCGTACTGCTTACAGGACACGTGCTGCGTCGTCGTTCGGCTGGGACTCGTTATCAATAGGGAGTATTCACTGGCAGCCATAGCTGTGTGCCCGTCTGCCCGCGGGCTCTATGCCATATTTGAGGGCGATGTCTAGAGCGGATGCTCGAAACGAACTCACATTGATAAGCTGTTAAGACCGGCAATCTTGAACTGTGGAAGCTCGCGATCAGCACGCGCTCAGCACTGCAGTCGCGCACACAACTATGGCCACCAGTGCTTCACTGATCAAACACGAGCCCCAACAATACGCTGACGCAGAGTTCAGTTACGTCAGCCGAGCGCTTCGTCAGAAGCACAAACAAATATTTAATAACAAACAAAACACGAGGGCGTAAGTGAGCTGGTGTAGGTCCGTGCTCCGGAGCGGGAGAGTTTGCTTCGTGTATTGAGTATTTCTCGGAGCGCGAGTGACTTCACGTTCCGTGACGTCTCATCCACAAACAAGATGCCTGCGCTGTTGTCGAGACGAAGGGCGCAGCCGGACCACTGCCCCTTTTTAGTTGAATAGTGCTCGATTCAGCAGGTAGAAACGATTTGATTTGAAAGACAATACAGAAATTAGCGTTCGGGAAACAGTTTGTTCGTGCATCTGGCCTGAAAACAAATTCATCTAGGGAACGGGCGTGCCGATAGCACAGCGACAGAAAAGTTGTAGAGATGAGAAGAAAGTCGGACCGCTGCCCTTAAAATGCTTAGCCCAACGAATAAAAGTACTTTGATTGGAAAGCCGTAACATCAGCTAACTTTACGGAAAAGGTTTGTTCACGCATCTCGCCTCGCTTCCTGCGTCAACAAGCGGGCTCAATAATGTTGCCTTTCATTTCAATCTGAATAGCGTGCATGGTCAATAAATATATCGGTCAAGGTAACTTTCTGCATATGTGCTCGAAGCGAGTTTTTCAGGAATATTGAGACATTGGTAGAAAGTTCCCAACGTCACCGTCTCTTTTACTTTACACTCTGCCGCTCCACAGAGGCCGTAATTAATTTATCTTCGAAATAATTTCGACTTCTGCCACCCGTATCTACTAGAAGCAGGGTTTGTCATAGGCGTGCGGTCGGAAGTGGCTCATGCGGCTCGTCGACAGTTTCGGTCTGTCGCGTTCCTGTACGCCATGCGCCGTTTAGTTAGAGTATGAAACCCGGAGCGTCAGTAGGAGTAAAGGAGCGCGGACGCGCCCATTGCAGAATTACCCGTGACTGCGGTGACGTTGTGCTTGGGATCTTTTTTCCTGTCGTCCTTTTTTTTTTCTGTCTTTATTGCAATTTTTGGTAGTTCTACAATTGTGAAACATTTCGTGTTGTTGTCCGTATGGGTGTAGTTTTCAAACTTCGCCGCTAGGGGCGCGACGGTTGGATGTCCTTGTTTTCACATTTAAATATTCTAAGCTTAAATGGTAGAACAAAATGGCTAGGTGGCGTAAGCTACCGCCCGGTCCACAGGGCTCAGCCGGATTCATCCATTCATCCATCCTTGCTAAGAGGCTACATTGCAGAGTCTCCAACACGTGCTTGCCCGTTTGCAATACGAGGAGCCAGGAGGTGGAACAAGCGTCTGTCGTCTGCAAACGTTTCCGCTCCCTCCCGGCCACGCGACAACGCAGCGCATGCGCACATGCGAACAATCTTCGCAGGAGGCGTCCCGCCATTAAATTACAAACGCTCCCTTCCATGGTCGTCCCCCCCCCCCCCCCCCCCCAATAACCCGAAATGTACTATAACTAAAGGCTAATCCTTTCAACCGTGCTATTCCTCTTTCGTGTGGTTTACGTTCGTCCCTTCCCTCCCCGTAGGCCTGCCCTCTCATCGACTGACGACAATGGCCAGCCTCGACGATCCTCGTCGCTGATCTCTCTGGACTGCCAGCTGCTCTGTGATAGCGGAGCCTCGCGCTCTCGGACAGTGCCTCTCCCGGACCCTGCGGCCTCCGTCGCAGCAGACGGGATACGTTGCTGCAACTCGACAATCCTCCTGTTGCCGTTTTTAACTGTTGTTAACTGTACATACGGTACCGAAGAAAGTGATAATAAAGTGCCCTTCTATCTCCCAGCTCATCCCACAGTGGTTCCGAAAGAGTACAGCAACTGCGTGCATGGCACAAGTCGTGCTCCCAGTCCCCAAAAACGTTTTGTGCAAAGCACTTCTTTTTTTTTTCTGAAAACCCGCTGATCTCGAGTTATTACTGTTGCTTTATGGTCATTACATCAATTAGGCTTGTACTAATTAGGAGCCGAGTAAGGTACCCCTCTTTTTACGGGCAGTTCAAAGGCCCCTCATCACTAACTCTTTCAAAGAATCTGCAAACCTGCTCCCGCCGATGAGCACGCGCAGAGTCGAGATCGCGAGTTCATTTGCCGAGTCATCATATCAACCTTATTCTGAATGCGGGAGGTGTTATTCAGCGTACGTTGTGTGGTGATTGTATTAAGAACGCGACCGAAATCGGTGCACGTGGCAACAAAATGCGAAGAGAAGCCTACGTAGACGATGACTCAATAGGGAGTATTCACTGGCGGCCATATCCATGTGCGCTGCTGCTGAGCGCGTGCTGACGGCGAGCTTCCGCAGTCCGTTTGGAGCGTGCATCATCAAGGTTGCCTGTCTTAGCAGGCTATTACTCTGAGCTCGTTTTGAGCATGCGCTCTAAACATCGCCCTCAAATATGGCGTCCAGTGAATACCTCCTATAATGAGTTTTAGTATTGCGTATCCAAGCGAACGCAGTCACCGTGCTATAGTGTTCTGAGCGCGTGCTGACGGCGAACTTTCACATTTCTTTCGCCACGTGCATTCCACACCATCAAGATTGCAGATTTTAGCAGCTTATTGATTACTCATTCAGAGCATTTCTCCATTATCGCGCGCCGAATATGCTTGCTATGCGTGGTTAATGAATAAATCATTGGTCTACCTTGCTGTCGTGCTAAGAAAAAATAGCCTCCCGTCGTCGCAGATTTCTAATAATAATTCGGGTTTGCGTGGATATTTAGACAGCGTATAGTTGGTCAGCCATTTCAATGTTGCGACGAGTCACTCGCTGTAAATGAGCAATTTAGCCAGTGCAGTACAACCGCTAGCCTGGGGGTCGCAGATTTTATTTATTTCTCCCGCTTCCCACGCGCTGACATCGGTAACGGTACATAATTGTCACTGAGAGTTTAAAGGGCATGGCCCATTCTGATCATGCTTGTCCCTTTGTGATTCGTTATTAGGCTTTCTTATCGTCTAGTAGCGCTATATTATTGACTGTTCAGTGCTCGCCCCATTAATTGAATCTCCACTTATGTGCACTATAGTCCCGCAAAGTGTCGCTTGCACCTCTTCTGAGTTGGACAGGCATTTTCCTCATGGGGTTGCGCCGTCTACCCATTACAAAAACAAAATTCGAATCGTGAGATATTACTCACACGAGACCTCCGGGTCAACGGCGAATTCATCGAACATGCTAAAATTTTGTTTTCCGCGACACGGCAACCGGCGTGTCAAAACTTTAACGAGCGGATTCTGTTGGTCCCTCGGCATGCACCACGGGTTTCACAAGGACGTGCGCCTCTGTATACGTGACGAAGTTCGGGGCTCCCATTCAGACGGCCCGCGTGTTATTTATTTTCGAGGCAGATTTCTGTTAGCCGGTGACACTTTCCATTACCACGAACTTCAAATACTAACTCAAGGCGCGAATACGTCTCGAAGAGCGGATCGGTGACACCTGCTCCGTGGAGCCCAGAAACGCATCTCCTTTGTCCTTCCTCCGGTGTTTTCTGTGGCTGCACAGCATGTGTGCTCGCGGACTCCGCTAGCCCCCGCGGGCTGTCGCACCTTGCGGCGTGCATCGTTGTCGAGCGGGGTAGCTCTTGCCTACCTATTTCGGAGGGCTCGCCTAGCTTCCAAAGAGAGGGCTGGCCCCATGGAAAGCGGTCCTTTCGTCCGAAAAACACGGGAGGCGGACAAAAGGTGCGGCTCGACAACGAGCCCCCCGTCGCCGGGGGGTCGCGGGAGGGGCCTCTTCCCCCCCCGCACCCAGGTGCGCTTTGTCCCGGACAGGAAGCAAGCGAGCCCCGCGACAGCTTTCCAAGTTGGCGACAATGGCCCACCTTTTCAGGACCACAAAGGATCCTCGGAACAAGAGTTGCCCGTGCTGTTCAGTTCTTCGGGCGGCGGGGGGAAAAGCTTCCTTCCGCTCGGAAGGTCTCCTCCCCGCCCAGGTAGGGAAGCACTCATCCCTCTTCGCCTCGTTGCAGCTTGCTTCCCGCGCGACGACATATCGCCGCGAGCGCCAACACGAGGCATTTGGAATCTGGGGACGCAAAGTGCAGCGCCATCCATATACATAGCTCGAATCTTGGATTCGGTTGGTGACCAAATAAAACGCAGCGACGATTGTGGGCTACGGAGGAACGGAGTTCTAACCTTTAGTTACGAGAGCGACACCTGGCGCACATTTACGCAATGTCAGTCAGTCGTGTGTGTAGGGAAGTTATCACATAACCCAAAACTGCCAATTAAAGAAACAGCTGATTGCAAATCATGGAAATGCCACTCAAGAGTATACTTCTTTTTTTGTATCTCACTATGTCAAAAGCAAAAAAAAAAAAAAAAAATAGAAAGTAAGAACCGAATGTGACACAATGGGTTGTTTTGTACGCCTCTAAAGATTCCCTTACCTACAACAAAGCAATCGTGATTGTCGACGTTCGATCGATCGCGCAGTTACAAATACATACATCTGGCTTTTTGGCGTCTTCGTTACGCTGTAGCCCGTGCATGACACCGACAAATAGACAAATTTGGAGCAAATTTAGGGCGCCTATCAGACGCAACATAATCGTGAGTTGTCAGGAAATCCAGTCTGCGTGGAGGGGTTGCGGGCGTGAAAGTATTTGAATGACCGTTACTTTATATAGTGATTTTGTTGAGCCATCGATTTAGATGTTCTGGGGCTCTGGACTGATACCTAGAAACCAAAGCGTACTCGCCTGCTGTGTGATGTCACGGTTGCTAACCCAGCGCGTAGAAAAGTCGGCTGCTAGACGTCGCAGTGCTGGTACGCTGAGGCGGCTAGAAGCTTCGAATGAAAGTGCTTGTACGATTCTTGTTTACGCGTGAATGACGAGGGCCTAATTTATTTCTTTATTTATGGAGCATGCCCCCAGGACACGAAGGCAGCCTGGGAGAGCAGCACAATAAGATGGGAAGAAAAACTCTGACAAATTAGCGATAGTAATAATATCACAAACAATCAAACAGTTCGTTAATCATTGGAAAAAACTGTTAGTGATAGCATTTCCAAATAAATTAGGGTCAGTGAGGGTAGCAATTAAACCGGGGAGGTGGTGTTTCATTATTGTGCTGTGCGAGGAACAAGTGACGAGTGAGATGCAGTTGTTAATGAGCTTGGGGACTCCACCTTTATGCTGATGATCAACACGGGACGAAATGTAAAGGGGGAGAGCTGTCGTTTGATCGTGTAAGACGGGATTTTGAGAGTAAATTTTGCGAGATAAACATAAACGTGAAATTTTACGGCGCAGAAAGAGAGATGGTAAAGTTAACTTAATTTTCATCGATGTGACACTAGCAACGCGATGATAGTTTGATAGGGTGAAACTAGCTGACCGATTTTGGATAGACTCTAGTGCCATGACGAGGGTATCGTGACCCAGATCCCAGATAGAGGCTGCATGGTCCAGCTTTGGTCTGATAAATGTTCTATAAACCAAATTAGGTAAAAAATAGTGTTTTTTTTAACAACGAAGAAAAACAATTTGAGTAAATATTCTCGAGAACACACCTGTCCCAAATTTTTAATTGACCTCCATAAAACAAAAACAAAGTACTGGTCTCAAATCACAAATATTTCAACTTGAAGCACCTTCGATGTATTTTTTTTAAGATTGTGATCTTAATAATAGGCTTTCTCGATGATCCAGGGCTCCTGGAAGTTCGTGCAGGAAAATAGACTTAAAAATAGACGCTGTCATGACAATACTTTAGCGAAATATAGTACATTTTATTCTGATGTTAGACAAGGATGACCTCCATTATTAATATTACGTAAAAGACAAGAAACCCGATTTTTTTTTCTGCAGCAGACATTGGACGGTTTTAATTCCCACCAGTATTAGCCACAAAAGTTATTTATTCAAAAAAGGCAGTTATTTTTTTTATAATTTTGTTTGGGATAGGCACGAATGCGCAGTAAAACCCTAACCAACACTTTCTGCAGGTGGCCATGGGTGCTCGAAAATCCAGGCCATGGACGTTTGTGTGCTTTTTTATAACAATGACATGATCACTATTCGCTTCCATCTTCAGCAAAGAGAACGGTGCTCGTTTGCTCTGCAAAAGTGGAAAGAGGTGAAAAAAGAATAAAAATAAAAACCAACAATACAAACGTGTTTTTTTGTTTTTTTTTTAGACATTGCGAACTAGGAGCGCAATGTCCTGAGCAGGTAGCTCGCATGCCAAAAGCTAAAATAAAATGTTTGAAAACACTTTGGAAGCCGTGGCTCGTCCTACGAATGCCTACTTTGCCTCCTCATCTGAACGTGGACACTAATATTGGTTCTTATCTTTCGTTTGCAGAAACAAATAGCATTTTTCTTTCACCGATTGCTGAGGGAGAAATTATCATTTTGTTACAAGCCTTAAATAATAATATTTCGGTAGGTCATGATGACCTAAAACCGGCGTCGATTGAAGCTCTGTCTCGCCTCATTACTGCGCCTCTGACTCATATTTGCAACATTTCTTTATCTCGAGAAACCTTTCCTAATAAAATGAAGGTCGCTAGAGTGTGTGTTCTGCATAAAGTTGGGTCATTGCTATGAATAACTAAAGACCCATATCGGCACTATGCCATTGTTTTCCAAAATCCTAGAACAAGTAATCAATGGCAAATTGGTCTGTTATCTAGCTAAGAAGAACTTAATTCCGCAACAGCAATATCTGTTTCAGAAGAAAAAGTCCACAGAAATGACGTTATTAAACATAAAAAATAAATTCATCAATAATTTTGAAAACCAGTTATATACGATCGGAGTTTTTCTAGATTTTCGAAACGGTTTTCGACTCTGTCAAACATGATGTGCTTCTTCAAAAACTACCATTTTACGGAAGAAGAGGTACCCCATTAGACTTAATTCAAAACTACTTATCTCATCGCTTACAATACACTGTCATCAATGGCTTCCAATCTGAGCTGAAGCAGATTAAGTATGGTGTTCCCCAGGGGTAAATTTTAGGTACGTTGTTTTTTTCTTTTATACATAGATGACCTAGTTAACATAGCACAAACTCCAGATATTATATTATATGCCGATGACACTAATTTTTTTTATGTTTTTTTTTAGATAAAAATCCAAATAAGCTTGAGAACATGGCAAACCCAATTGGCTCGAACAATTACCACTATGGCTACAGCTAAATAAACTAGAATGGAACATCAGTAAAACAAAATACATTATCTTCAAGTCGAGAAATAAAACATATGACCATAATGTTACCATAGAATTCCAAACCGAGATAATTGAGTGAGTGCCCTCTTACAAATTTTTAGGTATGTGGTAGAATAGATAAATGGGCTCGTTG
Organism: Ixodes scapularis; assembly: GCF_016920785.2. Classification (NCBI taxonomy): domain Eukaryota; kingdom Metazoa; phylum Arthropoda; class Arachnida; order Ixodida; family Ixodidae; genus Ixodes; species Ixodes scapularis. The sequence goes on along the minus strand of NW_024609880.1, from coordinate 31,086,973 downwards.
GTACATCATTGAAGGGAAAGTCTCCGAATAAACAAGGACGAAGAAGGAGACAAGACGAAGCGCACTCTCAACTGAAGGGTTTTTGAAACAAACATTGACCACTATCTATCTGGGTGTTGGCTCGAAAAGAAAAAAAAAAAAAAAAACTCTTTATCTGTTAAGTGCAGTGTGTGGTTCGAGGAAACGCTAAACTGGTCCTGTCACATAAACTATGCTTGAGGTAAAATATCTAGATCAGTTGGTATTCTGAATAGAATTAGGCATATCCTCCCCAGCTGGCTCAAGCGTCAACTATATCACAGTCTTGTTCACTTACATCTTCATAATTTTCTGTTAGTTTGGGGGTCCACTACAAAAAGCAATCTTAATCAACTCGTTATTCTTCAAAAGAAAGCAGTTCGTTGCATCGAAAACTTACCTTGTAGGGAGCATACCGCACCCTTATTTTTCAAAGTATACCTTATTGCGTGTTGAACAACTATTTTGAAGTTAAATTTGCAATAGAAATATATAATAATATTAAAAAAATGATCAAGCCGCATTTCATGAGGAGTATCCTCGTCAAAAAAAAAAACAATACAATTTCAGAGGACAGAAATATGTTAAAATATGGTGAAAATATGTCAAATTATGTACGGAATACAAAGCTGGGAATATCAGGTACCAGCGGCGTAGACTCCATTTTCCCGGGAAAGGAGGGGGGGGGGGGGGGGGGGGGGGGGTTGCCTTTCCGCGCACTTATTTTTACACCGACAATTCACAGTAGTTTATTTCAGGGGGTACATTTTACAGCCTATGTATATCTCCATGTGTCCGTCGCTGTGTGCGTTATTTTGTTTACATGCCACTACTAGAAGCTCGTTACATGGCACGTAAACTGCGTCTCGGTAAGGATGATGGGCCCGGGGGGGGGGGGGGGGGGGGGGGGGGGGGGGGGGGGGGGGGGGGCCCGCCCGTTTTGGATCTCACCGGGGGTGGGGGAGGGGTACGAGCCCCGATGCCCCCCCCCCCCCCCCCCCCCCCCCCCCCCCCCCCCCCCCCCCCCCCCCCCCTTAGTCCACGTCTATGTCAGGTACCTGAATTTTGAAATAGATATCGGGAGAGTGAAGATATTATTATAAGTACTATGTCGTTTTATAGCTTTAAAAATAAGTGCAAAAAAAGTACTTATCAGACTCTCCTTAGTGCTGATTTGTGCTGTCATTCTGTCATTTTACCTTTGTTACGTATTTAGTATTGTATAAAGTAATCATTTCCGTATAGGGAGTTATATATGTTTCGTATGGTCAATGCGAGACCGCTTTTGATGTGTCCGCCGTTGATTGTTATTTCATGCAATTTCTTTATTTATTTATTTTTCTGCTCAGCGATGTGTAGGCTGGGGGAGCCTCGTCAGGCGGCGTTAGATCGCCTTTTGCTTCCTCAGCCTAGACGCAAAGCCTGAATAAAGATATTATTATTATTTATTATTATTAAAAAACAGAGAAGAGCGAGTGATTTAGCAATATTAATCCCTCGCGGGACACATGTATATACCCCGTTTCACACTAAAGCCGGGGTCACACTGCTCATACATCATTCAAAAGTACGATGTACTATGATTCATATCGAGACACTGCAACAAATAAACCGCTCCAGAGGTATGCCGAAAAAAAAAATATATATATATTCGCCTTTTCACGCACCAACATTGAAGACATGACATTTTTCGCGA